>NC_080575.1:127960052-130767470 GCF_029962835.1 Magnolia sinica | reverse complement strand
TAACGAAGCCTATCGACACCCCTATTAGTGACGCAGCTGTGCAAAATTTCATCAGTTCTAGAGAAATGCTCCAACGCTCTGACAACACCATAGTTATAGTGCTCCCAGTTGAATTCAGATACTTGAACAGATCAATGCGTTGATCTATACTGTTCATTAAGTTTAATGCACATTTGATGGGCAACTGTACAAACAGTACACCAATCCGATAAATATTAATCATTTTTTTATCAATGGCTCTTATAATATAGATGGCCAAGATCATTTACACAAAAATAACATTCAAATAACAATTTAATTCATCTATTTTATGGACCCAACATTTCGAAATTAAGGATGGATTGGATCATCCGATCAGCATAATTGTTGCATAATAGCCCATGAAATGTGTTCTGAACTCAACAGACAGTTTAGATTGGACTATGCGACTATCCAAGTGAACCGATGGAAGTAGGTGCACCATAAGTTAAGGGGTGGCAATGAGTCAGGTTTGGGCCAAGTCAGTCTACGACAGGCCCAACATTTAAGACACAAGGCCCGAGCACAGCATAAGCCCAGCAGGCCCAAGCCTGGCCTGAAGAATTTATTGGGCCTGAGCCTGAGCCTGAGCCACCAGGCCACCAGGCCACTAGGCCTAGGCCTGAGGCCTAGGCCTGAGCCACTGAGCCTAGGCCTAGGCCTAGGCCACAGGCCACTGAGCCTGGGCTCAAGTGATCCACCTCAGCCTCCTGAGTACTGGGATTACAGGCATGAGCCACTGCACCTGGCCACTAGGCCACTGAGCCACTGAGCCACTGAGCCACTAGGCCACACAGGCCACTGAGCCTAGGCCTGGGCCACTGGGCCTAGGCCACTGAGCCACTAGGCCTAGGCCACTAGGCCACTGAGCCTGAGCCACTGAGGCCTGAGCCTAGGCCTGAGCCTGGGCCTAGGCCACTGGGCCACTGAGGCCACAGGCCTGGGCCACTGAGCCTGAGCCTGGGCCACTGGGCCCTCGGGCCTGGGCCTGGGCCTGAGCCGTCACCTCCGAGGCGGCCTGAGCCTGGGCCCTGAGCCACTGAAACCACTGGGCCCCTGAGCCCTGAGCCTGAGCCTGAGCCACCCTGCCACAGGCCTAAACCCTGCCCTAAACCCCTGAGCACTGAGCCTGAGCCACACCCCTGAGCCTGAGCCCTGAGCCCTATCTCTTAACCCCCTAAACCTAAACCTAAACCCCAAACCCCAAACCCCAAACCCCAAACCCTAAACCCTAAACCCTAAACCCTAAAACCTAAACCCTAAACCCTAAACCCTAAACCCTAAACCCTAAACCCTAAACCCTAAACCCTAAACCCTAAAACCCTAAACCCTAAACCCTAAACCCTTAAAATTGTTTATGGATTGAATAGTGGTGAAAACACCCATTTGTTACATTTTTTTCGAGAAACGGACCATCCATGAGGTGGACTGAATTGGTTTGTCCAACAGTCCACAGTCTAATGTACATGTGTCTCCATTTTGAGGAGTGCATGGTCTTGCTTTTTGGCACTAAGTCATCTCCATAGAGAGGGCTATGACCCAAAACTTACGCCATTTGGCATGCTATCCTATATATGGCCTTTTGGGATGGTCAATAAATCTATAGAAAAGGTCTTGAAAATTATTTATGGATTGAGTGGTTAGAAACACCCATCTGCTGCATTTTTTGAGAAATGGACCATCCTTAGGTGGCCCATGAATCGGTCAGTCCAATAGTCAGTCTAATGTACATGTGTGTCCATTTAGAGGAGTGTACAGTCCTATTTTGGCACCAGGCCATCAACATAGTGAGGGCCATGGCCCAAAAGTCACACCATTTGGCATACTTTCCTACTCATCACCTTTTTTTTTAATGTCAATAAATTTAGAGAAATGGTCCTGAAAGTTGTTTATGGGTTGAATGGTTAGAAACACCCATTTGATGCTTTTGTTTTTTTCAATGGGTTGATCAGTCCAGATTGATTCACTTATTTTGCCCTTATTGGTTATAAGGCCGGCACCATTTATTAAATGGTGCTCGATGTACATACAATGGATCTGCCTCAAAAGATTTATAGGAATAGATTTATTAAATGGTGTTCAATGAAATCTTACAAGGCTCATGAGATCTTTGCAACAAACAAGTTGTTCTTTGTGTTGGATGTATATCGCCACGGAGCGATTATTCAGAAAACTGGTTTCACCGTGATTCAGAATTCACTAAATTATAGATTTTCTTCTACTCCTATTAATAGAAGTATCAACTATATAGGAGAACATATTTGCAAATTTGCTTGCTTTTGCTACTATATGCGATGCTACTAGTTTTATATTTTACTTTCTTCGTTGTTGCCTTTGTGAAACCAATGTTTAGTGGTTCATTCACTTATTGCATTTTTTTTCTTTTTGTTTTTTTGGTTCAGTGTTAGATCTTTTAAGCAAACAGGTGGAACTCTTTGCTGGATGTATATGTTGTCGTGGCCCGTGGATTAACCGCTCAGTAAGGTTAGTTTCTACATGATTTAGAATTCATTACATTACAGGCTTTTATTTGCCTCTAATAATGAAAATGTCATCTAGATGATTAAGATTGTATTAGCAACATTTTGCTTGCGTTCTGCTAGTGTTTCCGTTGTCCTTCTGCTTTGGTTGCCTTTGGGCATATGGAATGATTTTCAATCATATGAACCCGTCACATGATTGGGCCCCTCTTTCAATGATCCAGATCCTTTATGTGATTGTGATAATTTTCAGTGATATGAAGCACTGCCATTCTACAATGTTCTTTCATCAATCTAATCAATAGGTGTTTACAAGTTACAACGATGCCACATGCACCAAAAATCAATAGTTTGGGTAAGTTCTTGGGATCGAACATTGAAATGATAGGTTGGAGCACATGCACCACTAATATGGATAGGCTTGTATTAAGTGATAGAAATTGATAATAATATTCTTCGCTCATCAAAGTCGTTAATATGATTTGGCCAATCATATGTTCGGACTCGTAATTAGGGATCTAAATTAGGAATATGGCTGTGCCAATTTCCAATGCTCCAACCTAACGGCATGGTTCGGCCTACTTTTAGTGATCCATACTGTTCAGATGACTCGACCTGTTTTCTACATTCCAATTATTTTGTTTGGTTGAGTTTCTTACCAATCACCAGAACCATTCATATGACTAGGCCCATACTCAATGATACAAATCAGTAATGTGGAGGGCTACTTTTCAGAGATTCATACCATTCTTATGATTGGGATCCTAATTATTCGTATGACTTAACCCATTTTCTGTGACTGAAATTATTCATATGAATGAGCTAATTTTAATGATCTAAACCATTTATAGGATTAGGTTCATATTCTGAAAAAAAAAAAAAAAGGAGCCAAATCGTTAATATGGTTGGCCAATTTTCCTTCATCCAAGCCTTTCATATGATTGGGCTAGTCATATACACAGATGCGTATTAAGAAGGGGTCTACGTCATCAATATGGTAATGTGGACGGCTTCTTTTAATCATTGAGATTGGGATCTTAATTGGATAGTTTTCTATGATCTATACCATTGATATGATTGGGATCTGAATTGGAATCGGCTTCTTTTAATCAACCAAGCCATTCACATCAATAGACCTGTACTTTGCGATCCAAATTGGTAATATGGACGGTCAGTCCTTAGTTTTCCATACCATTCACATGACTTGGCCCGCTTTTATTGATCCAAACCTTTGACATGGGCCATTTCAATGGATAAAAAACATTGACCTGGTTGGGCCATTCAGTGGATCCAAATTGTTCATATAAGTCGGCTTATTCAATGATCCAAACTCATAATACGATTGAAGCTGCTTTTCATGATCCAAACTCATCGTATGATCGAAGCTGCTTTTCATGATCCAAACTCATCATATGATTAAAGCGGCTTTCCATGATTCTTTGCAATGGATATGCTAAGTTGATCCATGCCCAAAATTTTGTATGACCCTCTTCAGCTTTACTAATGATCCAAACTGTTCATATCATCTGGCCCATTTCTAGTGATTCAAACCTTTGACATGCTTGGGCCATTTCAATGAATGAAAACCTTTAACGTGCTTGGGCAATTTAGCGGATTTGAACTTCTTATATGATTCGGCTCATTCTGCGATCCAAATGTACCATATGATTCATGCCGCTATTAGTGATCTAAACTTTTCATATGATTGAAGCCTCTTTCCATGACCCACCCCAATGGATATGCTAAGTTGAACCATCTATTAGTAATACTTAAGGCTGGTTCTTAGCGATCCACTTCGTTAATTTTGTAAGACTCTCTTCAATTCTATACACAATTCAAAGAATCGAGTTTCTTTTTACAACGATCCAAATTCATATAATTTGGCCAATTTCAACTGAACCAAACCTTCAACATGGGCCATTTCGATGGATAAAAAACATTGACATGCTTGGGCCATCCAGTAGATCCAAATTGTTCATATAATTCGGCTCATTCGGCGATCCAAACTCATCCTACGATTGAAGTTGCTTTTCATGATCCAAACTCATCATATGGTTGAAGCTATTTTTCATGATCCAAACTCATCATATGATTAAAGCTGCTTTTCATGATCCATCGCAATGGATGTGCTAAGTTGATCCATGCCCTAAATTTTGTAGGACTCTCTTCTGCTTTACCAATGGTCCAAATTGTTCATATGATCTGGCCCAAGCAATGGATCAAAACCTTTGACGCGATTGTGCCAATTCAGCGAATTTTCGCCTTCTTATATTATTCGGCCCCTTCAGTGATCCAAATGCTTTATATGATCCGTGTTGCTGTTTGTGAGCTAAACTTATCATATGATTGAAGCCTCTTTCCTTGACCCATCCCAATAGATATGTTAAGTTGATCCATCTATTCATAATATTTGAGGTTGGTTCTCATTGATCCACATTATTAATTTTGTAGGACCCTCAATTCTATACACAATTCAAACAATTAGGTTTTGTTTTATAGCGATCCAATTTCATATGATTTGGCCCGTTTCTATTGATCCAAACCTTTGACATGGGCCATTTCGATGGATAAAAAACATTTACATGCTTGGGCCATTTAGTGGATCCAAATTGTTAACATAATTCGGCTTATTTGGCGATCCAAACTCATCATATGATTTATGTTGCTTTTCATGATCCAAACTCATCATATGATTAAAGCAGCTTTTCATGATCCAAACTCATCATACGATTAAAGCGGCTTTTCATGATCCAAACTCATCATATGATTGAAGCTGCTTTTCATGATCCAAACCCATCATATGATATAAGCGGCTTTTCATGATCCTTGGCAATGGATATGATAAGTTGATCCATGCCCAAAATTTTGTAGGACCCTCTTCAACATTTCTAATGATCCAAACTGTTCATATGATCTGGGCCATTTCTAGTGATCCAAACCTTTGACATGCTTGGGCCATTTCAATGGATCAAAACCATTAACGTGTTTGGGGCATTTTAGCAGATTTGAACTTCTTATATGATTCGTCCCATTTAGCGATCCAAATGCATCATATGAATCATGCTACTGTTAATGATCTAAACTCATCATATGATTGAAGCCTCTTTCCATGACTCATCCCAATGGATATGCTAAGTTGAACAATCTATTTGTAATATTTGAGGCTGGTTCTCAGTGATCCATTTCATTAATTTTGTAGGACTCTTCAGTTCTATACAAAATTCAAAGAATCAAGTTCCTTTTTACAACGATCCAAATTCATATGATTTGGCCCATATCTAT
The DNA here is from genome assembly GCF_029962835.1 of Magnolia sinica. Classification (NCBI taxonomy): domain Eukaryota; kingdom Viridiplantae; phylum Streptophyta; class Magnoliopsida; order Magnoliales; family Magnoliaceae; genus Magnolia; species Magnolia sinica. The sequence continues at coordinate 130,761,690 of NC_080575.1, read as the reverse complement.
TGATCCAAACCTTCAACATGCGCCATTTCGATGGATAGAAAACATTGACATGCTTGGGCCATTCAATGGATCCAAATTGTTCATATAATTCAGGGGATCCAAATTGTTAATATAATTCGACTTATTCGGTGATCCATTCTCGTCACACGATTGAAGTTACTTTTCATGATCCAAACTCATCATATGATTGAAGTTGCTTGTCATGATCCAAACTCATCATATGAGTGAAGCTACTTTTCATGATCCAAACTCATCATATGATTAAAGCTACTTTTCATGATCCTTGGCAATGGATATGCTAAGTTGATCCATGCCCAAAATGTTGTAGGACCCTCTTTAGCTTTACTAATGATCCAAACTGTTCATATCATCTGGCCCATTTCTAGTGATCCAAACCTTTGACATGCTTGGGCCATTTCAATGGATGAAAACCTTTAACGTGCTTGGGCAATTTAGCGGATTTGAACTTCTTCTATGATTCGGCCCATTCTATGATCCAAATGTATCATATGATTCCTGCCGTTGTTAGTGATCTAAACTTTTCATGTGATTGAAGCCTCTTTCCATGACCCATCCCAATGGATATGCTAAGTTGAACCATCTATTAGTAATACTTGAGGCTGGTTCTCAGTGATCCACTTTGTTAATTTCGAAAGACTCTTCAGTTCTATACACAATTCAAAGAATCAAGTTTCCTTTTATAACGATCTAAATTCATATAATTTAGCCAATTTCTACTGAACCAAACCTTCAACATGGGTCATTTCGATGGATAAAAAACATTGATATGCTTCGACCATTCAGTGGATCTAAATAGTTCATATGATTCGGCTCATTCAACGATTCAAACTCATTATATAATTAAAGTTTCTTTTCATGATCCAAACTCATAATATAATTAAAGCGGCTTTTCATCATCCTTGGCAATGGATATGCTAAGTTGATCTATGCCCAAAATTTCATAAGACCCTCTTCAACATTACTAATGATCCAAACTGTTCATATTATCTAGCCCATTTCTATTTGATACCTTTGACATGCTTGGGTGTTTTAGCGGATTTGAACTTCTTATATAATTCAGCCCATTCAGCGATCCAAATGTATCATATGAATCGTGCTACTGTTAGTGATTTAAACTCATCATATGATTGAAGCTTCTTTCCATGACCCATTCCAATGGATATGCTAAGTTGAACCATCTATTTGTAATATTTGAGGCTAGTTCTCAGTGATCCACTTTGTTAATTTTGTAGTACTCTTCAGTTCTATACACAAAGAATCAAGCTTCTTTTTACAACGATCCAAATTCATATGATTTGGCCCATTTCTACTGATCAAAACCTTCAACATGGGCCATTTCGATGGATAGAAAACATTAGCATGCTTGGGCCATTCAGTGGATCCAAATTGTTCATATAATTCGGCTTATTCGGCAATCCAAACTCATCATACGATTGAAGTTGCTTTTCATGATCCAAACTCATCATATGATTGAAGCTGTTGTTCATGATCCATGGCAATGAATATGCTAAGTTGATCCATGCCCTAAATTTTGTAGATCCCTCTTCAGGATAACAAATGATCCAAACTATTCATATGATTTGGCCCATTTCTAGTGATCCAAACCTTGGATATGCTTGGGCCATTTCAATGGATCAAAACCTTTGACGTGCTTCGGCCAATTCGGCGGATTTGATTTCTTATATCATTCGGCCCTTCAGTGATCCAGATGCATGATATGATTCGTGTTGCTATTAGTGATCTTAACTCATCATATGATTGAAGCCTCCTTCCATAACTCATCCCAATGGATATGTTAAGTTGAACCATCCATGATATGATTCATGTTGTTATTCAGTTTTATACACAATTCAAACAATGAAGTTTTTACAACGATCCAAATTCCTATGATTTCGCTCATTTATAGTGATCCAAACCTTTGACATGGGCCATTTTGATGGATAAAAAGTAATGACATGCTTCGACCATTCAGTGGAAACAAATTGTTCATATGATTCGGCTCATTCAGCGATCCAAACAAATCGTATAATTAAAGCTGCTTTTCATGATCTAAACCTTTGACATGGGCCATTTTGTTGGATAAAAACATTGGCATGCTTGGGCCATTCAGTGGATCCAAATTGTTCACATAATTCAGCTTATTCGGCGATCCAAACTCATCATGCGATTGAAGCTGCTTTTCATGATCCAAACTCATTATATGATTGAAGCTACTTTTCATGATCCAACCTAATCATGTTTTTAAAGCGGCTTTTCATGGTCCAAACTCATCATATGATTGAACCTACTTTTCATGATCCAAACTCATCATATGATTGAACCTACTTTTCATGATCCAAACTCATCATATGATTAAAGCGGCTTTTCATGATCCTTGACAATGGATATGCTAAGTTGATCCATGCCCAAAATTTTGTAGGACCCTCTTCAGCTTTACCAATGATCCAAACTGTTGGCATGCTTGGGCCATTCAGTGGATCCAAATTGTTCATATGATATGGCTTATTCAGCGATCCAAACTCATCATACGATTGAAGCTCCCATTTCTACTGATCCAAACCTTCAAAATGGGCCATTTCGATGGATAAAAAACGTTGGTATGCTTAGGCCATTCAGTGGATCCAAATTGTTCATATAATTCGGCTTCTTCGGCGATCCAAGCTCATCATACGATTGAAGCTGCTTTTCATAATCCAAACTCATCATATGATTAAAGCTACTTTTCATGATCCTTGGCAATGGATATGCTAAGTTGATCCATGCCCAAAATTTTGTAGTACCATCTTTAACTTTACTAATGATCCAAACTGTTCATATGATTTGGCCCATTTATTGTGATCCAAACCTTTGACATGCTTGGGCCATTTCAATGGATCAAAACCTTTAACGTGCTTTGGCCAATTCAGCGGATTTGACTTCTTATATCATTCGGCCCTTCAGCGATCCAAATGGATGATATGATTCGTCCTGTTGTTAGTGATCTAAACTCATCATATGATTGAAGCCTCTTTCCATGAGCCATCCCAATGGATATGTTAAGTTGATCCATCTATTCGTAATATTTGAGGTTGGTTCTCAGTGATTCAGGTCGTTAATTTCGTAAGACCCTCTTCAGTTCTATACCCAATTCAAACAATCAAGTTCTTTTTACACCGATCCAAATTCATATGATTTTGCCCGTTTCTATTGATACAAACCTTTGACATGGGACATTCGGTGAATCCAAATTGTTCACATAATTCAGCTTATTCAGCGATCCAAACTCGTCATACGATTGAAGCTGTTTTTCATGATCCAAACTCATCATATGATTAAAGTTGCTTTTCATGATCCTTGGCAATGGATATGGTAAGTTGATCCATGCACAAAATTATGTAGGACGACCCTCTTCAGCTATACAAATGATCCAAATTGTTAATATGATTTGGCCCACTTCTAGTCATCCAAACCTTTAACATGTTTGGGTTATTTCAATGGATCAAAACCTTTAACATGCTTGGGCCATTTAACAGATTTAAACTTCTTATATGATTCGGCCTATTCACTGAGCCAATTGCATCATATGATTCGTGCTTCTATTAGTGATCTATTCTCATCATATGATTGAAGCCTCTTTCCGTGACCCATCCCAATGGATATGTTAAGTTAGGTTCATCTATTCATAATATTTGAGGTTGGTTCTCAATGATCCACATCGTTAATTTCGTAGGACCCTCTTTAGTTCTATACACAATTCAAACAATCAATTTTCTTTTTACAACAATCCAAATTCATATGATTTGGCCCATTTCTAGTGATCCAAACTCTTGACATGGGCCATTTCGATGGATAAAAAACATTGACATGCTTGCAACATTCAGTGGATCCAAATTGTTCATATGATTCAGCTCATTTGGCGATCCAAACTCATTATACAATTGAAGCTGCTTTTCATGATCCAAACTCATTATACGATTGATGCTACTTTTCATGATCCATGGCAATGGATATGCTAAGTTGATCCATGTGCTAAAATTTGTAGGACCCTCAGCTTTACGAATGATCTAAACTGTTCATATGATTTGGCCCATTTCTACTGATCCAAACCTTTGACATGCTTGAGCCATTTCAATGGATCAAAACCTTTGACGTGCTTCGGCCATTTCAACGGATTTGAACTTTTTATATGATTCGGCCCATTCAGCGATCCAAATGCATCATATGATTCATGCTGCTATTAGTGATCTAAACTCATTCTCTTTCCATGACCCATCTTAATGGATATGTTAAGTTCGATCGATCTATTCATAATATTTGAGGTTGGTTCTCAATGATCCACATCGTTAATTTTTTAGGACCCCCTTCAGTTCATTACGCAATTCAAACAATCAGGTTTCTTTTTACAACGATCCAAATTCATATGATTTGGCCCATTTCCAGTGATCCAAATCTTTAACAAGGGCCATTTCGATGGATAAAAAACATTGACATGTTTGGGCCATTCAGTGGATCCAAATCGTTCATATGATTTGGCTCATTTGGCGATCGACCCTCGTCATACGATTGAAGCTCCTTTTCATATCCAAACTCATCATATGATTAAAGCAGCTTTTCATGATCCAAACTCATCATATGATTGAAGCTGCTTTTCATGATCCAAACTCATCATATGATTGAAGCTGCCTTTCATGATCCAAACTCATCATATGATTGAAGTTGCTTTTCATGATCTAAACTCATCATATGATTAAAGTTGCCTTTCATGATTTAAACTCATCATATGATTGGCAATGTATATGCTAAGTTGATCCATGCCCTAAATTTTGTAGATCCCTCTTCAGGTTTACAAATCATCCAAATTATTGATATGATTTGGATCATTTCAATGGATTAAAACCTTTGAGGTGCTTGGGCCATTTCAATGGATTTGAACTTTTCTTATATGATTCGGCCCATTCAGCGATCCAAATGCATCATATGATTCGTGCTTCTGTTAGTGATCTAAACTAATTCATATCATTTGGCACATTTCCAGTGATCCAAATCTTTAATATGGGCCATTTCAATGGATCAAAAACATTGATAGGCTTGGGCCATTCAGTGGATCCAAATCGTTCATCTGATTTGTCTCATTTGGCGATCGACACGCATCATATATTTAATGGTGCTTTTCATGTCCAAACTCATCATATGATTAAAGCTTCTTTTCATGATCCAAACTCATCATATGATTAAAGTTGCCTTTCATGATCCAAACTCATCATATGATTAAAGCTGCCTTTCATGATCCAAACTCATCATATGATTGGCAATGTATATGCTAAGTTGATCCATGCCCTAAAATTTGTAGATACCTCTTCAGGTTTACAAATGATCCAAACTGTTCATATGATTTGGCCCATTTCAATGGATCTAAACCTTTGACGTGCTTTGGCCATTTCAATGTATTTGAATTTCTTATATGATTCTGCCCAATCAGCGATCCAGATGCATCATATGATTCGTGCTGCTGTTAGTGATCTAAACTAATCATATGATTGAAGCCTCTTTCCGTGACCCATCATAATAGATATTTTAAGTAAGATCAATCTATTCATAATCTTTGACGTCAGTTCTCAGCGATCCACATCATTAATTTTGTAGGACCCTCTTCAGTTCGATACACAATTCAAACAATCAGGTTTCTTTTTTCAATGATCCATATTCATATGATTTGGCCCATTTCTAGTTATCCATATATTTGACTTGGGCTATTTCGATGGATAAAAAACATTGACATGTATGAGGCATTCAGTGGATCCAAATAGTTCAAATAATTCAGCTCATTCGGCGATCGACACTCATCATACGATTGAAGGTGCTTTTCATGATCCAAACTCATCATATGATTAAAGCTGCTTTTCATGATCCAAACTCATTATATAATTAAAGTTGCTTTTCATGATCCAAACTCATCATATGATTGAAGCTGCTTTACATGATCCATGGCAATGTAAATGCTAAGTCGATCCATGCCCTAAATTTCATAGATCCCTCTTCAGGTTTACAAATGATCCAAACCGTTCATATGATTTGGCCCATTTCAATGGATCAAAACCTTTGACGTGCATGGGCCATTTCAATGTATTTGAATTTCTTATATGATTCGGCCCATTCAGCGATCCAAATGCATCATATGATTCGTGCTGCTGTTAGTAATCTAACTAATCATATGGATGAAGTCTCTTTCTATGACCCATCCCAATGGATATGTTAAGTTAGATCCATCTATTCATAATATTAGACGTTAGTTCACAGTGATCCACATCGTTAATTTTGTAGGACCCTCTTTAATTCGATACGCAATTCAAACAATCAAGTTTCTTTTTTCAACGATCCAAATTCATATGATTTGGCCCATTTCTAGTGATTTAAATCTTTGACATGGGCTATTTTGATGGATAAAAAACATTGATATGCATGGGCCATTCAGTGGATCCAAATAGTTCATATGATTCGGCTCATTCAGCGATCGACACTCATTATATGATTGAAGGTGCTTTTCATGATACAAACTCATCATATGATTTAAGCTACTTTTCATGATCTAAACTTATCATATGATTGAAGCTGCTTTTCATAATCCAAACTCATCATATGATTAAAGCTGCTTTTCATGATCCAAACTCATCATATGATTAAAGCTGCCTTTCATGATCCAAACTCATCATATGATTGGCAATGTATATGCTAAGTTGATCCATGCCTTACATTTTGTAGATCCCTCTTCAGGTTTACAAATGATCCAAACTGTTCATATGATTTGGCCCATTTCAATGGATCAAAACCTTTGACATGCTTTGGCTATTTCAATGTATTTGAATTTCTTATATGATTTGGCTCATTGAGCGATCCAAATGCATCATATGATTCATGTTGCTGTTAGTGATCTAAACTAATCATATTATTGAAGCCTCTTTCCGTGACCCATCCCAATGGATATGTTAAGTTAGATCAATCTATTCATAATATTTGACGTTAGTTCTCAGTGATCCATCGTTAATTTTCTAGGACCCTCTTTAGTTCGATACGCAATTCAAACAATCAGGTTTCTTTTTTCAACAATCCAAATTCATATGATTTGACCCATTTCTAGTGATCCAAATCTTTGACATGGGCTATTTTGATGGATAAAAAACATTGACAGGCATAGGCCATTCAGTGGATACAAATAGTTCATATGATTTCGCTCATTCGGCGATCGACACTCATCATACGATTAAAGCTGCTTTTCATGATCCAAACTCATCATATGATTAAAGGTGCTTTTCATGATCCAAACTCACCATATGACTAAAGTTGTTTTACGTGATCCATGGCAATGTAAATGCTAAGTTGATCCATGCCCTAAATTTTATAGATCCCTCTTCAGTTTACAAATGATCCAAACCGTTCATATGATTTGGATCAAAACCTTTGACGTGCTTGGGCCATTTCACAACGTATTTGAATTTCTTATATGATTTGGCTCATTGAGCGATCCAAATGCATCATATGATTCATACTGCTGTTAGTGATCTAAACTAATCATATGATTGAAGCCTCTCTCTGTGACCCATCCCAATGGATATGTTAGGTTAGATCCATCTATTCATAATATTTGACGTTAGTTCTCATTGATCCACATTGTTAATTTTGTTGGACCCTCCTCAGTTTGATACGCAATTCAAACAATCAAGTTTCTTTTTTCAACGATCCAAATACATATGATTTGGCCTGTTTCTAGTGATCCAAATCTTTGACATGGGCTATTTTGATGGATAAAAAACATTGATATGCATGGGCCATTCAATGGATCCAAATCGTTCATATGATTTGGCTCATTCGGCGATCGACACTCATCATACAATTGAAGCTGCTTTTCACGATCCAAACTCTTCATATGATTAAAGCTGCTTTTCATGATCCAAACTCATCATATGATTAAAGCTGCTTTTCATGATCCAAACTTATCATATGATTGAAGTTGCTTTACATGATCCATGGCAATGTATATGCTAAGTTGATCCATGCCCTAAATTTTATAGATCACTCTTCAGGCTTACAAATGATCCAAACTATTCATATGATTTGGACCATTTCTAATGATCCAAATCTTTGACATTGGCTAGTTCGATGGATAAAAAACATTGACATTCTTAGGCCATTCAGTGGATCCAAAACGTTCATATGATTTGGTGCATTTGGCGATCGAAACGCATCATACGATGGAAGCTACTTTTCATGTCCAAACTCATCATATGATTAAAGTAGCTTTTAATGATCCAAACTCATCATATGATTGAAGCTGCTTTTCATGATCCAAACTCATCATATGATTAAAGTTGCCTTTCATGATCCAACCTCATCATATGATTGGCAATGTATATGCTAAGTTGATCTATGCCCTAAATTTTGTAGATACCTCTTCAGGTTTACAAATGATCCAAACTGTTCATATGATTTGGCCCATGTTAAAGGATCAAAACCTTTGACATGCTTTGGCCATTTCAACGTATTTGAATTTCTTATATGATTCAGCCCATTCAGCGATCCAAATGCATCATATGATTCATGCTGTTGTTAGTGATCTAAACTAATCATATGATTGAAGCCTCTTTCCATGACCCATCCCAATGGATATTTTAAGTTAGATCAATCTATTCATAATATTTGACGTTAGTTCTCAGTGGTCCACATCATTAATTTTGTAGGACCCTCTTTAGTTCGATACGTAATTCAAACAATCAGGATTCTTTTTTCAAGGATCCAAATTCATATGATTTGGCCCATTTCTAGTTATCCAAATATTTGACATGGGCTATTTCGATGGATTAAAAACATTGACATGCATGGGCTATTCATTGGATCCAAATAGTTAATATGATTCGGCTCATTCGGCGATCGACACTCATACGATTGAAGGTGCTTCTCATGATCCAAACTCATCATATTATTAAAGATGCTTTTCATGCTCCAAACTCATCATATGATTAAAGGTGCTTTTCATGATCAAAACTCAACATATGATTGAAGCTGCTTTTCTTTGATTTAAATTCATCATTTGATTGAAGCTGCTTTTCATGATCTATGGCAATGGATATGCTATGTTAATCCATGCCCTAAATTTTGTGGATCCCTCTTTAGCTATTCAAATGATCCATACTATTCATATGATTTGGCCCATTTCTAGTGATCCAAACCTTTAACATGCTTGGGCCAAAACCTTTGATGTGCTTGGGCCATTTCAACTTCTTACATGATTCGAACCATTCAGTGATCCAAATTCATCATATGATTCATGCCGCTGTTAGTGATCTAAACTACTCATATGATTGAAGCCTCTTTCCATAACCTATCCCAATGGCAATGTTAAGTTAGATCCATCTATTCATAATATTTGAGGTTGGTTCTCAGTGATCTACATCGTTAATTTTGTAGGACCCTCTTCAGTTCGATACGCTATTCAAAAATGGGCCATTTCAATTGTTGAGTGACTACCGAGTTTATACTTTTGAGCAAAAAATTTCAGACTATAGAGACTTCTATTCTTGTTTTCTTTTCTTTTCTTTTTTTTTCTGTTTTGGTCAAGAGTTCATTCTTTTAGAGCTCATCTTGGAAAGAACCACTAGTTTTGATGTTGTTTTGGTTTTGGAAATGGGATGTATGGCTTTTATAGCTTCAAAGAGTTGGGCTGATTGGATTTTTCTTTTCACTTTCAGATTAAAAGATGCTCTGGTGTTGTTAGTTACTGGTGAACAGAGAAGTCATTGGTGATTTTTTTTATGCTCTTCTATTTTTAGTGAATCACACCTCAGAGACAATACAAGCAGTAGATTCAATTTCCCTTTGAAATAGTAGATTCAACAACTTCAAACCTGAAAGCCCCTCCTGATGCTGTTAAAATGATACATCGAAGTACACCCTCTGGCAAGCCCTGGATACACCTGGAGACAGAATGAACTCTTAGCTTCTCTAAGCGGTTTTCGTGAACTTGAGCCACATATTCTAAGATGGGTATTCAAATAGTTAAACAAATAAATAAGCAAAAATATCTATCGTATGCCACTGGTAAGGAAATAAATGAAACTGAAGAATAAGCTTCTAACTATAAGCAGATGGTGAATCTGCAGAATGTTCTGAATGGCAGATGGTGACTTCCTAACAATAAGCTTATATTCCTGAAATATAGCAAAATGTTCTGAATATGCAGGAAGTATTTTTACTTTATACTTGTGCGCCAGAGGAAGTGAAAAAGGACCTCCAGCAATCAGGGTCTCTTTATTCGCCAATGCTATGTCTTTCCCTGCCTCTATTGCAGCCACAGTAGGCTTTGATAATAGAAAGAGATGAATACTCAACCAGCTTGGTATTAATTTTGGTGTATAAGATGACTTTTCAAATCAGGACATATACCAAGATGCATAATCTATGGTGCAAAAATAAATTGTATTATCTATAAGAGAATTTTATTATGATCAATCAAAAGGAATTCTGCTTTTACCTTCAAACCTGCACAGACTACTATTCCTGTGACTACTGTGACAGCATCTGGGTGGCGAGCAACCTGAAAATTTTTAAAGCTACGATTTTGAAATCACATACTTGGCATACAAATACTTTGAATCAGACTGCAAATTACAGAACCCAGTTTAGATATATTGTGAAAAAAAAAATTACACTTATTTGATTAGCTGACTATATGATTGATGGACATTTATTGGAGGTTATAAATGAAAAGATCTATCTGTACTAATTCAACAAGTGTCCACAATCAGTGGTTAGAATTTGTCGACCAATCTGATTCTCAGAGTGTGACATTCCCTAATCTTTTCTTCTTCTTCTTCTTTCTTTCTTTTGTGTGTGTGTGTGTGCGCGCGTGTGTGTGACCATGTTTAACTCAAAAGGTCAGGACTGTACTAGTTGTTTTCTCTTTTGTATCATTATTGACTAATGGAAATTTGGGGATTAACAAGCACGCCTTCAGGTTCCTGAAACAGTTGTCCAGCAGATATTTTTGCTAAACAGACTTGATGTGGAGCTTTATAAGCATGCTCAGGACATCTTTGTACAACTGCGGAAACATCTTGCCGAGAAGTTGATTAAAGTGGTAAGTCTGGATTCCTAAGATTGTGTTAGGTCACATATGATACAAATCACTCGTATTCAGTTGGCTATCTTCCTGAAGATCCACCACATGCTTCTCTCGGAGATTGTAAAATTATAGCGCATCTAGCAAAGCTGTTCCAGCCCCCTGCTTCGCCGTTCTGTTCAGATGATCGGTTTCAAATGTATTGTAACCATTGGAATGGAAAACTAGCCAGAAGATTAAGACGTGTTTGAATGTACAGTTTAACTGAATCAAAATAGTTAAATGACAGAGTGTGAATGGCCAAAAGTGGAGGTGGGGGCATTGTGGTCTATAATAATAACCAACTGCCAATTACAATTCCATGTGTCTCAAGTTGGCTTGAAACAATGAAAATTGCTTCTGCACCCCTTCCACGAAAATCTCTCTCTAGACTCTAAAAACACCTAAATGCCCCAGAGAAAGCCCAAAAGCTTCATCTTATTTCTCTGAGGAGCGATGGAGAATGCGATGCTCTAAGGAAAGTCTAGTTAGGATGGTCTGAACTGGTGAGATCTTACCCTTGGTTTCTTTTCGTAGTTAGCTTAATCTTAGTATTAGTTTTGATCTCATATCTTTCTTTTCTAGTTCATCCCATTTCTTTTCCTTTTGTTGGATTCATCCATCAATCTTTTCAAAACTCTTTGCATCTTGCTCCCCTATGGAACAAGCTTGTATTCAAGTAGGGAGGCACATTGTTGCTAATTCTGCATTGTTTTATTTTCTTGTAGCACTATTCGTCAAGGAAAGAGGTTACAATAAGCTCAGGTGTTCAAGTACGGTTAGGTTTTCACTTTGTAAAAGTGGGATCCCTTGGTTTAGTGGTCCAAATAGATGCTATGCTTGGATCCACTCTGCACTGGCCCACAACCAAAAACCCCCATGTGGGAAAATCCTAACCCTTCAATGTGAGCCTAGCATATGCCGTTGAGAAAAAGTATAACAACAATCCACATTCAACCAATACAAAAGCTAGAGATCAAATGGATATGATCTTCCAATACGAGGGATATTCATTGTATAGACCATCCACATAGGGACCAATCAAATCAATAGCTTGGGTAATTGAAACACAGGCCTCACGATCGCATACAAGCCACACCTCCACCAAAAGGGGGTCCTAAGATGGGCCGTACAGGTCACAACCGGCCAGTGGAAGGTCAGATCAAAATCAGTCATCTGACAACAGTAAGGCCTACAAATCCAATTGGATTGCCAAAAGCAATGATTGATTGGACTTTTTATGGCTATGTACAAACCATATGAGTGAAAGAGGGCTTTTGTACAAACAATACATCCCTAGGGCCATGCACTTGTATAATTGGTCTTTGAGTAGTATTTGGACTCTTTTATTTGGTTTCGTTGTTTAAGCTTCTTCCCTTCTTTTTTGCATCTTTAAATAGGTTAAATGAGTGAAGGGAGTATGTGTGTCGACCAATAGGATTAGAGTATTTATTTCCACTTGGGTTTCTTGTATGAGTTATATCATACTGAGTGATACTCAAGTTGGCTGCCCAAATAGCTTATGAATGATTTGGATGGAAAATGAAGTCATTCTATTAAAAATTTTGTGGGCCATGAAAGTTTTGGCTATGCTGATATTTGTGTTTTCCCTTCATCCAGGTCTATGTGACCATATCAACAGGTTGATGTCAAATAATCATTATAGTTGACCCTATGAAGCTTTTAATCATGGGCGTTCAATGACCCTTGTTTCCTGTAGTGTTGTCTAGATGTTGTGTCTGCTTCATTTTTGGGATTGTACCATAAAATTAGTTGGCAATGCATACAGCATCGAGGTGGGTGTTCACTCCCCAAGTATAGGGTTGTGATGTAGTAATAAACTCGGTAAGACCGAGGTCGAATCCACAGGGACTGATACCTGTACGTTATCTGAAACCAAGTAGAACTAGAACTAGACTAAGATGTGATTTAAACCAAATAGAATTTAAGAAATAATTGTGAAAGAATTATCTAAGACTTTAAGGAATTCAGAGAAAGGGAACTAGGGATTCAGAGGATCCACTTGTAGAGATCAGGGAGATCGTATGCCAGGATCACAACTTATGGAAATTTACTGAACTGCCATTGATATAGGTTTCAAGAGATGAAAGGTGTATGAATTAGAATGGATTCCATCACCAAACCATGCCCAGGAGACAAAGCAAACAACAGAATTAATCTAATTATCAATCAATCAACATGCCATGAAGATCAGGAAAGTACTGTCATCCTACCATGCCCATGGGACAATGATGAATAACAGGGCTTCCTGATGTCATAAACATCAAAAAGACATAGAAACATGCTCAAAGCCATCGCAGACCTATTGTAATTTTAGTCACAACAGACCATTAAAAACTGAAAACATTCCCTCACAATCAACCCAATACCAAATCCATTCAGTTTAAAATAGAATTAAAGGCATAAAATTCTTCCCATCACGCTACAAGCTTCACCCCTTAGCCCTAGCTAAGGGTTATAGCCACACATGAATGGGCTAAAATAAACAAATAAACAAAAGAAAAGGAAGAAAATCAATAAAAGGAAAAGAAAAAGGAAACAAAAGAATTTCCCTGTTTTCTCCTTCAATCATCCAAGCCTGCTCCTGAGATCACGTGCATCCTCCCCAGCCATTGAAAAACTCCAAGCCGTGCTCACGTCCTCAGCCTTCCCTGCTCCTGTTCCAGCAGCTGATGCAGCAGACCGTCCTTCTTCTTTTTTTCACAACCAAAACCGGCTCCTCCCCCACACGCTCCAGCGGTGTCTTCTCACGCTCCAGCAGCCAACCTCCTCACGTCCCTCCAAAAAACTTCCCTTCATCAGCCACCGATCTCTCTCTACCTTATAGGCAGCCGAACCTATCCCCTGAAGGCGTGCTGAAGGGGGACTCTTTTCTCCCCGTCTTCGATCAGGAATCTCCGCAAAAACAATCGGTGCGGAAACTCCATTTACGCAGCAAGACAATATTGCTGATTTGCGTTAGCTGCAGGACCCATGATTTGAGTCTAAGGAGAAATCCACCCCGTCCATTAGATGAGGCTAGAAATTATGGTCTAGAATATATATTTTTGGTCCTCTGCTAATGCGGCATACTGCATATTTTATCCGCCATCCATCTTGCGTTTGAAGTATTGAAATCCGATCATCGCTATCTCTTGGACTTTTGTCACCTAGGTCTTGCTCAGATGGACCAAAGGATTCTAATGGATGGTCCGGATTGGACCTTTGAGTTCAGATGGTGGCCCACAAGGATCAACCGGCGCCCCTGTTTCATGCCAGAAGAAACGGAAGTTTCCGTCTTTTGATTGAGAGTCGGTGGGGCCCATGAACACTATCATAAAGTAAATCCACTCCGTTCATAAGATTCGTGACAAAATTTTGGTAAGAGGGATGGATTTTGGATCAGATTCGGCGTGGGCCCACGGAAGAAATCAGCTGCAATAGTTGTAGGGCAGTCCATTTGTGACCATTGAAACCAACAAGTGTGCATGCATGTGTGCATAAAGTTAACATGGGTTTAAATCGAGCCCCTCTGCATGATGGGCGGCTCGGATTGAGCATTTGGACCATGATGATGGCCCACTGAGATCATTCTCATGACAGAAACGGAGTTCACGTAAACAGAGTCTGTGTTGCCATGCACTCTTAGTGCAAAAAGTGTAGTATATACACCGTATAATGATTATGAGAAATCCACACCATTCATCTTATTCTCCATTTCATTTGAACCGTGGGGACCAAAGTAAAGCGTATCTGGACAGCGGGTGGGCCCCAAATCAGGGTTTTATGGGCTGATCTGTTAGTTCAACCACTTTCACGAGGATCCAATGGCTGAAATTTGACGTGTACGGTTAGTTTTGGTCCTCGAGCCATGTATAAAGTTTTGAGCTGATCGGATGGCAAGAACCCCGTGATCTTGCATTTTTCACCAATTTCGGACCTCTTTAATGTGAATGGCCTGCTTTCCTCGGATCCTTGATGTATAATTCCATCGCTCTTGGTCTCCTAGAGTCCGTCCCTTGCCTTGGTGATTCAGGAGCGTCAAATCCATGCATTTGATACTATTTTTCAGTCCACGCTCCTGATTCCTCCTTGCAACAGAAACATGATTAAAATGAGATATTAAATGGTACCATGTTCATAAATCTAGGCAACAACTGGGTCCGATATGCAATATTTGACCCTCAACACAACCCCTAACCAGCATTTTGCTAGTCCCGAGCAAAGTATGCGAAAAATAAATTGAGAATTACAGGATAATTTCTACAACTCAAGGAATTTATGGAAAATAGTTCAGATACTCGAATTCTAAGATTCATGAATGTTGGCATTACTTTTTCCTGAAATCAAGCTCACGGTAAACTTCATAATCAAGTTCAAAATATTAGTCCATCAATTAGAACAATTCTAAACATTAAACTCCATTGATGCATAGTCTAATCTTGAAACATTAAAATTCACTTCTCTATTTAAGGATATCATTGGTAACCAATAGGAGAATTCACGATAACCAGAACTTGTCTCACACATTATCTTTTTATTCTTTTAATTTTTTGACTTTTCCATTGAAAGTAATGTCAAGAAGGGGAATCAAATCCTTACCTATAGGGAGCAAACCTAAGGTAAAGACTGTACACCCAACTTGTTCACATATCATTCATGGGGAATTAAATCTACACCTATAGGGAGCAAACCTATGGTGTAGACCATTCACCTAATCCTTTCAATTTTCCAAGTTGGTTCCTTTCATGTTTAGTGATTACTAAGTTAATCCTTTAATATCGAACTGAAACCTTAATATGCAAGCGAGATGTGTCCTGCGAATTTATGACTCAATCAATGTTTACAAATTCTAATAATGGATTAACAATTCAAACTTAGCTCTGAAATTTGATAGATGACTGAATCCAAGAGTCATAAAGTACCAACATCACGCATCTTGTAGTTCTAAATCCAAGATGGCCGTTAAAATCGCTTCGAATTCATATGAAATTCTAGAAAAATTTTTAAAAATTTTCACTTTCACAATCTCTGCTCATGACTAGGAACATACTGATTAGGAAGCCTAATCTCCCACCCCCAACCTAAAATCTACATTGTCCTCAATGTAAAAGAAATAAGTATGCAATGCACATGGGACAAAATGAGTAAATGAGAAGTAATGGGAAGATAGTACCTGGATGATGCATAGAGAGACACTTTTCAAGAGATCACAGCCTGGGCACCGATCAGCACGAGAGAAAAGGCAACAAAAATGACACAAAATAAAATCCTACCTATACCACTTTCGTAGGTGCTCTCGATTGCATTTAGCGTATGCAACAAGCCTTTAAACCCCTAGGTTACCCCTAGTGGACGAGTTGTAGTCTCGTGAGGGTTTGCAGCAATGTTACCCACAAACATTGAACTAACTAATTATCGAAATGGAATAAAGAGCTGGGTTGCCTCCCAGGAGCGCTAAGTTTACTGTCTTCAGCCAGACAAATAAGACAACTACTCTAGTCCTAAGAAAACAGGAAACCTACCTATACCTCCATCAGACTAGGAGATCAATCCTGATAAACAGGATCAGTCAGAGGCATGGACATGTCCTCTGAATCAAATTTCTCGACAAATGGTTTCAATCGATGGCCATTGACTTTAAACTCCTTGCCATTGTCGGGATCTCTTATCTCAACGGCCCCATGAGGAAAAACCGTAACAACCATGTAAGGGCCGGTCCAACGAGATCGAAGCTTACCCGGAAAGAGATGTAATCGAGAATTGTACAAAAGGACCTTCTGACCAGGCGTGAATGATTTCCGCAAAATGTGTTGATCATGAAATGCTTTCATCTTGTCCTTGTAAATTCTCGAATTATCGTACGCATCTTTCCGGATTTCTTCAAGTTCATTCAATTGAAGTTTGCGTAGCGAGCCAGCGTTGTCCAGATTGAAATTAAGATTTTTGATCGCCCAGTACGCTTTATGTTCCAACTCCACAGGCAAGTGACAAGCTTTTCCATAGACAAGTCTAAAGGGAGACATTCCAATAGGGGTTTTAAAGGCAGTACGGTATGCCCATAAGGCATCGGTCAGTCGGATTGACCAATCCTTACGATCAGGGTTAACCGTTTTCTCCAAAATGTGTTTAATCTCCCTATTGGAAATCTCAGCTTGTCCACTTGTCTGTGGATGGTATGGGGTGCTCACCTTATGAGAGATACCGTATTTCTTCATTAAGCTCTCGAATGGTCTATTACAAAAGTGTGAGCCCCCATCACTAATGATGGCTCGAGGCGTTCCAAATCGAGAAAGGATGTTCTCTTTCAGGAATTTAATGACCGTGCGATGGTCATTCTTTCGACACGGAATCGCTTCGACCCATTTAGTGACATAATCCACGGCGAGCAAAATATACAGATTTCCAAACGATTGGGGGAATGGTCCCATGAAATCGATACCCCAACAATCAAATGCTTCAATGATAAGGATGGGATTCAAAGGCATCATATTTCGACGGGACAATGCTCCCAATTTCTGACAACGCTCACAAGCTTTGCAAAACTCATGAGTGTCCCTGAATATAGTGGGCCAGTAAAAGCCACACTGCAGAATCTTGGCCGTGGTCTTTTTAGCAGAAAAGTGACCACCACAGGCCTCTGAATGACAGAAGGAGATGACACTCTGATGGTCATCGTCTGGTACACA
The DNA here is from genome assembly GCF_029962835.1 of Magnolia sinica. Lineage (NCBI taxonomy): Eukaryota > Viridiplantae > Streptophyta > Magnoliopsida > Magnoliales > Magnoliaceae > Magnolia > Magnolia sinica. The sequence goes on along the minus strand of NC_080575.1, from coordinate 130,743,852 downwards.
TCTCCTTAGGATTTGGTCTGGGCAATATTTAAATAAATAAGGATCGTCCCAGAAAAAGTTGCGCACCTCGGTGAAGAATTTCTTCTTATCTTGCGCAGTCCACTGTGTTGGTATGGCACCTGTAGCAAGATAATTAGCAATATCAGCAAACCAAGGTGAATGGGAGACTCTGAACAGTTGTTCATCAGGGAACATGTCATTGATATGGGTCGCCTCAAGGGAATCAGAGGTATTAAGGCGAGAAAGGTGATCGGCCACTACGTTCTCTACTCCCTTTTTATCTTTAATTTCCAAATCGAATTCTTGAAGTAGGAGGATCCATCGTATCAGGCGGGGCTTAGAATCATTCTTAGAAAGAAGATACTTAAGTGCCGCATGATCTGTGTAGATAATGATCTTGGATCCGATCAAGTAGGACCTAAATTTGTCCAAGGCGAACACTACAGCTAAGAGTTCCTTTTCCGTAGTCGAGTAGTTCACCTGGGCAGGATTTAGAGTCCTACTCGCGTAATGAATGACGTAGGGTTTCTTATCTTTTCTCTGGCCTAGGACCGCCCCAAGAGCATAATCAGAAGCGTCGCACATAAGCTCAAAAGGGAGGCTCCAGTCGGGTGGCTGCATGATGGGTGCAGTGGTTAACGTGCCCTTAAGCTTGGTGAAAGCTTCCTGGCACTGCTCCTACGGAGCATCCTTTTGAAGAAGATTACATAAAGGACGAGAGAGAAGACTAAAGTCCTTTATGAATCGCCTGTAAAATCCTGCGTGTCCTAAAAAGGATCGCACGTCTCTGATGTTCTTGGGTGGAGGTAGATTAGAGATAAGATCTATTTTTGCCTTATCTACCTCGATTCCTTTGGACGAGATGATATGCCCAAGGACAATTCCCTTGAACCATGAAATGGCACTTCTCCCAATTAAGTACCAAGTTCTTCTCTTCACATCTTTTCAGCACACATTTAAGACTTTCCAAGCACTTGCTGAAAGATGGACCGTAAACAGAGAAATCGTCCATGAAGACCTCTAAATATTGCCCCACCATATCAGAAAAAATACTAAGCATACATCGCTGAAAAGTGGCAGGGGCATTACATAGTCCGAATGGCATCCTTCGATAGGCAAAGGTGCCGTAGGGACATGTAAATGTGGTCTTTTCCTGGTCTTCAGGGGCTATCTCTATTTGGTTGTAGCGAATACCCGTCAAGAAAACTATAATAGGAATGACCACTAACCTTTCCAGGATCTGATCAATGAATGGTAAGGAAAGTGGTCTTTCCTCGTGACGGTATTCAACTTCCCGTAGTCAATGCACATTCTCCAACCGAGTGACTCTAGTTGCACGAGTTCATTATTAGCATTGGCTACGATGGTGATTCCAGGACTTCTTAGGGACCACTTGAGTTGGACTCACCCATTGACTATCGATATAGGGTATATAATACCCACGTCCAATAGTTTAAGAACCTCGGCTTTAACCACTTCCTTCATGTTTGGATTTAGTCTACGTTGTGGTTGCCGAGCGGTTTTTGCATTATCCTCAAGATATATGCGGTGAGTACAAATCGAGGGATCGATTCCCTTGAGGTCCGCTATCGTCCATCCTAGGGCTCCTTTATGCTCAATGAGAGTAGATATAAGCATACTCTCCTGTTCTTTCTCCAGGTGGGCAGAGATCACCACCGGGTATGTCTCATCTTGACCCAAATATGCATATTTCAAATCAGAGGGCAAAGGTTTTAGGTCAAGCTTCGGCGGCTTGAGGTTAGACGGTAGAGGCACTACATCAGTTTGTGGTAATTCTTCAAATTGTGGCCTCCATCGGTTAACTTCAAGTACCGGTGCAGTATCAAGCAAGGCGCACGTCTCCCTAATCATGTCATCATCAAAATCATGGGAGTGGGCCAGACACGTCTCTAGATGGTCGGAGGATAAGGTCCGAGGTGTCGTATCTTCCACGAAAGAGTCAATCATGTTAATGTCGTGGAAATCGTCATCATCCTCTGAGTTGCTGCCGTTATTGAAAAAAATGTTTGACTCCAATGTCAAATTTCCAAAAGACATAGTCATGATACCATTCCTGCAATTGATAATTGCATTTGACGTGGCAAGGAATGGGCGACCAAGAATGACAGGAATCTGAGTGCTCATGTTATTGATGGGTTCGGTGTCCAGGATGATAAAATCTACAGGGTAGTAAAATCTATCAACTTGGACCAACACATCCTCAATTATCCCTCTTGGTACACGAACAGAGCGATCAGCAAGTTGTAGTGTGGTTAGGGTGGGTTTTAATTCACCCAAACCTAACTGTTTGTATACCGAGTAGGGAATCAAATTGACGCTCGCTCCTAAGTCAAGAAGTGCGTGATCAATTCGATGGTTCCCGATTACACATGATATGGTTGGGCTACCGGGATCCTTGAATTTCTGCGGCACGTCTTGCTTCAGGATGGCACTCACTTTCTCGATCAAGAAGATTTTCTTTTGAATAATTTTCCGTCGCTTGGTCGTGCATAAGTCTTTTAGGAATTTGGCATATGAAGGTATCTGTTTAACGACATCAAGTAGAGGAATGTTGACTTTCACCTGTTTCAACACCTCTAGGATATCCTGAGAGTTAGAGAGAGGTTTTGGTGAAACCAACCGTTGGGGGAATGGAGCAACTGGCTTCTCTAGAAGTTCCGGTTCCACTTTTTGTGGGGCATCAGTGGATCCATCATTGTTGTCCTCTTCTGGTTCTTGAGGCTTTTCGGGCCTAACCGGAAGAGTTTTATCAATGATCTTCCCACTCCTAAGAGTGGTGATGGATTTAGCATGCCCCATCTGATTTGAAGAGCTGGGATCATTATTCTCATGCTGCGGTTTAGGATTGGGGAGAGGTTGTGCAAGAAGCATCCCCTTTTCTATAACCGTCATACGAGAATCTATCTTTTGCATAAAATCTGTAATTCCCCGCATTGCCTGAGCCAGCTCTTGTATGGGATTTTGAACCGGTTCCTCTTGAGGTTTCACTTGATTTGGATTTTGATTGAAGAAACCTGGAGGAGTCGCCGTTTGTCCATTTCTCCAACTGAAGTTTGGATGATTTTTCCAGCCAGGATTGTATGTGTTAGAGTTAGGTCCAGTAAAAGGTCTTTGATAATTATTTACGGCATTGGCTTGTTCATTCAACACTCCTCGAAAGGCAGGTATTGTAGGACAGTTTTCAGTTGTGTGAATGTTGCAATCACAGATGCCGCAAACAATTTCATTGACCTTATCCTTCTTTCCTTCCATGGCCTCAACTTTCCTTATGAGCGTAGTCACTTTACACTTGAGATCATCCTCTTCTTTCAAGAGATATAATCCACCTTTTTCCTTTAATTGAGTTGGCCTAGACATGGTGTTCGACTTTGGGTAATAGTCCCAAGATTGTGTTTTTTCAGCCAAACTATCGAGGTAGTCCCATACCTCGTCGATATCTTTATTAATGAACTCTCCATTACACATTGTCTCGACCATTTGGCGCATGGAAGATGTCAGTCCATCATAGAAAAAATTTGTAATGCGCCACGTTTCAAATCCGTGTTGTGGGCATGAACTGACCAAATCTTTGAACCTTTCCCAACATTGAAAGAATGTTTCATCTTCCTTTTGGGCAAAGTTCATGATCGCTTTTCTGAGGGTAATCGTTTTATGATGTGGGAAGAATTTTTTATGAATTCCCTCTGCATGTCGTTCCATGTGCCAATGGATCTAGGACGCAGTGAATGTAACCACGTCTTAGCTTTCTCTTTTAAGGAAAAAGGAAAGAGTTTCAGCCTAATTGTATCCTCAGATACATTAGGAAAACATAATGTAGCTATAATTTCATCGAACTCTTTCAAATGCAAATATGGACTCTCTGATTCAAGTCCATGGAATTTGGGAAGGAGTTGGATAACTCCTGGCTTGATGTCCATTTGTCCTGTATTTTCAGGAAAAATCATGCATGAGGGCGTACTCACTCCCGCCGGTTGTAAAAAATCTCGTAAAGTACGAGGCGGGGGTGCCTGTTGCACCTCATTTTCATCCTGGGTATCCTCCACCCTGGGTGGAAGTAGAGGAGGTTGGTCTTCAGCCATAACCTCAGTTAACTCAGGGGATTTCGAGCGGTGTCTAATCCTGCGATGGATAGTCAACCCCTCAACTAATCCTCCTTCAGTCAAGAGACGTCGAGTGTTGTCACGGGCCCACTTGGGCATGAAACACTCGCAGCCCTCAATCAAATTCAAAGTCTAATCCTAAGAAAGGAAAAGGAAATCTAAAAAGAAAAAGAGAGTTGGAAAGAAATTACCAAATTGGAGTCCTAAGTTAAGGGCCTGCAAAATAAAAATAAAATAAGTTAGATTCTAAAAGAAAGTGGAAAACTTCTAAAATAAACTAGGAAAGTCTTATACTAGAAAGTAAATTACTAAAAGAGAGTTGAAAAATAGAAAGTAGGGAAAGAGCTTACCAAATTAGAGATTTCTAACTTAAAGGCCTACAAAATAGGAAGGTTAGTTTCTGAACCAAAAATCCTAAAAATAAATGAGGAAACAAATTAGATTTTAAAAAGAGTTAAAAATAGAAAGTGAAAAACAAAAGAGAAAAGTTTCGAAAATTAGAGGATTTTTCTAGAAAGGGAAATAACTACCCTAGTTTCTAAAATAAACTGCTTCCTAAAAATAGAAAAAAGAAGACTAGAATTAAAAATTTCAAAATTTAAACCCTAATTCTAAAAATATGAAAAAGTAGAGAGATTAGGAAGGAATTACCAATTGAGAAACTTATGCCCAGATCCTATAAAATAGGAAACAAGTTAGTTTTGAACTCAAATAGAAATAAATAAATAAATAAATAAAACTAAGGTTAGTAAAATCCTAATCTTAAACTAATCCTAAAACCACTTAATTTCAGAAAATCGTAACCGTCAGTCCCCGGCAACGGCGCCAAAAACTTGTTCACTCCCCAAGTATAGGGTTGTGATGTAGTAATAAACTCGGTAAGACCGAGGTCGAATCCACAGGGACTGATACCTGTACGTTATCTGAAACCAAGTAGAACTAGAACTAGACTAAGATGTGATTTAAACCAAATAGAATTTAAGAAATAATTGTGAAAGAATTATCTAAGACTTTAAGGAATTCAGAGAAAGGGAACTAGGGATTCAGAGGATCCACTTGTAGAGATCAGGGAGATCATATGCCAGGATCACAACTTATGGAAATTTACTGAACTGCCATTGATATAGGTTTCAAGAGATGAAAGGTGTATGAATTAGAATGGATTCCATCACCAAACCATGCCCAGGAGACAAAGCAAACAACAGAATTAATCTAATTATCAATCAATCAACATGCCATGAAGATCAGGAAGGGTACTCTGTCATCCTACCATGCCCATGGGACAATGATGAATAACAGGGCTTCCTGATGTCATAAACATCAAAAAGACATAGAAACATGCTCAAAGCCATCGCAGACCTATTGTAATTTTAGTCACAACAGACCATTAAAAACTGAAAACATTCCCTCACAATCAACCCAATACCAAATCCATTCAGTTTAAAATAGAATTAAAGGCATAAAATTCTTCCCATCACGCTACAAGCTTCACCCCTTAGCCCTAGCTAAGGGGTTTAGCCACACATGAATGGGCTAAAATAAACAAATAAACAAAAGAAAAGGAAGAAAATCAATAAAAGGAAAAGAAAAAGGAAACAAAAGAATTTCCCTGTTTTCTCCTTCAATCATCCAAGCCTGCTCCTGAGATCACGTGCATCCTCCCCAGCCATTGAAAAACTCCAAGCCGTGCTCACGTCCTCAGCCTTCCCTGCTCCTGTTCCAGCAGCTGATGCAGCAGACCGTCCTTCTTCTTTTTTTTCACAACCAAAACCGGCTCCTCCCCCACACGCTCCAGCGGTGTCTTCTCACGCTCCAGCAGCCAACCTCCTCACGTCCCTCCAAAAAACTTCCCTTCATCAGCCACCGATCTCTCTCTACCTTATAGGCAGCCGAACCTATCCCCTGAAGGCGTGCTGAAGGGGGACTCTTTTCTCCCCGTCTTCGATCAGGAATCTCCGCAAAAACAATCGGTGCGGAAACTCCATTTACGCAGCAAGACAATATTGCTGATTTGCGTTAGCTGCAGGACCCATGATTTGAGTCTAAGGAGAAATCCACCCCGTCCATTAGATGAGGCTAGAAATTATGGTCGAGAATATATATTTTTGGTCCTCTGCTAATGCGGCATACTGCATATTTTATCCGCCATCCATCTTGCGTTTGAAGTATTGAAATCCGATCATCGCTATCTCTTGGACTTTTGTCACCTAGGTCTTGCTCAGATGGACCGAGGGATTCTAATGGATGGTCCGGATTGGACCTTTGAGTTCAGATGGTGGCCCACAAGGATCAACCGGCGCCCCTGTTTCATGCCAGAAGAAACGGAAGTTTTCGTCTTTTGATTGAGAGTCGGTGGGGCCCATGAACACTATCATAAAGTAAATCCACTCCGTTCATAAGATTCGTGACAAAATTTTGGTAAGAGGGATGGATTTTGGATCAGATTCGACGTGGGCCCACGGAAGAAATCAGCTGCAATAGTTGTAGGGCAGTCCATTTGTGACCATTGAAACCAACAAGTGTGCATGCATGAGTGCATAAAGTCAACATGGGTTTGGCTAAATCGAGCCCCTCTGCATGATGGACGGCTCGGATTGAGCATTTGGACCATGATGATGGCCCACTGAGATCATTCTCAGTCTCTGTTTCATGACAGAAACGGAGTTCACGTAAACAGAGTCTGTGTTGCCATGCACTCTTAGTGCAAAAAGTGTAGTATATACACTGTATAATGATTATGAGAAATCCACACCATTCATCTTGTTCTCCATTTCATTTGAACCGTGGGGGCCAAAGTTAAAGCGTATCTGGACAGCGGGTGGGCCCCAAATCAGGATTTTATGGACTGATCTGTTAGTTCAGCCACTTTCACGAGGATCCAATGGCTGAAATTTGACGTGTACGGTTAGTTTTTGGTCCTCGAGCCATGTATAAAGTTTTGAGCTGATCGGATGGCAAGAACCCCGTGATCTTGCATTTTTCACCAATTTCGGACCTCTTTAATGTGAATGGCCTGCTTTCCTCGGATCCTTGATGCATAATTCCATCGATCTTCGTCTCCTGGAGTCCGTCCCTTGCCTTGGGTGTCATCAGAGCGTTAAATCCATGCATTTACCACCTTTTTTCAGTCCAGGCTCTTAAACACACCCTGCATTACAAACACGATTAAATCAGGTCTTTAAACAATACTATGTTTGTAAATCCAGGTAACAACTGGGTCTGATATGCAATATTTGACCCTCAACAGTGGGCTCCATTGTCAGGGTACCAACTACCTCGCTGGTTCTAGGTCCCAGCCAAATCAAGCCCATCAACATCCACCCAAGTGGTAGTTTGGTGTTGTGTGGGGCATTGTGGGGCTTCCCGTGATGTCTGTGTTTTATGTCCGCGCCGTCCATCTGTTATGCCAGCTCATTTTAGGGCATGGACCCAAAAATGAAGCAGATCCAAAGGTCAAGTGGACCGCACCATAGGAAACAGTGGGATATTGACGTTGACCATAAAAACCTTCCTAGCAGCGTAATATTTATTTGCCATCCAACCTGTTGATAAGGTCACACCTGGATGACAGGAAAACATAAATATCAGCATGATCCAAAACTTGTGACCCCCATGAAGTTTTTAATGGTGGGCATTCAATCCCTGCTGTGTGGTCCACTTGAGATTTGGATTTACTTCATTTTTGGGACCATGCCCTAAAAGGAGCTGGAAAAACTGATGGACAGCATGGATATACAACATACATCAAGGTGGGCCCTACAATGCCTAACAAATCATCACACCACCGGGCAGGCTAAGCTTTGTCCAAGCCTAGCTCTCATTGTTAAATGAAGACTGGCTCAGAGATGTGACGGTGAAAATAATCCAGCCCGAGTCTGGCCCTAACTCTTTTTTGTTAGCGAGAACCCCAGGGATAAAAATATTAGTTGGACACGTTAGGCCTACCATCATGATTATATGATGTCCGCTCTAATCATTAGACTTCAGACCAATATTTAGGCAAAAGTCAAACCAACTTGTGATTCAAATGGGCTACACCAAGGGAAACAATTTGGAGGGTGGGGTTGCTCTGGACATTGTTTTCAATCATGTGGTCCAGCTGAATCATAGATAGGGCTGGTTTTTGAGCCCTGGGCTTAAAATGAGTTGACGAGTGTATTTCACATAAACATCGCGGTCAATCCCACCCTTTTTGAAAGAGGTATCTGTAAATATCGTATTAATAATTATTTTGTAAAATTTCCTTTTTTAATTAAAGCTCGTGCATATGATACAGGGCGTGCTTAGGCTTAAAATGCAGGCTTGTTTCCCAATTAGTCAGGACGTGGAACCTGTATTGTACAACCCAGCCCGAATGTGGCCCGACCCGCCTATGACCATGGTAAGGAGAGATCATATAATACAAAAGAAACTTATACCTGGGAGGGCCCCACCTTGTTGTTTATGTTAAATCCACCCTAACCACCAAATGTGTCATCCTATTTTAGGTCCAGGAACCAAAAATCAACTCCATTCATTATTAAGGTAAAACCACACAATTAGAGAAACAATATACAAGGCAACTTTCACCCTACAAACTGTTTCTCTTGGTGTGGCCCCACCTAAATGACATGGGCCTAAATTTGGGTCAAAGGTCTAAGTTTTGGTGTAGCATCTAAATGGCTAGAATATATTTTATATAATCATCATAGTGGCCCTATAAAAATCAAGGGTGGATGTCTCTCCCAACTCTTTCTGTCTGTGCCCTACCTTAATTACAAGCCACCTTACTTTTTTAGCTCTACAGTTAAATGTGAGATTACATATCTAATGGTTTTCACGTATAACATAGTAGGCCCCATGGTCCCAAAATTCAAGAAGATACAAATTTAAAGTGGATACCCCAAATCTGCTTAAAGGCACTCTCTCACTCTGATTCCGAAGAGCTTGATCGATATCAGTTTTAGATCAAGCTTGTATTTGTTTTTCCCTTTTATCCAGGTCCGTGACCCTAGGAAAATTTTAATTATGATTGTTCAATGACCACTAAATCCTGTGGTGTGGTCTTCAAATTTGCATCTACTTCATTTTTGGGACCATGCCCTAAAATAAGATGGCCAAACCAATGGATGACATGGATATACATCAAGGTGGGCCTACAGTTAGGGTCGCACCCACATAGCTGGTTCGAGGGTTGCAGCCAAGTGGTGCTCAAAGTGAAGGTTGGCATAGGTAAAATTCCTTTTTAAGGGTTGTGAGGTTATGGTCCACCCAATGGATAACTTCTAATTTATTAAGTGAATGGATCTCCTTGAATGTTGAACTAGCGGTAAGTTTTTTACGTATGAAAATGATACATATTCACTCGTCAATGGCTATACACTGTTTTCTATGGTGATGGTCACTATAGTGGATAGGTTGCCTCATGGTGGGGCAACTTATGGAGGATTGGGATTTGGCAAGCACTTAATTGGTAGGAGTTGTTTGCTTGGTGGACCTTAAGATATGGTCTAACTAGTTGGACTCAAGACATTCTCTTTTTTAATATATTAGCATAGACCACCACGAGACGAACACCCACCCTTGATTTCTTAGCATCCGGGTTCAATCCAGCAAAAAAGAAGGTCCATTAGACCCAGGTGCAAAGGCTACCTTGCGGCTGCTTCTTGAGGCAAAGGCCCACCTTTGGATGAGTAAAATTGTTCTTATAGTGAGGACCATGCAAGAGGGATCCAAGCCGATAAATGTCTATATCGGACTATCCTAACTACCAAATTGAGTCTAGTTAATTGGCATTTTGTTAGAGGAATAGGTTGTTCAAATGGGGAGAAATTGGGCATGGCCGATGTGATATGTCTCAACGGAGTAGTGAACATTAATTTATGATAGTTTCCTTGGTGCATAAGCCATTGCTAGACTTCTCCCAAACATAACAATGGGCCCACCTAGGTTCCAACGCAGGGCCCACCCATTTTGTGAGCTCAGTTTAGGACATAAAGCCAAAAATGAGTCGAATTCAATACTCAAGTGGGCCAACATAGTGAGGATTGAACGTCCACAGTTGAAATATTTGTGGGGCTTCGGAAGATTTAAATAAGGCTAATATTTGTGTTTTCAGTTCATCCTAATAGGAATGACGCTATGAACTGTATGGATGGAATGTAAACATCATTGACGGCCCAGGGAATTTCAACGGTAGGAATTTCCCTACCCACCTTTTCCTTTAGTGCGGCCCACTTGAGTCTTGGATCCTATTCGATTTTGGTCTCAAGACCTAAAATGAGCTCACAAAACGGATGGATGGGGTGGATTTCCAACAAACATTGTGGTGGGCCCCACCTACGTTTCCACAGCAGGAACTTCGTGGCTTTAGCCGGAAATCCGCGGAAGCGGATTGCATCCTACACTGCCCGAACAAAAATCCGTCAGGCCGGGGCTCTGTGGGACCTAAAGTGATGTAATGGTTTTATCCACGCTGTCGATCCATATTTGGAGATAATTTTAAGGTACGAAACTGAGGTGGAACAAAGGCTTAGGTGGACCACAAAGTGGGGAATGAATGTCCACCATTAAAAACTTCCTAGGGTCTGCAGAAGTTTCGGATCAAGATGATATTTTTTTTCACTTAATCCAGGTTACATGACCTCATGAGTAGGTTGGATGGTAAAAAAACATCACGTTGGCCCTTAGAGATGTTTCAACGGTGAATGTCATTATCACTGCTACTTCCTTTCGTGTGGTTCACTGGAGAATCCTACGTTCCTCAAATTTTGTATAATGACATAAATTGATCTGAGAAAAGACATGAACGGCTTGGATAAAACTATACATCACGGTGGGCCCCACAGAGCCCTGCCCTGCCCGGACTGACGCAATCCGCTTTCCAAATCCGCATTTCTTAGATCTCCTTAAATGACCAAAATATCCTTAACGGTCATTTTTGCTTTTGCTTGCCGAGTAAGCAACCCCTCTCTCTCAAAACCACTCCCTTCTCTCTCCCTCTCTGAGAACCTCTCCTTCGCTCTCTCTCTCTCTCTCTCTCTCTCTCTCTCTCTCTGAGAACCTCTCCTTCCTTCTCCCCCCGCTCTCTCTGAAAACCTCTCTCTCTCTCTCCCTCTGCCATGACTGCCGGCAGCCTCGACGACGCGGGATGAAAAGGTGATGGCTCCAGCGTCATCGGAAACCCAAGGTTTCGGCCGTCAGCGATAGGAACGCGAGTACAAGACGTCGATAATGGCTGATGGGCAAGAAAGAAGGAGATGCAAGCCATCACCGACGCCTGCATCATCGAAAGATGATAATAGCTGCCGGCCTCTAACAATCACAGGTAAGACGAAGTAAAATTCCTTATGGGACTGAAATCCCCAAATATTCTGGATTTTGGGATTCAAATCCCTAATCTCCGATTTTGGGAATCAAAATTCCCATGGCTTTATTTGGGAATAATTAATCCGGAATTCCCAATTCGTAGATTTGAGGTTCAATATTCCAATTCCTAAATTCAGAGTTTCGAAAATCTCTGATTTGGGGATCAAGGTCCCTGATGTCTGAATTTGGAAATTATAATCCCTAAAGTCTCGATTTAGGGATTGAAAACCCTAATTTATATTCTGGATGCCGAATTCCAGATGTGGGATTCAAAATCTCAGTTGTCTGTTTTGGGAGTGAAAATCCTTATGGCTGGATTTGAGATCCGAAATCCCAACGTCTGGATTGGCTGGATTCGATCATCCATACCTATTGCACAGTGGCTCTGATACCAACTGTAATATTTTCTTAATGCCGAATTGCCGAAGGATCTTGCTGTGCATTAGATATGGAGATCTGAAGAAGTGAATGGCTTACCTTGCTGTGATGTCATAGCTGTAGATAGGGATGCTGAGTTCTTCCTTTCCTAACACCCTTTAGAGAAGATACGATGGGGCTCAACCTTCTGTCGATAGTGTTGGATTGGGGACCCAGCCCTGTTAATACAGGTCAGAGGAGAGGAGTTTGAAACCCATCAAAACTCCTCTCCCCAACGCTCCACACGAATTGGTAATTCCAGTTCCTCTAAAACACTGTTTGCATATCACAGTTGTAGCACTCCACCCCTTATACGAATTTCTGGATGTATCACAACTTAGTGGGGCCCGCTGGTGCACCCGATCACACGTTGATCAATAAGGCCCACCTTATAGAGTTCTTATAGGCCACACTGATTAGACCTTCTGTCTCAAAGAGATGGCTAAAACCTCCTTTTTTTTTTTTTTGTTTGTCTGTGTGTAGCCCTTCATTGATTCTGTCTATGGTATGCTTTTAAGAATCGGATGAGTCTGATACGACTTGTATGAGTCGACTCGGTCTCTGTTAGACCCAATCCGGTTCGATACCACGAGTCAGCCCCCATGAGTCACCCCTGACTTGGGCGAGTCAGGCCTATTCAGCCCCGACTCAGATGAGTCGCGACTTCACTCTGGGCTGAACGGGTCAGGTTAATTCACTAAGTCTTTTAACCATGCTCTGTGGCCTACTTGAGTGAAACGACCAGATGTTTAGGTAATGTTATCTAAACAGTGTGGCCCACCTGAGCTAATGGGATTCTCGCATGCCATACTCATGTGCCATATTTGCTCGTGCATGAAAACAATGGTCGGTTTAAAAATACTTGTCAACAGTACACAGTCTAATGTGCATTGTGTCCATTTTGTATGGTCCTAATTTTTGGCACAAGGTCAGCTCCATAGTGAGGGCTATGGCTCAAAAGTTACACCATTTGGCATACTGTCCTATGCATGGCCTTTTTTGGATGGTCAATATATCTAGAGAAATGGTCCTCAAAATCGTTTATGGATTGAATAGTTGTGAAAACACCCATTTGCTGCATTTTTTTTCGAGAAACGGACCATCCATGAGGTGGACTGAATTGTTTTGTCCAACAGTCCACAGTCTAATGTACATGTGTCTCCATTTTGAGGAGTGTATGGTCCTGCTTTTTGGCACCAAGTCATCTCCATAGAGAGGGCTATGACCTAAAACTTACGCCATTTGGCATACTATCCTATATATGGCCTTTTTTGGATGGTTAATAAATCTATAGAAAAGGTCTTGAAAATTATTTGTGGATTGAGTGGTTAGAAACACCCATCTGCTGCATTTTTTGAGAAATGGACCATCCATAGGTGGCCTATGAATCGGTCAGTCCAACAGTCAGTCTAATGTACATGTGTGTCCACTTGGAGGAGTTTACAGTCCTATTTTTGGCACCAGGCCATCAACATAGTGAGGGCCATGGCCCAAAAGTCACACCATTTGGCATACTTTCCTACTCATCACCTTTTTTTTTAAATGTCAATAAATTTAGAGAAATGGTTCTGAAAGTTGTTTATGGATTGAATGGTTAGAAACACCCATTTGATGCTTTTGTTTTTTTTTTTTTTTCAATCAGTTGATCAGTCCAGATTGATTCACTTATTTTGCCCTTATTGGTTATAAGGCCAGCGCCATTTATTAAATGGTGCTCGATGTACATACAATGGATCTGCCTCAAAAGATTTATAGGAATAGATTTATTAAATGGTGTTTGATGAAATCTTACAAGGCTCATGAGATCTTTGCAACAAACAAGTTGTTCTCTTGTGTTGGATGTATATCGCCACGGAGTGATTATTCAGAAAACTGGTTTCACTGTGATTCAGAATTCACTAAATTATAGATTTTCTTCTACTCCTAGTAATAGAAGTATCAGCTATACAGGAGAATATATTTGCAAATTTGCTTGCTTTTGCTACTATATGTGATGCTACTAGTTTTATATTTTACTTTCTTTGTTGTTGCCTTTGTGAAACCAATGTTTAGTGGTTCATTCACTTATTGCATTTTTTTTTTCCTTTTCTTTTTGTTTTTTTGGTTCAGTGTTAGATCTTTTAAGCAAACAGGTGGTACTCTTTGCTGGATGTATATGTCGCCATGGATTAACCGCTCAGAAAGGTTAGTTTCTACATGATTTAGAATTCATTACATTACAGGCTTTTATTTGCCTCTAATAATGAAAATGTCATCTAGATGATTAAGATTATATTAGCAACATTTTGCTTGCATTCTGCTAGTGTTTCCGTTATCCTTCTGCTTTTGGTTGCCTTTGGGCATATGGAATGATTTTCAATCATATCAACCTGTCATATGATTGGGCCCCTTTATGTGATTGTGATAATTTTCAGTGATACGAAGCACTGCCATTCTACAATGTTCTTTCATCAATCCAATCAATAGGTGTTTACAATGATGCCACATGCACCAAAAATCAATAGTTTGGGTAAGTTCTTAGGGATCGAACATTGAAATGATAGGGTGGAGGACGGATAGGCTTGTATTAAGTGATAGAAATCGATAATAATATTCTTCGCTCATCAAAGTTGTTAATATGATTTGGCCAATCACATGTTCGGACTCGTATTTAGGGATCTAAATTAGGAATATGGTTGTGCCAATGTCTAATGCTCCAACCTAATGGCATGGTTCGGCCTACTTTTTGTGATCCATACTGTTCAGATGACTCGACCTGTTTTCTACATTCCAATTATTTTGTTTGGTTGAGTTTCTTACCAATCACCAGAACCATTCATATGACTAGGCCCATACTCAATGATATAAATCAGTAATGTGGGGGGCTACTTTTGAGAGATTCATGCCATTCTTATGATTGGGATCCTAATTATTCATATGACTTGACCCATTTTCTGTGACTGAAATTATTCATATGAATGAGCTAATTTTAATGATCTAAACCATTTATAGGATTAGGTTCATATCTCTGAAAAAAAGGAGCCAAATTGTTAATATGGTTGGCCAATTTTCCTTCATCCAAGCCTTTCATATGATTGGGCTAGTCATATACACAGATGTGTATTAAGAAGGGGTCTACATCATCAATATGGTAATGTGGACGACTTCTTTTAATCATCGAGATTGGGATCTTAATTGAATAGTTTTCAATGATCTATACCATTGATATGATTGGGATCTGAATTGGAATCGGCTTCTTTTAATAATCCAAGCAATTCACATCAATAGACCTGTACTTTGTGATCCAAATTGGTGAAGTGGACGGCCAGTCCTTAGTTTTCCATCCCATTCACATGACTGACCCGCTTCTATTGATCCAAACCTTTGACATGGGCCATTTCAATGGATAAAAAACATTGACCTGGTTGGGCCATTCAGTGGATCCAAATTGTTCATATAATTCAGCTTATTCGATGATCTAAACTCATAATACGATTGAAGCTGCTTTTCATGATCCAAACTCATCGTATGATTGAAGCTACTTTTCATGATCCAAACTCATCATATGATTAAAGCGGCTTTTCATGATTCTTTGCAGTGGATATGCTAAGTTGATCCATGCCCAAAATTTTGTATGACCCTCTTCAGCTTTACTAATGATCCAAACTGTTCATATCATCCGGCCCATTTCTAGTGATTCAAACCTTTGACATGCTTGGGCCATTTCAATGGATAAAACCTTTGAAGTGCTTGGGCAATTTAGCGGATTTGAACTTCTAATATGATTCGGCTCATTCTGCGATCCAAATGTACCATATGATTCATGCTGCTATTAGTGATCTAAACTTTTCATATAATTGAAGCCTCTTTCCATGACCCATCCCAATGGATATACTAAGTTGAACAATCTATTAGTAATACTTGAGGCTGGTTCTTAGCGATCTACTTCGTTAATTTTGTAAGACTCTCTTCAATTCTATACACAATTCAAAGAATCGAGTTTCTTTTTACAACGATCCAAATTCATATAATTTGGCCAATTTCTACTGAACCAAACCTTCAACATGGGCCATTTCGATGGATAAAAAACATTGACATGCTTGGGCCATCCAGTAGATCCAAATTGTTCATATAATTCAGCTCATTCGGCAATCCAAACTCATCCTACGATTGAAGTTGCTTTTCATGATCCAAACTCATCATATGGTTCAAGCTATTTTTCATGATCCAAACTCATCATATGATTAAAGCTGCTTTTCATGATCCATCGCAATGGATATGCTAAGTTGATCCATGCCCTAAATTTTGTAGGTCTCTCTTCTGCTTTACCAATGGTCCAAATTGTTCATATGATCTGGCCATTTCTAGTGATCCAAACCTTTGACATGCTTGGGCCATTTCAATGGATCAAAACCTTTGACTTACTTGTGCCAATTCAGCGGATTTGACTTCTTATATCATTCAGCCCCTCCAGCGATCCAAACGCATTATATGATCTGTGTTGCTATTAGTGATCTAAACTCATCATATGATTGAAGCCTCTTTCCATGACTCATCCCAAAAGATATGTTAAGTTGATCCATCTATTCATAATATTTGAGGTTCGTTCTCATTGATCCGCATTATTAATTTTGTAGGACCCTCTTCAGTTCTATACACAATTCAAACAATTAGGTTTTGTTTTACAACGATCCAATTTCATATGATTTGGCCCGTTTCTATTGATCCAAACCTTTGGCATGGGCCATTTCGATGGATAAAAAACATTTACATGCTTGGGCCATTTAGTGGATCCAAATTGTTAACACAATTCGGCTTATTTGGCGATCCAAACTCATCATATGATTTAAGCTACTGTTCATGATCCAAACTCATCATAAGATTAAAGTGGCTTTTCATGATCCAAACTCATCATATGATTGAAGCTGCTTTTCATGATCCAAACTCATCATATGATATAAGCGGCTTTTCATGATCCTTGGAAATGGATATGCTAAGTTGATCCATGCCCAAAATTTTATAGGACCCTCTTCAACATTACTAATGATCCAAACTGTTCATATGATCTGGGCCATTTCTAGTGATCCAAACCTTTGACATGCTTGGGCCATTTCAATGGATCAAAACCATTAACGTGTTTGGGCATTTTAGCGGATTTGAACTTCTTATATGATTCGTCCCATTTAGCGATCCAAATGCATCATATGAATCGTGCTACTGTTAGTGATCTAAACTCATCATATGATTGAAGCCTCTTTCCATGGCTCATCCCAATGGATATGCTAAGTTGAACAAAATCTATTTGTAATATTTGAGGCTGGTTCTCGGTGATCCATTTCATTAATTTTGTAGGACTCTTCAGTTCTATACAAAATTCAAAGAATCAAGTTCCTTTTTACAACGATCCAAATTCATATGATTTGGCCCATATCTACTGATCCAAACCTTCAACATGCGCCATTTCGATGGATAGAAAACATTGACATGCTTGGGCCATTCAATGGATCCAAATTGTTCATATAATTCGGCTTATTCAGCGATCCATTCTCGTCACACGATTGAAGTTGCTTTTCATGATCCAAACTCATCATATGATTGAAGTTGCTTGTCATGATCCACACTCATCATATGAGTGAAGCTACTTTTCATGATCCAAACTCATCATATGATTAAAGCTGCTTTTCATGGTCCTTGGCAATGCATATGCTAAGTTGATCCATGCCCAAAATGTTGTAGGACCCTCTTTAGCTTTACTAATGATCTAAACTGTTCATATCATCTGGCCCATTTCTAGTGATCCAAACCTTTGACATGCTTGGGCCATTTCAATGGATGAAAACCTTTAACGTGCTTGGGCAATTTAGCGGATTTGAACTTCTTCTATGATTCGGCCCATTCTGTGATCCAAATGTATTATATGATTCGTGTCGTTGTTAGTGATCTAAACTTTTCATGTGATTGAAGCCTCTTTCCATGACCCATCCCAATGGATATGCTAAGTTGAACCATCTATTAGTAATACTTGAGGCTGGTTCTCAGTGATCCACTTCGTTAATTTTGTAAGACTCTTCAGTTCTATACACAATTCAAAGAATCGAGTTTCTTTTTATAACGATCCAAATTCATATAATTTGGCCAATTTTTATTGAACCAAACCTTTAACATAGGCCATTTCGATGGATAAAAAACATTGACATGCTTGGGCCATCCAGTAGATCCAAATTGTTCATATAATTTGGCTCATTCGGCGATCCAAACTCATCCTACGATTGAAGTCGCTTTTCATGATCCAAACTCATCATATGGTTGAAGCTATTTTTCATGATCCAAACTCATCATATGATTAAAGCTGCTTTTCATGATCCATCGCAATGGATATGCTAAGTTGATCCATGCCCTAAATTTTGTAGGACTCTCTTCTGCTTTACCAATGGTCCAAATTGTTCATATGATCTGGCCATTTCTAGTGATCAAAACCTTTGACATGCTTGGGCCATTTCAATGGATCAAAACCTTTGACATGCTTGGGCCATTTCAATGGATCAAAACCTTTGACGTGCTTGTGCCAATTCAGCGGATTTGACTTCTTATATCATTCAGCCCCTTCAGCGATCCAAATGCATTATATGATCCGTGTTGCTGATAGTGATCTAAACTCATCATATGATTGAAGCCTCTTTCCATGACCCATCCCAATAGATATGTTAAGTTGATCCATCTATTCATAATATTTGAGGTTGGTTCTCATTGATCGACATTATTATTTTATAGGACGGACCCGCTTCAGTTCTATACACAATTCAAACAATTTGGTTTTGTTTTACAGCGATCCAATTTCATATGAATTGGCCCGTTTCTATTGATCCAAACCTTTGACATGGGCCATTTCGATGGATAAAAAACATTTACATGCTTGGGCCATTTAGTGGATCCAAATTGTTCACATAATTCGGCTTATTCGGCGATCCAAACTCATCATACGAATGAAGGTCCTTTTCATTATCCAAACTCATCATTTGATTTAAGTTGCTTTTCATGATCCAAACTCATCATATGATTAAAGCGGCTTTTCATGATCCAAACTCATCATATGATATAAGCGGCTTTTCATGATCCTTGGCAATGGATATGATAAGTTGATCCATGCCCAAAATTTTGTAGGACCCTCTTCAACATTTCTAATGATCCAAACTGTTCATATGATCTGGGCCATTTCTAGTGATCCAAACCTTTGACATGCTTGGGCCATTTCAATAGATCAAAACCATTAACGTGTTTGGGCATTTTAGCGGATTTGAACTTCTTATATGATTCGTCCCATTTAGCGATCCAAATGCATCATATGAATCGTGCTACTGTTAGTGATCTAAACTCATCATATGATTGAAGCCTCTTTCCATGACTCATCCCAATGGATATGCTAAGTTGAACAATCTATTTGTAATATTTGAGGCTGGTTCTCAGTGATCCATTTCATTAATTTTGTAGGACTCTTCAGTTCTATACAAAATTCAAAGAATCAAATTCCTTTTTACAACAATCCAAATTCATATGATTTGGCCCATATCTACTGATCCAAACCTTCAACATGCGCCATTTCGATGGATAGAAAACATTGACATGCTTGGGCCATTCAATGGATCCAAATTGTTCATATAATTCGGCTTATTCAGCGATCCATTCTCGTCACACGATTGAAGTTGCTTTTCATGATCCAAACTCATCATATGATTCAAGTTGCTTGTCATGATCCACACTCATCATATGAGTGAAGCTACTTTTCATGATCTGAACTCATTATATGATTAAAGTTGCTTTTCATGATCCTTGGCAATGGATATGCTAAGTTGATCCATGCCCAAAATGTTGTAGGACCCTCTTTAGCTTTACTAATGATCCAAACTGTTCATATCATCTGGCCCATTTCTAGTGATCCAAACCTTTGACATGCTTGGGCCATTTCAATGGATGAAAACCTTTAACGTGCTTGGGCAATTTAGCGGATTTGAACTTCTTCTATGATTCGGCCCATTCTGTGATCCAAATATATCATATGATTCGTGCCGTTGTTAGTGATCTAAACTTTTCATGTGATTGAAGCCTCTTTCCATGACCCATCCCAATGGATATGCTAAGTTGAACCATCTATTAGTAATACTTGAGGCTGGTTCTCAGTGATCCACTTCGTTAATTTTGTAGACTCTTCAGTTCTATACAAAATTCAAAGAATGGAGTTTCTTTTTATAACGATCCAAATTCATATAATTTGGCCAATTTTTATTGAACCAAACCTTTGACATGGGCCATTTCGATGGATAAAAAACATTGACATGCTTGGGCCATCCAGTAGATCCAAATTGTTCATATAATTCGGCTCATTCGGCGATCCAAACTCATCCTACGATCGAAGTTGCTTTTCATGATGCAAACTCATCATATGAGTGAAGCTACTTTTCATGATCCAAACTCATCATATGATTAAAGCTGCTTTTCATGATCCATCGCAATGGATATGCTAAGTTGATCCATGCCCTAAATTTTGTAGGACTCTCTTCTGCTTTACCAATGGTCCAAATTGTTCATATGATCTGGCCATTTCTAGTGATCCAAACCTTTGACATGCTTGGGCCATTTCAATGGATCAAAACCTTTGAAGTGCTTTGGCCATTTCAGCCTATTTGAACTTCTTATATGATTCGGCCCATCGAGCGATCCAAATACGTCATATGATTCGTGCTGCTATTAGTGATCTAAACTCATCATATGATTAAAGCCTCTTTCCATGACCCATCCCAATAGATATGTTAAGTTGATCCATCTATTCATAATATTTGAGGTTGGTTCTCATTAATCCACATTATTATTTTGTAGGACCCTCTTCAGTTCTATACACAATTCAAACAATTAGGTTTTGTTTTACAGAGATCCAATTTCATATGATTTGGCCCGTTTCTATTGATCCAAACCTTTGACATGAGCCATTTCGATGGATAAAAAACATTTACATGCTTGGGCCATTTAGTGGATCCAAATTGTTCACATAATTCGGCTTATTCGGCGATCCAAACTCATCATACGAATGAAGGTGCTTTTCATTATCCAAACTCATCATATGATTAAAGCGGCTTTTCATGATCCAAACTCATCATACGATTAAAGCGGCTTTTCATGATCCAAACTCATCATACGATTAAAGCGGCTTTTCATGATCCAAACTCATCATATGATTGAAGCTGCTTTTCATGATCCAAACTCATCATATGATATAAGCGGCTTTTCATGATCCTTGGCAATGGATATGCTAAGTTGATCCATGCCCAAAATTTTGTAGGACCCTCTTCAACATTACTAATGATCCAAACTGTTCATATGATCTGGGCCATTTCTAGTGATCCAAACCTTTGACATGCTTGGGCCATTTCAATGGATCAAAACCATTAACGTGTTTGCGGCATTTTAGTGGATTTGAACTTCTTATATGATTCGTCCCATTTAGCGATCCAAATGCATCATATGAATCGTGCTACTGTTAGTGATCTAAACTCATCATATGATTGAAGCCTCATTCCATTACTCATCCCAATGGATATGCTAAGTTGAACAATCTATTTGTAATATTTGAGGCTGGTTCTCAGTGATCCATTTCATTAATTTTGTTGGACTCTTCAGTTCTATACAAAATTCAAAGAATCAAATTCCTTTTTACAACGATCCAAATTCATATGATTTGGCCCATATCTACTGATCCAAACCTTCAACATGCGCCATTTCGATGGATAGAAAACATTGACATGCTTGGGCCATTCAATGGATCCAAATTGTTCATATAATTCGGCTTATTCAGCGATCCATTCTCGTCACACGATTGAAGTTGCTTGTCATGATCCACACTCATCATATGAGTGAAGCTACTTTTCATGATCCAAACTCATCATATGATTGAAGCTACTTTTCATGATCCAAACTCATCATATGCTAAGTTGATCCATGCCCAAAATGTTGTAGGACCCTCTTTAGCTTTACTAATGATCTAAACTGTTCATATCATCTGGCCCATTTCTAGTGATCCAAACCTTTGACATGCTTGGGCCATTTCAATGGATGAAAACCTTTAACGTGCTTGGGCAATTTAGCGGATTTGAACTTCTTCTATGATTCGGCCCATTCTGTGATCCAAATGTATTATATGATTCGTGTCGTTGTTAGTGATCTAAACTTTTCATGTGATTGAAGCCTCTTTCCATGACCCATCCCAATGGATATGCTAAGTTGAACCATCTATTAGTAATACTTGAGGCTGGTTCTCAGTGATCCACTTCGTTAATTTTGTAAGACTCTTCAGTTCTATACACAATTCAAAGAATCGAGTTTCTTTTTATAACGATCCAAATTCATATAATTTGGCCAATTTCTATTGAACCAAACCTTTGACATGGGCCATTTCGATGGATAAAAAACATTGACATGCTTGGGCCATCCAATAGATCCAAATTGTTCATATAATGATGCTCGTTCCGCGATCCAAACTCATCCTACGATTGAAGTTGCTTTTCATGATCCAAACTCATCATATGGTTGAAGCTATTTTTCATGATCCAAACTCATCATATGATTAAAGCTACTTTTCATGATCCATCGCAATGGATATGCTAAGTTGATCCATGCCCTAAATTTTGTAGGACTCTCTTCTGCTTTACCAATGGTCCAAATTGTTCATATGATCTGGCCATTTCTAGTGATCCAAACCTTTGACATGCTTGGGCCATTTCAATGGATCAAAACCTTTGACGTGCTTGTGCCAATTCAGCGGATTTGACTTCTTATATCATTCAGCCCCTTCAGCGATCCAAATGCATTATATGATCCGTGTTGCTGATAGTGATCTAAACTCATCATATGATTGAAGCCTCTTTCCATGACCCATCCCAATAGATATGTTAAGTTGATCCATCTATTCATAATATTTGAGGTTGGTTCTCATTGATCCACATTATTATTTTATAGGACGGACCCGCTTCAGTTCTATACACAATTCAAACAATTTGGTTTTGTTTTACAGCGATCCAATTTCATATGAATTGGCCCGTTTCTATTGATCCAAACCTTTGACATAGGCCATTTCGATGGATAAAAAACATTTACATGCTTGGGCCATTTAGTGGATCCAAATTGTTCACATAGTTCGGCTTATTCGGCGATCCGAACTCATCATACGAATGAAGGTCCTTTTCATTATCCAAACTCATCATATGATTTAAGTTGCTTTTCATGATCCAAACTCATCATATGATTAAAGCGGCTTTTCATGATCCAAACTCATCATATGATTGAAGCTGCTTTTCATGATCCAAACTCATCATATGATATAAGCGGCTTTTCATGATCCTTGGCAATGGATATGCTAAGTTGATCCATGCCCAAAATTTTGTAGGACCCTCTTCAACATTAATAATGATCCAAACTATCCATATGTTCTGGGCCATTTCTAGTGATCCAAACCTTTGACATGCTTGGGCCATTTCAATGGATCAAAACCATTAACGTGTTTGCGGCATTTTAGCGGATTTGAACTTCTTATATGATTCGTCCCATTTAGCGATCCAAATGCATCATATGAATCGTGCTACTGTTAGTGATCTAAACTCATCATATGATTGAAGCCTCTTTCCATGGCTCATCCCAATGGATATGCTAAGTTGAACAAAATCTATTTGTAATATTTGAGGCTGGTTCTCGGTGATCCATTTCATTAATTTTGTAGGACTCTTCAGTTCTATACAAAATTCAAAGAATCAAGTTCCTTTTTACAACGATCCAAATTCATATGATTTGGCCCATATCTACTGATCCAAACCTTCAACATGCGCCATTTCGATGGATAGAAAACATTGACATGCTTGGGCCATTCAATGGATCCAAATTGTTCATATAATTCGGCTTATTCAGCGATCCATTCTCGTCACACGATTGAAGTTGCTTTTCATGATCCAAACTCTTCATATGATTCAAGCTACTTTTCATGATCCAAACTCATCATATGATTCAAGCTACTTTTCATGATCCAAACTCATCATATGATTGAAGCTACTTTTCATTATCCAAACTCATCATATGATTTAAGTTGCTTTTCATGATCCAAACTCATCATATGATTAAAGCGGCTTTTCATGATCCAAACTCATCATATGATTAAAGCGGCTTTTCATGATCCAAACTCATCATACGATTAAAGCGGCTTTTCATGATCCAAACTCATCATACGATTAAAGCGGCTTTTCATGATCCAAACTCATCATTTGATCGAAGCTGCTTTTCATGATCCAAACTCATCATATGATATAAGCGGCTTTTCATGATCCTTGGCAATGGATATGATAAGTTGATCCATGCCCAAAATTTTGTAGGACCCTCTTCAACATTTCTAATGATCCAAACTGTTCATATGATCTGGGCCATTTCTAGTGATCCAAACCTTTGACATGCTTGGGCCATTTCAATAGATCAAAACCATTAACGTGTTTGGGCATTTTAGCGGATTTGAACTTCTTATATGATTCGTCCCATTTAGCGATCCAAATGCATCATATGAATCGTGCTACTGTTAGTGATCTAAATTCATCATATGATTGAAGCCTCTTTCCATGACTCATCCCAATGGATATGCTAAGTTGAACAATCTATTTGTAATATTTGAGGCTGGTTCTCAGTGATCCATTTCATTAATTTTGTAGGACTCTTCAATTCTATACAAAATTCAAAGAATCAAGTTCCTTTTTACAACAATCCAAATTCATATGATTTGGCCCATATCTACTGATCCAAACCTTCAACATGCGCCATTTCGATGGATAGAAGACATTGACATGCGTGGGCCATTTAATGGATCCAAATTGTTCATATAATTCGGCTTATTCAGCGATCCATTCTCGTCACACGATTGAAGTTGCTTTTCAAGATCCAAACTCATCATATGATTGAAGATGCTTGTCATGATACACGCTCATCATATGAGTGAAGCTACTTTTCATGATCCAAACTCATCATATGATTAAAGCTGCTTTTCATGATCCTTGGCAAAGGATATGCTAAGTTGATCCATGCCCAAAATGTTGTAGGACCCTCTTTAGCTTTACTAATGATCCAAACTGTTCATATCATCTGGCCCATTTCTACTGATCCAAACCTTTGACATGCTTGGGCCATTTCAATGGATGAAAACCTTTAACGTGCTTGGGCGATTTAGCGGATTTGAACTTCTTCTATGATTCGGCCCATTCTGTGATCCAAATATATCATATGATTCGTGCCGTTGTTAGTGATCTAAACTTTTCATGTGATTGAAGCCTCTTTCCATGACCCATCCCAATGGATATGCTAAGTTGAACCATCTATTAGTAATACTTAAGGCTGGTTCTCAGTGATCCACTTTGTTAATTTTGTAAGACTCTTCAGTTCTATACACAATTCAAAGAATCGAGTTTCTTTTTATAACGATCCAAATTCATATAATTTGGCCAATTTTTATTGAACCAAACCTTTGACATGGGCCATTTCGATGGATAAAATACATTGACATGCTTGGGCCATCCAGTAGATCCAAATTGTTCATATAATTCAGCTCATTCGGCGGTCCAAACTCATCCTACGATCGAAGTTGCTTTTCATGATGCAAACTCATCATATGAGTGAAGCTACTTTTCATGATCCAAACTCATCATATGATTAAAGCTGCTTTTCATGATCCTTGGCAAAGGATATGCTAAGTTGATCCATGCCCAAAATGTTGTAGGACCCTCTTTAGCTTTACTAATGATCCAAACTGTTCATATCATCTGGCCCATTTCTAGTGATCCAAACCTTTGACATGCTTGGGCCATTTCAATGGATGAAAACCTTTAACGTGCTTGGGCAATTTAGCGGATTTGAACTTCTTCTATGATTCGGCCCATTCTGTGATCCAAATGTATCATATGATTCGTGCCGTTGTTAGTGATCTAAACTTTTCATGTGATTGAAGCCTCTTTCCATGACCCATCCCAATGGATATGCTAAGTTGAACCATCTATTAGTAATACTTAAGGCTGGTTCTCAGTGATCCACTTCGTTAATTTTGTAGACTCTTCAGTTCTATACACAATTCAAAGAATCGAGTTTCTTTTTATAACGATCCAAATTCATATAATTTGGCCAATTTCTATTGAACCAAACCTTTGACATGGGCCATTTCGATGGATAAAAAACATTGACATGCTTGGGCCATCCAGTAGATCCAAATTGTTCATATAATTCGGCTCATTCGGCGATCCAAACTCATCCTACGATCGAAGTTGCTTTTCATGATCCAAACTCATCATATGGTTGAAGCTATTTTTCATGATCCAAACTCATCATATGATTAAAGCTGCTTTTCATGATCCATCGCAATGGATATACTAAGTTGATCCATGCCCAAAATTTTGTTGGACCCTCTTCAACATTACTTATGATCCAAACTGTTCATATGATCTGGGCCATTTCTAATTATCCAAACCTTTCACATGCTTGGGCCATTTTAATGGATCAAAATCATTAATGTGTTTGGGCATTTTAGCGGATTTGAACTTCTTATATGATTCGTCCCATTTAGCGATCCAAATTCATCATATGAATCGTGCTGCTGTTAGTGATCTAAACTCATCATATGATATAAGCGGCTTTTCATGATCCTTGGCAATGGATATGTTAAGTTGATCCATCTATTCATAATATTTGAGGTTGGTTCTCATTGATCCACATTATTATTTTGTAGGACGGACCCTCTTCAGTTCTATACACAATTCAAACAATTAGGTTTTGATTTACAGCGATCCAATTTCATATGATTTGGCCCGTTTCTATTGATCCAAACCTTTGACATGGGCCATTTCGATGGATAAAAAACATTTACATGCTTGGGCCATTTAGTGGATCCAAATTGTTCACATAATTCGGCTTATTCGGCGATCCAAACTCATCATACGAATGAAGGTGCTTTTCATTATCCAAACTCATGATATGATTAAAGCGGCTTTTCATGATCCAAACTCATCATATGATTAAAGCGGCTTTTCATGATCCAAACTCATCATACGATTAAAGCGGCTTTTCATGATCCAAACTCATCATATGATTGAAGCTGCTTTTCATGATCCAAACTCATCATATGATATAAGCGGCTTTTCATGATCCTTGGCAATGGATATGCTAAGTTGATCCATGCCCAAAATTTTGTAGGACCCTCTTCAACATTACTAATGATCCAAACTGTTCATATGATCTGGGCTATTTCTAGTGATCCAAACCTTTGACATGCTTGAGCCATTTCAATGGATCAAAACCATTAATAGCGGATTTGAACTTCTTATATGATTCGTCCCATTTAGCGATCCAAATGCATCATATGAATCGTGCTACTGTTAGTGATCTAAACTCATCATATGATTGAAGCCTCATTCCATTACTCATCCCAATGGATATGCTAAGTTGAACAATCTATTTGTAATATTTGAGGCTGGTTCTCAGTGATCCATTTCATTAATTTTGTAGGACTCTTCAGTTCTATACAAAATTCAAAGAATCAAGTTCCTTTTTACAACGATCCAAATTCATATGATTTGGCCCATATCTACTAATCCAAACTTTCTACATGCGCCATTTCGATGGATAGAAAACATTGACATGCTTGGGCCATTCAATGGATCCAAATTGTTCATATAATTCGGCTTATTCAGCGATCCATTCTCGTCACACGATTGAAGTTGCTTTTCATGATCCAAACTCATCATATGATTCAAGTTGCTTGTCATGATCCACACTCATCATATGAGTGAAGCTACTTTTCATGATCCAAACTCATCATATGATTAAAGCTGCTTTTCATGATCCTTGGCAATGGATATGCTAAGTTGATCCATGCCCAAAATTTTGTAGGACCCTCTTCAACATTTCTAATGATCCAAACTGTTCATATGATCTGGGCCATTTCTAGTGATCCAAACCTTTGACATGCTTGGGCCATTTCAATGGATCAAAACCTTTGACGTGCTTGGGCAATTTAGCGGATTTGAACTTCTTCTATGATTCAGCCCCTTCAGTGATCCAAATGCATTATATGATCCGTGTTGCTGTTAGTGATCTAAACTCATCATATGATTGAAGCCTCTTTCCATGACCCATCCCAATAGATATGTTAAGTTGATCCATCTATTCATAATATTTGAGGTTGGTTCTCATTGATCCACATTATTATTTTGTAGGACGGACCCTCTTCAGTTTTATACACAATTCAAACAATTAGGTTTTGTTTTACAGCGATCCAATTTCATATGATTTGGCCCGTTTCTATTGATCCAAACCTTTGACATGAGCCATTTCGATGGATAAAAAACATTTACATGCTTGGGCCATTTAGTGGATCCAAATTGTTCACATAATTCGGCTTATTCGGCGATCCAAACTCATCATTTGATTTAAGTTGCTTTTCATGATCCAAACTCATCATATGATTAAAGCGGCTTTTCATGATCCAAACTCATCATATGATTGAAGCTGCTTTTCATGATCCAAACTCATCATATGATATAAGCGGCTTTTCATGATCCTTGGCAATGGATATGCTAAGTTGATCCATGCCCAAAATTTTGTAGGACCCTCTTCAACATTACTAATGATCCAAACTGTTCATATGATCTGGGCCATTTCTAGTGATCCAAACCTTTGACATGCTTGGGCCATTTCAATGGATCAAAACCTTTAACGTGCTTGTGCCAATTCAGCAGATTCGACTTCTTATATGATTCGTCCCATTTAGCGATCCAAATGCATCATATGAATCGTGCTACTGTTAGTGATCTAAACTCATCATATGATTGAAGCCTCTTTCCATGACTCATCCCAATGGATATGCTAAGTTGAACAATCTATTTGTAATATTTGAGGCTGGTTCTCGGTGATCCATTTCATTAATTTTGTAGGACTCTTCAGTTCTATACAAAATTCAAAGAATCAAGTTCCTTTTTACAACGATCCAAATTCATATGATTTGGCCCATATCTACTGATCCAAACCTTCAACATGCGCCATTTCGATGGATAGAAAACATTGACATGCTTGGGCCATTCAATGGATCCAAATTGTTCATATAATTCGGCTTATTCAGCGATCCATTCTCGTCACACGATTGAAGTTGCTTTTCACGATCCAAACTCATCATATGATTGAAGTTGCTTGTCATGATCCACACTCATCATATGAGTGAAGCTACTTTTCATGATCCAAACTCATCATATGATTAAAGCTTCTTTGATGATCCTTGGCAATGGATATGCTAAGTTGATCCATGCCCAAAATGTTGTAGGACCCTCTTTAGCTTTACTAATGATCCAAACTGTTCATATCATCTGGCCCATTTCTAGTGATCCAAACCTTTGACATGCTTGGGCCATTTCAATGGATGAAAACCTGTAACGTGCTTGGGCAATTTAGCGGATTTGAACTTCTTCTATGATTCGGCCCATTCTGTGATCCAAATGTATCATATGATTCGTGCCGTTGTTAGTGATCTAAACTTTTCATGTGATTGAAGCCTCTTTCCATGACCCATCCCAATGGATATGCTAAGTTGAACCATCTATTAGTAATACTTGAGGCTGGTTCTCAGTGATCCACTTCGTTAATTTTGTAAGACTCTTCAGTTCTATACACAATTCAAAGAATCGAGTTTCTTTTTATAACGATCCAAATTCATATAATTTGGCCAATTTCTATTGAACCAAACCTTTGACATGGGCCATTTCGATGGATAAAAAACATTGACATGCTTGGGCCATCCAGTAGATCCAAATTGTTCATATAATGATGCTCGTTCCGCGATCCAAACTCATCCTACGATTGAAGTTGCTTTTCATGATCCAAACTCATCATATGGTTGAAGCTATTTTTCATGATCCAAACTCATCATATGATTAAAGCTGCTTTTCATGATCCATCGCAATGGATATGCTAAGTTGATCCATGCCCTAAATTTTGTAGGACTCTCTTCTGCTTTACCAATGGTCCAAATTGTTCATATGATCTGGCCATTTCTAGTGATCCAAACCTTTGACATGCTTGGGCCATTTCAATGGATCAAAACCTTTGACGTGTTTGTGCCAATTCAGCGGATTCGACTTCTTATATCATTCAGCCCCTTCAGCAATCCAAATGCATTATATGATCCGTGTTGCTGTTAGTGATCTAAACTCATCATATGATTGAAGCATCTTTCCATGACCCATCCCAATAGATATGTTAAGTTGATGCATCTATTCATAATATTTGAGGTTGGTTCTCATTGATCCACATTATTATTTTATAGGACGGACCCTCTTCAGTTCTATACAAAATTCAAACAATTAGGTTTTGTTTTACAGCGATCCAATTTCATATGATTTGGCCCGTTTCTATTGATCCAAACCTTTGATATGGGCCATTTCGATGGATAAAAAACATTTTGCATGCTTGGGCCATTTAGTGGATCCAAATTGTTGACATAATTCGGCTTATTCGGCGATCCAAACTCATCATACGATTGAAGGTGCTTTTCATTATCCAAACTCATCATATGATTTAAGTTGCTTTTCATGATCCAAACTCATCATATGATTAAAGCGGCTGTTCATGATCCAAACTCATCATATGATTAAAGCGGCTTTTCATGATCTGAACTCATTATACGATTACAGCGGCTTTTCATGATCCAAACTCATCATATGATATAAGCGGCTTTTCATGATCGTTGGCAATGGATATGCTAAGTCGATCCATGCCCAAAATTTTGTAGGACCCTCTTCAACATTACTAATGATCCAAATTGTTCATATGATCTGGGCTATTTCTAGTGATCCAAACCTTTGACATGCTTGGGCCATTTCAATGGATCAAAACCTTTGACGTGATTGTGCCAATTCAGCGGATTCGACTTCTTATATTATTCAGCCCCTTCAGCAATCCAAATGCATTATATGATCCGTGTTGCTGTTAGTGATCTAAACTCATCATATGATTGAAGCCTCTTTCCATGACCCATCCCAATAGATATGTTAAGTTGATCCATCTATTAGTAATATTTGAGGCTGGTTCTCAGTGATCCATTTCATTAATTTTGTAGGACTCTTCAGTTCTATTCAAAATTGAAAGAATCAAATTTCTTTTTACAACAATCCAAATTCATATGATTTTGCCCATTTATACTAATCCAAACCATCAACATGCACCATTTACATCGTTAATTTTGTAGGACTATTCAGTTCTATACACAATTCAAACAATCAGGTTTCTTTTTACAACAATCCAAATTCATATGATTTGGCCTATTTCTGGTGATCTAAACTATTGACATGGGCCATTTCGATGGATAAAAAACATTGACATGCCTGGGCCATTCATTGGATCCAAATTTTTCATATGATTTGGCTCATACGACAATTGACATTCATCATACGATTGAAGCTACTTTTCGTGATCCAAACTCATCCTACGATTGAAGTTGCTTTTCATGGTCCAAACTCATCATATGGTTGAAGCTATTTTTCGTGATCCAAACTCATCATATGATATAACCGGCTTTTCATGATCCTTGGCAATGGATATGGTAAGTTGATCCATGCCCAAAATTTTGTAGGACCCTCTTCAACATTACTTATGATCCAAACTGTTCATATGATCTAGGCCATTTCTAGTGATCCAAACCTTTGACACGCTTGGGCCATTTCAATGGATCAAAACCATTAACGTGTTTGGGCATTTTAGTGGATTTGAATTTCTTATATGATTCGTCCCATTTAGCGATCCAAATTCATCATATGAATCGTGCTACTGTTAGTGATCTAAACTCATCATATGATTGAAGCCTCTTTCCATGACTCATCCCAATGGATATGCTAAGTTGAACAATCTATTTGTAATATTTGAGGCTGGTTCTCAGTGATCCATTTCATTAATTTTGTAGGACTCTTCAGTTCCATTCAGAATTCAAAAAATCAAGTTCCTTTTTACAACGATCCAAATTCATATGATTTGGCCCATATCTAAACCTTCAACATGCGCCATTTCGATGGATAGAAAACATTGACATGCTTGGGCCATTCAATGGATCCAAATTGTTCATATAATTCGGCTTATTCAGCGATCCATTCTCGTCACACGATTGAAGTTGCTTTTCATGATCCAAACTCATCATATGATTCAAGTTGCTTGTCATGATCCACACTCATCATATGAGTGAAGCTACTTTTCATGATCCAAACTCATCATATGATTAAAGCTGCTTTTCATGATCCTTTGCAATAGATATGCTAAGTTGATCCATGCCCAAAATGTTGTAGGACCCTCTTTAGCTTTACTAATGATCCAAACTGTTCATATCATCTGGCCCATTTCTAGTGATCCAAACCTTTGACATGCTTGGGCCATTTCAATGGATGAAAACCTTTAACGTGCTTGGGCATTTTAGTGGATTTGAACTTCTTATATGATTCGGCCCATTCTGTGATCCAAATGTATCATATGATTCGTGCCGTTGTTAGTGATCTAAACTTTTCATGTGATTGAAGCCTCTTTCCATGACCCATCCCAATGGATATGCTAAGTTGAACCATCTATTAGTAATACTTGAGGCTGGTTCTCAGTGATCCACTTCGTTAATTTTGTAAGACTCTTCAGTTCTATACACAATTCAAAGAATCGAGTTTCTTTTTATAACGATCCAAATTCATATAATTTGGCCAATTTCTATTGAACCAAACCTTTGACATGGGCCATTTCGATAGATAAAAAACATTGACATGCTTGGGCCATCCAGTAGATCCAAATTGTTCATATAATTCGGCTCATTCGGCGATCCAAACTCATCCTACGATTGAAGTTGCTTTTCATGAACCAAACTCATCATACGATTAAAGCGGCTTTTCATGATCCAAACTCATCATATGATTGAAGCTGCTTTTCATGATCCATCGCAATGGATATGCTAAGTTGATCCATGCCCTAAATTTTGTAGGACTCTCTTCTGCTTTACCAATGGTCCAAATTGTTCATATGATCTGGCCATTTCTAGTGATCCAAACCTTTGACATGCTTGGGCCATTTCAATGGGTCAAAATCTTTGATGTGCTTGCGCCAATTCAGCGGATTCGACTTCTTATATCATTCAGCCCCTTCAACGATCCAAATGCATTATATGATCCGTGTTGCTGTTAGTGATCTAAACTCATCATATGATTGAAGCCTCTTTCCATGACCCATCCCAATAGATATGTTAAGTTGATCCATCTATTCATAATATTTGAGGTTGGTTCTCATTGATCCACATTATTATTTTGTAGGACGGACCCTCTTCAGTTCTATACACAATTCAAACAATTAGGTTTTGTTTTACAGCGATCCAATTTCATAAGATTTGGCCTGTTTCTATTGATCCAAACCTTTGACATGGGCCATTTCGATGGATAAAAAACATTTACATGCTTGGGCCATTTAGTGGAACCAAATTGTTCACATAATTCGACTTATTCGGCCATCTGAACTCATCATACGAATGAAGGTGCTTTTCATTATCCAAACTCATCATATGATTTAAGTTGCTTTTCATGATCCAAACTCATCATACAATTAAAGCGGCTTTTCATGATCCAAACTCATCATATGATTGAAGCTGCTTTTCATGATCCATCACAATGGATATGCTAAGTTGATCCATGCCCTAAATTTTGTAAGACTCTCTTCTGCTTTACCAATGGTCCAAATTGTTCGTATGATCTGGCCATTTCTAGTGATCCATACCATTGACATGCTTGGGCCATTTCAATGGATCAAAACCTTTGACGTGCTTGTGCTAATTCAGCGGATTCGACCTCTTATATCATTCAGCCCCTTCAGCGATCCAAATGCATCATATGATCCGTGTTACTGTTAGTGATCTAAACTCATCATATGATTGAAGCCTCTTTCCATGACCCATCTATTCATAATATTTGAGGTTGGTTCTCATTGGTCCACATTATTATTTTGTAGGACGGACCCTCTTCAGTTTTATACACAATTCAAACAATTAGGTTTTGTTTTACAGCAATCCAATTTCATATGATTTGGCCCATTTCTATTGATCCAAACCTTTGACATGGGCCATTTCGATGGATAAAAAACATTTACATGCTTGGGCCATTTAGTGGATCCAAATTGTTCACATAATTCGGCGATCCAAACTCATCATACGAATGAAGGTGCTTTTCATTATCCAAACTCATCATATGATTTAAGTTGCTTTTCATGATCCAAACTCATCATATGATTAAAGCGGCTTTTCATGATCCAAACTCATCATATGATTGAAGCTGCTTTTCATGATCCAAACTCATCAAATGATATAAGCGGCTTTTCATGATCCTTGGCAATGGATATGCTAAGTTGATCCATGCCCAAAATTTTGTAGGACCCTCTTCAACATTACTAATGATCCAAACTATCCATATGTTCTGGGCCATTTCTAGTGATCCAAACCTTTGACATGCTTGGGCCATTTCAATGGATCAAAACCATTAACGTGTTTGCGGCATTTTAGCGGATTTGAACTTCTTATATGATTCGTCCCATTTAGCGATCCAAATGCATCATATGAATCGTGCTACTGTTAGTGATCTAAACTCATCATATGATTGAAGCCTCTTTCCATGACTCATCCCAATGGATATGCTAAGTTGAACAATCTATTTGTAATATTTGAGGCTGGTTCTCAGTGATCCATTATGTTAATTTTGTAGGACTCTTCAGTTATATACAAAATTCAAAGAATCAAGTTCCTTTTTACAACGATCCAAATTCATATGATTTGGCCCATATCTACTGATCCAAACCTTCAACATGCGCCATTTCGATGGATAGAAAACATTGACATGCTTGGGCCATTCAATGGATCCAAATTGTTCATATAATTCGGCTTATTCAGTGATCCATTCTCGTCACACGATTGAAGTTGCTTTTCAAGATCCAAACTCATCATATGATTGAAGTTGCTTGTCATGATCCACACTCATCATATGAGTGAAGCTACTTTTCATGATCCAAACTCATCATATGATTAAAGCTGCTTTTCATGATCCTTGGCAATAGATATGCTAAGTTGATCCATGCCCAAAATGTTGTAGGACCCTCTTTAGCTTTACTAATGATCCAAACTATTCATATCATCTGGCCCATTTCTAGTGATCCAAACCTTTGACATGCTTGGGCCATTTCAATGGATGAAAACCTTTAACGTGCTTGGGCAATTTAGCGGATTTGAACTTCTTCTATGATTCGGCCCATTCTGTGATCCAAATGTATCATATGATTCGTGCCGTTGTTAGTGATCTAAACTTTTCATGTGATTGAAGCCTCTTTCCATGACCCATCCCAATGGATATGCTAAGTTGAACCATCTATTAGTAATACTTGAGGCTGGTTCTCAGTGATCCACTTCGTTAATTTTGTATGACTCTTCAGTTCTATACACAATTCAAAGAATCAAGTTTCTTTTTATAACGATCCAAATTCATATAATTTGGCCAATTTCTATTGAACCAAACCTTTGACACGGGCCATTTCGATGGATCGAAAACATTGACATGCTTGGGCCATCCAGTAGATCCAAATTGTTCATATAATTCGGCTCATTCGGCGATCCAAACTCATCCTACGATTGAAGTTGCTTTTCATGATCCAAACTCATCATATGGTTGAAGCTATTTTTCATGATCCAAACTCATCATATGATTAAAGCTGCTTTTCATGATCCATCGCAATGGATATCCTAAGTTGATCCATGCCCTAAATTTTGTAGGACTCTCTTCTATTTTACCAATGGTCCAAATTGTTCATATGATCTGGCCATTTCTAGTGATCCAAACCTTTGACATGCTTGGGCCATTTCAATGGATCAAAACCTTTGACGTGATTGTGCCAATTCAGCGGATTCGACTTCTTATATTATTCAGCCCCTTCAGGAATCCAAATGCATTATATGATCCATGTTGCTGTTAGTGATCTAAACTCATCATATGATTGAAGCCTCTTTCCATGTCCCATCCCAATAGATATGTTAAGTTGATCCATCTATTCATATTATTTGAGGTTGGTTCTCATTGATCCACATTATTATTTTGTAGGACGGACCCTCTTCAGTTTTATACACAATTCAAACAATTAGGTTTTGTTTTACAGCGATCCAATTTCATATGATTTGGCCCGTTTCTATTGATCCAAACCTTTGACATGGGCCATTTCGATGGATAAAAAACATTTACATGCTTGGGCCATTTAGTGGATCCAAATTGTTCACATTTACATGCTTGGGCCATATGCTAAGTTGATCCATGCCCAAAATTTTGTAGGACCCTCTTCAACATTACTAATGATCCAAACTGTTCGTATGATCTAGCCCATTTCTATTAATCGAAACCTTTGACATGCTTGGGCCATTTCAATGGATCAAAACCATTATCGTGTTTGGGGCATTTTAGCGGATTTGAACTTCTTATATGATTCGTCCCATTTAGTGATCCAAATGCATCATATGAATCGTGCTACTGTTAGTGATCTAAACTCATCATATGATTGAAGCCTCTTTCCGTGACTCATCCCTATGGATATGCTAAGTTGAACAATCTATTTGCAATATTTGAGGCTGGTTCTCAGTGATCCATTACGTTAATTTTGTAGGACTCTTCAATTATATACAAAATTCAAAGAATCAAGTTCGGCATTTTAGCAGATTTGAACTTCTTCTATGATTCGGCCCATTCTGTGATCCAAATGTATCATATGATTCATGCCGTTGTTAGTGATCTAAACTTTTCATGTGATTGAAGCCTCTTTCCATGACCCATCCCAATGGATATGCTAAGTTGAACCATCTATTAGTAATACTTGAGGCTGGTTCTCAGTGATCCACTTCGTTAATTTTGTAAGACTCTTCAGTTCTATACACAATTCAAAGAATCGAGTTTCTTTTTATAACGATCCAAATTCATATAATTTGGCCAATTTCTATTGAACCAAACCTTTGACATGGGCCATTTCGATGGATCGAAAACATTGACATGCTTGGGCCATCCAGTAGATCCAAATTGTTCATATAATTCGGCTCATTCGTCGATCCAAACTCATCCTACGATTGAAGTTGCTTTTCATGATCCAAACTCATCATATGGTTGAAGCTATTTTTCATGATCCAAACTCATCATATGGTTGAAGCTATTTTTCATGATCCAAACTCATCATATGATATAACCGGCTTTTCATGATCCTTGGCAATGGATATGCTAAGTTGATCCATGCCCAAAATTTTGTAGGACCCTCTTCAACATTACTTATGATCCAAACTGTTCATATGATCTAGGCCATTTCTAGTGATCCAAACCTTTGACACGCTTGGGCCATTTCAATGGATCAAAACCAGTAAATAGAAAAAAAATTTAAAAAATAATATAAAATGACACCCCAATTCTGTAAAATGCGTATTAACATGTTCTACTATGATTAACACATCACATGACATGATTAAAACAACAAAACAATCATTAAAAAATTATTTTTCAAATTTTAAAAAAAAGGTCATAATTAATGCGTAAATAAAAAAATATAAAAAAATTATAAAATGGCACCCCAAATCTGTTAAAGGCACATTAACATGTTCTAATATGATTAACACATCATGTGGCATGATTAAAACAGCAAAACAACCATTAAAAATTGATTTTTCGAATTTTAAAAAAAATGGCCAAAATTCATGCGTAAATAGAAAAAATATTAAAAAATATATAAAATGGCACCCCAAATCTGTAAAATGAACATTAACATGTTCTACTATGATTAACACATCATATGGCATGATTAAAACAGCAATATAACCATTAAAAATTGATTTTTCGAATTTTAAAGAAAATGGCTAAAATTCTTGCGTAAATAGAAAAAAATATAAAAATATATGTAAAATGGCACCCCAAATATGTAAAATGCACATTACCATGTTCTAATATGATTAACACATCATGTGGCATGATTAAAATAGTAAAACAACCATTAAAAATTGATATTTCGAATTTTAAAAAAAAAGGGTCAAAATTCATGCGTAAATAGAAAAAAATATAAAAAAAATATTAAATGGCACCCAAAATCTATAAAATGCATAGTAACATGTTCTACTATGATTAACACATCATATGGCATGATTAAAACGGCAAAACAACCATTAAAAATTGATTTTTTGAATTTAAAAAAAAAAGGGTCAAAATTTATGTGTAAATAGAAAAAAATATAAAATGGCACCCCAAATCTATAAAATGCACATTAACATGTTCTACTATGATTAACACATCATATGGCATGATTTAAATAGCAAAACATATTAAAAAAAGTATAAATACCTATTTTTGACAAATTTCTGAGAAATGGCCCAGCGAGCTTTGATTCAACAAAATCCGTAATATAATGTGTTTTTTTCTCTAATACCCAGCCAAGGTTGGTCGAAATTAATAGTAGGAGTGAGAAACAGTTTGGAAGCAAGAAGCGGGCTAGCCGTTACAGGTCAGTAACGGCCGTTATGCCCGTAACGGGCCCGTATCGGCCGATACGAGCACAAAAAACGATAACCGCCGATACGACCCTGAAACGCGTATCGGCCCTTACCATTATCGTTACGTATCGGCCGATACGGCCGATACTTAACCGTTTTGGCACACCCTGGCTATTTCGTAGATTCAAGCCAAGTTATATTCTAAGGCTGATCTTCAGTAATAAAATTAATGATGTATTTAGGCTGATTGACATTGATATAAACCAATCCTTATAAATATTCAAGTTGATTTTCATTGATCCAAACCATTGTTTGGTTGAGCACTATTCGATCTTCCAAGCTATTCATATGATTTGGCTTATGTTTAGTGATACAAACCCTTTATATTCTTCGGTCCTTTTCAATGATTCTAGCCAAGTTATATTAGAAGGCTGATGTTTAGTAATCGAATTGAGGATGTATATGGGTGAATTTTCAATGATATCAACTAATCATTATATTTATTTGGGCGGATTTTTCTCTGATCCAAATTTTTGTTTGATTAAGCCCTATTCAATCTTCCAAGCCTTTCATATGATTTGGCGTATGTTTATTCATCCAAACCCTTCCTATGCTTCGGGCTATTTCATAGATTCAAGCCAAGTTATATTCTAAGGCTAATGCTCAGTAATAAAATTGATGATATATTGGGCCGAATGACATTGATATAAACCAATCGTTATATATATTTGAGCTGGTTTTCATTCATCCAAACCATTCGTTTGATTGAGCCATATTCGATCTTCCATGCCATTCATATGATTTGGCTTATGTTTAGTGATCTCGATTCAAGCTAAGTTATATTCGAAGGCTGATGTTTTGTTATCCAATTGAGGATATATTTGGGTTAATTTTCAGTGATATCAACTAATCATTATATATATATATATATATATATATATATATATATATATATTTGGGTGGATTTTTCATTGATCCAAACCATTGTTTGATTGAGCCCTATTCGATCTTCTAAGCCTTGCATATGATTTGGCGTATGTCTAGTGATCCAAACCCTTCATATGCTTCGAGCTATTTCGTAGATTCAAGCCAAGTTATATACTAAGGCTGATGCTCAGTAATAAAATTGATGATATATTTAGGCCGATTGACATTGATATAAACCAATTGTTATATATATTTGGGCTGTTTTTCATTGATCCAAATCATTCGTTTGATTGAGCCTTATTCGATCTTCCATGCCATTCATATGATTTGGCTTACGTAGAGTGATCTCGATTGAAGGTAAGTTATATTCGAAGGCTGATGTTTTGTAATCCAATTGAGGATATATTTGGGTTATTTTCAGTGATATCAACTAATCATTATATATATATATATATATATATATATATATATATATATATATATATATATATATATATATATATATTTTTGGGCGGATTTTTCATTGATCCAAACCATTGTTTGATTGAGCCCTATTCGATCTTCTAAGCCTTGCATATGATTTGGCGTATGTTTAGTGATCCAAACCCTTCATATGCTTCGAGCTATTTCGTAGATTCAAGCCAAGTTATATACTAAGGCTGATGCTCAGTAATAAAATTGATGATATATTTAGGCCGATTGACATTGATATAAACCAATTGTTATATATATTTGGGCTGTTTTTCATTGATCCAAATCATTCGTTTGATTGAGCCTTATTCGATCTTCCATGCCATTCATATGATTTGGCTTACGTAGAGTGATCTCGATTGAAGGTAAGTTATATTCGAAGGCTGATGTTTTGTAATCCAATTGAGGATATATTTGGGTGAATTTTCTGTGATATCAACTAATCATTATATGTATTTGGGTGGATTTTTCATTGATCCAAACCATTGTTTGATTGAACCCTATTCAATCTTCTAAGCTTTTCATATGGTTTGGCGTATGTTTAGTGATCCAAACCCTTCGTATGCTTTGGGCTATTTCGTAGATACAAGCAAAGTTATATTCTAAGGTTGATGCTCAGTAATAAAATTGATGATATATTTGGGCCGATTGACATTGATATAACCAATCATTATATATATTTGGGCTGATTTTCATTGACGCAAATCATTCGTTTGATTGAGCCCTATTCGATCTTCCATGCTATTCATATGATTTGGCATATGTTTAGTGATCCAAACCCTTCATATCCTTCGGGCCATTTCATTGATTCAAGCCAAGTTATATTCAAAGGTTGATGTTTAGTAAACCAGTTGAGGATATATATAAATATATATATATATATATATGAGTGAATTTTCAATGATATCAGCTAATCATTATATATATTTGGACGGATTTTTTATTTATCCAAACAAAATTTTGATTGGGCCCTATCGATCTTCTAAGCCTTCAATATGATTCGGTGTATGTTTAGTGATCCAAGCCCTTTGTATGCTTCTGGCTATTTCGTAGATTCAAGCCAACTTATATTCTAAGGCTGATCTTCAATAATAAAATTAATGATATATTTAGGCCGATTGACATTGATATAAACCAATCCGTATATATATTAGGGCTGATTTTCATTGGTCCAAACCATTCGCTTGATTGAGCCCTATTCAATCTTCCATGCCCTTCATATGATTTGGCTCATGATTAGTGATCCAAGCCCATCATATGCTTCGGGCCATTTTGTTGATTTAAGGCAAGTTAGATTCAAAGGCTGATGTTTAGTAATCTAGTTGAGGATATATATGGGTGCATTTTCACTGATTTCAACTAATAATTATACATATATTTGGGCAGATTTTTCATTAATCCGAACCATTGTTTGATAGGGCCCTATTGGATCTTCTCAGCCTTTCATATCATTTGAAATATGTTTAGTGATCCAAACCCTTCCCATGCTTCGGGCTATTTCGTAGATTCAAGCCAAGGTATATTCTAAGGCTGATGTTTAGTAATAAAATTGATAATATATTTAGACGATTGACATTGATATAAAGCAATCGTTATATACATTTGGGCTGATTTTCATTGATCCATACCATTCGTTTCATTGTGCCTTATTCGATCTTCCATCCCATTCATATGATTTTGCTTATGTTTAGTGATCTCGATTCAAGCTAAGTTATATTCGAAGGCTGATGTTTCGTAATCCAATTGACAATATATTTGGGTGAATTTTCAGTGACATCAACTAATCATTATATTTATTTGGGCGGATTTTTCTTTGATCCAAACCATTGTTTGATTGAGCCCTATTCAATCTTCTAAGCCTTTCATATGTTTTGGCATATGTTTAGTGATCCAAACCCTTCGTATGCTATGGGCTATTTTGTAGATTCAAGCCAAGTTATATTCCAAGGCTGATGCTCAATAATAAAATTGATGATATATTTGGGCTGATTGACATACATAACCAATCGTTATATATATTTGGGCTGATTTTCATTGACACAAGCCATTCATTTGATTGAGCCCTATTTGATCTTCCATGATATTCATATGATTTGGCTTATGTTTAGTGATCCAAACCCTTCATATTCTTCAGGCCATTTCATTGATTCAAGCCTAGTTGTATTCGAAGGTTGATGGTTAGTAAACCAGTTGAGGATAAATATATGGGTGAATTTCCAATGATATCAACTAATCATTATATATATATTTGGGCGGATTTTTTATTAATCCAAACCATTGTTTGATTGGGCCCTATCGATCTTCTATGCCTTCAATATGATTCGCCGTATGTTTAGTGACCCAAACCCTTCGTATGCTTTGGGCTATTTCGTAAATTCAAGCCAACTTATATTCTAAGGCTGATGTTCAGTAATAAAATTAATGATATATTTAGGCCGATTGACATTGCTATAAACCAATCCTTATATATATTAGGGCTGATTTTGATTGATCAAAACAATTCGTTTGATTGAGACCTATTCGATCGTCCATACCCTTCATATGATTTGGCTTATGATTAGTGATCCAAACCCATCATATGCTTCGGGCCATTTCATTGATTTAAGCCAAGTTATATTTGAAGGCTGATGTTTAGTAATCCATTGATGATATATAAGGGTGCATTTTCACTGACATCAACTAATCATTATATATATTTGGGCGGATTTTTCATTTTTCCAAACCATTGTTTGATTGAGCCCTATTTGATCTTCTAAGCCTTTCATATCATTTGGTGTTTGTTTAGTGATCCAAACCCTTCCTATGCTTCGAGCTATTTTGTAGATTCAAGCCAAGGTATATTCTAAGGCTGATGTTCAGTAATAAAATTGATGATATATTTAGCCGATTGACATTGATATAGACCAATCGTTATATGGATTTGGGCTCATTTTTGTTGATCTAAACCATTCGTATGATTGAGCCCTATTCGATCTTCCATGCCATTCATATGATTTTGCTTATGTTTAGTGATCTCGATTCAAGCTAACTTATATTTGAAGGCTGATGTTTTGTATTCCAATTGAGGATATATTTGGGTGGATTTTCAGTGATATCAACTAATCATTATATTATATTTGGGCGGATTTTTCATTGATCCAAACCATTATTTGATTGAGCCCTGTTCGATCTTCTAAGCCTTTCATATGTTTTGGCGTATGTTTAGTGATCCAAACCCTTCCTATGCTTCGGGCTATTTCATAGATTCAAGCCAAGTTATATTTTAAGGCTAATGCTCAGTAATAAAATTGATGATATATTTGGGCTGATTGACATTGATATAAACCAATCGTTATATATTTGGGCTGATTTTCATTGACGCAAACCATTCGTTTGATTGAGTCCTATTCGATCTTCCATGATATTAATATGATTTGGCTTATGTTTAGTGATCTAAGCCCTTCATATTCTTCGGGCCATTTCATCGATTCAAGCCATGTTATATTCAAAGGTTGATGGTTAGTAAACCAGTTGAGGATTTATATATGGGTGAATTTTCAATGATATCAACTAATCATTATATATATTTGGGTGGATTTTTTCTTAATACAAACCATTGTTTAATTGGGCCCTATCGATCTTCTAAGCCTTCAATATGATTCGGCATATGTTTAGTGATCCAAACCCTTCGTATGCTTTGGGCTATTTCGTAGATTCAAGCCAACTTATATTCTAAGGCTGATGTTCAGTAATAAAATTAATGATAT
Organism: Magnolia sinica; assembly: GCF_029962835.1. Lineage (NCBI taxonomy): Eukaryota > Viridiplantae > Streptophyta > Magnoliopsida > Magnoliales > Magnoliaceae > Magnolia > Magnolia sinica. The sequence continues at coordinate 130,700,239 of NC_080575.1, read as the reverse complement.
ATTTTGGCCAATTGACCTTGCTATAAACCAATCCTTATATATATTAAGGCTAATTTTCATTGGTGCAAACCATTCGCTTGATTGAGCCCTATTCGATCTTCCATGCCCTTCATATGATTTGGCTTATAATTAGTGATCCAAACCCATCATATTCTTTGGGCCATTTCGTTGATTTAAGCCAAGTTATATTCGAAGGCTGATGTTTAGTAATCCAATTGAGGATATATTTGGGTGCATTTTCACTGATATCAACTAATCATTATATCTATTTGGCGGATTTTTCATTTATCCAAACCATTGTTTGATTGAGCCCTATTTGATCTTCTAAGCCTTTCATATCATTTGGCGTACGTTTAGTGATCCAAACCCTTCCTATGCTTCGAGCTATTTCGTAGATTCAAGCCAAGGTATATTCTAAGGCTGATGTTCAGTAATAAAATTGATGATATATTTAGCCGATTGACATTGATATAAACCAATCGTTATATAGATTTGGCCTTATTTTCAATGATCCAAACCATTCGTATGATTGAGCCCTATTCGATCTTCCATGCCATTCATATGATTTTGCTTATGTTTAGTGATCTCAATTCAAGCTAACTTATATTCGAAGGCTAATGTTTTGTAATCCAATCGAGGATATATTTGGGTGAATTTTCAGTTATATTAACTAATCATTATATATATTTGGGCGAATTTTTCATTGATCCAAACCATTGTTTGATTGAGCCCTATTCGATCTTCTAAGCCTTGCATACGATTTGGTGTATGTTTAGTGATCCAAACCCTTCATATGCTTCGGGCTATTTTGTAGATTCAAGCCAAGTTATATTCTAAGGCAGATGCTCAATAATAAAATTGATGATATATTTATGACAATTGACATTGATATAAACCAATCGTTATGTATATTCAGGCTGATTTTCATTGATCCAAACAATTCGTTTGATTGAGCCCTACTCGATTTCCCATGCCATTCATATGATTTGGCTTATGTTTAATGATCTTGATTGAAGCTAAGTTATATTCGAAGGTTGATGTTTTGTAATCCAATTGAGGATATATTTGGGTGAATTTTCAGTGATATCAACTAATCATTATATATATTTGGGCAGATTTTTCATTTATCCAAACCATTGTTTGATTGCGCCCTATTCGATCTTCTAAGCCTTTCATATGTTTTGGCGTATGTTTAGTGATCCAAACCCTTCGTATGCTTCGGGCTATTTTGTCGATTCAAGCCAAGTTATATTCTATGGTTGATGCTCGGTGATAAAATTGATGGTATATTTGGGCCAATTGACATTGATATAAAGCACTCGTTATGTATATTTGGGCTGATTTTCATTGACGCAAACCATTCGTTTGATCGAGCCCTATTCGATCTTTCATTCTATTCATATGATTTGTCTTATGTTTAGTGATCCAAACCCTTCATATTCTTTGGGCCATTTCATTGATTCAAGCCAAGTTATATTCGAAGGTTGATGTTTAGTAAACCAGTTGAGGATATATATATGGGTGAATTTTCAATGATATCAACTAATCATTATATATATTTGGGCGGATTTTTTATTAATCCAAACCATTGTTTGATTGGGCCCTATCGATCTTCTAAGCCTTCAATATGATTCGGCGCATGTTTAGTGATCCAAACCTCTCGTATGCTTCGGGCTATTTCGTAGATTGAAGCGAACTTATATTCTAAGGTTGATGTTCAGTAATAAAATTAATGATATATTTAGGCCAATTGACATTGCTATAAACCAATCCTTATATATATTAGGGCTGATTTTCATTGGTCCAAACCATTCGCTTGATTGAGCCCTATTCGATCTTCCATGCCCTACATTTGATTTGGCTTATAATTAGTGATCAAAACCCATCATATGCTTCGGGCCATTTCGTTGATTTAAGCCAAGTTATATTCGAAGGCTGATGTTTTGTAATCCAATTGAGGATATATATGGGTGCATTTTCACTGATATTAACTAATCGTTATATATATATTTGGGCAGATTTTTCATTGATCCGAACCTTTGTTTGATACAGCCCTATTTGATCTTCTAAGCCTTTCTTATAATTGGGCGTATGTTTAGTGATCCAAACCCTTCCTATGCTTCGGGCTATTTCGTAGATTCAAGCCAAGGTATATTCTAAGGCTGATGTTCAGTAATAAAATTGATGATATATTTAGACGATTGACATTGATATAAACCAATCCTTAAATATATTAGGGCTGATTTTCATTGATCAAAACAATTCGTTCGCTTGAGCCCTATCCGGTCATCCATGCCCTTCATATGATTTGGCTTATGATTAGTGATCCAAACCCATCATATGCTTCGGGCCATTTCGTTGATTTAAGTCAGATTATATTCGTAGGCTGATGTTTAGTAATCCAATTGAGGATATATATGGGTGCATTTTCACTGATATCAACTAATCATTATATATATTTGGGCGGATTTTTCATTCATCCAAACCATTTTTTGTTTGAGTCCTATTTGATCTTCCAAGCCTTTCATATCATTTGGCGTATGTTTGGTGATCCAAAGCCTTCCTATGCTTCGAGCTATTTCGTAGATTCAAGCCATGGTATATTCTATGGCTAATGTTCAGTAATAAAATTGATGATATATTTAGCCGATTGACATTGATATAAACCAATATTTATATATATTCAGGCTGATTTTCATTGATCCAAACCATTCGTTTCATAGAGCCCTACTCAATCTCCCATGTCATTCGTATGATTTGGTTTATTTTTAATGATCTCGATTCAAGCCAAGTTATATTCGAAGGTTGATGTTTTGTAATCCAATTGAGGATATATTTGGGTGAATTTTCAGTGATATCAACTAATCATTATATATATTTGGGCGGATTTTTCATTGATCCAAACCATTGTTTGATTGCGCCTTATTCGATCTTCTAAGCCTTTCATATGTTTTGGCGTATGTTTATTGATCCAAACCCTTCGTATGCTTCGAGCTATTTTGTCGATTCAAGCCAAGTTATATTCTAAGGTTGATGCTCAGTAATAAAATTGATCATATATTTAGGCCAATTGACATTGATATAAAGCAGTCGATATATATATTTGGGTTGATTTTCATTGACGCAAACCATTCGTTTGATTGAGCCCTATTCGATCTTCCATGCTATTCATATAATTTGGCTTATGTTTAGTAATCCAAACCCTTCATATTCTTCGGGCCATTTCATTGATTCAAGCCAAGTTATATCCGAAGGTTAATGTTTAGTAAACCAGTTGAGGATATATATATATATATATATATATATATATATAATGGGTGAATTTTCAATGATATCAACTAGTCGTTATATATATTTGGGCGGATTTTTTATTAATCCAAACCATTGTTTGATTGGGCCCTATCGATCTTCTAATCCTTCAATATGATTCGGCGTATGTTTAGTGATCCAAACCCTTCGTATGCTGCCGGCTATTTCGTAGATTCAAGCCAACTTATATTCTAAGGCTGATGTTCTGTAATAAATTAATGATATATTTAGGCCGATTGACATTGATATAGACTAATCCTTATATATATTAGGTCTGATTTTCATTGGTCCAAACCATTCGCTTGATTGAGCCCTATTCGATCTCCCATGACCTTCATATGATTTGGTTTATGATTAGTGATCCAAACCCATCAGATGCTTCGGGCCATTTCGTTGATTGAAGCCAAGTTAGATTCGAAGGCTGATGTTTAGTAATCCAATTGAGGATATATATATATATATGTGGGTGAATTTTCAATGATATCAACTAATCATTATATATATTTGGGCGGATTTTTTATTAATACAAACCATTGTCTAATTCGGCCCTATCGATCTTCTATGCCTTCAATATGATTCGGCGTATGTTTAGTGATCCAAACCCTTCGTATGCTTTGGGCTATTTCGTAGATTCAAGCCAAGTTATATTCTAAGGCTGATGTTCAGTAATAAAATTAATGATTTATTTAGGCCGATTGCCATTGCTATAAACCAATCGTTATATATATTAGGGCTGATTTTCATTGATCCAAACAATTCGTTTGATTAAGCCCTATTCGATCTTCCATGCCCTTCATATGATTTGGCTTATGATTAGTGATCCAAACCCATCATATGGTTCGGGCCATTTCGTTGATTTAAGTCAAGTTATATTCGAAGGCTGATGTTTATTAATCCAAATGAGGATATATATGGGTGCATTTTCACTAATATCAACTAATTATTATATATATTTGGGCGGATTTTTCATTTATCCAAACCATTGCTTGATTGAGCCCCATTTGATCTTCTAAGCCTTTCATATCATTTGGCGTATGTTTAGCGAGCCAAACCCTTCCTATGCTTCGAGCTATTTCGTAGATTCAAGCCTAGGTATATTCTAAGGCTGATGTTCAGTAATAAAATTGATGATATATTTAGCCGATTGACATTGATATAAACCAATCGTTATATAGATTTCGCCTAATTTTCATTGATCCAAACCATTCGTGTGATTGAGCCCTATTTGATCTTCCATGATATTCATATGATTCTGCTTATGTTTAGTGATCTCGATTCAAGCCAACTTATATTCGAAGGCTAATGTTTTGTAATCCTATCGAGGATATATTTGGGTGAATTTTCAGTGATATTAACTAATCATTATATATATTTGGGTGGATTTTTCATTGATCCAAACCATTGTTTGATTGAGCCCTATTCGATCTTCTAAGCCTTGCATACGATTTGGTGTATGTTTAGTGATCCAAACCCTTCATATGCTTCGGGCTATTTCGTAGATTCAAGCCAAGTTATATTCTAAGGCTGATGCTCAATGATAAAATTGATGATATATTTAGGACAATTGACATTGATATAAACCAATCGTTATATATATTCGGGCTGATTTTCATTGATCCAAACCATTCGTTTGAATGAGCCCTACTCGATCTCCCATGCCATTCATATGATTTGGCTTATGTTTAATGATCTCGATTCAATCTAAGTTATATTCGAAGGTTGATGTTTTGTAATCCAATTGAGGATATATTTGGGTGAATTTTCAGTGATATCAACTAATCATTATATATATTTGGGCGGATTTTTCATTGATCCAAACCATTGTTTGAATGCGCCGTATTCGATCTTCTAAGCCTTTCATATGTTTTGGCGTATGTTTGGTGATCCAAACCCTTCGTATGCTTCGGGCTATTTTGTAGATTCGAGCCAAGTTATATTCTAAGGTTGATGCTCGGTAATAAAATTGATGATATATTTGGGCCAATTGACATTGATATAAAGCAGTCATTATATATATTTGGGCTGATTTTCTTTGACGCAAACCAGTCGTTTGATTGAGCCTTATTCGATCTTCCATGCTATTCATATGATTTGGCTTATGTTTAGTGATCCAAACCCTTCATATTCTTCAGGCCATTTCATTGATTCAAGCCAAGTTATATCTGAAGGTTGATGTTTAGTAAACCAGTTGAGGATATATATATATATATATAATATCAACTAATCATTATATGTATTTGGGCGGATTTTTTATTAATCCAAACCATTGTTTGATTGAGCCCCATCGATCTTCTAAGCCTTCAATATGATTCGGCGTATGTTTAGTGATCTAAACCCTTCATATGCTTCCTGCTATTTCGTAGATTCAAGCCAACTTATATTCTAAGGCTGATGTTCTGTAATAAAATTAATGATATATTTAGGCCGATTGACATTGACATAAACTAATCCTTTTATATATTAGGTCTGTTTTTCATTGGTCCGAACCATTCGCTTGATTGAGCCTTATTCGATCTTCCATGACCTTCATATGGTTTGGTTTATGATTAGTGATCCAAACCCATCAGATACTTCGGGCCATTTCGTTGATTGAAGCCAAGTTAGATTCGAATGCTGATGTTTAGTAATCCAATTGAGGATATATATGGGTGCATTTTCACTGATATCAACTAATCATTATATATATTTGGGCGGATTTTTCATTGATCCAAACCATTGTTTGATTGAGCCCTATTCGATTTTCTAAGCCTTGCATACGATTTAGTGTATGTTTAGTGATCCAAACCCTTCATATGCTTCGGGCTATATCGTAGATTCAAACCAAGTTATATTCTAAGGTTGATGCTCAATAATAAAATTGATGATATATTTAGGACAATGACATTGATATAAACCAATCGTTATATATATATATATTCGGGCTGATTTTCTTTGATCCAAACCATTTGTTTGATTGAGCCCTACTCGATCTCCCATGCCATTCATATGATTTGGCTTATGTTTAATGATCTCGATTCAAGCTAAGTTATATTCGAAGGCTTATGTTTTCTAATTCAATTGAGGATATATTTGGGTGAATTTTTAGTGATATCAACTAATCATTATATATATTTGGGCGGATTTTTCATTGATCCAAACTATTGTTTGATTGACCCTATTCGATCTTCTAAGCCTTTCATATGATTTGGCGTATGTTTAGAGATCCAAACCCTTCATATGCTTCAGGCTATTTCGTAGATTCAAGCCAAGTTATATTCTAGGGCTGATGCTCAGTAATAAAATTGATGATATATTAAGGACAATTGACTTTTATGTAAACCAATCGTTATATATATTTGGGTTGTTTTTCATTGATCCAAACCATTCGTTTGATTGGGCCCTATTCGATCTTCCATGCCATTCATAATTTAGCGATCACGATTCAAGCTAAGTTATATTTGAAGGCTGATGTTTTGTAATCCAATTGAGGATATATTTGGGTGAATTTTCAGTGATATCAACTGATCATTTTATATATTTTGGCGGATTTTTCATTGATCCAAACCATTGTTTGATTTATCCCTGTTCGATCTTCCCTGCCTTTCATATGATTGGGCGTTTGTTTAGTGATCCAAACCCTTTGTATGCTTTGGGCTATTTCGTAGATACAAGCAAAGTTATATTCTAAGGTTGGTGCTCAATAAATAAATTGATGATATATTTGGGCCGATTGACATTGATATAAACCAATCGTTATATATATTTGGGCTGATTTTCATTGACGCAAATCATTCGTTTGATTGAGCCCTATTCGAGGGTTGATATTTAGTAAACTAGTTGAGGATATATATATATATATATACATTTTCACTGATATCAACTAATCATTATATATATTTAGGCAGATTTTTTATTAATCCAATCCATTGTTTGATTGGGCCCTATCGATCTTCTAAGCCTTCAATATGATTCGGCGTATTTTTAGTGATCCAAACCCTTCGTATGCTTCGGGCTATTTCGTAGATTCAAGCCAACTTATATTCTAAGGCTAATGTTCAGTAATAAAATTAATGATATATTTAGGCCGATTGTCATTGATATAAACCAGTCCATATATATATTAGGGCTGATTTTCATTGGTCCAAACCATTCACTTGATTGAGCCCTATTCGATCTTCCATGCCCTTCATATGATTTCGCTTATGATTAGTGATCCAAACCCATCATGTGCTTCGGGTCATTTCGTTGATTTAAGCCAAGTTATATTCGAAGGCTGTTGTTTAGTAATCCAATTGAGGATATGTATGGGTTAATTTTCAATCATATCAACTAATCATTATATATATTTGGGCAGATTTTTTATTATTCCAAACTATTGTTTGATTGAGCCCTATTCGATCTTCTAAGCCTTTCATATGATTGGGCGTATGGTCAGTGATCCCAACCCTTCATATGCTTCGAGCGATTTTGTTGATTCAAGGCATGTTATATTCTAAAGCTGTTGTTTAGTAATAAAATTGATGATATATTTACGCCGATTGTCATTGTTAAAAACCAATCCTTATATGTATTTGGGCTGATTTTCACTGATCCAAACCATTCGTTTGATTGAGCGCTAATCGATCTTCCATGCCATTCGTATGATTTGGCTTATGTTTAGTGATCCAAACCCTTCATATGCTTCGAGTCATTTTGTTGATTCAAGGCAAGCTGCATCTGAAGGCTAATGTATAGTAATCCAATTGATTTATAATTGGGCTAATAGTCATTGATATAAACCAATCATTATATGTACTTGGGATGATTTTCTTTGATCTAAACCATTCGTTTGATTGAGCCCTATTTGATCTTCCAAGCCTTTCATATGATTGGACTTATGTTTTGTGATCCAAACCCTTCATATCCTTCAGGCCATCTCGTTGATTCATGCCAAGTTATATTCTAAGGCTGATGTTTAGAAATTTAATTAATGATATATTCAGGTAGATTTTTAATGAAATAAACTAATCGTTATATATTTGGGCCGATTTTCATTTGTCTAAACCATTAGTTTGATTGAGCCCTTTACGATCTTACATGCCATTCATATGATTTGGCTTATGTTTAATGATCTCGATTCAAGCCAAGTTATATTCGAAGGCTAATGTTTAGTAATCCAATTGAGGATATATTTGGGTGAATTTTCTGTCATATCAACTAATCGTTATATATATTTGGGCGGATTTTTCATTGATCCAAACCATTGTTTGATTGAGCCCTATTTGATCTTTTAAGCCTTTCATATGATTTTGTCGTATGTTTGGTGATCCAAACCCTTCTTATGCTTCGGGCTATTTCGTACTTTCAAACCAAGTTATATTCCAAGGCTGATGTTCAGTAATAAAATTGATGATATATTTAGGCCGATTGTCATTGATATAAACTAGTCCTTATATTTGGTCTGATTTTCATTGATCCAAAGTATTCGTTTGATTGAGCCTATTCGATCTTCCGTGCCATACATATGATTTGACTTATGTTTAGTGATCCAAAACCTTCATATGCTTCAAGCGATTTCGTTGATTCAAGGCAAGCTATATTTGAAGGCTGAGGTCTAGTAATCCAATTGCTTTATATTTGGGCTGATTGCCATTGATATAAACCGATCATTATATATATTTGGGATGATTTTCTTTGATCTAAACCATTCGTCTGATTGAGCCGTATTCGATCTTCCAAGTCTTTCATATGATCTGGCTTATGTTTAGTGATCCAAACCCTTCATATCCTTCGGGCCATCTCGTTGGTTCAAGGCAAGTTATATTCGAAGGCTGATGTTTACTAATCTAATTAATGATATATTCGAGTGGATTTTTAATGATATAAACTAATCATTATGTATATTTGGGTTGATTTTCATTTATCCAAACCATTAGTTTGATTGAGCTGTATACGATCTTACATGCCATTCAAATGATTTGGATTGTGTTTAGTGATCTCGTTTCAAGCCACATTATATTCGAAGGCTGATGTTTAGTAATCCAATTGAGGATATATTTGGGTGACTTTTCAGTGATATCAGCTAATCATTATATATTTTTGTGCAGATTTTTAATTGATCCAAACCATTGTTTGATTGAGCCCTATTCGATCTTATAAGCCTTTCATATGATTTGGTGTATGTTTAGTGATCCAAACCCTTGCTATCCTTCGGGCTATTTCGTAGAATCAAGCCAAGTTATATGCTAAAGCTGATGTTTAGTAATAAAATTGATGACATATTTAGGCCGATTGACATTGATATAAACCAGTCCTTATATATATTTTGGTTGATTTTCATTGATCCAAACCATTTGTTTGATTGAGTCGTATTCGATCTTCCATGCCATTCATATGATTTGGCTTATGTTCTATGATCCAAAGCTTTCAAATGCTTCGGGACATTTCATGGAATCAAGCCAAGTTATATTCGAAGGCAAATGTTTAGTAATCCAATTGAGCGTATATATGGGTGAATTTTCAATGATATCAACTAATCATTACATATATTTGGGCGGATTTTTCGTTGATCCAAACCATTATTTGATTGATCCCTATTCGATCTTCTAATCCTTTCATATGATTGGGCATATGTTTTGTGAACCAGCCCCTTCATATGCTTCGGGCTATTTTGTAGATTCAAGCCAAATTATATTCTGAGGCTGATATTCAATAATAAAGTTGATATATTTAGGCCGATTGTCATTGATATAGACCATTCCTTGTATATATTTGGGCTGATTTTCATTTATCCAAACCATTCGTTTGATTGAGCCCTATTCGATCTTCCATGCCATTCAAATGACTTGGCTTATGTTTCGTGATCCAAATCCTTCATATGCTTCAAGCCATTTCGTTGATTCAAGGCGAGCTATATTTGAAGGCTGATGTTTAGTAATCCAATTGATTTATATTTGGGCTGATTGTCATTGATATAAACCAATCATTATATATATTTGGGATGATTTTCTTTGCTTTAAACCATTCGTTTGATTGAGCACTATTCGATTTTCCAAGCCTTTCATATAATTTGGCTTATGTTTAGTGTTCCAAACCCTTCATATTCTTCGGGCCATCTTGTTGATTCAAGCCAAGTTATATTAGTAAGCTGATGTTTAGTAATCTAATTAATGACATATTCGGGTGGATTTTTAATGATATAAACTAATCATTATATATATTTGGGCTAGTTTTCATTTATCCAAACCATTAGTTTGATTGAGCCCTATACGATCTTACATGCCATCGGGTGGATTTTTAATGATATAAACTAATCATTATATATATTTGGGCTAGTTTTCATTTATCCAAACCATTAGTTTGATTGAGCCCTATACGATCTTACATGCCATTCATATGATATGGCTTATGTTTAGTGATCTCGATTCAAGCCAAGCTATATTCGAAGGCTGATGTTTAGTAATCCAATTGAGGATATCTTTGGGTGAATTTTCAGTGATTTCAACTAATCATTATATATATTTGGGCGGATTTTTCATTGATCCAAACCATTGTTTGATTGAGCCCTATTCGATCTTCTAAGACTTTCATATGATTTGGCGTCTGTTTATGATCCAAACCCTTCATATGCTTTGGTGTATTTCATAAATTCAAGCTAAGATATATTCTAAGGCTGATGTTTAGTAATAAAATTGATGATATATTTAGGCTGATTGTCATTGATATAAACAAATCCTTATATATATTTGGGCTGATTTTCATTGAAGCAAACCATTCATTCGATTGAGCTCTATTCATTCTTCCATGCCATTCATATGATTTGGCTTATGTTTACTGATCCAAACCCTTCATATGCTTCGGGCCATTTCATTGATTCAAGCCAAGTTATATTCGAAGGTTGATGTTTAGTAATCCAATTGAGGATATATATATATATATATATATATATATATATATATATATATATATATATATATATATATATATATATATATATATATATATATATATATATATATGGGTGAACTTCAATGATATCAACTAATCAGTATATATATTTGGGGGGATTTTTCATTGATCCAAACCATTGTTTGATTGAGCCTTATTCGATCTTTTAAGTATTTCTTATGATTTGGCGTATGTTTAGTGATCCAAACCCTTCATATGCTTCGGGCTATTTCGTAGATTTAAGCCAAGTTATATTCTAAGGCTAATGTTCAGTAATAAAATTGATGATATATTTAGGGTGATTGTCATTGATATAAACCAATCCTTATACATATATTTGGGCTGATTTTCATTAATCCAAACAATTTGTTTGATTGAGCCCTATTCGATCTTCCATGTCATTCATATGATTTGGCTTATGTTTAGTGATCCACACCCTTCATATGCTTCCAGCCATTTCGTTGATTCAAGGCAAGCTATATTTGAAGGCTGATGTTTAGTGATCCAATTGATTTAAATTTGGGCTGATTGTCCTTGATATAAACCAATCATTCTATATATTTGGGATGATTTTCTTTGATCTAAACCATTCGTTTGATTGAGCCTTATTCGATCTTCCAAGCCTTTCATATGAGCTGGCTTATGTTTAGTGATCCAAACCCTTCATATCCTTCGGGCCATCTCATTGATCCAAGCCAAGTTATATTCGAAGGCTGATGTTTAGTAATGTAATGAATGATATATTCGGGTGGATTTTTAATGACATAAACTAAGCATTATACATATTTGGGCTGATTCTCATTTATCCAAACTATTAGTTTGATTGAGCCCCATTCGATCTTACCTGCTATTCATATGATTTGGCTTATGTTTAGTGATCTCGATTCAAGCCAAGTTATATTCAAAGGCTGATGTTTAGTAATCCAATTGAGGATATATATGGGTGAATTTTCAATGATATTAGCTAATCATTATATATATTTGGGCGGATTTTTTATTTTTCCAAACCGTTGTTTGATTGAGCCCTATTTAATCTTCTAAGCCATTCATATGACTTGGCGTATGTTTAGTGATCCAAACCCTTCTTTTTTTTTTACACACGCACACACACCCCCACACACTCACGCTGGTGGAATTTCACCACCTATGGATACTCAAACCCTTGACCAGGTGTTGAAACTCCTGAAAGTCTACCACCCGAGCAACAGTAAGGATCCGATCCAAACCCTTCATATGCTTCAGGCTGTTTCGTAGATTCAAGCCAAGTTATATTCTAAGGCTGATTTTCAGTAATAAACTTGATGATATATTTAGGCTAATTGTCATTGATATTAATCAATCCTTATAAATATTTGGGCTGATTTTCATTGATCCAAACCATTCGTTTGATTGAGCCCTATTCGATCTTCCATGCCATTCATATGATTTGGCTTATGTTTAGTGATCCAAACCCTTCATATGCTTCGAGCCATTTCGTTGATTCAAGGTAAGCTATATTTGAAGGTTGATGTTTAGTAATCCAATTGATTTATATTTGGGCTGATTGTCATTGATATAAACCAATCATTATATATATTTGGGACGTTTTTCTTTGATCTAAACTTTTCATTTGATTGAGCCTTGTTCGATCTTCCAAGCCTTTCATATGATCTGGCTTATGTTTAGTGATCCAAAACCTTCATATCCTTCGGGCCATCTCGTTGATTCAAGCCAAGTTATATTCGAAGGCTGATGTTTAGTAATCTAATTAATGACATATTCGAGAGGATTTTTAATGATATAAACTGATCATTATATATATTTGGGCTGATTTTCATTTATCCAAACCATCAGTTTGATTGAGCCCTATTCGATCTTACATGCCATTCATATGATTTGGCTTATGTTTAGTGATCTCAATTCAAGCCTAGCTATATTACGATGTATGACAGGTCCCAGCAGGTTAAGTTGCAAGTTTTTATAAACAGTTGGTTGGATATCTTTTATTTTTATAAATGTTGTTAATAGTTAGTGGATGATGAATGGAAATAAAAAACTTACAATAGATATCTATGTCTGTATATGTATATCATATGTTATCAATGGAGGATACCTTGTTTAGGCAGACAATATTTTTGTAGCTTATGGTATGGTGCCCCAACATTGGTTGTATGTTGCTAGTAGGTAGTAGATAATACTAGGTTAAATACTTTCATTCTACTGATGTAATTTTTTGAAACCGTTCCTTCACTTTTAATACGTTTTGTTATGAGTTGGCTGTCTTTTATTTTTATAAATGCTGTTAATAGTTAGTGGATGATGAATGGAAATAAAAAAACTTATAATAGATATCTATGTCTGTATATGTATATCATATGTTATCAATGGAGGATACCTTGTTTAGGCAGACAATATTTTTGTAGCTTATGGTATGGTGCCCCAACATTGGTTGTATGTTGCTAGTAGGTAGTAGATAATACTAGGTTAAATACTTTCATTCTACTGATGTAATTTTTTGAAACCGTTCCTTCACTTTTAATACGTTTTGTTATGAGTTGGCTGAATGATGAATGTTAGTTGCAATGGGTGATTGATATAGGGTTTAAGGTATGTAGTAGATAATACTCGGTTAATTACTTTCATTCTAGTCATGCAAATTTTTGAAACCGTTACTTCACTTTTAATACATTTTCTTCTGAGTTGGCCGAATGATGAATGTTAGTTATGATGGGTTATTGATATAGGGTTTAGGGTTTTTAGTGGTTATGGGTTTATGGGGGTGATAGGTTTTAGGGTTTAGGGTTTAGGGTTTAGGAGAGAAGCTAAACCCAGTTTACTTCTGACTGAGTAGTTTAGTATTTGTAAAACTCAGCCCACAATCATATTGGATATTATCGATGTTGTTATGTTATTTTGCTTTAATAGTTTACTTCCTTGTTGCATGGTTTGGCTCTAGAATCAAGACTCCATGGATACTTGATCATGCCTGAGTCGACTGACTACCTTGCTACCTAGTGATATTGTTTTCTATTGAACAATGGTGCCTTGAAAGTGTTCTTAGGCTGGTACTTGCATGAATTAATGGGGGTTGTTTTCTTAGATTTTGTCACACCGAATGAAATTTTATCGATTTATATTTCTTACAAGTATGGATTTACCAAATAATGAAAATTTCTTCGCATAGTGTCAATACTTGGTCCTCTAAAACTAGGTCTTATGTGAACAACACACAAATTCCACTGATCTGGTTCGTAATTCTCTGTCAATTCTCGGATGTGAGGAGGTCTAGAGCTTCAGTAGGGATGGAGATTTGATCCCAGTCGATGCTTCTTGAGAGAGAGAGAGAGAGAGAGAGAGAGAGAGAGAGAGGAGGAGGAGGAGGAGGAGGATTATATTTCATAAGAAAGAGAAATGGAAATCGAGAGATCTGTTTGAAAAGTCCATTGCTGCATTTACCAAACGCACAAGATGTTCAAATCGAATCTCTCTTCATCCCTGTTCTAATATACGCTCGGTGCACCAGAGCTTACAGAGGCTTGGTGAAATACATACCGACGAAATCAAATTGCATACTCGATACGCTTTTATCGTATAGAGTAAACTCTGTTGAGCCCCTGTGAATATATGTGGTTTATCCACACCGTCCATCCATTTTTATAGATCATTTTAGGGGTTGAGCCGAAAATCGAAGCATATCCAAAGCTCAAATGGACCACACCACAAGAAAGTGGGAATAATGATTTCCACCATGAAAGCTTCCTAGGGCCCACAGTGATGTTTTTTTGTCATCCAACCTGTTCATAAGATCACATAGACATGGATGAAGGAAAAACACAAATAGCAGCTTGATCCAAAGCTTCCGTGGCCCCCAGTGATTTTTTGACGGTAGACTTTCAATTCACATTGTTTCCTATGGTGTGATCCACTTGAGTTTTGGATATGCTTCATTTTTGGACTCAAGCCCTAAAATTATCTGATAAAATGGATCAACAGAGTGGATAAAATACATAAATCATGATGGCCCCGCAAAGTTTACTCAGTACGCAATCTACTTCCCATACCGACGACTTGCCTGTAAATCGGGGTTACATGAATCCCTTGTAACCCTCATCTTTGTGGAGACTACCGTGTTGCCTACATTATATCCACGGATCTTAACACATTTGACCATCTATTTCGTTGTTTGGTTTATTGGCAATAAAATCATCATAATAATTGCATTTGTTTTCATTACTTATAATGCAAAATCATTACAAAAATATACTGATGCCGCTATTTGCATTTGAGATTTTCTTCTATACGAAGAAAATAATGTAATAAACCTAAATCCTTCATAGTAAATTCTCAACCAATCTAAAGAACAAACCTATCTAAATAGTGAAGTGAATCGCTAAAGACAATAATGTCGGCTAGTGCAACCATGGCCTTAAAATGACAAAGAAAACAAAAACAACTAATAGTAAAAAATGTGATGGAATAAATGTAGAAAAATTAATAGATAGGATCAATTTTATTTTTAAAAATTGTGTCATTTGTAAGGGTGGCAACAGGTCAGGTAACTGGCAACACCCGCTTCCTAGGAGGATTTGGGCGAAGTACATGGGTAGTGGGTTGGGCTCTCTTAAAAATGTCGCTTAGGGCCGTTTTGGATACCACCAAAATGTCGATGGCATCGAATACCTTTGATGACATCAAGTAGAACACCAAAACGTTTCAGCGACTAAACGTGGATTTTCCGAATTTTTCCGATGGCATCGAGTTGTCTATCGATGGCATCAATAGACCCTCTTGTTTAAAGATTTCAGACATCAACAACAATTAGAGGACATAAGCCCCCAAAAATGAGGCAGATCCAAAATATTGATATCGTCACATAGACATGGACAAAGGGCAAACACAATTACATCTATGGGCCCCACTCACTTGAGATGGATCGGGCAGAGACTTTATGTTGAGTGGTTGGCAACAACAAAAGTAGGGTGGATGTTTCCGTACACAGGTATATGCATCACGGATGTGTGTTTTGTGTGGCATGATCATGAACAGTGATCCATTAGGGCACAATAAATCTGAACTTCAATTTCACTGTTTTTAATTGAAAATTCCAACTGGGTATTCTATCACCACTGTTTCTTGTGGTGTGCCCACTTGAATTTTGAATCTACCTAATTTTGGAGATCACGTCCTAACACGAGCTTAGGGTGGAGTGAATTTGCGTGCACCCTAGAGCTTAGGTTCCTAGGGGCTTCCTGTCACTAGGGTTGTAGGAAATTTGCGTCCCTTGGTATGGCTACTACAGAAGTACAGAATGTGGCCACTCCTTGCTACTTTCCCACAAAAACCAATTGCTAGCGGCTGGATGGAAGATGATGTTTAGATCAATTTAAATTGACAAAAAGAAAAGCAACATGGCAGAGTTGTGATGGCTCAATTTCATAAATACATACCTACTTGTTCATCATTTGATGGCACCAACTTGAATGGAGTTGGGTAGTTAGGCATGAACAAGCTAGTCATTACTGGCTTCCCTTAAGCAAGCAGGACTTCTATATTATCGTCTTCATCACAATTACTGTATTATTGGACTGGTATTGATCCAGCTACTACATTTTAAACCATTGCATTACATTACTAGTAAATTAGTATGGTTTGCATGGGTGCCTATGACCTGCAAGCACCCATTTCCCCCGAGCATTGCAGCCAAGGAACCAATGAATGCTGTATTGATGTAGGTGGTCGGCTCCAAGTGCGAGTAGTCAGATCGGATGTCATTAAACTGGTCATTGGAATTTGGACCTTCAACAATTGCACCCACATTACTGTTTGGATTTGGCGTGTTTGCAGCATACCAGGTAGAGTAACCCTCACTGCATCCCACCTTGGTTGGGTGAGCTCTGATGGAAGGGATGGATGCACCTCTGTGGTGTAGTTGCATAGGGTATTTGACACCGAATCCCACCATGTATGACATGCCCAGCTGATTCTTTCCTAGTATATAATCCACCTGAGAATGGAAAAAAAAAAAAATCAATACAAGAATAAGAATATATTGATTCAGATAAGGTCAGCATCACTCATGGCAGGACTTATTTGGGACAGAGTTGATTGGGTGGCAGAATGATTTTGCCTTCCAAACAGTGAACTGCGAGAGGCTTCACTGGCTACTAGACAAATTCATTCCACCAGACAACGAGTGCTCTGCGGGGAAGAATTTTCTACTGGCTAGTGAACTCTGCAAATTCTGCATGGTTTTTGCATGCCCTTATCTCATAGGTTGGAAGTGAATTCAAGTACTTCTACCTTGCTTTCATGTGGGGATGTGATTAGAAGTTAGAGAGCTAAGGGTCGAGTATTGTTGCAATTAGGGTAGTATAAAAATTGATTTTTGAATTGGGGTAAAAGAGTCTTGATCTTTGTTGGATTGAGAAGAAATTAAAAAGAATTAGAGAGAGGGGACTCAACTTTCCTTCTTATGTCTTGAAGGGTAAGTATTTTGGTTGATTTATTATTGATATATTCTTGACATTTATGGACCGTGTGTGATTTTGGATTGATGGGCACCACCTCCCTATGTAAGTTGGTGTTAAAGTTAGTTTGTCATCGAGATGTTTGACGAATTGCTAGAACTGGTTTGAGGTGATGAGGGGACTGAATCGTGGCCAAAAGTGTGGCTAGATGTCGGTTTGTAAGAGTTGCGCTAAATTTTGCTTAGGATGGGTTGATCACTGTGATGCACGTCACCTGTTGTACAAAATTCCAAACCAATCTAGACTAGTGCAGAAATTTGTTGCATCTATGCCACCCTGTACTCCAAGTCGGGGCACAGAATGCAACATGAATAATCAGAGATTGACACATATCAAGGAGGAAAGTGCACAATTATAAAGGCAGATTGATTAATTGGTCCATCAAGTTAGGCACTGATTCCATATCATCAAATGAAGATGAAAACCATTTCATTGACAAGTACGCACCCAAAGTGAGGCAAGATCGACAGCAGAACTGTCAATTTGAGGATTGATGTGATGACTATGGCACCACAGTAGAGATTCTCGAGTTCCACTTAGGACTTTAAGGGCATGTTTGATACCATAGTATTGTTGCCATCCAATTCTATGTTTGGGATAAAAAATTTGCTACGGGAAAACACCGGATTAAGCCAAATCATGTTTGATGGACCATGGAATTGTAATCAACGGAGCAAATTCACAATGGATGTCGTTCACTTGTACACATATATAACTAGAATGTCACGTGTAAATGGTGTATATGGATGGATGGCATGGATAAACGCATGCATCAATGTGGGGCCCACATGTGTAGTGGATTTCAAAATCCACAGAAATCCTACTTGGGACAAAATGCAATTGCATGGGACTAAATGCAATTCCATCCCACTTAATCCCAAACTTTCCCATCCTCTCCAAATGCTGCACGGGACCAAATGCAATTCTATTCCATGTAATCCCATCTAATACCCTGCCCTGCGCCAAACGCCCCCTAAGGAAGATCTTATAGACTGGTTAAATGTTGCTGCATAGGTCTTTGGATTCAAGTTAAGCTAGTTGGCAATGAAATCTTAAGGGCAAAGCATCAGCTTGGCAAGAGCAAATGCAGTGGACCTGACAACGCTGAGGGCGTTCATCCATGACCTCTTGGATGAAGAGAAGGTGCTTATTGAAGGTAGCACTGTCAATAGGCTAGCTCCATCAGAAGACCGTCGGTCTTGGGCTAGCGTATTTGGCCCTAGCAAAGGACCCGAGCCTGAAGTTCAAGCCCATTTGTTAATTGGACCGAGCTCAGGCCATGTATACAGGCCCATCAGCCTGACCGATCTATTTAAGGTTAGTAAGGGCAATATATCCATATCCAAGTTAACCAACACTTGCAATGGAATATAATTTTTTATTTATTGAACATTGAATGGAATATACATTTTTTAACAACTTTAATTATCAAAATAAAGATTTAGAATTATTAAAAAATGGGATGGAGGGAGGGTCAATCTCTCTACACGTGTGCGCGGCATAGACAATGGCTTTTAACATCTTACAACTGGGATAGATTTGGAGAGAGACCTCCTAGCTTGGAGTATCAGCATTGGCGACTGGATTGTTCTCGTTGTGAATGATAGCGGTTGATAGCATAAAGGTAAGAGCTAAACCATTTTTATGTTTATATTAATTTAGAAATCTAACATGATCTACACCGGAGATCCTTTAGACACTAACATATGTTTTTGTGTAAACATGTTCAATTCCCCTGTTTATTCTTGTAAAAAACCATCATAGTATATATTGATTTTTATGGTATCGTATGATTGGATCCATTTGATTTTTGGTTTGCTTGTTAATTATTGTGGGACGAATGCTTTGGATGGATAGGATGTTGTACACAGCTAAGATGCTGTACACATCTAAGTAAGCCTCACAATTCTCGACTTTACTACCATTAAAAAATAATAATAATAAGGGGTATTTTGGTACCTCATGACAAAACTGAAATCAAGAAAGGAAGAATTAGAGTGGCATGTAAATTTAGGAAAAGCCCTTTTTTATATAGTGTTGTAGATAGTATATATTTAGGGTAGAATTGGAAAGGAAAATGCTCGGAAACTCCCTCTTTTTATGGTATATTAGATAATAAAGAAATTATACATATTTAGACACCTCTCCTTTATGACACTTGTAAACACCTCTCCTCTAGTTTAGACTATTGCAAGTGCCTCCTTTTTATAGATTCATTGCAGATTTCCCCACACTATCCATTAACAGTGCTATCCTCGACTAACTGACTCTTTTACTCCTGTCTCACATACAGTTAGTTGTATACGCGTTGGCCTATCAACACTACTATCTTCGACTAATTGGCTGTTTTACTTTTGCTCCTATCTCATACACAACTAGTTGTAGACACATTGGCCTATCATCATGCGTATATGTCATACAACCTGTTCAGCATGGTCTCTCTGCAATGAAAATGGGAAATGCAAAAAATAAGGCAAGTCTGACCATCAAGTGGCCCACTACATGAATTTGGAGGTTTTCGGGTGGTTCTCCATTGTTTTATATGGTGTGGCCCACCTGATGATTGCAGGTTTTATATGCATAAAGAACCCATAGGCAAATGATAATTGCAGGTTGTAATTGGCCTTTACATATTGGCTATGTTGACAAAAGAAAGTTTTCCTACAGGAGAGTATGACAAGCTTTCGGAGCTAGCGAACTCTGCCTATTCCACATGGTTTCCTGCAAGTTGGCTTTTTCTGGTGGACAAATTTATTTTTCCAGACAGGCCTCTAGCTGGCACGAAAGAATTTTTTGCCAGGTAGGGAACTCTGCCAATTCCTCATGGTTTTGGTCTCCCTCGCCTCACACTTTAGTAATAAGAGCACTTAAATAACTTTACCCTCTTTCATTTCATGTAGATTTGATATTAGAAGTACAAATAGGTCTAAGGGCTGAGAATTGCTGTCATTAGAACAGTATAAAAGGTAATTAGAAGGGTGTAAAGGGCTCTTAAACTTTGTTAAATTGAGAAGGAAAAAAAAATGGTTCGGGAGAGTAGACTTTCCTTCTTCCATGAAGGGAAAAGTGCAGTTTGTTCGGTTAAAATTTTCCATTTTGTTAAATGTGGTTAGCCTTATAATGTTTGCTATATTCTTGTTACTTGTGGATAATTGTATGTGGTTTTGGATTGATCGACACCACATCCCTGAGATAAAAAAGGGGCAAGCAATCCTGTTACAATCTAGTGATAATAAATCCAAAACCTTACTGCTATTTTTTTAAATTTTGCTATAAGATAATAATAGTTCCAAAACTTTCCCTTGGAGTGCCTATAATATCGAAGGCCAATTGCACATTTTTTCTTCTATAGAAGAAGATGCATTAAGAAAACACATAACGTTTTGTTGATTGTCCTAAACATGCGCCTCTAATATAGTTAACCAAGTGTTGTCACTGCAACCTGGTTTTGTAATTAGCCAGTATAGACTACTAATCTCTTGATTTTATTGAGAGTGGGGAAACAACACTAACTCTTATGTTAAGCAATGAGTAAGACACAACTGTTATCTTATTTTTTCCTTTTATAGCGTTTATATCTACCTGTGATTTAGCAAATGCTCTGATTTGCATTGCTGAAAAGTAAAGTGAGCCACACTGGATTGTACCAAATCCTCCCCTATGTATCGTTTTGGAGTAGACAAGCAATATGAGAGAAGCACTCGTAGCATATTGCATGTTGTTATTATCTCGTGTGTACAGCAGCCCTCCTGCACAGGACAAAATGCAAGGCAAATCAAAATATGATGCAAGTGGTGTGAAAATCTCTCTCTCTCTCTCTCTCTCTCTCTCTCTCTCTCTCTCTCTCTCTCTCTCTCAAATACCTGTGGTTGTTTGAATTTGCACAGTGCTGCTTCCTGGCATCAATGCACATACGAACGAATCGGCATCACTCTTATAGTTTCCCAGTTTTGTGTTCCCAGCCACGTATTCCTGTAAGAGCATTCCTCATAAAAAAAGGCAGCAACTGGAGAGAGAGAGAGAGAGAGAGAGAGATGCTAAGGAAACCTTTGCTAGTAATGTCTGTGCTCCAGCAAATTTGTTGTCCCAACTAAATTCGGAAACAGGTTGACTCCATCCTTTGTTTTCCATTACAAACCTCATGTATTTTGAGTCTTTACTTGCTTTGAATAGCCAAGCAGCCGCCCACAATAGCTCATCCTTTTTAAGAAAACATTTTTGAAAAAAAAAGGAAATTCAGACAATTTTAAGCGAACAGGGGCTAATTTTTATCAGGTATTATGCTACGCTCAGGCTGGGAGCACAATATTGTTCTACTTTTGGCTTGTAGAAGTGGGGCACATTTACTCCTGATCCAAACGGTTGGTATTATGTGCCTCCGTTATGAATGGTCCATGCATGCACCAAAAATCTCCCAAATAGACAAAACCTCAGACCTTTCAACAGGTGGCCAACAAGGAAATGGTTGAGAAAGAAAATACATGAACAGTTCTCATTCAAGCAATGAAAGGCCAAATATTCTCTTGTTAAATCTTCCATTCCAAGGGATTTTTAGTACATGAGCCATCCATTCCATGGTCTGTGCCATCATGTTAACTTGCCTATAGCCTGGAGCATTGTATGACAACTTCGATGGGATTTTTTCTTGGTTTTTCTTTTTTATCACACGCTAACAAAGCAAAGCTAGCAAGCGATTGAAGAAATATGGGAGAAGCCTCACGTGATAGCCAGAGTAGGAACAATAGAAAGGACATGAAGCTTGATAAGATCCTCTGTAGTTGTCAGCAAACTCAAAAAGCTGAGAGCAAACACCATTATTGAGTTAAAAATTAAGGCTTAAGGAGAATGGTTCTGGCTATAGTAATTAATTAATTGCAATGTGCAATCAGCGCTGGTCATAGAGTTCTATTGGTATTTTATTTGAGGTCCCCCCCCCCCCCTTTATTCCCTTTTCTTCGAATTTCAAGTTACCCCACGAGATTGAGGCTTTTTTTTAAAAAAAACACACACACACACACACACCACACACTCAGCCCGTAGTGGGATTTCACCACCTATGGGTACTCAACCCACCACCAGGTGTTGAAACTCCTGAGAGTATACCACCCGAGCAAGAGCAAGGACCCGCGAGATTGAGGCGTACAATTGAGAATAAACACACATGTAAGTGATGTCTATTGCTTGCTTGAAGAGGATTCTTCATTTATGGCCATCAGCTTTTTATAGTAATATCATTCACTCATCCGAGTGACGGAAGAAATAGAAAAAGAAAAGACAAGCCCATTTTTTGTGGACATGCAGTTAGATATATTAGGTACACTACTATATTTAAAAAATAAAAAAATAAACAAATAATGCCCAATTTTTACTACACGTGATTAATACATGAAGAAAGAAAATGAAGAATAGTTTTCACTTAATTACCAAATGTCTGATTAAATAAGGATGAACTTAACAAAGTATGAGGATAGATTTTCCAAAGAAAAAAAAAAATCAAAATATCAATAAGTTTATTATTTCTCTTATTATTTATTTATTTGGTGTAAAAGGAAAACATTTGGCAATCATGTACAAAAATGTGAATCCAATAAGACTGAGATGATAGGTTGCTCGCTCACTGATATTGAACTAATCAATAGGCTTGATGAATAGTTAGAATCAACGTCCTTGAATGCTAAGGATGCAGAAGCAAGGGCAGCGGCAGCTTCACCAGCCACCTCCGTGCCTGGAGAAGTGGCAGTGATCTTATATAATGTTCGAGGGGTATCTATGTCTTCAGGGCGCTCCCAGCATTGGTGATCAGAGTTTCCATCACCGATCTACCAAACAAACAAACACCACTCTAATCAATGTTGTACAACCGTATTTGTTTTCCATTATAAATCAGAATCATTGATTTAGAAGTGCATACCAGGAAGGAAAGATTTCAAGAGGCATATGGTTAAGCATCAAGAAGTACATCGTGAAAACTACAACTTATTTATTTCATTGAGAATAATAAAAATATATAGAAGAGAGATTTATAGAGATCTTTAATAGATGTGCATTTAATTAAAGATAAAATATTCTAATCTTGAATATTGCCCAAATCTGCTCTAAAATCTACTCTCAAACTCAAGGCACTTTAAAAGGAATAACTCACAACTTGTTAAAATGTGCTTATGAGGAAGGATAGATTTTACTAGGAATGATATTATTAAACCACTAGAGACTGCATTGTAGAAATGCAACTTATTTCACTAAGAATAATAGAAATATATAGGAGAGAAGAAATATTTGTAAAGATCTATAGAGAGCTGAATATACACATCTTAACTAAAAAGAAAATATTCTAATCTTGAACATTATCCTGATGTACTCTAGCTTCTAATCCCAAACTTAAGGAACTTTAAAAATGAGTAACTTTAGTTTGAGATGTACAACAAATATTTATTCAAAAATAAAAGAAAAATGGAATGATAATATAAGACTAAAGGCAATGAAACAATGGCATGTGTCCCTATCCTTGCCTCGATGGTAGTCTCCAGTGAGTTTCAACATGAGGTCTGGGGTCAAGTTCCCATAGGTGGTGAAATCCCACTACGGGGTGTGTGTGTGTGTGTGGGTGGGTGTTGGGGTGTTGGTGTAACAAAAACAAAAAACAACGAGTAATGTGAGGTGACTAGACACTTTTGACAACTTTTGAGATATGAATTGAAGGCGTTTCTAATGACTAATGAATAATCTAGTTGCACTTCTGGTGGTGGGAAGTTCAACTATTACTCTTTCAAAAAATACACACTTCCTTCTAAGAGTTCAATCATTACTTTTCTAGTTGTTCTAGATGTTTCAACAAATAAAAAATTATTTACTCATACGCTTGACACAAAAGTAAGTTCGGTTCAAACGTAAAGTATAAAAATTAATTTGATCTAAATACCTGGCATAAATGAAATACACATTCTTGATAGAAAAAACACATTATCAAAAGTGCGAGTTTGGTGCACTTACATAGGAAGGTGCTCTTGTAGAGTGTCAAAACTAATCAACTAAGGAGTACCAAAGGACTAAAGGGTACACTTAACATGGTGCACCCACGATGAAAAAAAGAAGAAGAGGAAGAAGAAAGATCGAGGGGAGCCCTTCTTTTCCAAAGGGCTCACCAAGGGTTTGCAGCCTTGCTACCAACGCTAAAGAAGTAGCAATGTGCAGATATGAGGGAAATGGAGGCATGCAAATAAGAGGCAATTGGACCATATCTAGATATTGTTGGAGATAGATGATTGCATATGAAAATGGATTGTAACAACCTTACTTTTCAGTCTTCGGGTGTTACTATTTAAACAAAATTTAGTCTGAGCATATGTGGAAATTAACACACGTAACCTATAACTTAAACATCACTTGATCACTCACAATTCAGTCGTCTTAACCTTCTGTTTCGAGATCAATTTGTCCTTGATTGACCCTTGACTTCTCAATGTAGAACTACACCATCAATAGTTATTTAACCCGTGATCTAAATCTACCTATTAAGGCATATGATGTCGCATCTGAACACTTCAGATCAATCCAGGCAGAAAGATAAACCAATCCCTCAATTTTTGTCGTAAACCAGCAAAAGCAATCTTCATCTTAACCATGGAATGAAGCCAATCATATAATTGACCTCAAAATTAGCCTATAAACTCAATAACGCATTAATTTAACCGTCCACTATCAATTTCGAGATCCGGATCGTAAGATTCACTATTCATCAGACTCACAACCCTCAATCTAACAACCCACCACTTGGTCATCCCCATTGGGTCATCTGATCACCAAATCTACTAATGATATTCACTTAGATAGGTCCTAGGGCTCTTTGGATAGTTGATGTTCAGAGTAAGAGTCAATTTGACCATTGGATTAACGAAAATCAATTCTTAAAGACCAAAATTCATTGTTGTGGCCCGTCTAAGATTTGGATCTACCTCATCATTGGTCAGGAATCTTGATGTGTTGAGAGGAAGTTGATGATTGGTGCAAATCTCACGAACAAGTCTTGTGGACCCCACTTTTTGGTTGCGTGTGTACACAGCCCGTGCACAGCTGCGGTGCACTGAACCACTAGCCTGGTCAAATCGAGTTTGACCCGGAAGAAGGAAATCTTCTCCTTCTCTTTCATTTCTTGCCAGTGACAAACAAGGTTCGTTTGTTTCAAATGAGACCCACCTTCATCATCTTGATTAATGATCTGATTCGTCCATCCTGTTGGTCGGGAAGATTCAATCGAAACCCAATATTTTACATGCTGGAGAGCACGTGCGAGCGCACGGTGTCAAACATCAGAATCTCTCGTGCGGGTGGAATTTAAACGAACAATGCCCGTTTGCGTCGGTTGTGGCCCACCATTACAGATCATCTCAATGATCCGAACAGTTCATCGTGCTCAGGAGGAAAATCCGACCAAGACCATGCTATCCACACGAGGTCATGCACAAGTGCAACGCACAACATCGGCCGCAAGTGGAGTGTGTGCTCGCATGGTTTCCGAAAACAGAAACTCCGTTTTCTCCTTAGCCGGCAATCCGGGTGCGAAATCAATCTCAGCCCTTTATTCAAATATAAGTCCACTTTAGGGTTTCAACAGTTAGAGAAAAAGAGAGCGTGTGGAGAAGGATCCTTTCATTTTTTGAGTTGTGGCTAAACCTCCACCATTTCCTCGCTTCTAGAAGCCTCCTCGGTACATATGGGATGTCGATTTTAGGGCCTTAGTGAATCCCTTCTCCTTGGTTTGAAGATCTCATACGAGATCTCACCGACTCAAAAAATACTGTGCGGAGCGAGAAAATCTCACACACCATTGAGATTCCGTTGATCACTTTCCAAAATGTGGGTTCCACTGTGTTTAGTGATCCATATGCATTCGATTGAAAGAAAACCCATTCGAAGATGTTCCACCATTAGCGGCTGGATTATCTTCCTCAAGCGAATGGAAAAATTCATCACCCGGAATGGACTTCTATCTTGAAATTACAGGCAATCATCATGTGGACCATTGAATCAGAGGTCCATCTATAATGTTAGATGACAACCAAGCAGGCTAGTTTGATTGGATCGAATCCGAGATTAACAAGAAACCTTCGTGCGGCGTCAGAGTAAAATCATTGATGCCCATAACTGATCTAGTGATTAGTTGGCATTCAAATTCTCTAGAGGATTAATCAGAACTATTTAAACCTTTTAGGGAATTACTTTCTAAGAATAGAAAATCGAGAGAGAGAGAGAGAGAGAGAGAGAGAGAGAGAGAGAGAGAGTCGGCTTGAGCTTGTGCCGCACTTCATTAACTCGCCACACTAGGTGACTTGGACCGAGTGGCCGAGTAGAGAGAAAGAGAAGGAGAAAGAAAGAGATAGGGAAAGGAAGAAGTCAGAGCTAGGATTTCTGTTTGGCCATTCGTGACCCGCTGTGGCAACTCGCTGCCGAGTCAGGACAGGATTGGGGTGAGTCTGGTTCGGGTCTAGGGTTGCTGGACACCCCATTAATGAGAAAAAGCAGAAGAAGAGAGTAGGAAAGGAAGATAAGAAGAAGAGCGAGAAACAGAGAGAGAGTGGGAGAATATCGAGTTCAGCTGGGTCTCGACTCGCTGACTCATTCAATCAAGTTGAATCCATCGTCCATCTCTGGCCACGAGTTGAGGAAAGACAGAAAGAAATGAAACGAAGAAGAACAAGAAGGGGAAGCAGAGAAGAGAGAGAGAGAGAGAGAGAGAGAGAGAGAGAGAGAGAGCAGTCGTGTTGTTGTTTGTTTGCCATTGTGTCTCGGCGAGTTGAACTTAAGCCGCTCGTTTGAGTCGAGTTGTACTCAGATCCAACAGTGTGAGGAAGCTTTGCTGGAGTTTGTGGTGATCCATCTAGCTAGAGGTGGTTGATTAGAGACCAAGAGAGTTGTGCACTGTTCTACCAAGTTGATTTGGTAGTAATTACCGAGTCTAGCATTTTGCGGGTCCAATTTTGGGGCTAATTAGGTTCAACTATCTCAGCATCTAATTTAGAAATTCGAGTTTTGATCGGGTCAAACTGAGTTAAGAAGTTTCAGGTGAGCTTTGTCAGGTCCAACAACTATTGTTGGAAAAATCAGAGAAAGGAAAGAAGAAAGAAAGAAGAGAAAGGGAGAGATCAACTTAGTTGAGTTGACTCGCCATGTTGACTTAGTCAGGTTGAGACTGGGGTTTGGTCGAGTCCAAATCTAGGTCAGGCTCAACTTTTGGGAAGTGTTGTTGGCTGAGTTTAGTCCAACCACATCTGGGTGACTCGTTAAGTTTGGTTCGAGTAGATAGTTGAGTTTTGATGCCAAGTCAACTCAGTTTGGACAAGTTGAGTTAGTCATGAAAATTTTAGGGTTCTAGTTCTATTTAAATCCATGTCATTAAATTCTTATTGATGCACCTAAATTTGCTTGGACCAAATTGAAGATAAGCAAAGTTGATTCAAATCAAATTAAGCAAAGTGAATCGAATTGTAGTTGAGGTGAGTCAATCCCTCAACTTTCTGTTGGAATTGAATTAGAGCTAAGCTGAGTTTAATTGAGTTAGTTCGGTGATGGGTATGTAGGGAATCTATTTTCCCCCAATTGCCACACTCAAAGCCACAGCCACCATTCATTAAGGGGCATTAGTGTTATTGCGATTCGAGCCGACCTCTTACAATTCCAATTTGAGAGGTTAGTAGTCTTTGTAATTCTAGTGTGAAAATCTCATTTTAATTTAAGATAATTGGATTTAAATTTGGTAAAACTCCAACCTTAGGTTAGATTGTAAGTTAGTTCACTAGATTACATAATTAAGACCTTAACGTTGATCCTAATCGTGGATAGTGTGTAGAACTTTGATTTAACCGTACAATTTCACAATTCGTGGTAGGATTCGACTCTAGGGGCGCACACACTTCCTGGCGACATTGCAAGCGATTCAACTCATAAGGTGATGACATTTCCCCTTGGGCTTTCTGCTTTCATTTTAGTTTAAGTGATAGTTTCCCTTTTAATTTTGACTGATAATTGATAATTTTATTTCATAAATACTCGTGTTAGTTATTGGAATAGATCATCGATTCATATGCTCAACATTTATTTTCTCATACTTGTGAATTGTTTACGAAGCTTGAATCGCCACATCAATTAGTAGGAAACTCCACTAATATTAGTATATCTAGAATTTGGATGTAAACATGAATAATTGTGATTACAATGGTCTCTCAAACTAGTGGTCATTTTTGTCTAATGGGTTAAATGGAATTTTGTTTTGGACTTACCATCTTATGGATCATTTGTGCCTATGTAGCTTTTGTCGATCATCCTTTTTTTTAATCATATCATTTGATGGATTATTTGTCATGGGGCTTTAATGGACTATTTCCTTATAACCCTGCTATGGTAAGTTTCACTTATTAAACTATGATTGGTAACTAAGTGAAAAGGTTACCATTAAACATCCTAGTTGTTGGAGTCTCATGAGCCGAGGATGGTGGTATGCAACACTATGCCCAAGCTGTTGGCCTATGCTGGGTGACGAGCTCCCCATAGTGACCTTTGAGTTTCCTCAAAATGGTTGTTTGCAATTGGAATAATACTGTTGAGCTAATCATGCACTCATGGCATACGAGCGATAACGAGTTGCTAATTAAGGATGTTAGCACGTATCTTTTGTCGTGATATGTTTCGCTAGCTTCCAGACCACCGACAATCGACACAATTTGTATGAGTTAGTCACTTTAGCACACACATGATCTATTTTCATTGGTGAGTAGCCACTTGCATATGGGTTCAACTCCACTTGTGGGTTTTGCCCAAAAGCCAGCTGCATGAGCATCCCAGGCTAATGTGCATTCACAAATTGATGCATTTAAATAAGATTGCATCGCGGATTGTTTTGTATATTTTTTGTTTTAACTATACTTGACTAATGCGGTGGTGTGTAATCTTGAGGGAAATTTTCATTGAACTAGTCACTCATGCTTTGAATATATAACCGTACAGATGTGTAGGTGATTTGAAAGACACTTGTGTTCATATTGATGAGGAGTAGGACACGTATATCAAGGATGTATGGCCATATCTGCTCCAAGAGAAGTTGCGTCATCTTGTAGCTCAAGTATAGTTGCATTTTATTATCTGTCATGCGTCGAATTATTTTCTTCATGTATTTGTTAGTAATGAGACATTGGTTTGTATAAGCCCCATGGGCAGCTACTCGTATATGTTGAATGCGTATTCAGACTTACCTTTATGCTTGATTTGTCTCTTCTGCTGCAATGCTCACTCTTGAAAAAGAAAAAAAAAAGTTTTTTGGCCATCTTTAAAGGTTAACACTCAGATTTTTGGGAAACAAGTACTAAACTCAGGTTATAAAATCTAAGATGTTACAGAGATAGCCGATTACAATCAAATCTAATAAATAGAACTTGACAACAGATAGGTTCAACTAACGATGGTTGTTAAGGTTGTAAATGATTATTGGAGAACTGCGACAAAGTCAGGGAACTACAACAGGTATGGGAGTGGTTTTCAAGCGGTGAGTCTGTCATTGACACTGGAGATGAAGTCGATACAAGCGAATTTCGGATCGGGCACTAGTCGGATTAGGTTTGACGCTAAGATCAACGATGAAGTTGCGGAATTTGGGTGATACACAAATCTAGCCATTGGTAGCATGCGACATCGGGAAATAAGAGATGTGGTGAGAGAGAGATTAAAGGGTTCCACGGCTACTGAGTTGGGAGACGTATCAAGCTAGTGCAACGATCAAATCAGGGTGTTTCAGTGGTGGTGGTATGACCCCATTGTGTGCTAAGGGTAATGGTGTCATGCGCAAACCACATGACATTGATTTTGCTGGTGGCCACTTTAGTCTAGCGGCGAGGCCATGGCAGACAAAGATGCTAGAGGAAGATATTGGAAACAACGAAGTGCAGAAAAATGGGCAAATAGTACTGGTTGGGCATAGCTGCACAATTGATCTGAACTATTACTCTAATACCATGTTAAACCATACAAGACTACATTGTAAAAAATATAACTTATTTATTTCACTAAAAATAAAAATATATATATAGAAAAGAGGAGAGAGAGAGAGAGAGAGAGAGAGAGATCTTAACAAAAACACCTTAACTAAAAACAACATATTCTTCTCTTGAAGATTACCCTAATCAACTCTAACACATGATAAACTAAATAATAAATAATTGAGCTGTGTCAAATCCTAAAAAAATTAAATGGTAATTGGTATGACAAGAGAAGAATATGTCATTTTTTTTTTATTAATTTGCATTCTTCTTAGAGTTAGTTTTCAAGATTTGATAATGTTCTATGGTGAACTAGATACAAACTTGTGGTGGATTTTCTTGCAATTTGGGAAAAATTATGAAGCACACATTGTGGGACATACCTTTATTACAAGTGGGACACGTGTAGGATGTGGTGGCACCCTATGTGCATGACTTAGCAATGGCATGTGGTTAGAAAATTGAAGATTTCGAGGATTAAGTCACTCCTTGGGAAATTATTGAGATCATCATTGCATTTCCTAAGCATGCACAGGAGAAAGAAACTAGTGGTACCGTGGAAAAGGATTTGTAACATAATTCGGATCAATCAATTTGATGAAATCTTGAGCAGCTTTCAAACGATCATGAAAAGACATTTCTAGGGTTTTAATAATAATTAAGCAACTCAAATACTTCCAAACTCTCCGGAGAAAAGGCTCTCAGCTTAAGCTCTAATTTCTATAAAAGAAATGATTTCATATAACCATTCCCAAAACTAATCCTTAGGCAAAGGATGTGAATTTTCGGGTCTATTCTAAAAGATAAGAATAAAGGTAGGATTGTTACAAAAAATTTACAAAATAGATTTTTCTATAAAATATGAAAACCGAAAATCCAAGTGATCTGGAATAAGGACAGGCTAAAGCACGTCTAGGACGTTGTCCTTAAAGCGTTATTTCCCCCCTACTCAAGTGAATTAAGTATGCTGAAAGGTTATAGGCAAACAGCTTCTAGGATACGACGAGCCTGATGTGGGTCTGCGTTCAGCAAATACAAAGGCCCACTACTGGAACTCTATTACACAGTCTGGCAGAAATATAGAAAAGAAAAATCCCAGAAAGAAAAAAAGAGAAGAAGATTTGTGATTTAGACCACTGCACTAGTCTGTTCTTCAGCTACTGGTTCAGTTGAACCGTTATAGACCACACCGCTGGTCTAATCTTCAGGTAATTGTTCAACCTTGCTATTGTTGTTGGAGTCACTGGAGTATAGGAGAGGAGTGGTTATAGCTTAGTTCGTATGGGTCTGTTGGAGTGATTTGAGAGATGGTTTGGAAACCCATCCAGGCCTTGTTTATATAGGCATTTGGGGCTGGGGGTTATGGTCCAGGGAATTAACTCTCATTAAGCCAATTCTAGCCGTTGGTAAATTAGCCGTTTTCTGGCTGTTGTGCATGGCTCATCACAGCAGCTGCATGCTGACTGTTGTGAGAGTTGGCTAGTCGTTTTCTAGTTGTTAGGCTAGCCATGCAGCAATTACAACATGGTTTCTACACTTATGGCACAGCTGTTACACATCTGCTGCAACAGTCATATTCCGTGCGAAGTGCAAAGTGCGCCACTAGCGCCTCTACAGCCAGACTGCCTCACATGCCCACGCCCTCGCACCAAGCCCGTGTCCAAGACAAGGAGATCGAGACCATGCCCGTGCCCGAGCCCGAGCGCGCGTGCGGGTGTTCCAGTGAGTTTCATGGTCCATAGACTATGTAGGCAAATAATAAGATACTCCACTGTTTTCGTTTAAACCAAGAAATCTTCTCTTCCCTTTCCCATATGGGACTATTCTCAAAACCCCCCAAAAAGCTTTTTACAAAACTTTTTAATATATTATATTATATTATATTTTAAATATATTTTATAAAATCATTTATTTTATAATAATCCCCCACTGATTTTTTAAAAATATATATATTTTTTCTCGATTAAAGATTTCTGTCAGAATAATCAGCTTATATACAAAATGATATCTTTTGATTTTAATCTTCCTTTAGTGTAAATATCTCAAAACTCTATCGAAATGATTGGTAGCTGCAGCGTTGAACCAATTTTTTCGAGATAATATAGTCGGAGAAACCACACACATATTCGCTATGTGTTAATTAGAGTTCTCACAATCTTGCTCAACACAATTAATGTCATGTGCTTATCCTATTTCGTGAACAATCCCGATAGAAAAGTCCTAACTCTCATGAGAGATGGCACCATCTCTACGTTCATATAGGTGAAATCCTTCCAGTGTCTTCGTTACTATAAGACATTTCTCCTTTAGACTAGATTTTATTAAGAGTTCTAAGACTCAACCATCTTTCGTAACGTTCAGCACTTATCTATTATGAATGAGGTTTTATAATTTAGTGCTGAAAAACTTTCCAAATATCAGTGACTTGTTCTTACCCATTAAACCCGAAATTAGAGATTTTCTAACTTTAGGTTGGGTTACCATCATTAGTGAAACTTTTGTTGAAGAGTTTCAACCCCATCCCTTTATTTGTAGCCTTTACTACCTCTCTCGGTAGAGGTTTAGTAAACGGGTCTACTAAGTTATTGCTTGATTTCACATAGGAAATAGCAATGATTTCATCTCGAATCAACTGTCTGACATAATCATGTCGAAGACTTGTATGTCTAGACTTACCATAATCATGTCGAAAACTTATATGTCTAGACTTACCATAATTTAGGCTCTAGCTAATGTGGCTTCACTATCACAATGCAGTGACACAACCGATATAGACTTTACATAGAACTTGATTTCTAATAGAAAATTCATTAGCCACTCAGCCTCTTTGCCTATTGCAACCAGGGCTATAAATTCAGACTCATAGTCGAGTGCGTTATGCAGGTCTATTTCTTGGATCCCCAAGATACAGCTGCACCTCCTAGGGTGAATACTTACCTTGTAGTAGACTTGTTGTCCCATGCACTCGATATCCAGCTCGCATCAGTATATCCTTCCAATACGACAGGAAACTCTGAATAAAATAGTCTCAAGTCTTTAGTTGCTTTTAAGTAACCAAGGACTCTACTGATTGCATTCCAGTGTTCAGTACTGGGGTTACTTGTAAACCTATTAAGTTTACTTACAACATATGCAATATCAGGTCTAGTGCATTGCATAGCATACATAAGATTCCCTATAGCACTCGCATATTCCAATTGTGCACTGTTCTTCCATTATTCTCTTTTCGCTTGATACTTAGATCAAATGAGATTTTTTCTTCTTTTATATTTAGATGGTTAAACTTGTTTAGTATCTTCTCAATATAATGAGATTAACACAAAGCATAACTCTTACAATGTTTTTTAACTTTGATACCTATAATGGTATCAACTTGTCAAAGATCCTTCATTTTGAATACGAAAGATAAAAACCTCTTTGTTTCAGTCACACATTCTATTTTATTACTTATTATTAACATGTCATCAACATACAGACAAATAATAATCGTACAACAACCATCTACTTTAGAATATATGCATTTATCATGTCACGCCCCAAACCCGGAAATCAGATTTACAGGAATCCCGATCTCCAAATCCGGTGCCGACAGCCTCCGTAGTACCCCCTTCTCGGTTCTTAGTGTCCAAATGTTAGATTTCCGATCCTAGGATCCTACAAGGAGGATTTTTCCAACGTACATGTAACGCCCTGAAATTCGGAGGTCGAGCATAACTCAGCTCCCGAGTTCCAAAACATCACTTATGCAACATATTTAATGATGGATGTATGTTGACTATATTAGTGCATAAAACATGGAATAGATTAAGCCAAAACACAGATATGATTCAGGGACAAGTGAATAAAGCAAGCGGAAGACTTATAGAAAATTATGTGTACAAGTGTGAATCTCTGAAGTATATATACAAGCCAGGTCGAATAAAAGTGCTATTTAACAAAATTATAAGTATCAAGTTACATCATTTAAGATCCCAAAAATAATCCCAGAGATCCCGCGCATCAGACCGAGGCTCGCTAGAACCCGTCTGAAAACTGCATATAAGAGAAGGTAGCCTCATCATCATCCAGCTCCCGCTCTGCCTCAAAAGTCGCATCCACATCTGCAATATCGGAGCCTAAGACAGAGTCTGGTGGGTGTTTAACACCGCCCCAGAAACATGGGAGTGAGTGATCAACTCAGTGGAACAATAAGGCACTGGTTAACATGTTATCAGTTCAATCAAATAGTAATGATAAAGCAGGGAAATTAAATAAATCCTAAGTACTCTTGTTAATGCAAGGATGAATGCAATATGATGTGTGCCCTCACGCGTACGCCCTCAGCGTCTTCATCTTACGTTACGCATGACATCGCCTCAAAGTGCGCCACATCTACAAAGCACATGCAAATGCGGTGCATGGATATGATTACCAAGTTGTTATTAGTCCATTTCACACATCAAGATTGGGAAGCTAAGATACCTTCCTCATATCACCATCCGAACAGTGATCCATACTAGGGTCGTCAATCCTAGACATCTCATACGATCATATGTTTGAGGTCGTAACAAAGGGCTCGTCACCAATCAATGCACGCCTTTCATGCCTTTACTACCACAGTTTGGCTCATCACCTCCTTGTGGTATCCAGGTATACTCGAGGTCACTACAAAGGGCTCGTCACCAATCAATGTAGGCCAACAACACGAATATAGTGTCCCATACCACCATAATCGGTTCACGAGTTTAGTTGCTCACTGGTCACTACGGGGAGGCTCGTCACCCCAGCGTAGGCCGACAGCTCGACCACGGTGTCCCATACCACCATGTCCGGCTCATGAGTCTTAGCGGATCAAGTACCATAGTTAATAGAATTTCACTGGTAAGTTTGGTACCCTAGATTCAAGCAATAGCGTCCATACATGGTAAACATACATCGGACAATCGGGTTACTTGACGAACTCGACTAGCATGAGCGCACGTTGAATTGAACGACATAGAGTGCGCAAACACTCCGCGTGGCCAAACCATTGCCGACAACTCTAATACGACTCGGGTTCGTCTAATACGTCCTACGTGGCGAAAGCAATCTCAACCACGAATATAGGGTCAATTACCGATTTTCTGGACTAAGGCATAGTCCCAAACACCTTACATTACTACAGATATTCATATGGATTGTAAAACAGTAATGAAACAACAACTCAAATCATAGTACATACGCATCCGAAGAATATCAACTTAACATAAATGTAAGCATAGGAATGCTTGAATTTAAATAACATGGAATGTAACTTGCATAAAGGAAATCATGCACATCAATAGGAGTATTGAGAATCACTTCTCAACGCCCGCAATTAGTGTAATAAGTTACACTTAGATCATTCATGCATTTCTACAAACACTTAGCATACATGGAACAACATACATGATGTATGTTGAAATACATGCACTTAGACAATTCCTTTTACCAAGGAGTTGTCATACATGCATCTAGCATACATACATGACAAATAATCATGGCAAACATAAGTGCATATTTTATACGTATACGGTACTTTATAAATACACATAGAATACACAAATCTCAATATAGCACATGCATATCAGGAAAGCAATGTAAACACAACATTTGGCATGTGAAATCTCATCCATAACAAGAATAAATCACTGACTGGGATTGAAAGCCTTGAAAACCATAACCTATACACTTAAAGTCCGCACCTTAAGCAAAGAAAGAACCATCGAACTGATTTAGACGAGTTGTCTTCGTCAACGGCGATAGAATACCCTAAAACAAGGATAGAAATGAGATACAACAACACCAAAACTAATCTAAGCTCTAACACAGGTTAGGGTTAGGTTAACTTACCCCAAAAGGAACTCAGAACCGTCAGAAGAACGATTCAAAGTGAAGGTTCAAAGATGAAGAAGAACAAGGAAGAATCCAAGATGATTCACCAACTTATCTCTCTCACTTTCTCTCTCTTTTCCACTCTCTTTCCAAGCTAGGGTTAGAGAAAATTCGTATGGAAAAGAGAGCTAGGGTTTAAGGACTATAAATAGGCCTGAATTTGATGAAAATAACCCCAGGGTCAAGGTATACTTAGGTTATAACCAAAGCATGCCTTTCTCAATCCAACGAAGCACTTCTGGTGGGCCTATGACCACGAAAGGTCGGACTTAAGCTCACTGACCATGGATCTAGGTCAGGCTGAGTTTTCATACCGACCGGCTCTTCAGATCAGCCGTGGCGGACCACACTCAATTCAACGGTCACGGAATCTTGATCAGGTCCACAAGCACTAGGATATGCCTGGGCCAACTATCCTGATCAGAGGGTGAAATTGGGTCCGAATCCAACGGTCAGATGGCTTAAAATCGTCGCGCAAGCGACACAACTCAGATTTCATAAAGGCTTAATAAATTCCAACTGTTCTCACACTCTTCACTCCGAGCTCAAGCAAATCGACCCAGAACATCACATGGACTTGATTTTCGAGGTGATAGTCAAGCCCAACTCGATGACCGCAACAGCCTAAGATCATCGCCATCGAACTTTCGACGCGCGGTCCAGGTCCGATCCAGATCTTCCAAAAATTCCCTAGAACAACTGGATTTAGCGATGGATCCCAGGTTTCAGAGTAACGTAGCGCTAACTAATCTACAAGTTTAGAACCATGCAGATACAATTTAAAGTGATTGATGCGAATTTCACAAGCAATCGAGTATAGCGCTAATTACCCCAAAAACAACTACTTAAGGAAAGATTAGCACAATAATTTTCAAGGTCGTTACAGTACATTTAACTCATAATAAGCATAACCATAAGATTAACCAATTCACAAAGGCAACATTATCATCACATATCCACTAATATAATCATTTGAGTACAATACTAAAAGGAAATACATAAATCGAAAATCAAGCTCCAGAAGGTCGCTGCACGCTCCAAGCTCAACACTGCTGCAACCTAACATCACCTGCACGCATCAATCGTGCATAAGCTCATAGAAAGCTTAGAAGGTGGTGTAAGTGTGTGCATAAGGTAAGTGTCAAGTAAGCAATATCAGAGTAATCAGAGTAAGCGGAAATACTGGTAAACCCATAATCACACAATATCAGAAACACTAGCAAGATCATAAATCATACGAAATCAGAGAAATACGAAAACATACTGATAGGCCCATAAATACCATCAGTCTTATGCGACGCAGAAATATAATAAAAACAATATCATATACTGATGAAGCAATGTAAATCAACTATGCAATGCGGAGACAACAAGCTAAATATCAGATGCCGCTGATGCAATGCAATATACAAACCCTGATGAGTCCACGAATACCGTCAGTTGTATCTAGGTCATATAAATGCATAAACATAGTAACCCAAAATGCCATATGCATCGGATGTAATGCGATATGTGGTGCGAATGGAATGACTATGCTGGAGTGTGAAGTCGAGATGATAGTACGTAGTATCGCAGGTCACGGGGTCCATCACAAGGGACTTCTATCCAAACCAGTCCCATACCTAAATTTGGATAGTCAGACTCAATGTGGTAAACTCCTGATCTCAGGTTAGTCGCGCGCCCAACCGAAATCCTAGTCATGCGAATGTACACGTAACAAATAGTTGCGCACCACCAGCCCGAGTGGATAGTGAATGAATGAATGAATGAGTATGCAACGCCTGCTCAATAAGTCCATATATCAATACGGTTCCTCTCTAGGAAATCACCGGGGTCAATTACACTCCAAACCAGATTGCCGCCCCATCGCGCGCAACAAGGTGAGTGGAAGAGACCTCACTATTCGCCTGCCAATATCGGGCCCGGCTCGTCGATAGCGGACCCATTCCTCGCTGGTCAGACTCAGCCTAGCATTGCCCCCTCCTCTCGGGCAGGTAAGGCCGTACTCCCTTCCAACCGACCACGACACAGTGGGAGACGTGGCCTAACGGTATACAGCCCTCATGCGCTCATGCATCCACTCGGTCTAGACGTTGGAGCAACCTCTGGAACTAAGAGGGTATAGGGACTTTCACGCAGGGATATCTATAGCACCCCATGTAGAACAGATTTTCAGTGTCCCGTCTAGCCATCCACGAAATACCTGTGGAGGCTACGACCCTGATGTCGCTAGGGCGTACAATAATCACAACACACAATGCAAGATGCATGAGTCATACAATCCAGTCATGCATCAATCCTGCGCATACCGTGTACTCATGTGAGACAATTTACGCCTATCAGGGAGTCTCATAACAACATGCCCAATGACATATGCAATGATCAACCACATCTCATAACAAACATGCAGATGATGCGTATGGGCATGTATTGTGATGCTATGCTGTCACATACTCATAATCGGCATCAATAACCGGCACCGACAATCGGCCTCGACAATGTGAACATTTAACCAACACTGCCCCCAAGGAGTGGCCCACATAGAGCCTATCATATAGTGGACACATGGCCTCACACAAGGCCTTAAAACACATCACGATTGGCCTCATATAGGTCTCGACAATCAGCCTCGGCAATCGAAATTGGCCTCAACAATCGGAATCGACCTATACAATCAGCCTCGACAATCGAAATCGACCTCGATACTTGGCCTCGACAATCGGAATCGGCAAATCGGTCACGTCAATCGGTCACGACGATCGGAATCATTGATAATCAGAATCGGGAAATCGGTCACGTCAATCAGAATCGGCAAATCGGTCACGACGATCGGAATCGATCGATAATCAGAATCGGCAAATCGGTCACGACAACCGGGATCGATCGATAATCAGAGTCGGCAAATCAGTCACAACAATCGGATCGATCGATAATCAGAGTCGGCAATTCGGTCACGACAATCGGATCGATCGATAATCAGAATCGGCAAATCAGTCACGAAAATCGGATCAATCGATAATCAAAATCGGCAAATCGGTCACGACAATCGGATCGGTCGATAATCAGAATCGATAAATTGGTCACGACAATCGAGATCGATCGATAATAAGAGTCGGCAAATCGGTCACGACAATCGGATCGATCGATAATCAGAATCGGCAAATTGGTCACGACAATCGGATCGATCATAATCAGAATCGGCAAATCGGTCACGACAATCGGATAAATCGATAATCAGAATCAGAAAATCGGTCACGACAATTAGATCGGTCGATAATCAGAATCGATAAATCGGTCACGACAATCAAGATCGATCGATAATAAGAGTTGGCAAATCGGTCACGACAATCGGATCGATCGATAATCAGAATCGGCAAATCGGTCACGACAATCGGATCGATCGATAATCAGAATCGACAAATCGGTCACGACAGTCGGATCAATCGATAATCAGAATCGGCAAATCGGTCACGACCATCGGATCGGTCGATAATCAGAATCGACAAATCGGTCACGACAATTGGGATCGATCGATAATCAGAGGTGGCAAATCGGTCACAACAATCGGATCGATCGATAATCAGAATCGGCAAATCGGTCACAACAATCGGATCGATCGATAATCAGAATCGGCAAATCGGTCACGACAATCGGATCGATCGATAATCAGAATCGGCAAATCGGTCACAACAATCGGATCGATCGATAATCAGAATCGGCAAATCGGTCATTACAATCGGATCGATCGATAATCAGAATCGGCAAATCGGTCACGACAATCGGATCGATCGATAATCAGAGTCGGTAAATCGATCACGATATAGACATTTAACCATCATTGCCCATCAATGTGGACGTTTAACCAACATTGCCCCCAAGAAGTGACCCACATAGAGCTAAGCATACAGTGGGCCCATGGCCTCACACAAGGGGCCCGACATATATCACATCGAGCCTCATCAAATGGGCCCTAAATACATCATATTGGGCATCAAATGGGCCACATATACAACAAGTGAGCCACACTACTAGGGCCTCATATACTACAAATGGGCCACGTCCCATGGGCCTTGAATACATCACAAAGGATCACAACCCATGGGCCTTCAACACATCACAATGGGCCTCACGTACAACAAGTTGGCCATATCATGTGGGCTGCACCAGTGGACCTCATATACATCAAATGAACGCACCCATGGCTTGCACCAATGGGCCTCATATACATCAAATTGGGCCTCATCAAATGAGTCTCATACAAATCAGATTGGGGTGGCCCTGCACATTCCAAGTGGGCCCCATCAGATGGAGATTTGGATCAAACATGCACATTACGTGGGGCCCACGTCCCATGTGCTTGGAGAAATACATATATAATGGTTCAGCACTGTCCCAGGTGTAGGTAAAATACATACATGACGGTGGATCCCACCGTCCTACTTGGATGGTACGGATACAACATATACATCGATGTGGGACGCACAGAACTTGGTGACGTGGAGACAGCAGCTGCGTGGTAGGGTCCCAGATGAACGGTTGGGGCATAACACATCCCTCATGATCAGGGCCCACCCAGTTGCTGTCGTCAGTACAGCAGCTACGCTGCTTGTCCAGCAAGTGGACGGCTCAGATAGAACACATATCTCATGATAGGCCCGTAGCTACTGAAGTCCAAATAGGTGAACGGTAGGGATGTAACACGTACCTCTGGTGGGTCCCACCATCCACAAATGGACGGTGGACAAAATACATACCTTAAGTGCATCCCACTGTCCCAAGTGGACAGTGGAGATGCAACACGTACGTCAAGGTGGATCCCATACATCAGGTGGGTCCCACAGAACTTGGTGACGTCATTTACACTAGCTGTATAGCTGGTGTGAGATACACCAGCCAATCCCCTCCAATCAAGGTGGGTCCCATGTGGGGCTCACCATCATATATCATAAATAACATATTATATTATTATAATATATCTACCTATTATTATATTCTTAAATCTGCCAACGTTCAGGCACTGGACGGACGGCCTGGACATTACCTATAGCGAGGTGGGGTCCACACGTACCTCGTGTACGGACGGTGTGCTACTCAAACATCAAGGTGAGGTCCACACGCCATGTCTGGACGGTGGAGACCCCATGCGTGCAGCTGGTTCCCACCGTCCAGCAATGGATGGACAGTTGGGATATAACACCACCTCGTGATCAGGCCAGTGGAACCCACCGTCCCAGCTCTGCTGGACGGACGGTCGGATAAAACCCATATATTACATGGGTTCCACGTGGATGAAATATATATGTAAAAGATGGGTCCACACGTGTGGGACCCACCAGCTTCGGCATAAAGCAGATATTTGTGTTTTTACTTCATCCAGGGCGCTAGACGCCCACTGAACTGACGGCCCTGGATGGGGCACGTCAACGGGGTGGGCTCGAGATTTAGCCGACTATTTGAATGTAACCTATACATCACGTGGGGTCCACAGCTGAACCGGGTGCGTCTAAAACATACATCATGGTGAAGTATATAGCACCGTCCATTAGGTGAGGTACATACATCAGGGTGGATTTTTTCCAAATGGACGGTGAAATTAGACACATACATTAAAAGGGCCCATCGTCCAGATGAATGGATGGTGGATAATACACCCACGCCAGTG
The DNA here is from genome assembly GCF_029962835.1 of Magnolia sinica. Taxonomy (NCBI): domain Eukaryota; kingdom Viridiplantae; phylum Streptophyta; class Magnoliopsida; order Magnoliales; family Magnoliaceae; genus Magnolia; species Magnolia sinica. The sequence continues at coordinate 130,657,943 of NC_080575.1, read as the reverse complement.
GGCCCCACCGTCATTGATGGACGGTTTGAATATATGCAGCAAGGTGGGCTCCCACGTAGATGTGGTCCCACCGCAACATGCATATATATATATATATACATATATATATATATATATATATATATATATATATATATATATATATATATATATATATATATATATATATAATACATATGCCACAGGATTTATATACATATGCCACAGGATTCGTTCCAGCGCCCAGGCTCTCTGGATGCTATTTGGTGTTTCTCATGCTGCAGGGTGGGTCCACGTGGTGTGGCCCACCAGGGATTAGATTAGCTGACATGTGTGGTTGCACAGGCCCAGCAGTGTGGTACACATGTAATACATTCATAGATGGTGGAATCCATGCCAACGGGCCACACATCAAGAGAGAGAGAGATGGAGAGACGATGAGAAGGGGAGGGACCCAGCCACCATGGCCCTCCCTAAACAATGCACACATCAAGATGGGTCCCACCAACGTGGGCCCTTAAATCACAAAAGACAAATACAAGATCACCCACCGTTGCAAATCTTCTAGCCTCTTTGGTCTCCCCGAGCTCCAAGGGATGCGATTCAACGGTCGAGATTATCTTTGGAGGGTGAGGATGGGAGGTAAGAAGGTGGGCCATACAAGCATCTCCATGGACGTTGGATGCTCTCATGGTGCTTGGGAGAGAAAAATGTGAGAGAGATGAGAGAGAGAGGATGTAAGAAAGAGAGGGATGGGTGAGTGATGGGGTAAGTGATGGGTGTACTTGAAAAGGGATGGGTGGAGAGAGGGAGAGTTGACTTTGGGTTGCTTTTTGAGTAAGGTGACATGTACTTGATTGATTTGACCTATTGTAGAGATTCTCTCGGTATTGCAACGCACGGCGTTTTCCTCGAACTGAACGCTGGCCCACATCTCCTGTACCGGGTATCGCCTTGGTGCGTAATATGCGGCGTCAAAACCGCGGCAACGGCGCGGTCGCAAGGGTATAAGTCTCGGGTTGAGCCGACTCTGAAAAATGGGATATGACTCAGGGTTACGCGCAAATGCCGATAACAGATCGCAGGTCGCCGAAATTCGACCGGGAGGACCGCGGAAGTCTACGGAACAGCACAGGCCAGGGTACAGGTCTTACATATCAAGTACATTATGCATGAAACCATGAGATAGTATTTTGGAATCAAACTTCTCATGTCATTGTTTTGGTGTTTGTTTTAATCCATACAAAGATTTGATTAATCTACATATTTTATTTTCATTTCCTGGTAAAACAAATCCTTCAGGTTGTTCCATGTATACCTCCTCATTGAGGTCATCATTCATAAATGCGGTCTTTATATTGATTTGGTGGATGTGAAGATGATGTATGAAAGCTAGTGCAAATAATATCCTAATGGATGTTATCCTAGATACAGGAGAGTATGTATCAAAATAATTTATCCCTTCTTTTTATCTAAAACCCTTAGCTACTAGTCGAGCTTTAAAGGTTTGGATAGTTCCATCAGTGTGATATTTCTTTCTAAATACCCACTTGTAACCTATGGGTCTAGAATCTGGAGGTAAGTTAACTAGTTCGCATGTTTGATTTGACATTATAGATTTCATTTCATCGTTTATAGCTTCTTTCCAGAAAATTGAGTCTCTAGAGGATACAATTTCTTTATATATTTTAGGATCATCTTCTATAGTCATTACTATAGGTATTTTTCTTATAACATTTTCTATATCTCCTTCTACAAGATGAAAAATGACGCATTGTGAGTTTATGTAGTCGTCTCGTAGACTCTTCTCTATTCTTATCCTTTGACTCCTACAAGGTTCAACAGGAGCTTTCACTATCTGTGGAGCTGTCTATCTGGTTCTCTATCGGGAGTTTGGACTTCATTATCCTTTGATTCCAAGGATAGTGAGTTCTCAAAGAACTCAACATCTCTTCATTATAGTATTATATTAGACTCTATATCTAGAAGTCTATAAGCTTTACTATTTGTGCATATCCTACGAAGGCGCACTTAATAGCTCTGGGTCGTAACTTAGTTTTTTTTAGATCAAGAGTTTTGCAGTATGCAAGACACCCCCACACTTTAAGATATACTAGGTTAGGTTTTCTTCCTTTTCATGTTTCATATAGAGATATTTTATATTTTTTAGACAGAATTCTGTTTAGTATATGGCATGCTGCAAGCAGTGCCTCACCCTATAGACTTAGTGGCAACTTTGCTCTTATTAGTATTGAGTTGACATTCTCTACTAATGTTCTATTCTTTCTTTCAGCTATTCCATTTTGTTGAGGTGTGTATGGTGCAGTATATTAATATATTAGTCCATGTTCTTCACAGAAGTTATCGAATTCATTGGAGAAGTATTTTCCTCCTCTATCACTTCGGAGAATTTTTATCTTCTTATTTAGTTAATTCTCTACTTCTACTTTATATATTTTAAACATGTTCAATGCTTCATCTTTATTTTTTAACAGATAAACATACACATATCTAGAGCAATCATCAATAAAGGTTATGAAGTACCGTCTACCTCCACGAGTAAGAATATCGTTTAACTCACAGATATCACTGTGCACAAGATCCAATATCTGAGACGATATTTCAACACTTGGAAAAGGTTTTTTCATTATTTTGGATCATATGCACACTTCACATTTTTCGGTTTCATTATCTGTATATGAGATTAAACCATTCTTAGTCATGAACTTCAAGGTATTATACCCTATATGGGCTAGTCTATCATGCCACCATCCAACGAATTCAACCATATACGCAGAAGTGTTACTTTTATTCAGAGAAAACTTAATCATACCGTTACAAGCATATCTCTTTCCGACAAAGTTGTCATTCTTAGACAGAATCAGTTTTCTTGACTCGTACACCACCCTTATTCCTGGTTTACCCAAAAGGTCCCCAAAAACTAAGTTTCGCCTCATGTCTGGGACGTGCAGGATATTTGTCAAAATCACTTTCTTTCAAGAGGTGAATATTAGTTCAACAGTTTCTTTGCTAACAACCTTCGATCGGACTTCATTACCCATTTAGACTTCTTGACCATCGGTCAATTCCTCATATATTTTGAAGACTGATCTATCATAGCACACATGTACGGTAGCAGCAGTACCATACCATCAACCACGAACCTTTCCTTGGATAGTATTCACCTTAGTGATCATGGCCACAATATCACCTTCTTCTACTACACTTGCTTCTTTTTTAGACTTGTGATATCGGCATACTTGAGCATAGTGCCCGTTTTTCCGACAGACATGGCGTGGGCCTTTGAACTTTCCGTTCTTCTTTTGGGCGATTTTCTTGAATTTTCCTTTATTGGATTTCAGGGAATCGTCCTTCTCAGGATTCTTGTTATTAATATTCTTTACTGCATGTACCTTAGACGAGGCATTCCCGTTGTCATTCTTTTTGTCGCGATTACGGGATTCTTCCTCAATTCGAAGATGTTTCTAGATTTGTTCCAGTGTATAGTCATCAGTCTTATGCAACAACTTCTTTCTATAGTCTTTCCACATCGGTGGCAATTTAGCGATTACAGCCCCGACTGATAATGATTCAGGAAGATCAATTTTGATGGCTTTGATTTTGTTTACTATTAGTTGCAGTTCTTGGATTTGGGGTAGCAGCAGTTTGTTATCTACCATGTTAAAGTCAAAATACCTGGCGATGAGGAATTTGTTGGTACCTTCTTCTTCAGCCTTATATTTGAACTCCAGAGCGGTCCAGATTTCTTTTGCTAATGACGTACATTTGTGTGTACAGATCATGCAAATGGTTGGAGAGCGCATTTAGAATGTGTCCACGACACATGAGTTCGTCTTTAGCTCGTTTGGTGCGGGCAGCCACTTGTTCAGGAGTGTCCTTATCAGTTGCTTCAGGCAACAACTGAAAGTTTGGATCTAGGATGTAGTAGATCTTCGGCACTGTGAGAAGAAATTTCAGTTTGTCTTATCATCTAGTGAAATTGGTTCCATCAAACCGGTCAAGACGAATCAAGTCATAATTCATCAACTTGATGGATGATACACTATCAGCTTCCATCAGAAAATAATGCTTTAAAATTGTTACAAAAAATTTACAGAATAGATTTTTCTATAAAATATGAAAATTGAAAATCCAAGTGATCTGGAATAAGGACAGGTTGAAGCACATCTGGGACGCTGTCCTTAAAGTGTTATTTGCCCCTACTCAAGTGAATTGAGTATGCAGAAGGGTTACAGGCAAACAGCTTCTAAGATATGACGAGTCTGATGTGGGTCTGCATTTAGTAAACACGAAGGCCCACTACTGAAACTCTATTATACAGTCCGACAGAAATACAGAAAGAAAAATCCCAGAAAGAAAAAAGAGAAGAAGATTTGTGATTTAGACCACTGCACTAGTCTGTTCTTCAGCTACTGGTTCAGTTAAACCGTTGTCGACCACACCGCTGGTCTAATCTTCAAGCAATTGTTCAACCTTGCTATTATTGCTGGAGTCACTAGAATGTAGGGGAGGAGTGGCTATAGCTCAGTTCGCGAAGTGCAAAGTGCGCCACTAGCGCCTCTACAGCCACACTGTCTCACATGCCCACGCCCTCGCACCGAGCCTGTGTCCGTGTCCGTGCCCGAGCGCGGGTGTTCCAGTGCTACCACGTAAGTTCCATGGTCCATGGATTATGTAGGCAAATAATAAGGTACTCCACTATTTTCATTTAAACCAAGAAATCTTCTCTTCCCTTTCCCATGTGGGACTGTTCTCAAAACTCCCAAAAAAGCTTTTTACAAAACTTTTTAATATATTATATTATATTTTATTTTAAATATATTTTATAACAAGACAAACGCTCCAACTAGTTCTTAGATCTTGTGATCTTGGTAGTTTGATTTTGGTAAACGGACCAAGATGTACTTTAACCCACCAATGAGTGTGAGAATATTACTAGGGCTACACTATTACAATGTAACCACACCTAACAACCTAATTTGATGAGTAGAAAAATGAAAGAAGGGAGTTCTATTGATTAAAAGGAGAAAAATCAATCAATCATACAATTTGAAAAGTTTAAGTTTGTTTCATTGGATCACCTTTCTGCCTCCCCTGATCTTTAAAATAGGTTACGGCTAAGATTTTGGTATAGATGATGCATGGGAAAATTGTATATATGGGATAAAGAAGAAGATTTTCAAAGAATGTTCATGCGGTGTTATTGATGTCATTAAAGTTTTTAATATAGATGATACAAACGGACCAAGATGTACTTTAACTCATCAACGAGTGTGAGAATGTTACTAGAACTACACTACGACAATACAACCACACCTAACAATCTAATTTGATGAGTAGAAAAATGAAAGAAGGGAGTCTTATTGATTAAAAGGAAAAAAATTCAATCAATCATATAATTTGAAAAGATTAAGTCTCTTTCATCAGATCACCTTTCTGCCTCCCTTGATGATTAAATTAGGTTATGGCTAGGATTTTGATATAGAGGATGCATAGAAAAATTGTATATGCAGAATAAAGAAGAAGATTTTCAAAGAATGTTCATGCAACGTTATCGATGCCATTAAAGTTTTTGAAATGTAGGGAATTTAAAACTTGTCAAATTTTTACATTTTTAACTAACCTAGTTCTACAGATTCCCATTTGGCTATTGTCAAGTCTTTACTATTAAAACAAAAATTTTACAACTAAAATTAGATTTTAATTGTTTTCACCAAAATCAAGTAAAGAATCAATATTGTTCCTTTAAAGTAAAAGGTCTAATCCCAATCTATCCCATATGAAGGAGAAAGGTGAGAGCCAACACATCACCCTTAGAGTAGGGCTATGGGAGTGCCCGAGAGTCATCCAAAGGTGAATCCCACACGTGGGTCTTATGAGTGTGAGGGGACAAGAGAAGGGTTCTTCTTCTTCTTCTTCTTCTTCTCTCTCTCTCTGATGCCCAAGCTCTCTCCTAATCTTTATGACATAAGATCTATTTATAAGGAGTTTGGGGTGATGGAAAGATACTAATTATAGTGCTTCGCCACTCTACAAACTATTTTTTGGTCCGTTGAGCAAAGACGCAACGGATGCACATGATTTTTATGATTTACAATGGATCCATATTCAAGAACAACCCGAGTACCATAACATCAGATTTCTAAAAATATGCAAGCCAAGGAATGGTTTAGATCTTACCCTATTCTCCTCAATCAATGACCACTATATCCAATGTCAAGTTTTTATGGACCACATGATCCAATCGTCACATAACCCATATAATAATCGGTATTTAGACAACATCAAATATAGTCATGGATATCACGCATGTCCATAAGAACCCATGGTCACCAAGATCTACAACTAAGATTAATTTCATCACATCTACTTGACCAATGAATTAGGGGGGCACATTGGTCTTCCAGGACAACGAGCACCAATAACTCCACTTATCATGGTCATCCACCCTCGATCCAATTCCCATGTAAATCTAGATAGTGGACCATAAGGTGTCAATCATCGAAATTACCAAGTGCACTTAAAACCTTTTAAGAGTTATAATAAAATATCAATAGTTGAAAACATTTATAAAATTATTTAGAACCTTTTGAGTGATGAGCCCAGAAAAAAATTAAAAAATTAAAAAAAATAAAATAAAATAAATAAAAAACCTTGATGGATGGCATCATCTACCAAATCTTAGCTATCAAAATGTTTCTAGGCAATGAATGGATCCCTTATTGATCATATGGATATCAAGCATATCTTAATGTGTTTACTCAATCATGCCCACATATAAGCCATTATAATTAACTACGTGTAGGGGTGTACATCGAGTCAAACCGAGTCGAGCTGGCCTCAGCTCAACTCAGCTCAGCCACTGGCTGACCTCAACTCGAACTCGGCTTAGCTCGGTCTCGAGCCTGACTGGCCAGCTTGGCTCGGTTCGTCAGTAGCTCAGGCCAACTCAGACCGAGTTCGCCATTGAGGCATTTCCACAAGCACCTGGACTACACCTTCAAAATCCCTCTTTATGTGAAATAGAAGCAATGGTTTTACAATTATTTTATCAAACACCTTCTAAGTAACATAAAAACCAAGAAAAACCAAGAAAAAAAGGGTATTTGTTTCATGTACATACCTTTCTTACTACCAGTCACACCTCATTGAGTCATTTTATCAAACACTTGGTGAGCAACATCAATGGCAAAGTAACCGAGTCACTAAACTGGTTCAATCCGAGTCCGATTCGAGCTGGATTCGATCGGAGTCGAGTCGAGCTAGGGCCTGCTCGAACTCGGCTCAAACTCATTTTCGAGCTCAAAAAATCAGCTCGACTCGGCTCGAATTCAACTTCGAACCAAGTCGAATCGAGTCGAGCGAGCTAATCGAGCTAGCTCGGTTCGTGTACACCCCTTACTACGTGAAGCAGGCTAAGGCATAATACACTAAAACTTGAAGTCTCAATATGTTTTTATGTCTAAGGATTAGTTAAAGTTAATACATACGAAAGTCAATTTAGTTCAAGAATGATGAGACTCTAAGTCTAGAGATGTGAATTAATCTTCCATTGTAAGCATCTAATGGGTTTAATAGCAAAATCATATATCTATTAATTACTCACATTCTTATGTGGGATAGGGTAATAACATCAACTTGTTGTTGAGCTTGATGGTGGAGACCTTCCATCACAACTCATTATCGGTTCCCTCACAAGGATGACTACATAAGAATAATCATAGGATTGTTCTAAAACCTACTAGGTGGTCATGGACAAATAGATGTTGGAGTTGTGCATTAAAAAACTAATGTGCATCCTGATCCACTAGCCAAGTGAATGTGATAAGGTCGATCACAGCTATGAATCTTTATTACTATGGGTCCTATTGGATAATGTGATATAACTTAGATGATATTTGGTGTTGTCTTAAACTTATATGATATGAGTTGTGTGATGAGTTATTTCTCCCGTCCTGCGGCATCGGACGGATGAGCTGGCGCTAAACGAAGGGGTGGAGGAGATATGACCTGCGGCATCGGACGGCTGATCCTTTGCGGTGGAGTAAATCCACTATCCCGCATTCGCGTAAAACAATTACGATCCGAATGCCCCATCTTCCCACAGTACGAACAGCGAAAGTCAGAACGCATCTGCTGAGCGGGCGGCGCTGCACGCCTCGGAGGAGAATCTGCCCGCGGCCTCTTGCCAAGAAAAGGTGCGCTCGAAAAGTCAAGTCGCGGTCTGGGAACCATAGGTTCTCACATACGGGACGACCTGTCCCCATCCTGCTCAGCTCGCAGAGATATGCTTACCAACTCAGCATAAGAAGATATGCTAGCACAGCACATCTTCGATCGAATCTCAGGCCTCAACCCCTCAGAAAAAAGCCGCATGCACATCGGCTGATCGCTCAGGAGCAATGGAGCATAGCAACCTAGCTCAGTAAACCGGTTCTCATATTCAGTCACCGACATCCCTCCCTGACGGAGGCGAAGGAACTCACTCTCCTTCTCGTGTCGGTACGTAACCGAAAAATACTTCTCATGGAACCGTGCCTCAAACGCCTGCCACGTCCACTCAAACCCTTCCGCAACTGTGCGGAGAACACTGTCCCATCATAAACTGACCTCTTTCTCAAACATGAAGGAGGCAAGCTCGACCTGCTCAACCTCAGAACAGTGCAGCGGCCTCAGCATCTTAAAGATGCGATCAATCCAGTACTCGGCCTCCTCGGGTCTATGAGAACCAGCAAATGTGGGAGGTCGTAAGCACTGGAATTACTCAAATGTGCCGCTCGCACTAGCCCCCAGATGGGTGCATAGGTGAAGCAGGTGGAGTCGCCCCATCGACTGAGCAAAGATGCCAGCCATGGAAGATAAAAACTGCTGCTGGTGGTGGTGGTGGTGCTGCTGCTACTGAATCTACTGTTGCTGCATCAACAGCATCATCTGCTCAAACCTATTAGGAGGCGGAGCGGATGAAGATACATAAGGCGTCGACGCAGATGCATGGTTCGGCTTAGGAACCGAAGGCGTGACTGGTGTAGCCATGGGTGGTATCACAGGAGTCGGCCCAGCAGCGGGGCCAGTAGCTGGCTGAGGGTTCGGCCTAGCACCAAAATGAGACAGGCCCGACTGTGGATCCGTCTAGCTATCGCCTAGGGGAGAAACCCCGGCAAGCGACTCGACCAAAGAGAGACGGGCCGAAGTCTTCGAACCCTTAGGAGGCATACCCTACATTCAACAGAGGATGCAACTTGTGAGATTCAACATCCCCATAATCCACCCATACAGTATTTACATCACAACACAAGGAAAAACAACATGCATTTCATTAACAAAATTGTCGCAATACAAGAAGTACAACATTACATGAATCATGACAGAGAAAGCATGTGAGCTAAAGCATCTACAACTTCAAACAATAAACAACTTCCAAATTACTACTCCAACAACGGCTACACACAAAAATAAACAATAAAACAGAGCAAGGGACGACTACAACTGTAACTACTCGTCAGAATCAGGAGATGGAGGAGGGGCACCCTTATCCTACAGACAACACAGGATAGACTTCAGAGTTCGAGACATCTTCTTGAACTTATGCTTCACGAGGCCTCGAAAATCCATAATATCCTGGGGTAGAACAGCCTGACCCTCCTCAAGCCGAGCAATACGGGCATCCTTGGCAGCCTGATCTGCGCTCTGCTCTGGTGCCACAGGAGGAGAACTCTCACTCGTGTCTTGGGCCTCCACTTCTTCCTCATCCTGCTCTTCTTCTTCTTCTATCTCTGCTCCACCCTCGCCATAACTCTCTTCCTCATCGCTCTCTGTCTCATCCTCACTTTCTTCAGGTGAGGCTTGTCGTTGACGAGGCCCAATGTCCATTTGATTAAGGGTCGTCTCATTAATGTATCGAACATGTACCGACTTTTCTGCTCCAAGCCTATAGCCAAACTCATGTGCAAGCTTACAAATGAGTCGTCCAAATGGAAGCGATTCAGTCCTCCTATTCGAACGAGCGATAAGGATAATCTGACGCAAGATGTACGTTGGCACACATAGCTTCTTTTCTTGCCCCACCTGATACAAGAAATCTACCATCAGGCGCGTACACTCGCTGCGGTTGCTCCACCTTGGATAAACATTGAATGTGCACATGTGATGAAGCAAGCGGAAGTCGTCCGTCAAATAGCCGCGGATCTACATGAGCTTCAAAAAGGACCATGCAGCCTTCATACACTCCATGAGATAGCTTCGCCAACAGAGTTCTTCCAATGGAAGCTTGAGGATCAAGGTCCCGCTTCATCTGAAATTCTCGAGTGGCGGTCGTGCTCGCTGCGGAACCTCTCGGCCTCCGTGCACGGGTTGGGCGGCTAGGCCCGGCTTCATCAACAGGCGCTCTCTTCTTCCCCATCAAAGAGAGAAAGGTGGAGATGGAAAATATGGCCGTAACAAACTCAAATAAGGCCATGAAAAATGAGGGAAAAAAGGGAAACGGGAAGAATGGTGAGGCTCCCACGATTTTGAGACATAAAGGAAGGATTTGGGTGCTCAAATGGAAAGGAAAGAAAGAGAAAACAGCAATGAAGATGGGTTTTTGAGATGGGTTGGATGGGTGTGCACGAAAATGGAAGAAGGAGTTTGGGGAGGGATTTTGGTGAGATTTTGAGAGAAATTTCAAGAAAAGGAAAGCTTGGAGGGTGAGTTTGTGAAGGAAATAGGGTTTAGGAAGGGTTAAAATCGAGCAACCCTAGATAAGTGGGCCACACTAACCCCAAACAACATCGGCCCGACCGGCCCAACCCGCCCGGGCCCGCTGGGCGGCGAGGGCTCACCGAACCGACGAGGTCATCGCCTATCTCTAGACAATCCGGTGATGACTCACCATTTGGGCGAGGTCCTCCTGGCCCCTAAGCTGAAAAATAATGTGGGTCCCCCCTGGAATTGCCCCGATCGGGCCCTTAGTCTGATTCAACGCATATCGGGCCACTAGGAATAAAATCTGATACAGATTCAGGTTTACAGACATTTTAAGGGCTGGGATGGGATGATACACCATCTAAACTCGTCAATGGACGGTCTAGAAGAGATTTTGGGTCGTTGTGTGTGATCAGGAGTGAGGACAGACTCGATCTCGGCGATCGTTTTCAGTAAACTTTCACCGATAGGAGCAACGGGAAAACATACACAAATTCCAAAATAAACTCGCACCCTCCTACACTAAGGTGGCTACAGCCTGTGGTGTGTGACCATAACCCAGGTCCGGTTTAATCCAAATCATGCTCTGATACCAACTTGTAACGCCCTGAAATTCGGGGGTCGAGCATAACTCAGCTCCGGAGTTTCAAAACATCACTTATGCAACATATTGAATGATGGATGTATGTTGTCTGTTTGAGTGCATAAAACATGGAATAGATTAAGCCAAACTGCAAACATAATTCAAGGATAAGTGAAAGACGCAAGCGGAAGACTTAAATAAACATATGTGCACATGTGTAAGTCCCTGAAATACGTATACTCTGCCAGGTCATAATTACAAGTGTTGTTTCAAAACATAAGTATCAAAATGACATCATCTATTACAATTACAAAGAAAACTCAGAATCCCCGCATATCAGGACATGGTTCACATGAACCCGCCTGAGAACTGCATAAAAGAAAACACTTCCTCATCATCTCGTACTCCGGCTCTGCCTCAGGGGTCGCGTCAACATCTGCATCTAAGACAGGGCCTGGTTGGTGTTGAAACACCGTCTCAGAATGTGAGAGTGAGTGATCAACTCAGTGGAACTATACAGTAAAAGCTAACATGCTATCAAATCAATCAAGTAGTAATGATAAGGCAATATAATCAAACACGTCCTAACTATTCTTGTTAATGCAAGGATGTATATAGGAATGATGCATGCTCTCGCCTGCACTCCCTCAGCGTCTTCATCTTACAGTACGGATGGCAACCTCCCGCAGTGCCAACGAGTCCTACGCACATGCAATGCGGTGCATGAACATGATTACCCAGTTGTTATTAGTCCTTTTCATACAGCAGGATTGGGAAGCTAAGGTACCTTCCTCATATCACTTCCCAAACAGTGATCCATTCTAGGGTCGTCAGTCCTAGACAATCTCATACGATCATATAGTTTTAGGTCACTGCAAAGGGCTCGTCACCAATTAATGCATGCTTATCATACCCTAGTTACTACCCTAAGGCTCATCGCCTCAATGCAGTAGCAAGGTATGCTCGAGGTCACTACAAAGGGCTCGTCACCAATCAATGTAGGCCGACAGCACGAATATAGTGTCCCATACCACCATAATCGGCTCACGAGTCTGGTGTGCTCACTGGTCACTACGGGGAGGCTCGTCACCCCAGCGTAGGCCGACAGCTCGACCACGGTGTCCCATACCACCATGCCCGGCTTATGAGTCTTAGCGGATCAAGTTACAACGGTTAACAGGATTACATCGGTAAGTTTGGTACCCTAGATTCAAATAATAGCGTCCATACATGGTGAACATACATCGGGACAATCAGGTTACTTGACGAACTCGACTAGCACGAGCGCACGTTGAGTTGAACGACATAGAGTGCGCAAACACTCCATGTGGCCAAACCACTGCCGACAACCCTAATATGACTCGAGTTCGTCAAACACGTCCTACGTGGCGAAAACAGCCTCGGCCACGAACTCAAGGATTGTTACCGATTTTCTGGACTATTCCATAGTCCCAAACATATTCAATGATAACAGATATTCATATCACAGTAATGGAACAACAATTCTAATCATACAATATGGAAGCATGTGATGAATATCAACTTAACATAGATTTACACATAAGTAGTACTTGAAGTTAAACAACAAAGAATGTGAATATCATGTAGGAAATCATACACATCAATAGGGTAGTTGAGAATCTCTTCTCAACGCCCATAATAGGTTAATATATTACACACTTAACCATTCAGACATTTCTACAAACACTTAGACTACATAGTCCCACATACATGACGTATGTTAGTGCTAACGCACATTTGGACAATTCCTTTCGCCAAGGAGTTAACACACATACAATTAGCACAAGTACACGACAATTAATCATAGCAAACGCATGTTCATATTTTATACATATACGATACTTCCTACATATACATAAAATACACAAATTTCCGTATATCTCATATATAACAAAAACGCAATATAAACATCGTAGTTGGCATATGAAATCGCATCCACAACAATAATAAACCATTACCAAACATTGAAAGCCTTGAAAACCATAACCTATACGAATATAGTCCGCACCTTAAACCAGAAAAAGCACACAGATCTGATTCAGACGATAAGTTTTCGTCAATGGCGCTAAGACAACCTAAGGCAAGAATAGAAATGAGCTACATCAACACTTAGACAAGTCTAAGCTCTAAAACAGACTAAGGTTTGATTAACTTACCCAAGAATGAACTTAGAATGGCCGGAATAACGATTCACAAGTGATGGTTTAGGGATACAGAATAGCAGGAAAGAATCTCAAGATGATTCGCCAACTTCTCTCTCACTCTCTCTCTTTTCTTCTCTCTTTCTTAGCTAAGGTTAGGAAATTCGTATGGAAAAGAGAGTGAGGGATATAAGGTCTTTATATAAGCCTAACATTGATGAAAATAGCCTCAGGGCCAAGGTATACTTAGGTTATAACCAAATCCGGCCTATTTCGATCCAACGAAACACTTCTGGTGGTCCTTTTCCACGTGTGGTCGGCCTTAAGCTCACTGACCATGGATCTAGGTCAGGCTGAGTTTTCGTACCGATAAGATTTACAAATCGGCCGTGGCGGACCACTCTCAATTCAACGATCACCGAAACTCGATCAGGTCCACCGGCACAAGGACATGCCAGGGCCATCTTCCCTGATCCGAGGGTGAAATTGGGTTAGAATCCAACGGTTAGAGTGCTTAAAATCCATCGCGCAAGCGACACGACTCAGATTTCATAAATTATATTTAATTTCTCAGCTTTCTCACACTCTTTACTCCGGACTCAAGCAAATCGACCTAGGACATCATCTGGACTTAATTTTTGAGGTGATGGTCAAGCCCAACAAGATGACCAACATGGCCTAAGATCGACGCCATCGGACTATCGACGCGCGATCCAAGTCTGATACAAAGTTTCCAAGTACTCCCGAGAGCAACTGGAATTAGCATTGAATCCTAAATTTCAGGGTAACATAGCGTTAACGATTCTACAGGTTTTGAGTCCTGCAGATCAAATTTAAAGTGATTGGTGCAAATTTCACAAGCAATTGAGTTTAGCGTTAATTAACCCACACATAACTTCCAAGGAAACATAGAGGTAGTACTCGGGTCTTGGCACGAAATTTTTCGGGTCATTACAGTGCGAGCCGAGCTCACCTAACACTCACTTTCCCTCTCTGCTTCCTCCCTCTCTTAGCTTTCTCTCCTCTTTTTCTTCCTTCCTTGGGTGTGGATCCTGAGGGCACCAACGTCCCCTTTTATAGGCAAGGAGATGGAGATTCAAAGGCTGGGATTGGTTCTTAACCTAGGGTTTGGATTACCTTAGTTTTAGGGTTTTAATGTAGAACTAGGTTTTCGTCCTAGAATTTAGGTCTATGATAGGTTTTTAGGATTTGGATTGTAGTTGGCGTATGATAATTTTAATAATTGAAGAGTAATTGTTAACATTAGTGTTATAATTAACGTTAGCCAATTTATTAATAATAATCATTATAATGCTAGTAATGGTATGATCTAATGTTAATGATTGTACCAAAGAATGATAATTACATTACTAATATGTAATAATGATAGTTTTGTTTGTAAGCACTAGTGTGGCTCATCCAAAACTCGGATACATCCCATATTGTGGCCGCTAGCCTAACATCACCTTACAACACTGATGGAAGGAATGGCTTTTCTGAAAACCATACTAGTTGGCCCCCGAAAGCAAACGGAAGGGAATCGTTCCCTGACTGTCCGTTCTACAGAAAGCGAACAGACCACTGAAGTTATGGGGGGAGCCGCGTCGATTGGATTTCCGACGTGCAGACGCCAGCTCTCTCTCTCATGCCAAAAATAGCCAAAACAGGAGGAATTACAAGCTGTATTTATCCATTTTGAGAAAAACAGAGGTAGCCACCGATGGTCATTGCCCAGGGATTTGCAGAGTCTATCCCAGCCGATGGACCCTTCCTCTCCCTGCCTATAAATGGGGACCTATTTTATGTCTATCTGTTCACAAAACTAACCGTACATCAACCCACATACATGGCCGGAGTGCATACCATCAAGTTTCCATATTTTTAACAAGTCATCTAACCACCGATCCTGATCGAATCTGCCAAACGGGCCACAAGAACATCACAGTAAACCGATCATCATGAAGATCTTAGGTTCTAAGTCCAAACTACCTGGTGACTTGTTGATTAGGGTTTAGGGTTTAAGGTTTAGGGTTTAGGGTTTTGGGTTTAGGGTTTAGGGTTGGTACTTATATGTATCTAAATATATGCATATATAAAAATAAGAAAAGTTTACCTAAGTTCAAATTTCTAATTTCAAACATCCTATCTTGAGACATTTAAAGTTTGTATAAGGTCATTTCCCAAGGCCAAGTTTGTCAAAACTATGCTCTGATACCAACTGTAACACCTCGTGTTTTCAGGACCCGAGTACACGACTCGTTTCCCAAAAACCCGAGTGTTAGCCTTAAAGGATGGTCAAATTCACATATTTTTTTCTTTATCAGAGTAAGTAGATAAGCGTAGAATGGACAAGTAAGCTAAAAGGGAAGTTTCAATTTTCATTTAAAATATACAAGTGGTTGCCCATAATGACTTATACAAACCAATGTCCACATTCTTATGAATACAAAATGACATAATATTACATGTGAAACAAGGTAAACTGCAAAAATCTTGAACTGTGAAATCCTATAGCAACCCTTAGCAAATAGAATTATGCACCCTTATCAACCATAGCCTGCTCCTCACCAATATACAGGGGCACCTGCACTACCTGTACAGTTGTAAATTTGATGGATGAATGACCAGCTCAGTGTGAATTTCCCTCAAGATTACACACCGCCGCATTAGGTAAGCATAGTTATAAAACAACAAGGCAATCAAAACAATACATGATGCAGTCTTTTTAAATGCATGGATGCGTGAATGCACATCGACCTAGGGATGTACATCCAGTCGGACTTGGGCTCATCACCCATGCAAATCATTGACCTGGGAAAATCATCCAGTCGGAACAGGGGTCGATAGTCAGCGGTCTAGGAGCTAGCGAAATGATACCCGAACAACTCTAGGGCACGTGCTACAGCATCCAGAATAGCCACCCGTCATCGCCAATATGCTATGAATGCATGATTAGTCAAACCATTATTAGTCCAGTTATAATTAGCCAATTCAAATAAGCTCAAGGTCACTACGGGGAGCGTATAGCCCAGCGTACGCTGACGGCTCGAGCATAGTGTCCCATTACCACCATCCCCGGCCCATGAGACTACCACCTTAGGATGTTTAATGGAACTCATTTGAACTTCGATTAAAATCCTAAAACTAAGGTAATCCAAACTCTAGGTTAAGACCTTGACCTAGAATAGCGTGTAAAGCTTGAATCTAACGGTATAACTTTACAATTCATGATAGGGTTTGACTCTAAGGAAAACATGCATTCTCTAGTAACACGGGTAGGCGGTTCAAAATATTAGGTGATAATTCTTTCCCTTGAACTTCCATCTTCTCATTAGCTTAAGTTATAGTTTTTATTTAAATTCATAATTGATATCTCCCTTTATAATCACATGTGTTAGCTGGAGAAAATTGAATTGCTTATTACATGCTTTATGATTATCTTGTATAATTGCTCATGCTTATGGATTCCTTTTTGTGGATTACTTATGGAAATTAAACTGGTACATTAGTGGGAAATTCCCACATATGAATGTACACCCATACTTGGGATGTAACTTGACTAGTTGTGATCGTAATGGACCTTTGATTTCGTGGTTATTGAGTGGTGGTATAGATGGATCATTGATATGGGCCTACCATCCAAGGTTGTTGTAGGTATGTATATCAGACAACATGATCAGCGGTCAGATGACTTGATTTATGAATGAAGATCATGCTTAATCGGTCAGATTCACATTGGAGGATGGATATAGGGTTAGGTTAGCTAGTAGGTTAAATTTACGGTAACACTCGAGGACTTTCAATACTCGGGTATTGAAAAGTTCAGGGTGTTACAATCTACCCCCCTTAAAGAGAATCTCGTCCTCAAGATTCAGCACGATCTATCTTACTAGAACTAGAGTCATTACAAGCTACCCCCCTTAAAAATTTCAAATTTCCAATGTTCAAGCTAACACGAATAGATGGTCGTAGTAGGTTTGCGCCCGATACATCGATCATCTGTCTGCGCAGGACAGAGTTGCAGAGTCTATCCCAGCCGCTAGACCCTTCCCTCCCTGCCTATAAATGGGGAGGTTCAACCCTCCCAGACTCCACACAGAAGAGAAGTGAGAAAGGAAGGAAGCAAGGAGAGAAAATAGAGAGAGAGAGAGAAGACAGAGAAGGAAGGTGAGCTCCGCTCGCACTGTCCCCACTCAGTCCGTGAGAACGGACCGGGCCGAGTCAGTGTAAGTCTGCAGCCACACCACTCCTGTGGAAAGAGAGATAAAAGAAAGGAGTAGGAGCGGTGGGCATTTACACGCCAGCTCAAGATCGGGTCGGACCCAATCGTGAGAGGGAATACCTTTCCCTCCATTTTTTTTAGAACTCCAAAATAAAAACCCAAACTAAGACCCCACCACACCTCAACCACACGCGTTCATAGCTGAATGACAACCGTTAACAGAGACTGCACAGGCAGACTCTGTTTTGAAACGGGAAATAGCCTGCGTTCAGGTGCTGTCAGAAACCCACCGTTGGGAGTAAAAGTTTAGGTGTATGGCCCACCCAAACAAGTTAGGTCGGACCCATTCTTGAGATCATAGCCTTATATAAGTAAATGAACCTAGTGAACGAAGTGAATCTCATCTAAACATCTCTATGGGCCCCCGAAAACAAATGAAGGGAATTTATCCCTGACCGTCCGTTCTACAGAAGGCGAACAGACCACTGAAGTTATGGGGAGAGCCGCGTCGGTTGGATTTCCGACGTGCAGACGTCAGCTCTCTCTCTCTCATGCCAAAAATAGCCAAAACGGGAGGAATTACAAGCTACATTTATCCGTTTTGAGAAAAACAGAGGCAGCCACCGACGGCCATTGCCTAGGGATTTGCAGAGTCTATCCCAGCCGCTGGACCCTTCCTCTCCCTGCCTATAAATGGGGAGGTTCAACCCTCCCAGACTCCACACAGAAGAGAAGTGAGAAAGGAAGGAAGGAGAGAAAACAGAGAGAGAGAGAGAGAAGACAGAGAAGGAAGGTGAGCTCGGCTCGCACTGTCCCCACTCAGTCCATGAGAACGGACCTGGCCGAGTCAGTGTAAGTCTGCAGCCACACCACACGTGTGGAAAGAGAGATAAAAGAAAGGAGTAGGAGCTTTACACGCCAGCTCAAGATCGGGTCAGACCCAACCGTGAGAGGTAAAACTTTTCCCTCCATTTTTTTTAGAACTCTAGAATAAAAACCCAAACTAAGACCCCACCACACCTCAACCACACGCGTTCATAGTTGAATGACAACCGTCAACAAGGACTGCATAGGCAGACTCTGTTTTGAAACGGGAAATAGCCTGCGTTCAGGCGCTGCTTTAAGGTTGAACGTGGCTTGAGTTTTAGGCCCTGCTTGGGGCCGAACCATGGCATATATATGGTCCCAGCTTGAGGCTGAAACACAGTCCAGAAATGGCATGCAAACAAGCTCCGTTTGAGCTGCAACACGCCTCAAAATCTGGCTAAAAACAGCCCGAAAAACAGTCCGGAAATAAGCTCTGTTCGGGCCGTTTTTTGGCCGAGAAAATGGCAGCCATTGTGCCAATGGTTGAGCTCTGAAATGGGTCGAAAAACGGCCCCGGGATGAGCTACGTTTAAGCTGAAAACCAGGGCCAGAAATGGTTCCCAAAACAGCCTGCAACAGGGGGCCGTTCTTCACCATTGGCAGCTGACGGGCCGCTCTGACCACGGGCTTCACCAAAATGTAGGTGGGCTGACTGTGGGCCTCACCAAAATACAGGTGGGCTGACCGTGGGTCTCACTAAGATGGTTGTACCCTGACCGTCCATCCTACCAGCCCTGGTCCACCATGACTTACATATTTTATCCTGGCCATCCATCAATGGACGTCCAGTGCTGGACGGTTGGTACTTATATGTATCTACATATATGCATATATCTAAAAATAATATAATAAAAACATATAAGGTGGTATATATACACATAGTACTGTATAAGTGGGTGATGGGCCTCACCTGGGACCCACTTAAGAAGTGATTGCTGGTGCACGTGTACACCAGCTATATAACTGCTGTAAAGACGTTACCAAGTTACGTGGGTCTGACTGTGGCATGTGTTATTCAACACTGCCCATCGATTTTGCTTGAAGTGGGACCCCACCTAGATGTATGTTATGTCTCCACTGTCCATCCCATTTCCCACCTCATTTTAGGCGTTAACCTGAACAATGAAGCCAGCTCAACTCTCTGGTAGGCCACACCAGCAGAAAGACTAATTTAATAGTGGTAAATCATTAGGGCCCGCCGTGATATTTCGGTGCGTCAAGACATATTGATATTTGACTTATTGGAGCTGTCCTGAGCCTGAAAACCAACCAACGGAGTAGATCCTCCTGAGGTGGGCCCCACCTATCAAAAATAATAATAATAATAAATATATAAGGAACATGCATGTAAACGTCCAGAAGACGCTACCTCCTTGTGCTTGAAATTTTGGCTACCATGGCCCCACCACAGGCCCTACCATGTGTTGTGTTGAACATCAACACCGTCCATCTGATGGGTTCCCTTTATATATGGGGTGCCCCCAAAAATCAGCCATACATAGAGCTCGGGTAGCCCACACCATCTACAATCTTGTGAAGACACGTTAAACCATATAAAAGCACTTGCTGGGGTCCAGCTGAGATTTGGATGCACCTGAAACTTGGTTTGACCCCTTAAACTAGCGGGACACACTTAATGGATGGGTTGGATTTGTGAACCACAACTTGGTGAGCCAAACAAATGATTATAAATACTGTAATGGCCAATTATAGTATATATATCATGATTGAATCCACTATTGATACTTGATTATCATTAGAATTACGATAATAATTGCGGTTATTAAACACAACTAACCATTAGCAGATTATTCATGCTAATAGTAGTGCTTACAAACAAAACTATTATTATTACATATTAGTAATTTAATTATCATTCTTTGGTACAATCATTAACAGTAGATCATACCATTACTAGCATTATAATGATTATTATTAATAAATTGGCTAACTTTAATTATAACACTAATGTTTACAATTACTCTTCAATTATTAAAATTATCATACGCTAACTATAATCCAAATCCTAAAAACCTATCATAGACCTAAATTATAAGACGAAAACCTAGTTCTACATTAAAACCCTAAAACTAAGGTAATCCAAACCCTAGGTTAAGACTTGACCTAGAATAGCGTGTAAAGCTTGAATCTAACGGTATAACTTTACAATTCATGATAGGGTTTGACTCTAAGGAAAATATGCATTCTCTACAACACGGGTAGGCGGTTCAAAATATAAGGTGATGATTCTTCCCCTTGAGCTTTCCATCTTCTCATTAGCTTAAGTTATAGTTTTTATTTAAATTCATAATTGATATCTCCCTTTATAATAACATGTGTTAGCTGGCGAAAATTGAATTGTTGTATTACATGCTTTATGATTATCCTGTATAATTGCTCATGCTTGTAAATTTTTTTTTTGTGGATTGCTTATGGAACTTAAACTGGTACATTAGTGGGAAATTCTCACATATGAATGTACACCCATACTTGGTATGTAACTTGACTAGTTGTGATCGTAATGGACCTTCGACTTCGTGGTTATTGAGTGGTGGTCTAGATGGATCATTGATGTGGGCCTACCATCCAAGGTTGTTGTGTTCAATGGTTTTTAAGGATGGTCTTTTATCGCATGATTTTGATATTCACCCTATGTAGCTCGTTTTGATACTCGCCCTGCATGGTTTTGTTTTGATATTTTCCCTATCAAAATTCCAAAATAATCTCAATGAATAAGTAAAATAATCTGGATCCTTTCCATTAATATTTGTACACCTCTACTCAACAAGTCACCGGGCAGTTTGGACTTAGAACCTAAGATCTTCATGATGATCGATTTACCGTAATGTTCTTGTGGCCCATTTGGCAGATCCAATCAGGATGAGTGGTTGGATGAATGTATATACATATAAGTACCAACCGTCCAGCACTGGACGTCCATTGATGGACGGCCAGGATAAAATATGTAAGTCATGGTGGACCAGGGCTGGTAGGGTGGACGGCTAGGGTACAAGCATCTTGGTGAGGCCCACAATCAGCCCACCTGTATTTTATTGAGGCCCACAGTCAGCCCACCTACATTTTGTTAAAGCCCGTGGTTAGAGCGGCCGATTAGAATCTTGATCTGATAAGTGTACGAACGAGTGTAGAGGTCAAGTAGCTGATTTACGATGGTCTAAGGGCGGAAATTTGACATGTATTGTTAATTTATGATAATTAGGCTTAGTATAAAATTTTACATGAAACAGATCATAGGAACTATGTAATCTAGAGTTCAGGGGTTTAGGTTAATGTCATCTTTGTAATTATTGTTGATATAGGATTTTTGTGAAATCTAATGGTTCTATGTGGTTCTATGCCCATTTTTAAACAATCCTTACAAAAGAACTTACATGCAAATCATTATGATAAAGAGTTATCACCGATTTAGTCAAGGGAATGTATGTATATCAGACCACTTGATCAGCAGTCAGATGACTTGATTTATGGATGAAGATCATGCTTAATCGGTCAGATTCACGTTAGAGGATGGATGTAGGGTTAGGTTAGCTAGTAGGTTAAATTTACGGTAACACTCGAGGACTTTCAATACTCGGGTATTGAAAAGTTCGGGGTGTTACAATCTACTCCCCTTAAAGAGAATCTCGTCCTCGAGATTCAGCACGATCTATCTTACTAGATCGTACAACCAAAAGTAGAACATCTTATTCATCCTCGAGAGATCGGGACCCAAACTGGATCACAGGAAAGAGCACGAAAAATGATGCATGTTCGCCAAATTTCAAGACATTCAGACGACACATTTCGACATAACAGGCGTCGGATGCCTGTGAGAAATGGATGGTGAGTTCGTAAATAGTGAATGCCACTACATGTCACCATTGAAGCTTGATCGGATAGTATGATTAAAAGAACATCTTATTCATCCTCGGGAGATCGGGACCCAAACTGGATCACAGGAAAGAGCACGAAAAATGATGCATGTTCACCAAATTTCAAGACATTCAGACGGCACATTTCGACATAACGGGCGTCGGATGCCGATTGAGAAATGGATGGCGAATTCGTAAATAGTGAATGCCACTACATGCCACCATTAATGCTTGATCGGATAGTATGGCCCACCCGATCAACAAATCTGCCCCATTTTTGGACCTTAATCTTAGCAGGGCATGTTAAACACGATGAATAGAGCGGATCGTCATTGAACGTTATATAAGCCCTACCCTTAATCACTCCAGAAACCTATTTTATGTCCATCTGTTTACAAAACTAACCGTACATCAACCCACATACATGGCCGGAGTGCATACCATCAAGTTTCCATATTTTTAACAAGTCATCTAACCACCCATCCTAATCGGATCTGCCAAACGGGCCACAAGAACATCACGGTAAACCGATCATCATGAAGATCTTAGGTTCTAAGTTCAAACTGCCTGGTGACTTGTTGATTAGAGGTGTACAAATATTATTTTGAAATTTTGAAATATATTATATTCGAAGGCTGATGTTTAGTAATCCAATTGAGGATATATGTGGGTGAATTTTCAATGATATCAACTAATCATTATATATATTTGGGCGGATTTTTTATTATTCCAAACCATTGTTTGATTGAGCCCTATTCAATCTTCTAAGCCATTCATATGACTTGGCGTATGTTTAGTGATCCAAACCCTTCATATGCTTCGGGCTGTTTCGTAGATTCAAGCCAAGTCATATTCTAAGGCTGATTTTCAGTAATAAACTTGATGATATATTTAGGCCGATTGTCATTGATATAAATCAATCCTTATATATATTTGGGCTAATTTTCATCGATCCAAACCATTCGTTTGATTGAGCCCTATTTGATCTTCCATGCCATTCATATAATTTGGCTTATGTTTAGTGATCCAAGCCCTTCATATGCTTCAAGCCATTCGTTGATTCAAGGCAAGCTATATTTGAAGGCTGATGTTTAGTAATCCAATTGATTTATATTTAGGCTGATTGTCATTGATATAAACCAATCATTATATATATTTGGGATGTTTTTCTTTGATCTAAACCATTCATTTGATTGAGCCCTATTCGATTTTCCAAGCCTTTCATATGATCTGGCTTATGTTTAATGATCCAAACCCTTCATATCCTTCGGGCCATCTCGTTGATTCTAGCTAAGTTATATTCGAAGGCTGATGTTTAGTAATCTAATTAATGACATATTCGAGAGGATTTTTAATGATATAAACTGATCATTATATATTTGGGCTGATTTTCATTTATCCAAACCATTAGTTTGATTGAGCCCTATTCGATCTTACGTGCCATTCATATGATTTGGCTTATGTTTAGTGATCTCGATTCAAGCCAAGCTATATTACAATGTATGACAGTTCCCAGCAGGTTAAGTAGCAAGTTTTTATACACGGTTGGATATCTTTTATTTTTATAAATGATGTTAATAGTTAGTGGATGATGAATGGAAATAAAAAACTTATAATAGATATCTATGTCTGTATATGTATATCATATGTTAGCAATGGAGGATACCTTGTTTAGGGAGACATAATATTTTTGTAGCTTATGGTATGGTGCCCTAACATTGGTTGTATGTTGCTAGTATGTAGTAGATAATACTAGGTTAAATACTTCCATTCCACTAATGTAATTTTTTGAAACCGTTCCTTCACTTTTAATACGTTTTGTTATGAGTTGGCTGAATGATGAATGTTAGTTGCGATGGGTGATTAATATAGGGTTTAGGGTTCAGGGTATGTAATAGATAATACTAGGTTAATTACTTTCATTCTAGTCATGCAAATTTTTGAAACCGTTCCTTCACTTTTAATACTGAGTTGGCTGAATGATGAATGTTAGTTGTGATGGGTGATTGATATAGGGTTTAGGGGTCTAAGGTTTTAGGGTTTAGGGTTTTTAGTGGTTATGGGTTTATGGGGGTTATAGGTTTTAGGGTTTTAGGGTTTAGGGGTTAGGGTTTAGGAGAGAAGTTAAACCCAGTTTACCTCTGACTGAGTAGTTTAGTATTTGTAAAACTCCGTCCACAATCATATTGGATATTATCGATGTTATTATGTTAATTTTCTTTAACAGTTTACTTCCTTGTTGCATGGTTTGGCTCTGGAATCAAGACTCCATGGATACTTGATCATGCCTGAGTTGACTGACTACCTTGCTACCTAGTGATATTGTTTTCTATCGATCAATGGTGCCTTGAAAGTGTTCTTGGGCTGGTACCTGCATGAATTAATGGGGGTTGTTTTCTTAGATTTTGTCACACCGAATGAAATTTTATCGATTTATATTTCTTACAAGTATGGATTTATCAAATAATGAAAATTTCTTTGCAAAGTGTCAATACGTGGTCCTCTAAAACTATATCTTATGTGAACAAAACACAAATTCCACTGATCTAGTTGGTAATTCTCTATCGATTCTCGGATGTGAGGAGATCTAGAGCTTCAGTAGGGATGGAGATTTGATCCCAGTCGATGCTCCTTGAGAGAGAGAGTGAGAGAGAGAGAGGAGGATTGTATTTTGTAAGAAAGAGAAATGGAAATCAAGAGATCTATTTGAAAAGTCCATTGCTGCATTTACCAAACGCACAAGATGTTCAAATCGAATCTCTCTTGTCATCCCTGTTCTAATATACGCTCGGTGCGCCAGAGCTTACATAGGCTTGGTGAAATACATACCGACGAAATCGGATTGCGTATTGGTACGCTTTTATCGTATAGAGTAAACTCTGTTGGGCCCCTATGAATATGTGGTTTATCCACACCGTCCATCCGTTTTTATAGATCATTTTAGGGGTTGAGCCCAAAAATTGAAGCATATCCAAAGCTCAAATGGACCACACCACAAGAAAGTGGGAATAATGATTTCCACCGTTGAAAGCTTCCTAGGGCCCACAGTGATGTTTATTTGTCATCCAACCTGTTCCTAAGATCACAGAGACATGGATGAAGGAAAAACACAAATAGCAGCTTGATCCAAAGCTTCCCTGGCCCCCAAGGATTTTTCGACGGTAGACTTTCAATTCACATTGTTTCCTATGGTGTGATCCACTTGAGTTTTGGATATGCTTCATTTTTGGACTCTAAGCCCTAAAATTATCTGATAAAATGGATGGACGGAGTGGATAAAATACATAAATCATGATGGCCCCACAGAGTTTACTCAGTACGCAATCTACTTCCCATACCGACGACTTGCCTGTAAATCGGGGTTACATGAATCCCTTGTAACCCTCATCTTTGTGGAGACTACCGTGTTGCCTGCATTATATCCACAGATCTTAACTCATTTGACCATCTATTTCGTTGTTTGGTTTATTGGCAATAAAATCATAATAATTGCATTTTTTTCATTATTTATAATGCAAAATCATTACGAAAATATACTGATGCCGCTATTTGCATTTGAGATTTTCTTCTATACCAAGAAAATAATGTAATAGACCTAAATCCTTCATAGTAAATTCTCAACCAATCTGAAGAACAAACCTGTCTAAATAGTGAAGTGAATCACTAAAGACAATAATGTTGGCTAGTGCAATCATCCAATATCCATGGCCTTAAAATGACAAAGAAAACAAAAACAACTGATAGTAAAAAATGTGATGGAATAAATATAGAAAAATTAATAGATAGGATCAATTTTATTTTTAAAAATTGTGTCATTTGTAAGGGTGGCAACAGGTCAGGTAACTGGCAACACCCGCTTCCTAGGAGGATTTGGGCCAAGTACATGGGTAGTGGGTTGGGCTCTCTTAAAAATGTCGCTTAGGGCCGTTTTGGATGCCACCAAAATGTCGATGGCATCGAATACCTTTGATGACATCAAGTAGAACACCGAAACGTTTCAGCGACTAAACTTGGATTTTCTGAATTTTTCCGATGGCATCGAGTTGTCTATTGATGGCATCAATAGACCCTCTTGTTTAAAGGTTTCAGACATCAACAACAATTAAAGGACATAAGCGCCCAAAAATGAGGCAGATCCAATCTATTGATATCGTCACATAGACATGGACAAAGGACAAACACAATTACATCCACTCACTTGAGATGGATCGGGCAGAGACTTTGTGTTGAGTGGTTGGCAACAACAAGAGTAGGGTGTATGTTTCCGTACACAGGTATATGCATCATGGATGTGTGTTTTGTGTGGCATGATCATGAACGGTGATCCATTAGGGCACAATAAATCTGAACTTCAATTTCACTGTTTTTAATTGAAAATTCCAACTGGGTATTCTATCCCCACTGTTTCTTGTGGTGTGCCCACTTGAGTTTTGAATCTACCTAATTTTGGAGATCACGTCCTAACACGAGCTTAGGGTGGAGTGAATTTGCGTGCCCCCTAGAGCTTAGGTTCCTAGGGGCTTCATGTCACTAGGGTTGTAGGAAATTTGCGTCCCTTGGTATGGCTACTACAGAAGGACAGAATGTCGCCACTCCTTACTACTTTCCCACAAAAACCAATTGCTAGCGGCTGGATGGAAGATGATGTTTAGATCAATTTAAATTGACAAAAAGAAAAGCAACATGGCAGAGTTGTGATGGCTCAATTTCATAAATACATGCCTACTTGTTGATCATTTGATGGCACCAACTTGAATGGAGTTGGGTTGTTAGGCATGAACAAGCTAGTCATTACTGGCTCCCCTCAAGCAAGCAGGATTTCTATATTAGCGGCTTCATCACAATTACTGTATTATTGAACTGGTATTGATCCAACTACTACATTTTAAACCATTGCATTACATTACTAGTAAATTGGTATGGTTTGCATGGGTGCCTATGACCTGCAAGCACCCATTTCCCCCGAGCATTGCAGCCAAGGAACCAATGAATGCTGCATTGCTGTAGGTGGTCGGTTCCAAGTGCGAGTAGTCAGATCGGATGTCATTAAACTGGTCATTGGAATTTGGACCTCCAACAATTGCACCCACATGAGTGTTTGGATTGGGCATGTTTGCAGCATACCAGGTGGAGTAACCCTCACTGCATCCCACCTTGGTTGGGTGAGCTCTTATGGAAGGGATGGATGCACCTCTGTGGTGTAGTTGCATTGGGTATTTGACACCGAATCCCACCATGTATGACATGCCCAGCGGATTCTTTCCTAGTATATAATCCACCTGAGAATGAAAAAAAAAAAAATCAATACAAGAATAAGAATATATTGATTCAGATAAGGTCAGCATCACTCATGGCAGGAGGACTTATTCGGGACAGAGTTGATTGGGTGGCAGAATGATTTTGCCTTCCAGACAGTGAACTGCGAGAGGCTTCACTGGCTACTAGACAAATTCATTCCACCAGACAACGAGTGCTCTGCGGGGAAGAATTTTCTACCGGCTAGTGAACTCTGCAAATTCTGCATGGTTTTTGCATCCCCTTATCTCATAGGTTGGAAGTGAATTCAAGTACTTCTACCTTGCTTTCATGTGGGGATGTGATTAGAAGTTAGAGAGCTAAGGGTCGAGTATTGTTGCAATTGGGGTAGTATAAAAATTGATTTTTGAATTGGTGTAAAAGAGTCTTGAACTTTGTTGGATTGAGAAGAAATAAAAAAGAATTAGAGAGAGGGGACTCAACTTTCCTTCTTCTTTCTTAAAGGGTAAGTAATTTGGTTGATTTATTATTGATATATTCTTGACATTTATGGACCGTGTGTGATTTTGGATTGATGGGCACCACCTCCCTATGTAAGTTGGTGTCAAAGTTAGTTTGTCGTCGAGATGTTTGACGAATCGCTAGAACTGGTTTGAGGTGATGAGGGGAGTGAATCGTGGCCAAAAGTGTGGCTAGATGTCGGTTTGTAAGAGCTGCGCTAAATTTTGCTTAGGATGGGTTGATCACTGTGATGCACGTCACCTGTTGTACAAAATTCCAAACCAATCTAGACTAGTGCAGAAATTTGTTGCAGCTATGCCACCCTGTACTCCAAGTCGGGGCACAGAATGCAACATGAATAGTCAGAGATTGACACATATCGAGGAAAATGCACAATTATAAAGGCAGATTGATTAATTAGTCTATCAAGTTAGGCACTGATTCCATGTCACCGAATGAAGATGAAAACCATTTCATTGACAAGTATGCACCCGAAGTGAGGCAAGATCGACAGCAGAACTGTCAATTTGAGGAATGATGTGATGACTATGGCACCATAGTAGAGATTCTCGAGTTCCACTTAGGACTTTAAGGGCATGTTTGGTCCGTGGAATTAAATGGTATTGAATTGTATTAGATGAAATTAACATCATTATTGCACAATGATTGCATGTCTAGAAATACCATGGTATTGTTGCCATCCAACTCTATGTTTGGGATAAAAATTTTGCTATGGGAAAACACCGGATTAAGCCAAATCATGTTTGGTGGACCATGGAATTGTAATCAATGGAGCAAATTCACAATGGATGTCGTTGACTTGTACACATATATAACTAGAATGTCACATGTAAATGGTGTATATGGATGGATGGCATGGATAAACACATGCATCAATGTGGGGCCCTCATGTGTAATGGATTTCAAAATCCACGAAAATCCTACGTGGGACCAAATGCAATTGCATGGGACTAAATGCAATTACGTCCCAGTTAATCCCAAACTTTCCCATCCTCTCCAAATGCTGCATGGGACCAAATGCAATTCTATTCCACGTAATCCCATCTAATACCCTGCCCTGCGCCAAACGCCCCCTAAGGAAGATCTTGTAGACTGGTTAAATGTTGCTGCATAGGTCTTTGGATTCAAGTTAAGCTAGTTGTCAATGAAATCTTAAGGGCAAAGCATCAGCTTGGCAAGAGCAAATGCAGTGGTCCTGACAACGCTGAGGGCGTTCATCCATGACCTCTTGGATGAAGAGAAGGCGCTTATTGAAGGTAGCACTGTCAATAGGCTAGCTCCATCAGAAGACCGTCGGTCTTGGGCTAGCGTATTTGGCCCTAGCAATGGACCCGAGCCTGAAGTTCAAGCCCATTTGTTAATTGGACCAAGCTCAGGCCATGTATACAGGCCCATCAGCCTGACCGATCTATTTAAGGTTAGTAAGGGCAATATATCCATATCCAAGTTAATCAACACTTGCAATGGAATATAATTTTTTATTTATTGAACATTGAATGGAATATACATTTTTTTACAACTTTAATTATCAAAATAAAGATTTAAAATTATTAAAAAATGGGATGGAGGGAGGGTCAATCTCTCTACATGTGTGCGCGGCATAGACAATGGCTTTTAACATCTTACAACTGGGATAGATTTGGAGAGAGACGTCCTAGCTTGGAGTATCAACATTGGCGACTGGATTGTTCTTGTTGTGAATGATAGCGGTTGATAGTGTAAAGGTAAGATCTAAACCATTTTTATGTTTATATTAATTTAGAAATCTAACATGATCTACACCTGATCTACACCGGAGATCCTTTGGACACTAACATATGTTTTTGTGTAAACATGTTCAATTTCCCTGTTTATTCTTGTGAAAAACCATCATAGTATATATTGATTTTTATGGTATCATATGATTGGATCCATTTGATTTTTGGTTTGCTTGTTAATTATCGTGGGATGAATGTCTTGGATGGATAGGATGTTGTACACAGCTAAGCTGCTGTACACATCTAAGTAAGCCTCACAATTCTCGACTTTACTACCATCAAAAAATAATAATAATAAGGGGTATTTTGGTAACTCATGACAAAACTGAAATCAAGAAAGGAAGAATTAGAGTGGCATGTAAATTTAGGAAAAGCCCTTTTTTATATAGTGTTGTAGATAGTATATATGTAGGGTAGAATTGGAAAGGAAAATGCTCGGAAACTCCCTCTTTTTATGGTATATTAGATAATAAAGAAATTATACATAATAGGAAAAGCCCTTTTTTATATAGTGTTGTAGTTTAGACTATTGCAAGTGCCTCCTTTTTATAGATTCATTGCAGATTTCCCCACACTAACCATTGACTGTGCTATCCTCGACTAACTGACTCTTTTACTCCTGTCTCACATACAGCTAGTTGTATACGCGTTGGCCTATCAACACTACTATCTTCGACTAATTGGCTGTTTTACTTTTACTCCTATCTCATACACAACTAGTTGTAGACACGTTGGCCTATCATCAAGCGTATATGTCATCCAACCTGTTCAACATGGTCTCTCTGCAATGAAAATGGGAAATGCAAAAAATAAGGCAAGTCTGACCATCAAGTGGCCCACCACATGAATTTCGAGGTTTTCGGGTGGTTCTCCCTTGTTTTATATGGTGTGGCCCACCTGATGATTGCAGGTTTTATATGCACAAAGAACCCATAGGCAAATGATAATTGCAGGTTGTAATTGGTCTTTACATATTGGCTGTGTTGACAAAAGAAAGTTTTCCTACAGGAGAGTATGACAAGCTTTAGGAGCTAGCGAACTCTGCCTATTCCACATGGATTCCTGCAAGGGGAGGCTTTTTCTGGTGGACAAATTTATTTTTCCAGACAGGCCTCTAGCTGGCACGAAAGAACTTTTTGCCAGGTAGGGAACTCTGCCAATTCCTCATGGATTTGCATCTCCCTCGCCTCACACTTTAATAATAAGAGCACTTAAATAACTTTACCCTCTTTCATTTCATCTAGATTTGATATTAGAAGTAGAAATAGGTCCAAGGGCTGAGAATTGCTGTCATTACAACAGTATAAAAGGTAATTAGAAGGGTGTAAAGGGCTCTTAAACTTTGTTAAATTGAGAAGGAAAAAAAATGGTTCGGGAGAGTAGACTTTCCTTCTTCCATGAAGGGTAAGTGCAGTTTGTTTGGTTAAAATTTTCCATTTTGTTAAATGTGGTTAGCCTTCTAATGTTTTCTATATTCTTGTTACTTGTGGATAATTGTATGTGGTTTTGGATTGATCGACGCCACATCCCGGAGATAAAAAATGGGCAAACAATCCTGTTACAATCTAGTGATAATAAATCCAAAACCTTACTGCTATTTTTTAAAATTTTGCTATAAGATAATAATGGTTCCAAAACTTTCCCTGGGAGTGCCTATAATATCGAAGGCCAATTGCACATTTTTTCTTCTAAGGAAGAAGATGCATTAAGAAAACATATAACGTTATGTTGATTGTCCTAAACATGCGCCTTTAATATAGTTAACCAAGTGTTGTCACTGCAACCTGGTTTTGTAATTAGCCAGTATAGACTACTAATCTCTTGATTTTATTGAGAGTGGGGAAACAACACTGACTCTATGTTGAAGCAATGAGTAAGACACAACTGTTATCTTAGTTGGTCCTTTTATAGTGTTTATATCTACCTGTGATTTAGCAAATGCTCTGATTTGGATTGCTGAAAAATAAAGTGAGCCACACTGGATTGTACCAAATCCACCCCCATGAATCGTTTTGGAGTAGACAAGCAATATGAGAGAAGCACTCGTAGCATATTG
Source organism: Magnolia sinica (assembly GCF_029962835.1). Lineage (NCBI taxonomy): Eukaryota > Viridiplantae > Streptophyta > Magnoliopsida > Magnoliales > Magnoliaceae > Magnolia > Magnolia sinica. The sequence continues at coordinate 130,625,963 of NC_080575.1, read as the reverse complement.
CATGTTGTTATTATCTCGTGTGTACAGCAGCCCTCCTGCACAGGACAAAACGCAAGGCAAATCAAAATATGATGCAAGCGGAGTGAAAATCTCTCTCTCTCTCTCTCTCTCTCTCTCTCTCTCTCTCTCTCTCCTTCAAATACCTTTGGTTGTTTGAATTTGCACAGTGCTGCTTCCTGGCATCAATGCACATACGAACGAATCGGCATCACTCTTATAGTTTCCCAGTTTTGTGTTCCCGGCCACGTATTCCTGTAAGAGCATTCCTCATAACAAAAGGCAGCAACTGGAGAGAGAGAGAGAGAGAGAGAGAGAGAGAGAGAGAGAGAGATGCTAAGGAAACCTTTGCTAGTAATGTCTGTGCTCCAGCAAATTTGTTGTCCCAACTAAATTCGGAAACAGGTTGACTCCATCCTTGGTTTTCCATTACAAACCTCATGTATTTTGAGTCTTTACTTGCTTTGAATAGCCAAGCAGCCGCCCACAATAGCTCATCCTTTTTAAGAAAACATTTTTAAAAAAAAGGAAATTCAGACAATTTTAAGCGAACAGGGGCTAATTTTTATGAGGTATGATACTACGCTCAGGCTGGGAGCACAATATTGTTCTACTTTTGGCTTGTAAAAATGGGGCACATTTACTCCTGATCCAAACGGTTGGTATTATGTGCCTCCGTTATGATTGGTCCCGTGCACCAAAAATCTCCCAAATAGACAAAACGTCAGATCTTTCAACAGGTGGCCAACAAGGAAATGGTTGAGAAAGAAAATACATGAACTGTTCTCATTCAAGCAATGAAAGGCCAAATATTCCAAATATTCTCTTGTTAAATCCTTCCATTCCAAGGGATTTTTAGTACATGAGCCATCCATTCCATGGTCTGTGCCATCATGTTAACTTGTCTATAGCCTGGAGCATTGTATGATAACTTCGATGGAATTTTTTTCTTGGTTTTTCTTTTTTATCACACGCTAACAAAGCAAAGCCAGCAAGCGATTGAAGAAATATGGGAGAAGCCTCACGTGATAGCCAGAGTAGGAACAATAGAAAGGACATGAAGCTTGATAAGATCCTCTGTAGTTGTCAGCAAACTCAAAAAGCTGAGAGCAAACACCATTATCGAGTTAGAAATTAAGGCTTAAGGAGAATGGATCTGCCTATGGTAATTAATTAATTGCAATGTGCAATCAGCGCTGGTCATAGAATTCTATCGGTATTTTATTTGAGATTTTTCCCCCCTTTCTTCCCTTTTCTTCGAATTTCAAGTTACCCCACGAGATTGAGGCTTTTTTTTAAAAAAAACACACACACACACACACACCACACACTCAGCCCGTAGTGGGATTTCACCACCTATGGGTACTCAACCCACCACCAAGTGTTGAAACTCCTGAGAGTATACCACCCGAGCAAGAGCAAGGACCCACGAGATTGAGGCTTACAATTGAGAATAAACACACATGTAAGTGATGTCTATTGCATGCTTGAAGAGGATTCTTCATTTATGGCCATCAGCTTTTTATAGCAATATCATTCACTCATCCAAGTGACGGAAGAAATAGAAAAAGAAAAGACAAGCCCATTTTTTGTGGACATGCAGTTAGATATATTAGGTACACTACTTTATTTAAAAAATAAAAAAATAAAAAAAACAATGCCCAATTTTTACTACATGTGATTAATACATGGAGAAAGAAAATGAAGAATAGTTTTCACTTAATTACCAAATGTCTGATTAAATAAGGATGAACTTAACAAAGTATGAGGTTAGATTATCCAAAGAAGAAAAAAATCAAAATATCAATAAGTTTATTATTTCTCTTATTATTTATTTATTCGGTGTAAAAGGAAAACATTTGGCAATCATGTACAAAAATGTGAATCCAATAAGACTGAGATGATAGTTTGCTCGCTCACTGATATTGAACTAATCAATAGGATTGATGAATAGTTAGAATCAACGTCCTTGAATGCTAAGGAGGCAGAAGCAAGGGCAGCGGCAGCTTCACCAGCCACCTCCGTGCCTGGAGAAGTCGCTGTGATCTTATATAATGTTCGAGGGGTATCCATGTCTTCAGGGCGCTCCCAGCATTGGTGATCAGAGTTTCCATCACCGATCTACCAAACAAACAAACACCACTCTAATCAATGTTGTACAACCGTATTTGTTTTCCATTATAAATCAGAATCATTGATTTACAAGTGCATACCAGGAAGGAAAGATTTCAAGAGGGCACGTATAGTTAAGCATCAAGAAAGTACATCGTGAAAGCTACAACTTATTTATTTCATTGAGAATAATAAAAATATATTGAAGAGAAATTTATAGAGATCTTTTATAATAGATGTGCATTTAATTAAAGATAAATATTCTAATATTGAATATTGCCCAAATCTACTCTAAAATCTACTCTCAAACTCAAGGCACTTTAAAAGGAATAACTCGCAACTTGTTAAAATGTGCATATGAGGAAGGATAGATTTTAGTAGGAATTATATTATTAAACCACTAGAGACTGCATTGTAGAAATGTAACTTATTTCACTAAGAATAATAGAAAATCTTAACTAAAAAGAAAATATTCTGATCTTGAACATTATCCTGATGCATCTAATCCCAATCTTGAGGAACTTTTAAAATGAGTAACTTGAGTTTGAGATGTACAACAAATATTTATTCAAAAATAAAAGAAAAATGGAATGATAATATATGACTAAAGGCAATGAAACTATGGCATGTGTCCTTATCCTTGCCTCGATGGTAGTCTCTAGTGAGTTTCAACATGAGGTCTGGGGTCGAGTTCCCATAGGTGGTGAAATCCCACTACGGGGTGTGTGCGTGGGTGGGTGTTGGGGTGTTGGTGTAAAAAAAAAAAAATAATAATAATAATAAACAAAACAAAACAAAATAAAAAACAACGAGTAATGTGAGGTGACTAGACACTTTTGACGACTTTTGAGATATGAAACGATGGCGTTTCTAATGACTAATGAATAATCTAGTTGCACTTCTGGTAGCAAGGAGTTCAACTATTACTCTTTCAATGAATACACACTCCTTGTCTAAGAGTTCAATCATTGCCTTTCTGGTAGTTATAGATGTTTCAACAAATAAAAAATTATTTATTCATACGCTTGACACAAAAGTAAGTCCAGTTCAAACGTCAAGTATAAAAATTAATTTGATCTAAATACCTGGCATAAATAAAAAAACACATTCTTGATAGAAAAAACACATTATCAAAAGTGCGAGTTTGGTGCACTTACAGAGGAAGGTGCTCTTGTAGAATGTCAAAACTGATGAACTAAGGAGTACCAAAGGACTAAAGGGTACACTTAACATGGTGCACCTGCAATGAAAAAAAGAAGAAGAAGAAGAAGAAAGCTCGAGGGGAGCCCTTCTTTCCCAAATACAAAATTAGCAAAGGGCTCACCAAGGGTTTGCAGCCTTGCTACCAGCACTGAAGAAGTAGCAATGTGCAGATATGAGGGAAATGGAGGCGTGCAAATAAGAGGCAATTGGACCAGATCTAGATATTGTTGGAGATAGATGATTGCATATGAAAATGGATTGTAACACCCCTTACTTTTCAGTATTCAGGTGTTACCATTTAAACAAAATTTAGTCTGAGCATATGTGGAAACACACGTAACCTATAACTTAAACATCACTTGATCACTCACAATTCACTCATCTTAACCTTCTGTTTCGAGATCAATCTGTCCTTGATTGACCCTTGACTTCTCAATGTAGAACTACACCATCAATAGTTATTTAACCCCACGATATAAATCTACCTATTAAGGCATATGATGTCACAGCTGAACACTTCAGATCAATCCAGGTAGAAAGAAAAAACCAATCCCTCGATTTTTGTCCTAAACCAACAAAAGCAATCTTCATCTTAACCATGGAATAAGGCCATTCATATAATTGACCTCAAGATTAGCCTATAAACTTAATAACGCATCAATTTAAAAGTCCACAATCAATTTCGAGATCCGGATAGTAAGATTCACCATTCATCGGACTCACAACCCTCAATCTAACAACCCACCACTTGGTCATCCCCATTGGGTCATCTGATCACCAAATCTACTAATGATATTCACATAGATAGGTCCTAGGGCTCTTTGGACAGTTTATGTTCAGAGTAAGAGTCAATTTGACCGTTGGATTGATGAAAATCAATTCTTAAAGACCAAAATTCATTGTTGTGGCCCTCGTACGATTTGGATCTGCCTCATCATTGGTCGGGAGTCTAGACGTGTTGGGAGGAAGTTGATGATTGGTGCAGATCTCGCGAACAAGTCTTGTGGACCCCACGTTTTGGTTGCACGTGTACACAGCCCGTGCACAGCTGCGGTGCACTGAACCACTAACCTGGTCAAACAAAGTTTGACCTAGAAGAAGGAAATCTTCACCTTCTCTTTCATTTCTTGCCAGTGACGAACAAGGTTCATTCGTTTGAAATGAGGCCCACCTTCATCATCTTGATTAATGATCTGATTCGTCCATCCTGTTGATCGGGAAGATTTGATCAAATCCAATATTTTATGTGCTGCAGAGCACGTGCGAGCGCACGGTGTCGAACGTCAGAATCTCTCGTGCGGGTGGAATTTAAATGGACAACGCCCATTTGCGTCGGCTGTGGCCTACCATTACAGATCATCTCAATGATCCGAACAGTTCATCGTGCTCGGGAGGAAAATCCGACCAAGACCATGCTGTCCACACGAACTCATGCACAAGTGCAGCGCATAACATTGGCCGCAAGTGGAGTGTGCGCTCGTATGGTTTCTGAAAACAGAAACTCCGTTTTCTCCTTAGCTGGCAATCCGAGTGCGGAATCTTTTTACAATCCTAGCCATCTAAGTTCGGGCAATCTCAGCCCTTTATTCAAATATAAGTCCACTTTAGAGTTTCGATAGTTAGAGAAAAAGAGAGCGTATGGAGAAGGATCCTTTCATTTTCTGAGTCGTGGCTAAACCTCCACCATTTCCTCGCTTCTAGAAGCCCCCTCAGTACATATGGGATGTTGATTTTAGGGCCTTAGTGAATCCCTTCTCCTTGGTTTGAAGATCTCATACGAGATCTCACCGACTCAGGAAATACCGTGCGGAGCGAGAAAATCTCGCGCACCACCGAGATTTCGTTGATCACTTTCCAAAATGTGGGTTCCACTGTGTTTAGTGATCCAATCAAAGCCATCCATATGCATTCGATTGAAGGAAAAGCCATCCGAAGATTTTCCACCATTAACGGCTGGATTATCTTCCTCAAGCGAATGGAAAAACCCATCATCCGGAATGGACTTCTATCTTGAAATTAGAGGCAATCATCATGTGGACCATTGAATCAGAGGTCCATCTGTAATGTTTGATGACAGCCAAGCAGGTTAGTTTGATTGGATCAAATCCGAGATTAACAAGAAACCTTCGTGCGGCGTCAGAGTAAAATCATTGTTGCCCATAACTAATCTAGTGATTAGTTGGCATTCGAATTCTCTAGAGGATTAATCAGACCTATTTAAACCTTTTAGGGCATTCCTTTCTAAGAATAGAAAATCGAGAGAGAGAGAGAGAGAGAGAGAGAGAGTCGGCTTGAGCTTGTGCCGCACTTCATTAACTCGCCACACTAGGTGACTTGGACCGAGTCTTGCGTCTGGGCCGAGTTCGGGCTGAAGCCAGCCCATATCTGGCCGAGTAGAGAGAAAGAGAAGGACAAAGAAAGAGATAGGGAAAGGAAGAAGTCAAAGCTGGGATTTTTGTTCGGCCATTCGTGACCCGCTGTGGCAACTCGCTGCCGAGTCAGGACAGGATCGGGGTGAGTCTGGTTCGGGTCTAGGGTTGTTGGACACCCCATTAATGAGAAAAGGAAGAAGAAGAGAGTAGGAAAGGAAGATAAGAAGAAGAGCGAGAAAGGGAGAGAGAGTGGGAGAATATCGGGTTCAGCTGGGTCTCAACTCGCTGACTTGTTCAATCAAGTTGAATCCATCGACCATCTCTGGCCACGAGTTGAGGAAAGACAAAAAGAAATGAAACGAAGAAGAACGAGAAGGGGAAGCAGAGAGAGAGAGAGAGAGAGAGAGAGAGAGAGAGAGAGAGAGAGTAGTCGTGTTGTTATTTGTTTGCCATTGTGTCTCGGGCGAGTTGAACTTGAGCCGCTCGTTTTAGTCGGGTTGTACTGCGTTTAGGATGGGTTGTACTCATATCCAACAGTGTGAGGAAGCTTTGCTGGAGTTTGTGGTGATCCATCTAGCTGGACGTGGTTGATTAGAGACCAAGAGAGTTGTGCACTGTTCTACCAAGTTGACTTGGTAGTAATCACCGAGTCTAGCATTCTGCGGGTCCAATTTTGGGGCTAATTAGGTTCAACTATCTCAGCATCTAATTCAGAAATTCGAGTTTTCATTGGGTCAAACTGATTTAAGAAGTTTCAGGTGAGCTTTGTCAAGTCCAACAACTGTTGTTGGAAAAATCAGAGAAATGAAAGAAGAAAGAAAGAAGAAGAAGAGAAGAGAAAGGGAGAGATCAACTCGGTTGAGTTGTCTCAGTCAGGTTAAGACTGGGGTTTGGTCGAGTCCATATCTGGGTTGGGCTCAACTTTTGGGAAGTGTTGTTGGCTGAGTTTAGTCCAACCACATCTAGGTGACTCGCTGAGTTTGGTTCGAGTAGATAGTTGAGTTTCAAGTCAACTCAGTTTGGACAAGTTGAGTTAGTCATGAAAATTTTAGGGTTTTAGTTCTATTTAAATCCATGTCATTAAATTCTTATTGATGCACCTAAATTCCATGTGTAGGCATCTGTTGTTTGGACCAAATTGAAGTTAAGCAGAGTTGATTCAAATCGAATTAAGCAAAGTGAATCGAATTGTAGTTGAGGTGAGTCATTCTCTCAACTTTCTGTTGGAATTGAATTAGAGCTAAGCCGAGTTTAATTGAGTTAGTTCGGTGATGGGTATGTAGGGAATATATTTTCCCCCAATTGCCACACTCAAATCCACCATTCATTAAGGAGCATTAGTGTTATTGCGATCCGAGCCGACCTCTTACAATTCCAATTTGAGAGGTTAGTAGTCTTTGTAATTCTAGTGTGAAAATCCCATTTTAATTTAAGATAATTGGATTTAAATTTGGTAAAACTCCAACCTTAGGTTAGATTATAGGTTAGTTCACTAGATTACATAATTAAGACCTTAACGTTGATCCTAACCGTGGATAATGTATAGAACTTTGATTTAACCATACAATTTCACAATTCGTGGTAGGATTTGACTCTAGAGGCACACGCAGTTCCTAACGACATTGCAAGCGATTCAACTCATAAGGTGATGACCTTTCCCCTTGGGCTTTCTACTTTCATGTTAGTTTAAGTGATAGTTTTCCTTTTAATTTTGACTGATAATTGATAGTTTTATTTCATAACTACTCGTGTTAGTTATTGGAATAGATCATCGATTCGTATGCTCAACATTTATTTTCTCATACTTGTGAATTGTTTACGAAGCTTGAATCGTCACATCAATTAGTGGGAAACTCCACTAATATTAGTATATCCAGAATTTGGATGTAAACTTGAATAATTATGATTACAACGGTCCCTCAAACTAGTGGTCATTTTTGTCTACTAGGTTAAATGGAATTTTTTTTTAGACTTACCATCTTGTGGATCATTTGTACCTATGTAGCTTTTGTAGATCATCTTTTTTTTTAATCGTATCATTTGATGGACTATTTGCCCTATGGCTTTGATGGACTATTTCCGTATAACCCTGTTATGGTAAGTTTCACCTGTTGAACTATGATTGGCAACTAAGTGAAGAGGTTACCATTAAACATCCTAGTTGTTGGAATCTTATGAGCCGAGGATGGTGGTATGGGATACTATGCCCAAGTTGTTGGCCTATGCTGGGTGACGAGCCCCCCATAGTGACCTTTGAGCTTCCTTAAAATGGTTGTTTACAATTGAAATAATAAGTATTGAGCTAATCATGCATTCATGGCACACGGGCGATAACGAGTTGTTAATTATGGATGTTACCACGTATCCTTTGTCGTGGTATGTTTCGCTAGCTTCCAGACCACCGACAATCGACCCAATTTGTATGAGCTAGTCACTTTAGCACATACTTGATGTATTTTCGTTGGTAAGTAGCCACTTGCATATGGGTTCAACTCCACTCGTGGGTTTTGCCCAAAAGCCAGCTGCATGAGCATCCTAGGCTGATGTGCATTCACAAATCCGTGCATTTAAATAAGATTACATCGCGGATTGTTTTGTATATTTTTTGTTTTAACTATACTTGACTAATGCGGTGGTGTGTAAAGTTGAGGGGAATTTTCACTGAGCTAACCACTCATGCTTTGAATATATAACCGTACAGATGTGTAGGTGATTTGAAAGACACTTGTGTTCATATTGATGAGGAGTAGGACACGTATATCAGGGATGTATGGCTGTATCTGCTCCAAGAGAAGTTGCACCATCTTGTAGCTCAAGTCTACTTGCATTTTATTCTCTGTCATGCGTCAAATTATTTTTTTCATGTATTTGTTAGTAATGAGACATTGGTTTGTATAAGCACCATAGGCAGCTGCTCGTATATATTGAATGTGTACTCGGACTTACCTTTATGCTTGATTTGTCTCTTCTGCTACAATGCTCACTCTTGAAAAAGAAAAAAAAAGTTTTTTGGCCATCTTTAAAGGTTAACAATCGGATTTTCGGGAAACAAGTACTAAACTCGGGTTATAAAATCTAAGATGTTATAGAGATGGCCGATTACAGTCAAATCTAATAGATAGAACTTGAAAACAGATAGGTTCAACTGACAATGGTTGTTGGGGTTATAAATGATTATTAGAGAACTGCGATAAAGTTGGGGAACTACAACAGGTATGGGAGTGGTTTTCAAGCGGTGAGTCTGTCATTGACACTGGAGATGAAGTCGATACAAGCGAATTTCGGATCGGGCACTAGTCAGATTAGGTTTGACGCTAAGATCAACGGTGGAGTTGCGGAATTTGGGTGATACACAAATCTAGCCATTGGTAGCATGTGACATCGGGAAACAGGAGATGTGGTGAGAGAGAGATTAAAGGGTTCCATGGCTATAGAGTTGGGAGATAGTATCAAGCTAGTGCAACGATCAAATTAGGGTGTTTCAGCAGTGGTGGTACGACCCCATTGTGTGCTAAGGGTGATGGTGTCATGCACAAACCACATGACATTGATTCTGCTAGTGGCCACTTTAGTCTAGCGGCAGGGCAATGGCAGACAAAGATGCCAGAGGAAGGTATTGGAAACAATGAAGATGCAGAGAAATGGGTAAATGGTAGTGGTTGGGCATAGCTGCACAGTTGATCTAAACTATTACTCTAATACCATGTTAAACCATACAAGACTACATTGTAAAAAAATACAACTTATTTATTTCGCTAAAAATAAAAAAATAAAAAAATTATAGAAAAGAGAAGAGAGAGAGAGAGAGAGAGAGAGAGAGAGAGAGAGATCTTAACAAAAACACCTTAACTAAAAACAACATATTCTTCTCTTGAAGATTACCCTAATCAACCCTAACACATGATAAACTACATAATAAATAATTGTGTTGTGTCAAATCCTAAAAAGATTAAATGGTAATTGGTATGACAAGAGAAGAATATGTCATTTTTAATTAATTTGCATTCTTCTTAGAGTTAGTTTTCAAGATTTGACAATGTTCTAGGGTGAACTAGATACAAACTTGTGGTGGATTTTCTTGCAAGTTGGGAAAAATTATGAAGCACACATCGTGGGGCATACCTTTATTACAAGTGGGACACGTGTAGGATGTGGTGGCACCTTATGTGCATGACTTAGCAATGGCATGTGGTTAGAAAATTGAAGATTTCAAGGAGAATCAAGTCGCTCCTTAGAAAATTATTGAGATTATCATTGCATTTCCTAAGCATGCACGGGAGAAAGAAACTAGTGGTACTGTGGAAAAGGATTTGTAACATAACTCAAATTAATCAATTTGATGAAATCTTGAGCAACTTTCAAACAATCATGAAAAGACATTTTTAGGGTTTTAATAATAATTAAGTAGCTCAAATACTTCCAAACTCTCCAGGGAAAAGGCTCTCAGCTTAAGCTCTAATTTCTATAAAAGAAATGATTTCATACAACCATTCCCAAAACTAATCCTTAGGCGAAGGATGTGATTTTTCAGGTATATTCTAAAATATAAGAATAAAGGTAGGATTGTTACAAAAAATTCACAAAATAGATTTTTCTGTAAAATATGAAAATCGAAAATCCAAGGGATATGGAATAAGGACAGGCTGAAGCATGTCTGGGATGCCGTCCTTAAAGCATTATTTGCCCCTACTCAAGTGAATTAAGTATGTTGAAAGGTTACAGGCAAATAGCTTGTAGGATACGATGAGCCTGATGTGGGTCTGCGTTTAGCAAACACAAAGGCCCACTACTGGAACTCTATTACACAGTCTAGCAGAAATACAGAAAAGAAAAATCCCAGAAAGAAAAAAGAGAAGAAGATTTGTGATTTAGACCAGTGCACTGGTCTGTTCTTCAGTTACTGGTTCAGTTGAACCGTTCTAGACCACACCGCTGGTCTAATCTTCAGGCAATTGTTCAACCTTGCTATTGTTGCTGGAGTCACTGGAGTATAGGAGAGGAGTGGCTATAGCTCAGTTCATATGGGTTTGATGGAGTAGGTTGAGTGATGGTTTGGAAACCCATCCAGGGAATTTGGGGCTGGGAGTTATGGTTCAGGGAATTAACTCCCATTAAGTCAAATCTATCTATTGGAGAACTAGCCGTTTCTAACTGTTGTGCATGGCTCATCAGAGCAGCTGCATGTTGACTGTCATAAGAGCTGGCTAGCTGTTGGGCTAGCCATGCAGCAATTACAGCATAGTTTCTACAATTATGGCACAGCTGTTACACATATGCTACAACAGTTATATTCCGTGCGAAGTGCGAAGTGCGTCACTAGCACCTCTATAGCCACACTGCCTCAAATACCCACGCCCTCGCACTAAGCCCGTGTCTAAGACTGAGACCGAGACCGAGCCCATGCCCATGCCCGAGCCCTAGTGCGAGCACGCGCACGGGTGTTCCAATGCTATGCACTAGAACACACAAGTTTCATGGTCCATGGACTATGTAGGAAAATAATAAGGTACTCCACTATTTTCATTTAAACCAATAAATCTTCTCTTCCCTTTCCCATATGAGACTATTCTCAAAACCCCCAAAAAAGCTTTTTATAAAACTTTTTAATATATTATATTATATTTTATTTTAAATATATTTTATAACAATCCCCCACTGATTTTAAATATATATATATATTCTCGATTAAATATTTCGGTCAGAATAATCAGCTTATATGCAAAAAGATATCTTTCGATTTTAATCTTCATTTAGTGTAAGTATCTCAAAACTCTATCGAAATTACTGGTAGCCGCAGCGTTGAACCAATTATTCCTAGATAACAGAGTCGGAGAAACCACACACATATTCGCTATGTGCTAATTAGAGTTCCCACAATCTTGCTTAGCACAATTAATGGTCATGTGCTTATCCTATTTTGTGAACAATCTCGAGAGAAAACTCATAACTCTCATGAGAGACGGCACCATCTCTATGTTCATATAGGTGAAATCCTTCCAGTGCTTTCATTACTATAAGACCCTTGTCCTTTAGACTGTATTTTATTAAGAGTTCTAAGACTTAACCATCTTTCGTAATGCTCAGAACTTATCTATTATGGATTAGGTTTTATAATTTAGTCCTGAAAAACTTTCCACATATCAGTGACTTGTTCTTACCCATTAAACCTGAAATTAGAGATTTTCTGACTTTAAGTTGGGTTACCATCACTGGTGAAACTTTGGTTGAAGAGTTTCAACTTCATCCCTCTAGATGTAGCCTTTACTACCTCTCGTAGTAGAGATTTAGTAAAAGGATCTGCTAAGTTATTGCTTGATTTCACATAGGAAATAGTAATGATTCCATCTCGAATCAACTATCTGACATAATCATGTCGAAGACTTATATGTCTAGACTTACCATAATTTAGGCTCTAGCTAACGTAGCTTCACTATCACAATGTAGTGACACAGCCAATAAAGGCTTTACACAGAAAGGGATTTCTAATAGAAGATCCCTTAACCATTCAACCTCTTTGCCTATTGCAGTTAGGGTTATAAATTCAGACTCCATAGTCGAGTGAATTATGCAGGTATGTTTCTTAGATCCCCAAGATACAGCTGCACCTCTTAGGGTGAATACCCACTCAGTAGTAGACTTGTTGTCTCATGCACTCAATATCCAGCTCGCATCGGTATATCCTTCCAATACGGCAGGAAACTCTGAATAAAATAGTCCTAAGTTTTTGGTTGCTTTTAAGTAACCAAGGACTCTACTGATTGCATTCTAGTGTTTAGTACTAGGGTTACTTGTAAATCTACTAAGTTTACTTACAGCATATGCGATATCAGGTCTCGTGCATTACATAGCATACATAAGACTCCTTATAGCACTCGCATATTTCAATTGTGCAACTATTCTTTCATTATTCTCTTTTAGCTTGATACTTGGATTAAATATGGTTTTTGCTTCTTTTATATTTAGATGGTTAAACTTGTTTAGTATCTTCTCAATGTAATGAGATTGACATAAAGCATAACCCCCACAATATTTTTTAACTTTGATACCTAAGATGGTATCAACTTGTCTAAAATCCTTCATTTTGAATACGGAAGATAAAAACCTCTTCGTTTCAGTCACACCTTCCATTTTATTACGTATTATTAACATGTCATCAACATACAGACAAATAATAACCGTACAACAATCATCTACTTTAGAATATATGCATTTATCAGCTACATTATACATGAAACCATGAGATAATATTTTGAAATCAAACTTTTTATACTATTGTTTTGATGCTTATTTTAATCCATACAAAGATTTGATTAATCTACATACTTTATTTTCATTTCCTGGTAGAACGAATCTTTCAGGTTGTTCCATGTATACCTCCTCATTGAGGTCACCATTCAGAAATGCGGTCTTTACATCCATTTGGTAGATGTGAAGATGATGTATAGAAGCTAGCGCAAATAATATCCTAATGGATGTTATCCTAGTTACAGGAGAGTATGTGTCAAAATAATTTATCCCTTCTTTTTGTCTAAAACTCTTAACTAGTTGAGCTTTAAAGGTTTGGATAGTCTCATTAGTGTGATATTTCTTTCTAAATACTCACTTACAACCTATGGATCTAGAACCTGGAGGTAAGTTAACTAGTTCACATGTTTGATTTGACATTATAAATTTCATTTCATCGGCTTCTTTTAAGAAAGCCGAGTTTCTAGAGGATACAGCCTCTTTATATGTTTTAGGATCATCTTCTATAGTCATTACTATAGGTATTTTTCTTATAACATTTTCTATCTCCTTCTACAAGACGGAAAATGACGCGTTGTGAGTATATGTAGTCATCTCTTAAACTCTTCTCTATTCTTGTCCTTTGACTCCTATGAGATTCAACAGGAGCTTCCACTATCTGTGAAGCTGTGCTAACTGGTTCTCTATCGAGAGTTTGAACTTTATTATTATTTGACTCCAAGGATAGTAAGTTCTCAAAGAACTCAACGTCTCTTGATTTTATTATTGTATTAGACTCTATATCTAGAAGTCTATAAGCTTTACTATTTGTGCATATTCTACGAAGGCGCACTTAATAGCTCTGTCTTAACTTAGTTCTTTTTTTATTAGGAATTCTGCAGTATGCAAGACACCCCCACACTTTAAGATATCCTAGGTTAGGTTTTCTTCATTTATATATTTCATATGGAGATATTTTATATTTTTTAGATGGAATTATGTTTAGTATAAGGCATGCTACAAGCAGTGCCTCACCCCATAAACTTAGTGACAACTTTGCTCTTAGTAGCATTGAGTTTACCATCTCTACTAATATTTTATTCTTTCTTTCAGCTATTCTGTTTTGTTGAGGTGTATATGGCACAGTATATTGATGTATTAGTCCATGTTCTTCAAAGTAATTATCGAATTCATTGAAGAAGTATTCTCCTCCTCTATTGCTACGGAAAATTTTTATCTTCTTATTTAGTTGATTCTCTACTTCTGTTTTATATATTTTAAACATGTTCAATGCTTCACTTTATTTTTTAACAGATAAACATACATATATCTAAAGCAATCATCAATAAAGGTTATGAAGTACCATTTATTTCCACGAGTAAAAGTGTCATTTAACTCACAAATATCACTGTGCACAAGATCCAATACCTGAGACGATATTTCAACACTTGGAAAAGGTTTTTTCGTCATTTTAGATCATATACACACTTCACATTTTTTTGATTTCATTATTTATGTATGAGATTAAACCATTCTTAGCCATAAACTTCAAGGTACTATATCCTATATGGGCTAGTCTATCATGCCACAGTCCAACGGATTCAACCATATACGCAGAAGTGCTACTTTCATTTAGAGAAAACTTAATCATTCCGTTACAAGCATATCCCTTTCCGACAAAGTTCTCATTTTTAGACAGAATCAGTTTTCCTGACTCGTACATCACCCTTATTCCTAGTTTACCCAGAAGGTCCCCAGAAACTAAGTTTCACCTCATGTCTGGGACGTGCAGGACATTTGTCAGAATCATATTTTTTCCAGAGGTGAATATTAGTTCGACAGTTTCTTTGTCAATAACCTTCGATCAAACTTCATTACCCATTTGGACTTCTTGACCATCGGTCAATTCTTTATAGGTTTTGAAGGTTGATCTGTCGTAGCACACATATATGGTAGCAGCAGTATCATACCATCAACCAAGAACCTTTCCTCGAATAGTATTCACCTTAGTGATCATGGCCACAATATTGCCTTCTTCTACTGCACTTGCCTCTTTTTTAGACTTGCGATATCGGCGTACTTGAGCATAGTGCCCGTTTTTTCCACAGACATGACGTGGGCCTTTGAACTTTTTGTTCTTCTTTTGAGTGGTTTTCTTGAATTTTCCTTTATTAGGCTTCAGGGAATCGTCTTTCTCGGGATTCTTGTTATTAGTAGTCTCTACTGCACGTACCTTGGACGAGGCATTCCCGTTGTCATTCTTTTTATCGCGATTACAGGATTTTTTCTCAATTCGAAGATGTTTCTAGATTTGTTCCAATGATAGTCCCCAGTCTTATGCAACAACTTCTTTCTATGGTCTTTCCACATCGGTGGCAATTTAGCGATTATAGCCCCGACTTGGAATAATTCAGGAAGATCAATTTTGATGGCTTTGATTTTGTTTACTATTAGCTGCAATTCTTGGATTTGGGGTAGCAGCGGTTTGTTATCTACCATGTTGAAGTCAAAATACCTGGCGATGAGGAATTTGTTGGTACCTTCTTCTTCAGCCTTGTATTTGAATTCCAGAACGGTCCCGATTTCCTTTGCTGATGACATTTATGTGTACAGATCGTACAAACGGTCAGAGAGCACGTTCAAAATGTGTCCACGACACATGAGTTCATCTTCAGCTCGTTTGGTACGGGCAGCCACTTGTTCAGGAGTATCCTTATCAGTTGCTTCAGGCAACGGCTGTAAGTTTGGATCTAGGATGTAGTAGATCTTCAATGCCGTCAGAAGAAATTTCAGTTTGTCTTGCCGTCTAGTGAAATTGGTTCCATCAAACCGGTCAAGATGAATCAAATCCTGATTCATCAACTTGATGGATGATATACTATCGGCTTCCATCAGAAAATTACGCTTTAAGATCGTTACAAAAAATTTGCAAAATAGATTTTTCTGTAAAATTTGAAAATCGAAAATCCAAGTGATCTGGAATAAGGACATGCTGAAGCATGTCTGGGACGCTGTCCTTAAAGCGTTATTTGCCCCTACTCAAGTGAATTGATTATGCTTTAAGGTTACAGGCAAACAGCTTCTAAGATACGACGAGCCTGATGTGGGTCTGCGTTCAGCAAACACGAAAGCCCACTACTGGAACTCTGTTACACAGTCTGGCAGAAATACAGAAAAGAAAAAAGAGAAGAATATTTGTGATTTAGACCAATGCAGTGGTTTGTTCTTCAGCTACTAGTTCAGTTGAATCGTTCTAAACCACACCGCTAGTCTAATCTTCAAGCAATTGTTCAACCTTGTTATTGTTGCTGGAGTCACTAGAGTATAGGATAGGAGTGGCTATAGCTCAGTTCGTGAAGTGCAAAGTGTGCCCCTAGCGCCTATACAACCACACTACCTCACATGCCCACGCCCTCGTACCGAGCCCGTGTCCGTGCCCGATAGCGCGCGCAGGTGTTCCACTGCTACGCACTGGTACACGCAAGTTCCATGGTCCATGGACTATCTAGGCAAATAATAAGGTACTCCACTGTTTTCATTTAAACCAAGAAATCTTCTCTTCCCTTTCTCATGTAGGACTATTATCAAAACCTCCAAAAAAGCTTTTTACAAAAATTTTTAATATATTATATTATATTATATTATATTATATTTTAAATATATTTTATAACAAGACAAATGCTCCAACTAGTTCTTAGATCTTGTGATCTTGGTAGTTTCATTTTGGCAAATGGACCAAGATGTACTTTAACCCACCAATTGGTGTGAGAATATTACTAGGGCTACACTATTACAATGTAACCACACCTAACAACCTAATTTGATGAGTAGAAAAATGAAAGAAGGTCCTATTGATTAAAAGGAAAAAAATCAATCAATCATACAATTTGAAAAGTTTGAGTTTATTTCATTGGATCACCTTTCTGCCTCCCTTGATCGTTAAAATAGGTTATGGGTAAGACTTTGGTATAGATGATGCATGGGAAAATTGTATATATGGGATAAAGAAGAAGATTTTCAAAGAATGTTCACGCGGTGTTATTGATGTCATTAAAGTTTTTGATATAGATGATACAAACGGACCAAAATGTACTTTTTAACTCATCAATGAGTGTGAGAATGTTACTAGGACTACACTACTACAATATAACCACACCTAACAATCTAATTTGATGAGTAGAAAAATGAAAGAAGGGAGTCTTATTGATTAAAAGGAAAAAATTCAATCAATCATATAATTTAAAAAGATTAAGCCTCTTTCATCAGATCGCCTTTCTGCCTCCCTTGATGATTAAATTAGGTTATGGCTAGGATTTTGATATAGATGATGCATGGAAAAATTGTATATGCGGAATAAAGAAGAAGATTTTCAAAGAATGTTCATGCAACATTATCGATGCCATTAAAGTTTTTGAAATGTAGGGAATTTAAAACTTGTCAAATTTCTACATTTTTAACTTAGTTCTACGGATTCCCATTTGGCTATTGTCAAGTCTTTACTATTAAAACAAAAATTTTACAACTAAAATTAGATTTTCATTGTTTTCACAAAATCAAGTAAAGAATTGATATTGTTCCTTTAAAGTAAAAGGTCTAATCCCAATCTATCCCATGTGAAGGAGAAAGGTGAGAGCCAACACATCACCCTTAGAGTAGGGCTATGGGAGTGCCCGAGAGTCATCCAAAGGTGAATCCCACACGTGGGTCTTATGAATGTGAGGGGACAAGAGAAGGGTTCTTCTTCTTCTTCTTCTTCTTCTTCTCCTTCTTCTTCTTCTTCTTCTCTCTCTCTCTCTCTCTCTCTCTCTCTCTCTCTCTCTCTCTCTCTTAAATGCCCAAGCTCTCTCCTAATCTTTATGACATAGGATCTATTTATAAGGAGTTTGGGGTGATGGAGAGATACTAATTATAGTGCTTCACCACTCTACAAACTATTTTTTGGTCCGTTGAGCAAAGACGCAACGGATGCACATGATTTTTATGATTTACAATGGATCCATATTCAAGAACAACCCGAGTACCATAACATCAGACTTTTAAAAATATGCAAGCCAAGGAATGGTTTAGATCTTACCCTGTTCTCCTCGATCAATGACCACTGTATCCAATGTCAAGTTTTTATGGACCACATGATCTAATCCTCACATAACCCATATAATAATCGGCATTTAGACAACACCAAATATAGTCATGGATTTCACGCATGTCCATAAGAACCCATGGTCACCAAGATCTACAACTAAGATTAATCTCATCACATCCACTTAACCAATGAATTAGGGGGGCACATTGGTATTCCAGGACGACGAGCACCAATAACTCCACTTATCATGATCGTCCACCCTCGATCCAATTCCCATGTAAATCTAGATAGTGGACCATAAGGTGTCAATCATCGAAATTACCAAGTGCACTTAAAACCTTTTAAGAGTTATAATAAAATATCAATAGTTGAAAACATTTATAAAATTATTTAGAACCTTTTGAGTGATGAGCCCAGGAAAAAAAAAAAACCTTGATGGATGGCATCATCTACCAAATCTTAGCTATCAAAATGTTTCTAGGCAATGAATGAATCACTTATTGATCATATGGATATCAAGCATATCTTAATGTGTTTACTCAATCATGCCCAGATATAAGCCATTATAATTGACTACGTGTAGGAGTGTACATCGAGTCGAACCGAGTCGAGTTGGCCTCAGCTCGACTCGACTCAACCACTAGCTGACCTCAGCTCGAACTCGGCTCGGCTCGGTCCTCGAGCCTGACCGGCCAGCTTGGCTTGGTTCGGTCAGCAGCTCGGGCCGAGTTCGCCATTGAGGCGTTTCCACAAACACCTGGATTGCACCTTCAAAATCCCTCTTTATGTGAAACAGAAGCAATGGTTTTACATGTATTTTATCAAACACCTTCTAAGTAACATAAAAACCAAGAAAAACCAAGAAAAAAGGGTATTTGTTTCATGTACATACCTTCCTTACCACCAGCCACACTTCGTTGAGTCATTTTATCAAACACTTGGTGAGTAACATCAATGGCAAAGTAACCGAGTCACCGAATTGGTTCAATCCGAGTTCGACTCAAGATGGATTCGATCCGAGTCGAGTCGAGCTGGGGCCTGCTCGAACTCATTTTCGAGCTCAAAAAATCAGCTCGACTCGGCTCGAATTCAACTTTGAACCAAGTCGAATCAAGCTTTTTCGAATCGAGTCGAGCGAGCTAACCGTGCTAGCTCGGTTCGTGTACACCCCTAACTACGTGAGGCAGGCTAAGGCGTAATACACTAAAAACTTGAAGTCTCCATATGTTTTTATGTCTAAGGATTAGTTAAAGTTAATACATACGAAAGTCAATTTAGTTCAAGAATGATGAGACTCTAAGTCTAGAGATGTGAATTAATCTTCCATTGTAAGCATCCAATGGGTTTAATAACAAAATCATATATCTATTAATTACTCACATTCTTATGTGGGATAGGGTAATAACATCAACTTGTTGTTGAGCTTGATGGTGGAGACCTTCCATCACAACTCATTATCAGTTCCCTCACAAGGATGACTACATAAGAATAATCATAGGATTGTTCTAAAACCTACTAGGTGGTCATGGACAAATAGATGTCGGAGTTGTGCATTAAAAAACTAATGTGCATCCTGATCCACTAGCCATGTGAATGTGATAGGGTCGATCACAGCTATGAATCTTTATGGCTATGGGTCTTATTGGATAATGTGATATAACTTAGATGATATTTGGTGTTCTCTTAAACTTATATGATATGGGTTGTGTGATGAGTTATTTGTCCCGTCCTTAGGAACTTAAAATTAGAAGCAATCATCACTATTCAAGGAGAGTTGTGTTCCATGATCTCGGTACCATGAACCGTGACCAACATAGATGCTTGAGATACATTTGTAGATATCATGTTTTAAGATGTATGCTCATCCCGTGTGAGGGGCTAACTTGGGTAAGATGAAAGGCTTTCACCATTGGAAGTAAACTTGGTTTCAGTTGTGCCTTTTCCCCTACCTTAAATGGGAGTGTGAGTGTGTCATAGATATAAGATCCTCATGTTGGACATTTGGACACTTGCAATGGAAGATTAAGTTCAAGTCAATAGCCTAGGGCCCATTAGCCTAGACCATAATCATGTGTTCAAGGACTTAATAGTGCACAAAGGATGATCAATCCTTAGACCTGACAATGTGTATAGGTCTTGAATCTTGATTGGGTGGCTTTGACTCTCTTTATTTACATTTCTCAAATGCCATTGAAAGTGGTTAATGTTGGGTATATCCATCGAGGTTCATTGATTCTTACATGGACCAACATGGGATCCATTAGATTTACTTAGGAAATTATTTCAGGGCTAGATCTTATTAGATTATGAACTCATCAAATGGTTTTATCTCTGGGCATAACACTAAAAAAAGGTTTTAATTAGCTTTATAAATACTTTTAACCATTTATTTTAACCATTAAAATTTATTTTATTGCACTTGATGATGATTTGTTGGCCCATATATGATAGGATACTACTTGAGCATTGTGGGATTTGGATCTTTGATAAATGGCCTAGATAATAGAAGGATTAGATAATGAGTATGTGTATGTATGAGGCAGATTGACAAACTTCTTTTACAGCATGGTATAGCCGAAGTTCGTAGGGTAGTGGAGCACCATAATTTAGTGACCTCTTAAAACTTAAATTTCCTTTCGTGCATACACACGCATAGAGAGAGAGAGAGAGAGAGAGAGAGAGAGAGAGAGAGAGAGCTTCGATACCCTGGTACAACACTTCGGGGAGAAAGGGAAGAGAGAGCGCGTTAGCATCCCTTCTTCCCACCCTTTCTTGATATCCATCACACGTCTGCATGTGTAGTTCTCTCGGCTCCTTCGTCGCCAATACGTTATGAGAAACCTCTTCAATTAAAGGATCAACATCGGAATTTACATGTGGAAATTTGTCCATGTAATTTATCTCGTTCAGGTATGATTTAGACCATTCTTGTGGTTTGATGTGTTATAGAAATTGGAACTGTTAACAGAATGATGGAAAGTTGACGGTGGTTATTGGGAAAAGGTGTGATATATTTTTGCTCAGAAGACTGGACTGATTTCGGCCTGATTAGGAACTAGATCGGAGACCAGCAACGTATGAAGGATTAGCCCTGCGTTGCGTCAGGGCTGCCATAGCTGCAAATGGACTGCTTAGTAGAGAGAGCTGAACAGAGCTATACCGCAAGATCTTCTCCACCATCGTCAGGGAAATTTTAACTATTATCAGAGGAAGCAGACCGGCTGAATTGGAGGACAGATTCACAATGAAAATTCAATCTAAAATCAGTTTGGAGCATCCGCCATCATCTAAAAAACCAAGCTAATCCAGTGCATTGGGCAAGTTGGGAAAGCACGGAATAATCCAGAGCATCTTTGTCATAGCATTTGGATCATTCAAATATGGGTTCCAACTCATGGCTAAGTGGTAGACACTGTGTTTCAACATTGGGGTCATGGGTTCCACCGCCCATGTGGAGTGTGTGGGTGTATGTGTTAAATAAATAAAAAATTAAAATTAAAATAAATTTTAAATTTTAAATTTTAAAAAGAAAAAAAAAAAAAAAACAAGAAGGCTTTCTTTTTTTTCGTAAGCTCTTTCGGCTTGGGTTCTGTGGATACCCTGACCCAAGGATGGTTCCATGGTTATTTAGAGAGCTGAGGTATTAGATGCTTGTCCCCCATTAGGTGTAAATATATACTTAGCTAATCAAATGCAGGTGCTCTCTCTCTAGGCGAAATTTATTTTTATTTCATCAGGACACCAAAATGGAGTGTCTGCATTTAAAACGGCAGAAATCCCCTAACTAATCCCAGATTAATCCCAAATAATCAAGTGATATGATAGTTGTACAACTAAATGAGAGAGATACGGTCTAGTTGGCAATACATTCGCGGTATTGTCCAAGTCAAAAGGATGAATTAGTTACAGCTTATAAATGAAACAGGGGGAAAAAGTAACCTGAGTGTAGAGTGTGGTGGGGGAAGTGTGAGCTCGCATTAAGAAATCGGTTCCCCAACGGATGGTGGAGAGAAGGTAGCTTAGTTGGTTGGCTGAAGATATTTGCTCCTTGAATTCAACAACAGCCCAACTCAATAACGTGATGCTGAAAGACACGGGCCATCCAAACTTGATGTTGTCACCGGCGTCGTAGTAACCACCCACCAACTTCACCTGCCAAAAGGCCCAAAACAACACCCACTTGGTGTAAGTCAGGCACAAAGACATACAGACCCAGAGACATCTATACCTGGTCTAACATGCCATCTGAGAGTCCAGAGTCACCCCTCCATTTGACTCGTTGATTGTGAGGCAATTTTCCAGAGCGTTGTCCTTCAAAGAACAAGATGGCTTTCTCCAGAGCATCCCCGTAGTTGAAGGCAGCCTTCTCATCCTCCACGGCTAACAATACCCCGCTAGCAGCAGCACCCCATACAACCGCTACTACTATTACTACCGCTCCTGTACCCATTTTCAATTGGTGTAGTCTACTTTTTCTATGTGATTAGAGTGGTGATATTTATAAAGGCCCGCCAAACTGTTGTGATTGGCTACTGCATGAATTGTCCATTTTGGGTCACATTGCAAGCCCCTAATAAAGAGATACGATCAGATACAGCCATTTTTTCCTGCCAATGCATCACATATGTATAATCTTGATCCTATCCGTGCAATAGATGGGCCACACCAGGATGAACCCAATCCACTGATTGGGTGGACCACGTCGGTACACAATGTCATACCATCAGCTGTCCATTCATACTGACATTGTCCTTGTACGTTTGGATCGGCCTGATTCCCAAATCAGGTGATCATCATCATAGGAATATTTGGCTCGATAGCGTGTAAAAATGTCTGTACCATACAATTTAGCATTTTGAAGTAGGTTTGGACACATGTAAAGTGTGTACGAAACCTATGTATGCTTTCTGGTATTGATGGCAGCAATGGTGACTTAAGTGGGGTGAAAATTTTTTAAAGTTTTTTATACATACCACCTTCTCTTTCTAATATATGCAAAATAACCCCTTTGTCATTATTGCCAGGTAATCCCCTTTTCTTTTTGGTACATGAGTTTATATGGCAATAATCCCTTTTTCTTTCTGGTACATAAGTCTATATAAAATACTATAAAATATCCTATGATTAAAGAGATCAAAGATATTATTGGCCGTTAAATTTGATCGTGAATCAAATGAAATGATGGTTTTTATCCTTTATTTTTTAAAAAAAAAAATTCTTTTATACCTATGCAAATATAAAAATATTATATGGTTGAGCACGATCTCAACCACTTGTAATGTAGTTCCCACCACGGGCAAATGATCTATAGACTGTGCAATAGTCTGTCATTCACAAGATTTGCGTTGGACTGTCCAAATGGTGGATCTTCAATCCATATGTGGTCCATCCATAACTTGTGATTTAAACCATCCAAATAGTAAATTTAGGCCATCCATATAGGGGTGTACATCGAGCCGAACCGAGTTGAGCTGGCCTCAGCTCGAACTCAGCTCGGCTCGGTCACCAGGCACACCTAGCTCGAACCCGGCTCGGCTCGGTGACCAAGCCAACATCTCCAACTCGAGCTCAGCTCGATCAACAATCGGACCAGTTCGAGCCGAGTTCGAGCCAGTTTCAAGATTCGAGCTTTCGAGCCGATTTTGAGCCAAGTTTGAGCGCGCGTGCGAGAGAGAGAGAGAGAGAGAGAATGCAGGGTCAGATGTGAAGAGAAACTCACGTGGCTCTTCCAAGGATTGGGCTGAGGAAAGAAAAGATGTTTCAACAGAAACTATAATGGAATAAGGGTTGAAAAAGAAAGAGGAGAATCAAATGCCCTACCTGATTTGATGATGATCTTGGCTATTGGTCTCTTATCAAGAGTGGCACAGATTCCACTGGAATGGGATGCCTCCAACTCCCAACCTAATGGGTAGAATCATCAAATGAAAAAAGTCTTTTTCTTGGAATCATGAGTGAGAAAATGTGAATGGATGGATGATTTGGCCGGTGGAGCTATTGAATGGATTTTTGCACCAATGGTTGTGAGAGAGAAAAGGTGGGGGGGACGAGCAAGGCCAGGGCTAGGAGAGAAGGAGCAAGGAGAGGGTGCTTAGGGCGGGCGGCTTTGTTTTGAAAAGGGAAATGAGATTTAGGGTTTTTACTTTTATATATATATATATAATACCGAGTCGATCCGAGTCAAGTCGAGCTAGGGTTAGCTTAAACTCGACTTGAACTTATTTTCGAGCGGTAAAAAACGGCCCGACTCGGATCGAATTCAGTTTTCAGTCTGGCCGAGTCAAGCTTTTTCGGGCCAAGTCGAGCGAGCAAACCGAGCTAGCTCGGTTCGTGTACACCCCTGCATCCATATGATGGGCTATCCACGTCATTTGATCTAAATTGTCTAAATTGTAGATCTAACCCATTCATACGGTGGGTAATTCTTAGTGTAAGATCAAAACCATTCAAATGGACTGTCTAAGCCATCTATGCAGTGGGCCATCAACAACACGTGTTACACGATCCAAATGGTAAATCTAAGCCAACCAATGATGTTTTATCTACAAAATCTTATTTAAAGCCTCAAAAAAGTAAATCTAAGCCATCTTTATGACAGGTCATCCACGCCATGCAATATAAACCATTTAAACGGTGGATTTAAGCCACCCTTATGGTAGGTAATCCACGAGATAAGATTTAAACCATCCAAATAAGCGATGTAACCAATTCATGTGGTGGGTCTTCCACAACGGGCTATTTAAACCATCCAAATGGGGATAAAACACATCCACATGATGGACCATCCATAGAATGCAATCTAAACCATCCAAATGGACGATCTGAGGCATGCATGCGGTAAATCATCCATTGCATAT
This sequence comes from Magnolia sinica, assembly GCF_029962835.1. Taxonomy (NCBI): domain Eukaryota; kingdom Viridiplantae; phylum Streptophyta; class Magnoliopsida; order Magnoliales; family Magnoliaceae; genus Magnolia; species Magnolia sinica. Next base: position 130,601,115 of record NC_080575.1, on the reverse strand, counting down.
TATTTAAACTACTCAAATGGTGAATCTAAGCCATTCATAATATGCAATCTAAACCATCCAGACGGTGGATCTCAACCATCCATATTGTAGGTAATCCACGTCATGCTATCTAAATCATCCATATTATTGTTTTAAGCCATCCATGACATTCAATTTGAACCATCGAATGCTGGGTCTAACCCATTCATGTGATGAGCCAACATGAAAATTGATATAAACCATCCAAAAGGTTGATATAAGCAATCCATGTGGTGGGTCATCAATGAAATGGGATTTAAACTACTCAATTTGTATATTGAAGCTATTCATTTAGCGGCCACCCATGACATGCTATCTACACCATCCAAAGGATGGATCTAAGCATCCATATGGTGATCCATCAATGGCATATCTAAGCATCCATATGGTGATGGATCAATGGCATGCAATCAAAACCATTCAAATGGTAGACCATTTATATGGTGTGCCTTCCACTGTATGTGATGTAAACCATCCAAATGGTGGATTTAAGGCATCCATACATGGATGGGTTAGATCCACCATTTGGAGGATTTAGATTGCACTTCGTGGATGTTCCACCATATGGATGGCTTAGATCGTATCCCATGGTCAGCTAAATATATGGATGACTTAGATTTACCATTTGGATGCTTCGAATTGCATGCACAACCCTTCACATGGATGGCTTAGATCATCCATTTGGATCACATGTCGTGGACGGCCCACGACGTGGATGGGTTAGTTTTACCATTTAGATTGTTTAGATCATATGCTTTGGATGGCCCGCAACATTAATGGTTTAGAAGTATCATTTAGATGGTTAGATCCCATCCCATAGATTGCCCACCACCACAATGATTGTTTAGATCCACCTTCTGGGTGGTTTAGATCATCACATCTCGTAGATGGTCTGCCACATGGATGTATTAGAATATTCCCCATCTGAATGGTTTATATAGCAATGCCATGGATGACCCACCATTTGATGGTCTGGATCATTTAGCCGCGTTAGGCCCACATTACCAATGGCAAGATTTCACCCAAAATTATATAACCTTGCTGTGTTTTCATAAGGATAAAATGGTAATTTTCCCTCTACACGAAAAAGGGGGAAAGCTGCCTTCATGTGGTCAACGGTAAATGTTCTTTTTAAGCATCAACTATGGCTGAAGGGTAACTGTCGAGTGTGTTATGATCCGTACATGGGAGATGGAAAAGGGTATAGCTGGCAATACTAAAACAACATAAAGGAATTATTTATAATGTTACAAATAGGGAGGGATGGTATATGTAAAAAGCTATTCCTATTTCATACCTACACGCGACGGGATTTGTTTCTATCAATTCAGTTAACGAGCTTGAGACGAAAGCAGTGGAGTGGTAGAAGGGAGAAGCCTTGCCCATTATTGCATTGATGACCTGAGACTGGAGACTAACAAGTAACAAACAAACAAAATTCATTTCCAGGGTTACCACTTTCTCCCCCATGTATTGTTTGTTTGTTGCTTCCCATCATGAGGGGATGGGTATTGATTGTTGCTTCCCATCATGAGGGGATGGGCTTTTGAGTATGGATGGTTGATTTAGTTTTTGGTCTTTGGAGTTTCTTTTAGCGTCAGGCGCGCACGATTCACCTTAATCTACTACGGATCGTTCCATCCGGTTCATATTCAAGTTGACAGAAACCGCCAATTTAATTTGTTGCCGATCACGCTGAATGGATGATTCTATCATCTAGCTTGTGTACAGATGAATCTGGGCCATTGAAAACAAAGTTCACGTTCAAATCCAGATACCACTCTTCAAGATTATTTTTTCAGTATAAATATTGAAACATAGCCGGTCTATATTAGTACCTAGGAGATGGACGGTTCCAGCTATCAGACTTTTCTGTATGTGGGTCCAATGGGGAGACGCAGGATAGGTGAAAGTTAGCTGCGACTCGCATAAAAGCAACTCTATACTGCTTATCATGACAGCCTAAGAAGATATGGAGGCCCATTCCTTCACTACATCTTATATGTAGGAAAACAAAATAATAATTTTGAGATAACTTTTGAAACTCTGGAAGGGTACGTGGCATGCTTCATACTCAAGCACTAAGAAAATATATGCATAGCGGACAAATTACTCAAATTTAGCCATAGACGTTTTGAGTTCCATATTAGATGGATTATAATCCGAAAGAATTCACTGATCTGATTATCTAGCTATAACTTATTGGTTGACATTTACCAAGTGATTGAAATGAAAATATCCAACGATACTAATTCAGAAAATAAGCAGCCCACGAATCAGAGTTTGGAATCTTTTAACCAATCTTCTTCTTTTATTTTTGAGATGCCAACTTCTTATAGCTGGCCAGGGAAATTTGTATGTTTACATTAAACTAGAGTATGGCGCACGTACAGTTTCTGAGTACCTGCATGCCATCCACTCCCCCCTGTATTATCCCTTATGAAAAATTCATCACAGAAGATTTTCATGGGGCATTTTCCCTTGCGTGTGGAGATAATGGTTGAGAAACTAACACGCCATAAAGAATGATGGTGCGCTTACTACCTTCTTATGTTTGCATGATTGTATCTGTGAATTGACCATGAAGGCCTCAAAACAGATGATCTACTCGTAAGAATTCTATAAGGTGGGACTTATTGATCAACCATTGGTCAACCATCTAGATTATCCTAATGGTTGGATAATGTGATTGGGTGCACCAGCGGACCCCACTAAGTTGTGATACATTCAGAATTCATGTAAGGGGTGGTGTGCTACTACTATGATGCACACACGGTGTCTTGATAGAACTGGGATAACTAAATTCATGTGGAGCCTTAAGGGAGAGGAGTTTTGATGGGTTTCAAACTCCTCTACCCGCTATTATTATAAAAACAGAGTTGGGTCCCCAATCCAACATCACCGATAGACGTCTTCTCTAATGGGTGTAAGGAAAGGAAGATCTCAGAGCTCCGATTTGACAATAATGGCGGCACATATAGGTAAGCCACCTTCTTCATCGGTCCTTCATATCCAATGCACAGCAGGTCCTTCGGCAATTCTGCATTGTGAAGAACTAACAGTTGGTATCAGAGACACTGTGCATAAGGTTAATGCAACAACCCGACTTTTTGAAACTTGAAAACCCAGGTGTTAGCAAGGATGCCACACACGTGTAGCCTTTTACAGTAATCAGAGTGCAATAAAGCTAGAAGCAACCATGGTAGACCATTTCATAGTAAATCATATCTAAAATTCTAGTCCGCTCAGTTGGGGACCATTTAGTACAGACCATAAGGTCCAAATGTTTCAAGCATCAATAATTAGGAATGGAAATAAATGTATCTATTGATTTAGCCCGTAAAACTCTGTCGCTTCCTGGAGGGGCTCCTCTTCATAGAAGTTTTCTCCCACTCCCGTGGGATCTGCATCCAAGTTCACCCCATAAACACCCTCATCTACGCCTGCATCATCTGTACGGTTATATATTCAAAGGATGAGTGGCCAGCTTAGTGGGAACTCCCCTCAAGATTTACACACTACCGCATTAACCAAGCATTGTTTTAAACAATAAGACATACAAAACATTTCATGATACGATCTTGTTTAAGTGCATGGATGCGTGAATGCACACCAACTGGGGATGCATATCCAGTTCGCTAAACGAGTGAACCTTTCAAACAGTCAGTCCATTCATACAAGAGAATGGCCCTTTCAAACAGTCAGCTCATTCAACTTGCAAGGTAGTGGGCCTTTCAAATAGTTAGCTCACTTAGACATGAATGGCCCTTTCAAACAGTCAGCTCATTCATGCCTAGGGATGGGTCTTTCAAACAGTCAGCTCATCTCGAATATGGGAATGGACCTTTCAAATAGTCGGTCCATTCAGGCAAGAGAATGGATCTTTCAAACAGTCGACTCATTCAACTTGCAAAGGAACGCGTCTTTCAAACAGTCGACTCGCTCAAGTAAGATAGTTGGCCTTTCAAACAATCGGCTCACTTAAGAAATGAATGGCCTTTCAAACAGTCAGTCCATTCAAAAATAGAAGTGTCATGAATGCATAATTAATCCAAGCCATTATTATTCCAATTTACAAGCAGCTAATTTAGGTAGACATTCAAATAAGTGTAATGGCTCAAGGTTTACAAGCATGCATTACATAAATGTCCTTTAAGCATATACCACATATATAGGTTTCCACAAAATAAGTATTGAGCATGTAATTAAATTCAATAACTAATGCAAATAATTTTAAAAGTAGAGTCATTAATTATTAGGTAAATTTATAGTTGAACTACGCATGAGTTAACATGGAAGAGGAAAGCTCAAGGGGTAGAATCCTGTAAGACCTGTATCCTAGTCCGTACTGTTCCGTCGACTCCTGCAATCCTTCCCGTTGAAGTCTGGCAATTTGCGACGTATAATCGATATTTGCGCGCGACCCTAAGCCGTATCCTATAGAATTGAGTCGGCTTAATCCGAGACTTGTGCCATTGTGACCGCACTGTCGCCGCTGTTCCGATGCCGCGTCTCGCGCACTGATCCGATACCCTGGTTAAGAGATGTAAGCTGGCGTTTATTTCGAAGAAAACACTGCGCGTTGCAAATCTCAAGAGAATCTCTACAACATGTCTCATCAATCAATCAATCACTTCATCAATCAATCAATCACTTATATCAAGTACACATCATCTTTCACTCAATCCGCAAGCAACCACCAAGTCAACTCTTTCTCACCCTCTCTTACACAACCATACATGTCAAGTACACATCATACATCACTCACCCTTTCACCCATCCATCACCTCTCTTTACAACCCCTTCTCTCTCTCTTTCTCAACACACAAGTCCAAGCAACCAAAAACACTCACGTCCAAGCTCTCTTCCATGTGAGAATGTGTGTGTGTGGCCCACCTTCCCATCCCAAAAACCTTCATCCTAGTCATTCAAACATCATCTTCCACCATCAAAGTGAGACACAAGGAGATTAGCTTTCCAACGGACCAAGAAGATCGAAGGTGGGTGCTTATTAGGCTAGATCTTTTCATGTTTTGATGATAGGCCAAGTGAGGCCTACGGATTGATGGTATGGATCTCACTTGGGACCCTAGATGTGGCCGATGGCCCATCTTTATTTTATTATCATTCCATGATAGGGCCATTCTCCATGGACCCCATCATGATATTTACTTTCTAGTCTAAAAAGGGGTCATCTGGACCTTACATCTTAGTGGAGAAGGGATCTCCACCGTTGATCTTTGATTTGGTGGGCCCACATGCAATGGGACCCACTTGATGTATGATTGGATGCTTGAAACGGAGGGCCCATAGTATCGGGGTCCCTCCATCATGCGTGTCCCTCTATCTTTCTCTCTCTCTCTCCCCCTCTTTTTTTTGTGTGATGAGGTGGCTGTGTGGCCCACTTGGATGGACCCCACCATGAAGCATGTATTGGATCCAATCCATTTGTAGGTGGGGCCCACTTTATGTGTTGTCCCACACCACCCAGCCATGTGGTGGCCCACCTGAGTAGGGCCCGCCTTGAACGTTGGTGTGAGCCAGGACATCCAGCGTCCCTGGACGCTGGACGTGAAAACAAATATAAGCTCGATTTTAAGCTTATTGGGTAGGCCACTTGTGTAGGCCCCACCTTGATGTATGTCTTCAATCCATGTCGTCCATTTCATTCCTCAGCCCGTTTTAGGCGTTGAGCCGAAAAATGAAGCCCATCCGATCTTTTAGCGGGCCATAGTACATAAAATAGTGGTTTCTACCGTTGAAAAATCATCCTGCCGTTTCTATACACCGAAAAATATTAGATATTGGGCTTGTTTGGCTTGTCCCGAGCCATGGGAACCAGTGGGCGGGGTAGATTTGCCTGATGCCGGCCCCACACGTGAAAAACCTCAGAAAAATCAATTTCAAAAAAAATAATAATAACATGCAGCAGGCGCTGCTGTTGCAGGGGGCAGGCAGCGCCTACGTCATTACGGGCAGGCAGACGACAGTGACCCACGGCCCCCGCCGTGAGCCCCACCATGATGTATGTTTAGTATCCAAACCGTCCATTGGGTGGGCCCCTCCTTGAAGTGGGCCCCCCTCCAAAAATCAGCCCGATCTAAAACTCAGATGGCCCACATCATGGAAACAATGGGATTGAACATCTACCCTTAAAACCCTTTTGGGTGCCACAGAAGTTTTTGATGATTATGAAAATTGTTTTTCCTATTCAGTCAAGGTCCGTGTGACCTTATTAACAGGTTGGATTGCATATAAAAATAATGGTGGGACCCACAGTGATGTATGTGTTTGTTTCCCACCGTCCAGGCGGACGGTGGAGCCCACAGTAATATATGTGTTCCATTCGCACCATCCGCCACAATGATATATGTGTTTATTCACACTGTCCACTGTTTGGACAGTGGGACCCACCATGATGCATATGTTGCATCCAAACCGTCTATCCATTTTGAAAGATCATTTTATGGCATGAGCTAAAGAATGAGGCAGATCTAGAGTCATGTGGACCACACTATAGAAACAGTGTTGGATTGAATGTCCACCATTAAAACCTTTGGATTACAAGGTTGGACAAGTATGATATTTGGTTTCCCTTTAAATCCAGGTCCTTGTGACCTTATGAATAGATTGTACAGGAAATAAATGCTATGGTGAGCCTTGGGAATTTTAGTGATGGAAATCATTATCACCACTTATTTTGGGTGTGGCCCATTTAATATATATATATATATATATATATATATATATATATATATATATATATATATATATATATATATGGAGCCTATTGGCATGACCCATTTGATACACGTAAGGCCCATGTGATTAGGCCCATTTTGATGCATTCTAAGGCCCATGGGTTATGGCCCATTGCAATATACATAAGGCTCATTGGTGCGGCCCATTGATGTGGCCCACTTGATGAATATAAGGCCCATGTGATATGGCCCATTTGATATATTGAAGGCCCAATGTGAAGTACCTAAGGTCCATTGCAATGTGTGATCCCAACATGGTTTAGTTAATGATGTTTATGGTAGGCTATGCCTTGGGAGCAATGTTGGTTTGACGTCCACATTGTAAGGTAATGTTGGTTAAATGTCTGCATTACGACTCTCCCTAGGGCCCATTCATAGGCCCATACTTGTTGTGTGAAGGCCGTCTAGGCCTATCTTCGTTGTGAAGATAGTTCATCGTTTTATAACATGCTTAATATAATTCTATGCCCCATGCCATACGCATCATATGTATGCTTGATATGAGGTATGTTTAATCAAAGCATAAGCCGTTGGGCTGAGGCATTTACGGGACTCCTTATGAGACAGAGTGCCCCACATGAGCACATGGTACGTGCGGGATTGTTGCATGATTGTACGGTGTGATTCATGCATCTCGCATATGAGTGACTTGATCATTGTACGCCCTAGTGACATCAGGGTCGTAACTCCACAGGCACATCGTGGATGGCCGTATCGGATACTGGAAATGCTTGGTTCTAGCACTGTGGGCACTTAGGATGTCCTTGAATGAAAGTCTCAGAACCTTTTTGGTACCAAGAGTTGCTCCAACGTCTAGACCGAGTGAATACACGAGCGCCCAAGTGCCCAATACCAGTAGGCCGCATCTCCCACTGTGTCGTGGTCGGTTGAAAGGGGGTGTGGCCTTATCCGCCCAAGTGAGGGGGCTATAAGCTAGGCTGGGTTTGACCAGCTCGCAAATGAGTCCGCTATCGATGAGCCGGGTAGGTATTGACAGACTACTGGTCAGGCGGATAGTGTAGTCTCTTCCACTTGCTTGACTGTGCAGCTAGGAAGGAGGCAGTCAGTGTGAGGTATATTAGACCCCGGTGATATCCAGAGAGGACCTGTACTGATATGTGTACTTGATGAAGACTGGCATTCTTATTTTGCATCTCGCATATGACATTTGGCTACACAGGCCTCGCATCATATGGCCTTGGTATGGTCGATAGTATTCATGTCTTGCATCACATAGCTTTGATACAACTGATAGCATTCATGGACTTACCACGTATTTCCGTATTACTCTGATATTGTACACTTGGCACTTGCCTTACGCACACACTTACACCATCCTCTAAGTTTTTGTAAGCTTATGCACGATCGTTGCGTACAGGTGTCGTTGGACAACAGCAATGTTGAGGCAAGAGTGCGCATCTGATCATTTTGGAGTTTTTTTTTCACCTTGTATTTCCCTTCCCGCGTTGTACTTAAAGTTTTTAATATAGTGGATATGTGGTGATGTTGTTTTGTAACTTAGTTATACTTGTGCTTATGCTCCATCACAAAAAAAAAAAAAAAAAAAATATCATACTGAAAATCTTCCTTGTAGGATCCCAGGATCGGAATCTAGCATGTGAGTGTCGGGATCCGAGAATGGGGCACTACGGAGGCTGTCGGCGCCGGATTTGACGATCGAAAATTTTGTGAGCCCGTTTTCCGAGTTTGGGGCATGACAAATCCTCACCTTGGGAGTCATTTTTCCTTATGGTGGAGGAGTGTGTGAGTGTGTGCTCCTTAAGATTTAATCTTATCTGCTTTCCTTCTAATTGGAGTAAGGCGGTCGTTTCAAATCAGTTTTGAGCGGGAGTTACCTGCCTAGGTGAAGACATGGTCAAATAAGGCATTGAATTTGGAAACCCATTTACTTTATTAATCCCCAAGTGACAAAGTAATTGAGGAACATCTTCCTATAGTCTTAGTTATCAAAAGGAGGCGATGGGCTTGATTTCCACCATACTTAAGTAAAGGTCCAGCTTGCTACACCCTCAATTGTTGTTGTCCAGGGGAACCAATTCAGATTAACCTTTCCTAAACCTCATGTCTTGCCAAGTTAAAAACCTACAACCTACTTAATAAAGTAGTTTAATCATAAGAAGAGGCTCAACTGAAGATGTAACTCAGTTAGGACCAAGAAACCAGGTGTTGTTACTGGTGGTGTTACCAAACCCGAGTTGGACCAAGTTGGTGCTAATCGAGCAGCAACCGAGTCGAGTTGACTCGGTTGGATCACTCGGATCCACCCAAGTCCTCCCTTCCTTCTCCTTCCTTCTCTCTTCCCTGTTCTCTCCCTTGCCCTCTTTCTTCCTCTCTAGGTCTGGTCCAGGTATGGATACCAGAACCAAGCCTGAGTTGTGCCTAACTCAGTGACCCGAGACATGACTCAGCAAAGCACGGACACGGACCAGTCGGACTTAGTTCCAAAACCCGACTCCAACAGCCACCAGCCCTCAACCTCTCTCTCTCTCTCTCTCTCTCTCTCTCTCTCTCTCTCTCTTCATCTCTTCTCTCTTTTCTCCCTAGAACCCTTAGAGTCTGGACTCGGTTGGGGGTCTGGGCAAACCCAACCGAGTTGCACAGCGAGCTGCTGGAACTCGGCGGAGTTGGATGGACGTGCAACCACTCTCTCTTCCTTTCTAAACCTCTCTTTTTATCTCCTTCTTTCTGGCCGATTCTCCTCCTCCTTTCTTTCTAACGCAGGACAATTAACCACTTGCTCTAAAAGCTCAAACTGTTAGTTAACCCCTTCATCTCATAGCCCAGGCCCCACATCTCATGGATTAGGACCTCGATCGAACCCCCTTCGTGGGCCCCAAATCACATGGGTACCGCCTCACATGGCCTACCCACCCCGAGTGTGTTCCCGCATCCCATAGGCTAACCCACTCGACCCCGATGTGAAATGTGTATTAATCACCTCTAGTGAGGAGTCTCGAACACGAGACCTCTCCCGTCGGCCCCAAATCACATGGGTCACCCGCCCCAAGTGTGCCCCTGCATCCCACCGGCGACCCCACTCCAGTCCAGTGTGAAAATGCCCCTACATTACTTTCTTCCTCACGCAGCTGCTACCAGCCTGCACTGACCCAACTCGTTCCACTTTGAACGGTCGACTTGGTGCAGTGCAGCACCGAGTTCAGCATCTTGCAGTGGCTCTCTCTCTCTCTCTCTCTCTCTCTCTCTCTCTCTCTCTCTCTCTCTCTCAATGGTGTCTACGGGCTGCACTGACCTGACTCGATCCGACTCAGACGGTTCGACTTGGTGCAGTGCGGCACCTGGTTTACACCCACACTCGGCCTGACCTCTCTCTCTCTCTCTCTCTCTCTCTCTCTCTCTCTCTCTCTCTGTGAGTTTCTTGGTGAGAAACCCGAGGAGGTAAGGACCTATTTATAGAGCTAGGGCCGCACTTATCCTCCAACGGACGGTCCGGATGTTGTGGTCTTGGGCTCTCTCTCTCTCTTTCTGTCTAGCATGGAAACGATCCACCAGTGGGGTAGTTTTCTCGTCATCATGGCCCACCGAATGGGCACCTTTGATCTAGAAATGGGGCCCACTGCATCATGGTGGGTTTCCCGGTTAAACGGAGAAGATGACTGCCCGTTAATGGTAGATTTCCATGGACGGTATATTTGACTGATCCAATCCATTTGGAGGGACCGAATATATCCCATGATCATTATGGGGCCCACAAATCACGTCCCTGATCAACTGTCTAAACATCTCACGAGTTTCTCCCGCCGCAGCTCTTTTCTCGTGCGGACTAACGATATTTTCGGGAAGCCGTTGCTACCCTAATGTGGATGGTCGGGATGGCTTCCAGAGCTCGAGCGGAAGGTTTGGATCCAGCCAGCGTGGTTTTCCCGAAAAGAAAAGCAGCCAACCGCCTTTTGTTATTAGCAGCATGCCTCACCTTTCTCGGCGTCGAGAGAAGGGCTGGGATTTGCGTTGGATGGAGGGCTAGGATTTTGCGGGACAGAGCAGACGCAAATTGCCAAAGTGGCAACTACACGTGGCCCGTTTTGAGAGGAGATCGATGCACGTACCTGTGTGGGTCCTTGCTTGCGCGCGTGTGCGCTGCATGGTGACGAACAGACAACGTGTCCCTGGTCGTATGGGGCCCCACTGTCCAATTGACGGTTCGGATCAGGGATCAGGCCTACTTGGTGGGCCACTTAATCCTCGGACGTTCAATCCGTTTGAATTTTCTCGCGGGCGGGAAAACGGAAGGAAGAAAATCTTCTTCTTTTTTCTTTTTTTTTTAATCGAGTCCGTTCTATTATCGAGGTTTTGACCCGAACCGTCGGTCCGGTGCACTGCAGGCGTGGTCCTTGCATTGCACACTCAACGTGTTGTGGGGTCCACCTGGGTGATTTTCATGGATCTGCTTCGTTCATCTGATCATCCTGTGCATGAATGGCCCTGATCACAAGAATGGGGCCAATCTAAAGGTCAGATGGACCGCTCTCAACGTCTGTGGTCCATTCCCTTTGGTTTCTATTACTCCAGCGGCCTGATTGGTTTAAATCTGAATTCCCACGGCTGTTATGGCACTAGGGACTTGTTCGGGTACTCACTCTCTTACTATTAACGCCCATCTGACAAGTTCTAGCCTTACTGGCATCCAAACGACCCAATGGCTGGATCTAGTGATTTAGACTTCTAGATCTAAGATGGTCAGTTGGATCTGTCTATCACGGAATCGAAATTCTACAAAAAAAAAAAAAAGGCTTCTCTAATATATGAGGGCCCATTTTGAATAATAACTGACGGACTACTTAACATATGGATGTGGATTGTTTTCGGCGGTTGGAACGTGATCGTTCACCTAAGCTAGGTTCATGCTTATATTAAAGTACTGAAAAGTGTGGGGTGTTACACTTAAAGGTATGGAGGATCGATTTCAATAATTAGTGATTTTGAATCCCAAATCCCGAATTGGAATTTCAGGTGTTAATCCCCGATTCCAAACACCAATTAGGGATCTTTTGATTCCCAAATTAGGGTAATTAGGGATTTGAATACCAAATCCAGAATCGAGAATTAGGGATGTCGAATTCCGATCTCAAATCAGCAATTAGGGATTGTCGAATCCCTAAATCTAAACACTGGGATCTCAAATTTCGAATCCCTGTATCCAGAGATTGGAATTTCGCATTCGATCCCAAATCGAGACAGCATTAAGGGTTTTGATTCCGAAATCCCAAATTGGGGATTTTAGGTACTAATCCCCAAATCCAGAAGAAATTGGAAATTTAGAATTAGATTCCTGAATCCAGAAAAACAGTTTTTTTTAATCTATAGAAAACTAGGGATTTGAATCCCAGATTCAGAAATTAGGGATTTTAATTCCAAAACTGGAATTGAACATATCTATTCCTTAATCAAAAACCTTACCTACGGCTGTCCATCCCAACAAGCGTGATAGCCTTCGTAGCCCTTCCGCTTTCACAGATGGTGGATCTTGTAAAACCCCTCCATTTGCAACGGGTCCTTGTAGCCATGGCTAACGGCACCCGTGCTTCCGATCGCACGAGGAAGCCAATGCGAGGGCCTCCTCTCGTTCCTCTTGTAATGGCGAACTGCGTTCCCTCAAGGAAGCCAGCACGAGGGCCTCCTCTCGTTCCTCTTATAATGGCAAACCGACTTTTTTTATTCCGTCGGGCCAACGGACCCGATTACAGTGATTTTTTGGGTCCACCTTCCACACCCGCGTCAGGACCCGAATAAGACCCTTTCAAGAGTGTTGGGCCTGACTGATAAATGGGGCGCATTAAAAAAAAATGGTTCATTCGGGCTCATTCTACATCTCTCACGTGGACCACATTAATGGGCCATGTGTATGGGATCTAAGTTAGGCCTATTCTTTTAGGACCAATTAAGTGCAAATTCAATCTTTGGGGCCTCCCTTTGGTACCATTTTTTAGATCTGGTTCCTAGATCTGGGCCATCTGTTAGTTCAAAATGAGTATATAAATTCGGCTCATTCACTAGATGGACAACAAAGAATGCTGACTTTTCATCAGTGGATATTAAAAATATGATCTGATCTGTCCATCTTATGGACACTAATGCATGAATCCAACCAGTCATCTAAATGGTTCTATGCTAACTTTCTATCTTGTGAATATCATATGCTAGACTTGTAATGCTCATTAATGACGACATGATCATACAGAGTGTTGATTCGGCCCATTTTTGAGCCCATTACCCATCTTTAAGATTCCTCAATTTTTCAACTGGTCAATACCAACGACCTTGTGGGCCGTATCAGACTGATTTAGATATAATCCATATTGAGGGCAGGATTATACTCGTAATCCTAAGTCCATATTCATGAGATTAAATCCGGTTGTGTTAGCAACCATAGTGACCTCAATCGGTGAAAATTTTATGAGTCCAAAATTGTGTAATTGGGATTAAGTTAAAGGATTGCATGCAGTTTCGTTCATACTTCATGCAGACGGTGACGAAAACACAGATGATCACCTTTTGGCAGAGACTTGAATAAGGTGGAGTGAATGGTGTTGGTGATGTAAAGTTAAAAGACTCATCCTACCCACAGGTGTTGAATGTCTCAGATTTATATGATTGACATCGCTTAGCTTCATGTTTAGGAGGGTCACTATTATGTTATCACTTCCTCCCATAGGAGGAGTAATAATGATATAACCAACTCTCACCAGGATCAGATGTTTGGGCTCATATTCATCCTGAATAGTTCAGTTGATGACCCCCACCAACTAAATTAATAAGTTTTTCCTAATATTTGTTTCTATTCATAAATTATTTTATGAAATAATGCACTAATGTGAGTATATATCTCTTTTATTTCAGTCTCAATTCCAATTCAAACGCACCATGTTCCTGCCCTAACCGGGACAAATTATGTTCAACAGAAAGAATCAATTGGAATTGTCATGAGTTGCCTACAATTAGACCTTACCTTGGTAAAACCAGAGCCTCCAAGACCATCTGATAATGCTCCCGAATTGGAGGTTGACCATTACAAGACATGGTCCAGATCAAATAAAATGTGTCTCAAAATAATAAAGTATTCAATTTCTGAGTCCATGAGACATGCTGTGCCTAATGTAGATAAGGCTAAAATTTTCCTAACTGAAATGGGAAACCGATTTAAGAAATCGAATAAGGCTAAAGTATGTTTTCTTCTGAACAAATTAACCGGCTCATCTTATGACAAAAAATGAAATATTCGTGAATACATTATAATGCAGATCCAAGTTATATCTAAGATTCAATCTCTAGGCCTAGAAATTACAAATGACTAATTGGTTCACTTGGTTATGAACAACTTACATTCTCAATACAATACGTTTCTAGTGAACTATAATACTCTAAATGACAAATGGACATTGGATGAATTGATTTCTCAGTGTGTTCAAGAGGATGATAGGATCAAGTTGATAGAGAAAGCACAAAATGTTAATATGGTAACCTCAGGACAAGGACATGAACATGGGCATAAAGGAAAAAAGACAAAGGAACAAAGATTCTAATAATGGATCCTCAAGTCCTCCGGCAGGAATTATGAAAATGGACCTGGAAATAGATCGAGCCGCAAGCGGGCTAAAGGTAATAATTGTTTCTTTTGCAATAAGTCAAGTCATCAAAATAATGACTGTATGAAATATAAGCAATGGCTCGTAAAGAAGGATAATGATTCTATTCTAGTGTTTTTTTAATCTAATCTAACTGATGTGTTGGTGGATTCTTGTTGGATAGATTCAGAAACTACTATTTACATTTGTACTTCTATGTAGGACTTACTATAGACTATGCTATCAACTGATGCAAAGCGCTCAATATACGTATGCAATAGTGTTAAAGTCGACGTGGAGACTATTAAAGTCTATAGGCTTAGGTTAAAGTCAGGTTATTTATTGAATTTGGTAGATACATTTTGTGTACCTAATATAAGGCATAATTTGATCTCTATTTCTTGTTTAGATAAATTGATATATTCATTTCAATTTAAGAATAAATGATTAAGTATTTACTTTAATTCGATTAAAGTTGGGACTGGCTCTATGGTGAACAACATATACCATTTAGACTTGAATACTCACACGTCTATAATGTTAATGGCCTGCATGGAAATAAAACAGGATCTAAACGAAGACTAGACTATGAAAATTCCTCCATATTGTGGCATAGGCGGTTGTACCATATCTCTCGTGAGAGATTGGATAGGCTTGTGGGAGAAGGAATTCTTCATTCTCTAGACTTCTCCAAAACTAAAAAAAAAAAAGTGCAATAAGGAATCTGAGACTCTTGGAGGTAATACATACGGACATTTGTGGACCATTCCTTACAGCATCCCGAAGTGAACACAAATATTTTATTACCTTTATACATGACTACTCTTGTTTCAGGTAACTCCATCTTTGTAACACCCCGTACTTTCAAGTACTCGGGTGCTACTATAGAGATCTGAATCAGCTTACACCTGTGTGAGAACACACGTGACTCACCTAATGCATCATCATCTAATGGCCCCCAATCTATCAATCTCGACCATCTGATACGATCTCATTCAAATATTAGGCCACTTGACCGTTGACTCTTAAGACAGACAAATCTAATCCATATTATATTTATACATTCGTAAAATAAATTATATAAGTTACGAATCGTAAAATTTATTTTACAAAGAGTAATGAAAATTTATAATAAATAATGTCTCAAATAATTTAACATTTTAACATAAGACATGCATAGCCATACAGATAATAAACAAATAAGATGTATAAATCCTTGTTCCCTTTTTCACTAATGTCCATGTAATTTTATCCAAACTCTTGATAAGTGGACAAATAAATAGACATGACCCACAATAACAATTTTAGAAAAAATAAAATAAGAAAATGACAATATATATATATAACGTAACGTGAATATGTACACTATGAAATGTATATATTTTTCATGATAAAATGATATGTACGTATTTAATGTATATAAGACATTATAAAAATAATATTAAATAAACACAATGAATGATGATTTCACGACATAAAATCAAGTTTTAAATAATAAGGTAGCATTGAATAATTTTTTTTTAAAGTAATGTACAAAAATAATAAAAATTACATTAATATTAGTCTCTGGGTAGTCACTCATTACAAAAGACATACAAAAAGCCAATAAGACCCTTTTAACCGTTGACATCCGATTTCAGAATCATCCGACCCTCAGATCAGGGTAGGTACATAATTGGACCCTCCAATTGGTTAGTATGGCCCACCTGAGCTTTGGATCCGCCTGATTTTTGGTGTAAAGTCGTATACAGGACCTCAAAAACTAATGAACGGAGTGGATTTAACATAAACATTAAATTGGCCCACACACATGGTGCATGTACACCTTAAAGATAGTGTGCACGATGTGCACTGGACCTAGCCTAACGGTCAACCGCATTTGACCGATACTACTCGCAAAAAAATGAGGATTTCTCCCGCCCATTTTAAGAATTTGAAAGTGGAAGACTTGAGGGCTCAAATTGGGCCATCTGAGGGACTTTCAGGATGATCCAAACCGTCCATTTCACTCACTGGGGTCCCCTGATCAAAACCACATTGGTTCTTTAACTCATGCATTAAAACAATAAAGATCATCGCCAACCGTTCATTTCCTTAATGTGGGGCCGAGATTCGATGAGAGGGACCATCAGATGGCTTGTTGGGCAATCCAACATCCCATGGACCGGAGGTTATCATCCTTCCTCCTTGCCAGCTGAGAACAGTCTTCTCACAGCCCAAAAATGGCTGACAGCTAAGAAGGAAGAAAAAAAGAGACTTTCTTCTTTTCGCTAGCAACGGCTGTCACATTGGTGACCATCCGATGGGCCACGTGGCTTCATCTCAGCCCTCTTAAATGGAAGTTACGAGATGGGATGAAGGTATTTCTCATCTCATGAGAATGAGGAGGGAAATAGAGAAGATCTCGTGAGATGGAGCAAGATCTCAACTGAGATCCGAAATGTGGGCCCTACACCGCTAATGGGACCCATCCAGACCGATCAAATGGTCTGTATTTCCCTGATAACCCCTAAGTAGAAATCCACCATTGTTAGGTGGGTCATCTTCCTCAAAAAACCCACCCAACCGCGGATGCAAGATGGGCCCCACCAGACCTAGGAACTGTGCTTCTAGGTAGCTCTGGGTGCCACCAATGTATCCCCAAACAGGGATGGGCCCCATGCACGGTCGGCATCCGATCTCAACCGTTTAAAATAAAGGACACCTCTCAACCATCGGATGCACTTTCCTTGCCTATACAGGGGAGGCTCAGCCCTCCCAGGACTTGCACAGAAAGAAAGACGAGAGGAAAGGAAAAGAAGAGAGAAAAGAGAGAAAGGAGAGAGAGAGTGGAGTCCAGATTCGCCAGGTAATCGGCCCAAACTTCTGTTCTTTTCTTTCTCCTCTGTTTACTTCTTCGTTGCGTACAGATAGCAGCCCTGCTGTAAGCCACACTTTAGGCCAAAACGTGACCTGAAAACAGGCTTTGTTGAGGGGCCAAAAATGGCCTGTGAATGGACGTAGCATAGATCTGAGTACCAGCGTTAAAATAGCTTACCAACAGGCTCTGTTTGAGCTCTAAAAACAGGCTGAAAAACGACAGGGAGCTCACCATCAGAAAATCGGTGGAACTGCACCACGCCAACAGCTGGGCCACGCCACTGATGATGGGCCTCACGTTGATTCCAGATGGGCTGCACTGTTTGGTGGGCCGCACCATGAATAAAGATGATGGTGGGCGGCACTTGGGATGGAATCCCAGTGGGCCGCACCTAAAACTCCATCTCAGTAAGCCACACAAGCACTGTGGGCCTCACCAAACATCAGGGTGGGCCACACAAACACTATGGGCCTCACCACCAATCACAGTACACCTCCCTGCGTTGAAGCTGATGGGCTGGTGTATTCCACACCAGCTATGTAGCTGTGTATTGACGTCAGCAGGTTCCGTGGGACCCCCCCGCGTGTATTGACGTCAGCAGGTCCGTGGGACCACACACCACCACCCACCCGCCCCCCCCCCCCCCCCGACTATATTTTATATGTATATCCTACCCGTCCGTCGGTTCTGGACGGGCAGGGCCCACTTTGGCATGCAGTATATGCTCACCGTCCATCTGGCATGCTGCATGGGAAACCCCCTGATGTATATGTTACATCCAAACCGTCTTTCCACCTGACGGGAAGTGAAGCAGATTCCATCCTTTGATGGGCCACGTATGTGGACCCCACCTTGATGTATGTAATTCATCCGACCCGTCCACCCAATTGGGAAACTCGTCCCAAGGGCCTGAGAAGGAAAAATAAGACAGATCTAGTTCTCACGCGGACCACATTGCAACCTGTAAGGGATTGAACGTCTACCATTGAATCCCGTTTGGGATCCTGAAGTTTTGGATAAATATGAAATTTGTTTAGGTCTGTGTGATCTTATCAACAGGTGGGATGAAAAATAAACGTTATGGTAGGCCCCACGTGGGACCCACCTGATGAGGGACGGGTTAGCTGGAACGCCCATACCAGCTATATCTGCTATATTGACAAGCAGCAAGTTCTGTGGGTCCATTTGATCCTCAACGTCCGTCCATCTGGACGGTGGGCCAACCATCCCGCCAGCAGCATAACTACTGTGTTACATCAGCAAGTTCTGTGCACTAATCGTGTGGTTTGTGTGATATCTACACTGCCATCACTGGGATGGGGGACTACGGTAATGTACGTGGGTCCTGTAAAGTTTTAACTGTGAAATTCATTATCACCACTGCCATTTGTAGTATGGGTCAGATGATCTCTCGATGAGATTCATTTTGGGTAATACTCTAAAAATGGATGAATGGTGTAGATGGTGGGCCCATCCATGGGGCCCACCTGATGTATATGAGGTTCATATGTGAGGCCCAATTCAGGTCTTAGCTGTGGACAAACTCCAAGCCCAGTCTGGGCCATTAGTTGGGACGAAAGCCTGTAGGCCTAGTCACCTCTAGGCTGGCCCAAACAACCTCAAATTTGGGCCCTTCAACCCCACACATTTTTATGCTTCGGACTTGTTGTCTAATAACAACTAACTCTCTAGAAAGCTACTTACGTACCTTGGGGCCACTAACTACGTGCAGAAATCCAAATCGAGGGACGTACTACGATCCATGGGTGATGATTTCTTCCCCTTGAGCTTTTCATTTTTCCATTAGCTTAAGTTATAGTTTTATTTTAATTCAAATTGATAATTGTTATCTCCATCTTATATTCAATTGTATAATTGAATTGCTACATCACATGCTTAATGTTATCCTGTATATTTAATTCATGATATTGGATTATTTGTGGATTACTTCTAGGATTTAAACTAGTACATTAGTAGGAAACCCTCACTTATAAATGTACACCCATACTTGGGATGTAACTCAATTGATGGTGATTGCAATGGACTTTCGACCTGGTGGTTATTGTGTGGTGGTCTAGACAGATCATTAATGTAGGCCTACCATCCATAAGTTGTTGTGTCTAAGTGGTTTTCAAGGATAGTCTTTTATCTCATGGTTTTGATACTCGCCCTATGTGGCTTATTTTGATAATTGCCCTACGTGGCTTGTTTCGATATCGCCCTATGTGGCTTTATTTTTGTATTTGCCCTATATGGGTTTGATGTTTTATATCGTACAACCATGCGATGGTAAGCCCCATATATTGTAATATGATTGGCCACTAGTCGACAGGTTTCCACTAAACATCCTCAGGTGGTAGTCTCATGAGCCGGGGATGGTGGTATGGGACCTATGCCCGAGCTATCGGCCTACGCTGGTGACAAGCCCCCCGTAGTGACCTTGAGCTTACCTAAATTAGCTGATTGTAACTAGACTAATAACGGTTTGGCTAATCATGCATCCATAGCATATTGGCGATGACGGATGGCTAATTCTTGATTTTGTAGCATGTGCCCTTACGATTATCAGGGTATCGTTTCGCTAGTTCCAAGACCACCGACTATCGACCCCTGTTCTGACTGGATGATTTTTTCAGGTCGATGATTTGCATGGGTGACGAGCCCAAATTTCACACGGATGAGCATCCCCAGGGCGATGTGCGTTCACACATCCATGCATTTAAAAAAGACTGCATCATATGTTGTTTTGATTGCTTTGTTGTTTTATAACTATGCTTACCTAATGCGGCGATGTGTAATCTTGAGGGGAATTCACACTGAGTTGGTCACTCATCCATCAAAAATATAACCGTACAGGTAGCACAGGTGGCTTAAGTGATATGCAAGTTCGGACTGATGAGAAGCCGTTATGCTGGTCAAGGATACGTGGTTGTACCTGTCAAGGAAGCTGCGCGATCTTACGGCTTTCGTTTGTGTTTCATATGCTTCTAAATTTCTCATGTGTGTAATCTTGTATTTGTTATTGTGGAGACATTGGTTTATATAAGTCATTGTGGGCAACCTCTGTATGTTCTAAATATAATTGCAATTTTTCTTTTATGCTTACTTGTCCATTCTACGCTCATCTACTCACTCTGATAAATGAAAAAAAAAATGTATACTCAAATTTGACCATCCTTTAAGGTTAACACTCGGGTTTTTGGGAAACGGGTCATATACTCGGGTCCTAAAAAATCGGTTCGTTACAATCTTATCAGTGAAAAATCAGATGCTCTAAATGCCTTTAAAATCTATAAGGCCGAAATTGAAAATCAACTCGATAAAAAACTTAAAGTCGTCAAGTCTGACTGTGGTGGTGAATATTATGGTAGATGCGAGGAATTAGATCGTAATCTAGGACCATTTGCTAGATACCTGCAAGATTGTGGCATTGTCGCCCAGTATACCATGACTAGGAATCTAGAGCAGAATGGTGTGGCTGAAAGGTGTAATCGCACCCTTACGGATATAGTACGAAGCATGATAAGTAATTCGACATTGTCAGAATCTCTATGTGGTGATGCGATCAAAACTGCAATTCATATCCTTAACAGGGTCCTCAATAAGGTTGTAAGTAAAACCTCTTTTGAGTTGTAGAATGGGAGAAAGCCAAGTTTCTGATATCTGCATATTTGGGAATGTCCTGCTGAGGCCAAAATTTATAACCCACATGAAAGGAAACTCGATCTTAGAACCATAAGTTGTTTCTTTATTGGATACCCAAAAAGGTCAAAGGGCTTTCGATTCTACTGTCCTTCCTACTCTATCAGGATTGTTAAGACTGGAAATGTCAGATTCATTGAAGACACTGAAAATAGTGGGAGCACAAACCAAATGAATTTTGTATTTGATGAAGAAAAGACTAACTCCAATCATAGTAATTCCATATCACGTGGATATAAATGCTACAGTCGAGCCTACAATCACTGTAGAATACCACATTAAACCTCCTGTACAGCCCACTAATGAAGAAAATCAAAATCACACCCGAAAGGCTGAACCATTAAGAAGATCTAAAAGAGAGAGAAGGCATGTAAATCGATACGATTACATCGTATATTTACAGGAGCACAAGTTTACATATGGGTGGAAAAGTATTATAAATCCTTTACACAAGTCAAACAGAGTGTTGATCCTTCTTATTAGATTAATACCATGAAGGACGAGTTAAAATTCATGAGGGATAATAAAGTGTGGGATCTTATTGAGTTACCCTCAGGAATAAAGCCGATTGGTTGTAAATGGATATTTAAAACCAAGCGGGACTCCAACGGTAATGTCGAAAGATATAAAGACAGACTTGTTGGCAAGGGTTTTAATCAACGTAAAGGCATTGACTTTAAGGAGACTTTCTCACCAATATCTAAGAAAGACTCGTTCAGAATCATAATAGCTCTTATATCTCATATGAATTTAGAGCTACATCAGATGAATGTAAAAATAACATTTCTTAATGGGGATCTGAAAGAGAGTGTATACATGTTACAATCTGAAGGTTTTATAGTCCATAGCTTAGAACATTTGGTCTGTAAACTGAAGAAATCCATCTATGGGTTAAAACAAGCATCACGACAGTGGTACCTAAAATTTTATAAAGTAATTTCCTCATATGGTTTTGTAGAAAAACTACAGCTGAATGTATCTACATTAAAATCAGTGGGAGTAAGTTCATTATGATGATTTTGTATGTTGATGACATTCTGTTGGCTAGCATTGACATCAGGATGTTGAGCGACACCAAGAAATTCTTATCTCAAATATTTGAAATGAATGACCTTCGTAACACCTCTTATATCATTGGCATTGAGATTCGCCGTAACAGATTACATGGACTGCTCAGCCTATCACAAAGGGCCTATATTACTAGGATATTCGAAAGGTATGGCATGCAAAATTGTGCTTCTGGACAGTCGCTCATTGTAAAGGGTGACAAATTTAGCCTATTTCAATGTCTTAAGAATGATTTGGAAAAGAATCGAATGAAGAAATTTTCGTACACATCAGTAGTAAGAAGCATCATGTATGCTCAAGTCTTAACAAGACTGGATATTGCCTTTGTTGTTGGAATGTTGGGTAGATATCTATTTAATACAGGACTGCAATATTGGATAACTGCAAAGAAAGTGTTATCATATCTACAGAGAACAAAGGACTTCAAACTCACAAATAGAAGATCTGATAATTTGGAGTTAACTAGATACTCAGACGCAAATTATGTTGGCTGCGTTGGCACTAAGAAGTCCACCCCAGGATACATTTTCATGATGGTAAGAGGAGTTGTGTCTTAGAAAAGCATGAAACAATTTACCACATCCTCATCCACCATGGAAGCTGGATTCATTGCTTATCATGAGGCATCTAATCAAGTATTGTGGTTATAGTGTTTCCTCTTAGATTCACAGGTACTGAATCATATCCCGAAACCATTAAGAATATTTTGTGATAATGAAACGTCCCAGATTTTTGACATTTTGGATTTTCAAAAACCCTTGAAAATTTTCATTATAATTGATCTACATTGTCACTTACTAACCCTTGATGCTCAAGGTAAGCCTACACGCGGGTGGTACCGGTAAAAAACTGCATAAATCTGATTAATCAACTGTAGGAAGTCACTGAATCCGCTAAATTACTTAAACATTGAGTTTAGCCTTGTAATTTATTTATCTAGGGCCCAAATCTAGTTAACCTATCATTGACTAATCAAGACAACCGCGACTAAATAAAGACATATAAAAAGCAAGACAACTAGGGTTTAGATCTTAACTAACAAACCAAATCAATTCAGTTACTCCTTTAGACTAAGAACCAATGGTTTAAGGTGATTATGATCGAATCATCATTTTCGCTAATTACGAATAGGCCACACTATGAAGTTACCTAATTCAAACTCTAATCATTGCGAACAAGAAATTTCGTTACCCAATTCATTCCAGAAATGCTCTGATTATCCAAACAAGCTCTAGACTGCTCATTAGTGGGCCACTGAACTCTATGCTATAGAAATATATTCGTCTTAGTGGATTTGACGTCCATTGCGGGTCATCGAGCCGAGATCACAAGGCGAGTGCATGAGTTGTACAAATACCTTATATGAAAATCTGAAACATAAGTAAAATAAGTCCATTGTTCTTTCGCAAAGTTATGACTTTCGGACCGTCGGTTCATAGCCAAATTCGAAGTACCAAGTAAAAATATTTCTACACACAATCTATATAGTCACGACCCCGATTGATCATTGGTAACCGCCGATCTAAGTTAAGGCCTTCTCGGGTTATCGGTACACTCGATCATTGTATAATTGTGTCCAAACAGAGATCACATTGTTGGACACTTATTTCATGGTTTAGATTGACCCATATGCCTTCCGTCTGGTCCCATTAGTGTGAAACAACCTCTTTTAAGGTTAATTTAATGAATAAAGGGTCATTAGGGCTATTTGCACTGCTTCTGACACTATATAAAGCCTTAATTTGGGCACCCCCTCCTCCCATACGAATTTCAACAAGAGAAAAATGGAAAAAGAGAGAAAGAGAGAAATAAGAAGAGAAAAAGAGTGAGAGTAGGAGTGGAGAGGTTTTGGTACTTCCCTTC
This sequence comes from Magnolia sinica, assembly GCF_029962835.1. Lineage (NCBI taxonomy): Eukaryota > Viridiplantae > Streptophyta > Magnoliopsida > Magnoliales > Magnoliaceae > Magnolia > Magnolia sinica. The sequence continues at coordinate 130,577,242 of NC_080575.1, read as the reverse complement.
ATCGGTTTTCTCCAATCAAAGCCCTAACCTCAATCGTTTTCCTCCGCCGAATCTACCCCACTCGTGATTGCGAGGTAAGAAACAAATCTTACTTCCCAACTTAGGTTTTTCTAGGATGAATTGCATGAATCTCACATAGTTATTGGTGTTTGTATAGAAATTTGTAATTTTCTCCAAATCCCTAATCCTAGGAGCACTTTGAGTTGGGCGAATTATTGCAAAGGTGTAGACCCTTTTCTCTAGGTTATCATTTATCGACCCTTGAAGGTGTCAGTTAATGATTAGATGTTTGTAGATGAATTTGTACATACTAATATGTTAACGTTTTGATTTGTCTATAATATATGTTATTGGTTGGATATGGATGCTCACATGTTTGATGAAATGTTTGAGTGATGGAATGTGTTGTTTTATCGATGCTCACATGCTTGATTAAATGCTTAGGTGATTGTGTTATCTTATGCATGCTCATATGTTTGATTTATTGCTTTGGTGAATGCAATACCATGTTAATGCTTACATGTTCGATAAAATGCCCAGGTCGTTGCATAGTAGAATGTATACTATAATTGCATAATGTAGTGTTTAGTTCATAGCGATATTTAAGATTTTTATGATGTTGGGTCAATCGGTAAATCGCCCAAATCAAGGGGTGGCCCGATTTAGGTCGGCCACCCTAGGCTTGTTCGATCGACCCGTGCTAAACATGGACGACCGACAATAGCTGGATTACAAAGGATGCTTGCACCCAATGCCGATTGTGTCGAGGTTCTTCCAGGTCAATCAAATTAGTCCACTAGCCGACCAATCATGTATGTTCACAATGTATGACACAATCAAATTGAATCAAAGATGCCCCGTTCACAGTGGATGAGTCCATTCATAACCATCAATGCGATACGATTCCACTAAGACTCATGAGCCGGGCATGGTGGTATGGAACACTGTGTCCGAGCTGTCAGCCTATGTTGAGGTGACGAGCTTTCTCGTAGTAACCAATGAGCACTAATGGAGGTGAGAGATTGTTATTCGAACGGCCCGCGTCAAATTGTCTGGCCGATGGTTCTGTGCTAGAGTACCGAACGACCAAGGCATGAATGGAATTGGGTGACGAGCCCTTTCCTTGTGGTAATCTGGTTTCATGTGATAAGCCCGCACCTCGGAACTGAGTGATCATACTTGGTGTTTGGGTGACGACTAATACTGAGTTGATCCTCATACATTTAGGTTTCATGTCATACCTTTGGAATCATTAATTTATAAGATAAATGGGTGACACCTAAATTTAAATCAATGGACACTAGTGATGAGCCGCTATGTGCCGCAACGAGCCACATGATCTGGATAAGGACTAGTGATATGACATTGGTATCCTAGTTTTGCCAATATGCTGGATGAATAAAACTTACTAATTACTCAGCTAACATACGCATCAATCGCATTGCATTAGATAGAATATGGCGATTTAGCGTTGGAGTCGCATGATGAGGGAGTGTTAGCATTTATGAATTAGGCGTTGAAGTCGCTTGTGAGGGAGTGTTGGATTGTGAGGTGCATGCATCATTTCATAATCGCATTTATACATTTAACAAGAGTATTTAAGAAATGCTTGATGTCTTGTTTATCATTAACCGCGCTGATTGAGTCGATAACATATGTAACTTAGAATTAATAGAACCACTGAGTTAGCTACTCACTCCCCACCTGGGATGGTGTTTTAAAACACCAAGTAATATTATTAATGTAGGTACTAGCGAACCCTTGGACGGGTAGGCATAGATCGGCTTGTGCTACCATCATTACGTTTTTGAGGATAGGGTGAAAATGAAAAACTTTACACTTTAATCATCTTGCGTATGTATTTTGTGACTTATATAATCCTCATTTTGAGCGATCACCACTATTTAAATTGTTTTTTTGACCGTTAGTCCTATATTTCTGAACTTTTCGCTATCTCTACCTTGCTTTGTATCGGTTAAGTTAACTTGCGTTACTCTGATTTTTTTTATTTTTTTTTTTTATGAATCTGAATGAAGACACATGCATATTTTATTAAGTTAACTCCCGATAACTCGAGATTGAAGTCTATGTAATCAGGCGCCAATTTTCGGGGCATTACAGATAACTTAGCTGCGATTTCCTTCTTTAGTAACAACAAGCATTCGTCAAGGTCGAGGCACATCGACATCAAGTATTTTGTTGTAAAGGAAAGAGTTCAGAATCATCAAGTGTCTATGGAGTTTATCGGCACTAAGCAGATGATTGCAGATCCGCTTACTAAAAGTCTCTCTATCATGCCGTTTCAGGAGCATGTAATATCCATGAGAGTCATTGATCCCACAGATGTTTTCAGTTAGTGGGATTTTGAGCATGTTTTAATTTTCATAGACATTCAAGATATCTCAACAACGAGTTTACTTCCTCCTTAGAAAATTGGTCCTGCCCCCAACTTAGGGGCACGACTAAATGCCTCAAAATTAAGGAAGATGAAAGCCCTCCGTAGCAGCCTCCTCAGGGGCCGAGCTTTGGTGCTTAGAACCACCTCTAGTACCCTGCGCCTCCTCAACTCGAATTCTCTCAGCTCTCAGGGAAGGCGCGTCCAACTCGACCACTTCGAGTGGACAAGTGTCAAGGGGCGCAAGGCAACACCCCCTCCGATCTCAGCCAGATCTGCTACAAGAGTAGCTACCTGAACTCATACATGACGAGCTCGGAAGTGGGGGGCAATTGTTATGAGGAAAACCGAACTGGTCCCTCACGAGAAAAGAACGATCAACAAACTACAAGAGAATCTGAACTGAGGTGGTCAAGGACCCAGGACATGTTTCTAAGCCGAGTTGTTCAAAGCACAGGGCTCAGAGACAGAATGAGCAACTCTCCTGACGAAGGGATGAGCCCCTAAGCTTAGCTATCCGAGAACAAAGCTTAGTGGGGAAAGATTCGTCTCACCAGGAACGTCTACAACATAGGTGAATGACCCATAAGGCAAGCAAATCAATATCCAAGCTCTCTCCGACTTCAAAGCTAACCCAACCGACCACCACCAAGATGATACAATAACCCGAAGGGGATTATACCCTCAATACCAAAAAAAGGGGGGGCTTGACCTAATTTCAACAAAAGATAACGCCAGCCGAGGCAAACTCGAAGACGAAAGCAATTTCCTACCCAAATTGGAACTCCAGCATATCCCATAAAGACACGACAGTTTCAGAACCACAAAAGGATTCTATAAATACAACCATCCCAAACAAGAAGAGTCAATGTCCAAACCCACGGTCTAGTCCTTGATCTAAATACATTCACGATCAACTATATCTGTTGCCCCAAAATCTGGTGACAACACCTCAGAAAATGGGCCGCTGTTTCTTTGCAATGAAAAGAAGCATTATCCACGACATGGATAATCATACACATCTTTACAAACTTCTATCAGATATTTGAAAAGCTTCGGTCTGTTAGGATGTACCGCCCCAAAATCTGGTGACAACACCTCAGAAAATGGGCCGCTGTTTCTTTGCAATGAAAAGAAGCATTATCCACGACATGGATAATCATACACATCTTTACAAACTTCTATCAGATATTTGAAAAGCTTCGGTCTGTTAGGATGTACCCCAGATTACAAATTGCAGCAAATACGAATCCCCCTCCACATTTTGGGGGCAGAAGTCCGTCAGTCAAATCCACAAAAAGGCAGATAACATGATGCACCAATCTCTCTCATCTAGAGCTTATTATTCATCTCATACCTCATTATGGGTGGTGGCACCAATCTCTCTCCCGTCGGCATTTTGGGTATGTCCAAACAGGCCCCTTCTCTTGCGTGAGACAATGTGCATACAAATGTATGTTCTTTAGATCATGCTGCTAAGCTTATGAATTGAGTTTCTTTTCAAGCTGCTTTGCCCGTCTAAGAGCGTCCAAAGCCTCACCTTGCTTTCCTGCCCGTTTCAAGTTTAGTGCCCGAATCTTCTCAGCCTTGATCCTTTCTTCTAGCTCAGCTTTCTCCCAGCCCGTGTTCTCTTTTTCAACGAAAGTAGGTTTAGCTTCCGTCTTTTCTTGGGGCCGCTCAACAATATCAGCATCTTGCCATCCAATCTCTTTAAGTGCTGACAAAAGCTGAGGATCAAGAAGATCATCAATGACCACGCCATCTGTCGCTTCCGCTTTGCTTTTAGATTTGCCAGCAGCAGAATCATGGCCGCCCAATTCTTCCAACTGGGTCTCGAGTGCCTTGGCCAGTTCGAATTCCGCCTCAGATTCCTCAATCCGGCCTTCTCTCCGCAGCTTCAATGCCTGACGTTTGTGTGCCAGGGACTCTTGCTGCAGCTTGAAACGGTCCCGGCCCGACATTGGCTTCGGAGCTTGATTTGTTCGGCTCTCTTGCACGGCGGAGATACTGTCAGAAGTGGAAACCACTACATCCATATGACCTGTGTCGAGCTGGTGGTGTTCTACTTCTAGACTCTTCTCCAAGAGTTTCGCCTGTCGTAATTCCTCTCGAGCTTCTGCCAACTTACCTTCTCTCTTCAGAGCTACCGCTTTTCTTTTACGGGCCAGTATTTCTTGTCGGCCTGAGCTTTGAACTGTCTGAGAATTAGGTCCTACACCAGGATCTGCATTGTGGGTCGGAGTCTTCTCCACAGTAGGAATCGCTCTCTCTCTCCTCTCAGCCACACGATTTAAAACCCTACTAGATGAAATCTCCTCCACAATACCCACTTTTTCTTTGAGGTTTGCAGACATGTTGGTCTCTGAAATTCCATCAGTTGACAGTTTTTCAACAGATAAATGAGGATTATTCCACTCATTTCCTGTCAGATAATCGAATAAATTCACCGATCCGTCTGATTGAGGTAGAAAGTTTGCTTGTTTCGCCAATCCCAGTTCAGCTGTAGAGCCCGCTTTTGCGATCGACAGATGCTTGTCTTGATTGGGTAGAGAAGTTTCAGGTACCAAAACGGAAGAACTCACAGGAAGAAGTTTAGTTATATCATTTTCCTTCCAATCCAAATCCTTCAAAGCTTTGACCAGCCGGGGATCTCTCAAGTCAGCATCCGAAACATCCACCATTGGATCATCTTCTGCGTCCAAACCTATATGCTCAATTGATGAAGGTAACACGATATCATCTTCTACTCTTCCACACTTCTCACGACCACCCAAAGATCCATGCAGCGGCTCTTTCTGTGGGGCTTCCATCTCCACCATTTGTGCCTCCAAGGCCTTGGCCTTTGTTAGCTCTTCCTCAGCTTCCTCAGACTTCCCCTCCCGTCGAAGCGCAAGAGCCTTCCGTTTCAAGCCCAAGAGTTCCCTTTGGATCTCGGCCTTACTCCTCGGTGCCTGAACCAGCACTTCAGTTGTACTTCTCGAGTTGCCATCAGTTTTCTTCAGAGCTTGCCTCGGCACACTTCCCAATGCAACATCATCATCCTCCCATCCCAGATTCTTTAACACTGAGAGCATTGCAGGATCATGCATGTCCTGTTCCGTCACATCCGCTTCCTCTTCTTCTTCATCCCCAAGAGCCAGAGTTTCGGCAGCACCTGGGTGTTTGCGCACTGGTTCAGAGTCTCTATCTTTCCTACCAACATTCGCAGCTTTCGGTGCATTATCCATCTCCTCAAGCTGATGCTCGAGGGCCTTTCCTTTCTTCAATTCCTCTTCCGCCTCGTCGAATCGGCCTTCCCTTCTCAATGCAAGGGCCTTCTTTTTCAGACCCAACAGCTCTTTCTGGATTGCTAATTTACTTTTGGGCGGCAGCACATGATCATGATCTTTCATATCAGCCTCAACCGACATTGATGGCTTCCGCATGGAATTTGATGGTGCTGTGTTGTTTTGGGAATTAGATTGACTTTGCGACTGCAAATCTTCGATCTCCTTTTCAAGTAATTTTGCCTTTTTAAGCTGGGCCATCGCTTTGGCAACATTCCCGGACCGTTTCAAGTTAAGAGCCTCTCTCTTCAGAGAAAGCACTTCTTGCTTTAATGCTTCTGTGTCCCGCGGAACAGACTGCAATACATCATCATCCGAATGACCTGAGTCTCCTGTCCATCCAAACGATTGTAAGGCCACAGCAATCTCAGGATCATTCATATCAGCATCCGTCACGTCAAAATTCCCATCAATAGCAATATCATCGGCAACACTGACAAGGCGTTCTAGGTCGATACCCGGATCATGCGAATAATCCAGCGAGAAATCATCATGTTTGTCATCACCGTCATCCATGGACCGGATTAGGGCGGACAGCTCATCATCAGAATCTTCAGACCCCGCCAGAAGCTCCTGCTCTTCTATTTGCTTTTCTAGAACTTTAGCTCTCTTTAGCTCTTCCTTCGCTTCTGCAAGCTTTCCTTCGCGTTTAAGCATGAGAGCATTTTTCTTGAGAACAAGGACTTGGGTCTTATCGATGCCGCTAGTTTTTCTCTCTCCGTTGGAATTATGAGAGACCTCGCCTAGGAGATTCGACAGCTCGCCCTCCAAACTGATCTTCGCTGGTTTTCTGTCTGCATCTTGTAGATCGGCATCCGACCAGCCCAGTACTCTCAGTTCAGATGCAAGGTCATCCTTTTCTTCAATCTTGCTCTTTTGCCCGGATTCTTGAGGTCTGTCAGTTGTTTTATGGATGCTCGCTGAACTGTTCGAGGTCAATGCCTTTCTACGGCTCTTTCTCAATGCGATTTCAACCGCCCCGGCTTGCCTCTCCAGCTCTTTACCCCGCTTAAAGGCTAGTAGCGCTTCCTCAGACTTTCCTTCTCCCTTTAGTAGCCGATATTTCTTCTTCTCTTCCAATGCTTGCTGCCTCAGCTCCTCCGGGCTACGTGACCCAATCTCATTCTCGATGGAGGTAGACCCGAGGATATCTCCCTCTCCATCTCGAGTAACTGCCTCTTCCTGTAAATTTGAACAAGAAGAACTGCTCGCAGCCCTTTGAAGCTCGGAAACCACATCGGTGGACTCCCGGGCTGATGAAAAGGGTCGTTTTCTGTCAGTGCCGAGAATCTCATTTAGAAGCTCGTCCTCATGCTTGGGCTCCACTTTCGAACCACCTCCTGAGGAAAAACCATGTGGTTAAGAACAATCAGATTAGGAGTTCAGATAACAGAATATGTTTGATCAGGTTTTGAAAGGGTAAGGCAACCTGTATCACAATACTGTATGGGGCTGGTTTACACCCCGGATTGCATCTTAGATGATGATCTGAATGGTTCATGTTCTCATTGCTAGCATACAGAAGCTCTAACCTTATAATCACGCTTCATTGATGATCTTGACCTTCGACTCTTGGATTTGAATATGAGCCACTAAAAACAAACTTTTTATTATTCAAAATTCATCTTCATACACAATCATAGTCAAATGTTTTTTTTTTTTTTTTTTTTGATGACCCATGGCATAGATTCTAGAAGATGAACAGCTCAGATCATCATCTAAGATGCAATCCGGGGGTGTAAACCAGCCCCCGGGAGACCATCATGGTTACAAGACTTAATCAGTCAACCTGACTCATTCAACCTTAGTTGAGTCACGACCAGTGTTTCAAATATCGCCCGTAGCGTACGCTACGTAGCGTAGCGTGGCCATTGCGCTACGTAGCATAGCATGGCCATAGTGCTTCGGAGCGTCCCAAATAGCGTAAATCCCCTATAGAGCATGCTAAAAGGGTCGTAGCGTACGCTACAACTACGTAGCGCGTAGCGTCCGTAGCATAAGTTACAATGTATTTTTTTACTATTTTAGTTTTTTATTATTTTTTCACGTTTTCTTTGTTTCTAACGTTGAAGAATGTGACTTGTGGTTTCAATTAGACATTATTAATTAAAGTGGTTTACTTAGAAAGTTGTTGATGTGATAATTATTTGATTTGGCTTATATATGTGGATTGGCTTTTGATAACTGATAACTAATAACTTTTTTGAACATGCTTATAATCGATAAAATGAATCATCTTTTAGGCATTTTTATATTTTTTTCCTTTTTTTTCACTATTTATTATATTTGTCCTATTTTTAAATTAAAAAATAGAAGTATCCTGTGGCGTAAGCTACACGCTACGTATTTATGCTACACGCTATAGAGGGCTGAGCGCTACACATCACGCTACCGCTATTTAAAACACTGGTCACAACTCACCTGAGTGGGGGGTGACTCATGGTATTTGGTATCAAACCAGATCGAACCTGACCATCCAAGTCACATCAGACACATCTTCAATCTTAAGACCATGGGACACTAGATCCCATCCAAACCCTTGCTTTATTGTTTCGACAAGGAATTAGAATAACAGAAATGGGCCATATCACTATAATGCAAAATGGATGAACCAGATTGCTTTGTTGGTTGTGGGATGAATTCGAAAACCCTCTGGTCAAAACTATCCCTCATCCCTTCACTTCTTCTAAATGCACAGAAACGATGACAAAACATTTTTTTTTAACCTTTTTATTCTCAAAAGCATGATACGTCACAAAGTCCAAGTAAGGGCCCTTATATAAGTTTTTGATGAAAAGAAACCCTCAAGCCATTTAACAGAAGACTTCCCAAATCATATCGTAAAAGCAGCCCTGTCTTCCCCGCCTACTTCTAATGCAAGTAGGGCATCTGCATCTTGTGAAGGATGCATCACACCATGAAGATCACCTGCCTGTAAAATCAGAGCCATTCACTCATTAGGTGGGCCGCACCTATACACAGGTCAGATGATCAGCTATCCACTGATTCTGATGGTGCACCCAGCTTATGGGTAGACAGGCCTCATTTTTTCCCCAGGAGAACTTCATGGCTTGGTCCACCTTTTGCACAGCTCACATTTCCGACACCAGTGACACATAAATGGGAATGATGGGACTCTATGCGAATGTTCACATGCATTACCTTTGCTGTATTTCTGTGTGTATATGGGATCCTATACGAAACCTATGTGACCATATGAGAATAAAAAACAACAGAGTACTTCTCCTGCGTTAGGGATTTATGACCACAAATTTCTAGGAGGGATAAGATGCTTTGATGGAATAAGTTAAAAAGGGTAAAATCTAAAATGGTCCGGCAACAGAAAACAATCCAAGGCAGATAGTGATAGAAATTTTGGCATGCATATATTGGTGCTAGTTGCACCATGAAAACATACAGACCTTTGCCAGCTTTATTTTTGTTTCCATAACGCAACTCAAAGCGTGCCGCTTCCTCTAGTTTCTTGCAAGGGTCGCATATCCGCACTGGTGAATCACCTTGCCCACGTAAAACCATTCTCTGCTGGGTGCAACTGTTGCAAAACAAGCCTCCACATCTGCGACAATGATGCTAGATCCAAAAACCAAGAAAAAAAATAAAAAGGGAAAAAGAGTGAGATGCGTGTATGTAACACTTCAAAATTAATCTGATGAATATTTCAAATCATGAAAAAGGAAGTCCAATTGGCTCTTAAGAGAAGTAATAGTCCTGTTTTCTAAATATCAGTTTCAGAGTGCTACTCGTACAAAGGTAAAAATTCATTCTGACCACTATGCCAGAACCAAGAAACTACAGCCGTAAGTTGTCTGGCAAAATACTCGTTAATAATCAGACATGAGAAGCCAGACACGGGGTACTCGTAATGCATATCTAGGTACTCCAATGCCAACTAATCATCGTTAGAGTATACATGTGGGTCAAGGAAACCCTGGCTTTGATACAACGTAGAAGAGAAGAAATTTTTGGGAAATTGAGAATTTTTTTATTAAAACATAAGCAAACCCTAATACAAGAAAATGTATGGTGTTATGAGGGAGCACCACATACAATATACACCAAAGGAGAAAAGAAACAATATAAACTAACAATCATAATGCTCATAGACAGGATGCCAACAACAAGATATTGCAACTACAGTATAAACATCCATCCATTCGCCGCAATTTCTGTAAGCCATCCATTGGTTTCATACATATGCATAGGTTGAGAAAACCTCACATGTTACAGCTTAAGAGTCAGTAATATACTTCAACATGAACCCTTGGTTAATTGGCCCATATCCGAGGCTAAAAGACACAATATGGTCTACGTCTACACTTGAAGAACACACTACATGCAGGGCAAAAGAACTATAAACCTCAGGCACAGGAAGCATACGCACCATGCTTCAACAGGCACAGTGAAATATGAGTACCATCATGATTATAAATACAAAGGATTTTGGCCACCATACCAGCAAGAGATGATTTAGTTTTAATTGGGGAATGATCACCTACAAATCAGCTCATGTGCCAACATTTACATGTCTAGGACATCTGAGCCATGCTAAAAAAAAAAAAAAAACAGGTCAGGCTGGTCCATGCATCGGATGGTTCACACTACAAAAAAATAGTGGATGGTCCAAATCAACCTTGCCAACATTCTGATTTAAGGTACACGCATAGGACATCCCCGCCAACATAAGGTAGAGTAGGCCCACCATTAAGATTACCCGACACACAAAATCAGGCTTGTTCGCTCATTAATTGGGTGACTGTGTACGAGAACAAGCAATGACTTAAATCATATCCACCAACATTCTGATTCAGCAAAGGCGTGCGGCTCACCTGCTGAGTGGATGACCTGATTTTTGCACCAGGTGATCTTCATGGTGACGCCCACCTTATGCACGGTCAGATCAAACATATTACAGAAGGATAAATATAAGAGCCTGGTATTCAAGGACAGTTATGTACCGGCCATATTGGCTGATATGTAAACTGTCACCCATGTTACATGATACGGTGGGAGAATTGGTTCGTTATGAAAATGTGGCTCATATCAGCCGATAAGGACTGATACGTGCCGTATCAGTACTGTTATGAGGATGATATGGCCTTGACGGGCTAACAAGGTCGTGAAGAGTCCATTTTGAATTTTTCTCTAGTTTTCCCATTTTTTTCTTCATTTCAACTAGGAAGGAAACTTATAAACTAATTTTAAACTGAGTCAAGGCCTATTTTGAGAAACAAAACGCAAAATTTGAGTAGGATCCAATGAATCGAAGCAGAGTGGACCATTTTGGAAAATATAATAAGTAAAACATCAATTTTTCCCATTTTTTCACATCTTCTTTTGTTGTATTTAATCTAGTGCACCCAAATCCACCAAATAATGCGTGCCAACATTGCCCGACAGATAACATTCTTACCAAAGAATGACCCATTACACCATCAAATATATGTCCTATATATATATATATATATATATATATAGAGAGAGAGAGAGAGAGAGAGAGAGAGAGAGAGCAAGTCTGCCATGCCCTGAATCCGGTACCCAACACACATGTGCCGTGTCCCGAATTCAATGCGCAACAGGGAATTTTGAGTAAAATTATTATTATTATTATTGTTGTTGTTTGTTTGTTTGGGCATATCCGAGCAGTAAGTTTGTAATCTCTACACCAGGCAAAATAAAATTTCCATTTCCATTATATTATATTGACGAATTCCATTTCCATTTTATAATATTTACAAATACAACGTTTACAAAACCAGCATGTACACCACATAAGAAGCAACAAAATAGCAGAATATCCAAAGCATGCTACTCGGGCCTCCCACCATGGCCTTAAAAATACAACAGGAAAGGTATGAGCTAAAAAGCACAGTGAGTACATCTCCCATGTGTGAGCTAAAATGCAACAGGATCCTCACATTTTTTTGAATTTTTACCAATAATATTCAATATTTTTCCCCAAAAATGGCCATTACAAGGCTGTATTGGCTGATAAAAGGGCCATATCAGCTGATGTGGCCTGCAACATATTGGCCAGCAAGGCAGATGCCGTTATGTAATACTTCGGGTATGAGTGACTCCAAACCTAGCATCAGAAATAGAGCAGAAATAACACCATGGAGAGAAAGAAGGACAGAACCAGAATAATTTCATCTAAAGAGAATATCCAAAGCATGCTACTCAGGCCTCCCACCATGGCCTTAAAAATACATCAGGAAAGGTATGAAGCTAAAAAGCACAGTGAGTACATCTCCTGTGTGTGAGCTAAAATACAACAGAATCCTCACATTTTTTTGAATTTTTACCAATAGTATTCAATATTTTTCCCCAAAAATGGCCATTACAAGGCTGTATTGGCTGATAAAAGGGCCATGTCAGTTGATGTGACCTGTAAGATATCGGCCAGCAAGGCAGATGTGACGCAGGACAGCCCTAATTATGATGTATGCTCATGGACATAATTAAACAGCGGAAATAAAAGGAATAAATGATCTAAAATTCTAACAGTAATCATCAAAACTAAGAAAATCATAAAGGAAACATGCAATGGAGCGGGCCATCACTACAACCATGGAGTATGGAATTCAATTACTACTTAGGTTGGATCCAGCGAGGGATGAGACCTCCCGATCTTGCATGGTCACACCCAATCGATCAATGAAGATCACTAGTCCGAAGAACCAAGAAGTTTCTCGGATTAGGGATTTGAGAATTTGGGGATTTAGGGTTTAGATCGGTTCTCAAGATTTTGATCGAAGAAGAATTAGCCAAAACTGAAAAATAGAAAGAAGAAAGTTATTACCTTGAGGAAGTTGGAGGGGCACAAGAAGAAATTAGAAGAAGAAGATCAAGGGGAGAGAAGAAGCACCATTAGAGAGAAGAGAGGAAGGAGGCAACCAAAGGGTTTGCTTTTCATTAATCAATAGTTAAAATTCGTGTTTAGGGCTTTAGCCCACTTAAATAAGCAAATAAAGACATAAAATTACTAAAATACCCTTAGAATAAGCAAATAAAGATATAAAATTACTAAAAGACCCCTAACTAAGTCAAAACACGCAAATAACATAAGTATGGGAAAGTTTGGGCGCTCGGTCTTCTTTCTCCAATCTTCCTTCACATGTGTCTTCCCTAAGTGGGGTCTTCTATATGTCCAATCACATGTGAAAGGTCTTCAGCTCCTCAATAGTCGCCTATCCACAAGGACGGCACTTGTGGTTGGCGCTTTCTTCGTTGGTACACCTTGAATGCACTTGTGTCCGCATCAATTCCCCTCGGGTGAGAAAAACTCGACTCCGACGAGTTGAAACTTTTATAGCGCTCGAGTAGATCTGGATCAATACCCTACAATGCGTCGCCCGACAGCCACGTAGATTCAGACGATGGTTTGTTCTTCCACTTGACAAGATACCTTTGGAAACCCCCATCTCTCGTGGATACTATCTCGTCATCCAAGATTTCCTCAATTGCTTCTTTATGGGTAATGGGTGGAGGAGGGGGTGGAAGGGGTTGGGTAGCAAACTCAGAAAAAGGCCATGAAAGGGACGATGTATCAACAATGGGAGTATGGGCACGGACTAGATCTTCCACATTAAAAGTTGGATTAATGCTCATTTCAGATGGAAGGTCAACCCGATACGCGTTGGACCCAACCTTTTGTAATATCTTAAATGGTCCAGCACTACGCGCTTGTAATTTCTTTGCAGATCCTTGAGAGAATCGCTCTGGCCTTATTCGCACCATTACAGTCTCCTTCTTGAAATTCTTGCACTCTACGATGAGAATCAACTGAAACTTTATAATCATCATTGCTCTTATTTAACCGCTGTCTAATATGTGTATGCAAATCATGAATATGGCGTGCGAATGCATCGGCTGACTCAGAAGACCTTTGGGTAACAGACATAGGTAAGAGATCTATGGGCATTCTAGGTTTATAACCACTTACAATTTCAAAAGGACTCAACCCTGTAGATCTATTAACTGACCCATTATAAGCAAGTTCAGCAGTTGGTAAAATTAGGTCCCAAGTCTTAACATGTTCACCCACTAGACAACGTAGAAGATTTTCAAGGCTACGGTTTACCACTTCAGTTTGACCATCTGTTTGTGGGTGGTAAGCAGTAGAAAATTGCAAACGAGGTCCCATAATGTGCCACAGTGTCTTCCAAAAATAGCTAGTAAATCGAACATCACGATCAGACACTATGGTTTTAGGTAACCCATGGAGACGCACCACACCATCAAAAAAGATACGAGCAACATGAGACGCATCTGACGTCTTCGAACATGAGAGGAAATGCGCCATTTTAGAAAAACGGTCCACAACGACAAAAACGGAATCTTGCTTTTTTATAGTCTTGGGAAGCCCGAGCACGAAGTCCATACTAATGTCCTGCCACGGAGCATGTGGCACTGGCAATGGCGTGTACAGCCCGGTATTTTGCTTTCTTTGCTTTGCCAGCTGACATGTTCGACACTGCCCTAAAACTTTGGCTACGTCTCGCTTGAGGCTTGGCCAATAGAAACGATCTTCCACGAGGGCAATGGTCTTATCACGATCAAAATGGCCAGCTATCCCTCCTGAATGAAGCTCCCAGATGAGGAATTCACAAAGGGACATACGGGAAATACAAAGTCTGTCTCCCTTGAAAAGAAAGCCATCTTTAAGAACATATTCACCCATAATATGCTGGTCACTAGAGAGCGACGCGTAAGTACCCCCAAAATCAAGACATATGGGGTATTCATCTTTTAGTTGCTCAAATCCGACTACCTCTACACTCAAGGAGTTGAGCAACGCCACTCTCCTACTAAGGGCATCCGCTGGTTTGTTTTCAACCCCGGCCTTGTGTTTCAAAACAAACGAATATTCCTGAAGAAACGCTACCCACTTGGCATGCCTTGGGTTGAGTTTCTTCTGAGAATGCAAATATCTCAAAGCCTCATGGTCAGAAAACAAAACGAATTCTTGCGGTAGGAGGTAGTGTCGCCAATGTCTCAGGGATTGCACTACCGCATAAAATTCTTTGTCGTAAGTGGAGTATTTTTGTTTTGCCTCATTCAGTTTTTCACTGAAATAGGCCACTGGGTGTCCTTCTTGACTCAACACTCCACCTATACCGACACCAGACGCATCGCACGCTACTACAAAGACTTTAGAAAAGTCAGGTAGACGCATGACAGGAGCTTCCACCATCTTGCCCTTAATTTCTTTAAAAGCCTTGACGGCGGCTTTAGACCACACGAACTCTCCCTTTTTCATGCACTCGGTAATGGGAGCCATGATCGTGCTAAAACCCCTAATGAACCGACGATAAAAAGTTGCTAGGCCGTGAAAACTTCGCACCTCATGAATGTTCTTTGGTTCTGGCCACTCAACTATGGCCCTGACTTTTTTAGGGTCTGCTCGCATCCCTTCAGATGACACTATAAATCCTAAGAACACAACTTGGCTAGACATGAATGCACATTTCTTAAAATTAGCGTACAACTTTTCCTTCCTAAGGACATTACAGACCTTCTTTAAATGTTCAAGGTGTGATTCCTTAGTGGTACTATAAATAAGAATATCGTCAAAGTACACCACTAGGAATTTTTCCATGAACGGCCTCAAAGCTTGTGTCATCACCCGCATGAAAGTACTGGGTGCGTTAGTCAAGCCGAAGGGCATGACCAACCACTCATACAGCCCATCTTTCGTTTAAACGCCGTCTTCCACTCATCTCCTGGGCGTATACGGATTTGGTGATATCCACTCTTGAGGTCTATCTTAGAGAATATAGTGGACCTGGCCAACATGTCAAGCATATCATCAAGTCTAGGTATAGGGAACCTATACTTCACAGTAATTTTGTTTATGGCACGGCTGTCCACAAACATGCGCCACGTGCCGTCTTTCTTTGGCGTCAACAATGCAGGCACGGCACACGGACTCATACTCTCTTGGATGAAACCCTTTTGCAGAAGCTCATCAACTTGCTTCTTCAACTCTGCATGCACTGCAGGGTTCATCCTGTAGTGAGGAAGGTTCGGTAGAGTAGACCCTGGGCCAAGATTAATGGCATGCTGTATGTCCCTCATAGGTGGCAACTCATTCGGTAAGTCTTCAGGAAATACATCATTGTATTCCTTCAGGACCGAGGTCACCTCACAGGGCAACTCTGATGGAATCTCAGGTGTAATTTCTCTAGCCACAAGGGCATACACCATAGAATCCTCCTTAGCCTCTTTTTCAAACTCTCTTGCGCTGATTATATGTAAAGACTTAAGTTTGGATTTCCCCATTTCTCTAGGCTCACTTGCCTTCTCATCCTTCTTCTTCCCTAGTATATTCTCAAGTGGCATGGGATTAAGTTTGATCTTTTTACCATTATACATAAAAGTACACGCATTCGAACGGCCAAAGATTGTGACATCATTATCGAATAGCCACGGTCTACCTAGGCTAACAGGTCCCACATTCATAGGTAAAACATCACACCACAAGGACTCTTTGTATGACCCAAACTCGATGGGGACTAGACATTGCTGGGTGACAGGTAGGGATGTCTTGTCAACCCAAGAAACTTTATACAGGTCTGGATGAGGTGTGGATTTCAGTTTTAAGCGATCTAAGGTGCTAGTGGAAATCACATTCTGACAACTTCCACTGTCCACTATCACCTTACAATTCTTTTCACCACACTTGGCAATAGTGTAGAAGATAGTGCTTCGACGCCAGTCAGCACTACTTCTAGACTGAGCTAACACACGCCTGACTACTGCAAGCGTTGCTTCTCCATCCACTTCTTCTTCATCAGTAAGTCCTCCTTCAGGGTGATACTCTTCAACTTCATAATCACCCTGGTCATCTCCACCCTCGTGAGATTCGCCTATAACTAAGGCTCTCCCACGGCTCTTCGTAGAACACTGATTAGACATGTGGCCAAGGTTACCACACTCATAGCACCTCACTTGGCTCATGTTACTAGGACCGGCACCAAGAACCCCTTTGCCCTTGTCCTCCCTAGGCCTAGGCGGAATGGTCGGCTGTGCCCTAGGTTGATTACCAATATTAGGTCTAGTTCCTTGGGAACTAGATCTAGCATTGGAGTCTCGGGACTCAAAACGACGAACGACAGGAGCCTTCAGATATTGCTCTAACTCCTGCACGACTTGATATGCTTCATCTAAGTCCGTTAAGGGCCGAGTAATAAGCTCGCGTTGAAGATTCACACAAAGGCCCGTCTTGAAACGCGAGAGCGTTACTAGAGGGTCTTCTCGGATATCACATCGCATCACATACTCTTCAAATTTAGCGATGTAGTCAGCGACAGGCATTGACCCTTGGCGTAAGGATTGCCATTGGTCAAGGAGCTTCTAACGGTATGAGAGAGGAAGGTACTTCTTCTTTAACTTCTCTTTCATCTCATACCAATGTGTGATAGGGGCTCTACCAAATCTCTCTATCCTACGCTCGGTGTTAGTCCAGAAGAGCTTGGCTTGACCCACAAGCTTCATCTTAGCAAACCGCATTTGACGGTTTTCTGACATGCCATACCACTCAAAGTAGTGGTCCATGTCAGCAACCCAGTCAAGGAACGCCTTAGGATCCAAGCGTCCATCAAAACTCGGGGCCTCAACTCTCACACTCTTCATCGCACGCTCATCTGGATCATAACGGTCTTGATGACCACATGTGGCTCGTGCCTCTCGCACCACACCACGACCATTACCACGATCTCTATCCTCACTACCACCACGTGTGGCAGCACGTTCTTCAATGATTCCTTCCACTTGGGAGTGCGCATCTTCCCCTACAGCGGGGTTTTCCTTTTGGGACGCCTCTAGTTGCTCCACCTTAGTCATGGTAGTGGTAATTTGGTTCTCAAGGCGGGCAAACTCACGCCTTTGACTCGCTTCTAGGGCGATTATCTTTTGTATCAATTGAGCAAGTTGCTCAGATAACTGCTCGTTATTCATGGTAGGTTGAAGTCCGAAACCTCTACCTCTTCTCGTGGGCATACAATGAAGACTTAAACCAAACTCTACCTAACTAGACTACTAGGTGTTATGACTTTCAAGATGAATGCGATGAATGCAAAACTACTATGAACTGACACAATTAAGTTGAAACAGGAAACAACTCAAATCTGAAAATTTTCCAGATTAGGAACTTTCTAAAATTGAAAACTTTCTAAACCTAGAACTTTCCTAAGTTAAACCTAAAAATCAAAACCCTAATTTGATAACTCGATCTAGACAAAAACCATGTAAGCCTAGGCTTTGATACCAAATTTGACGCAGGACAGCCCTAATTATGATGTATGCTCATGGACATAATTAAACAGCGGAAATAAAAGGAATAAATGATCTAAAATTCTAACAGTAATCATCATAACTAAGAAAATCATAAAGGAAACATGCAATGGAGTGGGCCATCACTACAACCATGGAGTGTGGAATTCAATTACTACTTAGGTTGGATCCAGCGAGGGATGAGACCTCCCGATCTTGCATGGTCACACCCAATCGATCAATGAAGATCACTAGTCCGAAGAACCAAGAAGTTTCTCGGATTAGGGATTTGAGAATTTGGGGATTTAGGGTTTAGATCGGTTCTCAAGATTTTGATCGAAGAAGAATTAGCCAAAACTGAAAAATAGAAAGAAGAAAATTATTACCTTGAGGAAGTTGGAGGGGCACAAGAAGAAATTAGAAGAAGAAGATCAAGGGGAGAGAAGAAGCACCATTAGAGAGAAGAGAGGAAGGAGGCAACCAAAGGGTTTGCTTTTCATTAATCAATAGTTAAAATTCGTGTTTAGGGCTTTAGCCCACTTAAATAAGCAAATAAAGACATAAAATTACTAAAATACCCTTAGAATAAGCAAATAAAGATATAAAATTACTAAAAGACCCCTAACTAAGTCAAAACACGCAAATAACATAAGTATAGGAAAGTTTGGGCGCTCGGTCTTCTTTCTCCAATCTTCCTTCACATGTGTCTTCCCTAAGTGAGGTCTTCTATATGTCCAATCACATGTGAAAGGTCTTCAGCTCCTCAATAGTCGCCTATCCACAAGGACGGCACTTGTGGTTGGCGCTTTCTTCGTTGGTACACCTTGAATGCACTTGTGTCCGCATCAAGATGCCATTATGTAATACTTCAGGTATGAGTGACTCCAAACCTAGCATCTGAAATAGAGCAGAAATAACACCATGGAGAGAAAGAAGGACGGAACCAGAATAATTTCATCTAAAGAGAATCAGAAAACAAACTGGCATTTTCAATACATAAAACTTCAGTACCCCTTACCATCTAATTTTAAGAAAAACTAAGTTTCCTGATAGAATTGCAATGTATTTAGCAACTTACTAAACTACATTAAACTCCAAAGGAAATAAGACAACGATATCCCAATAAAAATTGCAATAGTTTTAGCAATATTTTAAACGGCCTCAAATTCCAAGCCCACCAAATGCATGTCTATGCCATAAAAGTCTACACAAGTAACACAACCTACGTAGGCTATACAACTACCTCATCCAATAGTTAAATTCCTAAAAGCATAACACTTTGAGTTTAATTCTACCATTCATAATTCATCATGAACTGCTAAAACACAAACAGTTTGTTATAATCTCTCTAAAACAAACAATACATAGAAACCCACATTCACACACACACAAAAAAGAAAGAAGCATAATCATCCAGTCCTTCCCATCTTAGTAACTTCATTGAAACAAATGAAAATTAGGAGATTTGAGAATGCGGATTCTTAATCCAACAAGGAAGAGATCAGTGTTCTTTAAATTTTAGAAGATTCCTCTCTCAATAGCCATATCATAAAAGTAAATTTTAGATGAACATGTGCACAAATTCTGAATTAGCATGTATTACATTAAGAGGACTACTACTGTAACATGCACCCCCATGTTTTCCATGAAGCACCAACAAAAACATATCCTCCATACATGTACACATGACACATGTATGGTGATCGACACTGTTGATTTCGTCTGCCACAATGTGGATGGCCATGGACCAGAAATGAAGCAGATCAAAAATAGGAGCCACCCAATCATTGTCCTACAAATGGGCAGCTAACATGAAGTTTAGTAGAAAGACAATATCAGTCAACACTCAATGAGCAAAGATCATGACAATATATAAAGCGAAAAATAGATTTTATTGATAGAATGACCACTTTGAGGGGACAAATATTCTTAGGGTCCATTTGGGTATTGATCCTATAGGATCCCACTAAACTGGAATTAAGCCTTAGTCTGATTTTGGTAGGCCCTGCATCTAGAATCCTAAGTGGATGGCACGGGGCCCACTAAAATTGGGATTATGCTTGATCCTGATTATGCAGGATCCCCTACCCAAATGGACCCTTAAACTACTAAGATAATTTCAATTTTCAACTATTCTCCTAATCCCTTATTTCTTAAATCTAACCATAAACCAATAATTGGAGCATATCTAGATTTTGAAATTCAAATCAACTAATTCCAATCATTATGTAGCAGCCCAAAATGCATCTAATTATTCTTATCTCATTCTAATCAACCAGATCTCTCAAGATATATGATATTCCCAGATAGTTATTCCATTTTAAAATATCCTGAGTATTATTTCTCCACTTGAGAAAATTCCCAACAGTCTGCTCCCAATGGAAACAACCTTCCCCTTAAGGTTGCCCCTACCCTCCCAAGTCTCATGCAGTGTCTTATTCTCTTTGTTTTTCTCTTCTTTGAATTCATTAATTTGCCTGACTCCTCGCTAATGAAACACGCAGTGATAAAATTTCCAATCTCTTACAGATCTATCATTTCCAAGACTGAATATAAGGCCTCAAAAGTTGAAAAAAGTTTGTTTTCCATCAAGCATCCTTGGATATTATTCTAATCAATCATCATCATTTAAGCCTTATCCCAACTAATTGGGGTCGGCCACATGAATCCTTTTCCAATGTCATCATGTTCGAATTCATATTGGAAGTTCTGACATAGTTTAGCTTATTCTAATCATTAAGTTTTATATTTAGCCGAACCCAATTAATTGGATAAGGCTTGGATAATCATGATGATCCTTGAACACTAATCAAATAATTAAGTTCCACGTTTCAACATATGAATCAACAACATCTGAAGAAGGAAACACAATGCACTTAATCTTGCTTCTATTCTAAGATACCATCTTCTTCTGTCAACCCGACATATGAATCCAATAACACAATTGCTTCCACGCACTATTAGCCATCTTTCCAAAAACTATAGATGGTAAGTATAGTTGCACAAAGCGTGAAGTGAAGCGGCAACAAATTTGGGTGTGAGAGTGGGAAACATCTGTTTCAAAATGTTTTCAAGTATAACAGGTAGCAGGCCGCAGCAGGAGCGCGAGTCCGGTGCAATTCAAAGCAAGAGCCGCACCTTTTCTTTTCTTTTTTTTGGAGAAGGTGGGCAAATGCCACCAGTATCGTATTGATGAGACAATTTACATCCATTCGGACGGGGCCACAAAGAACAAAAACATGATCAGGCCCCGACTATCATATACCAAAAACAAAGACAAACCTAGAAAGAAGAAAGAGAGGCCGCGGCAAGGAAAGAGCGGCTGGACGTGGAGGGGGCAGCCTATCCAGCAGATTTGGTTAATGAGACAGGGAGCAAGGGACAGGGTGGACGTGGACAGTTGGGACGTGGACAGGGAGCAAGGGGCAGGGTGAACGAGGTTTCCTCTAATGAGACGGGGAAGATCTGAGAAACTGAGATACAGTCTGTCGGGAATACCACTGCTGGCCAAGTTGGCAAGGTCATCTGCTACAGAATTTCCTTCACGGAATGTATGAGAGAAGCGAAGGTTCAGGGGCTGGGATAGTTGGTGTATGTACCCTAGGTGATACCAGAGGTTCCAGCCGCATGAAGAGGAAAAGCTAGAGGCCGTGTCGAATAGAGTACGGGAGTCCGTTTCAACAATGATGGAGGACAGCCCCAAGTCTTTGCACAGATGGATGCCTTCAGCCATTGCACGACCAGCGGCACCTAGTTAAAAGGATCATGCAACTAAGGTACAAAGTATTTGAATAGTTTACAATAAAGACTTCCTCCTAAGTTTGATTGTCATACCCAAGATCCAATCGAACTACATATTCATGGCAATAAGCATGGTTGTATTGTCCTACATAACGCATAATTGCTCCTCGAAGTTTTCTCTGATTTTTTTCAACTCTCCCCCAAGACTTTCTATTGTCATTTATGTTGCCATGATATAACCACATGTGACAACTAATCGCTGGAGGATCGTTGCTATCTGGTACCATGTAATACGAACATAGAAATTTTCATTGCTACAAATTACAATAGCCACTTTGAGGGGGAAAGCCACACAATATAACCAAAGAGTTTCCTTTTCTTCTTCTTCTTCTTCATCTTCTTCTTCTTTTCTCTTTCCAAACAAGCTCACGGGGGAATGTTGTAGAAGATCAGGAGAATTTCTCTGTAACAATTATATAAGAAAAACCATGCTTATTGCCATGAATCAGAACTTCCATTGAAATGCAAATGCTATAGTCAAACGAGGAAAACTTCACTGCAGAATCATCTAAGAAGTATTATGCCACATCATTATCTTTTACAAATCACCACGAATGTGACGGAGATGATTTAACAATCAAGTCCAAGCGTCAAACTAACATAAGAATTAGAGTTTTAGATTGAGCAAGATAGAGTAAATTTTATTTCTTTCTTGCTCTTGAATGTCATTAACTCCTATTTTGAGGTATAAAACTTGGCAACTACAAATAATGGAGGGTGCTCAATCAAGAAAAAACAAGCTCAGGTCCTGAAACCATAGATTTACCTTGGAAATGATTGATCTGCCGAGTATAAAAAATTTCATCCCTTTGAATTCAAAGTAGAAGTAACGACAAAGACGAGACATTACTTTATATATGTTAAACATGGTTTAAAAATCAGATGTGGATCATCTGTATCATATCCCCATGGGCCCCTCCAATATGGGATGCTAGGGCACCGAGAGGAAAAAAAAAAAAAAAAAAGGTTGTTTCACCTATAACCTTCTATGCCATGTCCCTAGATTATCTACCCATCCACCTCTTTAAGTAGTTTGACTAAAAAACCGAATTGTAGCATGATGTCCTTTCCTGCTCACTATGTGTTTCAGGATCTAGTGCCGAGGAAGATGATTGGTGGTGGTCATGAATTCAATGGGTTATATCTTCTTACTTCCAATGGATCCTCTAAAGCATTATAGTCTACAT
Source organism: Magnolia sinica (assembly GCF_029962835.1). Taxonomy (NCBI): domain Eukaryota; kingdom Viridiplantae; phylum Streptophyta; class Magnoliopsida; order Magnoliales; family Magnoliaceae; genus Magnolia; species Magnolia sinica. Next base: position 130,554,239 of record NC_080575.1, on the reverse strand, counting down.
ATATTAAGCCAAGTTTTTTTGCACCAACTAGCATAAAATTAAATGATATTTTGCACCAAATTAGACAATTAATCAACTATTAATCATGAAAATTCATGATAGTTGATGTAAACTAACACGCCCTTTAAAAGATAAAAATTAAAAATTACATATGCCCAATAGTGACTATCTTTTTCATGCCGTGTATCTTGAAAGAGTTAGTTGACTAGAATGCAATCAGGATAAGTAGGAGTAGTTAGCGCTTTAGGATTAGTTTATTTAGATTTTATATTTAATTAGTTATGCAGTTGGATCCATAACAAATAGAAGGAAATCATAGATGCAAGAAATGCACAAAAACTACATTCTCATGAATAAAATCAGCAAAAAACACAGATATTCCAACACGCATTTTAATCAAAGCAAATAGATCTTTCAACAAGGACCATAATCCAACATTAAATTTTAAAATAAAAATAAAAATAAAAACTTTTTTTTATAAAACTACCACAATTTCTCCCATAAATTTCCTCATTGAAGAAAAACCAAGATAAACAATCCACAAAAATCCATTATCATGACATACCAAAAAGAGCATTTTAAAAAATACAGATTTTCTAACATGGGTTTTCATCGAAACAATCATAATACTCAAAAACAGGAATTGGATCACAAAATCTTAGAACAAAAAAACAATGAGAGAGAGAGACCTTTCTATTCAAGAACGTGAATTGAGATGAACAGCCCTGACAGTGCGATGCATCCACCACCCAATTGCTGCCTCGCATCGATGGCTTTGCCGGCAATCCAATCTTCTCCAACATATCCCTTTTCTTCTCTTCTTCTTAGAAAATCGAATGGAGATTTCTGATCAAAATAAAACAGACCATTTTATACATTTCTTTCTTTTGATTATTTGAATAGAAACTGGCATGCGTTTGAAAACAGATTGCGTCCTGAAGGCAGGGGCCTTGTGGGGCCCACCATGATGTATGAGTTTTATCCACACCATCCATCAATTTTTCCAGATCATTTTAGGGTATGATCCCAAAAGTGAGGCAGATAAAATGCTCACCCACACCACAGGAAGTAGCCGTGACAATGACACCCACCATTGAAACCTTCTTAGGGCCCACCATGATGTCTTTTCGCCATCCAACCTGTTCATAAGGTAACATGAACCTGGATGATGGGGAAACACAAATATCAGCCTGATCAAAACTTCTGCAGTTCCAAAGAAGTTTTTAACAGTGGGCGTTCAATCCCCAGTGTATCGACCATATTTCGATCAGTGTTCGCAAGCGGCACGAAACCCCTCGGAAATACAAAAAAAAAATTAATTAATTAATTAAAAAAATTGTTGATTCCTGAAGCAATTTATCGTGCCACCAACCACAGGCCAAATCATCGCGTTATATCCAAATACCCATAAATTTCAATAAATTAGGCAAAAAAACAAAAAATTTGCGCCGTTTTCGGCGACTTCTGGTAACAACCCTCTCTACCATTCCAGAAATTCGAAAAATATATTAAAAATTATAGGGGTAAAAAAAAAAAAAAAAAAACTGTCTTACCTTGTTACTCAAGATCTGCCTGAGGGAGTGGCTTTCGACTGAATTTCGTGGGCCAATCACGGTCGACAGCGTCTGATCATGTAAGAAAACCTACGGTTTATGGGGATCTGGGTTCGAATTAGAAAAAAAGGATAAAATTAGGGAAAGATTTTTGGAATTTTTAACGGATTGGAAATCGCCGAGAGGAGGCAGGAGGGCTTGCGGCTTTGACGGAGAAAAGAAAGGAGAGTTCGAAACTCTCTCGGTCTCTCCCTGAAGTGTTAAGGGAGTGGATTTGGTGTTGACTCGGTGCAGCCCTTATGGTCGGGCGCACCTGTATGTATGTATTGTATATCCATGCCGTCCTTGCGTTTTGACATATTACAGCATGATGTAGAAAATGCATCACATCGAAATGTTACGTGGACCGTACTAAAAAAAAAAGCGTCGCATTCGAACCTACACCATTTAAAACTTCCCAAGGCCTGCCGTAATGATTATGTAGTGTTTATTTGTCATCAAACCTGTTGACATGGTCACACGAAAGTAGATGAAGAAAAACATAACAAATATTGCATTGTTTCAAAACTCTTGACACGGATTAAGGTCACACGAAAACGTGTACGAAGGAAAAACGAAACATATGAGAAATAGCTGCGAGAGAGTTTTAATGCAACCATTTTTGCACTCAGTTTGTCAATCACGTGAGTCGTTGTATTGCATAATCGGTCAAGTCTTTGCAAATTGAAGACCGAAGACACAAGTAAAGTCTGAGCATCAAAGAAGCAGAATAGGTAAATCAATGTGTCTTAGTGACCCTAACCTTTATCCCAAAACAATCCATAAACCTCTAAATGATTTAGACTTAATAGAAAAACCCTTTTTAATCATCCCTTAAACCATATGAGTGTATACCCTAACATCTTTATATTGGCTTTAGAGGCTCTTGTTATTGAAATAAATCATCTGAATTCAGCAATATTCGATCCAACCGAAGTTGGTTTCGGTCCGACTGAATGTTGCTGAATTCAGATGATTTATTTCAGTAACAAAACCCCAAGAGATAAAATTTCACACGATTTAAAATTCCGGTGGGTCATAAAAAAGAGAAATGCAAATAAAGAGAGGAAACTGTTTTCATTTTTTATGGCCCACCAAGGCTTATACGACCAACCAGAGTTAAACACGGATGATCGGCAATAGTTGGAACTACACGGGATACTTTGCACCAAATGCTGGTTTGCCCAGGGTCCTCTGTAGTCGATTACATCAGTTTAATGCAAGCTCGATCATTCTTGTGTTTGATGATTGTATAACATTTAATAGAATCTGAGATACCATCGTTACCATTGATTTAGTCTACTAATAAACATTAGTGTGTTACGATCCCCAAAGACTCATGAACCGAACATGATAGTATGGGATACCGTATTCGAGCTGTCGGCCTATGCTGGGGTGACAAGCCTGCCCATAGTGACCATTGAGCACTGATAAAGATGATAGAATGTTGTTCGAATAACCCCCATCAAATTACCGGACCGATAATGTTGGGGACCTTGCACAAAACCTTAGGGCTTGTTTAGCCGGTCGGATTGGAAAGGATTGGATGGTATTGGAAGGGATTGGAAGTTAAATCCTGGGATTGGCCGGGCGTGCCAAACAGAGACGATGATTTGATCCCAATCCCATGGGTCTTAAGACAACACCATTATTACCTTTAAATCTCATCCAATCCACCTTAATCCGTTCAAAATTGCCTGGGGCGTGTTTGGTTCGAGGGATTGGAAGGGATGGGAAGGTTTAATCCTGGGATTGGCTGGAAGTGCCAAACAGACTGGATATAGTAATCCAGGGATATAGCAATCCCATGGATCTCAAGACAATCCACCGACAACACCATCATTACCTCGAAATCCATGCCATCCACCCTAATACCATTCAATCCCTTCCAATCCACCCGGCCAAACGGGCCCTTAGGATCTATCCTCCCGAAACAAACCAGAATTATGTAATAATAACGCAATGAAATAAATCAAAGCATAAACCACACCACACAAGAGATTTTTACGTGGAAAACCCTCAAAAAGGTAAAAACCATGAGACCTCGTCCAGATCAACAATTCACTATAAAGTAGAACGTTACAACCTTCTTCACTCACGCAGGAGTGGATAAACAATGAGAAAATAAAAGAAAAACGGAGAGATCTCACGATTACGAGGACGTAGAAGCGCTGAGATATAAGTTGCACAGTAGATAACCTCTACGAGCATAACCTCCCTTCTACAAGCTTCCTCTCTCTCTTTCTCTCTTTCTCTCACACCCTTGATAGCCCTCTTGTGTTTTTCATATATGTAGAAAAACCCTAGGAACCCCTATTTATAGTTTTAGGAAACTCCTTTCCGCATCCCAGTTGTGAAAGGACTCAGATTTCCGCAATCTGCAAAATCGCGGAACGAATCTGCGTAACCACGACCGGTCGAGACGAGGCCACGACTGGTTGAGCACCACCTTCGACCAGTCGAGCAACCCTAGAAAAATAGCCCAAAGTCGTTGGACTTTGAGTCGAGTTAGGGCTCGACCCCACGACTGGTCGTGCACCAACCCTCGACCGGTCGTGTGAGGCTCATGACCGGTCGAGCACGGGTCAAAAAAACCCATCAAATCTCCCCCTTTTTAACCCAGGAGGGATTCACTTTCTTCGAGCCAGTCAGGTTTATACAAACCTCAAACTTGCCCTTGAGCAAAGCCTTGGTCATCATGTCTGACCCATTATCATCCGCGTGAACCTTCTCAACCTGTAACACCTTTTGTTCCAAAGTATCCCTAATCCAGTAATATCGAATCTCTACGTGCTTTGACTTGTAATGCTGACTTGGATTCTTACTCAAGTGTATAGCACTCTGACTATCGCACTAGACCACGTGCTCATCCTGCTTCAGGCTAAGTTCCTATAAAAACCTCTTCATCCTAAGCATCTCTTTACATGCCTCTGTGAATGTAATGTACTCGGCCTCTCTCGTCGATAATGCTACAAACTTCTGTAGCTTGCTCTGCCAAAAAACTGCTCCCCCTGCAAACGTGAACATGAACCCCGAGGTAGACTTCCTGGAGTCTATGTAGCTTGCCATATTTGCATCTGTGTAGCCCTCTAACACAGGTGTTTCGCCACCATAGCATAGGCTCAACGTAGATGAGCCTCTTAGATACCGCAGTATCCACTTCACCACTGCCCAATGTTCTTTACCAGGATTGGCAAGATACCGGCTGACAACACCAACCGCATATGCTATGTCTGGGAGTGTACATACCATAGCATATATCAAACTTCCTACAACTGACATGTAGGGTATCTTCTGTATCTCTTCCACCTTTGCCTTCGTCTTAGGACACTGCCTGTCGCTTAAGCTGAAGTGACCATCTAGTGGAGTACTGACCGGCTTTGCTGCATTCATATTGAACCGCTCTAGGACTTTCTCAATATACCGCTCTTATGACAGCCAAAGCTTCCTGCTGCTTCTGTCACGGGTTATCTCCATTCCTAGGATCTGTCTAGCCGGGCCCAAATCTTTCATCGCAAAAGACTTGCCCAACTCCTGTTTCAGCCTGTCGATCTTCTTGATGCATTTTCCCATGATGAGTATGTCATCAACGTATAACAGCAAAACTAAGAAATCACCATATGAGAACTTACGCGTGAACACACAGTGGTCCAACTCCGTTCTATCATACCCATGTTGTAACATGAACGAGTCGAACTTCTTGTACCATTGCCGTGGAGCTTGTTTCAGCCTATACAAGTTCTTCCTCAACTTACACACCATATGCTCTTTGCCCTTGACTTCGAACCCCTCTGGTTGGTACATGTAGATCTCTTCTTCCAGGTCACCATGGAGGAAGGCAGTTTTAACATCTAACTATTCTATCTCCAGATCCATGCTAGCCGCCAACCCAAGCAACACCCGTATGGATGTCATCTTCACCACTGGTGAGAATATCTCCTCGAAGTCTATGCCTTTCCTCTGACCAAACCCTTTCACCACAAGTCTAGCCTTAAACCTCGTTTGTAAATTCTTTTGCTCAACCTTCTTTCTGAACACCCACTTATTGATTAAAGCTTTCTTGCCCTTGGGCAATTTCACCATGTCATAGGTGTGGTTCTTATGCAAGGATTTCATCTCCTCTTGCATAGCTTTCGACCACTCCCCCTTATGCTCGTCGGTTAGGGCCTTAGAATAATCTTCTAACTCTCCCCCATCAGTCAGTATAATGTACTCATGCAGCAAGTACCTCTTGGACGGTTGTCTGTCCCTAGATGACCTCATCACCTGTGGCTTAATAGGTAAATCAAGTGGGGGCTGCTCCACTGGTCCATCTTCTGAAGGAACTCCCCCGTCCTATGTACCTTGCTGCACTCCCCCAACATCAGGCACCACGGGAGGAATAATTGGATCCATGTCCTCTAGCTCACCTGATCTAGGCTGGTTCTTCTCTGGCTTACCAATGTTTTCTATACACTGATTTTCAAAGAAAACCACATCTCTGCTCCTGACGAGCTTCCTCTCAGTCGGATCTCACAATCTGTAACTAAACTTTTCATCACCGTACCCCAAGAACACACACTGCCTGATCTTCATATCGAGCTTGGACCTCTCGTCCTTTAGTACGTGAATGGATGCCCTACATCCAAACACCCTGAGATGACTGTACGATGGATCCTGTGCAGTCCACACCTTCTCAAGTACTTCTCCATTCAACGAGGCTGATGGAGACCTGTTTATCAGATACACTGCCGTGTGCATTGCTTTTCTCTAGAACGTCTTGGGCAACTTCGCATGGGATAACATGCATTTAATTCTCTCAACAATGGTGCGATTCATTCGCTCAGCTATACTATTATGCTGGGGGGTCTTGGGAACCGTCTGTTCATGCCGTATACCCAGGGACTTACAATACTCATGAAAGTCACTAATGTATTCGCCACCATTGTCAGTGCGGATGCACTTCAATGATCTACCTGTCTCTCTCTCAACCATAACATGAAACAATTTAAACACACCAAAGACCTCGTCCTTGGATTTCAAAGCATAAACCCAAACCCTCCTAGATGCATCATCTATAAAAGTAACAAAATACAATGCCCCACCCAAGGTTTTTGTCCTCATAGGACCAAAAACATCAGAATAAACCAAATCTAATGCATGCACTTTATTAACATGAGAAGCAGATTTAATAAATGAAACTCTATGTTGTTTCCCTGATAAACAGTCAAGACAGGTTTTGAGAGACATACTTGTCACGTCTGGAAGGAGCTGTGGCCTAGACGCCTGTGCCACATGTTAATAGTTAAATTTTTCGCTGCGTTCAACCCACCCTTGCACATACTGACACTTGCCTTGTAAAGGGTGCAACACTTCTTTCATCTGGCCACGATCAATGAACCCTTGATGAGCTTCTAGCGCCCATCAACAAATTGGCTTTCATAACCATCATCATCCAACCTTCCCCGTCGACATCAAGTTGAGGCGAAGATCTGGGATATGCCTTACATCCCTGAGAACCAATGTGCAACCTACATCGGTCTTCACACAAATATCACCGACCCCTACGATCTTCGATACGCCAGAATTTCCTATCTTCATGGTCCCATAGTCACCAGACTTGTAGCTTGTGAAGAAGTCCCTGCGTGAAGTCGCATGAAAAGAAGCTCCTCAGTCAATCACCCAGTCGATGTCCTGACTCGTAGCCGTGAGATAGATATCATAATCTGCTGAAAGAATAACTACAATGTCGCCATCTGAAGCGACCGCAATGGAATCTGATTCATCTTCCTTCTCCTTTACTTTTCTTTTCTTGTCGTTCTTCTTACCACAACATTCATGCTTGTAGTGGCCCTTCTTGCCACAATTCTAACAATTAACATCTTTTCTGGTACTCGACTTGCCTCTTAATTTATCTCGGGCCTTCCCGCCCTTCCTGTTCTTTCCTCTCTCCCGTTCCTGCGTCACAAGGGCCTCTTGCTGAGTAGACCCCTGAGACTTACTCCTTGTCTCCTCATTGAAGAGACAGCTAGTAACCTGTTCCATGAAAATCTTTCCATCTAGCGCGGAGTTACTTAGAAACACCACCAATGTCTCCCAACTGTCAAGCAAGGAACTAAGTAATAGTAAAGCCTACAATTCATCATCCAGGACCATCTTCATAGCAGAGAGCTGGTTCACTATATTGTTAACCTCATTCATGTGCTCAACCACATAACCACCATCCTTGAACTTGAGATTCACAAGTCGCCTTATCAAAAAAAAATTATTACGGGCTGTCTTCCTCTCATACAGCCCTTCCAATTTCAGCCATAGGCTAGCAGCTGAGATCTACGTAGACACATGGTGGAATACGGAATCGTCCAACCATTGTCTAATAAACCCCACCGCCTTTCGATCCATCTTCTTCCAATCATCATCAGACATACCCTTGGATTTTGCTGATATGCCTAAAATTGAAGAATATAGGTCTTGCAATAAACAAGTCCTCCATCTTAGCCTTCCATATGGTCCAGTTAGAACCATTGAGGCTGATCATCCTTGATGAGCCACCTTCCATAATTCAAAAACGATCCTACCCATTCAATGAACTTGGCTCTGATACCACTTTGTTGGGGGATAGTTCCGTGTCAGAGCACCATTCGAACGACCGGGTGTGAATGGAATTGGGTGACGAGCCCCTTCCCCCTATATTGATTTGGTTTTGAGTGAGAAGTGCGCACCTCTAAATTGATTGTTCATACTCAGTATTGGGTGATGACCCGTACCGTGTTGATGCCTTAATTTGGATCAAGGGACACTAGTGAGGAGCTGTCATATGCCGCAACAAACCATGTGATCCGGATAATAACTCGCGATATAACGACGATATCTTATCTACGCCAACCTGCTGTATGAAATGGAACTAATAATCACTTGGCTAATTATGCATATCATAGGATAGGTTGCAATTTTGCGTTAGAGTTGCTTGTGAGGGAGTATTGGCATCTATAAAATAAGCGTTGAAGTTGCTTGTGAGGGAGTACTGGATTATGAGGAGCATGCATCATTTCATCATGACATTAATATACTTACCAACTAGATTAGGAAATTATTTGTTTGCAATGTCATTATTACTCGCACTTGGTTGTGTTGTTAACATGTGTAATTTAGTATCTGTGCGTTAAATGTAACATGCTTAAGTGGATTACATGTATTAATGTATTTGTTGTGAACCTGTTATTCCCTAAAATGTCTTAAGTAACAATCTTAGGAGTATTTCTTCACCATGTTGGCGTTTAACACCTCCTATTTAATATATGCAGATAACTCAGAAATATGACCAATTGGTGATGTGCTCGAGGCACCCAATAAATCTCTAGCTTATTCCCTCTTGGTACTTATTCTTTTGTTCCTATCGCAATTATTGTAATTTGTATAATTCTGACATGTGTGATCACCACTTTTGGAACTGTTACTTTTAGGTGTTAGCCCTATATTTTCAGATTTTGCTATCTCTATCTCGCTTTAGTTCAACTAAGTTGAAATGTTTTACTCTGATTATTTGTGTGTAAAATAAATGTGAATCTAAATCAAGACACGTGTACATTTTATTAAGTTAACACCTGGGAACTTGGGACCATAGTCTATGTGTTTGGGTGCCAATTTTCGAGGCGTTACAATGATCGTTTGTGAATCCTACAATTTGTCATCCTATTTAGATGACAATAATGATATGTTTGGCCACTTATGTGCGAGCTTGTTGAGTGGGCCTGTTGACTTGGAGGCTCACTCAAGTGTAACTCTGTGAGGCCTATTAGACTTGGTTTTCAAGTGAGCTCTGCTTGTCAGTTGGATGGACTCTGCGGTTTGGTTTTGTTAAATGTATATTGTGGTTTGCGTAGTCCCCATTTGGACGGACACCACTTTTGGAATTATACAATTTGAATGTTAGCATGTATTTCTGAGTTATCTCTGCTTATAAGGACCGGGTAATGGACCCACTTAAAATTCTTTCAAGCCTCGATCCCGATCAAAATAGGAAGAGGCTGAAAGATAGCACACATCTGTGAGCTACAAGCCCCACTTTCCTGCTCCTCTGTGAAACCTTCCCGTCGTTGCGGATAGTGAAGGGACACATCACCAACCTCGACATCCCATTGGCACTACATCAACACCTTCCTCTTGCAGCTTTTCACGGAAGATGGCTACCAAATGAAGCTCTTCGAGAAAAAAAAAAACCAAAAAAATATATATATAATAATAATAATAAACAAAGAAGATGGTCATTGCATGTTGTCGCTCCTACATGAGGAAACTCAACTCTAAACAGCCGTTGTTGAGGGTTATTGGTCAATCTATTGCAGTGGGAGCCAAAGATGCCAACAATCACCCAAACCCTGGAACATGTATGTACTATTGGGATAGAGTAAAGAAAAAAGGTTACGAAGGGAAGCCCTAATCCTAATTGGGAAAACACAATCCCTGACTACTCGATTGATGAAAAAATCCCTAGTCATTGTATTTGGGAATCAAAACCCTAATTGGGTTTTGAGATTCCCAATTCTAGATGTGGGGATTCGTGAATGCACAATACAAGTTGGGATTTTAAAAAATCCCTTTAATTACGAATCAGGATAGAAAAAAAATCCATTGGTCCAGACCTAGTTGATTGGTTTGTGATCAGAACATAGATGTCCAACCTTTAAGGGTTCAAGAACTGATCCTTCATACCTAGTGCACATATGACTCTGATACCAACTATAAACTTTATGCAGAATTGCAAAGGACAGTGCTATGCATCGAGTATGGAGATTAAATAAATTGAATACATGGCGTACCTGATTGGGATGCCATCATTGTAGGCTTGTCTTTCGCACCTTACACCCTTTAGAGAAGCACCGGGATTGGGAAATAGCTTCTGTCGTACGTAAGCTTGGGGACACAACCCTGTTTATATAATTTAGAGGAAGAGTTTGAAACCCGTCCAAATTCCTCTCCCTGTTGGCTCCACATGAATTTAAGTATCATAGTTTAACTAGAACACTATGCGTGTGGCATAGTTGTAGAGCACCATCCCTTACACGATTTTAGATGAATCACAACTTAATTTGTGGGGTCCACTAGTATTCCCAATCACATTATCCAACCTTTAGGGCAATAAGGCTCACCTTATAGAATTCTTACAACCCACACTATCCTAACTTTAGGAGACCGCTCCTTTACCCGCTATCTTGGGGATGCCATTGTGTGGTGACCTTATTATCATTGGCTTCACAACTCTAGTGATCTAACATAGCAAGATTTGATTGAGCCATATGTTACTGTCACATATATGCCCGATTAAGTAATAATTTTCAAACATGCTTTGTGTGGGTCCTCACGAATGTCTACAATGGCAGGTCACCACGAACCCCACCCGCATCTCTTTCTCACATGGGCAGGCATCCTTCATTAGGAGCTACAGCATCCCAGTCAATGGAAGCCTGACATTCAGGTTTGGCCCGCCTCATTGTTTTCACCGTTGGTCCACATGTGATCATCTTACACAAGTGATCCTTTTTTAAAAAAAAAAGAAAAAGAAAAAATTAAAGCTATAACCACCTACTTTTTGCCCAATCTTTTAAAATTGTTTACCCTTAATATAAAACTTTTGCCACTTATGTCCATTCTGGTCCTGCTCATCCAACGGTGAGGCCCAGTTCTCTGATCTCTAGAAATGAGTCAGACAATAAGTTCAAGGGGACCATACCACATGAAAAAAGTGGGGATTGGATGCCCTGAGTTCAAACATTCATGGAGCCACATCATATAAATGAGAAATCCACTCCACCCATCTATATATTTTTCCATCTCATTTTAGGTCCCCAAAATATGCCTGATCCAAATCTCCAGTGGACCAAATGACACGAAACAGTGGGGATTAAAAGCCCACCATTGAAACATTAGTGGGGCCACAAATTGTTACTAAGAAATCGACCCCGTCCGTCTGTTTCGTCATCTAATTTTAAGGCATGATATCAAAATGGATGATTAAGAGTGAAATAACAGGTGATCCACATATGAATGTAAAATCAGATGGATGGTCAGTATTGTCTTCTCAGTGCAATTTTTTTTTAAAAAAAAAACATCCACAGTTTGATCAGAAAATTGGACAGTTTGGATTCCTGTACAATTATGCCATGCGTGCTTTTGAAGAGTCACAACCAAACCAAGAGAGTCAGTCCAATATATTTGGAAAAAAAAAAAAGTCTTATTAGAGAGAAGAAAAAGAGGAGAAAATAAGAAAAGAGCAACTTGTCCAACTCGCTGAATCAGCCTGACTCGACCACATCAAGAGTGAATCCTGCATTGCATTGGAATGGGGAGTACCAGGTCCGAGTCGGCTCAGACGGGTCGTATCATTGGTGTCTTAATACCTCGAGGTGAAATCACCCCATGATAAAGAACTAATTCTTTTGTGCTTTACTCTTGACTTATCTGCTTATTAATAGGTTCATGGACTGCAAAAGAGGATGAAAAAGCTCAGTTTACTCTTGAAGAGTATGATTCATCATTGAAGCATTTGGAGAATGAAAATGGAGAAGAAAGTCCAAAAGTAGTCACTCCAAGTGGTAGACGGGTTTTTGGGGTAGCGAAAAAGCAGTCCTAAGAGGCTAGTAATAGGACAAAATCAGATGATGTTAGTAAGAATGGCGACAGTGAAGATGATTTGGGGCACAAGGAAAATATTACATTACAGAAGGGCCAGGTCAATCCTGGGTTGTTTCTTGAAGAATCTAACATTGGACATGAAACTTTATTTGTGTAGTAATACATTCTCATCTAGAGTGTTAACAATAGTTCTTGTTGGTTGCAGTTGTAAAGAAAAGGCAAGAACTGATTGAGCAGGTGAAAGATTTATCTAGGAACTTTGAGGTAAATAAGGATAATCCTTTTTTATGACCTTTCCTCTGTATTCTCCTACATTGCTTAAATTTTTTCTATTTTATAGCTTATGCCTTTTTTCTCCTCTTGCGGGTCTTACTTTCTGTTTTAAGATACACATGCACGCCTTTCTTTGTTGACTGATTAAACTCTTGTAGTCATTTATTTTAAAAAATAAATTTTTATGCTGTCATTTGTCTTCAATTGGTTATCTTTTTAGTTTTCAAAATTCTTTTCATTTCTGGTTACATTTTTGTCCCAGATGAGATTCAAATATCCAAAATTTGATCATTCTGTTTTGATTTTCAAATAGTTTGCCCTGCCTCTCTAATGCATTTGCAGCATTTTCATTTCAATTCTTGTCCTTCTGATGGCTTCCATTTTAGAAGATTTTTTTGATATGGTTTTTATGGTTTGATCCTTTTTTGGTTCAAGGAGATCAACTTTCACTATCTGGTTCTTTGTTTCAATGTTGTAGTCATCAAGTCTTCTTACTGTCATATACATAACTAGACATTCTCCATTCCCTGCGTTCCTTGGGCACAATATGTTTTTTTGTAGGTTAAGTGGCCACATAGCCATCCCATTTACATTTTCCATGTTTTCCAAGCTCAGGACTCTTAATAAACTCGGTTTGGCCAAAGGCAGACCCAAGTTGAGTCTTCTGGATTTACCCTAGACTTGCTCAATTTGGATGAAATTCAGCCAACATTTATGGGTTTTACTTGGTATATATTGTTCTATTTCATTCCTTTTGGGATCCATGGCATGGCTTTAGAAATCTGTTTGGTTTTACCAATTGTTAAGTCCTGGTCAACTTCTCAATCACTTGCTATCAATGTATCTAATGGGAGATCTTATGGGGCCTATAGATAGAGTCCGCCACAGATTGCAAGGGTTTCTTTCTTTCTTTCTTTCTTTCTTTCTTTCTTTCTTCTTCTTCCTTTTAGAAAGTAATGAGGAAGTAGAAATATGTAAAATAGGATTTGGGCAAAACGACCATATACTAGAAATTGGGTGTAGGTTATCATTTGGTTTTCCTTTTTCAACATTCTCCACTTTATCAGCATTCTCCACTTTAACGACCTTCTGTGAAATCATGTGCTTCAAGAATCTGGCTGTTGTATTTTGCTGTTACTCTCTTTATCGCCTTTTTTCCCATATGATAATCACATGCAATGGCACTTCATTTTAAGATGGATGGATTGGATAATTCTTTCAACCTGATGAGGCACATTAGATGGATGGATTGGATGACATACAAACACCACGGTACCTATGCAAAACTAATGGTGGGTGTCCCACCCATCCCAACTTTTTCCTAGTGTGTGGCCTACTTCTACGTAAGTTCTGTCTGGTCATGATTTTTGGGCTGCAAGGTGAACATGATGCAGGGCACCTGATGGAAAGGGTGGATCTCATGAAAGTTCCACCCACATGGCTCTTGAACTACAAGGTTCCTGGGACGAGGTATGCTAGCTAGTCATTTTCTTTTTGGTGAGAAGATGCGATGTTTCAATGTGGAAATATGTGTTTTGATGCGGAAAAGTATAGGGACAAAAGCACCTCAAATTTGCATTGATCAAGTGATGACCAGCTGTCTACAATCAATTAAGTCCTGCTTAAGTGATAAAATGATAATAAATGAAGACAACTGATTCATCAATCCCACCTGAATTTTGAAAGAGCAGTTTGGCTTGTTTATATTGATTTAGTTAATGCCTTAAAGTTGTTTTCACTTCCTTTTCAGCCGTCTTTAAAATTTCACATTTATTTATTTTTATCTTTTATATCTACCATTTTTTTAAGATTTCAATTGAAGAAAAAAAAAAAAAAAGATTATTTAGTAGGCATGTCAAGAAGCTTACTCCCATGCTTTGTCTCTAAGAGGCCTAGATGAATGCCTTACCTCATGATACCACCTTTGGATCACTGGCTTGCATAGAATCAACTCTAAGAATTGAAATTTGTAACTAGCCTGTCATTTGTTAATTCCATTTCTAATGCAGGTCAGCCCAAGCGACATCTTCTTACAACTAGATGGAGTGTGTAAGTGCAAATCCGCTTGTTGCAGGTGATTCAGTCCTTTTGATGTGGTATGCTTGTTCAAATCTCCATGCATCTAACAATATCTAAAGAGTGTTGATCCTTCTAAGTACACAATGGCTTCTTGAATTACTAGAACCCATGTGCATCCCTTCCTTTTATTTTGAGAATGTGAATTTCTGTTACACTACAACAAAATCATAAATTTGCAATGGTTACAATTTTTGGTTTAGGAACGGATGTAGGCCGTTCCAAATTTCAAACGGTTTCACACCGTGCTGTAGCTAAAAGCCTAAACATATGGAACAATAAACCGCTCCTATTTCCCTCAGGTGGTCACTCCCCCCCCCCCCCGCTCTCTCTCTCTCTCTCTCTCTCTCTCTCTCTCTTCATTTCGAAAACCCTATCAGCTAAAAGCTCATGACACCAATTCATGATTTTCAGGGCAGAGCTGTACATTGCCACCCCCTATGATGCATGGATGGACCATGCGAAAGCTCCTCCGTTGCCTGAGAGCTTGGTTTGGCCCGTATTCTGTGACTCGAACCATTCACATGATCAAGCCCATCAGATAGTCCAATCCTGTTCAACTTTTATCAGAGGCAACGGGTAATAGGGTGAAGTTTTGGATTATGATTTTCAGTTTAGATTATTACCATAATCTGAAAAACACGACTTGTCTTAAAAACAGAGAGCCCATGTGCCCTCCTTGCATTAGGTACGGAAGGTTGATATGATTGATGTGTCTATTGTCCTGTCTGAGAAGGTTAATGATGAACTTGTATTGGATCGAAATGATATTGAGCTTGTGTCGCACTTGACAGCTCTAATAACCTAGGTAGCTTGAGTTCTAATTCATTTCATAAATTGATTTGGATAATTGATATGTTTTTGCAATTCCAATCAATGCTTTTGACTTGCGTGAATTTATGACAGTTTCATGTACAATTGATTCTATTGCAGGCTAGTCTAAGTGTCTTTGCATTCTTGTTTGCAGAGCTTGTCCACTACAATCAGACTCAGATTGACAATATTGTAGAGTTAGAGCAAAGGTGATGTCTTTTGACAATATTACTCGTCATTTCATTAGAATGCTCACCTCCAAATCATTTGTTCTTTATAATGATAAAAACTCAATCTTGATTAGAGTACATCATTCTTTAATATTATTTTCAGAGGTCAAAGCCTCAATTTATTGCTTTTTATAGTGATAAAATCTCTATCTTGTTTAGAGTACATTCTTTAATATGACTTTCAGAAGTCCTAGATTGCATCTTGTTTTTAGCAACTAATAATGGAGACCTGTGATCTTCTATGCTTACTATCAGGAGATAATTGATATGGTGAGACTATTCCTTTTATGTTGATTTCATTACTCTTTGAGTTTTTATTAATTCATTAAAAGGAAAAGAAAATGCTCACACGGGATGCCATTTTTACACTTTTTTATGTACATATGGGATGCCATTGTTTGGTGATCCAGACTGTTGGTCTGATGGGCCCTGCCGTGGATGGACCATGTCCCAAATATTGAACAGCTTCAATTCAATATAGAACTTTGAGTTCCTCATTTCAGGTTTTTTACTTCTCTGGCCAGGTTTTTGAGCCCTCTTTCGGCTGTTCCAATTATAGCTCTTTCTGGCTTTCGGCTTTATCAGCTTGGTTTTCCATGAGTAAGTAATCAGATTCTTCATATTTCTATTGTTTAGTTGGGTTCTTCTTGGAAAGAGGCATTGCTCAATGTGTTAATCAATTTTATCTGCTTCAGTTGTATGTGTCCTGATTTTGTTCTTTCTTTTGTATTTGTTTTATTCCTCACATGAAGTCATGCCTGAAAAGAAAAAAATTTCATACCATCAAAATCTATCTTCTCTATCAATTTCTTTATGATTGAAATTTCAGGGTGAAGTCAAGCAAATTTCTTTAATGAAACCAAAGGCTCAAAGGGCCTCTTATTTCTATAGAGACTTGGGAGGGATAAGGGGCCTCTCATTCTTCTTTTAGTATTAGCTATTCTTATCTTATTATCCATTGCTTTAATGGATATTTATAGCTTTTCTCTCTGCAGGCTACCTTGCAAAAAATTTGTTATTGAAGAAAAAAGATATGCAAAACAGAACTATGTGATTCCTAGTGACTGTTGTAGTTCAAATTTTCACTGTGGACCCTAAGGAAGGAATGAATTAATCTGGTAATTATACATACTGATATAGCTACCAGCATACAGTGAGCACAACCCAATCATATTCGTATTTATGGTTTTGTGGAATAGTGGTGTAAGCCTATCATGTCCATGTATATGTTGATAACTATTAATTGGTATCCATCTGTTATCCAAACTGGTACTATGTTACAGGGACATAGCTCTTGCCACATTTTTTTTTTTTTTGAGAGATGCTCTTGCCACATGATGCGGCTTATTCTATTAGTACTGTGAGTAATCAAAGATCTGTTTGGCTGATCTTTGTTTATTCAAAGCTTGCATCCCCATATCTTCTTCTCTTTATCCATGCTCGTCAATCGGCATGGTTTTTTGTTGTCTTCAACTTTTCATCACCATATTGCCATCTGTTGGGATTTTATTTTTCCATGCGAACTGCAAATTAAGTTGGTTCAGCCATTGTGTGTCCATAGCACTTGTGATCTCTAAGGAGATTTTACTTTGATAGATTTGCAGGACTCTATCCTTACTGTAGAACAACTTAACAAGTGGAGAGTTCTGTTTCTTAGCCATTCAATTTCTTCAATGGATATTGACACAATCTGACATAATAGGTCTTCGAAACCAAGAATCTGTCAACAATATGGAAATATTGGACCTTCCAAATGTCAAGGAAAAAAAAAAGGAAGAAAGAAAGAAAGAAAGAAAAAGAAAGAGAGGTAGCTGAAGCTTCAAGAAGTGTGCAGTACAATAGGTCTAGGATGCAAGGGTTGGAGTCAGTTTCAGGAGGCATAACATTGTGCTTATATGTTCAATTGCATCAACTATGCATCTGTAAATATTCTATCACCTTTGGGTACAATAAAGAAAGATGCCCATGCTGGGTTTACTCGCATTTTGGCTAATAACCTAATATCTTTGATGGCCCTTTCAGACTTCATATTTTTAAAGCCTTTAACATGCAGACTTTGGAATACTTGTCGGGTGGAAAACTATCATTTCAAACCATAGTGGCTTCATTTAATTTTATGAGATTCATTTTTTATTGGATTTTTATTCATGACTTAAGTTCTAGGATAAACATTAGGCTTACCTGCATTTTTATAGGGGATAGTGATTTCGCTAGCACTTTAGATAAGGTGTGGAAAGGCCATACTTTGTATTTGGAAAGCATGTCCTCTTCACGTATTTCTGTTGTTTCTTGAATATAATTTTATTACTTCCATGAAAAGCCTGGGTGGGTCTGGGGTCATTTCAGTTGCAAGGTCTATAAAGCTCATGCTGTGACGCCCCCAAGTTCTTTGCTCTCTTCTTTTGGGTAAATGCTAACTTTCCATTACTAAAGCAAGAGAAAAATCCAGCCAGTTAAGAGTATCCATAGACACACACACACGCACACACAAGTTCTCCACAGTCAATAGGTTGATGGTTCGTTGAAATTTATGAAGAATTTCTCCTTCTATTTTGTATCAGCGTGGGGGTTCTGGCACCAAAAGAGTGAAAGTTGATCAAGATGTAGAAGGGAGGAACCCCATGTAGGTGAAGGGACAACTATGAGTCTAGAACAACATACAGCTTCTACATCACTAGAACCTGATGCAAATTCATCCAATATGGCTATAGAACTGACAAGGCTGGTGTTGATCAGCTTCCAAAGGAAATGTGTGAAATGAAAATCAGAGATGGCAAAGCCAACCACCATGATGTTAAGGTGCATTTTCTTTATTTCATTTTCTTTTTTCTTTAATTTTCTTTTTCCTTTTTCTTTAATTTCCTTTTTCATTTTATCCAGGTATCTTTTTATGTGGGGTTATTAGATCAATACGTGTCAATGGCGTTTTCTTGTAATGATATGATCTGATTGGTAAAGTTGGATTTTGTAGGAGTTGTTATTTGGCTTGGTTATTTTAGCTGTTAAAATGTTTTCACTATGTATATATCCAGAAATTCTCATATACTTTATTTTGGATCTCCTTCAACTCATTCAGTTAAAGTTTGCCATTTGATTTATCCCTTTGGTTGTTGTTCTTCATATGTAAATGTATTATGTAGATAGTGTGTTGCATTTCCAAATATAGTGTGGAATTTTATTTTCCTACATATTTGCTTTTGTGGATGCAGCAGTCAAGATTACCACACTTATGTTCTGCTTTTTGTTTGCAGGCTTGGTCACCATTTGTTGTTGGCTTGGAAAATGCTTATTCTGATAACGGTGCAGCTTCCAGAAATTCCCATGATCCAATTGACTCCAATGTGAGTTGAATTCCCATTTGCATTGCCAACTTTATTTTCTTGTTTAGCAATGATTAAGAAAGAGAAAGGATCCATTGCAATGGTTTGATCTTTGGACATGTGTTACACATGTATGAGATGAAGACCAGTTTTTTAGGCTCTACAGTGGATGGGGAGTACCCTGAAAATCACATCGGTCGATTTATCATAGCTTGTGATTGGTGAACACTTGAGGATACAAATGGCTGGTTAGAAAAAGTCCCAACCAATGATTGGCCTCCCATGGGAAAGATCCTCCAGCCAGAGGCTACAATCATTTTATGGGTGTAGGTTTTGGAGTGTGGCCCACCCATATTTAATCTCTATATTCTTTGAAAAAAAAATTAGACAGAATGTTTCGTTAATGCAATTTCAAATGCTAGAGTTGTAGTTAGAGTTAGATTTGCTTTCTGCATCTCCCTTTTTTTTTTTTTTGTTGGTGTCTACATAGCTTGATATCCCTCTTTATTCTAATAGCATGGCTCCTTCGACCAACTTGATTGCATGGAAAGATCAATGCGACCAGCAACAGGATCATCTATTAGAGCAGCCATAGCAGCTTCTGTTACTGTCTTGTCAGCTCTTTTAAACACTGAAGCTCTTTCAGGTACTGATTTATAGACCAGTTGAATCTCAAATTTCATAAGATTTGAGCTTCCTTAAAATTCCAAACGTGCATAGGGAAGTTTTAAAATGAAAAATAGATCAACTTAGCAGACGATTTCAGCAATGTGGACCAAAAGGGTAGGCCTTTTAGAGACAAACTCCATGAACCTACTAATTTCCAAAATCTTTCGAATGCCCTACCCAGTAATCTTTTCAGTCTTCTTAATAACTCAAAATTTCAATGGAAAAAAGAATTAAAAAAGAAAAGAAGGCCTGATCTTTTAGAAGTAAAAACTCCAAGAACATTCAATGGGGAAAAATGTGCTGATTGGAACTGTTCTCCTGGTGAGCTAGCCATCACATGGATGGCCATATGTCAAAATCAAGGGCAGTGAACTGTTGTATTCCAAGTGAGATTTCCAAATCTCACTATTCCAAGATGGATTAGGTTCTATATATATTTCCCTCATTATTGAATTCGTAAGCCTTATTTATTTATTGAATGCAGGAAAAAATAGGGTATTTTCCTTCTTGTGGAACCTGAAATGTGGGACCACCATTTTGTTTGTGTGATAGCTCAAACAGGGCCTAAAATGTCCAGCTCTCTGTCTGTTATGCCACCCACTTTATTTTTTTTGCAGATGTTGGTGCTTGGCAATATGTTCAACAACACAGACATGTATTTTTTTTTATAAGATGCAGGTGACTTGTTTGTTGTGTCCACGCCTTATGTTGGACTCCACTTTCCGGTTTTGACTTTTGCTTTGACTAACTACCATCTTTCAGGAATGTTTTTAGTCTGTATACCATTCAAGGGAATTTCTTGAATCAATAAACTATGCAGGCCCTGAAACTGAATGGGTTGATAAGGCGACCTATGGAATTTCCAGATGACTACAAGGTTCATCCAGTAATTTTTGTAAAAGGAAACTAATTGGAGTGCAGCACACCCATTTCCTTTTTTGCTGCACTATGATCAAATTGCATGTGGCAAGGTCTGGACCACTCTCTCTTTTTTAATCAGCAAAATAAACTAAATTGCCATCTTTATGCTTTCATTCAAATGAACATATGTATTATATTATCATTTTCCTTCTCTACAAGTCTGTTGATTAGCAGGATGTTTGGGCTTTTTGTCATTGAGGTAAATTTTGAGCAGTTGTTTATTTTTGGTAATTGGCACAATTTTAAAGTAACTGTTTTATTTTGATAGATATTCAATCTTGTTTGACTTACTTCTTGACATGTTTGTTCTCTTAAACTTGCAGATGGAGACTTTGGCAATGACCGTTGCAGATGAGTACTAATGTTGCTTGGTTGCAATGATGTGACAGAGGCTGGAGATAGCTGTATTGGTCAAGCAAAGAGTGGACGACATGGAGCATTTTAAAAAAATATATATTCAGACAATTTTCAACTTCTTGTAAATATTATATATCTTTTATTGTAAAGTCGTACAATATTTGTTTAATATTCATTTTTAATTATACTGCAATATTCTTTGGATTTCAAATATATATATATATATATATATATATATATATATAATACAGGTTTCAATTGAAAAAAAAAAAAATCATTTTGAAATTGCTGTTTTTAAAATTTTAAAAGTGCTTTAAACAAAAAAAAAAAAAATCTGTTTTTGAAACTTTGCTTCCTATTTTTTGCGATGCCCCGTCCGAAACCGTTCCTAAATGATTCAGGAACGGTTCTTAACTGTTCCTACATAGGGATTTAGGTTTGTTCGCCGAACGATACGAAAAGGATTGAATCCCTACCATTGAAACATTATGAAGCTATCTTTGAGCTTTGGATCTGCCTCATTTTGGGTCATTCCCTAACACGAGCTGAAAAACATATGGAATGAGTGGATCTCTCATAAAAATGGAGGGGCCCATGCACGGGGCCATTGTGGGGCCCTCTTTGAGCTTCGGATCTACGTTCTTTTAGCTCCTGCCATATTATGAGCTGACAACACAGATGGACATGATGAATTTCGCAGGAATATCAAATTAGGCTCCACAAACCATCCAAAGGAGAGGGGGAAGGTCTCTTAAAGAACGTTTTTGCAGTAGGTGGGTGGGGTTTTAAATTTTAATTGAGGGTAGTGTTGATATTTTAAAAACGCAAAACCAAATACATGAACAGTTTGTAAGCGACTTTAAAAAAGCAGCTGGAAAATGGATGATTATCAGTTTATAGCTCAAATCTCAGGGATTTTTCTTTTTTAAAGAAACCTGACCCATTTTACCATATTACAAAAGAGAAGCAAAATGGTAAGCTTAGACATGTACGTAGCCACGTACAAGGCAAGATGCAAATACGAACACCTGGATTCCTTCACATTTTTAGGAGATGGTTCCACAGGCCGCACGACTCTGGGATCATTAGCAGGGCTCAGGCCGAGATGGTCGGTTGATCAGAACCACACATTCTCTGAGCGTTGTTTCAATTGGCCAATGGTCGAATAATCCGGCAAGGACGAGCCTTTGAAAATTTTCTTTCAATACCACTAAATAAGTTACTTTTTAGTTTAATTGAGTGACTTTCTCCTTAAGTCAATTTGGTAAGCATAATTGGATATGTCAATAAGTGTTTTTTATTATTATTACTTATTACTTTTCTACTCTCTCTAACTGTTCATATCAAAAGAGGTCCACATGATGGACTGTCCATGTTGGAGGTAGGTCCACATGACGTATAGTCCACATTAAAGATGAGCCCCATGACCCCATATTAATGTGGGTCCATATAATGGATGGTCCATATTAAGGCCGGACCCTATTTATAAATAGCCCACGTCCAAAGCAGGCCAGTATAATGGACGACCTACTTCAAAGGTAAGGCCCATATGATGGACAGTCCACATCAAAGATGGGCTCCACATGATGGGCATTGGACATTGAAGCTAACTCCACATGATGGATGGCCCACATCGAGGTGGGCCCCACGTGATGGATAGTCGACTTCAAAGGTCAGCTCTTAATGATAAATGACCCACATCCAAGGTGAACCTCGCATGATGGGCAACCCACATTGAAGATGGGGCCCACATGATTGACAGTCCACGTCAAAGGTGGGCTTCACGGGATGGGCAATTGATTATTAAGGTGGGCCCCATATGAGGGATGGTCCACATCAAAGGTTGGCCCTAATGATGAGTGGCTCACATGCAAGATGGGCCATACATGATGGAAAACCCACATTGGAGGTGGGGCTCACAAAAAAGTTGACTATTAACGACGATTTATAAAATGCCAAATAATTAATTATTTGCAACGACTTGGAATGTCGTTGTAAAATTTTGACTTTTTGCAATGAAATTAAACTCATCGCTAAAAAAGTCGTCGCAAAAGGTCCATATTGTTATAATGGTGAGCACCACATTATGGATGAACAATATAAAAAATGGGCCTTATTATATATAGAAAGTGCACATTAAAGGTCTACCTCTAATGATAAATAGCCCACATTTAAGGTGGACCCTGCATGATAGATGACCCATATCAAAGGTGAGGGCCAGTTCCCCATCATGGATAATGAATACGAGGGTGGACCAATGGTAGACTTGTGTGTTTAAACACTGAGGTCACGACACCCAAATCCATGGCAGACTGAGTTGAGATACCTCGTTTCAAGACTTGAGGTCTTGGTATCAATCCCTAGTGGGGGTGGCTAGCTTGCCACGGGCCGAACTTGAGTTGGAGCATCAAGCCCTGGGCCATTTCTAAAACGGGCTAGGCTTCGACCCAGATGTCCAAAAGACCAATAACCTGACCCAGCCCGATGCTTTTTTAAAAAACTAAAATTCCTACTTTTAAAAAGCTTTCCTTACTGTGGTGATTCGAAATTCAATTTACTGCTGGTATTTAAAAAATTAATCATTTCGTTTCTGCCGGAAGAGTCGGAAGAGTCGGACGTACAAGCTCCCCTTATAAGCCCATTGCTTGAGGTGAGTTGACACAGCAAGGTTCTATAGCCCCACTATGATCTATTTATTATATCCATGATGACTATTCATTTCTTGAGATCATTTTAGAGCATGAGCCAAACAAAAAAATAAATACCAAGGATCCAAAGCTCAAGTGAACCACACATCAGAAAGTAATAAGATTGAACACCTACCATTAAAAACTTCTGAAGGGCCATAGAAGGTTTGGATCAAGCTGATATTTGTGTTTTTTCCTTCGTCCATGTCTACGTGACCTTATGAACAGGTTTGGATGACAAACAAACATCACGGTGAGCCCTGAGAAGGTTTCAACTATGGGCGTTATTGTCCCATCGTTCTTTGGTGTGGTGCACTTAAACTATAGATCTTACTCTTTTTTGGGATTGTGACGTAGGATGATCTCTCCAAATATATTGACGGTATGATATTAAAACGTACATCATGGTGGAGCCCACAGAATTTTGTCATATCAACACGCAGTCCTCTTCTGCTGGATTATAGCGATGGCCTTCCGGAGAGAAATTTACCACTGTACGACCCATTCATGGCCCATTTATGCTTTAAGACACTCGAGTTTACCTGACCAGAATTAGCCCTTGCTGTACGGACGACTTGCCAAAGGTCGAAAATGCCCCTGCTTTTTCCTTCAACCGGATCGGCTGGTGCTCGAAGACGAGCGCTGACGCTCCTCGAACTCCGAGTTGTACGAACGGTCCAAAAGATATCAACGTTACATGGGCCCCACAGTTATGTATTTATTATATTCACAACGTTCATCCATATTTCGAGATCATTTCGGAGCATTATCAAAAAGAAAAAATCATCTCCAAAAATCAACTGGACCACACCACAAAGAGCAGCGGCAATATTGATTTTCACCGTTAAAAATTTTGTAGGGACCACCATAACATTTATTTTTTATCCAATCTATTCATAAGGTCAAAAAGACCTGGATGAAGAGGAAAACCAAATTCCATAATGATCCAAAACTTCTGCTACCCCTAAAAGGGTTTCAATGGTACACGTTCAATTTCCCACTTCCTTTTACGGTGTGGTCGTCTTATTTTTCGTCTCAAGCCTTAATATGAGCTCACCAAATAGATGAACGGTTTGGATATAACAAAGACCTCATGATGGGACCCACAAAAGCAACAAAGATTCGGCATTAAAAAAAATACCAAAAAGAGCTCAGGCTGCGCGGCAGTGCCGTGTCAGTCCGGGGGAATTTATTGATTTATTTATTATTATTTTTATTTTACAAGGAGAACTTTTTCTCCCTTACTTGTTTCTCCAATATATAATTATGTAAATATGTATATATAAATATATAAAAATATTTTCCTATCTTTTAATTCATTTCTTTGTCAATTTATTTAATAAGCGTATCACCTAAACTAGAACGAGTTACTTAACGTATCACATATGATTTGGGGGTAGGAGAAGTTAATTTAGCCAATCAACGTAGTTATTTTTCAAGATTCCATCAGATCGATGGTCGAAAATCATTTCATTTACTTCACAGCCAATTTCAATCAGTTTGCGGTCAATTTCATTCACTTCACGGTCAATTTCAATTAGTTCGCGGTAAATTTCATTAACTTTGCGATCAATTCCATGCATTTCGCGGTGAATTCCGACGAATTTCCTTCACTTCACGGTCAATTCCATGCATTTCACGGTCAATTCCCTTCACTTTATGGTCAAATCTGTGCACTTCACGGTCGATTCCCTTCATTTCATGGTCAATTCTATACATTTCACGGTCAATTCCCTTCATTTCATGGTCAATTCTATGCATTTCACGGTCAATTCCGGTGATTCCTCTTCACTTCACGATCAATTCCATGCATTTCATGGTCAATATCGGTGATTCCGCTTTATTTCACAGTCAATTCCATGCATTTCACAATCAATTCCCTTTACTTCACGGCCAATTCAATGCATTTCACAGTTAATTCTCTTCACTTCACCGTCAATTCCATGCATTTCACGGTCAATTCCGGCGATTCCCCTTCACTTCACGATCAATTCCATGCATTTCACGGTCAATCACTGGAATTGACCATGAAATGCATTGAATTGACTGTGAAGTGAAAGGGAATTCTCAGGATTGACCGTGAAATGAATGGAAATGAGCGTGAAGTGAAGGGAATCGTCCGTGAAATGCACGAAATTGACCGTGAAGTGAAGGGAATTGACCGTGAAATTGATTGAATTGACCGTGCAGTGAAAGGGAATCACCGGGATTGACCGTGAAATGAATGGAAATGACTATGAAGTGAAGGGGATTGATCACGAAATGAATTGAATTGACCGTGAAGTGAAGGGGATTGACCATGAAATGCATTTAATTGACCGTGAAGTGAAAGGGAATCACTGGAATTGACTGTGAAGTGAAGGGGAATCGTCGAAATTGACCGTAAAATGCATGAAATTGACCGTGAAATGAAGGGAATTGACCATGAAATGCACAGAATTGACCGTGAAGTGAAGGGAATTGACCGTGAAATGCATTGAATTGACTGTGAAGTAAAGGGGAATCACCGGAATTGACAGTGAAATGCATTGAATTGACCGTGAAATAAAGGGAATTGACCGTGAAATGCACGGAATTAACCATGCAGTGAAGGGAATTGACCGTGAAGGGGAATCGCTGGGATTGACTGTGAAATGCATGGAATTGACCGTGAAATGAAGGGAATTGACTGTGAAACGCACGGAATTGATTGTGAAGTAAAGGAAATTGACCGTGAAGTGAAGTGAGGGGAATTGACCGTGAAGTGAAGTGAAGGGAATTGACTGTGAAATGCATTGAATTGACCGTGAAGTAAAAGGGAATCGCCGAGATTGATTGTGAAATGAATGGAAATGACCATGAAGTGAAGGGAATCGACTGTGAAATGCACGGAATTGACCGTGAAGTGAAGGGAATTGACCATCAATTCAATTCATTTCATGGTCAATTTCCCTTCACTTCCCGTTCACTTCACGATCAATTTAATTCATTTCATGATCAATTCCGGCGATTCCCCTTCACTTCACAGTCAATTTAATTCATTTCACGGTCAATCCCCTTCACTTTACGGTCATTTCCATTCATTTTACGATCAATCTTAGCGATTCCCTTTCACTTTACGGTCAATTCAATGCAGTGAAGTGAATTGACCGTGAAATGAAACGGAATTAACCGTGAAGTGAAACGAATTGACCGTGAAATGCATGGAAATGACCGTAAAATGAAACGAATCGCCTGAAATGACCTTAAAATGCATGAAAATGATCATGAAGTGAAGCAAATTGACCGTAAAAGTGAAGGGAATTGACCGTGAAATGCATGAAAATGATCGTGAAATGAAATGGAATCACCGGAAATGACCGTGAAATACATAAAAATGACCGTGAAGTGAAGTGAATTGACCGTGAAATGCAGAAAAATGACCGTGAAGTAAAGGGAATTGACCATGAAGTGAAGCAGAATTGCGTGGGACTGATCGTTTAGTGCTTGGAATTGATCGTGAAGTAAATGAAACGAATGAAATTGAAAACGAACTGATTAAAATTGATCGCAAAGTGAATGAAATGGATTTTCGACCATCGACCTGGTGGAATCAGGTTGGTTGGCTAAAGTAGCTTCTCCTACCCCAAAATCATATAGGGTACATTAAGTAACTAATTTTGGTTTAGAAGATATTCTTGTTAAATTAATAAAAAAAGAAATGAAAAAAGAAAAAAAAAATTATATACTTATATATACATATTTATATAAATATGTATTGGAGAAAAATGCAGGTAGAATGAAGTTATCCATGTAAAAAAAAAAAAAAAAAAAGTACATAGGTAAATATGGGGCCCACCAAAATCATGAACATTAATTGTGGGGCCCATTCAAATTTATGTGGGGCCGACGATGGGACCCACCTAATTTTTTTTTAAAAAAAAATGGGCGGCACTACCGCACGTCCAGAGGCTGGCGGCACTATGGCTGGATCGGCGGTACTGCCACTTGATTGAATTAGTCAATGGCTGCGGCTATAACTGGGTCGTACAGTGGTAAATTTGGCAAGTCGTCCGTGCAGCTGGGGCTTAATCTAAGTCGAGTGTCTTGAAGCGGGTAAATGGGCCATAAATGGGTCGTACAGTGGTAAATTTCTCCCTTCCGGAAATCCAACCCAGCGTGACTGTATCTTTTAAGTCATGCACGCATATTGCAATTCCTGTGATGGAATCTCGGGTCCACTGTGATGTTTGTAAGGAATCCACACTGTTCATCCTTTTTCCCAGATTATGTTAGTACATTATTTCAAAAAAGAAGCAGATCGGAACTCAATTGGGCCGCACGACAGAAACAGTGAGGCTTGAACGTCCACCGTTCAGGAATTCGTGGGGCCAGAGAAGTATCGTATGAGGCTGATATTTATAATATTTCAGCTCAAATCAGTAGGAATGAACTTATGAACCGTACGGACGGCATATTAACATCACGGTGGACCCATGGAAATTTCAACGGTGTCCATTTTCCCACCCACATTTTCCTTTCGTTCAGGTCACTTGAGTCTTGGATATGCCTCAGATTTCGAATCATGTCCTTATGATCTGGAAAAACAGATGGACGGGTTGGATTTCTCACAAACTTCACGGTGGGCCCACTAACTTCTGATGGCACGAAGTTCCTGAGAAAGGTGCAATCGGTGTCCTTTCACGCGCGGATTTCATGCTCCTTTCACGACAAGGTCGTCCACTGTGATGCTTAGATGAGGACCACCTTAATGTTTGTGAGAAATCCTCCCCGTCCATCCATTTCAACTGATCAATTTAAGATATACCAACAAAAATGAGACGGATTTGAAGCTTAAGTGGGACACACAAGTGTAAAAAGTTGGGATTCATTGTCCACCGTTGAAGCATTCATATGGCTTCGAAAGTTTCGTATCAAACCAATTTTTTGGTGTTTCACTTCATCCTAGGAATGACCTTATAACCTGATATTTTTTCCTCTCGTGTGACCCAACTAGTTTTGGTTACGCCTTATTTTATCTTTTGCATATGCTAAAATGAGCGGAAAAAACGGATGAATGGAGGGCGTCTCAAAAGCATGGCGATGGACCCGCTAGCGTGGGGATGTCTCACAGGTATCACGTAGCATTCCACCCAAGAGCTTCCTGCCAAAAGTCTTTCGAAGGAATCTCCGTACATACGTTAAATACTTATGGTTCATCTTTTAACAAGACGATTTCAAGCTTCTCCCAAGAGCACACCTTTTCTGCTCCGACGCATCTGCTCTTTTCAAATTCCTGAAGCAGCAGACCACCATCCACACCATTCTAGGCGCCTTCGCCGTCATTAGCATTGAATTGCGAGGCTGAACTATTTTAACATGGCATTGCAATTACAGATTTATAATTTCCGTAAAATAATAAAGAAATTGAAAATATTAAAGACAGGCTTAAGCACGTGCCGTTCTTAAAAGCATCATTAGCCCATTTTCAAAATAATTGAGATGGCTAGAAGGTTGCAGACAAATATCTTCTAGTATATGATGAACCTGTATGTGGTTTCGTACAGTTTGGTGACAGATGAAAAATGTAAAGAAAAACCCGTATCAGGTAGAGGATTAGAAATGAAATATCTAACTTAGACTACTACATTGGTCTATTTCACAGGTACTTGCTAGCTAAGGTTCGTATTGAACCTCGCTGACTTGATCAGAGAGCACTTAAGCTGCTCTTGTTGGGTTGTATGAGATAGTGGTTGGAGTGACTGGTGATGTTCCAATGAAACACCTAGGCACTGTTTATATAAGCTAGGATTGCTGAACGTTTTAGTTTATGGTCATAACTTCATAAGATTGTTTATGGGTGTTGGTGAGAAACTAGCCGTTATTTGGTTGTTTCTAACTATTATGCATATGGGACAACTAATTGTATGCTAGTTGTTTTATGACTGTTAGGCTAACCACCTGCAACAAATCTTGCATGGCCTAGTTTTATACTGCATGAGTAATTATACCATTCTTAAATAGCTAGTTCCAACCTCTATATAAGGTGGACTGGTCTCTTTCAAACCTCTTACCCGCAACCCTCCAGTCACCCGACCCATAGCCTTTGTCGCACCTGTTCGTGAGGAAACGACCCATTTGTTACACGATGTGCATATGTAAAGTGCGCCTCTATACTCACACTGCCTCACATGCCCATGCCCATGCCCTCGCACCGAGTCTGAGCCCGAGCCGAGCCAAGCAAATAATAAGGTACTGTACACCCTATATATAAATATAAGATTTTCTTATCTCCTTTCTGATATGAGACTATTCTCAACATATATATATATATATATATATATATATAGACACACACACAATTTTTTAATCATATATTTTCACAACAATGCTAACTACCGTTCTTTTTCCATGTGTGAACACTTTTTGAGGCCTACTATGATTTATGTGTTTTATCCAAGCTGTCCATTCATTTAGCCAAATCATTTTAGAGCATGAGCCCCAAAATGAAGTATAATCCAAGGCTCAAGTGGACCATGCCATAGAAAACAATAGAGATAATAGCATCCACCGTTGAAACCTTTCCGGGGCCCACATTGATGTTTGTTTATCATCCAACCTTTTCACAAGGTCACACAAACATGGATGAAGGGTCAACACAAATATTAATTTAATCCAAAACCTTCTACAGCCTTCAGTAGTTTTCAATTCCTATTAAGTTGAACCATGGCAACTCATTTCTCCATAGGTGATGAAGGGAGATAATCCAGTAATAGTTAGTGGACCTCCAAATGAACCTTATGAAGGCTCGTGGCAACAAACGATTGATGATGAAGCCGAAGCAACTTAAGGAGTAACTTTATTTAGTAGTTTGATTTCGTTTTAAAGATGTAATAATGCTCTCAGTAGGACGAATAACAATGGACATATATTTATTCGATTATGAACTTTATGTTTATGCTTATATTAGAACTACTAATGGAAGAAGATTTTACTTTCTATACATTATCCTATGAATGTCATGAGAATGTAAATTAAGATAAATGAAAGGGATATATTGGGATAATATCATTGACATATTTAAGTTAACACTAAGTAACTCAGCCCATCATGTTACTTAAGAGAGCCTAATTTTGGTTTCATGCCCTAACACGTGCCGGAAAAACGGATGGACAAGGTGGATAAAACATACACTTCTTGGTGGGCCCCACAAGGTCTTCCCCCACGGTAAAGGATGGTGAGCGCCTCATTACACAGTCGGCGTGCGTCCCCACATGATATGGTTTAGTAATTTGTTTTGGAAAATAAAAAGGGATTTTGTAACAAGGAGACATGTTACACACGTTTCCGTTCAGGCGGGTTGTTGAGCAAAAGTAGGTGAAAATTAGGTTGCTGAGCTTGGGTGTTGGAAGAGAGAAAAATTCGTATATTTAAAAGAGGATATAGACCTCTCTCTTAACTGTTCAGTTCAACCT
This sequence comes from Magnolia sinica, assembly GCF_029962835.1. NCBI lineage: Eukaryota > Viridiplantae > Streptophyta > Magnoliopsida > Magnoliales > Magnoliaceae > Magnolia > Magnolia sinica. The sequence goes on along the minus strand of NC_080575.1, from coordinate 130,523,257 downwards.
CTTTTCACCTTCCACAACCTTTACCTCTTGAAATAAATTCAACTTCTTCTCCCACTCCTCCGTCCTTGTAATCATTAGCTAGGAATAGAAACCATGCAAGGAGACGCACCGACCCCACTTCCTCCCCACGAACCCACTTGTAGCTTATTCTCTGCGTCAACCTCACAACTCCTCGACAGCCCCTTGCTCACTTCTGATCTAGACTGGGCGGCTCTACTTGGAGGCGGCTTTGCGGAACAAAATCCACTGCCGGTGAGGAGAGGGGAAGAGGACGATGAAGAACAGGAGAGGAATGAAAAGGGGAAGGTGGTGGTGAGCAGGACTAAGAAGAAGGCAACTAGGCCAAGGTTCGCATTTCAAACAAGGAGTCCCAATGACATCCTCGACGATGGCTACCGGTGGAGGAAGTATGGCCAGAAAGCGGTCAAGAACAGCATATATCCCAGGTCTCTCTCTCTCTCTCTCTCTCTCTCTCTCTCTCTCTCTCTCTCTCTAACACACCTACCCCGTCACACTCCCAACGCATCTTGCCTTGTATTACGGTTTCATCCCATTCCCACAGACCAGACCAGACCTTACCATCTCAACCTTCATCTTCTTTTCGTCACACTTCAGTGAAACTCTCATTTTTATCCAACTCCCCAAATTCTCATACAACTATGACCTACCTAATGAGCCAACTGAGCCAATTTTTTTTATCAACAGCAGGCGTTTCTGGATCTCATATTAGCCGTCCAAACGAGACTTCCACTGCGGGAGTATCACCAGAAAATCATACAAATATTGTATTAATCAATGGGAGAGAATGCCCAGATGGTGATCCACGCACTGTTAGCGAAATCGTTGGGCAAATCATTCGAAGAGGTAAAGAGATGGATTTCCTCACAAAACATGGGCTAATATTCAAGGTTTATGGGGGAACGTAATTCCTTCGGCCCACTTAGTGGCCATTCCTTAAGTTAGCCCGGAGAACCCCAGAGAGAACGCCAATTTCCTTCCCTCAAGCGAGGAATCCAAGACGATAATCACTCGGACCCAAAGAAAAACCTTTGATGCTCTGGTAGATTGTGATGAATGACACAAGAAACATAAAAATTGCATACATGGCATATAAAAATTGCATACATGGCATATAAGAAATCAAATTAAATTGTCCATATTATGGTGCCCATTTTAGATGTATCATGAATTATACTCATTTAATCACCTAACTAGCAGATTACTGGACATTTAGTGGACAGTTTGAAAATATCCAATTGTCCTATTTCAACAAATGTCCATGAATCAGAGGTTAGGTTTATTATAACAATCTGGTATTGGGCCCCAACAGTTAAGAGACATTAGGGTCCACAATTAATGTATCTTACTGTATTTGTCGCTTTAGTCTGCGTTAATGTATCTTACGTGCACAATATCTAAGTACCTGAGTATCAAGCTTCGTACAATTGCCTATGCATCATAGAAAACCTTTCATACCCTGGCAAATTGTGATGAATGATATGCAGGCGTCCAAAAAATAGAAACTAAAAATTTGCATACACGGAATACACTTAACTCAAATTAAACCTTCTAAATTATAGTTTTTAATTTAGATGTATTATCAATATCATTATATGTATTGTTGGCTGGGAATATAGAAGCATATATTAATTATATCACCAATCTTATAGCTAACACTTAATTAAAAATATATCGTTGACTAAAAGAAACAATGAGAAAAGATGTGAAAATTGTGGAATTTTTTTTAATAAACTTTTAATATATGCTAAAATACACATATTTATTTATTTAAAAATTAAATGAAAAAAACAATAATTTTTCCTTTTATGGAGGCCTAAAAGTATGTAATATTGTCTCAAAAGAACATGGGGGAAACATGAGAAAAATAGTGGAATTTCTCAATGATATTTTAGCAAATGCTAACAAAGCACATATTTATATATGTAAGAATAAAATAATAGCACAAAAGATGAATATATAATAAGTTTTCCTTTAACGGAGTCTAAAGCATAGAACGGCTGACTTAGAAAAACATTGAAAAAACATGGGGAAAATGGTGGATCCATCCATCCATCCATCCATGCATCCAATCATTCATCCATGTATGCATGCACATATATACATACAAACACGTGCATGACCTATCCATCCAACCATCCATGCACGCGTACATACATACAACTATGCACCTGTTTCAAAATTTTAAAATGATTTTTATTAATAAATAGATTTTTTACATATAAATACATTGATAATATTATCGATAATATTACTGATAAATCAGCAATATAAGTAATATCTGAAATTTATATAGTCCAAAATAGCGTGATATATTAACAATATCGATGCATTAATTGTACTTTGCAATATATCAGCGATATTTAGAATTTATGATGCTATCAATGTTATCAATATCACCGAGCTACCAATACTGATAATATCGGCAATATTATCGAGAATATCATTAATACTCGAAACAATGAATGCATTAGAAAATTTCTATGAGATGTATGGATATTTACAAGACTGCTCGTGAGAACTTTTTGAGAACTCATTTTCGAGGATATGAGTCCAAAATCTGAGCTGTCCACCTAATGTAGCACCCCATGAAACTCTTAGGCCCAACTTTTACCCTGATCCAAAAGTCTAATGGGCCATGGAAAAATGAAAGAGTTTCCTCCCTTTATTTCCTCCCTCTTTCATCATGGCCCACCAAAGTTTTAGATCAGGGTAAAAGTTGGGGTGCGCTAGGGGTTTCATGGGGTGGTGCATCAGGTGGACGATTCAGATTTTGAGCTCATATTATAGAAATAAGTTCTCAAAAAGTTCTCATGAGAACCCGCGAGAACTGGTGTGTTGGTAAGCATTCCACACACACACACACACACACACACACACACACACACACATATATGATCATGATCAGAACTCATCATAGTAGTGTGAGCTCAAAATTTAAATGATCCACATGATGCAGTACTCTATGAACTTATAGGGCCCAACTTTTACCTGATCCAAAACTTTAGTAGGTGATGGCAAAAGAAAATAGTTTCATCTATTGGTTTGCATCTCTCGTTGCTATGGCCCACTAGAGTTTTGGATCAGCGTGAAAATTGGTCCCCTGGGGTTTCACGGGGTGCCACGTCACATGGACCATTCAAATTTTAGGCCCATGACACGTGTGCAAAAGTGCGCATGTAGGCATGTGAGCATGCCTCTACATACATACATACATACATAAATACATAAATTCATATATATATATATATATATATATATATATATATATATATATGAGAGAGAGAGAGGGTCTTTTTTCAACAAACATGTGTCCTTAATCAGAAGTAACGATTATTTAACCAATCTGATTCTAGGTCTTTAACTTGCAGACAGCAGGTTATACTATATAGTCGGTTTAATTTTATTCAATCTAGGCCATGTATTCTATTTATTAGGGCTGAAAGTCAGGCGGGTTGGGTCAGATTGGTGCTCAACCCTAGCCTAACCCAAGGTTCCTATATCTCAACCCTAACCCAACCCAACCCAACCCAACATCGGGTTGGAAATTCTCAACCTGGGCCCAACCCAACCCAACATTGGGTTGGAAATTCTCAACCTAAGCCCTACCCAAGCAGGCTTGGTTGGGTTGGGCAGGTTGGTCGGGCAGATACATGCTAATATTTTCATTATTACATTAGTCTATTATATTTAAATACACTACTTATTTTTTTACTTATAATTTTATTAACTATATATGTAGTTATTTATGGTAAAAAACTTTATTTTTTCTAAACAAACAAGCTAAAATTTAGGACTACTCCTTTAAAGGTCGTGTTATGTAGTACGCAATCTATTTGAGAGAGAGAAATCTGGCATATCTTGTTAGCTTGAATCATTGGAAATGGCGTGGACCAATGAGATCCAAGGGCATTGAAATTTCCTATGCCTTTAACACAAATGATCCACACTCAATTACAATTTATAACTTACATATTGATCGGGTTCGGGTTGGATTGGGCAACCCGAGACCTCAACCCAAGCCCGACCCAACCTTTATCGGGTTGGTGCTTATATAGCCCAAGCTCGACACCAAACCCGGTACAACCTGCCCGAGCCCAACCCAATGTCGGGTCGGTCAGGTTGAACCCGCCCGACTTTCAGCCCTACTATTTATAAGTGCATGCGTATCCAGCATCATACGCAACGCCAGAATATCCAGTAACTCTCAGTCCCATGGGATCGGTTGTCAGCCTGACGAGTAATCTCGATCGGGCCGACAAAACTTAGTGAATGGAGCTCGGGCCCTCTCTCATATACGATGACATCCACTCCGTCCATCAGTTGAGCCAGCACATGGGAATGGAATAAAAAATCAAACGGATCCAAAACTCAACTAGGCCAGAATAAAGGAAAGAGTATGGACGTGGATTCCCATCATTGAAACCGTCATGATGCCCACTGAAGTTTTGGATCAGGCTTCAATTTGTACTTTGCCTTCATCCTAAGGGGATCACCTTATGAATGGGTTTGATGTCGTATATAAACATCATGGTGGGGATCAAGAGGGTTTTGACGGTTGGCCTCCCCATCCCTACTTTTTTTGTTTTTTTTTTTAGCCTACTTGCATTTTGGATCTTCTTAAATTGTTTGATACGTCCTATCATGAGTCGGTTCAACTGATGGACCGAGAGGATTTCAGACAGATGGCACGTTGGGCTTGGAGCAATTTCAGACAGATAGCACGTTGGGCTTGGAGCATTTTATTACATGATTGTGGTAGAAAATCCGAATCCCTCTATTCTTGTCATGGAATGGGCGCAGAAAGTGGTGAGGAATTGATTTGAAATCTTCAGTCAAATCTTCAACCTTGAAGATATATACACATTGTCTAGTATTTAGCCAGCATCATTTCACGATGCGTAAACCCGCGTAAGTGTACATCTTCGTGTTAAGCATTAGGCTACTCTCTCGCTAGGAACGTACTATTCGATTAGAAGTAAAATAAATAAATCACTTTGAGATTTATGCACATATGCATCTCTTTCTCTCTGCATTTAATTGATCTTAAACAAACTTACACCTAGAAGGAGGGTAGGGCACGAACCTAACCCAACTTAACCCTAAAGACTGCTATACAATCTCTCACTGATGCCTATCATCCTAGAAAAATAAAAAATAAAAAAATCAGGCCATATTTACATTTGATGGATCCCAACTCAAGTCTGTCCAAAAAGAGGCAGCCCCGTTATCTCCCTTGAGAGATTCATCTCTCTCACGAAAAACATCCCTCAGCGCTTGAGCTTCTCTTTTAGCTTATCTTAACCTTATATATATATATATATATATATATATATATATATATATATATATATATATATATATATATATATATATATATATATATCTCGGAATAATTGCTACGTACCAAGATTGATCCTTTTCCCCTCCCTTCTTTTCTGTTTGTTTTCTATATAAAATATGAAGAAGTTACTACCGGTGCACACATCACACATGCAACGTGAAGAAACAGGTGCAACGGCTATCCAAGGACACAGGCATCGTAGTCACAACGTACGAGGGAGTTCACAACCATCCATGTGAGAAACTCATGGAGAGCTTAAGCCCTCTATTGAAGCAGATGCAATATCTTTCAAGATTTTAATTTTGTGCTTTCCTGTTGTGTTTGTGACCCACCTAATGTGGAGTTGATGTATAAATAAAATAAAATAAAAAAGAATATCTGTTACTCATATATCATATATAAGCACTTCTATCACCATCACTTCCTTTGCAAGGTAAGCAATTACGCCACTGTAAAGGCCGAACCCCAGATGGTTGAGTTGGCACAAAAACGGTGTGTCTTGAACTAGGACGTTGAATCTCTCGTGCTTGGTTGCTTTTGCTAAAAATCGCTGAAATCAGGATTTAAACTCTTACAGCAGTTCATAACGTTTTTAAAAAGCACGGTGATGGACTCATCTACCCTACAAACGACACAGCTGTTGTACATAGGCCCGTGGCCCCCACTTGTGGGCAATCAGCAGTGGCTGAATCCCATGAGGTTTAGATTCTTTTTTTTTTTTCCTTAAAAAAAAAAAAATCTGTTTTTCTCTCTATCGTTTGAAATTAAATTATTAATTCAACTTTAAACCAAAAGACAACGAGAATATAGAGAGAATAGAGAGATTAATATTATCCATCTAGTTTGTCCCTTAAATGATCTAAGCCATATATCATAATCCAAGGCTATATATATATATATATATATATATATATATATATAATCAAAGGAGTGATTAGACCCATATGCTCCGGTAGTAGTTAGGTGAACCGTTGGACCTGCACCATTCATCCTCGGCTTTGTGGAGGTCCCATATTGTATAGACTGTTGAATCCTGGGGGGCAACTCTTTCACACAGACTTTCAACAGCTGTATGGAAATCCATAACATCCAAATTGGTGACTGGCACTGGAGTATGACACAATAATCATGCTGAGCATCTAATAGTGACCATTTTTTTTATAATTAAAAAAAATAAAAATAAAAAATCTTTAGCTATCCATTTGATGGCTACCACGTTTTCAGATTTATGCTCCATCTAGAATGTACCCACAATTTGGATGGTCCGGACAGTCGTTACATGTGTACAATAGAACAGCGAGAAGGATGGATCTCCACCATTTTGAAAATGTCCTGAAATCAGTTGTGCTGGCTAACTAAAAACCCTTTTGTTTTTTCCCATGAGATTCACTCAAAATCTAAATTAGTAAATTACATTAATTGACCAGAAATTTGAAGCTGTAGCGTCCATTAACTTATGTATTGGGAAGATTACAGTCAGACACCTATAATTATTAGTGTAATTACAATTATCCACCTATTATTTGTCTAGTTACAACTATACCACAAAATTCTAAAGGAAAATTGCGATAAAAAAAACCCACAATTAGAATATAATCTCAGTCATTACCTATTCTTCATCTTATTACAATTATATAATAAAAAATCTATAAGACTTTCTTTTATGCACTAATCAAATGGAATGCATTTAAATGACCAAAACACAATTATCCAAGGAGACCAAAATTCATGACCAAGGGCATGACTATTAGCTAACGTGGATGGATGATTTCATCTAGAGAAGATCCACCTCGTCCATCAAGCTTGATCCAGAACATCACACTGACCCAAAACTTAAGTGGGCCTTACCATAGGAAATGGTGTAGTAAAAGAGGTCCGATATTTGGGTCTTGCTGTCTGATACAGGAGGGATCCAGTGACACATTTATCAGGCATTAATATAGAGATCGAGTGGATGGATGACTTCCAGGAGGAGATACCCGTCCATCAAGTTTGATCCGGAACATCACATTAATAAAAAAATCAAGTGGGCCTCACCATAGGAAACAGTGTAGTAAAAGAGGACTGACATTTGGGTCATACCGTCTGGGGTAGGAGTTAATAGGCATTAATGTTTTGATGGAGTTGCCTCGTATGCGGAGTCATGTGCATTTACATTGCATGCATACCAATCCAGACCCATTCATATCAGAGCATAACCCAAAATCCAAACTGACTGGATGCCCTTAACTACTCCAGATCACATGAGACGAAAATGGCTCAAGGACGTTTCTTGGAATTCAGCAAAAGCAAGCAAAGGAAACACAAGAATGAAAATTACTTTCGTGGCAATATTTTGATATTTGTTAAAAGCCCCTGTAGTTGCCTTCTCTGGTGGCACTTCATTTACAGATACCACTAACCAATCCCAATAATCATTTAAAACAAACGCCTAACCAAAAACACAGGAAACCATCTGCACCTCAACGTCGCTAATTCAGAACCCAATCCGTACAACAACAACAAAAAATAGCCATTTTATCTTCTCCAGTTCATAATCTCACATACCATCCAACAGCCCTGGAAAACTCTTTACAAAAATTAATGACCTTGGGATACAAAAATGGTCATAGTATTTACATGTATGATTGTGAAGGACGATACTTTTATCTTGTCAATAGGTTCTGATGCGGTCCTACCCCCGATAGCATGTGAATTTAATTAAAGCATCGATGATTGCTCAGGTAGGATGCTCGAGCTCCCAGACCTGTCTGCAGGACCAACTGTTGAGTATGCCTGGGACTGTCCATTGGCATGGATGCTGTTGGAAATATGCACCTGCAGTTGCTCTGAACTGATGGCGGCCATTGTGGTGATGGGTGCCCTGGCTTGTACAGGGTTGGTTGGCTGAACCATGAATTGGCTGAGAGCTGCAGAATAAGCCCTTCCAGCAAGGCTCCCCCTCATCCGTCCTGTAGGCCGCCAGTTCTGCTCTGATGGCATTTCCGGGAAACTCTCAGCAATAGGAATTGATTGTGTCCCACTACCCAAATTCCGTCTATGCTCCCCAAAGGATAGTCTGAAACCATCGGGAGCTGTGTAAGAAGAAGCTGATCTAGCAGTCTGCAGTTGAGATGTCACTCCAGTAGGCCTTGCCATCTGCGAGGGGTGGTGAGGAATCATAAGTCGAGTGTGGTGGTCCGTTGTGCCTGCCGCTGCCAGACCAACGACACCTTGAGCTGACGGCTGAACATGCATTGAAGGGAAACGAGAAAATTGTTGAACCACATTTGCAGGTTGGCTGATGGTTTGAGGAACTCTTAGGTGTGCAGATCGCTGATGGTGGGTATTCTGGTGGCCAGGAGAAACTCCAATGGAAGCTCCATAGGAACCCGTTCTTTGCTGCTCTGAGGATGTTCTTGCACCAACTTGGAATGATTGATTTGGAACATAATGAACATCCTCAACATCCTGGTTCTGCAAAAACAACAGTAGCATCCAAGCATGAATACCTTGTACGAGTTAAGGGCAAGGAAATCACATCTACCATCAGCAGGGTATGTCATCCATACAGAACTCGTGGAAGGTGAAAAGCTTGCCAAGTTTATCATTGATAAAATCACAAGATCTTTATATACAGCACAAATGGTAGGGTCCAACCATACCAGTCAATGCTTTAACTTGGTAAATTTATACTAGAATTCCATAAAACAAAACCAAATGCACTGAACTTAGGCCAAAGTAGAGTAACTCTAATGTCCGCTGCTAAATCAATAGTGTGTAGAAATGGTATCCACTGCTAAATCAAGATGTGGCCTATGCCCACCATATCTAAACAATTGCCTATTTTGATTTGAAGCAAAACTAGTGCGAATCTGCAATGCAGATTGAACTCCTCTCCATTACTCAGGTGGATACTTATTGAAAAGGAAAGAAGTGCAAACAAGCTTTAAGCCAAATTGCTTGTTCTTGAAACATAGACGACCAGACTTGGCAGCTTGACCAGATTTGATAACAATGTATAGAGATGTGCAAGACTAATTAATTTCAACAGCATTTAAGAATGTAAACATGGCTTCAAAATGGGTTCCAGCATATCGCATTGATCACCAACAATATGGGGTCATATCGCCCTGTATCATGCTGTTTCATGTCAATAGATGCAGCCATTGTTCATGGATGATACCAGTCGCATTGACGGTGTCCTGTATATTGATGGTATCAGCCAATATATCAGCTGGTACTATCAGTATGCACCCTACCGACACAATATACAGGTGTGTGTGTGTGTGTGCGCGCGCGTGCGCGCACGTGCGTGCTTGCATGCGTCGCATGTATCTTGCAATATATCGTGATATTATCGACATCACAACATTTCACACAAGGACCAAGGTATTCCATAACAGTAATGGTGACCATAATGGTCAGAGCCATTATAATTACAATAGAAGCCATAACAGCCATTATTTCTTTTGAAAAAAAACATGTTTCAGCCCCGTCATGGGCCATTTTTTCCGTAACAGCCACTACAGCCCCATAATGCATAACAGTTGCCGCAATTACTGTTACATAAAAACCATTAGGTAACTGTTTTGGAATACCTTGACATAACGTCAATGGCTTCGCATGTATCGATGACAATCACAGGTACCAAAATCTTGCCAAAATCAAGATAAATCAGAAAAAAAAAATTGTTAAAAAAAAAAAAAGAATCTTAGTTCTTCTTCTTTCACACTCTTTATGGGGGTGGGGAGCAAGTGTCAATGTGTTTTGACAACTCCACAAGTTATTTCGCATCAAAACGCAATTTTAGCGGAAAACAGGCCTGAGGAAAAAAAAAAGAAGGTTGCAAATCGATATCTATACATGATTTTCACACATTGGCATGGATTGAGGCAAGGTTTTTCGAATTGAAGTGCAAAACGAGGAAATTAGGGAAATCTGAAATTCTTCCATTTTCACCATTTTAAAATGCAAATAGTGTGGAAATTTATGTTGAAGTGTGTAGGCTGACCTACATATTGGCCACACCCTTCTATTTTTCAAAAACAATATACATAAACAATGTACTGTTTTTCGGTTTTTGGATGCATCGTCTGTGTTTTATTACTAGTATAGTAGTATTGTATGAGATTTGAATGATATGAACTCATTTTGGATATAATTACATTACTTTCAAATGACAATGCATAGTCTGGGACTCTATACAATGGAAACCTATTATGCATAGTTGTTTTTGTAATGTTTAAGTGTGAATTCATTACATCTCCTGAAGTTTCATAAATTCCATTATTTTACCCATGTTTCCCTCAGACTATCACAAATTTACCAATCTAGTGATATTTCCCATGCAATACCAATATGTTTCCGCATCCCAAAAGTGCGATAAATGGTGCGCTCATACGTAAAGCATTTACCAGTTTTGGACGATACTTTAAACCTTGAATGTAACACTTCAACTATGCAAACACCGTGAAGTCTTTCTTCTTATTTTGAGAGAATGGATACCCAACACTTAAAAATTTACTCAACTTTTCTATCGGGGTAACATTTAATATTGTTGGTCCAACACCTTCGTTGATTGGTCCCACAATAATATACAGAACCAGTTAATGCCATATTCAATATCGAGAATAATTTTGAACATGATAACACTTAATTTTGATATGATTTTACTATTCACATATTCTTGTGAGGTGCTATGAGCTACATACTAAACTGGTATGGATGCTAATTCCTATTTATAACACTGGCTGAAAATAATATGTTGGTGAATCATGAATAAAATTTCAGAAATATGTTGATGGTGGATTGCAAGAGCAACTTTATCTTTAAAACTAGTTTACTGGGAGAAATTATATGACATGGATTTGCATTCAGGAAAAACCATAAAGTAATTTAGCATGTAAAGAAGATGAAGCAATGTCAGAAGCCAAAGACACGCAGATTTTCCATGCCACCACTTACCACATTGAAACCATCTTGATTGGCTGCCACGGACGGGGATGATTGAGGAACATTAGGAGGGTTGCCATTGGCAATCATAGGATTTGCACTCAGTACATTTGCACGTGCCCTCAAATGATGTAAATTGGGTACTTGTGTCTGGGCTGGAAGGGCCTGAATTGCAACAGGAACTCTACTGACATGTCTTGATATCGATGGCCTCTCAGTTTCACCGATGACAATTGAATTTCCAAATCGTGGCTGTTGTAACTGCAAGTTTTCAGTGGCTACAATTTGCCCAACTTGTGGCACATTCTGGGAAACGGTTGCTGATTGAGTAAGGCTGCAGCCATCCATGGGCACGCGATTAAGTGCAGGGGAAACAGCATCTGTTAGAACAGGTGCCAGCATAGATTCCATGGATAAGTACTCATCCATCCCGGTAGTGGAGACTACTGATCCATTAGATGCAGAAACTGATGATAAAATCCTCGACCAGAAATCATGTACTGTTTGAAAAGAAGCTTCTTGAACCGTCTCTAAGGTACTGTTGACAACTGCTGACTCAGAAAGATTTTCGGTAACAGGCAAACCTTCAAGAGCATCTTGAAAAGGTTTTCTATCTTCAGTGTCACAGGAATTTGTGAAACTCTCGTTTCCATAGCCCATCAAAGCTTCTGTTGCCGTAGAACTTCTCACGACATTGATGCCATCTGTTTCTTCCATGGTCAGATCCACAACATTAGCTACAATATTTTGAAACCTCTTAGGTTCACAGTGCTCTAATCCATCTTGCTGGCCCGTAAGTGACCTGTCAGGCAGTTGATCAGGGTGGCCATCATATTCAGCAACAACCTCCCAAGACCCATCTGCTGAGATAAGCACATCGGCGACATCTGCTCCTACCTCTCTCAATACCTGACCAAGAAAGTATGGCTTATTCACAAAGGAGGGTGTTATGTGATCAAAGCTCAACTAAAAGTACTTGCCTTAACCATATTTCGATCAATACGCAAGTCGGTGCAGCTAACAGGCTGGTTACAGTGAGGGCAGCGCCACGATGGCTTTCTTGAGTTAATCTCCATGTAGTTATCATAATCAAAACACTGCATAAATAAAGAAGTTGAGAAGAAGAATGCAATTTATAATCCTGAAATTACATTGATATAGCATGAAACACTCACCTGATGGTGTCTACAGAGGTGTCCTTTAACAGGAGTATTGATACGTTTATAGCTGATAATAATGGACAAGATACATACAGTAGTTAGCTCATAAGTGCAGATACAAACCAAATGTCTTAAGGTAGGGTATGAATGCAACAGATGGTAAATCCTAGGCAAGAAAAAAGAGCTCAAAGAACAAAGGAATTGTATTCACACCCTGATAACTTACCAGCCCCAATAAAAGCTCAATTATTAGTTTATTATTAATGAGGGTTAGTGGTCACAGAAAATCTGCTCCAGGTAAAACTATATAGGGAACATTGTGAAACTCAATGAGAATTCACCATGGAATCATGTTCATCCTTGCCACTAGAACTGTTATCAACTGTCAAATGTTATATGCATGACACAACCATGGCCGTGATGCTAGAGAAATTTCTCAACTTCCATGGTTTCACATCAAACACTAAAGAAACAAATCTATTGATCAATAACGGGAACAAAACATTAAAAAATAAAAAACACATACCGTGTTCCCTTGCAACATAACTATTCCTTAACTCATAATTCTAAATATAGGAAATTGACTAAAGCTGCATTTGGCTCAGACCATGAGAATTATTCGCATTTTTTTTTTGGGGGGGGGATTTCTAGTAGATTTTCCAAAAATAATGAAACAACATTCATGTGGATACTGAAGAGCTTTTTCTTCCCAATATAAACCAAACAGGCACCATATTCGCAATTTTAGGAATTCTAGATAGTGTAGAGGATCCAACATCACAAAATTATTTTCATCCCTTCCTGAAATGACCATAAGCCAAACACAACATAAAACTGAAAAAAGGAAACTAGCTGTGAACAAAAATAGAAACCAACTGTATTCACAAGCTCCGATTAAAACCATTGCCCATAGAAACATAGGGAGGAACCATATGATCCCCAGCCTAAGGGTACGTGTGGTATCTGTCAGATGTGGGCCACCGTGGGGCCACTTCATGTGACCCCTAGTGGGTGGGCCCCATATGATTTGCTTGGCAAGGCTCTCAAAGCATACATCTTTACTTTGTGGGAAAATTCATATGGCCCCTCAAGGAAGCAATTGCCTCTTTTTGAAAGTCTCCCAAACCAAATGTAACTCAAAATGTAAACATCTCAACTGTGTATAATGCAAAAGGGAACACCACTACTACACAAGGGACTCATTTAAGTTCCTGTAATGACACCTCCATTGTATGTACGTGTGGAGCATATATGCCAATCTTAGAGGCCAGACCAAAAAGTAGCTGCGATTAGATGATCTTGAGTGCACATTATGATGTGAATTCTCTCACTCAATATGGACCATTGCTCATTTTTGCAGAACTTAAACCTTCCATTTTCAGGCAACTGGTTGCACAGACAGTGGTCTGCTCACCATGATTTTTGGGGTATGGCCCATATGAGCCTCCCTACCAATTCAACAGTCCCTATCACCATACATGTTTCCACATAAAGGTCTAGATGATTGGGAGGCAGCACATGAAACCCCAGGAATATACTCGTATACAAATTTCAACTAGATCTACAATAAATTAAGGAGTCTATGATTGATCCTGGCTTATGCTTTTTCCTACTAAGTGTCTAAGCTATCAAACAACTCCATACTCCGACTTCTTGCGACTCATAGCAGCACAGTTATGCAAATTTCATATATCCTACAGTTGATGTAAGGAGCCTATGACTGGTCAACTTCTGCCTTTCCAAGCTTGTGAGCTACCGAACTAACTCCAGAAGGTCAGCAGAATATTCATAACCAGGATTGAAATAAACATAATTCATCAAATAAAAAGTAAACTATCCTAGTAAATCAATTATATGGTAGCCTCAGCATGATACTTCGTCATTGCATTTTTTTAATGATCTTTGCCATTGCACATCAAATACAAGCCTAGCAGAGTCAACTCATCCTGAAAAACAAAAGGCATTTTTGTACCCATCAAATGTGCATCTATTTAGGAGACCATGCATTAAAGGAAGCTGGAGTGGGTTAAGCAGAAAACAAATTTGTAAATCCACATAAATAGCACAGTAGATGATGATGATGATGCAGCCGCACAGTAGAGACCAAGTCCATATGAAATCATTTAGAAAGACTACAATGCCAGAGATTTATCCTGGATGCTATGGCATACCTTATAGGACAATTAACCGATATTCTTGATGGCCCCTCAATTATCTCAGCATCTACTATCCAGAGTCAAATGAATATAATGTGTTAGCAGTGTATATTTTACATCCAGAACAAGACTCTGTAACAATTGTGTACAGATAAGGGAAATAATTGAAATCACATTGGGACATCAAACTAAGAATCCCTATTCATTGGACTATGCAACAGTAACAGAAAGTGAAGAGATGAAGGTTTCTCGATCATGATCACTATCTCAGTGTTGTCCAAGCTATTTGAGGTTGACTTTACTAAGCTTGCTTTGCAATCATTTGTATCTAAGGCCTGTCCTCAGTAAGTCAACAAGCCGTGATATCATTCTCACACTGAGTATATCTAAATATGGTAACTAAATGCATTCCTTCTCTTGCAAGCTCCATGGAATTTCAGTTTTAAAATTGCATTTTCTCATGAAGTGTAAGTACACTTCAACACTCTTTTGACTATCCAGAAGGACACTATCAATAAGACAGGCTTTGTTTCTAGAGGCAGGAAGAAGAAAGAATTAGTTTCTAGAAAGTCTGGATTTCAAGCCTAGAAATATCCTCCCAAACAGTACACATAAATATCCATATTATGTGTATATTGGAGTCTGAGAAGTTAATGGAAAGCCCTTTTTTTTAAAGGTAAATGGCAATGCCCCTTGCAGCCAAAGTATGATAAGCCATATGCAATATTCTTAACACATCCTTAGTGGACATATTACTGTATGACATCTACCTGATTATATCAGGAACCACATTCAGGCAAAAGCAATGAGAGAAGATAGCATAATTTAGCATGAAAATCCACAACATGTGGTAGTGCAAGTTTCTCATGAAAATTTTGAATCAACCTGTTGGATTTCATGGGTGAACATGTCATCAAAACAATGAACCTGGATTCTCTTAGTTACCTGATGCAAGATCCGCCGCAGCAGGTTGGATATAATCTTGAAGTACCATAGGATCAGGGGATGGTACTGAGCTCATATATACTATTGCTATAATATAGTTACCTGTTAGTGAATAAGCTGCAAATTACAAACTGATTTGGCATGGAGCATATGCACTGTAGGAAGCTGAGCTATAATTGATACACAGTTTATGTTCAGAAATACCATTAAAATACCCAATAGCCTGTATAAGATTCGTTCCATATCTAAGCATTGTAGTTACATCTGTTGGAAATTGTGGTCCACTGTCCTGATCAGTAATGCACATATGTAGAAACAAATCAAACAGTAACTATCACCTCAAATACATCCTATGCCAAACAAGCTCAAGAAGAAACATATTTCATCCAAACTTCAAAAGGAAGCACACAAACCATTGAAACATTAGTCCTTCTCTCTACACCTTTTCCATTTAACAAGAAACTGAAAAACCAACAAGATAATCAGAATACATTTACTCAATGGAACTGGAGGGCAGGAAAAGATCATACTTCACTTGTGGTGGACTTGTAATGCAAGAGGATGTCTCCATATTGTCTGTTTGAACCACAAACAAACGCTGCAGGGAGGGGAAAACATTAGACCTCTTAACAGCTTCCAGATTCAATGTTGTTCTTAGTATAACCAGTTTTAAAGAGTGAGCCAACAAAATTTAGAAGAATAAAAAAAATGATGATGATGAATCTATATCTTCCTGTTACCACTGACAATGCCATATTACACAATGACATGGGAAGTTGCTTAAATGTGTGAAAAACACTTAATGGGCGCTCGACCAAAAAAAAAAAAAAGCACCACCTCAAAGACCTCAGATTGAAAGGAAATTTGACTGTAATATATGACATCTGTCAAGTGTCCATTACAAAATTAAAGAGGCGCATGAATTTTTACTTTTCCTTAAGTGGTGCATGATAATCCGAACTAGTGAAACAAGTAACACATTGTTTGAGTAAAGAAAATCCTGGACATGCATGCATACAGCATGTGAAAGAGAAGTTTCATATTAAGCGGAATATATCTAGTGCAAGCCATTGAAAGGACATGAGACTATCTGATGCAGGACACATGATTTAATGTTAGCATGCGACGTGGAGATTATGGAGTCCATAAAGTAATGCAATTAACAAAATATGCTAACCCACTAAGTAATTAAGAGTAAAACATTGGAAATAAAATCTAATTTAACCTAAATCATATGCCCGCATACTAAGAAATCACATAAATCAATTAAAACTAGGCCCGATGGAAGGATAGAACTTCCAATTTAGCATAGGCACGTTCCACACAAGGCACAGATTTGTAGGTTTTATGATTAGGGTTAGGAAGGGGAAAATCTGAAATTTGAAAAATTAGGGTTCATGGGAATTAGGGATTTTGGAATTAGGGTTTTTAGAAATTGAAAAAAATAGGAAACTAGGGATCTAGGGTTTAGGTTAGGGTTATGGATGGGGAATCAAGGGGTTTTGATGGGGGAAGCATAGAGAAATCAAAGGATTGAGCGATTGTCCATATGGTCAGTCTAGAGGCTTGCACGTGTGGGTCGTTGGCTAGGGTTTTTTGGGTATTCAATGATAGATTTCGGTTGGGGTTAAAGTTGAAGAAAAAGATGATTTGATGGTCTAAGATAGGAATGGAAGAAGAGAGATGAAGTTTTTTTTGGGAAATACATCTTTTGGATAGAAAGGAAGAACGAAGGAAGATGATAGATGGAAGCCTCGCACCTCTGTTGAATGAGGAATGGAATCACACCACATCCAAGCTCCAAATCACATGGAGTATTCTTAAAATCACATGAAGAAGATAAAAACACAGAACTTTTTTTAAAAAAAATAATGGCATTAGGGCTTCACACACCAATCATTCTCTTTTATAATCTCAAAAAAGACCTTTTACAAAAAGGCGCTCTCAGATAAGATTCTCAACATAAAGATACTTAATAAATTAAAAGTTGTTCCTAACTCCCTAATCTCAACACAAATATAAGGTATACCAAAATAACAAAGCATGTAAACAATCTAAGCAACTAAACTATTTTGTGGCCCATGGGGGTCCACAACCAAGATGTCCGATGATGATCCAACGGTCCGATCATCGTGTCGGCCCAATCCAACAGTCCGATGTGTCCATCAAGCTCCTATGTGCAGCCCACGTGCATCTTCCCAATGTGAGGTCTTCAAAAATACATGAACATGCACATGGGATTTTCAACGTGGCTAGGAATGGGAATTGGGCCCAGTGGGCCCCATGTAATGGTCGTCTAGCCATAAGGAGACTGACTCAACCCTCCTCTAGTATGGTGCTCGGATGTCCTCATCACTATCTGTTAGAAGATAGGTGTGGAACTACTCCCGACCAGACAAGTTCAAGTCCCTGCAAAAAGAAGCAGGCCAAGAGCACAACAACCAAGGTCTCAACTAAGGGCCATTTTGTTGCAAGCAAAGTTCAGCCCTGGACAAGCTATCCAGTCATGCTGACCTAGAATGAGCTGTCAAGCACATTGGAACATTTGGCACATGTGCAAATTGACAACTTGGCACTTGAAAACGTGTGGTGGTCCATGAGGCACATGGTAGTGTGCTTAAAGATGTACAGTGGCATGTGCAAAGCACTTGACGACATACAGTAGCGTTGCACATTTGCCCCATGAAGGGAACTTAAGGTTATTTGGCATATTTACAAAGCTTCAAGATGAACGGTGGTACTTGTGGCACAATAGCATATACAGCATGTGTACTACTACAACCAAATGGTCCGATGTATACCATAACTAGTGTTCAAAGTACCAGTATCGCTACAAGTTTCGTTGGCTAGGGATACGGAAACATTATTATTACCGCTGATGATATCGCCAATAACCAGAAATGCGGTGAAACATTGGGGAAACATGGAGAAAACTATGAAGTTTTTCAATGAAACTTCAGGCGATGCTAAAATACACATATTTGCATATTTAGGATTCAAAAAATTGCAAAAAGAAATCATACAAAATAAATTTCCATTTAATGGGGGTCTAAAAGCATGTACTGTTGTAAGATATCACTCCAATAGTAACCAAATGCAACCAGCCAACCATCCATCCATCCATCCAAACAACCATCCAACCATCCCATCCATCCATCCATCCCATCCAACCATCCTGAGTGCTAGTTGACACACAACTTCCTATAGACAACCATAGCCATCACTTCCTCTCCTTTCAGGAGAGCGAGCTATCACTTCTGTCTCAACCAATCTATACTTAGTCCAACCCGGTTCTCACTCTGTTACTTCTGTCTCAACCAATCTATTCTTAGTCCAACCCAGTTCTCACTCCATCCATCCATCACATCCAACCATTTATCCCATCCCATCCATTCATCCAAATAAATACATCCATCCATCCCATCTATCCTATCTATCCATCCAACCATCCAACTACCCCATCCATCCCATCCATCCAACCAACCATCCCATCCATCAATCCAATCATCCAAACACCCATCCAACCATCCCATCCAATCAACTAAACATCCATCAATCCAACCATTTAACCATCCAACCATCAATCCATCCCATCCAATCATCTAAACATCCATCAATCCATCCCATATATCCATCCAACGATCTCATCCATCAATCCATCCCATCCAGTCATCTAAATATCCACCCGATCTATCCATCCCATCTATCCATCCATCCATCCCATCTAATCATCAAAACATTCATCCCATCTATCTACCCAACCATCCATCCCATTTATCCATCCATCCATCCCATCTACCCACCTAAACATCCATCCAACGATCAAACCATCCCATCCAATCATCCATCCATACATCCCATTCATCCACCCAACCATCCATCCAACCAGCCTTCCATCCATCCAAAAATCCATCCCATCCCATCCATCCATCCAACCATCCCATCCCATCTATAGTGCATCCTTTTCTTAAGTTTTCTTTAAACTATAAGTTTTTTTTTTTTTTTTTGTAAAACCGTGGTGACCCATTCTATTTAAATCAGTGTTTCAAATAGCACTCGTAGTGTAGCGTAGCATAGCCATAGCGCTACATAGCGTAGCTAAATAGCGTAAGTCCCTTGTAGTGTACGCTACAAGGGTCGTAGCGTACGCTACAACTACAATGTGTAGCATTTGTAGCTTAAGCCACAGTTTTTTTTTTTATATAGTTTTGTTTGTTTGGTGTAAAATCATCTTAACCAAAAGCTTAAAATGTGAAGTTAAAATCAAACCTTTCTCTGTTTACTTTCACTTAAAATTGTGGTGATCCTTTGCTAAAGTTGGTGTGAAACTCACACAATAAAAAACATTTAAAATAAACCTCAAAGAAAAAGTATTTTGAAAGAGGGTTTTTGAGAGTCCCTCTTTGTATTGATGACATCTATATTGTACTTAATACTCTTTAACTTGTGGGATTTTTATTTCTTTTTCATACCTATGAATTGTGACTCGTGGTTTTAATTAGACATTAATTAAAGTCGTTCGCTTAGAAAGTTGTTGATGTGATAATCATTTGATTTGGTTTATATATATATATATATATATATATATATATATATATATATATATATATATATATGCTTTTGATATTAATAATTTATTTGAGCATGCTTATACTTGAAAAAATGAATTATCTTCTAGGCATTTTTATATTTTTTGTTTTTTTTTTCTTGCGATTTATCATATATTCCTATTTATAAATTAAAAAAATAGAAGTATCGCGTAGCTTACAATATACACTACACTATTTATGCTACATGCTACAGAGGGTTGAACGCTACGCAACAAGCTACAGCTATTTAAAACACTGATTTAAATAGTGTCAAATTCACATTATAAAAATAACAAAAACGTTTAACTGTTAGATTTTTCCATGTAAATGGTGGGGAACCATTCTTATGAATGGTGTAGAATTCACAATTTAGAAAAGCTTAGAAGTTATGTTAAAAGCAATCGAAAGAGGGGTTTGGGTTTGGAAAGAGGGTTTTCGGAATTTGGAATCCTAACTTGCGATGCAAGCCCCCTCCCCCAAATACCTCTTTGTTCTTCTTTTTTTCTTCGAATTTCCACCTATTTACACACGTGGACTGTGCATTTCAGCGATATTGGATGATATTCCTATGGTATTTGTACTTTATAGAAAATATCAAGTGGGGATAGAGAAAATGGTCCAAATGAGGTAGGTTGGAGACATCTTGACGATAACTCAATTTTATCGATTTTGGCGGTATTTTCAACGAGAAATTGTCGATTCCACTGAGAGATACGAATCAGCGACACCGAAATTATTGGCAATATTACAATTTTTCACTGATAATGGGAACACTGACCATAACAAGGGTAATCAATCAAAGGTTTTTTAAATGGGCAACAAGTTTTCTCCAGTAGCCAAAACATGGGGACAAGTTTTCATAGCAAGTTGTCCAACCCTATACAAGTAGTGCAGCTCTAGACAATGCCTGAAACCACATGGTCACTAAATAAGGACAGGAGACTAGAAATGGATAAAACAACAATGGCAAAGCATGTGGAGCACAAGGTGGTGACAAACAGTGGCCATGAGTTAGGCAATGCTATGTGAACAGCATGTGAATATACAGCATCCTCAATATTGCAGGGTCACAGATAGCAATCAAATAAACAGGTATTGTTCTCAACTTATTTTATTACAAATCTCTAAAAATATTAATTATCATAGATGGATGTCAAACCAAGGAATTCCACCGATCCATCACAAAAGATAGCTTTGGAGAACCATTTTGGCCATAGATGCTTACTATTCTCTCTTGTCTGGTTGGCGGCATGCTCTTAGATATATGAAAATCAGCCACCAAAATATCATACCCAGGCTACAAAACAAGGCAATGTTAGTTAATACTTTCTATTCTTTAAAATCAAACAACACCCTAGGAATACTACAAGAACATCTATATTTTTTTTTACAGAGAACAAGAACATCTATATTCAAAAGAGGAAGAAAGAAAGAATTAAAGAAGAAACGAAGAAACAAAGAAAAAGAAAAGAACAACTGCACCAAATATGGTAAATGTAATGCACCCTTGAGAAACAGGGCAAAAAAAAAAAGGGCAAAGCAGAACGAGCAATGGTCATGCTGCCGGCTCCCGATCTTGAAGAATGGGACAAAAGGATACAGAAAGAGCTATTTCCCAAGAAAACCTTTCAAGGTTCACCTTCAAACCAAAGCATAAAAGATTAGAAGCTGCAGCATTAAACAACCAACTATCAAAATACCTGGGCTTTCAGGGACACAATTATATGGTCCATCTTCATTTGCGGATAGAACCTGCATAGACAGGCCTTGTAAATTTCATCAAGTTATTAGACCAAATGCTTCATGCTAGGAAGTTCTGAGACTCATCAAGACATTCAAGCAAAATATGATTTCAAAAGAATAAGAGGATACAGTTGAATCAGTATGTCACCACCAAAGATGGGTTAACAATTATTGACATAATTGACCTCATGTTCATAACTATGAGTTAGTTGAACCTATATGCTAAGGCAGGCAATGCAGCGAAGATTTCAATATTCCAGGGCCTGCTATCTTCATTTTTATTTTTTTTGGTTGGTTGATTTAAATGTAAGAGCAATACAACAAGTGCATGATGAACCATCCCCATTGTTTTAAGGAGTTTCGAGCATTTATCAAAAACCAATGCATACTAAGGTTTAGGGAGTTGTTATCCATACCCAATCCATCTCGGTGGAATATCAAGATATTTACCTTTCAAATGAACAAAGTGTTATTATTACCCAAAGCAGCCAAACAAAACCACAGTTAATTCCAAGACGTTTCATAAAATCATGGAAGCACGAATTTGCTAACTGCTACTTAGATTCAGTGCCTGAAGGAACAATGATAGCTTGTTTTTTGCTCTCCACAATGGTAGATTGGGAACTGCATATACGGTAGCCCTAGTGAACCTCTGATAATTGGAACAACAAGCACAATCCTCACTCTGCATAAGAAAATGCTGGAAATGCTAATCATGACAGCAGCAAGCTAAAGACCATGTGATCTGATCCCGTTCATGTATTAAGTATTTTTTTTAGAGGTAACAGCAACTTTTATTGAAAACCCTGCCAAAAGGTGAGGAAAGAATACAAAAGAACACAAGGAAAGAACACGAGAGCAGCCTAAGCAGGAGTTACATAGGCAGCCCATCCCAAAACAAGGCCTTTGATTCTATAAATGGCCTCTCCAACCGACAAGGATTCATTTCGAAAGCAGCAGGCATTACTTGCTCCTAAGAGAAGCCGGATGGCCATAATATAGTGTTTCCATCTCACTCTTCCAAAATTCCCATTTCCTCCCCCATGCCAAGCCCAAAGGAGCTCCTCCACAAATTTCAGCATAACCCACAGTGTCAAGAAGAGCCAAAAAGTACTCCCAGACAATGTTGTCAAATCGCATATGCCCGTGCGCAAATGCGATCACACAATTGCATATGTAGTCACATATTTTATTTTATTTTTGAAAATTTTAAAAAAAAAAAATCAGAAAATAAGGTAGAAAATAAGAAAAAAATGTAAAAAAAAATATATATATATATATATATATATATATATATATATTTTAAGTAGGGGGAACTTTCCTACGTTAAATTACATTTGAGTGAAATAAAATCAATTAAACAATGAATTAAAACATCATGTCATCAACATTCAACAATATAGTTAACAATTAACACTTAGGACCACTTGGAATTAAGAAATGTAAGAGGATAAGAGAGTAAGAGAGTTTGGGGTGAGAATATTGCAAATTGAGGAGCTTTGGAAGCCTTTTTATAAGCAAAAGGTGTTTTTTTTCAAAAAAAAAAAAAAAAGTGCCAACGGTCAGATTTCTAACCGTTGGCCAATATGCAATCACATATGCTGTATGCGATCGCATACATCTCATTTGCGATCGCATATTGTTGCACATGTGGCATATGCAATCACATGTGCAACAATCCCATATGCCACTGCCACATGCGATTTCTCCAGCAATGTGCGCATATGTGATCGCATATTCGCATATGAGGTTGCACATAACAACACCAGTCCCAGATCTTCGCAACAAACAAGCAAATGAATAAAGAGGTGATCGATCGATTCCCATTTGCATGCACATCAAACAAGTGTTCAACAAATTAAGGGATCTTCGTTGAAGGTTGTCACTGGTGAGGACCCTCCTAGCCACCAAACAAACAAACACTGCAACACAGGGAGGGGCACCACAAAACCAATGGTGGAAGGGATGCGACGGGCCGCGAGAAAGATTGGGCTCGATAACGAATTGAATAGCAATTTCACCGAAAACTTAATCAATGAGTCGTCCAAACCATCGAAGCCGAATCCTGACTAGAAGGCGTAAGATTTTTTAAACACTCTAACAAACCCATGAAATCATCAATTTCAGCATCCGTCAAACTCCTATGACAAGGACTCCAAACAATGGATCCACCACTCACAGAAAGGCCCTCTGCAACCAAAACGAACCGATCGGATGCAATATGAGCAAGTCTAGGGAAAAGGTCTTAAAGAGCTCTATCCCCACACCAAATCTGATCTGACAACCATTACCCAAGGAGAAGGCAACACCCTTATGCATAAAAAGCTCAGTTGCCACAATAGCTTTCCAAATGGATGAGGATCTATATAAAGAAGATCTTCGAACAAACCACCCTCCACGTTATGAACCGTCCTTGCTTGTTATCAATTGCCTCCACAATTTCCCCTGCTCAGATCCAAACCTCCAAATCCATTTGCCAAGAAGAGCAAGATTCATGTGCTCTAGAGTTTTGATACCTGCTCCCCTCATCTAAGAAGAAACTTTCACCCCTCCATGGAGCCTCTCCAGAAAAAGTCCATCTTTTCTAACCTCTGCAAAACCGATTTCGGGTACTTAGATAGCAATAGGAAGTAGATCGGCATATTAGCAAAGATTGTCTTGATTAGGGTCAAACGACCACCTAAGAGAGATAGCGAGTCCTCCGTGTCGCTAACTTCCTCTGAATTCTTTCAAAAACCTTGGCCCACAAATGTTTAGGAGGTTTACCAATACACAATGGGAGGCCTAAATATGTCGTTGGGAAGTCTCCTTTTATACCCAAAGATTCTAGCAAAAGGTCTTGACCGTTGATATGAATTTGTAACATTTCCAATTTATCCAAGGTTGTCAACCGAGGATAAATCTGTGTCACAAAAGAGTAAAGTGTCATCAGCATATTGAAGAAGAGAGAGAAACGGGGCTATTAGCCACCTTAAACCCACTAATCAGGTTGTTCTCCTCACCCTTACTAAGCATCTTACTAAAAGCTTCCCCAACGACAACAAATAGATACGAAGATAAAGAATCCCCCTGCCTTCTAGATGCCTCAAAGTAGCCTTCAGGAGATCCGTTGATCAATATCGAAAATGAAGCAGAGTACACACAAGCCCGCATCCATCTTCTCCATTTTTTACCGTAGCCCAACCCATTTAGCATATAGTCTAAAAACCTCCGATCAACATGATCCTACACCTTTCAATATTCAACTTGCACACAATGACGATTTTTCCATCCCTGTATCTAGAATCAATGCACTCATGGGCAATAAGAGTGCTATCTAAAATTTGTCTCCCCACAACAAAGGCCCCCTGATTCTCAAAAATTACCTTTGCAAGCAAATTTGTAAATATCAATGCCAAACTTAGGCTAAGATCTTATAAGGCCCACCTATTAAGTTTATAGGTTTGAAATCTTTAAGATGTTTTGCCTAATCAATTTTGGGAATGAGGGCAACAAAAGTCGCCTCGAGCTCAACAGATAGTCGGCCACGCTCATAAAATTCGTAAGTAAAATCCATGACATCATTTTTTAAAAGAGGCAAGAATGTCTGAAAGAAGAGCATTGGAAAACAGTTAGGGCCCGGCGTCTTGTCCCCGCATATTGAATCCACTCGGCTTTAAATTCTTCCACAATCTGCGCTTCAAGCAACAAGGCCTCATCATTTGATGGAGATTGGAACTGAAGATTATCCAAGCGAGGTCTTTCCCATTGATCCCCTAAGAGCATATTGTTGTAAAATTGAAATATAACATTACAGATTTTGCTCTTATCTGTCGTTCTTTTCCCGTCTACAACCAGGTTGGAGATTCTATTTACTCAAGCATGGGCGCTAGCCATGCTATGAAAAAACCGAGTGCTTTTGTCCCCTTGTTTGAGCCAAACCGCTCTAGATCTTTGACGCAACTTGATTTCCTTTTCTTTTGCTCATTTTTCATAACTTAGACACAAAGCTGCAATTTTTTCTCTTTCTGTTGTGGATAATCCGCCGTCTTCCTCAATAACGTCCATCTCATGTATTTCTTCTAGGATTCTATCGAATTCCCCTTCCCGGTTTGTAAGCTGATATTTGTGTTTTCCCATCATCTAGGTCTTTGTGACCTTGTGAACAGGTTGGATGGCAAATAAACATCATGGTGGGTCCTAGGAAGGTTTCATCAGGGGGCATCACTGTCCCAACTACTTTCTGCGGTGCGGTCCACCAGAGCTTTCAATCTGCGTCATTTTTTGGATCATGACATAAAACGATCGAGCAAAATGAATGGACAGTGTGGATGGAACACATACATCACAGTAGGGCCCACAAAACTTTGCCATGTCACTACACAATCTGAGTCCCATTAGCTCCCTCTTTTCATCATTTACGAGGGAACCTCTCTCTCTCTCTCTCTCTTCCATTCCACCACGTGGCATATTTTCAACCAAGTCCCTTAAAAAAAAGTCCAGCGGGTTGGACCATAAGTTCCAGTCCACTTTGGTGCTTCCACTTTGATGCATGTGTTGTATGTCCATGCCGTCCATCTACTTTGCCAGCTCATTTTAGGGTATGGTCCAGAAAATAAGGCAGATCCAAATCTCAAGCAGGCCATATTACAGGAAAACAGTAGTAATTGAATGCCCACCCTAAAAACTTCCTACAACCCACTATAACGTTTATTTCCGTCCAACCTATTGATCAGGTCACGTAGGCCTGGTTGAAGAGAAAACACAGATAGCAGCTTGATCCAAAACATTTTTGGTCCCAAGAACTTTTTTATGGTGGGAATTCAATTCCTACTGTGTCGTCCACTTGAGATTTGAATCTATCTCATTTTTTGGACCATATCTTAAAATGAGTTGGCAAAAAAGATGGACCGCATGGATACACAACAATTACAACAAGGTGCGCCCCCATTCAAGGCCTCACCCACTAGTGGTCCACCTAAGATTTGGATCTAGCTTTTTTTTTGGACCATGCCTTAGTTGGAAAAAAAGATCAATGCCATAGATATACAACACATACATCAAAGTGGGCCCCATGTTTAAGGCCTTACCCACCAATGGTCCACCTGAGATTTGGATCTACCTCATTTTCGCACCATGTTCTACAATGAGTTGGCAAAATGGATGGACGGCATGGATATATAATACATACATCAAGGTGGGCCCCACATATAGGACCATAAAAAAAATGTACAAGAGACCTATATTAACTCAAAATTAACCAATTAAATTATGGGATCATTGTTGCCATGCTATTGTTTGAACGATTTTAACCATTAATGTCTAGATAATATTTTTAGAAATATGACCATTTGATATTTTTTATTCTTCACTGTCCAATACATGTCCACCAATCCATGGGATAAGAGCCAATAAATTACATGAATTTGAGGCTGATTTGTGGTATTTAGTGGTCCGCCAAATCAGCCCCAAATCAGTAACAGTATTCACCCAACTCTAATTTCAATTTTTTCTTAAATTTATTGGGAAATGATATCAAATATTTTTTTTAGAGTTAATGATATCACATTGTTAGGTATATAAATTACATAAAAGAGTCCAAAAGTCTCTAGACTCTGTATGTTGAAATAAAATGTACGCGAGTTGCAAGGTATATAATACACCAATACTATAGATAATAGTCAAATTTGTAAATGTGAGATGTTTCGGTATTAAATTCATTTTAATAAATTTATCATTGATATTATATAGTTGGAAAATTAAATATAGAAGGTTCGTAGTTAATCCCAATTGGTCAGATTAATAAATTCATCAGACAGCCTGATACAACATTCTCACCAAAGATTGGACCGTTACACTACCATAAACAAGTTCAAAATTTAAAAAAAAATGAACGCATATTTGAAATATTTACATTTTTCTAGATTTTTTGGATATTTTTCCAGAATTTTTCGAGCTAAAAAAGTTCAATCGATAAAAGGGCGTATCAGCCATTATGTCAATACTCTATATCAATAACAGTGGTGATCGTTACAGCCACCGCTACCGACACAGAACACCTTAATGATCATTGAGAACATGCTTGCCCTGATATAGACCTCTTTCCTCTACTTGCTTTCCCTATCATTCATAATTGATGGAGCACTCAAGAATGAGCACTACCTTCCAACCCTTTGGAGACTTTTTCTGCTTCAAAGAATGAAAGTCCTACTGGGAATGGGACCCCCTATGTCACACAAAATGAAAGAAATAACAAACATCCCCATCATGGACTTCGCACGACATCCCCACCATACCTCCCACTCGTAGCAAAGCATTTTTAGCCCACTGAAATTGATATGTTGATATCGTACCTGGCTCCCTGATGCGATGTTGAGGCTCAATAGCATGATCGTTATCAATCGAGGCACCATTTATCTTCTCAACATATAACGGAGTAATAATTAAGGCCTCTTGTAGATCATCATTCGAGTTCAAGAAAGCCAAGGTTCCTTCCCCTTCCTCTGTGTCATTCGATGATAGGTTATCGACGTTCATCTCATCTTCATCGCAACAAGTAGCTAGTTCCCAGCAGTCCATTATGGCTTTCCATTCAGAAGATCCACCAGGATTACAGTCTTCTACCTCTGGTTTGAGACACCTTAGTCACCAGATGTCGTTAACTTACCCTATCGAGCTTTATCGATCTCTTGCATCTTGTCTTCCATTTCCGTATCTTCCATCATGGGGCTTCAACTTGTCAGATTTCCTATTCTTCGGAGTAAAAGTGGGGGATTCACTTCCCACGAGTTGTGGCTTAGTAGCCCTTCCAATGGAGCATTGTCACATACGGCTGAATCGGTGACTTGAGAGCCACGTGTGACGAATTGACACACGTGATCCATCTCATGGGAAACGCATGCCGAAGAAAGAGACTCGTCAACAACACGTGCGACGAATCTCAAACGATCATCAAATGAATCCTGCAAGGGAGCTATACGCTTGTTAGCATGACATTCATCACTAAAAAGCATGGTTCCATTCCACATTGCTTCCACCATTTCCTCCCAACGCATGTCCCGAGCCTGGTCCCTAACCTTAACAGAGCTATCATCGCATCCAAGTGATGTAGGTTCGAGATCCAAACCTATATTCGAAGACCAGTTCGAGCAAGCATAACACGGTCTCGATGGTCCTTCGCACCGAGTATTACATGTCACCTTAAGAGGTAATCGTCCCTCAACTACCCCATCTTCGTCGCTAGGCTCCTTACATGTATCCTCTTCAAGTTCTGGAGATAATTAGGAGAACGGAGATCTTTCTCCTTCATCCCCTGCAACTCGATCGCCATTGATGTCCTTCGAGCTCACAGCCTCACGATTCTTCCACACGTCACCCCATTGGAGTGGGATCCCCCATTTATCCTCCCTTTACACCTTAAGAATCTGACTCTCTTCCCCAACCATCACAGTGATTCCACACGGATCTTCGAGATCATTCTTTCGCCTCACACACCCTAGCAACCCCCAACTCATCGCCTTCCATTGTAACATGGTCAATATCCCAGGCATCTCCCAACAAGATCCTGCTGCAATAAAAAAAAAAAAAAAAAAAATCACAATACCAAAGTTCTAGAGGAACTCCCCAAATAAGGAACCACTTCGATTCTCTACCAAAATGAGAGAAATCCTCCCATTTCCGGATCAACTTGATATGGTCGTCTCTGTGCATACTTCCCGCTGCCATTAGCAAATCGAGATTTCTTTCCGTCCGAACCAAGATCCAGACCTCCATCAATCTCATGGTCTGATCAAGTAATCATCCCTAAACCATCCACAACAATCTTCTAACCAGGTTCTAACTTGGGGGATAGTAGCATTCGGCATTGTTTCGGCCATTACCGACCATCTCAACAATTCCCTGACCTTTTCCAACGCCTTTGAGTTTACCCTCACAGCTTTAGCCTCGCCCGGGTCCTCCATCTTAATCCACTCATCTTTTGAGTCTTCCTGATGATGAGTCAACAATTGTGGATTCACCTGTTGTAGTCTAAAAGAGTCCACTCCTTCTGCAACATCTCTAAAGGAAGTGCATGATCTTCTCCCCCATCTCGCCGAACTCCCCATCTCCATTAAAGGATCAACCTTGTCTTTCCCCTTGTTTCTTCCACTCCACTACCAACGATTTCATGCCCCAATTTGTCTTAGTATCCTCCCTATTCCTCCTTTCTAGCCCAAATCTGGTTCTCTGAACCAGAAGCTTTTCTACCACCGAAGCTTTCACCATCCAGCAACATAACTGCTCCTACTCTTCTGAAAACTCTTGCAAAGTTGATCGGAAGCCACCCATCCAGGAAGCCAGTGACAAAAAGGGTTGGGAAAACCAACATGTCCTTTCTTCCTTCAGGCTTGTCCTCGGAAGATGATTTCTTAGCAACTTACATCCATCCGCAGCGTTCATCCTCCACTCCGTCAGCAATTTCACCACCAACTCCAGCCTCAAGGACAGTTCTGACAACCACTCCATTCATTGTTTCCGCACCTATGGAATGTTGTGGTGGAAATAATGGAAAGGTATTATGTATTCACTCAATCAATATAAAATTATCTATTTGTAAAATTATGCATAAACTGGTAACTAGGTTGAGGATAACGTAAAATCCAGCCTCGCAAAGGTGAGATGCCACACCCACACCCACACCCAATTCCACAAGTACCCACACCCACACCCACACAAACAGCTTCAGCTGTCAACTAGTACCCAAATCCACAAGTACACACACATATACAAAGTCGCATTAGCTGTCAGCAGGTATCCAAATCCACTAGTACGCACAAACATCCCTACACACGCTAACACTATGCTGCTTCGGCCGGCAGTGGATACCCCAAATCCATGAGTACCCAATTTAAAACTAGCTCAGCTTGGGCATATAATCAGGTACTAGTTAGGAGTTGGGACCCATCAAGTGCCCAATTAGTATATAACAGTGTTTTCAAATAGTGTGTAGAGTATAGCATAGTGTCCACCCCTGTAGAGTGTGTAGTGTAAGCTACACGATACTTCCGCTTTTTTATTAAGAGTCGTAGAAGAGTTGCTTTCAGCAACCACTGATGCAAGGCAAGGCTGCTATACTTCTACTTTTTTAATTAAAATAATAGGAAAAATATGGTATTTAGTAATGTAGAAAATAGCAAAAATAAAACAAGGGCGTAGAAAAAAGTATGCTTAAGTTTTCAAGTAAAAGCATGTTCGAAACAAGTTATCTACTTTTAGTTTATTGAAAAATAACAACACATGGCAATTAATACATACAAATATAAACAATTCTTTTTTGTATCTTTAGTGAAAAGGGGAAAAAAAAAAAGACTAATCAAGTATCACTAGATAACTAAACACATAGCCATCCAAACTTCGGATCAAGGGACAGCAGCTGCAAGGATGGGATGCCGCAAAAATCAGGGTATCCAATCACCAAGTGGGCCGCACCATAAAAATCAATAACTTTTCACCTTCAACTGTAGCCCGTAGCGTGGTAGCCCACATGATGCTTGGATCAACCTTGCTGGACTATACAGGTTGGATACCGCGCCACAACATAGCAACAATGGACAGCCACTAGAAAAAGAAATTGAATCTCCAATCATCATGTGGGCCACACCATAGAAAACAATGCACATCCACTTAAAAAACACCACTGTATCATGGTGGCCCACATGATGATGGATGACTTTGATACCATGCCATACACCATAGTAGGCCCCATAGAAGTAGTTGTAGAACAAGCTTATTCTACAATGTTGCATAGGAACAGACCTCCCCAAAGGGAGAAAAAGAAATTTGAAAAAAAAAATTGCCAAAAAAATACCCTTTATAAAGCAAATCAATCAAACTGAAATAAAACTCACTAACCAAGTAAGAAGCATACTTCTTTTTAGCTTTAAATCAATCAAAAAATCTAAAACTTTGAGCTCCATGGCCTTTTCTTTTCTTTTTTGAAGAGTTGAGCCCCACAGCCATAGGGATGTGAAATGGGGGAATCTCAAACTTCTCCTTTGATTGGACTCCAATGCCCATGAAAATTTAGCCACAGCCCATAGGATCTTCTAATAGGTCCGATGACTCCCTTGTAATTTCATCTTTAATGGATGTCTCGACTAAGAGAATTGAATCACCAACTTTTCTGGGCCAGAGGTGTCTCGCGATGGAATGTTAGGGATTTTGAAAGCCCTCTTTAGAGTAGTTTTTGTTTCATAAAAGCTAGATTCTGATGTCAGTTTTACACCATTTACAATGGTTGTAACTCTGCCCATGTACTCTTGGCATGACTGTACTTTATCACTTACCATGTGCGATTATAGGCGTGATTCTTGAGCCATGCTCCATCCAAAATAGGACCTAAAGTTTGGATGGTCTAGATAGTTGTACTTAAGTGCCACGTGTGAGGAGGATGAGTTACCACCATATATAAATAGGTGTTGAACTCACATAACAAAAGCAGACCAACAGACTTAAGATTCTATAGCTTAACACGACTTACGCTACACTATGAATCGAATAGTGTATGTTACGCAATACTTTTGCTATTTACCTGCACTATGTAGCACTATAGCTACGAACTCTGTTCAAAACATTGGTATATAATAACTAACACGCACACAAGCAAGCACACGTGTGTGTATGTATACATCATCAGCCTAAGCCTTTACCCAATTAAGTGAGGTTGACTACACGAATCCTGCTCCGCCTCCCACTCTATTAAGACCCACAACTTCCACTAGACCATAAGTCATCAAGTCTTTTCTTACAACCTCTACCCATGTCCTTCTAGGTTCCCCTTGCCCTTTCAGAGCCTTCAATTTGTACAACTAGGGGTTTTAACCATGTTGTGTCGAAAAAATCGGTATAAAATATATATAATTTTATATGTGTGTGTGTGTGTGTGTGTGTGTGTGTGTGTGTGTGTGTGTAAATTTGTGGCAATCAATAGACAAGTCAACCCTCATTAATTCTACATTAATTAATAGTGAAAAACACATTTTCCAATATAAAAACAGAAAAATTAGGATTTCACCAATTTCTCCATTTTTCAAATGTTAATTTTTTTCCACCACTAATCCATGTCAATGCATGAGGATTTCCATTACAATCCATGTAGACATTTGAAAAAAAAAATTGTTTCAATGGATTTTTGGTCACCTTTGACTTCTAGCCAAAATCCAAAATTCTATCCAATAAAAACCAAGAGTGATTGAAATGACCTAAAGCAACATAATTCCAAAAGCAAATTCTCAAAAAATGGAGATTTTTTTGCATTTTTGAACATTTCCCAATTTTCTGTCAATTTTCGTCTATTTACGGATATTTGCCTGGCATCGGGGATTATCAACAAAATCAAGGATATTATCAGTGGTATCAGCAATACCAGGTAACTTTTGTAAGGATTCTTCTCAAACTGATATCGATAATATTGCTGATATTATCGAAAATATCAGCGATATTTGGAAAATTTTAAACTGCTAGCAGTTTTGATGGTGCTGACCTGGCAATACCAATAACATCGGCAGTATTATCAATAACATCACCGATACTTGGAACATGCCTGCAGTGCATATGCACTAGTAACATTGATTATCTCCTCTCCTAACACAAGTTTTAATAAATTTGGGTTATCTCAGATAACTACCTGTCTCCACACGTCTTTCCAAATAGGGAAGCACCTTTGATAATCCGCGGATGCACAGTGTCCACTCCACCAGTTCCATCAGCTGCCCTAATGTCATCCATGTATTAACTCATCTGTTATGCTAACCATTGTATGGCTCTCATCACATCACTTTGTTTTTCTCCCTAATAAAAGAACTCCCACTTCTTATGGCCGTCAAGTGCTGGTAAGAGCTTAGAGTGAAGATTAGGCTAGAATAGGGACAGATTTAGGGTCACCTGGAGGCTGATTTCTATACATCTTTGGGACAGTTTAATGGGCATCGTTAAGGATTAAAAGTTGACAGATTTTGGGGCAGTTTTCTGGACAGGTTCAGGGCCAGTTTCCTGGGGGTGGTAGTGGAAATATTGTAGTTTGTACATAGTTTGGAGGAAAGACTAAGAATGTTTATAGGCTGGAATGGTCAATTTAGGACTGATTCAGGGACAGACTAGGGACAGGTTAGGGCAGGATTTTCTATGCTGAAAGTGGACAAGTTTCAGTGCCAGATTTCTAGACAATCAAGGGGCTGGGTAGAGAGCTTCAAGTGGTGTTGTTTATCAGAAAATGGGTTTCAGAAGTGGTTGCGGACTGAGAGTTGGGTGCAAGGACTGTTTAGAGTATATGCTCAAGTGGATGGGTTGTATATGGCTAGGGGTGGAATTAGGGTTCAGGTAAGAACTGAATTTTAGAATTATGGGATTGCTTAAGGGATACTTAGGATTATGCAATGGATGGGACTTAGGTAAAAGGGTACAGTTCCTGTTAGCCTTAGGGAATGGCATGATGGGAAGACTTTGGAGATTGGGATGTGGTTGGGGTTGGAAGGGCTTGGTCCGTTTCGATATAAGAAAGGCTGCATGGTTAAGCCAAATCGATGTAGCAAATTCAAGGAAATCAAACATACTGGACAGTCCAGATCAATTATTTGACTGTCCACATCTAAAAGCACCAAGACGCACTAAGAGCATCAGTGCACCATGGATGCATGTAATTTCTTCCTCCTATATATTTGTTTGAATTTCAAGAGAACAAATAAAATTGAAGTTTTCTGTCAAATGAAAATAAAAAATTTACTAGACACTTAAGATGTATGCTTTTTAAAAAATAGAACATATTGAGGCTACATATGTGCCCCCCACTGTAGAAAAGTGGAACTGCCACTCCACCATTCCTGTTCTGTTTCAAATTTACAAGGTTCTCTAGGCACTTCCTGGCAATTCTATAGGCCTTCAACCACCCACTTATGGAACTGCACATAGAGAGTTCAGCAAACATCCAAAGCATCAAACAACACAACAAGATCTGAACAGGACACATGAATCAAATGGTAAGAGTAGGGCTTTAAGGAAGGTCCATTGTCCTAAGAACACCTCTTTTTTATCCATCTTCCTTGCTAAGGTCTTTTCATTAGTACTTATCTTTTAGCCCTTTTCGCTCTTTTCAGTCAAGTTGCTTAAAAGAAGACATCATATCAGGACATGATTCCAACCAAACTTACTGGCAGCTACAACTTCTCTTGGAGAGATTTAAGCAATAGCAGGCTTCCATCTATAATCAATCTGTTATTTGACCATAGCAAAAGAGGTAGTTCTGCCTAAAACTTGGAACCATAGGTATCAGGTGTACCAAGTTGCACAGAGAAACAAGTACTGTATACTGACAAAATGCGAGATGCATGTACAAGGGCTTGTCAAAAAATATGATGTTGTTTTGACCATTGAACCTATAAAAGTTTCCAATTATGTACCCATACTGCCTTAGCACCTCTCAGTTAAGCTCCCATACATCAGCACTAGTAGTTGTTTATAAATGCCAGTAAATTGACATTCCCACAAAGAATGGTAATCACAAATGACTATTTTCAACTCATAAAGGGTTCAGGAAGGGCCAAAGTATGGGGTGACTTCATACCTTGGCATAACTTTTGAAATGATATGCTGAGCATCAGTTGGTTCAACAGTAATATTCTCGGCTCCACAAAAGGTGCTTGATATCTAAAATAGCAAGAAAATGTATAACTAGGAAGATGTTAACATACCGGAGTCATATAACACAAGAATGATGAAAGGGAGGATATGAAGGATGAGAGAAATGTCCACAAACCTCATTTGCCAGGGCAAGAAGTTCATCGGCATCAGTGACCTCAAACCATCCATTCCTACAAGCATTCTACTGATGCAAACACTACTTTTGAGTATATTCAGTAGGGAAACAGAATCTTGTGCAGAAGGAATGGATGCATGCTTAAACATAATAAAAAATAGAACACACAACAATCACCCGGCCGAGAAAAAAAATGGGAGAAAAGAGTATTCAGCAGCAATCACGACAAAAAAAAAAAAAAAAGACATTAATAAAGAGCATATGTTTTGCGGAGGCACAACAAGAACCAATGTATTGAATACAGATTTGTGGACAGTCGGAAAAAAAAATGTATGTTCACTGAAGCAAACAACCATCATCATCAACCGACAAGGATGCCTATCCTTGAAGAAGGGGTGTCAAATATTACTCCATTGCAAACAAGTGGGAGAATACCATATTGGCATGTCCTACAAGAATTACCTTGACAGAAATCATTAGGAGCATAATAGCTGACTGAAGGATGGCCTCATTCTTACGTTTATACACCTACATGGAAAGATGAGAAGATATAGCAATAAATATGGAAAGAATAAAAAAAATTTTAGACAAAATAACAAACTAACAAAAATCATCATTGTTGTCACCCTCGCCATTGTCGTCTTGTCCAAGAATCCTATTTTGTCTATCAGTTTTCCATTCATTGGGTGGGATTGGGACTACGCATGTAAATTGAATCTAGGCCATTGGCCACCATCCAATTTCCTCATCAAAGTGTGGTCCATTTGACAAGTAGATTGGCCAGCTTTATGGGAAAGTCAAGTTCATGGTTGGCCCCACCTAACAATTGGCCCATATCTTGAGCAAGTGTACCCTGTAGGCATGCTCGCCATGATACACCACTTCACTCTCCTTGCAAAAATCATCGTTGCATTTCTCAGAGCACCAAAGATAGTTATTTTCAACAATCTTTAACACTGCCAACAGATTGGTGTCTCTATCAACACCCCGTGCAAGAGGATAGAATAGGACAAGCACGAATTAGTGTTGAGCCATGCTCCTTTTTTTTTCTTTCTTTTTTTCTTTTTTCCTTTTTTTCTTTTTTTCTTTTGGTTCCCTTTCTCCAATGGGAAGCACCAATTTCTGAAAATATTATTGATCTTGGAATAATTTTGAATAGCAATTAAATTATCTAGAGAGATGCATCAACAATACAAATGATATTTTCCAATACCCTGCTATATTAAAATGCAAATGTTTTATCTAGGGCTGTCAATGGGTTGACAGCGGGCTGGGCTCAGGTTGGGTCTTATAACACCTGTACCTGGGCTAACCAAGTTCAGGTATTGTCGGGTTTGGGTCCTTTCAGGTCCAGGTCTAGTTCTTGAAGACCCAAACCAGGATTTGATTCAGTTTGGGTACCCATCATATACCCTTCACTTTAACGTGTGCATGGTGTAAACAGGCTCTCTTATATGTGTGGCTTAGGAAACCTCATTTTGTTGCTAGAATCATCAACATATCTTAAATATATATAGTTGTACTGTCAATATGGGCCTTTTTTATGACATGGACCAGTTCACACTTGTATCGCGTAACGAGGGCAGTCGATACAGTTACAATGCAGCTGTATCACAAGCAAATTTCAAAACCCTACTTCTAACTCCATTTGGATCTGAGACCAAGCTATATTCTTTTGTGCCTGTTAGCATTTTGGTTGTATCGTTTGTGTTTTGTTACTTGTATATCTCTGCTTCAAGAGACCCATCATGCCTAGACCAGATTGAGTTGATCATGTACTAGCTTTGACTAATCCTTAGACCTGAGGTCATGTTGGGACTTGGTGGTCCTAGTGTTTTAGGCTTTGACCAGCCCGACAAGGTCACATTAGGTTGACATATAGTTATGGTTGGGCACATGCATTAGGATTGGTAAGAGCCACATGCTCCAACGAGGGATCCACTTGGTGAGCTGGGATACACATTTAGTGGATTGATCTTAATGTTTGGATCATCCATCAAGTGGTTTTAAAGCTAACCAGTGCATTTTAAATTTTAGATGTTTAGCGGATTGATTTTAATCGTTGATGTTTTGATTTTAACTGTTAAACTATTTTGATAGCACTTGATAAAAATCCAATGGTTGGGATCTCTTGATCCATCTCTTAGACTAGGACGGAATAGGTCAAGGATGGTGGCCACGGAAAGTGGAAGGATTTGGTCAATTTAGGTGTATGGATAGGGCAAGTTTTTAGACTTTTTATGTAGTTGGGCATACTAAAGTCTGTAGGGATGACCCGCATGGGGTTTGGGCGAATGGCTAGCATTGTGGGTTTGCTCCCCACAGACGCGAGTTCGACTTCCCTCCCTGGGATTACCCAATGCACGTGGTTTGCTAGTGACTGCAGGGATTAGTCTCGCGGCTCTCGCCTTAAAAAGGGGAGGGGACACCTTGTCGCCATTATTATATATAAAAAAAATAAAATTGTACAAGTGAGGATCACCATAATCATGTTTCCCTCTTAAACCCCAATTCCTCCTTATAAATAGATCTTATCGCAAGGCGGATAGAGTAGAGGAGAGATTTGCGGTCCCATCCCTAGGACATCTAGAGAGAGAGAGGGAAGCACTTTCTTGTTCCTATAAGTTTTCTGTGTGTAATTATTTAAGCTTTCGGTTGGGCAAATGTGTAAGCTTTCAGTGTTATGAAATAAAAATTGACTTGTCCAAAAATTCTATGTTCCCTCTCCTCCACACGTGTGCGAACGAAGATCACCCATGGATGGCTCTCAAGGTGCGCAAGGTGCAACCCTACCTTGGGCTTTGTGTGACCTTCTCTACTCTCTGCTCTTTGGGATAGATTAGAGAGAGACCTACATTGGAGGATCGGCATTGGACATCTTTTTTTCCCTTTTTTAAGGCATTGGACATTTGCAATGATCATATGGCACGAATCTGAGATAAAAATCCTATCATTAGTTTTTGGGTTTTTGGATTCTAATTGTATGTAGACAGGGGTCCTATTCTTAAGTGTAGAATGCGGAAATTTAGTAAATCTTATGCTTATATATCTTTTTAATATTTGCCAACACTTTTAAAATCTCCTATAGTTTCACTAAAAAAATCCCACCATTTTCCAAAAGTTTTCCTCAAACTACGATACATTGTGCAACATGTGATTATTTCCCAATGTTTCCCACAATATTTATGCATCCAAGGGTGTGATGCATAATGTGATATCGGTATTCAGTCATTGTTGGTAATTTTTATCCAATCAAAGAATTGTTGAACACTTGTTAGTTGCTAAACAATAAAGAACTCTTCAAGGTGCATCAATCCCTTCAATGTGGTTCTAAACATCTGTCAATATGTATCGTATCAACTATTGCGCAGTTAAGAAACAACATGTTCATGGGATGTGTAGCTGAAATCGGGATGTTGAGATGGGTGAGTACAAAGACAGGGAAGGATAGAATTATAATTGAATGCATTCAATGGAACTTAGGAGTAGCACCAATATGTAATAAGATGACGGAAAGTAGACTCAAATGGTTTGGTCATGTGCAACGGAAACAGAGAATGAGCTGGTTAGGAGTGAGTGAGTCGTAGCAAGTTGAAGGCTCTGAAAGGGCAAGGGGAAGCCCAAGAGGACGTGGGTGGAGGTAATAAGAAAGGAGCTGATAACCTACGCTCTAACTGAAGTTATGGCCCTAGATAGAGTGGAATGGCGGAAAAGGATTCATGTTGCCGACCCTAATTAGTTAGGATAAGGCTTAGTGCTTATGATTTATCATACCATCTGATATGGTTGTCAATTAGGCAACCCCAATTCACAATGAATTGGCTGATATGCACTTACTAGAACTGATTCACAAGGATATGGAAGTCAAGCATTGAAGTCCCTACTCTCCTCTTTTTCTTTCCATTATTTCGTTCTTTACTCTTGGTGGAGGGGGGATTTAGAGGTTTTTGACGATTCACTACTAGATTTGAGCAAGAAAAATGTGAATGGGAGCACATTTGGATAGATCATTGGTTAGGGATAATATTCCTCTAAGTCAAAAACATTGATCCTTTTTTCATGCAAGATTTTTATGTACACCAATACATGCCATAAACTATCAAATCATACACATTTTGACGTGAGATTACTAAGTTTTGCATGACTACATAACTTAGGGTCATTTTTTCCCACTTTTGGCTTGGTTCCTCCTTTTCTTTCTCTTATTTTTAATCCTTTCATTTCTATACACACCTATGTCAAGTTAGATCTAAAGATCTACAAAATTAAACCTATATTACACAAGTGACAACTTATTGAGGCATTTTTTAGTAACTTTTTTTTCTATTTTTTAATTATGCTATGACTTCTTGCCGATTAAAAAAATTGTATTATGGCTTTTCTCATGATAGATTCATAAAACTGTATACTTTTCGATCTCTCTTGACATCTAGTATGAATTTTCTATGATCATATTGTGACCCTCTACTCATCATTCTCTTTGGAAAAAAAAACTTTCTACTTATCATTAATATGATTCATCTAACCATCGATTATTCCCCACTATGACAAATATCGCTAAGATTTTGAAAATATTGGATTATTTTTGCAACATATTAATCAAACGATATTATCACATTAAAATCACGAGATATTCAAAATCTTGGCAAATTGTGCATCCTACTTAATGGAAAATCCCCTACTAAACAACTATAGATCTAAGATACTCCCAATACTATCAATAGAGATTCCAGTCACTCCAAATTCTCCAAAATTCTCGCCAGAAAGTCTCTCCAACAGATTCCCATCTATTAAGAAAGTCCATATTAAATAGATTCTTTGTTTAAGAAAGACTTTCCACTAGAAAATCCCACAGATAGGACCCCCAACACATACAACCACAAAAACCTCAACACAGCAAAGAAAAAAAAAAAAAAACATTGACACATGGGACATGTTTGGGGCCCAATTACTAGCCCATGACACTTTACATAAAATAAAATAAATTAAATTCCTACATTCCAAAGAAACAAAAACTGCACAGATGCTCCTTTTTTCATACGTAAATTGGACTGGATGATTGCAGTATCTGATTGTGACACCATTTTAGGCTGCATCATCACCCAGCCAGTTTGTTTTACTGACCTCAACAACACAGGCATGGTTAATCAAGATAAAGTGACAGGGTCAAAGTTTCTGTGCGAAGCATCAACATTTCTTATAATTTCTCACCCAAGCAGGGTGTCCCGTATCCGATACGATACGGGAAACGCCCCCTGTGACCGTAACAGCTGTTACGGGGCCGTAACGGGCCATAATGGCCCCGTAACGGCTGTTACGGTCCTAAAGAAAATAGGAAAAAAAAAAAAAAACATACCTTTTTTTTTCTTTCTTTTCTTCTGCTTCTTCTTCTTCTTCTTCTCTCTCTCTCTCTCTCTCTCTCTCTCTCTCTCTCTCTCTCTCTCTCTCTTTTCTTTTCAGTTTCCCTCTCTCTCTTCTTTTTCATTTCAGTATCGAAAACAGAATGGACTGTGTGGCTGTTTCACAGCCACGCACTTTAAATTTGTTTTTTAACGTGTCCTGCGGTGCACGCTGAACAATGCACTTGCACTGTTTTGTTACATGGGCACGCCTTAATTTATGTGTAGTATATCCATGCCGTCCACTATAATGTTTATTTTCCATCGAACCTGTTGATAAGGTCACATAAACTTTGACCTTGATGAAGGGATAACACAAATCGTAGCTTGATCAAAAAAAAAAAAATGTCTTAAGAAATTTTTAATGATGGGAATTAAATCCTTATTTTGTGGTTCACCTAAGATTTGGATCAGCCTCATTTTTTGGACGAGGCCCTAAAATAAGTTGGCAAAAAGGATGGCCCACATGGATATACAATAAATGCATTGAGGTGGGTCCCACTTTTAAAGGAATACTCACTAGTGGTCCACCGAAGATTTAGATCTACCTGAATTTTTGGACCATGCCTTAAAATGAGTTGGCAAAACAGATTGATGGCATTGATATACAAATAGAGGTAGCCCGCCTGGCCCACTAGTGGTCCACCTGAGATCTGGATTTACCTTCTTTTTTTCCAGTTGTTTTTTGAAATAAGACCATTTGATATTTTTCATTTTTCACTGTCGAATAAATGTCCACCAATCCATTAGTGGGATAAGTGCTAATAGATTGCATTAATTTGAGGTTAGTTTGGGGCATCAAATGGTCCCCGAACCAGCCCCGAATCGACAACACTATTAACCACAATTTAATTTTAATTTTTTAAAAGATTTACGGGAAAAATGATATCAAATTGTTAGGTATATGAATTACATAATAGCATACAAAAGTCCCTAAACTCCATATATTGAAATAAAATGCATGTGAGTCACAAAGTATGCAACGCACTATTGCTATAAATAAAAGGAAAACTTGAAAATATAAGATATTTTGGTATTACATTCATTATAATAAATTTATATAGATATTATATAGTTAGAAAACTAAATATAAAAGGTTTGCAATTAATTCCAGGTTGTTTGGTTCATAAATTCATCAGACAGTCCAATACAACTTCTCACCAAAGAGTAGACCGTTACACCACCATAAACATGTTCCAATTTATAAATGAATGCATATTTGGAATGCTTAGAATATTCCAGATTTAATCCATATTTTTTTGGGGAAAAAAAAAATTTGCGCTGTTACAGGCCTTATGCTCTCGTATCGCTGTTACACCCCCGTATCGGTATCGGTATCGGTGGGCACCGTTACGTCAACCGATACCGATACGGAATACCTTGCACCCAAGTCATCATCTACAACTGCTCATGTTCATTTGCAAACTCCAACACCCATGTCCAAGTCAAAATGTTGTATTGGAAAGTAAAAACTCTTACAAATGATGAAAACATCCCAAACTGATGACAATACCTGTTTTATGAGAGAAGGTAAATCATGGGCAATTGGGGGAACCTCATTGTGCGTAACTGCATGATCAATACCTCTGCATTCAGCAAAGGCAATCTTGTCAAGCTTACTACCAAGAAAATGAATGCACATAGGTAATTAGTTCATGGCCAATCAAATAAACAAAGTACAGAATGTAACATGCAAAATAGTGCTTATACCACATCAGTCTCTGGATAGATGAGAAATCACAAAGAACAATATCCTAAGTGTGTTGGTCAAATCAAAAACTAAAATATTCAAAGAGTCAAATCAAAAACTAAAATATTCAAAGATATAACTAAGGAAATAAATGCACTACACTACCAAAACATAAAAACAAATGCACAACAAAATATCACTATGAAGATGAAATTGGCAATAAAAGGAACTGATATAGCATGAAATAAGCATCAAAACCGTAAGACTCGCAAATTCCATCTATAGACTTAGGTTGAACCATTGAAGTTTGCAGGGGGGAGAAGGAAGAGGCCTGGGTGTATGATGATGCTTTGTGAGGCGTCCACTGCCGCACATTCTTGCTTCTTCTGCAGTTTCAAAGCATTATGGACTGAGATCACCTTGAAGATCAACGACACTCTGATCAGCCTCCTGACATCATTGATTTGTTGCAAAGGGAGCTAACTCCCCTTTTTCAGGTACGCTCAAAGGTTGGGAACCCCAATCTTCTATATTCATCGCCACAATATGACCCTCTTCTAATGCTTTATTTCAAGAAGCTCAGTTAATCAACCAGACATAATGACCCTTTCATACTTGAAAATATTTTTGTGAACCCCTGATGGCAAACTTGGCCGTCATCTGAGCCACATCGAGTCAATAGCTTTCGTTCGTTCATTGGTTAGAGCATACGACCAGGAAAGTGACACATTACCTCCACAGATTTCATTTGAAAGTGGTAACTAACAAATTGCCATGATTTTAACAACTCGAGATAGCATCAGGGAATCTCACCATTGATTGGAGAAAAGGCAGCATAATGCTCTAACGGTTTGACGATGAAGAAATAGCCGCATCATATGGCACTGAAGTGTCCAGAAAGCAAGCATTGAACAGAGATTGGTCTGTGGCTGACCTCATTCCCCTATTCTCTATAAAACAGGGACAATGAAAAGCCTTCATCCTGATTCCTGAAGCGAGAAAGTACAAGAGCTCAAGCTTTTAGCATTGGCATTTGAGCCGCCGAGTTTCCTTAGCTTTTAGTGCAAGTAAAGGCAACCATAAGAAGCACGCCACAAAGATGTGAATTCC
This sequence comes from Magnolia sinica, assembly GCF_029962835.1. Classification (NCBI taxonomy): domain Eukaryota; kingdom Viridiplantae; phylum Streptophyta; class Magnoliopsida; order Magnoliales; family Magnoliaceae; genus Magnolia; species Magnolia sinica. The sequence goes on along the minus strand of NC_080575.1, from coordinate 130,479,401 downwards.
AAAAGGCCCAAAAGATGGATATATGATCTACCCTGGCAGGCCCCAAAGTGTGGCCCACCCAGAGATCGAAACTGGTACATCTCACCACAACATGGTCAGACTCATTCCAACTCAATCTGATTTGGGGTTGTAAATCATCCAATCATTCCATTTGTTCTCCACTGATACCAAGTCGACTCAGTTTTGGATGATATTTAAGACTGCCCCCAAAAAGGCACGCATGTGAAGTGATTGGGCTGAACATAATTTTGTCACTCCACATCCGGACATATTTTCAAGTACCCAATGACGTCCAACCAATATGCAACCAGTCATGTTTGATAGCCTATCTTCTTCTTTTTTATTGAAAGGCAACAGCATTTATTAGAAAACCCACACAAAGCGAGAAACGAATACCAAAACAGAAACAAAAGGCACTATAAGCCAAACATAAGACAGAAATTAGCAGCTAAGTCTGCATTTACAGATCCCACCCATCCCGTGGCAAGAAACTTGATTTCGCTAATAACAGCCTCTACACTAATCTTCTAATTACAGAAGCACCGCCCATTTTGGGCTCCCCAAACAGCCCGCAGCACAGCCTTAAGAATCATCCTCCACTTAGCCTTTTCAGATTTGCTCTCTCCTCCCCCATGCCAAGCCCAAAGAAGATCATCCACCGATTCCGGCATAACCCAATCAGTCTTGAGCGAGCAAAGGAAATATTCCATTACTTTCCACACAAAAGAGCAATGAATGAACAAATGATCTATCGATTCTGATGTATGATAGCCTATCAATTCACCTATCCAACAAACAAGTATGCACTATTCACATAAAAACCAAGTTATGACCGCAGTTAACCTTATGATTTACAGTTTAAATTTTATTGTTCAAGTCAAATCTCATGCAATACTATTTGAATCTTAAGTTTTTTTTTTTTCTAAATGATATGATTGAATCTTATGTCAAGTTCATTTACCAGAAATACTAATTGAATTTTAGGAATTACCATAAATCCTACTAATCATGATTTACAGTTGGAAAAACAGGATCATTATCTGTTGGTTGAATCATGGACCTCATGGCTATGCTTTCTGCTTTTTTCTTCTGGAAGTCATATGGGGCCATCTAGACCCAAATAACATCCCCAAAACTTACATTAAGCACTTCTAAGTTACATTTTTTGAATTTTATATCTTTTCAAAGTATACCATACATGGACAACTGCAAAGATGATGGTTGTAGTGGCTAATGATGAATATGCTAACACAATTGAAATTCATTGATGATTTGACATAGAATAAAAGTTGATTGTTTCCCTCTTAAACCCTCACGTCCAAAAAGCAATACAATATCAAGGACAAGCTCCTCAAAGCCAGACAGAAGCAACCAAAGGACCAGACCAATCAAGTTATGCTTGGAATAACAAACTCCAGTGCTTCTTAATATCCACATGGGGTATTCCACTAAATTCTAGTAAGGCCAAGGAGAATCCTGTATGAAAGATGCTCTATTGATATTTCATTTGCTTCAAAAAGTCTTTGATTCTCTCTTTCCAAATCCCCCATAAGAATCAACTTCCCAATTCCATTTCCATGGGAATGGAATGGCCCATCCTTCCAACCTACAACAAGGTCTGCAGTGATGCCATTGATGCCCCAAGAAAATCCAAAGAGGTTAAAGAAGAGGCTTTTGGCATTGTGTGAGGTTTACTTTTTGCGCATCTATTTTTGAACATGATAAAACATAGAAGATTCTTCTTCTTTTTTAAGGATAACATAGGAGATTACATATATCGCACCTTTCTGTATTTCTTCTAATATTATTTTATATTTTTCCATAATTTCAAAAAAAGATGCATACAAGTGTTACAATTTCCGTTTCACAATACGCATACAACTATCCTTAAGGAATATATCTCAAACCATTCATGATTTTACAGTATGCTACAACTATCAGCCTTGATTATGACCGGTTTACCTATAGAGCACATGGATGTGGACTTTGGTGTTGCTGAATGGCGCTCATGAATAGCACTTCCAGCCAGATATGTGGTCCCTAGTCCCTACAAGGGGCATCGAGTATCTTTGCCTACGAGCTTCAAAAATTCAATAAGTTTTTAAAGTTAAGACTTTTTAGAATTTATGAGTTGCTTAATCTTCGTTTGGCTAGATTACCGAGTTAGCATAGACTGAGAAATTTTTAGCTAGTTGCAGAAAGATCTAAAACTATCTTTAGATTCCTATTGTGTAGTCAAATATGGAAACTAGAGACACAACTTTTTGTTTAGGAAATTAGATTTTAAGCTCTAAGATTAGATATAACCAATGACTCAGATCTGTTAGGAGCTTTAAGGTAGTTTTAGGGTTGTTCCTCAGCAAAAAAAAAAAAAAGTATTATATATACTTGAGGACGCTATATGACCAATTGAGTGATTAAAAAATAGTCTTTTTAGATATAAGTTCTGACTTGGAGAGGGTAAAACCCGTAGAGGTATGTTAAACGGGGTTAGTTGAAGGTGTGATTAGACCCATTTCTAGTCATTCTTCTGGATCTCCTCACTACAAAATTTCTACCATCCGACAACTTCCCTTCCCCTTCCTCAAACAGTCAAGTTGAGCTCATTTTATCTTACATGTTCCCATCAACCAGCCAACTTGTACATGAAAACAACAAGAGCAAAGGTTCAAGTATGGCAATGATGGCAATGCACCACCAACTTGTCTTTCAAGCAAGTGTGCTTCAAGCACACAGCACGCAACCAAAATAATGTGCATGAAGATAAAATGTTCAAGATAAAACTGGGAAAAAAAAACCTGCACAAGAAAATATCACAGCCAAGTTCAAGTTAGCAATAAAATGAACAAATAGAGAGAACAGAGAATCACAAATTCCATCTATTAGTTCGGTTTATGGTTTCCAGGGCAGAAGACAGCCTCAGTGTGAATATTTTCTGTAAATAAAACATGCGTTTGGCAAAATGGCTTTGATAGATTTGTGCAGCCCAAGAGTGGACATCAATGATCGATTCATAGGCAGTTACAGCGAGTAAGGCCCAATCTGTCAGTACATGTGTGCGCTCTTATCAGATTGGACCACATAGGTGACCAATCAGCTATAGTAGCATGAAGCACAAAGTTTTCGATATCAGTATTGTATCGGCTGACACGGCCATATCTATATCACTCTAATATTATATCACTCTAATATGATACGCAATACAGGACTGAAAGTGGGGGGGGGGTCATTTCAGGCTGTATCGGCCAATACGGGGGAGTACAAGCATCGATATCAGTCCTATAAGGACCGATAAAGACTCATACTGTCATACACCCATAAAGGCCCAATTTTGTTTTTTTTTCAAAAATTCACTAATATTTCTTCTTCTTCTTCTTTCATTTAAACCATGGATGAAGCTTTGAAAGTCATTTAGGCTAGATATAAACCTATTTTGGGAGATAAAAACAAATTATTTGAGTGGGATTCGATAGATCAAAGCAAAGTGGACCATTTTGGAAAAAATCTGAAAGGAGTAACCTTCACTTTATTTTTAATGTTTTCATCTTCGTTTTATTGTATTTCAATGCAATGGGCCAAAATTCAACAGATTGTGCTTGATATCTGGTCAATTAGGGCCCATTTAGTTGACAATAGGTCAAACCGACAAACAATATTCTTATCAAAGAATGTTAGAAAGAACAGAAAAGGCAGACAACATCATCAGTGAAATGAATGCGATAGATAACAAGGAAGAATTAGAGGCTATAACTGAAGAAGATCGGAGCAAAAGATTGATCCTATCAACAGAATACTCCAAATATCTTAAGGAAGATGAAATAATGTGGAGGCAAAGATTGTGAGCTTTGTGGCTGAAAGAGGGTGACAAGAACACAACATTTTTTCATGGAATCATAAGCTCTCGGGCTAGATCCAATCGCATTAGCAGCATCATAGCAGATGGCATTAGACTTGATAACAAACAGGAAGTATGTTCAACAATCGTGGAATTCTATACAAAACTGCTATCATCCGATGGGGATACGCATCCTTCTCTAGATAACTTGTCTTTCCCTCCAATATCGGAAGAGGAAAGAGATCTTTTGGAGAAGCCGGTGTCGAAGGAAGAAATTAAAGGTGTTATCAATTCGCTGGGGAGTGATAAGATTCTGGAGCCCAACGGATTCCCTATTGCATTTTCTCAAGTTTTTTGGGAAATGATAAAGCAAGAGTTAATGGATTTCAAGGAATTTTTTGAAAAAGGAAGATTTTCCTGAAGGGTTGGGAGCTACCTTTATAGTCCTAATTCCAAAGAAAGAAGTCGAGTCTTTATCAGATTTTCTCCCTGTTAGTCTCATTGGAAGCTTATACAAAATTCTAGAAAAGTTGTTAGCGAACAGGTTCAAGGTAGTGCTTGCATCGGTTATATCAAAGAACCAGGGAGCGTTTGTAGCTGATAGGCGTATCCTAGATATTGCTATTTTAGCTCTTGAATACATTGATTCAAAACACAAGAAAGGAAGGAAATGGGTGGTGTGTAAGTTAGACATCGAAAAGACTTACGATCATGTTGAGTGGAGCTTTCCTCAATACATGCTAAAAAGAATGGGATTTGGTGATTACGTGCATCCGCAAGGAATAGTCTCACCTTAAAGGGGCGGGGACACCCTGTCGTCATCAAAAAAAAAAAAAAAGAAAGAAACAATGGGATTTGGTGAAAGATAGGCTGGATGCTAGAATGTGTCTCTTCGGCTTCTTTCTTGATATTGGCGAATGGTTCTCCTAAGGGATTCTTCAACACGTCGCGTGGAATAAGGCAAGGGGATCCTCTATCTCCATACTTCTTTATAGTGGTGACACAAGCCCTCAGTGGTATGTTGTGCAAAGGTAGCCTTATTTCAGACTTTGGTCCAACCCCAACTGGGGCAAAGTTATCTCATCTTCAATTCACGGACGACACACTTATATTCTGTGAAGCGGATGAAGCTATGGTGGATAATTTCTGGAAGATTGCGGGTTGCTTCGAAATGATCTCGGGTCTAAAAATCAATGTTTCAAAGAGTGAGATGTGTGATATAGGTCTCTCTAAGGAAGAGTTATCAAATCTTGCAAATGTGTTTGGATGCAAAACAAGTTCCTTTCCATCTTCCTACTTGGGGTTGCCACTATGTTTGGGTAGGCCTCCGAAGCACTTGTGGAACAAGGTAATAGAGAGATTGCAATGGAAAAGCAAACACTCGTCCATGGCAAGCCGTATAACTCTTATCAAGGTGGCTCTCTAAAATCTTCCACTATATTATATGTCCCTAGTTAAATGTCTGATATCTGTTTTGGATAAACTTGAAAATTTACGTAGGGATTTCTCATGGCAATGAGTGGAAGAAAAAATTCAAATTCCATTTACTTAAATGGGGTGAAGTTTGCAAACCTTATGCTGAAGGAGGTGCGAGTATCAGAGCTCTAGAAGATATGAACACGGCCCTTCTCGAAAAATGGATTTGGAGATTCAGATCTAAATCCAAAAAATTATGGAGGGAAGTTTTAGTTGCTAAGTATGGCTTAGAAGCAGGTGGGTGGGAGGTCAAGAAATCATCTCTTTATAGGGCATCGGATGTGTGGAAATCCATCTCCTCAATTACTTCTAAAGTGAAATCTAGTTTGAAATTTTCCCTCAGTGGCAACTCCAATACTTGTTTTTGGGAAGATAGGTGGTGCGGCAACAATTCTCTTGTGGAGGATTTTCCTTGTTTCGCCTATCCGTCAACCAACGTATCAGTGGCATCGTGTTTTTCTTTCAAAGATGTAGGGGAGCATGGTGCCCCCCATACCGTAGAGGCCTCACCAATGAAGAGGAGCAAGATTTTTCAAGACTATCGGATCAGTTACATCTGCTTCAACCCCTCCCCGAAGTCGCGGACTCCTGGATATGGTCGGTCCCCCATACCGTAGAGACCTCACCTAGATGACATGCTTGATGTGTTGGCGAATGCTACAATTTTTTCGAAGATTGATTTGCGAAGCGGCTACCACCAGATAAGAATTCGTCCTAGAGATGAATGGAAAACTGCTTTCAAGACAAAGGATGGATTGTATGAATGGCTAGTTATGCCCTTCGGCTTGACAAATGCACCTAACACATTCATGCGGGTGATGACGCAAATTCTACAACCATTCATTGGCAAGTTTGTCGTCGTATACTTTGATGATATCCTCATCTATAGCCGTTCACGAGAAGATCATCTGGACCATCTTTGCCAAGTAATGAAAGTACTACGCCATGAGAAACTCTACATCATTTTGAAGAAGTGTACCTTCATGAGTTCTAGCGTGGTCTTTCTGAGGTTTGTCGTTTCAGTAGAGGGTGTGAAGGCTGATTCAAAGAAGATGAGGGCCATTGTTGAACGGTCTACTCCCATAAACATTCATGAGGTTCGCAATTTTTATGTGGTTACGACATTTTATCGAAGGCTTATTCGGAACTTTAGTTCCATCATGGTGCCAATTATTGAATGTATGAAGTCCAATCCATTTGAGTGGATTGAAGTAGCAACAAAGGCATTTCAAGAAATCAAGCAGAAAATGACAAAGGCTCCAATTCTTAGACTTCCTGATTTCGAAAGAGTGTTTGAAGTTGCCTGTGATGCATCGCACATAGGCATAGGTGTCCTTAGACAAGAAGGACATTCGGTGGCCTTTTTCAATGAGAAACTTGATGAGGCACAAAAGAAGTATTCTACATACGATGTGGAGTTTTATGCTATTGTACAAGCTCTGAAGCATTGGCAGCATTACCTCATTCAGCGAGAGTTTGTGCTCTATTTTGATCAGGAGACATTACGTTACTTGAATTCTCAAAAGAAGTTGAGCGTTAGGCATGCTAAGTGGAGTGCTTATCTTCACGAGTTCACATTCAACCTAAAACATCATGCTGGTATTGAAAATAAAGTAGCGGACGCCCTCAGCCAAAAATCACAAATATTGTCTACCTTATCAATTTCGGTTATTGGGTTTGAAGAACTTAAACGGGACTATGCCACAAATGATGATTTTGGGAAGGTATTTTCAGCACTCATTTCCGGTGCAGGCACCGAGTACCTAAGGTATAGCTTACACGATGGGTACTTATTCTTCGATATGAGGTTGTGTCTTCTTAAGAATTCCTTACGAGAGCTTGTTATACGAGAGCTTCATTCAGGTGGCCTGGGTGGTCACTTTAGTATCGATAAAACGATAGCCCTGGTCGAGGACCGTTTCTACTGGCTAGGTCTAAAGAAAGAAGTTGGGATCGTTGTTTGTCAATGTCGAGTGTGTCAGCTGGGTAAGGTAGCAAGCAGAATATTGATTTTTATACGCCATTACCTGTGCCAGATGCTTCATGCAAAGACATCACTCATCAGTATAGATTTTGTCTTGGGATTGCCTAAGACTCAACGTGGATATGACTCTATTTATGTTGTGGTTGACAAGTTTTCGAAGATGGCTCATTTTGTCCCTTGCAAGAAGACATCGGACGCCATGCACATCGCCAATGTTTTCTTTAAAGAGGTGGTTCGTCTACAAGGTGTTCCCAAAACCATTATATCTAATCGTGACGTCAAGTTTATGAGCTACTTCTGGCGCACCTTGTGGTCTAAGATGGGAACTAAGTTGAAATTCTCAAGTGCTTATCATCCGCAAACAGATTGGCAGACTGAAGTCATAAACCGTAGGCTTGGGAATCTACTTCGATGTCTGGTTGGTGATCATATCAGCTCATGGGACATCGTGTTACCACAAGCTGAGTTCGCTTATAACAGTTCTATGAACCATACTACGGGACTCTCCTTTCAAAATTGCGACTAGAATGTGACCGCGACAACCTATTGATTTAGTCCCACTTTCTAGTGTGACTCAATCGAGCCAGGATGTTAAAGCTTTTACACAGCATGTTAAGGAGATACATGAAGAAGTTAGGCGAAATATCACCATTAGTAATGAAAATTACAAGGAATGCGCAAATGTTCGACGACGTTCTGCACAATTCTAAGAAGGAGATAGAGTCATGGTGCAACTTAAGACTGAGCGGTTTCCAACAGGCTCTTATACAAAGCTCCACTCCAGAAAGGTGGGTCCTTACCACATCTTGAAGAAGCTAGGTGATAATGCATACCTAATCGAGTTGCCACCTGAAATGAAGATCAACCCCATTTTTAATGTGGAAGACCTTACAGTTTATCTTGGACATCACGCAAACGAGAGCACGCAACTCGAAGAAATCATTGAGGACGTATTGGATGATTAGATATTTCCACACACCAAGGGGGTATCAGAAGTTTCTTATCAAATGGAAGGGCTGACCAAGGTCCGACAACACATGGATTTCCACAGAGGATTTCAGGCGCATCAACCCAGAACTCTATGAGGAGTACATTGTCATTAACTCAATGGAGCTGAGTTTTTTCAAGTCAGGGGGAATTGATGCAATCGTCCCACATCCCACACGTGCACGCTCTGCATGTGCGTATAAGAAAATGACCACCTTCCTTTTTTAGCCCATCACCACTTTCATTTTCTTTCAAATCTCTATATTAGGAAATTTGTTCTTTCTTTCATATCTTCATTTTAGGCAGGGAATCATTTTAAATATTTTCTTGTCTAAGTATCTTCTTATTTTAGGCATTTTCTTAATTATAATGCTTTGTTATTTAGATGCTTTACTATTTTAGCAGATTTTAGATTCCATAACCTTTATTACATAATGTAAGGTTTGATTTTAAATAGGGCCTATGGCTTATGGAATAAGACGAGCTGATTAATATTCTCTTTATGAAATTCTCTTATTTTCTCCATGGTAACTGTTGAGGGGAGGGGGAGTGGTCTCTAGTTCAAGACTAGAGGACTGTTGAGCTTGCCCACAGTCTTGCATTTGTGAACTCTAGCATTCGGCTAGAGGATCATTGGGTCTTTTCCCGCAATCTCTTTCTTTTCTTATTGATTTATTTGCTTTCCCTTTCGGGTTTGCATCAATTTTTCAGTCAGACCTGTCAAACTTTAACTTGGACATGTCATTGTAAAAAAACAAAACAAAACAAAAACAGTACATTATGTTTCTCGCTGACTCATGAAGAAAAGGGAAGCGGGCATTCCAAAGAGTAGCTATGAATCAAATTTAATTTGATAAGATTTAACACTGTGTTATTAGAGAGTGGTTTGTTTACAACAGAGACCCATAGAACAGTAGGTCAATTTGAAGAATATGGTATCCGAAACTCCCAACGGTCGAAGAAGATAAGGAATCCAAGATGCTTGGTAGACAAGATTTAGAAGTGAAGAAGCAAACAGCAAAAAGAAGAAAGAAGAAAAAAGAAAGGGAAGAAAGAAAAGGAATGATAATAAAGGAGAAAAACAATGTGGAGAAGAGTAAATCTGTAATGCAAGAAACATACTTGGCTAAGTGGAGGCAAGTGTAGAAGAAATCGGTGGGTTCAGAGCGAATCCCATTCTTGAAGTGGTGGGCCAAACGGTCTGCGAGAGCATGTATCCTGTGCGAGTTCACGGCCGACGCGGTTTGGATGCCGCCACCCTGTGAGGAAGCGGACACCGACATTCTCTCTCTCTCTCTCTCTCTCTCTCTCTCTCTCTCTCTCTCTGCCCTTTTACCTGCTTGCCCTTTCCCTTCCCAAGCAACGCAACTCGCTCTTTCAACGAAAGCCCACGAAACGCTCCTCCACTGCGGGGGGTACGGTTTTTATTTCTGCTGCCGCCCAGAACTGTATATAACACATGCGCTTTCTCTTCTCTCTTAATCACGGAAATGCCATCTCAATCCATGCGGTGCCTCGCTCATCCTCCCCACACGTGTCACTCATGTACCGCTGTCCGCGACGAGGATTTCCTGCGAAAGTCTTTCGCAGGAAGTTCCTGTGCTGGGATGCAAGGTGGGGGCCACTGTGATGTTTTTGAGAAATCTAACCCGTTCATCCATATTTTGAGCTCATTTTAGTACATGCGACTAAAAATAAGGAGGATACAAGACTCAAGTGGGCTATACTATATGAAACAGTGGGGAAAAGAATGCCTACTGTTGAAACCTTCCTAGGCTCCACCTTGATGTTTATATTCCATCCAAGCCGTTTACAATGCCATTTTCACTGGGATTAAGTGAAAATACCAAAAATTAGACCGATGCAAAACCTTTGTGGCCATATAATAAACGTTTCAACGGTGGTCACTATATCTCCACTGTTTCCTCTCGTGTGGCCCATTCGAGTTTTGAATACACCTTATTTTTAGCCACATGTATTAAAATGATCTCTAAAAACGGATGGACGGTGTGGCTTTCTCACAAACATAGCAGTGGGCCCACCCAGATTCCTTGCGCAGAAACTTCCTGCCAAAGGCATTCGCAGGAAATCTGCGTCCGCTGTCCAGAGTCCAGCCCATCGAAATTCCGAGGACGGGCCATATAACTCACTCATCCACCAACCCTAACCATTCAATTAAAAGCTGTTGATGCATAAACAAGGTTAGCCTTCACTGGACTATTAAGCACATGCACAATGAACAATGAACGGAGAAAGGAGATCCTGACAAATACAAGACTATCTGATGATGCCCAAGTCAAGGAGACTATCTGACGATGGCTAAGTCGAGTATGGAATCTGGGGTCTGATGGTAAACAGAGTTTTAAACTAGAGATTGTACGTAATTTTCACCATTAGAGATACCCTTATTTATAGGTAGGAGATGGCAGTGGAGTAGAAGGTGATCTCCCTATTTGGTAGGTGTATTGTAGAAAGATTTAGATCGCATATGTGTCATGAAAATTTATTGAGATCTTCGGCTAAGATCTCGGACGGATCTGTGTTGCGATAGCCTTCCTAGATCCTTAGCTGGAATTTCGAGCGGATACTGTCGGGACCAGGTCGGAACTAGTAAACGAGGGATTATGCCGACATGGATGGTTATGTCGAGTTCCCTTTGGCAATGTGCAAATTAACGGATTTTCCGACCAGCTCTTGAGGACAATTATGAGATCGAGTCCGATCTAGTTTCTTGATGGGGAGTGGTGTCTTTAGTAGTATTTATAACTGGCCAACCTTATTGAGTGCATGGTGTTCGGACCTGACCTTATCTTTATTGGATGATCTATTATTTCCATGACAAAAGCTATCAACATGGGTGGTTTACATTATTGTCCCTATTGTCAGATTATAGTTTCTATGAATAATTTGAATTGAATTATCTTCTCCCAATCGGGTGCTATATATAGATACAATTACATCTCATATAAAAGGAAAAATCATATTCTAAAAGAAATTAAATATTCTTATATTTACAAGGACTAATTATAGAATCAATCACACCCCATATACAACTCATGCAGACACTCCCCCTCAAGTTGGAGCATAGATATCTATTATGCCCAACTTGTCAATTATACCGTGGAACACCTTTCCGGAAACTGCTTTCGTGAGTATATCCGCTAACTGGCTTCCAAACTGAACAAATGGAAACTGTATAATCTTTTGATCGAGTTTCTCTTTGATGAAATGACGATCAACTTCAACATGTTTGGTGCGGTCATGTTGTACAAGATTCTGTGAAATCTCAATGGCTGTCTTATTATCACAATGAAGATTCATAGGTTTTGCATATTCAATTCTTAAAACTTTTAGTACACTTTTAAGCCACAATAATTCGCATACACCATGAGCCATACGTCGGAATTCGGCTTCTACACTTGATCTTGCCACAACCTTCTGCTTCTTGCTTCTCCAAGTGACAAGATTACCTTCCACAAAGGTAAAATAGCCAGACGTGGACCTTCTGTTGGTTTGATCACCTGCCCAATCAGAATCCGTGTATCCTTCAATGTTAAAGACACTGTTTTTGGAGAACAACAAACCTTTGCCTGGTGCGCTCTTCAAATATCTTAAGATTCAATATACCGCATTCATATGCCCTTCACTTGGTGCATGCATGAACTGGCTTATGACGCTCACTGCATAAGCTATATCCGGCCTCGTGTGAGACAAATAGATTAATCTCCCAACCAACCTCTGATAACGACCCTTGTCTGTTGGAGCTTGATCTAGAAAAACTCCGAGTTTATGATTCATTTCTATGGCCGTTTCTGCTGGTTTGCAAGTAAGCATTCCAGTTTCGGTTAAAAGATCTACCACATAATTCCATTGTGAAAAGAAAATCCCGTGTTTCGATCTTTCAACCTCAATCCCCAAGAAATATTTAAGTTGCCCGAGATCCTTCGTTTCGAATTTAGCAGTCAAATACTCTTATAATGCTTTCATTTCACATGGGTCATTTCCTGTCAAGACCATATCATCGACATACACGATTAAAACTGTTACCTTTCCTTATTTGTGTTTTATAAACAAAGTATGGTCTGAATTACTTTGTTTATAACCGAATGCCTTCATTGTAGAAGAGAACCTCCCAAATCAAGCTCTAGGGGACTGTTTCCGCCCGTACGATGACTTCTTCAATTTACAAACTTCACTTCTACATGAGGAACTACGTTTGACTCCGGGTGGCAATTCCATGTATACCTCTTCCTCTAAATCTCCATTGAGGAAAGCATTTTTGACATTAAATTTTTGCAAGGGCCAATCCCAATTTGCCGCTATAGATATGAGAATGCGAATTGTATTGATCTTGGCTACCGGTGCAAAAGTCTCTTGATAATCCACCCCATACCTTTGCGTATACCCCTTTGCAACTAACATTACTTTATATCTATCAATACTGCCATCCGCTTTGAGTTTCACCATGAACACCCATCTACATCCAATTGTCTTCTTTCCTTTGGGTAACGGAACAAGTTCCCAAGTCGCATTCTTTTGTAGAGCCTCCATCTCTTCGTTCATCGCCTTTGTCCATTTCGAATCAGTCAATGCATCCTGCACACTACTAGGAATAGATACAGCGAATAAATGATTAACAGTAAATGCATATGATGAAGACAATTTATGGGAGGACACATGGTTACTAATTGGGTATTTGGTCTTGTCTTTAAGATCAGGTTCATGTTGTTTCTTTGGAACTCCCTTAGTTGATCTTTGTGGATATTTAGGAGTTATATCTTCTGCAGGAACATGTGTTTCATTAGACTCATCAAATATGGGATTCGACATTACCTGAGGAAGAACATTCTGGCTTGATTCTCAGTTAATGGTGTGGACATGGGCAACTTTGAGCGCATCGGTGATTCTGACATGTTGGGAGTACCTGAATTATTTTGGGGAAGAACTATCAACTCACTCTCAACTTCAGGAATACTATCATAGCTTTGATGAACACTTTTCTCAAAAATTTCATTCACTTTTTCTAACTCCATAAACTCATCTCCTCCGCCAACTTCCACATTCTCTTCACCAGAGCTCTCCCCCTAAAGAGAAGGGCCAGAGACTTCCCTTGTGTAATAAGGTTCTACTTCATGAAAAGAAGCATCCAAAGTCACATTTAATTTTCGAGTTTGAGGGTCATAACACCTGTATCCTTTCCGAAACTCAGAATAGCCAACAAAGACACACCGTTTTGCACATGGATCAAGTTTGTTTCGCAAACTTTTGGGGATATGAACATATACCGTACAACCAAAGACTTATGGTTCAAGATTTGGGAGATGAGGAACTGAAAGTAAGGATTGCATCTTTTGTTGGGGAGTTTGAAAATTAATTACTCGAGAAGATGTTCGATTAATGAGGTACGTAACGGATTTTACAGCCTCTCCCTAATAGAACTGAGGCATGTTCATGCCAAAGAGAAAGGCACGAACCACCTCCAATAGTTGTCTATTCTTCCTCTCTACCAATCCATTTTGCTGCGGAGTATAGGTGCAAGAAGTCTGATGACGAATCCCATTTTGGCTCAGAAGCTCACCGAAGGATGTATTTATATACTCAGTACCATTGTCGAATTGCAAAACACGAATCCGTTTTTGGTATTGAGTGCCCACCATATTATGAAATTCCTGAAATGTTGTACATACATCACTCTTTTTGTTAAGCAGAGACACCCAAGTCATTCTAGTGCATTCATTAATAAATGTAACAAAGTAGCGAGCTTTTGAAATAGAAGGGATTTTTACAGGACCCCAAACATCAGAGCGAATAACCACAAAAGGTTCTGAACTTGTATTCAAACTTGGTAAATAAGAAACACAATGACTCTTAGCCAATTCACAAATGTCACAATGAAAATCCAAATCATTCAAAGCTGAAAAAAGATGTGGGTGTAATTTTCTAAGATAACCAAAGGACAGATGTCCTAGTCTCCGGTGCCATAACCATATAGTTGCTCGAGATTTGTCTTCGCTACTAGTTTGATTTGCCTGACTGAATTTCGATCCCCCATTTCCTGTCAACTCCAAGTAGTAGAGTTTGCCGCGTCTAACACCATAACCAAGAATCTTCCGAGTTAGAATATCCTGAAAAACACAAAATGAGGGCCAAAAAGTCACAATGCAAGCAAGAGTGGAGGTAATTTGGTATACAGACAAAAGATTATACTCAAGGGATGGAACAACAAGGACAGTATGTAATGTGAGAGTATTGGATAAGATGACAGATCCCTCTCCACTAATAGGAGAGGTACTACCATTAGCCGTGGAGATAACAGATTGAGAAAAAGGGAGAACGGAATGCAACTAACCGGAGTCCCTTGTCATATGATCGGATGCACCTGTATCAATAATCCAAGTACTGTTCTTAGCAGTTGCAGAGAATACAGATGTCTTATCGACAATACCTAGATGGACAACGTTTGCTGTAGGCTGTGATTGGTCTTCTTCTGTAGATGTCACCATAGCTTTCCCTACAATCTTCTTTTGAGGTTTCTTTGTGAAGTCCCACCACTCAGGATAGCCAATGACTTCATAACATCATTGTTTCGAATGACCTGTTTCACCACAATGAGTACATACCTGTAACGTCTCGAAAAAATCCGTACAAAGACCCAACTATCACCTCAGGCAGAAATCACTCAGGACCAAATCCTTTAGAAATTAGACGAGAATTAGCTAGTGCTAAACTAGAGTACCCATGAAATTAGCACTAATCACTTTAAATATGATCTGCAAGACCCAAAACATGCAGAATCATTGACGCTACTTTACCCTGAAATCTAGAATCAATCTCTAAACCCGGTTGCTCTCGGGAGCACCTTGAGACTCCGTATCGGACCTGGACCGCGCGTCGAAAGTTCGATCACTACGAAACCATACGGTTATGACCGCATTACTGGACTTGATAACCACCTTGAAAATCAAGTCCTAATAGTATCTAGTAACACATAACTTGAGCCTGGAGCAAAGTATGTGAGAAACGCGAATATCTTCAGGAAACGAACTGAAACTTAAGTGAATTGAGTCGTTTCACTTGCAGGCTAAATCTAAGGATTCAGACCGTCGGAATCTGACCCAATTACACCCTCGGATCAGGAAAAATTTCCAACACATGTCAGTACACTTGTGGCCCTGATCGAGTATCGATGATCGTTGAACTGAAACTGGTCTGCCACGGTCGATCTATAAATCCGATCGGACCGAAAACTCAGCTTGACCTAAATCCAATGTCAGGAAGCTTAAGTTCGACCGCATGCAGAAAAGGGGCCTCCAGATGTACTCCGTTGGACCGAAACGGCTAGTCTTTGGCTATAACCTAAGTATACCATGGCCCTGGGGCCATTCTCATCACTTCTAGGCCTATATAAGGGCCTAAACCCCTCTCTCTCTTATTCCATAGGAATTCCTAACCCTAGGAGAGAGAAGAGAGAGAAAAAGAGAAGGAATGAGAGAGAGAGTTGTCGTTTGCTTCTGGGATTCTTCCCTGACGCTCCACGTGCTTAACCACTACATCTGTATCACTTTTCCGGCAATTTCGACTCCATACTTGGGTAAGAAATCCTATCCCCAACCTGTTTTAGAGGTTCAAATAGAGCAAACGGCGGGATAACTAACCTATTCCCTGTTATAGGTTGTTGTGGTGCCGTAAACAAAGACTTAACTTTTAAACTGAGTTCGTTACGAGTTTACTGGCGAAAGGTGCAGACTATAAATGTTTAGGTTATGGTTTTCAAGGCTTTCAGTGTCAGTTAATGATATATGACTGACTTGAATGCTACCACATGCTTAGATGCGATATTTCCCACACTTTATATATATATATAAACTATGTTGATTTATAATGCATTCCATGTGTTTATTGAAATGTGTGAATGAGTATGGAATTGTGATGTATACTTGCCATGTTTATTGACCGAGAATTCATGATTGTTATACGTATGGTGAACCCTTTGTAAGGGGATTTGCTATAATACCTGTTATAACTACCTTACTACATGTACATGATATGTGTAGCCTGAGTGTTTGATAAAATGCTTGAATGTAAAAATGCTTGTTTTAAATGCATTTAATGAGGGTGTTGAGATAGGATTCTCAATTCCCTTAACTATGGCTATAGTATCCTTTATATAACCTATCTCACTACTATGTGCTGTATGGATGAAATGCCTATGCATGATAATAGGTGTAGTATGTGTTTGTTAAATTACTCAAGTAAGATTTATATCTGATTTTAGTTGTCACATGCTGTTTTGGATTACTATATGTGAATGCTATTGTTTGGAATGTGACTGGGGCTATGATGTAGTCCAGGCAATCGGTAATTGTCTGTGAACGGTGGTTGAACTGCTTGACAAAGACAGACACGCCCGATGAATCCGAGTCGTACGCTGCTTGTCGACAGTGGTTAGGCCACGCGGAGTGCTTACGTGCTCCATGTCAATTGGCTCGACGTATGCTCGTACCAGTCGAGCTTGTCAAGTAACCCGATTGACCAGATGTATTTTCACCATATATGGACCCTACTGCTTGAATCTAAGGTACCAAACTCACCAGTGAAAACCCGTTTGACCTTGGTACCTTGATCCGCTAAGACTCATGAGTTGGGCATGGTGGTATGGGACACCAAGCTGTCGGCCTACACTGGGGTGACGAGCCTCCCCGTAGTGTCCAGTGAGCAACCCAGTCTCGTGAGCCGGATATGGTGGTATGGAACACTGTATTCATGCTGTCGGCCTACGATCAGGTGACGAGCCTCTTGTAGTGACCTTGAGCATACTCTAAACTGCGCTGAGGTGACAAGCCTCTCCGTAGTAAACTAGAGTATAAACCAGACTTGCACTGAGGTGACGAGCCTCTCTGTGGCGACTTGGAATCTTCTATCGTATGTGAATGACTAGGAGTGACGACCCTAGATGGATCAATGTTTGGGTATATAATATAAAGGGAGGTGCCTTAGCTTCCCAATCCTGATGTATGAAAAAGGGCTAACTAAGAACTTGGATAACACGATCATCCATCGCATTGCACGGTGCTTTGGCGAGGAAGTGCACGTTTACTGGGAGTGGTGCATGTCACGATCGTAAGATGTTGTCGCAAGAGGGAGTGCAGGCGAGGGCATGCATCATTACAACATACCATTCTTGCATTAACAAGAGTACTTAGGACATGAGTGTTGTACTGCTTTATCATTACTGCTTGACTGAATTGATAACATGTTAACCTTTGCTTCATAGTTCCACTGAGTTGATCACTCACTCCCACGTTCTGGGATGGTGTTGTACACACCAACTAGACTCTGTCTTAATTACAGGTGATGGTGATGCTTATGAAGTAGAGCTGGACTATTACGATGATGAGGAGGAGTTCTCCTATATGTAACTCTCTGGCGGGTCCATGTAGACATGGAGTTGCGCTGACGGGGCTACAGGGTTTTGGGATAGAGAACATTACACTTTTTTATTTTGTACATTTTGGAACTGAACTTGTAATTATTTAACCTAGTGACATTCATACTCCGAGGGCTTGCTATTATTTTTAAATAGTTTATATATGTATCAGAGTCTTCCGCTAGCGTACTTCAATTACCTCTGGAGTATGATATGTTGTTTTGGTATAATCTCATTCATGTTTAAGGCACTAATACGGACGACATTTAATCATCATTATCCATGTTGCATAAGTGATGCGTTGGAACTCAGGAGCGAGTCTATGCTCGACCCCCGATTTTCAGGGCGTTACACGTAGACATGGATAAATGGTAAACATATCAACTTGATGGTCACACGATGCACACTGACGTACTTTGACTTAGGAGGGAGCGTTAAAACTTAGGAACAGGCATAGGATTCCCAGTTTCGCCAATCGGCGAAATTAACCGAGATCGACCGTCGAGAGCGGGCCCATACACACCCGTGATCACTTGAGGCAATCCCGGATCACTTCTAGACCGACAATTGATGGGTTTAGACGAAGATTTAACCTATTCCAACCTCAAATGACTCGAAAAACGCGAATGTACATGAGATAGGACCCGAAATGACTTGAACAGACTCCGGGGCCAAAATCGTACAAATCGGGGGACCCAAAGTGGACCCCGCACATTTCCGGCACCCCGGGGGGGATGACATCACCCCTGGGGGGAGCCATCACTGGACTGTCCAGGGACGGGTGATGGCATCTCTGGATCAGCGAGCCCCCGCCGCTCAGACGGTCCGGGCCAACGCGGGCCGGTCGGGCCGGCTCGTGTGCAAGGCTATGGGGCCCACCAAAATGTGTGGGGACCCCCTTTTCTACCCCATTTGCTCCCCTCTTCCCTCTTACACAACTCCAAGCTTTCCTTTTTCTCAAAAACCTATTTTTTCTCTCTCAAATCTTCCCTCCATCCTCATATTTCCTCTTTTTCCTTCATTTCATACACCCCTCCACCATTTTTATCAAAACCCCTCTCCTATCTCCCTCATTCCTTTCATTTGAGTGCACAAACCTTCCTTTGTGTCTCAAAAGTCTCAAGGTTCAACAACCCATTCCATTTCTCGACCTTATTTCACTTTCATGGCTCTTTTTGAGCTTATGACGGCCATTTTCGCCATTTCCACACTTCTTTCGCTCATGAGGAAGAAAAGAGCTTCCACAGATGAAGCCGGGCCTAGCCGCCCTACTCGTTCAAGGAGGCCGAAAAGCGCCGCCACAGGTCTGAGCACCGATCGAGAGATAAGAACAAAGCGGGACCTCGATCCCCAGGCACCCCTCGAGAGAGCTCTACTGGCGGATCTGTCCCATGGAAGATTCGAGGGCATGGGGTCCTTTTTGAAGCGCACGTGGACGAGAAACTCTTTGGGGAATATCTAGTGATGGACCTCCTGGTGGATGCCGGGTGGGGTCCCATATTTGAGGGCATGTCTCGTGCGAATGCGGGCACTGTCCGAGCCTTCTATGCCCATATTCGAGAGCCAACACTGGAGCCTTTGCAATTCAAATTTCCTGTGGAAAGGCGGGAGGCCACGGTTGATGTTGGCTTAATAGCCTGACTCATGGGGATGCCACTTGGCGAAGTCCATGCTAGTGAGAAGAGTCTTAGGAGTGCACGTGAAAGGGATCGCCGCACATGATTCCTTCGTGGCTAACTAGCCCACTAGAATCCAAATAATAGTCTCCTGGCATCCAATATGACCGACGACTTCCGCCTGCTCCACCACATCTTCACCTCAACGTGTACCCCAGGTGGAGCAATCGCAGCGGAGCAGGATGGAGACAGGCTGTCCCATACACATGGTCCTATGGCCCCTGGGCCGCCTCCAGAGTTACCGAGTCGGCCATTCCTCGCCAAGAGGCCTCGCGCAGACTCGCCTCCCAGGATCGCGGCACCACCAGCCCCTATGAGGCGACCAGACTTGTGGTGCACATATTGCAAGCGTGCAGGCCACGCAGATACCTACTGTTTCTCCAAGATGAGGGACAACGGCTTCTCGCCGCCTCAGAGGATCAACCACCCGCTTCCTCAGACGATTGTAGCTCTACCTCTACGGTTAGCACCACCTCATCCATCGTTTCGGCCGCCTGTACCCCAATTTAGGCTGCCTCAACGGCCCATGGTACTGCAGCCGAACCGTTCTCAGTAGGCTCGGGTGCACTCACTTTCAACTGAGGCATCTGAGACAATAGTTACGACACCACCGGCTTTCGAAGTCACAACCCATATGCAAGGTATATCGGTCTTCTTATTAGTGGACATTAGGTCCACTACCTCTATAGTATCATGCGCAGCAATCAAGCGACTGGGGTTGGAAACTAGTCCTACGAAGGGAGTGAGACTTCTTGCCGCCATGGGGACTTTTTCAGACATTACCAAGATGTGTAAGGATTGCTCGATAGACTTAGGGGGCAGGACAGTTCTCGTCGACCTGATTGTTACCTCACTATGGCATTACGACGTTATCCTCGGTATGGATTGGCTTACCGAGATGAAGGCTGAGATCGATTGTGATACCAGAGTGGTGACAGCCCATGCACCCGAGGGCACGTCCTTTACTTTTGCAGTTCAGGTCAGTTTTCCCTGCCGCTTACGTTGTTACGCTTCTTTGTTGAAGCATGTTGATGGCCTAACACTTGAAACCACGCCAATAGTTCGAGATTTTGAGGATGTGTTAAGAAAGATACCTGGTTTGCCTCCTCAGTGTGAGATCGATTTTATTATCGATTTAGTGCCTGGTGCGACACCCATTTCGCTGCCGACATATCGCATGCCTCCATGTGAGATGGAGGAACTGAGGAAACAGATCGATGATCTATTGGATGTGGGTTTCATACAACCAAGCGTGTCTCCTTGGGGAGCGCTCGTGTTATTCGTGAAGAAGAAAGACGGTTTAGTGTGATTGTATATTAATTATCGCAGGTTGAACCAAGTGACGGTGAAGAACAAGTATCCTTTGCCCAGGATAGATGATATGTTTGATCAGTTGAAGGGGGTACAGTATTTTTTGAAGATCGACCTACAGTCGGGGTATCACCAGTTTCGCGTCAGGGATGAGGACGTGCAGAAGACGGCTTTTAGGACCAGTTTTGGGCACTATGAGTTCCTCGTTATGTCGTTCGGCCTTACGAACGCACTGGCCGTGTTCATGGACTTGATGAACAGGGCGTTTCGGCCGTTTTTATTCCGATTCGTCATCGTATTTATATATGACATTCTGATATGCTCCAGGAGTTGGGAAGATCACGAACAGCACCTGCGAGTAGTCTTTGATACTCGTAGGAAGAACCAGTTGTTTGCACAGTACAAGAAGTGCGACTTCTGGAAAGAAGAAGTCAAGTTCCTGGGACACGTGGTGTCCAAGGAAGGAATAGCCGTGGACCTTGCTAAGGTAGCCACAGTTCAGCACTGGGAGTAGCCCGGTTTGGTTACTAAAGTGAGGAGTTTTCTTGGTCTGACAAGTTATTATTGACGATTCATTTGGGACTTCTCCAAGATAGCCAAACTTTTATCTCAGTTGACAAAGAAGGATCTTAAGTTCGCCTGAAACGAGAAGGCAGAAGCAGCATTTCAGGAGTTGAAGGATAGGTTGACGTCTGCCCCTGTGCTAGTATTGCCAAAGCAAGAGGTCAAGTATACGATATACACCGATGCCTCTCGTGTCAGTTTGGGTTGTGTCCTTATGCAGAAGGATAGGGTGATTGCCTACGCCTCGAGGTAGTTGAGGAAACACGAGGAGAATTACCCTACACACGACTTAGAGTTAGCAGCCATCATCTTTGCACTGAAGCTCTAGAGACATTACCTCTACGGAGAGGAGTTTGAGCTCTTTTGCGACCACAAGAGCCTCGGATACATATTCACTCAGCGGGACCTGAATATGAGGCAGCGGCGATGGATGGAAACCTTGAAGGACTTCAAGTTCAAGGTTTCCTACCATCCGGGTAAGGCTAACCCTGTGGCTGACGCGTTGAGCCGAAAGAAGACCATAGAGTTTGCGGCTCTGCTGATGGTGGTAAATGGGGTATGGTAGAGTTTGTGCGAGACTTCGAGTAGAAGCTCACTGTGGGGGAGCCGTTTGAGAGTATCGCACATATTCGGGTACAGCCACTCATTGATGGCAGGATTATTGCAGCTCAGGCAGACGACGAGCTATTAGCGAAGATAAGGGAACAGGTTAGTGCAGATGAGGACTCAGAATGGAGAGTTGGCACGGATGGGGGTTTACGTTATCGTGGCCGCCTATGCGTCCCAAATCTTCCTGACTTGAGGAAGGAAGTTCTCGAGGCTGCACATAGTTCGAAATTGGCGATGCATCCTGGAAGTACGAAGATGTATCAAGATATGAAGAGATCGTACTGGTGGGACAACATGAAGGCCCACATAGTAGAGTATGTATCACGTTGTCTCACGTGCCAGCAGGTCAAGGCCGAACATCGCCGACCTCCTGGACTGCTTCAGCCCATGCCCATAGCTGAATGGAAATGGGATTTCATCTCCATGGATTTTATCTCTGGGCTATTGAAGACGAGGAAGGGTCATGACTCCACTTGGGTGATCGTAGACAGGTTGACGAAATCGGCTCATTTTCTCCCTATCAAAGTTTCGAACTCAGCAGACAAGTTGGCCAGGTTGTACATCAAGGAGATTGTACGTCTGCATGGAGTTCCTCTGGAGATCGTGTCGGACCGAGACACACAATTCACATCTATTTTCTGGACTCGTATCCAAGAAGCAATGGGTGTAAAATTGAAGTTCAGTACCGCGTTCAACCCACAGATTGATGGGTAGACGGAACGAGTAAACCAAGTATTGGAGGACATGTTGCGAGCTTGTGTGCTGGGTTTCAAGGATAGTTGGGATGACTGTCTTCCTTATGCAGAGTTCGCGTATAACAACAGTTTTCAGGCGAGTATTGGTATGGCTCCCTATGAGGCATTGTATGGGCATCCCTGTCGGGCACCGCATTGCTGGGCAGAGGTTGGCGAGAATAGCCTGATTGGCCCAGAATCAACCTTAGAGAAGATCGACATTATCAGGCGTCGACTCCTGGCAGCACAGAGCAGACAGAAGAGCTACGCCGATACGAGGCGACGGCAGTTAGAGTTTGAGGTCGAGGATCATGTTTTTCTGAAAGTTTCCCCCATGAAGGGAGTTCTTCGGTTTGGCAAGAAGGGGAAGCTTATCCCGAGATTCATTGGCCCATTTCAGATACTTGACCGAGTGGGTGTGGTGGCATACCGTCTTGCTCTGCCCACACCACTTGCAGGCGTGCACAACGTATTTCATGTATCTATGCTGAAGAAATACGTTCCCGATCCTTCCCACATTATCAGATGGGAGCAAGTACAGTTGAGTGAGGACGCTACATATGTACTGCGACCGACGCGGATGCTAGACAAGAAGGAGCAGGTATTGCGTAGCAAGGTTATCTCACTTGTGAAGGTACTGTGGACACATCACACTGAGGAATAAGCTACTTGGGAACTGAAGCAGAGGTCCATAAGAACTACCCACAGATTCTCGAGGAGTACAAAAAGGTACTAATTTTGAGGATGAAATTTTTCTTTAAAGGGGGTAGATTGTAACGTCTAGAAAAAATCCGTACAAAGACCCGAGTATCACCTCAGGCAGAAATCACTCAGGACCAAATCCTTTAGAAATTAAACTAGAATTAGCTAGTGTTAAACTAGAGTACCTATGAAATTAGCACTAATCACTTTAAATATGATCTGCAAGACCCAAAACGTGCAGAATCATTGACGTTACTTTACCCTGAAATCTAGAATCAATCTCTAAACCTAGTTGCTCTCGGGAGCACCTTGAGACTCCGTATCGGACCTGGACCGCCGTCGAAAGTCTGATTGCTAAGAAACCATATGGTTATGACCGCATTACTGGACTTGACAACCACCTCGGAAATCAAGTCCTAATAGTATTCAGTAACGCACAACTTGAGCCCGGAGCGAAGTGTGTGAGAAACGCGAATATCTTTAGGAAATGAACTGAAACTTAAGTGAATTGAGTTGTTTCACTAGCAAGCCAAATCTAAGGATTCAAACCGTTGGAATTTGACCCAATTACACCCTCAGATCAGGGAAAATTTTCAACACATGTCAGTACACTTGTGGCCCTGATCGAGTATTGGTGACCGTTGAACTGAAACTGGTCTGCCACGGTCGATCTGTAAATCCGATCGGATCGAAAACTCAGCTTGACCTAGATCCAATGTCAGGAAGCTTAAGTTCAACCGCATGCAGAAAAGGGGTCTCCAAATGCTCCGTTGGACCGAAACGGCCAGTCTTTGGCTATAACCTAAGTATACCATGGCCCTAGGGCCATTCTCACCACTTCTGGGCCTATATAAGGGCCTAAACCCCTCTCTCTCTCATTCCATACGAATTCCTAACCCTGGGAGAGAGAAGAGAGAAAAGAGAAGGAATGAGAGAGAGAGTTGGCGTTTGTTTCTGGGATTCTTCCCTGACGCTTCACGTGCTTAACCGCCACATCTGTATCGCTTTTTCGGCGATTCTGACTCTGTACTTGGGTAATAAATCCTAACCCTAACCTATTTTAGAGGTTCAAATAGAGCAAACGGCGGGATAGCTAACCTATTTCCTGTTATAGGTTGTTGTGGTGCCGTAGACAAAGGCTTAGCTTTTAAACTGAGTTCGTTACGAGTTTACCAGCGAAAGGTACAGACTATAAATGTTTAGGTTATGGTTTTCAAGGCTTTCAATGTCAGTTAATGATTTATGACTGACTTGAATGCTACCACATGCTTAAATGCGATATTTCCCGCACTTTACATATATATATATAAACTATGTTGATTTATAATGCATTCCATGTGTTTATTGAAATGTGTGAATGAGTATGGAATTGTGATGTATACTTGCCATGTTTATTGACCGAGAATTTATGATTGTTGTACGTATGGTGAACCCTTTGTAAGGGGATTTGCTATAATACCTGTTATAACTACCTTACTACATGTACATGATATGTGTAGCCTAAGTGTTTGATAAAATGCTTAAATGTAAAAATGCTTTTTTTGAATGCATGTAATGAGGGTGTTGAGATAGGATTCTCAATTCCCTTAACTATGGTTATAGTATCCTTTATATAACCTATCTCACTACTATGTGTTCGATGGATGAAATGCTTGTGCATGATAATATGTGTAGTATGTGTTTGTTAAATTGCTCAAGTAAGATTTATATCTGGTTTCAGTTGTCACATGCTATTTTGGATTACTATATGTGAATGCTATTGTTTGGAATGTGACTGGGGCTACGATGTAGTCCAGGCAATTGGTAATTGTCTGTGAACGGTGGTTGAATTGCTTGACCACGACAGACATGCCCGATGAATCCGAGTCGTACGCTGCTTGTCGACAGTGGTTAGGCCACGCGGAGTGCTTACGCGCTCCATGTCGATCAGCTCGACGTATGCTCGTACCAGTCGTGCTTGTCAAGTAACCCGGTTGACCCGATGTATGTTCACCATGTATGGACACTACTGCTTGAATCTAAGGTACCAAACTCACCAGTGAAAACCCGTTTAACCTTGGTACCTTGATCCGCTAAGACTCATGAGTTGGGCATGGTGGTATGGGACACCAATCTGTCGGCCTACACTGGGGTGACGAGCCTCCCCGTAGTGTCCAGTGAGCAACCCAGTCTCGTGAGCTGGATATGGTGGTATGGAACACTGTATTCATGCTGTCGGCCTACGATCAGGTGACGAGCCTCTTGTAGTGACCTTGAGCATACTCTAAACTGCGCTGAGGTGACAAGCCTCTCCGTAGTAAACTAGAGTATAAACCAGACTTGCACTGAGGTGACGAGCCTCTCTGTGGCGACTTGGAATCTTCTATTGTATGTGAATGACTAGGAGTGACGACCCTAGATGGATCAATGTTTGGGTATATAATATAAAGGGAGGTGCCTTAGCTTCCCAATCCTGATGTATGAAAAAGGGCTAACTAAGAACTTGGATAACACGATCATCCATCGCATTGCACGGTGCTTTGGCGAGGAAGTGCACGTTTACTGGGAGTGGTGCGTGTCATGATCGTAAGATGTTGTCGCAAGAGGGAGTGCAGGCGAGGGCATGCATCATTACAACATACCATTCTTGCATTAACAAGAGTACTTAGGACATGAGTGTTGTACTGCTTTATCATTACTGCTTGACTGAATTGATAACATGTTAACCTTTGCTTCATAGTTCCACTGAGTTGATCACTCACTCCCACGTTCTGGGATGGTGTTGTACACACCAACCAGACTCTGTCTTAGTTGCAGGTGATGGCGATGCTTATGAAGCAGAGCTGGACTATTATGATGACGAGGAGGAGTTCTCCTATATGCAACTCTCTGGCGGGTCCATGTAGACATGGAGTTGCGCTGACGGGGCTACAGGGTTTTGGGATAGAGAACATTACACTTTTTTATTTTGTACATTTTGGAACTGAACTTGTAATTATTTAACCTAGTGACATTCATACTCTGAGGGCTTGCTATTATTTTTGAATAGTTTATATACGTATCAGAGTCTTCCGTTAGCATACTTTAATTGCCTCTAGAGTATGATATGTTGTTTTGGTATAATCCCATTCATGTTTAAGGCACTAATACAGACGACATTTAATCATCATTATCTATGTTGCATAAGTGATGCATTGGAACTCGGGAGTTGAGTTTATGCTCGACCCCCGATTTTCAGGGTGTTACAATACCAGGCCAACAAACTTTCCAGTTGATTGATTGTTTTGGTTTGTCGATGAGCCAGACAACGATCCTTGTCGAGTTTGGTTAGCTAGCATAGCCGAACGCTCAGAGATTGGACGAGAGCCTCCCATTGTCTGTCTCTGCTGATATTCTCTCCTGACATATGCATACGAGCTCTCCAAATCAAGTTTTGGGTCTTTTCGTAAGATTTCTCCACGGACCTGATCAAATTCGGAGTCGAGTCCACCTAGAAAAATATGAACTCGAAGCCTAGCCATCGCGGAATGCAACTAGACCACCCCTTCAACTGTTCCTTCCTGAGAAATAGTCCTTTGATCGATTTCCTGAAAATAGCAACAAGTTCATTATAATACGTTGATAATGGTCGACCATTTTGCGTGGTAGAAAAGGATCTCTGATTTAATTGAAAGATACAGGTTTCGTCCGATCCATCATAGAAGGTTTTCGATACGGCCTCCCATATCTCCTTGGCTGTGGGGAGACGAATAAATCGCTGCATCAGCGACGGACTCATTGAGTCAATAAGCCAACTCTTCACTTTGTGATTTTCGGTAATCTATGTTCCAAGATTGGGATCTCTGGGTGCAGGTTTTTTCGCTTCTCTGGTGAGATATCCTGCTTTGTTACGAGCACCAATACGCATTTTCATGAGTTGAGACCATAATGAGGATTTGGTCTCATCTAGTGTGATGCTGGTAGGAAACACAGAATTGTCTTGGTGGACAATAATCTGTGGTGCTGGTGTTGGAGCTGGTTCAGTTGTTGCGCCTGTGGTGATTGCCATCGCACTCACAACAGATTTACAGTGGTGACTCCGGTGTCGTACGCTCCCGATGTCACGGTGTTCATCGAGGACCGTCGGATGAAGAAGTTGATCGGCATAAAGAGCAAGGAGAGCTTGATCGTCTTGTTGATGGAGAAAGCAACGGATACAACGTCCTTGGAGTGGCCAACAAAACGACCGGAATACGAGCTCCTTAGAATCGAACCCGCTCTGATACCATGTCAGATTATAGTTTCTATGAATAATTTGAATTGAATTATCTTCTCCCAATCGGGTGCTATATATAGATATAATTACATCTCATGTAAAAGAAAAAAAATCATATTCTAAAGGAAACTAAATATTCTTATATAAGCAAGGACTAATTATAGAATCAATCACACCTCATAGAATCAATCACACCCCATAGAATCAATCACACCTCATAGAATCAATCACACCCCATATACAACTCATGCAGACACCTATAGTCTTTCAGCCATGATGAGGCAATGAGGAGCCCGTTGTTCAATGATATGGACCGTTGCTCCTATTGGCCATACATAAGTACATCCGGCCCCATCAAACCCATTTTCTTCTCACAAAAAACAACGGTCCCACTTGCATGAACGCTGCATCAAAATGCTCATGACTTACTCGTGGATGTGTTTCTGCAGCCATGCTCGCTTTGCCCGCCCGATTAACTTGTCCACAAATTAGGAGACACGTGTACGTCCAATACGGGCCATTGGTTATCTGATTGCCCATTTCCTCTTATGTATATGGACCACTTGACGAGTGGACCCACCTGATTTTAAGTATAGCAGATGTGGCCACAGCCAGGGTGAGATGGCATCATGATGTGCGGACCGTCAAGTATGACCTTTGGAAGAAGGGGCCTCCAACAATGCTAGGGTTTGTGGAGAGTACGGATTTACTTGAAAGTTCAATTATAATATGTATTCTTTTTTAAATTGGAAAGAACTATTTCACAGTTAATAGATTAAGACTGTTCTAAGAAAAAAAATGAAAAAAAAAAGAGTCTCCGCACTTATAAAATGTAGAAGAGCATACTCTCCTTAAAGAAGATTGATGCTTCCTAACTGAATGAGGGATTTAGCAACAATATCCTTGAAATTTAATTAATTAAGCCTGACTTAATTTAGTCTTTCAGTGAGCTTTTGCACTGCCCAGAAAAGAAGTCTTGACCTTTGTTCTAAACTCTCAAAATGATTTTTTTTTTTAAGGAAATGAAAGTTAAAGTGATTCAAGCACTTATATATTCTTATTTGTTTTTATACAAGTGAATTAACTATGCAATTAATAAAATGCATAGTTACAAAGCAATGGCTATTAGATATTCCTATATGATCAAAATGCATAGTAACAAAGCAATGGTGATTGAATACTCCTATATCAAGAGATCTTTCAGCTTACCCAAGTGAGCCTAGGGATGGGTAACCTTTCATCTATTTTATCAAGCTTAAGGTCTAATTGGCAAGTCCATCTAGAAGAGAGTTAGATAATCATGAAGGCCTAATACCCCAACATAGCTCTATTAGGATGCGCACATGCCAAGTGCCAAGTGTATTACAATACGCCCAAGCATCCTAAAGCCCGCCACACATGAAAGCTCAATGCTTTGTATGTCTCTAGACCACCAGCTATATTAACATGATTTGATATTAATCAATTTTCAACTTCGCTTCCCATGTGGGATTTTAAAAAGCAAATTTTTAAAGCAAAGCTTGTATATATAAATTAAAAAAATGAAGTTAACATATGTCAGACTCCTTATTCTTGAAAACTCCTTTGCTGATAAGAATTCTCGATGTTGCAATTCTTGCTGACAAGAATTCTCAATGTTGCGTTTATGAAACATCCAGTGAATAATAAATATTGGCTCCAGTGAATAATGACTATTGACGATTTGATCAATTTTCTATTCTAAAAAACCATTTAAAATTTATTTATTTTTGGAATGGATGCAACAAATGTAAATTATTGGTTCCTACTCCGACAATGGTAAATTTTGTCACTTGCAAAAAACAGGTAAAAGCCGACGGCTAAAAACCGTGGCAATGACCTTCTCCGACGGCGTTTAGCTGTCGGATGGTCCTTCGGAAAAGGGGGCTTTACCAGGTCTTTTGACAGGAAGCCCATGAGACACAAGGCCTTGTAAGCTAATTTTCCCATGCTTTTTTCTTTTTTTTTTTTTGTTTCTCATCATCTTTATTGTTGCATGTACACATTGTCATATACACTCATTGGTTTGCATCGGTAGATATGTTGAAGATCCAGCCTTATGAATGATCCGACCACCTATACATTCATAAATTATGCACAGACTTGGATATTCAACAAAAGTGGCAAGTTGGTGAGAAACAAATCTCAAAAGAATAGATAGTATGTGAACACTTCTCTTAAACCGAGAGAAACTGAAACTTGAACATGGACAATGAATATGGAATTCTCAAGAAACGAAAAACTGCAAATTCCAGCTGCAGTTTTATCATTTGGTTTGTAGTTTCAATGAGATGTTTTTATTAGTCAAATGGTAAAGGGTGTCTCTAGTAATTACGCTGGCAATGGGCAGGACTGCAATTGGTTCTGACCCGGATTTTGAACTAGCTTGGTCATGCCTACCAAGCCAGGCCTACTGAAAATATTGATTTTACCTTGCCTAGCCCAACCCATTGTTATCCACACTCAGTAACCTTGGAATCTAGATTTAATAAATTTTGAAAGACATTGACGTCAGTATTCTCCCAAGTAAAACCCTAGAAATGGAAAATGATTTCCATGCCTACTCTTTTCTCAAACAAGGAAAATGTAGGTTTCTATAGAAAGCATTTTCATTTCTAAAGCATTCAACGTTAAATAAGAACTTTCATTACATGGAAGGGATATCCGTTATAACTTCCCGAGAGAAAATGAAGTGATAGGATCTCCACATCTTTGCCGAGTGTGCTCAGGTTTTCAGTTTTGACAAGTGGAGATGATGGTTAGGTAATTTAGACCATTAGCCTGCTGTTTTGTTTGTGCTTTGGATAGACTATGCATAGAATTCTCCTTGATGGACGATATTAACCTTTCAATTTATCACCACAAATGGTTAAGAATGGATACAAAAATGGTTTATATTCAGTTTAAAAAGATCATAAAATTAGTGATTCGAAGCTTCATGAATTCCAATTTGAGATATATTTAGGGCATCCTCAATGGATTATAATAGCTAGTGTATCCTATGCTCCATGGAATTCTATGGGACTCAACAAATCAATGGCCTGCATCACAAAACCATGCACCCCTCTAGTTGGAAAATGATGAAACATAACAACTAGTGTAACATGTCAATAGCCGATTTTATGTTTTTATTTCACTTTTTCACCATGAGGTATAAAATAAATAGCTCTTGTGATGAGTAAAATAGTCTTGTAATAATTGTTTTTCTTTTTCTTTTTTTTTTCTTTGATAACAATATTATTATCATTAGAGGGTATTAACAACAAACCCTCAATGGGCCAGCCTCATTCCAACCTCTTGATAATAATGTTTATCAAACTAATGGAAGTTGAGTTTTATCCATGGTAAAATAAAGGAATTCGTATTCATCACGTCCAAAGTTACTATTGAGAGATGGATTCCATTTTGAGTGGTATGTCTGATTTGCAAGTAAAATCTCCACTTCATTTTATAGAAGGGTCACCTTAGATTTTGTGTTTGAGAATAATTGAAGTGAAAAACTATAATTATTACATCATAAAATTCATGATTTCCTGGCATATCGAGCAAGAAAATACTCTGATGATTACACTTTTTTTCTTTTTTATGGATTCCCACTTATTGGGCCCTAAAATTTTCTAAACAGAGGAAATGATCTAGGCAACTCCATGTCGCACCATTGCACGGATGCCCAAATCAATGACCTTGATTGGCCATCTAACAGGCCCCACTTACACAAGCCATCAATTAAGTGGCCAGATCATCGAATGGTGTTACCCTTACAACACTACACCAAAATCGTTTATTAGGAATGTCCCGTGCTTTGGTTCGGGAACAATTTTAAGCCGTTCCTGATTGCACACGGTTTTAAACCGTTTTTAAGTGTAGGCATAGACCACGTTTTCAAAACCCATGGAGTGTACATGCTTCCACATTTTACGGATATTTTCTCCCCCTTTTTCCTCAATCTTGTCTCGCGTCTCTCTCAAATGGAGATCGGCGTCTGTCCTCCAGTCCACCAAGAACCACCCGGCGTATCCATCTCAAATGGAAATCTCTCTCTCTCTCTCTCTCTCTCTCTCTCTCTCTCTCTCAATCGGAGATCTGGCATGGTGTTTTTGTGCACGATTCATGAAGGAAGAAGTTGCAACCCTAGGGTCTCTCTCTCTCTCTCTCTCTCCCCCCTCATTGAATTGCTGAAAAATGCTATGTTTATGTGATTCTCAGATTGATCTCGGCCATCATAACCCTTGGATTGAAGAAACGGGGCCCTAACTTGGCCTGAAGATATGGTGACCTCGGATTGAATTCCTTTCTATCTGTCAAGAAGCTGCTTTGCATGCTGCCTCATGTCAGCTCCTTGTCAAGAGGCGGACTGATGAGCATTCACCACAAATCTCCGTTACCTACATCAACGGCGTAGAAGAGGTGATCGACGCCACTGCCACCTCAGTCCAGGACATAAGGAAGAGGATCCTCGAGAAGGGGCAGCTCCTCGAGACCAAGCAGATGTTCAGGGATGCCAACAAACCATGGCCTGTCATCATCCCTGAGGACGAGCTCCACCAGAAGGCCCCATGAACCAAGCCAAGAAAAGCAGAAGAGAAAAAGCAGTTGTGTGCATTACCATATGTCAAGCTGTTGGCTCCATCTTCAGTAGAAACTGAATCAGGTATCCATGTGCCTAGGCCCTTCATTTTTTGGAGAAGATAGGACGATCTTGAGCTTTATTTTTTTTTTTAAAGAATGATGTTGAGCTTTATCTGTTTCTTCTCGGTAGTAGCAATTTATCTTGTCAGAGAAACATCTCTACCAAAAAAAAAGAAGGAAAAAAAATGCTGCCTCATGTCATCTTTCAGTTTCCACGTAGCTTTGTTTTATTTTACGTGATTGAATGGATTTTTTTACTTGTTGAACACTGTTAGTTTTTCTGTGTTATCATCACTATTTTGATGGATAATATTGATTTTACATGTAAGTGCTAGAAAGGTTATTGATATTCTTGTGTTTGACGTCCATATTCTATCAACTCTATTTCATGTTTTTAAAAAAAAAAAAAATTTATTTGTGAATATGAGTACTCCATGGGCATTGAAGCAATGTCCAGTTGCATGGAGATCAGGATGCATCATTAATTGGATCTAGGAAATATGTAGTGTGTTAGGAATTGATTTTATGTGGTGCCAGTGAGGTTGAGTTCACTCTGGCTAAAAACAGAATATGCAGGCATTGTCTTTGTACCAGGCACAATGCAGCTCTATTTTCTACTTTACAAAATTTTCCTTTTAACAGAAGAAAAGGAAGCTATCTGCACAAGTATTTGGCTAGGTAGAGAAAAGGCATGCAATAGAAGAATGCTGTTGTCAGTCCTTACATACAAGGCTTGTGGTTATCCTACCTTGTATTCCACTTTCAGTTGCAAGATCCTTCTAACCAGGTGACGCTCCTGCTTCAAGTCACTCTCTGGACTCATGCTTCTACTCTAGCTTGAGTTGACCATTCATCAAGAAAAGAAAAAAATAAATTCTAAGGAAAGGAAAGGAAAATGAAAGAGGGTTTCCCAAGACATGGCTTCTCCTATGGGTGTGTTTGGTTACACCAAATATCCTGAAATTCTGCACCAAATTAGACTGATTAATCATTGAATATGATGAAATTTTGCACCAAATTAGACTGATTAATCTTTGAATACAATGAAATTTCTGATTTGGTGCAACCAAACACACCCTAAACAATGCTCATTACATAAAGGAAAATTTTATATCAGCCATTAAATGTTATAAAAGCCAATAGAATGGACATTTCAGGCAGTTCTTTCTTCTATTATTTCAGTCTTTGAAATACTCAGCATGATGGTTGTTGGTACACAGTGGTAGCCATTACTTTTCCTCTTAGCCTAGATCCTGATATGCGGACTAGTTGACAGCAACTAGTCTCCGAACTGCAATGAACATATTTTGACTTTTACATGGCCATGGCATCCTAGAATTCCTTCTCTCTAGTTTCTTAATTCTATTTTCAGAAGATGTTTTCAGCTTTCACATGGATATGACATATTTCTACTCACGTCTGTAAGCGTGTAGTGGAGCATGTTGTGGTGTACCAGGGAGCTAAGTTGGGTTGTTCAAGGCTCGGGTTCAAGTCTGGCACTATAGTAGCCTACTCAAGCTAACCTGGTTTGGATCTTGCTGGGTCTGGGTCCTTTCAGGCTTGGATTAGATAGATAATACCTTGGGTTTTGTGGCACCTTTCTTCATCTACTATGTGGAGCAGTTTCAGGTTTTACATTTCTTTCCTATTTACATGCATGGTTTCTAAGTTCCAACTGATTTTCTTAATTTTGTTCTCCATATGTTCATAAATGAGGTTTTGACCCCTTCTCAAAGTCTACATGTGGTTCAAATGATTTTTTTTTCTTGTCTATGGTCACTAGGAAATTGTCTTAGTAACAAGACACCACATTTTTGCCATTGGTGCGCAATATTATGATATTCTCAGTTTAGTCTCATTTTGTCCTGAGAATATATTCAATAACCACACAAACTTCATGTTGTCTAATCTTGACACAGCACATGGCAGATATGGATTAGAGGCGTTTTATTGAACTTTACAAACTTTAAAAAAAAAAAAAAAAAAAAGAGCTTTGCAAGACTAAGATATGTCGGAGTATGACATAATATGCAGAAACAGTGACATGCACACATATCAATGTGTTTGGCACATGCAATGGGGTTAATACAGAGCAGCACGAGTAATGGTATTGTCATGTCTCCATGTAATGCACCTACTAATTACTCTCTAATGACAGATATAAATTCACCACCACCACCACCATCTAAGCCTTTTTCCCAGTTCGAGGTCCAATTTTGAATGGTTGATTGGCAAAAGATTTATGGTCATCTACTGTTTGGATATCTACCTGGGCCTGGTCTCTACATCTGGCTGGCCATGGTAGAGGCTCACATGGACAATACTCACATGTCAACATAGTACCACCCAGCACTAACCCCTAGCCCAACTAATACACGCATGTTCCAAAGGGCAAACAAGCTAACTGAGATTATGGAGGGGAGTTGCTAGATATACCATTGAGCACACATGGAGTTTTGTTCTCCATCAGTGTGTAGCAGGGGAGAAAATAATATGAACTAAGAATGCTGATGTTCCTTTCATGTTCCTGTAATTTTCTATTGAAGTGCTTTTCTTAATGTATCCTATTCTTACATGTAATCTTGGCATCTAACACTCACCTACTCTGTGACATATGCAAGGACAAGTTCAATGTCTCAAACAAATAGATGGTTTTTCAACACTACAAATAATATGAACTAAGAATGCTGATTGTTTTTTATGTACAGAATCTATTTGTTACATTTTTTTACGAATTAACATATTGGAACTTGGCTGAATTTTTCTATCCCATCCAACTGTTTCCAATATTGGGGCCCACATGCTGATTGAACCTGTTTTTTTTTTTTTTTTTAGCGGGGGGGGGGGGGGGGAAAATGTTTAAGGCTGGACCAACCTGATGATGGGTTGGGTCCCGGAGTGATGGGCCATGCTAGCAGATGTGTGGAATCTACATCAGCTTTTTTTGATAGGTGTAGCATCTATATTTGTAGAGAAACTGCAGGTTAGGTTCAATTTCACCTGCTAATAATGACTTGATGTCTTCCTATTCTATTCTCTCTTTTTAAATATTCTTTAAGAGCTGAGGAGCAGCTTCAGATCCATTTTAATGTATGATGTTGTGTAAGAGTACATTCTCTTCTGGACCTTGTGAAGAAAGACATGTTTAAATATTCTCCTGTCTTCATCTCTCCTTACCATTTCTCATCTCGTCAGTGCTGATGGCCAAGTTGATATCATTCCATGACATGTATTTGATATTCTTGTGCTGCGGATTATGGAACTTGGACTCTTTTGGTATTGTTGGATTTTTCAATGACCTTCAAAATACAACAACAGTTGGTAAGATTCTTTCTTTGATCAGAATTCATTATGGTTGCTAGTCTA
The DNA here is from genome assembly GCF_029962835.1 of Magnolia sinica. Classification (NCBI taxonomy): domain Eukaryota; kingdom Viridiplantae; phylum Streptophyta; class Magnoliopsida; order Magnoliales; family Magnoliaceae; genus Magnolia; species Magnolia sinica. Next base: position 130,443,849 of record NC_080575.1, on the reverse strand, counting down.
TCTTTCATTTTCTAGTTCCAGACATAAGTCAATTGGTAAGCTAGATCTTTATTCTCTTTTTTCCCAGTTATGCGGCCATGAGCGGTGACCTTCCATCCAATGAACCTACTGCCTTCCATATGGACAGTCCAGCTAGGAAAGCATCACATTTTGCCAATCTATCAATGGCCAACTTATGCTTCTACTGTTTGAGGAATTCTATGATCCTCAGCCCATGGATATGTATGGGATCCTCAGTATTTGAGTTCATAATGTGGGGCCCATTGTTTTGTGATTTAGACGGTTGATCCAGAGAGCCCAATCCCGGATGCTTCATGACCCAAAAATTTCCTTGTCGGAGCAATCCTGACTCCTCAATGATGGCAGCTTTTAAGAAGGGGAAAAAACATAAACATTCAACATTCAAATCACATCCAAATCTCGCACCCAATTGTGGATGGAGGATAACCCAAATTAAAGATCACACTGTTCATAGTCTGACCATTCGCCTTTTTCATTTGATCCATTTGATGTCCACCAATCAAATAGTTCTGATTATCTGAAAATGTGATATTTAAGTGCCTCTGCTCTGTTCACAATGTGGCCCATGATTTGGAAGGTCTGGATTTATGTACTTGTATGCCACGCACTATGGATAAGTCACAACCATTTACAAAATGGTGAAAAGCACACATCTGTCCAGCTCATAGGTAAATTCAGTATAACTGTATATATTTGCTTGCATTTTCCATTCCATATCACTCCCTGAGCATGACTATGAACTCAAACTAATACATGATTTTTCTTGATTTCCTTATCTTTCTTTTACTTCATGTGGAAGCACTGCTGGAAAATTTCTACATGCCAACGTTTGAGCTGCTCTATCCTTCATATATCAATCCACAGATGCACATTGGCCTAGGGCCTTATGTGGACCCTCCATTCTATGACGTATTTGGAAAGTGACCACCAGCTGGGCTGTTTCAGGATAACACAGCTGAGCAGGATGCTTCATCTGTACTTGGTCTCAGAATTATTTGATACAGTGATCAATGATAATCATGGCAAACCAGTGCTGGATTTGGAATCAACCCCAGTGGTGGTTTCCAGGCTCATGGTGCTATTAGTCTATTTGTTTCAAAATATCTTTTTAAACAGTAGTTTCTCTTCTTCTCTTCTCCATTTCCTTCTGCTCTTGATTTGCAGCCATGTCTTTCCTAATGGTAAGATTCTTCCGATCCTTAATTTGCTAGATATTTCCTTGTTGAGAAATTGTGATTCTTTTATATCTGACTTCTTTTAGTATCTGTATTAGTGTTTTCTTTTCTTTTCTTTTCTTTTTCCAGAATTTCATGTTTCTGCAGTTGAAATATAATTCGTGTTTATTTTTTTGATGTCCTTCATTTATAAGGTAAATCAAATACACTTCTTGTGGAAGCTGGTCCTATGCAACTCCTTCCATAGTAAGTTTATTCTATATGAGTGTTGCACATGGGGTCCACAAGTCTTTAGTATATTGTCCACAAGTTTCTAAGCATCTGTTGCTTTCTCATCTTGTTCTCAATAATTAGTTTGTAGAGAATTTTGAAGTTGCTCATTACATTCTGATAGATAGTTTATCCTATAGGGGCCCACTCGAGTGGTACTGTTACCACCAGGTGATGACGTGGTTATTTCAAACACACGGCTTTATGACAGTTTTTTCAAGCAAAGATGCTCCTTGGTGTTGCTGGCCAAATGGGTACTCAAAACTTCAATGTGGCTGATTTTCATTCTCTGGATTGCTTTGATTTTTCTCTATCCTAGGACTGATTTTTTTTCTTTTCTTTTCTTTTTCTTTTTTAAGAAAGGAGAACTATCCTAGTTCACTATAGGAATCCTATTTACGCTGTCCTACTTTTGCATGTAACTGTAATAAAATATGATGTTTCTAGTGTTGATGGCAAATACTCCACTAGTCATATACTGAACATTCTTTCTGTGGTCTTGTTTCCACTGAAAATGTAGGCTGTTGGCACTTAGCATTTTTCTCCAACAGTCACTTACAGAACAACCAATTAACCGGATCGGTTATCTTCCTGGCTAATCTCCCACTGTCTGAATTGTATGTCTCAAACTCAAGTGTGTTCCTAGCAAGTCTTTAAACATGTTTTATTTTTGTGCTGCACACTGAAGCATTTGCTGATCATTGATTTGCACTGTGCAGCAGGCTTATTTGTGTAATGTCAGCTGTTTCATTTACTTTGGGTTGGCATCTGTAGAGTCTATATAGGGATTTGGGCTGCACAATTAAGCACAGGCCAATTATCAATCAAGTACAGCAGGCATATCTGTAATGTCATCTGTTGTGGTTGCTTTGAGTGGGCTCCATGGTGCAATCCAATTAGCATATGCTGCATTTCAACATCTCTTTATATTGGTTCTCTAATTCAGCTATCTTTTCCATTGATATCTTCAAGGCAAATTTTTCCCCTAAAAACATCTCACTACTGTATTTTGGGGTTATTTTTTGCACTGTATCCATATTCTCCTGGCATTCTTCACTATTGTATTTAGAAAAGATAAATTTCTTACATGCTTCTCCCTAACTCTGAGATTGATGGTTACAGATTGATGTAGAATGTGGTTGTCTCATTCGACAGCTGTAGATGCAGCCATTACGGACTTTATGTAGGCCTTTGTACTGCTGCAGATATCTTCATTATTTAAGCTCTAATCTAGTCATGTGTATAACTGCGTGCTGATGGAGCCGCAGATCACATCTAATATCCAGCCATCACTTCTGTTGATTTTTTCATTGCAGTTTTCATTGATTTCCATGAGCATGGTTTGGATTGTAGTTTGTCTTTCAGAGCTTGAGTTCCGAGGTTGTGGTGGAAGGAAATGTCAGGTAACTCTATTTATCTTGTAGAATGTATGTCTACTTTGAATTGAGGATTGATAGGGAGGTAGAGGATAGGCTCTTATCCTCTTCCCGTTGTCTTTTCTAATTTTGATGTTTGGGAAAAAAATAAGGGCAATTTAAATAGCAAGAGAGTGATCAGATGCATTTTTTGGCAATGTAGGAATTTTTCTTTGGAAATAGGAAATATGTGCAATTACTCTTTGTTTTGTTGCAATCAGTCGCTGGTTTTATACCATTAGAAATAAGCTATCTCATTTGAACATCTAGACATGTTCTGCCCATGGGATAGTCTCCTCTTTTGATAAATTCTTATGCAAAAAATGGGTGGGATCTGGGTATATTACTTATTAGACTTGAGTTGTAAATCCACAGTTATGGACTGGAGTTCTGGTGGCATCTGTTTTTTTTTTTTTCCCTTTAATTATATACTTAACTGCATCTTACCAGAAAAAATGTAGAACTTGAAATACTCTTTTTGGTGTATATTTTTGCGCTCTCTGCAAAACAACCTTGTTCATTTGTTGTCCTTTGATATGGTGGGGCAATAGCTCCACATGTTTATATCCAAAACTAGTTTTTCTATTCATCCGTTCCTTCTTTCTTAAGTGAATGGAGACCAGAAGTAGTTCATCTGTGAGTTGTGTTCCAGATTTTCTGTTCGTATGTTCTTTCACGACGAAGAAGTAGCATTCTTCTTCTTCTTCTTCATGGAGTTATTTGCAATAGAAAATGTTTCTGTCAGATTATTTTGGCTACTTTTTGAGGTGATATTAAACTGTTTTAGATTATTTTGGCTACTGTGTGATGTGACATTAAACTGTTTTCAGACATGATAGATGAAATTGATACCGTACATTTGTGATTTTGTTGTTTGGTAACACTGTTATTCATGAGAACTCAGTTTTTTTTTTTTCAGCAACTATGTTTAAGATTATTGAGGAGATGCTCCCAGCAGATGTCCGCGTTGCTAGAGATGCTCCCACCTATATCTAGCATCTCCACCATTCACATAGCAATCATCTAGGATGATTTTTACTGTTGATCTAAAGGTCTACCACATGCATGGACCACCACCACATCATGGTGATTGGACGATCCTGGCCAGAAAATCTTGACCCATGGAATATAGACTGTCTTGACTAATATTTTTAAGCCACCCATTTTCACTACAATATCCATTCTTGTGACAGTAATGTTAGTTCGATATTCCCAAATTGTGTTATGACCCTTGCATGTGTTGTCTCACATATCAATGGCAGGAGTTAAGTTTTTCCTGATTTGTCACTCCCATATAGATGTTCATTTTTCTTACATCAGTCTTTCAATTGGTGTGGCACTTTTGGACATTTCTCATGGTTTCCTTCTACGAATGATTGTTTAATGAATATATGTAAATAAATGGTTTTTAAAATTTGACAGAGCCATCTCTTAGTGGCATATGGGCGTGGAATATAACGTTGGTTTTGAAATTTTGAAAATTGGGTTGGAAATTGAAAATTAAAATTTTTTTGCACCTTCTGCAACGCCCAATTTCAAAAACGGTTTAGAACCGTTTCAAAATTCAACCATCCCTAATTTTTTTCGACGCCCTATTTAGCCATGGTTGAAAACCGTTTCTAATTGGTTTAAGGAACGGTTTTTAACCGTTTCTAAAGATTTTGGTGTTGTGCAACCAACACGTACAGCCAGTGGCTGTTAAATAAACCTAAATGCATACGTGTCACATCTCACATGTCATGGGGCTATGAGGCTTAGAAAATGTCACCCATATTTTTCTCGGGCCAAGGACTATCATGCTACAAAGAGGAGCGTACATGCTGAGTTTATTAATATATAAAATACTAATGTTCTATCAAAAAATTTCAGCTAGATAATAAGTACTTTGAAAATAAAAATAAAATATATATTGCATTTATGAAAGACATTTTCTCTTGGTGGTCTCATAGTGGTCTCAAGTGTGCCACAGTTTAGCCTCAAGTGCTCACATGCCTATACGCCACATGCACCCCTTATCCATCTTTGAGTATCTTGTATGTGCCACATATGCTAATCTAGCACATGATAGTGATTGCTTAGAATATTGTCAAGGAAATCAATATTTCCTTTCCTACAATTTCCTAAAAATAAGGTTTCCCAATAAATATCATTTGTGTTCCCATGCTTTCTATGAATCAAAACTGACCCATGTTGGAATTTGTAGGAAACACCATTTAATACTTTCCAACTTTGTCAGAAAATGAACAATCTTCAATGGCCTCGCATGTGCTACATGTGCCAATGTGGCAAACAAGCCATTGTCCATATTCGTCTGTGCCCCACACATCCGACTATGCCACATACTACATGTGCCACATGCCACCATCCATCTTCAATTGGGCTGCATATGTACAAAGCATCTCACATGTGCTAATATGTCACATGTGCTGCCATTCATCTTCTTTTGTACCCCACATGTGCTAATGTGCCACATATACGACCATTCATCTTATCTTATGCCCCACATGCACAAATGTGATATATGCCATCACCCATCTTTGGTGCTAATGTGCACCAGTGCTACCATCTACCTTTTGATTGCCCATACGTGTCAAATGTGACAATGCGTGCCTTGTGCATATGTGCCACCTCACATGTACCATGTGTGCCATAATTCAGCTTCAAGAATTCCACATATGCTACATATGCCATGTGTACATGTCCATCTTCAAGCATCCCATGTGCTATTCGGCATATTCCTATGACTATTAAGAAATTTTTTCCAGATTTTTCTTTTTCTCTGTGATACAACAAATTTGGAAATAGGTCATGGATTTTTAGAAAAATCTCATTCAAAAATAAATATGGAAGATAATATTTGTTCCTAAAATAGGTCTTAAGACTACCTTTACTAGAAAAAAAAAAAAAAAGCTATTACAAGAGGATTTGCATGGTGCTTTTTTCCTACACTAGGATATGAATAAAAAATTCACGTCTACTGATCATTGGGTTGACGTGTCAAATTCATATCTTAAGTTCTCCTAACCTATGACCTAACTTACAATGTAGAGAGGGGGGACTTGAGCTTCTAACATTTGTCGCTAAGGGGTCATTTGGATGGTTATAAGTTCTATAAGTAGGAAGTGAAAGTCACTTATAGGTGGTGTTTGTAGGAAGAAATTCATATGTCACTTACAAGGGCGAGAAGTCACTTAACTTAAAAACTTATAGGCATCCAAAAGAACCCTAATTGGCATAGGCTTACATCACAGAAATCAATAGCTATTATAGGCTATGGGAGTGAACTAATCAAAGTTTTGATATTGGAGATACTAGGTACCTTCTGTTGACAATTTCTTCCATTTTTATTGGCTCCAAAGGCCACTCAAAGATATAAGGATCAAGTTTGCACGTTCCTCCAACCTTAAGCATGGTTATAATCATTTATCGTGATATGAAGGATCCCACTCTGCAATCATGTCACCAACTAGGCCCGATGTTAGGTAGGCTCATCACACCTTTTCCCCACCCGTCCTTGGAAATTGTGACTCATATAACCAAAATGCTCACCCAAGCTCATACCTGACAATGGGGGAACCAACGTTAGGTATACAACTAATCATATGGTCCCAAGTATCCAACAATCCACGACTAATCATATGGTCCCAAATATCCAACAACCAATGATTTAACAACTCCCAATAATGCTCTAAATGTGCATGTATGAGTCATTATGATGCAAGGATTCGAGACGCATTCATTATATAACAAGTTCTTATATAGCTTAATAATCAAAGACAAACAAGATTAAGATATAACATATTTAGGATACATGGTATCTACTTACGCAAGCACAACATAAAAATAATGACATTAATTCATGATATCACATTTAAGGGTTTATGAATATTTGTAACTGTATACTAGATCATCTACAAGTTACTACTATATCCCGCTAATCTTCTTTAATACAAGGGTCTATTGACATGCTACAAAGGAATTTCGCTAGAATACTCAAATGAGGCTATTGTACGCGTACATTGCATAAGTTAAATATGTTACCCGAGTATACTCGAACAATAGTCTGTATGCACATACTATTTGTGCATGTTTCCATCCAATAATTCTTTAGGACCGTGCTTGAATGTGGGTTATGAAGCACCCCATTTAGTGCATGTCACTTAAGTCAAATACGTTTATTTTCCACATGTCCAAGCATGCTCTCTAAGCATCATCAATTATGTTCAGGTAAACCTGTTTAGCCTTAGTGCACACTCGATTAAACTAGAGTAAGTTGAGCAGTTACAAGGCAAAGCCACTAATTTACATGTTGTTCTTGCAATTTAAACTTCAAATCCTAGTAACTACTCCATGCATTGTGGTTTGGGCTTACAATCTCATACGGTGGGGTCCATGGAATCATAAGGTCGACCCTACATCCTACTAGGTAGAAGGTTTGGGATCGTATTCACAAGTGTACTTTCTATTCACCTCAATTCCATGTTATCATGTCGCTATGTTGGGCAGTGGCAATGCCAAAGTGAGCCTCACTTCGTAGAATCACGGAAGTCTGGATCCAGCTGGTATTTGTGGTTTTCCTCCATCCAATCGATGAGCCACCCGAAAGGTTTGAAAACAAGCCAATATTTGCATTTTCCCTTTGTCCTAGCCCAAGCGATGGTATCAACGGACCAAATGTGTTTTTTTCTACCAATCAAGGCCCTCCCTTCACCAACCCCATGGAGATGGTCTACAGGACCAAATGTCAAATGCACATAGTGATGGTTTAAGGACAATGTAGATAACACATACATCGGAATGGCCCTGCGAATGGGCTACGAATATGAAATGCAAAGTTAATCAATGTGATACTTGTGTTTTCATGTGGTTAAGTAGCCACGTATATATCATAACAAAGTGGCCACACATACATTATATGATCACATGGTTAATCGGCCTCCCACAAAAATCTCAAATTTATGTAGTTAAGTGGTCACACAAAAAATCACAAATTCACATAGTTAAGTCGGCCATACAAATTCACGTAGTTAAGTGGGGCTACTGGAGCTTCGACCAACCACAGCCGGTCAAATCCGCTTTGGGGCCGCCCCTTACTCTATCATTTTTATAGGGGCACGGGTTCCGAGACAAAGAAAGATCAAGGCACCCCACAATATCATAAGTTCATACAGCTACGTGGGCCACACAATATCCTGATTTTACATAGGTAAGTGGGCCACACAAAAAGCATAAATTCACATATTTGAGGGCGACCCACTGTCCAATGGAAAATATAAATTAAACCCATCATCAAGATGGGTCCACTGTACAGTGGACAGCGTGGATACATTACACACATCACATTGAGCCCCACTGTCCAGGGGCAGCGGGGATAAGAGATAACTCACAGTGGGAAAACGGATGGACTGGATGGATTGTTCACAAATTCACGGTAGACCCTTAAAGGTTTGAACGGTGGACATCTGGGCGGTGGACATCTGGGCCTGGGCCTTACTGCCCCGCATGGTAGGGCCCATTTAAGATTTGAATCTACTTCATTTGTGGATCATGTCCTAATATGATCTTAAATAACATCATTTTCTCTCCTTTTAAACTTTGCCATCTAGTTTTTGGACACCTATTAATTTCACTCACTTCTTTCCATAACTATTAGCCTATGTTGCATAGTCATGCTCTCTCTCGGCATAACCTTGAAATCCTTACATATGGATATTTTTATTTTGCAAGTATGAAAAACTCTATTTAATTTGTATATGATCTACTTTTGAAAATTAATGTCCATCTCTCTTTTTAATGTATTCACTAAAGCTAGATTGTATACAATAGCAAAATCATGGCATCACTTATTTCATTTCATCTCTTAGAATCTCCTTGTATGCTCTCATATCCACTACTTTCCTTTTTCCAATATGACCATTCAAGTCTCCCCATAGAAATATCCTCTCCGTTCAGAATTCATATCTCGTCAGTTGATTCCATCCTATATATATATATATATATGAAAAGACAAACACCAAGTAAAACCAGATATTTCCAACAATCTTCCTAAACATCAATTTGAAGATATCATCAGATCTGATCCTTTTTCTAGGACATGTTTGGAGCAAGTTACAATTTCAACTGCTCTACGGGAAAAGGCAACCACCAACATTCATTTCATCTATAGGGGAAGGAATTTATTCGAAACTCACTCTCCACAAGTGGGGAGGATCCAGTCTACCACCAACTGCCTTGGTGGTAGACTCACAAGAGTTTCAACATGAGGTCGGTTTGAGTACCCATTGTGGTGAAATCCCACTGTTGTGATTGTGTATGGGGTGTAAGTGCATGTTAAAAATAAAAAATAAAATGGGGAGAGCCGTTGGAGCAGGCATGTGGCCCAGGTGAATGAATTGGAGGGCCGAAACAAGCACCTGCAGGAAACCACTTCAAAACAATTCCATCAACGAAGAACGAGAAAAACTGCTATGGCTACCAAGAGAACTACCAAGGCACTGCACGAGGACAAGACTGTTACGAACTTTGCTCTTAATTATGATTATGGTCAGTCAATTCATTCGGGCTGAGATGCAGATCTTGGAAAGGAATCTAAAGAAGAAAGACTAAGAAAAAGTGGAGATCAAAAGCAATATATGTAAGAAACTTGAGCTTAGATGAGCATAGCAGTCCAGTGAACCAACCCAGCCATCCTATCTAAACAATAAAGTGAAAAAAATGTGGTGAAACGCAACTTACTGGCATAATCAAACCATTGACAAGCCTGAGTCTTCATAGAAAATCCCTTCTTATGCAGGGGTTGGTGGGCCACATCTATAGGAATATGTAAGTAGGACCAAGGAATGTATTGGTCAACCAGGAAGCTACGAAGTTGCGCTCAATAGGCTCTTTGATCAAATGCAGTGCACAGAAATGAATATCCTTGTGGAAGCAAGCATGCATTCTCTAATTTAATCACAAGACCAGGAGTGATATGGAGGCAATGCAGCACACCCTGCCAGGACGGCCAATTAAGGGTCACCTTTACCTGGCAATTTAACACCAGGAGACTGCCAACGTGGGTCCCATTTACCTAGCCATTTAATGCCAGCAGGCTGCCTGGCTCTTATTGGCTGTGCCGCATTTCAGTTTCTCCCCCCAAATTTTCCCACCATTTGAATAAACTTGAGTTCTAAAATAAAGAGCTTGTGACCCTCTGCAGCATGTTTCTATAGAACAAAAGTCACCATCTAAAATACATGACTCCATCCGCCAATCAAGGGTCTTTACTAGTCATTGTTGAAGAACACATCGTGCAGTCAAAGCATGGGAAAAACAGAAAGCCATAGAGAAGCAGGACAACCACAACTGGAAAAGCACTTTCACTATTACAATCCTTGATACCATAATCAGAATTCTTTACTATTTTTACACAGAAAGTGAAGATTTCTGCAACAAGATGGTGCCCCATAGCTTCTCCTGCACATCATCTCAGCAGCTTTATAGCCTCACACATCTGCGACTGCACAGGGTTAATGTAGCTTGACTGACAGGATAACCACGCCAACCGCAAAGCCCCCATAAGGAAGCCAATCCAAAGTCTAGAAACATTTGCAAGGCCTATGCCTGTCTGGTAAATATCAGCCCACTTTTATCAACCCTTACCACCCTGAAAAAATATAATTTCACCCAACTACATTAATATCTAACAGTTTGAAACGTGAGTCAAATGCAATATAACAGATACTTGCAATCATTGTTTGGAGTATCCCCAATATTATCGAAATATCCTCGATACTATCTTTATCTCCAGCTCAGTGATACAGATAAAACTAGTAGTCTTAGAAATTCCAGGTATCGGTGATGTCTTGCTAAGTATCGCCAATGTATTAATATTGCAAATGTATTACCAATATTTTCAACTATGTAAATTCCAGGTTTTGCTTGTATCGCCAGCGTATCAGCGATACAAAATTTTCCATTTTAATTTTTTATGAGCACATGGCTGTTTGATTGTTGACGATAATATTAATCATATCGCGATATTAACATTATCGCAACGTGGGTGATATTGTGACCAAAGTCTTTCATTTGCTGACGATTTCTCAGCAAAATAACATATGTTGTTGATATTCATGCTAGGATGGAAGGTTGAATGGAAATATGGGATGGTTAGATGGATAGATTGAACAGATGGGATGGTTGGACTGGTTTCTTATGAAAACACATGCTTTTAAGCCTCCATTAAATGGAACCTTATTATGTATGCATTCATTTTGCTTTAAAATAATTAAAAAAAAAATCCTAAATATGCAAATATGAATATTTTAGCGTCTCCCGAAGTTTCACTGAAAAATTCCACCATTTTCCCCATGATTCCTCGCATTTCCAGTTATCGGAGATTACAATATTGTTTCTGTATGCCCAGCCAGCGAAACTTGTAGCAATAGCAATACTTTGAACACCGCTTGCAACTACATTATACAAATCCATAGCAGGTACGGAACATTAGTTGCAGGCTTGCAGCCGCCTGTTTCCATTCTTGAAAAGAAAATTTGAACCAAAAAATCAGAAGATGAAAAAATGAATGCATTTCAAATTCAATAAATTAAACTTCATGGTATGGTATGAATCTAATAGAAGACCATAACAATATCTTTGTAACAAAATTATTTGGAATGAGATTTGTGGGAGATATAACATTGGGATGGATGGGAGATCAATTTTTAAAGAGAAGTGGGGAAATTTCATTTGGTTGGGAAGGGAGGCAAAAGCCTGTTGGACAGTTGCATAAGTAAAATTCTAGCTGCAGAAAACTGGACAAAATGCAGAAAGCACATGCCAAGTATGTGCTTCATGTGCAAGGAGGTGATAGTATCCTGTGAGCATCTTTTCATCTAATATAAGTGGCAAAAGATAATGCAATTCATGCCATGCCATTCTTGGAGGTGCTCCCTGTCACAACTTTAAAATCAGTATTACTAAAGCGATTTATGCCATACCTTTCTCGGAGGTGTTCCCGGTCTCAACATGCTGTTACCGAATCCGATCTTTCCCTTCTTCTCAGATGGTTTAAGGATTTGAAATGAACATGTCAATGTATCATCCACGCTCATCATGGCACCAGCATTGTCAAACTCGCCACAATAATTTGGAGCAGAAAATATGGTCACGAGCTGGCGTTTTGCAAAGAACTCATACCCATCTTCAACAACCTGTCCATAGTAATACATAGCTAAAAAATTAACATACGCCTTCTACTATAACTTCCATAGATTAGCCTAAGGCGTTCAATTTCACTCAACAGTTCCTTTCCTTCTTTCTCCCTTTCCTTTTTTTTTCGGTTTCACTTTCAATATGCACTCTTTTTCTTATTTTTTATTTTCTATTTTTGAGATAGTAACTTCTATTGAAAAGCAACTAAACTACAAGAAGAATTCAAAGCAAAAGATTACAAGAAATCATCCTATCTGAAAAGCAAAACCAAACCATCAACCCTGGCACCTAACAAAATCCTCAAACCCTTGCCCAGGGCATACATTTAGGCCCTTCGGCTCCAAAGAACCCTTGACCACGGCCACAGTAGTAAAGATGAACAACATAACATGGAATATGTAATATATATAGCATTGTATAGAAACTCGTGGCAGTAATTTTTTCCCCTTCAAGTAACTCCATTGATATGACTATGAGCATAAATATTTTTTTACTAATTGTCCAAGATGTTGCTCTTATTTCAAATTTTCTTTTTTTTTTTCTCCCTAACGTTTGGAGTTTTATTACACTTCCCATATGTTATCTCATTTCGTAGATTTTTCACATTTAGTTTTTCAACCAAGCCCGAGTGAGTCAACCATGGATCACGCTGGCCATGATTTTCTATTCCTTGATTTGCCATATGATATTGCCCATGATCAGCAGCAACATATGAATTAAATGGCATATTTCAGAGATCTGTACCTACAAACATAAAATGCATAGCATGCGAAAGTACAAACACCAAAAAATTAATATACACGAACTAAATGATGGCTGATCTACAATGGAAAGCAACCAATTAGGAGTTCTGAGAGCTGTGTTCAAGTACATGTACCTGGTGGGCTCGACAGATCAGGTCAAGGTCATGCTTCTGAAGGAACTCGGCAACTTTGTCAGCCCCAAATGTATAGGAGACACCTCGGTCATTCTCACCCCAGCCTTCAACATCTTTGTCAGGATCAGCCCACAAGAGGTCGCAGAGGAGGCCCTGGTCAGGCACGTCCACTGGGCGAGCAATACTTCGAATTTGATCCAAGTTCTTCAAGTCCGGTGACAGCCCACCGTGCATGCAGAGGATCTTCTCATCAATAAGTGCAGCGACCGGAAGACAGTTGAAGCACTCAGTAAATATCTTCCAGAGACGAACATTAAACCTCCTCTTGCACTCATCATAGAAGCCATAGATACGATTGATGGAAGCACATTCATGGTTGCCTCTGAGAAGAAAGAAATTCTCCCGGTATTTGATCTTGTAAGCAAGGAGAAGGCATATCGTTTCTATGCTCTGCTTACCACGGTCAACATAGTCCCCCAGAAAAAGATAGTTTGCCTCTGGCGGGAACCCACCATATTCAAACAATCGGAGAAGATCAGAGTATTGACCATGAATATCTCCTGTTGATGGAAAAGAGCAGTTCCTCAAGAAGATCAATTTCATTTAATATATTGTTCAAGTACATCAAGAATCAAAATCAAATGTTAATTTTTTTCCTTAATAAATAACTCCCAGTGCTGCTCCCTTTTTAAAAGTACTTACACAACTGTTCTAATTTTGTCAACACCTATAGGTACCACTTCAAACTGACTTGATCATTATCTGAACTGAGAACTATGAAGCATACGCTAGCAGTTCGGAACTGTAGGTTTAGTTAATTACAGTGCACAAATAAAAAGGCAGAGAAGAAAGCAAGGCCCTTAACAGATCAACAAAGGGGTCAATCCTCACAGACGAGCACCCAAACAGACCTGTCATGACCCAAACCTAAATTCCAAAAGCATAAACTACTAAATTTATCATAATTTCCGTGCAAATACGATCAGTCACTTACCTTGTTCAGAAAGCCTTGTTTTAGATACACTAATGCCTTCATCCAAGACGGATGGCCTAGCCTAGAATGATGCAATGAGATCATCAACGGATTAACTAGAATAATTTAAAGCACAAAATAATGCTAATCAATCACAAGCTTAATGAATTCAAGTATTTAACTATGCTCAGATACAAGTCTAATGTCAATTAGATCTTATGAAAGATGATTAGATAGGACCTATGGAAGGTAGGACTTCTATCTAGCATAGGAATTGATGTAATTCTAAAGAGAATCTCTTGATTTGTTAAGGTTTTAGTAGGTTAGGGTTAATTTTAAGACCTACGAAATTAGGTAATTGGATTTGGGCTTAGGACTAGAGAGGTTAGAATTTGGGAATTAGGATTTTGAGATTTAGGACAGTTTAGGGTTGGGGTTTAAGATTGGGGTTTTGGGAAATCTACGTTCTAGGATTGGACTTGAGGGTTTTAGGCTTAGGGTTATAGATTTTAGAGAGAAATGACCAAGGATCAAAGAGGGAAAAGGGGATGAGATGGGTTGGTCGTATGATCTTGTCCGTACGGTCATGTGTGGAGGCCTGTGCGGTGGTGCGGTGTCAGTAGGCCTAGGTTTATACGGGTTTTGGAGGAGATTGAGGATGGGTTTTAGGGAAAACAAATAAAATAAAGGAGTAAAGAAAGATTGAGAGAGATTGATGAAAGTAGAGAGAAAAAAAGAAAAGAATAGAAAAGTGTAGATATTAGCTTGAAAGGATAAAATAAGAGAGATAAATAAGATGAAATCACTCATTGGCTTCACACCAGTCCAATCACAAGAGATTTTGCTTTATCTCAAAGCAAAGAGAAAAAAATAATTTTTATTTCATATGCTCAATCATGGGGAAGGGTGTAGACATCCAAGCCTTATATAGTCTCTGCAAAGACCTTTCACAAAAAGACGCTTTCAAAAAATAATAATAATAATAATAATAATAATAATAATGATAATAACAATTTCACACAAGGCGCTTAATAAAATAAAATTTGTTCCTAACTCACTAAACTCGGCAAAAATATAAGCTAAACTAAAAATAACAAATATATAAACAACTAAATAAACTAAACTATTTCATAGCTCGTGGGGTTCACGATTAAGATGTACAATGGTAATGATCCAACGGTCGAAATGGTCCACGGTAGAAATACAACAATCCAAATGGTCCAACCAAGTAACCAACATGCATATTCCAAGTGTAGGGCCTTCAAAGATGCATAATCATGCATATGCAGTATTCAACGGGCTAGGCACTCGAATTAGGCCCAGGGGACCCCATGTATGCATCACCTAGCCGTAAAGAAACGGGAGCTCTCCTCCTCCTTTGGTGTACTCTAGCTAGTGCTCGGATGTCCTCATCAACTCCCATCAACTGAGAAAAGTTTGCCTTTTGCAAAATAACATGGCGGTAATGCTCAAGGAGATCCAAGTCTAACCTCTAAAGCTATACCTCTGTGATCCACGTACAGTCTGACTCTGGCATGTTCTTCCACTTGACAAGATACTTTTGAAAACCTCTGTGTCTGGTATAAACCACTTACTCATCCAAAATATCTTCAATCTTTTCTCTTTTATTGAGTATGGATGGTAGAGAAGGCAAAGGCTAGGAAGAAGGATATGGTAAAGGTCATGGTTCGTGGGGTAGGTCGAGAAGGCTATCTTGGCCAATGTGAGGGTCGGAATAAGCACTAGAGGGTGGAGCTATTGGGCCCTTAAAGGACACAAGATCTTCCACATTAAATGTAGAGCTAATACCCATATCAAGTGGAAGTTCTACAACATACGCATTAGAACCCAATGTTCTTAATATCTTATAAGGACCAGCACTACGGGCTTGTAATTTCCTAACGGCCCCTTGCGGAATCCGTTCTGGCCTTATATGAACCATCACATAATCACCTACTTGAAATTCTTTAAACTTGCAATGAGAGTCGGCAAATATCTTGTACTTTTCGTTACTCATATTAATCTGTTTTCTAATATCATCATGCAAATCATGAATATGGTATGTGAATGCATTGCGGACTCTGAAGGTCTATGTGAGACTGACATGGGAATAAGATCTATAGGTTTCCTAGGCTTGTAATCATGTACTACCTCAAAAGGACTCATGCCTATCGACCTATTGACGAAACTATTATATATAAACTCTGCGACAGGTAGAACTGAATCCCAGGTCCTAGTATGGTCACCCACAAGACATCACAACAGGTTTCTTAAGCTTCGATTGACCACTTCTGTTTGACAATCAGTTTGAGAGTGGTATGCCGACGAGCACTGAAATCTCGTGCCCATCATGTGCCAAAGTGTCTTCCATTCATCTCTTGGGCAAATACATATTTGATGATACACACTTTTGAGGTCAATCTTGGAAAAAATCATGGCGTTGGCCATCACGTCCAACACAGCATCAAGACGCGGTAAAGGAAACCGATACTTGATTGTGATCTTGTTGATGGCCCGATTGTCCATGCATATGCGCCAAGTGCATCTTTCTTAGGCGTGAGGAGGGTTGGCACGACACATGGACTCAAAACTCTTATGAACAAACCCTTTTCTAAGAAGCTCATCAACTTGCCTCTTCAACTCCGCATGCTCCGTGGGGTTTATTCAGTAGTGAGGAGGATTTGGTAAAGTTGACCCGGGGAAAAAGTTTGTGGTATGTTGAATGTCCCGCATAAGTAGAAGCTCATCCGGTAGGTCCTCAAGGAAAACATCGCTAAACTCCTCCAATACCGGATTCACATTAGGTGACAACTTTACGCTAACGTCGGGTGTGACCTCTTGTGACGAGGGCATACACCCACCATCGAATCAGCTTTAGCCTCCCTTTCAAACTCTGGCATTTATTATGTGTAGAAACATAGGCCGAGACTTCCTCACATTTTTAGGATCACCCTTCTTGATGTCCTCTTTCTTCTCCAAGGTGCTCTTGGGCGGAAGAGGATTTAACTTTATCCTCTTACCTTCATATATAAATGAACACGTATTCGAGCGGACAGCGTATCTTTGTAAGAATCAAATTGAATGGGAATAAGACACTGCTGAGAAACTAGTAGCGAGGACGCATCAACCCATGAAACCCGATAAGATTGAGGGTAAGGAATGGGTTTCAAACCCAAAAGATTTATAGTGCTAGCAGAAACCACGTTGGTGTAGCTACCACTATCAGTTATCACCTTGCAGTTTTTGTCGCCACACTTAACGTGTGGAAAATTGAATTCCCACGCCAATCATCACTCTCTTTAACCTAGGCTAAGGCGCATCTAACAATTACAAGTAGCACGGTCTCAACTCCTTCAACTTCTTCATCACTAGCACCGATTTTAGGCTGATATTCTTCTTCACAATCGCCATGATCATTCGCATCCTCATCAAACTCACCAATTACAAGAGCCTTGCATCGCTCTTTCGTAGGGCACTGGTATGTGAAATGATAATATCCTTGGCAATTGTAACACCGGGTATGCTCACCTCCCCTCGAACTGGTACTAGTTAGACATTTGTCCCCCACATCCCTATTGTTGGGTTGAGTACCAGTTGGGGCTTTAGATTGACTCCCAAGACTAGGCTTAGCTCCCTAGGGAGTGGCCTCGACGTTGGATTCACACGTTGAATCGTCTCATGAATTGCAGTTTTAGATACCGCTCAAGATCTTTCACCACTTGATAGGCATGCTCTAGGATGTTGACATCATGAGGAATGAGCTCACGTTGAAGCTCAGGTCGGAGGCCTATCCTGAAACGAGAAAGGGTCATTAACAGGTCCTCGATGTTACAACACATCATTTATTCATCAAACTTGGCGATACAGCCAACCACGGGTATTGATCCTTGACGAAAGGATTGCCACTGATACAAAAGCTTCTGACTGTAAGAGAGAGAGAAACTTTTCCTTTAAAATCTCTTTCATCTCAACCCACAATGAGATTGGGTCATCTCTAGACCTCTACATCAACATTTGTCCAAAATAACTTGGAATGGCCCACCAACTTCATCTTGGCAAACCTCACTCAACAGCAATCGGCCATATCGTACCACTTAAAATAATGGTCCATATCCGCAAGCCAATTGAGGAAGGCCTTGGGGTCCAAACGACCATCATAATTCGAGGCCTCAATCTTCACGCTCTTCATTACCCAATCATCAAGATCATGGTCTAAATATTCTCCACGAGGTGGCTGGGTATGCACCCCGTCACGACCAACACCCTGGCCAGTGGCCACATCCTCTTCCACGCTCTTCATTACCCAATCATCAGGATCATGGTCTAGATATTCTCCACAAGGTGGCTGGCTACACACCTCGTCACGACCAACACCTTGGCCACGTCCTCTTCCACATCCTCCAACTTCACTTCCCGCTTGAGATCGGACATCTTCCCCATTATCGAGGTTTGCCTGGAAGGAAGCTTTCAACGAGATCATGTGGTTGTGGGTCTCATTCCTGAGGGCTACCAATTAGTGACTGGCGGTTCTACTTAGGCCTTGATGGTCACGAGACGATTATTGATAGCATTGATAGCCTCCGCAAGCTGTTCCGAATTCATTGTGGAGTGTAAACCAAAACCACGCCCCAGTACGAGTGGGCATAAACCGGGAGCCTAAAGGGAAACCTGGGAACTAAAGACTCTAGATGCAATCTGTTAAGAACAGTGTTTTAAATAGCGGTAGCGTGATGCGTAGCGCTTAACCCTCTATAGCGTGTAGTGTAAATGCAGTGTGTAGCGTAAGTTACACGATACTTCTATTTTTTTAATTTAAAAATATGTCAAATATAATAAATAGTGGAAAAAAAAGATATATATATATATATATGCCTAAAAGATGATTCATTTTATCAATTATAAGCATGTTCAAACAAGTTATTAGCAATCATTTATCAAAAGCCAATCCACATATATAAACCAAATCAAATAATTATCACATCAATAACTTTCTAAGCAAACCACTTTAATTAACAATGTGTAATTGAAACCACAAGTCACAATTATTAAAAGAAATAAAAATCCCACAAGTATCAAGTACAATACAAGTGTCACATTCCTCAACATTAGATACAAAGAAAACATGGAAAAAATAATTTTTTAAAAAATTAGTATAAAAAAATACATTGTAGTGTATGCTATGTACACTACACGCTACGTAGCTGTAGCGTACGAGGGATTTATGCTATTTAAGATGCTACGTAGCGCTACAGCCACGCTATGCTATGTAGCATAAGCTACGGGCGCTATTTGAAACACTGGCTAAGAATAGGAAGACTGCTAACTCTAGACATGGCAATTTGAAAACCCAACCTACATGTAACATGAAAGTCCTATGTTAGACCTAGGCTTTAATACCAAAATTTGATGCAGGACGTATAGCCTAGCCTAGAATGATGCAATGAGATCATTAATGGATTAACTAGAACAATTTAAAGCACAAAATAATGCTAATCAATCACAAGCTTAATGAATTCAAGTATTTAACTATACTCATATTCAAGACTAGATCACAACTTGTCAGTAAGATCTTATAATACATGATTAGATACGACCTATGGAAGGTAGGACTTCCATTTAGCATGGGAATTGACCTAATTCTAAGGGAATCTCTTGGTTTGTTAAGGTTTTGGCAGGTTAGGGTTAATTTTAGGAACTAGGAAATTGGGTAATTGGATTAGGGTTTAGGACTAGGGAGGTTAGCATGAGATTTAGGGTTAGGGTTTAAGATTGGAGTTTTGGCAAATCTAGGTTCTAAGATTGGACTTGAGGGTTTTAGGCTCAAGGTTATGGATTTTAAAGAGAATGGGGCAGGGATGGAGGGAAAGGAGGAGATGGGTTGGGAGGTTTGTACAGTGTAAGTAGGCCTAGGTTTAAATGGTTTTGGAGAAGATCGGAAATGGATTTTAGGGAAAACAAAGAAAATAGAGTAGAGAATGATTGAGAGAGATTGAGGAAAGTAGAGAGAAGAAAAGAAAAGTGTAGATATTACCTTGAAAGAAGAAAATAAAAGAAATACATAGGATTGAATCACACCATTGCTGCACACCACTCCAATCACAGGAGATTTTGCTTCATCTCAAAGCAAAGAGAAAGAAGAATTTTTATTTCATATGCTCAATCATGGGCTAGGGTGTGGACGCCCAAGCCTTCTATGGTCTCTGGAAAGACTTTTTACAAAAAAGACGCTCTAAGAAAAAAAAAAAGTTTCACATAAAATAAAATCTGTTCCTAACTCCCTAAACTCAACAAAAATATAAGCTAGACCAAAAATAACAAACATATAAACAACTAAATAAATTAAACCATTTCGTGGCTCGTGGGGTCCATGATCAAGATGTCCAATGACGATGATCCAACGGTTAGAATGGTCCATGATCAAAATCCAACTGTCTGAATGGTCCAACTAAGTAATCCACATGCATCTTCCCAGTGTGGGGCCTTCAAAGATGCATAGTCATGCATGTAGGGTCTTCAATGGGCTAGGCACTCAAATTGGGCCCACAGGGCCCCATGTATGCATCACTTAGCCATAAAGAAACGGGAGCTCTCCTCCTCCTCCTCTGGTATACTCTGACTAGTGCTCGGATGTCCTCATCACGCCTACTCAAAACACCCTTGGAAGAATATAAGACACCCCTAGATATGCATTGAACCAATTACTGCAGCCTCTTAGCCAGTGTTGTCAAGTGCGATCACATAAGCGACTGTGATCACAAAATCGCATACATTGGCTCAGATCGCATATGCCATGGTTGCACATGCCATGCAGGAAGTATGCTAAGGCATACAAAAGTATGCGATAATTATGCGATGGCATAACCGCATAACCATGGCATAGTCTAGTATACGGTGGCATAATTGCCAACGGTCAAATTTTTCATAGATTGTAGTAAGTTGTAACTTGTAACTTGTATTGTATGCATCAACTCATCAAGATTCAAGTTATCAATACAATTTCTATGTTTGTAGTTTTCATTTTCAATAATTACTTCTTTCTTAGTGTAACTTGGTAATCGTTTAAATTTGTTTTGTTATATATAATATAATATAACTCTTAACTTATAGATGGTCTAATAGTCAAACTACAATGAAATAGATAAATAAATTCAATCCAATCACTTGTAATTAGACATAGCTTTTCTTAATTTTTTTTAGAACTTTTTACCATTTTTTCAATTTTTTTATTTTTCAAATTAAATTATTAAATAAATATAAAAAAAAAAACATCAGCCTGAGTGATCACTTATGCAATCATGCAATGGCATAAGCGATTAGCCCAAGCTGATGGCTCATGTGATTATATGCGATTTGACAGCATTGCTCTCAGCCATCTAATAAATCCCTGGAAAACCAGATTCTGCTCCCGACTGAGAAAACACACTGTCGGAAAAACTGATGCTACCTGATATCTTAATTGTTCTCCCAAAAATATTAAGACTGAATATTTATACCCGATTAGCTACCAAGTTCTCAAAGACGGCAGCAGCTCACAGACATTGAAATCCTCTGTACATCCATGGTGAAGACATTTGGGTTGGGCCAATACATAAAATGTCTAATATCATGATGAATTACCAGATCCCTGAAATAATGAATGAAAAGATTAGTGCTATTATTGGAATCTTTAAAGCACAAGATCTCCATGAAGTTCTCCTCTGACACTTCATTTGCATCTCTTGCAGCATTTTCTTGTATACAGCCCACGTACCCACCCCAATTCACAAGGCTTAGGGTTCTCAATCTAGCTGACCATCTGATAAAGGACCTGAGTAAACTCTCTCAACCCAAATTCTATAATATCCAGATACCACGAGTAAGATGCAACCACATATTTTACACAAATGCAATATGTTAACTATTTTGAGTATCTGGCATCACTCAGATTGCTGATCAAAAGTGCAGCAGTAATTTCCAGCTAAGAGGCCAGAGCCAAGCCTCGCAAGCTAGCAATCCATAAGGAATTTTAAGCACCCATGAACCCCCATCAAGTTGGCCAACAATTGCACACCAACACCACTAATGTAACAAGCATTGTACACAAAAGTGACTGTAAATAGCAGCAGCTGTTGCAAATAAATAAATCAAAAATAAAAAAAGAGGAAGCACAGCTACAAGTTTGTGGGGATTCAGATACCCATGTTGATGGAAACAACTGAAGATAATAATACTTACGGATAGCCCACAAATATACAGGACAGAAATCCATGATCAATGCCCAAGAGGCAGCACGAACACAACTAGAAGAACTCTCCAAATTATAACAGAAACAAAGAAACATAAGACTTAAGTGTCCCTTTCAGAAACAAATAATTTAAGTTGTCTGATGCATAGGTAGAGTATGGTGATACCAATGCGTTCAGCCATGCACACTCCCACTGTTTACCTGGCATAAATTTACCTCAATCAAACCATTGGCCCCACTGTCATATTATCAAAATCAGATTTGATAACCCTAACCTTTTGATAAATGTACATCCGTTTGTTGAGTTCGGACCATTGACTATTTTTAACTTAACCAATCATTCAATGGCCACTACACAGACAGGTTCATCAGCAAAGCCTAGGTAGTGATCCATCTATGATTCTACAGCGAGCCCATCGTTTGGAGGGTTTGCATTGAGCTACATGTAGAACAGCTGCATCCATGCTCGTGGACTATTATCTAGCAGAGTATCAAATTATTCATAAATAATTGGTGCTGCACAACCTGTCTACAAATGGCCACATGTATAAATGCATTTGAGTACTTGAAAATTAAAAACATATCCGGAGGCAGGACTAGACTGGCAGAACTGTTTGGTGATTCCTTAACTGCTAATTGAATGGTGAATAACAATTGAGGATTTAATTTTCCATGAAGACTGGATAACAGGATTAAATTAGTCAGACGTCAAGGAACATGTGTTTTTGGGAAAATTGTCAAGACAGGTCCCTTTTATATAAATAGTCCGAAAAGATAACCAGAATCCCATATAACCTTAGAAGTCCTACATTTGAATGAGACCCTATCTTTGGGCACTAGCAAATCTTTGATCGCCCGTTGATGGTTCTCTTAAAATTACCCATTTTACAAATTATAACAGGTTCCCAGCTACATCCTTCAATATGCCAGTCCTAAGGACTAGCAACAATATGGTAGTCATAAGGACTAGAACAGAAGATACACACCACACTAAGACATGTTAATCTAATCAAAAGCAAGATTGTTGAAATTGAATCAGACAGAAAAATAGACAACATTGCCATTTGCCTCAAGTGCAATAAAGAATCATTCCAATTCAACATGGAAACCAAACATAGAAAATTTCTAAAGGAAGCTATCCATGTGGAGAGAGAGGTATCAATCAGGGGGAATCACTCTCATAAAAGCTGCACTGCCTCCCAACTTCATATTTTCTTTAAGATAAATACTTTTGTGCAGAAACTTGAATTGCTTCAAAGAGATTTTCAGTGGGAAGGCAAAGGTGATAAGAGCAACTACCACCCAATCAAGTGGAGCAAAGTCCAGCAAAGCAAAGTGGACAGGGGCTTGGGATCAGATGAATGAGGAAGAGAAATTGGAGCCTCCTCAGCAAGTGATGGTGGAGGTCCCAAAAGAGCAAAATGCTCTTCGGAGGATAGCTACGAGCAAGTACAGGGAAGAAAACATGGGGTGGAATTTGGGCAATGGAAGGGGATGAAATGGGTTAGGATTGTGGGAAAACAAAAGCAAACTAGGGATGCTCAAGGAGAAGTACAATTAACAATCTTTTCAAAAGAAGGAACAAGGATACCTAGATTGTGTGAGAAAAAAGTATGTGGCGCGGTACTTCCTTAGATACACAGTATGCTAGAGGTAGGATCATGTCGGTCGCTCTCATACATGCACTAAGTATTACGCAATAAGCTTTACATATGATTTTCAATAAGCTTTACATATGATTTTATGTTGTGATTTACATATAAAATGATGAATATTATTAGTATAGATCACACGTGCATAGTATTATACCATATGGTTATCATTGCATAAATCAAAGTGTAACCATGTTCTAAATGTATATCCATATCGCAACTTAATTAACATTAATAGTATAAAACCAAAATTTTGGATTGCTAAAAATTTCAATCCAAATTCAAATGACCCATGGTCTAGATCGCCGACTCAAAATAGAAAACATAGGGGAATTGGGGATTTAGGTAACACTGAGAAGGAACTCGACTAAAAGTTTAAAACGGTAATACGAAGGAAAAAAAAATGTGAAGCCATATGGGAGGGAGAAGAGCCTCATATGAAAGTCTTCCCCCTATATTGTTGTGGAAAAAACACTTACACAATCAATGCAAGCAAAGCAAAACCACAAAAGAAAATAGCAAACCAATACAAAGAGATAAGAGGAACAAAGATTTGTGTGGTTCAGCAATATACCTACTCCATGGGCAACAAGACAAAATTATATCTTCACCAATACAAAAGAAATCAAAGAGGACAAGGCTTACCTCTCTCTACCACTCTCCCACCATACAAAAGGAACTCTCTGGAGGAAGACAACTTCTCTCTACATGTGTTTCCCCTTTTAAAGACAAAACACAACCCATGAGAGGCCACAAGTCCCAAGCCTTCTAAAACTAAGCTTTATGTTGTTATGGCACAAGAGGGAGAGGTATAGGAAACGCACGTGTTTCATGTGCAAACAACCGCCACCTCAACATTAGGTGGCTGCCATAATAGGTTCCCTAGTGCAGGAGGTAACATAGTCTGAAACATAAAATTGAAAAGATATCGCAAAGATGATGAAATGTAGAACTAATCTCAAAGGATGGAGAATCTTAATGAGGTCTTCATCTCTCAAGGAGGGAAGGTTTGGGAGGACATTCGTATCTAGAAAAGGACATTAAATGTTTCATTCTATACTTATTCCTTCTTCCAACCGCTGATATAAGTAGACCCCCTTGTCCCTTTCTTCGCTTTCTTTGGCCAATCCTAGGGATGAACCATTCCTATTGATGACATGGTGAAGAAGACCCTTACTTAGGACCACCTAAAACTTCAGGCCTTCCGGGTCATAGTGTTCCAAGCATATGTTTCTTGTGGAAGGAAAGGAATTGGTCCATTACCTGCTCTTCCAATGCTCAAAGGATATGAAAATATCAGATCCCTTCAAGATAAAATGGGTTTTTCAAGAAAACCTCAATGGTGTTATGTCTAGTTGGGGAGGAAGGCCATTCAAAGGAAGGGGTAGGATCCTTTAGAAAATGCCACCACTAGCCCTATGTAGGTAGTTGGGAAGTCTTGAAGGAAAGGAATAATCAAATTTTCAATGAGAGAAACAGTTCCAAGGAAAAAGTAATTGTTTGAACCAAAGGAAACCTAATAAACTGGACACGCAGGCCAAATTTTGGGGCATTTCGACGTGGGACTTCTATTGTGAGTGGTCTTTGGTAGTTAACAATGAAGCTTATCATCCGAATATTATGTCGCAGTGGAAATGCTGCCTGAAGGATTGGCCAAAGCTGAATTTTAACAAAACCTCCAAAGGAAATCCGGATTTTGCAAGTTGGGTGGAATATTTTGTGGCGGTAAATGCCACATCATTTGCACTTTCTCTAGACATGCTGCATCAAGACGCATTACGGGTGAAAGCTCAAGTTCTACAAGAAGGGCTAAGATTGGTTGATGAAAAGGATTGCGGACCGGCAATCATCAAAGACAATTCCTAAAACATAAGAATCTAGGCAACTAGAGGGAATCCAAGTATGGAAGCTCTTATGTGTTTTCTATTAAACTCATTTCCTAGCTTTGAGTCCAAAAACATCCTTCTGCCCATGTGGGTATGGAGGCAAATGAGACAACCAATGACTTAGCTAAAGGAGGGTCCTCCTTCCCTACTCTCATTGTACCGAACTTGTTCCCCATCCTCAAATGTACCTTTCTCCATTTTCAACAAAAATTGTGCTCTCAAAAAGATTTACATATATGCTAGTTTGTAGTCCAAAAAGTATTGCATGTACGAACATGTTATGATAGTCTTGTGCACTATCTATCTGCATATTATACCCTAAACATTTTATCCATCTTCTGCTCTCCCCAAAGCCCTTCATCTTGTCTATTTTTACCTATCTTCTCTGCACCTAACATTCCTACTTTCTTCTTTTTTTTGGCTTTTCAACATTTTTAACATTTCCTCCCAATCTTGTTCTACGTGACTGCGCATCACCTTGCCATGATGAAAGCATGTGAGGACAATTTCCAGCCAAAGTTGCACATTGATCTTTCTAAGGGCCCTTTTGGATCATAAGCAACTTTTCTTAAGCCACTTTACCTCAAGTAGCTTATGTTGGCTTCTACTAACTTAGCGAATAAGTATGTTTGGTGAATAGCATACTTATCACCAAAAAGTAAAAAAGTGTATTTGGCTTCCAACATCAATACATCATATAAATAATTTTTTAACATTGCATTATTTGAGATTTTCGTGGATACGGCCTCATGTGGCCATCATCACAAGCACAATGGGGACTAGTTACTATTTCTGACATCACTTAAACAAATGCAATCCAAAGCCATTAGAAAATCATAATACAAATCTAAATAAAAACTTAAATTCAAATACAAAAAATAAATCAAAGTATCCACAATCATATTTAAGAGTTCGATAAAACACCATAAGCATTAATGAAGTTAAAAAGGGAATCCATGACATTTTACCATGTGTTTAAATGATCTCAAACTATTCACATCTCCCGCCGTTGTTGTTGACTTGCATCCACATTTAAAGTGGATGGCTCAGCACCTCCATCGTCATCATCCGGTACCACCATATCCCCCCTCTAGTACATCTCTAATATTAGATCTTATCGAACATGACACCTCATGAAATTGTGCACAACACATTGTGGTGACTTCACTAGTTCGAAAACCTGAACTTTGGCATCCGTTATTCCATTTCTTATTTCTTATTGGTTGCAGATAGCCTACATATGACCAAAGGGCATTAACAAAGAAATGAAAATACTAACATTAACCACAATCCAAAACATAGCACAAGTTAATCTACACAACATGGAAAACTTGTTTGAACGTGTGCTTTTCTAAGCACTGAGACTTGAGCGCAAAGACCTCAAACCATAGCACTACCATCATTTGTACATACACCATTGTAGTTGGAACAGCAGCATACGTGTGACTTCTAAAACAAGTGGTCAATAAGAATTTCAGAAAGAAGAAAGGAAAAAAGAAAAAGAAAGGAAAATGTCCGTAGTGGAGACTCCCATGGACCATAGAATGTAGAAAAACCATGCAATTTTTGCACCTTAGGAGATCAATACCCAGGTCCACCAAATGGATGGCCTCTATCTTAACAGTCATGGCCAAGCATACAGGTGGGGAGCAGAAATCAAACTAAGACAAGTTGTCAAGGGGAATCGAAAAGAAAAATCCCACAACTCCAAAACCATCAAATATTACTTACAACACAAAGAAACCAATTTTATCTATGCAACCAAATCAACCTAAATTACAATCTAAACCTATCAATCTTTCCTTCTCATTCTCAACCTCCAGCTGCGGCAACAACATCTGCCAACAATGGCTTCCAACTCTGCCAGCCAGCTGCTGCACAATCTCTCGCTCTCCTCTCTCCCTACAACCCACATGAAAAGCCCAAACCCTAACCCTAACCAAAAAAATAAAAAAAAAATACACCATGAAACAAAGGGTGGGAGGGAGGGAGGGAGGGAGGGAGGGACGAGGGAGAAGAGAGAGAGAGAGAGAGAGAGAGTGTGGAGGGGCACACCTAATCGGATGGAAGATGAGCACCTAGTTGGAATGGAGGAATGGTGCACTTGTTAGAGAGAGAAGAGCCTTCCCTCCAGCAACTTTTCCCAAAAGCCAAAAAGCAATATTTTTTTTGGCTTTTTCTAAAAGGTCCCTTTTTTGGGGGTTATGGCTATTTGCAAGTTAAATTAATAAGCAACTTTTAATGATGAGCTTACCAGGCTAACTTTTCAAATATAAGTAGCTGATTTGTTGCTGTCAACAAAAAAAATAAAAAAAGCTACTTGTTAGGGTGTAACTGAATAGGACCTAAAAGATTGTGATAGTTGATATGCAGCCCTTTAGAGTCTGGCACAACCTTGCAGTTAGTCCAAAATTCCCAAAAAGGGCCTATCAGATGGTCTAGCATGACCGTTCAAGACTTCGAGTAGCCCAATATGTGTTCAAAAGAGCGACATTTAATGTGATTTGGTGGGCCAAATCTACTGAATCTTTTATTTGCATTGTTTTGAATTTTTATCCGGGGGCAGCTTAGCCTTTTGTAATTGTACAATGATTCCTCATCACCACCTCTTCCTTTCTCCTTGCCAATTAATTATTGTTATTTCTCATCAAAAAATTATAAACAGGCAAAATAAAGCAAAGAAGTTGGTAAGATGAGAACTCACAAAAAGCAAGAAAGCTAGTTGTATTAGAGGGTTCTTAATCATGATCAATGAAGCAACCTAGAAAAACATTCCTTAGCAAGAGAGCTTGTTTTGTTTATCCCCCAAGAGGGTTTTATTTTTATTTTATTTTATTTTTTGAATGGTAACCACCATGTTATTCCAAAACGAAAAATATTTTTTGTGCAAGACCAATGATGAGCAATCATTCAGTCAACAAAAAGAATTCTCCCCCAAACATTCCTAACGGGACTCAATAGTCACATTCACAAAGCTATTAGTAGCCTGAACCCAACTCCACTCACTGTCTCAACCACTAGCCACTTAGCCTTCATGAAGGCCTCCTCTAGGGAGCTAGACCTATTCCAAAATGTGCTGTTGTTACACTTTTTCCAAATTGCTTCTAAAAGAGTGTGATGCGTTAGGATTCTCTTTTTCCTTACTCTTCTACCAAAATGCCACATGCTAAAGAAGTCCCCTATTGAATGAGGCATCTGCATCACCCAGTCAACACAAAAAAAGCACAAAGAACTACCAACCTTGATGGATATATAAAGAACACAAAAATCCTGTCTCTCCTTTAAAGCATGCAATAATCTACATGGAAGCCCATCAACATCATAACCCATCTAATGAGTAATGACATTTGGAAAGTCCAATTCACTATCAAGCTTTGTTGGAAAATTAAGAGACTACGGAATCTGAAAAGGAAAAAAAAAAAAAAAACATTTTCAGTGCTGGTATACGACACTATTTGGTCCATCCACATCCAGCCCTTAGGTTGGCAATTATTTGTTGTGAAATTTAGTTCAAGAACTCCAATAGAGATGGCTTCCATCCACAAACAACTGTCCTTGTCATCCCCAGTTTTCATCACCACTTTACAGATTGCAGCTAATATGCAAGTTATCTCCTCGGATGGATGGAGATGGATGGGTGTTCCCTCTTAGATTTAAGATTAATTAGTTGGTTTCTTGTGGAACAATAAAGTTTGTCAAGCATATGGCCAACACGGTGACATGTAGGAAAAAGATTGCATTGCTTGATGTGCCTGATCTACACAATTGAAGGAAATATAGAAACATGGAGGATGCAGTCCAGACAAAAAAAAAAAAGAGGATACAACAGTTGACATCCTTGCAGAACGACTTTGTTCCTATGACTCAACACTGGGTACACAAAAACCCAACAAGAATTGATGTGAAAATTAGTCGATCACTAGAACGGGTCATTTACATAAATGATGAATCACTCAATTTTTTTAAAGTCTTCAGTTGAAACATTATTAGGAAGAAAGAAAGGAAGGAAGGAAGGGGGGGGAAGGAAAGAAAGAAAGAAAAGAACTTCATTAGCTGGCTGCAAATAGTTGATTTAATAAAAAAAAAAAATCAAGAAAAGAATTAAATCAAGCTTTTGGATGGTGGCTTCATAGCAATGCCTGAGTTCACCATCAAGATAAAAGTATATAAAGAATGCTTGAGAATAGCTGCATCTGTATTGAATATTAACAAAAGGCTGTCTTAGCAAATGCTTGAGAATGACAGCATCTTTGCCTTGAATATTAGCAAAGGGTTAACAAAAATACTGAGCAGAAGCAGCATCAATCATCCCTCAGAAATGAATGTGATCAAAAGAGAAGAGAATAAGGAACGTGTCAAAGCAATAAAAGGGTAAATTAAAAGAATGTAATGTGATCATCATCAAAACATGGAAATTACCACAAATCTTAATAGGAGCTTCCAGCTCTAAGAGATTGGGCTGGCTGATGAATATCTCCTTGGATGTGAAGCAGAGCTGACGTATTTCTGCCTCTGTAAGCTGCACCTGTTTTGGGGTCCTGCTGTTCTTTGCATCTAGAAGCCGACGTATGATGTCATCCAACACGCCCTCGTCCATAGGCATCTGTATTTTTTCTTTCTCGGAACAACCAAAAACCCCAGCCCTTTTCTTCTCCCTGCATAAGCCGATCAAAAGGAAAGAAGTTAAACGATGAAGAGAGGAAGTAAGGGATGGGAACGACGACTTTTGTACGATTCCTGATCAACAGCTAAAAGATATTCGACGGAATAATAGGGCTTTTCCTTTAATAAAAAAGAAACAAGGAAAAAAAGAGGTGAAGAATCGCGAGGGAATAATAACAACAGTAGCGGAGAGCGACGTCTGGAGCGAAGGAAGGAATCCCACGTCCCCTTTCTAGTCTTCTCTTCACAGACAAACGATGAAGTAGGGGTTGGTGTCCGATTCGACGGCGTTGGGCAGCAAAATTCCGGCAGTGGAAGACGAAAATTCCGTCCGCCTCTCTCTCTCTCTCTCTCTCTCTCTCAGCGCAGTCACAGGGAACGGTCACGGGAGATGAATGGATAGGAGCCCTGTGGGCTACTGGCCGCCTCTTCCCGCCCTCTCTCTCTCTCTCTCTCTCTAATCCGCAGGGTGAGAGGCCTGGAAGCACGTCTGAGAACCGTGTCCAGCCCTAAGGCCTTTCGATCATGGCGATCGCAACTCGCGAGTGTAGGCTTTCGCAGCACAGACACTATTCCCACGAGCGTCAAAGTAGCATGTGCGTGAGATCTAAGCCGTTCATATGATGGAGCCCACTTTCTATATTCATCGTCCAAAAATCAAGCCCATTCTGCCTTGTACGGACGAAAAAATCATGTTACAAGAGGAAGCCATATACGTGTGGTCCAACGATCAACATGCTATGCTGCCCTACTTTTCTAGACCGCTGCGTAAAATTGATCGGCCCAACCAACTGTCTAGATCTCATGCACGTGCGACACTGGCGCCTGTGATTACAATAGAGCGCCATCCGCGTTCGCGATTAGCCGCGACATAGCCAAGATCTTCTTCCCCCACACGTGCTACACAAAGTCAACCTCACGTGCAAAAAAGGCCACGTGTCTAATAAAAGATCCGGGAAGAGTTGCACGAGATCAATCTCATACAACGCGCTCGAGTGAGCAATTGGACCCCGCGTTGCTTTTTCAGTTCGTGCGGGTGGACCACCCTTATTATCCAACTCATTGATGTCTGGGACCCCACAATCAATAGTGCACGGGGCAAAATTATCCCACATGGAAAATTTCTGATGCTGGACGCAAAAAAATGCGTTTGATCTTATTTTAGTTAGTCTTGGCATTCTTGTACACCGACATCATATTTCTTTTTTATAATAATTATGAAAATTTTTAACATCCAAAAAACTCTTGAATATTGAAAATAATTAGAATGAGATTAACTCATTGTTTAGGCGTCTACTAATTAAGTCGTGCTCCTAATTCGATAAGACATTCAAATACCAAATGGAGTAAAGCATGCAGCAAAAGCAATGTTAGTACATGAATAGATCTTGGTAAGGGTGGTAAGGGTGTGTTTGATTAGGCTAAACCTGCAATAAGAAAATGCAATATTAAAATGATTGAATGTCAAAGAAATTGCTTTAATACTTGCCAGGGGAAGAAATTTTCAAAATTTTCTTCAATGCGATCATTCACGATGTTTGGATATCTTCCAATATTTCAACGAAACTAACTATGAACATAAACTAAATCAAGATCTTTTTATCGAGATGATAATTAATATTAAGTGTCTAATCTTATGAACAGTTTAGATGGCACATATAATTCATCATTGGTTAAAAGAAAATGTCAACTAGGCATCTTCTTCTTTTTTTTTTTATCATGTGGAATGAACCATATGAGTTTTGGATACACTTCCATGACTGATGGGCATGGTGGATTTAACACATATTTGTATGGGGCCCACGTA
This sequence comes from Magnolia sinica, assembly GCF_029962835.1. Lineage (NCBI taxonomy): Eukaryota > Viridiplantae > Streptophyta > Magnoliopsida > Magnoliales > Magnoliaceae > Magnolia > Magnolia sinica. The sequence continues at coordinate 130,411,695 of NC_080575.1, read as the reverse complement.
TCTAATGGTGCATGTATATCTTATTATATACATCAAAGAAATATGTGAAATTCTCGATCATTTCCTTTCTTGTTACTAAATACGTATTAAAATATCAAATAAATGAAAATTCCAATATCATTAAATGGCATAATTTCATTCCATCTTTCCCACAAAATTCAAATGAATGTTATAATTTATCGCTAAGTTCTTCTATGAAGAAGATTCATTAAACCTGACATGCCATAAAGATGTGCAGCGATTATAAATTATTTATCTCATGACTACATTTATATTTGACTATTAATTCCTATGTTTGATTTATTATTAATAAAATCATAATAATAACATTTTTGCATTAATGTTAGGTCATTACTAAAATACATTAATATCATTATTTGGATTCTAAAAATTCAAGTCAATGTAGTAAAAAAGTGCAATTATTACAAAATCCATTACCTAGTTTGCATTTGATTGTAATTTTCATATTTAACTTGAATGTGGTAAAATCATAATGATAACATTTTTCATTTCAATTATCATGACAATTAGCGAAACAAATAAGCCCTATATTAAAGTTTTTAAAATTTATAAAGTTTTAAAATGTGTCTTTTATTTTTTTTTGAATAATAAGTGGTAGACTGATGTAATTGATAACAAATATTTATAAAGTCGGTGTTCCTACATATAATCGTAGTTTCTTCATATAGTAATCATGAGAGTTTCTTCATAAAAGTCTTAAAACTTATTATTTTTCAATTAGTACAATATAAGTTGTTCTCACTCAATATTTCATCTTCAAGTGATAGCCAAATTCAATTTGTAATAGCTAATTTAGTGGCAATGAAAGTTTACTCCTCAACAATATATGTAGGTCTTATTTATGTATGTCGTGTTACTTAGACTAATTATTCTTGTGGAGCATTAGAGCAGGGAGAAATTATTTTGCTTGTCCCAAATGTGAGATACTTGAAAGTATGTGGTGGCATATGCCGCACACATGCGGTACTTAAAAATGTATAATGGTTCATGGAGCACGTGGGGTGATTGAAAAAGTATGATGGCACTAACTGCAGGTGTTTCATATGTACAATTTGACACGAGTGATAAATGCAACCCCTGCAGAATACTTATAGATCTAATATGAAATTTTTATGGTACTTGATCAATGACAATTGTACGCATGGTATGCTAGTACATATGGCATATGGGTGATACAAAAAAAAATAGTACAATATGTATAACAGAAGGCCCTGCAAAAAGCAAAAAGGTAGGCATTTTATCATTACTTTTTTAGCTTATATGCGTTAAGGTAGTATATGCACCATAAACAAGAGGACTACATGAGACTAGTTCATTAAGGGTTAGGCTTTTGCTACTGAACAACCCATGATATTCAATGTTGAATGAGTAAAGATTAACTTCACCTCGTGTGTGTGCAATTTGACGACAAAAAAAAAAAAACACTGAGGAAGTAACGAAGCCATAGCAAATTATTACCATTCAACTAATAAATATATAACATTTAATTGTTACTCAAGTAATGTTGGAGCATTAGTTGGTGCTACTAGTGCAAAAGATGTTGAGGAATCCCTAATTCTCATTTAACAAAAAAGAAAAATCCAAGGATTTTATGTGTATGATCTTTTATTATTAGAGATTTTTTACACATAAGCCAACAACAGGGCCGCGTCGCATCAATCGTTTAGATCATTATATTGTTGGCCCAATTATCAACCGAGATGATTTACTCAACTAAGCAAACCATGGTGCAAGAATTTCATTGATTGAATGTTCATATATAACCCTTCTAAACGATGACATTTCCTTACACTCGCCGATTGTTTACAGGCCATGAACCAAAATCTCCAAGTGTAAGTACTACTCTAGAATCATAAGCATTACAACAATGTAGTTTTTTTAATAGATGTTTCAAAATAATGACCGGACATGTTTTCTCTCTTCGTTCAATCTTACCTATTTATTTTTCATACAATTAATTGATGTTTATGATCATATAATTAGTATAATTTTTACACCATGGTTTACTCATGGATAAATGAATGAATGGTTTGAATTAGTGACATGTCGTCCTATGTCTTATTTAAAAGTTTTAGAGACATTAGATGTTCACAATATACACCCCACCCCCCAAAAAAATACACACACATTATTTATAGGTCACGAACCAATATCTCCAAGCGTAAGTACTACTTTAGAATCATAAACATTACAAAAGTGTGGTCTTTTCAATAAATGTTTGAAAATAATTATTAAACCTATTTTTTTCTCTTCGTTCAATCTTGCCTATCTATTTTTCATAAAATTGATTGATATTTATGATCATCTTATTGCTGTAGTTCTTGCACCATGATTTTCTCGTGGATGAATGAATGAATGGTTCGAATCAATGACATGTTGTCCCATGTCTCATTTTAAAGTTTTCGGGACATCAGATGTTAGCAATCCCCCTGCCACAACACACACATGTATATATTCATTTAAAATATTGGATTTTAAAAATTCTAATTAGTCATTTAAATAATATCAAGTTTTAAAACAAACATAGACTAATTGTCAAGATTTTACTTCATATTTGTGTCATCTAATCACTACAATTATGCGATGACTTCATCCAACACATAAAGCCTCTTTCAATCTAAAAAAAAAAGAGTAGAGAGCCACTATCAAACCCAAGATAAGATTAAGTGCGATCACTAGATAATTGCCTAAAGAATGAGCTCAACATGTGGGATGTATGATGAAGGGAGTAGGGGAGAAACAATTCTCAATTCCTCTTCTCTTCACTTTTTCCTCTCTATTATTTTTCTTACACACCGGATGCCTTAGTGTGGGTGAGGACATGCCAAGGGCCTCTATTCCTCATAACTTGATCTGTTTATGAGGAATCAAAATTGTAGAGGGTATATCTATTATGGTCTTCCCATCCATTTATAATTTATATATGCCATGTACTATTAAAATAAAGGACAACATATCTAAAAAGTATAATTGTTAGTAAGTATTGCATGTCTTTGTAAAAAGCCTAAACAATAACAATGACATCTTATTCGTAGTTTAATGCGCTTATACATATATTCCATACGACAAACATGCCAGATGTGTGGCCATTTAAATTTTATCACCTCACACGTGCACATGTGTCACAAACATAACATATGCAACCATCCACATTAAGCTCCTACGCTTGCTATAGTCCATCCATACTCATGGGGTTGGTAATCGACTTGACTAGGGCTAGTTTAGGGCTAGTAATGGGCCGAGTTTATGTCACATACAAGGGTACCCATATTCATATATACCAATGGGCACTACACCCATATCCATGCCCATGCCAAGCCTAAAAATGAGTACCCATACTCGTACCTATTAGAGCGCGTTGTATTCATTTGTAGCTTGACATGCAAAAAAAAGTCATCCATACTTATATTTATCTCCATCATTATAAATCGGTGTGTATATTAGCAATTAGTCCTTCACTCTTACTCTTTGCAAGAGCATTGCAATTTTTTATTCCATGCTTTAATCTTCCCTTTCAATTGTTGTACATGTGAGGTCACCGTCGTGTGTATATGCCACCCTCCAATTCACACATCAAGTAAGCCTCACCGCAGTGATGGAGCACCTTAAAAAAAAAAAAGGCTAATTCAATCATCAAGTGAGTCACACCATAGAAAATAATGGATAATCACACAAAACCCCTAATTCACTTGGTGACACATATGATAGTTGAATTTATTTAGGGCCCACTTTCATAATGAGCAACCCTATAGAACAAGTTGAATGGCATGCATACTAAACACACCATGGTGGGTCCCAAATGTTAAGTATTGTAGAATTAACTTATGTTACAATGTTGTAGATGAAGTCATTTTTTTAAATAGTTTTGTGAAATGAAAGATGCCCATTATTCTCACTAACTATTGATCAATTAGAGTAGCATGTGTGTATATGTGCACACGTGTGCATATGTGTATATGCATATACATATTAGTAGTAATAGTAATATATGCTATAATTAGGTTTTGGCTTGGTTCGAATATGCTGGGGCATACCATACCTAGCTTAATTATTAATGTGCTTTGAGTTAATACCAAAATTCATATCCACACTCATTTAGTTACACCTATGTCTGACCCATACCAAATTGGGTTTGGGCACCTGTTGGACATTCCTAGCCCATTGCCACCATAGCAATGTTGGGGTTGTCCCTAGTCCTAAAAGCCTTGGCCGTGGCCCTAGTGGAGCTAAAAAGGTATTGGCCATGGGAGACCTTCAAAAGATTTAAGTGATAAAAACTTTAAAATAGATTAATTAAATAAATTATTGAATATGTCATCCATTCATGATGATTTCCATTATATAAATGGACTTAGTCACAGAACACGACTATATATTCAAGAGTTCCCTTCAAATTATATATATACATGAATGATAACAACAATTTCACAGGTGTCGGATGGCCTTAAAAAACTTGAAATGATCAAATATTTAAAATAGTTGAAAAATAAAAATAAAATTATTGAATGTCCCCCATCCATGATGGTTCCCATTATATAAATGGACCTAGTCATTGAACATGACATAGATCCAAGATTACCCTTTGAATCGTGTATATACATGGAATGGTAACTATAAGTTCACAGGTGTCTTTAACCCATCCATTTTGGCTATCCAAACAATAGCCCACTTGATGATTAGGTAGGCCAGTGACTTTGGCTGGGCTATTTGTTACTGGTTTGGGCTTAGATTTTAAGTATGGACTTGGCCCTTAAGCCAGGTTTAGGGGTCAAGCCTTGGCCTCACTATTCGGGCTACCTTGGTTTGGGCATTGTAAGGTGTTTAACAAAAAAATAAATAAATAGAATAGCTAGTCTCAATATGCCTATGCTAGTACAAATGGATTTGCATAGCCCATGCCTGATGCGATTTTGCTCACGTTCAAATAGACACTTGAAATATGACCTGCTAAAACTTTTAAATGATATGTAGGATGCTCACTCGTTTAATAATCACTCATTAATAAGGACAGTTCAACAGCTCACACAATTAGGGCCCGCCATGTTGCAAAAATCACACCATCACTATGAAAACAGACAATCAAGATCCATTTGAAAACAAAATAAGTCGAATCACCACACTGAAACATATAATGGATTGCTTATAATCCCAGGGAAGCACTCTTAGTTGATGGTGCCATCTAATCCGTAGGACCAACCACTCAAAATTGTGCAATTGATGAGGTAAGGCCTTATTGTGGTCACGTCCTTGCCCATAAACCTGGTTAGTCCACTCTCTGGGCCAGGCACAGATGAATGAAAATAGCATAGTGTTGCAAAATCAAGCAATGTTCCACATGTAGCGCCTATGAGCTGACCCATTGGCCTGATTTGTGTGCCAAGTAATAGCTTGGTTTTGACTTGTACACTTGAAAAGTGGGATGAGACTTAACTGAGACCTGAAACTAGCAATGTGGGTGTTCCCTAACTGTGTGGCCCACATTGTTGCATGCATTCTATATCTACATCGTTCATTTGTTTTGGTAACTCATTTTTATGGCATGAGCCCAATAAGGAAGCAAATAAAGATCTCAAGTGGACCACACCACAAGAAATGATGGTCATTGAATGCCCACCATTAAAAACTTCCAAGGATCCATTGTAATGTTAATTTACATCCAACCTGCTAATAAGGTCACATGGACCTGAATGAAGGGAAAAAACAAATATAAGCTCATTAAAAAAACTTTGGTGACTTAGACATAGCTTTTAATATTCATTTATTATTGTTTCCTATAGTGTGGTCCACTTGAGACTTGCATCTACTTCATTTTTGGGTTATACCATCAAATGAGTTAACAAAATGGATAGACACCATATACAACGCCCGCATAGAGATGGGCCCCGTGGTTAGGGTATTACTAGGGTTGGTCACAATTAAGCAATGTCTTGAAAAGTGGGAGCCTATTCCAATTAATTCTAATTTTGGATTCTAATTGCATAACACAACCGCAAGGTAAGTTGTATGTATGGCAAAACTCTACAGCCCACCAGTATGTATGTGTTTTATCCACGCTGTTTATTCATTTTACCATGTTATTTTAGGACACAAGCTCCAAAATGAAGTAGATCCAAAGCTCAAAGTGGACTACCACAAGAAGCAGTTTGGATTGACCACTTACTATTTAAGACTTATTAGGGCTAGAGAAATTATAGATCAAGCCTATATTTGTGTCTTCCCTTCGTTAGCGTCTTTGTGATCTTATGAACAATTTTTTTTTGTACAATGGCCTTAAGGTATGACAGGAGCAAGGGTTCGGCCTCTCTTCTCTATTTTTATTTTTTATTTTTTAGGGATCACTTTTTTCTTTTTTGTATAACAAAAAATGCCCATCTACTAGCTACTCTTTAATACGGTGGTAGCTTGTCTCGGAAGATGAAATGTATGTTTAAATAGGGTATTGTGGGTCCCATTAAACTATGAATGAGCTTATTCCTTGGCTGATCTGATTCATTTATTTTAATCAGACAATTGTAAACTATAAAATGGTGTTTTCAGTTTTCATAAATAAGTTATCTATATCTATAATAGCATTAATATTCTTCATTAATTCTGAATTGTTTCCTCCGGTGTAGTCTATCCGTGATGAGTTATGCTCTTAAATTTTAGTCGATGACACGAAATTAAAACCTCTTTCATGTGAATAGGTTGGATTTGCTTTATGACGAGTCGGTGGGACCTACATAAGATCTCAGATGGGTTCTTGTGGGGGCCCTACCACGGGAAGGCTATTAGGCATTTTCCTTCTTCTCTTCTCCGTCTTTTTTTTTTTTATATATATAAAGGGAGGGACCATACCGGGAGTTGATACTTTTTTAAAAAATTTTTTATGGTTGGTAGTTATACAGATTCCCACCACTCTTCGGGGGAGACCACAACAATCTTCGTTGAAGCTCAATACACTCTTTAAGCTGAAAACAGTGAGGGTTTTTTTTTTTTTTTTTTTAATTTTTATAACAGCCAAATGTAATTTCTTTTGTGTGCTATGTTTGTTTTCTTTAGTGGGTATCAATGGTCATAGTTTGTAAAACAAAATAGGGAGTGGTGGTTCCATTTATAGTTGTTTTTTTTTTTCCCGGTTGAGTATGAATGTTGAAAGTTTGTGAAATGGAGGAGGGTATGAAAGAATAATATAGTTGATGAATTTTTGTAATGAAAAAAATGTTGTAATAGAAGAATGGTATAATGGATGAATGTTGTACTGTGGTCCATTGATATTCACTGTATGGATCACTGATATTCATTGCGTGGATTGCCGATATTCATTGTGGATCGCCGATATCACTGTGACAGTCATAACCAATGTTGTTAAATAGCATATGCGATCGTGCATGATTGCATATGCCTGTGCGCATATGCGATCGCACACTTCTTTTCTTTTTAACATTTAAAAAAAAATAAATTAAGGGGATAAATTAAGAAAAAATGAATAAATTATTATATGTCATTGGCCCTTGAAATACATTTAATTTAAGTAAAATAAAATCAATTACATAATGAATTAAATATTAAGTCATCATTCATTAGCAATTCTACAGTCTATAATATAGTTAACATTTAACAAATATGAAATATCAATATTCAACATTCGACACTATATATACATAATACATCAACAATCAACATTAACACACTTAGTAAACAACATGAAGAGGTTATTTATTTATTATTCATCTAATCATATACTATATACATTGATCTAGTTGTCATTGTGACATATCACCACCAGGTCCACTACCACCACCGCCACCATCATCGTCATCATTTGAGTCATATCTTTCTTTCACATACACTTCTTCTTCTTTTATTTTTTCATCATCTGATTGTACGAATACTTCATCGACATCTAATGGTGGATGATCTTCAACTTGATCATCATTATCACCATCTCCTTCTTCCATCTCCTCGATCTCTTCAACAGGTTGACAGCTACTACTCGTCCCCCGGCTCCCCCCATCATTCACCTTTGAGTGGTACCACCTTTGGCAGGTGTTGATCCGTATGTGACATCTTCAACTTGTGCCCATGTCTAGTTATTTTCGGCAAATATTAGGTCTTCCATTTCTACGAGCTACTCGTTATCTGCATCTAACTCATCTAAGCAGATAGGGTCAAAGAAACTGGATTTTTCTTTCCTAGCTTGGAATCATTCTCCTAATTTTTTATTGTATTGAACGAAAACCAAGTCGTTGAGCTTTTTTTGTCAAGGCGATTCTTTTTCTTGGTATGAATCTGCAAGAAAGAAAACACATTTGGTATTAGCTATTTAGGTTATTAATTTAGCTTAGGCCTTACACTGAAAAAATTGAAGTTTACAATTACTAAACAGTCTAAACTTACAGCCTCGAATGTGCTCCAATTACGCTCGCAACTACTGGCAGAACATATGAGTCCAAGAATCCTCATAGCCAGCTTCTTTAGAGTTAGATCCTTCCCGTTCGGGTCCACTCCATAGGCAGCTCACCAGTCAGCTGAGAAAAATATTTTAGGTAGGTATTTGTAGGACACTAAGATTGACATTCATAATAGTACTAGTACTTTCTGAGTAATTTCATCGTCGATATCCCTTGAGAATATCCATTCACTTTTTATGTATAAGTCCAGTAAAGTTGAGATCTTATGCTGTTCTCCTCTATTTGAAATAATTCTTTTCAATATATCAATAAATCCAACTATATGCATAGTTAGTGCTTCTACTGGATCAGCAGAAATGAATAAATAGGCTGGGTTAAGGATGTAAGCAGCCGAATATAATGGAGATGACATTTGGCTGCCCCATCTTCTATCTATAATATCTAAAATTGATTTGTAATCACGGTTTAATCTTATTTTTTGCCCTCTCCATCGCATCATATATGTGGCCCATTGCAGGCTTCTTATCCCCGTCCACCAATCGCAACACAGTGATTAAGGGCTCGGATGCTTTTAACGCCTTTACCACTTGTGTCCAAAAACTCTGAGAAATGATTGTTTGTTGAACATGTTTCCCTTCAGCCTTCTTTGACCAATGCTCACTTGTAAAATCGGCTGACACTACAAAGCTTTTAAGTTCTGATTTCTTTGCATGTAATCTTTGTAGTGTTAAAAAGGCTGTAACGAAACGGGTGACTGCTGGATGTAGTAAGTTACCCCCAATGTATTTTCTCATTCGACTGAGAAGAAGGGCGTGTTTGTACATAAAGACTGTAATTCTTCTAGCCATTGCAATCATATTTATAAATAATATACATATATCTTCTATTATAAGATTAACACAATGGGCCGCATAGGGGGTTCAAAATAAACGTCGCCTCTTCTTGATAAGAAGACGACCGACCATTACATACGAGGCTGCGTTGTCTGTAATTATTCGCATAATATATTCATCACTTATTTCTTCAACTACACTATCTAGTAAGTTAAACAAATATTCTTTTGTGTGTGAATTGCACGATGCATCCATAGACTTCAATAATATTGTCTCATCTGGACAATTTACCAAAAAGTTAACGAGAGACCGACCGGATCTATCGGTCCATTTATCAGCCATTAGTTATCGCCCATATATTTTCTATGATTCCTTATATTCAGTTATGAATGATCGTGTATATTCAACTTCAGTTTTTATGCGTGTCTCCCTCATTTTATGATATGAAGGAGGTTTAAGCCCATGTCGAAATTGACTTATAGCCTCAACCATTGCTTTAAAACTTATCGATTTAACGATGTTGAAAGCAATATTGGTTTGGTAAAATCACTTAGCAATATATTGAATATTGGTTTTTATATCTTTTTGTTTATATCGGTTCTCCAAAGTTATTTAAGCTGGCTTTTTTTTTTAACCCATTTGGTCTATCACATCTTCGGGGTGTGGTCTACACCATTTATCTATAGGCCCATGCCCTCGGGCTCTTTTTAAGACCGTTGGTTGTACTTGTGGTCTAAACCGACCTGTTGAAATAGGGTGAGTGAGACTAGCTTCATTTACATTAACTATATTTATATCTTCATGTGTATCTTGTTCCAAATATTCCTCTTGACGTAGTGCACTATCACATCTCTTTCTTGACTATTTTTCCATATACTCCATGATGTCTCTTCAGATTTTTGGAGTAATTTCGTCGCATGCTTTTGCATTTGACCCCGTTAAATGTGCAAGGTGTTGCTTGTGCTTTACAATGCCACTAGAAATCACATATCTACATAACTCACATACTATGTAATTCTTTTCTATGACACTACGGTAATACCCATACTTTTAACCCGGGTCATTCGATTTGGGAATTAAAGAGGAAGATTGGGAAGAAGATATTATGTTGATGGCGTGTATATTGATTGCTAGTAGCCTAGTACTAAAAGGTAACTGGAAAGTAAACTAAAAAGTAAAACTAAAGTAAAATAAGAGACTAAGAGTAAAGAGACTAAAGAGATGGGACTTGGGGGAGAGAGAGAGAGAGAGAGTCACACACACACACTTACACACTTACACTTGTAGTAGTCTAGTAGTAGTCCAGTAGAAACTAGAAAGGGAGAGGGAAAAGAAAATGAGATAGATGGAGAGAGAGAGAGTTAAGTTACACTTGTAGAAATGGAGAAGAAAAGGGAAAAGGAAAGGAGAAGGAGAAAGATAGTTGAGTTACACTTATAGACTTATAGAAAAGAGAGAGGAGAGACTGGAGAGAGATTTACACAAACAAATTACAATTACAAATTTAAAAAGAGGTTTTAAATTCTTCAGCCTTCACTTCTTGTCTAAGTTGTCCTCTCTCCACCTTTGCCTCGAGTACTTGACCATTGACTTGAGTCTTAATCTTGATTCTAGAATTATATAGAATGTAGACTTGTAAAGTTGTGTTGTTGTAAGTTGTAAGTTGTAACATGAAGTCACTAACACAACACTAACTTGTAAATTGTAACTTGTAATAAAGTAACAAACAAATTATAAAAAAAAAATGTTAGAAGTTGTTAGAAAACTTATAACTTGGATATTATGAAACTTTAAGAGAAAATGAGATAGAAAGAAAGATAGATAATAGATTAGAAACTAGAAAGAGAGAGTGTTGGGGTGTGTTGTGTGAATATTTATAACTTGGAAAAATTAGAAATTAGAAAGAGAGTTCAATTACATGGATGGAGAGCTTGGTTGTCTTATAATGTCTCTTGAATCTTGAATATTTGTGGATGTATGTACTTGTCCTTTGATTGGAACTTTAATCTCAATCTCGATTCTTAAAAGAAATATTGATGGAGTAGAGCTCGAGGCTTGTAGTTGTGTAAGAGAAAGTGTAAGAGAGCAAAATAGAGATTGAGAGAGAGATTGAGCTTTGAGTGCATGTAGGAGTGTTTAGAATCTTTTTTTTATAGAGAAAAAATCAGGATTAAAAATAAAATAAAATTCCAACGATTAGAAAAAGGTCAGATTTTTTACCGTTGACAACTATGCGATTGCATATGTTATATGCGATCACATACATTGCATATGCGATCACATATTATGACACATGTGGCATATGTAATCGCATATGCCACTGTCACATATGCGATCAAGTGTACATACATCCGCATATGCGATCACATATGCGAATGTGCGATCGCACATGACAACATTGGTCATAACTCTCCTGTGTTACATGTTTGACTGGGGTGATTATATACTCGTTAGAAAGATAATTGGACAATTTTTCAAATGGTTTAGAATTATCTCGTTTGGACACCATTCGATTGCTAAAAAATGGACCCAAAGTTCATCATAGTTGTAGGTCACTGATCTTACAAAAATAGTCATAACTCCCTCATTACATGTTCGATTGGAGTGATCACATGCTTGTTGGAAAGATAAATTGATAAAATTTTAAATGGTTTTGTAATCATCTTATTTGGAGATCATTTGATAGCTCGAGAGTGGGTCCAAATTTCGTGCAAAATTATTGTCGGCGATCCACTTTGTGGGCTATAAAATGGTGTCCAAATGAGATTAATTCAGAGACATTTGAACGTTCATTAAATTATCTTTCAAGTGAGTACTTGATTACCTCGATCAGACATGTGTCGAGAGAGTTATGATTGTTTTTTATGGATAAGTGATCCACACCTATAATGAACTTTAGGCTATCAAATGGTGTCCAAATGAGATGATTCCAAAACCATTTGAAATTTTCTCGAATTATCTTTCCAACAAGCATAAGATCATCCCAATTAGACATGTAACAATGAAGTTATGGGCATTTTTGTGGGATCGATGATCTACAACGAATGTCGGCGATCCACGGTGAATATCGACAATTTACAATATAACATTCTTCCATATAAAGATTCATCCATTACACCATTCTTCAATCACAACATTCATCAATTACAAAAATCTATCCATTATAATATTAATCAATTATAATACTCATTCATTCAAGCATTCATCGCATTCATCCATTACAACATTATTTCATTACAAAATTCACTAATGACAACATTTTCTATTACAAAATTTCATCCATTATATCATTCTTCCACACCCTTCTTCATTTCACAAACTTTCACCGTTCATACCCAACTAAATAAAAAAACAATTACAAAGGGAACCACTACACCCTTCTCTCTTTTACAGACTCCGACCATTAATACCCACCATAAAAAGAAATACAACACACAAAAGAACCTATCTTCGGTAAAAATAAAAAATAAATAAATAAATCGCTGTTAGCCCAAAGAGTGTACTGAATTTTATTGGATATTGACGTAATTTCTCGGAGATTGGTGGTGACACATATAACTACCAACCGTCAAAGAAGCTTCATCTCTTAGTGTGGTTCCCTATCCTTAAAAAAATAAAAAGGCCCAATGGCCCTCCTATAGCAGGGCCCCTTATAACAACTCCCATTGGCTCGTTGTAAAGTAAATTTAACCCGTCCATATGAATGACGTTTTAATTTCATGTTATTGCCCAAAGTCTGAGGGCGGCAAAACTCATCACAGGTGGATCACACTGGAGGAAATACTTCATAATTAATGAAGAACATTTATACCATTATGAGCTACAAAGAGCTTCCCTTTGAAAATTGAAAATATCATTCTGTGGTTTACGGTTGTTTGATTAAAATGAACGGATAATATCAGCCAACGAGTGACCCATTCACAGTTTAGTTAGGCCCACAATCTCCTCTTAGAAATTTCTTTTCATATTTCAAGGCAGCAATTAGTAGATTGACATTTTTGTCTCGAAAAAAAAAAAAGAATATAAAAAAGTTCCCCTAAGATAAATGATTTCAAAAGAGGGAAGTCAGACAATTGCTTTCATGGCCATTATGCTGAAAAATCCCTTATGAATAGGTTGGATGACAAATAAACATCATAGTGTAGAGAACATATTAGGTGTTATTGGCAACATCTTAGTGGGTGTTATCCTTACCGTGGGCCCCCCTTGATGATGTTTTGTATATCCACATTGTCCATCCATTTCTTCAGTCCATTTAAGATAGGGTCCCAAAGTTTATGAAGATTCAAATCTCAGGTGGACCACACCACAATAAATAGCGGTGATTGGGTGTCTCACCATAAAAAATTCCAAAGAGCCTATCCTAAGGTTTTAGTGATGCTTATTTGTAATCTAATCGGTTAACAATGCCATTAAGATATATGTGAAGAGAAAATATAAAAACAACTTGATCTAAATATATATTTGTGGCCTACAAAAAGTTTTTAATAGTCATTTATCACTGTTTTTAGTAGTATGGTTTACATAATGAGTGGATTAGGTAAGACCCTGGGTGGGATCCGACTCTTGGGTCTATTATGATGTGTATTTGACTAAATCCAAACCATCGATCGTATTGAAGCTCATTTTAGAGTATGATAAAAAATGAAAGTTTTAGGGTACAATGCAAAGAAAATGAAGCAGACCTAGATTCTAGACGAACAAAAGTACATGAAAAAAGTGGTGATTGTCCATCAAGAACTTCTTATGGGCCACAAAAGCTTTAAATAAAGATGATATTTGTGTGGTATCTGTACAAGTGTTTTTGATTTTATCAACGGAGTGGATGGAAAATAACTTATAACGGGATTCAATCATTAACCGCTTCTTGCGGTGTGGTCCACCTAAGATTTGAGTCAGCATCATTTTTAGGATCATGCCCTAAAATGAGCCTTGAAAATGGTTGGATAGCATGGATTTAGGGCCCGTTTGGCTAGGCGGATTGGAAGGGATTGGATGGTATTGGAAGGGATTGGAAGTTAAATCCCACGATTGGCCGGGGCGTGCCAAACAGATTGGGTGATGTGATCCCAGGATATAGCAATCCCATGGATCTTAAGACAATCCACCGACAACACCGTCATTACCTTTAAATCCCATCCAATCCACCCTAATCTGATCAAATTTGCCTGGGACGTGTTTGGTTCGAGGGATTGGAAGGGATGGGAAGGTTTAATCCCGGGATTGGCCAGGCTTGCCTAACAGAGCAATCCCGGGATATAGCAATCCCATGGATCTTAAGACAATCCACTGTCAACCCCACCATTACCTTGAAATCCATGCCATCCACCCTAAGGGCCCGTTTGGCCGGGTGGATTGGAAGGGATTGAATGGTATTAGGGTGGATGGCATGGATTTCAAGGTAATGATGGTGTTGTCAGTGGATTGTCTTAAGATCCATGGGATTGTTATATCCCGGGATTGCTATATCAAGTCTGTTTGGCACGCCTGGCCAATATCGGGATTAAACCTTCCCATCCCTTTCAATCCCTCAAACCAAACACGTCCTAGGGAAATTTGAACGGATTAGGGTGGATTGGATGGAATTTAAAAGTAATGATGGTGTTGTAAATGGATTGTCTTAAGATCCATGGGATTGCTATATCCCGGGATTAGGTCACCCAGTCTGTTTGGCACGCCCGACCAATCCCGGGATTTAACTTCCAACCCCTTCCAATACCATCCAATCCCCTCCAATCCGCCCGCCCAAACGGGCCCTAATACCATTCAATCCCTTCCAATCCATCTGGCCACCTGTTTGGCCAGTCGGATTGGAAGAGATTGGATGGTATTGGAAGGGGTTGGAAGTTAAATCTCGGGATTGGCTGGACGTGCCAAACAAAGTTGGTGATCAGATCCCAATCCCCATGGATCTTAAGACAATCCATTGACAACACCATCATTACCTTTAAATCCCATCCAATCCACCCTAATCCGTTCAAATTTGCCAGGCACGTGTTTGGCTCGAGGGATTGGAAGGGATGGGAAGGTTTAATCCAGGATTGGTCAGGCGTGCCAAACAGACTGCATATAGCAATCTCATGGATCCGAAGACAATCCACTGACAACACCATCATTACCTAGAAATCCATGCTATCCACCCTAATACCATTCAATCCCTTCCAATCCACCCGGCCAAACGGGCCCTTAGGCACATACATCGGTGCGAGCTCCACAGTCAGGGTGCCACCCACTTTGAGTCAGCATCATTATCAGGATCATGCCCTAAAATGAGATGAAAAAACAGACGGACGTTGTGGATATGAAAGGAAAAAAAAATTAAAAATCAAAGTGGCTCGGGCAAAATGAATGGACGGCGTGGATAAATCACAAGTATCCCGGTGGGGTCCAGAGAGCTTCTACACGTCCACACAGTACCGCCTCAGTGCTGTGTGGGACAGTACGCAATAGAGTCCTGGGCACTTCTAATTTTCTGCCGGGAGAGGGAAAGAGACAAAGAAGAAGAAGAAGAAGAAGAAGAAGAAGATGCAGTTCTTTGGAGGGGCGGAGATGATAAGCCCATCGGCTCCAGGAGGGGGAAGCGGGGTTGGGGTGGGAGGGAATAAGGCACACATGATGTACGTATTCAACAGGAATGGGGTATGCCTGCTTTACAGGGAGTGGAACAGATCCCTCAAGACCCTCAACCCACAGCAGGACCACAAGCTCATGTTTGGCCTTCTCTTCTCTCTCAAATCCTTCACCTCCAAGATGGATCCCACCTGGTTGGGTTATTTTATTACTCTCTCTCTCTCATATGTTTGATCTTCGATTTCACTTACTCATGCGTTGCTTCATTTTTGTTTCACATTGTCTGTTTGGGCAGCGTTGATAAAGGGAACCTTGGGGTTCCCCAGTTACCGGGTCAAGGCTGTTCCTTTCATAGCTTTCGTACCAACACATACAAGTTAAGTTTCATGGAAAGTCCGTCCGGAATAAAGGTCAGTAGATATATCATCACAAAGCAAAGAAAAATTCACCTCGATTTTTTATTATTCTGTATTTGCTGGAGAACATTGTGTAGCTATTCAATTTGTGTCAAATGTGTTGTCTTCATGAATTTTCTTTTGTCCCAATGTTGAGTGACTCTGAAGGCTATATAAAAGGGGGTTGTCATGACAATATGGATATATATATATTTTTTCTTCTTCTCATGAATCCTAACAATAAGACTTTGAAGCTCATTCTAGAGCATTTCTTGTAAGTGACATGTTGGACTGACACCTAGGTGCAATGAGAAACGTGCAAGGGTTGGCTATGGTGTTCCCTGCAAATAAAGCGTTGCATTGGCACTTAGGTGCAGTGAAAAATTGGCAAGGTTTGTTTAGGTTGTGCCCTATAGGCCATGCGCAACAATAACGCTCAACGACAGTGAGGAATGGGCAATGGATCTCGTGCCATTTTGGACGACAGTAGGTAAAGATGCCAATCCAGGAGTATGATTTTTCTTACTGCATGGAATGTAGGAATGCTGAGTGGATTGAAGGGGAGTTAGTAGTTTTCATACCACAAAAGACTAAATGGAAATGAGCAAAAACTGGAGAAATTGATGGATATGAATTTTAGTATATAGGAAATGACAAAAGTAGAAATGGGTAAGGATTGTGGTAAACAAAGATTAAAGAAAGCGGTAGGCTTTTATTAGTAAAGCTTGTGTTGGGAGAGGAGACGATCAATGTCACTAGTGCATATGCGTTGTAGTTAGGGTTAGAGGATAAAATCAAGAGACAATTCTTAGAGGACATGGACAAACTAATTTAAGGAATTCTAGATGGAGACTACATTCTTTGGGGGAGACTAAAATGGTCATGTAGGAAAGGATAGTAGGAAATATGAAAGGGTACAAGGAGGATATGGTTTTGGGTGAAGAAATGACGTTGGGGTTGCTACCCTTGATTTTTCTATGCATGCGATCTAGCTCTAGCAAACACATATAGAGAGAACATTTAATACCTTCCAAAAGTGGATTATATACAGACCAGATGGACTTCTTTCTACTTAGGAAGACAATCAATCATTATATAAATATTGTAAGGTATATTGGGAGAGAGTCAACTATGCAAAATATGTTAATTGTTATGGATGTTTACTTTGAGAGGTGATTCGGTGCCTCTGAAGGCACGACGTACTTGTGCCTCCATATTCTCTTTTGAAGGATTCTGAAATTTTATTAAAGAAGCCGGAAGCTTACAAAGGATGACAAGAAGTCATCTCTAAGAAAGCAAGAAACCTAAATAGCCCTATAAACAATGTTGAACATCCCCAACTATTTTTGTTGCATGAGTCCATTCCCCCATGAATCTTCTCGCTAAAAGGAAGATGACATCTGGTGTGCTTGATTTGTCATTGAAAGTCCTGTTGTTGCGCTCAATCTAGATTGAGCACATAACTGTTAGAATCCATAGTCTCCACACCAAAGATCTCACATTTCTCCCTCTACACTCACCATTCTTTGCTCCAAGGAACACAATCATGGATTGAGGCACAACCATTGTACTTTAGAGAGGTAGAAGACTTTCTAACAAATTTCTTAGGCAAAGAGTGATGCATAAACAAATGGTTGACCGATTCCGCCTCTCTAAGACATATTGGACACCCATTTAGAATAATCATATTCCTCTTTCGTACTGATTCTACCTCTCTAAGACACATTGGACACTCATTCAAAATAATCATATTCCTCTTTCGTAGTTTATCTATCATGGGGATGCAAGATAGCCTTTATCCCTTTTCTTTGAAGCATCTTCAATCTCTTTTTCGTGCAAATTTATTTGGGAGCAAGGAGACCACACTACCTTGGCCCCCTCCCAATAAAAGAAGCTAGAGATGGAACCCTCTTCATTAGAGGATAAGAGGAAGAGACCGGGGAAACTGTCTCTAGGTACTGTCATTGCATCACTAGTTCATCCAAATCTGATCCGAGTACCACCCCCAGAACAAATGAGATTTCTCTTCCAAAAGAACCCATTACTCTTAGCACCCCTTTCCAAATACCCGATGCCCTGTAAAGAGCCAATAGCCTTGGGAACCAGCCCTGATTCTCCTATCCATATTTGTCCAATACAACCTATTTCCACCAGATATTCTTTTCTTCCCTAAATCTCCGAAGCCACTTTCCGAGCAAAGCATCATTTATCTCTTTTAATCTCCTAATTCCCAATCCCCCCTCTGGTTTACTGACCTCTTCCCAATTCACCAAATGGAACTTCTTCTTGTTTTTTGAACCTTGCTGAAGAAAATTCTTGTAGCTTCTCCAGCTTGTGGACGACACTCTCAGGTAGAGCTGGGTATTTTGACCCGATCTGGTGGATTCAACCCGATCCGAACCGAACTAAAGGCCTGAATTAGTGCCGATCGGGTAGGATCAGTCGGATCCGACCATTCATCGGATTGAGTGCAGATCGTGGTCAATCTGGACCGATCCGATCTGATCCAGATTTATTATTTTTTAAGATATTTTTACCCTAAGTATATATAGTTTTTAACTTTTTAATATAATAAAATGATCTATAAAATTAGATGGATGGCATGGATGAAATAAATATATCATGCTGGGGTCCACAGAGCACTGACCACCAGGCATGGCTGGTAGCAGCGGGAGCAGCCAATCCGTCTCGTCTCGTCGGTCATCTCAACCGGCGCATCGAGCACAACATCGTCTTAGAAATCGGACTTCGTTACTCAGTACGTTTTTATCGTATTGAGTAAACTATGTTGGGTGGGCCCACTATGAATTCATGTTATTTATCCACGCCGTCCATCAGCTTTTTTATCTCATTTTAGCGGTTGAGACCAAAATTGAAACATATACAAAGCTCAAGTGGGCCATGTCATAGGAAACAGTGGGAATAATGATTTCCACCGTTGAAACCTTCCTAGGGCCCACAATGATGTTTATTTGTCATCTGACCTGTTCATAATATCAAAAGGACATGGATGAAGGGAAAACACAAATATCATCTTGATCCAAAACTTCTTTTGCCCCAAAGAATTTTTCAATGGTAGATGTTCAATTCACACTGTTTCCTGTGGTGTGGCCCATTTGAGCTTTGTATATAATTGATTTTTAGTACATGAAAACAAAATTAAATTATAAAATGTATGGAAGGAGTGGATAAAATAAAGACATCATGGTGGGACCCACGTAATTTACTATGTACACAGTACACTTATGGTACAAAGTTACTCGGTAGGCTGCACTTCTGAGTCTTTGACTGACTCCAATCCTGGCTCCTGACAGACGTGAGGAAGAGGAATGGGCTGGTGTACCATGCTGTCCATGCACCAGCTTGTGCATTGATGTCAACAAGTTCTATGGGTCCCATGAGGTATCTGTTATATCCAAATCGTCCATCCATTTGGCGGGCTCGTCTTAATGCCTGAGCCGAAAATAAGACAGATCTAAAGATCAAGTGGACCACATTGCAAAAATCAGTTGGGGGTTGAACGTTTACCATTGAAACTCTTTAAGGGGTCAGAGAAGTTTCGGATCAATATGGAATTTGTTTTCCCTCTTCATCCATGTAGTTGTGACATAATTAACGGATTGGATGGAAAATAAACATTATGGTGGGCCCTACGAATTTTTTAATGGTAAAAATTATATTCTTTTATTTTTTTTTTAAAATAAAAAGTTAGAGGCAAAAGAGCTACACCAGGTGGGCGGGAACATTTTCACATGAAATCGTTAAACCACCCAGTCTCTCACACATGTTCGGAATTCGATTGTTCTAAGCCTCTTTACCCCCACGAGTCCATGACTTCATTTTGGTCAATCCGATCCAGAGAAAACTGCTCGAAGTTTAAACCCATTTGCAATTTTAAGAGATCTCGTTCCGACTAAGGCCAGAGAGCGAAATATCCCCAAAGGACGGGAAAGGGATTTGAATCTCATCACACTTTCCGATTGCAAAATCTCACCAATTGACGGGTTGGATCTCACGGTAACGCTTCAAATCCCGTCATCTCTCCAATCTTTATTTGTTCAAATCATTGCAATGCATGTGTTCCTTCGTGGATTTTGAGTAGAAATGCGACGATTTCTGCTATCAAAAACTCTGGATTTGAGGCTAGGAAGCTTTGATTCCTAGATTTATGCTTTAGATTCGTGTCCTATGGGATGTTTTATTCAATTTTGACTAAAACAGAAGACTCGATCCGAATTGTACCCAATCCGATCTGACTCGGTTTCCTTGACCAAGTCGGACCCGGATTGGATCAGGCCAGCACTTGACCGGATTGGATCGAGCCAGGCGACTTGGACTCGGTCTCGGATCGGATCAAGTTCGGGTCAGGCCATGAAAATTTCGGACCAAGTCGAGTTGGACCCAATCCGATCCGACTCGACTCGATGCCCAGCTCTACTCTCAGGCAAGGAAGAGAGACATAGATAGGCATTCTTGCCAACATCGTTTTGATCAGAGTTATTCTACCCCCCAAGGATAAGAATAAGCTTTTTTGTCATGCTTATTTCTTCTCCATTCTTTTATCACCATATTCCAAAGGTGCTTGGCAGGTTTGTTGATATAAAGCAACAACCCCAAATAAGAAGGAAACTTCTCAGGCTTGCATCTAAATACTTGTGACGGTGGCGCAGGCTTCGATTTCTCCTTTCTCCAACAAGACCCTCAAGATCCCACCCTTAGAGGATTTAATTTTTAAACTCAAAATTGCCTCAAAACACCTAAGGATTTTGTGAAGATGGTCAATTTGGTCTTTTTCCACCTCATAAAATAGAATCATGTCATCCGCGAATTGTAAGTGTTGTAATTTGGAGATAAGCTTGATCAATCTTGAAACGAAGACCAGCTCACTTCCTATGGTCAACATCTTGCTTAAAGCCTCTACCACAATGATGAAGAGGAAAGGGGATCACCTTGTCTTAAGCCTGTGCTACTCTTGAAGAAGCTCTTAGGAAAGCCATTCACAAGCACTGAGAAATGGGCCGAGCTAATACACTACCATATCCATTCCCTCCACTCGGTTCTGAATCCCACTTGACTCAACAAGTAGCTAAGGAAATTCTAGACCACCTTATCGTACCCCTTCTACAAATCTAATTTGCATACAATCCTTGCTTCCTCCACCTTGATTGTAGACCGATGCATTCGTGAGCGATGAGAGTTGTGTCAAGGAATTGTCTTTTAAAGATAAGAGGCCCTTGATTCTTCGAGATGACGCCTCTAAGGACCTTTCTCAATTTGGACACTAAAATTTCGATGATGATTTTGTGGGTTGCCTATAAAGTCATTCAAACTTTTTGCACCTTCTCGCTTATGAATGCGAGCAATAAATGAAGCTCCATTGTCCTTCAATAGTCTCCCTCTCTTAAGAGATGGAAGAGAGGGAGAGCAATTAATAGGTGTCCAAAATGAGGTGCTGGATGTAGAAGCAGAGAATGACATCATTTAGTAGTAAATTAATGGACGAATGAAAGTTCAATGTTGAGGAAGAAGGTAATTTTGTGTGGTACAAGTTGGTTTAGTGCGTTAAGAAAGTGGCAAATGATGTTTCACGAGTATCTAGAGTGCAAAGCCACTCATATAAGGATTTTGATATTCTTGTTTTTCTGGGGATGTAGCTGTGTTTTTTCTTTTTGTATTCTTTCCCTACTTGTGGGCCTCTTGATAAATTTCTTCATTACCTCTAAAAAAAAGCCACTCGTTTAAGGAAAGCTCGGAGGTAGGTTTGATGCAGGACATGAAAATTAAATATGATATGCGAGATTTCAGGCTTAAGATCACGTTAATTCAGAAACAATTACACAAATTCCATATCCCACATGAAAGTCCAAACATTCAATTAAGGGGAATCTATGCGGGTCCAGGCCTACACATGATAGGGCTGGATCAATAAAAATTATGAACCAAATGATACTCAAAGATAAGAAATAATCATCCATACTTGCATAGTAATCAGTCCCTAATCCAAGGGATTCACCAATTTCAAATCAAAGAACCTTAGGGTAAGAAAAGAGGCATAAAATTAGAGATTTGAGTAATTTAGGGTTAGGTTTAGGGATTTTGGGTGAAAGAGAAGTGAAAGAGAGGAGAGACGAACCAGAGAAGTACCGCATGCATGGACAACAACAATGGCCCAGACGCACATGCGTGTGATCTCGGCCGCACGTGTGTGGGGCTCACTATTCAGAAAAAGGCCACCTTGGCCATGGTTGGCCAGGGATGGACTCCAAAACTCCCAAATCTCAGCTCGATCCGATGTACGGTTTGTGCATGGTGCTCCGCCGAAGTTTCAGCTCTCCTGTAAGGCCAGATTCTGAAATTCTGTTGTGGGGAGGAGAATTGCTGCAATAGATGATTGATTCGAAGTGTAGATGATGGGGTGAGATGAGAAGAAGGGATAGTAGAAGATGGGTAGTAGAGATGGCGATGGATGGGGGTGAATCGGGATAGATGTGGTTTCGCACCACGGTAGTTAACCCTTCGATGAAGGGAGGGCTTCGCACCCAATTAGGCTTTACAACTCAGAGAGTAGGAAAACATAGAATTTTTTTTAATCTTCAATCAATCAAAAGAACTACAAGGGATGCCTATTTATAGGAAAAATCCTATACCCAAAAACGCGCGCCATGTGTGCAGCCTATTACTTGGCGATGAAGTAAACTAAAATAAAAATCAATCAAAGAAATCTAAAGCGTTTACGATGTTCTAAATAACATAAAATAAGCAAATCCTAAAATATGAAATCAATCTGACTAGTGGGCCACGATCATGAGATCCCATGATGGGCTTTTCTTGGCTATCGGGGCTACTCTCTTGAACTGAAACTCCGTCTTCTAACTAGGAGGCCCTCCCTGGACGTCGTCATCGATTCAGATTGACTGTGGGGCCCTCCTTCTGGCGTACGTGCGTAGGGGGGGCGGCATGAGTGCGTGTGTGCGCATGATGTCCCCATCAAGGTTGATGTGGTTCAAAAGGCTATTGCGAGAAATGATCATATTTCAAGGCCTAATAAGGAACTAAAAAATGAGGAAAATTTAGAAGA
Source organism: Magnolia sinica (assembly GCF_029962835.1). Taxonomy (NCBI): domain Eukaryota; kingdom Viridiplantae; phylum Streptophyta; class Magnoliopsida; order Magnoliales; family Magnoliaceae; genus Magnolia; species Magnolia sinica. The sequence continues at coordinate 130,388,405 of NC_080575.1, read as the reverse complement.
TCATAGAATGCAAAAACGAAGGCTAATACAGTAACAAGTGAGGCCAAGCTTAAGGCATATGATGATCTATATAATAAACTAGGGATGAGAAGGTGAGGAAGATGTCTTCAATCTTGCAAAAATGGGAGAGGGTAGGGACCTAGATCATGTTAGATGCATTAATAGTGATGACCAAAGGGTATTGGTCCTGGCATAAAGTTATCAATTGGGTACTTAGGAGATGATTTGGTGCCCCATGAGGACCATCATCAATGATGGGGCACCATACTAACTTCCCATATAAGGATAAGGCCTCTTGTATGTTGGGGGACGGTAGGCCAACTTCCAACAATGAAGTCAAACCCTAATACATGGGAAAGTGGTTATGAAGGAGAATCGTTCTGTAGATGTCCTCTACATCAGTTTATAATTAGTGTGAATTTGGCCAAGGAAGGAAAATATGTCAAAGACACTCTTGATTGTATGTAAGCAAAAGTAGAGCATGGCACGAATTATGAAGAACATGCATACGATGATGGACTGCAAACTGTGTTAGATTTAGCAGATGTGTACGGAGATTGTGTGCAGACACTGTTTATCCACGGATGATGCTATAACCCGATAACACCTCTGGTGATTGATGGGTGGTGATGGTTGCTCTACGATATCTTCTGCACCACCTGCACTTCTGGTGGGAAGATATGCATGATTTTGATAGATGGGAGATGCCTAATTGTATGATCTTTCTAAATAGGTGCTGTTATTGCTTTTAATTGCATTTTCTTTCCAAGTAATACTTAATTGACATTTTGAATCAGACTTTTCCCCTCTCGTTCCCAAATATGTTGTCTCTTCACTTCATGCTTTGTGTAACAATAGGGAGAAGTAGAGCGAACATAATCTCACAAGAAATGGATAAATTAAAACTTAAAGAACAAAAGCATCCATGTCCATACTAGTTTCATTAGTTCAAGAAAAGGGGGCGAAGTCTCTGTTAATTCCAAGTGTTGAGTTTTCTTCTCTATTAGATCCAAGCATAAGGATGAGGCATGGTGTGACATAGTACCCATTGATGCAAGCCACATTTTGTTTGGGGCACCATGTTTGTGAGATTGAGATATGATACATTTGGCATGGGCGAACACTTATTTCTTCATCATTGGATGGTGTTAATATGATGTTCCACTGAATGAAATAACCTCCAATGGCCAAATATGATAAGTAGTCAAACACAAATCACTCAATGTAAAAAAGTTTGAAGAAGAAAACAAGGAGACCAACATCATTTATATTTTGGTTGCTAAAGAAGACATATAACCATTAGATGTTCCACCTCCTATACAGAAGCTCCTTCGTGAATGTGAAAACTTGGTGCCTGAAGAATTTCTATTTGGACCTCTTCTTATGAAGAACATCCAACATTAACTCAGTGTTATATGTTTGGGCCATCGAATCTTGCACACCATCAAATGAGTCCAACTGAATGCCTCGAGCTCCACCGGTAGGTGAGTTGCTACAAAAGGGGGTTACCTTGGGAAAGTATGTCACCATATGTTGTTTTTGTATTGTTAACTCCTAAAAAAGATGGATCTTGGAGTATGTTTGTGGATATTTGTGCGAATAACCAAATTATTATAAAGTACTAGTTTTCGATTCCGCACTTGGATGATATGATGGACGTGCTACATAGCAAATATCTTTATGAAGATTGACCTTGGGAGCGAATATCATCATATCTGTATTCGCCCTAGGGACTATTGGAATATCGTGTTTAAGACTTGATATGGGTTGTATGGGTCACTTGTGATGTTGTTCAGCCTTTTAGATGCACCAAGTACTATCATAAGGCTAATGATAGAGGGAGGTACTTTATCCTTTCATGGGGAAGTCCTTAGTTTATTTTTATGTATTCTTGTCTTTAGTCCTGATTCATCTATTCAACTTGATCATTTGTGACAAAAATTGATGTTCTATGAAGGGAGTCACTATTTATATTCTAGTTACCGAAATGTAGTCCATGTGGTTTAATAGGTGGCATACTTAATTCATTGGGAATTATTGTATACATGGACCATGAGGTGTTGAGATATCTCAACTCTTAAAACCAACTGAGTTCTCGTCATGGAAAGTTGACGGTTTTACCAGATGAATGGTGACACAAGTGGCACGTGGAACGTCGATGATCTATGGTGCCGCATATAGCACATACGACTCTACACCTAAGCAAATGTTGCACTTTGTTTTATTGATTGAAGAATCAAAGTTCACTTTCCCATGTTTTGTTAATTGATCAAAACATTATTATTATTATTATTTTTGATGGCGAAAATGTGTCCTTGCCCCTTTTAAGGCAAGACTATTCCTTGCGGATGCACGCAATCACCCGCCAACATGCATCAGGTGAGTAGAGCATTATTGAGCTTGCCATGGGCAATAAATATCAATGAATGAACTATGAATCTATGACTTGAACAAATCCCTAGTCAATTTGGAATAGTTTGAAACAAAAACCTTGCCCCAATGTTTCTATTGTCTTTGAAGTTTGAAGACATGGAGATTTAAGCTCTATAAACCATTCTTCTTGATAGTGTTAAAGTCACATTGTATGATAAAATTATTATGGGGCCAGGATTGTAAGTCGTAAATTGTAGCTATTAATCTAAGGCTTTTATGATTTTTTTTTACCCCTAGAAAACATAGAAAATCTAAAATAACATTGGAAAAATATAAAAAAAGTGGGCATAATCCAATCTCTTGTGTTCTATCATACCACATCTAAATATATGCGGAACATCATCATTATACTACCACATCATGTTACATTTTTTGGACTCTCAACTTCCAAGTTTTGGAACTAAAAACTCGAATGAAATTTAAACACTCAAATCTCAATCTATGCCAATTTTGTCAGCATGTTCATCCATTGGAACCACCATCGTCGGAGTCATCATTGTATGGTATATCCTGAAAAGATAAGAAACTCTTTCTCACCTTCAAAAAAAAAAAAAAGAAAAAAAGAAGAAAGAAAATATTTGAAATGCAAAAATCCCTTTCAAATGTGCTTAATGCAAGTGCAAGAGATGTTAGTTGGGCTCAAAGCAAACCAAGAAACTTCCTAAAGAAAAGGAAAAGGGAAGCAAATAGCAATTTTATAGACCACCTTTTAGCATACAGCCATGATCCTTGCTTTTTCATTGATATATATATATATATATATATTTGTTATGTTAAATCATCAGATTCAAATCATGAGTTCTAAGATTTACCCAATGAGATTTAACCAGGATTTCTTGAGGGAGGGTTTCAAATTTCAAACATACGATTCATATATCTTCCCATAAGATTTGTTTGGAGTCATAAGATTCAAATAGTAAATTGTAAGACTGTAATAACAATGCTATTGTCAGGCAACAAATTTTTCCATTTTTTTTCTCTTAAGAAATTGCGGTTTATGATCATGAAAATGCTAAGTCCTCTTTTTAAGATGGCAAACTTTATACTCAATTCTTTCCACACTTTCATACTTTCATATTACATCATTGTGAATCTTTCTGCAACCAGATTATCTTGGTCACTCATCCCAAGACTGGGGATCTTCGGGAGTCCTTGAAGTACATATACAACATATACGTTGAGTACGTTGTTAAGAATCCTCTCTATGCTCCTGGGACTCCAATCAGGTGATTATTTAACTCAAATTCATTTGAGCAAGTGTATAATTAGGACATTTTCTTGAGTAAATAGAAACATCTTAAATTATTTCTAGCTACTTGTTATTATTTACTGTGACGTGCTTCATATTATGTGTGACCTGATTATTTGTTTATTACTTTTATAAGAAGAAAGCTGTTTGTGAGTTAAAGTTTTCCGTGGTTGTTCATTGCATGCTTCTCATGGATGTTTTGTTAGAGAAATCAAATATAACTTTCTTTGAAACTTGAAGAAAAACCACGAGCCTTAGTCTCCTGGTAGAAACTTTCTTTCAGTAGTTTATGATATAGGATAGTTTTTCTCAAGATGTTTGAAGTGCACCCAGTGTTTTCAGCATCTTGTGATATCACCAATGTATCCCATGATATATCCGTCATCCCAGCTAGGCGAGTATCATGATATATCGTGATATATCCACACTCCCCTTTTATAAATTCTTGATGTATTGTGTGATATATCGATACCGAGTGCAATATCGAAAGGGGTAAAAGGAAACTGTTGCTGTTTTGTCTGAAAAATCCTAACAAATGTACAAAAATCAAATTTCTTTTTGTAAAAAAAATAAATCTTCCCAATACATTGTATGGTGATTCGATTAGTCCACTCTAGTTTATCGGATGAATTTTTTTGAAATTTCTCCAAAATTGCGATCAGAAGCTTCTCGGGGCCGAATTCTAAAAGGTTTGTATTTTGGGGCTGGATTCTAAAAGGTCTGTATTTTTTAGTTTTGATTTTTTTTTTTTTCATTTTTATATGTTGTAAATAGTGTCAAATGATAAAAAAATCCATGACTACTCATATTTTGAATGAAAAATTATGGATTTGGAGCCTCAGTTTTGAGATTTGGGAGTAGAGCTGGGCATGGGATGAGTCGACTCGGTAGACTTGACTCGTTCGACTCGTTTAGACCCGACTCGACCCAAACTGATTGGGTGAGTTGATTTGAACCGAGTAGACTTTGCCCAATCTGAATTCAAACTGAGTTGAGTTCGGGTCACCCAGTAACTCGACTAGACTCAATCCGAAATTTGGCTCGGTATTGACTTGACTCGGGTTCGGGAAGCGCGCATGCGTGTGTGTACACACACACACATCATAGTGGGGCCCACATAGCTCGACCTCATGGGAAGTTCCCGTGAGGTCGACCTCATAGTACCATTTCCCTATATATTTAAAAAATCTAGTCTAACCTACCCACGACACCCTATCAGTCAAATGCACCATTCCATGGTGGGCCACGGGCTTAAAAATCAAGTCAAGCCATTACTTGGGTGGGCTACACCACATACAACAGATGAGAGGGGTAACCCTCCCATTAAAACATTCATAATCATTTATTGAGCCTATTGAGACATGGTTCACAAATCCAGTCCACCCATTGTGTGTGTCCCACTTGGATGAGGGGTCAGACCAAGTTTCAACCGCATCCAAAACTCAGGTGGGCCCCACGAAGTATTTTTATATGTTTTAGGCATGTCTGCACATGGTTTTAGATGGTATGGCCCACCCGAGTTTCGTATACGACTGATTTTTGGGATATCCCATAAATTGAAGGGGACCAATCAAATGCATAGTGTTGATGTTCAACACACATCATGGTGGGGCCCACACAGCTCGACCTCATGGGAAGTTCCCATGAGGTCGACCTCATTGTACCATTTCCCACCCACCCACACACACACACACATATATATGTCGACCTCATAGTACCATTTCCCACACACACACACACACACACACACACACACACACACACATATATATATATATATATATATATCTAGTCTAACCTACCCACCACACCCTACCTGACCTCTCTCCCTCCCTCCTCTCCCGAGCCTGACAACCACCCACCTCCACTAGGCCACCCTCCTCTCTCTCCTCCACTCCCTCCCTCATCTCCCGCACACGATAGTCACAAGCTCGACAGCTCGGCCTCTCATCTCGACTGAGCACCCACCCGGCCCACTCGCTTGTGCTAACTCTCGACAGCCACCCAGCTCTCCAAATCAACTAATTAAGGTAATTTTGTGTTTGGGAAGACTTATATTTCATGATTTTCATCAATTCTTATGAAATACATAATGCTATGGTATTCTAATTTGGGGGTTTTGTGAAATTGGGGTTGGGTAGGGTTGAATGGACCCAACTTAGTGCTTACTCGACCTGACTTGGTCCCTGTGACCTGGTTAGACTTGGTCTGGGTTAGTCTAGGCTAGACTCGGACTCAGATTGGGCCAAACATGTTGGACTCGGTACCGAGTTTGGGTTAGGTCTATTTCAAAATCGGGTTGGGTCGGGTCATCCCTAACTCGGTCCGACTCGACTCAATGCACAACTTTATTTGGGAGAGATGGGTTGATTTGCGAAAAATTGAAAATTTCCCAACTTTTCTGAGATCAGTTACAATCTTTATGTCCTAACACGAAATTAAACATGTATATAACTTGATCACACATTCTTGGCAATTTGGGGATTTTCAGAAAAAAATAAATAAAATTAAGCAAAAAAATGTTATTTATATATTTTTTCCTTTCGCAATCCATAGGTATATTTTTAGTTTTCTTCTTTTGGTTTTGAATGTAATGCTTTTGTCTCCATACATGTCTTCTAACATTTATAAATTTTATGGATTGACTTGGAATATAGTTGCATCAGTTTAGTTGGACAACGCATGGATTGGGACTCTATAGAAAGGAAGCCTATTATGTGCACTTGTTTTTTGTGATTAAATTTTTTTTTTCTAAGTGCATATTGGTGTCTTTTTTTAACAATCCTTGAAGTTTCATTGAAAAATTCGACCAATTTTCAAATGTTTCCCAATAATAATGATAAATTATGCGATACAACCGATATATCCCATGCGATAACCAATATGTATTCGTATCCCAAGGGTGTGATACATTGCTCGATAATGATATGGAAAACATTGTATCAGTCTTGCAATTTCTTTACAGCAAGCTGGGTTGAATTGAAGACATGAAAGTTGGAGTAGTGCTTTCCACCGAGCTACATGCTTAAACCCATGAATTTGTTTCAACACAACAATGACAACTCAAGATTACAATCTAGAGAAGCTTTATATTTTCTATTCCCAAAACTAGATCCCTGTTAAAATAGCTTTGTAGTATATTCTGATCCAAATTTCATCCAACATAGGACAAGATGATTCAGAATGGCAACTATTTGTGTGCTTGAGTTCAAACTTAGTCTAACTTTATTACCTTAGGTTCACTGCCTTTAGTTTACTTGTTCCATGCTTTGGAAGCTAGAGCTTGCAGATTCACTCCCTCTAATCTTTGAATATCTGCAAAATGGTCTTGAAGGATTCATGAATCAGTTTTATAAGAGTCATGCTACGACATCTAGAGAGCCGTATCAGGATTGACATTTAACAATTTCATCATGACTCTTGATTCTCTACAGATCACAAATCTTTTTTTTTTTTTGGGTGGGGGGTGACATCTCGCCCGCATGCACGCCCCCCCATACACACGTACGCAAGGAGGAAGAGGGCCCCACCATCGATTTGGATCGATGGCGACGTCCAGGGAGGGCCTCCTAGTTAGAGGACTGCGTTTTGGTTCGTTGGAGTGAATCCAATAGTCATTTGAATCCCACAATGGGTTCTCATGATCGTGACCCACTATTTTAATTAATTTGGTACTTTGGGTTTTGCTTTTTATTGTTATTAGGAATATCATTGACGGTTTAGATTGCTTTGATTAGTTGTTTTTTTTTATTACTTCGTCTCCAAGTAATAGATTGCGCACATGGCGCGAGTTTTGGGGTATAGGGTTTTATTATAAATAAGCACCCCTTGTAGTCTTTTTTTCTCAATGAAGATTAATAAAATTACTGCATTTTTCAGCTCCTCTAAATTTCTAAGTTGTGGAGATTCAATTGGGTGCGAAACCCTCCCTTCCTCGAAGGGCCAACTACCGTGGTACGAAGCCACACCTGTCCCGATTCGTTCTTACCTTCTTCCATCCATATTTCTCTTCTCCTATAATCATCTACGCTTCAAATCCATCCTTTATTGCAGCTGTTTTTCTCTCTAAAGCAGATATCCAGAATTTGGCCCTGCAGGAGGGCTGAAACTTTGGCGAAGCACCACGCACAAACCGTGTCTCGGATCGAGCTGAGATTTGGGGGTTTTGGAGTCCCATCCTTGGCCGACCAGGGCCAAGGTAGCCTTTTTCTGAATAGTGGGCCTCACACACGTGTGACCGGGATCATACACACATGCGTCTGGGCCATTGCTGCTGTCCACACGTGTGGTACTTATCTGGTTCGTCTCTCTCCTATCTTTCACTCCTCTTTCACCCAAAATCCATAAACCTAACCCCAAATTACTCAAATCCCCAATTTTATGCCCTTTCTTCAACCTCAGGGTTTCCCGAATTGAAAATTTTGAATCCCTTGGATTGGGGGAATTACTTCTATGCATGTGTGGATGAATTTACCCTCCTTTGATTCTTGTTTGATTTATAATTTTGATTGATCCGACCCTAGCATGTGTAGGCCTGGACCCGCATAAGATTCCCCTTGATTGAGTGTTTGAACTTTTGTGTGGGATGTGGAATTTTGTGAAATTGTTTCTGAACTAGTGTGATCTAAAGCCTGAAATCTTGCACATCATACTTGAATTTCATGTCCTGCATCAAATTTGGTATTAGAGCTTAGGGTTTTTGTAGGGGAATGCATTGTATGTTTAGGGTTTAATTTATTTGTGTCCATTATGCATCAAGTAACATCATATAGAGTTGTTTAGAAGTCCATAATTTCTGATATATACTGCTGTATTTTCTGCTATCAGAAAATCTGCATATCTTTTTGCTGGATTTTCTGTTGACAAATTTTTTGGACAGATATGTTGCTGGAAATTGAGTAGTATTGTGTTGTTTTCTCCATATAGAGTCCTATAGGAGCATTTTGTTTTATCTAGGCGCATATAGTCGTAGTAGGTCCTTAGATTGAGTTAGTAGTTGTATGCCCACACGTATGGGGCGTGGTTTTGGCTTGCACCCTACACTAAACATGGAGCAATTGCAAGAGTCAATGAACAAGCTGACCCAACAGTTTGAGTCTTTGGGTAGGCGCTTGGAATAACGTATGGACCAATGCTTTGAACAATTTGATGTGCGCATTACCCAACTAGAGACCTTCACCAGGGCAAACCCCACCATTGGGGAAGATGCCCAATCTCAGGCAGGTGGTCAGGAGGATAGACCAAGGAATGGAGGTGGCCAAGGAATCGGTTATAGGCGCGCACCCGTGCACCCACCCTGTGAGGTACATCAAGACCATAATGACCCCGATGCGCAATTTCTCAAAGTTTGATGGCCCCACGTTTGATGGCCACTTGGAGTTAGAGTAGATGCCCCCATGTTTGATGGTTACTTGGACCCTAAAGTTTTTCAAGATTGGTTGGCAGACATGGATCACCTTTTTGAGTGGTACAACATGTACGGCCTTGTGGCTAGAGAGTGCACCAGAGGCTAGTGTAGAGTTACCCACTGAGGCCATTCTGGTAGTGGATGAGTTTCGTGATGTCTTTCCTGATGATCTACCGGATGAGTTTTCCCCTATGAGGGATATACAACACACCAGGATGTGGGACACCATACTACCTATAGTCGAGTTTGCGTTTAATAGTTCCGTTGATAGGTTTATAGGTCTAAGTTCATTTGAAGTCGTTACTGGTTATAAACCTAGGAAACCTATTCATCTTGTTCCTATGTCACTGTCCCATAGGCCATCAGAGTTTGCAGAGTCTTTTGTGCATCGTATTCACTCATTGCATCAAGAAATCAGGCGAAAGATTACTACTAGTAATGAACATTACAAAATTTCTGTAGACTAACATAAACGATTTAAGGAAATCAATGTAGGGGACTCTGTGATGGTCCGCATCAAGCCAAAATGGTACCTTCAGAGAGCCGTTCGTAAATTACACACGCGTAACGCTGGACCATTCAAAATTATAAAACGAAACGGTCTCAATGTGTATGTGATAGATCTTCCACATTCTATAGGAATTAGTTCCACATTCATTGTAGAGGATCTAGTTGCATTTCAGGCGACCACTGATCCAATCTGTCACCTAACCATCCTGATTCCCCAAACCTTTCCCTTAATCCATGGCTCCCTCCCGACCTTTCTTCCTAACCTCTACCTCCCATACCTACCCTTTCTACACCCAGAGAGGAGATAGAGGATATTCTGGACTATCAGATAATATCCAAGTCAGACGGCGAGTTTCAAAAGTTCTTGGTTAAGTGGAAGTCACGCCCAGCTTCAGACAGTACGTGGCTCGCCGAGGAGGAGCTTCAGAGACTTGATCCTTACATCTCGGAGCGGTCCAAGAGTTTTGTTTCGCCAGTGGCAAAACCTTCATAGTCAAGGAGAATTGATGGGGACATCTCGCGAACATGCACGCCCCCTTACGCACGTACGCATGGAGGAGGGCCCCACCATCGATTTGGATCGATGACGACGTCCAGGGAGGGCTTCCTAGTTAGAGGATTGCGTTTTGGTTCGTTGGAGTGGATCCGATAGTCATGTGAATCCCACCATGGGTTCTTATGATCGTGGCCCATTATTCTAATTAAGCTAGTACTTTGAGTTTTGCTTTTTATTGTTATTAGGAATATCATTGACGGTTTAGATTGCTTTGATTAATTGTTATATTTGATTACTTCGTCTCCAAGTAATAGATTGCGCACATGGTGTGAGTTTTGGGGTATAGGGTTTTATTGTAAATAGACACCCCTTGTAATTTTTTTTCTCAATGAAGATTAATAAAATTGCTGTGTTTTTCTGCTCATCTAAATTTTTGAGTTGTGCAGATTCAATTGGGTGCGAAACCTTCCCTTCCTCGAAGGGCTGATTACTTTGGTGTGAAGCCACACCTATCCCGATTCGCCCCTACCTTCTTCCATCCATATTTCTCCTCCTACAATCATCTACGCTTCAAATCCATCCTCTATTGCAGCCGTTTTTCTCTCTAAAACAGATTTCCAGAATCTGGCCCTGCAGGAGGGTTGAAATTTCGGCGGATCATTACGCAGAAACTATGCATCGGATCGAGCTAAGATTTGGGGGTTTTGGAATCCATCCCTAGTTGACCAGGGCCAATGTAGCCTTTTTTCTGAATAGTGGGCCCCACACACATGTGGCCGAGATCACATGCACGTGCGTATGGGCCATCGCTGTTGTCCACACGTGCGGTACTTCTCTGGTATGTCTCTCTCCTCTCTTTCACCCAAAATTCCTAAACCTAACCCTAAATTACTCAAATCCCCAATTTTATGCCCTTTCTTCAACCTTAGGGTTCCCCAAATTGAAATTTCTGAATCCCTTGGATTGGGGGAATTACTTTTGTGCATGCGTGGATGAATTTATCTTCCTTTGATTCTTGTTTGGTTTGTAACTTTGATTGATCCGGCCCTAACATGTGTAGGCCTGGACTCGCATAAGATTCCCCTTGATTGAGTGTTTGAACTTTTGTGTGGGATGTGGAATTTTGTGTAATTATTTCTGAACTAGTGTGATCTAAAGCCTGAAATCTTGCACATCATGCTTGAATTTCATGTCCTGCATCGGGAATAGGTGTACAATTTGTGTAGGATCTTCAGGTGCGTTAAGGCTATGCCAGGCCAAAAGGTCAATTTCTATGAAACCAAAGTTCCGATGGTGCGTTTGGAATGTGTGAGGCTAATAGGGAACGTGTGCAAAATTAGGGTAGGATCCTCAAGTGAATCGAGGCGCAAATATGAGCAACACTATTTTATTAATAATAAATTATAATACTCTAACAATTATTACTAGCTTGTGACATGTGCTGCAGTGATTTAAATATCAGTATTGATGCATGCATCACACCCTTGGGATATGGAAACATATCGGTATTGCATGGGAAATATCACACGCATTGGGGAATGTATCGTTGTTTTGGGAAACATCGAGTAAATGACGAAATTTCAATGAAACTTGAGGGATGTTAAAAGAGACATGATCACACTTAGAACTCTAAAGATCACAAAAAACAAGTATACATAATAAGTCGCTTTTATATAGGGTTCTAAACTATGTGCTATCTGACAAAAGTCAAATGGTTCATATCATTCATAAATCATACAAGTACGAAAAGACAACCAATACATCAAAACCAACAAAGAAGTTAAAATACATCTGTGCGGCCATCAAATCTCTCCCTCAGACCCACACAGAGTTCCAAGGCATCTTAAAGACATTGTCTCCATCTCAGTTAGTATCATTTTCTCTATAATAGATCACAAAATTTATGATGGACAACTTTGTTGGCTCTGTCTTTCTATGACACATCAGTGCGATTCCATACATTTCCCATGACGTCCTTAATACATCGATATAACAATGCATTTCAACAACTTCATTATATAGGTAAGGCCCCATAATCTCATGCAGCATAGGCGGCACCACATCCTTGCCCCCATGCTGCATTTTGCTAATCATATTTTTTAAGGGTGGGCTTACAGCTACCTTTGTGACATGTGGTCATATATGAAAAGTCCATAAATTTCTTCACCCTCTTTCTCACATCCCTTCTACTCTTAAGGGCCTGTTCGATTTCGGGGTGAAATGGTAAATACCGTGTAAAAAATTAATTATTATTTCCCTGTGCATTTATATCATACCTGATTTGACTCTTACTTTTTGACACAAAAATCAAGAATATTGCAAAATATCCGTGGTCCCACTGTGATGCATTTTGCTTATCCACACCATTCATCCATTATTCCAGTTGAATTTATAGCATGAGTAAAAAAATGAGGCATATCCAAAACTCAAGTGGACCACGTCATACGAAAAAGGAAATTGAATACTGACCGTTAAAAACTTTGTGCGGCCACTGTTTCTTTTGGCGTGGGCCACTTGAGTATTGGATCTACTTCATTTTTTGTCTCATGCTTCAAAATATTGTAGTAAAACAGATGGACGGAATGGATATATCATATGCATTATCATGCGGTTCAAAAATTAAAGTTACCTCTTTTGAACCAATTTCAAAGACACGAAGTCCTATGAATTTTCAAACACGTGAAATAGGGGGGATTACCGTTTACCGTGTATGTACCATCTCTTTGGAAAAACAAACAGGCCCTAAAGATCCTTCATCCACTTTTGTTCCCCTTCTTATACAATGCCGGATTCAAGGGTACATCTAGCGTCCTCCCACTACCATTGTAGTGCATACCTAACCCCCAACCTTCCCTCCTACCACCATCACTCCTTTGACTGTTGCCCTTTGCTCCACTGCAGCTCCCTGCTCCACTGCTGCCCCTGCTTCACTACTTGGTCTCGCTTCCTGCTACCTACTCTAGTCCCTATCCCACTCCCGACTCCCGGTTCCTCAACAACTCGTTTATACTTGAGGTCATCATCATCATCCTCGTCTATTGCCCTAGGACCTCGTACCGGATGTGCTAACTTATCCCTAAACTCTCTCTTATGTTTAATGCGCTCATTCCTCAGTCTCACACATTTCCACAACGTCTTCATATGTGCTCTCACCTCTTTTAGAACACACGTTTAGTCCACAACTCTCCATTACTCCCCTGCTAGGTGTTCCTTCAAACGGGACAAGTATTGCTCTTTAACATGTGCCTGCAATAGTTGCACTTAGACCTGTGTTGATTGTCAGCAAATAAAGTCCCATGATGCCAACCAATGTTCGGCCACTTCCTTTTTCTAGTCTTTTTCACCTACACGATCACATTAACAAAACGAACATTAGGAACAACAAACAATATCTTTTCAAAAATTTTATTTTATTTTACCCAATGCGCGTGGTTTGTGGGTGATTGCGTGCATCTACAGGGATTAGTCTCTCCTTAAAAAGGGGTAGGGACACCCTGTTGTCATAAAAAAATAAAATATAAACATCACTTATATTTCCATAATGCATATAATTTCTTAGAACATCGAATGTATTAATTAATTTAACTGAATTTGTATTACAATTTATAGTGCATTTTGAAAATAAATTTAAATTATTTTTACTAATTTTGATAAAAAATAAAATTGAAAATAAATAAAAGAGTGTGGCTAATATTAAGATTAACACATACTCATATAAACATACTAATAACCAATTTTGGTTGGTTATAATAATTAAATTATTACTATTTATTTATCTTTCGATATCGCTGTCGCGTGCGCTTGCGTTTTGAAGCTAGCTCGCTTCACTTTTCAAGCCCTGCTCATAGATTGATTATAGAACACATCTAGTTGGTGATCAAATAAGGAACTAGACTCATTTTAGGTTCCCGGAGTTTGAAGACATTAAGCTATAACAGGTAAAAAAGTGAAATAACATGCTGACTATAGTGTCGAGTTTTGATGGATCTCTCCCAACTCCTCCCTATTTTGAGGAGCAAGTTGTCTTAGATGATGGCAGGTCTTTGATTTCTTGGGTCCCTAATCTGGCATATGCTGCTTGGGTTTCTAATGATCATCTTTGAATTTTGTAATAATTATTTTTGTTTAAAAATTTCAGAAACTTTTGCCAATCCATAGATCAACTTACAAGCATTGTCATCTGATTATTATTATTATTATTTTTTTTTGCAAATTAAATAGGTGAAATTGGGGGATTTTTTTTATTTTCCAAATTTAAAAATTGGAGATAAAAGTAAAACCCATGATCGAGTATGCAAAACATGTAAAATCATGGATTACTAAGTTGGTTCTATTGATTTTATTTAAACAAGGAAAAAAAACACTTGAAATTCAAAAACTCATCGAATGAGTTCCTTTTCATGTCAGCTCGATCCAATCTCGTTTCCTCTACCAAGTCTTCTTTAATCTCTAAACAACTTAAAACAAATTTTTAAAATCCTCCTAGAAAACTAATGTAAGAAAATAATTTGAGAAAAATGGATTTTGAGGGATTTTTTCTGAGGCGCATTGTGTTATGTTTATTGTAGGGTGTTTTATACTATTGGAAGTTCAAAATATCACACTGTTTTGATATATTTCTGATACAGTGTGACATCCTATGATATTTCATACGACAAAGGAGAGTTTGATAACTCCCCCTAAATTTCTTATCATCGGTGTGCAATATCAATAGGTATTGGCCGACTGATACTACCAATATTTAAATCGCTAATGTGCTGCAAAGTTGATGACGACTGATGCCACTCGTACACACACACACACACACGCACATTATCTTCATATTTTGATATTGACACACGGAACCACTTTAAGCGAGAATCAACTTCAACGTGCTTGGTACATGTATGGTATACGTTATACCAGATTGGAGGAGATGAATAACCTGCAAATTGCCATAATGAAGTGTCATAGGAATGCTCAACTCAATTGACAAGGTCTTCAACCAAAGGAGTTCACACATCCCATGATCCATGACCCAATACTCGGCCTTGGCGGTAGGATGAGTCACAATTGGTTGTTTCTTACTCTTCTATGCAACTAGATTTTTACGCACTATAGTACAATAACCCGTTCCGGGTCCTTTATTTGTGAGAGATCCTACCCAATCAACATCTGTATATGCCTTAACCCGAGTATGGCTATGCTTGGAGAAATCTTGGTGGAGATGCCATCTTAAACTGAGTATGGCCATGCTTGGAGAAATATCAGTTGAGGTGCCATGTGCACTTCTTGAAGATCCCATGAAGGAAAGCATTTTTGACCAAGGTATTCAATATTACAATATGGGTCTTAATGGCCCCGTATGGATTGATTTTTTAAAGAAAAATATGAAAAATACCAGAAAAATGGGGTGATTCCAAAGATGTTCTTTTCTGGTTTTGAACATGTTTATGATGTTGCAGTGGGCCATTCTTTGGCAAAAATGCAGTCTTGGCCTGCCTGATGATATTATTAACTTAAGAGGCCAAGGCTGACTTTAAAACTCTTATATTTAATATTCTAAATATCTAATATAAAAGATTCAATATAAAGAAGATTATATGAGTATGAATCTAATGAGGTGACAATAATATATTTATATTTATATAATTATTTTACCACAGAAAACCATAGTATAGGTTTGTAAAATGTTAATGTATGAAGTGAACTTATAAGTGATAATGTCAAACATAAATACAAAAACATTAAGCACCATGTTACCATCACAAAGAAAACCATGCTGCCTGTGGCTGCTTTAACCACAATGTCATCCTCATCTAATCATGGAACGGGTGCCGCATATCCATAATAACTAAACGGGAAAACCATGTCAATGAAAGCTAAGGATGACCAATCACGTTCATAACTGCCACTGGGCATTGTTGTGTCGAATTCGATCTTGAATAAGAATAGCCAACCAATGTTAGAGTTGGACCCATAGTCATAGCCATAGCCATAGCCATAGCTGTACTGGTACTAATACTGCTGACCCTGCAACTACAACTGCAACGAATGACTCGGATTCGGATCTGGATATTTATATCCCTCATGTCCTGCTCCACGTGGAACATATCCAACACTAGTCCAACAAGGAAGCGCCTTAGGAGCTTCTTTAAACTGGTCATAGTGATATCCATATCCATAAGCCAACTAATGTTCTACTGGTGCCCAATCTCCTCCAGTGCCACTGCTGCTGTATTTTCAGTGATGCTTCTTCCGTAGCTGGTGGTATTGTGAATCAGCACACTCATATAAGTCTGGCCTGTTCTGCTCCATTGATTCTTACTTTCAGATTGTATGAATGATTGACTGATTGTACCTCCGTGTGCTGAGCGATGACAGAAGTAGGATTAGGTGCATTATTATCATCATTTTCCATCTTGGTTTCATTAATGCTCATTTCTTGGGTCAAATCTTCAGTAACCCTCTCCAAAACAGCTACATGAATCTCTTGCTAGCTCGTGCGTAAGGTTGGGTCGCGCGCCTCAACTTTCTCATTATCCACTTTTGCTTGTTTCTTCCTTTGCTCCAACTAAGGTGGAAGTTGGTCAGCTTTATCGTAGATGTAGTTCAAGTTTATTAGACAAAGGTCGCCTTCTTGCATCTAGGTCACTACATGCTTCCCATTTTTATAGTCTTAGCTTCATGTTGCAGTGCATATGCATGAGTTGATCTAGTGTCTTAGCTTAAAATATATTCTTTTGTTTTGAATGAATTAATACAAAACAACTTCAGTTCCTTTTGCAGTTAAAGTAAGAAGTTATCTGCTCGAAACTCTTAGTGCTATCTTTCTCCAAAATAAAGCCACTAATCATCTACATAGAAAACAAATATATATATATATATATATATATATATATATATTGTGTATATGATGGCAATACTGTCAAATGTCCAACCCTACATTACTAGTAAGACGTTTTTACAATTTTTAGTCTCTTACCTGGAAGTGTCTGGAAAATTGCCCTTTTTGCAAGTGGATATTGCCTTGGAGAAGTCCATATAATTCCAACTGTGAGCAATACGCCAAGTCATTCATGTTGTTTGAAGCACCGAAATAACAAAAAATGTACGCAATGAATGCCTAATGACCAATAATTAATGAGTTGAACTCATTTTTTTAACGCCCATATTTGCATATCTAACTTAGGCTCTAATATCTTTATCACATTTTCAGCCTAACATAAACCTCTTCATCCTCAACAAATGATGCAACATACCTACATTACAGTAATGAAAACATTAAAGGACTTTAATGATTATATCGTAAAAATAACTTAGTAATAAGTGCACGATGAACATGTGTGGGAGTTGGGACATTAATATACTATTTATTATTGTGCATCACTTCTATATTTTTATCTGTCGCATGAAAGTCGTGGCGAAGCTAATTTGTCTAACTTTTGTTGATCATCTTCCAGTAATCTTTCTAGTTGTCACAATCATGACGAATACCACTACCTTTAGGATGTTTTGGACTTTTTTTTTTCAATACTTAACGTTTCTAATGGTTTCCACAACTTCAATTGGTGTCCCTAATGTCTTCTACCCATGTTTTGTGTTCAACCACCCCCGGGAAGTAAACATCTCACTCTACTCTTCCTTATGCTTGTATAAACTCTCAAGAGCAATAGAATTTATAGTAAATCGAGTCGTTGCATGCCTAAGTAACTCTCCATTTCATAAATTACCTCATTTTGAAGAATACTTAGTTATGATCGTAAATGAATGTGGTGACTTGGCTAGACTTTTCAACTAATTTCACAAAATTTGTCTTCTTTTCAATATCTTCCAGTATGAGGTTGATACAGTGCGGGGCACATGCTAACCAAAATAAATGTTTCCACTTTTTCAACATTTTTTCAGCATATTTATAGAGTGCCTCATTGTTGGTAACAATTTGCACAATGTTTTCCTTCTCAATTTCATCTACCATCTTAACTATAAGACCAAAATTATAATTTGCATCTTTTGTTTCCTTGGATGTATCAATGGCAGTTTGAAACATCGTTCTCAAGAGGCAGTATACCATAAAGTTTACAATGCTCCATCTGCTTGGGCGATTCCAACCATCACACATAATAGTGCCTCCTTCACTTTGCCATATCGGTCTAAAACTGGCCACATAAACCCTAACAGCTATGTTGATGCAGGACAATTAGCCACTCGCTCTAAAAGCTCGAACTATTAGAGTATGACGAATTAATCCCTTTATCTCATAGCCCAGGCCCCACATCGCATGGGTTAGGACCTCGGCTGAACCCCCCTTCGTGGGCCCCAAATCACATGGGCCGCTCACCCCGAGTGCGTCCCCGCATCCCACGGGCTACCCTAATCGAGCCCAGTGTGAAATGCACATTAATCACCCCCGGTGAGGAGTCTTGAACACGATACCTCCTCCGTGGGCTGCACCCACCCTGAGTGTGCCCCTGCATCCCACAAGCGACCCCACTCGAGCCCGGTGTGAAAATGCTCCTGCATTATATGTGTTCTGCATTTGTCCATTTCTCCATAATCTCATGAGCTGTGGGTGGACAAACCCCTTTTGCTTGCCTTTGGTGCTGCATCTGCTATTACTTGCCAATAGGAACAATTTGCAACATTTGCAGCTATGGTGCCATGTGTGAATAGCTTGGTTGCTGTCATACCAAGCTTTTCAGCTGTAGTTTTTACTCACATTTGTTTTAGCTTCTTTTGCTTTGTCTTCCATTTTCTAAACAAACAGGTATCACATGATGGTCTCCTTGGCTCCACATCTGTATCATTTGTCTCCCCAACATGAATTCTACCTCCTTCAATAGCTCAAGGAGCATATGAAGGCTGTCGTCAGCTGAAGATATGCTGTAAATCATTGAACATACTATGACTCCTACGCCTACCCTTTCCCCCACTAACACTCCCAGTCCCACTCTCAGTCCTATTGCTCATCCTACATCAAGAATTGACTCACTTCCTCCAAACATCTGCGATGTTTTTCATCTTCACAGTGATTTGCAGGCTCTTTCTCATTGCCATTGTCACCTACTTATCAGAATCCTTATCAAACTCAATATTATTATCATCACCCACACGCATATAGTCAAGCCCGCCCAAAATCCTCTGCTCGGGTTGTGTCGTGGGCATCCCGCCTCTTCTTCTGTACAATAGCTGTCTTCCCTTTAATATCTTCCATGTTATTCCGCATCATCTCCTTTATCTGTTTGGGGACGCTTGGGCATCCCACGACTTGCTCTTCACATGTGTAATTGCTTCAGTTATTAATCCGCCACAATAATTGCATTTTATGGTATGTCTATTGCCACTTACTCTTTCATAATTTCACCATCCAATATCTTCATTCCCTGTAATCCCTACCTTTTTTTTACCCCTACTCATAAGGTACAACTCCAAACAAGTATCACGAAACTCATTCATGTATCAAGTCAACCCGTAGGCTTAGTTCTGGATATTGCCGATATTGATACATGTTTCAATGTCGCCAAATTATCACCACCTTTCCTTTATAAGGGTTCCCTGTATCAATGATAATAGCTGATATTGTCAATACAAGGGGGATTCTATGGGAGAGGTGCGTAAATACCTCAAGAAAGGGGAGGAAAAAGCAGAAAAAGTTTTTTTTTTTTTTTGGGTGGGACTTCTGTTTCTCTCTAAATTTCGACCAATCCTTCTAGAGTTTTATGAATCAAAACACGATTTGTGGAGAAATCAAAGTTCGAAAGAGCCTAGGTCTGGAACTTTCCAAGGTATGAATGTTGTGAAAAATTTATTTTATGGGTTTATTTTGCATTGATTTCTTTCCAAATCCCTGCCCATGCACAATTCTCACTCATTGACATGGATTTGGGTGAAAAAACCAAGAGATTTTATGATCGAAATGGGGAAAATTGAAAAAAATGGGGGAAATCCAATTTTCCCCCATTTTCTTGCCAAAAATATGCAATTGTGCCCCCATTTTTTTATACGATGATGAGGAAGGGCTGATCTATCAATTGATGTTGAGCTTTTGATTTTTAGGATTTAAAAAAAATTATTTATATCTTCAAAAATTAAAAAAATATGTTTAATTAGAAAAAATAAAATTCAAATTTTTTTTTTTTTAAAATTTTAAATTTATAAAATCCTATTTTCTTTTAATGTTTGCTTATTTGTGGTCCATGTTGATGATCAATGGATTGCATTTATTGGTGGAAAATCATATTTTCTAGAAAAAAACTGTTTATTTTTTATTTTTAAATTTCCATTTCAAATTTTTTTTCATATGGATTGTTGTATGATGAAATGCATGTGTGTATATGTATGTATGCATGGATGCATGGATGGATGGATGGATGGATGGTTAGACATACATGCATGCATGGATGGATGGAAGGGTAGATGGATGGTTGGTTAGACATGTACGCATGTATGCATGGATGGATGAATGGATGGTTAGACATGCATGGATGAATGGATGGTTAGACATGTATGCATGCATGTATGTATGTATGGATGGATGAATGGTTGGTTGGATGATTAGACATGTATGTATGCATGGAAGGATAGATGGTTAGACATGTATATATGCATGGATGGTGGTTGGATGACAGCCCATCCTTCCATTAAATGGAAACTTATCTTGTATGCATCTTTTTTGCAATTATTTGATTCCTAAATATACAAATATGTGTATTTTAGCATCTGTGAAGCATCATTGAGAAATTTCACTATTTTCCCGATGTTTCTCCAATGTTTCCCTCAGTCAGCGATATATGTTTATGCCCCCATTTAATGGAAACTTATCATGTATGCATCTTATTTGCAATTATTTGATTTGTAAATATGCAAATATGTGTATTTTAGCATCTGCTGAAGTTTACTTGAAGAATTCCACCATTTTCCCCATGTTTCCCCAATGTTTCCCTCAGTGAGCGATACATTTCTGGATATCGGCAATATCATACATGCATCCGTATATGTAATGATAATGATATTACGAACACTGCTTGGAATTAAGTCCAACAATGTTAGTACCATATAGCAGCATAGTTGGCACATCTGTGCTATGTGTCTGGCCACGGTATCTCAATGAGTTCCTGCTTGAACTCAAAGTCCCTGAGATCTGGATTTACCTTACAATTTCAGAATGTTAAAAGAGAATGCTGGATCCATATAAGTGAAACTTGTGACTTTTAAATTCTTATTCTAAAATACATTTTTCATGATTAAATGAGTGCTAGCCAAGTTACCAATGTCTGTCACTGATGTTTGATCAGAGAGCCGAATGAACAACAAAATGTTATCTGCATTGAATTTTGATGTTATGCATACGGTGAATGCCTAGAAGTTGATGCAAGTTTTGTAATAAACATGTGGCCAGTGGAAATCAATTAATCAACTGCTGCTTTCTCCTTTATTCTCCCATTGCCTTAATTAGGAAGCCATTGCATCTTTTCAGTCTACTTGGAAAACTTGAATCGGTTTTGATCAAGCCAAAAGGATAGGCTTCTGGTTTCTGTTACGCATAGAGAATTTCTGGCTTAGATACATGAGCTTCACTTTACTCTTTTGTTTGATTCGGAAACATGGACTGCTGAACCTAATCACAATTATGGGTGCTTATTTACAGGTGTGAGCTGTTCAATACAACTCTTGACCAATACGTGAAAAATTTGGTTTAGCATATGAGGTAGTGACAACTGTCTGTTGCCATTCGTTATTCATTTTATGCACCTGATAATTTATAATCAATGCTGTTCCTCAATTACATTTAACTTGTAATGATTCTATTGGGCATTCTTAATTGAGGTCGGAATTTGCATCCAACAACTGTTTATGAGGTTTCATGGGCTTATATTTAAGTATTCAACTATCTGCCCAATTTGAAAAGAATTTAAGAGGTAAATGTTAGCTTAACAGCAATGTTTTAGAGCCTGGATTGGGCCAGATGGTTGGACCGATTTGGACCGGAACTGCCACAGTTTATGGATCGGGTCTTTAAAATGCTCATATTGGGAAGGGAACCTCTTGGGTTGTACATGTTTTCTGCAGTGCCAAACCGTTCAGCCAAGCAGCTTCAAGCGACCTGTGCGTGTCACAGCTGGGGTCTCTCTTCTTCTTCCTTCCTCCTTTTCCATGCTGGTTAGATTCCTGATGTGAAAGAAGGGAAATTAGTTTGATCCTTCAGTAGAGTATGATAGTTGATATATGACCACTCAGAAATTATACACATGGCATACACTAACCCAAATGAAAACGTCCAAATCTGCTACTAGGTTTGACCCCATAGGCAATTGGCACAGGATCTGATGCCCATCACTTTGGCTTCTAGCTTTTATGCATCATTCCCAAACCCCTGGGTAACGTAGGCCTGAAGCAGCTGGCCTAGTTATTGTAGAAACACCACATGGATTTGGAAGGAATGTGGCTTGGTGAGGTGCTGGGTAAACTGATTGACAAAAATGTTGCTTGGACATGCCCCTTGGAATCGACTCTTGCCTTTCTCCGATGGTTCTGCATTCTGTGGTTAGGATTAGCCGAGAGCAGATGAGTGACATGGGAGAGGCTTTAGATGAACTTGACCTGCGGGTCATCACACACATTCCACCACTACCTACAAAAAATGAAAATGCCCCATAGAAGCAATGTGCTGCAACGATGCCCTGTTTCAGTGAAAATTAGGCAAATATTCCTGCACCATTTTGGACGAGTGTTGGTAAAGCTAGTCCAGGACATGTAAGAGCATGGAGTTTGTCAATGTTTTAAATATTGATGATATTGGCCAATATATCCCACGATATATCTCGTATCTCACCTGTACGATATGAAACGCATTGGTAGTGCCGATATATCCCACCTATTCAATCCTTTGGGCATTTTCAATTTCTGATCTCTCTCTCTCTCTCTCTCTCTCTCTCTCTCTCTCTCTCTCTTTTGTTGAAATTATGTTAAATCAGTGTCAAATGGTTATAAATCCATTGGAAAATCATGGAGTTAGAGCTTTGATTTCAATATCCATTGGTTCTTCATGTTCTCCATTTAAAAAAAAAATTCTTTCAACCAGTTGTCAGTTGAGACTAATTTCGAATTATTTGATGAAATGATCATCACATCACATACACTCTAATTTCGACGAAATTTGAGTGTAGGTGGTCCAATTTGGGAAAAATTGGGAAAATTTTAAAATTTCCCAATTTCTCCCAAATTGCTTGCAATGTTGCACTCCAAACATGAAATCTAGCATGTATGAGAGATGATCTACTGATTTGTGAAGTCCTTGTCAATTTTCAGAAAATAGAAATTATTTTTTAATTAAAAATTGTTAAAAAATATTTTTTCTTCAAAATTTCCCTTCAAACAGCTATCAATTGAGACTAGTTTTGAAGTATTTAAGAGTGTTTGATGAAATGATCATCACATACACTCTAAATGTTATGCATTCAATTTGAATATAGTTGCATTATTTCAGTCAGACAACGCATAACATAGGACCCTATGCAAAGGAAACCTATTGTGTGCACTTCTTTTTTGAGATGTTATGTTTTAAAAGTATGTATTAAGGTCTTTTTTCACAATCCCTGAAGTTTTATTGAAAATTCAACCATTTCCCCAATGTTTCCTCATGTTTCCCAAAAAGTGCGATAAATTACCAAATACAAACGATATATCCTGTGTGATAACCGATTTGTATCTGTATCCCAAGGATGCGATACATAACGCAATACCAATATTTCGAACACTGGAGTTAGTATCTATGATGAGTGAAAAGAGAGTTAGCTTAGCTTATAAGAGACCAACTAGAAAGGGGCAAAAGCTAAGGAAGGAAATTGATGGATATATATTTTGGTATATAGGAAAGGACAACAACAGAAATAGGGTAGGGATAGTGGTTGACATATTTAAAGGAAGGATTAGAGGGAGCTCTTTAGGAAAATCTCGATGGCACAAGGCTGAAACCTGGCCAAAGAGGGAGTTTGGAAATAGTTTTCAACCAGCACTTGACACACCCTGGTTATAACCTCATTAGCTGTGTATTTTGCAGCAGATTGTTGGTCTGCGGCTGCATGGGTAGTTTGCTACAAAAGTATGAGGCAGCCACCACTTTTGCATGGCACTTTCAAGGCCTCAATCCAGTGGTAGCTTCCAGAACTTCCTGACACCCAAATTCATTACCATTGGTTTGTGCAGTAACCTTTAGAGAAGAAGCTGTTCCTACTGTTCTGTCTTCTATCCCTCACATGAGAAGCCAAGTACACCAGTGGATTTGGATGGGTTGCTTTGTGGGCTACTTCTATCAATTTCCTTTTAGAGATTGAGATGCTTGGAGATCTGTTGCAGCTCCTATGTTCTATTCCCATCCCTTTGAACCTCTCCACATGAAGCACACACTTAAGTGCTTCCTTTGTGGCAACAGGGCAATCAGAGTCTTGGCCAAACACATAATTTTGTATGTCCATGGTGAGGGATGTCATATTCTCTAATTGTAGTTGCTGTAACGATGAGTTATATTGCAGATCTGACATGAACATGACAATATAAAAATATGCTTTTAAAATTCGTCTTGAGCTTGGTCATGAAACTTCCATTGGCAGCTTTCAATATGAAAAATATGCATCAAAATATAATTGTTTCACAGGGGAACCCACACTGATGGTAAAGAATTACAAAATTTTGTTGCTGTTTCATTTCTCTTGTATGGTTGCAATCCAGTATTATGTGACAATATTTGTATAGCAGGTTACCATCTTCTTAAATAATTCATGGCTGGAAAAGGAGGTGCTATGCTTTTTAGTTGGTGTTTGATATTTCTTGCTGATTGTGACAGTGGAAGGGATATTGTCATGTCTGGTGGATGGATCACGGGGATGGAACAGGGAGTTCTAATGGGAGTCTCTAGTAATTTGAGTTTGATATCTTTCTGTTATTCCTTTTTGTGAAGTGATGCTCCATAATTCCCGAACAAGTTCTTTTTTTCATGGTTTGGCAAACCAGAAAAACATGTATTGCTTTCTCTTCTCATTATTTATCCGTGGCTTGGTGGTATTTTTATTTTTAAGAGGAAAAATGACATTTTTTTCCTTGAGAGGAAAATGATGCTTTTATTGAACATAAGGGTGGAAGAAAAGTACAAAAAAAAAAAAAAAGAAAAAAGGAAAGGAAAAGAAAAAAGAAAAAGAATAAAAGGAAAAAAAAGAGAGAGTAGAAAACAAGAGGGCCCAAAAAGCCTGATAAAGAAGCACATACGATGAGGGATCATCTAATAATACAAGGTCCAGGTTGCCCATGGTCATCCTGTGAGTGACTCAGCAATGGAAAAAGAGAGAGAGCAGAAAATCCAAAGGTTTTAGAGGCATTTATTTATTCTTTCACACATGAATAAAATGAAATTTTATAAAATCAATCAGCTATCAAGTTATAATGAAATTATAGAATTTGTACCAACTCGTAACCCTAATTAATCTAGAAAACTTGTTCTAGACCCTAATTTCTAATCCTAACCATCTGTTTTATTCAAATATAAAATGATAAAAATACCCGTCAATCGTGTCCCTACCATACTCTAGATCTTGTTAATTTTAAGGAGGAGACTGATTTGGAGCGGAAGGCAGTAGCAGGTGCTCAGAACTCATGGATACTCTGGTAGGGGTTACATTATGAGGTGGAAGACAAGATAGATGGGTTCCACTTCACAGGGACCCTTCACTGGGATCAACTACTTTAACGACGGAGCACCTATGCTGACCTCCTATTCCTTAATGGGTAGAAACACTGTAAGGAAAAAGACGGCACTATGGAGGAAGGAATTTCTTGAACCACCTAGCAGATGGTTGTAGCTGGAAGATTTGAGAAAAAGGAACAGTTTTGCCTATCCCTATCCATAGCTGTAGGTAGGGTTATCAGGCACTAGCTATGCCCTCTCCTACCCTTGTGTGGGTGCTTCCCCAGCCCTTGCCTATTGTACTACTGTGCCTATAGGTGGTGGTAACTCCGCCTATGTAGGTTCTGCCTCTACCCATGTAGCCGCCTCTGCTTATGGTAAATCTGTATCTACTACTGAATCCCTAGATATGTCATGGTTGGTGGAATTACTTGCATATAGCCACCAATGGTTGGGACTAGGGTAGGCGCATGGTGCCTGTTCCCTCCATGGTTGGCTTCTGGGTAAACTGATGGTGGGTATCAATAGATCCCTTTTACACGTAGGTCAAAGGGGTATGCTTATATGTTATACTGAAGCATGCTCCTAGGTGATGCCTCTGGACCAGAGGGTCGTATTTGAGTCACATGCTGTCAAGCTCGCAGATGTCAAAATGAGACAAACTGAAATCAGCACATGATCTGTGAATTGTTTTGAGATGTTCCAATGTAATACGCATGGGAAAATGAACAAGGTATTTCTTCCACTATCATTTGTTATGGTACGAGGAGATGAAATTCCTTATGAGGCATGGAAATTTTGTGCCTCCATGTGCAAAACTTGACTTGCAGGCTGAAAACTGGAAATTGCCTTTCAGGTTGAGAAGTGAATGAGAGACTGCTATTCTATGTTTCACTCATACAAAACTCTTTTTTTTTTTTCCCCTCAAAAGGGCTAGGATTGTCCAAAAAGTGAATGTTGGTGTTGGATCTACCGAACGGATACTTTCAATCTTGTCCACGCATACCATGTGTAAGGCAACGGAATGAATTATCCAAAGAGTGCTTTGCTTGCTGACCCATCTTAGTCGTATGTACGTCTTTCACTACACCGACTTTTTACTACTTAAAACGTGTTTGGGACATCCAAACTAGTAAAAATCAGCAGATGAGAAACACATGTTTTGATTGAACGCAGAGCATTGGCGAGTTTCTACTGGCTTTCGTTCTCCTGTTACATGGGTGAGCTGGTGTAATGTGGGTGGCAATGGACAGAGCTCACACCATTTCATAACAAGGCATAAAAGTCAAGCCGAGGGCTGGTCCTTTTTTAAGTTACCAGGCCTTTGTGGACATGAGAGGTGTACGAACAATGTATGCATCACCTTGAAGACATCTATATGGTTCAAAAATCAGAGCAACCCAATCATCAGACAGTGCCCCAAATGTAAGACTTAGTTTCAGTCCACCGTAGTCACATGCAATGTTGGGTTTGGGTCCCGTTTGAAACTTGAAAGAGTGCTGCACCCGGCTTGGAGCATTCGTGCCCTTTTATTAGCCCTACTGCAATACGATAGGGATGGTGAATGCGCGAACCGTACATCACATTGGTTGGAAAATCTTCAGTGTTGCATGCTGACCATTGATCGACTTCTTTGAAGGTCATCAAGGTTATAGTCTATCCTTATTATTGTCCACCAGATGGACAGTCCTGATCCACTATATCCCCAGCCATGTGTACCGCACCATCCCGTGTTTCTGGCCACTTGCAGGATCGTGCCATGCACGAAAAATTCATTCATCAGCTGGTCCGCACTGTTGGAATCAATGTGCAAATGTTGGCATGACCATACTGGTGTGGCCCACCTAGCCAGTGAATCAGCCTGATTTTTAGAAGAGTGTCTTTCGTTGTGGCGCCTAAATTTTTTTCATGGCACGGATGTCCTTCACAAGAGCCATGTTAGCGCGTGGGAGATATATGGTACGGCACTTACAACATGTGGTGCTTGTGCCTGACAGGGATGTTAATGTATACCTGACGGACCTGACCTGATTTTAATAGATTCAGATCCGATTTTTTGAACACATCAAGTAATCGGTCGGGTATGGATCTCATCTTTTGGGAGCCGGTTAAATTCTGGTCCACCAACTAGGACCTGGTTAAAATCGGGTAGGTTCCCATTTTTCACACCATACATGTGCTTAAAGTGTTTCATGCATGTGTGAGATATAAATTGCTATCCACCAAGTGGGCTCAACCATGTAAAATGCTCAACCAGAAAGCTATATCCAAAGATCTGACGGGTACGGATGAACACCTGTAGCCCATCGGATCCAGGTTTTCAAGTACGAGACCTGGACCGGTAAAAAGACTATATAGAAACTATTTGGCCCAGGTAAAAGTTACTAAAGACCCTACCGAAACTGACCTGTTGAAAGCTCTCTCTGTCTGAGGGATTGACAAGATTAAGGTGGACGGTGTCACAACCTTCTCCGGTCCATGATTAGACTGTGAATTGGACTGTCGATCCGACAATCTAAAGACATCCTAATCTACTATAAACTAACTAGTAAGGTCAAAAGTCATCCAATCTCTTCTCATGACTTTAAACTAGTAACTATATATTCATTCCATTTCTCACCTGTGCTGCACTAGTATCAATCAGTACGTACAAGTAGAAGCAAATATTTATTTTAAATAAAAAAAGAAAAAGAAAAGAAAGAAAAATATAATCAAGAGAACATCTGATCCAGTAGTAAAACGAAGGCCATGGCGAAGGCCGGGTGGAAATTAGGGTCTATTACCATCAACAGGAAAACATCTTCCCATAAAGAGATGCCTTTTATCATATCATCCTTTCTCTTCATCTCTGCGACCACCTTACTCCTCGATTTCTCTACTACTTTACATGATCGCCTCTCGTATGACCCTTCTATTACATAACTCAATCTATCCTTGCAAGATGGTTCATATAACACATGAGCTAGAACCTTTGACTTTGAATTTGGAACCAGATTTACATGCTTCCTTACATAGCAAAATGGCCTTTTCTTCTTTTTCTTCTTTTCCTTTTTCTTTTTATTCTTTGGCCATCCACTTGTAAAATCTTCTTCTTCTTCTTCTTCAACCACTTCGCCCTCAAAAACAAGCCAACTATCTGGCATGCTCAATCTCTGAAATCAAAATCCAAGTATTAATACTAGTTTTAAAGATGATTTGTAAAGTGTCTGATAAGTGCATGATCATGAGAGCAAGAAAGAAAAGAAATACCTTGCGTCGCATGGTGAGTATGGTATAGCCAGCTGCATCCATGAGGATGACTTCTTCCTTGTGACCCTCCATGTAATTATCCACTCTATAAACCAAGTTTCCCTTTGAATCGATCACCGTGAAACCCTTGCAGCTGAACATTAGAGATTTCCTCCACACTGTTAGCCTAATCAACCCTCGTTCCTCATCCTTATCATCCGATTTCAGGGCCATCTTCTTATCTTCTCTCTCCCCAACGTTCATATGCTGCACCAATCTTTCTTTCTTTCTTTTTTTCCCCAGCGCCTAGCTTTTTGCTTATGAGACAGACAGTCAATTGATAGCCGAACGTGGAAACATAGAAAATAAATAAATAAAGAAGACAATACACAACATATGATGATATCTTGTCTAGAATACTTTTCTGATATATATAGATGCACAAAGCTGCCTTGCTCCCTCGCAGCCGCTGTTCGCATACGTGGCAATGTTATGTTATGTTGTTATTAGGCGTGGACCCTATTCTTACATACGTTTCCTTTCAAGATAATGAATTAGAATTAGAATTAGAAGAAGGAATTAATATACGTGGGACAACTCGAAGGGTTTGTTGAATCTAGTCACTTAGACTCTTAAAGTCCTTATATTAACTTAAATAAGCTCTTAGGCAGTGGTATAAAAATTCAATTAGGGGATGATGTCTAATGGATTTTTATTCAATGAATATGAAATGTCTTTATTTTAAAGAGTATGAAAACTCTAGAGTTATGATTTGTTTGTCTGTTGATGATTTTTTAATTTTTGGTACAAAGTTAGAAATTATTTTTGAAACTTAATCTTTCTTATCTTCTCACTTTGATATAAAATATCTTGAACAAACCGATATAATTTTAGAGAATAAAATAATTACCATTGTTGATTGAATAGAAATAAACCCAATCTCATTCCATAAAGAAAATTTTAAGAAAATATAATTATTATAAATGTAAATATGCATGTACTTCTTTTGACCCCGGCATGAATTATAACATAACATTGGTGAAGAAGTATCTCTGACAAAATATGCCAGTCTCATTGGTAATCTAGCCTACGTTATGAATTGCACTAGGCAAAATATTACCTCCGTAGTAAGTTGAATAAATATTTTAGTAATATGACTAATATATGCATTGGAGTGTAATTTATATTAAGAGGACTTGAGATTATATTCTTTATTAGAAAAAAAATTCAGTTATAATTGAAGTTTCTAGTAATGTTGACAATTCTAAATTAACTGGTATTTTTATTTTCACCATAGTAGAAGGAATTATTATATGAAAAGTTAAGAAGCAAACTTATATAATTAATTTTACTATGGAATCTGAATTGATTGCTTTAGGAACACTTGACGAGAAGGTTGAATGGATTAAAACTCTACTAAATAGATATACCTTTTAGTTAAACTGATATCACCTATACCCATCTACCAAATAGCTTGGTTGCTATAAAAAGAACTAATAATAAATGTTACAATGAAAAATTCATATTAATTTCTTTACAGTATAATTGTGTACAACAACCACTAAAAAGTGGTATAATAATTTACACTTTACCAAATCTAATGAGAACACGATGACTCCTTTAACTAAAGTTCTAGCACATAAACTTTGCTATATAATGACATAAATATCCTCACATATTTTGGAGTCTCTCTTCCATTGTCCTTTTAATTCTCAAAGTTGATGACTCACTTGCAAATGTGAATCCTAACGTTCATATCGTATCGTATGGGTGTACGATTTGAATCGTACACCCAAATTGTAAATCCCAAATAATCATATGATAATTGTATTGAATCATATGATAATCATAGATTACATAAATGGGCAAAAAAATTACTTAAAAAAAAAAATAAATTTTTTAATTTTTTATTCAAATTTTTTCTTCTTTCTTTGTACCATTTTGCATATAAATAATGAAAAAGGCCTCCCCTATTAAATATATCCTTATTTTTCTCTCTCTTTTTCTTTTGAGAGAGAGAGAGAGAGAGAGAGAGAGAGAGAGAGAGAGAGGCAAAAGGAGATTTAGGAATTTTGATATTCAAAAATCAAAAATAAAGAAATCAAGATAGTGTTCACAATGAATTTGAATGCCATTTTTGATAACATGATTCTACACTTAAGAAAGGTACAAAAGAACAACATTATTAAAGGACTCTTTTATGTTTTTGAAGATAAATTTTTGAAAGAGAACAAAAGAAAATAAATGTAAAAGACAAGAATCCTTTAATATCTTGATATGTAAACCATATACAATTTCTCAAATGATAATATCATGATATGTACACCATATACATTTTCTCAATTAATAATATCATGATATGTATTACTTTTATATATATATATATATATGTTGATAGGAAATGGATGATTAATGAGTTTTAAATCTTTTTTGATTTACTTATATTTGTTCATTTGTTTTTTATACATATATATATTTTTTAAAATCTTACGATTTACGGTATAATTTGCAATTCGATACGATTCAACCCCTTTTACGATTTATGATACAATAACGGTTTTGACAACATTACTTGCAACTAGATGTGTGGGTTAAATTTCCATGTTACCTGCATTTTACAGTAGAGATGTAGTTAACAGACTTTTCTACTTATTTGGAAAAAACTAGTCAAATTAAAGAGGGAGAATTGATCGTTGCACATTTTATGTAGGGGTGTCAATGGACTGCACTCGGGCCCGGCTCAAAACAGTTCAAAATCCAGGCCGAGACCTACCCCAGGCCTAGCCCACTGACAGCCCTAATTTTATGTATACAGAATGAGTTAAAACAGAAGTTAGGTTGGAATAAAGAGCCTTTAAGGAAGGGCCTGACCAGATACAGTGCGATGCCTCCATGCCATTGATACATACTTGGCATGCATACATGAACTGAAGTGAAACTGTTCCTTTAATGGACGCGGATTGTACACTACGTACCCCCACCAGGACCTAGCTAGAGATGGACGGTCCTCTCAAAGGCTCTGTGGAGCCCACCGTGATGTATCTGTTTTATCCATGACGTCCATCCATTTTGACAGATCATTTAAAGGGCATGAGCCCAAAAAGAGGAAGATTGAACGCTCAAGTGAACCGCATCACAGGAAGCAATGGGGGATTGAAAGCTTGCCATTTAAAATTGCTTGGGGGTCACAGAAGTTTTGGATCTTCATCCAGGTCTATGTGACCTTATAAACAGGTTGGATGGCAAACAAACATCACGGTGGGACCTAAGAAGTTTTCGACTGTAGGAGTTCAATCCCCCCTGATTCATGTGCTGTGGTCCACTTAAGCCTTCGATCAAACTCCTTTTTAAACGTATGTCCTAAAATGATCTATCAAAATAGATAGATGGTGTGGATAAAACATATACGGCACGGTGGGACCTACAGAACCCCTGACGGGACAGTCCGTCTCTAGCTGGGTCCTAGTGGGGGGTGGTACCAAACAGCGTCCTCCTTTGATAGGCTATAACAATCCAAAAATCACAATATTTGGACAAATGCCATCCTCAAAGGTAATCAGATTCGTTCTCATTGAATGAGAAAAGTTCTGGCCATTAGATACTTAGTTGTAACAAGTATGAATCAATGGTCGATAATACACATGTGCCACGTGTATGGTATGAAAGAAGGAGGCAAGAGAATGCCGTGTGTCTCGGGAGGCAGTGAATTTACTCCGTTAGAATGAATCCTAGATCATCATAATACCTCTCTTTCTTTGAAGACACGTCCTTTTGGGAACATTCGCTCTCCTTTCTGAATTAGTGTCAACAGCTTTTGTCTTCTTTTCAATTTACACACACAAACTCTCTCTCTCTCTCTCTCTCTCTCTCTCTCTCTGTCTTTTCTAAATGATTGGGAAGATACACTGAACCAACTTTCCAAATGAGGTTGGATGATGAATGTCTTATACGAATAAATAAATAAGAAGAATGCCGATGATTTGGAAGCCTCTTTGCTTTGGCAAAATCACCCAAAGCAAACACTTGGACGTGTCTTGGCCACGTTTCTGAAATCTCCCGTACAAGCCAACTACCCGGTGCTCAAATCTACCCCCGTTTGCATCATTATAATAATAATAATTTTATTATATATTATTATTATTATTATTATTATTATTTTTTAAAGACAAAATAAAAAGGCTACCACTTTTCACTATTGTTCGATTCGCCTCTATATCCAGGTCCAGGTGGGAACTGATTCGCATATTCCGAGTTTCCATACCATTTTGAACACGTGGCCCTCATGGATGAGATCAATGGTCCGTTTGGATAGTTTAATTTACGCTATACAAATAGACAGAGACCATGATTGCTACGGTCGGTTACAAGTATTAGTTTAACATGACTCTCTCTCTCTCTCTCTCTCTCTCTCTCTCTCACACACACACACACACACGATCCCCCGCTCCCATGCATGAGACATGAAAGATGATACGATGTGATGGGAAAGAAAAAAAAAGGAGATGAGAGAATATGTGTGCGTTTGTCGCCTTTGACACCTAAGAGGGGCACGTCACAAGCCTACTCCTGGTCTCTTTTCTGTAGACATGCGGATGGTACGTGGGCTCTACTACCTTCTCTTTTCTTTTCAGATTCGAATCAGTGATTTTGTCTTTCCACAAAACTTATTCACTTGCGTATAAAAGTCATTCACGTGCGTACATGTGTGTCCCAGCCACTGTATGGGTGGTGAGTATGCTATTCAATTTCAACCTGTGCAAAACATAAGCCACATGATAATAATTGAATGATAGAAAAATCAAAAGATGATAATGCAAAAATCAGGCAGGCCACACCACAGGAAGCAATTGACTCAATTCACGATCATGATTGATGATGCACGAATTGGATGCCATAGAGTCGCACCCCCCAAAATTAGAGGGAACTCTTTTACGTCGACTCACCTCACCTCACCTCGTGACTCTCGAAATCAAATATTAAAAACCCAATTTCTTCCTAATCTTAAGTTGGCCAAAGGTTCTGATCTCATTCCTAGGTCAGCCCTACAATGAAGACCATGCGATATAAAGATCACACTGATACAATCATCAAGTTGGCCACATTGGTATATTGACTCCAATGGTGTGGCCCAACTGATGAGTGGATGGACCTGATTTTCAATTAAGTTAGATCTTTCGCATGGGTTTGAAATATTTCCGGAAGGTGCACAGTGAGCTTAGCTTTCTGTAATGTGGTAATACGTTGTCATTGTTTATTCTTCAACCGGACATGAATGCGGCAGCCAAGTTCTTCTTGAACACTGACCTAATTGCAGGAGCACATCACCTAAAAACTAGAATGAGAATATTATAGTCATTTATTTGATTCTTTTTACCATGGAATGTGGAGCATAGTCAACAAAATTATGGACTCCGACTAGACTCGAAATTCAGAACTGGGCCTGACTGTGCCTGGACTCGAAACATGATGGCTCTGTCCAATTGCCACCACTCTTAGGTCCTTGAATAAACCCAAATCCAGCAGCCAGAGTTCCAATGTATCTTGGGATGTATCATGGCAAACCTATTGAAAAGAAAACTGTTGAAGAGGAACCAAAATGGTGCTTATTTGTCATATGAGGGCACGATTTTCACTGCAATGATAGCACAACTTCATGTGATGAGATCCACCTAGTCCATCAGGTCCGTTCACCTGTGTTTGGACCAGGGCCCAGAAATCAGGCAAATTCAAAACTCAGGTGGAGCACACCACGGGGAGTAGTTGAGTAGGGGACACCCACCACTAAAATCGTCCAAATTGTGTGTGGGTTTCACTGTGGGTATATATGCTATCCAATCTATTCATCTGGCATGCCCTACTAGGATGTAAGGATTCCCTAAAACTCTAGACATTCCAACACTCATGTTGGCCACACCAAGTGAATTTGGAGGTTTTAGGCGTTATTCATTCCTTTTGGTGTGGCACACCCAAGTATTGGATTGGACTGAATTTTAGGAATCCATGGTGAAAATGTGGCAGCACAGCGGATCTAATGCATCGTGTCCTCCCACACAGTGCTCAGGCAAGTCGTGTGCACTGTGCGACTACACGTAGCAAGGTGCCTTCAAAAAAGAATGCCATAAAAAAGAATACAAAGGGACTGAAGGGTAAAGTTGGAAAAATGAAGAAGAAAAAACTGTGTAGGACTGATTTCCTAAATAGAGATGTTTGCCAGAATCAAAACATAAGCATGGCAAGAGGAAGGGGGGCATTAGTCATTTTCCTTAAATTTAAACAGAACTGCCAGTCTCCAACTTCTATCCAAAACTGCACATCGCATAATTGACTCTCTCAGAAGGTACAACATTAAAAAGTCCCACCTAAATCAGCATTTCCTGAACGGTAGAAACACAACCTTCTACGATTTTTTTTTTTTTGAATCCCTACCAAAAGCATGGCATCTGTTATAGGGAAATATGAATGAATGTACTTGAGACATACATGGGATATGCTGTGAATCTGGCTAGAAATGCAGACCAATTGATTAGTGACATCTAGGGCTGGGGAAGTGATGAGTTTTCAGTACACTGATGGAGGAACCCTTTCATCGCCTCATATGTAGACCAGCATATTGCAGCTGCCGGAGCATGGAACAACACTCGTGGCTTCAAACCTTGCAATAAAGCTTGGGGTCCCTCTTTGGCAACTATCTTCTTAATAGCCATGCGAATGGAACTACTGCTGAATGTATCAGCACCGCATACTCCCTGTATTGAAACCACAATCTCGTTACAAGCAGGAAAACAAATTAATAAGCATGGTGCACTGGAGGCATACAGCCGAATCACATTAAAATGAATCTAAAAAAAACTTAAGCTAAAGGGACACCGGTTCAGCTGGAATATAAGGGCAGCTATTTCACTTGTGATCCCAGTAACGACCCAGAGTAACAACAATCAAACAGGACTGTTGTTCAACTATGTCAGTATCCATTTCTATTACTTTTGTCAATAAACTTGGAAACAAAAATCCACAAGGCTCATGATACCTTTTTGCCAAGTAATAGTTTTTAAGTCCAAACATGTGACATCAAGACTTAGGTATCTTAGCCAGATACAAGCATGGAGTACTATTACGATTACAAGGATTGGAGCCCAGATGCTAGGGTGAAAATGGATATAAAGGCACTCGAAGAGCTGTTTTTTTGTTCAGTCATCTGAGAATGACATGCAAAGTGATCCTCTTCACCAACATTGCATACTAGTTCCCAACAAATGTATTCGGGCTTCCTTCCCTTGTTTTAACTCTTGCCATGTATTAAAGATAATTTCTAGATCAAATTTAAAAACTCAACTTCAACTTGATAAGAGCCAACTCTAAGTTGACTTCAGACTCATTAAGTACTCAATCAACTCAGGCAATCTTTCCAAGATGTTTGTCTAAATAAGCTTTGAACTTCTATAAATCTTTAAAAGGAGAAGTGCAACAGCAAACTGTCAATCAGGTGTTCAGACAAATTCAAATCTAATAATTGTTTAACTAGGTACTGGTGATAGGTCACATCTGCAAGAATCATAACTTAATTAGTGAGCTATCAACAACAAGCATATCGGGATACAGACCACAGAAGAAAACAAATCAAACAACAAATTGCATTGGCTTTCTGCTTTCCAACTTTCAGTTACAGAAAAGGAACAGAGTACTCAAGTATTATAGTATCAACCAAGTGTAATGTGCCTACTTAAGTTTTCTTTGAAAGATGATGCAATTAATAGGGCCGAAGGCCAAAAGAAAGAAAGAATATATAAACTACATTTTTGGATCGGGCTAAGTCTTGGGCCGTAGGGCTTTCATGAGGTGACTCATCTAGTGGGCCGCTCGGATTGCATATACACATCATGTGAGATGAGTTCTCAAAAAGTGCTCATGAGTTCTTGTGAGAACCGGTTCTTAGGTGAGCATTACTCATATAGTGAAATGCTCACCTGGGAACAATTATCACGAGAACTCGAGCACCTTTTGATACATGATGTGAGCACAAAATCTGAATGGTCCACTAGATGAATCACCTCATGAAACCCTCAAGGCCAAAAAGTTAGCCTGATCCAGAAATCTGGTGGGCCATAGCAAAGTGAGAGGGAATTCCCTCCCTTGATTTGCCTCTTACTTCGCTATGGCCCACTAGATTTTTGGATCGGGCTAAGTTTTGGGTTGTAGGGGTTTCATGAGGTGACTCATCTAGTGGACTGTTTGGATTGCATATACACATCATGTGAGATGAGTTCTCAAAAAGTGCTCATGAGAACCGGTTCCCAAGTGAGCATTACTCTCTCTCTCTCTCTCTCTCTCTCTCTCTCTCTCTATATATATATATATATATATATATATATATATATAAAGACCAGGGATCAAGTGCCCATGTGGTGTGGTGTGGGTGGGTGTGTGAGTGTGGATGTGTGCGTAAAAAAAAAGGCAACAAAGAGGAAAGAAAAAACAACTAAAGAGGAAGTTTCCTCACCTACCATTTTTGGCCTACTAAAATGGCCTAGCGCTTAGGGTGGCAATCAAGGTATTCTGTAACGGTAATGGTGGCCGTAACAGCCACCACCATTACCATTTACGATACGGGGCATAATGGTTGTTATGGCCCTGTAACGGCCGTTACAGTTTCTCTTTTTTATTTTTTTATTTATTGAAAAAACCCCCAAAAAACACGTATTTGCCCTGTAATGTTGATTAAAAAGTATGAAAAACCTATATATGTCCCATAATAGACCATTATGGGGCGACTATGGCCTTTATAGGGGATGTAATGTGCTGTTAACGGCAATGATGGGTCTTTTTTTTTTTCCATAATGGTTGTTACGCCTGTTATTTATTAAATGGGCATAAAATCCAGGTCCATGACCAACTAATGACCTGAAATGAAATGACAAGTTCAGCCGATGAGCAGATTCATAAGCCCTGGCCTGGACTGACCCAACACATTAAAATATATATTTTTTGCATTGGGATGGCAGAAAACCAAAGATCTTTGCGAGGTTCCATACATCCCTACCACTAATACATCCCTACCACTAAAGCAAGTGCAAGGTTCCTATATATTACTAATTTCTTTAGATATAAATAGCATATGGAGTGGGTTGGATTGGGCTAATGTCAACAAAAGCCCAACCCCCAAATGGGCCACCTTTACTGACTTGAACCCAACCCAAAACCATATAAACTAAACTCAAGCCAGCTTTCAAGTGGGTATGGTTGGACTCAACCATCTCCAACTCCACTAGCACAACCCCCACCTAGTGGGTGAATCTCACATCAAATGGGCCAGCTCACAAAGTAGTTGAGATCAAGCTTGCATAGACAGCCCCATCATTTGCAAGCATGCATCAATCCTTTTTTTTTTTTGTACAAAATCATCTGAGCACCTAAAGTTCAAAATAAATAAATAAATAAATAATCTGAGCACCTACTTGTCAAGTAGAGGTTGCTGATGAGTAACCAACTCGTAGCTGCTTATAACAAGAGCCTAGGCCGCCTTCTTCAAGATATACAAGGAAGAAACATCAAAGATATGGCCACTAGCAGACATCACCAAAGGAATGAAGCACTTCGGTTTTTGTTTTTTTATTAGGATTTAGAATGTTCTAGTTATTTTGTTTTTTATTAGGATTTAGAATGTTTCTAAAAGTTGGAAGTTTGACATCAATTTAGAAGCCTACTTTGCGGTGTTATAGTTTTCTAGAAAGTTTTACTTTGATAGTAAATGGGCGATTCTGTGTTTTTTTTTTTTTCCTTTTAGAAAATTAAGGTTTTAATGTTTAATATGAATTTCTACTTTATAGGTTTATAGGTTCTCTTGTGACTCTTTAATCTTCATTTTGGCAAAAGTTTAACAACTAGCTGCCCACCTTAAGTCAACCCTCCTTTACCTGGGCTAGGGAGCCACTCGCAAATCACAACTAGGCAGAGTATGATATCTTGTATTCTCTAAATATTTGAGGCTAATTTCTAGGTCACTGAAATTTCTACCGCTATAATAAATTGTTCTCTCTTTTCATAGGAGTTTCTACGGATGAGATTATGGAACCAATTGAAGGATTCATATCTTGACCCCCAAGTAAGAGTCATCATCACTGCATTTCATCTAGAGGTGTCAACGGGCCGGACCTTGGGTAGGTTTCGGCATGCATTTTGAACTGTTTCGGGCCGGGCAACCCTATTCAAAATTCTGATTTTCAGGCCCAAGCCTGGCCCATTGACACCCCTAATTTCGTCTGTCTATTCTATTTCCTTCAGGAGTCGTCCATAAAGTTGATCTCATTTTTTAGTTGCAGCCTGAGTTAACTGATAGGTGCGAGGGATAGAACAAAGCTTTTCTGATAGTCAGACATGTTCTACCATGTTGGGAGTACTAGACATCTATTCTATTTCCTTCAGGAGTCATCCACAAAGTTGATCTCATTTTTCGTTGCAGGCTGAGTTAACTGATAGGTCCGAGCGATAGAACAAAGCTTTTCTGATAGTCAGACATGTTCCACCATGTTGGGAGTACTAGCGACCCATTGGAGGCACGATCCAGGGATAGAACAAAGCTTTTCTGATAGCCAGACATGTTCTACCATGTGTGTGTGTATGTGCGCGTGTGTGTGGGTGTGGGTGTGGGTGAGAGCAATGAAACTCATGGACTGATGGAAATAACAGTCAGTAATGATGCTTGCCAGTGGAAGTGAGGGCTAGAAAATGGCTCAACCATCTGCCTAACCGTCCTTTCTTATTCTGCCAATTCTTCTCTGACTTGCAACTTTTGTCGATTTTGTAAGTTCTATGATTTTACACCAGACTGTAGCCAATATCAAAGAGTCAGACCATTCTAATCTAGCTTTGCATCATCCATACATTGTCACCATATCCAAGGTTCTATAACTCTTATCTTCAGGTGAGTGTGTTAGATACCCTAATTTTGCATCCTGCTGAGTATATTTTGAAGAAATGCCTAGAGTATGCTGTTCCTTTGTTTTAACTGAGAAAATGGTCCTTGATAGATTGGAACGGATGAAGAAGCTTCATGTAGCCAACCCCGATTAGTTGCAACAAGGCTTAGATGATGATAATGATGCTTAGAGTATGCCATTCTGTTACATTTAAAGATTGATGGACAAATGTTCCAATGTCTTTTATCTCCTTGCTTTCATATCCTTTGCATGCATATAGGTCCTTCCACACTCATGCATCATACAGAATATATAATGTTTCCATCTCTCTTTCCACTATTTTGCATAGTATTAGAGCTCATCATTTCCTATCCTACTTCTCCAAATTTTCTTATTTCTTCTTTTCTTTCTCCTGTTGTCCCTTATACCTTATCTTGCTTGTGCTGAAAATTTCTTAAGAAACATAAGGTTTCTTTTTTGTTTCTTTTGTGTGCTCGCCTTTTGTAATGGTCTGCGTGTGCATAGGGAAATGAAGATATTGACTTCGTGAATGATATCACCTATGTGATTGTTGCAAATGTTTGGGCTGTTTGTCCATGTTGGATGCTATGTTCGCGACTATATTTCTTCGCAGCCAATTAGAAGTAGTGAACATGTCAGTTGATTCATTTGTCTGAGGTGACATGTGCATTGTGTGAAGTGTTCAAGCGTGGCACTCATCGATTGTTCTAGGTCAGCCTGCATTTGTGCTTGTGAAGTATTTTTATTTCATTTGTTATGGAGATAAAAAGTAACCCCAAATCTGGCCTTGTAAGCCCATCTGATTTTTAGAGGTCTAGATAATCTGTTAAGTTAAATGGGGCCAATTACTTACAGGGCTCTTCCTTGGTTTCAGTGGTTGATGTTCCTATGGGTGGGGCCCTATTTACTTGCTCAAAATAATCAAGATTGTCCTGGAATGTCCAGGATGAAAACATTTATAGTGTCAAGTGATTGGGTTTCTAATTGTCCATGTGTTCTTCAATCAGAGGCACCTAAATTCACTTCTTATCACTACCATAATTCTAGATATTGTTATGGAATCATGGGGGTCTGAAGCCATTTCAATTAGAACTGAGGTAGCTAGAAGAACTGGGATTCATAGATAATGGTATGATGGGCTTCTTAAAGGCCCATAAGGAAAGCCAATCATCAGCTAGTGTTGAAATTGAAGCTTCTCAAATTCATAATAAAAAAAATGGAAGAGATCCAATTTTGGGAAATTGTTAAGGATAGAATTCTAGAGATCTGACCAATTGATAAAGAGGAAGAAACCAGAGAACTATAGGAAGAAGAAAAGTCCAAACATCATACTCTTAGGGGTCATTTGGATACCTATAAGTTTGTTAGTTGTAACTTGTGAAGGGTTTACAGGCAACTCACTTACAGGTGGTATTTGGACTGGAAATTCACCAGTGAGTTATAACTTACAGGCTGTAAGTCACAGCTTTTCAGTGCATTTGAAATCTTGAGAAAAAGAAGTGATTTCACTTGCCGGTAAACAACTTACTACTGAAACTCACTTTCACGTGTAAGTAACTTGTTTACAATTTAAAGAGTTATAAGCATAAAAAATGGTCCCTTAAAGAAGAATTTAAAATAAAATTTAGGAACGAAATCAGAAGCAACATCCACAACAAAATGGGTGGAGGAAAAAAACAAATATTTTTCATGGTGTAGCTATGGCTAGAAAAAGAAATACGTCAATTCAGTCTATTCTGGTGTATGGCTAGATGGCGGATGATTGTGAAGATCTACACGGCGGGCAATTGGAGGCCTAAATTGAACCACCTCTAGTTTGGTACGATTTCTGATGAAAATTGTGACATCTTCAAAAGAAACATTTTCATAAAAGGTTCCTTTGGTGATACTTGATCTCGGAACGGAAAGGTTGGAACCCAAGTCCAAATGGTTTCCCCATGGCATTCCTTCCAGATTTTTCTTTTTTGGGAAAAATTAAAAAGATCTGTTGGAGTTCCTAATAGAATTTTATGATAGCAGCAAAGAGGGGAAAGAACTGT
This sequence comes from Magnolia sinica, assembly GCF_029962835.1. Lineage (NCBI taxonomy): Eukaryota > Viridiplantae > Streptophyta > Magnoliopsida > Magnoliales > Magnoliaceae > Magnolia > Magnolia sinica. The sequence goes on along the minus strand of NC_080575.1, from coordinate 130,346,454 downwards.
TGGGATAAAATATTTCCAATCCATCTTATCAGTGGCCCTTGTAAAATTCTTGCGAAGATTCCTTCTAGAATGGCTCAAGTCTTGACGAAGGTTACTCCTTTCTCCTAAGGGGCATTTGTAGCATATCGTCAAATCCTCGATGGTGCTTTTGTTGCCCATGATTTCCAACACAACTATGGAAAGGCGGAGGCAATGTATTACTTAACGGTATCAGCTGGCATATTAGCTAGCTTGCTGGCTGATGATACGAGGCAGGTCTTGTAACAACCTTTGTTTTTGAGAAAAATCTAAAAAATTATTGGTAAAATTCTAAAAAATGTAAGGATCCCAAACATGCAAATTTTCTTTTTTCTTTTTGGAGATGTATTTGATGTGTAACAGTGTTTTCATATACAATTGTATAAGAGCTTATGCAATTGCATATGCCATTTTGGACCAGTGGACCACATATGCCATGGTGGCATATGCAGTCGCTTAGAGAAGTATGCGACCGCATAAGCTGTAGTTATGTAGTTATGCCATCGCGTACAGAATATGCAATGGCAAAAGCCTCCCAATAGATAGATTTCTGACCGTTGGGATTTTCCCCTTCATTTTCTCTCACCACCCTATTTTCACAACTCTCTCTCTTTCTCTCTCTCTCTAATACTCTCAGTCTCTGCAGTCTGTTAACTCTCATACTCTCTTTCACACTCTATTACTCTCATTCTCTTAAAATGACATTAATAACATTTATACATTGTTTTTTCACATTTTTTTTAAAAGTGTATGTATTCATTGAGCAGTTGTTAGTTGACCTGACATAGTCCAATAGTCTAATAAAACTATATATATATATATATAATTCTCTTCATTTATTATTATTATTTTTCATTTTTCCTTGATTTTTTCATTTTCTTTTTTCTTTTTGCTTTTTCAAAAAGGAAAATTTGTTTGCGGGGTTGTGCTATCGCATTAGCGCACAACCTCGTTGGGTACACGGGATTACTTATGCCTAATGTTGTCAAATCGTATATGCCATAGCATACTCGCATATGCAATCGTATATTACTCTGTTTTTTTTTTTTGGAAAAAATTTAAAAATGTAAAAAGGAAAAATTGTAAAGAAACCTAAAAATTTATGAAAATCTATGCCTAATTACTACAAGTGATTGGATTGGGTTCTTTTACCTATTTCATTGTAGTTTGAGTGTTTCAAACTATTACACCATTTATAAAATAAGCTATATATTTAATTACTTATATTATATTTACATGGAATTAAACAAAACAATCAACAAGTACTAAGAAAGAATTAATCATTAAAAACTAATGCAGAGGGCATTTTCAAACCGGGCACTAGTGGGGTTGCCTGTGGGATGCAGGGGAACACTTGGGGTGGGCGGCCCGTGTGAAGCGGAACCCATGTGAAGTGGGGCCCACGAGGGGGGTTCGGTCGATATCCTAACCTATGGGATGTGGGGCCTGGGCTATGAGATAAAGGAATTGATTCGCCATGCTCTATCAGTTCGAGCTTTTAAAGCAAGTGGTTAATTAACTAGCTATGCAATAATCAATTAGTCAAATCATCTTAATTGCATTCTAGTGCAAGGGCATTTTCACACTAGGCTCTAGTGGGGTTGCTTGTGGGATGCAAGGGCACACTCGGAGTGGGCGGCCTGTGTGAGGTGGGTGGCTCGTGTGAAGCGGAACCAATGTGAAGTGGGGCCCACGAGGGGGGGTTCAATTTGTAAGTTACAAGTTACAACTTAATTTACAAATACAATTTACAATTAAAAAAACACAAAACACAAGCATGAGTTACAAGGTTACAAGTTTCAACTTATTGATTGACTTATAAATTTAAAATATAAATATGATGTTTGGATACATAGATTCAATAGTCATTTTTTTATTTTATTTTTATTTTTTTTATACCGTTGGGACCTATATGTGATCGCATATGGAGTATGCCAACGCATACTTGTCGCATAAAAAGGTATGCCATGGCATACTATCCTGAATCACATATGCCATCCTTCTGGAAAAAAAATAATGGCATACGCGATCACAAATGAAACAATGCTTATGCCATTTGACTATTCACATATGCGATCGCACATGACAACAATACTTATGCCATTTGACAACATTGGGTGTAATGAGCCATCTTTGGTAAGAATGCTATTTTTCGATCGATGTTAGCTTGGCCTACTAATGGTTAATCAAATAGGCCCTAGTCAAACACATATAAAGAATTATTTGGCGTCACATAAAAAGAATGGAAAAATAGGGAAAAAAAAGTGATGGTTTACCCATTCTTTCGATATTTCCTAAAATGGTCCACTTTGCTTCAAATTTTTTTTTTGGAAGGAAAAATGAGAATTTTATTAAAGACCCACTGACAATAGCCAACGAGAAAAGAATACACAGGGTGCAAAAGCCCCGAGGAGAACAAACAGAAAAAAAACCAAAGTTGCTAATAATCGAGGTTCTTTAAAAGGGAGGCCCACTAAAAAATGACATTCGCATTTGCAATCACTACCTCATCTGAGAATGAGATGTTAGTAAAACAATGCCTATTTCTCTTGACCCACTGAGCGCACCAAATAGCCAGGAGGGTCTATGCCAAAGGCCCCCTTCCTTTATACCCAAACCTCCTCCGTGCCACACCCATAGGAGGTCCCTAATGTTGCTTGGTATAGCCCATGACAAGTTGAAGGAAGAGGGGAAATGAGACCACACCTTAGACATGAAAAGACAAAAGATGAAGAGATGATCAATTGACTCTGCTGCTTGCTTACAAAGATGACATCTGTTCGAAATGGCCATAGATCACTTTTGCAAGCTGTCAATCGTCGAGACTTTCTTCCTTCCCACTAACCATGTGAAAGTTACGACTTTGGGGGGATGCCATAGAACCAAAAGTGTTAGGCATGATCACCGTCGACACCCATTGGGAAAGGGCGGGTAATCTTATATAAAGAGCTCACCAAGAACTACCTGAAACTATGAGCTTTTCAAACCATTTCATCATCACCATCGGGCAGGAAAACATAGCAAAGCCGGTCCGAAAGAGAGAAAAACTCTTCCATTTTCGAGTCCATCAAGTCCCTTCTACAAGGAGTCCAACATGCTATGGGATCCCTAGCTGAAGATCAATCCGCCGCTTTAATGTCTACTGAAGGTGCTAACTGAGCTAAATTAGGAAAGAATTGGGATAGGGCTAAATTGTTGCATCACATGTCTTCCCAAAATCTAACTTTAGACCCATCACCAATGGAGAAGGGTATGCCTTTCTTGAACTCTGACTTGAGTGAAATGATCGACTTCCAAGTGTTTGAAGCCTTGTAGAGAGAGGTTTCCTTAGCCTCCCAACCCCTCGGCTGTAATCTGTAATTGGAAGCAATGATTTTCCTTCAGAAGTTCCCATCCTCCGTACCAGAACACCAAATCCATTTCCCAAGAAGAGCATGATTCATGCTGAAGAGATCCCTAAGACCAGCCCTTCAGACTTCTTCCCACTTCAAAAGATGGAATTTGTTGCCTTCTTTTTTCTTTTTCCTTTTTTGAAGGTAACATAGGCTGGGACCAGTGTTCGCATTGTCGACGAATTGTCGATAATATCGCCGATAATATCGGTGTCGCTAGACTAGCGGCACCGAAACCCCCATTTTTCATTTCTCTCTGGATTATCGGCGAAATATCGGTGATATCTTCGATAATTTTGGATTTTTTCCGACAAAATAGGTAAAAAGCGAAAAAAATCAAAAAAAAAAAAAACATTTGATTTCGGTAATACCTGGTTGATGGTTGATCGGAACTCGGAAGAAAAGAATCTCGTGGGTAGAAATCGACAGCGCTCGTCTCGTGTGACTCACAAATACATGATTGCGCAAAAAATCAGGGATTGCGGCGAAAAATCAGGGATTTCGGCGAAAAATTAGGGATTGCGGGAGATTGTTTGAAACCCTCGGTCGAAAATTGCCCTCTTCGCCGAAAACCCTCTTCGCAGATGAAATGTGGGATTTTTTTTTTTTTTCCTTTTATGCTTCAGAACTACGGAAGCAAACCAGCGCATGGTGCGCTTCAGCGTACCGAGTAAACTTTCTGGGCCCACCGTGAATGTATGTGATTTATCCACGTCGTCCATTCATTTTTCTAGTTCATTTTAGGGGTAATCCCAAAATTAAAGCATATCCACAGCTCCAGTGGACCACACCATAAGAAACAATGAGAATAATGATTTTCACCGTTGAAACCTTCTTAGGCCCCCACAGTGATGTTTATTTGTCATCAAACCTTTTTTTAAATATAAAAAGGGATGGATGAAGGGTTAAGATAAATATCAGCTTGATTCAAAATTTCTATGGCCACCAAGAATTTTTTAATGATATGCGTTCAATTCACACAGTTTCCTGTGGTGTGGTCCATTGAAGATTTGAATGTGGTTCATTTTTCGGATCACGCACTAAAATAAGCCTTCATATATGATGGACGGTGCAGATGTAAGGTACATACTTCATAAGGGGTCCCACAGTTAGGGATCCACCAGAAGTGGATTGGCTGCTGTACCTCACACCAGCTATATAGCTGCTGTAGGTACGTGTCGTGCGAAGACGAGCACTGACGCTCCTCGAGCTCCGAGTTGTACGAACGGTTCAAAGGAGATCAAAGTTACATCGGCCCCACAGTGATGTATTTATTATATCTACACCGTTCATCTGTTTTTAGAGTTTATTTTCGAGCATTATCCAAAAAATGAATCATATCCAAAGATTATATGGACCACACCATAGATAGCAGCGGAGATAATGATTTTCACTGTTAAACAATTTGTAGGGCCCACCATAACGTTTATTTTGCATCCAATCTGTTCATAAAAACACAAATATATGAATGAAGAAGAAAAACAATTTTCATATTGATCCAAAACTTCTGTGACCCCAAAAAGGGGTTTCAATGGTAAACGTTCAATCCCCCACTGGTTTTTGCAGTGTGGTCCACTTGATAGTTATATCTGTCTTAGTTTTTTGTGTAAAGGCTTAAGACGAGCTCTTCAGATGGATGAACAGTTTGGATATAACACATACCTCTTGATCAAACCCACATAACTTGATGACGTCAGTGTGAGATACACCAGCCAATCCGCTTCCGGACTGCGCCAGAACGGGAGTGAATTGCGTACTGAGTAAACTCAGTGGGCCCATTGTAATTGTGAATTTGATCCACTCAGTCCATCCGTTTTATTAGATGATTTTAAGGCACAAGCTAGAAAAATGAAGCATATCCAAAGCTTGGGTGGACCACACCGCATGAAATTGTGTGAATTGAATGCTTACCATTGAAAAATTCTTGGGGCCACAAAAGTTTTGTATCAACCTGATATTTCTGTTTTTTATTCATCCATGTCCCTGTGATCTTATGAATAGTTTGGATGACAAATAAACATCACTGGACCCTATGAAGATTCAATGGTGGAAATTATTATTACCACTGTTTCATATGGTGTGGTCAACTTGAAACTTAGATAAATTTATTTGGTTATTATTAGAATAATTTATTATGGAAATGTATGCTTTTTTGGGCCCCATTAAATGAAAACTTATTATTTAATACATTTGTTTTTACAAAATTTTAATTTCTAAATATGCAAATATGTGTATTAGGCATTTCCTGAAGTTTCATTAAAAAATTTCACCGTTATCTCCATGTTTTCGCATTTTTCTCCGAATTTCCGGTTATTGGCGATAATGATATTATATCTTTATCTCTGGCCAGCGAAACTTGTAGCTATACCGACAACTCGAACACTGGCTGGGACAATGGAATTTGTTGCCTTCTTCCAAGCCCCTCCCCAAAAAATCCCTCCTTAGCTTTTCCAATCTTTTTCGGACCAAAGATGGACATAAAGAGAAACATAAAGTGGCATGTTAGAAAAAGCCACTTTAATTAGACTTAACCTCCCCCTAAAGGAGAGATACCGCCCTTCCACTTTAACATTCTTCTCTTAATTCTCTCGACCACCTAGTCCCAAAAATGCTTAGTGGGTCTCCTGAAGCATAAAGGAAGCCCCAGATAAGACGAGGGGAGGGATCCAACCTTGCATTCGAAGATCGAAGCCAAAAAGGAAATCTCATCTTGAGATAAGTGAATGCCCAAAATCTCACTCTTACCCATGTTCAGTGATCGAAATATCGATACTATCGGCCGATATTATCGGTATCGCACCACTGCGAGACGAAACTCCTCCGATAACCCCCGGAAGATACCAAAAATCCAAAACTTCAGATATCGCACGATTTTATCGTCGATATCTGCGATACATCGTCGATATTGCCGATATTATCGGTATCGCAGTCCAACGATACGAAACTCGTCGGAAGAAAGTAAGAAATTTTTTTGTTGTGCGTAAATGTTATGAAAAAATCGGAAAAAAAATGGGGAAACTTTCAAGAGGGTGGATTTCCGTACCTGTAGAGGAGATTTCCCTGATTGGAAGCCGCATTTGGTGGGCCATTCGAATCGAAGCTCACCATTCGTAGGTTAGGGTAAAGAAAATCTCCGATTCCTTTTTTTTTCTTTCTTTGAATAGATTTTTGCTTGAAAATGGAAGTGATTTTGGAAGAAAATCTGAAAAAAATCAGAGAAATCCGGAGATTTGGGGAGAGAATTTCGGGGTTTTAGCGTTCCGGAAGGCCGGAACCCTCTTTCCGGAACCTCTCTGCAATTAAAAAAAAAATGGCTTTCGAGCCGTTTTTTATTGGGCTAAACGCCCGCGCATGAAGTTTCTGCGTTGGGATGATAGGTGGGGCCCACCGTGTTGTTTGTTAGAAATCCGCCATGTCCATCTGTTTTGCGAGCTCATTTTAAGACATGTGACTGAAAATGAGGTTGATCAAAAGCTCAGGTGGGCCACACAAGAGGAAACAATAGGGATTCGGTGAGACCGTTGAAACATTTTTATGGCCACAACAGTTTAATATCAGGATAATTTTTTCGTGTTTTCACTTCATCCCAATGGGAATGACCTTGTAAAGGGTTTGGATGTCATATAAACATCAAGGTGGAGCCCAGGAAAGTTTCAACAGTAGGAAACTCTTTTCCCAGTTTCCCTCTCGTATGGCCCACTTGATTTTTGGATCTACCTTATTTTCAGTCGCATATCCTAATATGAGCTTGCAGAATGGATGGACGGGGTGGAGTTCTGAAAAACATCACAGTGGGCCCCATCTAAGCATCCCAGCGCAGGAACTTGCAAAAGCCTTTCGCAAGAAGAGGCATCCTCACCCACGCATCTAGGCACGTGCGCACCTTTGCACACCTGTCATGTGCCTCCAATCTGAACGGTCCATGTGATGCGGCATCTCATGAAACTTACAAGGACCAATTTTCACCTTGATATAAAACTTTGGTAGGCCATAGCAAAGAAAGATGTAAATCAAGGGAGTAAATTGTTTTCTTTTTCCATGGCCAACCAAAGTTTTGGATTAAAGTAAAAGTTGGGACATAGGGGTTTCATGGGGTACTGAATCACGTGGACCGTTCAGATTTTGGAATAGTATCACTTATGATGAATTATCAGAAAGTTCTCATGATAACTCGTGCGCAACTGAGCATTTTGGTTGGCAGGAAATCCACTTCCGGCATGGATTGGGAGCTAGAGACGGATGGCGGTCCTGTCAGGGGCTCTATATGGCCCACCATGATATATGTGTTTTATCTACACCATCCATCCATTTTTATAGGTCATTTTAGTGCATGATCCCAAAGTGTAGCCAGATATGTGGACACCAAAGAAAACAGTGGTTTCAATGGTGGCATCTTTATTCCCACTGTTTTGTCCTGATGTGGTCCACTTGATCTCTGGATCTACCCCATTTTTTGGCTTATGCTTTAAAATTATCCAAAAAAATGAATGGACAGCATGGATACAATGGATGGTGCCCACACAATCTGCCTCTTTTTTTGTGCCAAGACCAATAAAAAAGTAAAGATGTGTGTATTATAAAAATAATAATAATAATAATAAAGTACATTCAAGTATCGAGTGAACCATGCTAAAGGAAAAAGTGGTGATTGACTATTAATAGGCCACGAAAGTTTTGGATCAACCGTATATTTGTTTTTTCCTTTCATCCAGCTCATGTGAACTTATGAACATAGTGGATGGTAATTAACACTACAAAAACATTAAGGTGAGCAGTAAGAAGGTTTTAATGGTAGGGACTTCAATCAATAATCTTTCTTATAGCATGGTCCACTAGATAATTGGATCTGCTTCATTTTTGGGATTGTACCGTAGATTAAGGTGGCAAAATAGACGGACCGTGTGGATATACATGTCTTAATATATTTATAAATGTTATGCATTATATTTGAATATAGTTGCCTTAGTTCAATCAGACAACGCAAACTTAAGATCCTATACAAAGGAAACATATTGTGTGCACTTGTTTTTAAGATGTTGTGATTTAAAAGTGTGTGTTAATATCTTTTTTAAGAATACCTGAAGTTTCATTGAAAAATTCAATCATTTTTCCAATGTTTCCCAAAAAGTGCGATAAATTATGCGATACAAATGATATATCCCATGCGATAACCGATATGTATATGTATCCCAAGGGTGCGATACATTGTGCGATACCGATATTTCGAACACTGCCCATGTTAACCTTCAAGCTGGAGACCGCCTTACAACACGATAATCTTGTGCAAGTTGTTCATTGTGGAAGGATTGACATCACAAAATATAATGGTATCGTCAGCAAACTGAAGATGAGAGATAGGCTTTCCCATCTTGGACACCTGAAACCCACTTATGAGTTTGGTCTCTGGACTTCTGGCTAATATCCAACTAAAAGCTTCCACTACAATCAAGAATAAGAAAGGAGAAAGCGGATTGCCTTGACAAAGACTACCCCTAGAAGGTTTGAAGAAACCTTTCGAAAATCCATTAACAAGCACCGAAAACGCCGCGGATCCAATGCATGTCTGGATCCAATTTCTCCACTTATCACTGCATCCCATCCTCTTCCATAAGTAGTCGATGAAATCCCATTCAATGTGATCATACGCCTTCTTGATATATAGCTTGAAGATTATCCCCACATTCTTTTCTTTGAATTTGGAATCTAAGCACTCATGGGCCATTAGAGCATTGTCCATGATTTGACGACTTCCCACAAAAGCCCCTTGGTTGTCTGAAATAACATCATCAATAACCTCACGGAAACAAAGCAAGAATTTTAGCTATAATCTTGTATGGGCTTCCAATGAGACTAATAGGATGATAATCTTTTAGGTTCTTTACTCCAACTTTAAGGATAATAGCAATGAATGATGTGCCATAAGCCAAATGGAGGCGACAATTGACCAAGAAATCCTTGATGAAAATAAACACATCACTTCTAACAACATTCCAAAAGACTTAGAAGAGGGCTGCGGGGAATCTATCCGTGCCCAGGGCTTTTATATCTATCCAAATTGTCCATTGCCTCCTTGACTTTAGATTCAGATACCTGCCTTTCCAGAAACTCAACTTTTACCTCCAACAAATTGTCGAAATGAAGGTAGTCTAGTTGAGGTCAAATCCATGGATCCTTCGAAAGAGAATTCTCATAAAAACCAACTATAGCCCCACAAACTTGCGACTTCTCTTCAAATTGTTCTCCGTCCACCATGATCAAAGATATTTTGTTGTTCCTTGCTCTTGCCGAAGCTAAGTTGTAGAAAAAACGCATGTTTTTATCTCCTTTAACCATAGGGCCCTAGATCGCTGACGCCATTTAATTTCATCCTCCTTAAGATGCTTAGAATGTTCCAACAACAATTCACTATGCCTTGTTTTATACTCTTTAAAAAGGCCAGACCCTTCTTCCTTAATGTTGAGGGAGTGAAGTTGATGCAGGGAAGGGCGTGTAGCAAAGAAGAACAGGATTACCATCTCCCTCGAGTAGTCAAAACCTTGAATCCACAAGGTAGTTCTTGGATCCACAAGAAATAATAAGAAAGAAAACTAATTCGAAATTACCCAAAATGACAAAAAAATAATCTCCCAAAAGAATAAAATTTCGAAAATAGATAACGTCAAATAAACCTTACGGAGCATTCCCGAGGATATTACAAGCAACTTTTAAAATGATGGAAATCCTAAAATTGCAGGAAGAAGGAGATACAATGAAAACAAAAATTTCTAAACGTAGTAATTTTTTCCTCAAGACAAGTGTTTCTTGCGAAACGGACATCCATGAACTACCATAGGTTTTGCGTTTTGTGAAAATGCCTGAATCCGAAGTTACGACTGTTTTATGGTCAACACTTTAAATGATGATTTCTCTATATCCGGAATGAATCTCTTTGAACCAGACACGCTTGGGACCCAATTACATCATGCCCTACGTAGTACTGGGTACAGTTTTGACAGATTACTTACCGCTTTCGTTTGGGCTTTTTTTTAAAAAGGTCCAGTCGTGCTAAGAATGCATTTGTGGCATGTCCTACATCAGTCCCCTTCACTTGGAAAGAACTCATTGTCGAGTTATTCAATGGACTCGACTCATGATACTGATACAAGTCTGTTACATTGAAAGTCCGTGCGATCTCCATGCCCTCAGGAAGATCAACAACATAGGCATTATCATTGATTTTCCTGAGTATCGGAATAGTGTCAATCTTCTTATTCCTCAGCTTATTATATGTCTCTATCGGAAATCTCTCCTTGCGTAGGTGAACTAACATGTTATAACCTACTTCAAACACCTTCTAGCGCCAATGTTTATCAACATCTTCTTTATACTTGGCGTTAGACTCCCATAACTTCTTTGGAATGTTTGTGGGTTCTACTTCTTTCCTTTTTACGACCAATGCATAAATCTCCCTCGTCTCCTTAGATTCTTTAATGACATCCCGTATAGTAAAGAAAGATCGCCCCTCCACTTTAGAAGCCTTGGTTTGGTTCTCCGTTCTCATAAGGGCAAGGATAATATTTCTTCCATCTTTAACAAAAACAAATATATTATGCTAGCCTCTATGCATGGCATCAACATCACACTACCATGGTCGACCAAGTAACATGTGACAAGCTTCCATATTAGCCACGTCACATATTACTTCGTCCTCATAATATTTACCAATGGAGAAGGGAATATGACATTATTCAGTTACCTTTCTTTTGTTGGCGTTCTTTGATCTATCCAATCATGTAGGGTGCTTTTCTATTTTTAGTCGCAACTTTTCCACCATAATCTTCGACATGATATTCTCACTGCTCCCGCCATATATGATTAGATCACAAAGCTTTTGGTTCACGTTGCACTTTGTTCGAAAGATGTTGTGCTGCTATGGATCTATTTACTTCTTCGGTGTGTACAATAGCTTCCTCATGATCAGAGTTGTGGCTTGCAATTCACCATTATAACGTGGTGGCTTGTGATTTGTCACTGGTGTCGCATCACGAACATGATAATCGCAAGCTCCTTCGCCGATCTCAAGTTGCTCATCATTACGAATATGGTTTGTCCTAAGGCTTTTGTCAAACGTTCAATCATCGCCTAGCTGATTACTTTTTAAAAGCGCGTGCAAGAAAGAGAAGGCGCTCCTATTTCATACTTTAGATATGCCTTACCATTGAACTAGTCCTTGAATGGCTTGCAGATTATCTCGCTGGAAAGCTTCAAATGTCGTTGTTGTCATAAAATCGTCCCTTAGAACACCGTCCACGGGGTTGTTGCCTGAATCATTGTTAGACGTCCTCGAATCAAGGAAAAGCCTCGCTCTAATACCAACTGACACAAGGAAGAGCATCTAATAAAGAAGAAGATCGTTGTTTTCCTCAAGTAGTGAAAACCGTAAATCCACAAGGTAGTACTTGAATCCACAAAAAATAATAAGAAAGAAAACTCGAATATTTTATTGTATAATGATTTAAGATTTCTCAATTACATCACTTATATGGAAGACCCAAAACCCTAATTCAAAATTACTCAAAATGGAAAAAAAATCTCTCATAAGACTTTGCCAAAAATAGGAATGTCAAATAAATCTTACTGAAACATTCTCAACATCATTTACAAGCAACTCCGAAAAAGACAAAAATCTTAAATCTGCAAGAATAAGGAGATATAATGAAAACAAAAATGTCTAAAAATAGTAAATTTTCCTAAAATCACAATTTTAAACCGCAAATTGAGTGTTTCTCATAAAACAGATGTTTGCAACCTGCCATGCAGGTTGGTTGACCTCGGAACCACTATTACATAAAGATTGATAGGTTTTGCAATTCATGACGATGCTCGGATCAAAAGTTACAATTGTTTTACGGTCAAAACTCAAACAACAATTTCTCTATATCTGGAATGAATCTCTTCGAACCGGACACGCCGGGGACCTAGTTACATCCAGTGTTCGAATTATCTTCAATATTATCGAAATATCTCCGATGTTATCTTTATCTCCAGCTCAGGGATAACAATAACACTGGTAGCGATACCGATAACGCTGGTAGTACTAGAAATTTCAAGTATTAGCAATGTATCGTTAAGTATCGCCAATGTATCAATATCGCTAATGTGATCGCCAATATTTTCAACTATGCAAATTCTAGGTGTCGCTTGTATTGCCAATGTATCACCAATATTTTCGACTATGTAAATTCTTGGTAATGCTTGTATCATAAGTATATCGATGATATTTCACTAATATCGCTAATGTATTGATATCATCAAAAATTTGTTTATTTGAAAAAAAATTATTTCAAATTTTTTTTTTCATGGTCACATAGTTACATGTAGTGTTCAATTTGTCATTGATAACATTGATAATATCTCGATATTATTGATATCACAACATGTGCAATACTGAGACCACAATCTTTCGTTTCCTTTCCAATTGTTGATGATTTCTTGATGAAATATCATGTGTTGTTGATACTTTGCAATATCGATTAATGTTTGGATGGAAAGTTGGATGGTTAAATAGGCCGGATAGGATGGTTGGACTGATTTCTTACAACAACACATGCTTTTAAGGCCCCATTAAATGGAAACATGTTATGTATGCATTCTTTTTGCATTTTTTTTTTTTTTTAATTTCTAAATATGCAAATATATACATTTTAATATCGCCTGAAGTTTCATTGAAAATTCCACCGTTTTCCCCATGTTTCCCTGCATTTTCGGTTATTGTCAATATTATCGACGATATTGATGTTCTATCCGTATCCCTAGCCAACGAAACTTGTAGCGATACCGATACTTCGAACACTGGTTACGTCATGCCCTACTAGGTCTAGTTCTGACGAACTACTTCCGTTTTCATTTGGGGCTTCTTTTGGTCCAACCATGTTAAGAATGCATATGTGGAATGTCCTACATCAGAAGCTCATCTAGGATACCCGTGATTTCAGCCTCACTTTCCCCTAAACTTCCTCGTGCTAAGTATTCGGCTTACCTTTTAGGACTTTTAACTTAAAATGTAGCTTAGAGCCAAAACCGTTGGCGAGTTGAAATGAGTTCCACCATTCCCTTACTAGACCATAGAAACCGTCCACCAAAAGCCATGGTAATTCGAACCTGAAAGGTTTAGGGTCCCAGCTTTTAGTCACTACTTTGAGGACAATTGGTCCATATGATTTGATTTGGGTGTGGGGAGACCCCTAAGCTGAATCAAAGGAAATCTACCCAACCACTTAGGCGAGACATGACCAAATTACTCTATTTGTTGGTCCATGTAAATTTAGCCCCTAGCATAGGAATATTGATCATATTATACCTCTCAGTCCAAATCGGCAAACACCTACATACTTGTGGAAATACGAGGTCTTGATGATTTCTCATATGTGAAGCGAGTAACATTGAAGTCCCCTCCTATACACCACGGAAGAGACTGCTTCGAAGGGATGACCTATAACTCATCCCAGAATCTGGATTTGATAGTAGCTTTACATGGCCTGTAAACTACAAAGTAAAGCCGACTGAAACTAGGCAAAACATAAGAGAAGACCACTGAGGTTGAAAATTCACCACACCAGCTGCCTTCTTTTCTCCAGATACTCGAGTTCTGAGCAACCAAAATTCCCCATGCTGTTCCCATCGTGTCTAAAGAAATAGAATCCTTATGATTAGAGCCCCAAACCTTGTCTAGAAGCTTGTTACTGATAGAAAAGAGCTTGGTTTCCTAAATAGTGATAATCTGGGCTTTCGACTTCTTACACATCTCTTTAACTTGGAGTCGCTTTTCTTTGCTTCCCAAACCTTGGACATTCCATCTTAAAATATTCATCGAGAAAATGATCTCGCCCATAGCATTTGAAAATCGGCTATGTAATGGTCATTATGGCCGTTATGTAACGGTAACTGTCTTAACCATTATAGATGGGGCCAAAACAACCATTGTAAAAAAGACGAGCCGCAACGGCCCCGTAATAGACCGTAACGATCCAGAAACATGTTTTTTTTTTTTTCAAAAATAAAAAATAAAAAGGGGGTTGTAATGGCCATTACTACCCATATTATAACAGTAATGGTGGTGGCTGTTATGACCACCACTATTGTTATGGAACACCTTGATCTTGCCTTTCTGCACCTCATAAGGCCACCCAATCACAAAATTAACCGAGGTTTTTAGGGGTAGTAACTCTTTCTGAACTGTAGGAGTTTGTCGAAGAGTTCTTCTTGTAGCCGCATTGCCCTGATGTTCGGTGAATTGAATTAAAGCCATTGCAACCTTGTCTCGAACCTGGGAAGACATACCTAAATTTCTTCCCACCTCGTTGATCACCTCGTTTTCCGACAGAACCTAGAGGGAAGGAGCAATATCTTCTGATCTATCTATCTCTAGGTACCGAGCCTCATCTCAGACTTGGTTATCAAACCTCTCAACCGTGATTTGGAGGGGCATGATGTCCAACGTCTATAAGAAGTCTCCCATCGCATTTGGACTCCCTTCGAAATGAACTTCGATTTTGACTAGTGCTGACTTGTCAATTTTGGCTCGAGAGTCATAGGGTCTAGCATCGATTCCTTCTCCAAAGCCATCTTTGCCAACTGGTCTTGCACTTCGCTTTAGTTCATTGAATCCCAATCAAGTTTTACAATATTAATCCTCAAAATACACCTAGATTTATCTTTCACACCAAAAAAACAGAAATCTAGTTTAAAATGATTTTCTGAGCTTCCTTCATGATTGATATGAATAAAGAAGTGGAAAAATGAGAGAAGAAACTTTCATAATGAGCTCTTTATGGTCTAATAAGCCTACAACGGCTTTATCAGGCCCATAATAGTGTTGATACGAGTGTATTGACATCTATCAGCCAATACAACACATTTTTTCAGAACGGATAGTTTCACCCCTGTAAGTGACTGTTTCATTTATGTAACGGCCAATACCATGGCAGAAATCGTCAACAAGCTTGATTTGGAAAAAGCCTTTGACATGGTTGATTGTAATTTCTTAGGATATATGCTTAGAAGGATTAGGTTTGGAGTTTGGTGGAGCGGCCAGATCAAGGAGCATGTGGCCTCAACTTCATTCTCTATATCCTCATCAATGGCATCCAAAAAGTTTTTTTTTTTTTTTTCAAGGCTACAAAGTGTTGTGGCAAGGGGATTTCTTGTCTCCTTTTCTATTTGCTAAGTTGGTTGAGGCATTGCATGGGGTGATTTCCAAAGGAATTGAGGGAGGGATAGTCCAAGGGTTTGTTATAGGGGAAATTGTTTCCAAACATCGACTCTCTAGTTTGTTGATGACACACCATCTCTTCATAATCCAAGGAGTGAGTATATTTTGCACTTGAAGATGATCTTGAGATGACAAGAGGTTGTTTGGGACAAGATAAATTCACACCAAGATGAAGTTTTGGGAGTTACAATGGTGGAGATGGATGTTTCCAGGACTGGGGCATAAAGCTATTCCATTCCCTACCATGTATTCATGCCTTTATCACTAGAAAGCCTTCTAAAGAATTATGGGATCCGGTAGTTGAAAGAGTAGAAAGGAGACTATTAGTACGGAATAGTATCTATCTTTTGGAAGAAGAATCACGTTGATAATGTCTGCCCATGCTAACATGCCAGTCTACAACATGTCTCAATGCCCACTGACTATTGTTTCATTCCTTAAAACTCCTTTATCCATTGAATCAGAGGAACCACTTTTGAAACAGACATCAAGTTATCTCACACTGATGCGATTTGTGCCTTCAAGTGGAAGGGATGGTTAGCGATCTCCTTTTTCATTGCCCCTTTCTCAAGGAGTTTGGATATCATTCTACGGCCAGTTGGAGTTCTCTGTCGGGGTGTTAAGAAACTCCTGGAGGCTTGTAATCTTGGCTTTAATACAACAAGAGGCAAAATTCTATGGAAACTTGCTCTCTCAGCGGTTTGGTTGTGGTCCAAGGTGTTTTTGCTGGCCCTATTGGAGTTATGGATTCTAATTTAGCAAAGGTCTGGGATCTTCTTTGGAATTGGTCCAGATGAACACACCTTCTCTAACAGAAGGATATTCCACAAATGCAATCCGATGGGTCTCCTCTAATGGATAATATCCTTGGAGGTTCTCGTGATGGGCAGAAGAGATTAGAGAAAAGAAAGGAACTATCATAAATCCATTCTTTCATGACCATAAAGAAATGAATGCTATTGCTGATGATCTAGCCAGGAAAGGGGCTCATCTTGTGAATCTTGCAATTGGGGATTTTCTCCCCTCCTATAGTAATTTTTCTTCTTCATTTAATAAATTTACTCTATTCTTCAAAAAGAAGAAGAATGAAGGCCCAACAGCCATGCCAGGAGTTCAGATTGACAAATTTTAGCACAAGTGCATCATCCATATTACGTTGGCTCTTCATGAGATACTTGATTCCCATTACCTGAGAAAATCATTTTCCATCATTCCTGCTTAACACTTTTTACAACAGAAATTCGAGTGCATAGATTTCATTCTCATTATTCTATGAAGCAATCCACTACAACATCCTATATGGAGCAATATGATTCAAGTGAATAGATTTCATTCTCATTGCTCTATTAAGCAATCCCCTATTATGAGAAATTCTTTTAGACACAATAAAAGTTTATCAAAAACCCCCTATGAGGTAAAAAGATACAAAAAAAACAAGATCCATCTAGGCAATGGACAGAGTCCCCTATACAAAGAAAGGATCTATGGACCCTATCCTTTACCTCCCTCCCTCCCTCTATCGGTCTGACAAACCAATACAGAGGAAATTCAAAGATAGATAGCTACAACTGAAGACGAGCTAGAATGGTGACTTCATACCTGGCACTGCAACCTCGTTTTGACAACATCCAATGGAGTCGTCACGGCACTGGCAAGAGTTCCTGCAACACCTCCTGCAGTGATGTGGACCAGAAGTTGCTCTTCGTCAGCGTTACCAGGAGAGATCCCACCCAGGACCTTCTTGGCTGCCTCGTAGGTGGAAAAATGCACGGCCGTGAATGGTGCATTCATCACAACAGTCGTGCGATATGAAGCATAAAAGGCCCTCAGCCCCTCCTCCCTGAGCATCGTCATGATGCAATCTCTCACACCACCATAAGGGCTCTGGCGGAGCTGCAGCCGCTGCTTGACAACGTCCATAGGGGTGAGGACGGCATCACTGGCGGTAGTGGCGATGACACCGGACGCAGCATGAACAAGAGGGTGGTGGCCCGGGCGGTTGCCACCAAGCTTCTCCTTGCAGGTCTCGTAGACGGAGAAGTAGACAGCGTGAGCAGGGCCAGCGCCAAGTCCCATGGCGCCGATTCCGCGGTAGAGACCCAAAGGGCCCTCAGAGCGCATGATGGAAAGGAGGAAGCGAGAGACAGGGGCAGAGGGAGATGAGGAAGCGGAGGAGGCGCTGACCATTTGCATGCGGGTCTTGAGGGTGTCGACGGGGAACATGGCCATGTGTTCAACCATACCGGCAATGGAGCCGGCGGCCATGAATTGGAAGAAGCTGAGACCATCTCGAAGATGGGGGTCATCACGGGCGGTTTCAGAAGGGAAAGGGGAAGATGGAAGTGCTTCGAGAACAGGATGATTTTGGAGTTGGGAAGCAATGGCAGGGGTTCCAGCCATTGTATTAGTAGCAGCAACACTGCAAGAGGTTAAGGGCCATATACGAACGACTTTTTTTTTTCTACTTTGCCTACTACAACCCTAAACCTAACCCCATAGGAGAGAGCAGAAGAAGAAGAAGAAGAAGAGGAGATCTTTCGTTCGACCCGGCTTTCTATCGGGAAGACGTTCCTCCACCGCACTCCTTTTGACTCGTAGAAAGTAGAAATAAGAGACCCATGTATTGTATTGTATTGTATTGTATTCCATCAGAGCCGCTCCTCTTGTGAGTCCCACTGCTTAGATGCCATGTTTCAATAGTTAGGCTCGTCTCATTATCAGGTGGGCCACACACCGACAACATATATGGAAATGTTGCTGTTGGTTGATTTTTCTCAACAGTTCATTTGTTTGATAGGCGACATATTTTTAATAAACCATGCCTACTAAGTGGGGATCTTCTTACCAAGGGCTCCCATTTCATACAAGTGTGCCTTATGCCTCATGTGAGACCAGTGCAGATCAGTTCAGAGGGAAGAAAAAAAGCATAGTAGAAAAAGTGTGGCCCACACGGCAAGGCTAATAAACAGTAAAATTAGATTTATTTATTTCAATTGTAACTTGTAGATATGAATACATAATATTGTCGAAAGATCAACCGGTAGTAAGCAAAACTTTAAAATTTTTTAGTACAAGTTAAGAGAGGAGGAGTTCCCACTCCCTGAGCTACAAACAAGTGGAGAAATTTGGCAAACAGGCTGCTAAGGATGAATCCATCTTCACATTCTTAACTCAGTACAATAACATCCCATCTTGTCTATTTCTCCAGCTTATTAACTCCAGCTTAAAAATTAGGGCTGTCAACCACCCGTCTTGGGGTTGGCTTCAGCCCGGATTTGAACTGTCTGGGCGAGCCTGATGGGCTGGGCTTTTTCAAAATTTTGATTTGTCTGGCCCAAGCTCTGCTCATTGACTGCCCTATTAAAAATATTTAGAGAAAATGAAATGGCTACTCCCACATTTTCCAATTGCACAAGTTTGCAAAATATTGGCTGTTCATTAGGTGGGCCTATTGGATGTATGGCCGAAAAAATCAGTGCAGAGAGGGAGACAGAGAGAAGCTGATGCATTTGTTTGATGGAATGGGATTGGAACCATTTGTTTTTCAGGGTTGAATCAATGTGATTACCTAATTCTCTTCTAGAAGGCTTGACATCCTAACAACTAGTCCCTCTCTCATGCCATTGCCCAAAAATAATCATTTTTGGCTTTGGTGGTCGATTGCATTGGACTTCATCTAGTAATAACATTATTCATTAGAAGCGGTTGGCATTGAAAAGCCAGAAAACCTGTTATCTGTTCTGCTCTTAACACATGGGACGTGGTTCATTAGATCAAATGAATGTTGTATAATTTGTAATTGCACTAATTACCAGTTCTACAACCTCGGAAGTGTCATGTTAACATGCGCCCACCTAATTGCATGGTGCTGCTACTTCTTTTTTTTTGCATGTCCACAAGGAGAGGATTATATATTTACTCTTACATGTATATAAATTCAGAAATGGAAAACTGAAATGGAAGTTGCATGGTGTTGCAGATATTGATGTATCTTGACATCCTTGTTCTTCTATATGGAGGGGAGAGGACTAAGGGCCTTCAGATCTGGTTTTTATTCAGCCCGTCATCTAATGGTAGTGGAAGCACAACATCTCACACATGCATGTTGTCGTATGAAAGGTTGACTGGAGGTTGCTATCTTCTCTAAACACATGAAACCATGAAAGCTTTGGTGATCTTTAACACCTCATAAAATAGCAGGAAGATCATGGGTATTTTTCTTAGGTGTACTGACAAATTCTGTTTAGCACGTTTGCCAGAACAACTTGGTGTTTGTGGCAGTAAGGATAAAAGACCTGTGTTAAGCGGCTAGTGTTTTCCTGCTCTCTGTTCCAACGACCAGGGTTTGATGCCTAGTGCAATCCTTTTGGCCTCGGAAGATCAAACATCTGAATCACAAAAGGAGGTGAACTCTATGGCTGATTGTCTGCTGATTAAAAAATAAAGAAAAAAAGAAGTGACCACCTGTTTTACCAGTTTGCCACTGTTAAGGACTTTTACGAATGCTAAGAAACGAGTTGATGGGGATAGCTCACGAGTAAACTACTTCGCCAGCTTTCTCTTGGATGTCTTCTTTCCCCTATTCTAATATCAATTTGCCATCCACTAAAATAATTTCTGGTATAGTACGTGCTTAGCCATTGATTGCAATGTGTGCTGTTGGCTTCTCTAATTTTTGCCTTTTTTTAATTTTCAGGTAGCTATATATATCCAGGTATTATCAAAGCTTAATGCATCTAGCTATAAGAGTAAGTAGTGTATGGTTGTTCGGTGCCCAACATTCTCCCTATCTGAATGGCAAAGGCGGTTTAAGTAAATCCTCAAACTATTGCTAGTTAAAAAAAATAATAATAATAAAGAAAGTGATGGGGTTTTTTCCCCGTGCTCGATCGGTCGTGAGTCTTACACAACCGGTCAAGGGCTGGTGCACGACCAGTCATAGAGTCGAGTCCTGACTCAACTCAAAGTCCAGCAACTTTGGACTTTTTTTCCCGGGGGTGCTCAACCAGTCGAGGGTGGTGCTCGACCGGTCGTGGGTGGCGTTCGACCGGTTGTGGTTACGCAGATTCGTTCCGCGATTTTGCAGATTGCAGAAATCTGAGTCCTTTCGCAACTGGGATGCGGAAAAGAGTTTCCTAAAACTATAAATAGGGGCTCCTAGGATTTTTCTATATACATGAAAAACACAAAAAGACTATCAAAGGTGTGAGAGAGAGAGATAAAGAGAGAGAGGAAGCTAGTAGAATGAAGGTTATGCTCATGGAGGTTATCTACTATGCAATTTATATCTCAGCGCTTCTACGTTCTCGTAATCAGTGAGATCTTTTCGTTTTTCTTTTATTTTCTCATTGTTTATCCACTCCTACATGAGTGAAGAAGGTTGTAACATTCTACTTCATGGTGGATTGTTGATCTGGACGAGGTCCCGTGGTTTTTACCTATTTAAGGATTTTTCACGTAAAAATCTCTTGTGTAGTGTGGTTTATCTTTGATTTATTTCATTGCTTTATTATTCCATAATTCTGATTTGTTTCAGGAGGCTAGATCCTAAGATTTTGTGCAAGGCCCCCAACAAAGTGGTATTAGTACTAAGTTCATTGAATGGATAGGATCAGTTTTTTGAATTATGGAAGGTAAGTCATCAAGGATGATCAGCCTCAATGATTTTAACTGGACCATATAGAAGGCTAAGATGGAGGACTTGCTTTATTGTAAAGACTTATATTCTCCAATTTTAGGCATATTAACAAAATCCAAGGATATGTCTAATGATAATTGAAAGAAGATGGATTAAAAAGTGGTGGGGTTTATTAGACAATGGTTGGATGATTCTGTGTTCTACCATGTATCTACGGAGACCTCAGCCGCTAGCCTATGACTGAAATTAGAAGGGCTGTATGAGAAGAAGACAACTGGTAATAAAATTTTTCTGATAAGGCGACTTGTAAATCTCAAGTTCAAGGATGGTGGTTCTGTGGCCGAGCACATGAATGATGTCAACAATATAGTGAACCAGTTCTCTGCTATGAAGATGGTCCTAGATGATGAATTGCAGGCTTTACTATTACTTAGTTCATTGCCTGACAGTTGAGAGACATTGGTGGTGTCTCTTAGTAATTTCGCGCCAGACGGAAAGATATCCATGGAACAGGTGACCAATTGTCTCTTTAATGAGGAGACAAGGGGGAAGTCTCAGGGGTCTACACAGCATGAGGCCCTTGTGACACAGAAACGGAGGAGAGGAAAGAACAGGAAGGACGGGAAGGTCCGAGATAAATCAAGAGGCAAGTCGAGTAACAGAAATGATATTGATTATTGGAATTGTAGCAAGATGGGCCACTACAAGCATGAATGTTATGGTAAGAAGAACGACAAGAAAGGAAAAAGAAAGAAGAAGGAAGATGAATCATATTCCACTGCGGTCGCTTCAGACGGCGACGTTGTAGTTATTCTTTCAGTAGATCATGATGTTTGTCTCACGGCTACGAGTTAGGACACCGACTGGGTGATTGACTTAGGAGCTTCTTTTCATGTAACTCCACGCAGGGACTTCTTCACAAGCTACAAGTCTGGTGACTATGTGACCGTGAAGATGGAAAATTCTGTCGTATCGAAGATCGTAGGGGTTGGTGATATTTGTGTGAAGACCGATGTGAGCTGCACATTGGTTCTCAGGGATGTGAGGCATATCCCAGGCTTTCGCCTCAACTCGATGTAGACGGGAAGGTTAGATGATGATGGTTATGAAAGCCGGTTTGCTGGTGGGCGCTGAAGCTCATCAAGGGTTCGTTGATCGCAGCTAGAGGAAAGAAGTATTGCACCCTTTACAAGGCAAGTGTCAGTGTGTACAAGGGTGGGTTGAACGCAGCGGAAGATTCAACTATTGACATGTGGTACAGGCGTCTAGGTCACATGAGTGAAAAATGGTTTCAACTACTAGCGAGGAAGCGGCTCCTTCCAGACGTGACTGGTATGCCTTTCAAAACTTGTCTTGATTATTTATCAGGAAAACAACATAAAATTTCATTCATCAAAACTGTTTCTCATATTAATAAAGTGCATGATTATAAATCATTTTTAAAAAGTCGAATAAACCTAAAACTTTAAAAATAAGGAGATATGATAAAAATAAAAATTATTAAAAATAATTTTTAATAATTTTTTCTACTAAAACCACAAAATTGAATCAAAATGATATTTTTGTTGGAATTAGTGCCCTAAAAAACCATCCATACCTTTGTCCACTAGCCACATGGATGCAATTGCTCAGATCTCGGTTGTTGATGGTGGTGACCATAGACATGCGAATATAAGCTTGATTCAAAACCTTTGGGCCCCTAAGAAGTTTTCAACAATAGGGGTACAATTCCGTAGTTTCCAGTGATGCAGTTCATTTGAGCTTCGAAACTACTGCATCATTTTTTGCTCAGGCTCTAGAATGAGTTGGTTGAAAGAATGGATGGTGTGGATATGTCACATAAATCACAATGGACACCACATAATTTTTGTGTATTTCCACCTCATGTTTAGACAATATGTTCACATAGCATGCCTGTCAATGTCACATTGGGAAAGGTGCCAGAATTATAAATGTAAATAATGATTATTCATTTACGGTGAATTACAAGGAAATTAAAAAATCAAACCGGCCCTAAAGGAAAAGTCTCTCCATGAAAGGGGCATTTACTTTCAATTTGCTATTTTAATGATTCAAACTCCAAATTTAGCTACAACACAAATTTAAGCAACACAAGTCCTTCTAGCTCTACCTGCTGTTGAGGCAGTGCATTGAGTACATGCGTCGGACCTTTCCTATAAGGAAACGTCCTCTCTCTCCTCATCTGTGTTAAAATGGTGACAGCTAGTTTCGTAAGTTTGGGAAATGGGCTCTCTTTGTAGTGTTTTATTTATATAAGGGAATATATGTAGGGAGATTTTCTTTTTAGGATCTCTTGCTAAGAGCTTCTTTACCGTGAAAGAGTAAGAGAGAAAAGAGATCAATATTGCTGTCCCATGGATGTAGATACAGTGTTGAATTATATAAGTTTTTGTGCCTCTTATTTCATTTTTCTTTCTAATTTTTAAGTATTGATTTGGCTTTTATTTTTATTTTTATGATTTTACATTGGTTCACATGTTTTTCTACAACAATTAATATTAGTGGAGATAGGAAAAAAAAAAATACAGTTTGGGTGTTAATAAAAAAAAATGTATATGTGAAAAACACAATTATGTTCTACTCGCTGATGGCTGATCTTTGGGGAAGGTGATCCTCATGAAAAGGAAAATTTAATGGACGGGTCAGATGTCTGGTACATATTAAAGGTTTGAAGTCATTCATTGGGTGGACCCTCAAGTGGTTCGACACCTGGAAATCGAAGTTCTTTGTTTTTAAAATCGATGCACGCAAATTCCTTGGGCCACGTGCATGTTAACGTTCAAGCTAACTCCTGTTAATTATGGGATCTCGTGGAGTTGGGGGTAAGTTGCTCCAAGCCAACATCATTCGCGCCACTCCACTCTTTCATGGACCACCATGGTCGGTGGATCCCTGATTTTGCGGCCCACCTTGATGCACATATGTACATGTCCTATATCCATGTCATACATCTGTTTCACCGGTTCTTTTGAGGGCATGAGCCCGAACATGCAGCAGATCCGAGTCTAAGGTGGAGCGCACCTTAGGAAACAATAGTGATTAGGGGTGCACATGGAACCCGTAGAACCGGTAAACCGGACCGGAATAGATGAAATTGCATAGCTTGGTCTGGTTCTAAAGTGCACTGGTTTTGGTTCTAGTTCCGAAAATTAAAAAATCGATAAGTTCAGTTTGGTTCTCAACTTGGGTTATGTAGAACCGAACTGGGGAACCGACCTTGAATTGAACTTGGAACCAAATTTGGAACTGAACTCGGAATCGGACCATCCAAAGTAATAATTTTTTTTTTTTTTTTTTTTAACAAACCCCTAATATCTTAATTCTGTTCATGCCTCCCTTGCTGCCCCATTCCATTCACACCTCTCTCTCACACACACATGACAGCCATCGGCCGCCCACCACTTGATACTCCACCTCACCCAGCCAGCAGCCACGGTCTCTCTCCTGTCTCTCTTGATTGATGGTTATCTCTCTCTCTCTCTCTCTCTCTCTCTCTCTCTCTCTCCCCCAATTGGGCTGGATTATAAAAAGCTCAAAATCATAGAATCGATCCAGAACCGAACTAGTTTTTACGGTCCAGTATCCGATTTTCCTGGAACCGTTAGGAATGGTTCAGTTCTAGTTTCACCCCAAAACCAGGCCGAACCGACCGGTGTGTACCCCTAATGGTGATCGACTGTTAAAAACTTTTTTACGGGCTGCAAAAGTTTTGGATCAAAATGATATTTGTGTTCTCCCTTCATTCATATCTTTGTGATCTCATCAACAGGTTGGATAGCAAATAAACATTTTGGTGGACCTCAAGAAGTTTTTAATGGTGGGCGTTCAATCACCACTGTTTCCTATAACTTGGTCCATGTGAGGATTGGATATGCCTCATTTTTGGGCCATGACTTAACATGAGTTGGATCACATAATTCCACCGTGTACATCACATGATTTTGGGATGTCCTCGCCACCTTTCATTTACCTATAATCTGAGCAACTTTCTCCGGCTAAGTGGCTGCTCAATGTCATTGTCCATTCTCAAGGCCACTCCTCTTCTCTATCTGTAAATTGGATGAGGACCGCTTGCAATTACAGCAATTGATTTCTTTTGTAAACTGTCTTAGGTTCAGACCATTCCCCTCTTCCGTACGTCCTACCACTTCCTTGATGGCGGTCAATTAGACGGATAAGATTGATCAACCAATCTATACCTATATACTGCCCTTTTACTCGGGGTATACCACAAGGACAGTCCAGGTCCTCTGTCCATCCTGTCATTCATATCCAATAATGCAATGGAACTTTTAAGTTAGTTGGCGTACCCTATCCTAGTTGGCCCCATGTGGCTGTGATGATCTCAACCGCCCTTATGGAGGGCCTTACAATCAATAGGTGACTCTAGAATCCTAGCCAGTCGTTGATTTTCATATTAATCTTGGACTGTTCATCATCTGTCCATGCAACCGAGTGATGGGAATTGCTAGTCTTCCTGGTCCATAACAGCTGCCCCCATATGCTTGTTAATATCTGAATCTTATTTTGAGTACTCATCCATTCATGTGAAGCATGTGGACCGGATCATTTGTGGACAAAAAGGTGGGTCCTACCTCTGATGGAAGACTCTAGAAAAATGATACGTTGTGAAAATCCACTGCTTGAGATTTTCAAGTTGAACTTGGACCATATATATCTCTCTCTCTCTCTCATTCATTATAACAGGGATGTTCAGGGCAGTATCTGGTGGACGTACGTGATCCTTGTTGAGAATTGGGAACCCTATTAATTGAACGGATATCAATGATGAATGGTTAGGTTTGGTCAAAATATGAGATGAATGGTATGATTCATTTCAATTTGTACGAGGAGCTCACCGTCTTGTGTATAGGTAATCCAGGCCGTCCGTACCCTCCATCTACCATGGATGAAGGATAATCCTAAAAATCAAGTTGTTACATATCTCAAGTGGGCCCGATCGATGAAAATTGAGGGTGGGCATCCCCTTCCACCTCGTTGCTTGTGCTATTAGGGCCCGTTTGGCTGGGTGGATTGGAAGGGATTGAATAGTATTAGGGTGGATGGCATGGATTTCTAGGTAATGATGGTGTTGTCACTGGATTGTCTTGAGATCCATGGGATTGCTATATCCCTGAATTGCTATATCCAGTCGGTTTGGCACGCCCCGCCAATCCCGGGATTAAACCTTCTTCCCATCCCTTCCAATCCCTCAAACCAAACACGACCCAGACAAATTTGAGCGGATTAGGGTGGATTGGATGGGATTTAAAGGTAATGATGGTGTTGTCAGTGGATTGTCTTAAGATCCATGGGATTGGGATCAGATCACCGACTCTGTTTGGCACGCCCGGCCAATCCTGGGATTTAACTGACAATCCCTTCCAATACCATCCAATCCCTTCCAATCTGACCGGCCAAACGGGATATGGATTGAGTTGATTTTCGAGCCCACGGGGTAAACTAAGGGGACACATCTCAGATTGGCTGTATGTGATAGAGACACCATGTTACCCCCGCTTGTGTTCGATTCCATGCATTGTGCATGGTAGCACCCCATGCTTCTGATACTCATGTACCTTCGAAAACGATGAGTTAACCAAACAAGAAAAGGATATAAATTAAACTCCTTTCGATGCGAAACTCTCCGGTCCAACCATCTTAGAAATTAGCTATTAATTAATGGATAATTAGTCCTAATAAATAGAGGAAAAATATTTTTTTTTAAAAAGAACAAGTGAAAGGGTTGTCCACTCAGGTGGGGCTTATTATAATGATTATATGAAATCCACATGGTTAGAATCATGGCAATGAACTTAGTTGAATTGTTATACAAGTCAAAAATCACCCTTCCAAACTGTTTCCCTTGTTATAGCTCACCTGAATCATGAATGGGGCTTGATTTTCACGCGACGGACCTAAGTTTTAGCATGTCTAATGGTTGGAGTGATTTACATATAATTATCATGATATGCCTTATAAAAACCAAAAGGCAGACATCTATCTCACTACTGCTTCTCCCTTAGTATGGCCCCACCTAAATCACTGGTCTGCCTAATTTTTTGACTTCAAGGCTCAGATGGGACTACAAATTTGGTGATCTGAGTTGATCTCACATAACATCATAGTGGGCCCGTAAAAAATGAAGGGCTAGATATGGGTAAAATTTCTTTTTCAGTGAGGTCGTTGATGGTTGAATCCACCCCTATATACTATTTCTAATAAGGGAATCCATCTAAATCATGAATAGGGCCGAGTTTTTAGCCCCGGGCATAAGATAGGTTGGCTCACTTGATGGTTGGGTGGATTTCACATAGACACTACTGTGGGGCCCACTTGAGCGGGCAACCCCTTTTCCTTCTCTCTCTAATTAGTAAGACAGATTTTCAGTTGGCTAGATGTAAGAGTTTCCCACTTTGAATTATAGTTTTAAGTGGGATCACCAAACGTGAGTATATTAGGTATATAGAGGCTTAGGTTTTGATTGAATTACAAAAAAAGTTTGCTTTAAACTATTCCTAAAACTTGCCTAATGTTTCAAAATTCAATTAAAAAGCTACTTATTTTGACTTTGACTAACAGTTATATAGAACTCTGTTTGTTGTATTCTAAAAAGACAATAATGTCCTCTTAAACCTTTTCTTCATTGTGCTAGGCTAGCATAATCCACTTCAATGATGGAATGTGTCGTGGGCCGTATAATGACACATTTATTTGATCTATGCCGTCCATCCTTTGTTGATCATGATTTCAGTGCATGAGCCCAAAAATTTTTAAAACTACAAATGTCATGTAAACTTATAAGAGTTAATAGTAACATTTGAATCATACCATTAAAAATTGTTAGGGCAATGGTCGATCCAACCTGTTGATTAGGTAACAAAATTCTTAATTTAGAACCTATTATAATTTTTTTTTCCATCCAACATGTTTGGCCCCTAAGAAATTGTATCCCAAAATTATTAGGTTATCAATTGCATCACTATAATTACTTTAATATGATGATTAGAGCGGTCCAAACATTGTCCATGTAAATCAATGGTTAAAAATTGTTGATTAGTCACTCGGACATGATCTTATGCTTGTGACCCATTTGAGACTTGAAATTTCATCATTTTCAAGCAAAGTATAGCTTAT
Organism: Magnolia sinica; assembly: GCF_029962835.1. Lineage (NCBI taxonomy): Eukaryota > Viridiplantae > Streptophyta > Magnoliopsida > Magnoliales > Magnoliaceae > Magnolia > Magnolia sinica. The sequence continues at coordinate 130,317,998 of NC_080575.1, read as the reverse complement.
TACAACCATTAACTGTTAAACATTACATACATTCACTAATTAGAGATATTAAAGTTGATTTAGTAATTAAATTCAAACCTTATAAATATACTATGCATAACTACTTTTGGATTAAAGTTGATTCTAATTCTAGGGCGCAGAACACAATAAGAGGATTTCAAATTCAGGGGGTTCCAAATCCACACTCCCAAATGGGCGTTTGTGTTTGAGTTACAAACCGAAACTAGAGTCTAACAGTGCATATTATGTACTCAGATTTTAGGGTGTGACAATGTTGGCCTTCGAAGGTTTGAACAATGGGTGTCATTATCCCCACTTTCCTATTCAAGCACGAGAGAGGAGGAAAGGAGTTGCGACGTTCAGGCGCTTGGTGTAAGAGAGAGGGAGAGAATAGAAATGAGGGACACGGATTGCGTCCTACCCCCGCCCGGATGGTAATCCATCAGGGTAGGGCTCTATAGGGCTCACGGTGGCCCTTAGAAAGGTTTCAACGGTAGGTGTCATTATCATTGCAGCTTCCTCCGATGTGGTCAACTGGAGTTGTGGACCTGCTTTAATTTTACATACGTACCTTAAAATGATCTGAGAAAAGCGATGAACGGCATGGATAAAACACTTACATTACGGTGGGCCCCACAGAGCCTTGCTCGGACGGATTACCGTCCGGGCGGGCATCTAGAAATGAGGGCTTGTTTTAAGGGTATAAATGTCTTTTAACAAATACAATATAAAATATATAATAGTATAAGATTGTATATAGTTTTTTTTCCGCTAACAACAAAATCTATATGTGGGTTTTAGGAATCAATTTAAAAGAAAGGTTTTTTTTTTTTTTTTTCCTTTCATTCAAGTATGTGTCACCTCGTGAATTGGTTAGATGGCAAATAAACCCCTCCATGCTAATTTTTCGTGGTGTGTTCTGCTTAAGCTTTTGATGTACTTAATTTCTGGGCTCATTTTTTAAAATTATCTAAAAAAAAATTGATGGACGGGATGGCAAGCATGGTTGCCCCTAAACGTACGTTACACACGTTAAAAGTCAGGTTGGAGAGAAAATCTGCGTCTTTTGTGACCTGGTGTCCTTGGAGATGACGTGGACCAATGGGAAACGACAGCACTGAATTTTCTGCCATCCGCAATCAAACTCCAGAAACAAAGTTGTGTGAGCACGTGGCTAAAGCTCCAGGAGGCATCCTGCCTTTTCCATGTCAAGCATCAGCGGTTACTCCTCTCTTTCTTTCTCTCTCTCTCTCTGGGTTTATATCTCTCTCTGGGTTCGTGGGTGCTCTCTCTCTCTCTCTCACAAGCTATTGCAAATACGATGAAAGAAACAGTGGTCTTGTACCCATCTCCAGGCATAGGTCATCTCGTATCGATGGTGGAGCTCGGTAAGCGTCTTCTTCTTCTTCTCAATGACACCTCCTTCTCCATTACCATCCTCATCAGCCATGCCCCTTATAACACTGGTGCCACCAACCCTTACATCCGTCGCGTTTCATCAACCCATCCCTCCATCTCCTTCCACCACCTCCCTCCCGTCTCCATCCCTCCTCTCCACTCCTTGTCTTCTCCCCACCAAGAAGCCCTTGCTTTCCGCTTCCTCCGTTTCAACAACACCCATCTCCGTCAAGCCCTTCTCTCCATTTCCCAATCTTCCCCCATCCGCGCTCTTATCTTCGACTTCTTCTGCGCCGTTTCCCTCGAAGCCATCCCTGACCTCCATTTCCCTACCTACTTCTTCTTCACCTCCGGCGTTTCTGTCCTTGCTTTCTTTCTCCATTTGCCCACAGTTCACCGCCTCACCTCTGCCAGCTTCAAAGACCTCAAAGACACCCCTCTACATTTCCCGGGCCTTCCTCCCATACCCGCTTCCGAGATGCCCCTACCCATGCTCGACCGAAGCGATGAGGCATATGATGGATTTCTCTATATAGCCCAGAGCATGACCAAGGTGAACGGGATCATAGTCAACTCATTCGAGGAGCTCGAGCCACAGGCAAAGGAAGCGATCTCCGCCGGTGCTTGTGTACCCGACGGCCCAACACCTCCCATTTACTGCATTGGACCGTTGATTGCATCGGACGGACAAGGAGAAGGAGAAGGAGAAGGAAGACGAAATGGTGGTGGGGCTGATGAGTGCTTGTGGTGGCTCGACTCGCAGCCGAGCCAGAGTGTTGTTTTCCTGTCTTTTGGGAGCATGGGGCTCTTCTCGGAGGCGCAGCTGATAGAAATTGCGGTTGGGTTGGAGAAGAGCGGGGTTAGGTTCCTCTGGGTAGTGCGCAGTCCACCCTCGTCAGACAAGTCCAGGCGCTTTATAGCACCTCCAGATCCTGACTTGGAATCTTTGTTGCCACGAGGTTTCATGGAACGGACGAGAGAGAGGGGAAAGGTGGTGAAGTCGTGGGCACCGCAAGTGGCGATCCTGAAACACGAATCTGTAGGAGGGTTCGTGAGTCATTGCGGGTGGAACTCGGTTCTGGAATCGGTGTGTGGTGGTGTACCAATGGTGGCATGGCCTCTCTACGCTGAGCAGAGGATGAATAAGGTGTTTATGGTTGAGGAAATGAAGGTAGCCCTTCCAATGGATGAGGACGACAATGGGTTTGTGAGTTCGGCGGAGGTGGAGAGACGTGTTAGAGAGTTGATGGAATTGGAACAAGGTAAGGTAGTTAGAGAGAGGACGCTGGCCATGCAAGACGCGGCGCTTGCTGCTTTCAGAGACGGCGGGTCATCGTACGCCACGCTCACTCACTTGGCTCAGTTATGGAATTAAAATCCTTCAAACCATTGAAATAACATGTATTACGCTATCTTTATTTACCTGTCGTTATATATTATATTAAATAAATAAATAATCAGTTGGACGTCTAACAATTTTCATTTTCACTAATTTGGATTAATAATAATGAATACAAGGGAGAGAGCAGTTATTTGATCACTTGGAAAATACGTACCATTTTGCACCAGAGCATTCACTCCATTCATGTTGTATATCCAACATCCATTCCATCCATCCGGTTCCATCCGCAATTCTAGGCCATTCGTGAAAAATAAAATCAGTGACATCCACAACCTAGGTCGGCCACACCCCCAAGGGAACAAAGGTGATGGGATTTCAAACATAGGTGGGTTTATGAGGTCAACATTGTGTGTATCGATCTTTCATTTTTAGACTGATCAGGTATATATAAACCACCAAGACAAAATAAATATACAAAAATTAGCCTGACCCAAAAAACACGGAGCAATTTTACGTTTTTCTAATGATCAGCGTAAAAGAATTATATACCGAGCTGTTCTTTTACGTGTACTGTTTATATAAGAAGTTTCACCTAATGGACGTACGAGTAGATTTATATATACAATATGGTAGGCCTATAAGGATTTGGTGCTCTATCAGCCAGGTAAGACAGTTGTTGAAGACATTTTGGTTCCCAGCCCATCATTGGTATATTAGGAAAGCAGATGGTGTAATGTGGCACTCACCAGGCTATATGGGACTCACCATGAGGCACGTGTCATCATCCACACAGTTCATCTATTTTTATGGCTCATTTGAGGGCATGAGCCCAAAATCGAAGTATACCCTGAGTTCAAGTGGACTTTCCGCTCTAGTAGAAGATGCATATTTGTTGCTTTTAGGATTCAAAATGAGACTTTTCGCTCCGATACAATGTCAAACAACTACTTTCTCTAAAAGCTCGAGCCTTTAGCGGATGGTGTATCAATGCATACCAAGGGATCTTAACACTCTTAACATGATCGAACATCAAATCCAAAAGCCGAAGGACCATATACATGCGCTACTGCCTCCACAAGTTTATAAAAGCAGCAAAGAATGAAGAACTTTGGCCCTGGTCAATTCAAATCAATCAACTCTTTTTAGCTCATACTATTTATCAGTCTTTCATTTCTCATGGATACTTATTTCAGCCTAGACTACTATTGGCACTTTCACTTCCATCCAACGTTATGTTGCAGAGCAAGTCCGGATTGATTAGCTTAGTTTTAGTTTAGTTTTCACTTCTACCCAATGTATCGCTATAACATATTATTTAGTTTAACTAAATATCTGTGACCCTGTTGTCAAATTCCCTCCAAAATTTTAAGTTTTTACTTAGTGATTCCCCAATTATATCCTGTTAACTAAAAGCCACGATCGTCTCATGATTGTTAGGATTTTTTCCATGATCATCTCACGACCACCCAAGTCCTGGAGATTATATATACAGTTCATAGTTGTCTCGTCTACTTGAATCGCTCTGTAAGGTTTTTTTTTTTTTTTTTTTTTGGCTTTATTGACTTTTATATGTCAATTGTGTTGGATCTTTAATAATATTAATAAAATTGGCTTAAGCTTTCGAAATTTTATATTACTTTTTTATATTATTTTTGTGGGCAAACACAATCAAGTTATTGCCATTGTGATAAAAGTCATTGTTTTCAATACAAAAAGAATCCATTTGAAGGATTAACTCCACTCCTCATAAATCACCTAATCATCTTGTTAATCGATGACCAAGTAGTTAATTCAATGTTTGCAGATCTGGTTTTAATTTGGTTATCTCGGCACTTGAGGTCACAAGGAGTTTGGTTCAATTTGAGTCAATTATGACTTTGGTACACCTAATGTATACTACTCACACATGCATAAATGAAATCAAGCCATTTGTTGCACGAGTAGCCATGTGCCTGAATTGAATATCAAACAATGGAAATCATCATATGCACACATGTGGCCCAATTACTTTACCGGTCTCCTGATAACATTTGCATTTGACTGCCCTATTCATATGTTTGGGTCATTAGTGATAAAATTGAAATGATCACATTTTTACATTATTTTAATGTTAAATCTTCACTATAAAAAATAATTTTTGTAGAAAAAAATATAACTATTACAAATTTTATTACCAATTTCTTGAATGGATGATTCTGATGACATTTTTAATTACTTTTATATTACTAAAGTAATTAGTAAAACAAAAAGGCCTTTCTCTAAGGTGACTTGGGAAATGAGTGAAGGCCATAGCTCTTAATTATAAGGTTGCAAACAATCTTGACCAAGGGAGCAAGAGCCACATACCCTGTGTAGGTACAAGGTGTTGCAGACCACTCAAAACGAAATGTTACAACTTAATTCACACGTCAAAAAGTGGGATCGGGATTAGAAGAGTAGGCCCCGCCCATTCATGAAGATGCTATGTGATCAGCCATGCATAAAGATCATCAGGCAGTACGCCTGTCAGGTGACCCGCCGTATCAACCATGGAGGAGGGTTCCACAAGTAATTAATACATAGATTTGGCCCATCTAATTAGTCGATTGGCCATTATATATTTTTTCAAGATAGGTGATGATCTTCATGGTTGGGCCCACCTTTTGCACGTTTCAGGTGTGCTTGTGCTCTCAGCAAAAGGAATTCCTCCAGTGGCAATCGGCTGGGTTGGCCCACAAGTAAATTGCCCTGACATGCTTTTGAGGCTTGTTCTGGTCAGAGCTAAATGTGTAGTGGGTCGAGCTTGGGCAGAAATGTTACCCATTTAAATAAATGGGGTTGGGTTGAGCACTACCTGACCTAACCCGTTCATATAAGTCATCAATGCATTGGGGTTAGATGATGTGACCAACCTGACCCAAGACCTGAAATAAAATAACTAAAATAGGGATGAATGATTTTATTATTTTATTATTTTTTATGTATATTTAAATTTATGTATCTATCCACATTGTGGTATAGTTTGTGCATAGCCTTAGCTAGCCTCATGTTCCCCGAGTCTGGCCGTGGCTGTTGGGTCTAGCCTGTTTGGGTTGGACTTGAGTAATTTCAAGTAGATTGGGTCGGGCCAGGGGAAGTGGGTCATGGTTCTGGTTTGGGCTAAAATTCTTAGCCCATTTAGTAAATGGGTTGGGTTGGGCTGACCCTGACCCAGGCCAAAATCTGACTAATTGACGGCAGTGTCTGCCACTTGTTTTGTAAGAAGAATGTGCTCTGTGGTTCCATCGTGATGTCTATGATATCTTCTGTCTCCATCATTTGCTACATGTAATGTTAGGACTGATGGATCAAAAAATTGCCGATGCCACATGGCAAGAAACAGTGGGGATGAAAACTCTCACCATAAAAACCTTTCTAAAGATACTGTATTTTATATGCCATTCAAGTCACTAATAAAGTGATGAAGAGACATTAGAAAAAATCAGCCTAATCCAAAACTCAATATGCCACACCGAGTGAATTTGTAGGTTTAACAGGTGATTTTACAATGTTCCATTGGTGTGGCTCACAGTAGTTTGAGACTGAGCTGATTTTTCTTATATAAGATGAACATCATGTGAAGAAATTGATGAACGAATTGAATCTCACACATGCACCATGGTCGGCACCACATATCTCAGGTGTTGCTCATACTTGTTGAAACACCTACCTCAATCCCACATGTGGTAGAAATGGAAATAGCTAGGCAAGATACATGATGGTCCTGATTGCTTAGCTTATGGGTGGAACTTGGCTCCATTCCTTTGATAATGGACTGGTCTTGCCAGATTCAGCCCAGCCAATTTTCCACCCTTGTGGTGTATTAAATTGGCTACTAGCTGGGCTTGACTTGGACCGCAATGGAGAATTTGTTGGAAAAAGGATTTTGCCTAACCTGTTTTCCAAAAATGAGAACCAAACCAAACTATGGGTCTAAGTTTCTGAATTGGGCCAGGTGACAAAACAAGCAACACTCACTCATTTCAAGCGGCTCTAGTACAGTGTGTATTATAGACTTTGCATATTTAAGCTAATTAAGACCAGGCACCATTGGGCACTTCATCAATCACAACTTGGGTTTTCCCAACTCCCATTACTGCACTCATTTTTCCAGATGAACTCAATGTGCTCAAAAGGTAGCAGGCTAAGTCAAACTGGTACCCTTTTTTACGGGAGGGGATTAGGTGAGACCCTGGACTCACCAAAGATGGTGCGGCTTTTACCTTGGGGCCCACCTTGATGTATGTATTCCATATCCACACTATCCATCTGTTTTTCCCGATCATTTTAATTAGGGCATTATCTCAAAAATGAAGCAGGTCCAATTATCAGGTGGACCATACCATAGGAAAAAGTGGTGATTGGTCATTAATGGGCCACAACAATTTTGGATCAAGAGCTGATATTTGTTTTTTTCCCCTTCATCCAGGCTTATGTGACCTTATCAATAGACTGGATGGCAAATAAATACTACAGAAACATTAAGGTGCTACTTAAGAAGTTTTTAGTGGTAGGGCAATCAATCACCAATGTTTCCTATGGTATGGTCCCCCTGATAATTGGATTTGCCTTTTGGGATGATGCCCTAAAATGATATGAAAAAAAAGAAGAAGAATGGATGGAGATGGCATGGATACAAAATACATACAGCAAGGTGGGCCCCACGGTAAGACAGTAGGGCCTGGGTCTCACCTAATCTGCTCCCCATTTTTACAGGCACTTTGCCCTTCAAATATACAGCATATAAGTTATAACCTTTAAAAAATAAAAAAAGAAAAGAAGAAAAAACAGAAATATATAGCATATAGGGCAAAGCCGAAATATATTGATAAATATATGCTTGATAAATTTCAGGTGGTGTAGTCCCACTTCTTGTTCCAAAAACAAAAAACAAAAAAAGAAAAAAAAAAAAAAGGAAAAAGGAAAAAGGCTGAAAACCAAAATTTGAATGTAGAGGAAAATAGAATATGCTTCTCTCTGATGATAGAACGGTTAGAGCTTCTGTTAAGACTTGTTAAAATTAATACCATACTGGTGGGACTAATATAATGTCCACCACCTTTTCTACTCGTTTTGCACTCTCTCGTGTTTATTGTTAACATGAAATGCGCCAAACGTCTACTTTGGTGAGTTGGCTGCCCTTGTTTTAGTTTTTTAGGAAAGAAATTGGCCACTGCCTATTTTGGGACCAATTCTAATCAAGTTGGCTGGGTTGAATGGATGTTACCTTCACACATCTGCCACACACTAGAAGGGAACTACCTTTTGCACCCATCTCTCTCTCTCTCTCTCTCTCTCTCTCTGGAATTGGAAATTAAATAGGCTTGGGTAGCATATTGGGTTCCAATTCTGACGAGCCAAACTGGGGCCCACCTGGGGTCAGCTCAACCTAAATTTCAGCTTCAGGCCTGTGCCTGTCTAAAGATATGGGATCACGACTAGGCATATGCTTGGCAACTTTATGCATAAGAGCACCAACCTGGGTTTAGGTCCTAACTGCTTGCTAGTGCGGGAAAAAATCATAGCACAAAATGGCGATTAATCTACTATTTAAAGAAGATTAGATGGATAGAGAGAACTTACAATAAAAAACTCTAGCTCTTTTTCTTTGGAGGCTCTCAAACAAAAATAACTTTAAGATCGCAACTCTTTCTTAACTCTAACATAACTGACCTTAAAAGCCACCATTTCAAGAGAAAAATGTCAAAAATATCCCTTAAACGGTCCACTAACACTTGGGACTTGTTGGTATGTAAAACATGGGTTATATGAGCTCATAAAAGTAAATAAACTCATAGTGATTTTGATGTCACACTTTTAACAATCTCCACTTTGATAGACTTTTAACAATCTTCACTTTGATAGTAAAATCACTTTCTTGCTTTATCAATATTCTTTTAAGCATCACCTTCATCGTTTTATGCACACTTCGTTTCAATTCTTTTCTTGTCAAGTTCAGAGAAGTCAAGTAAAACTTAAACTTTTCTATAGAAACGATCTTATTAAACATGCCCACCAGATTCTTACTAGTGTGAATATTCTCAAGAGTAACATCTTATTCTTTTAGCATTTGCAGGATAAAGTGATGAAGAACACCAATATGCTTAGTCCGAAAGTGATATACCAAGTTCTTTGCCAAATTAATCACGCTCTCACTATCACAATGCACATGTACAGCTTTCCACTGAAGCCCCAACTTCATCTCTTTCAACCATACAACTTCATTGAATGCCTCCATCACTTTCATATATTTAGCTTCGGTAGTGGAAAGTGCAACCACTTAGTGAAGCTTAGACATTCAATTGATAACTCCACTCGCTAGCATAAATGAGTAACCAAAAGTAGACATTCTATTTTTCAAATTTTCTAAATAATCCAAATCAACATAACCTACGTGTTTCTCCTCTAAATCTCTAAAAAAACAAGATGTACATAGTCCGTCATACCTCGTATATACCACAATAAGTATTTCATTACTTTCCAATGTTGCTTGTTAAGGTTTGACATGCATCTGCTCACAACACCAATTGCATATGAGATATCAGGTCTCGTACATATCATAACATACATAAGGTTACCAATTAACTACGCTCGAATATGGCACATGAGACATATACTGTTTTTTTAATCTAACGTATGATATAGTTTTGAAGAAAGCCAAAGGTGAGCGGCGTGGGGAGTGTTATTTGATTTTTTCTTTTTTAGTTCAAACTTTATTAGAATCTTCTAAAGATACTCCTGAGATAACCATAACCCGCTCCTCTCTCTATCCCTATGTATATCAATGTCAAGAATATTCTTTGCTACCCCCAGATATTTCGTTTCAAACACTGGATAACTGAGCTTTTAATATTTTAGTTTCTGACATGTTACGACTGATAATAAGTATATCATTAACATATAACATTAGAATGATGAATTTTCTGCCACTTAGTGCTCTAAAATAAATACAAAGATCAAATTCACTTTTAGTAAAACTTTAGCTCAATATGAAAGAATCAAACTTCTTATACCACAGTTTATGCGACTATTTCAAGCCATATAAAGACCCCATCAACATGAAAATAAGATCATTCTTTCTCTGCACCTCGAACCCTTACAGTTGCTTCATGTAAATCTGGTATTTTAGTTCATCACGTAACGATGCACTTTTAGCATCTAGCTGTTTCAATTTTAGATTGTATTGGGTAACTAGGGTTGATACAAATATGGCTTTTCCGGACTGCCAGAAACTCCAGCAGGTTTGAGGGTGTCCAGCCTTCCCCAGCCAGGGCCATTCAGCAGGTTCGGAATTGGCTTTTCCGCCTGGTAAGCGAGTTTCCACTCCCTCCTTGTAAAATCAGAGGGACAGAGACGCCCTAGCTGACCTTCACCTTCCCCAGAGAGATGGGCCTCCCCGCTCTGTCTCTTTTGTGAAGTGGGTCCGCCCGGATCTAGGCTGTCTAAAGCTGAATGTGGATGGTTCCTCTTTGGGTAATCCTGGCCCCTCAGGTAGTGGTGGGGTCTGCCGCGACGGCATGGGGGAGTTCAAGTTCGGTTTCTCTAAGGGCTATGGCCACGGCTCTAGCTTCCAAGCGGAGGTCAAAGCGGTGGTGGACGGGCTTTCCATTTGCTTCGCCAAAGGAGTCACCTCAGTTGTTGTGGAGATCGACTCTCGTGCGGTGGTGGTGGATCTGCTCTCCCGCACGAGTAAAGCTCCTTGGAATTTATTTTACTAGTTGAAGAAATTTGAAGCCTTCCATCTCAGGGGTTCCATCTCCTTAATCCACGTTCTGAGAGAAGGGAACAGGGTAGCCGACAGCCTAGCTCGCTGGGCCAGTGCCAACCAGGCCTCGACCATCTATGACTCCCGCTCCCAGCTCCCTTGGATGTCCCGTGAGGAGCTCGTCCTGGATAGAACGGGCCTGGGAGGGGTGCGGGTCTCCTAGTTTTTTTCTTCTATTTTTCTTGTTGCTCCTTACGATAGGTGGGCCATCCTGGGGTGTGGCCTTCTCGAATGTGCAGTCTCTTTTCGGTGGGCCTCAGGACCTTTTTGTTAACCTGAGTCCCCTTTTATTAAGCTTTTATCTATCAATGAAAGCCGTTCATTGGAAAAAAAAAGAAGATATGTAATCACACCTTAGACCAAGGGTACTTTTCTAGTTGAGCCAGATGTGCAATCGCACCTAGGCCTAGTGTACAAAAAACCACGTTGAGCTGTGATTCCAGTGGACTACACCAAAGAAAATAGCTGGGAGAAAGACAATATACCCCAATGCAGCATGGCCCTGTACTTCTGTTCAGCTTATGAGTTGTTTTATCATAAATTAGTGGCACATTGCTTTTAGATTTTAATTAGAAATTTTTTGACATACAAGCTATTACTCTTGTAGGAGCCAGGAGCTACAGTTTAATTAGATTTTTTTTTTTTTTTTAATTATATGAGCTCTTGCTTTTTTGGGAGAAGCTAAGTGGCACGCAGAGGCGATTGGATGGGATGTAGAGGATGGCTATGAATGAAAATTTATTTCTCTTTTATGTTGTTTCTATTAATTTATTCATGTATTAATGGTGTGGGATATTTGGATGATCTTTTCAAACTGCAGTATGATAAAATAAAAAAAAGGTCGATACAAATCTGATAGATACCTGCTTTACTATCATCGTAAAAATCTCATTGAAGTCGTAATATTCCTTCTGAGCATATCCATTTGCTACCAATCTGGCCTTTTACTAAGTAGTTTCTTCAGGAATATCCACTTACACCCGATCACATTCTTCCCAACGGGCAACTCAACTAACTCTCACGTTTAATTTTTATACAGAGAATCAATCTCTTCATGCATAACTGCTATTCACTTTTCTACATCTTTATCTTCTAAAGCTTCCCGGAAAATAAATGGATTCATATCATCCGTAATGAGAGTAAATGCATTATTAGAGTTATTTTAGTATCTCAGTGGTAACCTGTGATCCCCCGGTGGATTTCTTCTGATAGGTGGCGGCTTCATCTCTTCATATACTTCAACCTAAGGCTCAGGTTTCTCAAGTATCTCACTATTGTCTAATTCTACATCAACAATCGACTTTTCGTTTCTCTCATCTTGAAAAAATGACCTTTATTAAATTTGACGTCTTGACTAATAATGATCTTCCGTGAAGTGCGGTTTAATTAACAACCTGTAACGTTTCACCTCATCATCATAGTCAAATAATGTGCACTTTTTTATTCTTCGATTTAGTTTATCTCTTTCAATAGATGTTACATAAGAATAAACATCACAACAAAAAAAAATCCTTAAGCTGAGTAATCAACTCGTTAATTACTTTATAATTCATTAAGATTTTTATAATTGATAACTCTAGAGAGAGAACTATTCACTTGATAACAAAACGTAGAAATAACTTTAGTCCAAATATTAGGTGAAACAGGAGATTGTATACTTATAGTTGAAAAGTTTTGGGGTGGGGTGAAATAGTGGGGATTGAATGCTTACAGTTGAAAAGTTCTAGTAATGGGGGACCACTGATGTTAAAGATCAAGCTTATATTTAATTTTTCCCTTTATCCATGTCCGTGTGACCTTATCAATAGGTTGGGTGGCAAATAAGCGTTACAGGGAACTTAGGAAGTTTTTAATGGTGTAAGTGTCAGTTAACACTGTTTTTATGTGGTGTGGTCCACTTGAGATTTGGATCTACCTCATTTTTAAGCTCACATCTTAAAATGAGCTAGCAAAATGGATGGACAGCATGGATAAAACACATACATCATGGTGGGGAGGTCCACATACCTTTGACACCAGCTAACTGGCTGGTGTTGTTGTCACTAGCCAAACCGCGTCCCATTGGCGTGGCTCACCCAATGAGTGGATCAACCCGATTTTACTAGCAGGTGATCATCAGGACGTGGCCCCACCTTTTGAAAGATAAGATATTCTACACATATGACCTGTTGGGTGGAAGGCAAGTAAGTTCACGAGCAGCCCGGTGGAGGTTATCTTCCTCCACAAATTTTACCGTTCGCCCGCATTTCAAGAAATAAAATAATGCAAAAGTTTATTATTTCATATTTACTAAAACGATAAAAAGGAGTGTATATATCGAAATAAATACAGTGAGTTTCTCACCGTTAGTTGTTGCCAGAAATGATGAAGCGCCCATGTCATGTTTCTGTGAAAATATGGACCCCACTGTGAAAATGGGACGGCTCAAAACTCACCCTAATTCATCAATAATCAGGTCAGTGTCCCATTCTAGGATGTCACACACGTGACACGAAGCCAAAAGCTACAGTCGACTACGTGTCTTGGCAGACTGTATACACTCATTTCTCATTTGTGAGGAGGAGGGGACAAATCATGGTGGGACTGGGACCTACCATCTAATTTCATCTCGACAACTGACCTCCTACTAGCAACGGCACCACAATCCCGCTTACATGCCATTTGTTGAGAGCATCTGGCTCCACCGTGAAGATAACGTGGCACAAGAATCCGGGGATCCGTTCGTTGGCACCAATTTACAACCGATGGTAGACTCAAAATAAAGTTGTGGCGAACGTAGTGAGTGAATCATCTTCAATTTCGAGAATAGTGATATATAATGTGGGATCTAATTTTTCCATGGTAAGGATTTACTACAAAAGTGGCATGAGAATCACAAGTTGTGGTGCTGTTGCATGTAGGCGATCAATGCCCTTTGATGTCTCGGCCCCACAGAGCTCAGTTATTGAACGGGCTTCCTATAACAAGGGTTGTAGACAGTAGAGTAGTGGAGTAGGGTCCACTCCAGGTATAAGTTCACGTGTGTGAGAAATTCCCAATTGAAAACTGTAAATGGCGAACCCGTGAACAACCCTCGATTGCAAGAACGCCAACGACAAACGTATCCGACCCCACCATCGAACCACGACACGTCTCCTTCCAATCTTTAAATCCTGAAGCCCACCTTGTCCCTCTCAACATGTCTACGTGTTATGCATATCAATTGTATGGTACGTGGCCTCTTACGTTCCTGCACGGTATGCAGGGTTCTTTCATTCTTACAACTGGGGCCCATTTATTTCATCAAGACCGTTGGTCTATTGTATCCAACAATGTGAATAATGGAGATTTTCTTTTCTAAAAAAATTCCCAGCCACAAATATTAGCACCCTTTCAAGTGAATGTGAACGGTCTCAAAATTTCCCATCTTAAAGTCGTGTTGTCAAGGAAATCATTAAGTTTCAGTCCACCCCAAAGAGGGACGCAAAAGATGAACGGTCTGGATTGCAAAAATATGGGCCCCACTTGAAAGAATAAAAAACCCGAGTATAAAGTAAATATATGGGACAAGGTGTCGGTTCATCCTCCGAATCAATCTAACCCGTGAATCGAATGCCAACGAGAAAGAAGAAACCAAGAAAGGCAGCAGCTGCACCACTGCAAGTCTGCAAAGCATCTTTCCTCATCCATCTGATCGGACCATCAAGCACCCTTCCAAAGCATCTTTCCTCATCCAAGAGAGGTACGCAAAAGGTTTTTGCCTTGTCCAGCTAGAGGGGGCCATGCCACTCTAGTGGTCTGTGTCCGTTAGTCCAGACTGTCCATCTGGTGGACCCTACTGTTGATCAATGTAGACCCTCCACTTCATGGCTAACATGATTGACCGTCAATGTGGGTCCAATCATGATAGGCCAATGGCTATGGATGGACCTTATAAGTAGACTAGCAGAGTACACGGAAAAAAGTAGCAGACGCATCGCATGTGCCAATGTGGCACATGTGTGAGGGATCTAGAACTTCAAAGTTTGGTATTCACGTACGATTCATGCTCCTGTCCTGGAAACCCATCAATTGAGAAATATATGCACGTTGTACGCTGGCTGCTGATTACCATCTTCTAAACCATCCATTCCTTGATACACCCACTTGATAAATGGACCCATCAGAAGTACAGGTTGATCGTGTATATGACTGATCTGATAAGTTACCGATTGGGTCGGGGTCACGGTTCCTTAGGCTAGCAGTACTGGAACTCAAGCTACTTTCCTATCCACAGTCGATCAGTTTCCCATATAATCTATATATGGTCACATCACACCTACCCAGGGGCATGGCCGGAAGCAGCAATAGGCACGTTAGGAGAATGTGGATTGAGAAGACAATATTGCAGATATAGACTTGCCATAACCTGTTAATATGGTGCAAAAATAGCCCAGTTGGTTCGTTTTGTGTTTAGAGGTTAATTAAGATAAAGCAGCAAAATGGTGAAGAGACGAGACATATAAACTAGTAATAGTCGTTGGCTTTACCAACTTATTCATTGAGTTTCAAATCTTAGCATGAAGATAAAAGGAAAAACAGAAATTAGGGTTGCCAAATACCAAAATATGCATATTTTCTACTTCACCAGCTTTCCTTAACAACAATCTCCAACCGTTTATTTCTTGGATGTAGAAGCCCTCCTTTGCAGGACTAACAGACACAGCACTCGGTAGAAGAGGAAAAAACCTAACATGATCTGAATATTCATCCACCTCTGGTTCTCGTGCAGTCCTCTCTTCTCCAGCACATCACTGCCTTTGACAAGACACACCTTCTTCTCTCCCAACCATATCAAACACTTGGATGCCAAGCACGAGTACTCGTTGATGAGAAGTGAATCAAGAGCGTATTTGTACATGGACAAGTAGTGCATGAACAGCCAGTACTTGGGCATGCTATCTTTCGAAATGAAGTAACCGGAGAAGAGAAAGAAACATGCTAGAAATATAGTCACTAGAGAAGACCCCGCAATGTAATTCGGTGCAACTGAGCTTAAGAAAAGCACAAAGGAATTCGCCATGAGTACCACCACCCATATAACCAAGACGAAGTAGGCGAAGGCTTGCCAAGAAGCGCATAGACCCACCAAGAAATATACGGAAATGGAGTATATGACTGCTATGGCTAGCAAGTAGGGGAGGAAGACTAGTGTGTTGGCGACGAGATGTGATGAGAGCCGATAAACACCGCTCGTAGTCTCTCGCAGTAGAATCGGCCTCTCATTTATGAAGATGGGTAGGGTTTCCGTCATCGAGGAGAGGAGGAAAGTGAGAGTGAAGGCAAAAAGTCCCAATCTCTTCTCTATACCTTGCTTATCCAATCCCAAATGAATGTAAATGGTCCCCAAGACAAGACCCACTCCAAAAGCTTCTAATGTGTTGGTCAAAAGGAGCTGTTTTGTTCTGTAAATGATCTTCCAAAACCTGTTGTATAGGGTAAACATCTCAAGGACTCTTGAACTTGTATATCTAATTTCTTTTGTATCATCATCTGAAGGAGCCCAAGGAGGAGAAGGTGATTCTTGAGGTTGTGGTGCACTAGTCTTTTTCTCGTGAAGCTGGTTTAGTATCTCCATTGCGTGTTCTAGTGCATTAAGCTGAGGTGGGACGGCGAAACCGTTAGAGTGTAAGTAGTCCTGAAGGGAAGACAAGGTTCCGTGGTGTATGACAGTGCCTTTGGATAGTAGGAGGATGCTGTCGATGGTAGAGAGGATCTTGAAACTGGGCTGGTGTATGGAGAGGATCACAGTGCAACGACGGGAAGCGGCAATGGCACGGAGTGTGTGCATGACGTTGAATGCAGAAGCACTATCAAGGCCTGATGTGGGTTCGTCGAGGAGTAGCACTGCAGGGTCGTGGAGAAGGCTCAGGCCAATTGAGACACGTCGACGTTCACCACCAGAGAGTCCATGGGCTAGACGGGTGTGAGCCAGATGTGATAGGCGGAGATCAGCAAGGAGGGAGACGACAACTGACGAGACATCGGAGGAAGAAGGAAGGAGAAGACGAGCAGAGAATGTGAAAGTCTCCAGGACAGTCAGTAAAGGGAGAGAAGCATCATGTTGGGGGACGTAGGCAGAAAGCTTTCGGAAGGTAGGAGCGTGGAGAGGGAAGGAATTGAGGAGGAGAGATCCATGGGACGGAGACGTGCGTGCTGCAAGAATGTCAAGGAGAGTGGATTTGCCTGCACCACTTGGGCCGACAATGGCGAGGATCTGGGAAGGACGGGCAATGAAGCACACATCGCGGAGGATGTAAGTTGGTGGAGTTGCAGTACAAGGTGAGAAGATGAATGTGGTGGTATTGGTGGGCTTTGTGTAGGAGATGGAACATGCTCTTATCTCATAGGTTCTGCGATGGGGTGATGATGATGGTGGTTGTGGGGTTGATTGATCATCCATTGAAGAGGAAGAGTAGTTGGTGATGGATGGTGGGTAAAAAGGAAATGGAGTTGAAAGAAAGAAGAATATGTAAACGAAGGGGCTGCGTTTGTTGTATGTGCCATGGCTTTTTGGAGGTAATCGGCGTACAAGATAACAAGTGCCGCAATTAAAAAACGAAAAAGAAAACAAGGGGCTACACATTAAAGATCTACTATATTGCAATTATTAAAAAAATTATGTTTAAATCTAGTGACTTAGTAAATGACTAAAACGCCCACACAGGCACTTGATTTCATTAAAGGAAGGGAAAAAAAAAAATCCCTCAATGTGAATTTTTATTATTATTATTTTTTTAATTTGCTTTTTCCTTACTAAAATGCCATATGTTATACATTCATATACTAATGGCTTAAACTTTCAGACCGAGTAATTACTTAACATGCTATTAAAGCAGAACATCATATATTTAAATATCAATAATAACTTATATAATTGGGTAATATAATTGCACGACCCACCATGAACTTTTTTGGTGACCTGACTTGGCGGTATTTGATTAGGACGCATGGCACTAACAGAGATGGGTCCGGTAATGTCTGTACTTGACCTAATGATTTTCAAACATTGCATGATCCTTGTCCTTAACATGATACATTGCCCAATCAAATCTCACCAAATGTCATTGAAACTGCCTTGTGCCAAAAGCTGAACTTGAGATCATTTATTGAACAACACAAAAATATACAAGTAAATTGACGGGTGTGGCCCAAAAATTGATACAGTTTTCATAAATAATTTATATGGTGGTGTGAGAGGTTTCCTAAAATACATGCTGTGCTATTGCATGAAGATGTGTCCCGATTCTAACCATTACAATTTAGGTTCTTTTCAACGACCTAAACCATTTATTTCATAGGGCTAATCTTCGGTGTAAGATGACTGTGAAAACTCTTGGACTGAATAGTACTTTTTCAACCATCTGATTATACAAAGGTTATCATTGCCGTTCATGATCCGAGCAAAAGAGTCAAATCATCAAAGGTTCAAATAATTCAACTAAGAGCTTTTATTTCTCCTTTATTAAATATAAAAGGTGAGTCTGGTGGTATGGATCATTGGAAAATGACCCTAATTCACAGGTATAGCCTGAGGACATATGATATTGCAGTACATCCGAATGCATTCAAGCAAACCTGATTCCATTTCTTATTTCTCGTATTTATTGAAGGAGATGCACAAACTTGAAGGTGTTATTTATTTATTTTTATTAAAGGAAGCATGTATATATATATATATATATATGTATGCAGCTCTGTCCTCCCTCACAGTCGTGTTTGTTGATCGGGACTGTTGATGTGGTGGGTCACCACATCGGTAGACGTTTTGGACGGGAACGTGATTGGAACGATCTAGACATCCGATTACTGGTCCGCAAAAAGCAGGGTTAGCTCATAAGAGGTCAATGGGCCACATTCAAATAGGAAAAACCATAAAAAATGGTATGAGTAAGAGTAGAGTGGTCCATTGATTTTCGATTCTTGTCAGTTAGCCCATCCATGTAGTTGTCCACCTGATCAACAGTCACAATCAGCCACATCTTTGCCATGATGCTTCTACCAAGCATTTTGAGAATAAGAAAATAACAAATATCCACGCGTACAAACGTGTTTATAATGCCACGAACGAGTGAAAATATCCTCATAACCTATTTGGGCTCGGGAGGATGTTGAATCAAGAAGCAGGACCCATTCCCGACACTCCCACGTCCGTAAAGTGCTCTGGCACATGGCTGCTTTACCAATCATTCTGGGACTGAGAGCGATTTTTTCAGCCTCCCCATTGGTCACCTTATCATTTCTCTCCTCTAGAGGGTGGGATTTTAACTCTGTTTTTTTTTTTTTTTTTTTTTTGAAGAGAAGTTCATATAATTAATTAAACAAAATTCCTCACAATTTAGAATAATGGCAAAATAACTCATTGCTTGGGTAATTTGAATTAAACTCATTTTCTTTATTAAAAACTATTTTATAGAATAAAAATACTCAAGAATGATTCAAATTGATAAATTGAGTTTGAAACCCCAAGATCAAGCCATTCAATGAGTTGGGTAGGCAATACAACATGAATTTAGAGGTTTTTAGGAATGGTTTTACTTTATTCTCTTTAGTGTGGCCCATTTGAGTTTCTAGATTAGCTTAATTTTTGGGTCGCATTGTTAATATAAGGTGGCATTCTTGATGTACGTACAATTCAAATTAATGGAAAAGACTTAAATGATGATTAAAAGGTTCAAAAGCAAAGACTGTTTTTGAGCATGCCTTGTTAATGAGAGAATTTGTTAAGTATAATTTTCTTTTGATTAAATAATTTTTAATAAACATTTTATTCCATTCTCTTTCTAATTGTCTTCTTAGTTTTTCTTCTTCCACCTTAGTGGACGAATGCACTGGCATAGAATGGATGGTCAAAAATAGAGAATAGTTAGCAAAGAAAATTTGAAAATTACAAACGTCCTTCAGTTATAAATTTCATGTGTCATAGGCTACTGTTTAATTAAAGAGTGATAGATCATATGATTTGTAAGTGCATGTGTGCCAACCATGAGAGTCCACCAGAGTATGTAATACTTTAAAAAGGAGAGTAGAGACTAATGTAAAGAAGGATTTCGAGATAAAGAGAGAAGAATTGGTGAGAATGTTGAGGGTATTTTCGTCCAAGGAGGGAGAATCACGTGAAGGGCGAGCAGACGAAAGGAGGGAGGAGGAATCTGAATTCACGAGTTCACTGTATCCTGATTCACCTTCTTTCGCAGGCTAGAGAAATAGGGCGTCTTTCAATCCAAATCCTACCACTCGTCTTTGAAACTTTTGTGGTTGTTGGATTTTCAACAACTCCACTCGGCGACGATTTTCATTCAATGCCTTATCACGTCCGTGATTCCTTTGTGTCATTCTCTTAATTTTTGTAGATATTTATGTTATCCTCAATCCAAGGGCCCTCGGTTTTGTCATCAAGACCGTTGCCATGCAACTGATCCACAATACATGACGAGACCTTGGTTTGGTCATCAAGACCGTTGGTATGTCAGTGATCTACATTAATCCAGACAGTCCAAATGTGAGTCTCGTCATGGTTTCTGGATGGAAAAAATTATATTTCATATCCCATTTGATTGCCACCAGTGGGATGTTACGAGTCTTCAGACAAGTCCCATTTTCAGCCTATGATTCATCGACGAGTGGCCAGGGTTTTGGATGCTGCTCTCGTTAGATATGCATATGTGCTTCAAGCAAGAGAATAAAAAAGGGGGAAAAAAAAAAAAAAAACAGAAGAAAAAAGAAAGAAGAAGATTAGGAGAATTACACGCATTATGGTTTTTAACCTCTTGTGCTAAAGAAGATCCCTTTTTTCTTAGATATTAGCCGTTGATCCCCCAGCACATATGGCAGATGATCATAGAGATCCAAACCGTTCATCTTGTAAGTCTAACGTACGTGTATAGCTAAAATCACACGAAAGGAGCATCATTAACATCCTATCATAAACTTGATTATTACAAGTTGGCAAGGCCAGGAGAATATTTTAGAGACGTTTGGACTGGCACTTTGGAGCCTGGTCTTATTATTATTATTATTTTAAAACATTTTGTTATCAATAGTCCATGCCTAATGAATGACAGCGATCTCCTCACGTGTTCCATGTACGCAAGGATTCGCGGTGCAACCTGCAACTGACAACCCACCGGACAATTAAGCAATAAAATAGATGGATATGAACTTTTGAGTAGTGGAACATGTATTTCACGGGCTACCATGTAAGTGATGTGGTCAATGGATAGGGTGCACCCAATGGATACTCGAGCCCAGCCGATCATGAGCCAGGTATGGCTGTAGATAAATGGCTGTGGGTGCTGGTTTTTGTATATTTTTTAGTCTAATTCGTAAATGGGCCAAGGGTGTGGGTGTATATGCTTAATGTATGAACTAAGTAACTCATTATATTGACAGTTTTGGAATAATTGCACAAATCAAGCCCCATATCAAGCACAACCATGTATATAGCTCATAGTACATTCCATATGTAGCACCATTTTAATTGTACAAATATAGCACCGTGATTGTTCTGTAAATATATACTATCAATAGAAAATACAAAGCAAACGAGAATATTTTTTTCCTTCTACATTTCTTATCATGGTATCAAAGCGTCTCGTTCTTCGAGATCTCTAACGTTTCTGTTTCCATGGCTGAACCCAGCCAAACTCCATCCCAACTCATCAGTGATCTCACTTCACCATATTTCCTAACCGCTGCCGACAACCCTGGAGCAATCTTAGTTTCAGAACTTCTCACTGGCAACAATTACCCTCATGGCGACGTTCCATGCGTATGACTCTCAACGCCAAAAATAAATTTGTTTTCGTTGATGGCACTTTAACAAAACCTGCAGATGCATCCATAGCTACACTGTGGGAAAGGTGCTGCGGCATGGTTCTTTCTTTGTTACTCAACTCCATCAACAAATCTCTAAGGCAAAGCTTGATCTATTGTCAAGATCCTTTTGTAGTATCGAAAGACTTAGACCACGGATTCTCTCAAAGTAATCACCCGCGGTTGTATCGCCTCAAGCGTGTTCTTGTCAATCTACATTAAGATTCCATGACTATTACAGTCTACTATAACACCATCAAGGGACTCTGAGATGAATCGCACACTTTACAGGAACCTAAATCTTGCACATGTAGTACTCAAGAAAATGCTTCAGCAAAGAAAAACACAGAACATTTATTCTATTTTCTCATGGGCCTTAATGATTCCTTCAACAATATCAGGAGCCAAATTCTAGTTATGGATCCTCTACCCTCCATTGCCAAAGCATATGCTACTATTCATCAAGAGGAGACACAACGCCACCTTCATCTACCACTCCTACCTACACCCAACAATACAGCCATGGCTGTTTCTCGCTCTTCCAATCTAGTCCACAACAGAGCACGAAATGACAAGAAGTGTATCAAATGCAGAAAAGAATGCCACCTTGTTGAGAGCTGCTATGAGATTATTGGATACCCAGCCCATTGGAATACCTCCAAGCCTAAGCAGAAGTCTGCTGCCGCAATTACTCCAACCGTCTCAGCTAATGCAGTATCTTGGGCATCCTCTCCTTCCACTGCAAGTGTAATCCCTGGCCTCTCCACTGATCAATATCGACAATTGATGAGTCTTCTTCAGCCAAGCCGTGTGGATGATTTTTCTGGTACCTCTAGCATTTTATCACTCACTGGTTCTATGCCCTCCCTGCCTTGGGTCATTGACATGGGTGCTTCAGCGCATGTGGTCTCTATGAATTTTTTGCCTTATGCTACCCATATCATGACTCACTCGCAGTCCCTCACTTTACCCACAGGGGCCACAACTCAAGTCACTCACATGGGCAATCTTGTTTTATCTCCCTCCTTTCAGCTCACTAATGTGTTATTTGTCCCTGGTTTTCAATACAATCTTCTTTCTATTAGCCAGCTTACTAAAGCCGCCTCTTTCCTTGTTTTTTTTTTTTTTACTATATCTTTTCATTTTTCAGGACCAACACACGAGGAAGCTGATTGGAATGGGTGAGGAATGTGGAGGTCTATATCACCTTCGAGCCCCGGGCTCCATTGCTCTTCACACCGACTCTACTGCCCACCCGTTATGGCATTTTCGTTTAGGCCATCCTTTACTTCCTTGTACCTCGAAAGATCTCTCTGATTTAAATAAAGATGCTTATTGTGATATTTGTATTCGTGCTAAAAATACTCATTTACCTTTTTCATTGATTGAAAATAAAAGTGCAAACGATTATTCCTTTTGATCGTATTTACTGTGATATATGGGGTGGCTATGCCACAGCTTCTCATTCTTGTGTACATTATTTTCTTACTATTGTAAACGATTATTCTTGTATCACTTGGATTTATCTCATGAAATTTAAATTAGACACTTTTTCTTGTCGTACAATTTTTTTTCATGATTAAAACCCAATTCCATTTTGACATAAAACGATTTCGTACTGATAATGGTCAGGAATTTTTAGCTCATCGCCTACAAAACTTCTTTTCTGATCATGGTGTACTTCATGAGCATACTTGTGTTGAAACTCCTCAACAAAATGATGTTGCCAAGCAAAAACACCGTCACCTCTTAAATGTTGCTCGTTGTTTACATTTTCAAGCTTATTTAATTATCTCTTTTTGGGGTGAATGCATCCTAACTGCCATGTATTTGATTAATCGTACCCCGTCGGTCTCTCTACATCATAAAGCTCCATATGAACTTCTTTTTTATAAAGCCCCCACTTATGCACATCTTCGTGTTTTTGTTTGTCTATGCTATACACATGCTTTGAACATTCATCGTGATAAAATTTCACCACGTGCCTCCCCTTGCATTTTTCTTGGTTATTCTCTTAGCCACTCCACCTATAGTGTATATACCATAGAAACTAAGAAAATTTTTCTTCACGAGATGTTTGGTTTATTGAGACTATCTTTCCTTATGCTGACCCTACAACTTATAACCTCACAGACACCCCACCCACTGTCCCTACTGTCTCTATAGACCCCACCCATATCTTTCCTGCACTTCCTCCCCAAGAGCATCTTCCTAACCCCACAGATCATCCCACCAATAGCCCTTCTCTTGAACCCGTTGAACCCAACCTTCCCACTGCCTCCTCTCAGCCACACCGCCAGATCATTCGTCCTTCCTACTTTCAAGACTATATCTGCTCAGACCTCCCAAAGCCTTCACGTTCCACTCTCGATCCACAGACTTTCTTAGGTATGGTTCATTTTTTACCTAAGTTTCTCTCTTATCATTTTTTTAGTCCTAACTACTTTGCTTTTCTCACCTCTGTTTCCAAAAATGTTCATGACCCTCACCTTTATTTTCAAGCTGTTCTTATTCCTCACTGGTGGGCTGCTATCATTGATGAAATCAAAGCCCTGGAAGCCAATCATAATTGAACTCTCAAACCCCTTCCTCCCAATAAAAAAACCCATTGGTTGTAAGTGGGTTTACAAAATCAAACTCAGGGCTGATGGATCCATCAAACGTCACAAAGCTTGGTTGGTTGCTAAGGGTAATACCCAGGTAGAAGGTTTGGATTATCATGATACTTTTCCTCAAGCTGCTAAACTTATTACACTTCGCTATCTTTTTGCTATAGCTGCAGCTAAAAGTTAGTTTTTACACCAATTGGATGTTCACAATACTTTCCTTCATGGTGATCTTAATGAAGAAGTATACATGCATCCACCTCCTGGTTATTGCCCTTAGGGGAGAAGCATTTCTGTCGCTTGCATAAATCCTTATATAGTTTTAAATAATCTTCTTGCCAATAGTACTCTTAAACTGTCTCATGTTCTTACCTTGGCAAGTTTTTCTCACTCTAATGCTGATCATAGTCTCTTCACCAAGACTACGGGCACCGTGTTCATTGCCATCCTGATCTATGTTGATGACATTCTTGTTACTAGCAACGACCTACCCACCATCACTACTCTCAAGAACCACTTGGCTACTGCATTCAAGATCAAAGACCTAAGGAATATGAAGTATTTTCTTGGCATTGAAATAGCACATTCACCTGCTGAAATTTTTTCAACCAATGCAAATACATTCTGGACATTCTCTCTAATGCTGGTCACCTTGGTTCTCACTCTGCTTACTTTCCTATGTAGCAGCATCTTAAACTCAATAACACTGATGGTATCCCTTTTGTTGATCTAGTTTCTTACCGCCGCTTGATTGGTCGTCTCATCTACCTGACCATTTCACGTCCAGATATTACTTATACAGTTAATCTTTTAAGCCAGTTTATGCATGCTCCTCGTGCGCCTCATCAGCAAGCTGCCCTCCTGTTACTTCGGTATTTAAAGACCACTCCCGGTTATGGCTTATTTTTCTCTTCAGCCTGCAGTTTTCAATTATCTGCCTATTATGACTCTGACTGAGCTAGTTGCCTTATGACTCGCCAATCCACCACTAACTTTGTTGTTAAACTTGGCGATAGCCCCATCTCTTGGCGTACCAAGAAGCAATCCACTGTCTCTCGCTCTTATGCTGAAGCTGAATATCATGCCATGGCTAACACCTCTTGTGAGATTAAATGGCTACGCTTTATTCTTCGTGATCTCACAATCTCTCATTCTCACCTTGCACTATTTCACTGTGACAATCAAGTTGCCATTCTTATTGCACACAACTCAATTTTCCATGAACGCACCAAACACATAGAGATTGATTGTCACTTGGTGCGTGAGCATATTCGTGCTGGTCTTCTTACTCTCGCTTATTCACCCACTTCCCAACAACGAGTTGATTTCTTCACAAAACCTTTGAGTCGCGAATTATTTGTCTTCTTCATATTTAAGTTGGGCATTACAAATCTTTATGCTCCAACTTGAGGGGGAGTATTGACAGTTATAGAATAATTGTATAAATCAAGCCCCATATCAAGCATAGCCGTGTACAACTCATAGTACATTCCATATGTAGCACCATTTTAGTTGTACAAATATAGCACCGTGATTGTTCTGTAAATATACACTATCAATAGAAAATTTAATGCAGACGAGAATATTTTTCTCCTTCTACGTTTCTTATCACATTACCATTTCCAATGATAAGATAATCATTATCTACATTGTCAGAATGGAGAGAGAGAGAGAGAGAGAGAGAGAGAGAGAGAGAGAGATTACTAAAATATGATGTAACATGGTTTGCAGCATCAATATCAATGAATTATAGTAGTCTCACCTTACTTAAAAGCATCCATTGCTTCAGGCTTATGGGGGGGCTGGAGTCCTTGAAATAAAAGGTCTAACCTATGGAAGCAACTAAGGAAGTGACCAACTCGGTTACATATTTGACACGCAAATGCATAAGTAGTCTTGAATTGATGATAGTGACCCAATTGTGTGGAAGGGAAGTTAGCTCATCCCCCTTAATTGTAACCCCATCCACGACCATGAAAGATGAATCAACCCTGAGATCCTCCATGTGGTGGAGAGGTCTTAGTTGTATATAGGGCAGTTGTTAGTAGCTATAAGGTAGGGCTAGAATGATGCTATTCTAACCGCATTTCAAAGGTAAGGAGTTAGCTAAATGAATCTTTGAAGCTAATCGGTACATCACAGTTGGTGAGTTATGTGTGGACTGAGTCATATTCATGGCTCAAGCCATTAAGAACTTAATTGCAAAGGTCATAATTTGTGACCGTTTAGCCAGTGACTTAAAGAGTATCATCATTATTTACTGATATGATTGATTCACATCATTGCTTCGATCGACCCTATTAAGTATATGCTTTGACGATCGATCCTAAGGGGGAGTATTGGAAAATATGTCCTTCTCAGTGTGTCATGCTTCAAAATTCAGAATTCGAGTAAGTACAGTGGCCCTGATCCTAAGTTATAAGGTTTGAACTTATGTTCCATGCATTGATGTTCCAAATCATCATTCAACCAAATCAAGCCATAATTAAGTTATTTAAACCATGATATCACAAACTTAAATATTAAATTAAACTTTATAAAACCCAAATTCAATTCATCTACTCCTAGTAAATCTCCTTCAACATTCTCTTCTTTTAGTTCAATAAAATTTCTCAATTAAACAAAATAATTAACTAAAAGATTCTAATTCATTGGAAGTATCCAACTAAGTATTCTTCATCTCCAACTCATCCCTCACCTTGTAAACCTGTAAAAGTAATTTATTAGGTGGAGCTAGAAGCCCAATGAGATCATATCGACCACAAGTTTAAGACAAATATGATGAAAGCAAGTAAAATGCAACCTAGATTGAATTAAAACAAGATATAAGAATGTCATGAATTTAAAACAGACATAATAGAAGCAAGTAAAACATATACAATGCAATGCTATGATACAAGATTCATAAAATAAGTATAACGTCATTCTGCATGAATCATCCAATGTATACAATGGAAGTCATCCCAGAGATGATCCTCTAGGGAACCCCCTCTCGATAATCCCACCAATGCATAAGATGCAAATTATCATAGAGATGATCCTCTAAAGAACCTCCGCTCGATAATCCCATCATGCATGAGATGTAAGTCATCCCGTAGATAATCATCTAGGGAACCCCCTCTACATAATCCCACCAATACAATCATCCTTACCATATAAGCGAAGGGAGCCTCGCTCGTTAATCTCACAAAAAAAAAAAAAAAATATCCTTGCCATATTGGTCAAGAAAACTCCCTCTCGATAATCAAACCAAAACAATCATCCTTATCACGTGTATAAGGGAATCCTCGCTCGCTAATCCCACCAAACAATCATCCTTGCCATATGACGTAGAGTGGGTGGCGGACACTTTCATGTCCAAGATGGACAAGAGAAGGCCCGATCGGAGGCAAAAGTAATCAGGACTATCAGAACCCTAAAACAAACATATCTTGCAAACCAGAATGTTTTATTCGATGTACCATATATGATTTTAGGGTAGGAGAAGCTACTTTAGACACCCAACCCCGCTATGCCGAATTTGTGAGATTCCATCAAATCGATAGTTGGAAATCCTTTTTAATTTCATTTTTAATATTTATAGTCATTTTAGTACGATCATAACTCTTTATCCTTTGAGCTTTAGGAGTCATGCCCAACATGAAAAGGGCTTAGAAAATTTAGCAGAATAATATAGTTAGGTCAAATTAAACACTTACTATTTTTGGCCGAAAACCATGAAGTCTAATAGAAATCATGACCATCTATAAATAGTAAGTTTATTATTTATAGTAAGTCACGAATTTTGGGGAGTTTGAATTTGAAAGTTCTTCCTATGTTTGGTATCACTATTTAAAGGGTTGTAATTCATTTTTATGATCAATCAAACTATTTTCAAATTTATTAGAATTTATTTTTATTTTTCTATTTTTCCTCATGGATTCAAGGAATCTCTGTGAGTATCTAGAGAAGCTCCATGGATTCAGAGTAATTATCCCCTTGAGGAAGATGACAATCGACCTCATCACGTCCATCCTTGCATCACCATATAGGTCAAGGGATCGATCACTCTCTCGATAATCTCACTAAACAAACATACTTGCCATATAGGCCAAGGAAACCCTCTCTTAATAAGCCAACCAAACAATCATTCTTGCCATATAGGCCAAGGGAACCCCCTCTTGATAATCCCATAAAAATAAGTAATTAAAATTAAATGCATTTCATGATAAGACATGCAATTCAATTATCAAGCACCGCATATTTTCAATGCAAGAGTTTAGCTAATCCAAGTATACATGTTCAAGCACTTACAATCATAATGCATGTAGACATAATTAGAATCAACCATATTATTAATAAATTTCAAGGAGATGACAATAGGCATATTATTAATAAATTACAACTATAAAAATATATCCAAACTCAAGAATTTAATAATTCAAAGTTGAGATAAAAGTCTTGGAGTCAAAATGAAGAAAATAGCTATTCCCAAACCACAAAAAGCAATCTTCAAAGCAAAAATAGTTAAACCTAAAGCAAGAGAGCTAAATCCGAGATAAAAGAGCTAAACTCAAAATAATAAAAATCTATTACAACTTTATGTACATGCGAATGCAATTCAAGAGTACAGGAGAATCCTTACATACGATTGCAAAATGCATGGTAAAGAAAGGATTTCAACAAAGGAGGTGAATGCAAGAACTTCAATTGAAACACAATGGAGTTGAATTGAAAAAGAAAATTGAAGATAGGAAATTCAAACAAGAGGAGAATCACTCACAATCTAATTAATGTTATTAATTTTCATCCAAAATCAGACCTGTATTCTTTGTGAATTGACCCAACTCGTCCAGACCAACAGTTGACTCTCTCTCTCTCTCTCTCTCTCTCTCTCTCTCTCTCTGTTTCTTCTTGTTTTTTTTCCTCTTTCTCCTTTTCTTTTCTTCTTTCTTCTCCTTTCTTTCCCTTTCTTCCTTCCTCTCTATCACATCTAAAAATAGGACTTCGGACTCGATTGCACAATGAGCCAACAAGTTACTCGTTGGCTCTCTCTCTCTCTCTCTCTCTCTCTCTCTCTCTCTCTCTCTCTCTTTCTCGTTCTTCTCTCTTTCTTTCTCACTCTTTCTCGAAGTCTCCATACTAGTGCCACAACCTCTTAAGAGTTCTTTTATAGAGCTCTATCAAAGTCTCTTGATGACTCCAAAAATCAAAATCTAATTCAGAGAAGGGTTCTTGTAATGGCTACGAAGGAAGGTTCTAGTGCCGATTTTCGACTTAAATCATTCGAATTTGTAGAGCTATGTGATGGTTTAGATTTTAGTCGAAACCTAGTGTCCGAACATCGATCATGTGGGTCTCACATCAATCAAATTGGCCTTAAATCACCAGCTTTAAAAATCCAATGGCTGACGTTCATTGGTGAAGAAAATGGTTGCGTCTTAATGACGATTTCTTGCTCGATCCTTGTTTCTTCATTCTAACTATTTTGAATAGTTTGGATTGATTGTATGATGGTTGTGGTCATTAAAAAAAATAAAAAAAATAGAGCTCTAATGAGCTTTCAATGATGGGTGCGCTTTGGGTGTTCTCACGCCGCCACCACACATGGAGAGGAAGACACGCATCGTGACTTATTTCTGATGATCTATTTTGGTCTCCGAAAGGTAGCAATGGGTCTCATTAATCAAATGGTCGAGATCCTTGATGATCTCGAGATTTTTGGATCTCATTTGAAGGAAAGATTCGGAGAAAATGGAAACTCTGTTTCTTGAAGGCTGTTGGTGACGTGTTCCTCATTCAAATGGGTGAGAGATGCTATTTGAACAACCTAGATTCATCAGAGAGGCTTCACACGAATCCTATTTTTTATAGTTTTAGGCCAATGGGCAAGTTGAGTCAACTAATAAAATTTTGAAGAACATGCTGAAGTGAATGACGAGAAGATAACCCATGGTTCTGAAATAAAACATCAGTTGAGGTTCTTTAGGCTTACAAAACATCTCAAAGGAAAAGCATAGGAGTCATGTCATTCACCCTAACGTATAGACATGACGTTGTGTTGCCCGTAGAGGTGAATATAATATCTCGACATTAGTTAACTCCATAAGAATTTACCGAGTCAATGATGATTAAACTAGAGAGGTTAGATCATGTCAGAATGCAAGCCCTGGACTAGTTGAAAGCTCATATGTCAAAGGTAGCAATCGCTTATAATAAGAAAGTTAAAGGAAAGTTGTTTGGTAAAGGACATCTGGTATGAAAAACCATACTTTTCATTGGTGTCAAAGTTCCCAAAATTAGAAAGTAGTCCCCAACTTGGCAAGGATCACTTATCATAAAGAAAGTATTATAGGGAGGTGCTTATCTATTGTAAGATTTAGATGACAATGAGAGCAAGAACCTCATCAACAATCATTATTTAAAGAAATATATACCTAGTTTGTGGGAATCCATGCAAATGTAGATTGAAACAGCTGAAGATCAGACTGAAAAGGTAGATGCTCGTCAAAAGAGCTGATGCTCAAAATCATACGCATGACCAGGACCTGAAAAGGCAACCATCTTTCTCGTGGCACATGACCGATGTATGCAAGACATGTGCAATCCATTACGTATTACGAAAGTTTCTAAAAAGATCTGTCATTGCCAGATTATCTGTAACCAGCATACGCACGACATGACCATCTTGAATAAACTCAAAAGGATTTTTTCTTTTTTCAAAGGGGAGTCCAAGATCTTCTTAGAAGTTGCAAGAAATTATGAGAAAATAATGGAAGGATATCCAAAAATCAAAGCAGATCGCATATGATAACATAACTTAATAAGGAATCCAAATCCTATTAGGATACGTCCATTGCATAATTAAAAGATTCATGCGTAACTCACGGAACCCTATGCATGACCACCGCCTCTTAGAAGTCCATAAAAACAACACTTGAAGCAGAGCGCATGGTCCTCGCCAACACAAATCAATCAATCAATCCTTCAAGCTCTATGTTACTTATCCCTTTTATCCTCCATTTATATTATTAATTTTAGATTCTTAGCTTAGTTCTTCAACTTTCGTCTAGTTATGTTGCAACAATTTCAGAGTTATTAGTTCTTAGCTTAGTTCGTTACTGTCCAGCGCATCATTGTAGTACACACGTAGGAGTAAGATAAATATCCACAACTCAATTGTCAGATGCTCAGATTATCAAGGTTTCTCTTGATATATCTTCAGTCAAATCCTGCTAACTTCACGTCATGACTATCTCATGACTGTCTAGTATTTGCGACGATTGTTTTACCAGCACAAGTCGTTGTAGGTATTTTATTCTTTCATCTACTTAGTTTATTTTCTTTTTTTGCTGACTGTACTACTTTGGCATTCAAATCAATAAAATAAGCAATCCAACTTTATTTTAATTTTGTCCAATCTTTATTGCTCCATTGAGAAATATTAAATGTTATCATTATTGGAAGAAAAGTCATTATTTTTAAGGCAAAAAGATCTCATTCAAAATGACTAAGCATCTCATTCTAAAATTGTCTAATCACTCTAACAATTGATGGCTGAACACAGAGGTCCTTACTCATGGCTCGGTTGATAGACTCACAAGAGAATCAACATGGAGGTTATGGGTTCGAGTACCCATTGTGGGGTGTATGTAAAAAAAATAAAAAATGATGGTTGATCCATCAAGCCAATCTAATCTGGCCCTAGTAAGGCTTCTTTGGTCCTTGGGGTCATGGTTGTTCAATCGATTTGAGTCAATTACGTATGACTCTAGCTAGCACACCTGACACTAAATCTAAATGCACATGTTTAACTGAATTTGGGCTGTTCGTCACATGTGTGGTCACATGTCTAGATTCAGCAGAAACATGGACCATATGATAAATGGCTAGAAGATGGACAATCAAGATCACTTATAAAAAGTAGCTTCAATATTATGAAGCATCTATTTGTAACAGCTTATCGAGAACCGCTTACCAAAGAATCACTTCTAACAGACCATTCTAAACATCCTGCCATGGCATGGAAAATGAATAGCCAGCCATTTTTTTTAAAAAGAAAAAAAGCAAAAAGGCCAGCTCAAAGATGGACCAGGTAATTCGATCGCATCTGATTTTTGCTAGGCTGCCCACGAAAAGTGCATTGCCTTTAATGGACAATTCAAAGTGATCCATTGGATTGCAAAAGAGTCGCCATGAGCACTTCCCACCTACGCAGCTTGTTGTTGAGAAAGGATTTGGTAGTCCATTTCTCCACAGAAATTGTAGTTCACCTGATTGGATGGTTCGATGCGTCCAGTTCATGGATTAAGGGCTACCATGGGAGAATATATTAGGAACACACATTTGCTACTTCCAGGATTCGAACACTTGATCTTCCTCTTTAATACAGGTTCAAATGACGAATTATTTTAAAAGCTTGGTGGCGTATGGATGGATTTTTACACAAGTGTAGTTTTCACTTGTCACTTTGCAAATGAGTTACAGTTTAGAATATTTTGCAAGGAACTCATCACCTACGAGCAACTTTACCACAACTTGTGGTACAGAGTCATCTTTTCCGCTAACACGCCATCCATTTAAAAAATTTGTACCGGGAAACTGATAAGCCCCACGATGAATATGATTTTCTAAAAAAGATGAGGCTGATTCATTCTCGGTGGGCCAAGCCTGTTTATTGAGTCATTGTCGGTTGCCTGTTGTTTCTAATGGTGCGGACCATCTGATGACAGAACCATGAAATTTTTTGTGTGTCAAGTCATTTTCAATTTGAAGCCTACCACTTCAATGATACAGATGTCCTGTACAAATAGTAGCATGCTACTTGGAAAAGATGGTATGGTGTCACCAGTTGTGGTACCTTCCCTCTAGGTGGACGGTTATCATGTTGATAAAAATCATGACTCTCTTTGTAAGAAACCTCTTGAACTAGGGATTGCGTGTAAATCCATTGTCCTAATGAGAAGGAACAAACAAAATCCTATCCGATCGCCTTTCCTTAGCGAAGGATATGCACCTGATGCATGTGACTAGGCATCATGGAAACGAGAGGAAGTGCACTCAACTACCCTTCACACCATTCATCCACTTAATGTCGATTATCTTGAAACTCACGACTACTCATCTCCATTGTTACTATTATTGTAATGGGAATTAAGATAGCTTTGCTACACACGGGGATTTGATCGTAATTTATATATTTTATCCACTCCGTCCATCCATTTTACAGATAATTTAGGATGCCTTTTGCCCAAAAATGAATTAAGTATATCCAAAGCTCAAGTGGACCAGATCACAGGAAACAGTGTGAATTAGATGTCTACCGTTGAATTTTTTTGGGCAGCAGAAGTTTTAGATCAACATGATATTTTTGTTTTTTCTCCATCCATGTATGTGTGATCTTATGAACATGAGTATCCATAGGTGGTGAAATTCCACTAGGCCATGGGTGTGTGGGGGTGTGTGTGTAAAAAAAAATAAAAATAAACATCATTGTAGGCCCTGGGAAGGTTTCTTTTTTTTGTTAGCTTGTTAGTACATCCATTGTAAGTTCACACTTCACTGTTAGCCACCCCCACTAGGGATCGATACCAAGACCTCAATGTTGAAACGAGGTATCTTTAACTCAGTCAACCACTTAAGCTATGGATCAGGGTGTCCCTGGGAAGGTTTCAACAGTGGAAATCATCATTCCCAATTATTCCCATGGTATGGTCCATTTGAGCTTTGGATATGCTTCAAAATCAACCCTAAAATGAGCTGGAAAAATGGATGGTTGGCAGCGTGGATGAACCACATACATTCATGGTGGGCCCTTCAATGTTTACTCGTATGCTCCCTACCGAATAAATTGTGCACTCCACGACACAAATTTTAACATGTGGAACTTCTTTAGCACACCATGGTTTATGTGTTATATCCACACTGTCCATCAACTTTTACAGGTCATTTTAGAGCATGAGCCCAAAAATAAAGCACATCCAAAGTTCAAGTAGACCACACCACAGAAAGCAGTGTGGATTGAAAAAACCATGGCTGAAACCTACCTAAGCCAACCATGATGTTTATTTGTCACTGTGAACGCTGGGAATTGGCGCCCACGCTGATCGGCATGTTTTTGGTTTTGATTTGTGGGGGTGATCAAGTTGATTTGCGGATGTTGGAGTCGCCACTAGCCAATTAATCTCAGAATCCCGCAGTCGGCTAGAACCCGCGGAATATGTAAGGTTGGAAAAATTCAAAGACTCTCCTACCTTAGATAAACTCCTGGTTTGCGATCCGGGATTCCGGGTAAGGTACATCAGTTATAAAGAGGGAAGGTGTTAGATACCCTCTCTGTCCGCACAGATGTACAATCTTTAATTTATGTGGTAAAACAATCTCAAAGAATGATGGATGCTGTGGTCAAGATAAGAATAGGCACACACGCAGATTTCTGATGTGGCAAGATCCGAGATTTCGGTAGGCCACAGAGCATATGTCTAACGGCGTGTCTAGAAGGCAGATGTAATAATACTTATGCAAAGAGATGAAAGAAATGGACTAGATATTAGGAATTTCTCATGTGACAGGATCCGATGGATGACAAGTCACAGAGCATACGTTCACTAGATATCTAGAGGAGAAGGGAATAAATATTATGATGAATGCTTGTATATGAGATGAATGAGTCTTTTGGCTTGAACTTGAATATGCTAAAATATGGACCGAACAATGGCCAATTTGGGCTAGGTCGAAGGGTTGAGATGGTTGAGGTGAGGCTAGAAGGTGGCTGAAAAAATCTGAAATTTAAGGCTTGGAAGCTCCTCCTCACCCTCACTCTCACTCTCTTCTCTTCTCTCCCTCTCTTTCTCTCACACTTGGAAAGTGGAAGTTGTTGTTGTTGTGAAAATGTGAAGAGGAGAGGGCTATTTATAGCCTTCTCCAATGGCAATGTAGTAATTGCTGAGTTTGAGAGGGGTAAATGCTGACATAGCAGCTTGGGATTGGTTGAGGAGAGAGGGACGCCACGTGACGTACCCCCATTGGCTCTTGGGGTTGGTAAAAAGGTAAATAATGTTGGTTGGAGGGGTAATTTCAAAAGAAAGTTGACTTTCGGGTGCACAGACAACTATTTCTTGGAGGACACAAGCGCCCCACAAGCGGAGGTAATCCGAGTACCGCCAGCGGTAGTCAAACTATCGCCTGGGCTGGGATCGGGCCGAGCTTTGTCTATTGGGCCTCGTTTGGCGCGCTAGTTCGTCTAATAGTCTACTTCTAGGCTTTTGGGTTCAAATAGGTGGGTTTCCATGCTTAATTGCATGTATATTCTAATTAGGTTTGGATTGGAATTCAGGTCAGGCTAGGTTTAGGGTCTAGGCTAAGGTTAGAAGTTCGGATTAAGGTTTCGGGGTGCAGATTAGGGTTTCGAGGTTCGGATAGGATCATGGTTCTCAGACTGTCTTAGCCTTCTCAAGATATTAGCTTGGGTGGGATGTCTACAGCCACCTAACCTCATTAAGGTTACAAAGACCCTGATGAAGGTAAAAACCAACTAGTAGCTTGATCAGATCCTTCCATGGCCCCATGAAGTTTTCAATGATGGGCATCGATTCCTATAGTTTCCTTTGGTAAGGTTTACTTGAGCTTTGAATTCGACCAGTTTTTTGGCTCATATTCTAGAATAATCTAAAAAATGGATGGGCGGTGTGGATCTAAGAAATACATCATTGTGGGGCCTATGGGACCATGGGAATTTCACGCATCAAGAAATTCAGTTGCTTTATGTGTGGTGCAGCCTATTCCCGGGAAAGATGAAAACCCCAAGTGTTGATATGCAGAACTTCCATGGCCCCATCATGGTGTACTTCTCAGATCCACACCGTCCATCCAATGTTCCATATTATTTGAGGGCATGAGACAAAAATGAGATAAATACAAGGCTCAAGTGGGGCCACACTATTGGAAGCAGTAGGAATTGAATACCTACCATTGAAAACATTTTAGGACCACAAAATTCTCTGATAAAGCTGATATTTGTTTTTCCCTTCATCCAGGTGTGTGTGACTTATGAAGAGGTTAGATGGCAAATAAACCTCAACGACAGTCATTCAACCCCACTACTTTCATTGGTGTGGTTCACTTGAGCTTTGGATATGCCTTATTTTTTAGCTCATGCTCTAAAATGATCTGGATGAATTGTTGGATGATGTGGATCTAACACATAAATTGTGATAGACTCAGAGAAGTTTCACACGTTAAAAGTTGTGTTGTCAGTAGAGAGAAAATTGATGTTTATTGTGATATGGTATCATGATATGGACCACTAAGAAGCGGCGCCCTAAAATTTACCTATACTTTCAATAGAGGATCACAGTCATTGAAATATCATATCTCGCAACCTTAGCCTTTGAATCCGTCTCATCCTCTAATGATCCAAACCATTGTATGTTGGCTAACAATAAATAAAAGTGTTCTTATATAGTTGCATTATTTCAAATCGTTATTGTTGCATATGTGGCCCTATGTGAAGCGACACACCTATTTTGACATAAAAGATCTCAACACTATGAGATCTTTGTTCGAAACATGCAGTTGTGTTTTGAAGATATCAATGAGTTTTGAAGATATAGTAGCTTCACTCTCTTCAGCTAGAAAAAGAAAAAAGAAAAAAGTGTTTTGAAGATATCAATGAGTATTAAAGGATGTACAATTTACTTGCGAAATGAGTAATCTACGAACAAAAAATTTGAACCACAAGGCCAAATCATTATTGTCGTACATGTGGCCTAGATGTGCAGCGATACACCAACGTCGAAGTAAAAGATCTTAGCACTCTGCTTTCATTCGGGACATGCGGCTACTTATTTTGAAGCTACTAATGAATACCACAAGATGTGCACTCCCACTTCTCAAAAGAAGTCTATAAACACCTCAAAAAATGGGCCACAAAATCATTATTAGTGCACAGTCACTCGGATGTGCAACAACATACCAACTTCGACATAAAAAATCTCAGCACTCTGATCTTCATCTTGGGTGAGTGACCCCTCATTTCGAAGGATTTAACAATTACGTTGATATTAATAGTTTACATATGTTATCAATCCTCATTAGATTGTCCAAAAATTGTTATCATATTTGAGAAGAGAAAGCGCATTGTTATTATTTTAAATTATTAATTGGAAGCACAATCACTTACTACATTCCATGTTAAGTGATAAGTTAAGAGAGATGAGATGATTTTTTTTAATGAAAATCAAAATTAACCATATGATTATATATTTGGATTTATGAAGTGTCCTAAATAATGGGAAATCAGTGAAAATATTAAAATTTAATAATAAGTGTTGAAAATAAGTTTGATCAAACTTGACCTAAATGAAAGAATTATTTTGAAATATTTAAAAATCATGTGAAACCCTGATTCTATAAAATCTCAATGAAAAGAACTAAATGCATGTATGCCACCTGAAAGATGGACCAAGTGGACCACACACGCTCAATGACGATGTTCATCCTTTTCAGAATATTGATTTATTCACCATAGGCCATGTACAGTGCGGCCCTCTGGATGGACAATCCAAAGTCACCCGAGAACATAGATTATGTGGATGTGGCACATAGAATGCACACGTGGAGGGGGGAGGAGTATTTGATACCTTTTTGGAGGTTGTGATTGTTGACGGTTGGGAACTTTGAAATTGTAGGTGTGGCATTCATTTGTCAGGCGAACGGTTTAAAATGTTGCAACCGTATTAAATAGGTTAGTTTTCAAAATTCAAATTGATTTTGAACATTTCTAGTCTTCCATTAATAAATATTTGGTTATTGAATTTGGTGCATTAAATGCTTTAATATTTATATATTAAGCCCTCCATTCAGGACCTGCCAACTAACTCAGCCTGGAAATGAAATAAATATATATAGTTTTCTATTTAATATCCATCAGAAATAAATTTGTATTTCCTGCCTACATGCCACTTGTATACGATATCAGTGCCATGAAGATCAAATTCATGCTGATCTGGGCTCGTGCTTGTGACATGCAAGTGGGGCATTGGGTGAAAAATAGGGTGTGGACAGTCTTATGTTCTTCTAGAACCGTCAGTCAGTCGTTAATTTTACACGTGTCTTTGCTGACAGATGATGATCAGCTTGATTTTATGGCATTGTAATTGATAGACGGATTGGATGTCATCCACACGTGTCTGGTTGAGAGCGAGTGCGTGGGGGCTACCAACCTCCATTACTATTTCCCGTACCTACCAAGCATGCATAATATAGAGGAAATGGAGTGCGCTTCTCAAACTCTCATCAAAGAAGAGGTGATGGGCGAAGGGGGGCAGGTCATACCATTGGCTCATGCCGCAGATCGATCCAGCAGTGATGAAGAGGATCCCAGGTGGAAATCATCATCCAACATGAGCAAGCGACGTTTGCTTCCCTGGTGTGCATGTTTCATTGGAACCATACTAATTCTTGCTCTTGTAATCTTGGTGCTTGCTCTTACCGTTTTCAAGATCAAAGAACCTGAGATGGCCATGAATTCTATTAAGATTGATCGGATGAACCTTAACGTCGCTGGTTTATCTTCAGCTCTGTCTCTTAACCTGACTTTAACAGCCGACGTCTCCGTTAAGAATCCGAATGCTGCATCATTCAAATTCGACAACTCAACCACGATTCTCACATACCGTGGAAAGACAGTAGGTGAAGCTCACACTCCAGCAGGGAAGGCATTAGCAAGGAGGACGCTACGAATGAATGTTACAGTGGATGTAAATGCAAATAAGCTGGTGGGGGATCAGAATCTTATAAGTGATGTTGCGTCGGGGGCTCTTACGGTAAGTAGCTACACCAAGATAAGCGGGCGAGTAAGCATAATTAAGATAATCAAGCGTGGTGTGGTAGTGGTGATGAACTGCACCGTCTCTGTGTCTGTGTCGAATCAGGAAATCCAAGATCAAGCTTGTGTTCGAATGGTAAAGCTGTGAGAGAGATATGGTAATTTTCGACTTGCTTTGGATTATAGTCTTGGTTATGTAAATTGAAATGTTTAGGCATAGCTGAATACAAGCTTTATATGTAAAAAAAAAAAAAAGAAGAAAAAAAAAAGAATGGGTATAGACCAACTTAATTTGGTTTTTAGTTATGTTTGTTTATGGTTGGAAGTGAGATGGTCGTGGTATCTCAGGAGCTCTCTCAGCTCGGATTTTTCTTTTTAAGTGTAATTTTCACAATGTATTGTTTGTTTCAGATAAATTTTTCTTTCTTTCTTTTATTTTATTTTTATTTTTATTTTTAATTTAAATTCCAGTTTTCATTTGATATATTTCTTTTTCATAATTTTATGCAGACGAACAAAATTAATGGATGAGAGTGTGGAAGGAATCATTAATCTGTGGAACCACCTTATATGTATTTTGTTTCTGGCGTTTGATAAAATGCTGGGCTCGGATCAGTACACCAACCATGATTGGCCTCGTTCCATCATTTGATGGGGGTGGCTTCGATGGATCCCTGACTGTGGGGCCCACCATCATCTATGTGTTTTACATCCACGCAGTCCATCCTTTTTAAAAGATCATTTTAGAGTGCGATCCCAGAAATGAAGCAGATCCAAATATCAGGTGGACCATAGCAAAGGAAACAGTGGTTATTGAATACTCACTATTAAAAACTTCTAGGGGCCACCCGAATTTTAATTTGCCATCCAACCCGTTGATAAGGTCAGAAAGACGTGGATGAACGGACCAAACAAAAGTCAGCTTGATCCAAAATATATTGTAGCCCATAAAGAAGTTTTTAATGGTGAATCACCACTTTCCTGTAGTGTGGTCCACCTGAGATTTGGATCTTCTTCATTTTTGGATCAAATACTAAAATGATCTTTCAAAACGAATGGACGGCATGAATTTAAAGTATATAGATCTTGGTGGGCCCCACAGTGAGGGATCCAACGAAGCCGTGCCCCATTTGATGGTACACATCTCAGAAGTCCAGACCCTTCATCAGGTAGTGGAGATTTTAAAAATGCGCTGGTATGTTGATCAGGCAGATACACTAGGATGAAAAAAAATAAAGCGGTTAGAAAGAAAGTCCATTAGTCCGAATTCAACGTACATGTGTCGCTCCCACGATGAGTATCGCGTATAATCTGTGGGGCCTACCGTAATGCATCTATCTTATCGACGCTGTCCATCCATGTTTCTAGCTCATTTTAGAGCATGAACCTAAAATTGAAGCATATCCAAAGCTCAATTAAACTACCCCACTGGAAATAGTGGAATTGAACGGCTGCCGTTGAAAACTTCTCCAGGGCCACATAACTTCTGAATCAAGCTGATATTTGTGTTTTCCTTTTAATCCATGTTTGTGTGTCCTTACGAACAGATTGGATGAAAAACAAGTATACTGTGAGAACTAGGAAGGTTTCAACGGTAGCTTATTGAGTTAGTAGGCAATCCGCATCCGAATATAACGTATGCTAAAAGTGTACAATATTTAAAGAACGGCACAGATGATTCACATATGTGCCATTGGACAGTGAGAAAGAGGCCCGCCTGGTAGCTGCCTGCGATTTAGGGCCAGGCATTCTCTCAAAACACTTTCTTTTTTTTTTTTCCCTTCCAAATTTTGATAAAACTGTCTTATAAAAGAAAGTATCCAAATGCTAAATGCTATTAAGTAAGTTATGATGTGGGATGCTCAAGATCTGAACGGTTCATCTACCATGGATAGCCATAGTGCAAAAATCACACCGTTCAAATGATGCTGGCCATTAAGGAGATTTTATTTTATTTTCTTCAATTAAACCTCAACCGCTGGTCATCAAGAATTCTCTGATCAGTGACTATGATTATAGGACCGGTGTGATTTTGAGGTACAACCCAACGATGATAGGAATGAATAAATAAAAGGTGGGGATCTCATACACGCATACTATAAATTTTCTTATTATTTTCCAATAATAAGTTTCGTACATGTTGTATAATGTTAGGTAAGGGAGGGAAGGTATTATTTTAAGGAGAGAGGGTGGGTTGTCTATTATTATTTCATTATCATAATCTCTGGATAAATATTTTAATAAGATATGGTTTCATGTGAGTCGTTGATTATTTTTGTTTATCATGCAAGGGTTGTTGATCATTTGTCCTCTTAAGTATTCGATGCTATAGACTTCATAAATTTTTATTTGTTTAGCTGGATTTATTGTTGTTGTGTTGTTGGAGGCCAGTTCCTCTACTAGTTTTTATATAGGATGTGCATATTTTAGAAGTACAGTGCTCGACCCACGAGTCCTGTATCTCCTCACCATGAAATTTTAGATTCCCAAAAAATCAGGCTGAGTCCACCGTCATGCAGCCCATGACGTTAATTTGAGGTTCGTGGAGGGCTGACCATTGTCTTCCTTTGGCATGGCCTACCAAGTGATTTCAAGGACTTGTTTTTTTTTTTTTTTTTGTTTGTTAATCCCATCATCATGGCGGGTCTCACGTGGTGATGTACGAATTCAACATCATACACACAACTACACAGAAATAAAATAATGGACAGCTATCAAGAAATTCCAAATTCACATGCTGGCGAACACTGGTGGACAGGTTGGATGTCATACATGCCCAATGGGCCCCACACGCAAGACTTGAAGAAATTCCAAATTCTCCTGTTGGCTTCCTTGCTTCTTGTTCTTCTTCTTCTTCTTTTTTCTGCCCAGGGTCTGGGTTTTATCATGGTCATCTCAAGCCTAAAGTGGTCAAATTATTTTATTAAATATCCTGTTTATTTATTATATGGACCTGAGTGGCAGGTTGTGGCCCAAACCATAACAGCCATAAATGGTCTAGAAAGATCCGGAATTGGGCTATTGAATTTAATAAAAGGTTTTCCACTCAAATCAGGCCCACCCCACAACAGGTATATTTATAGGCTCGGCCCCAACCCCATCCCACGACGCATTCTGCAGGCTATCAATGAAGTACAGTGGAATGGTGTGGGCCCATTTCTATCCCAATCAATACCCGTCTTAGTTATTGTCTTCCAATGCGTCCAATATGGTGCTGAGCAGATTGGGTTGTGGTAGTGATGGGCCACTATCATATTGAATTGGAGTTTTTTGTCCAATATTGAAGCGGTAATAACACAAGATTAGTTTCACATTGCAATTACCAATCTTTCAAGTAGGATAGCAGCTGCAATTTGAGGGATACTTGTCAGTATGAATACTAGGGATATGCCACTAATTTCTGTCTCCTTACATATCGATCAATTCCT
This sequence comes from Magnolia sinica, assembly GCF_029962835.1. NCBI lineage: Eukaryota > Viridiplantae > Streptophyta > Magnoliopsida > Magnoliales > Magnoliaceae > Magnolia > Magnolia sinica. Next base: position 130,275,802 of record NC_080575.1, on the reverse strand, counting down.
GAATTGGTTCGACTCCTGCATCAAGCCAGACTGTCAGCGATTTTTGTTTTGCTCGACTAAGGTATTTAGATCCAAGAAAGAAAAGTCAATTTCTGTACATGTCAAAACCAAGTGCGCAGAAATTAGGTATATATGATGCTTCAGTTGAATGAGAAGTCTTATTATCTGCTCTCTATATGCACTTTAAATAAGTCCCTTTCCAGGTCTAGCAATGCAGGTTGTGGACGCCTACTCCCAAGTGGTTCCAACCAATAAATAATGACACTAGTATAATCAACAAGATTTTATATTTCAATAATCCCATCATAGTTTTTGAGACAAATCAATTATCAAAATGATGTTTTGGTAAGAATCACTACCAAATATGTGCCCCCATGATGGACAATTGAGATCATTTGTTGGACTTTCTATAATGAATTCAGGCATTATATTTCCTATCCAATGATTAGATAAAAGTTGGTCCACTTCATGGATCCTCAAATAAACTATTTGACCTTTTTCATTATAAATTAATTTGGACCATTTATTCTCCACTCTAGAGAGACCCACCATATATGGACCATGACGTAAAAACTCTCCAACGCTCTGATGGGCAATGCCAACAAAGTCTCCTAGGGAGAATATTTTTGGGGCCTGTTCCACCCAGGAAATCTTTGGATCAAAAGATCCTAGCGATATATAGTCACTAGCTAAAAGCATGTTTGGTTGCACAAAATTTCATGAAATATTATGAAAAATTGGCACAAAATTGGACTGATTAATCATGATATTTTGTACAACCAAACTCACCCCAAACAAGTTTAAAAATAATAATAATCTAAAACTGTGCAAAGTTCAAACCAGAAGCAGGGCAACAAAATATTCTATGATTTATTTAAATGTGAATAAATTACAGGTGCATTGCAATAATATGGAATAGTAAATTATAAAAATAATAATTTGACATCTAAACCTTTCTAGCAAGAAGGCCTTAGGTCTGGGACTATGCATTTTGGTCTGCCTAAATAGCAGAGCATGGTACGATTCCTCTGGAATAAGTGTTTTAAAAGGAAGCTGAGTGTTGTTTCCGTGGTGGCTAAGTGAAATTTTGGTCAATCCATAACAGTGATTGGACCTAATCATACAGAATATATTGCAAGAGAAGATTGTGATTTATGATAAACAAAAAATAATGACTGAGATTTTGTTGTGTTGCACCTTAATTAAGTGCTACAATACAAATGCCATGAACTAGAACCTATCTTAACCACCCATGAATAATATTGTATGAACCTTGAACTAATTAAGGACATGCACAATATCCTCCAACCTGAGGCCACCAGCTGCACTATCATACCATTACCCGAGGGACCCCAGCATCGATGATGAAAGAATTTCCCAAAAGATATCTGGGATCAAAAGACGTATACATTCAATCTTTCTATCTCCTAGCTTTTTAACCATCTATTTGCAAGTCCGCCCACGGAATGGTTAGGATTATTCTTACCTAGTTAGATAAAGAACATTCGAGCCATATGTCATGTTGGCTCCACTGCATATATTGACTTTTATAGATCGGGCGCACTTTCACTCACCAAGCAATGCAGTGTATAAAACAAACGGACAAGTTAAAGATGTTAGGTTTAGCTATTCGTTTTAGTTCGAGAACAGAACGGCCAACTTGATGAGTATTGGCCGAGGAATTTCCCACCATATGAATGGATAGGCATGCATGCAACAATGCCACATATTGAAGCTTTTGGGGCTTGGCTTAGCAAACCTCTGCTCATTCATTTTGTTGCTGACCATAGATAGTTTAAAGAAAATTTTTTGATACGATTGACAGAGGTGAATGATAGGTAGGAACTTAGAAATTACTTAAAAATTAAGTTCGTGGGGTACCTGTAAATCGAACTAAACTCTTCACATTATGGTTCCAATATGTACCATGAACAAAAAATAACCTTATTTTATTAGCTGACTATCAGATTGTTAGACATTTGCTCCACAATTTAGATGGTTTAACTTGAGTTAATAAATGCCACCTGTACAATTTTTAAATGGCTGCATGTGGAGCATTATAAGCAGCCCAACTTTCAAAAAAAAAAAAAAAAAAACACAAACACACACTTAGGGTTTGTTGAATGTTCGAACTTCATAAATAGTATTATGTATAGAGCTGGGCATCGAGTCCAGTCGGACCGAGTTAGGGCTGACCCAACTCGATCTGGTTTTGAAATAGGCCTGACTCGAACTCGACTCTCCTCGGTACCGAGTCTAGCATGCTTAAACCATTCCGAATCCGAGTTTGGCCTAGACTAATCCAGATCGAGTCCGACCCCGTAAAAAGTACCAAGTCGGTTTGAGTTGGCACCGATTTGGATTGAGAGAGAGAGAGAGAGGTGGTGGTAATGGTGGTGGGCTTGGAAGAGGAGGGTGGGAGGGAGTGGAGAAGAGAGAGAGAGGGGGGGGGGGGGGGGGGGGGGTTGCCTGGATTGGAAGAGGAGGAGGATGACGGAGGAAGAGAGAATTTGGGTCCAGGTCGGGGTTTTTTATTATATATATACCCGAATCTGAGTTGAGTCAGTTTCGGATCGAGTCGAGTCTATCCGGATCGAGTTTCGGGTCGAGTTGCTAGGTAACTGGAGCTCGACTTGGTTTGAGCTCAGATTGGGAGAAGCCTACTCGGTTCAGACCAACTCACCCATTCAGTTCGGGTCGAGTCGGATTTGAACGAGTTAGACAAGTCGAGCCGTCCCCTGCACAGCTCTAATTATGTATTCCAAATTAAGTTATAGTATGATTTTCTGTTATTGTTATTATTATTATTATTCCAATGAAAAGTCAACTACACATGGTGGGGCGTATCCAGCGATGAAATGGTGGCATAGGCAAGAACGTGGTACACTTACATGTGAGGTTTTCAGGCTACCTCGAAATATGCCTGGCCCAGAAATCGATTAGTCCCATTAAACAACTGGGGGACACATGCTCATTGAATATAGACTTCTTCTCTCTTTTCTTTTTTTTAAAGGGTCCAGTGTTTTCATACACCTGTTCCTCAACAATTGATGAGTAAACCAGGATTCCTCACATGTGTGCTACATTCATGTGTGAAGCCTATATTGAATCACCGAAGCTAGTTGTGAATGTTTTTACCAACCCAAGAGTAGAAAAGAAATAAGAGAGTGGAGACATGTTCCACATTGGAAAAGAAGCAAATAAACATTGCTGGAGAGAGATGCAGATAAACTGCCCATAGACAGATTCCTCAGCCATTGTATTCGCAAATGCCTAGGTTCTCTGCCCTCTATTAAGGTGCATGAATCCATCTCTCCATCATCAAAACCTCCATTATTTTTCTTCTTCTTTCTAGCTCAACACAAGGCGTTTTAGGTGCAAGAACATTTTGCCAAGGTCACGGAGTTCCCCGAGACATGGGCCGGGGTTCTAATGGGCTTTGGTTCTATGTTTCATTTCTCGGGCGTTGGGCAGACCTTGGCCCATTGCAGCCCTACTTTGATCATTGAAAGGGTTGACTAAACCATTTTTGTTTTTTAGAAGTCCATCCTGTTGTGTTTGATTTGGATACAAGTTTGGAATCAAGTATTACTGTTTACTTATTTAAGAAGCATCCAAGTTAAATAAATATGGCCCACTCCATCACTTGATTAACTCTGAAATATAAATTGTACATCATACATGATCAAATTGATGAGTAAATTGGATATTATGCATGGAAGCAAAGTTTGCACTTGTATTATCTGGGATGGCTAGGGAAATGACGATAGCTTGCACACGTAGATTGGATATTGTGCATGTATGATCCACAATGGCTAGGGAAATGATAGTAATATGGTATGATTATTGACCTAGATTGTCCATCATGTGGGTCTCGCTCTTATTGCCCATCCTATAAAAACACTAATTGGAAGATTCTAAACATGCATTCAATGGTTAGTAAACCGAACACTCTTATTGATCGTGCTACAAAAAATTCAATCATTGATGTGGACGATCCATCATATGGTTCAACCTTTGGTTGCCCATAACTATTAAATATTCACTTTCATCGAATGATCTTAACTTGTGTGGGTCTAATCATGAACCTAGACTATCCCTTGTGTGGGTCCATCCTTATTTCATCCCTCTCAAAAAAAAAAAAAAAAAAAAAAAAATCATTTCTATTGGATAATTGTAACTGTTGATTCAATGGTAGGGAAATTGGCACTCTATATTGACCATGTTATAAATTTTTCAATAATTGACCTTGACATTCATCAAGTAGCTCCAACCCTTAATTGTCCTTGTCTCTCAATAAAACTACAGTTGAATGACCCTAACCTCCAATGAATGCCTTGGAAAATGAATGATCTACATTATTGATCATACTAAAAAATGATTTAATAATTGATCTAGTAACCCTCAAATGGGTCCAACCTTTCATTGTTACTTCTCTCAAAAAATCACTTTGGACAGGTGATCCAAGCCTTACAATTAATGGCAAGCGAAATTGACAGTCTATACAACCATATTATAAATGGTGTCATCATTAATCTAGACCCTCCATTATTTAGGTCCCACATTTTAATTGTCCATACTTATGAAGAAATCACTTTTGCCCAATGCTGTTAAGGCAAGATTTGGAAAATCTTTTGTTAGTACTGAAGTCAAATTCCAAGCCGTCCATCCCTTTTTCTCATTTCATTTTAAGGTATGGGCTCAGAAGGGAGGCAGAACCAACGCTCCACAGTGGGTGGATCGTGCCATGAGCCATGATAAAAATCCTCTGTTGTACAAGCTTAACCCAGTCCACATGGTCCACACTCATACCTGTGAAAGAAAACATGCCTTTCTTGAAGTTGTAATTATAAATCTTTTTAATAAGCTGGTGTAAGGTAAACTTTCGGTTCAAGATCCACATAAAGTCACCTGGCCTATTTCATTTGGAATACGACTGCAATGTCCTTTTAGGTAGGTGGGCATGGCCCTCCTAGCTAGAAGCTCCTCAGGGCTCTTTTTCCCATTTAAGGTACAGCCCAGCTTACCATTTTCACCTCAAAGGTGACCTACCTTTGAGGTGAAAATGACAGGTAACTAGTGTTGTTCGCCGCACCATGAACATGAGCGAGTGGTGGTTTGTTGCCAAAGACCTACTTGTAGTGTTTTTCTTCAACTATGCAATGGCCGGAGCAAGGACGCTCTCAGACGTACTCCCCTTCTGTTGCGGCCAAGTACATATAAACCCTAGCTCCTTTTGGATTTGGAATCTACTACAAAGCTTTGCATGATAAAGCTTATCCTACAAAAATTTATCGGGCCCACTATGATGTTTTCATGATACCTAATCCATCCATCATGTATGCCTCCTCTTGTTCCCATTGGCAAAAAAAAAAAAAACAGGCTGATCCAAATCTCAGGTGGGTAGAATCATGCCTAAAACCTCTAAAATGATGTTTTCTGGCCCACCTAAGTTTGGAGTGGCCTGATTTTGGGTTTTCCATTCATTCTAGTTAGATACATCTTCTGAATGGATTGGAAGTCACGTACACTACATGGTGTGCCGCGCATGGTGATGACTGACGAGTATCCCCATCCCCACTGTTCCCTTTGGTTGTGGCCCACTTTAGTTTTGGATCGGCCAGAATTTTGGTGGCCAAGGAGAACACCAAGGGATGCACATAATTTATGGCTTGGATGTCATGAAAACATCATAGTGAACCCCACACAAAGTCTAACAGGATAATCTTTCAAGTCAATCCGGCCACCTTCTGTTGTTATGCATTTGCACGGTTTTACAACCCCCCCCACAGTAGTGTTTCTTAGCCGGCAAACACCAGAGATAACTGACTTGTTGGAATTGGACATGTGAGGTATCTAGCAATTGGATATGGGGTCATCCGCTCTCATTTAAATTGTTGTTTCACGAGATATTTTCAAGATTGGAAGATTTTAAACTTTGAATCAATGACCCACCCAAAAAAAAAAAAAAAGGTCAAAGTTCCATTAATGGTATGTGCCATCTATATATAGTGTGACCCATCATGTAAACCGTTTGGATCATCCAACATGGAGCCAGGTCTAATGGATATAGCCCCACGCCTATCCTATTCTAGCAAAATCCTTCATCAGCATGACAGCTAGAAATAAATTTCAACGACAAGCTTCCCCAACCAGCGAAGAAATGTAAATAATGTTGATGGTTAGGAGTGCTTTTTGTGGTCTACAGAGTCATTAATTTGGAGGAGTGAGGCAGATTGTCATCTTCAGCCATCAAGCTGTCAGTTGACTTTCAGAATCATCTAATAAATTTTTATGTATCCTGTTATGGTAATGGTTTTAGTTAGTAAAAATGACCCGATTCAATTGCTAAAGTCTTTCACGTTTCATCTTGCAATACATCCACACGTATTCCAGCGTGGTTTCTAATTCTCACCATCAGATGGCAAATGTGTCAGAGATTCAGGACATCTGTTAGGTAGTATATATGCTCTACAAGCCCTGTTCCAAGGAAGAGGATTAGGTGCAGCACTTACGATGAGGTTCACCTTGATCTATGTATTCTATATCCACTCCATCCATCGGTTTTAGCAGATCATTTTAGCACAAGATCCCTAAATGAAGCAGATCTAAATCTCAGGTGGACCATACTATAGGATACCATGGTGATTGAACGCCCCACCATTAAAAACTTCCTAGGGCCCACTGTAATGTTTCCATAAGGTCTATTTTCCATCCAACCAGTTGATAAGGTCCCGTAAACCTGGATGAATGGGAAAAACAAACATCAGCTTGTTTCAAAAATTTTGTGGCACACAAGAACTTTTTAAGGGTCAACCCATGATATGGTCCACCTGAGATTTGAATCTGTTTTATTTTTGGGCTCCTACTGAAAAATGATCTGAAAAAAAAAAAATGCGTAGATAAAGAATATATACATCAAGGTGGGGCCTGGCCCCGCTTCTCTGTTCCAAAGCCAAAGTTGGTCGGCAGATCATACTTGCATGAGAAGAAAGAGAACTCGGAGCTAATGGGAGCCGGCTGAACAAGGTAGGGAGAAGTAGCGGGGAAGCTATGGTAGACCTGGACCCGACTTGAGTTGCAGGAATCGTATGGTGTGGAGGAAGTTAGATCGGACATGAAGAGTGTCGGAATGGCACGGAGAAATAGAAATAGTGATGTTTGCTGTAGACTGACACGTGTTGTTGAGATGGTGGTCACACCACATGCAAAACGATAAAAACAAGTCGTGATATTTCGATGCTCGAGAAAGGCTGTTTAACTCCGCCGAAAGCCTTCCTCTCTACTTTGACGGCCAATCATTCTTCTCTCTCTATCCAATCCAATAGTTTTCTACCTTTTCCAAAATAAATCTGCGCGATCACGGTGCGCCGTTGGACCCACATGCAGACACATTCGGATGATCAAACCGTCCCTTCTTTTAGTGTTATCCAGCAGAGTCCATATGAACCTTATTTTCAATGGATGCGTGTAGCCGAATGAGGGCCATATCAAGATTTAGGATCTTTTTTTCAACTTGACTTATTTAGATGGGAGCCCAATCAGAATGTGTTTTATCCACACCGTTGAAACCTTCCTAGGACATGCCCTGATTTTTATTTTCCATCCTAACCTTGCCATAAGGTCACATAGACATGATTAGGGAAATCACACATATTAGCTCATCCAAAACTTATGTGTCCTTATAAATTTTCAATAATGGTAAATTTAATCCCCATTATGTGGTCTTTTTATTTTATTTTATTTTATTTTTTATTTTTTATTTTTAACACACGCACACACACCCCACCCACTCACGCTAGTGGAATTTCACCACCTATGGTCTACTTAAGCTTCGAATCTGCTTCATTTTCAACCTATGGCTCTGTGGTAGACATAGCGCATTTCAACATTGAGGTCATAGGATTAAGTGCTCGTGTGGATGTTAATGTGTATGTAAGTGCATGTATTTTTTTTAAAAAAAAAAACTTAATTTTAAACTCATTTACAAAAATGACAGGGCAAATTAAATGAATGTATAGTGGACCCTCCCTAGTCTGTGCGGAGCTCAAGCACGTAACCATGTGCAGACATGTAGCCACGTGTAGACACATCGCTCAACTCAATGATGCCATAAATGAAGTCATATATGTACTTGGCTACATGATACATAATCCATGGGTTGGGACGACATGGACCAAGTGTAGCATACCAACAGATTCGCACAAGTGAACTAAGTGCAACAACAGCACTAAGTGCTGGCAGCTGAGGTAGCATACATGAGAGCAAACAGTTATATGAGATAAAAGGTAGAAATCATAAGCTATTGTGGTGGGGAGGGCTTCTATGAGAAGTTGCCACTCATCATTCAGACTGTCACACTTGATGGCCCAGGACCTTATTAAGATCAGCATGATGGAGACATAGGAACCACACCACTAGAAGATTTTGGCAAGAGGACTGTATTGTATCTTCTATGCAAAGGATAGCGCTGTTGCATCTGTAACTGTGGTGAGTTGCAACATACACTCTCGAAGGCGACACATGATGCTATGTGAGCAGGGCATCCAGACCAAGAGCGAACATTACCCTTTCTTCAATGAAATTATTAATTCCAGAAAGTGAGAAAAAGAGGTATATGTGTACGTAAGAACATGTCTGATATGTTAGTAAGATAATAAGACGATGGCAGAAAACAGGCAGCTTACTTGAACCATCGGCTAACAAGAGAAGTCCCCATGGACTTCATCACTGGATTACCCAAGGTGAAGTCCTTTGCATCTTCTATCATGGTAGTGGTTAACAGGTTAACAAAGTATAAGACATTTATCCTTACTCAATTAAAACATGGGTGCATGGCTGAAGTAGCCGCACAGCTGTTCTTTAAGAACGTTGTAGATTACTAGGGGCCACTCCTGAGTATTGTCAGTAATCAAGAAACTCGGTTCACAGGGTATTTTGGATGATGTTGTTCAAGTTGCCTGATTAGGGCAGTAAAAGAGATTTTCCTTAGTGAGAAATCATAAGGTTGAGTTGGTGCCCGTAAAAATTGTATTACTTGTGTGTGATTTTGAGTTTCATTCATTCCTTAGCGCCTCTACGATGTTGTTGCTTGTACTTGGGGTTGAAATCAGCCAATTCAAGGGGCAGCCTTCCTTGTCTATTCTGTCCATGAGATGAGCAATAATGAAACTATATATGAGTATATGATGCATGAACCTTGTCCATAGGCGCATGATGAGAGAGACCACCGGACATGCGCGGCCCTTCTTAGAGGGTTGACCTGATTTGAGGGCTTGGGCCATGCTCCCAGGGAGGAACAGCTGAAAATGGCTTGGCACGCTCAACGTCCATTCATTTGGGTCAAGGTTCTCACCCATCTTATGAGCAGACCAGTCTGATTCTTTTATATGGTGCGCTTTTTATGGGGAGGCTATATTGCGCACCGGTCAGATATCCCCATCTTGTGTATTTCCATTTGTTAGCTACTTTGGAAAGGATATTAAATGGCCTTTTGTGCACAGATTCTGTATTGCACTCCTCTATTTGGGTCACGCACATGCCCATGGTTTATTCAAACAATTCATGAGGCGGGTTCATTAAAGTCCTAGCCAAGCAGTGAGAATGGTCAACGATTCCAAGTCCGCTTTTCAAATCAAATGGAAAGAAAAAAAAAAAAAAAAGCGAGGCGTAGGGGTGCTATTCCAATGATCCACATCGCCCAGATGGCCGACTACAATTTAACACGCATGAAGGTGCCATAGAAGAGAAAAAGTTGGTGCAGGTCGCGTCCTCGGAATATCTGGTAGACCATAAGGGAGATCCCACAAACAGACAAATCGCATCTCTCACATCTTTACTACGCGAGGAGAGAGAGAGAGGGAGGGAGCGTCCACATCGATGTCTTCACACTAAACGAGGACTCCCTGATACTCCTTTCGTTTTCTTCTTTTTTCTTTTGATTTTTTTTTTTTTTAGATTTATCACATTTTAGGGTCTTTGTCGTCACTTTCCAAACAGAGCATTTTCGTCGAGCAGTTGATTCGCAGAGAGAAAGAAAGAAAGAAAAAGACAAAGAAGACGAAAGCTACAGTGAGCTCAATAAGGAAGAGCATTTTTTTTCCAAGCCTCCTTTGAAGATTGCTGGTCTTAAGAGAAAGACCATGTTTTCATCCACACGATTCCTTTCTTCTCTTGCATTTTAAGTTCCTTAGATACTTACACATAACTACCTACCTCATCCTTCTTCTTCTTCTTCTTCTTCTTCTTCATTCATCTCTTCATTCCTTTACAAAACATAGAAATCCTAACTACTTACCTACTCTTTCAATGATTTTCTTCTTCTTCTTCTTGTTTTCTTTTACACGGACTTGTCTCGCTCCTACCATCTGGCTACAGGCGGACGAAAGCTCTAATTCGAAAAACTGATAAGCTTTTCATTATCTGAAAAAGGGGTTCAAATGCAAGCTTCTTTCCCTTTTCCTGAACTGGTCAAGCAGACATCGCCCGACTTATCAGCAGAGGTATCGCTCACTGACCGCGGCAACGAACGCTCCTCAACCTCTGCATAAAAGGAAGAGGATTGAAAACCAACAAGTCATGTGAACAGTCGTGAGACGAATACCATGACAAGAGAGGGCAAAAAAATGAATAATAATATTAATTTATAATATAAAAATAAAAATATAAAAAATTCTTCTGCTTGGGTTACCTTTATTAGAAGCATTGAAGGACCTCTTGCAGTGAGCAATGGCGCTTTGAATCCCATCCTGCTGCTGAAAAAGCGAATCGTCCCGCCTCTGCTGCGCCTGCAACGGTGATGGTGCCACTGCAGCCACTGCAGCTGATGCCGATCGGCTTTTTCCTAAGTGCTTGCAGACAACGCGTAAACCCGCCGGCAGGTTCCCTTGCTTCTGATTCTTACTAATGTTAGTAGGAGCAGCAGGAGGCGCCGGCGTTGTTGTTGATGTTGATGTTGATGTTGTTGTTGCTGCTGCTGCTGCTGCTGCTGCTGCTGGTGGCATGGATTCCACTTCTCCTTGAGCAGCTGCTACTCCCTCATTGTTCGCCGTTGGAGATGTCTTTCCTGAGCCTAAGCTCAGCTGCCCGGAAAATCTTAGCTTCTCTCCATACTTGCGAGAAACCTTAACGTAGAGCGGCTTTATCATCTTCAGATACTTGTGTACAACATCCTTTGCAAACCGCTTCGCGTCAGAAGCCGACATCCCTTCGTCGGAGACAACATCTTCCACCGTCTGCTGCTGCTGCTGCTGCTGCTGCTGGTTTTTACTGCCGGAGTTCCTAGAGCTGTTGTCTCTAGTAAAGAGAGACACGATTGGGACCTCGTCAACCTTGAATTTCACGGTAAAAAGCTTGCTCTGCTGCTGCTGCTGCTGCTGCTTGGGAGGTGGTGTAGCACCATTCGTCTCGGCGGTGGGTTTAGGCTTCTTAAACCCTAGCAAGAAGATGCGGAACTTGGTGGCTGATTTGAGCAAGGAGACGGGGAACTGGGGCTTGGAATTAGGCTCCGATGGATTAAAGGCAAGGGAGGACGGCTCAAGTGGCACGAGCCTTCCCTTGAAGAAGAGATCGTCCGAAGGAGAGAGAGTAAGATTCGGATCTGTCCGTTCTTGGCTCGTGCCAGACGACACCGCCAAGTCAAACTCTCTCTCTCCGTCTGTCTCCTCGGAACCGTCCCCTTGTTCGTCTGCGTCTCTGTTTTCTTGATCATCTTCATCTTCATCTTCATCGTCATCCTCATCGTCAGGCACTGCAAACTCCAGATCGAAGAAAGGGCCTTCATCGTCGTCATCGTCGTCCGTTTCCACTGTGATGGTGGTGGTTGGGTTGCGGACGTTAGCAGCGGGACTTGCTCTCCAGTACTTGAGCAAGCTGAGAGCTTCCATGGTTGGGAGAGCCAGAGCAAGAGAGCTGGAGAGGGTTTGTTTCTTCACCCTTTTTTTTTTTTTGAAGAAGGCCGTGGTTATATCTTGGAGAGAGAGAGAGAGAGAGAGAGAGAGATAAAGTCGGCAGGGGAAGGAAAAAGGGGCTATTTAAGAGAGAGAGAGAGAGAGAGGAGCAGGACTGGAAATAGTGTGACAGAAGCTAGCTTTTGAGGAGAGAGAGAGAGAGAGAACATTTCCTGCGCACTCCCTTTTATTTTAATTAATTAATCACGAGGTCTTCTCTCCTCTACTCTCCTCAGTCTAACCATAAGCTTTGGATTAAATGGGTAGTTTGAAATTAATCAACTTTGACAGTTGCTAAAATCCATTAAGATGAAAATAATTTTTTTTTATTTTTTTTTAAAAAAAACTAACTAACACATTTTGAGGACTATCAAACAAAATTGAGATTGATCTGATTATCGAATTCATCCTGGATTTATAGCCACCCTTTTTTGCAACCTATGGTGGGAGCTATTAGATAGACTGATCGAATCGTTGGTTAGACATTTTCTTTACAAATGATCTCGGCGGTCCATATTTGAGGCCACTGTTGAGATGGTTACGACCATCATGTCTATATGCCATTTGCATGGCAGCACATGCAGCGCATGCTAGACCCATCGGACAATCTAGATCAATCGACTAGGTTGTCTAAATGTCCCAATCCAACAAGGAACAATATAACGTTTAGTGCTGCGAGCACTCCTGAGCATCTCAATGATATTTATATTCTTTTTTTATTATTATTTATATCCACCTCACTATTGGTTCATTCCCTAACCCATCTAGGTCGTACCAATTTTACTACGAAAGATCCTTGAGGCCAGCACTATCTCCGGTAAAATCCGTTCCATCCAATAGTTTCACTACTTCGATTCAGTTGGAACATGAGCTCAAAAATAAATTAGATCCAAAACAAGTGAGCCACCCTACGGAAAATGGTAGGCACGAGGAGACATTACGGGATCAAACCTTCCCAACCAATATCTTGATGTTTATATAAGTTATTATCATCACAGTGAAGCGTAAATGTAAATATTGATGTACCATATTTTTGGCTATTATGGAAAAGCCATTAGGAGAGTAATACGTAGCATAGTATGAAAGTGAATAAAAAGATCTTCAAAATACTTGGACTACTTTTTGTGGGATTATAATTGGCATAAACACGGTCGAATTGTTTAAGCACACGTGGCATCGCATGAGTAAGAAGTGGATGAAAGAAGAAAGAAATGTAGTCCAACTGTTTAAGTACAAAAGCGGCCGAGATGAACAAAATCTTAGTTGAGAGAAAAGTAATTGTCATTAAAAAAAAATTTATAATCAAGGAAGGATTTAGATAAGAAAATGATCTAGAAAGGCTTTTCAACTATCGTAACCGTTGCAATAATAAAAGAAGAATCTAAAAGAAAAAATTGTAACAAAATTCTATAAATAGCAGATGAATTCAATAGAGAAAATCTCAACCAATCTAAAAAAAGAAAACAATGAATCAAGTCAAATTTATCAATTTATCTTTTATCTAGCTTATCTTAAGAGTAGCTGTAATTTTTAACTATTATATTTAATTGTAATCCAAATCTACACTCATATATTGGATTCAATCTTCATCCTATATTACATAGTTCTTTTAAGAGACGCATTCTTACAGTTATTCTTAATGGTTGATTACCGATTACTTCTTTTGTTTTATTGCATTGGTATTCTAAAAGTCCTTAGGGAAGGCACAAAGTAACCCTTCTTCAAAGAGAGAACCTCACCCTTTGATTATTGTGGAGGAAGAACCACACCCTTCAATTCTTGTGTGATCATTATCAAATTCTACAAGTGGCTGAGTAAGTAACTGATTTTTTTTAAAATCTAGTCATATGCGTTCATATTAGACATACCTGCTTAGTTTGATACTCGGGTCGAATTTTATCGAGCCGCTATATCAATTATGGCATAACTATGTACACTACGCATGATAGAAATCAAATCGAAGTGCCAACAAATATTAGCCTAATCCAAAATTTCATTCCTCAAGGGCTTCAATGACAAGCATTCAATTTCCCTAGTTACCTATTGCATGCCTCATTTGAGTTTTTTATATATATCATTTTTGGACTCCTCTACTAACATGAGCTGACAAAGCTGATGGATGGAGTGGATGCCACACAAAAATAGTTATAAATAAATAAATAGAAGCCAATTGCATTCTACCCTTGTCAAGATATATACTCGGTCCTATTAAGGGCTATGGATCCATTTTAACAAATTTTTTAAGCATGGGCCAAAAAAGGAGATAGATCGTGTAAATCCACTTGTCCCATCAAGGAAAAAACCTTATTTGTACAGCATATATAAAAGAATAACATAATAAATAAATAAATAAATAAAACTTCATGAACCTGGGAATAATTTAAAATTGTTTTTAAAACCTCCAGGTTCACCGAGTGTGGTTTGCTTGAGTTTTTTCTGTTTTTATCCCTTAGGGCCCGTTTGGCCGGGCGGATTGGAAGGGATTGAATGGTATTAGGGTGGATGGCATGGATTTCTAGGTAATGATGGTGTTGTCAGTGGATTGTCTGGAGATCCATGGGATTGATATATCCCTGGATTGCTATATCCAGTCTGTTTGGCACGCCCGGCCAATCCCGGTATTAAGGGGTCGTTTGGCACCTTGGATTGGAGGGGATTGGAGGGGATTAGAGGGGGTTTCAAATCCCCTTGGTTGTTTGGCAGCATAAAGCAACTGGGGATTGCCAATCCAGGGGGTTCCCAATCCCCTCTTTGAGGGGGTTTGTAATCCAAGGTGAGAGCTTGGATTACACCTAAAATCATTTCAATAGTTGCAGGTATAAATGTATGTCACTGTACACTATCATTCTACTGGGCACATGGCCCACTAACGATGATCAGCACCGTCCAAACATTGTTCATGTAGATCAGCACCATCCAAACATTGTTCATATTAATTAGCGGTTAAAAATCGTTGGTTAGTCACTCGGACATGATCTTGTGCTTGCGGTCCATCTGAGACTTGGAATTTCATCATTTTTAGGCAAAGCATATATTTTAGCGGGCTTATCACAACCATAGTGTCAAAAATTATATATCTCACTAATTGGGGATATTAAAGTTGATTTAGTAATTAAATTCAAACCCCCCATAAATATACCATGTATAGGTATTTTTGAATTAAAGTTGATTCACACTCCAGGGTGCCAAACACATTGAGAGGATTGCCAATCCAGGGGGTTTCCAATCCTGGGGGTTGCGAATCCAGGGGGTTCCAAATCCACGCTCCCAAACAGGCCCTGAACCTTCTCATCCCTTCTAATCCCTCGAACCAAACACGTCGCAAGCAAATTTGAAGGTCGCAGGCAAATTTGAAGGATTAGGGTGGATTGGATGGGATTTAAATGTAATGATGGTGTTGCCAGCGGCTTGTCTTGAGATACATGGGATTGGGATCAGATCACCGACTCTGTTACCCATGGCAATCCCTGTTGTTGCCATGGGATAAGATTAATGCCTGCTTTGTTGATAATACGGTGGTACAGTGATTGGATATACCCACCATCATTTGAAATTACTGAGAATAACACACATGTGTTATATCTAAACTGTTCATTTGTTTTGTAACCTCATTTTATGCCATGGGCCTAAAAATGAGTTAGATCCAAAACTTATGTGGCCCCAAAGAATTTTTCAACCGTAAGTATTCAATCCCCTTTGCTTTCTATGGTGGGTTCCACTTGAGCATTAGATTTACCTGATATTTTGGCCCATACTCTAAAATAATCTCGATAAATGGGTGGACGGTGTGGATATAGCCCACACATCATGGTGGGACCTACAACAACTTGCTAACATTGAGTGAAATTGGCACGGGATCCAATGTAATTCTATTTAATGTAATTCCAGGCTTTTCTATTCTTCCCCGACATGGAGTGGAATGGGCACAGGACCGATGAATCCCCTCCCACCTAATCCCTTCTAATCCCACCGCCCAAACTGACCCTTTTAGCTTCACCATGGTCAGTTACAGACCTGATTAGTTTGATGAAAGAAACACGCTATGAAGACCCCCACGTACAAACCAAAGGTTGGCGTCCAATTCCTACCATTCCCTTTGGTGTGGCAGGTGTTGGAGAGGATTCTGGTACCTCTAAGGGCCCAACATGTTTTATATGTAAAAATCACTCCGTCCACTGGCTGATAACCCTTATATTTTCACCATACATGTAAAGTGTGTAAGCCCGATGACAAACTTAGATGGGCCATGCGAATGGGTACAACAAAAAATTCCACCTGCAACTTGTATGTTCATGTGGTGGTCCATTCGATTCATAGATCAGGTTAATTTTTATATTTTCTTTTCATCATGGTGGGTAACGCTTGATCAATAGATTCTATGAAAGTTATCTCATAAACCTACGGTTCACATCATCCCCATTTCTCCCTGTAGTGTGACCCTTGGAGTTGTAGTACTGGCTAATTTTTTTGGCCCCAAAGATATCATCCACGAACTCACTGGATAAAGGGAGTGGATGTCAAACATACCACATGCGGGGCAGACACAGATTTATTGTTGTCAACTACTAGACTGTTTTGGGAGAGACCAACCAGACAAGGTATAAAAGGAGATTGTTTTAAGAAAATTAAAAGAAATCTTTAATCTATTTATTTTAACTGATTTTAAAAACTATTAAAGCTGGTTAAAATCCAATGGTTAGTAACTGGGGATCGATAGTGGTGTAGCCGAAGTTGGTGGGGAGACGTGAAGAGGTCATTATTTATTTTGAATGAGTAATACTTTTTTTTGGCGTCTTACAGGGGAGTGCAGAGAGTCATGTGAGGTCCGGTCTTCTCGCGTCAGAAGACTCAGAACTCAGAAAGAAAGAGCAGTCAAGGGTTAAATATACGGATAGATCAGGTACTGACCTCCTCCTCTACAATGCCTCTGTTACTTTTACAAACATAAAACATCCAACACTGCGGGACCCACCATGTTGTATAATGACAAATCCATCCCGTCTATCAGATTCTCTCTTCGATGCTAAGGGCCTGTTTGGGCGGTGGAATTAGAAGGGATTAGGTGGGATGGGATTCATCTGGTCCCGTGCCAATTCCACTCCATGTTTGGAAAAAATGGAAAAGCTTGGAATTACATTAAATGGAATTGCATTGGGTCCCATGCCAATTTCACTTAATGTTTAGCAAGTTGTGTAGGTCTCACCATGGTGTGTGGGCTATATCCACACCGTCTTCCCATTTATCGAGATTATTTTAGAGCATGGGCCAAAAAATCACGTAAATCTAAAGGTCAAGTGGACCCCACCATAGAAAGTAACAGGGATTGAATATTTACCATTGAAAACTTTTTTTGGGGCCACATAAGTTTTGGATCTACCTCATTTTTAAGCCCATGCCATAAAATGAGGTTACAAAACAAGTGAACAGTTTATATATAACACATGTGTGTTATTCTCAGTGATTTCAAATGATGGTGGGTATATCCATTCAATGTACCACCGTATTATCAACAAAGCATGGCATTAATTTTATCCTATGGCAACAGGACAATCCTTGCAATAGATAATAATTATGTTTTTTGAATCCCATCCCACCTAATCCCTTCTAGTCCCACCGCCCAAACAGACCCCAAGGATTCAGGCAAAAAGAATAATCAGTTAAATCCACAACTTAGATAATTAGATGGCTACGTCACGTTGGACAATGGGGATGAAATGCTAATTGTACATTTGTGTGAGGTCACTTATGGTGTTTGCCCATGAGGGCATGTTCGCTCCTGTGCAATTAAATGGTTTGGATTTGCATGTCAGGAAATACTTAAGTTATTTTGACCATCCAAATTCTTTTGGTTGGGATACAATTCTTACTATAGAAAAACCGTCACTTGTACACATGTAATTAGAATGTATGTTTAAAGGGTGTATATGGGAGGATGACACGGATAAAACACATGTATCAATGTGGGGCCTACATGTTGATAGATTTCAAAATCCACCAGAGATCCCATATGAGATCAAATGCAATTCTATTGCATGTAATCTCAACCCTGTCCTCCCTAAACATTATATGAAATTTACACATAACTAATAGAACCAAAGACAACTCCATCTCACCTGAGCCTCACTTATGTACAAATGGTCCAAGTAATGGTTCTCACCCGATGCATGGGGTGGATTCAACATGGGCATGGATTTAATTAAAATGGGATGTAACAGAGTTCCACCAGGTCTTCATGGTAGAGCTACCTTGATACATGCATTGTATATCCAGGTCTATTCAGTTTGTTAGGTCATTTTAAGGCAAGGGCCTAAAATTGCGTTCCATATCATAGGAAATATTGATGGATGACCATTAAAGTCTTTTCGTAGGCAACAAAAGTTTTGGATCAAGCTGGTATTTGTGTTGTCCCTCAATCTATTAGTGTGACCTTATCAACAGGTTTACGATGGACCTTATGAAAATTTTAATCATGGGTGTTGAACACTGATTCCTTGGTGTGGTCCACTTGAGATTTGAATTTGCTTTCTTTCTTAGTCGTGCCCTAAAATGAGTTAAAAACAAATAAACAGTATGGATATAGAATAAATACATCAAGGTAGGCCCATAGCTATTGAAATTGAGAAAGAGATTTCGTATCTCATTTCTATCTCTTATCCAAACATAATCCTTATCTTCTATCTTATCTCATATCTTATCTTTATTCCTAATTATTCTCCATTTTTATATTTCTAACTCTCTTATATTATAACGCCTCGGTTTTTAGAACCCGAATATACAACTCGAATTCCAAAAACCCAGGAATTAGTGAAAGATAATAGTGATCAACGAGTAAATTAAAGTGCAGATAGTGAGAAAAGAACATAACATATATCTGAACCAACATACGAACAATATTATGGCCCACTCAGCTGAGGGCTAATTATATCGCCTCATGTTTCTCAAGTTCCTAAATGTATTGAAAATAAAAATAAAGAGTTAATCTACTGGTTTAGCCCAAAGTAGGCGGCCGCCTCCTGCTGCGGCTCCTCGATACAGAACTCCTCCTCGACTGCCACCGCCTCCAAGTCAGTCGCGTATTCTTCAGATTTTATACCTGCGTCCTCTATACGGTTGAACATTGATGAACGAGTGGTTAGCTCAGTGTGATCTCCCCTCAAGATTACACACCGCCGCCCTAAACAATGAATATTATAAAAACACACAGGTAATCCAAAACACAGTAGATACGATCTTATTAACTGCATGGATGTATGGAATGCAATCATTGCCCCGGGGATGCTCATCCGTGTGGACAGTGGGCTCGTCACCCATGCAATCATATACCTGGGAAAAACATCCAATCGGACAAATACGTACATCACGTGCGATGGCAATAGATGCTGGTCTGTGCCATGTATGCATGATTAGTCAATCCGTCATTAGTCCAATTACATTTAGTCAATTTAATTAAGCTCACAGTCACTACAGGGAGCGCATGGCCAAGCGTAGGCCGACGGCTTAGGCATAATGTCCCATGACCACCAACTCCGGCCCATGAGGCTACCGTCTTAGGGTGTGTGTAGTACCCACCAACATGTGGTCAATCAACTCAATATAAGGGGGCCACCACCAATGCCGATTAGGAATGAAATGTTGAAATTACCAAATGTGGTAATTAAAACATGATGAATGGTTCAAGGACGAGTAAACAACGGTATTTAGAAAGGTTGTGAAGTTTATCCCGAGTTAGTTAGGTGAAACCACACATGGATGGTAAACTCCATGATCATATACCAACAACCAAAACCTCCATGTCAGGGGCCTACCCACATCACCACTCATCCGATTACACCCTAAGCACGGACTCTCCTTTGCTTAGAACTTCCCGTGAAGAGATTCCAACAGTATGTGTGTCATAGCAACATAGATTATAATATGAAAAGGGAATAAGGAACAATACATATATTTCTATCAATACCCACTAACTGAGTTAACATAAGATAAATAACATGAATGACTAGATTATTCACCTAGGCAGTTCAGAGAAATCAAGAATCTAAACGATAGTAAGCATGAGAATCATTATGTTAAACAGATAGCTCAAGTGAATATAATCTATTTCCACACACAGTTTATCATTAGTCTAGCTAGCCATTTACATTAATAAAGCTACTATTTTTGGTCTAGTTATGGATGAAAAGCTTAAGGGGAGGAAAATCATCACTTGTAGGGTCGTGGTTGCGTCCTTGATCCAAGTTCTCTTGTGGTCCAAAGTCACCCAAGGAATTTTCTAAAATCACGGTTTATGTCCGTTAGTATTCCCAGGGTTTGTCCAACTAACATGAGGGCCTGAAGGGACGATAACAAGGCCCTCTTAGGCCTTCGTTAGGGGGAATGGGTCCGCCATAATTTTATCCAGCAAGGTGGCCTCATGGATGGGCCCAAGTGAGAGCTTGGGTTACACAAAAATCATTTCAATAGTTGTATGTGTAATACATGTTTCATCGTACGCTATCCTCTGTTGGGGTATATGGCTCACTAATGATGGTTAGCATTGTCCCAACATAGCCTATGTAAATCAGTATTGTCCCAATATGGTTAACGTAAATCGGCATCGTCCAAATATGGTCCATGTGAAACGGCACCGTCCAAATATAAATCGGCACCGCCCAAACGTTGTTTACATAAATCGACACCGTTCAAACTTTGGACCTCGTGGATGCAACACATAGGCCATGGTACAGCAGCGGGGCCCCTGGTTGGATGATGTGGATATACAGTAATTACATCAAGGTGAGGCCCCATGTCCAGTGTTAGAAACAGATGAACGGCGTGAGAGTGAAGCGCATACATCACAGGTGGGCTCTCCAGCATACAGCGCTGGAGGCAGAGAAACACGTGCATCGTGTGGGCCCAAGAAACTGTTGATGTCCCTCCAACAGCCCACACGTGCAGGGTGGATGGTGAGGGTATACAACCCATCACAAGATGGCCTCATGTCCCTATAGTGGACAGACGGCCAGGATGTGACCCACGTATATCACATGGGTCCCACCGGACGGTGGATTTCATGGAAGAAATGTATATAGCAGAGGTGGGTCGACACATGTGGGACCCACCGGTTATAAATATAATATTATCTATTATAATAAAACTTTCATATATGCATTTTTTTTTCTTTTTAATGTCCAGGGCTGGACGTCCCTTGATGGACGGCCTGGATATGTGGCCCATCTAGGGAGCATGGACGGCTTGGATGAGCCCCATCATCAGGGGGGGAGGGGTCTCATACGTGGCTCACCATTTGATGCAAGGTGCTGCTCACCTGCGTTTGGTGATGCCCACAGCTAGCACAACCCACCTACATTTGGTGAGGCCCACAGCTGGTGTAGCCCACCTGCATTTGGTGAGGCCCACTAGGTGTGTTGCATATGGCCCAATAGGCCCATTCCCAGTCCATCTGAGAGCTGCGTCTGTGCATGTAAGACCCGTATCCTAGTCCGTACTATTCCGTCGAATTCCACGATCCTTCCTGTCAAATTTTAGCAACCTGTGACGTATAATCGACGTTTGCGATCGACCCTAAGTCTTATGCTGTAGATTTGAGATGGCTTAATTCAAGACTTGTACCATTGCGACCGCACCGTCGCCGCGGTTCCGACGCCGCGTCTCTCGCACCGATCCGATACCCTGATAGGAAGGTGTGAGCCAGCGTTTATTTCAAAGAAAACGCTGCGCATTTGCAATCCTAATAGAATCTCTATAATATGTCAAATCAATCCCATCAATCAATCCATCAATTAATCACATCATGTCAAGTACACATCACCTTTCACCCCATCCCCAAGCAACCACCAAGTCAACTCTCTCTCACCCTCTCTCTTATACACCCATACATGTCAAGTACAACATCACCTCACCCATCACTCACATCCATCACCCATCTCCCATCACTTCTCTCCTTACAACTCTCTCTCTCCCTCATTTTCCAAGCAACAAATCCTAAGCAAAGGAGCCTCACACGTCCAAGCTCTTCCATGAGAGAAAGTGAGTTGTGTGGCCCTCTTTTCCATTCCAAAATCCCTCATCCTAGCCATTCATTTCTTATCTTCCACCGTTAAAGTGAAGCACAAGGAGATTGGCATTCCAACGAACCGAGAAGATCAACGGTGGGTGCTTCTATAGGCTAGATTTTCATGTTCTTATGATGGGCCAAGTGAGGCCTACCGATCAATGGTATGGATCTCACTTTGGACCCTTGATGTGGCCAATGGCCCACCTTGATGCTTAAGATCATTCCATGATGGGGCCATTCTCCATGGACCCCATCATGATGTTTATTTTCTTGTATGAATAGGGTCATCTAGACCTTCTATTTTGGTGGAGAAAGGATCTCCACCGTTGATTTTCAATTTGGTGGGCCCATATGCAATGGGACCCACTTGATGTATGATTGGATGCTTGAAACGGAGGGCCCATAGTGCCGGGGTCCCTCCATCACACGTGTATATATCTCTCTCTCTCTCTCCCTCTCTTTCTTTTTATTCTTCTTTTCATGTGATGTTGGTGTGATTGTGTGGCCCACCCGAATAGACCCCACCATAAGGTGTGTATTTTATCCCAAACCATCTATAGGTGGGACCCACCTTATATGTATTATATCCACAACACCCACCATTTGGTGGCCCACCTAAACAGGGCCCACCTTATGGGTGTGATAGGCCCAGACCGTGTGATGGAAAACACAAATATAAGCTTGGTTCAGGAGCTTCTTGGTGGCCAACTCATATAGGCCCCACCTTGATGTATGCTTCAAATCCAAGCCGTCCATCTCATTCTCCAGATTATTTTAGGCGTTGAGCCGAAAAATGGGACTGATCCAACTTTCTTGCGGGCCACACCTTTGAAAATAGTGATTTTCACCATTGAAACTCACCTTAGTTTTTCTACACACCGAAAAATGCCCAATATTGGGCTTGATGGATTTGTTATGCATGGTAGAATCCATTGGCGGACCCGGATTCAGCAGATGTGGGCCCTACCTCTGAAAAACCACAAAATTTAAGTTTTTGAAAAAAAATAAAATATACAAACCAACAGCAACATTGCTGTTGTTGCTGTCAGACGCCAGCGCGTCAGGCGGGCGGGCGGACAGCAGAGTCCCACGGCCCCTAACGTGGGCCCCACCATGATGTATATTTGTCATCCGACTCGTTCATATGGTGGGCCACCTCCATCAATGGGCCCCCTCCAAATTTCAGCCTCATCCAAGACTCAGGTGGCCCACATCATAGGAAACAGTGGGATTGAACGTCTGCCCTTGAAGCTCCTTTTCTGGGCCACAGAAGTTTTGAATTAAGATGAAATTTGTTCTCCCTTTTCACCCAGGTACGTGTGACCTTATGAACGGATCAGATGGCATATAAGTATTATGGTGGGCCCCACGTGGGACCCACAGTGATGCATGTGCTTTATTGCCACCGTCCAGGTGGATGGTGGATCCCACGGTAATGTATGTGTTTTATTCAAACCATCCAGTCATTTTGTTGGCCGCTGGACGGATAGTGGACCCCATCCGGATGCATGTGTTGCATCCAAGCCTCCCAACCATTTGGAAAGCTCATTTTTTTTGGGCATGAGCTGAAGAATGAGGCAGATTTAGGATCAAGTGGACCACATTGCAAATAGTAGTGGGGATTGAGTCCTTGCCATTGAAATCCTTTGTTGTCACAAAAGTTTGGATTAATAGGAAATGTGTTTTCCTCTTAATCCAGGTTTGTGTGACCTTATGACCGGATTGGATAGAAAATAAATGTTAGGGTGGGCTTTGGGAACCTTAATGGTGGAAAAATCACTATCTCCACTTATATTTGGGTGTGACCCATTTGGTATGCATATGGGCCCAATTGGTGTGGTTCATTTGAGATACATAAAGCCCATGTGATTAGGCCCATTTTGATGTATTCTAAGGCCCATGGGTTATGGCCCATTGCAATGTACATAAGGCCTGTTGGTGAGGCCCATTAATGCGGCCCATTTGATGAATGTAAGGCCCATGTGATATGGCCCATTTGATGTACCTAAGGCTCATGGGTCGAGGCCCAATGGGTTGTCCTTAAGGTCCATTGCAATGCGTGATTTCTCCATAGTTTGTGGCAGGCTATGCCTTGGGAGCAATGTTGGTTTGACGTCCACATTGCAAGTATAATGTTGGTTAAATGTCCGCATTATGACTCTCCCTAGGGCCCATTGATAGGCCGTACTTGTGGTGTGTAGGCCTTCTAGGCCCATCTGCATTGTAGGGATAATTCATGACTTTATAACATGCTTAGTATAGCTCCATGATACATGCCCATACGCATCATATGTATGCTTGATATGAGGAATGTTTGATCATAGCATAAGCCGTTGGGCTGTGGCATTTACGGGACTCCTTATGAGACGAAGTGCCCTCACATAAGTGCGTGGTACGCACAGGATTACTGCATGATTTGACGATGTGACTCATGCATTCCGCATATGTGTGACTTGATCACTGCACGCCCTAGCGACATCAGGGCCGTGGCCTCCACAGACACATCGTAGATGGTCGTATCGGATACCAAAAATATTGGCTCTAGCATTGTGGGCACTTAGGATGTCCTTGGGTGAAAGTCCCAGAACCTTTTTGGTACCAGGAGATGCTCCAACGTCTAGACTAAGTGGATACATGAGCGCCCGAGTGTCGAATACCAATAGGCCGCGTCTCCCACTGTGTCGTGGTCGGTTGGAATGGGGTGCGGCCTTATTCGCCCGAGTGAGGGGGCTATAAGCTAGGCTGAGTTTGACCGGCTCGTAAATGAGTCCGCTATCGACCAGCCCGGTAGGTATTGACAGACTACTGGTCAGGTAGATAGTGAGGTCTATTCCACTTGCTCGACTGTGCAGCTAGGGAGGAGGCAGTCTGTGTGGAGTGTATTAGACCCCGGTGATATCCAGAGAAGAATTGTACTGATATGTGTACTTGATGAGGACTGGCATGCTTGCTTTGAATCTCGCATATGACATTTGGCTACATAGGCCTCACATCGCATGACCTTGGTATGACCGATAGCATTCATATCTTGCATCATATAGCTTTGGTACAACTGATAGCATTCATGGACTTATCGCATATTTCCGCATTACTCTGATACTGTACACTTGGCGCTGGCCTTGCACACATACTTACACCACCCTCTAAGCTTTTGTAAGCTTATGTACGACCGTTGCGTGCAGGTAGTGTTTGACAGCAGCAGCGCTGAGGCAGGAGTGCGCATCAGTTTATTTTGAAGCTTTTTGATCACCCTGTATTTCCCTTTCCGCATTATACTTAAAGTTTTTGATTTAGTGGATATGTGGTGATGTTGTTTTGTGACTTCGTTATGCTTGTGGTTATGCTCCATTACAAAAAAAATCATACTGAAAATCCTCCTTGTAGGATCCCAGGATTGGAATCTGGCATGAGAGTGCCGGAATCTGAGAATGGGGCACTACGGAGGCTGTCGGTACCGGATTTGGCTATCGGGAATTTTGTGAGCCTGTTTTTTGAGTTTAGGGCGTGACAGTGCAGCTTGCCCGATCACGGCCAGCAACGGCGTCCCAAGCTTCTGCTCGAATCGGCGCTGTGATGTTTTATTCAAACCAATATGATTTAAATGATTTTTAAACTCGCAAGTATACGAATCAGATGTAGATACGGTACGTATTACGAGATCGTTCCCACGAGGACTGGTCGTCACAATTCAAATCTATGATTTCTCCTTAATTAATCCAACAAATAATGGAATGAATTACTAAGCACAATTTTATGAAAAACAATTAATTAAGAACAGGGAAGAAAATTCAATCAGAGAGAGAGCACTAGGACTTTCGAATCCACCCCTAATTATCCTAACCCTTGTTTTGTCTGTTGATTCACCTTGATCTAGATTGATACCACTTATATAGAGAAAGCACAATCTGTGTCCTTAATCGGGCATACAGACTGTCTAATTCCTTTAAGCAATGCCATGAATGACATATCCCATGTCCTTGGTCGGGTACATGGAATGTACATTCATTAAAGCACCCTGTTTCTTCCTCTATAGGAAACTTGTTCTTGATCAGACACAAGCACTTATAATAAGCATCCAAACAACATCCATATATATACTTTAATCAAGTTCATAGATGGAGAAGTATAGAATTTAAACCCATAAAGCCCATTTAGAGAAAGAAACAAATTAATTGATATTCAAAGTAAATCAACCAAAACAAAAGCTAATCAAATTAGGGGCTTCATCTCAGCCCTAGCTGAGAGATTAGTGACCCATAAAATCCATAAAAATATTAAATAAAATTCATAAAAGAAACGTCAAACCAAACAATCTCTTTCTCTCTTCTTTCTTCTCTTTCTTCTCTCCCTTGCTCCAGATCTGGAATCCCCTGGTTCTGAATGCCTTTCCCACGTCCAAAACTCCCCTTTTATAGCTGCTGGATGGCTGGGGTCGGTGGCAGAGTCGTAGAAGGACTCGGAGTACAAATTTTCGCAGCCGTGATCGGTGGGCCTCACAGAGGTATTTTCTGAAAAATCCACCCCGTCCATTGGATTCAGAACGAAATTTCAGTCAAGAATGGGTGGATTCGAAGGTCCATTAGCGCGGCCCACAGAAGAAATCTCAAAAAAACTCGGTTTTGAACGTCCCGGGGCAGTCTACTTTTGGCCTCTGTACCGCACACGTGTGTACGCATGGGCGAGGAATATTAACACGGTTTTGAAGCTCTCGAAGCCCTCTACACGATGGACGGATCAGATCTTCCGGAAGGTTGACGAGTGGGGCCCACTAATTTCTGCAAAAACTGGCAGCGTCCGTGCGTTTCGCGGACGCCAAACCGACGCTGCGATGATGGTTGGGTCCATTATTGGACTTTTCACAGGAATCCACGCCGTCCATTGGATGCAGGACGGAATTTCGACCGCATATGGGTGGTTTTGAATTTGCGTGGACGCGGCCCAGAGAAGGAATCATGCTGAGATCTTTTTGAACGTTATAGGGCAGCCCGCTTGTGACCTCTGTAGCTCACACGTGTGCACGTATGGTCATAAACGGAAAACATGGTTTTGTAGATATTGAGCCCTTCTACACGATGAACGGTTTAGATTAACCGTACGTGCTACCGGTGGGGCCCACAGCTGTCCGTAAAAAAATGGATTTCCGTCCGTTACGCGCGCTGAAACGGAAACTTCCGTTTTTGAAATAAGAAAGTCGGGTCAGCGCTGCTGACCGACTTTAGTCCGTTCGGTGCTCAGGCAGTGCACATGTGCACTGTGTACACACGCTATAGATATAGGTCCACTGTAATGTTTTTGAGAAATCTGCACCGTCCATCCTTTTTCTCATATTATTTCCACCGTCAGGACCAAAATTGATGTATATCCAGATATCCAGCGGGCCCCACTTAATGAATTAAGGGGCTGATCTGGCCGTTAGACCACTTCCCGAGATCGTCAATGGCTGAAATTTAATATGTACGGTTAATTTATGGTCCCCATCACGTGTATGAAGTTTCGAGTTGATCGGATGGCGGGAAACATGTGATCTTGCATTCTGGACCCTTTTCGAGCCACTTTGCCTTGCTTTCCTCAATCCCAGGCGTGTAAAATCTTCACTATTGGTTTTCTGGAGTCCATCCCGTGCTCTGGTAATTTTGGAGCGCCAAATCCATGTTCTTAACATCATCTTTCAGTACACACTCCTGATTTCATCCTGTAATAAAAACACGATTAAAATATGGCATTAAACCTTATCATGTACGTAAAATCAGGCAATTACTGGGGTCTGAGATGCAACATTCGACACTCATCACGCTGCCTGGGGTTCGATCCCGACCCTTGATCATGGCCCACCGGAGTTGGTTTCGGTCCATCTCTTGGACCGACTCCCTGCTCGTGAGCTGTCCCGGTTTGAGACTGAATCCGGCCCGATTTCAGCTCAAAACAGAGCTTCGGTTCTACCTGGTTTTGGCTGACGCACCGCCATTATTTGGCCGAGTTCTAGCCCAAAATAGGTGCTGCAGTTGGGTTGATTTTCGGTCTGGTATAGAGTCATCGATCGGCTCAGCCTCGGTCCAAAACAGAGACCCATCCTAACAGGTTTCTCAGTCCACCACGCAGCTATTGATTGGCTCGGGTCTGAACTGAAATGGAGTCGTTTTCTAGCCTGATATAACCATTGCTTTGGCTTGTCTCCAGAGCCTGTTTCGAAGCTCTACTGAGAGCTCAAAACAAAGTCCAAATGGGGCTCGAAATGCGGTCTGAAGCGGGCCATTGTTTGGCTCGACCTAAACACCACTGTTGTTGGATCGAACTCAGCCATTACTTGGCCTGGTTTCGGTCCAGGCAAGTATCACCTTCACCTAGCTGAAGCTACAAGGAAAATGAAAAAAAAGTTTTACCCGAGACGGCTGCTGCCTGCCTCACTTAAGCTGAAACAGGGGATCGGTCTCCCTATTTTTTTTCTCTCTTTCTTTCCACTCTCTTTCCTCTTTTCTCTCTCTTTCCTTTGCGCTCATCCCAAGGGCCACAGGGTTCCATATATATAGCCATGGAGGAAGGGATTTCGTCGGTTGGATGAGGCTTATCAGACGGTCAGCAGCCGACTTCCGAAAAGGGAAAGGTTCCCTCGTTCTTTCCTTGCCACAGGTGAATGTCTGGCCATTTTTGGCAACGAATAAAACATCCATTCGACGGACAGATGGATGGGATTACTAGCTCATCCCGATCGTGGGCTAACACGGTGGTCGCAGATGGGCCCAACATCATGGATCTCTACCGCATGAGGGATTCTGAGCGGCCCTGCTCGATTTTCCACGCCCCTATGCACAAAACCAAACCGTTAAACGGTTATGGTCGGACGGGCCTTACTGTAAGACCCGTATCCTAGTCCATACTGTTCCGTCGAATCCCGCGATCCTTCCCGTCGAGTTCCGGCAACCTGCGATCGGTAATCGATGTTTGCGCACGACCCTAAGTTGTATGCAGTAGATTTGAGTTGGCTTAATTCAAGACTTGTACCATTGCGACCGCACCGTCGCAGCGGTTCCAACACAGCGTCTCTCGCACCGATCGGATACCCTGGCAGGAAGATGTGAGTCGGCATTTATTTCGAAGAAACACCGCGCGTTTGCAACCCTAAGAGAATCTCTACAACATGTTAAATCAATCCCATCAATCACCTCATGTCAAGTACAAAGCAACTCATGCTTTCTCTCTCCAAAGTCAACCCTTTCTCACCCTCTCTCTTACACACCCATGCTAGTCAAGTACACCATCACCTCACCCATCACTCACATCCATTACTCTCTCACTTTACATCCCATCTCCCTCTCTTATTTCTCAACTCAATCCCAAGCAACAAGAGAGCTCACGTCTAAGCTCTCTTCCATGTGAGAGAGTGCATGTGTGTGGCCCACTTTCCCATCTCAAATCCTCCATCCTAGCCATTCACTTCTCATCTTCCACCATCAAAGTGAAGCTTAAGGAGATCGGCATTTCAACGGACCGAGAAGATCGACCGGTGGGTGCTCCTATAGGCTAGTTTTTCATATTTTTTTATGATGGGCCAAGTGAGGCCTACCGATCAATGGTATGGATCTCACTTTGGACCCTTGATGTGGCCGATGGACCACTTTGATCCTCATGATCAGTCCTTGATGGGGCCATTCTCCATGGACCCCATCATGATGTTTATTTTCTTGTATAGATAGGGTCATCTAGACCTTTCATTTTGGTGGAGAAAGGATCTCCACCGTTGGATTTCAATTTAATGGGCCCACATGTAATGGGACCCACTTGATGTATGATTGATCTCATGGGAGGGCCCATAGTGTCGGGGTCCCTCCATCACACGTGTCCCACTCCTTTTCTCTTTCTCTCTCTCCCTCTCTTTTTATTTATTTATCTTTGTGTGTGATGATACGACTGTATGGCCCACTTGAATGGACCCCACCACGAAGCATGTATTGGATCCGAGTCATTTGTAGGTGAGGCCCACTTTTTATGTGTTGCTCCACACCACCTAGCCATGTGGTGGCCCATCGAGGCAGGGCCCACCTTAAGACGTTCTATGCGCCAGAACGTCCAGCATCCAGGGGACGCTGGACGTGAAACACAAATGTCAGCTTTGTTCACAAGCCTTTTTGGTGGCCCACTTGTTTAGGCCCCACCTTGATGAATGGATTCAATCCACGCCGTCCATCCTATTTACCAGCTCATTTTAGGCGTTGAGCCGACAAATGAGGTTAATCTGACTCTCAGGCGGGCCATAGTGTAGCAAACAGTGTGTCTGCCATTGAAATTCACCCTGACATTTTGATGCACCAAAATATATGCAATAGCGGACTCGTTTGGCTTGTCTTGAGCCATGGGGGCCAATGGACGGGGTGGATTCCCCTAATGCAGGCCCTATCACAGAAAAACCACAAAAAAATGATTTTTCAAAAAAAATAAAAATTCACACCAACAGCAGCTGACGCTGCTGCTGATGCAAGGACGCCCAGCAACGTCCAGGGGTGGGCCCACCGTGATGTATAGCTGTCATCCAAGCTGTTCATATGGTGGGCCCTTAGGGCAGCGGGCCGCCCTCAAAATTTCACCCTACATCATAGGAAACAATGCGGATTGAACGGCTACCTTTGGAGCGTCCAGAAGTTTTGGTTCAATCTGAAATTTATTTTTACCCTTCATCCAGGTCTATGCGACCTTATCGACGGTCTGGATGGAAAATAAATGTTATGGTGGGCCCCACGTGGGACCCACAGTGATTTATGTGTTTACTCCCATCGTCCAGTGGAC
This sequence comes from Magnolia sinica, assembly GCF_029962835.1. Taxonomy (NCBI): domain Eukaryota; kingdom Viridiplantae; phylum Streptophyta; class Magnoliopsida; order Magnoliales; family Magnoliaceae; genus Magnolia; species Magnolia sinica. Next base: position 130,245,022 of record NC_080575.1, on the reverse strand, counting down.
GATGGAGCCCAAAGTGATGTACACTATCCACTGTCTGGACAGTGGACTCCACCATGATCTATTTGTTCTATCCGCATCGTCCACCCTGGACGGTGGGACCCACCCCTACAGTTGCCCTGTGTGTGCGTGCGTGTGTATGTGTGTGTGTATATATATTACATTGTATATATATTATATTTTATAATATACCTGATGGTGGGCCTTCATGTGGACCCCCACCATGATGCATGTGCTGCATCCAAGCTGTCCAATCTTTTTAAAAAGCCCATTTTAAGGCTTGAGACTAAAAATAAGATAGATCTGTAGTTCAAATGGACCCCACCTTGGCATATATCTAGGGCCCATCTTGATTTACTTATGACCGTCCATTGAGGCCCACCCTAGTATATATTTAGGGCCCATATGATGAGGCCCATTTGGTATGCATAAGGCCCATGTGATTAGGCCATCTTGATCTATTTGTGGCCCATATTTATGGCCCGTTGTTGAGGCCCACCTTGATGTGTACAAAGTCGTTGTTGAGGACCACTTTGATGTACACGAGGCCCATGTTACGAGGCCCATTGTGATGTTTTCAAAGGCCCATGGGACATGGCCCATTGCAATGTACATAAGGCCCATTGATGCGGCCCACTTGATTTATATAAGGCCCTTATGAGGCGGCCCATTTGATGTATCTAAGGCCCATGGGTCGAGGCCCAACGGGATGTCCTTAGGGTCCATTGCAATGTGTGATTTCCCCTTGGTTTATGAAATGATGTTTTATGGCGGGCCATGCCTAGGGAACAATGTTGGTTTGACGTCCACATTGTAAGAATAATGTTGGTTAAATGTCCGCATTATGACTCTCCTTAGGGCTCATTGATAGGCCCATACTTGTTGATAGTTCATTACTTTATAACATGCTTAGTGCACTTCCATGATTCATGCCTATACGCATCATATGTATGCTTGAGATGAGGAATGTTTGATCATAGCATTAGCCATTGGGCTGAGACATTTACGGGACTCCTTATGAGACGGAGTGCCCCACATGATCTCGTGGTACGTGCAGGATTACTGCATGACTGTACGGTGTGACTCATGCATCTCGCATTGTGTGTCGTGATCACTGCACGCCCTAGCGACATCAGGGCCGTGACTCCACAAACACATCGTGGATGGCCGTATCGGATACTGGAAATACTTGGTTCTAGCACTGTGGGCACTTAGGATGTCCTTGGGTAAAAGTCCCAGAACTTTTTTGGTACCAGGAGATGCTCCAACGTCTAGACTGAGTGGATACATGAACGCCCGAGTGTCGAATACCAGTAGGCCGCGTCTCCCACTGTGTCGTGGTCGGTTGAAAGGGGGTGTGGCCTTATCCGCCCGAGTGAGGAGGCTATAAGCTATGCTGAGTTTGACCAGCTCGTAAATGAGTCCGCTATCGACGAGCCGGGTAGGTATTGGCAGACTACTGGTCAGGCAGATAGTGTGGTCTCTTCCACTTGCTTGACTATGCAGCTAGGGAGGAGGCAGTCAGTGTAAGGTGTATTAGACCTCGGTGATATCTAGAGAGGAACTGTACTGATATGTGTACTTGATGAGTACTGGCACGCTTGCTTTGCATCTCGCATATAACATTTGGCTACATAGGCCTCGCATCGCATGGCCTTGGTATGGCCGATAGCATTCATGCCTTGCATCACATAGTTTTGGTGATAACATTCATGGACTTCCCGTATATTTCCGCATTACTTTGATATTGTACACTTGGCACTCGCCTTACACACACTTTCACCACCCTCTAAGCTTTCTATAAGCTTATGCACGATAGATGCGTGCAGGTGGCGTTAGGTTGCAGCAGCGTTGAGCTTGGAGCGTGCAACCGAGCTTCTGGAGTTTCTGTTACTTTCATTATATTGTATTTCTCTTTCATAAGCATTGTACTTAAAGTTTTTGATATAGTGGATATGTGGTGTTGTTGTTTTGTGACTTGGTTATGCTTGTGGCTATGTTCTATTACAAAAAAAAAAAATTCATACTGAAAATCCTCCTTGTAGGATCCCAGGATCGGAATCTAGTGTATGGGCGCTAGGAGCCGAGAATGGGGTACTACGGAGGCTGTCAGCACCGGATTCGGTGATCGAAAATTTTGTGAGCCCGTTTTCCGAGTTTGGGGCGTGACACTTACGATCCTGATGGACGGCTCGGATTGATCAGAAAGTGGCCTGGGTGGGCCACTTTGGAACTCAAAGGTGATCGGTTTAAATCTCCAAATGACGGGAGATCTTTTCATTCGCAAAGGGCTCGGTCAAAGCTTGTTTGATCGAGCCAGTGGTTTCAATGCACTTCACGCACAAATGTTCTCAGTGCACACTCATCATATAGGGGCCCACTGAAATTTTGGTATCGCAATCCACATCATCCATTCGCATTGGGGACCCTGCACAGGGATCCTGGCCCACTTTGGGCTGATGGTGAGGCCCAGGTGGGCCGTTACACACTTCTTTGGACTATTATCGGCCTATATGACGTGATCTATCGATTGGGTGGGCCCGATATTTGTTTTCAATGGTTAATATAAGGTACTGGTTATGATGAAGGCTTGGTTTGTCACTAACTAACTATCAAGTATTGTGACAAGTGTGTTGTTCTAATATCGATCAACACAATGGCTTAAATTTAGAGTGTTCGGATAGCCTCACCTTCTTGACTATCATAGGGCACGTTTTGGCTCATGGAGACCGTTGATGGATGGCCTTAATGTCGACTGGAATCTCCATCCTGTATATGTTGAGTTCAAGTTATTTGGTTAATCTAATCTAATTTAGGTTTATGTGGGTTTAAAGGGTAACACCCGTGTTTCAAGGGTATGAGGTGTTACATATATATCCATCAATCTGGTAAAAAGAGTTCTACTCCAACTCAGATATTAACAAAATGGCACCCTACGTACAACTGATAAAGGGAGAGCGATGGGATTTGGGAGAGCTTAGATTTGTTAAGTTCATTGTCCTTCTTATATTTTTCATTTAATATAATTTAACTCGATCTATGCAATGAACGGTGTGAATCGACCACATGTTCATTGCATTGATCTGTAAGTAGATACAATGTAAAGTTAATGGAAGTCTAAAATTTCATGCGAAGTTTATTGTCGCAGATATCGACTTGTATGCATTTGATCGAATCATATTAGATATGTACGGATTATATGATCCGTAAGGCCAAAATATAAAAGGGCCCTAACTTCTAAATCAATCTGATCATCGGATGAGCCACACTAGTTAGATCTGGTAGTGTTTAATAAGGAAATCTCATATTTCTGTGCACATGTTTGTATCACTTAGCATAGAAGGTCGAAAAGGGTCATTTGTGTATGTGTTTTTAGATTTATACCATTCATCTAATGTGCAGAGGCAAAATATGCCAATACTTCAAGAGTCTGTATGATTCAATCATCAGATGGGCCACCTTAATCAACCATTTGTCATTCAATTTCAGAATATAGATGTAAATAAGCATATGAATTGTTCAAATTAGCCAATCCCTGGGTCTTCTCTGGTGTTTGACCAAGGAGTAGGCAATGATGGGTATAAATCTGTCTAAATTGTTTAAATTTCGTCCAACGATCCGTATACTTTAAAATTTATTTTTTCTATTTGACGCCATCAATCAATAGTTGTTTGAATAGAATTTTTAAAAATATGAATTTAATGAACATATTATTTCAATTATTTGGTCATTTAGGTTTGGCGAACTAGCATGATAATCAAAGGCGGGCCCCATTGTATAATATAACTGGATGAATAATAATATTGTGAATATAATCAATATGATTTTTGAATTCAAATCAATTTGATTATCTTGTGGTATCTTCATTAGTAGACCCAGGTGAGTAACTCCATCATGTCTCATGTTCATTGGAATTAAAATAAATTGTTTGTGATGGTTTAATTAATTGATATACTGATTGGAGTGTTTTGTTACGATGTTGTTAATTTAATTATTGTAAATGTATACTATTGTAAATCACATGCTAATATGTGCCAAATTGCATGAATTATGATAATTGTACGTTAAATTCATATATAAATGTTATGATAAGGATAAATAACTATGACAGTTATAAAAATGAACCATTCATTCATCATCCATCATACAAACATATTGTTTATCGATCCTAGAGACCTTCTCTATAAGAAATGTCGATCCTGGTAAAGTGTTACCAAATGCGGGTTATGCTTAAGCCTACCGAAATATGGAAGCCTACCCAACGGGTGGATGCGAGTTGACTTATCTTCAATCCAAGCAGATGGATGATTATCACATCCAATGTATTTATACATCATTTGCATTCATATCATTGCGCATACTCTGTTTCTATTATATCTTAATTTTAATAAGTATGAACTATACTGGGTTTTCTCATTAAGTATGACCAGCTTACATTTTTATTGATAGAAAAATCGTACAGCTGGGCAATTAACTGATGAGTTGACGCATGAATAAAAGAGGTTAGGCAGAACTGGTGCACGACCCACGTGAGACGTAGCCGTATCTAACAAAAGAGGAACTAACCGCCTTTGGACCGTTTCTAATTATTTAATTAGAATTTTACTTATTAGAATAGTATGATTCATATATAATGAATGATGGTATTATTTGTAAGATTTTAAGCATTTGGTTGGTTTTATTTAATCAAATTGTTTTAAATTTATAGCAAGTACTTATTGGTAAGTTGTATTGATTGATGGATGATGCCTAATTTATTATGATCGAATGTTTATGGATGTTGAGAATAAATGAATGTTGGTGTTTAAATCATTTTATGTGAATGATTGTAAATAAATCTATTTGGAATGTAAAAATAAATATTGCTTTTTCCTCTTAATAATCGTATAATAAAATGAGTTAAGTATACAATGTATAAGTTACGACTCGAAACTTAGGTTCAAAGGTGTACGCTCTATACTCGAATTTCAAAGTATGACAAAGTTGATTGAATCCGAGCCCATTCAATATAGACAAGAATTGGGTGCCCAGCAAGAAATGGATAAGGGCACGGAGGGGCCATTGTGATGCATGAGTTTTATCCACACCATTCATCCATTTTGCCATATCATTTTTAGGGTAAAAGCACAATACTCGGGCGGTTCTAGTGCTCAAGTGAACCACACAGTAGGGATTAAACATCTACTGTTCAAATTTTTTTTTGGGTATAAAAAAATTGAATCAAGTTAATATTTATGTTTTTGGTCCATTCACGTAGTTGTAACCCTATGAACAAATTGGATGGCAATAAACTATCATGGTGGGACATAGGAAGGCTTTAACAGTGAGTTTCGTTATCACTCTGGTTCCTTCTACCGTAAAATAATATGGCAAATGGATGGACGGTGTTGGATAAAATCCACACTTCATGATAGGCCCTTATAGGCCCTCTCCGTTCCTAGCCATGGACAGGCGGGGTGGTACCCAATTCGTGCCCATTCAACCCAAGGAACCTGTGGATCGACGGAGCTTCCGGTGTTTTACACGCTGTGTAAATTTGGAGTTGCAGGAGATTCGGTTTGTGCATCGGGCTCATATATATATACGGTAGGTTCGTAGCCTGTCGGATTGCGACACGCGCATGTACATGGCTTGATTACGGAGTTCATCTTGCATCTGTCGTGACAGCAAAAGTCCCCCACTGGGGAGCGGATTGCGTGTGACTCTGTATGGGGTCAACAGAGAGTTCGTGATAAATCTACTCCATCCATATGTTTTAAAATACCACGATAGGCCATAATTGTGAAAATCAGGCAGATCCAACACTCAGGTGGGCCACACCAATAAAACAGTGGGAATAACAGCGTCCACCGTTAAAACCTCCTAGTACCTGACCATGATATTTATATGCCATCATTCATAGAATTATTACCACTCGAATAAACCGTAGGAACAAATATTATTCTGATACAAAACTTATGTCATCGCGCAGCATCCAATCCCATGAGTGTTGGATCTACGTGATTTTTTATATCCTGTCCTGCTGTAGTCTTTCAAAACAGATGAATGGCATGGATTCATCACGAACATCTTTATGGGCCCACACAACATCGGGCACATAAGGTCACCGGCAATCTGGTCCACATGCTGAGATGGTACGATGATGTAAACGTTGTATTATAACCGAAACGGATTGCATGGTGTGCCACACACCACTAACTTCCGTAGTGTATTGATGTCACCAAGTTATGTGTGCTTACCATTTTTTTTTTTATTTTATATTTTTTAACACACGTACACACACCCCCACACACTCACGCTGTAGTGGGATCTCTCCACCTATGTGGGCTCACCATGATGTATAAACAATACGGTCCATTCATTTTATGAGATTATTTTAGTCTCGGCGTCTAATGATAAAGTCGACCACACAAAAAAGTAGTAACTGAGTGTCTATCATTGAAGACTTCTTAGGCCTGATGGAAGTTTTGAATCAGTCTAATATTTATTTTTTATCTTCACTGACATCCTGATCAGGTTGGATGACAAATAAACATGGTGAGAATCATTGTCCCTACTGTTTTTTTTTTTTTTGGCGTTGTCTACTTTTAACATCAGATTTGCTTCATTTTGGAGCTAATGGCGTAAAATAATTTTGCCAAATGGATGGACAGTGTGGATATAGCACATAAATCATGGTGGGGCTCACAGAGCCTGGTGACGTCAACACACGATGGACTTGGGTGGTATGTGGCACACCACACAATCCGCTTACCGGTATAAAGAAGCCCTGGTCCACAGTCACGCTTCAGTGAAGATCCCGACCGTCCATTCCTTAAGTCGAATGTGATCACCAAAATCTTAAATTTAACTTTCTATATTCTTGTACACACAATGACCATCAAGAGTCATCCATCCGTTCAGCGTAAGTCTGCTACAGTGATCTGTGTGGCATAGATTCGATTTCAAAAAATGCACGGTCTCGATCAGTGAACCATTGCAGCATGTGGGCCCCAATCGGGCGATAGAGGCAGTTGCCTAGAAACGTCGTGCGAGGAAAGGAAGAAAGTAAAAAAGAGGAATGGAGTCTGCCACCCTTTCGCCCTTTCTTCTTTTTCACTGCCAGTCCCCCGCGCTCTCGGCGCGTCTTAGTTGGGACACCGGAACCAGCAATGTGGGTGGTGCACTGACCGTGGGGCCCACCTCAATGTATGGTTTTATATCTACGCCGTCGATCATTTTATGCATGTGTCCACAAATGTAGCAATATAAATCTCAGGTGGATGAATGACTATTTTAAAAATAAATTTGTGGGCTAAAGCTGATATTTGTGTTTTCCCTTCTTCCAGATGCATGTGTGTGACCTTGTCAACAGGTTGGATGGAAAATAAACGTTACAGTGGGCCCTACAATATTTTTAATGGTGAGCATTCAATGACTATTGTTTCCTGTGGTGTGGTCCACCTGAGATTTCAATCTACGTCATTTTCTGGGCAATTTCTATCAAATGAGTTTTTTTTTTTTTTTTTTTTTTGGGTTAGGTTGTTAGTACACACCGATTCAGGGTCCCAGGCAAGTCGCGCCTGCAGATACAATAACATCCTCACTCGTCACTTATCATTCGATATTGCCATTGTGCCAATGGGTGCACTTGAGTTCAACACGTGCCAACTTTGAAAGTCTGTGGAAGATCCAAGTCGTTCAACAGGTAAGCCCCCGCCATAAACGTGTCCTAACCAAAAATCCATGATGAGGACGGTTTAATACAAAGTTTAATAATAATTTTTTTTAAAAAAAACATAAATAGCATTTAAGTGCATCTCAGAACACTTAAACAAGCTTAGATGCACACATAATCAATGAGTCCGGCCGTTACACATTTCCCACCGATGGGAAGCCCCACCAGATGGATAATTTTGACTGTGTGCCGCATATCATGGAGATGGCTGTACAATATTCCAACCACCAGATCTACCATATATTTTCTTAACTAATCTGATTGTAGGGTCAGAAATTGATAGCATAAGGATGGTTTTATGTGATGGTCCACCTAACATTTCATCTTACAAATGAATTCTACATCAAAGGAGTACTTGGGTGGAATTACTTTCCATGAAGAGATGACATTTTCCCCCAGGTTTGGAGTTCACATTTTTGTGGAAAACATTTTCTGAAAATGTGTGTTTTTATAGAAGATATATAAAAATAAAAAAAATAAAATTGCCGGTACTTGGCAAGCAAGCTCTAAACGGCCAAGCATGTAGGCCATGGGAAGAATCAAGCAGCGGAGTATGTTGGTTACAAATTTTTATTTTTTTATTTTTTATTATTTTTTTTTTTAAATTGCTTTCCCATTATAATTTGGCTGGATACCTGTTCTACTTTCTGTAAAATATTGAAGACTGGTATGGTAACAAGATAAATATTGTAAGGGGATATGTACATACAACAGTAGGTAGATTCTTGTTTATCATAAAAAGAACATATATTTATTATTGACTATGCAATCCTTACATGTTAACATAGCTGTCTTAGTCATTGATCCATCAGTACTGTTCTACATTCTATGAAATGATAGATTGTTTTAGTCATCCATTTGTTTCTCTTGCATGCACACTCTAGGCCAGGTCACATGGAATATATAGGTAAAACAAAGGTGGCTTCAGCGTAAATTTGGAGTTAAAAAAGGGTGGTTTGTGTAACCATATGTCTTGTGAAATGGAGATATATATTACTTTGAATGAAGCAAAAGAAAAGAAAATCAAGGAAAATGGGGGTTTTTGTCCACTTCTCGGTAGGTGAGCTGCCTTTAATGGATGTCGATGCATTTCTCGCCCTTGACAAGATTCCAAGTGGACATCAATTCCAGGAAGAGCACGAGCAAGAGCACGAGGGAGGGCCTCTCTCTGCTTTTTCAAAAGGATTTAAGAAGAAATGACACTTTTTTATGGTGCTAATTAAAGAGCTCCTCCCTCTCTCTCTTTTTTTTATAACTTGAAAGCTTGTTTTTATGTGGGATCAACACATGCATGTACGTCTCCCTCTTTTTAGCTTTTTCTGCTTTCTTTCTTTTTTTTTCCCTTAATGGTCACAAGGGTTGTTTTCGTCATTTTTCTTTTTCTCATTTCTTTCAAATTATTCCGGACAAAGTTAGGATTCTCTTCCGTTGGAATATATATAAAATGTCCCCTCACTGCCCTTCAATTTATTCTAAGTGGGGCCTACTTATCAGTGATCTATACCGTTTTCCGATGGCAACCACCCTTAAGAAGAAACTCCTAGGCCCATGAGTCCGTACCAAAATTTAATCGTGCTTACTCCTTCACCGTACGTGGAAGTGAATCAAGACCGTCCAGATCATTGGTCTCATTGGTCAGATATTCTTAACCATCTAATGTAGATTGTACGTTAATAAGCATCAGTTGGATGAGTAGATCGGATACACTGTCCAGAACAGGGTTTGGACAGTCTAGATTGACTTCCGGGAAAAGAGCAGGTAGTTGCAACGACCTTATTGGCATTCTTGTGGTTGGGTTGGACACGTCCATGGCTAGCATGCATGCGAAACATGCACATTCAAGCCAGACCCTCCAAAATGCGGTACACACTGGAAATGGGTTATTATCCTAAAACCTCATTGACTCAGTGATCATCAAATTGACTATTTGAATGAAAGAAAGAAAAAAGTGAGCGGTTAAGATTTAATGGATATATACAAGTCCAATTTATAAATACGATTTTGCACCATCGACCTTCGATTAGATTTTATTCAACATGAATTCTAATATGCAGCCGATATTTCACAAGTCCCATGTGGCTGCTCCTGTTAGGGTTATTATTATTATTATTATTAAAAAAAAAAAAAACCAGAAACAAAAACTTTTCAAATACGTGTACTTTAATTACACAAACGGATTTTCATCTAAATACAATCAAATTCATAATTATAAATATAAACTATTCATACTTGTACCATTGATTGAAACATAAATTATTGTATGATGATGTTGATCTTTTAATGAGGAAGTTTATCCATGATTAATTCCCAATGAGAAGAAAAAAAAACCCTTCATGTGCATACACTCCTATATAAGACTAGAATTGCACCATAATAACTTAATACACGTGGATATGTGGACGAAATGGATTAAGAGACAAGTCACCTTTTCTCTTCATTTTTCTCATTTCTTTTCTAATTCCTTTTGCGTGATGACCAAGGAGGGAGGGGAATGTAAGGAATTAAGTTTTTGAGTGAGGCACCTAAGTAGGTGGCAATTCCATCACGCTGAATTTTTGCACTTAAGTGGAATTGGAAAAACGTCGTGTTTAGTGGTGTTTGTTAATGCATCATTAATGCAGACAAAGGAAAGCACTAGGAGGTTTTTCACTTAATTCTTTTAATGATAGAAGTCTGGCTTAATAATGAATGCGGAATACGCTCAATAAAATTTTTATTAAACAAAAAGTTTTGCTTTCAAAATTACCTACTTTTAAGTTACTATTTACTATGCTCTTTAAATTGTTTGTGGGGGAGCTGCAATTATTTTTAGCTTGAATTATTATTGGTGGGGCCACTTTATGGACGACTTGGATTTTGCATAAACTTTTTGCTTCGGCTTGTTTTGAATGTTCTTACACGTCCGGACGGTGAAATGCGTAGTCTCATGTTGGCCCAACTTATTCCATGGTTTTTCTTGCCACGGTGTACCTTTACCCAGGGTACACGTGGCACTTTAGAAAGGGAAGTGAGGTATCCGAATGAATGATGCATACTGTTGCCGTTCTAGAAAGATGAAAGGGCAGCGAAATTAAAGATAGTCCAGTGATGAGAGTAGGACAAGTGCATGTTGTTTCAACCATCCATTTGTAGTATCACGTGGGGTTGATCATCTGATTCTTAGAGCATCTTGGTTTGTTTTTCTCGTAATGTTCGTTTTCTATGTGGTTGAGAGATGGGAGCATGTACGTAAAATCAGGAAGGTCTAATCATCAGGCGGGTTACGAATGAGAGTTTGTTGAAAGTCCATTATTTTAAAACACCCAAGGACATGGATAATTACACCAACCTGATAATTACATGTCAACATCTTCACGGTCGGAGCCAGCTCACCGTTTCATATAAGCCACACCTTCAATATTTTGCATACTGAACGCATAACAAGGTACGTCCTAACGAGTACATTCTGGCTTGCTGGGATCCACCTTTGAACGGTTGCAAGTGGTGGTCCACACCAGATCAGAGTCACCACCAGATTATATTGGCTGGGTCCTCTCTCTCTCTCGCTGTAGAATGCAAACATTACCTTGGTAGCTTTCCGCACCAAGAATAGCAGCGGCCGGATCTACTAAACAGCAGTGTAGGCTAAGCTTAACTTACAATGCAATATACAGCGTCCATTTAGGGTCATTTTTGAAATCCAAACCGTTCATCATATTTATCCACCGGAATACTTGGGGAAAATAAATATTGCTGTAATCAGAATCTCAGGTGGGCCACATTAGATCCCGAAGCTTCCCCAGCACTCATTTATTTTCACGAGGGCACATGTGTCCAACTGAAAAGTATACGGGCTACTCCCGAAAGAGGGTACAAAACTCCATGCGCATGACAGCTCCTCATTTTACCCTGTCTACAACATGAATTACCGTATTGGCATGACAGCTCCTTTATTTTCCCCTTAATTAAAAACGCCCTCCAAGCGTAAAATGGGGCCACCTTCATCAACTTCAACGATCAACACCATGCATTCGTTTTCCCATTTTTTTTTTAATTTTTCTTTTATTATTTAAGTCAAGGGCCTAAAATTGAGACCGTTTTGAGTAGTAAGCTAGCCCTACAAAGTCTCGATAGTATATAATTTCTTGATCATTAAAAGAAATCCTGCCGGTGTGGTTCACATGATCATTCGATATGCTCTTTTAAAAAAATTTAAAAAAATAAAAATAAAATAAAATCCATGCCACGGTACAATCCTCCTAGCGAAATGGACGGTGTGTATCATCACAAAAAATAGTGGGCCTCACATACCTTAAAGCCAGCGACGTGACAACTCACAGGTAATAGCTGACAGGTACGTGGATTAGGTATCATCCGTAACAACTAGTCGTCCTTGTGGGCAGCATTGCGTCCAGACCCTGGTAATACCTCTAATCATCCTACCATATCTCTTTAATTAGGTGCCACCATGATGCATGTAACTCTTTATCCACGCCGTTCATTTCAAAGATCAGTTTAATGCATGGCCCAGAAACGAAGCAGATCCAAGGCTTTAGTGTACCATAAAAGAGCCTGCTCTTGCATTTAATGTAACCAAGCTTGCTATCTGGTGTGGTCAATTAGAGAGGGTTTGGCACATTATATTTCAGAGAGAATTAGGTGGTATTTGGTAGAATTGAGTAAAGAATTTATTCCAGACGGCATTTGATATTGTTAGGTTTCAAGGCTGTATTTCTTTGGAAACTGAGCTAGTGGTATAATAAAATTGGTGTGGGATTTTCCTAAGAGGTTGGATTTTGAAAATCCCTGCAGTTAGGATTTGGGTCCTCTGTCCCCTTGGAAGGAAGTGGATTGCATTTTCATCCCGCCCACCTCTGAAAAAACAGGGCCCACACCAAACTCTTCAACGCCTAACAAGTCTTATTTGAATTGAGCCTAGATGGGATGTTAATCAATTGTGTTACAGCCAGATAGGTCTTGCGGTTTGCAAAAGATTTGAATTATGTGCAACGGCCACAACAATAGGGATCGAGGAAATTGATTGGGGAAGGGATATAATGAATATGGTTGTGCAGATGGTTGCGGTGGTGACATGAGCAGAGACAATGACGGCCTGCCACAAAGACATGGGGACATTGTATAATAGTGGTGTTTGGGTGCAAGACATGTAAACCTATGAGATTAACCGTATACTTCATTTTCAGTACTTGCAAGTCCTAAATAGAACGGCTTAGTGAGCTTCGATCGTAACTTTACTTTAGTACCAAAATAATATGAGACTTGTATCCGGGCGACTGTGCAGGTGTTGTGATTTCAATGCCACTCAACATGTCCCATTGCAACACCCAAATTACAAGTTGTAGTTTTTTGCATAATCTGAAGTGAACCGACACATGTTTGATGTGAACCCCACTTACATAAATTCTAAGGGAGTCCAGTCAATCAATTCATCAATCATTCCCCTCTTCCTCCCCCCATTAGTCAAATAAGCCAATGCCCTTACCTATGTTAAGTCACTCACTTCTGTCTTTTCCTTTTTTCCATTCTACATCTTCATCTTTTCCTATTTATCTCTTTTATCCAATAAGTTCTACTAAAAAGCTTCTTACCTTGCTCATTTTCACAACTTTCATAGCAAGAAAAAAAATAAATTAGTGAGAAAGAAACAAAAGATTAGAGAAATTTTGAGAGAAATTAGAGAGGAAAAATAAAAAAATTAGAGACATTTAAAAGATATTAGAGAGAGAAGAGAGAGTGCTTAAGAGAAAGAAGTGTTGAAATGAAAGAGTTTGGAGAAAATTTGAGAGTGAGAGGAATATACGAGGAGCTAGGACAATCCAAGCCATCGATTCAACTCAATCCAACCATTCAAAATCATTGTGAGCACAAGGGAAGATAAACTCTCTATTTTTCTCACTTTCTTTCATTTTCATGGGCCTACAAGGGTGGGACCCACCTTATTTATGTGTTAGATATGTATAAAGGGCCCATAATGTCGAGGGCTCACCTGATGGCTAAATTTCCCTTGCTTCTTTTCCTTCCCTTTATTCCATTTCCTTTTTCTTTACTTGAATTGATGAGGAGCCCACAAGTGAGCCACACTATGAGATAGCATGCCCCATAGCATGGACCACCTTATGTGGCCCACCATAATATTTACTTTTCATTTAACCTCTTAATTCGATCACATAGATAAGGACAGAGAAAAATAAAATCTAGATATTAGCTTGATCCAAAGCTTTTTGGGGACCACCTTGAGAATGCCAAATTGATGTGTGAATTATATCATCCACATATGTACCCCACAACGTTGGAAATTAAAAATAAAACACACACACACACATATATATAGAGTCATGCTCCCCTGCGCACCTACGCACGTGTGCACCTTTGCACACGTGTCATGGGTGTCTAATCTGAACGGTCCATGTGATGCGGAATTCCATGAAACCCTATATGATAAACTTTCACCCTGATCTAAAATTCTATTGGGCCATAGCAAAAAGAAATGCAAATCAAGGGAGGAAAATGTTTTCATTTTTCATGGGCCATCAAAGTTTTAGATCAAAGTAAAACTTGGGCCTTGGGGGTTTCACTAGGTGCTGCTTCACATGAACGGTTCAGATTTTGGATCCACATCAGGTAGGATGGGTTCTCAAAAAAGTGCGTACGTAGTACGTACGAACTGGTTCGCAGGTGAGCGTTTCCGTGTATATATATATATATATATATATATATATATATATATATATATATATATATATATATAACGGATTGGCTACTACCCTGTCGCTGGTGGTCGGTTCTCTGTGGCCCCACTGTGATGTATGTGTTTCATCCATTCCTTTCATCCATTTTTACGGATCCTTGTAGGGCTTTATACCAAAAATAAGGGGGATATAAATCTAAGTTGGATCACACCAGAGGAAAACAATAGTGATTGGATATCCACCATTAAAATCATCCTAAGGCCCACTGTACTGTTTATTTGACATCCAATCTGTTGATTAGGTCATATAGACCCAGACGAAGGGATAAAACATATATTAGCATGATCCAAAACTTTTATGGGCCCCAAAAAGTTTTTAATGGTCGACGTTCATTAAACACTGTTTCTTAATGTGTTCCAGTTGAGATTTTTATATACCTCATTTTTTGTGTAATATGATAAAATGATCTAGAAAAATAGATGGAGGGCATGGATGAAACACATACATCATGGTGGGGCCCACAGAGCACTGACCACCAGCCAATGGCTGGTGGCAGGGGGAGTAGCCAATCCGTTTCCTATATACAAACCAGTGTCAGAGACACCGGTATTCACTGCGTAAGAGACGCTGGAACAACCAGCGTCAATGACGCTGTCTGGTTGACGGCGTTGGAGTGGGCCTCCACTCGTGGGATCCACAAAATATGTGTTTAATCCACACTGTCCATCTGTTATGATAAATCATTTTAAGGCTAGAGCCCAATTCTAACCCAGATTCAAATCGTAGGTGGGCCACACCATAGAAAACAGTGGTCACAATGACACCTACAGTTGAAATCTTCTTTGGTCCACCATGATATTTTATATGCCATCTAACCTATTTTCTTCACACCTAAGTGTGGGACTATCAGGAGCTGGCCAACCCGATGGACGGAGTGGATCTCTCATTTGAACCCATTTAAACAACAACAAAAAAACCAGACGCAGAACAGTCGGCGTCAAAGACGCCGTGACAATGACGCAGGGCGTGAGGAAGTGAGTGGGCCTCCACTCGTGGGGCCCAAAATCCAACATATATTTAATCCATGCCGTCCATCTATTTTTTTCAGGCCCTTTTAGGCACTGACCCAAAAATCAGCCAGATCCGTATCTCACGCGAGCCGCACTATAGGAAACAGTGGAAGCATTGGGATTGCTGTTGAAACCTTTCCAAGGCTCACTATAATGTTTATACACTACCTTTTTATCTTTTTGATCTTTATGGCCCCCTATGCGATGGCCAAGTTGATAGATGGAGTGGATCATCCACTCGTTGACCCCATTTTTCTTTTAAAAAAATAAAAATGCTGGAGCAAGACAACGTCCAAAGGACACTGCTGCTCAGCAGCGTAAGGCGCGGAAGCCCATTAGGCGTGAACAGGTGGGACCCACCATGATATGTATGTTTCATCCACGCCGTCTATCCACTTTTCCAATTCATTTTAGGGTATCTGATCCAAATATGAGGACGATCTGGATCCCAGGTAGGCCACCTACGGGGAATAGTGAGCTTGAACTGCTGAAACCTTTTAAGGGCCTATCATGATGTTTATTTTTCAGCTAACCTATTATTTGCAGAGTATTTTGACCCCATCCCAAGCTGGTCAACTCGATGGACGGAGCGGATCTCGCATGTGGACCCCACCTCGCTGGAACCACACAAAAATATATAGTAGAAAATAATAATATAATAATAACAGGTGCAGACGCTGGAAGAGCTAGTGTCCAGATTGACGATGCTGCCCACTGTCCGCGAGGTAGGCGAGGTCCTGTTTGGGCGTTAGCTTGGGTCTACACTCGTGGGACCCATGTTGATGCAGTTGTTTAATCCACACCGTCCATATCCTAAAAATGAGGCTGTTTCAGATCTCAGGTGGGCCACACCTCAGGAAACAGTGGGATAATAGTGTCCACCGATGAAACCTTTCTAGGGCCCATCTATCATGTTTATTTTCCATATAAGCTCTTCCTAAGGGAAAAACCCGGATATCAGCTTGGTCCCAAATGGCAAGGACGCCTACTCTGATGTTTGTGTTTTATACGCGCTGCCCATCTGGCAGCAGGACCCACCATGACTTATCTGTTTCATCCATGCCTTTCATCTATTTTTCCATATCATTTTAGGTCATAAACTCTTATAAGTGAGGCGGATCAGACCCTCTAGTGGGCCACACTTAGGAAACAGGGGCGATTGAGTGCCTACCATTGAAAACTCTCACGGGTTTATCATAATATTTGTTGCCATTCAAATTGTATTTAAGTCCTGCAGTTCACCCCACCATGGTGCATGCGTTTGTTTAGGCCATCCCAAATAGGTCCCACCTTGGTATATATCGTATATCCTCACTGGTAATCCATTTCACAGGATCATGTCACGTGCAAATGCCTAAGTCTGTAGCTGATTCTAGTCTCAAGTGTGCCATGTCATGCAGGCCCTTATATTTTTAGTGGGGACCACCGATTGGGTCCCACTCTCTATATTTCAAGCCATTCAAGGCCAAATATCTAGTTATATGTTTGATAACATACTAGTGCACTTAAAATGATAGCTCTACACTGACAATATGCTTAGTGTAAAGGATAACATCTCATCAATATACCCATATGCATCATCTATATACTTATTTTGAATGAAGATTGATTGTAGCATATGCCTTTTCAACATTGAGTAACTCAGGGGACCCATACAAGATAGGGTCGCCCTGCATTACCGTGCGTTACGCATAGTATTGATGCGTGACTTGGATAGTGTGATTTATGCATTATACATTATGTATGACATGTGTTGCATCTACTCCCTAGCGACATCAAGGATATATATAGTCCCGCAGCTTTGTTATGATTGACGAATAATTTTATGTATACTGAAATTTATTGAGGTTACGGGGTGCCACAAGCATCCTTAGGTGAAAGTCCATAAACCCTATAGTACCAGTATGATGCTCCAACGTCTAAACCGAGTGAATTCATGAGTGCATGATGGCTAGATACTACTATACAGGATCAATTGGAATGGGGTTTGACCTTACTCGCTTGAGTATAGAGGGTTATATGTTATGTTAAGTTTGACTAGCTCATGAAATGGGTTCGCTATCGATGAGCTGGGTTGGTTTCCAAGTACCATTGACGAGATGAATAGTGAGGTCTTTTGCACTCGCTTGGTCTTGCGAGCGATGGGGCGACAACCAGTGTTGGAAGTGTTTTGGACCCATGTGATGATCCAATTATGAACTATTCTGATGTGTGAACTACTGGATGATTAATATACTGCATTGCATCCTTAGCATATGACATTTAGACTACAGTCTTTTCAAACATATGCCAAACCCATTTATTGAACCACGAATGGATGCATATCTATTTTAGAAGACATTACGTCGGGGTACGGAGACTCTGATTACACTTGAACCTTAAATTGACCCACACCTAACCACTCCGACAACACTGTTCGACTCCGACTTACATTGCAGTCCTTTCGAACCCCCGTCAAACAACTTCACCAAACTCTGAATGGGTGTGTATCCACTTGAGAAGTTGTTAAGTCATGGTATGGAGACTTATGCACACTCGCACCCCACACCTGCACACACCGACTCACACTGAACTCCTTTGACAACACCGATCGAATCTGACTTGCACTGCAGCCCATTCGAATACACGTTGAACACCTCCGAACTAGGAATGAGTGCTATCCACTTAAGTAGATGTTATGTCAAGGTACATAGACTCCAGAGACACTTAAACCCCACACTGACACAGACCGACCCACATTTAACCCCTCCGACAACACCAACCGGCTCCGACTTTCATTACAACCCCTTCAAACCCACATCGAACTCCTTCATCGAACTATGAATGGGGTGTGTATTCACTTGGGAAGACATTAAGTCAGGGTACGGGGACTCCGAACATAATCGCACCCCACACCAACAAACATCGACCCACACAGAATCCCTCCAACAATACTAATTGATTCCGAGTTGCAGTACAATCCCTTCAAACGCACATCGAACTTCTTCACCGAACTAGGAATGAGTGTGTATCCACTTGAGAAGACGTTATCTTAGGGTAAGGAGATTCTCGAAAAACTCAAAACACACATCGACATAAAGAGATCGACATCGAACCCCTCCAACTACACCGATCAACTCCGAGTTGCACTGCAAAGTCTTCAAACACATGCCGAACTCCTTCACCGAAATAGGAATCAGTGTGTATCCACTTGAGAAGATGTTATTTCACGGTAAAGAGATTCTCAACTCATTCGAACCCCACACCGACACAGATCAACTGACATCAATCCACACTGACAACACCGATCGACTCCAAGTTGCGCTGCAGCCTTTTCGAACACCCGTCAAAATCCTTCACCGAACTAGCAATGGGTGTGTATCCACTTAAGAAAATGTTATCTTAGTGTGTAGAGACTCTAAACCCACTCAAACCTTACACCGACATAAACCGACCGAACCCCTCTAGCAACACCGATTAACTTTGAGTTGCATTGCATCCCCTTTGAACACATATCGAACTCCTTTACTAAACTAGGAATCAGTATGTATCCATTTGAGAAGATGATATCTCAGTGTAAATGGACTTTGGACACACTTGAACTCCACGTCGACAGAGACTGACCGACACCGAACTCCTCCAACAACATCGATCGACTCTAAGTTACACTACAGTCCATTCAAATATACGACGAACTCCTTCACCAAAATAGGAACCTGTGCATATCAACTTGAGAAGACATTATCTCAAGGTAAGGAGACTCCAAACATAGTCGAACCCCACACCAACACAAACCTACTGACACCGATCGACACCGACAATATCGATCAACTCTGAGTTGCACTGTAGTCCCTTCGAAGGCATGTCGAACTCCTTCAACGAACTAAGAATCGATGCATATCCACTTAAGAAGACGCTATCTCATGGTATGAAAATTTCCACCACACTTGAACCCCACACCAACACAAACCAACTGACACCAAACCCCTCCGACAACACCGATTAACTCGGAGTTGCACTACGACCCCTTTGAACACACGTTAAATTCTTTCATCAAACTTGGAATGGGTATGTATCTACTTAAGAAGACGTTATCTTATAGTACGGAGACTCTGAACACACTTGAACCCCACACCGACACCGAAACCCTCCAACTACACTGATCAACTCCAAGTTGCATTGTAGCCCCATTGAATGCACGTCGAACTCCTTCGCTAGACTAAGAATCGATGCGTATTTACTTGAGAAGACATTATCTCAGGGTAAGGAGACTCCAGACACACTCAAACCCCGCACTGATACAAACTGACTAACATGGATCCACACTGACAACACCGATCGACTCTGAGTTTCACTGCGGCCCATTTGAATGCACGTCGAACTCCTTCATCGAATTAGGAATGGGTGCGTATCCAATTGAGAAACGGTACGGAGACTCTAGACATGCTTGAAACCCCACACCAACACAGACCGACCAATACTGAACCCATTCGACGGCACCGATCAAATCTAAGTTGCATTGTAGCCCCTTCGAACGCACATCAAACTCCTTCACCAAACTACAAATCAATGCGTATCCACTTAAAAATAAGTTGCATTAAAATATCAAGACTCTAGAGCCACTCAAACCCCACATTGACCTACACTGAACCACACCACCTGAACCAAACCACACACATCGATCGACTCTAACTTGCATGGCAGCCCCTTTGAACACACGTTGAAATCCTTCACCGAACTAGGAATTGGTGTATATCTACTTGAGAAGACGTTATCTTTAGGTATGGAGACTTTGGACACACTTGAACCCCAATAGACTAACATATATTGAACCCCTCTAACAATATTGATCGACTCCAAGTTGCACTACAACTCCTTCAAATGCATGTTGAACTTCTTCACTGAACTAGGAATAGGTGCTTATCCAATTAAGAAGAAGTTGTCTCACGATACAAAGACTTTGGACATACTCGAACCTCACACCGACACAAACCGACCAACACCAAACCCCTTTGACAATACCAATCAACTTCGAATTACACTGTAGCCACCTCGAACACACGTCAAACTCCTTCACCGTACTAGAAATCGATGTGTATCCACTTAAGAAGACACTATCTTAGGGTATAGAGACTCTGGACACGCTCGAACCCCACACCAACACAGACCGACCGATACCTAACCCCTCTAACAACACCGATCGACTCCAAGTTATGGTGCAGCCTCTTCGAATGCACGTCGAACTCATTCACTGAACTAGGAATGGGTACATATCGACTTGAGAAGACGTTATCTCAGGGTACGGAGACTTCAGACATACTCGAACCCCATATCGACACAAACCAACCACTATCGATCCACACCGACAGCATCGATCTGCTGTGAGTTGCACTGTTGCCCCTTCGAAGTTCTGCGCCGAATTGGGAATCGGTGCATATTTACTTGAAAAGATGTTATCTTATGGTATGAAGACTTTGGACACAATCAAATCTCCCACCAACACTGATCCACACCGAATTGCATTACAATCCCTTTGAACGCACGTCGAACTCCTTCAACTGCCCACAGTGAATACATATGATTTATCCCTACCATCCATCCCGTTTTTCAGCTTGTTTTAGGGGTGTAAACCAAAATTGAAGCATATCCAATGCTCAAGTGGAACACACGATAGGAAACAATTGTAATAACAATTTCAGTGGTAGAAATTCAATGACACTTTTTATGGCTCACTTACAACTCAGATCTGCTTCGTTTTTTGTCCAATAGATTTTTATTTATTTATTTATTTTTAAGAGATGGAAAAAATTAATGCACGGCGTCGATCAGCAAAAATAAAGCAGGTGGGCCCCATTTCAACTCTCTAAATGCTTGGTCAAATTTAAGAAGTAAAGGTGTAAAAAACGAAGGGTTAGGGGCGTATATTAATTACCTACGTTATTGTAGACTCTCAAACAACCGGACACGGATTTCCTGCAAAAGCCTTTCGACGGAAGTTCCTGCGCAAGGAATCTGGGTGGGGCCCACTGCGATGTTTGTGAGAAAGCCACACCGTCCATCCGATTTTAGAAATCATTTTAGGATATGCAGCAAAAAATAAGGTATATTCAAAACTCGAATCGACCACACGAGAGGAAATAGTGGAGATTTAGTGACCACCGTTGAAACATTTATATGGCCACAAAGGTTTTGTCTCGGTCTAATTTTTGGTATTTTCACTTCATCCCAGTGCAAATGACCTTGTAAACGGCTTGGATGGAATATAAACATCAAGGTGGAGCCTAGGAAGGTTTCAACGGTGGACATTCCTTTCCACTGTTTCATCTCGTATGGCCCACTTGAGTCTTATATCCTCCTAATTTTTAATAACATGTACTAAAATGAGCTAAAAAAAACGGATGGACGGGTTGGATTTCTCGTAAACATCACGGTGGACCCCACCATGCATCCCAGCGCAGGATCTTACTGCGAAAGACTTTCGCAGGAAATCCTCGTCCCAAACAACCGGCTGCGATTAGGTTTTTTTCTTTTTTGGTCTTTATTACTAGTCTTTTTGTGAAAAGACCTAACTAACCCCGTGTAGGTTTACATTAGTCTACAATGTTGTGGAGTGGATACGGCGTCAAATAACAGAGGGTATTGTACTCAACTAATACAGAGAAATGATGTGGTGAGCCAAGTGTTCCGGAACCCTTTGATGCACATAGGTCCGACCCAAACATCATAGGTCTCCTTGAAATAAATAATAATAATTCACGCGCATTGGGTCCATTAAGATTTAAGTGTCATGCAAAAAATGGACCGCAATAACATTCATAAAAGCTGCGGACCATCCAATGGCACCTGTGGCCGTGCCAAGTATCTGGTTTTTCAACAAGAGGTAACAGGTTCGAGGACCCTTTGTGGTGCAAGTGCACGAGAGTGTGGGGTGGGTGTGAATACATGACTGCATAATTACTATTAAGTCATGAGTTGGGATCCGAGGAAGGAAAAATCACTCTTGCACCATCAATGGGAGGAAACAAGATCACTTTATGGTTGTTGTGGAGGGACCCGCTTTCTATATCAAAATCCTGAGGTCCAAAATGAAAAGGTCCACGGCATAATTACTGTTATCCTGACTTTGTGGTCCCCACTAACCGCAGGCTCACAACAAATGCTCCCAAAATCCCAAGCCTAAGTAATAATATCATTTACCTCACACAACTATAATAAAAAAACAAAAAAAGGTAAGGTAGCCTCAAAATGGGCACGCAGAGGTCATAACATCTACTTCATTTCCGATCACTACCTCCCCATTTAGGCCATGGCCTTAACATTCTTCCATCACTTTTTATGTCATGCCAATGCAACTAAGCACGCATGTGTGCCATCCAAGCGGACAGTGGGCCAATTCATTAGGTGGGTTAGGCAGTTATGAAAACAATGAACAGTTCTGAAAGTTGCCAATCATCCACATTCAGCATACATGTGTAGATCACCTTATCACAGGCCCACCTTCCCTTTTGATTAAGTGGTCCACACGTTGGGACCACCTGGTGCACGACCATGACATCTGCTGGAATATATGTTTCCAAAAGGTGACGCCGGGGTTCATGGTCCTCTCACTTAAATTGGTTTTCTGTATACATCATCGTACTGGTGTCAAGAGATGAGAAATTATCCTAGATAATGTGGATGAACCATTCCAACCTTTGGGTTTGTGGTCAATGGTCCCCATTCAACAACAAATTAACGAGTTCTAGATCTTTCAATTTGGGTGATTTTTGGGTGTCAGGATTAGAGAAGAATGGACCCCAGTTGTCAGAAATGAAAACTGATTAAAAACTAGGTGAATCTTGTTGATGTCCAATTTTGAAGTTGCTAGAAATGATGGTGGAATCACAAGTTTGGAATGTAGTGGTGGTGGGAGGACTCCTTTCCCGGTAAAGAGGGAGTAGGCCCACCTCTCATCATTTCTTTTCTCTTGCATTCTTGTTGTCATCTCAGGATGATGGGAGTATCGATTCCAAATCTCCTTTTCTACTTTATCTTTGAATTAAATAACAATTACCCAATTTCAAAAACCTTTACATATTCCTCTCTCGCTTCTACGTCCTAATCCACTAGTGGCTTAGTGGTGAGGACTCGTGGACCCTTGTTGTCCTGCAATCATAGGTTTTGGTTTTTTGGGCTCTCTCTCTCTCTCTCTCTCTCTCTCTCTCTTCATCTTCAGGCAAGAACATGGAGATCGGATGTTGACGCATTTGGGGGTTCATCCACACAGCGTAGATGAGCAGCTCAAAGTTCTAGACCGTTGAACATGGTACCGACTGGGGCTTTCAACTATTCCCAAAACGGGGATGGTCATCTCAGTGTTCTGGATTGGAGAACCATGGGCCCACCAGGCATTCCACTGAGCTAGGATGGCCCATTAGCCTTCCGGACCTAGCCCACAAGTGGTGAAGAGTATGAGGTTTATCCATTGGGATCACAGCGTGGAGCCTTCCGGACCTAGCCCAAAAAAAAAAAAAAAAAATTCCCTCTTATTGGAGGATCTCTCACCATTCCATCTTCCTTCCCATCACTGGGCTGATACCTTCTTTCTCCAAGAATAGATGGTTTCCCGCTCATGCAGCTCCACAAGTGAATTCTTTTATGTTGCACTAAGGGCCTCGAATGGGTTGGTCCATGAGCCGGCCCAGCAAGACAGGACCGCTTGAGGAAAGCATTTCAAAATATGGGCCCTAAATTCAAGCTCATCCTATTTATGGCCCCGCTTGCCATGCAATTCAAAGGCTATTCCAGCAGTCAGATAATTGATCTCAACTCTCCATTTGGCACTACGAATGGGCCACTCGAAAAAGATGAATGGATCAGACTATCAAAGGTTGGATGATCGGATTTGGCCAATGAGACATTTGAGCCTGAAATAATCCATTTCAGGGCGGACTGGAGGTGTTCTAACGACTATTAATTTAACCATCCGCCTACCCAATACATGTGAAAAAACCAATGGACAGTTCAATGGATCGATATTAATTGTTCCTTTAGTCCACAACACATTTCAAGGGTTAGTGCTGGACCTGATGGTTAAGATTTGTGATATCAGTGTGATGTGCATTGTAGCCCATTAAATGTGTGCTGGACCTGATGGACAGTCCAGATCAATTGATTAACATGTTTGACCCAATGAAACTAAGAGCACCATAACTTATATAAGAGCACTGGAGCATCTCAAACTAGAATACATCAAGTTACCTACTTTAGCTTAGAATGATGGATGCTTGGAAGAAGGTGAAACTCATGAATGGATTTCCCACTTCCTATCATATTCCCTTTTATGGGGAGTAATTTGATTTTCTGGCAGAGCACGGCAAGTGACACACATGCACACTTGATGTATAACTCAACACACTCAATTGTGGAACCCATTGTCACAGGCTCACATTCCTTAAATCAGATTGGTTAAGCAATTCTAACCTTTGATTCACTACACTTGTTTCGTTGAAATATGAAAATTGGATGCTTTTCATCCATCTAATAAATGCCCGCCAATTTGATAGTCTGATTATTAAATAACCATAATTTTTTAATTTATTATACACTAAACAAGGACTCATAATTTGTATAGTTTAGTTTGAATTACATTCCGCAACCTGTGCAATTTCTAAGTGCCTGTGGGCTATCCTTCACACTCCATTAGATATATGAAAGTCTTTTATTTTTCCCCATCGGTATTTTGATGTGTGGTCATATAAAAAGTATCAAGAGGGATCCTTCACCATTAGTAAACTGAAATGGACAGATCATTTTCAGTCCAAACAGGGATGAATAATCTCATCTGAATACATTTTAGTGGTACCATGAAACTTGTCTCATAGTAAGGAAGTTAAGACTAGTTTGCTAACAATTCGTGTGTTTTAGTATATAGGATTGGGAGTTTGGAGCCGTTCATTTCGTGGAGAAAAAACAAAAAAAGGTTACATCACAAGAATAATCCAGACTCTGGTGACAGTAGTTTCGATGAAAAGTCTCGTTTGAATGCATTGAAGTGATACCATGAAGCTTATCTCCAAAAAGGGTGAAGACTAGCTCGGCAATGGTTGGTGCATTTTAGTAAAGCAGAATTGGGAGTTTGAAATCATTCCCTTGGGACAGAAAGCAACAGTAATTACATCACAAGAATAATCCATACCTTTTGTTTTTTGTTTTTTTGTGTTTTGTGTGTGTGTGTGTGTGTGTGTGTGTGTGACCCCCTTCATTTTTCGTACATGACAATAATAAAAAATCCCATCGCTAACCTTCATTGTCAAACCATGCTAAAATTTTCTTAACTGTCTACTAGTTTTGTAGAGGTATAGTGTGTGTGTGTGTGACCCCCTTCATTTTTCGTATATGACAATAATAAAAAATCCCATCACTAACCTTCATTGTCAAACCATGGTAAAATTTTCTTAACTGTCTACTAGTTTTGTAGAGGTATAGCATATATTAATATAATATAGATTTGGATTTTCAGACATTACATTGAAAGTGTTTGATTTCCCCATACACTGTTGTGATCTCCTAGGCATGTGCCATTTTGCCAAATATGAAACAAGTGCACTATCATATTGCACTCCAACAAGTGGTATTAGCATAACTCTTAACTCTAATGTAAGTGGGTTTTCATTTTATATTTCATTCATCCGGAACTAAGCAGGATCTCATAAATTTTAGACTAGATCAGGGACACAAACAAGATGCAATTTTTATTTTTATTTTTTAAAATTGAATTCAGAACATCTTACAAGGGGATGAAATACATTGTACCTTTCTTTGTAAAGTTCTGGTAGTCTATCCACATGATTCGCCCGTCTTCTATTGTCCATAGATGTTGATACAAGCACCTTCATGTTGTCTTCTATTGTCCATAGATGTTGATACAAGCACCTTCATGTTCAACCGTTCTTTATATTTCCCCCTCATTAGGTGTAGTCTAAGATGAGTGCACTGTGCATTTAATGACCATATGTCGAGGACTAAAAGTAATTTCTAAGCTACTTATGCCAAATAGCTTACCTTGGTGTCTACTTGGCCAGTGCATCGTTATGTTTAGGGTTGTTTGGTTGACTATATTTTGGAATGCATTGAATTCCAAATCTCATATATCAGTACATTTAAAATCCTCAATTGTGTTTGGTATTATGCAAGTAGAATGCAGTGTATTCTAAGGTTTCTGTTTCGTAGAGTATATTTTAAAATCATTGGAATCCTAAATTATATTTGCAAAAGCTTGAATTTCTTTAATTATGTTATCTACAATATTCTAAAATAGTATGCATGCATAACATTGTAGATATTATTATAATAAATTCATCAAAACATTCATTTTGAGTAAAATTGGGATAATTCTAAACCTTAAGTGGGCCTTAAAAATGTGCAAACATCACAATGGGTTCAATACATTCTAGGTTAAAAGATAATCCATAAGGGTCATAATGATATGTACGTGGAATTCATTCTCACCATTAGATGCGTCATTTAATGTTACACTCAAGTAAAAAAATTTAGGCTAACTTGTAGCTCAAGTAGGCTGCACCAAAGGAAATAGTGAAAGAGAACGTCAACATTTGATTTTTTACCGGACTCATTGTGATAATTATATGAAATTCACTCTAACCATTTCATGCGATATGAAAATTTAGGCTTGGGTTTCAAAAATCAAAGCAATCCATGATTCAAGTGGGCTGTATAAAAGAAAATAATTTAGAAGGTCCAACTTTCCTTATATACTATATCTAATTGTGTAGTCTACCTAAGTCACGAGTAAGGTTGATATTTTTACGGCATATACTTGATTTTTCTTCTTATTTTAGAAACTAAATTTTATAAGGGCTTACTTTTCACTTAAATAGTTGCGCATATATATATATAGTGAATGGGATTTAAGTTTACTTGTAGCAGAGTTTTTTTGGGGAGGGATAGACATTCGAAGGCTGGCGCACATGATGATGTTGGAAGTCACGAGAAGGAGAACATCTATAATATGATCAATATTGACAGTTCATTTCCATAACGACCAAAGAGATGGTTAAGGTAATTAGTCGAATGTCATTCTATCAACAGTGATGGACAATTAGGGTGGGACCACATGTTGCATGGTCTTGGTTAAATGATTGGACCCTTCATAGTTAGATCAATTTGAGCTGTCTATTTCAGTAACTATTGAATGGGCGGTTAGAATGACCAGGAAAAAAGTGATTTTTATACAAAGTTGTGGGAACGAGGGTGGGAGGACCACATGACGGATGGTCTAGTCCAAGATTCAAACCATTTGTAGCACGAGCTATATGAGACGTGCATTATCTTACTCATTGAGGATCATTCATTAAAAGCCATTTTAAAGAGGCACGGGAAACCAAGGATTGGGCCCACATGGTTGATGATCTAGATCAATGAACACTGTTGGGGATTAAGATCTTCTGATCTGTCGATGCTTGAGGAATGGTCCATCTAGAACAGTGGTATAGATTAATTAGTGAGGGATGGGGGTCCACTTGTCAGAAATCAAAAGTCAAAACCCGTTCATCCAACAAATCCTCGGGACTAACTAAACGGATTCGGACGGAACATATTTCCGAAGACTGGGCCTACTAGGAAGGTAACGGAAATTAGAAAGCCGTCACTGTTAACGTTATTTCCCTCAATGCAGCAGCAGCTAGATCGATTCCTCGTATTGAATGCAGTGGCCGGGAAATCCACCCAACCCCACCCCAGAAAAAGAAAGAAAAAAAAAAAAAATTCAAAGCTTCTCTTGGAATTGAAGAGGAGATGAAAAACCTCTTCTTACCTCAAAATGTCGAGCAGCAACAGCGCTGCTGGCAGCGAGAGCTCAGTCCACCTCTTTCACAATCTCAGCAATCTCAGCCTCGGTTACGCCATTGCCATCGCTTTCTCTTTCCTACTCCTTCTCTTAATCCTCTTCCTCGCCTTTTACGTCTGCCGCCGTGCCACCCGAAACAGTGCTCCACCCCCTAACCCTAACCCTAATCCCAACCCTAACGGAGTCATCCTCCCTCGCATCATCTTCGTCGCTGAAGACGATGATGACGACGCCATCACTGGCCTCGATGCCTCCGTAATCAGCTCATACCCTAAATTCCCTTTCTCGTCCAAGGATCGCAGCTGCGGCGTTGGGGGAGATTCTGTCTGCCCCATCTGCCTCTGCGATTACAGGGATGGGGAGATGCTGCGCATGTTGCCAGATTGCCGCCACCTGTTCCACCTCTCCTGCGTCGACGCCTGGCTTCGGCTCAACACTTCGTGCCCTGTCTGCCGCACGTCACCGCTCCCGACGCCCATGTCGACTCCTCTGTCAGAACTCGTGCCTCTTTCGCATTTCTCAGCTGATCGCAGGAGGTGATTTTTTTTTTTTTTTTGCATGCTGTAGATCGTTGCTTCCTTTTTAGTTTCTGCTCTCTTCTCCTTCCCACCCCATAGCTTCTTCTATCTAAATTCTGTTAATTTCTTTTCCGTTTTTCTATATATGATCTGAGAATAGGGACAGGCGTTGTGGGTTTTTTGGTTCTACAGTTGTCTAGTGTTAAGAGAGAGGGAAAAAAAAAAAAGCAAAAGAAAAGTCGGGAAAAAAGAAGAGGCTGTGTCTGTGCTGAAAATGAGTGTAAATTTTCTGGTTTATAGTAGAAACCTTGAATGGAAATCAATGCTTAAATTGATACTCACATGGAAATGACTTTCTAATACATTCACACTTTGAAGTTGTTCGTAATGATGCACTCTACATTTGATTGGTAATGTCCAATTTCAA
The DNA here is from genome assembly GCF_029962835.1 of Magnolia sinica. Taxonomy (NCBI): domain Eukaryota; kingdom Viridiplantae; phylum Streptophyta; class Magnoliopsida; order Magnoliales; family Magnoliaceae; genus Magnolia; species Magnolia sinica. The sequence goes on along the minus strand of NC_080575.1, from coordinate 130,215,778 downwards.
CGAATATTTTTTATCATGATCCAGAACTTATCTTGATAAATTTTTTGGGAAATTTTATATGAGTATTTGTATTGACAAGTGTCATTTGTATGGGTATGTATCATTGATACATTCCAATCCAAAAGCATATCATTAGAATGTATCATATTGTCAATTTGTGCCTCAATATAATTTTATGAAATTCAATTTCAAACCTTCTTTCTCGTTGCTGTTTCTTGATTGAGGTATTAGAAATCTATTTCAGATGGTAAAACATCAGAGAGAATGAAAAAGAGGAAGGAATATGTATGGTGTGGGAAGATATTGTCTTTTTGTTTTATTCAAGTAATAGGTTTTTGAGTTGCAAGATTTCAATAGGGGAAGAAATGGGACTTCAGTGACATAACAAGGAGAGCCCATTTCTCACAGAATTCTCTGCATTACACAATGGAGGCATGCATAGCAGTTTTTTGGACTATGATTTTATCTCTTCCATATGTTACAATCATAAGAACTGATGTTTATATGATAATGCCTTTTAATATTTGCTAACCCCAATTGATTGGGAATTTGGGATAAGGCTTAGATGATGAGATGATGATGAATGCCTTTCAACACTTGTCATTTGACTGTAAGGATGGACATTCAGTACATATTCAGTTTGCCAAGGCTTGCATATTTGTTACCTACTGTCAGTCTCTAATCTAGCACAGACATCTCCAAGCAGCGTGCATCTTGAAGGGAGCACTGTATGTGTTCTTGGACACACGTGGGATCAAACTCAAACGATGAGGTATGACACTTGTAGCTGCAGAGCAGCCGTTGGTGGAGTAACCAATTTCTTTAGCTATTTCATGACTCAATTGAAGTTGATCCGGTTTGCTCTGGAAATGAATATAGAAGCTCTTTGTGTGCATAAATGACTATGCCAGCATGCCCAAGCAAAGTAACAATTAAGGTAAAACTTGCATTCTACTCAGAATAAGGGAACTACACCAAGTACTTGATTGAGCTTGAGGATTACTATAGATGCAGCAAAGTCATAACCTTCAGGATGCTTGAGAGATGCACAAGGATTAATCGAGTTAGCTCGGTTAACTCGCTCAACTCGACTCGAAAAAGCTCGCTTCAACTCGGTTCGAAACTGAGTTCGAGCCAAGTCGAACTTATTTTTTGAGCTCCAAAAAATTTCGAGCCAAGTTCGAGCTTCCCCGAGCTCGACTCGACTCAGATCGAAACTCAACTTGAATCGACTCGGATTGAATTGGCTTGGTGACTTGGTTATGTTGATATTGACGTTGCTTGCCAAGCGTTTGATGAAATGACTCAATGACATGCTGTTTCGGGTGCATACATTCTCAATGAGATCGGCTAGTGGCGAAGAAGGAATGGATACAAAGCAAATCACTACAAAAAAAAAAAAAAAGAATTTCACATTATAAAACTATACTCAAATCATGATTTTGGTGTTGCCTGCCCAATGTTTGATGAAATACCTGTGAGCTGCTGTTACTGTTTTGCATTCCGTGAAAATTTGAAGATGCCCTCTACGTGTTTGACAAAATGTCGCATAGGCTCGAACTCGGCTCGAACTGGCCCGAGCTGCTGACCAAACCGAGCCGAGCTGGCCAGTCAGGCTCGAGGACCGAGCTGAGCTGAGTTCGAGCTGGGGTTAGCTACTGGCCGAACCGAGTCGAGCTGGGTCAAGCTCGGCTCGGTTCAACTCGTGTACACAGAAGGGCCAACTAGATGGACATCTCAGATTCGCAGACCATAAAACTATGTGTTTGGCTAGAGTCAAACTTGTAATTAGGAAGAAAACATGTAAACTGCAATATATCTATTAGTCATTCAAAACATCTTTATGGCAAGTTGAGGCTTGTAATACTACACAATGCATGCACTTGACTCCATCTCTTTGTACTATTTGTAGTTTTTTCTCTTGTTACAGACTTACAGCCCATAAAAAAGCCATTTTTTCTCCATCCAATGGGCCCCAACAATTGATGCATCATGGACTAAAAATTTCAGTGATCCAATGATTCCAGATGGTGGCTTGCAAATTCACTTGGCTGTGGATGCCTCAATAAAACCCCCTAAAAGGTTCATGCAGGTCCTTTTCTACTCATAGGGCATTCATCTCTAGCCACCTTCAGAACAGAGGGGGAAGGTGTTAGAACCTTCTAACCATGGGTACAAAGATTAGTTACTGATGGAGGGAAGTTATTATAACTTCGTTTCAATGGCCATAGGCATGAAGTATTGGCTATGGCCATTTTTCTGGTGTTGGCTTGGGGTGCAACATGCAGGGCCTTCTGGCACCAACACCATGACAAGTCATGAAAGAAGCCAATGAAGGTAAACACCTTGCAAAAATTAGTTGGGTAAGGTGGTTCCTGTGGAAGATGTGGAAGATATTCGGGCACACGTTTGCGAGATCTTGGCCTTGCATCGGTGGGACTCTGTTAACATTCCATGTTAAGGCAGGCTGGCCTGACTTATCAGGTGGTCTAAACATGAGTCAGTCTGGCTGGCCCAGTCATCAGGTGGTCTACACATGTACATTGTGAACATGCCCTATTCCAATAGCCAGGGTGGCCCACTCATCAGGTGGTCTACGCATGTACACTGGATACATTGGATAGGTGATTTTATGGTTTTTATTTCCATCTGTGTCTCCCATACAGGTGTCTTCCGCCCTATTTGAGAGGATTTGCCTGCTTTATGGACAGCGCATGTTCACATTGAACCCAACCTAATTATTGAACCAGATCTTGCATGCATTTGCTTCTAATGTGACACACTATTCGCCTCTTCAATCTCTCCGCCCTCAAAGACTTGTGACATTTCTAGGATTGTTTTAAGGGCCTGTTTGGACTCATGGAAGGTTAAAAAAGGGGGAACTGATGAGTTCCTAGAAATGATATTTCCAGGTAATGGGGTGGAAAAGGAAATGATATTTCTACTATTTGTTTTCACAAGCAAATTTTCCCGAGAGGTGGTCTTAATTTCCATTTCACTTGTTTCGTGGACATGTTTTCACGTAAATTTAAATTACTTGATAGATGTTTGCCTATATAGCATTCGTGATTCATGGCCCATTTTGATCATCTTATGCTGCCATATTCCCTCATCATTATCCTCTGCCCATCTCACATGTGCCGCTTGTCATGCATGTTGCATGCGGCTGATTTGGCATGCTTTAATATTTTTTTACATGGTTTGGCCTACATACCCAGCCCCGTGGCACTCCCAAATGCACATCCCTTTTAATCATCAAGAGCATCATCAATCAAATCTGGGATTTTGAATGTGGCCTACAACCAAATTCATCAAGAGCGTCATCAATCAAATCTGGGATTTCGAAAGTGGCCTACAATGAAATTACATCTGGATTCTCTCTTTGATGCCTTGGCTTCATCTAAGGAATGCTAAGGAGGCTCGCATTGGTGTGTTGAGCTTTATGTATGATGAGCTCTGCACTTGGACGCTCAAGACATTCAAGCAAGGTGGGAAAATACAAAGAGAGCAATGGGTAGGAGCCGTGGGTTCAACGGCGACTACAGCGACAGCTGGGAGATGAGAGGTCATTTCTGTTTTTTGCCCTTTTTTTTTTTTTGGAGGGTTCTGCAGAACGTTGTTTCCTCATCTCTTGTTTCAGCGAATACAAATAGGTTTTTTATGCAGGAAATACTCTGCATTCGATGCACAAGGATGCTGTGGTTTTAAACAATGGTATAATGCTGAGTTTGCATTGGAGAAGGAAAACTGGCACCATAACCGGTGGTTGAAAATTGAATGATAGTCCTGTAAAAAGTAGGAAGGGATAATAATAATAAAAGGAAAAGAAAAGAAAAGAAAGGTTGAAAATGGAACAATGGTTTTCCTTAAAAAATAGGGGATAAAGAAAAAGAAACCATTTTGCTAAGAGAGATGGACCATCAAATGTACTGGAAATATGGAAGACCAATACAAAGAGAAAAAAAAAAACGTAGTAGAGATGAGGAATTTAGATGCAATGCTTCCATTGTAGCAAGTGCACGTAACACAATTAAAATAATAATAATAATAATAAATATTCTTCTGTATTCAAGAGCTTGCTTGAGACACATGGGGATGCAGGATAGCCACGTTTATTGATTTGGCTCTAACCTTGTAGAAACTACAAATGAATTTAAGCTACCAGTAATTAACTACTAGTTTATGTTACTTATTCACTTTCCTTGGAATACATTATTATAATGTATAAACAAGTACAGGCCATGTGAATCACATTAATTTCGGCCCACTTGCATTTAGTGGTCGTGGGCTAAGCAAACTAAAGCAAGTACACCGTTTCAGGCACTCCCCCCTCACATGTTGCACACGTATGCACGATCCAAGCTGCTCATCGGGTGGATCCTACTGCTCTCATGGTTTTTCTCAGAAATTGGGCTGTTCCGATCATCACACAAGTATAAACTCATGGACATGAATCTGACATGTTGGTCATTTCTGTTAAACATCCCCCTATTTTGGACATGTATGACCCACTGATATAGGGACATGGCAACTAACTAGTGGGATCTGTCTTATCAGCAGCTTGGATCTTGAACACATGCATTATACTGCCACATGAGTATGCATATCAATGGTATGGAATTGAAACAGGTTGGGGTTAGCCTAGCCCGATTCCAACCCATTATTCAATTTCTTCATGTGAATTAATGACGTTTAATGCACGTTGATTGCACCAATCAGAGGACGGCAACCGTCAAACTAGCGGCCTACAATTAGAACAGGTAACAGAAAAAAGGTTCCTATCACACCATGGCCCAGCTACTGCAAGGCCCACCTGAACAACTCACTCACCCATGTACAATGGAGATCAGGCAGGTCACAATTTGGGTTGTTAGTGGGTGACCTAAAGGATCCTCAATGAATAGATAAATGATCAATATGGGATTACAAAGATAAGAAAATATAACCACAAAGAGGCGTATAAAATTGAAAAATTGTCTACATCCATATTTTCAGTTACTCCTAACAACCCTTGCCAACACGTTGTTGTTCATTAAATCTAGGAGAAGACTCTCTCTCTCTCTCTCTCTCTCTCTCTCTCTCTCTCTCTAACCTTAATAAATGTGTAGAAAACTGTAATAATACATAGGAAATCCAGCCAAGAAGCAAAAGGTGTTTCAAAGTAAACGCCTAGACTCCAATCTCGAAGTCCTCTCCAAACTCTCACTCTTTTAAACTCTCTTTCCCAGTAAAGTAGTGGGAACTGGGTCAGCCTATTCATCATCCTCCTCTCAAATGGTTTCTCTTCCTTCAGCTTTCTCAGGTGCTCCCTACTAAACACCCTTTCTTCTGCCAATGTGTTTCTCTTTTTGATGTCTTCGCTAATCATGCATTTTCCTTTGTCGTCCTTTCCGTAAGAGTATTGGGTTATGGTGGATTGTTATTTAGAGCTTCTTTTGAATGCTTGAAGCCGGTATTCCTTGTTTGTGATGAGTTCATTTCATTTTCTCTCGTGTCTGTTGATTATCGATGAGAACGTTTGGACAGGATTGGGTTCATGGCTTGTTTGAGTAATTCCAAGTATTGTAGTGAAACTGCTGCTACTCATCTTCTTAGTGATAATTAGAGAGTGCTCTGTCGGTGATAAAGGTAGATATGCGGAAGCCGATCTTTTTTCCAAAGCTTGGTGCATGGAGGAGCATACATGGGTTTGTGTTTCTTTTGGGTGCACTCGCACTCATCCTCAGTATTTTGATGTTGTCCAAATTCTACTCTCTCAGTTCTCTTCTCAGGACTGATTCCTTCTGTAACCACATAAATATCATCCAGGGTGGAACTGATGGTGAGATGGGTAAAGCCATGGATGCCATCATTTCAAAGATCAAACAAGAGATCAAAGATATGAAGGAATTGTCAATCGATAGAAAAAATGATGACTCCGCATTGAAGCATGAGCGGCTGAGATACATGACTTTTCTGGCAGATGTTCTGGGTCACTTGGAATCGATGCAAGTTTTTCTCCCACAAATAGATGAAACCAATCAGCAAGGGCGTGGAATTGGGGTTGTTCATCCGCTGTCAAAGAGCACTGAACAGGACGATGATGTTGTCGATTTCTTTCTGATTGAAGAAATCCGAAAGTATGTTAAAATAAAGCCCAACAGACTGGGGAAACAGAACTTTATGGGAGCGAATGGGACGTTCACAAGCATTGGCCATGCTTGTTTCTCCATGAAGCAGGAGCTAGAAGAGTACATGGACTATGATGTGGGGGACTTCTGTAAGGATGACTGGAAATTGGGCCAGAAGCTAATGGTTCATGGCTGTGATCCTTTGCCAAGAAGGAGATGTTTCTCAAGAGCTCCACAGCTCTATAGCAAGCCATTCTCTATTAATGAGTCCATGTGGAGACTCCCAGATGACCGAAATGTACGTTGGAGTCAGTACAGATGCAAGAGCTTCACTTGTCTGGCTAACAACAAGACTGGCAAAGGATTCTTCAAATGTGCAGATTGCTTCAATCTCACCATTCATGAAATGCCCAGATGGATGAAACTCATGAGTTATGACCCGAATATGAATTCGACTGCCGATTTCCTTATCGCAGAAGTTCTGAAAATTAAGCCTGGGGAGATAAGGATCGGGTTGGATTTCAGCATTGGGACTGGGACTTTTGCTGCAAGGATGAGGGAGTTTAATGTCACGATCATCTCTGCTACCATCAACCTGGGTGCTCCGTTCAACGAGATGATTGCGCTCCGAGGGGTTGTTCCTCTCTACTTAACCATAAACCAAAGGCTTCCTTTCTTTGACAATACACTGGACATCATCCATACGACGAGATTTCTCGATGGTTGGATTGATTTTCAGCTCTTGGACTTTGTCTTGTATGACTGGGACAGGGTTCTAAGGCCAGGTGGTCTGCTATGGATTGACCGCTTCTTCTGTTTGGAGAAGGATTTGGCTGATTACCTAGATGCATTTAAGATGCTCAGGTACAAAAAGCATAAATGGATTGTTGTGCCCAAGCTGGATAAAGTCGGTCAAGAAATGTTCTTTTCTGCAGTCCTTGAGAAGCCACCGAGGCCATTCTGATCTCAAAATATCAGAGAGTTTTGAGGTTCTCTGTTGAATCTTCATGTCGTTTCTCAAAATTTTTGTACTGAAAATCAAAATCCAAGTTTTAGTGTTAGATTCTTTTAGAACATGAGATGCCTGACTGAATGTGAGAAAAAGGGTGTTGCCTGCTTCTTTCTGAGTTTGTAGTTTAGGCAAGTTTAGAGCATTATGAAGTTGCTAGTTTCTGACCATTGTAGCACATTGCATTGAGTTGCATCATTATGAAAGCATCCATACTAATGTGTATTTTCTTTTGGAAAACGAAAATTACTGCTTCGAGCATCATAATAACTTGATAACATGACTGCTTATGCTTCCAGCTTCCTACGCGACATCTCATCTTTACAATGCCGACCCTAAATCATGGGGTTATGATATGCAGCTATTACCAATTCCTTTTGTGTCATTCACCAATCCAATGGTTTTCAATTACTACAATGGTTCTGAAGCCAGCATGACCATCAAGCTTCAAAGCTACAACTGCAACAACTCACAGTAACATAATGCCAGTCTAATGATCAAAACCTAAAATTTATTCCTTCACTTCCAATCTATACCATAACAGGTAACCTATACCATGTTAGGAGTCCTAGTTCATGGGTGATATTGCTGAAATTTCAGGGATGTGCTAGGTATATTGTGCACCCACATCTGAAACCAGCCCTCTAGGAAGTGGAGCCTTCAACAGTTTGAGCGATGGGGTAATTAGGAAGCACCAAATTCTGATTCATTTCATACAAGAACTACTGACCCCAAACATTCATATTTCTTTAAGCAAAATAATAGAACATGCAAGCATGTCAGGAGCCATTCTAAATGCACTTTCAACAGAAAATGAGCAACCAAGAACTAAGGCAACTTGGAGAAACTGAAATATCAGCACGAGAGAATAATTAAATAAAATAAATAAAAAGAGTCTTTGGATGAGAAATACACTGTTGGAAAATCATCCATAGCAGAGTTCTTCACAAGCGAACCACTGCTATGGTCTAACAAAAACTGCTTAAAATTTTTCCAAGTTACAATCCAGATACTAGAAAGTCATCCACTTCAATGTGGATCCAAGTCATGGATCCAAATTCATAATCATCTCCAAGGTAAGTCTAATTGGTTGTCGAGAGTTCAGACCCGTTATCCATAAACCATTGAATTCTGAATGTTTGTTGGATTTTACAAAACATCATCATCTAGGCCTTATCCTAACTAATTGGGATCTTTGGTCAACTGATGAACAAGTCGAATAAGAACAATTGCTACTCCGGGGTTCACTTTGTGGAAGGAAAGTAGAACCCATTTAGTGGTGATGCTACTTCCTTGCTCTAAATACTAGGCAACATGGCTAATTTTTGAACTCAAACCTAACTTTAGCTTGAGGCTAGTTCCTCACTGTGGGGCCCACCTTGATGTATGTATTCTATATCCATGCTGTCCATCTGTTTTTCCAGATCATGTTAGGGCATGAACTGAAAAAATGAAGATGGAAATCTCAGGTGTACCTAGATGAAAATTGAACACCCTACTATTAAAAACTTTCTAAGGTCCACTGTAATGTTTGTTTATTTGCCATCCAACCTGTTGATAAGGTCACATAAACCTAGATGAAGGTTAAATAAAAAATAAAAAAATCGGCTTGTTTCTAAACTCATTTGACCCATTAATGGTCAATAACCATTGTTTCCTCTGGTATTGTCCACCTGAGAATTGGATCTACTTCATTTTTGGGCTCATGGCCTAAATTGATCGGGAAAAATGAATGGACAATGTGGATATAAAATACATACATCAAGGTGGGGCCCCATGGTAAGCGCTGCAATGTCTTCGGTGAGGTCAGGGCAGCACCTAATCCGCTCTCTTCAAAGAGGGGAGGAGGCCCAAGAGACCATTGTTCTCCTAAAAATTCATATCATTCATCAGGTGGGTCCAGTGAACATGCGCTGGCCAAAAAGTAGATGGGCTGGCTCATCAGTTTGGCCAGAAGCGCCCGAGAAAGGTGGAGCTTAAAAGAAAGGATGAGCAACAGTCCATATTCGAGCTACATGTGCGGTTGGGATGATTGGACCTTCCCGATTTCTGTACCTAGGCATCTTGATGGGCCCAGCATAAGGAGTTATTCGAATACGGAAGCCCGCTGACAGACCCAACTATTTGTCAGGACTCGCGAGCATATGCCCACCAGCATATTCTCTACCCAATCTACATATTCTCATTCGGTGAAATGGATATTCTGCCCACCCCCACACCATATTGACGTAAACCACCACCAATATTTCCTAATTGCCAAAAACACCCCTGCCTGACATTCATGTTCTGGTTGTCAGTTGTCGCGCCATGGCGTGGGCAAATTGATGGATATGATCTAAAAACTAGAGTTATACTTGAAAAGAAGCATTTCAAAATGGTAGTGACTCATTCGCTCTATGGAAAGTTTCGATTAGTCTCGTTTCCGTATATATTCTACTACTCCTAGCGATTCCCAACATTTGGGCGGTCAGCACGTGTATGCCACGTGTACGGTGGATTTGTTCCTATTGTCTGTGAAGTGCGTACAAGATGATAGTGCAGCATAGTTTCAGGGCAGCTGTTTCGTTAAGGAGGTGTGTTGGGTTATGATGGAACAAGTAATGGAAGGGAGAAACAGTGGGTTTGGTCCAGAGCCATTTTCATCTTCTCTAAAATGGACGAGTGGAGTTTGAACGAGGTAACTCTCTCTCTCTCTCTCTCTCTCTCTCTCTCTCTCTCTCGTTTTCTGATTTTATCTTGTTTGACTATAAAATCTACGGATATCTCGTTAAGAACGTTCCATCTTTAGAAATATCAATTCCAGTAAACGGTTTTGTGACTCAAAATCCAGCCTTTGATATAAGCATGTACAACAATAACTCCGAAAAAGCGAGTAAACAGGAGAGATTGATACAAAATCAAACAATTGGGAAGTTCAAATATGTACACTGATACAGATCAAAACCATTATTTCTGTATGTGACCAACTCTTTAAAACTTTCAATTGGTTTTCTAGAGGAATTTGTTACACCCACACAAGCTGTTTGCAGATACTGACTGGTTAAAGATGGGGGTGAAAGTGGGCCTGGCTTGCCCATGCCCTGCCACACCTTGTGCAAAAATCAGCCCCATCCATGTTTTTTAGACTCAGTAACTCAGATCTATTCGTTCGGTCTTGAGTTGAGTCCTGACTCACCTGAGTCAGGAGTATCAAATTGACAATGGTAACAAAGACAGAGAGACTGTGGAAGAATTGTTATTTCTTCACAGTGCCCGCACATAGATTGGAATCCTTGGAACCAGCTGAATGTGAGCCGAGCTTCGAGTGGTTTAGGAATAGAATTTGTAAGAACCATTCTAGGCTTAGACGACCACCTCCTATTTATTGGACGCTACTCAACTTCCGAACAAAAAGAACAATAGTAAGACATCCTCTCATGTCCAAGGAATGAAAAGAAAATAGAAAGACATCCTCTGATGTCCAAGGAACAACTAACATTCAATTTAGAGAACTTGGAACCATATCCTAATTCATTAGGGCCAATTTTGGATCCTTCTCTTAGTCAGTCTTGGATTGGGCAATCCATGCATTTGGTCCCTAAGAATGCAGAACTGACAAAAGCTGCTATCAGGAGACAATCTCCAACCCTAGCCACATTCAAATCCTAGCCAACCTGACACAAGCCAAAGGCCAATCATGTCAAGCAGAAAGAATTTGATGTGAAGCTGATTTTACCCTTCCAGGACATGAAGCTGAATTTTTCCATCTGTTTGCTCATTTCTCAACTTATTTGGAGTTTTTTTTTTTTTTTTTTTCAAGATTGGGTGCATTTTCTTTCCCTTCTGTGTATGTAGTCTAGGCATTCTTTGTTAGTATCAGATCTTGATCCTTTCTTTGTTAGTCTCTCCATCTCTTTAGCACACCTTTTGGATTGCTGATTCTAATTGAGATTGCTATGGATTATTAAGGATAAGACATTTTCCATCGGGATTACAAGATATTTGGTTGAGGAAATTGCAAATCAACAGTAAACAGATTAACATATCTTAATCAGCATTCCTGTATAGGCCAAGTTCTACAATCTGGTTTGACATTTCTTGTGTTTCCCTAATGATTGTTCCATATCTTCCCATTTTTATTTTACTTCTTTCCTTTGATCATCATTTAAAACAAGTTTGTGACATAGCACCAAACTCATTCAGAGAGCAGTAGAGAAGACATAAGAAGTCTATGCTTCCAATTGTAGGAGATCAAGCTCAATATAAAGAAGATCAAAGAGGAACAAAAAAAAATAAAAAAATAAAAATTCTACTCGTGCAAGGACTCCAAATTCTACTTGTCCTTCTAACCCAATTCTAAGCACAATATTGCAATCTTATCTATCCCAACTACTAATTTTTGGCTAACAATTTTCATAATCAAATATCTCTTAAATCCCACAAAACCAGGCGTCCATCCAATTAGGGTTGTAACACTTAATTGGTATCTCGTGGGTACTTCAAGCTTAGTAATGGAACTTATTGAAGGTTGACCGACCTATCCATTTAATCTGAGAAGCAAGGTGTGAGGGACTATGCTTCCGCACATGATAATGCAGGGCAATTGCAATGAATGTAGCAGAAGAATCTTCAATGACCTCACCACTTCATTATCACAAGTGAATGCTTGAGGAGTTGTGGAAGGAGTTCAAGGTAGTGATGGCTCGGATCTCAGTCATCCATAATGAATCAAAACCTGGTAGAAAAGATTGAAATGTGGTAACTGGCTTGTCTGGATTGGTTGAAGTATAATTTTTCTTGTGTGTAGCACATGGGGCTCGAAAGTGTGCTCCTGAATGATCACAGAGCAGCCACCAATCTAATATCAAATCGCTTGGTAGATCTCACGTCCCCTCCCCCATAGCATAGCCTGGCTAACTGAAAAGCTTATGAATATAAATTCAGGTGCTAAAGCCTTTTTACTATTGGCAATTACTTCCTCCAGTGCAGGTGGGGATGTAAGGGTTGACAAAGGCTCGATTGCCTAATGTTTTCATGCTGGCAGGGAATTACAATTCCAGCTATGCAGAATTGTCAACAATCAAAGAAAGTTCAAATTTATTTTGACTTGGGGGTCCAATCCTGGTGGAAAGTGACTTCGAGAATGGTATTGAGTGTGCTCATGGCAATGCATTGCTCATTGAAAGCGAGCATTCTTAATGAACAAGATTAATGGTAGAGTTTCTTCTTTGCCAATCTCGTTTAGGCAAGTATCAAGAGACACCAACGACTAGCATGTGTTAGCAAAGGATGGCTTCTCTAGGTTTGTGTTGTGCAACAGGAACTAGTATCTATTTGCATTAAGATACTTGTATTCTCTTCCATGATCAAGAAAGTTACATTTATGGCATGGTTGGTGTAACACCCCAGATTTCATAGTCCGAGTTTAGTACTCGTTTTCCAAAATCCCAAGTGTTAACCCTAAAAAATAGCCCACATTTCCATATATAATTTTTTCTTTTTTAAAGTAAGCATTGCAACGGAAGAAAAACAAAGCACGCATAAAGGGAAAGTCTAAATATACATTCAATACCCAAGATTTACAAATGGTGGCCCAAAGGGCTTACACAAACCAGTGACTTAAAGACACAAATTCAAAAGAATATACTAAAGCAACGCCAACCTGCACATTATCTATGTATCTTATACCAACTGAATATGTTTTGATTGCGACAATGGCTATCCTAGTGAGGTATACCCCTGAGATTACCAAGGCATTACAATAGTTAAGAATAATATTCAAATAAACTCAGGAAAGTACAATATTCAATCTACACTTCACAAGTAAAATACAAGAATGTATAATTTACACTTCATAAGAAGAATATGAGAGGATACTACCTGAACATCACAAGAAGACACAATCCACACTTTACAATTATAATTCAAGAAACTATAATATCTAAATTACAATTCACAACTCACAAGTACAACACCAATTATACATCCAAACCACAATTCAAAGTATAAGATAAGAAGATACAATTCATTTATCACTAACGACTACAACATTAAGTCGTCAATTTAATCTTGATTAATGCATTGATGCATGACATGCAATCAGCCTGGGGATGCACATCCAGCTGAACAATTGAATAAGCCTTTCAAACAATCGATTTATTCATGTAAGAGAATCAGTTTTTCAAATAGTCAACCCATTCCAAATAAATAAGAGTCGTTTGAACCGTAAACTAGTCCTTCAAATAGTCAACCAGGCACCCGATAGCGCCCACATGTTATATATGTATGATTAACCCAACCGTTATTAGTCCAATTTACAAACATCACATCAGAGAAGTTCAAAGGTCACTATGGGGGGTCATCACCCAGCATAGGCTAACGGCTCGGACATAGTGTCCCATACCACCATCTTCGACTATGAGACTTTAACAAGCATAATTAAAATACACTTGAAAGGTTACAAGTAGTGATTGTAATACAATTGATTCACAGTATTCCATTTATATAAACCTTTACAACTAGTGGCTATTCATGATTTAACACATAGATATTACAATCACAAGTCCATATATAGTTTCAAAAAAAAAAACCTCCCAACAAGCCACATTGGCACCAAGTCCATCCAAGAACAGAATAAAATATTACAAACCACAAGCCATAAGGCACAAATAATCCACGAGATGGAAGTCTTCAACCAAATACATTTAATCCATACACAAACGACCACTAGTTCAAGGAACCTCCAAATAATACCATCCAATAATCTCCATGTGGCAAAACAGGCCACACAACAAATCCAATCTCCAAAATACATATAAACCATCACTTCACTTCACATATATCATCAATATCAATCACATGTAAATTACTCTAATCACATTTAGATCAAATTAACAAATTCGACAATCAAATAGCTTAAAGTATGTCATAGTCTATACATATAAGAATACTCAATCGGATATCTAGAGTGTGTAAAGCATTCAGAATAATCAATAAGTTCAGGGAAAGAATTACAGAAACTAAAATTAACATTTATAACTAAATCTACTAGAAGATGATACATGTAAACTAAGCATACGTACTAGATCAAGTAAATTAACAAATCAAAGGAACTAAACTTAACTATTATAATGGAGGAAAGCTTGAAGGGTGAATCCTCTCCTTTCAACCGGATTCCACACAAATGTAGACTAGAGAGTGTGTTCTTGCTTGAGAACTAAATCCAATCCTATGTTGTACCAATTCCTTCATTAGATTGCAATGTTGTACATTAACTTTCATTATAAATGAAATTTAGGTGTGCACTACATCCTAGGCTTAGTTGGATCTAACACTTGTATAAGGATCAATATAAAATGACATTTCTAAGGATGATGAGAACTTACCTCTCAAATCAGATTGAATGAATTCAACTTGAATCGCAACGAATTTTGCACGAATCCAACTCAATTGAGGAACTAGATGTGACAATTTTATGACAAATTCAAATAAACACATCTAAGTAGGGATTAAAATCCAATAACTTAAAATTAATTTTGATCTAGAAGGTAAATACCCAAGAATTAGCTCACCTTGTTGAGTAACTCAATTCAACTCACTTGATTCCCACACAGTCCAACCGGAAAAAGTCTAGACCTGAGATTATGGGATTCTTAACCTCACACGTTTAATCAAATAAATTGAATTATGAATTTGAGTGAAAACTCTAAAAGATAAAATACCTAGACTACTTGAGGCGACTTGACTCAATATCGGATTTGTCTACGACTTAGCTAGAAGACCCGAACCTACCAAATCAGCAACTGATACTGCTAGAAAAATACACCAAAATCGGCTCTCCAATTACCCTGGACTCAGTGAAAACTCGCTGAATCAACTTGTCAGCAAAGAACTGAGCACCCAATCAAGCGGCTTCAATCCTGATTTCATCTCAGCACAGCGTTGACCGACATGCAATTTTGCTGATGCCAGCATCCCCACTGTTCAGTACATTCAAGCGGCCCTTAGATCCATCTCCCATTCAATAATTCATGGAAGATTTCAACACCCCCCCCCCCAAAAAAAAGGAAGCAATTTCATTGGTACTCTCACTGAAAGCTTCCCAATGGTAGATAGTGTTGACTGTTCCATGAGAATCTCATCATCTTTGTCATCATCTACGCCTTATCCCAACTAATTGGGATTTCAAGAGAATCTCATAGCATCAAAAGTAGACAGCGTGTTTCTACATTGAGGTCTTGGGTTCAAGCCTAGCTTAACCATTATACCTTACACGTAGTTTTCAAGCCAAGTAGCAGTGTTTTGAAATCTGAACAGAATCAGATATCTCAGACCAGAACTGGCCACCAAATGGGCTGGATCACTAGCTTTTTAGTTTTTATTTCATGACTTACAAAGTCAAATACCCTGACCACTAATCTAGTGGTAGACTACTAAAATATTTCTATTTTTTTATCATTTAAGCAGAGTTTTGGGCTGAAACGGGCAGAGGAGCCTGACCAGTTGGACCAGCCATTGTACCAGAAATCTGGCGCAGGTTTTATTTCATTGGTTGTTTTTATTAGATGCGTAGCTTTTTAGTATGACTCCAATGCACTGGAGGAGTATAGAGAGAGGGCATTCACAGTATCTCTCCCACCATTTAAAGATGGTGGGAATCTACACCTACAATTGTTGAATGATGGGAGATATGGCACCACCAGCCTCCCCTCATACACTAAATAGACACTATCTTTTTCCATTTTTGTTATTTGAAATTTAAAGTTACACGACAATTTGGAAATTGCTTAACAAATGGTGCCCTTGGAGAGCTTGCAATATGAACCTTCTAAATGTCTCATTTTCTGCAGTAAAACAATCGCCACATCAGTCAGTAAATCTAAGATGGCCTGGGATGTATCGGTTGTTTTGATCTGTTTGACGGGATGAACATCCAAAACTTGGATTTTTATTTTTATTTTAATTAGTAGTTCACACAGCATCTACAATTTATTTTAAAACTCATACCATGCTTAATTCAATACTTGTTCATTCACAACTCTAATCCTAATTCCTAACCAAACTCAACTAGTAACCAACCCTCCCACAAATACACACTGACCACATGGTAAGCAGCATTCTAAGGATGCGGTTTACATCGTAGAGAACCTATGGTGAGTCCCACCAGATGACTGGTGGGTTCACCCTGCAAGATATGTGAAGATTTGAGTAAGGCAACACTTAAGGTAGTGCCTTTTGCTATACCAAACTAGGCCTACTAAGCATTGGCATCAACCCCACAAAACTAGCCAAAGGATAGACACTCCTTGCTGCTTAGTAGATATTAATCTAACACTGCAAAGGTTGCCCATTCTTAATGCTGTATATGTGAGCATGTTATGAGGTTCTAGCCGTTCATCGGGCATGGTCACAATGATTGAGGCGATCAGAAATTAAGGCTAGCAGACTTGAGGCTTGAATGCAGACACTTACCTGTCCATTTTCACCTCAAATCCAACATTTTAGTATTGTCCCAAGGACCAGATTTCGGATGAGAGGTTATTTATGGCGATGTCACTTGATGAATTGCTTGATTTGAAATTAGGGCCTGTTTGTTTCACCAATTACTGCAATGATTACAAATTTCTTTACCTGACATTTGACTGTTGATTCCTATGTTTGGTTTATCAGCAGCAAAATCATAATTCTGGCATTTTTTCATTACTTAGTGTCAAATTAATGCCAAAATACGCTGTTTGGATTCGAGATTTTCATGAAAAAGTGTAATGATTACATATGCATTTGATCAAAGATTTTGTGTTTGCTTTGGTGGTGGTAAAATCGTAATAATGACGCATTTCCTTTGCATTATCAGGGTAAATTTGCAAAACAAACAGGCCCTTGCTTTTATGAATGATCAATGTTAGAATTCTTAATTTCATAAAGAAAAAGATTTTTGGGAAAAACAATGAGGTGATAAGAGTGTTTAAGTGGTTTTATTTCTTCAATAAATCCAGATATTTTCTATGTTTTCGCAAAAGATTAAAAAAATAAAAAAAAATAAAAAAACCAGCTATGCATTTGAAAACAGGATAAAGGGGCGAAATAAAATTCTTCTAAACTTGGGAGGAAATTTAGGTCTTGTGCGAGTAGAGTGTGTATATGCCTTTTTCTTCTTACCAAAATGATTGACATATAATTATTATTTGCTTTTTTCTTCTTACCAAAATGACTGACATATAATTAATGTTAAAAAAAAAATAAAAAATGAAATGAACTAATTTAAGCGGCACCCAAACACAGCCTAAGCATTTGTTATGTATTATTGATATTCTCTCTTTAGTCTTTGCAAAATTGCAAATATCTCAAGGAATGGTTAGGATCTAATGTAGTCCAATTTTATTTTGTCAATTATGTCAGCCATGGATTCAATCCGACCATACCCACCAGAAAAAAGAAAAAAGATATCAACCCTGCAAACCTTGATTGGTGCACTGTGGCTATTCGATCTGGACCGCCTTATTAGTAGATCTCATGGGGAGCTATTGTCACGCCCTGAAATTCGGTACCCGAGTTGGCCAGACCCAGGTCTGAATCCCAGGTCATGATTTAATATTAAACATTCACAACTACACTTAATCAATCTCATTACAATAACAACGTTCATCAAATACAACCTTTAACTATTACAGCCTAAACTCACTTCTAAATTCTTATTATACATTTTTTTTTTCATCGGTACAAATAAAAGATAAGTAAATTGATGATTGGATCTTCACTCCACTTTGCCCTTGACTAAACTCTGATGCCCTAAAACACTGTTATTTTGGGTATGAGTACAACCACTCGTGGGATCTTATCCAACCAAATCTGAAATTTCTAGATTTATATTAAACAAATAAATAATAAAATTACTTTCTTGAAATTCAAAACATGAATCAAAATATTGAATATTAAATATGACATGAATGCGATGTTGGAATCATAAAGACGTACTGAATGCTACACTATCATGAATTCAATAATAAAATTAAATAATCATCACATCTTACAACACACTAGTACTTCGTAGTAAGGAACCCATTTATACGTTAGCTGGTCAGACTACTACTCCAGTTGTACCTCTGACGTATGTCCGCGCACACAATTGTACTCATACGCCGTACACAAAGGAGACTCCGAAGGATCCAATGGGTTCTAGGGTCTTTCACCCAAGGGACACGATTGCCCTACTTGCTAGTTTTAGGGTCTCTCATCCAAGGGACACAATTGCCCTACTTGCTGGCTTTAGGGTCTTTCACCCAAGGAACACGATTGCCCTACTTGTTAATACCACAATCATTTTCTCATTTTTCTTTCTTTTTCCATAATTCCATAATCAGTAGAGATGAATGCATGTCATGAATTATTCCAAAATCAGTAGCGAAATAATTTAATTGTTTAAATCCTCATACAACAATGCAAGTTCTATACAAATTGTGCAGAAATTCGATGCCATAAAAATTCAATTCCTAAAATTTACTAAAACATCAAGCAATTTTCTTTGCATTTCTTTTTAAAAACCAAAATTTAGAATCAAATTAATTAATATTATTTTAAACCAATTAATTTAAATCAATTACTTTAACACAGATTTAAGGTTAAAGTCTTAACACCAAATTTCAGAAATAAAAGTTAGATTAACATCTAACTCTACAAGTTAATCAGATTCAGTAAATGCTAAAATTTAGAAAAGTATATATTAGGTATAAAGGAATCTGACAATATTAATTTAAAGTTATTATGTCAAAAAATAAAATTTTAAAAATACATAAAATCAGAAAGTTCAGAAATGGAGGAGAATCACCCACCTGATATTTGGACCGTCGATTTCTGGACTAAACCATACGCCCACGACCTACTTAGCGTCGCATGCTAGATCTGACCCACGCTTACGCTCTCAACGAGTTGCACCCACTGACACAACACATAGCATTAACTTGCTGTCTACACTCGCTGGATGCATGAGAAGTTGAGTTTCAGGACACCATCTACCAAAAGAAAATAACGCCTAAGTGGTTTATTTGATGAATGGTTTGGATTTCAGGTTAATCTATTTAACCATAGCTGTTTCCAATCAAAGTTTTCTACTGTTCGTGTTGTTGGGCTGATATGGTATGTAAAATGAATCACTGTTTTACAATCGAAAATATCAACAATATAATTTTTTATTTCTAATTAATAACTCTAGATATCATTTTGTTAAAACTTTAATAATTCAAATACTTAAATAAAATATTATTTTTACTATTATTAATTTAGAAATTACAGTGAAATAATATACAAGAAATTTTATTTAAATTCTAACTTTAATTAAATTAAAAAAAATTTTTACTTAAATAATGTTAAATATTAGCATAAAAATATTTATTATTTTTATTTACTAAATTCTAAAATTAAATTTTATTATTTTATTTAGCACATAAACTTAACAAACAAACAAACACACACACACACACACACACACACACACACATATATTGAAATAACTTGATTATTTTATAACAAATTTTAATTTCTCTTTGATAATTCATTGAGAATGTATATTTAGGTTTAATCGATAAATTATTTAAATTTTAATTTAAACAAAAATTTTGAACTACAAGGAAAAGATATACATATATTTTTTTAGTTAAAAATCTAATATTATACTTTATAAAAATTTTAATTTAATAAAGTTTTAAATATACATTAATCACTAGAATTCCAAAGTATAAAAATCTAATCAATTTAGTTTTAATTCCAAAATTTTAAAAACAAAAAAAAATTGAACTTAAGTTCATTTAAATTTAATTTAATTAACTCTTCAAATTTTAGAATTAAAATTTGGATTTTAATCTTTACAGAACAAAAATTATCACACTGATTTCTATAATATAACATTAATAATGTAATTAAATTATTATTTGATAATTTAAAATTTATTATTATTATTATTATTTTATCTAATTATTTAAATCTAAATTCAGAATTTTATTATTATTTATTTTTAAATCTAAATTAAATAAGGTTAAGAAATATATTAATTTGGACTTTGAATACTATTATTATTATATAAATTATTTGTTATAACATTATGTCAGTATGATTAACCTTATTTTATAATTGATTATCTAAATTAATAAATTTACTCTTGTTTGATACATTTAATATAATTATTATATTACTTTTATGTTAAATTGTTAATATCATCATTTATATAATTTTTATTTTTTATTTTTTAAATTATAATTATTAAAACTTTTATATATTATCAGATAAAACTTTTTTACTTATAACATAATCATATAAATAATATTAAATACTTATGTATTAATTATGTAATATAATATTATCTTACACATGTTTATTTTAATTATGTTATATATTTTTTCATTATTTTTTTTAACCTACAATTATATTGTATTACTAATATATTATTATGAAACATAATATTTATATTTTACTATACATTAATGATCTTATAAGCCTTTTTATTTTATTTTATTTTATTATATATCTTATTATATATCATATTAATACTGATTACGTATTACAATTATATAATTTATAATTTGTTATTATTATTATATATTTTTATTTTATTTTCATAATCATATTTGCTTATATATACTTATCAATCTTACATCACTTACATTCATAATTCTGCATAATGAATCATCAATACTTTAAATAATTAATTATATGTTCTGTTTGTACTGTAAAATATTGTAAGATATTATAATTTATTTGAAATTTAATTTAATAAATTTTTTTTAACAAAACATTTAAGAATTAATAAAATAATTTTAAATAAACTATTTATTTAATTTTGTAAATTTATTTTATTTTATTTGTATATAAATTATTTCAGTATTAAATATTTAAAAAAGAATAAAATAGAAATTCCTAAATAAGTAGATTCCCTACAAAAAAAATAATTTAACTGACAATAATATTTCTGCAAAAATTTAGATTAAATAAACATAATCATAACTGAAAATGATAAATTTCATGTTAAGATCACCTACCTTAAAGTCTGATGATCCGGCCCCGCTTTGATCTCTCTCTCTTGATTTACAGAGCTCTCTCTCTCCTTCACTCATTTTTTTTTTGATTGATTCCTTCGATTCTTTCTCTCTCTTTTTTTTTTTTTTTTTTTTAATTTTTATTTTATAAAAGGATGCGTAATGGAATAGAGGAGTGAGAATTATGGGACGGTTTCATTTAGTGGGAGCTTTGGCGGCCATTACCGTATAAAACGGAAGGAAATTGGAGAAAGTGGTTTAGTCGTGTGGAAGATATAACTTTCATTTTTTTATTTTATTTTTATTTTTTTTAAAGATATAGTGGGTCCCACTAACAATAATTTAAATCTAATCCGTCCATCATCTCGGCCTGGCCAAGAGAAGATATAAAGCAAAAAAAATGAGGCTGATCTGAAACTCAGGTGGGCCACACGCAAACGGAAGGCGGGGTTAGTTCCCACAAAAAAAATGGGTTGTTCTTGATTTTTATTTTATTTTTTAACAACAATCTAGTGGTTAAGATCAGATTAATCTCAGTGCACAGTCAATAGTTGATGTTGGTTATATTTGGATTAGTTAATAATTAAACACGTGGTCTTAAGTATATGAGTTGAGAGAGTGCATTATAAATAAACTTATATATACTCTACCAAAATCATGTAATCATTAATGACATTAATTAATAGCTCGTACCAAGCAAAACGATCACACATCAACGGTCACAATTTACATGAGCCGATAGATGCATGTGAGCATGGGTGCGTGGATGTATGCATGGGTCTATGTGTGTATACTCCAATGAAGACAATTGTACATACATGTATGTGTACGCACGTGTACCAAAATTCTGGGTCATTACAGCTATGGCCCAAAAATCGAATGGTTTGAGTTGATAGCTATCCCATCTATTACACATTATTGGACGGTCAATAAAATTTTAGAGCAATGATTCAAGAAAGCTATCCTCATTGACCAGTTTGAGGTGGTGTGTCAATTGATCTTGACTGATCTACACATTGGTCATATGACTAGTTATTAGTTGTACTAGAACACAGAGTACCCAACCTCCCACGATGGTCTAGGTCTGTAATTGGGCAGGTCCACTGCAAGCCAGGCGTAGGTTCAATTTTAGCCCATGGGTGGTACTTGGTCCCTAATTTTCAACCCAAAATTTATTTTTATTTTTATTTTTTTAAGAGGATTAAAGAAAAGAAAAGAAAAGAGAAAAGAAGCAAGGCCTGAGCTTAAATTTAACAATATTTTGTATTCAAAGACACAGCCTGAGCATGGTCCTCGGCCTTTTTATATCAATCATGATCATGATCATGATCAGGCACGGACCTTACTTCCAAGCCCATTGCCATCAATCGGCCTATAACAAGCTTGAAATTTAAACGGGCCTAGCTTGGGCTGACTTGAGCCCAGCCATTGACAACCCCTAAATTTCTGTAAGCCCTCAACTCCGTACACGAGGGGTCCATGGCTTGTGACTGGGGCCTATTGATCTGATGGGCGCCGTTAGGGATGGGAGATGCTCCATACCTGTCACATTAAAAATTCTTACCCTTCAGTGCCCTCCAAATATAAACAAACTGAGTTCATTGTTCAGAGGTGAAAGGCCCAATGATCTGGTTGGTTGCTTGCTTGCTTGCTTGCTGGGATCTCCCAATCCGAGAAATTTCTCCATCCTCACCACGGAATCACTTGCGGGCACGTAAAATCACCATGACCAAATGATCATAGCCCTCCAATCAAGGCACGTAAAATACAAGCAAGAGTTTTTTTTATATATATATATAAAAATCTGGAAGTTTTTTTAGTGAAAAAGTTATCCTAAAAACTGGATTGATGTGTTTTCAGTGAAAAAGTTATCCTAAAAACTGGAAGTTTTCCTAAAATGATGATTTTACTCTTCTCACTGTGGGCCCTATCATGCCTTGTGACGTTTTTTTTTTTTTTTTCTTCATTTTCATGAAAAAGGTCTATCAATTTTTAAGCCCTTAATTTGGATGTCTTTGATCATCCAGCGGCTGTTTATAAGTTACGGTGCATCCAATTTTATTATTATTATTTTCGGGCCAACATGTCACGTGTAGAATCACCATCCGTGAGGAAGGTGAGCTAAGTGGTATTACTCGGTGAAAGGGACGCGGATTTCCTGCAAAAGACTTTTGCAGGAGTTCCTGCGGTGGGAACCCAGGTGGGGCCCACTGTGACGTTTGTGAGAAATCCTACCCGTCCATCCGTTTTTTGAGTTCAATTCAGGATATAAAGCTAAAAATGAACCGTTTCCAGGGTTCAAGTGGGCCAAAAACATGATAATTGAACGTCCACAGTTGAAATATTCGTGGGTCACAGAAGTTTTGAGTCATGCTAATATTTGTGATTTCAATTCATCCCAGTAGGAATGAAGTTATTAACGGTATGGATGGCTTGTGAACATCACCGTTGAACCCAGGTAGATTTTAACGGTAGGAATTTCCCTCACCACATTTTCCTTTAGTACGGCCCACTTGAGCTTTGGATAGGGTTCAATTTTGGCATCATCTCCTGAAATGAACTTAAAAAACGGATGGAAGGGGAGGATTTCTCACAAACATCACAGTGGGCCCCACCTGGTTTCCCAGCGCAGGAACTTCCTGCGAAGCCTTTCGCATGAAATCCGCGTCCCGGTGAAAGGGGAACGGATTGGCTACTCCCCCTGACACCAGCCATTGGCTGGTGGTCGGTGCTCTGTGGGACCACCATGATGTATATGTGTCATCCATGCCGTCCATATATTTTTATATACCATTTTATGATATGGTAGAAAAAAATGAAGTATATCTCAATCTCAAGTGGACCACATTACAGGAAACAGTTTTGAATGAATTTTGACCATTAAAAACGTTTTGGAGGCCATAAAAGTTTTGGATCAAGCTGATATTTATTGTTTCACTTCATCTGGGTCTTTATGACCAAATAAACAGATTGGATGTCAAATAAACAGTACAGTGGACCTTAGGAGGATTTTAATTGTGAATATCTATTCATCATTTTTGTACTGTGGTGTGGCCCACCTAAGATTTATATCCCTATCATTTTGTGTATCAAGCCCTAAAATGATATGTAAAAATGGATGAACGGAATAGATGAAATACGTACATCATGGTGGGGCCCACAGAGCACCGACCACTAGCCACGGGGCTGGTGTCAGGGGGAGTAGCCAATCCTTTCCCCGGTGAAAGTATAGTGTGCAGCCCACCCGATGAGCGGATCCACTTTATTTTAACCTTAGCTCATAACGTGGTGCGCCCTACCTTTTGTACAGTCTTTTTTATTTTGCACATTTTGGCGGAAGGAATATATATATATATATATGTGTGTGTGTGTGTGTGTGTGTGTTTGTTGTATCATGATACAGCTGATGTATCTGTTTATTAGGGAAATTTACAATCGGCAATGTATCCAATGGGCCTACAAACGTCATAGGGGGGCCCACTTAATTACTGCAATTGAATCCGTACTGGAAATAAGTTGCAGAAAATGCGGCGAATGAGGAGCCCAGGGCTGATCGCAACAAGCTCCAGCGAAGAAAAAGATGATTCTGCTCACCTCAGGTTACGTGCTCTCCTCAACGCTTCCATTCCTTAGCGCCTGATAGCTCCTCAATTACCATTTTTAAATTAATGAATTGAAACGCGTTTTCCAGAAGCAGCCACGTTGTACCCTCTCTTCCTTTGTGTGCCGGGAGCCAATTAGGTGAGACGCAGGACTCACCCGAGCTGGTGGGGCCCACCTTGATGTATGTATTCTGCATCCACGCCGTTCATCCGTTTTTCCAGATCATTTTAGGGCACTATCCCAAAAATGAAGATGATTCAATTATCAGGTGGACCATACAACAGTAAAATGTGGTGATTGACCATTAATGAGTCCCAAAAGTTTTGGATCAAGCTGATATTTGTTTTTTGCCTTCATCATCTAAACAATAAGTTATGCCCTAAGAAGTTTTTAATGGTCAGTCACCACTGTTTCTTATAATATGGTACACCTGATGATTGAATCTATTTCAGTTTTTGGATAATGTAATAAAATGATATGTGAAAACAAATGGACGGAGTGTATACAAAATACGTACATCAAGGTGGAGGCCCCACCGTCTTGGGTAGGTCCAGGGTCTCACTTAATCCGCTCCGGGGTGCGCCACGCCTCACTAGCACGCGGGTCGTCGGAACCGGATTGGCTACTCCCCTCCCACGAGCCAATGGCTCGTGGTCGGTGCTCTATTGGCGCACCATGATGTATGTGTTTCATCCATGCCGTCCATCTATTTTTATAGACCATTTTATGACGTGAGATAAAAAAAGTGAGGTATATCACAATCTCAAAAGAACTTGATTGAACCATGACCATTAAAAACGTTTTGGGTTCTTAAAAGTTTTGTATCAAGATTATGTTTGTTTTTTTCCCTTCATGGGTCTGTATGGCCTAATCAACATGTTGGATGTCAAATAAACAGTACAGTAGGCATTAGGAGGATTTAAATGGTAGATACCCAATTGCTATTGTTTTCGTGTTGTGTGATTCATCTGATATTTGTATCCGTCTCATTTTTGGCATAATGCTCTAAAATGATCGGTAAAAATGGATGAACGGAATGGATGAAACACATACATCATGGTGGGGCCCACAGAGCACCGACCACCAGCCATGGGGCTGGGTCAGGGGGAGTCGTTGTCAGAAGTCGTAAAGGATGACACCTGTCATGATTTTGCATCCAGGGCGGTGATATCGCGGACGTCCAGCGGCGGTGGCCGTCACCTCTTGTAAAGTAACGGCATATTGACGGCGTCCTCCATCCCCAGTCAATTCCCACTAACGACCGTCAGCAATGACTGACGGCGTCTATTGTTGCCTCGTAAATATCTCTTTTCGGACAGCTGCTGCTCCCCTTTGGTTTTCGAAATACTTCCGAACCAACAGGCCCGGTTCATTTAAGTAGAGGCTCGGACTCTTTTGATCCGACGGCTGAGATCGCGTCCCCTAGGTTCGGTATTCTATGCCGCTATTTAGGCCGATCGCTTAGGGCTTGTACTGCAATCACAAAAAAGTTGTCGAGTTGGGACGGCGTATCGGAAGTCTTTCGTTCTTTCAAAGATTCTGCTGCTTGTTCTTTTAACGGACGTTAGGGTGTGATCGATGTCTGAGCGCAGTGAAGATTCGCCTTCCGGCGTTGATTCTATTACCGAGAAGATAACGGAGAAGCTTCACCACCATGATTCGTCCTCATCCTCATCGTCCGATTCAGACAACGAGAAATCATCCCCCTCGGCCGTCAAATCGTCCCCCTCGGCCGTCAAATCGTCGATTTATCGGCTTTTTGGGAGGCAGAAGCCCGTGCACAAGGTCTTAGGCGGAGGAACGCGTATGGGAAATCGTCCATCTATTTCCTTTTTAATTTTCTTTTACAGTTCCCATTTTTCTAATAATTAATTAGAGAATTCCAGTTCATGAAATAATTGAAAACCCTAGTTCGATTCAAGGAAATGGATTATAAGCTTCTGTTTTCTAAGGTCTTCAATATTATAGGCGATATCGTTTGTTTCTTTCTCAGATCGGGCAGTCGGTAAAGTAGATCTTGATTTTTATTTTTTGTTTTTTTTTTATTTTTAATTTTTTTTGCTGTCTGAATGATTCTATATATGTATATATATATATATTGATTGATTGATTGAAATTTTATATTATTTTATTTCTTATTTATTACGTTTTAAAATCTGGTTAATTTTTCCATCCCTTGTTTGGTCGATTATTTTACAAACTCGTTATTAACTTGAGATCTTCTTCTACTGCTGTTTTCTGAAATGGATTTTTTTCACAGCCCTCTGCTACTGCCTCATCTTAATTATTTTCTTGATAATCATTAATTTTTGGAAAATTTTGTTTTTCCTGTTGCTATTTTTCTTGTGTGTGTGTGTGTGCATGTGCGGTTCTTAGTCGTTTGAATTTGGATCTGCAGCTGCAAATATTTTTCTATGGAGGAACAAGAAGATCTCTGCAGGCGTTTTGGGTGGGGCCACCATTCTGTGGGTTCTGTTTGAGTTGATCGAGTATCATCTGCTTACGCTCATCTGCCACTGCCTCATATTCACCCTTGGTATTCTGTTCCTGTGGTCCAATGCCTCCACTCTCATCAACAAGTAAACCATCTTCCCACTTTTTACTGGGTTAGAAATGTCGTCACCTGATTCAATTTTGGTTCCTAACATGTTCCGTCATTAGGTCTCCACCACGCATTCCTGAAGTAAGGATCCCACAAGACATTGTCCGTGACACTGCCATCAACCTGGGTTATGATATCAACCAGGGTCTGGCTGCTTTAAGGGAAATTGCATCTGGACGGGATCTGCGGAAATTTCTTGCTGTATGTTCTCTTAAGATCTCTCTGATGCATTTGCCAATTGGGTAATTTTGTGATTTGTGTTCTTATATGAGAAGATGTGCTTCGGTTGCTCAGGTAATTGCTGGCTTGTGGGTCCTGTCGATTGTTGGGAGTTGGTGCAATTTCTTGACCTTGTTCTACATAGGTGAGGAAATTGTCTCTTTGCTTACTTGATTTTATGTCAATTGGTAGACTATTAAGGATTGATGTCATTTTAACCCATGCTGTCTCATCCTCTTTGAAACAGTGTTTGTTTTGCTCCACACCGTGCCTGTTCTATATGAGAAATACGAGGACCAGGTTGACTCTTTTGCAGAGAAGGCGATGGCCGAATTCAAGAAGCAGTGGGCAGTTTTTGATGCCAAGGTTCTTAGTAAGATTCCAAGAGGGCCGTTGAAAGCTAAGAAGGTGGTTTAGATGGGCGATAAAGTATCTTGAGACAATAGTAGGTTCTGATAGACTAGCTAGCTTTGTTTTTTTCCGTGTTGTTGTGACTATCTATCCATTGTTGCCTAGAACCCTTTGCTATTTTCTTTGGCCGTTTTTTGAAGTGAGTGTTGGGGGTTCTCAGTTTGGATGAATATCATGAATTTGGTATCTTGTAGGACCAATCCAAGTTCTAGCTATGTGAATCATCTTTGATGTTTACACCATTTTGTACATGCATGATGCATGTGAGAAGTTCATGGGTGTCTTTCTTCTGCAAGGGGTGATCTTGCTGCGATGATGATGGGGTATCATCCTTCTGTCTGCACTCTACATGTCTTCTATTTTCTAGCAATATATTACCCCAATCTTGATTCAAGAGGACTGGACTCTCTTCTTACTGAATGTTGCCAGAGGTATATCTAGACATCCATATTGAAACAGCATGTCAACTTGTTCATGTGCTAGAGGCTGGTTTTTTTAAAGCTTCTTATGTTTTTGTTAAAGCCGTAAAGCCTACATGACTTGTGATACATAGTGCTTCAGAAAAATGGTGGTGTATTTACCTTTCTTAAGTATGTCCCAACATGCCAGTGTTGGGAATCCAGCCTTCTATACTTTCTTTCTCTGGATATTAACTAAATTTTGGGAGAGCATTATTTGTGTCTACATACTGACTTGGTATGCAATAATACCTTTTTTTACATGATTCACAATGTGTCTTGGCATTTCCTTTTTTCTTCTTTTTTCTTGCTTTTTTTTGTGATCCTGGTAGCCAATAGTTGTCATCATGTATGAACTCGGGTCATAAGATTTTGGTTGAAAACATTGAGTTAGATGAAGGTTGGTATAAAACATGTCACTCGCATTTGCGGATGGAGCATAGGAATGGAGAGGAGTATAAACTTGTCTTAGGATTGACATTCATAACACATCATAGGATGGGAATGAAAGTGGGATGGGAATGAAAGTGGAGGTTGAGGATAAATTTACCATGTCAAGAGTGTGGGACTTGTAGAATACCATTGGATCTGACTCTTCTCACTGAGGAGATTAGTAGAAGGGTACATATTAATGGCTACATTTGTAAGTCTCGAGGACATGCCAAGGTTCTCATCTTTAGAGATGTGATTTACATGGAGTTGGTTGTACACATCACATCCTTAATGATGTGATTCACCTCAATACACTCAATTGACATTTTGCATGGTTACCCTAATTGACAATTTTTTTGGGCAATGACACATTTTTTGTGCTCTGCACAATGTGAAACACACAAAGAAGCTATGTAACAGAGGACTCTCTATTTTCTAAAGAGGAGCTATGTAAGAAAGGGCACTCCCATCTCATTTCACGGATGCCCCATGGGTCAATGCAAAACTTGTCCCAAGTTGATGACCTTATGCTGCATCAAGGTTAGTTGGCCATTATTCTTTATGAAGATGGAAGATCCATGTTCTTTGTGGAGAGACTAAACTGGGAGAAGAACATTTTCCCAATAATATATTGGCCTTCAATACTGCTTCAATACCTGGTTTTGGATTTTTTTGGATAAAAGACTGGGCTAGTGGAGAGGAACATAACTGTTGCTGGGTCTTATTTTGCCACCTATTCCTTATCTTCCTTTTTTTCTTGTTGTGGTTGCAGCCTCCATGGCCCTAAGGCTTGAAAAATTACAGAGAGATTGGTGAGGAATAGGAGAGAGGCAGGTACCGCATAATCAAATGCAGTGAGGTGCAAAGAAGTAAGAAGGCTGGCTTGGGGTGGGGAAGATTAGGGGGAACGAACTGGAGCCTTCTCAGCAAGATTTGGTGAAAAGGAAAGCGACTTCTGGAGTGTGGTTGGCAACAATGGGAAGGAGAATGGTGGGTGGTATGAAAGTGGGGAAACTGCTTGGGAGTGTAGAGGAAAAGCATTCAAAATGGTGGGATTTACATGGAGAAAATTTTGGGAGATCTTCAAGGAAGGACTGATCTTTTAAAAGTGAAAACAGAGACAAGGTGAGATTTTGGAAGATGTGAGTGAGTAATGAAGCACTCGCATGGAGCAGCTCCATAAAAGGCTCACTGGGTGAGGAAGCTTGAAAAATTGCAGAGCGACCTTTATTTGGGAATGAAGAGGAGAGAGACAAGTTCCATGGTCTTAGTCTTAGTCTTAGTCTTTGTAGAGTGTTGTCCTTAAAAGGGGTCATTGGTTGAGGATTGCTGCAAAGTCTTGGGAGGCAAACTAATGGTGTAACTTCACTTTTAAAATACATACTTAAAGAGGATGTATAAGTGGGGCCTTTCACTCTCTTGTTGGGTTCTTTCAACGGTGTTCATTGACAGTG
This sequence comes from Magnolia sinica, assembly GCF_029962835.1. NCBI lineage: Eukaryota > Viridiplantae > Streptophyta > Magnoliopsida > Magnoliales > Magnoliaceae > Magnolia > Magnolia sinica. Next base: position 130,185,477 of record NC_080575.1, on the reverse strand, counting down.
GAGATGGATACTTACAGCTTCTTGCATCTTTGGCTCAGCTCCCTTTTAGTTGGGAGAAACACATTAGGAGATGGATGCCTATAGCTTCTTGCGTCTTTAGCTCCTTTCTAACCCTAAGTTGGAGGATCCCCTCCTTTCACTGTAGTCGGGAGAAACACATTTGGAGATTGGTCCTTTCGTACAAACTGTGAAGACCCTGGAAATAATATTGTGCCTCATTGGTTTTGCCCCCAATGAGTTTGGTGGAAGCCTACCTTGCTGGCATCTCTTCTTCATAGGGAACCTTGTCCCTAGTGGGATCAGGGGTATGGTTAGAGATGATGAACATATAATTGCTGTGGTTGTAAATGTGATTAAAGCCCAAGCCTTGGACCTTGAGTAGAGGAATGCACCTATTTGCTATGAAGCTATGTGGACCAGTCTTTGGCGAAGCTAACTCAATGGATATTATAAATTGGATCTAGGAAGGTCATCTTGGATTGTGCAAGCTCCTGTCTTTCATGAAATTCACCATATACTAGGGTTTTCACTTAAAATGAGAAATTACAAAAATACCCTCAATACTTAAAAGAGTTAAAAACTCATGTACGCACAACCCCAGTGCACAAAGATTGAACCCAAACAAGATCACATGTGTGATCATGTCACATGTGTGGGCACATCACATGTGTCCGCACATGTGATCACGTTACACGTGTGATCATTCTAACACTCCCCCTCAAGCTAGAGCATACATATCAAAAATGCCCTGCTTGTCAAAAAATGTCTAAATGAGCTCGACTTAAAGCTCTTTTGTAAACATGTCAGCAATTTGATCTTTAGATTTAACAAAATGGGTGGATATTTCTTTGAGCAACTTGATCTTTAGATTTAACAAAACGAGTTGATATTTCTTTGTTCGCGACCTTCTCTCTGATAAAGTAACAGCCCACTTCAATATGCTTGGTCTTCTTATGATAAATTGGATTATTAGCGATATGTGATGCAGCTTGATTAGCACAATATATATTCATGAGAGTATTAACCACAAAACCAAACTCATGCATTAATGTCTTTAGCTACACAAGTTCACATGTGGTATGGGCCATGGCTCTATATTCTGCTTGTGCACTAGAATGAGCAATAACTCATTGCTTCTTACTTCTCCATGTAACAAGATTACCTCCTATAAAGGTACAGTAGCCTGTGGTGGATCGCCTATCTGAAAGAGATCCAGCCTAGTCTGTGTTAGAGAATCCTTATATTTTAAGGTGTCCATTTCACTTACAAAGAATTCCACGACTTGGGGATCGCCTATCTGAAGGAGATCTAGCCTAATCTGCGTTAGAGAATCCTTCTATTTTAAGGTGTCCATTTCACTTATAGAGAATTCCACGACTTGGGGCGTCTTTCAAATATTTAAGTATATATAACACAACTTCCATATGAGATACACAGGGGGCTTGCATAATTGACTAACTACACCGACGATAAGTAATATCCGATCGTGTAATAGTTAAATAAATCAATTTACCAACTAGTGATATCCGCCTAAATCATCAAACATGTCTCCTTCATCTACACTCTAGAGTTTATGTCCATGGGAGTTGTAACTAGCTCAGCCCCTAGTAAACCATCTCTTCTAACAAACCAATAACATTTTTTTTTTTTTGCTGCGATAAATTAATTCCTAATTTTGACTGAGCTACCTCAATACCTAGAAAGTATTGAAGTATCCTAAATCCTTTATACAAAAGTGTTGATGCAAGAATTTCTTTAACTTGTATATGCATTTACTATCATTTTCAATAATAATGATGTTGTCCACGTAAATAACAAGTACCAGAATAGTAGTCTTACTCTACCTAACAAAGACGGTGATCAGCCTAACTGTGTTTCATCCCAAACTAAATTACCACTATATTGAATTTGTCAAACCACGCACGTAGAGCCTGCTTTAAAACATAAATGGATTTTCTCAGCTCGCAGACTTTATCAAACTCTCCCAGAGCAACAAAGCAAACTCTCCTTGAGCAACAAAGCAAAGCAGTTGCTTCATGTACACTTCTTTAAGCAAATCACCGTGAAGAAATGCATTCTTCACATCCAGTTAATATAGGGGTCAGTCTAAATTTGCAGCAATAGAGATCACCATGTGAATTGATTGAAGCTTGACCACTGAGGAGAAGGTTTTAGAGTAGTCTACTCCAAAAGTCTTGAGTATACCATTTTGCCAAAAACCGGGTCTTTAAACGATTCATAGTACCGTCATACTTGTACTTCACCGCATATGCCTATTTACACCTGACTGCTTATTTTCCTTCCAAAATGAAAGTAACTAAATAATGTTACGGGGCAGATAATTCCCACCTCATTTTGATGTGTGGAATGAAAAACCTTGCGGCAGCTCTATTTTTTTCACGAGTTCTTATTACGCAAGGCTGGAAAGCTGAATCTTGGCCAAAACTTTGGCGAGTTCAGGGCTTACAGACCTTGTGTGTAAGTCGGAATCATGTACACAGGTTGCGCCTGATGTGCGCGTGCCTTGTTCTGAACCTATGCTGGTCCACGCATCATTTTTTTTTTGTGGGCCGTTGATCATGGGTCCAATTTTTATTGCATCTCTTTGATACAGTTTGATCAATGGCCATAAAAATGGATGTTGATTTTACTTGGGACCGATCATTATCTGAACCGTCCATTATCAATCACCACTTTGAACAGATAATCTCAACTATCTCCTATTAATGGCTTGGAAAATGATGTTACATGTTGTTGGTACCAGACAAGGGCAGATCATTGATTTGCAGTCCACCTATGGACCCCACTTTTCGCTGTCCATTTTCCTTGAAAAAAAAAAAAAAAAACTCTTTGAGCAGATCATCTGGATCGTCCAATCAGTAGCTGGGAGAATGAATGGTCCATATCGATCATACTAAAAAGGCTGCTTGATGCATGTGCTGTCATCCTTAAATTGTCCCACAACCATCTAGTGATGGCTTGGAAGATGGATGGCCCGTATGGATTACAATGGAAGTCAGTGACTATTATGGAATGTGTCTAGGACAATGGATGGTCCATATTGACCATACCAGAAAGGTCTGGTCATTGACTGGACTGTGCATGTGGGCTCAACGTTGGCCCCCACAAGCATCTTATAAATGGCTTAGAAAATAGATGGTTCTGGTAATCATACTAGGGTAGGGGAAGTGGCATGTGTGATGCGCATACAAAGAATGGGAGGGAGAATATGATAAATTGGAAAACCCAAGAAGAAAGGGGGAGTAGGTGCTCATGGTTCCATGAGGATTCATTTTTCCTCCGCTGCTACCCATCAGTGTTTTAAATCTGCCTTAACTTTGGGCTGATGTCCTAACATAAGCTGGTGCGACACATATGTAACATATATCACAGTGCAAAGTCTTTGTTGCATGTCTTTAACTTTGCATGGTCTCCTCATTACAACACTCCATGCGGGCCACATGCAAAAAAAGAAGTTCCAGCAGGCTATTCGCATCAAAGAAACTGAAAAGATGCTTAAAATTTCAAGTGATTAGAGTCTTTTTCCACATGAAATCTGAAACATTCACAATTTTTAGTTCCTAAAATATATCTTAAGGTTATTTAAATGTCTTTTCATGTCTGAATATTCAAGGTTTTCCACCCTATGTGAGTAATTATGGAGGCAAAAATGTCCAAAAGATACTCCGCAGTATATCTATAGATAGATTATAAAAGGTCGAGGAGTCCATCACTGGGAACAGAACTTTGGGTGCCTATTCCGTTGAGTAACTATTTTGATCGAATGTCACTCACAACCGTTATTGGGGTCAGACCTATGGTTGTATCTTCGTTTGAGAAACTACTTTGATTGAATGATTGTAATAGTTTAAATGAATGATTCATATTGATTATTACCAAAATTGATAGATTATTGATGTAGATTTTCTATCATGCCTGGCTTACCTTTCAATGTCCGTCCCAGGAAAAACCACTACAATCAAATGATCATAATCACGTGATCAATGGCTAGGAGAATGGATAATTCATAATGATTATACTAGGAAACATTCAATCTTGATCTTGTCCGCCCATAATGCAAGGCCCACATTTGACTTTTCATCCATCTCAAATCACTTAACGGCTACAGGATTGAAAGCTTTTGTGCAAATTGATGCCAGAGAAGTAGATGACGGGAGCGGATTGGATACTGAACGCTTCAGTAGCCAAAACGCTACTGAAGTGATGTGGCAAAACGCCATTGGTTAGATACCAACGGCATGTTCCCTTGTTATAAATGCTACTCCGTTGGATCCGTTAACGGATCTTTCTCCCTATCCGCCGTGCACCACTCCGCCATGAAATCGGATGGTCATTCCGAGAAAATTCAGTTGGGCCCACTGTGAATTTATGTGATTTATTCACACCTTCCATCTGTTTTTCCATCTAATTTTAGGCGTTGAGCCCAAAATTGAAGCTTGTAAAAATTTCAAGTGGACCGTACCACAGGAAACAGTGGAAATAATGATTTCCACCGTTGAAACCTTTCCAGCCCCACAGTGATGTTTATTTTTCATCCAAACTGTTCAAAGGATCAAAAAACATGGATGAAGGTAAAAAAAAAATATAATCTTGATCCAAAATTTTTATGGCCCCCAAGAATTTTTCTACGGTATAAATTCAATTCACACTGTTTCCTTTGGTGTGGTCGATTTTAGCTTTTTATATACTTAGGTTGCGAGCTAATGCCCCTAAAATTATCTTATAAAATGGATGGACAGACTGGATAAAATATATAAATCATGGTGGACCCCACAGAGTTTACTTACGCAATCCGCTTCCCTTGGCCACGTACCGTTAAACTCCACTAAACTCCGCATTGCATTTTTTTCCCTACGCGGATTTCTTCTTTCGCTGGGAACCCAGGCCCACCATGATGTTTGTGAGAAATCGTCCCCTTCCATCCGTTTTTTTAGTTTATTTAAGGACATGATGCCAAAAATGAACCGTATTCAAAGCTCAAGTGGGCCGTACTAAAGGAAAATGTGGTTAGGGAAATTCCTACTGTTAAAATCTACCTGGGTTCGACAGTGATGTTTACAATCCATCCATACCGTTAATAACTTCATTTCTACTGAGATGAACTGAAATAAAAAATATTAGCATGACTCGAAACTTCTGTGGCCCATGAATATTTCAACTGTGAACGTTCAATTATCACTTTTTTTGGCCCAGTTGAGCTCTAGAAACTGTTCATTTTTGGCTACAATGTCTGACTTGAACTCAAAAAACAGATGGACGGATAGGATTTCTCACAAACATCATGGTGGGCCCCACCTGGTTCCCAGCTCAAGAACTTCTTGGAATGTCTTTTGGCAGGAAATCCACGTCCGTGCGTGGCCGAGTGCGTTCACGGCCTAAACGGAAAAACATCCGCTAACGGATCTCCGTTGGAATAGTATTTATTGAAAGGAAATAGCCGCTTGGCATCAGCAATGGCGTTTTGCCACATCACTTCAGTAGCGTTTTGGCTAATGAAGCGTTCAGTATCCAATCCGCTCCCGTAGAAGACCTGCCTAGTCAGATTTTGCTTTCCAGACTAGCCACCAGTCGTTAAGTGATTGGTAATGAATCACTTCAATAGCATATTCAACAATGTGAGTGGCAAAAATACAGTGCCCATTACTTCAATGTAAGCCTTACACCAGAAAATAACCGACTCAAATGATAAGTTAACAAAAACACAAACGCAGTAAGAATCGAGCCATTGGCCTACTAAATCATTACTAGGACCTAATCCCCAAAAGCTAAAATTCAAGGCGGGCCCAACATATTATCACAATCCCATCAAAATCAAGTGATATGCTAATGGATGATGTCAATATGTGGCTCCAATCTCATCAAACGGTTTCTTTAACAGCCACTTGAAACAAGACCCCATCCAAGTGTACCATCTTTCAGCACAATCATCATTACAGCATGAAATTGACTGGTCCCTGAATGTTATCAATCCTAGTATAACAGTTGTCACCACATTGTTCCAGCCTAATGAACAGCCCAAACTCCCACAAGCTTCTTTTTGTTTTTTTACCAGTTCATGTTAAGATTTTATTTTTTACCTGTTCATGTTAAGATTTTATTTTATTTTAATATTTTTTCATGGTGTCTCATGAAAGCAGCAGCACTTCAGTATAAGCTTCACAACAGTGAAAGCAGCAGCACTTCAGTATAAGCTTCACAACAGCCTTCAAATGCATTTCTTCTTCTTCTTCTTTTTTTTCTTTTTTTTTTTTGTTTTCTTTTTTTATAGCAGGAAGCTGCTCCTGGAACCAAGGTTTTAAGTATCATCCATAACGGGCATGACCACTACATATTGCTATCCAGTATTGCCAGATACCAATATTGTCCATGAATGATATGACTGTATCGGCCTGAAACAACCCAATACAGAGTGATAAATCTTGTATGGAACTTCATAAACTAAACTATCATTTCCATTTTGAAATTTATTTCGAAGCCATTTCATGTTTTTTAAAACAAGAAAAAGGGGACACCTGAGAAGTTCGGAGAATGACAGTACGAACAATCCAAAAATCTGGGATCTATGTTCCATCAGCAGCAGTAAAGGCAAGAGAAATCAGGCAATGTCCTCGAACTTAAAAAGCTTATTGCTATGCTATAAGGCAATACAACAGCCCCCCATCAATCCCTCATCTAACCAAAATGAATGAATCGCCTGAAAATTTCTATTAAACTGTATACCACCCAACAGTAATAATCTGTACCTTAATTACACACATCCACAAATCCTTAGTATCTGGGAAGCAGTCTGGAGGCTCTTGAACTGTTTTCTGGCAACAGAGAAGCTGACGATGTAAGAGGAACTGTTGAGAACTCAGTATCCAACTGTTCGGAGAGCTGATTCCCTCTCATGGACAGGGGGCTAGGAATCTGGTTTGCGGGAGAACTTACTCTTAGGTAACTGGAGCCAGAACTAGGATTGCTTGTCCACTGCTCGGGAGTTCTCTCTGGTGCCCCACCTGCTTCGGCGGTTACCCTTCTCTCTCTTTCTTCAGTTTCTTTGAGAAGGAAATCAACCCACAGGTCTGCAAATGACTGAGAGAACAAGGGGCTAATGAGCAACTGCTGATTGAAATTGCAATGCCAAGAAAGAGGCTGAAAGATTTCTTGAGAACAGACCCAGACTTCTGTCACAAGGGGAAATACACCTGTAGAAACTAAAGAGTCACAAAATCATCAAAAAGATACATATATATGAAAAGTAACCTGGTTTTCAGATGGCCCATGAGCTGCTGACACATCGGATGAGCCTCCTCCAAGGATGCCACCAACAAGGCGTCCAGGTAGACCCAAGACACCACGAACAACACCTTTGCCTGCAACTTGCTGAGCAAAGCCTATTCTTTTCTTGTCTTCCTCAGAGAAACCCAGCATGCGGACCATCAGATCCAGAACCTGGCGATCTCTAAGTTCAGCTAGAAGTCCATGTCCATTTAAAACAGGAAACCCTGATAAAACAAAGTCATCCACCTAGAACAAAGTTACCTCTTTGCTGTGATTTCTCTGAAAATAGGTCACCAGTAGTTTGATCACGATCCGCCTGCCAACAAAATTAATTGAACATCATAATTGTGGATTCCATAACTGAAAAAACAGGGAGAATTGCATTTTAATCAAGTCTGCACTATTGAGGCACAGGTGATCGTCCAGATCCGTCTAAATGGCAAAAGTCAAACTTGTGCACATGAACCAAAACTGACAAGCATTCATTTCCCCAGTTGATTTTAGAATAAACACGACACTCGTTTTTAGGTTGACCAGCCTAGATATGCATACAACAATAATGAAAGCATTGCTAGAATTTCTCCGGTGCATTTAATACCTAATATACAACCCATGATTCGTAATCCAGTCCATGAAGCCCAGCCGAATCTTAATTTATTTAATAAAGGATACCACAACAGAAGGTATAAAATATGGAACGCATTACTTTCATGGTTGACATTGCAAGACTATCTGCAGATTTAACACTGCAAAGAAATAAAGATGAGAAACAGAAACAGGTGCAGCAAGGAACAAGACGTTACTTCCTTGGTCATAAGGGTTTTACCTGTCAACAAAGTAATCAGAATCCATTGACATCCTACTAAGTCTTGTCATGCTCTGCTCCAGGCCACGACGCAGTTTTAAATTGTCTTCCTCGACCTTTTGTACTGTATGTTTTCCCTCTAATAACAACCTTTCAGCATGCGAAAGCTTAGCCAATAATTCTTCTTTTTCCCGCTTTGATATCTCCATCCTTTGGTTTGCATCCTAAGTAACAAATTGCAATGTGAAATCAGAATGCACTAACCAAGATGAACAGCATTTTACAGAAGTATGTTTAGGAAGAACTAGCAATATTCCACAACACATTTTTCCTTTCAATAAATGAAAATTTGAAACATGCAGTTTTTTTATAACCTAAGCTAGATCCGTCCAAACTGCCTAGGTCATAGAAAAGTTCAATCTGCCATCGTTTCAGCATGAGCTCATTTATGGGGTGTTATTTCATGCTCTGGTAGTGTGATAGTTGGTGAACTCAGAGGTCAGAACTGTTGCCGTATGCTAAAAATATTTAACCATGAAAACTGCAGGACACACTGTAGATAGGTCATCATACCAAAATAAAATTGGTTGAATAATCCTAACTGACGATCATGGAAATTTTCTTTCCTCAATTCGGACAGTGGGCTATTTCATTTTTCAGATGTCCACTAGATGTCTCACATGTCCACTAGATGTCCACCAATCAACTAAACAGATTATCAAGTCAATGTATGTGTTGGCTTATGATCCATCTAGATTGGGGATAACAATTCGATGGTTTAAACTGTGTTACTTGTATGCCACATCCAACTAAGTTGTTCAACAAGACTGTAAGATCGAAGAAAATGCCAGGTGAATGGAGGAAAAGTACCATGATACCTAAGAATAAAGGAGACACGCAGAGCTGCACTAACTATTGTAGGATTGAACTTATGAACCATACTATGAAACTTTGGGAGAGTGATTGAGCAAAGATGGTGGCAGGAGATGACTGTATCAGAAAATCAATTTGGTTTCATAGCTGGGAGGTCTACCACTGAGAAACTATTTTCCTAAGCCATTTGATAAAAACTTATTTTCAGCACTTAGCACTGAAATTTGATATTTTCAGTGATTTTAACTGATTCAAATCATTCAGCAAATCCAACTTATTGAGAGCTTAAATTAATTTTCACTGAAAATATGGGTCTTTTTTTCAGCTCCCTCCCTTCACTTAAGGCTGAAGGCTGCATACTGAAAGTGGTGGTGCATTAAAATTTCTTTTCACTTTTGACGAAAATATTCCTAAAATTATTTCAAAATTACAATTCAATACTTCAATTGATTTTCAAAGCTTATTTTTCAGTTTACCAAATGGCACCTTCAAAAATTGATGAAAAATATAAGGAAAGGAAGGATCTCTATATGATCTTTATTAACTTAGATAAAGCATACGATAGGGTCCCAGGAAAACAAGGTATTCAATAATGGTAATGGTAACCATAGCGGTTGTCATTACCGTTATGATACACGCCATAATTGCTGTTACAGACAATTTTATATATAAAAAAGCCACACACACACACACACACACACACAAAGATATATATATATATAGGGTCAGATGGCCCCCATAGAAAGATACCGATATTGCCAAGAAGCAAGCTTCCTTTCTAGAACCTGGTACCAAAGATGCTTAGCCATCTTTCTGATAGACAAGGGGAGCCCTAAATAAGTCGATGGGAAAGACCTGGATTTGCAAGCAAAAATACTTGCCAAGCGGTGAAGCTCGCCATCACAAACGTTTATCCCCCAAAGCTCAAATTTAGTCACATTAATCTTCAAACACAACACAGCTTCGAAGCAAACAATTAATTTACAAAGATTATCCACTAAGGGAATCTCTGCATCATAGAAAAGAAGCGTGTCATCGGCATACTGAAGATGACTGATCTGACAACCATTCGCCGAGGTCTTGAACCCACTGAAAAGCACATTTTCCTCTCCTTTCCGAAGCATTCTACTGAAAGCCTCCTCAATAACCACGAACAAATAAGGGGATAAGGGATCTCCCTGTCTAGTACCTCTAGTTGCCTTGAAAAAAACCTTCGGCAAGCCATTGACCAAAACAGGAAAAGACACAGATTGAACACAAGCCTTCATCCAGCTTCTCCACTTGGGGCCACATCCCAATCTTCCAAGCATAAGTCTAGTAAATCCCAATCTACGTGATCGTACGCCTTCTCCATATCCAACTTAAACACTATGCCGCTTTTCTTCTCCTTGAATCTTGAATCAATACATTCATGGGCTATGAGTGCACTGTCCAAGATCTGTCTGCCTGCTACAAAAGCACCCTGGTCCCTGAGCGTCTGAAATAACCTTAGCAAGAACACTTTTGAACTGAATAGCAAGAATCTTGGCCAACAGTTTGTAAGGACCACCTATAAGGCTAATTGGCCTAAAATCTTTGAGTTGAGCTGCCCCTTCAACTTTAGGGATGAGAACGACAAATGAAGCCCCAAGCTCTTTAGATAAACGGCTGAGACAATAGAATTCCTCTAGGTAATACATAACATCGATCTTTAAATATGCCAAAACTTCTGATAAAATAACATAGGGAATCTGTCGGGGCATCTCCACACATAGAACCCAAGGCCGCACAAGCCTCTTCCTCCAAAAAAGGCACTTCTAAGAAAGAAGCATCGGCAGAGGGAAGCTGCAAGAAATCAATACTCTTCAATCTCGGCCACTTCCAATTCTCCCCTGAAAGAAGGCTGGAATAAAACTGAACAATGGCATCACAGACATCGTCGATCTGAAAGCCATGCAACCTCAAACCTAAAAGGTTTGGGACCCCAATTGTCTTCTGGCACTTCGAGGACTATAGAGCGATGATTGGATGCAATCCTTGGCAGACCCCGCTAACTAGCTAAAGGGAAACAATCTACCCAATTTGAGGAAATCAGAAACATGTCCAACCTTGACAATATCACCTCCGTTTGCCCATTACACCACGTGTATTTGGCACCCCCAAGGGGCAGATCAACCAACTCGTGCCCCGGCAGCCACCCAGTTTGAAAATTTTCTCATACTCGAAGTCACTCTACTACCCCTAGACTTTTCCACCTCTGTCGAACGATGTTGAGTTCCTCTCAAAATATTTTTTTTAAAAAAATGTAACAGCCCAATAATGGACAATTACAGGCCATTTTTCCATAACAGACATTATGGTCCATAATGCGTAATGCTCCCCACTGTTACCGTTACAAAATGGTCGTAACATAACCATTTTTTGATACCTTGCTAAAGAGTTAATTTGGTGGGTGTTGGGAAAGAAAGGAGTTACAAGAGGATATATTGACATGATTAAATATATGAATGAGGGAGCAGTAACAAATGTGAGGACCACTAAGTGAGTTCCCAATTACTGAAAGCTTGCACCAAGGGTTGGCATTGAGCATGTACCTTTCTGCATTGGTTGTGGATGAGTTAATGAGACATTTGCAGGAAAAGATTCCATGATGTATGTTGTTTGTAGATGGCATAGTTTTGATTAACAAGACAAGGGACGGTGTAAACACAAAGTCATATTTATAGAGAGGTGCTTTAGAATCTAGAGGATTTAAAATTAGTTAAGACTTAAACAGAGCACATGAAGTGCAATTTTAGTAACAAGAGGAGTGAAAACAAGGAATTAGTTAAGATTGTTGACCAAGAAGTTTCCCAAAATGACCAAATGAAATACCTTGGGTCAGTAATTCATGAAAGTTGAGAGATTGAGAAGGATGTTGCCCATAGAATTTAAGATGCGTGGAAGAAATGGAGATGTGCCTCTGGAGTTTAATGTGATCATCATGTACCCGTCTAACCAAAAGAGATTTTATAGCATAGCTATAAGACCAGCCATGCTTTACAGGACAGAATGTTGGGCAGTTGCAGTGAAGGAACAGCATGTTCATGGAATGAGTTTAGCTGAAATGAGGATGTTGAGATAGATGAGTGGCAGGACAAAGGCACTCTACAGCAGGCTGACTGTTTTCTACCATTCTCTGTTCTAGTCTACCGGTCTGGCTGGTTCAATTTTGAGTCCCTCTCCTACCAGCTGACTAACTTCTTTATTCAGCGACTTTGTGTTTGGTCAAGCCTGCGAACTCTCGGCAACAGTCCTTTTTTCCCTCAATATAACTTCCAATCTAGCCATAAAGAGCCTCCTCCCCTGCAGCTGACAAGCTGGTTGGAGGAAATAGTTAGATCTCATTCCGTCTTGCAAAGTGTTTGTTTTAAAATGAAGTTAGTGCTTTTCTATCTTCTGCCCCCCGTCTGTGTGCTGACCAATAGGGCAAATATCACATTGCACTCACTTCCGACCCACCATGGGACCGGCACGAACATTTGCAATGCTTCATTGTACTAATCTACATAAGCTATAATCATGAAATAAAAATGGAAATAATAAACTATCACATGCCAATTGTGATTTGTCAATTTTAGGCAATGGGTGTAAAAATATTTATGTTGCTTGTAGCCACATTCAACTAACAGAGGATACCGGAAGAAGAAAAAAAATATGAGAAGGAAGCTACCACAATGCCTAACAAAGCAAATGCATGAAGTATGGTATTAACCTATTAACTTACAAAATGCCTACTCCAAATCATATTGAAATATGAGACTCTATGAACATACCTTTAATAGCTCAGAAAGTTTAGCTGTTTCTTCTCTTGCCACAGCCAAATCTCTTCCCAGGCGTTCCTATTGTTGGACATCCATGTAAAGATTAATATCAAGAATCATAATTTAAACCCCGTAGATGGTTTAGAGATCCCAACCAGTCCAAAACGAAAGATGATAGTAATGTAAGGTTTACCTTTGCTTCACTTTCAGCATAATACTGGCCTAGAGCAGTCTGAAGATTCAACAGTTCGATATTTTTCGAATCAATTATGCTAGTACAGCTTGCAAGTTTGTTCTTTAGGTCATTGATTATTTCATTCAACTTCTGAATTTCATCACTGTTGACCCTCTTAATCTCCTCCTGACTTGATATTGCCTGCTTCAGAGATTTCTCCAAACGTAATATCTGAGCCTTTTGATGTTCAGAATTTGCTCGAAGTTCCTCAATGATTTTGCTGTCCTCATCCATCTTATCTGATTCTTCAAGTTCCTAGACAATACCGTAGTATAGAAGAAACCATCTTCAATTGACTGCAGAATATTTGAAAGAAAAAATAAATAAAATTCACTTAAGTGTACATGCCAGTTCCACAAAGCATCTGCATATGCTTTATCAGAGTGATACGTATGGAAAACAGAGAAGTTCAAAATTGCACAATAAAGGAAAAAAGTTGATCTTTCTGTGATACCTTTTTAGCTTAATATGAAACCAAAACCATACCTTTGGGAAAATGCGAGTAAATCTCCTGTTTTCTCCCTCCTAACTAGAATTTTCTTTGTTATAAAAAAAAGACACGTGTAGAATTCCTGGATAATCCATGACATGAATTCAGAATGATTGAATCTTGGTAAAAATATGCATCAAGTGGCATGGTTCTTCTCCTTCTTATTTTGCTTATACATGTGGAAGAAGCAGGTACAGACATGGAAGTAAAATGGGTGTCTGTGGCATGACAAAGATGGCGACTCGCTATTCTAGCTTCTCCTTTGAGAAGTGATTTTTCATTGATTCAGTTTCCCTCTTCACCAAATTAGTCATCTTTACTCTTTATATTAAATTACTAGCAACACCCAACAAGAGGAAGAATATAGTTTCTACTTGTTGAGTGGCCCATTTTCTCGATAAACAAGGCAGGCAAGTGGTAGAAGTAACAACTAAACATCACAGGTGTTGTGAGGTCGAGCTGTTAGATGCTCAGTTTTGATGCAGGAATACATACTGCCACTGAAGTAGGGCCCACGTGAAGCTGCATCCTGTGTGATGGGCAGGTCAGGCCATCAAATTTATCCAGAGGCCTGGCTGATGGTTTCGATCACCTCATGAGCCCCATATCTGAATTTGAATGACCCAAACAGCATGTGACCCATACATTTCTAATACGCTTCTAGGCTAAACAATAGCCTTCTAAAGGCCGTAGAGTTGAATCAGTGACCCATTGTAGTTGTTTCTTTATTTAATTGTTTATTTATTTGCATTGGACAGCAAGTAGTTGGATTGTATAGGTTTCCTAAAATATATTCAGATAAATTTCCCTTTACTTGCTGAAAGTCTTAATTGGACTTTTAGGTTTTTTTTGGAGGCCTTACATTAGAACCAAGAGGAATACTATTATTAAAATTTAAAAAAAATAATAATAATAATAATAATAATTACTTTAAAAAAAAAAAAAAGGAAAAAGAAAAGAAAAGTTATTTGCTTAGTTTTTAACCCTGCAACTGGGTTATCTTCGTGAGCAATTCTCCTGCAGTGGTGGAACTCCAGCTTGAAGGTGTAGGAATGGAGAGATTTCAGTTATATTTCCTGTGTGTTAAGTATTGGAGATTTGTACCCGCTGATCGCTTCCAGATTCTACTCTTGGATTCCAGTTAAGTATCTAAACCAATCTCAGAATGAAAATTGAGCCTTGAATTGATTTTCAGGTTTAGTTCTCCATCAAGTTTTTTGGCCCTAATCAAACTAGACAGAAACAGCAACAATCACTATTGGAGCTAACAGCAGCAGAAGAGAGATCAGGCAATAACTACTAACAATTAACAACAAACATCAGTGTGTGAATATGGGAGAAAGCTTACATCTCCAGCATGGCTTGGAGGGCTCCAACTCTTCACTTTCTTTTCTGATTCAAAACCGCTTACATTTCTTATAGCACGTAATCAGATCATGTGTGAAGCTGGCAATACAATCACCATCACCAATATTATGAGAAGTTGATGTGGATTCTTGTTCCTGTTAATTAACGTCACCGAAAGGAAAAAGCTTTCATTCCCATGTCTACCAGAGGCAAGTTAAAGATTCACAGCCCTCGCCAATGCCCTAACCATGATATGGTGGTGTTTACGATCTAACAGGTTTCAAAGAGTTCGGAACATAATCCAGACAGAGCCTCCACATTATAGGAATGCTCCAATAATTTATATGTACATCATATACAAGCGTTGCATTTACAGACAGATACAAGATTCACATTTTCCATCAAAATAATCCCAAATTTTTATGAGTATTGAACAGGCACCAGTGAACATCACATCTTACTAATTGACTGACAACATTAGAAAATGGAATCAAAACAAAAGCTGCCTACATCAAAGAAATTCTACCTTATCCAACAGGTGCTGCTTGAGTCGGGCCAATTCCTGCAATGCCTTGTCCCTTTCTCGGCAGGCATCCTTCAAAGCTTTTGTCAATGATAGCACTGACTGTGACATGTCTTCTTTCCCAAGCAAATTTTCAGATGCATGTGCCTTCAAGGTATAACAAGGGGCAGTGTATAAGTACACGAACATTATAACTTTGCAGATCAGAAAGATGGATCCTCAAGTTCCACTCCTGCTGGAGGCCAAATCATGACACACACAAGTTCTTGCTTCTGAGAACCTGATAGGGAAGGGATGTCTTCCCTCATGTCAATTTTGAGAGAGGCAGTTTGGCATTTCTACAAATAAGAGCTTATTTGTTTTTTCCTTAAAAAATGAGTTTTTTTTTTTTTCAAAAAAGGATTGTTTGGTAATAGTCTAATTTTACATCCAACTAAGACATAAGCGGTTTTACCTCTTAATTCTTTAGGTATGGAGTTTTTTTTTTTTTTAAAGAGCAGAGCTTAGGTAGACATTTTAGGGCTTTTTTTGGAACAAGTTTGTCCCATAACTTTTTTTAAAATTCCCATTTTGTCCTCCTCTTTATAATCTCTTCCGTCACATCAAAGGTAGGCCCACATGATAGATGGTCCACATCAAAGGTGGGACTCACATGATGGATGGTGGACATTGAAGGTGGGCCCACATTAGCCCACATGGATGGTTGACATCAAAGGTGGGCCCACATGATGAACAACCCATATTGAAGGTGAGGCCCCACACAATCGAACATCAAACGTGACCCAATAATGGATGGTTCACATCAATGGTTGGCCCTAGATGATGGATGGGCCACATTAAAGTGTGGCCCTGCATGATGGACAGACCACATCAAGTGGACCCACCTGATGAACGGTCCACATCCAGGGTCTCACATGGTGGACAGCCCATATCCAAGGTGGCCGAACATGATCCACATCAAAGGTGCGCCCCACATGAAGGACGATGGACGTGAAAAGTGGACCACACATGATGGATGACCCACATCAAAGGTGGGCCCACATGATGGATGGTCCACATCAAAGCTGGGCTGATGGATGGTGGACATCTAAGGTAGGCCCATGATGGACGATGCACATCAAAGGTGGGTCCCACCTTTGGTTGCCCATTCTTCTTGATTGGATTATTTTAGCCGCCATGGTGAGTTTCACAACATCAGCATTTTAGAGCTGCGAATCTTGGGCCCCAGTTATACAAACTGAAAGGCTGAACATATTCTACAACCTTTCAGCCCAAACATTGTACGATATCTCTTAACATATTCCACATAAAGCAATCTTGCAGCAAAATGGTAAAACAAACATCACATTCGAAAAGAAACAAAGAAACAAATTGCACATACATGTACCAAACAATGTTGTCAAAATTGTTATCATATCACAAATCATAATAGAGGTTGAATCGTATCGAATTGCAAATCTTATCATAAATCATAAGATTTTTTAAGATTTTCTTAAAATTTTGAAAAATATATGAAAAATACAAATAAATCAGAAAAAAAAAAAAAAAAAAACATCAATCCTCCTTTTCCCATTAATATGCACCAAGTAATACCTTGTTATGATAGTGTTAAAAGATTATTATCTTCCCTTTATTTTTTGGTCTTTCAAGAAATTTCCCTTAAAACACATATAAGGATCTTTTAATAATTTATATTCTTCTTACCTTTCTTGAATGTAGAATCGCATTGGAAAAGCGGCATTTGATATTGTAGACTGACAAAAAAAAAAGGGATATTTTGATTTCTAAACATCATTCCACAATACGTACAAGTCAACATAACTGTAACCATCCATAAAAACATTCCAGATAAGTCATACATCAATTTGATGTTTCAACCAATTAAGAAGTAAGAAATAATAATAATATTATTATTATTAATAAAGCTCCATGATTATACATTAAAGAGAATATACATCATTTAGTCTCGTATAAAGAACAAAAATAATAATTTACCTTTTCTAAACAATTCTTCCCACCAATTTAAAAACATGAAATGAAAGCTTGGTGAAGCTTAAAATAGAAGAGAATGAGTATGATTTGAATCGTAAATCGTAGGATTCAAATCTTAGAATCATTGGATCCATGTTAAAAGGGATTCAAATCTTTTGGCTTAAGATTCAACTCAAATAGTATATCATAAATTGCAAATTGTAGGATGTTGACAACATTGGTACCAAACCGTAAGGTTATAAGACTTTTTTTAATGGGACTGTAAGGTTGTAAATACTTACGAATGAAAGACTGGAACTTCACAGCCAATATATGTAATAACAATTAAACTAGCTGTTTGTACACTGTAGATAATCCACCATAAAGTAAAAAAGAAAAAAATAAATAAAAATACCTCATTTAAATTACTTGAATGCTTATGTGAATCATCTAAATAATTTCCACCATTTGGTTTGTGCTTCATAGACCGTTCCAAAGCAGCCTCAAGATCAACTTTCTCTCTCTACATTAAATGAGAGCTTGTCACACCATATGCAGGATCCCAAACTAATTTAAAAAATATTGAAGGAATAAAAATAACTGGAAGCATACAGAATGCGGCTGAGGTAAAATAGAAGTTGCATGAGAAATACCGATAACAACTGCTACAGATAAAACAAAAGCATACTTCATTCTGGAATGTGCAGAAGTATAAACCTTAAGATTGGCATTCTCCTTCTCTAAGGTCGCAATAACAGTTTTCAAACTACTCTTAGCAGGTTCCTCTGTTTCTTCTTCCAATTCTCTTCTGTTCAACTCAGATTGCAGTCGTTCCATCTCTGATACTTTATCATTCAGTTCGATGCGTAGTTCCTTCATCTCCATAGATGTCTGCCAGTTCAGAAATCTCATAGCAGATATCAAAACGCTAAAAAGGGTAAGAAATTTCATGACTCAAATTGCAGATGCAACATGGTAACATTCTGGCGTCCTGTTGGATGATTTCCTACACGAATTAGAGGACTGATAAAATGCAAAACAAGGAGCTCACATATTTAAGGTCTAAAGTTAATAAGAAACAAGCAAGCAGTTAAAATAAGTCAAGATTGGTTCTATGCCAAGTTACCAACAAACTAATAATGATGAACAGTTTGCACCCATTAGGGACAAAATCCAAAGGATGCATTTTTTATGCTACAAGTAGAACAAATAAAAGGATGAAACTTTAAAAAGTCTTAACAAGTCAAACTGAAAATTGAACACACACTAGGATCCCTGGAATAGTAAAATAATGGATGAATTTGTGTTAGTCAACCACTAACCAATTTCAAGTGCCAGAAAGGATTGAGAATATGCACCCAGGGACCAACTCACAATTACTGTATAAGAAAGTACAACTTACTTTGTCCTTATCCATCTTTAACATATGGAGCTCCTTTTGAGACGATTCATTCAACTTGCTTTCCCCTGTAAAAGGCAGACAATCAAACAACAGAATGTTTATTTTTATTTTATTTTATTTTAAAAGGCAGCACACTCAAAACTTCCATATTGCGCAAACAATACCTTGTAACTTTTGCATTTTCATTGCTAAATTCCCATGTTTCTTAAATTTTATATATATATATATATATATATAGGGAAAAGGTTTTATGCGGTCAAGCTCATGGGAACTTCCCATGAGGTCGAGCTGTGTGGGCCCCACCGTGATGTGTGTTGAACATCTACCCCATCAGTCAGATACACCATTCCATGGTGGGCCTAGGGCTTAAAAATCAAGTCAATCCGTGACTTTTGTGGGCCACACCACATACAAAAGTTGAGAGGGGTTACCCCCCATTAAAACATTCATAATAATTTGTTCAGCCCACTGAGAACTGGTTCACAAGTCCTGCCTATCCATTATGTGTGTCCCACTTGGATGAGGGGTCAGACCAAGTTTCAGACGCATCCAAATTT
Organism: Magnolia sinica; assembly: GCF_029962835.1. NCBI lineage: Eukaryota > Viridiplantae > Streptophyta > Magnoliopsida > Magnoliales > Magnoliaceae > Magnolia > Magnolia sinica. The sequence goes on along the minus strand of NC_080575.1, from coordinate 130,166,208 downwards.
CAGGTGGGCCCCACCAAGTGCTTTTATATGTTTTAGTCATGTCTTCACATGATTTTAGATGGTATGGCCCACCTGAGTTCCGTATATGGCTGATTTTTGGGATATCCCATAATTTAAAGGAGACCCATCAAATGCACGGTGTTGATGTACGACACACATCATGGTGACGCCCACACGGCTCGACCTCATGGGAAGTTCCCATGAGCTCAACCGCATAGAACCTTTTCCCATATATATATAAGGCAGTGCACTCAAAACTTTCATATTGCTCAAACAGTACCTTGTAACTTTAGCATTGTGTTCGCTAAATTCTCATGTTCCTTTTCAAGTTGTGCCCTTAGTTGTTTTATCTCCAACTCATGATCAGCCCGAATTGCTGCCAAAGCTCTGTTCTCCTCTAGAATATCTGCAAACTCCTACAACACATTCATATATATATCTCATCAAGCCTATCATCAAAGATAAGCATAATAGAAGGAACTATAGGACAATGGAGCAGCAGAAAACATTTTGGGAATATTTCATGCAAAAACTCAAAATGCCAACCTTCAACCGATAACAAAAAATAAGTGACAACAAGTTTAAATATGACAATTTCAGAAACCATCTTAAGCAACAGGGGAGACTACCCAACAAATAAATAAATAAAAAGTAGCTGAAGAACCGTTACAAAAGAAATCCATCATAACATGCATTCATCAACAAGAATGAGAAAGAACCCATTTTACAAGTACCTTCTCACCCCCTTGCAAATTCACAAGTTTCAGCTCCATCTTTCTTTGAACTCCATCGGACTGAGTAGCCTCCACACTACCATTGCTGAACGCATCTTGTTTGGGAAGAATGCCCTTTTGTGTGTGGTTTCCAATATGGCGACTGCTTGCTTGAGTAGTATGCCTTTGCTGCCGGCTAGGCGATTTGTCACCAGTACCCTGATTTCACGCAGAGATTAGCCAAAGGTGTAATATGAAGGCAGCATAACAATACATATCATGAGAGTTTCACAAACCTTGAAGAATTTTAAAGAAAAAGAAATAATCTCACAAGGGAGGATTTGATGGGCACATCAGAGGACCTACTCAGGTGCACCAGAAACAGAGACAGCCACCCACATCAGCACAACTTTCTTTGTGGGTGGGAGATGAGTTCTAGATGGGGCCCACCAGGCCATTTTGAAGACCTCACATGCATTGGACGTGCATCAAGAAGACCCCACTTTGGGATGATGCATGTGGATTGCTTAGGAGACCATTTTAGTCATAGGATTTCTATTTCGTGTCAATCCGACCATTGGATCTTGTCGATCAGGCCATCAGGTCATCAAATCTTTTAGATATAGACCCCTTGGACTCTGATTTTGCTTTCTTTATGTTTTTTTTATTATTATTTTTAGGATTTATTTCATTATTGAGATGATAATGAATGTTTTAGTTTTCTTATTTTGGATGATGGGCTATTTTACTTAAGTGAGTGGCATATTTGTAATTATTTTAAATTTTTACTTCCGAATTTTTAATTATAAAAGCACAGAGGGGGGTGGAGTTCCAACCTCAGTGGTGTTATTGAGAAGAAAGAAAAAAAATAAATAAATAAATAACTCTCTTGTGTGAATGAATTTCCATCCTTGTGTTTTATGGTTTGTGAGAAACCCTCCCTCTTCCAATTTAATTGTGAAAGGGTAGAAGCTTGTTTGGTAATGAATTCTCCCAAGTACATCCTTCTTCTTTCTCTTCTTCGAGAGGTATTCTTCTTCTTTTCTTGTCTTCCTTTTTTCTCTTCTATTACAACCTTCTAAACCCTAGATCTTTTGAATCCCTAAAAACTTCATTCCTAAATGAATCCAAAACCCTAATGAAAATCTGATTTTTATTTTTATTTTTTTTGTGAAACTTTTCCCAAACCAGAATTTTGCTTGCATCATTATCTATCCACATGTTTGTTGCACTACCCACGCTAGATTGGAAGTCCCTACTTCCAAGTGGGCCAATCTTGAACTATTTTATATTTTTGTGCACCGCGTATGTGAAACGATTTTCATGTTATAAATCTGAATTTCCGAATCTACTATGAGGATATGTTTGATTTTACATGTTAATTGCTTAAATTAATGTGTAATTGGTCTCTCATCTTGCATCCTAGCATAGTTTCCATCATCCTACATCAGGATTAGGAGGGGAGAAATGAAGTAAAAATAGAGAGTAATTTTTTTTCATGAGGCGGGCACTAGGACCCTCATGATAAGTCTATTAGAAACGGACACAAGAAGCTGAGAGAAAAGATTACAAGTTGAAAGAAATTTGGTTCCGGCAAGGTTACAATTTATTTTGGAGAGAAAGCTAACACATTGCCTTCTTCCATAATCTTTAAAGATTGGAGTGAGTCAATCTTAGAGATGATCAGCATAATGGCCCAAGGGCGAGCACTTGAGCAATATCTGGACAGCCAGATGGGAGTGAAATTCAACCCATAATCGATTGAAACCGCATGTGCAACATGCTTCATGGATTCCCCAAATATCACATCAGGGTGGATTCCATCAATGTGGATGTAGGAGAGAACTCAAATTCATAGTATCACACATCTTTCTTTCTTTCCTTTTTTTCCTTGAGAGTATCGTTGAGGGCTAAAGTATCTTAATGCATGGTGGTAAGCTGCCAAATAAACTCTTCAGCATTAAACCAAGGCAAGTGATGGGTTTAGGTGTGGGCGACGTGGCGCTAGAGAGAGTTAATTAACATATGTTTACTAGATTGGTAAAATGTGACTTAAATGTACAAGGAGACCATTGGATAATTTTACTAATTTGCCTCTCTAAGGTTGCCCTACCCTAAAGAAGTTTGGATTTATGACATGTTATAGGTTGGATAGTTTGAGATTTAGTGGTAATTGGGCAGTCTTTAGTTATGGAAGGTTTCTTATTAAAAGGGCGAAGGCCCTCGATTAAGTATCCTAGGACTTGATTTAAGGGTGTGGATTGGGAATTGAGCTGTTTGAACTTTGAAGGTTAATTCAAGTCCGTTTCATGTTGTAAAGGGTTTTCGTAGGGTTGCCACTGGAGCTAATTTGGTTGTGAAAAATGCCACAATCTTAGATGGTTTGAACAGGTAGGCTGTAATTTCACGAGGAACTAAGTGGGGGATGTTGCAAAGGGAATGACATTTTCAAGTCCAAAAGGGATAGATCAAGTTATATTTGTCAAATTGGTCAAATTAGACTGATTAGGTTTCTGATTTCATAGGGGTCACAAAGGTCACATTCAAACTTGTTCCATGAACATGCTTTTCTTACCAGAAAAACTTCATTAATTTGGACCGCAACTTTGCGCCTGATGGACAAGCATCGATATTCACTTGAAATATGTAGGTTTAAATTAGGGTATTTTCAGAAATTACAGGTTTCATCCAACCCAAACAATTTTTTGAGTTTCGAGCATAGCTCAATGCTCAAAAACTAGAATGGGGTGAACTCAGGCTTGTTGGAAAGCTGACAATTATGCCCTAAAACATGTCATAGGTTTGATAACTTCAGCTCTTAAAGTGACTCATGAAAAAATTCCCAGAAGCTCAGTTGCGTTTTCTGGAAAAAGTTATAGATGGATAGGTTCGTGTCAGGTTCTACAAATGTTGATTATCTGGAGGTCTTTCAGCTATCTCCTTGATATATGGAAAATTATACAAGGTCCTCGTTTTCTATGATATGAATTAGCATCCTCCATGAATCTCATAAGAACACGACCTACAAGATTGACTCTAATTCTAACTAGTCCAAATGATCGATTCAATTCATTTGAACTATGAGCCAACAATGTTGTGCATATAATGCAGGGGCATTTTCACACCGGGCTCGAGTGGGGTTGCCTGTGAGATGCGGGGGCACACTCGGGGTGGGCGGGACCCACGGAGGAGGTCTCGTGTTCGAGACTCCTCACAGGGGGTGATTAATGCGCATTTCACACCGGGCTCGAGTGGGATAGCCTGTGGGATGTGGGGACACACTCGGGTTGGGCGGCCCATGTGAGGCGGTACCCATGTGACTTGGGGCCCATGAGAGGGGTTCGGCCGAGGTCCTAACCCATGAGATGTGGAGCCTGGGCTATGAGATAAAGAGATTAATTCGCCATGCTCTAACAGTTCGAGCTTTTAGAGCAAGTGGCTAATTGTCCTGCATCAGCATGGCATAACATTGATGAAAGGTACTGTGAGGAGAAGAACAGGTGCCAGGTGCTACACAAAGCTGAAATTAAGGGACGAGGGAAGGGTTGTAGGCATGTAGAATCATAAGAAAAATATAAGCACATTTTTATGAGATGAACTTGCAAAGAAATTAATATTATATATTGTAGCAATTCAAACTGAAAAATATGAAGCGCATGCAAAGAAACATGAATTCATATGTGGCATAGCCAGAAGAAACTCCAACTGAACTCCTTTGACATTGAAAACATAACTGCCAGTGCCACCCATGGACACCAGGTGTCTCACACAAGCATGTGAGAATAAATTATTGAGCCAATTGAAAAAACTTATCAAGCAATGAAGGATAAATATACCATTCAGAAATCACCTTGTGCACACTTGAATTATTTATCGATGTCCTGAGGCTTTCATTTCTTGATGCATAACCAACGGCATTTGTAGCTGCCAAATTTTTCCTCAACAAGCCATTTTCTTCATTCAATCTAGAAAGTTCTTCCTGCCAAGGATAAGCAAAATAAATAAGATGTTAAGAGCACTACTTAAATCAACAAATGATGAACATATTGACTAAGCAACAAAACCAATCATATTGCAATGGGAATTGCTGAGGTGCTAAATTGATTATGAGGTATAGCAGTAATACAGCAAGTAAAAACTCGTGAATAGAAATTTTTGACAGAAAAAATAATAATAATAATAATAATAATAAATAATAATAAATAAATAATAAAAAAATCATTCTTGAAGTATGTTTAATGGTTGGAATCCGTCAGATTATAACACAACAGGAAAGTGGGCAAAAATGACTTCTGCAAGAAAATGTCTAGGGGAAATCAGTAGTTACTAATGCAAACATTGTTTAGTAGGAAATTAATTCTTTAAAATAAATTCTAATTGAAATTCACACGTCATGATCATGTATGTCCCAATCTTGTTAGTTAGTATCAATGACCAATTAATTTTACTAGTTGAACATGCTATAAGAATAAAACCTGCTGGTATTTTCTGTATTTTGCAATTCTTTCTAAAGCCAATTTTACAACTTGAGTCTGCCATTGTTCTAGAGCTTTGTGAAGGCACAGCCAGGCCACTAGGTAAGATTATATAGTTGAAACTTGAAAGCAACCCTCATAAAGAATATGCCTCCATGGGATCAATAAGGCATGTTTTGAAGGAACTTAGAGCCTGAATTGTGGACACAAATTCAGATCCATGGAATAAAAGGTAGCAGATATAACTCTCAAATGTTAGTGGACAACTCTGCTACAATCATCCAAGTTTGTCCAAGTTAACCATGACCTGTAAAACACCACCTTGGTAATCTTAAGCTACCACTTCCATGTTTATTATTATTTCGTCTCACAAGGAATCTGAATTAGAAAGAATGTATGCATACATGATACACCCAGTATTTTAAGTATTGACGATATCGGACGATATATCCCACAATATATCTTGTATTTCACCCGTGCGATACGAAACGCATAAGTAGTGGGATATATCCCACATGTTCGATCCGGTAAGCATTTTCAATTTTCGATCCTCTTTTCTGTAAATCATGTTAAATCAATGTCGAATTGTTACAAATCCCTGATTTTTCATGTTTTGCATAAAAAATCATGGACTGGGAGCTTTGATTTCAAGATTTGGAGGAGATGGGCCAAGTTTTGGAAAAATGAAAAAAAAAAATCAAAATTTCCCAATTTCTCACAAATCGGTTGCAATCTTTGTGTCCAAACATAAAATCAAACATGTATGGAACCTGATCTGGTGATTCTTCTTTTGCTTTTGAATGTATTGTTTGTGTTTCCACACATATTCTTACATTTATAAATTAATATGATTAGACTATGAATATAGTTGCATCAATTCAATTAGACAGTGCATAGATCATGACCCCATACAAAGAAAACCCATTATGTGCACTTGTTTTTTGCAATGTTTTGATTTATAAGTGTGCATTGATGTCTTTTTTAACAATCACTAAAGTTTCGTTGAAAAATTCGACCAATTTCCCAATGTTTCCACATGTTTCCAACAACTGCGATACATGACACGATACAACCAATATTTCCCATTCGATAACCGATACATATCCATATCCTTAGGATGCGATACGTAGCACGATGCCGATATTTCAAACATTGCTTACACCCATGAGTTCAGGACATGTCAATTCAAATGGAACAATGACATCATAAATTTTAAACACGAAAGAAAACAAAGCCTGGAAGCTGCTACCGTACCTCTTTCTCCTTAAGTATAGCTGCATAATTGACTGACAATGCCTTAATTTCAGCCTCGGATGTTTGAAGCCTCTGAATTTCTGCTTTGTATTGCTCAATCTACAACGACAAGCATGGATCACACACTCGAAAAAGGCATGTCTTTGACCATAAATGGTCCAATGATAGCTAAAATAGATTTTAAGCAAGACAATATGCATCTAAAAAGAACAAAAGACCACATTACTATTGTCTGGAAAGTCAACCTGAGACATCATCCTTCCCCAATGTCGCAAAATTAGAAACTTAAACCACTTATCAGTTATCATTTAGAACTGAATTGTACAATCCAGCAACAAATACACTCTAAAAACCTCCCTACAGACTCACAAAATGCTCCAAAATCCTTGAAAACTTCACAAATGCTTAGCATGGCAAGTAGAAGAGAGAAGGTGAAAGAAGGGAAGTGAGGTGCTTAGAATATATTTCTTCTTATATTAATGCATATACTTATATTTCCTCTTATATGGATGCATATAGCTGTAGAATTGAGGGTGCACATGCATAGGCTGTGTGGCTACAAGTGTACATGCAAATAGTTGCAAGCTGCAAATATAGATGAGAAACATAGTAGCCAGTTGTAAATACTGAATATGTTCATAGTTGTATAGCTGTGAGTATACATGCCCAGAATAGTATCTAGTTGTATAATGTTGATAATTGTATAACTGTGAGTATACATGCCCAAAATAGTATACAGTTGTATAACTGTGAGTATACATGCCCAAAATAGTATCCAGTTGTATAATGTTGATAGTTGTATAGCTGTGAGTATACGTTCCCAAAATAGTATCCAGCTGTACAAGTACTGCATACGTAGGATAAAAAGTCCAAATCAACTAGATTTCCTTATATATCATCTGTAAGATACTAAAACACAATCATATGACTGTATATACAGCTGTGTGACTATATATTCGCATTAAATACTTAATATGCACTATGAAATACCCTAATATGAATGGACTATAGGGACCCGTATATCCAATTGGATTCCATCAATCATGGAACGTGCTCACGAAAGGCCTGATGTACGGCCTCAATGCATCAATTCCCTCTGCTTAAAGAAACTAATCCTCGAGTTGATAGGCAGTTGCAATCCATAGCAGCATTCTGTCTTTATAGCACGCTTCTCTCTGGCTCTGGCAGCAATTGATGATAGAGGCCCAGCCATCAAACTGACTCAATCTTCCTTGGGGTCCAGATCGTTGACGTGACGTGCCTTCTGCTTCACCATGAATATTTGATATGGCCAAGCCAATCATGGTAGGGGTTTGACCAGTACAACAATCTCAACACTCCTTGTCAGGACTTACCATTCTGACAATTAATTTATTCGTCACTTCTTCGGTTACCTCAATTGTCCATCCACTAGTAAATGTTGCGGATTGGTCCATCAACCCATCAATGTTTCTTCTGTTCAACAGATCCTTCATCTGATCTGACCATTAATCCATCCACAACCACAGGTCCATCAGTCAATCCAACAGTGGAAACATCTTGTATCGCAATACTCTCCATCGATTTCCCGATCCAACGATGGATCCATCCATCAATTTGATTGACTCATCAACTTTTATCATCCCTTCCTGTAGTCTATTGAAATTTTACCTGATTTCTTTCATCTCCTCCCGTATCTTATCAATCTTCTTCCATTTCGCATCTGACTTGCTACTACAAGACCTTGCCTCTGAGTAACCGCCATGGTTGCGTGAAAAGTTATAAGGGGTGAAACACCGATATGGCTCACCTAATAATCATAGATATATGCGGATTAAGGGAATGGAAAGATGGACAAGAACGATTATAATAGGCATGGCATGGTTCTGAATATCGGTATCGAAGGGTGTATCAGCCCAGCCAAAAAACAATACAATATAGGCATCACGTATTGGTTGATGCCTGTATCAAACCACATCAGTCAAAGTATTTGTTCACTGCAAATAAGGAAAAAAATCCAACGGAAGGGAGGGAGGGAGAGAGAGAGACTATCATTTTTATTTTTATTTTTTTGCATTTTGAACATGTATATAGTGGTGTGTCATACCACCTTTGATAAGAATGCTGTTTGTCGTCTTGACTAGTTGAAAGTCAACCAAATAGGCCCTAATTGAACAAAAATCAAGCACGATATGGTGAATTAAGGCTCATCGCATTGAAATACAACAAAAAGAAAAAGAAAACAATAAAAAGAAAGTGATGGTTTACCCTTTTTCTGATTTTCCCGATAATGATCTTTTTTCGTTTTATAATGAATGGCTCTTTAGTAAATAGAACAGACAAAAAGTGGTGGCTCTCAAAAATGACTGACACCCCCCTCAAGCAAAAAACACCCTACTCACAATACAGACACAATTACATAACACAACTTAAGAGACAATGTACAGAAAAAAAAAAAAAAAAAATTTCCAAAAGACCCTAGATCTCTGTGAGGAAATGAAGTTGATCCAGATTCCAGGCCTAAATGGCACAGCCACTGACCGCTCACCTGGCCATCCATGCAAATCCCCGTGGCTGACTCCCTCCTTGGCCAATGAATCAGCCTTGTCATTTGCAAATCAAAGAACATGATCCACCTCAACAGATCCCTTTAAATCACTAATTAGCCTTGATAGGGGCCAGCCACTTGCTATAGCCCCTCCCATCTAGCCAACGTCAGCCCAGGTTGCAAACCATATCAACAACTGATTTGCACATTACCCCACTCTATTGTCAGCTTTAGAATGACAATGACGAGCTCGTCTCTTCCTTCAAAAATTGCAGCTATTCTTTCCTGCCACAATGCCTAAAAGGAAGCCTTGAGGATTAATGTCCACAATATCTTACTGCCCAGGCCTCAAGTCCCCAACCTCAAACAGTTCCAAATAGTACCGCCCACAACGCAGTGCAACAACAACCGTCTCCTCTTCCCTCTTGCACATCTCACATATATTTGGAAAAAATATCCTAGAAGCATGGCTAGTTTTTCTGATTGGGTCGGGTGGCACGAGTTACTGGATTTGCCTTTGGGAGGGGCCAAATTCACCTGGTCTAATGGTTAGGAGGATCCTATATTGGCTCGGGTAGACAGATTTCTTGTATCTACAAACTAGGTTGAAAAATTCCCCTTGGTCAATCCCTGTGGGAACTAGGGCCCCAAACTCTTCAGATTTGAAAAAGCTTGGTTGGAAGTGGATGGCTTTGACTGGTTGATTGTTGATTGGTGGTCGTCCTTCACAGTAGAAAGCTATGTTGGTTTCAGGTTACACAGAAAACTAAAGAATTTAAAGAAGAAGATAAGATTATGGAAGGAGGAGTTTCTGGGTATGAGGGAGCAAGAATTCAATAAGATGGCCAACAAAATTCACAAGTTGGACTTGCTAGAAGAGGACAACAACTTGTCAGAAGCAGGCAGATTGAAAAAGGCAAATCTTTCCTGTAAGTACAAGAGCAAGGTTAGGGAAGAAGAGATCAAAGGGCGTCTAAGATCTAGAGCACTATAGTTTGAAAGAAGGAGATAAGAACACCCTTTTTTTTTCACAACATTGCTAGTGTACGTGCTCTTGGGAACAAAATTTCTAATTTGATGGTTACAGGGGAGTGAACTGTGAACCATGGATAAGAATCTTATCTGTGAAGCCCTAACAGCCGATACAGTCCCAAAAAACCAACTACCCCGTTTCACCCCCGTATTGCGTAATGATCATAGCCGTTACCTATACATATCGGCCTTTTTTTTTTTTTAACGGCAACTTTAATTATATTAGCAAAAGGAAAAAACATACAGACTCGAAACAGATCCACTTGACCGCTGAGGTAGCGGAAAAGCTAGGGCCCCAAAAAGAAGAGACTACAATTCTGAAACTTATCCGCGTAAGAAGTCCTATACATATCAGCCTTTACAATTGTATTGTAATGGATATGGAACATCTTGCCGATTAGTCCAGGGGGGAGCATACAAAATTTTGACAAAGATCTTAGCTTCGAGATTGAAGGAGGTTATCTCTAAAGTTATCTCCAAAAACCAGGGGCATTTGTGCTAGATACGCAGATTCTGGGCAGTGCTCTTATTGCCCACGAGTGCATTGATTTCAAACACAAAGAGAGGAAAAGCGGGCTGGTTGGCAAGTTAGATTTAGAGAAAACCTATGACCATGTAGATTGGGATTTTCTTGATTGATGCTTGAGAGATTGGGGTGCAGTATAAAGTGGAGGAGATGCATAAAATCTCATATCCAATCCCGCTTCATTTTCCATTCTAGTTAATAGTTCTCCTAGAGGTTTTCTCAAAGCTTCCTGGGGTATTAAGCAGGGAGATCCTTTGTCGTCATACTTGCTTGTAGTGATAGTTGAGGCCTCAAGTAGAATGCTGCATAAAGGAGAGGAAAACAGACTACTTACCGGGTGCGGGATTGTGAGCTTCCAAGACGGTGTTAGTCATCTTCAGTACGCAAATGATACGCTTCTTTTTTGTGAGGCGAATGCGAATTCAGTTCAAAATTTGAGAAAGATGGTGGTGTGTTAAGGCGGTTTCGAGCTTGAAAATTAATGTGGTGAAGTCTGAGATGCTTGGAGTGCATGTTGGAGGAGGACCCATTCCTGATTTGCTAGCGTATTTGGTTGTCAGGTCCACACCTTTCTGTCTTCGTCGGGTTGCCTCTTTTTATTGGGAAGCTGGCGAAACACTTGTGGGGTAAGGCGATCGAAAGGATCGAGAGGAAATTGATATCCTTGAAGGGCAGATATCTTTAACTGGGTGGTCACCTCACTTTGATTAGGACAGCTTTTTCCAATATGTCGATGCACTTTATGTTGCTTTGCAAATGCCCCAAATCGGTATTGGACAAGCTGGAAAAGCTCAGGAGAGATTTTTTATGGAAAGGAGATTCGGAAAGGAGAGTTCCATTTGCTTAGATGGGAGGAGGTGTGCAAGCCACCTTCAAAGAAGCGATGGATGGGGCTCTTTTAGGGAAATGGATGTGGAGATTCAATGTAGAAGAGGGCAGGCTTTGGAAGAATTTGGTCGCTTGCAAGTATGGGATGCAAAAGGGTGGTTGGTTTGTGAAACAACCTTCGCTTTATAGGGCTTCTATTACCTGGAAAGCGATGGCAAATATGCAACATACTGTAAGTAGGAGCATCTCTTTTAAGAGTGGGAAACAATCGCAGATTCGATTTTGGTTAGATATTTGGTGCGGGGAAAGCATGCTTCGGATAGGTTTCCCTTGATCACTCACCTTGCCCCCAATCATTTTGTCAAGGTGGCGAAGGGCTTCTTAGTGGTTGGTAAGCAGGTCGTTTGTAGGAACTTATCGGATGAGTATGTGGAGTTTTTGGATTTGCTAAATACGCTCAAGCTTGTTAAGCCCGCTTGGGAAAGTAAGCAAGGTTGGGAAAGCGGTTCCAGGGTTGTTGATTATGATAGTCCTTTGGGTTATTTGGAGATCCAAAAATGGTCGTTGTCTCTGGAATGAGAGTGAGGGGTTAATAAGGTCATCCTTAGAGTAAAAAAATCTCGTTTCGGATTGGGCAGTGTGTGTTAAGGCAGCCCTAGCTGTCCTTTTCTCTTGAGTGTTTCCGCTTTTTGTTGGGTTATTTTCTATTCACACATTGTGTGCTTTTAATAAAATTGTCATCTTTTAAAAAAAAAAAAAAAAACTCCAAAATAGGCGCAAATCTAGTCTAAAAATGACTTTCTAGGCTTCCTCCACGGTTGAAATGAGAAAAGTAGAGGAAAAATAATAGAAAATCAGGTTTAAAAAATTCAAATTTGGGCCTTTATGTTTGTACTAGCCCATATTAGTCGTATCATGCCCGATGCGCCTTGTATCGGCCGATACAACCCAAATTTTTTGTGGTCACCCGATTCAACCTCGTATTACATATCATATCCAACAAGCACAGACATGATACAACCCTATCAGCCAATACAATATTGATATTCAAATCCATGGGCATGGGATTGTATGTGGGAGCAGTGTTCTAAATGTCGGCAAAATTATTGATAATGTTGGCAATATCATTAGTATCATCTGGTCAAATACCGAAACTATTGGCGGTTTAAAGTTTTCCAAATATCATCAATGTTTTCGATAATATTAGTGATATTTGAAAATATTATTGATATCAGCAATATTTTGGGAAGAACCCCTAATAAAATTTCCCGGTATCAACGTTATCGGTGATAAAATTCCCAGTACTAGGGAAACATCTGTAAATAGGCAAAATTTGAGAAATTTTCTAAAAATCCAAAAGAATCTCCATTTCTTTTGGGATTTTTTTTTCATTTGGAATTTTGTTAGGTGATGATAACTCTTAGTTTAAATTAAATCAAAGTATGGATTTAGGGAGAAATCTCGACCTGAAACGAAGACAGGGTCGAAACTCAAAGGTGATAAAAAATAATAATAGTAAATAAATAAATAAAATCAATAGAAACTTTCCATTTTTTTTCCAAATGTTAGCATTATTTGCAATAAAAATCCATTTTTATGCATGATTCCATGCATTGACATGAATTTATGGCGAAAAAATTAACATTTAAGTGAAAAATGGGGGGAATTGGTGAAATCCTAATTTTTCCATTCTTATATTGGAAAATATGTGTTTTCCAATGTTAATAAATATGGAAATTTATATCTTAACGAGTGTTGGCTGATCTATTGATTGGCTACAATTTATTTTTTTTAATTTTATATTAATTTTTTCAACAACACATGATTAGGCCCCTATAAAATGGAAACTTATTAGGTATAGTTTTTTTTGCAATATTTTTATTCTTACATGTGCCTTTTAACATCTCCTGAAGTTTCACTGAAAAATTCCATCTATTTCCCAATGTTTTCCTTAGACAACGATACTTTTTTTTATTGGCAATGCCGATACATGTTCTCATATCATCGGTCATCGATGCATTTAAGGATACCAATACTTTGAACACGGTGTGGGAGTGTGAATAATCATAATACGTATGGAAATCTCAAATCCAAAAAGCATGCAAATATCCACCTACGAATGACATTTCAACAGTGAAGAAGTGTTCACTTAGAAGTTAGAACAGATGATAGAAAGGATTTAAATATTTCCCAATACAACTCAGAATCGACCAAGTCATATTAATTTTGTCCAAAATGAAACGAGTCACAATACCAATACAAGACTGAAAACAATCAATACAAATTGACATAGCAAACGAGTCATACCAATTTTGGTCCCCTAGTTCATCGCACTCAAAAGCTACTACCTAATCCATAGGCGATAGGCTAAAACTTAGAATTTTAGAATTATGAAGATTTTGAAATTCTGGAAGTTTGGAGTTCTAAGAAATTTTGGAGCCTAGAAATTCTAAAATCTTGATATTCTAGAATATATGGAATTTTGGAGTCCTTGAGAAATCTAGAATTCTAGCTTATTTGAAAAGTACGGATTCTGGAATCTTAGTAGAGTTCGGAATTTTGGGAGCTTGGGAACTTGAAGAAATTAAGACATTTGGGGTTGGCATTTGAGGAAATTGGAGAAATTGAGTTGTGTTTGGGAACCATGTAATTCCATGCCAAACAGTGGAAAAGGAAAAGGTTTTTCTTCCCTTTGATGTGGCAATGTGTTGATTGGACAACAAAGCTCAGTGGTAGATATTGTGCGTCTCAACTCTGAGGTCATGGATTCGAGAACCCATGCGTGCGTGGGGTGTAAGAGTGTGTTTCTCAACTTTCAAAAAAAAAAAAAAAAAAAAAAAAACAAAGAAAGGGGGTGGATTCTAGCCATCAATCAATACACTTTTCTATTATTTGAATTCTTAGCACAAAAAACTAGGTGAGAATTGTAGAGGGAATGAGATTTCCAATTGCTACCCAAACAAAAACTCAAAATTGGAATCCATGTTTTAATAGTTCTCATGGAAACCATCAATGGATAATTATTTTCCTTTCCATTCCCTAAATTCCACATATCCAAACATGCCCAGAAATTGAGTGTTTTGTTAAATTGGGTTTTTACAGGTAGAAGATTTGGGGATTTTACCAAATCAAGGTTTTAAGATTTAGGGAATTAAGGTAGTTTGTGAAATTGGATGATAAAGGGTTGGCAAATTTTGAGGCTTTATAATTAGGGTTCTAAGTGTAAGAAATTGGAAAATTTTTAATACATATTTGAACATGACGATTGGGGATTTGGAAGATTAGGGTTTTAAAGATCCCAACAAGGGAAATTTTGGTAGAAGAAAATAAATAAATTAAAATTAAAGCTTTTGCAGGTTTTGTCCCTACAATGGGATGTTTTGATGAAGAGAGATTCTTAAATCTTTACTAGTGAGACTTCATTGAAACTATTTCCGTGGGGCGATATTTCTAACCAAAATCACCCATTATTTATAAAGGCAACCTTCTACTTTAATAAAATATTATTAATGAGGAAACATTCCTAAATCCCATAAATAGATCGTAACATGCTCAATTGATGTTAGAATCACATGATCTTGCCTCTTTTGAAAGCTAACTCAATAAGCTTTCAAATGGAATAGTTTCATGTCATTCAAACATTATTTAACATGCAAACATTGGTCACAAAATAATTCCTGGAAATGCTAACTTGTTACTGCTAAGATAAACTTGCTCAACAAGTCAATAACTAGCTAGCTACTACCACAAAAGGTAGTCTCCACCATAAGGACTTGTAGACACAAAGTTACCAAACCACTCATGTGTCACCCACAAATTGATCAACCACTCATATGGGACCCACATAGTTCTTAGGAGTCACCCTCAATAAAAGTCAAAGGCAAGTGCATCTACACAAGTTCCTTAAAATGGTAAGCTAACCAAGGAGTAATGTTGTCAAAATCATTATCGTATCGCAAATTGTAATAGGGGTTGAATCGTATTGAATTGCAAATCGTAAGATTTTATTTTATTTTCTTAAACATTTGAAATATAGAAAAAAATCAAAAATTTTAAAAACTTAACACTATAATTTTTTAAAAATTTTAAAAATTTTAATTTTTTTACTTAAAAATTAAATGATTCTTATCTTTCCTTTCTTTTCTTTTTTTGGTCTTTCAACAATTTTTCCTTAAAAGACATACAAGGATCCTTTAATCATTTATGTTCTTGCTACCTTTGTTAAATGTAGAATCACATTGGAAAAGCGGCATTTGATTCCGTAGACTAACGAAAAAATATTTTTTGATTTCCAACCATCATTCCACAATACATATAAGTCAACATGATCATAACCATCCATTAAAAAAAAAATTAATTAAAAAAATTCCAAATAAGTCCTACATCAATTTGGTGTTTCGATTAGTTAAGAAGTAAGAAATCATTTAAAAAAAAAAAAAAACTCTATGATATAACATTAAAGAGAATATATATCATTTAATCTCTTATAAAGAACAAAATAAAATAATTTACCTTTTCTATACAATTCTTTTTTTTGAAAGGTTTTTCGAAATGATTCTTAAAGCCCCCACCAATTTAAAAACATAAAATGAAAGCCGAGTGAAGCTTAAAAGAGAAGGAAAAAAAAGTATACATTGAATCGTAAATTATAGGATTCAAATCATGAAATCGCAAGATTCATATAAAAAGTGATTCAAAGGTGAGATTCAAATCATTTTGCTTAAGATTCGACTCAAATCATAAATCATGAATTGTAGGATTTTGACAATACTGCCAAGGAGAATCAAAACGTGACCTAACAGCAACCTAGCACATGCAGTAGACTCTGTTGAGAAGTGGAGCCACATCTAGGGCCGCGCACAACCGGTCATGGCCCCCTGCTCGACCGGTCATGAAGCCCGCTCGACCGGTCGTGACCAGTCGTGGACTGGCATGACTCGAACTCCAGCGAGCATCAGTTTTTTGGGTCCGAGGTACTCGACCAGTCATGGCCCATGCCCGACCAATCATGGGGTCCGCTCGACCGGTCGTGCAGTCTACTCAACCAGTCATGGTTACGCGGATTCGTTTCCGAATCTGATATGGACTGTAGAAAATTGTGTCGCCTTTCGCAAGGGTATGAAAGGGAAGTTGTCAAAACTATAAATTGGGGTCCCTAGGGCTATTCTAGGGTTAAAGGTGAATATTGGGGAATTATTCTAAGGTGTGGGCAAGGGATTTTCTATGTTCTTCCAAGGGAGAGGTTAGTACATTGCCTTGTAATCTTCATTCTTCATAGTGGAAGTTTGCATCCGTGGTTTTTTACCCTAGTTTGGGGTTTTTGCACTTATATCTTGTCTTGTGGTTTGTTTGGATTGCTTTGATCTATTTCTAGTTTATATTTCTTCTTGTTTATCGTTTGTAGGTGAGGCCTGAGTTTGGATCTAGGCTCACTGCTGCGAAATAGACTCCACCAGTTGTACTTGCACGATACTTCATTCTAGTGCACATAGCTGTCACCTCTGCCTCATTAGAGCCATTGTTCCTAATTGGGCTGATGTCCAACCGCAGCACTAACAAAGAAAAAAAAAATCACCTGAATGATCCCTCCAGTCCCCCTAGAAGTACCATCAAAATTGAATTGTCCACATCCCACTTGACAAAGGAGCCAGACCAAGTGAATCGCTGTAGGTCCTCTATCATCCCCAGTGACCTCCAACGAGGACTTCTGAGGTCATCACAGCAGACACCATCAAACTACTTGCACACTAAAGCAATTGGAGGAATGCAGTTCTGTCAAAATTAATATCCATTAACTGTTTTTTTATTGAAATAGGTAGAAGAATGGATTTCGACATAATATGCTTGCTGAAATCCCCGCTCCACAAATGCAGATCATAATTGATGGCTATCATTTTTGCCGAATAACCACCATAATGGCAATCTGGGCTACATCCAAAACTAAGTGTAAAGCATCTCAATGGATTCCCATCTGATGAACAAGGAATATGATAGCCTGTAATTCTCCAAGCACGCACGCGCGGGCGTGCACACACACACACACACACACACACACACACACACACACACACACACACAAAAGAAATAAAAAATGGTGGATGGACTTATATTTGCAACTGTGTGATGAACTCATAGCCAAATTGTGCAATTGTAACAGCCACAATCAGAGAATTCAACAAATGTCCCAAAAAGCTCAAATTGCACGAAATTTTAGACACCTCATTCAGCAGACGTTCGAATCAAGAACAAGTGAAATAGGCTAATATTCCATGATGAAACCAAATACTCATGACAGGCTAAACGGGAGAATTCATAGACAATGTTGCGGATTGGGCATACCTCGGCTTTGAAGCCCGAATCGACTCCATTGGGAAAGGGAGACCACTGCGGCGACTTGGATTGGGCGAATCGGTGAGAAATCCGGCGATCAGCAACAGAAGCGTCTTCGCCAGCAGCAGATCTGTAGATCTCGAGCTCTTCGGCGGCATCTTGGACGTCGAGAGCGATCTGAGACAGGTTCTCTTTGTAGGTAGCGATCGTACTCCGCATCATTCAATCAAAACAGCAGCAGCATCTAAAGGATCTCGACCTCCGTTCTTGAAATTTCTCAAACCCTAAAATAAAAGGAATCTTGTGAAAATATATACATATAAATTGGATCCGCCAAATAGGCGTTGGTATTTAGGGAGACATGCGAATCTGGAAGATGGAAACGAATGAGGGTAGCAGCGTCTGGAAAACTCGTTTGGTAGATCTGCAACGGAAGGGACGACGGTGCTGAGCTTTTATATATATATTTTTAATATTTACAAAAAATAACTGGAAAAACTCATTTAACGGACGCATGTCCCGTATACTGCCGATTCTTTTTGTTTCTTTCTGTTTTACTCTTTTTCAATTTATAACGTTATAAACTCAAATTTATACAAATTTCTTTTTTAATGAGGATTTGTGGGCATCTAACGGACGGTTAAGTTGAAAAGTATTTTTAGTAATCTAGTTTCAACAATCGAGTAATCTATGTGTGCCCCACTGTTTGGATGGTTCGATTTGAGTGAGTTGCCTCTTTGCTGCATGTACAATTTATGGGTGCATGAACATGGCTATTGTGCGGTGCTAATATATTATTTTATAGGTTAGGATATAGTTTTCTCTTTTACCCAACTCACCATATTTTTCGAATATCCAACCTGGGCAAAAGCTGTTTCGCACCACGATTATCACATAAAGATTGGATGGGCCACACCAATACAATGAATCGTGACATTGGCTTTCCATTAATTTTGATGTTGTCTTCTTAACAATACGTAGATTGGCCAGATTTTTATATCAGGTGATTAGCATGTTACAGTCCACAATTTAGACTTGGTTATGCTACAATTTTACATGTTTTTGGTTATCCTACAATTTTACACCAATACAATGGATCGCTTATCTTTCAAAGAACTCTTTCTTGTATTTTATTTTATTTTTTCCTTTTTCTAGAAACTTGAAGGTAAAGCGGTTCAAGCAACACATTGAAGAGGCGACGCGGGGAGAGACAGTTACCAACGTTCCGCAGCTCACCATATCACTGGAAACCCGAATCATCACCCAAGCTCTATAGGCCACTACGCGTTGTGTATCTGAAATCCAGTGTCCATCAGGTGTGCTCTTTATGCTTGGCCCTGGGCCAAAAATCACATAGACGCACAACTCATGCGAGCCACGCCACAGCCATAGGTTTGTGTATGGACATCACCGTCTACCTTTCATCCAACCTGTTCGTTGGAAGACACAAAGGGTGAACTTGGAGGTTTTAAGCATAATCTTACACTGTTAGCATTGGTGTGGTCCATCTCAGTTTTTCTGTTGGCTAATCTTTTATATGTACGGTGAACTTCACCTAATAGAGTAGATTCGCATATACAACATGGTGGCCCCAAAGAGCTTTCACCTAACAGAGTAGATTTCCTCTCCTGCCGGACCATGCACTGGCCATAAGTCAAGGCCGCCCATTCACCCAACGGCCCACAAGTGTACACTGTGCCACAGTACTGATGATGATCTAAAAGCCATCATGTTTTCATTAATCCGGTAATCATGATCCATTGATGATCCTAACCTTTTGCCTTTTAGATTCGGACACAAGCATTCCAAACTTTTCAATGTTCCAAGTTCATCTCCTGCCACAATTAACTGTTCAACAAATGTTTCTTAGGATGGCCTTTTTAGCATAAATTCATAACATGAACAGCTCAAATCATCATCTTTAAGATGCAATCCTGGGCCAAAACCCACCCCCAAAATAGATATGGTGCGATAGACATTGTATCCTATCCAACCGCTGATGGAAACCATGGACAGCCTTCCTTAACTAGGACCTGGTGATTAGAATAAGAGCCCTTCCTGGATTCCCATCTCAAAGCTGATTTGCAAATTCTACTCAATTCCACAAGTTGCAAAATCAACTTGATTCCATGGGACATAAACCAAACAACTCCTAACTCAAACTGCTAGAGTCAACACCCGGTCAAGGGTTCGAGTATCTATAGGTGGTGAAATTCCACTAGCATGAGTGTGGGGGGGTGTGTGTGCGTGTGGTAAAAAAAAGAAGAAAAAACTGCTAGAGTCAACTAGTTTGAGATTTACAACCAAATCTCAGTGTAAGGGAGATTATCTAAATTCTGGAATCAATTTAACTTGAATTAAACCATCTAAATTGTGTAACCCACTGTTGCTAACAAGCAGACCCAAAATCAGATTGGTTGAACCATCCTAACCTCTGATTAGGAAGCACATATATGTTTGTGGAAATAGGTCATTTGGATAGTTTTCATTTTTAACTAACCAATACACTGAGTCAGATAATCAAATGGGCATAATTTGGACAGTATCATTTGAATTACTGGGATGCAATTTCTAAGTAATTTGTACAAGTGCTTGTATATCATCCATCACACTTCTCACTTAGAATTCCTTCTGCTAGGCAAGTCTCCTCTATTGTGGAGGCAACAATCACCCGCCCTAGCAAAAGCCTTATATGGCAACGTTTTGGTTTCTGCTCGGAAAAAGTGGGGACCAGTTTTAGTGATTGGAACTGTTGAGATCATTGCCTCTGCTGTTGCTGGCCACCAGAAAATTCCTGTGCTTGAAAAAATCCGAACCCTTCAATAAGTGTCCAATAATAAACAATGGTTCAACTTTTTTTTTCAAATGATTAAATATTATATAAGCAGTATCTTTCAATTCAGCCTGCTATATAAATGGTTTGTATCAGTGGCCGATGGGCCCATCTGCATTTGCATAAGCATTATGCCATACCTCAAACAATGTAAAGACCATATTCATTCAGAGAAACAATCATCTACGGTAGAGATATTCAAACTTGTTATGCATACAGATCCATGCCACTTGTGTAGAACCTTTGGTGCCCATGCCAATCCACTCATTAAGTTATGCACGCATGCATGTCGAGTTGCACCATCAGCTGTCCATCTATTCCAATAGTTTGGCCCACCCAATGAGTCAACCCGCCTGATATATCTGCAAGACGATCTTCATGGTGAGTCCTACCGTCTGCATGGTCCAGGTATCTGACAATGAGTGGCACATCAGTGGCATTAGTGGAGTTCCCATTTACACAAGGACTGATCATGTGCAACAATAGGCTTATAGGTTAACTTCACCTGCAATCCATTTTTTGCAAGTATCTTCCCTCAAGTTAAGATATATTTTCAAGGTCACAATGAAAAATATATATACCTTTAGGCATGAAAAGGGCAATACCATAATTCTATGTTTCAAGGTCAAAATGAAAATAAATAAATTCTTGAGGCATGAAAAGAGTGGCATCCCTGCCAACTTTCTATCCTGGATGTGGCACATTACATCTTATCAAGTGCCTTTGCAGGTATGACTGTTCCTCCATCCTAGTCAGTGGGCCATGGACCAAAAATCACATTCATTAGAAGATTCTTACCCCTTTATCGAAATAATAATTCATTCATTTATCATATGGTTGTGGTAATCTAATCAAGGCAATTCTGTTTGTGGACAATTGATGATGGATCCCATGTTTCATCCATTTATCATATGTAGTGCATGGTTTGGATCACCATACACATGCTGCTACTTCAATTTATGGAGGGACAATAACTCTATGCCTCCTAGGCATTCCATTTCTATCTCTTAATCTTTCAACACCATGCTCGGCAAAGATATAGACCATATGGTCATTTTTTTTAAGTCCATTTATTCATTCAAAAATATCTATGCATAATTAAGAATATGAAAAATAGGAAGAGTAACACCTATTTTATTATAACTACCAATGTCAATCTCCTTAGTCAACAATATAACAAGTGTTATAAACTAGTGATTAAATGGGTTTGAAAATAATGACTCACGAAAGTTTTTTTTTTTTTTTACCTTCTCCTCTTCTTAACAAGTAGAGGAAATATATATTAGGAGGAAAAAATGAGAGTAAATATAGAAGCTATTTGTCCAAAAGAAGAATATTTACAGTATAATTCTCACGGGCGGATTTGGACAAAATGTCTGCAATGGCATACGCTTCTCTGTACACATGGAACATGGACCTTCTATGATTTAGTTGCAACAATATGCAACACTTTACGATCGGTCGATACACGTTAACTGGTTTGAGCAGAGATTTGATAATCGGAGTGGAGCCATCTTCAATCTCCAAGTCATGGATAGGAAGTTTGATAGCCAATTTATGACTGAGAAGAAGAGCAAAGCACTCTGCTGCATTAGATGATCAGTCAACTACCTTCATTGAATAGGCCGCAATGCACAAATAATGGCTCCTGCTGCTCCTTTACACGTGCTGCTTCTAATGGAGCTGTCCAAATTGAGTTGGTGGCAGTCACATTTAACATGCAGAATTTGGTGCCTGGAAATAAAGGTGATAGCTTGCTGCCAGAGTTGAAGGATCTTAACTACCTTGCATGAGTCACCTGTTACACGATGAATAGCATTGCAAAAAATTCAGAAACATCCTGTTAATTCTTCCTATAAGCATGGAATGTGAAGAAGCAATTCCTGATCAATGACAAAAACCGTAGAAATGGAGATAGTGAAATAACACAGGAAACTTTCCATCAAAACATTTTAAAAAAAAATAAAATAAAAAAAAAAAAACAAGAAAATGAATCTGATATTGCTGGGCTATCAATTAGCATTCGGCTCCTTTTTTACTCCAAGTATTTGACTGACATACTCAGACATGGATCCACACTTTTCAGGCCTGATTAATTGAGTTGGGTTTGGGTCCATGGGTTCCGACCTGACTGAAAATCAGGTGGACCAAATCAAGTACTTGGGTTATGATCTTTTTATTCAATTGCATCACTACTTAAAAACCATACAGAATGTTAGGCGGTACAGCAAGTGTCCTAGACTAGGTAGAAAGCTATCCTATGAATCACTTACAAGTGCAAGTGGATGCAAGATGCTCAAACTACAAGCTATGGCTTTATAGAAGGCTGCTCATCCTTTGGCGGCTTGTTATTTTTACTTGGGAAGCCACAGTACACCTACCAACATAGGTAGAGGAGGACTTGCCAGGGTTTTGGGTTAAAGCTTCGGAATCATCCTTCCTGGGTAGCACATCCATGATTAATGATGCAAGATGCTCAAACCACAAGCTATGGCTACATAGAAGGCTATGCTTGTTTTCTTACTTGTGAAGCCATAGTTCACCTACCAACATAGCTAGAGAAGGACTCGCCAGGGTTTTGGCTTAAGGCCTCTGAATCATCCTTCTTGTGTAGCACATCCATGATTGAATGATTAATGATCAATGTCAAACAACCAACTTCTCTAAAAGCTCGAGTTATCAAAGGAGGCAAGGGTGTACTCACACCATGATACCATGTTAGATCACCATGATGGGTTTTTCCTCCTCAATTCAGGGGAGAGACAGTGCAGCAGGTTGAAAATTCGGAGTAATTCACCACACTGCTCGACCGGTCGTGGGTGGCGCTCGACTCAAAGTCCAACGACCAATTGATGTATTTTCTCCAAGGTGCTCGACCAGTCGAGGGAGGTGCTCGACCAGTCAAGGACTCGGCTCGACCAATCGAGCTTACGCAGATTTGAGTCCGGATCTTGTGCGGACTGCGAAAATTAGAGGCCTTTCACGACAGGGTGTGGAAGGGAGTTTCCTAAACTATAAATAGGGGTGCCTAGGGCTTTTCTAGGTAATGCAAGAGGGTTTCCTAAAGGGTTTAGGGCTATCAAAGGTGTGTGAGAGAGAGAGGAAGTTTGTAGAAGGGAGGTTATGCTCGTAGAGGTGATCCACTGTGCACTCGACATCTCAGCGCTTCTACGTCCCCATGATCGGTGAGATCTCTCCGTTTTTCTTTTATTCTCTTATTATTTATCCACTCTTGCGTGAGTGACGAAGGTTGTAACGTTCTACTTCATAGTGGATTGTTGATCTGGACGAGGTTCCGTGGCTTTGAGAGTTTTCCACGTAAAAATCTCTTGTGTGGTGTGGTTTATGCTTTGATTTATTTTATTGCTTTATTATCCCATAATTCTGGTTTGTTTTGGGAGGCTAGATCCTAAGGTTTTGTGCAACGCCCCCAACACACCACTTTCTCAAAGAGCTCGAGCCATCAGAGGATGGCGTATCAATGTATATCAAGGGACCTTTACACTAACAATCAATAAACATTTGTGATAACTGGTCCCGACATTTTGATGACCAATGCACCAATTGCGGTACAATAGAAATGCAATTCACTAGTTATTCTGAGTGCATGGGCATGACTCTAGATCCAAACCAAAATGTTAAGTCACAACCCAATTCTAAAGCTTATTTCGGATACAAACCCCATTCCAAATTCTAGTTCATGCTCAAAAGCAAACCCATCAGTGTACTTGAATCTGGTTCCATAGTTGGATGCAAATTGCTTGTCCTGGGCCCTTGATGTAAACCAATGAAAAGGGCCCACATGTGCTTGTTAGATATAGGGCCAGCAATAAAAAGAAAAAAAGTGGAGATTCCATGCTTTAAATGAAGATTTTGCCCTTTTTAATACGGGGCCCATATATGGCAAGCCCACATGATGTTTTTTCATTAGGTTACATTAAGAGTTGTAACCCTGGTTAACTGTGTTTGGATGCACCAAGTACACTAGTACCCTTAATTGTTTAACTATTAACAACTCCAATCTCTGTAGTACAAAGAAAGATAGCACTCTTTTTTTCATACACAGATAGTTTTTTCTTTTTTTCCACAACAAAACTGAGGGAGGCACTGCACTGGCATAAGGATTCTACAATAGAGATCTGATCAAATTACATAGTTAAGATGCACCAAACACTGTAGTTGTTCTCTTCTTGTTCTCTAATAGTGGCTTGGACCCGCAAGTATTAAGTCCCTGATTGCGTGCATTTCTACCACGATATCTTTCATCTCCATTCTTTCCCTTGGCATTTCTGTAGAACATGTGACACCGATGCTGATGATCAAGGCCAAGCACTTAATTCCACTTGTCATGTTATTGTAACTTGTATCACCATTGATTTCTTCTTCTTGTGAGAGCAATAGGGGATCGATGATCTCCATTACCCGCTCAGGCAAAGACATCCTTGCCAGTTTATGAAGGTTGAGACCATCTTTAAACATCTCATCGGTCGGTCGTTTTCCCGTAAACATTTCCAACAATAAGATCCCATAACTATACACATCTCCGAGTATGGAGGGTTGGCTGCCCAATCCGGACTCTGCAATTCAAAACACCAAAAGCTCATTAGACGATAAGGGGAATTTGATATTTGACTTAAGTAAAAGGAAACGAGTTTCCAAGAACGAGGCACAGTTCCTCTATGCATGTGGGAATCAAGGATTAAAAATTGGTTTTAGTGTACCATATCAGCTGCCATCAAAACCAATGCATATTGGTGGTCAGTGGATACAGGCCGATATGCCCAATCTTTTATCAGATGGGTAAGATATCTCGATCACTGTGATCTTAGAGACTTCCTTCATCAACAGTGTCCTGAAATTTGAATGGCCTGGGTGGTGGTAAGTGAGTGGGACATCTGAGGAGTATGTTTGCATAACTCACCACCATTACCCAGGTGGTAGTGAATTTACATAGTTGCCATATTAACCATCTGGTTCATAAGCATTGTTTATATGCTAACAATACTCAGTAGGCCACTTATTCATACTCTGGCAGTGCATAACACTGAATACGTTGGCACTTAAATTGCAGATATTGCATACATTCATTTAAATTAAACCGGAAAATTTGTGGAATTCAGTGTCTCTAAGTCATGGACGTTTGCTCATTGACATGAGGCCTTCGGATATTTTTCACTTCTAACCATCCAATATATGTCCACCAATAGACAGACAATTCAAATACCCAAGATTTTTGGTTCATCATATATCTGAACCGGGATGCATAATTTGGAGAGTTTAATTTGGATTAACTTGTATGCCATACCCGAGTTTAATTTGGGATGAGAAGTATGTCCTGACTTGAACTACATGTGTATAACTGGTTCAGGGTAGTTTCTAAAGCTGGGACCTACCGTATCGGCTAGTAGCAATGCCCATACGTATCGCCCGATATGTACCTTTTTCGGACGATATTTTAAACCTTGGTGGGAATACAAATAGCGCAATGAAAGAATAAGTTCTAGTTTCTTATCCATCATGCATGTGGATGGGTGGGTTCTCTCAATTTTTAAGCCATATGTTTTCTAAAGCAAAATATAATAAGTTAGAAAATAGAATTTGCTTTAATGGTTCATAGTTTAGCTCCTTGAGGCCATTTTCAGCTTGAATTGGTGTCCAATGCATTAATGGCTTCATGAGTGGATAAATATTTAGTCTATAATGATTTAGCAATAATCAAGCCATTCAAGATCATTCACTATTTCATTACAAAGAATTATATATTTAAAGAATACTAGAAACAAGAAATATCCTTACCTGGAGCGACATACCCTATGGATCCCTTTATCCCAATTGAGGAAGAATTATCAAAAGGCTGATGAAGGAACCTCGCTAACCCAAAATCACTCACATGGGCGTTCATGTCGTCGTTGAGAAGAACGTTGCTTGGCTTTAGATCACCATGAATAACCGGCATTTGACACCCCTGATGAAGATAATCCAATGCGGAAGCCACGTCAATGGCCACATTTATTCTCTGAATAAGGCTAAATTTCCGCCACTGATGTGGCCTATCTTCTTTTTGATGTAACCAACTCTCCAGACTTCCATTCGACATGAACTCAAAAACCAGGGCTTTGAAGTCATTACCCTTGAAATCCAAGCTTGAGCAGGACGTTAAGATCTTGACGATATTCCGATGGCGGACATTCCTCAGCGCTTCACATTCAGCCACAAAGCTCTCGGAAGCTCCTCGATGTGCAAGGTTCAGTACCTTCACCGCAACAGTTGTTGCTTTAGCACCATCCAAAATTCCTTTATATACAGAGCCATAGCCTCCCTCACCAATCAAATTTTCCGAAGAGAACCCATTAGTAGCTTTAAGCAGCTCTGCATAAGAAAGCTTTATATGTCGATTCCCCATCGAAGACATGGAAGATGGTTTCTTTCGTATCTTTCTTAACCAACATCTGGCGCCGATGCACAATACCAGACATATGAACACAGTAATTATTGGGCTTGTTATTTTGAGAGCAAGTGACCATCTTCGTCTTTTGGAGGCTTGGACATGGCATGCAGGAAACTGCAGCTCTGGAGTACCTCCACAAAGCTTACTATTTCCACGGATAGAAACCACACTTGCATTTCTAAATATCCCTTCTATCGGTATTTCACCCTCGAGACTATTGAAAGACAGATTAAGATTTTTTAGGAAAGAGAACTCTGCTAGATATCTAGGGATATGCCCAGACAAATTGTTACGAGAAAGATCAAGGACTTCGATACCCCTTAAAGTCCTCAAAGACAGAGGAATGATTCCTTGAAGGAAGTTAACTTCCATACGAAGGGATTCCAAGCTTATACAACTGCCAAGCGTGCTAGGAATTTCACCAGATAATTTGTTCTCAGAAATATCCAATCTCTCAAGATTTTTCAAGTTACCAACTTCCAACGGTAATCTGCCAGTCAAAGAGTTCTGAGCTAAGTTGAGGGAAATTGATAGGGAGGAAATGCTAAGAACTTCTTTAGGTATAGAGCCACTAATGTAATTCTGATAAAGGTACAATTCTAGTAGCCTCTGACAATTCCCAAGACTAGAAGGTATATTACCAGTAAGGTTATTTCCAGAAAGGTCCAAGGCTTGCAGATTCTGGCAATTTCCAAGACTCGCAGGAATACTTCCACCCAAATTGTTTCCATCTAAGTAGAGTGTATTCAACAGAGTCAGGTTGCCGAGGGATGCCGGAATCCACCCAGAAAATTTATTACTAGTCATGCCTAACGCTTGCAATTTCGAAAGCTTCCCAATAGAATCAGGAATTGTACCAGTGAATTCGTTCCATTGTGTTACAAAACTTGTTAAGTTCACGAGGTTCTGAATCCCTGGGGGTATGCTTACAGATATCTGGTTTCTTCCCATCATTAGTGTTCTAAGATGGGTAGAGAGGTTTGTAAAGGAGTTGGGCAACACCCCTTTGAACTGATTGGAGCTCAGAGCCAACACCTCCAGACGGCTACAGTTTGTCAAAGAAGTGATAAAACTCAAGTCATTAGCCTCACTGCCTCCAAGTTGATTGAAGACAAAATTCAGCACCGATAGGTTGTGTAGACTTCCCAAATTCATAGGCACTGGTCCACTTAAATTGTTAAAAGCAAAATCAAGGAGCACAAGTCCTGATGCATTCGATAATGAGATTGGAATGGGACCTGTGAACTGGTTGCCTCCCACGAGAAACACTCGGAGATTGGGAAGAGAGAGTCCCAAGTGAGGTGGGAGTCTTCCATAAAGCTTGTTGCTTGCCACGGAGAAGAAATAGATAGATGACACGTTATACAGAGAGGATGGAATTGTACCAGACAGTTCATTTTGAGAGATTTGAAGGAATTTTAAGCTTGTGATCCGACCAAGTTCTTCTGGGATGCTTCCCTCTAGACTATTTCTTGCTAGAGAAAGATGAGTCAGAGATGAAAGATTTCCAAACGAAGGTGGGATGATTCCTGTAAGATTGTTGGCCGGAAGGTGCAGTCTGATGAGCTTGGACAAAGAGCTAAACTCGGCGGGAATCCTCCCCACGAATATGTTGTCGATCAAAGTGATTACTCTGAGATCGGAACAGCTACTTAGATTGGCGGGAATTCCCCCACCAAATGAATTGTTCCCAAGATTGAGGCGTTGCAGGCGAGACAAGCGGCCCAATTCTTGTGGGAGGGGGCCATAGAAGCTGTTGTTTTGGAGGTTGATTTCTTCAAGGAAAGTGAGGTTGGCTATGTTGGGAGGTAAGGATCCCACCAAGCTCTTGGACTGTAGATTGAGGACCTGGACTCTTCGACGACGAATGTCACATGTGATTCGTAGCCAGTCACAGAAGTGGAGTGTATGGTTCCAAGAAACCAAGGCGCGGAGAGGATCACTGCTTATACTGTCTTTGAAGACGAGCAAAGCGAGTCGATCGGTTTCGTTTCCTGAAATGGTGGCAGATTCCAACCATGAAATGTTGATAGAAAAGAGAAGGATGGCGCCAAACCATAACGACTGAAATCCCTTCGCACAAACT
The DNA here is from genome assembly GCF_029962835.1 of Magnolia sinica. NCBI lineage: Eukaryota > Viridiplantae > Streptophyta > Magnoliopsida > Magnoliales > Magnoliaceae > Magnolia > Magnolia sinica. The sequence continues at coordinate 130,137,156 of NC_080575.1, read as the reverse complement.
GCATGTGGAAGCTCCTCCATTGATGTTGTTTCGAATTCATGTCCAATGCTTCAACATCTTATTATAAGTAAACGCTCCCATTCTTTTTTTATTTTTATTTTTGTTTTTATTTTTTTTAAGGTCTAGAGAAATGCTCCCATCAGTCATCACCACCTATCATAATAAATATCATGTCTGACTAAACCGCCCCGAACGTGGGGCCCAGTCTAGATTGTCAATAATAAAATTTAAAACTGTGACTGATGGGATGATCCTGACCCCTGATTATTGAACATCTGCACATTGTCAAACACGCCAAAAAGCAGGCCCTGACAAAAAAATTCCCAACCCTTTGACCAATTTTCTTTTTTTTCTTTTTTTTATTACGCCTGCGTGTAACGATTGGAAGGAGGGAGTTTGATTGCTATATGCTGGGTAACTTGCTATTGACACCTTACTGAATGATATTATGGGGCCCACTGTGGTTTAAGTTTTTTATCGACACCGTCCATCCGTTTTATGAGCTCAAGTTAATGAAGGAACCTAAAATGAAGCTTATCTAAAGATCAAGTGGACCATCGCACAGGAAAAAAAATATGAATTTTATGCTACCATTGAAAACTTCTCCGTGTGCCACAGAAGTTTTGGATATGAATGAATTTTGGGAACATGCCCTGAAATAATTCGTAAAAACACATGTATGACATAGATCAGACAAATACATACATGGATGGCCCTACAAAGCTAGTGTGCACGATTGATGGTTAATCCCAAGTTGGTATGAATTTTTTATTGCTTTCGTGAGAAGCTTGGAACACGTCTCCCACATGCACAACTTCCCCCTCCGTTGATAATAACATGGTCTAGGATACCTTTGAGAAGATGTTATTTGCACGTTGTTACAAGTTATCTATGGCCCACAAGGGGGAAGAAACTCTCAATGATGGCTGGAACAGTACCTACCATTTCGTTGTGGTATGACCCACCTGATAGGAAGATGCTGGTCATTCTCTGGATAATTTTATTCCTCAAAATTTTACGGGCGTGTTTGGACGGGCGGATTACATGGGATTGGATTGTATTAGGGTGGATGGCAGCATTTTCAAGGTCATAATGGCTGTGTCAGTGGATTGCATGCAATCCCATGGGATTGCTATATCCAGTGGTCCAAATAGTGGCATGTTTGGACGGGTGGACGGACCTTGGGATTGCAACCCTTGGCATGTTTGGCTGGGCATGCAATCCCATGGGATTGAAGTCTTGCTCTCTGAATTTTGGAAAAGTTGGTTATAACCGTTTCTTTCTGGCTAGGAAACGGATTGCCTACTCCCCTTACCACGAGCTCCGTGGCTGGTGGTCTGTGCTTTATGCGCCACACCATGATGTATGTGTTTAAAACATGTTGTTCATCCATTTTGACATATCATTTTACAGTGTGATCCCAAAACTTAGAGGGATATAAATCTCAAGTGGACCACACCACATGAAAAGAATAGTGATTGGATATCCACCATTAAGATATACAAAGGGCCCACTATTTACAATTTATTTCACATCAAATCTGTTTATTTCACTATCACCATGGAACATGTCCACGTATCCAATGGACCACATCATGTAACAGTGGTGTGATACAGATACCAAAAAATATATGGCAATAAAAAATGTAATATATATGAAACTACTAGAACCATGGCCAATGTTAGAGATAAGTCATACACAAAAAAGAGAGGAAAAAGAAAAAGTGACATATATAAAGTTACAGTAATCCGTGTTAGGCAAGAATTTAAAAATAACAATCAATGCAAAAAAAAAAAGAACAACGACGCCAACCAGAAGTGCACAGAATCTCTCTCCATCTTATGGGGGAAGATCATAAGTCAACGTGGCCCTAGAAACCATGGCCTGCGTCACCTGCGTCGTCTGTCAGATAGACGAAGAAGAATGGCGGATGTCCAACTCATCAAAAAATGCGGCAACGTGAACCGCATGAGATTCTGTGCGAGGACTCGATAGTGCATAGGCCTTACTGAAATGATCATCCCAGCATGCAACAACTTCCTTCCAGTTCTTGAAAGCGCAGTGTCTCAATCGCTCCGCTAAAGCCCTCCACCTCCAACCGAACGTCGTCCCATGTCAGATATATACCTAGCCGACGTCCCACTAAGACCACACAGTACTTCTCCTTTCCCATCTGCAATGACATGGACGTAATTGGCACGAGATTCGTGTTTTGGAATAGAATCGTGAACGAAGTTTATATGCAGTATTGTTCTACCGAAAAAATCAAAAAGTACAAATAAACTTACTAATCTTAAAAGAAAATAGGTTGTAAGTACGTACCCTTCCAAGCAAGCGGAGTGTGTAGTCTTATCTGTCTTAATGTGCATAATGCATGCATGTGAAACTATATACGAAAGATGTTAATTAGATAAAAGTTGTCACCATCGCATAAATCATATTGGTATATACTACGTTTATACCACCATAAAATTGAATCCTAAAAAATTATAATATATATATATATATATATATATATATATATATATATATATATATATATATTCAGAAATCAAGTATATTAAAGTTATTACATGCCCAACCAAGTAACAAGAAAACATAACCAAAGACCACAATTCTTCAAATGGATCCGACACCTCCATCACCAAAGTAGTCACAGGTGTTTTCTTCAACCACTCAACGCGCCGCTGAGGCTGTAGACTCACAAAGAACGATGCCAGCTTCTTATCCCTACTCAAAAGCTAACCAACCTCGATAAACTCTGAGTTGGTCAGGCCTTCGACCTCTTCTAGTACATCAAGTGCTTTGGAAGTGCGATTCACCTCTTTGCTGAGGTCAAAATTGAGCATAGCATTTGCAATGGTCTGTAGAGAGGTCCCGAGTACATCACAGGGACGAGGAGGACGCGATCATTTCCTTGTTGCGCTCTCACCTTGACTAGCATTGGAATCAGCAGTTCGAGTGGGATTATTACTTGAGCCGCGTTGTCCCATCGAAGGACTGTCTAGCGAAAATGGGATGGTCCTTGTAGAATATGTTACAAAATCCTCTGAGAGGTCAATTGTATCGTCAATATCATCATCCAGCTCGATCCATGCATCATTGAGTTCTCTTTGAAGATGAGATGATGATGTTGATGCGATCATACTCTTACTGCCATGCATATAATGTCCCGTCGCCTTGTTCGAACCGACGATAACTGCAAGGTCATCCATTCTCTCAATGTGTTTTCCACGGAGTCTTTCAGCACGCGGGTGAGACTGCAGCCGTACAAATAGCATTTGTAAAGATAGTAAGAAGTAAATACTAATGTGAAGAACAAAATTCTCAGATTTTGATAAATCATACCTTAAGATATTCTTCCTATACTTCATCAGGAGCCGTCACCACCATCCGCTCATTGTCTCATCCAAACCCGCTAGCCGCCAGCATATCCTTCACTACGTTATACTCTCTCTTGTAATACCTCAGTCGGTTCGACACATTCTGCCACTTGACGACAATATCAGTATGCTTTGTCACAGCTTCAGCAGCAATTTGGTATGCCTCACGTTTGAAACCATTATCGGCTTTACGTCCCAATGCAACTTGATCGAGATATATGTCAATCATAACCTGGTCCATAGCAGGAGTCCATTTATTTTTGGGGCTCGGGACAGAGGCTCGGCTAGCCGTCTTCGCACGTGGAGAACATCAAGTGGGCACCACTGGTGTCTTGACCGGTGACTGTTTTGGTGTCGATGAATCATTAGACATCTTGTCTGCTATACCACTTGAATATCAAAGTATATATGATGTTTTGTAAATGTCAACCATAATCGTAAAAATGGCAATTATTTTAAAAGAAGGATTAGCAAAAATCATCATATGGTATCTCCATATGATGAATTCATCTGGTTAGATTTTGGAAGATCATAATTCCATTGTCAGGTACATAATGTTTTGTAAAACTAAATATCAGCAAGTCATGAAAATTAAACATATAAAGATCAATTATCTACTCCTACCATTCTGCTGCGCATCTACCCACATTCTGGTTGCAAATCATTGCGTACGTGAATCCAAACCTCATTCTCACGCTGAGTTGCTCGCAGTAACTATTATCACTCGTTGTTTGTTGATACCTCGTAAGGTGTTGGGTTACTCTCCCCATTAACAACAGATATATTAGCGTATTCTTGGTCTTCTTGAGATTCGTGTCGGGTACGTATGAAATTGTGTAAGACACGGCAGGCTATCATAATTTTAACTTGTGTGTGGAATTCATACTGCATGACGCTCTTTAAGATGGGGAATTTGCCTTTCATAACACCAAAATAACACTCGATTACGTTGCACAACTGTGCATGTCGGTAATTAAACAGCTCCTTCATGTTGGCCAACGCTCTCCTGGTTCGATACTCCTGTAAGTGGTATCGAACGCTCCGGTATGAAGCTATAAAATCGGGTGAATGTGCATATCTAGCGTCGACAATATAATATTTTCCTACACATTTGAATCAATGTCCCATTGAGTGAACAATCAAAGAATTCAAGTAAATGAAATAGATTGGCAATCTCTTAACAGATAACCAGTACCATGTGGGATAAGCAAGGGATCATCTGGCCGACTCAATGCGTTGTGTAACTCCCTCGCATCTGAAGTAGAACCCTTCCAACTAGCCAATATGTATATGAAATTCATATCAAATGAACACGCCGCCAATACGTTTTGAGAGAGGACCCCTTTCCGATTGCGGAAGCTCGCATGGTTGACTGCGGGCACATGAGCTAGAATGTGTGTACCATCAATTACACTGACGCAATCCTAAATGCATTGGATCATATGTTATTTTGGCTAAAGGTGTGAATGAAGGAAAGTGAAAAAACATATCTAGAAATTCGACACACCATAATTAATACCTGAAAGTAAGCAGCCCAATTTGCGTTTGTCTGAATCTCAGAGGGAGTCACTGGTCCAGCCTATTTAACGAAATTGGGGTACATTGATACAATTGCATCTAGTACACGGTGAAAGTGGTGACTCACTGTTTCACCCGATCGAATGAATCTATGACCAATGACACGATTCCGAACATTGTGCCCCAATATGTGTAGAAAAATAACTAATTGCTTTTCAAGACTCACAAGTCGAGTACCACGCAACATTGTCTTCTCTCATAGTTGGGTACATAGTTTGAAGAATGTCTTTCGATTCATCTTAAGTTGCCTGACATAATCCCGGTCACTGGCCCTAATGATAGAGTGGATGAACCTGGCTCGTTCATCATCTCCATGATGAGCCGGCTGTTTGAACATGTATTCACGATAGTATTCCCCGACAGCCACTACACAAGTCATCACCGCCCGAGCAACCATGACCCTCTCCACCTCTTCTTCCGAATCTTCACTCTCCATCGCCAACTGATAACCAACACTATCAGGTTCGTATAGTTGTTCATAATTATAGTGTAAATCTATTGGTTTACACTACATTATTATTCCTTAGTGGATTTCCTGAACGTGATAGCACCATGTAAATATAAATCTAGAAAAGGACATTATAATATAGGATATATATATATATATATATATATATATATATATATATATATAACAAGCCGTTAACCTGAAAAGCGAATTCTAATATATACAGTCGTGGGACATTGTAACGTCTTGGAAAAATTCGTACAAGGAACCGAGTACCACCTCAGACAGAAATCACCCACGACCAAAACCTTTAAAAATTAGGTTAATGTTAGCAAGTGCTAAACTAGAATGCTTGTGAAATTAGCACTAATCACTTTAAATATGATCTGAAAGACCTAAAACGTGCAGAATCATTGACGCTACGTTACCCTGAAATATAGAATCCGTCCTTAAACCCAGTTGCTCTCGGGAGCATCTTGAAACTTCATATCGGACCTGGACCGTACGTCGAAAGTCCGATTACCCCGAAACTATACGGATATGACCGCATTACTGGACTTAACAACCCCCTCAGAAATCAAGTCCTAATTGTGTGTAGAAATGCACAACTTGAGCCCGGAGTGAAGAGTGTGAGAAAGGTGAAAATATTTAGAAATAAAATCCGAATTTAAGTAATCTGAGTCGTGTCACTTGCGGGTCAAATATAAGGATTCAGACCGTCAGAATCTGACCCAAATACACCCTCGGATCAGGAGAAATGTCCCACCTATGTCTGTGTACTTGTGACCCTGATCGAGTGACCGTGACCGTTGACTTGAAACTGGTCTGCCACGGTTGATCTGTAAATCCGATCGGAATGAAAACTTAACCTGACCTGGATCCATGGTCAGGGAGCTTAAGTTTGACCACACGTGGAAAAGGGGCCACCAGAAGTGCTCCGTTGGACCGGAACAGTCCGTATTTGGATATAACCTAAGTATACCTTGGCCTTGGGGCCATTCCCATCAAACCTGGGCCTATATAAGGACCTTAAACCTTCTCTCTCTCTCTCTCACCCCATATGAATTTGAGAAACCCTAGGAGAGAGAGAAGAGAAAAGAGAAAGGAAAAGAGAGAAAGTGAGAGTGAGAGTTGGAGATTCTTCCTGGGATTCAATCCCGCTACTCCACGCACTAAATCGTCATTCCTGTATCGCTATACAGGCGATTTCGACTCCGTACATAGGTAAGAAAACCTAACCCTAACTTGTCTTAGGGTTTTTAACTATTGTAATAGATGAAATAGCTGACCTATTCCCTGGTATAGGTTATTATGGTGCCGTAGGCAAGACTTAACTTTTAAAACTGAGTTCGCTACGAGTCTACTGGCGAAAGGTATAGACTATAAATGTTTAGGTTATGGTTTTCAAGGCTTTCAATGTCAGTTAATGATTTATGACTGACTTGAATTGCTATCACATGCTTAGACACGTTGTTCCCGCACTTTACACATATATGAACTATGTTGAATATTGTGTATTCTTGTGTTTGTTGAAATGTTAGTATGTGTATGGATTCTGGATATGGATTTGCCATGATTAACTGTTGTAGACATATAGTTGAAGTATATGTGACAATTTTTTAGTGAAAGGATTTGCCCTAATACGTGCTATCACCAACATACGCCATGTATGTTGGAATATGTAGTCTAAGTGTTTATAGAAATGTCTGAATGAGTAAGTGTGTAATAAATTGTACGTTATATGGGCGTTGAGAAGAGATTCTCAACTATCTTAACGATGTGTATGATTTCCTCCATGTAACTTACATTCTTTGTCTGTTTTACTTAGGGACTACATATGTGTGAATTCATGTTTAAGTTGAAATCCATCAAATGCTCATATGCTAGTATGATTGGAATTGTTGATCCATTACTGTTCTGATTAGCTTGTATGATTATCTGTTATAATTGAATGTGTTTGGGACTACGGAATAGTCCAGGCAATCGGTAACAGGCACTGAATAGGTGGCTGAGGTTGTTTCGCCACATAGGACGTGATCGATGAATCCGAGCCGTACTTGGGATGTCGGCAGTGGTTAGGCCACAAGGAGTGCTTACACACTTCATGTCGATCAACTCAACGTGCGCTCGTACTAGTCGAGCTCGTCAAGTAACCCGATTGACCCGATGTATGTTCACCATGTATGGATGCTACTGCTTGAATCTAAGGTACCAAACTCACCAGTGAAAACTCCTTTAAACCTTGGTACCTCGATCCGCTAAGACTCATGAGCCAGGCATGGTGGTATGGGACACCGTGGTCGAGCTGTCGGCCTACGCTGGGGTGATGAGCCTCCCCGTAGTGACCAGTGAGCAACCCAGACTCGTGAGCCGAATACGGTAGTATGAGACACTGTATTCGAGCTGTCGGCTTACACTGATAAGGTGACGAGCCCTTTGTAGTGACCTCAAGCGTACGCTAAGACTACGTAGAGGCGATGAGCCCTTATGTAGTAACAGAAATACACTAGGCCTGCACTGATAAGGTGACGAGCCATTTGCAACGACCTAGAACCGTAACATCATATGAGATTTACTAGGATTGACGACCCTAGATTGGATCATCGTTTGGGAATTGATATAAGGGAGGTACCTTAGCTTTTCAATCTTGCTGTATGAAAAGGACTAATAAAAACTTAGTAATCACGTTCATGCACCGCACTGCATGTACCGTTTGGCGTTGGGCAGAGCACTGAGGAAGTGACTGACATGCGCGACCGTTAGATGAAGATCGCAGAGGGAGTGCAGGCGAGGGCATGCATCATTTATTCATACCATTCTTGCATTAATCAGAGTACTTAGAAATGTTTGATTGTATTTTTTATCATTACTGTTTAACTAAATTGAGAACATGTTAACATTTGCTTTATTGTTCCACTGAGTTGATCACTCACTCCCACGTTACGGGACGGTATCTTGAACACCAACCAGACTCTATTGTAGGTTCAGATGATGGCGTAGCCTGCGAGACGGAGCCGGACTTTGAGGATGATGAGGAGGCATTCTCATACATGTAGTATTCAGGCGGGTTCTCGTAGACCATTCTGAATCGTCGGGGCTTCAGGGCTATATTCGTAGTGGACTATTACACTTTTGACATTTTGTATTTTGAAACAATACATGTAATTATTGACCTGGTAGAGCACACATACTTTGGGGACATATAGTGATTGTAAAATTATACATATTCGTTTCAGTCTTCCGCTTGCGCATTGCAACTGTCCCTGGATTATGTTCTGCTGATTTGGCTTAATCTTATTCATGTTTTATGCACTAATACAAACAACATTTAATCATCATTAAATATGTTGTATAAGTGACGTGTTGGAACTCGGGAGTTGGACTTCTACTTGACCCCCGATTTTCAGGGTGTTACAGACAGTCTCCTCAATGTTACATGATTCACATCCTTACATCATAAATTAATTTCAAGCAAAGATTCCTTACAAGGCAATAGAATGACTATTTTGCATAATTATATAAGTAGTAGAAAATAAGCATTGACATGTGCAAGAATATAGAGCAACTTATCTACTCTTGTATTCATATAAGCCATAAGATCTTACATGGTCTAACTTATCTACTCTTGTATTCATCCTCATGATGCTTAAGATAAGCCATAAGATCTTACATGGTCCAACTTGAGGTGGTAGATCAACTAAGCAAGTATCATCGCTAATCTTCTTGGCAATGAGGTAGGGACTCATTTTTCAAGAATGCAGCCTATGATGCATAGTAAAGAAATTGTTACAGTTTCAATTTAACCATGCCTTGTTGCCTTCTTTGAGTTGTGTAAATTGTTGGCGTGCATCAACAAGTAGTGTAAGTCTTATAACTGAAAGCAATTTTTTTCTGTAACTTATGAATGGATAACATGCACATGTTGACATGCATATTCTGCGAGAAGCCCTCTACTTCTACACTTGGTTGAACAACTATCGATAATGGAATGAGATCAACTAGTTGTCCTGGCATAATCTCATAAGTTGAATCTGATTGGCAGCAACACATTAGATCTATTTATGGAACTATTCTAAGCTAATCCTAGCTGTGGAAGCTAATCCTACATTTCACAAAAATCTTGTCACCAGCCAAACAATAAAGCAAATTTCTATATTCTTATATGAATATAAGAGTAGAAAATTACCTCTTTAACCTCTCTGTAATGAACAAGAACGATGTGCTCTAACTGCCTGTAAAAGGTAACAAAATGAATTGGAATTATTCGATTCATAAAAGAACAAATGACCATAATAAGCAAGTCCCTCTTGAATCATAATAAGGAATGAGGAAGGAACTAAACCAACAGGCAATTAAGTCTACCTTCACATTGAATAGAAATTAGGCATTGTTCGCATTTAGGTCATTTACTTCATAATTAAATGGAGTGTGCTTGAATCCAGTTTTAGCATCTAAGTTCATCATGAGAGTCATAAGGATATGGGTTTGCATAGATGTTGTACTTACCCATCCCTGCATTCATACACTACCGAAAACCACCCATGGATTTTTAGGCAATGCAGTTAATTGAACAAGGGAACCGTGCCCTTATGAGGCAGATGCAAGTCTCCAAAAAGCAGATGAGACTCAAGCCTAGATCAAGTCATCCATTTAGGGCTCCATCTTGCTGTGAAAAAGGGGTAGAAAATAAAAAGAAATAATAAAAATAAAAATAAAATAAGGAGCTCACTGCCTATGCAGGAATTACCCTGGTGAGGTTCAAAGGGACTTTCAGCTTGCATCTGTCTTCCCACGGTAGCTAAATTTTTAAGGTAGTGGAGAGACAGAGGGCAAACACTGCTGGTGCTGGATTTGTAACAGTTCCTAGTTAAAACTTGCATGCCAATAAGCAGTACATTTCCCTCTTCTTCTTCTTCTTCTTATTTTTTATACAATAGAGGAGAGACTGATTTGTTTTTTTGTTTATTTCAGACAGTGGCAACATAGTGAGAAATTAGGTTCTTGGCAATTTCTCAGCTCAGGAATTTCTTGGGAGGTTTCCAAAATTATATATTTTTCTCGTGATATTATTGGGAAGATCTCACCGAAAATAAAAAGAGAATTTTATTATGCAGCAGCCAACAGAAAAAGAAAATAAAGAGAACCCAAACAAGTGTAAGAGCAACACAACATAGAAAAGAAAGAACTCAACATTTTTCATATATACTGCACATATCTGGATTGAATCGAATGGACAATCTTCAAACCAAAAACTCAACATTTTTCATATATACTGAACAAAAAAATAAAACAACACTTCCTATATGTATATAAACCAAAGAGCAATCCTCTTCCACAGTAAACTCAATCTGAAGAGATATACAACATTTACCAGAGATCTATAACAGTAATACATAATAGATGAGAGAAACCATACCAGATATGTATAACAGATCCCAGACATGAGACCAATGAACTTTAAGGAAAACTAACCATGCTACGATTAACCAACAAAATTCCATGAAAACAACCTGACCTTAGCTTAAACAAAAGAAATACATTCCATGCTAAATAAGGAATCCATCTGCATAAATCTGGATTGAAACTAAAAGATACAATCGAAACAACAAAAGACAACAAATGAATATATGTTGACATTTAAGGAAACAATTCTTCATGTATATGAACCAAGAACCTGATTCCATATCCAATCTGAATGTCAAGAACAGGATATGTATATGAACCAAGAACCTAATTTCATCTCATTTGATTTATCAGAAAAAAAAGAAGAATCATGGATAGATATCAACAAATGAAGATAGCATTGATCAAACTGTGATGTATACATATACTTTAAATTAAAAAAAAAAATCATAATTGGATTCCAAGGAAAACCAACAACAGAAAATCCATCTGAGATATACCAATGTAACACTCCAACTAAGTAAATAGAACTTCTCAGAAGAATAGTCTATTGCAAATAGTCCGGAAATATCCACTTTATATAACAATCTAGATGAACAGTCTATTCTCAGAAGAACAGTCTACAAATCTCCACTTTAATTTGTAAATAAATCATTCTCAGAAGAACAGTCTACAAATCTCCACTTTATGCAACCCAAAGAAAACTCAAATGATACAAGTTCAAAAATATTCAGATTTGTCAAACTCAATGTGATCCCAAAAATTCGACAAAACCTGATTTCCTCTCATTTGATTTATCAAAAAAAAAAGCATAGACAGATATCAGCAAATGAAGATATCATTGATCAAACTGTGATGTATACATGTACTTTAAATCAGAAAATTTTATAACTAAATTTCAAGGAAAACCAACAACAAAAAATCTATCTGAGATATACCAATATAACACTCCAACTAAGTAAATAGAAATTCTCAGAAGAACAGTCTATTGCAAATAGTCCAGAAATCTCCACTTTATGTAACATTCCAGAAGAACGGTCTATTCTTAAAAGAACAGTCTACAAATCTCCACTTTAATTTACAAATAAATCATATTAAAAACATGTTAAAAAATATTGAGAAACACTACAGCCCTAAAAAAAATGCTCCAGATGCAGAAAACATGAGTTTTGATAACAGGATTCTGATGCAATCGATATAAAAAACATATTGATAAATAATACAGCAAAACAAAAAGGCTCCAGATGTGGAAAACATGATTTTTGATAACAGGATTCTGATGCATTCCTTGAAAATTCATCTTAGATCCAATAGAAAATCCATCTGAGATATACTAACATGTATAAAATCCATCTGAGATATACCAACAACGGAAAATTCAGCAATAGATATACTAACAATAAAAAAATCACATGAGATATACTAGAAAATCCATCTGAGATATACCAACATGTGTAAAATCCATCTGAGATATATACACACAGAAAATCTAACAATAGATATACTAACAACAGAAAATCCACCTGAGATATACTAACAACAGAAAATCCATCTTAGATATACTAACAACAGAAAATTCATCTCAGATATACTAACAACAGAAAATCCAGCAATAGATATACCAACAACAGAAAATTCACCTGAGATACACCAGAAAATCCATCTGAGATATACCAACAAAAAAAATCCATCTGAGATATACTAACAACAGAAAATCCAGTAATAAGAGTGAAATACAACAGATTTTGGTAAGAAAGGTAACAATAATAGATCCCAAAAAATATTATAAACGACATATCAACCAGAAATCCACCCCCGTATATATCAAGACTCCAAACGAAGCCGTCACCGCCAGCCACACAGGTCAACTCCATCTCGGAGGGCCTGTCTCGCCAGTGACGAAGGGTTATGACATGAGATTATATGCAAAACCTTCATGTCCCTCTCAGGCGCAATAGAAATCAGGCCTTACTAGAACATGCAAAACAAATCAGGTCTATCAAAGCTCAGTGGACGAGGGAGAGGACCTACCTCAGCCCGAGAATACCGTCAGTTCACGATGGCAGCGCTCGGTCGACTGAAGATGGTCATCGCAACCTGATGGTGGTTCTTATAAACCCATTTTGCGCCAAAAAATACACTCCCGCTACCATCTCTCCCACCAAACCGCCAAATCGCAACCCTCTGTAAACCCATCCCGTTATCTCTATACGATGGACTGCGAATAGGCGTGAGAATGGCAGCAAGAAGGGATCCCAATCCAGTGTTGGATCCGCGGGATTTCGTAAGTACTAGCGAAAAACTCTCAAATCCAGCGAAAAATCCAGTTAAATCTAGCGTTAAATTCCATCCATCTTCAATCCATCGCCGCCTAAACAGACAGCTATACGGACGAGGGTGGATTCGAGAAGCCTATCCCACCTAATACAACCTACTCCAATGCAGGCCGCCCGTCCAAACACGGCCTAATAATAATGGACGAAGTGGATTTGACTAAAAGGGGAAGATAAGACCTGCAGATGGAAAATGGAGGCCATTTATGTAGAGGCAAAGCCGACTGGGGGCCTATTTTCATTCCCACCTCAACCTGTCCTCTTCCTTTTTAAGCCTCTTCTCTATGACCCACCATCACCCCGTCCAGTACTATTTTTTTGTGTCATCTTCTCCAGCATCAACTTTGATTCCATAACTAGATTCCGTACAGATGGCGGCCGTCGGTAGGTGGACCATATTTGAAATTATTTTCTTATATTTTTTTCGTATAGAATCAATGGTTGTGAGTTTATCATGACAATTGAGGTTGTTGTCATGGAAAGAAGTGATTTCGAGAAGGGTCTTGAGGTAGATTATCATGTGGATGTCATGTGGATGACAATGAAGGAGGTAGATTGGTGGTTTTTGAATGTATTGGCTTGGTTATCATGTTGAAGGGTGAAGAAAATAATTGATCAGAGTTGCAGGTGTAAAGGTTAAGATTATCATCCAATAAGGGTCAAGGTTGTCGACCTATGTAGATGACAACCTCGACTCATAATGAATGATAATCTCCACACATACTTTTCAGTTGTTAACCTTAACCAATAATGGATTATAATCTCGACACATATTGTCCTCTAATGTCAACCTCAATTGGTAATAGATGATAATATCGACCCCATACTAATTGATTGTCAACCTCGACCTATAATGGATGATAACCTCGACCCATGCTAACTAATTGCCAATCTCGACCTGTAAAGGATGATAACATCAACGCATACTGATTGATTGTTAACCTTAGACTAATGTAATATAAGTCCTGAAGAACCAAGAAGGACTACATGCCATGATTATGAAATTAGGCAGTTATCTAACATGATACCACAATGCAAAAGCTTTAGGAGCTTAGAATTATGGCTAAGTCCGAGAGGGGGGACGAGGACCCTTTAAAATTATTTACCAATTAATTCAATTAAATAGGTTCAACATCATATACTATAAAGATACAATTATATGTTCAAGGTAGTCTATGATATAAAATGTGAATATCATGTGTGTGCACTAAACTCAACGTCTAACATACAATCTATTCATGCATCCATATATAATATACAAATCAGATCACAAATACAAATAAAATTGCATACACATTAACAATCGCAAACACAATGATGTATAGTGGTTCGATTAAATCCCTACTCCACTCTCGGATGACGAACTCAAACTCGAGTTTTTCAAATTTCACTATCTCAATGGTTTTCTATAGGTTCACAATTAATCTTTAGAATGATTTTCTATAGATTCACAATTAATCTTTATAATGATTTTCTATAAGTTCATCACTAACCTTTGCGATCCTACATAAAGATCTACATACTCGTTAGAGGCTTGCACGGAGACTACGTATACTCCTGTCATAGGCTCACACAAAGACTAACAAATGTTTTCTATAGGCTCACCAATAACCTTTACATATACACCCGTCGGTGGCTTACATAGAGACTTAGTTAAGTTTGTGTTTCAAACTCTATACTTAAATCTACACAATACTTGGGTAAACAATGGATTCAAAATAAACTCTTGCTAGTTGAATGAGCTCGTTAGATAACGTCTTTCTTGAGATGCTTCTTCACACTTTAATCAGCTTATCTTCAGCTCCCCCGATATTTGAAGTGAATCTTCTTCAGCTCCTATGTCTGACTACCTTGCAATGATATACCTATAAGTTCTCCAAGGTAAAAAGAAAGTAGTGGTTGAATCTCTTATAATTAATGGGATAGTTGGTTCCAAATGAAGATTCACCTATTTGGGCATTATAGAGGATGATAGACAAATGATCTACCTATATGATTGATGTCTAACCACTAAAAAATGTAGGAGAACATGTATGTCTTTAAAATGAGCTTAGAATGCTCATTAGAATGATGAATTATAAGCAAGATGACATGAACTCTTTGGTTTAGAGTTTAAATGTATATGATAGGAATTGTATACATAGAGCCTCAAAAACCACTAAAAACCATCTCTCTTGCCAAGATCCGAGTGTCGAATTTATAAGAGAAAGCCCTTAACGGATCTTTAACGACTTGTTGTTTGGTCAGACCTAAGAAGGTTCAGTTCAACTGAAAATAGCCAGGCTAAGTCCAGAAGGTTGTTCAACAAAATTTGACACTTCGGTCAAACCAAATGTATATTTCGATCTAATCAAAATGAGTTGAAGGCTCAACCGGTTAGACCAAAAATGTGCTAAATTTTCTAATTGCTTGCTTGACTATTTTGGTCCTTTGTGGTCGAACCGAAAATGATCCAGGTCAAACCAAAAATCCCTGGAATACCTCTAAAGCCTAGCTGATCTTATTCAAATTAATTCATAAGGCTTGGAATGATAAAACAAGGTTTTCCTATTAAATTGTATCATCTGGAGATAGGTTGTTTTGGAACTAAAGGAGTCTAACGTTAGGTTCACCATGCACCTAAATTTACCTGTTTCTTCAAGCCTTGATGCTTCAAGTCTTCAAGTCTTCAGTTGTCTTTGTCTTCCAATGGAAGCTCAATCGACTAAAGACACACCAACACACGTTATTGACAAACCGATGCACTTACAAATTACGATAATGCACCAGTATCATCAAAGTATTCCGTTCAATTTTTTGAAGGAATTGAAAGATGATTTCACTACATGTTTGATTCGAGAAGAGATGTTTAGGAAGACACATTTTGGTTATCTTTTTTACTTCTCAGTGGGAGCGTGGAAGGCCCACGGTCAAATAAGTCATTGCCTAATGCAAAGGCATATATGGTAACCTGACTTTTGATGTTCATGGAACCATTATGACTATTGGAGTTGGACTTTACCCTGATTATATATAGGCCTGAAGTATTGTGAACATTATCAATCTAAGGAGTCTGAAGTGGGTGAAGGAAGAATATGAAAGAAAAAAAGAACAAGGGAATTAGGAAAACTTATTTGCAGGAAGCAAGTGAGAAGAAGGAACATTTGATGGAAGCTTTTCTGTCACTCTATAGGAAGAACACACAAGTATGCAATAAAGTTGGCTCTATTGTTGTGTGTCAAACATTTAATAGTTGCATCTCTAAGTAAGAATAGTTGTGTAAGTAAGTACATAAAGTTTGTGAGTAAATTATATGAGTTTAATAGATACCCCTGGGGCGCTGCGGGGTACAAATATTTGAAAGAATGGGCCAATATAGTAATAAATAAGGAGTACCCCACTTCATATAACATATATGAAAAGGAGCATGTGCTACAGGTAAGTTATTGATGTCCTAATTCATTAAGGGTGTTTGTTTCTTGTGTTTGTTCGTTAATGTGTAATACATCATTTTTTGAGATAAATAGGTATGGGCATTCGAGTGATTCCCCAAGCTTTCCGGCGATAAGGGATGGGTTGTGAGAACAACTCCAACCCAAATCCTATGATTCCTTAACTGAAGGTTGTACAAAGTAGGCCAATATATAACCACATCGAGGGTCTTCCCACATGTGTCAATAAGGATGATTCTTTATTATTGCTTCATAATAATGCATTATGTTTATATCTTATAACTGAAAGATCATTATTGCTCATGCATGTGAAGATTGTCGGGGAGCTTACACCCACCAAGGAAGAGGAAGAGACAATCGCCAATAAAGATGTCAGAAATTATATCTTGACGAAGAGAGGCAATAGCAAAGAAGAGTTAGTGGAAGAGCTTGTGAAGAAGTACATGGCTAGAAAGAAGTTGGAGAGGAAAGAAGCGATACAGGAATAGAGAAATGAGTTGGAGAAAAAGGGGAAGAAGAAGTTCGGTAAGAAAGAAGTGGGAAAAGAAATGAAACCACGAAACTATAATTGGATTTAGGTGCCTCGCTTGAGGGATCAACGAGAAAAGTATTTAATCAGAATTGGAACACTAATTTCACTCTGAAGATGTTTGACAATAGAATTGGGAACATCACACTGAATGTGCAGGAGTATGTATCGGTTGAGTTGATAATCCAGGAATATCTCCATATTCTTCATATTCTTCATTGACCGGTAAGCCTATATTCAAGTTAATAAATGATGAAGCGAATTGAACCGAAGAATCAAGACATAGAGCATTGGTTGAAGGGATGGGGATATCATAATCACCAACTCTTTGATAATGACATGATCATTACTTGAAGAGCCGGGACGGGAATATCTGTCGCATCCTCACTATCAAGTAATTGAAACGATGATATCTCGCAATCGTCGGGTCTTTGATCATGGAACGGATCATTACTTGAAGTGCCGAAAATATCTGTCGCATCCTCACTACCCAACAATCAAAATAACCATATTTCACATTCATCAAACTTCAATCATGGCGCAGATCATTGCTTGAAGTGCTGAGAATATCTATTGCATCCTCACTACCCAAAAATTAAAACGACGGTATGTTGTAATTGTCAAGTCTTCAATCATGGCACGGATCATTGTTTAAAGTGCTGGGAATATTTATCGCATCCTCACTACCCATCAATCGAAATGACAGTATCTTACAATCGTTGAGTCTTTGATCATGGCATAAATCATTGCTTGAAGGGTTGGGAATATCTATAGCTTCCTCACTATTTATTTTCACACCAAATTCAGGATCCACTGTTGGTAGGGCTATCAATAGCCTAGGCCTGGGTTGGTCTTGGCCTAGATTTTCAACTGTTTCAGGCGGGGCCGTCGGGCCGACCCTATTTAAAATTCTGATTTTGCAGGCCCTACCCATTGACACCCCTAACTATTGGGCATTGTTCATTCAACTCTACTATCACAAATTCACGAACGTATGTAGGATCAGAAACACTCTAAACAACATACTGAATATCAAGACAGTATATTCGAATGTATTGGAGGGTGTGTGCTCATTTCTTGGACAAATGGTGTATGCCTCACGACAGGTGTACACTTCACTTTCTCTATATACAGTGGTATTTGTGAAGATGAACTTTTATTGCAAAAAAGCATAAATGCAAGGACATCTTCGTCGTCTTTGGTTGTATGTGGAGGAAGTAATTCATGTACTTCCTCAGCATATACAACCCTCATTCTCAAATCAAATTCATTTGGTGCTATCTTTGTAATCTCGCACATTTTATTTACAAGCACGGGTATGTAAATTCATTTATCATAACAAGACATTTTTGAGTCCCCACCAACATACGAGAAACTCCCATTTTCGTATACACACTCCCATTCGTAATAGCATATAATAGGTGAAAGAGCCATAATATTCTAATATGGGTTAACCTGCAATACAAAGTGGACAGTGTATTATTATGCTTATAACATAAAAGGTCTAGGTTGTGATGTATTAAGGGCAACGTTGACATGTGTTAAGGGTCTTTGTTAGCATTTGTTAAGGGTGGGTCCAGGTTGTTAACCTGTTTAGTAAGGGTCGACGTTATCATGCAGGTTAACAACCTCGACCCATAATGGATGATAACCTTGACCCTTGTAAATATTGTTATTTACATTGGATGACAACCTTGACCCCTGCGTATATTTCTATTTACCATGCATGATAACCTAGACCCTTAATACATGCTAACCTAGACACTAAACACATGACAAACTCGACCCAAGGTTTAAGATTTTACCTTCGATAACAACTAAAACTGTAGTTCACTAGGATGATAGGGACATTGGAGAATGGAACAAAGAGGCAACTTTGCCGAAAAATATAATGTATGAACGTGATGGTTGAAGTGGTTAACGAAGCTTCAAAGAAGGCGAGTTTTAGGATGAATGCTGGAGAATTGCACGCCGAAGAGAAATACTGGAGAGATGCTGGAGAAAAACGCCAGGGAGAAATGCTCGAGGGAGAATGGTAGTGGGTCCCACAACCAGAGGTTTCCCAAGAAATAAGAAGGGCCCCTTGCAAAAACTAAAAATGCAATGGTTGACACTATCCGAGGGAGATCATACATCATCTGTGGAGCCCACCATTGCCTATGTGTGGAATCCACTCCATCCATTATCTTCAAAATTTCATGGAAAGCCATGGTTGAGAGAATGACCAACATCCGTCCAATCATATGGACCATATCACAAGAAAATAGTTGGCAGTAAATGAACACCATTATGGGTTATTGAGTTTTGTGGGCCACATAAAGATCATATCAGCGTGAGGTCATCATCTTTCAACATAAATGGATGGCTGCAAAGAAAATAAACGGATTAGATCTACTTTTCAGTGGGCCCAACGACAATTCCCATTCACATTCTTCCTTTGGGATGAGTTTTACATAACTTTTTCATAGTATAAAAAAAGGGTAATTTTGTTTCAAAAAAATTGAAAAACATGTCAAAGGATCAAAGAAATAATTTTTTTTGTAAATTTCGACCTTGGAAACCGGTTCAAAAGGGTTAGTTTAAATTTGTGGACCCCATTGTGATGTGTATTATATATCCATTCTGTCCATCCATTTTACCATAATATTTTGAGGCATGATCCGAAAAATGAGGCAGATCCAACACTCAAGTGGCCTACACCAAAAGAAATAGTGGCCCCAAGAGGTTTTTAACTGTAAGCATTCGATTTCCTTTTTCCTATGGCGTGGTCCTCTTGAGATTTAGATATGCCTCATTTTTTGGCTCAGCCATACATTCAACTGGCATAATGGATGAACGGTGTGGATAAGCAATATGCATCACAATGGGACCCACAAATATTTTGTAGCCTTACATGGTTTATGCGTCTAAAGAGTAGCACGTAAAATCAAGCAAAGCACGAGTAATAATGCTGTAAATTAGAGATGAAATAATTATTACCCCAGGATATTTACCGCTTAATTGAAAATTCAAACAAGCCCCACGGAAAGAGGAAAAGAGAAACGCGGTGGGTTGAATTCGAGCCATGGACTATTTCGTGACCGAGGGAAGGGCGTCACATCATCTTAATAAAAAGAAGAAGAGAAAAAAGAAAAAAGAAAAAGAAAAAGCTGTTTTTGGTTCTAGAATTCAACGACTCTACGGAGAAGATGGTACTGAATCCTCTGCAACGGTGGTATTACCGGTGCGTAAAATACCCAAATTCTGCAGGGCCTACATGTGGTACATGTAAAATCCACTCCTTTAAAGTTTCCATCCTCCATATTAGACCCTTCCAAAAATTAGCTAGATCAACAGCTTAGATGGGCCACATGATCACATGGAACTATGGGGATAGGCTGCCAACTATATGTTTGTAGATGGGGGTACCATGGTTTGTTTCTTTAATCAAACCTGTTAATGAGGTTTAATTCACTAGGATGAAAAGAATGAAAAGAACATAAAAAATCAGCATGATACAAAACTCAAATTGAGCTACACTGTGTGAAAAACACTACATTGTTCCCATTAGTCCTTGTGGCAAAAATTGAGTCACTAATCCGACGTTGTAGACAAAAAACAGTTTTTAGTTTAGAATTTAAGAAGTCTATGCAAAGAATCGAAAGAGAGATCAGGTATTTGATATAGGGTCATCTTCCCATCAGCCAAACCATGTTTTTATGTAGACTTTCCTAGATTTAGATTAAAATAAAGAAAACAGAGAGCTGATTCTTCAGTTGTTGGTTGACGCAGACTCATGATGATATATATATATATATATTTATATATATATATATATATATATATATATATATATATATATATATATATCCATCCTCTCCTTTTGCACAATATATTCGATTCTGATAAGTGGGGTCCTTGGTTCAACGATCCAGATCATTCATACATCAGCCTCAACAGTGGATGGACTATGCCTCTAAAATCTCCTCGGTAGAACAATTCTAAACCTTTGATATATGGCTTAAACATAGACGGTTGTGCGAGAAATATAACAAAGGTCAACATTCTACTTGGAAAAAAAAAACCATCATAGGAGGCCAGATCTTTCTGGTGATGATCCATCGAGAGTGGGACGCAACGAACCAATGTCATGGATTACTAAACCTCTGGCCCCACTTACCAGAACTCGAAATCAGGGTATACCGTTCAGAACCTGGGTTGGAGGGGGTTATCAAACAATGAAGGAGAAGAACAACATGATGCATGGCTGGCGTATTTGCACGATAGAAATGCGTTTTCAGTAATTCAGACCAACTGTTACAGAATGGACGGTACAGAAGAGGAATTCAACATCTACCTTCTTCTTCTTTGTTTATTTATTTTATTTTATTTTTAAGGACCACTCTCATTTTGAGTTTTACACGTTGAATGTAGACAATTGACCACTTCTCTAAATATGCTTTGCCTGGGCTCATCTCTACAGCGGTATGCTGGGTCGCCATGCAATCGTAGCCCTTGGTGGAGCACCAAATCAATAGTCCTAATTATGATCAACATCCACAAGTGTCACGTTTATCAAGCAGTCTGGATCATCGGATTGATATGACTTTTTAAGTTCTTGGGTCATCAAGGAGGAGTTTGAAATGGAAGGAGGAAGAGCAGGTTAGAGCCATGATACCAACGTGGTCAGAAGACCTTCAAGGGCCTGCTCCACACATGATTTACATACCCTTGTAATAAAGAATTGAAGATGACTGATCACCTACCGGGAATGGCATGGTTAACTTGTCATGCAGGCCCAACTTTTCTGCCAACATGCCACTTGTTTACACACATTCACACCATGCAAACAGTAGGCCCCACCATGATAAAGATCTCTCATGTCAAAGTCAGGTTAATCCACTTGTTAGATGGACCACACGTATATGTTGAGTCAGCCCATTTGATGAGGCATGATTTTTATGCCAGTGGATCTTCATTGTGGGGACTAACATTTGCATTGTATGAATGTCCTGCACAAGTGGCATGTTGGCCGAAAAGATGGAAGCGTAAGCGACAAGGTGTTGCGCTTTCACCAGTAGGTAATTGGTTGTCTGCAATAGATGTAGGTGTTCCAGTCGCTGGAGCTACTCTCTGATGAATTTTCAATGTTCTTGGAGAGCCTGTTGATAATTTAGGGCAGGCCAAACCTAAGCCAGTCTAAAGAGCCCAACAGATAGGCTGTTGTTGGACTGAATTTAAGCCAGATCAGGTCAGGTCGATCCTCGACTGTTATCTGTCAATGGATCAGGGACTGAAGATTGGGCCAAAGACTGGACCCATTCTGTCCATCAACAGGTTGTAAATTTTGGGTCCATCTCTGCACCAAGAAAAATAAACAAAATAAAAATTTAGAATCTTTCCTCAAGACTAATCATATGACAAACACAACTAGAAAGAAAGAAATAAAGGAAGAAAACTAATTGCCACAACAGCCTCAAGAACATACAAACAAGGCCAAAAGCAGTTGCAAGTTCCTTTTAGAGGCATGATCAAACAAAGCCATTAACTAAAGAATGATGATACACATGTACCTAATATGTTATTAGGTGACCAATATTACACTGGATTTCAAGGATGCTGAGATTGCAAGGAATCCTCCAGGCATCTGTAGGAGCATTCAGTCCATGCTTCAGGCATCTCCCAAGCACACAACTGCCTGAAAGCTTCAGACAACGCTCCTTGCACTCCCAATTAAGCCTGTTTAGATCCTTGAATTGGCCAATCCTGGATTGAGCAATACAAGGATCCAAACAGACCCTAAGACTTTAGCCATCTATTGTGGACACTGGACCTGTGGATTCAAGAGTGTGATAGCTATTCACTCCCAACTTAAAGGAAGTACGTTAACTGTTGTTTCTTCCTGGAACCTCCTTCCCCATACAATTCGTTCCATTGCTTCAGCTCACTCATGATAGAGCCCTCGGATGCAAAACTGGCTGCAACCTGCATTGCAAAATCTACGTTCAGGAAACAAGTAGAGAATAACTACTGTCTTCAACTCAGTTGCTTGCTTTGCAATTCCCCAACATACTGAATAAACTAAACAGACAGGCGAAAAGTGCTAATTAGCTTGCTGAAACAGAGGCTCTGATGATGGGTCATAACCAGATAATCACACCAAATGGGTGACCCCAACTGCCTGATTGGAAGCCATCAAAGGCTTGGCTAAAACAGAAAAAGAGGTCAGTGTTCCAAAGTCAACAAAACTCTGTTAATTAGAGGTAGGAACAATCTGGTTTTGGGTGATGCCCAACCCACATTAGAGCCAACAATGTGGAACAGATCAGCTATAACTATGCCACATGTATGCGTAGAGAGAGGGAGGGAGAGAGGGAGGGAGGGAGAGAGAGAGACTTGATTCTTTGCGAGCCTCATGTCTTCCATGTTTAACGGCCTGAGGACAGTTACTCTTTCCTCCATTTCTTCTTCTTTACTGTTTGAACCCTCTGCTGCCTTTTGTCTTTCTTCTGCTTTCCGCTTCCTTTCCTGTGAAAAGGTATCTTGGTGAGACGACAGTGAGTCAAGGAATTGTCTTGAAAGTGTGAAACAGAATTATCTCAATATGAGTTCTTACCAAATCCTTTAGCCTTTCTTGTTGTATTAACTCTCTGACAGGCCGATATGCCGCCGTCATACACAAATTCTGCTCTCAACAGTTGTTCAAAGTATTCTTTTAGAAAAGAAGAATCAAAACAACATGTTAATTGTCAAATGGCTTTAAGAAACATACAGACCTTAAGGTCACTTCCACTATATCCTTCTGTCAGGGTCGCAAGCTCCTTATAGTCAAGTCCTTCTTTGACCTTCTCTTTTGACAAGAGTGTTTTCAGTATCAATTCCCTATTCTCAACGGATGGCAGACCAACCATGATTCTGTTCATTGCAGTAACGATTAAGGATTAGAATATTTAAACATCACTTTAGTTATTACATGACCATGCACAAATACCTGCGCTCAAACCGTCTGATGATTGCTTCGTCGAGGTCAAACGGCCTGTTTGTCGCTGCAAGAACAAGGATCCGCTCGCCAGGTTTTGTCAGGAGCCCATCCCAATGTGTCATGAACTCATTCTTGATCTTCCGCATGGCCTCATGCTCCCCTGCTCTAGTCCGTTGCCCCAACATGCTGTCAACCTCGTCCACAAAAATAATAGTAGGAGAGACCTTTGCTGCTAGAGTAAACAATGCCCTGACATTTTTCTCATCTTCTCCAAACCATTTTGAAGTGATGGTGGACATTGAGACGTTGATGAAACTCGCTCCAGCTTCTTTGGCAATAGCCTTAGCCATCATCGTCTTTCCAGTACCAGGTGGCCCGAACAACAATATTCCTCTGCAAGGCTTTAGGAGACCTCCTTCAAAGAGATCAGGTCTTCGAAGGGGAAGCATGACCAACTCCTGAAGTGATTCTTTTAGTTCATCTAAGGCACCTATATCTGCAAATGTCACCCCAATTTCACTGGCAGGGATGACCTCTGGTCTAATGCGCTTCTCGAACTCATTGTCGGGAGCAACTTCCTGTGGTCAAAACCAATGAACTTGATCTAGTAGTTTGGCAGGAATACATTATTGCAATTCAAACAAAAGGAAATAACCAACAGGGGAAGACTAAAGAAAAAACCAGCTTCATATAGTGATTAATATATAATGGTCTTGATAAATAATATCCAAAGAACTTAAATTAAGAAAAAAGGTAAGAAAATCTAATTTGTATCAGATACGGATGTGTCCATGAGTTGCCAACTGCTAACCAAGTCCAATTTTAATATGGAAATTTATTCATACTCATTGCCTGTTTTCCTTTGATATCTAAGTGCACGGGACCTGGATCTGTTATATGTATTGGCAGAACAGAACTGCAGGATATTATTACAAGTACCGAGCTAAGGTAAGAGAGTTATGGAAAGAAAGCCTGTTTACTTATTTCGGAAGAGAATTGAAAACCGTGGCATATCGCCACTATATTCTGGATGTCGAAGAAATAAAAGTTGCAACAGGACAGGATGTTTGAAGTAAAAAGCAAACTATTCCATGTACTATTGCATTTAAACTCAAAGATACAATTATAAATTGTACCAGTAATGCCAGTCACTACCATGCCTGAAATTGAAGAAATATCCATTGGGAACTAAAAATGCAGTGCTTTGAGCCAAAAGAAGAAGTTCCAAGGGCATTTTTGGTAGATGACTAAAAATGAGTTTATCTCATTTTAGTTCATCATAATAATGTACTAGAGATCATGATTGTTGGTTATCGAGATTATGATTCTAACATATAATTACAAATAACTAAAATGATATGAACTTGTGTTTAAGCATCCACCAACCAGACCCTAAACATTGCATTGGGAAATCATGGACATGTTTAATAACTTCCATTTTTTAACTCAATGGACGCATGGCTAGCAAATTCCAAGGGAGAGGGCCCACTCCAATTCCTTTGGTCAGCCATATTTCCATTCACAATATTTCACATATGGAAGGCCAGTAATGCAAAGATTTTCAATGACAATCCGTTTGGGAAAAGAGGAAATGCTCACAAGACTAGCTACAACAGTTACGGAATTCTGCTGGGTGTGGGGTTTGAAACCAGTGAATCTATAGAGGAAATGCTTGCCCCTGAGAAAAAAGGCAGCAGGATGGGTGAAATTAAACTTCAATAGATCTGATTCTGATTCGACGCCTATGGGAGGGGCTGGAGGCATGCTCAGGTGCAGGAGTCATTGATAGCTTTAGCAGAAGAATCAACCATTGGAAAAGGAATCTAGCTGAGTTGAGATTTCATTCAGTTTCATTTGATTTTGTTTTTAATAGACTATTCAATTCTACCAAAATATGAAATGCAAAACTACATTTAATAGCTAATTGCTTGTGCGGAAGGAACTTTTCTCCCTTCTCTTTTTTGTTTTGTTCTGCCAGAGCATTTCTTGAGTCACTATGAATGGCCAAAATCTGGAAGCTAAGGACAGCATGAAACCAAATTCGAGAAATATCATGCACAAAATTAGAACAAATTAAACTTACAGGTAATTTTGGCGGAAGAGATGGATTCTCACCATCTTTCTTCACTAATGCAACAGATTTCTCTGCCTCACTCTTGTTCTCAGGTCCCGGAGCTTCAGTTTTTGTTTCAGGCGTCACACCAACAGTTGCATTTCCCCCTTCACCCTCCTAAAATGAATGAAAAGAAATAGGCAGAATCTCGTATTAGTACTCTCAAGCCTTGATGCCATTCTGATGCAAGACAATTAACCACTTGCTCTAAAAGCTCGAACTGTTAGAGCATGGAGAATCAATCCCTTTATCTCATAGCCCAGGCCCCACATCTCATGGGTTAGGATCTCGGCCGAACCCCCCTTGTGGGTCCCAAACCACATGGGTATTGCCTCACACGAGCCACCCACCCCAAGTGTGCCCCTGCATCCCATAGGCAAACCCACTCGAGCCCGGTGTGAAAATGCCCCTGCATTACATTCCCTTTCCAGTGAGAAATAAAACCAACCTTGCTAGTTTCAGCGTTTGTTTCGAGCTTTAGAGCAGGTTCTTTGACACTGAGCTTACTTTCCTGGAATATGCTCAATCCATGGGACAAACTGTTCCATGGAAGAGTTAGTAAGAAATTGAATGATAAAAGGAAAACTACTAGTCATAACAGCAGAATTATATACTATTCTAACCTCTTGGATGAAATAACCAGTTTCCCATTTCTGTACTCAGGGTTCTTGTTATTCATCAGGTGGTGTGAAATTGCTGAAACAACAATTTCTTCTATGTAATTACTGAGAACCATCGTATCCGCAAGGCAGATTGAACCCAGATCATCACAGTCAAGATCATTTGCTGTGAGTACCTCGATGATGTGGTTTCTGTTGTCCCGAAACTGGATCACTTTCATGTCTTCTTCCAGTTGGGATTTCCAGTTGAGAAGGTGGGTCTCATCTTCAGGTGGCTTAATCTCAATGTTGTAAGGGAATAGAAGAGTCAGCCTCTCGTCCACATCTCTATAATCATTACCTGGATCCAACATCCTTGAACCAAGGATTAATATTGGTCCTGATAGTTTGCTCAGCATTTTCCGGAATAAAGTGTATAGCCTTTGCGATCTAAATAGAAGCTCTTCAACATTCCTGATGTAGAGGAGAATGGGATTGGTTTTCGATACTGAAATCAGAACCTGTACAGTGAAATCAACATTTATATGCACCCATCAACCACTCTTTGAATTGCTAAACACACCCTGGAACCTACATTTCATGAATAGTTTCTAACATCTTACATCAGAAAGTCATTCAGGCTGCATTTGGCTCATGAGCATTTCACAGGCATAGAAAAACAAATTTATGACTTTGGAATTTCTACTCTTAGGCTCTTAGTAGGTTTCGAATTTCTACTCTTAGACTCTTAGTAGGTTTCTGTAAATTGTGAAATATGAAGAAAAATCTCTTTAGTATCCGCAAGTATAATTTCATGAATTTTGGAAATTTTACGAAGAATAGAAAATTGTTTTAGAATTATTTTTCTCGTGGCATGAACCAAACACAGCCATTGTTCCATAACAAACCAGAGACAACTAGGATGAAACAGGTTATGCTGTAGTCTAGACAACAAAATAGAGGCAGTTTACCTTGTAAAGTGACTGTATAAGAAGTTTCTCATCAAAACACCAGATGCTAGTGTGCCTGAGAGGAGCTGAAACAGAATCAAATCACCAACAAGCTTTTAGATAAAGAATTCCAGACATCTTCAACCCGCATGTGCAATGTGAGGAGAAGTTAGTTGGTCAGGGTTGATAATGGACAGTTTTCCAGGTATAAACATATGGTCCGCTGACACAAAAAATCATGGGATAAGAACCTGGATTAACAGGAGCAGAGTTTGAAGCAAGGCTACTGATATCAGCGGCAGCAGAAGCATTTCTACGAAGCTTTTGAGCACCATGCTCAAATTCAGATCCCCTACAAATACAGGGAGATAACACAAGTGGGAACTAATATGCTGAAAGTAACTTAAGCTTGATTCTTATAAGCTGCGCATCCCCTAAGAGTAACCTCAAGTATGCTATACCTTGACCTTAAATCCATACCACTGCTTTGCCTCCTTAATGTGCCTGCAACAATCCTCTTAGTCAGAGTCTATAACTTGGAAGGAAGAAGATAGAATTTGATATGAAAAAAAGAGACATGATTACTATACAGTTTTAAAGCATAGAAATTAATGATAGGTAACATAAAGTACTACCAAAATTTCCAACAATAAAATCCGTAACTTGGAACTTTGGAACAAACAAGATGCCTAATGATGACAATTGTAGGACCAATATTTCCCCCGCTTACCAATTTGATTTTATGGACCTTTAATTGTGCCGATTAAGCAACATTTAAGTGATTGGGCAGAAAGATGGATAAGATCAAGAAGGTTGATAATCTGGTATGCAGTTTGTTAAGTAGGTATAACAAGAAAACTAGGAATTTAGTCATCACCCACTAAAAACTCATGATGACTGCTGATTTGTGGTCAGTGGTCAAAGGTGTTTCTCATTTTCCAAAATCTATATAATTGAAAAAGAATAGATTAGATCATTATGAAAATGAAAGCAACAAGAAATGACTTTAGAGATGTCTGATGTGGAACAAAATGATTTTTTTCTTTTTTTTTAATACATGAATATAGCACTCCACAATCGGGAAAGAATTTCCCATGACAATCTTAGAAAGACAAAATTATTCCAAAAGAAAATATACTGAAGGTGAGATATGATATTTTAGCGCATTCTATTCAAAATGAAATGCAAATAATAGACACTGCAAAATAGAAGGTTGATTGTCTAGGACCTCTAGGCCCCTCGGGCTTGGCCCTGCTTGTTTCATGACATATTTTTGCTGGAGCTGAGATATAGGTTGATTCTCTGAATACTATTGTAAGCTCATGATCCCATCAAGACTTTGTGGTAAGCATATATCAGTAGTGATATTGAGATGACATTAGAACCATGGTAGGTGGATCAAATTACTAATGAGCAAGGGACAAGTAACAAACAACATTCATCAGCCCCAGGAATATAGTTCAAATTGGGGACTTTTAACCTAAATGTGCTACCAAAGAAGAAGATAGGGCTTCCTTTAATACCTCTAGATTCCTCTCTTGGTGGAAGGATTGAAAATGATCCAAACAAATTGGACATCCGCTCCAAAGTTGTCTCAGAGATGGACCTTTTGAAAGTCTACAATAGAAGGAATTGAAAGAAGATAAGTTTGAATATTTGTTCTGCTTCAAGTTTGCAGGTTAAGTCATCTCTTCGACAAGCAGTGAAGGAAATAAATGATATATTGTTTTATGCAAAATCACCATACGAAGAAGTACACATGCATGTATGGGTATGAAGATACCAATGTCCCAAATTACTGGAAATCAATTTCTACTTCATTCTCTAAGAACTCTATCCATATCTGGAGGAAGTAATGCAATCCAATTACCAAATAGATGATGATTTGATATCAAATCAATGTGAATCCAATACTCGAATTGCTAAGATAGATGAAGAAAACACAACACACAGGACTATTCAATTAGAGAGGGATAAACAACTTATTAATATCAAAATCTTACAATGGTTACATGTAATAACAACTTCACAAAACTTAGAAAAAGTGTAGAGTGTTAGACATATATGATTGCCCATGTCACATGTGCCACACATGGCTAGGCCGTGTGGCTGGATGATCGTGGTGAAGGGGTCTGTCCCCTCACCCGTTTATATTATTGATGGGGACATCAGAGGACCTACTCGGGTGTACCAGATATGGAGACAACCACTCACATCAGCACAACTTTCTTTGTGGATGGGAGACAAGTTCCATATAGGGCCTGCCGGACCATTTTGAAGACTCCACATGCATTAGACATGCATACCACTAGTTACAAGTACCTAAATAACAACTTCACAAAACTCAGAAAAATTATAATGCCTCTACCTCCTAGGAATAACCAATTTTTTAAACGTTATAGACACATCTTAGAATCCTATTGAATCTTTAACCAAGATATCTTGATTCCAATCAATCTAATCAACCCAAAGTAGGATAGTTTATATCAGCAAAGTTTTAGCCAAATTATAATCGCTAAACAAAAAACGGCATGTGTAGATGATGCAGGACAATTAACCACTTGCTCTAAAAGCTCGAATTGATAGAGCATGGCGAAATAATCCCTTTATCTCATAGTCGAGGCACCAAATCCATGGGTTAGATCCTCGGCCGAACCCTCCTCATGGGCCCCAAATCCATGGGTTCTGCCTCACATGAGCTGCCTGCCTCACATGGGACCCAAATCTGTGGGTTCCACAGGCTGCCCACCCCGAGTGTGCCCTTGCATCCCACAGGCCACCCCACTCAAGCCTGGTGTGAAAACCCCCGCATTAGTAGATCCAGTCCATTGACAAAATCAGCACTTCTAGAAACAATGACTATAAACCAAAAAACTTAGCCCTCGTAATTAACAGCAAAAAGCAAGTCAGAAGATGTTGGACCCAATGATGAGCCTTGGACATGCATTAGGGAGCCAATTTCGTAGGAATGTATGGTTCTATTAACAGTGGGTATAGACAAGAGACAATTTTATACGCAGCACAAGATACCAAATGCTTGGAACTAATATAGAAATCTTACAGGTTCTTTTCTGGAGGTGCCATATTTGCTCTGTATCTGTGGCAAAACACCAGTGGACAACATTAGTATGATAAGCAAGTAAAAACCAAGCAAAACTGCAATGGTAGCTTCTCACCTTTAGTGAAAAGTCAGTTACATCAAGCAACAACAACTTGGCTTCAAAGTAACGTGCTAAAGCCTTGGCTAACATTTGCTGGTAAAGCTCTTCAAAATATGAACTTTCAAAATCAACTTTATTATAAAAATAAACACAAACAAAAAAGTATTTCCAAACTAAATCTAAAGGAGAACATATTCCAGAAAACCTACCAGCAGGTCCTGAGAGCAAAATGGTCCGACTAGCAGGAGAGAGATTTCGGGTATGCTTAAAAAAGTCAGCTTGCTTCAAATGAACATATGCTGCACTCGTCAGTAACACACGCGTTTGCTCGCTGTTGTAGACAGAAACAGCAGAAGGAAATCAGAACAAAAATGTAGCAATGTCCAAGAAAAGAAGTATGTAAAATTGCATGAAATTGCAGAAGAGACGTCTGATACAACAAAGCCACTTGACAACCACTGCCCTAAGATAACACAAGCATCCTTTTAAACAACTGGAGTCATTGCAGGGCAGATGTTAAGCTTGAGAGTCACTATTCAATGCCTATTATTAAAAGAGAAAAGATTGTGCTGTTATGGACAGAAACTCCTGTCTGACTAAAAAAAAACTTTCCATGTGTATAAGAGCTGAACCTTTCATCAGCAGGCCCAAGAATATATGTTATGTAGCTAAAAAATTGCACCAATTCGACATTCTAACTAAA
Organism: Magnolia sinica; assembly: GCF_029962835.1. Taxonomy (NCBI): domain Eukaryota; kingdom Viridiplantae; phylum Streptophyta; class Magnoliopsida; order Magnoliales; family Magnoliaceae; genus Magnolia; species Magnolia sinica. The sequence continues at coordinate 130,105,564 of NC_080575.1, read as the reverse complement.
CGTTTTCATGTTGAATGTGCTATTACTCATTTATTTTATTTGTCCTTTTATCTCCCATTTGTGGACCTTCCATTGAATGATGTGGACCATCTAGTCTGTGATTTTTGTGTCATGGTCCATCCATGTCAGGATCACTAAAGAATGATTCACATCTCATTAAAATGTGTCCTTGCATACAACTATTAAAAATGGGACACAGTTCTGTCTGTGACTAACACAAAAGTTGGGTTTTTATTAGAATCTTAGGGCCTGTTTGGGATCAAGGAAATGAGAACGTGAATTTGGTAAGTCCATGAACTAGTCAAATTCATGGACTTGCATTGGAATTTGGTTCCAAAGTCCATTGTTTGGGGATCCAACTAAAAATTCGTGGATATGGACAGCTTTATCACAGTGATAGAGCATTTATTGCAAAGATATTATTATTTTTTTCTTTTATAAGTGTCTTTCATTTTGACGATTCGCCTAGTCTTAAGAGTTTTTTTTTTGGGGATTTCTATTTGCAACCCATGGATTTATGGAGAAGTGGATTTGGGAAATCTACGGATTTGGCAAATCCCCAATAAAAGACAAACATGGGAGATTTGAAATCCATGAATTTCTCAAATCCTAACCCCAAATCCCTCAATCCCAACGGGCCTTAGGGCATGTTTGGGGTTTAGGGAAATGAGACTGGATTTTATAAATTCATGGACTTGTCAAATTCAAAGATTTGCTCTAGGGATTCAGATTTGGCAAATCCCAAAGTCCATTGTTTGGGAGTCAACCTACTAATCCATGAATATGGGAGCACTTATGGCAATGTCAGACCATTTATTGCAATGGATTATAGGGGTTTTTGAGAAATACCTACATCAATGATAGGCTATTTGCAAATACCCACCTAAAAAGGTTGAATTTGTAAATAACCATGCCATTAATATGTTGTTATTGCAAGTACACATTTTTCTTTTTGTAAACAATTGTTAACTTTTGGAGCATCCCTCACCCTTTGAGGTTAAAAATAAAAACCTACCTATTGCACTAAAACTTTTAAAAAAATAAAAAATAAAAATCCAAAAAACTGCTGCCTGCTCTCTCCTCTCCCTTGAGATTTGGGGAATTATTTGTGGGGTCCATCCACACAACCCACACGATCCATCTTTAAGGCCCCATAGTCAATGGTGAATGTAAATTTTTTTTATTATCTAATAGTGAGGTTTGTTATTGTTTATAGTTGTTCATACTAATTGGCATTTTCGTCAGTTTATAATTGTGGGCCTTTTGTCATTATTTAACTATTGTTAATGGAAATTGTTGAAAATTTGATGGAATGTGGATATTTACAATCATGGGGAATTAATGATATAGTCATTTGCAACGCCAATTTTTTGTGTGGGTATTTGAAAATACCCTATTTTAATGTGGGAATATGCAAAAAAACCCCAACTTTTATTGCTTTTAAAACAAGTCTTTCATTTTGTGGATTTGTAAAGTCTTTATTTTTTATTTTTGGGATTTAAATTTGCCCCAAATCCATGAATTTATGGGGTGCGGACTTGGGAAATCTGCCGATTTAACAAATCATCATATAAGCCTTATCCCAATTAAGTGGGGCTGGCTACATGAATCATGTTCCACCATTCCACTCTATCGAGGGCCAAACCTTAACCTGCGGTTAGACAATAGGTCCTCAAGTCTTTTCTCACTACCTCCATCCACGTCCTTTTGGGCCTTCCCCTTGCCCTTTTAGAGTCTTTGACATGTACCAAATCACTCCTACCACTTGCGGTTCTTGATCTTTGTTGAACATGACCAAACCATCTAAGTCTACTTTCCCTCAACTTGCCACAATCCCTCTGAACATCTGCATTTCTAATTCTATCCTTCCTCATCTTGCCACAATCCCTTTGAACATCCTCATTCCAGCTACGTTTATCCTATGACATGCTATTCTTTAATTACCAAACATTATGTCCCATAAAGCATGGCTGGTCTTATACCTATCCTATAAAATTTTCCTTTCAATTTGAGTGGCACATGGGGATCACATAAAACTCCAAAGGCACATGTCCATTTCTTCCACCAAGCTTGAATTCTTTGGGCAACATCCTTCTCAATATCTCCACTCTCATGAACTATTAACACAAGGTATCGAAAGTGGTCATTTTAGGAAACTTCTTGGAAAACAACCTTAATTGATTCCTCATTTTCACTCCTATCGTTAATAAAATTGCATTCCATAGACTCTGTTTTGTTTTGGCCAATTTTAAATCCTTTAGATTCTAAGGCACCCCTCCATATGCCTAGCTTTGTGTTTATGCCCTCGCTTGTCTAGTCAATCAAAACTATGCTGTTTGCAAACAACATACACCATGGGATCTCTTCACACAAATGCCTTGTTTACTCGCCCATAACCAATGCAAAAAAGGTATGGGTTCCATGTTGACCCCTGGCTGAAGCCTATAGTAATTGGGAACTCGCTTGCCTCTTCACTAGTGGTTCTCACATTTGTTACCGCTCCCTCATGCATATCCTCAATCATGTCAATATATCCTCTTGAGACTCCTTTCTTTCCCAACATCCCCAAATTAACTCTCCAGGGACCCTATCGTATGCTTTCTCTAAGTCAATAGAGACCATGTCGAGATGCTTCCTCCTCTCCCTATATTTCTTCATCAATTGTCTAAGTAGGAAAATAACTTCAGTGGATAGTCCTCCTAGGCATGAAACCAAACTGATGTTCCAATACATTCGTCTTATGCATTAGTCTTTGCTCAATCACTCTCTCCAAAGTTTCATAGTATGGCTCATGAGTCTAATCCCACGATAGTTAGTGTAGCTCTGTATGTCTCATTGTTCTTATAAATAGGTACCATGGTACTTTTTCTCCATTTGTTTGGCATATTCTTCAATCTTACAATCTTGTCAAACAACTTTATCAACCCAAATAACCAAGTATCTCCCATACACTTCCAAACCTCTATTGGTATACCATTTGGTCCAAGGGCCTTTCACATTTTCATCTTTCTCAAAGCTTCTTTCACTTCAAATATCATAATCCTACGAAAATATCTCTAGTGTCCTACGTCATTTGAGTTTATAGTCCCTTCTATCCCTATGCTCTTAGAGTGGTTGTCTTTTAACAACTTAAAAATAGCTTCTCTACCTTTCATTGATCTCAATGTCTTTTACTAGTATCCTCTGGTTTTCGCTATTAATGCATCCAACATGAACCAGGGTTCTACTCTTCCTCTCTCTCATTTTTGGAAGTTTGAAGACATTTTTCTCATTTGGAAAATCCTCAATAAAAAACAAACAAGGGAGATTAAATCCATGGATTTCATAAATCACAACCCGAAATCCCTCACCCTAAACAGGACCTTAAAGAACAAAAATAGTTCTGTAGAAAAAAGTTGTGCATATAAAATCAGCACTTCAATCAGGAGAAACTAAACAAATGATGGATGTGCCTCTATATTTAGCTCAGCTTTCTTGCTTTATGCTGGGACCAGTCATGTTTCCAGTTTACAATGTGTAATGCATATTTGCCAGAGAAGGACGTTAAGATAAAACTGGTAGATAGTGGACAGGGAAACACTGAGAGAAAGAAACAGGAAAAAATGTTGAAGAAAACCAGGGAAATAAATTATTAATTAGGAAGGGACAAGAAATAATTTAATTTTTACTAATGTTAATTAATTAGGAAGGGAGATAAATTATTTAATTGTTAAACAATAAGAAGATGGAGATCTGCAACACATCACAACTATAGATTCAGACACCACAAAAAAGAAAAAAAGAAGGAAGAGTACTGTTAGGCAAAAGCAGGGGAAAACAAAAGATGAAAGACGAAAATGGGAATTTCTGTGACGCTAATTATTAAACAAGCAACCTATTGATGAACACTGGCAGCTTTAAAAATCAAATGAAGCCGTAATGTATCAAAAAAGAGCCAAACTTCTCCGCAGCGATTGGTAAACAAGAGATTGTTTACCAAAATCTTGCGCAGTGCATTGAAAATGAGGGTAAAACACTTTCACGCTTGCCATTATCATAGGGTGGGAAATTTTGGTACACGATCACTTCCATATCCAATTGGTAGACAGTATTTTCTCATTTAAAAACCAGATCAATTGATGGATCTGAAACTCTATCATCTACGTCAAAAGCCACCTATTTTGCCTTGATGGCTTGTGATGCTTGCATCCCTGCACAGGCTGCACTATTATCAGATATATTTATATAGTCAACGGTGGATTGCCTGTTTACATTGAGGGTATTTTAGCCTTTAATGGTGTTACAAGACCAATAGAGTTTGCTTGCCATATAAGATTATGCTGTCCCTTTACCTGAGGTAATAAGGGAAGTCATCGAAGTTGACATTGCTATCTCTTCCATCGATGACCTGTTGCCGCAGCTCCTGCTCGATCCGATCAGCAGTCACACCAGAAGAAGAAGAATTCGACATCCATTTACTTACTGTCTGTCCAGAACACAAGCCAAGCCCGACACCAACGCCGACTCCGACACTCAGTGCCGACATGAGAACGTTTTTCTGGTCCATCACGTTGAAATGCTTGAAAATCCAATTCTTTTATCCGAAACTCCACCTTTCCTCTCTCTATTCTTAACAAACAAAGAGATGGGCAGATCTTTAAAAAGAAAGCGATCTTTCCTTATCCAAGCAGAAACTCTTGATGTGAAGAAGGAAGAATGATATCAGTGAATGAGAAGAGAATCTGTTTATCTTCTTTTCCTTTTGTTCAGTTCCAGACTCCAACCGCAAAAAGAGATTTCAAAAGTGAAATAAATAAATAAAACAAAAAGATTTCGTGGAGAATTCAGTGGCTATGAGATTTCAAAGGGCGAAGATGGCTCAATTTTTACTTTGGACGTCGGAAACTTGAAAATTTGCAGGTCCGATTTAAATGAATCAGATGAGAAAGATCACAATCTTGTTTTAATTTCACAATGAATCTCAAATGTTGGTTTCTAAAGAGAATTTAAATGGAAATCTGGATCCAAAGGAATGAGAATTCGGGCCTTTCTAGATTAAAAAGATCCAAAAGAAATCACCCCAAAATTCGTGAATTTCTTGAAACTGAATCTTTCATTCCGGAACCGAATATCGACTGAGAAATGGATATTTCAACAGAGTTCAGAACTTGGAGATCTGGATCAACATGAAATCTACAAAATAAAACAGAGATTCTGAAAATTTGTGGCAGAAACTAGTACAAGAACCGAACGGTTTATTGAAATTACGACACGAAATCAACTTTTCCTCTGAGACCGTTCCTGGCTCTCATTCTCTCTATCTATTGGCTCAGGTCGCTTCTTCGATTACCTATTTATACGGAGACCGTATATAACCCTAGAAAGTAGCCGTTAAAGCAGGTCGTCCGGGTGCATTTTTTGGAATGAAAATTTCAGAGGAGGGAGTCGTTACTCATTTGGGCGGAGAGGAGAGTGGCTCGAGTCAGTTCCCGCCTTTTCCGCCCTCTTCTTTGTTTGCTTTTCGAGTTTCGCTGCTCCTCGACCCGAGGATCTGTACAGTAATTATCTCATCCGACGGTTCCCACATGCCACGCCTGTAACCGGATGTGTGGGACCCGTTGTTTAATGAATATGTTATTTATACGAAATGGGACTGCAGTACGCTCTTATCTTCCCGAGTAAACTCATTTGGGTCCACCTTCAATGCATGTGGTTTATCCATGCCATTCGTTTTTTCATCTAGTTTAAAGGGTTAGGCCCAAAATAGAAGCATATCCAAAGATCAAGTGGATCACATCACAAGAAAAAAGTGGGGATAATAATTCCCACCATTGAAACCTTTCTAAGCCTCAAAGTGATGTTTATTTATCAGCTAACGTGTTCGTAAGATCACACATACATGAGTGAAGGGAAAACACACATATGAGCTTTATTCAAAACTTCTATGGCCCTTGAGAATTTTTCAACTGTAGACATTCAATTCAACTGTTCACTATGGTGTAGTCAAGGTGTGGCCAATTTGAATATTGTATATACTTCAATTTTGGGCTAAGTCCTAAAATTATCTAGTAAATAGATGAATTGAACAGGATAAAATATATAAATGGTTTAGCCAGTACACTGAGTGTAGTGAGCACTAGGCAATCCACTTCCTATTGCCTATCCGCTTATTCAGCTCATTTTATGACACGATTCCATGACATAAGCAGATCTTAATCTTACGTGGACCACACCACTGGAAACAATAATAAATAACAATTAAAAGCTTTTCATGGCCTAGTAAAGTTTTAGACCAATTCTATCTTTGTATTTTACCTTTAACCAACTCTTATTGGCCTTACCAATGGGTTGGATGTTACACCCTGACCAGTAGCTCATGGGGTAGGTTGAGCGAAGATACCTGGTTTCAGCACTGAGGTGTATCGATTCGCTTCTGGGGGTGGCTAACATTGGAGTGTGTACTGACAATGTTGCTTGTACTAACAAGCTAACAAAAAATAAAAATATATAACACACACCTTATTAATATTTCACCATTACAACTCTGGCATAACATTAACACCTTGTAAACAGTTTTGATAGATTGTAAACATTAAGGTGGAGCTGAGGGAGGTTTAACGGTGAGAATTTCTTTTCTCAATTTCTCCTCTCGTGTGATTCACTTGAGTGTTTTATCTGCCTCATTTTTTTGTTGCAGTTACTAAAATGAGACTCGAAAAACGAATGGATGGAATCTCACATATATTGCAGTGGGCCCCACCCAGCATCTACACACGTGGACGATCCATCTATGTGGTCGGACCCCGCTTTTAGTTATACGGTCCGAGACCGAGGCTTTGCACAGTAAATAAGTTGTGGTCGGGCTAAGAGGTGAGCCCATGGTCCAGTGATCTAGACCATTGGTCTGCTGGGCCCAGGGAAATCTCCCGGATGAAAACCCACCTTTCCCTAGTATCTTAGGAATAGACTTTTGGAAAGAAGGAAAAATATAGAAAAATATAAAACAAAAATCCACATCCATCTAAAAAAGAGTCTCAAGATTGGTGGCTAGGATCTTCCAGTCTAGGGAGAGGTGTGGTTATATGTCGTCCCATTGAATTTAAAACAGTGGGAAGGAGGAACTTTTCAATGGCTCACGTCGTGAGTAAAAATGGCTTGACCCCCCCATAGGGTCAACTCGAACCCACGAGCACATACATCTGGACTAGAGTGCTCCTGAACAACCGTCTCATATCATTTTAAAGAGAGGACCTCTTCTTCCGTCGCAAGTACTCGAAGGTCTAAAAAGGGTAGATCAGATTTTTGCATCATCAACGGCTCGCGTTCACTATTGGTGATCAACCGTCAGGATCATCACTGAAGTGTGTGATTACTGGACTATAGTTCCACAAAATGGACGGTTCAAATCATGGGACCCTCCGAGCGATGCACTGCACAAGCTGGCGTGGCGATCTCAACGCAGGGCCGAACGAGCTCGTCCAAGGTAATCACGGATTTCCAATTTGCCGCGTTCAACAGAAAAAACCCCCCCTTCTCTCTTAGGGTTTTACAGGGAATGAATATATAGAAAAAGGAGGCAGAGAAGAAGAGCAAGAAAGGAGAAGACTGGTTAGTTTCGATGGAATTCTCTGATCAATGGAAATCTCTATGGTCCATCGCCTCCGTGTTTCCGGCACCTCTCCTCCTCGCCTCCTCAGAAACCTCCTCCTTCGGCCCTCTTCACTTCTACCCCACTCTCTCTCCTCCCACCATCCTCTTCTCTTCTCCATCTCTCTCCCCTCAAATCCCTCCCTCTCTCCACCCTTCCATCTTCCGCCGCTCCGTCCGCTCCTTCTTCGAATCCTCCAAAACCAGCTTCATCCCCTCCTCCCTCCTCAACTCCATCTCCCTCCCACCTTTAACAGGCCCCCAACCACCTCCCATCTCCCGCAACTCCCTCCATTCCATCCGTCGCCCCAACTCCGACCTCATCCTCTTCTTCTCCACCGGCCCCAACTCCGACTGCATTGGCTACGTCGTCTTCTCCCCCACCAACCAACAAATCTGGACTGACAAGGATGCTGATGTCTTCAAGCTCCAACTCCCCCTTGATCACCGCATCCTCATGATTTCAGCCATTGATGCTGCGACTGGTCCGTCGATGTCGGGTAATTCTGTCACGGAAGGGTTCTTGTTGGTCTGCACTCTTTACTCTGTTCATTGGATTAAGGTTGAGACTAGGGTTTCCAGTTCCAATCATCTGGACAGACCCATTCTAGTTCACCTGGCTTCTGTGGAATTTAAAGTCTGTGTCTTGCAAGCTTGTTGGAATCCACACATGCAAGAAGAGAGCATGGTTCTGTTAGAGAGTGGTGAATTGCGTCTGTTCGATCTGAGTCAATGTCTTGGGGTATCTCGATTGCCGGTGAAGTTGCGTGGAACTCGGGTTAAAGTTTCGGAGAGCGATTTGGCTGCAGGTAGCTTGGATTCGGGGAAGGGTGATTGGTTGAGCTGCGAATTCAGCTGGCATCCTCGAATTTTGATTGTTGCTTGCTCTACTGCTGTTTACTTGGTAGATTTAAGGTTTGAGCAAAGCAGCGTGACAGTCCTGGCAAAGATTGAAATGTGCGATTCAATTCAGGTCCACTCATTGCAGACGGACCGTTTTATCGCACTTTGCAAGGCAAGTTTTGACGATTTCTATTTTTCGGTGGCTACAAAATACAATCTGCTACTTTTTGATACACGGCAGCCATTAATGCCTGTCTTGAAATGGGATCACAATCTCAATAGCCCGTGTTACATCGATATGCACAGATTGTCAGAGCTGAGGCCGTCGATGGAGGATGGTGCATTCAAGTCTTCTTCTGAATTTGGTTTTGCCATTCTGGCAGGGTCTTTTTGGAACTGTGAGTTTAGTCTCTTCTTCTATGGCCCTCCTCTACCAGCATCAGGTGCATCGATTGCGTCTAAAATCTCAAAACTAGGCAATTCGCTGTATGCATGGGACCTTCCCTCAGCTCTCTCATTATCAGGGCGTGAATGCCGCTGTGGCAACTGCCTTGTAAGAGAGGACTTCTCCAAGGCCATGCTTCCGGTTGGTGTTGATTGGCAGCTGAAGAAAGAAATGGTGTTGGGATTTTGTATCCTCCCTGAATATCTCTTTTTGCCAAAGCCTGCATGTGGTTTGGAGAATGCTCCTGAAGATAATGGTCTTGGCGGGTTCACCTTGATTAGGCTCATGTCATCTGGAAAGCTCGAATTGCAGAGGTATCGAGCATCATGTGATTTTGTGGGTATAAAATGTGACAGGAAAGAAGCTTCATTACACTTTGAAGATTCTTTGCTGTACTCTTGGGATCAGGAAGACGATGCTCCTACTAAATGTCATTATCTGAAGTTGGACAATCTCTCTGGACACCTCAATGGAAATCTTGCTGACGTCTTGGCCTCAAAGATGCAGAACCATCATTTAAACCGTGCTGGAACTGAACAAGGCGACACCCGCAAGATATCTTATACTCGGGATGCAAGGGAACTTATACGTGATAGGTTGAAGGTTGCCGGTGTCGACCCAATTGGGTCATTTCCTGCAACTGTTGATGTTCTGAGTAGCATCAACTTTCCCACGAGCATACATGAAATCGCATCCAGTAGAATATGGTCAGGTTTGCAGTTGGATCTTTTACAGATGGCATTTTTCAAGCATTTGGATCTTCTCATGTGTCAAACGGACAGGTGGGTGGAATTCCTTGATGTTCCTGGCTTTCCTCCTGGGCAGATGCCACCATTTTTCTTGAGGAAACCATCCAGAAGAAGTGAGAAATGGCCATGCAAAGCAGAGCAAGGAGATACTCTTGCTGGCCCAGTCCTTCCTCTTACTGTGTTGCTTACCCTTCATCAAATCAGTATGGGCAGTACTTTTGGCCCGAAAGGTGGAGTGGATGGATTTTCAATGGAGACGGAATTGACCAATCACTGCAATGAATTCATTAACATGGCTAATGATTTGTTATCATGTGATGACACCCATTCTGTCTCCCTTGCTAGTGACAATGAGAAGTGGGTTGCTTCTCAAGAGGTGCAATGTCAGAAAACCTTTTTCTTCTATGAACCCAAGGCACATTTAGATGCTGGCACAATGTGCCATGAAAAGAACAACACTGCTGAGCGCTCGGTAAAGGAAGAGTCCAATCAGACAGACAGAGTGTCACTGCCTCACTTGGTGCCAGGATCCACTGTTGAAGACAAGAAATTCACAACTTTTGTTTCTCGGATACAATACAAAGCATCTTCTCCAAATGATGGGCAGGAGAATATTGGGTTGGAAATGTTTGATGATCTAAGCCCGGTGCAGTTGAAGTTTGATTCACCTGCAATGAACTTTGGCCCAGAGGAGCTCAATGTTTATAAATGCTTGAAGAGACAGTTTTCGAAATGGCAAGAGAGTTTCAAGCCATATGAAGATTTCTGTACTTCAAATAAGATTCCTAAGCAAACATAGGGATTTCTTGAGTTGAAAACAATAGCCCTTATCCCTGGCATGCCATGAATCTGGAGTCTCAAGAATGCACTTTCACAAAGCTACAAAAATTGCTGCTCCTGCTTTGTAGTCAGTAGTCACACTATTTGTATATGCATCCCAAGCAATCCCCTTCTACTTTGTATCTCTGCCACTTCTAATAGGTCAGATTTGCTGACTGTGATGATGCTTGTTAGTTGGATGTAGTTTTATTAGCAGCAAGTCAAAAGGGTTTTCTTTATTTTTATTAGAGGTGTGCATGCGTGCGTGCAGTAGTCCCAGTTCAGAATAAGATGTGTAGTTTTAGACCCTCATAAAATGTTGTTCTTTACTTCTACAGCAGAAGATCAAGGGGCTCATGGGAGATGTTCCATACTCTATGCGATCTCTTCCTTCAAACTTCTAGAGGTACTGCATCTTCATCTCTCAACCTTCTTCTATTTCTATCTTCCTCTCTTTTTAGTCTCTCCTTCTCCTTGTTAGATTTGCTTTCTAACCCTAGTTTATTTGGTGGTTGTCATTTCTTAAATTCTTGCACAAAATTGCTTTTATTTGGGTAATGCGAACGGATAGAAGGTCAGTGCTTAATGTACTTCATTTTTTCCCCACATTCTATTTTTCCAAGTTTCCATGGTTAACTTAAGTTGTATTGTCATCGTTTTCCTTATTATTATTATTCTTGTCATTATTATTATTACTACATGTTTTAACACGAGGTTCAATTTTAGTTTCATGCTGTTTTCAAATTTTCCTTGAAAATTTCATATGCGCTTAATTTTTCCTGCTTGTACTTCTTTATTATTTTCTTCCTCTCCTTTTCTGCAATTTATCTAGTCTTCTTTGTTTTTTATTTTATTTTTTGTGATCTACATGAAGGAGGGAGGGCAAGTTTTGGTTTTGAAGTTTTGCATCGGCCACATGGTACATGATTACAGTTACTTATGCGTATGAATTGCTTAACTTCTATATATAACTTGTGTTGATCTAATGATGGATATTAGAATTCATAAACCTTTCATCTCATGCACTAAGAAAGAGACATTGAATTTTATCTCCAGCAAGTGTTTTGTAGACCAGATGAGTCTTTTGACAATGTCGAATTCAATTGGAAACATTGGCTCGCACTATTGCAATTGTTTCCATTACACGGCCAACTTAAAATGAATGCAATTGCAATTTGGGACTGTCCCGGCTTAGCTATCACAATCCAAGTCAGTTGTATATCCAAACGCATTCTTACTTTGTCTATATATGCATATGCGTTTTCAGGTCTATAAACTTTTGATTTGCTCCAATGAGCAAGTCTTTGTTTGGTTTTTCATGGAATGCTTTTGTCACATTTCACCCAGGTATAGGAATAAACCAGTAGTTACAATGGCGATGCTTGATTTTTTTGAAGAAAATAATTGCTTCCATCTTAGTTTTGGTGCATGGTCAAAATCTTTTTATCGAAAAACTGTTATAAATTGGGTACCATATTCATCATCTTGATTGATACAAATGGAAAATTTTATTGCAAATAATTTTAGTGGTCATTTGATCTTTGAATCATGAACTAACCTGCAAACCGGGTAGTCATAGTTCAGGTGTAATTCCTCCAGTTATTAATCTGCCATAGTAATTGCATTTCATCACGTGCCGAATCCTACGTATTCTCTCATAATCTTGCCATCTAATATCTTCATTACCTGGAATCCCTGCCATATTTTCTACTCACAAGTCACAATTCTAAGCAAGTATCGCCAAACTCTCCTTGTATTAAACCAACTCGTGGGCCATAGCTGTCTAGTGACTCAAGTCGTCTACCCCAAGCTAGCCCCGAAGCCCCAAGCTCCTACTAAAATATAAATATATAATGTTAAAACAACATTATCTTAAACAAATACAAACTAGAAATTGAAATTGAAATTCGGATGAATAGTGCCTGGCCGATCTGGGACCACTCTAATGCCCCCAAAATGATCTGAATTTTTTGTAATCTGTGGGATTCATCCCACTAATGCATATCCATTTGGCACTATTTGCCTTAAGAAATTTGAGGAAAAATTAAAATTAAATTCGGATGAATAATGTTAGGTTGATTTGGGAACACTTAAATACCCCCAACGCCTGAAATTTATGCTATCTGTGGGACTCATCCCACTAATGTATATCTCTAATCATTTGACACAATTTCCCTCAAGAAATTTGAGAAAAAAAAATTAAAATTGAATTCGAACGAATATTGTTAGGCCGATTTGGGTACATTAGAATGCCCCCAAAACAATCGAAATTCATGCAATATGTGAACCCACTAACACATATCCCTAACTATTTGACACCACCCCCCTTAAGAAATTCAAGAAAAAAAAAAATAGATAAATAGTGTTGGGGCGATGTTGTTACACTTGGACGGCCCTTAAATGGCATGAAATTCATGTAATCTATGGGATTCATCCCACTAATGCATATACTTTGCATTTGATAAAAATCCCCTCAGATATTTGAGGAGAAAGTGCCACTATTCATCTAAAAAATAACCTATAATTCCCAAAAATATCAAAAAATAGAAAAAGAAATGAAGAACATTGATTTAGTGTGTGCATATTTAGATTTAAACTTCATACATGTAATTGAACAATCTACACTCCAAACATTTTGCAAAAGATAAAACTTTTAAAAAGTTGCTGGAAATTATATAAAAACTAGCAAAAATACAAAAGAAAAGAAAAGAAAAGAAAAATTATATAAAGTGGCAAAATCGAACACAATTCTAGCAAGATTGGTCGATTTGGTAATATAATGTTGAATCAATACATTTGCAGCAAGAAAAGCTTACCTTTTTTCTTTTTTCTTTTTTTTCTTTTTTTTTTTTTTTGTCGAAAGGAGAAAATTTTATTAGAAGAATTTTTGTTTCTGTGATGGAGGCCCTTAGAAAAATGTTAGAGAAAGGAGAAGAGATAGGTCTGGTGGAAGGATTTGGGGTAGATAAATTAAAATTTCAGATTTCGTATTTACAATATGCAGATGAACACTTCTATTTTGTAAGGAAAATAGTTTTAAAGTGCAGAATCTTAGGTCGATTGTAGTTTCTTTCGAGGCAGTTTCCGGGTTGAAGGTGAATATTAGCAAATAGCAAAAGCGAGATTCTTGGAGTTGGGATCTCTAAAGAAGATACAAAATTTTTCTCGTCCATTTTTGGTTGGATCTTTTCTGACTTACCTCAACCTTCCATTGTGTATAGGCAAACCAACAAGGCACATGTGGGATATTGTTGTCGAGTGATGTGATCGGAAGATATCCAAATGGAAATTGAGTTATCTATCTGTAGGTGGGAGAATGATTATGATAAATACTATGTCTAATCTTGCAGTCTATTTTATGTCATTATTCAAGTGTCTAAAATCAGCGTTGAATACTTTCGAAAGATGAAGAAGGGATTTTTTTAAATGGAAAGGATTGGAAGAGAAACATAAGTTTCATCTCATGAAGTGGGAAGATGTATGCAAACCGAGGGATCAAGGAGGAGCAGGATTGAGGAAATTAGAGGAAATGAATCTAGGGTTGCTAGGAAAATGGGTGTGGAGGTTTGGGATAGAGGGTGGAGCTCGATGGAGGGAGATGATAGAAAGGAAATATGGGGTGGATGAGAGTGGGTGGTGGACAAAACCTTCTTTGTATCGTGCCTCTTATTTATGGAAGTTGGTGGCGTCCCTAAAACAAAGGGTGTGGGAAGTGATAGGTTTTGAGTTGGGGAATGGGAAAGACATTTGCTTTTGGGAGGATAGGTGGTTAGGGTAGACTGCATTGGCAACCAACTTCCCAAGATTGGCAGGGTTAGCTAAGGTGCCAAATATGAAGGTTTCTAGTTGTTTCTCACGGAGGGGTGATAAAGTCATTTGGGCTCCCCCTTGTACAAGCCATCTCCGAGATGAAGAAATCGAAGATTTTATTAGGCTTCTCCAACTATTGGCAGAGGCTTCTCTGGTTTCTTCAAACACGGATTCGCTAAGATGGTTAAAAGATAAAGCAGGATTTTTTTCAGTTAAATTATTGTATTGGTTTCTAACCGAGGGTGAGGGAAACGTGGGGATATCTTCGATGACATACGTACGACAATACGGGGTTGTTGTTTTTGGATGGCTAGTTGGAAGGAACAAGGTGCTAACAATTGATAATCTTTGTAAGTGAAACATGGTTCTTCTAAATGTATGTTTCCTTTGTCTCCAAGATGCAGAATCAGTGAATCATTTGTTCTTACTATGTCCTTTTGCAAGGGAGGTTGGAACCATTTCTTTTAGCTATTTGGGGTTCTTCGGGTGCTTCCTGCCCCTATAGACGATTTCCTGCTAACTTGGCATGGAGGGGTTATAGGGAACTCAAAGAAAAAGACATGGTGATTGACTCGTCTAGCAGGTCTTTGGGCATTATGGTTAGAAAGAAATGGTCGATGTTTCAAGAACAAGAGCGAGAAAGCGATATATGTTTTTAGGAGGGATCGAATAGTTTGTTGCAACTCTTGTTGGGGTGCAAATAGCGTTGCGTTTATTGGGTTTCTAATATTCTTTTGTACATATTGGCTTTTTGTCTTTTAATGAAATTACTACTTTAAAAAAAAAAAAAAAGGAAAAAAAAGAAACAGAAGCAACAGAGAAAAAAAGCTGCAGAACCAAAACAAAAGGCACCAGAAAACAAAGAGAAGAAAAGAAAAAAGAGAACAAAAGAAGAAAAAGAAATGAAAAAAATATACAACAACCCTGGCCCATGGCAGGAGCAACCCGAAAGTCCAATAAATCTAGTGGGCTTAAATTGCACTAAGTTTTCAATTTTCTCCAAGTTTGGCCCTGAATCTTTGATTCTTTGAAAATGTCTTAAAATTTGTGCATTAATTTAAAAAATTGCACAAATCTAGTTGAAAATACCTTAAAAACAGTCTCAAGAAGCAAAAATATCAAAAAGAGGGAGAAATTGGTGGAAAAATGAAAAACAACTTCCTTTTGGGGACTTATATATATGGGCCATTACACATCCTTCATAATGGACTGTTACAGGCCAGTTATATCTGATAGTTTTTTGGCACAGGAATGGCCTGTGTCATTACCATTGTGTTACTCATTTTGCATACCTTGATCCAAACACTCCCACCTTTGGTGGACCTGGATACCACCACATGCGTGCTATCGGATCGAGATGCACTGATCTTCCACCAGAACTCATCATCCAGTAAAAATATTTTAACTGAGAATGATCTTGCTTTTATTTCTTTCCATCGCCATCTATGGTTAGATATTGCAAAATTGCGCATCTGGTCTTAGTGCCTGGCAGAATCTTCTCTCTCCTTATCTATGAAGTTCCTACAGAATGTAGGATATCATGGCATCACGCCCCTAATAGTTCTCCCTTGTAGCTAGATATTCTGTCAAACCTGTCCCAATCCAAATAAATAGATCTTTCATAGAGCCATGCATCTTCCTTGAACCTAATCACCTTCTTCACCCACAACAAGGTATACACCTTTTCTAAATTCAAGGTATACTCCCATCACTACCTTCAAAATACTTGGGGCTCTATACAACGAAGAGTTTTAGGTATACCATCCTCCCTGCTACAATTGATATTTGCATGATATGGTTTGTTTCCAGAGGCTATTATCTTCCATGCCAAATCTCCAAATCCATTTTCCTAGCAGTGCGGTCTTCATCGCTTGATATTTTTAATTCCCATCCCTCCAAATCCTGTGGTTTGCACACCTCATTCTGACCAAGCAAGTGTACTTTTTCTTTTCTTACATACTTCTCTGACACCCTGGCACTTGATAGTCTGCTGTACAGTGGAACTTATTCCCCATTCCTGATAGTGTTTAAATATTGGGGATGGTTCTGGATTCCATTCAAATGGCTTAAGAGGAATTCCCCTAGTCTTGGTTTATGAGGTGGAAATGGAGGTGGAAAAGCGAGAATTTTGAGATTTGCTTGCTACCGTTGTAGTAAGACCATTGCAGAAATTCAAGCTTTCTTGGGCAGGCTGAAAGCTTGCAAGGCAAGACAGTAGCAGAAATCTGAGCTTTGTTGGAAACTTGTAAGGCAAAATAATTGAAAGTGATTTAAAATTTTTAGTTGATGTGTGCTCTAAAGGGGATGTATGACCTTAGTCTTGGGAGTGTTTCTTTTATGGTGTATCGTAAATTCGTAATGGCTGTTACGGGGCCGTGAAAGCCGTTACGTGAAAGTAATGGTGGCAACCGTTACACGTTATGGGGTCGTAATGGCCATTATAGGAAAAAAAGAAAAAAGACTTGTAACGGCTGTTACAGCCCCCTTAACAGCTCGTTACGCCTCCCATAAAGGCTGTAATGGTCCATTGCAGGGCCAATACAGGGTTTTTGGGTTTTTTTTTTTTTCTATAAAAGAAAGAGACTGTAGCGGCCATTATTACAGCCCGTATCATAAAGGTAACATTACCATTAAGGAATACATTGGTAACTTTATAACAGAAGCTTTAGTCAATTTTGTTTGTGATTCCGGCATAATCATTTTTTTAACACTTACCATTGGAGATGCCTTGTTTGCTGATAGGTCAGCGGTTTTTAATATCAGAATCAAGTGATTCTATGTTTTGTTGGGAAGGATTGGCTCTTATTGTTCTTGGGGTTCGAGGGGTAAGGTCCAGTCTCCTCATTTGCATCTCTCTCTCTCTCTCTCTCTCTCTCTCTCTCTCGTTATTGGTAGTGAAATTAGTGAATTAGTGTGTGCATGTTTAGTGGAGTATGGAATGCATTTTCATTCGTCTTTATAAAAGTGAGGAGGGGCATTAATTAAAAAAAAAAAAGTGAGAAGAGGCTGTCCTCCCAACCCTCGCTCATATTCTCCCTCCCTCCCTCCCTTGCACTCATTTTTATTTGACTAGAAACTCATCCAAGGAATCTTTATTTGACTCAACTTGGTAGTTTATAATTAAATTAGAAATATTTATAGTAGTAAATGTCAAGTTAATATAGAATTGATCACCTACAGTTGGTTGTATGCTAACTTCTAATGCAGTACATCTTTCCCACCAATATGCCACTTGTGTAGGACATCTCTGCCACGAAAATGTTAGGCCCAATGAACAAAGATCACCTGGTTCAAAAATCAGGCCGGTCTGCATATCAGGTGGGCCACACTGTTGAAAACGGTGGACAATTAATGGTCGGACTCAGCATACAAGTGTAGCCCACTTATTGTGTAAGAACTTTATTTTTTGAGAGGTGCGACCTCCATGATAAGACCTACCATTTGCATACTGCGGATGTCCTACTCAAGTGGCCTGACAGTGGGAAAGAGTTGGATGCTACCTGTCTTTCATGGAATCTGGTGAGTTCCATGTCCCGTCACTGAATTCTGAAACTGTGAGTACCCCATAAAAGGCCCACCAACTGGATCACCCTCGGTTGGGGTAACATGGGAATGCTTATTAATCCCCTCTCTCTCTCTCTCTCTCTCTTTTCTTTTCTTTTTTTAATGTGTAGCTGCCACTGCAAAATTGGGATGCAGATGCGATATGGGGATCTTACCTGTTGTGGTTCAGATACTTCAGCCAAGCAGTGGAGCATTGTCTATCTGTACTCTGCTGGGGATGGTTGTCCTCTTCTGCTCTTAATAGCTGGACTCCCCAAACACAGAAGCCTGCCCAGTTGGATTTCCTTATAGATTGCAGTATTACTCCTTCCTGATAGATTGCAGTATTACTACAGGCACGGTTAAAAAACATGGCCGAGTGATGATTCACCTGTGTGTGGCCTTTTAATTCTGAAGCATCAAGCATGTTGATTTTTTTTGGTTATTGTAATGATCGGTAATTTGTTACCAGACCCCAAATTACTGGAAGAAAGGCTAAGATGATGATGTAGATTACCTGTAATTTGTGTTATTTTTCTGATTGGTTTTTCATCAGTTTGTTTTCGACTGTTGGTGAAATGTCTTTACACCGTGGATGATAAGGAAAGTCTGCAGCTCCAAATTTAGGCAGATTCAGAACTAAATTGGACCACACCATCAGGTATGGTGGGATTGAACACCACCATTGAAACTTTCTTAGGGTACACACAAGTTTTAGATTAAGCTGCCATTCATGCTCTTACAAACCATTTAGATGGAATGTAAACCCATTGATGGGCCTAAAAAGGTTTCAGTTGGCATTTTCATTTTCTTGTGGTATAGCTCATTTGAATTTTTCAATATGCACTCATCTCCTAACATGTTCTTGTAAAACCAATGTAGAGCGGATGTTGCACAAACATCGCAAGGAACCGCAAAGCTATTACCATGCCTTGAAATGCCAATCTGTGATTGAATTAAAAAATAATAATCCAAAATTAGAATTCATTGGCATGAATGGCAAAATAAAAGTATTTAATGATATAAGAGAATTGATATACATTTATTAAATAAAGTTCAAATGTTGGAGGTGTGATTTTAGCTTGAATGATGAGGTATCATATATAATTCATACATCAGTCTATATGGCAATGATAAGCATAACAAATGATATGACTCAAGTGATGTTGAACAAGGCCAAAGACAGTATGGAACAAAATTTCAAAATTCCTAATAGTCCAGGCCCTATAAAATTTTCAACACCATTCACTGAAGACATTTGTCGGCCTAATCACTTTGATACCAGTGGAATTGCCAAAAAAAAATGACAATTGTAAAAATTTCAAAAATTGAAATTACTTTGAAATGTGAAACCACGGTCATTTTCCTCACTGCATGGAAACATGCATAAAGATTATTAAAAAAAAAAAAAAAACTACTGAAAATATGAATTCTCAATCACATGAGGAAAGAAAATACTCTGCTTACTATGAGACCTTTTAATATGGTAGGCTAGGGTTCTACAAGGGAATAGAAATGGTTAAGGTTGGAAGGAGAGAGAAGTGTCTTAAAGTTCAACCCTTCACTTATATTTGTAAACATTCATTGTAGAGAAATTTCAATTAGAGATCAACTCTAGAATCCCTTCTCTATTGTAATAATAAGATATACCCAATCATTACTCTCCTAATTAGAAAAGCCAACCTACACACTTCAGTAAATGAGATTGTAATCCTTCTTTGGAAATAATATCGTATTAAATTCACAAATGGACCAGAAACAATTCGTCCCCATCTCCTAATGTTGTTTTAGACCAATAATCTAATCATACTCAATCTAACATGCTTGATTTAATATGTGCACACGCACAAATCATAATGCTTTGATCGTGACATACATTTACCTGCTTTTGAAATTGAATGTGTTTTATATTTGCAAACTTAATTGATCAAAACTCATTTTAAATAATAATTTAATAATATATGAACTGTTAAAAAAAAAAAAAAATTTGCAATAAAATACATCTGTTTGTCTGATCAGATGCCTTAGATAAATCTCATGTGCTTCATCATTTCTCTGTGATCATCTATAATCTTCCTTCAACCCATCTTTGACTCATTTTGATTTGGCTGCTTTTCTAACATGCTTTTGACCTAGCAGAATCTGTGCACATGACCTTGACAATGCACACCGAAGTAACATCTTCTTATCTTAATCTTGCCACATAGCATTGAGTAACGAAGATACAAGAGTCACATACAAGACTAGCATACTTATACAAGGGTTAAATTGGAATCAATACATCACTTACAAGTAATTGGTCTTGTTGCAAATGTGGCTCAATTTATACATAATTAACAATCAAACATTTGTTGTCTACGTGATCACCACTTGGGATCCAATTAATCAAATAATAATAAATCCCTGCTACAATACATAGTATTACATGATTTGACCAAGTACGGAGCTGATTTGTGTGAGATCTCATTTTGATTATCTTGTAAATCAAGGTAAAAGTATATCTAATATGTATATGTATCTTAAAATGCATTATCCCTATTGTGCATACATGCACAATAATTTATACCATGTGAGAAGTGGACCAACCCTTTAATAGGTGAATATCGACTATTTCTCATTACGATGGCCAATCTAAATATCTATGTATATACATCATCATGAAAAGTCATATCATATGAATGCAAACATAAAATAATGTGTGCGTGTGTAACAATGTGATGGGCCTCATAAAGTTTAACACAGCCCATGTCAACTTCTCCTCCTCAGTGTAGCCACCAGAAATATCGTGTGTAAAACACACAAGCCGAGCTCTGTGGGTCCACCATGTGGCACATGTAATATCTACTTTATTCATAAGGTGAGAACTATTATTCGAATGGTACAAAAGACAAGTCCAATTAAAAGCTCATACGGGTCACACCAATGGAAATGATATAAATTTGCTAGGAAACATCCACTATTTGTGGTCCATATGGGTCACACCAACGGAAAGGATATAAATTTGCTAGGAAACACCCACTACTTGTGGCCCATCTGAGTTTTTTTTTTTATTATTATTATCATGTTCAATTTTGCATATCCTCTTCCTCCGGGTGATTTAATCTGAATAACAGGATTGCTGATAGATACACCACATGAGACCCCACATACTAACCTATGATTGCATCCCATTCCGTAAACAAAACAAAGGACAGATTATGGAATTGCTGTGGGGCCACCATGATGTATGTGACACATTAACTCAGTTCATCATCTATGGCCCCATCACGATGTTTATATGTCAACTAACCTGTACATAAGGTCATCTCACTGGGGACCTCAGGAGGTATTGGGAGGCGTCCCCCTCCTCACACTTTCATGTAGCATGGCCTACTTGACTTTTCGGAGAAGTTTACTTTTGGGCTTGCCTTCTAATATGGACCGGCTTAAATGAAGGATGAAGGGGCCTCCACACCCATCACAGTGAGCCCCAACTAGCTTTTCTTTCGCGCACTCCCTACACTTACATGTGGTATGGCTTACTTGAGTTTTGGATGAACTTTCCTTTTCAGTTCATGTTCTAATATAAACAGGCTAAAATGATAGACCATTCGAGTGGACGCCACAACCATCACAGTGGCCTGAGATTCTTAGTAGGCTAGTCACCCTAGGTTTATGGGGTTGGAACTACCTGGGTCCACTAAGATGTCCATGAGAAACATACTTCTCTAACTCGTGTTAGGACATGAACCACAAAATTAGGCAGCTCCGAAACTTAAGCGGGGGATCACGTTATAAGAAACAATGGAGATGGAAATGGCCACCATTGAAACTCTCTTGGGGGCATCGACATATTTATATGCCATCCAAACTGTTCATAAAACTCATTCTAACTTGGGATGAATTGAAGATACAAATATTAGCTTGACCTATAACTGGGTATTCTATTCCCACTGTTTCCTATAGTGTGGTCTGCTTGAGTTTTTGATTTGCCTCATTTTTTTTTATATATTTTTTTTGGATAGGACACTAATGGACGGGGTGGGTAACTCCCGACCGCAGGAACTCCTGTTGGGGCGGTAGGCTTGCACACGTTCTCTAGTGGGGTAAGAAGGAGAACGGATTGGCTACTCCCCTGCTAGCTGTTGGGAAGCGCGGAAGGTGAGCCCTCAAGATCTGACGGTTTACACGAAGTTTGGAACCCTCACAAAGCAGAAGAACGGTGCTTTAACGGCCCGCCTATCTACTACTGGAGCAGATGGAACTATTCACACCTTTGATCCTACGGTATATAGTGGCCCCGGATTGCGATCATGGATTAGATCGTTCCAAGGACAAGCTAAAATGGACAGACTATAGCGCACACAATATCTCTCTGTATACTCACGGTTTATCGTATGACTCAATGCTTTATATGAGAGAAGCGCATTCCTTTTTATAACAAAGGAAGGAGAGTTTGGGTGGGATTGGGATAAGGCCAAATAATCCGATCAAATTCCTATCTTCAATTAAAAATCAAATTCATATTTGAATTTGAAATTTAATTCAAAGGAAGAGACCGGAGAAAACATGGGACGTACCTACTAGTGATTGCTCACAAGTGGGCCCCATTAGCCTACGTCCAACATCTTCCACCCAATCACATTGTGGGATAGGCATATAAATTCGTCCATCTAACTTGCCTAATAACAATCAAAGAACCAAACATTGCGATCAAAAGAATCAGAGGTGTGGGACCAGCTGGATCACCATAATCTCCTCATAGGTGCTTAAGTACTAAGTGACCACCTAACTAGTACTCAATAACCCAAGCTTTGTAATACCTGTTCTAGTCCGCATGACCATACCAGATGGAATTGACTCCCGACCTGGAGTACTCGGCCAACATACGCACTTATCCAACTTATCGAGTTATTCTGAAAACTTGATTTTTCACAGACTCCAATTGAAACCAATTTAAAGCAATACTTATATATATATATATATATATGCTTTTTAAGAAAAATATTGTTTGCAAAAGTCTAATAAAAACAACTCGATACTGTCGGCGGATAAGTCTTCAAGTGCGTATTTATAGTTCTAGAAACTTGGTGTAGCTGTCACGGGATCTTCCTCACGCAGATGTGTAATTTGGAATTAATCAAGCCGCTTTCCTAACGTAACTGAGTCTGGCCAATCAAGGACCTTTCGTCATCGTACACTAAAGTAGCGACACTCAATCTCATCCTCATATACACAAGAGGAGGATAACTAAGGACATAAAGAATTACCTACGGGACTGGCTACTCGCACGTTGCAATGATTAGATCGAATCAAAGCAATCTGTAAGTAATAGGTTCCAGCACGTGGCCACAATCCACGTCATAAAGTAGACAATACTAGGTGAATATCGGGTCTACAATACGCAAGTCATTCTACATGAGGTACGACTTATCTCATAATCCCATAACCTGACTTTAATTTCAAGCCATAACATTTATCGCATGTAACGGAATAGTGCGATTATGTTATTCGACTTTATCAGTCTCATCTTCAATCTTTATAAGATTGTAGGCAGATACGACTCACTCATATCCTTATCTTTTATTATTCACAATAAAGGGAAGTTCATACCTCAATATATAAACATGACCCCAAATGTACCTCTCTTGTACATTCAAGGTTGGTCAACCTGTGCGAGTGGGTGACCGGCCTGCCGACAAAATTAGAAATCCTAGATGATCTCAAGGTAAATGCTGATGATCTACTTACCTAGTTTATATTAGTATTCAATACTGAATAAATGAAATATATTATTCATGAAAGATCAAATATATTACAAAATAAGTACATTAGTCAAACTTTCCTCAATCCCATCTGCTTGACGTGAACCTGAAATAGATCTCTAGCTATACGTTTCGTCATGGGATCAGCCATCATCTCCTTAGTAGGAATGTAGCTGAGGGCGACCTTCTTATCTCTCACTTGATCACGGACGTAATGATACTTGATCTCAATGTGCTTAGATTTCTGGTGGTGTTTAGGGTCCTTTGCCAAGTCAATGGCAGAAGTATTATCTATCTTTAGCGATATAGGCTGATGAACACTCGGTACAACACCCAGACTCAATAAAAATCTGCGAACCCATACACACTCCTAAACTGCAGCACAACATACAATGTACTCGGCCTTCATAAATGAAAGAGCTGTGGATGTCTGTTTCTTACTCGACCATGAGATAGCTCTTCCCCCGAGTAAGAATACATACCCTGAAGTAGACTTTCCCTCGTCGGCGTCATTACCCCAAGTAGCATCAGAATATCCTTTGAGCTCGAGGCTTGTGCCTTCATAACACAACATTGAGTCTTTTGTTCCTCTGAGATAGCAGAATATACGTTTGACGGCTTGCCAATGAGACTGTCCTGGGTTACTTTGATAACGACTGACTATGCCAACTGCATAGCTAATATCCGGTCTGGTGCAAAGCATAATATACATTAAGCTTCCTACTGCGCTAGCATAAGGTATTGAGGACATAGCCAATTTCTCGGCTTTAGTCTGGGGACACGATTTCCTGTCTAGCTTGGTAGCTTTACCCATAGGGGTTTCAACAACTTTTGAAATTTTCATCCTGAACCGCTCTAAGATCTTTTGTATATAAGTTGCTTGAGACAAGCCTAAAAATTTCTTAGGGCGATCCCTGATGATTTTTACCCCAAGAATAAAGTTGGCTTCACCGAGGTCTTTCATCTCAAAGTTAGAGAATAGCCAATCTCTAGTCAATATCAATAATTGCATGTCATTACCAACTAACAGGATATCGTCTACATATAAAGATAGTATCAGAAAAGATATTCCAGACCGTTTCATGTATACACAATGATCTTTTTCACTCATCGTGAATCCAAAAGTGGTGATGGCTAAGTGGAACCTCATGTACCATTGTCTTGAAGATTGCTTTAGCCCATAGATAGATTTCAACAACTTACAGACTTTCTTTGGATGCTTTTTGTCCACATAACCCATGGGTTGTTGCATGTATCTCTTCATCCAAGTCACCATTTAAGAATGGGGTCTTTACATCCATCTGATATAACTTTAAGTTTAAACTTACAACAATGGACAAGATTATGCGGATTAAGGAGAACTTTGTAATAGGTGAAAAAGTCTCCTTGTAATCAATGCTTTCTTATTGTGTAAAACCTTTAGCAACTAATCGTGTTTTATACTTGTCCACTGTATTATCTGTCCTTCTTTTGATCTTAAATACCCATTTATTACATATCGCTTTGCGATTGGAAGGCAGATCAACAAGTTCCCAGACTTTATTCTTCTCCATAGAAGCGATCTCTTCATCCATAACATTTACCCAATCGGCCGAGTTAGATGATAATAATGCATCCTGATACAAATCAGGTTCATCATCATCAACTGCAACACAAGAGAATATTTCCCCCTCAATATCGAAGTATCTTCAGGGAATTAATTCTCTTTCGCTTCGATGTAACTCAGGAGCCTGCTGAGATCTCCTCCCACCGTCCTAACGAATGATAGGAGCATCATCATCGTGAGAAGCAAAACTCCCACTCTCCTGAGATACATCGGGTATTTCAAAAAGTTCTATTGAAACCTTTTGCTTCATTCGGCTTGGGTATCTATCTTCAACGAAGGTCACGTCTCGAGATTCTATCTCAATCCATCGTCTATGGTCCTCATAAACTAGAACGTATCTATTTAAATGCATATGGTACCTTATGAACACGCATTCAATGGTTTTACTATCAAGTTTACCTCTATGCGGAGTAGGTGGCAAAACATATCCTAAAGATCCCTAAGGGAGTAGGTTGGCCAGAGAAGGAATCCTCCCAAACTACATCTCATATGGAGTCTTAAGAATGGATTTGGTTGAGACTCTATTAAGGACGTAGACGACTGTTAATAGTGCGTTTCCCCAGAATGTGGTAGAGAGATTGGCTTGTGCCATCATCGATCTAACCATGTCCAATAGTGTCCTATTCCTTCTCTCTGCAATACCATTTTGTTATGAAGTGTAAGCCATTGTGTATTGCCGAACTATTCCAACATTTTCACAATATGACTTAAACGTTTCAGATGTGTACTCGCCACCTCTATTAGATCGAAGGATTTTAATCGTTTTCTCAAGTTGATTTTTCACTTCAGCTTTATATTTAAGAAAACAATCAAAAGCCTCAGATTTGTGTGAGATGAGATACACATATCAATAGCGCGAGTAATCGTCAATAAAAGTGACAAAATATTGACATCCGTTTCTGGCATGTATAGTAAAGGGTCCACAGATATCTGAATGGATTATCTCTAGTATGCCCTTGGACCTAGCCACTTTGGGAAATGGTTTCTTCGAAGTCTTCCCGGATATACAATGTTCACAAAATGACAAATCAACTTTGGATAAGGAGTCTAACAGACCAGAACGTACTAGTCTTGTCATGCGATCCTTTCCAATGTGACCTAACCTCGCGTGTCATTTTTGAGATTCAGATACTACATTTTTATTCGACATAGCAGATAAAGCAAGAGGGGCATTATCACAATCTACGTCTAGAATAAATAAATCTGAAATTAAATTTCTCCATGCAAAGATGAGGTTATTCAGTCTCAAAGAAACTCGTCCCGGAAAATTGAATATCAAAACCATCAAATAATAACCTAGAAACAGAAATTAAATTCCGATGCATCCCCGGTACAAAAAGAGTATCACGAAGGATTATTGTTTGCCCTATGCACGTACAGAGATGGAGAACGGCAATCCCTAGTACGTCTTCAACAGTGTTATTGCTCATGTACAGCTTGTAACTTCTTTTAGCTACAGGTTGGAATTCCTCGAGTCATCGATGACTCTGTGTCACGTGCTTTGTTGTGCCTGAATCCAAAATCCACTCGTTAGATATAGTATCAACGGAAAAGATTTCAGAACAAACGCCTACATACAAAGTATCTTGTGACTGAGAAATTACCGTCTTTTTGTGGGCACACTGCCGAGCATAATGACTGAAATTTTCACAGACAAAGCAGATTATATTTGTCTTTTTCTACTTCTTCTTTTCATTCCCCTTCTTGAGATTTGGAGGAGGTGTTGTGGTCTTCTGTTCTTGATTATTCTTCTTCGCCTTCTTGTGAGCTTTGAACCGTTTATTGTTAGCTTTCCGCTTATAGGTCTCTGCTACAAAGGTCTTCGCTGAACCTAGCTGAATTGCATTCATTTCAACCTCACATACCAAGTGGCCACAAAAGTCTCTGAACGTAGTGATAGAATCAGTATGGTTCAGAATTCTTTTGATTTGGGCCCAAGATTCATGCAAGGAACGGTGCATGGCTATAATCTTCTGATTTTCAGTCAATTTACACCCAACATTCCTAAGGGCACCTATCATTTACTCTGTCTTACGAATATGATCTTTGATGGGGCAGCCGACAGACATCTTGTACTCCTGGAATTCCAATTCCATTGCCCTAAATCTCGCATCTGACTTCTGCGTGTAGGCATTTGTCAGTGCTTCCCAGATTCCCTTAGCGGTTTCATACACTTCATACGTAGGTATGAGTTCTTTGTGCATAGTGCTAAGAAAGACATTACGAGCTGAACGATTTTATTTTTGTTACTTATTATAGTGAGTCATCGCAACCCTATGTTCTTGTAAATTCCTATTTTCAGCTAGGATGGGTTCCTTTTGAACTACATCGAGTGTGTGAGATATGTAGTCCTCATCCAGAAGGCATCGCACCGCGTGGGACCAGTCTTCATAGTTGTTGCCGTCGAAATGTTGTCCTTTCAGTTGTTCAGCGATGAACGCTTTGGTGGTCATTTCTGCATTGCATGAGTATCACTACTTAGTTATGATCTAAGGTATTGACACTAATCATCAACATTTATACGTGTTATACAAATTTTTAAAATATAAAAATAGTAAACGCATCTTAATGAGATCTGAAAGTCCACATACCCGAATGGGCGGTGTAGAACAATCAAGTTCTCTTTTTAAGATGATATTTAATGCTTTTATAAGAATAAATTTATATAACGTGCAACCTACCATTACTTAGTTGCATGCATCATTTGGTGGAGGAGAATAAACTCCCACTCAGGTTATGCATAACCTATTTTTATGTTTATAGGGAGTATATAAGCACTAAGTTTTTCTATATTTTCCAATGAAAAATAAGGGGGCTTAGATCTAAGCACATCAAGCCTAATTATATCACATATATAAACATCATCATCAGAAAGAAAAATAAAGTGCTAAGATATCAAGAGAGTTCTATCTTCACCTGTGATCATGACCATTAGTGATGGATCCGATCATTACCGATAATGATCATTGTTGATGATGGATCGTTTCATCAACATTGATCATCATAGTTGATGATCATTTTGATCACTAATGAGCTTTAGATCAACAGTGAAGAAGATATAATAAAAGAAACAACATTCTTGATATGTGTCCATCATCTCATAAGAAATATATATGATCAAATTAAAAAAAAATCAGGATATCATATTCAGGTTGCAACATATCTGAATGTAGGCTACACAATTGTTTCGTAGATTAAGCATGAATTCATCATATATGTGCACTTGTTTTTCAACAAATTTACACATGTGGAATTGGCAAAACTAAAACATAGTTGCTGCACTTGTACATCAGCGTACATCCGCCAACACGTATACACTAGCACATTGACCAAGTGCTTATTGTACTTCTCCAGTATAAATCCAAGCTCATCAGATGGATGGACGGTTTGGATTCAGCACATATATAGTGAAGAGATCTGTGTTATACACGGATCAGATCCACATGTGTGGCTGATGTATATTGCCACATGTGTTATAGTACAATACGGCTTGCCAATGATTGGTACGCACATGTGCGGTTGATCTGTTGTACAGAACAATATGTGTTTAACCAACATGTGCGGCTGATGTTTCATAGTTCAGCGAACGTATCATAGTGTAATACGTTGCTAACATGATTTGCTGAGATGTACATCAGCCAATGTTGCACGTGTACAGTAGCCACCATGTGAGATGTACATCAGCTAACGTGTCATAGTGCAATACGTTGCTAACATGATTTGCTGAGATGTACATCAGCCAACGTTGCATGTGTACAGTAGCCAACATGTGAGATGTACATCAGCCAACGTGTCATAGTGCAATACGTTGCTAACATGATTTGCTGAGATGTACATCAGCCAACGTTACATGTGTATAGTAGCCAATGTTGCACGTGTACAACATATGTGTTGCACACCAACTACATATGTGTAAAACACATCAGCTAATCACATGTGTTTCAGTTAGATTTTTAGCAGACATATTATTGTAAACAATCTACATGTGCAACATGCTAACGTGTTATAGTACATCATGTAAACGTGTTGTTGTTAAACTACATGTGTAAACAACATGCTAGCGTGTTATGATACATCATATAACAATGTTCTGACCTGTGTACATAACAACATGTTGACATGTGTACAGAAACCGTGTGTATAAAACAACATATGTACAAAACAACACGTATACAAATGCAAGGGTCTATTTTGTACACACGTGTAAACATGGGTCTGATGTGTATACTTGCACATCATTCAAGTATGGTGAAATACGTCACCAACAACTTAAGTACACGTGGAGTAGTTCAATACAACAACAATTGCTGTATATTAGGTGATATGTACACGCATGTACTTCAATACAACAACTTATGTAAAGTACCAGAATGTATACATCCATGCCGTCCATCCGTTTCAACGGCTTATTTTAAGGCATGCTTACAAAAAAAAAAAATCATATCCAAAGATAAAGTGCTAGTAGATCATTTTTAGTTCATGCATTAATGGCTAAGAAATTGTCCATTCCGAAAATCAATTGGACCACATGTGAACCTTTTATTTAACTGTTGGTTAAAATTTTGGTATACATGAGGGGCTCACTCCATTGATATGGGGAACAAAAGCAAGATCTTAATCATTCATATGAAAATCTACCGTTGATATAATATGCTGTGGCCATAAATCAAGCATGACAGCTAATCAAGTGATTTAGATTTCATATACATCAAGTGCACCATTGTAATCTGAATTCTATTTTTCTTCTCAAGCCTAAAAACAAGCACGTCGAATGAATGGACGTTAATACAGAAGCAATATTTCTGACGTACAACAGCTATATTTCTAATGTACAGCCTAAAATCAAACATGAATTCCAATCCAAAAAGAAAGGATGGGCCGGTTACCTTTTTAGATGAATATAATCGGAGATCCGCCGTTGATTACTCTGATACCACTGTTGGGAAGCGCGGAAGGTGAGCCCTCAATATCTGATGGTCTACACGAAGTTTGGAACCCTCACAAAGCAGAAGAATGATGCTTCAACGACCCGCTTATCTACTACTGGAGCAGATGGAAGTATTCACACCTCTGATCCTATGGTATATAGTGGCCCCAGATTGCGATCTATGGATCAGATCATCCCAAGGACAAGCTAAAATGGACAAACTATAGCACACACAATATCTCTCTGTATACTCTTGGTTTATCGTATGACTCAATGCTTTATACAATAGATGCGCATTCCTTTTTATAACAAAGGAAGGAGAGTTTGGGTGGGATTGGGATAAGGCCAAATAATCCGATCAAATCCCTATCTGCAATTAAAAATCAAATTCAAATAACATGGGACGTACCCACTAGTGATTGCTCACAAGTGGGCCCCATTAGCCTACGTCCAACACCAGCAACCTGGTGGCGAGTGGTCGGTGCTCTGTGGGCCCACCATGATGTATGTGTTTCATCCATGCCGTTCATCCATTTTTACAGATCATTTTATCACTTATTTACAAAAATGAGAGGGATATAAATCTCAGGTGGACCACAATACAAGAAAACAATAGTGATTGGATATCCACCATTAAAATCCTCCTAGGGTCCACTGTACTATTTATTTGAAGTCCAATTTGTTGATTAGATCATACAGACCTAGATGAAGGAAAAAAACAAAGATCAGATTGATCCAAAACTTTTATGGGCCCCAGAAAGCTTTTAATGGTCTGCGTTCAATCAACAATGTTTCCTGTAATGTGGTCCACTTGAGATTGGTTGTATCTCATTTTTGGTCTCGTACCATAAAATGATATAGAAAATTAGATGAACGGCATGGATGAAACACATACATCATGGCGGGGCCCATAGAGTACCAACCACTAGCCATTGGCTGGTGGCAGGGGAGTGGCGAATCCATTTCCGGTAAGGAATTGGAAGCGTACAAGTATAGCCTGCTAACGCGGATTAGGTGCGACCCCGGACCCAGTCAGGTGATGCGGCCGTTTAGATGTATGTGTTATATTTCAACATTGAGGTCATGGCATCGATTCCCTAGTGGGGGTGGCTAACAGTGAAGTGTTTACTAACAATGGGATGTACTAACAAGCTTTTTAAATTATTATTTTTTTAAAAAAGAAAAAAAGAAAAAAAAAGATGTATGTGTTATATTGTATTGTTTTGTATATACTTAGACCAGACAACCCCAAGCGTCACTGCCCCAGCTGTCATAAGGGGAATACCCTACGGAACTCCATCGATATAGCTTTCAGTTTCCTTCGTTAGGTCAAAGTTCGGTTCACTGAAGTATGTTGGTTTCCTTTGCCTTCCCTAGAACTGAAAAATACGCCACCTTTCTCTCGCCCCTTCTTTCCTCTGCTTTTCTTCATCGCATTTGTGTTTCGAGGCATTGTTTATTTTTTGTTGACGTCAGGACCGTGTCTGTTGGATCTGTGGTCACGTTGTAATGATTCAAACCGTTTATATGATAGGCTTCACCGTGGATTGGTATTCCCTTGAGGAACTTTCAGACCCTGTCAAACAACTGCCGATGGAGACAGTGCCTATTCATTCAAAGGAAATTAATTAAATGATTAAAGTCTAGAAATATTCCAAAATTAGAATTTTCGGCACATGATACAATTGGTAAACATGATCCCAGTTACAACGGCTTCAGTCTCGGGATAAGTAGCGATACGTCCGGATGTACGGTAGCCAACCGGCTGCGGTAAAAAAGAAAGAAAGATTAGGTGTTTGCTAATTCGACACACGTGTGGGAGCCGTACACATCCACACGTGGTTTGGATGTGTCACAACGTGAGAGAGAAAGGAGTAGATGTTTTCTAATTCGACACGCGTGTTGGAGCCGTACACATCCACACGCGGTTTGCATGTGTCACAATGTGATACCCATCTCAGATCTTAACTTAGTCATCAAGTGATTTACCCTATTTAGAGCTCCAGGCGAAAGATCAGGCCATTTCACACCTCAGGTGGGCCCACAGAATATGAAAACAAAATGAACGGTCAGAAAAACATTTAACTATCAATTTAATTCATACAAAGAATGAAATTATTTGATGTTTTAAAGCAATCATTCATTCATCTACTACAACTGATTCTGAAACACCTATTTTATATCTACACGTGTGACCTGTTATGGATGTGGTGTGGATGCTCAATACCAAAAGGTCCAAAACCAAACCTGGAGAGGGAAACTCCAGAAGAATCTATAATCGTCCAAAAGAAAACCTCCTCTTCTACTGCTTTTTTAAGATCTGGAGCATCAGCTCCTCGTCATCGACCTGTTTCTGTCCAAGATAATTTTCATAATTACAAAAAAGGGCACTTCCCTAATATCCATATTAGACGATATTCAATGAACATATCGAGTCGGATTTCCACAACCTCTGATTTTTATTTATCGATCATGGAACTGCAGTATCGATTCTCTCCCTCTCTCTTCTCTCTCTATAAACTAGAGGCCGAATGGCATTTCTCTGCAAATTCGGGGAATGTTCCTCCATTTATAGAGTTTGGGAGCCCTCTCATACGCACTTCGAGGATTTACATCGTTGAAGGAATAGGATGCAGAGACTTTCCAGTCAATATCCCTCATCCGGCCTTTCTCCTTTTCTGTTATATTTCAAATTCAAAATTGAATTTGATTTATGATAGGAGATAGGGATAAGACCGGATGATATGGTCTCATCCAAACTCCATTCCTTTCCCATAAAAAGGCATGCGCTCTCTCTCGCATAAGGAGATATACAAAATACTGAGAGTATACGGAGAGAGAAACATTGTGCACGAGAGTCTGTCCATCTTAGCTTGTCCTTGGGACGATCTCGATCCATAGATCGCAATCCAGGACCACTATATACCGTAAGATTAGAGGTGTGAATAGTTTCATCTGCTCCAATAGTAAATAGGCGGGCCGTTGGAGTACCGTTCTTCCTGCTTTGTAAAGGTTCCAAACATTGTGTAGACCGTCGGATCTTGAGGGCTCACCTTCCGCGCTTCCCAACGGTGGTATCAGAGCAAATTTAACGGTGGATCTCCGATAATATTCATCTAAAAGGTAAGTAACCCATCCTTTTTTTTGGATTGGAATCCATGTTTTGCGAATGGTATCAAATCAGCATATGTATGGTGGATTAGTTTTTTGTATACACATATGCCATGTGCATGTAAGCCCGATTATGATGGACCAAGATGATCATGTAGATCTTTATGATTCCATACATCTTAATGTACAACATGTAATTGGTTTATGGAATGGTCCACATATTGTACCCCATGCGTGTACATCATATCCACCAATAGTTATTTAATAGAAATACATCCACTAATAGTTGTTGTATTGAACTACACCACTTAAAGGCATGCTCACCTACACACCTTTACTCACGTGTCATTGGTGTCGAATCCGAATGGTCAATAAGATGCGGAATCCCATGAAACCTCAGGAGGTGAATTTTCACACTGATCTAAGATTCTAGTGGGCCATAACAAAGAGAAATTCAAATCGAGGGAAGAAAATGTTTGAATTTGTAATGGCCCACCAAAGTTTTAGTTCAAAGTAAAAATTGGTACCAGGGGATTTCATGAGGTTCTGCTTCATGTGGACCGTTCAAATTTATAAGACTCATCAGATGTGATGAGTTATTATTATTATTATTATTATTATTATATATATATAAAGCTAATCTGCAATAGCTTATCTGCATTAGCTAATGTTGTACACGTGTTATTTATAAGACTCATGAGATGCCAGATTAGCTAATGTTGTACACGTATTTTCCCAGATTAGCTAATGTTGTACACGTATCTTCCCAGATCAGCTAATGTTGTACACGTGTTATTTAGCCACTGTACATTAGCTGCTGTACACATGTTGTACACGTGTTGGCTACCATACATGTGTACACGTGTTGTCAAGTTAACACGTGTTGTACACATACAAGTTCACACGTGCTGTACATGTTGTACACGTGTTATACATGCTGTACATGTGTACACGTGTTGGTACCATACATGTGTAAGCTGCTGTACGTGCATAAGCTGCCATACATGTTGTACACGTGTTGTAAGCTAATGTAGATTACATACATACATACATGTGTACACGTGTTGGCTATCTGTATAGCTGCTTCACAAGTGTTGGCTATCTGTACACATGTTGGCTATCTGTATAGCTGTTGTACACGTGTTGGCTATCTGTCCACGTGTTGGCTAATATGAACGTGTGCACGTGTATACATGTGTTGGATGATGTGCTAGATATAAACTACTAGCAATATAGATATTGTCTTGAAGTACACCACAAATATATTGCTGATGTAATACTGTATTGGGAAGTCGATTGGCTGATGTACATCATATGTGTATAAACATGGTATAAGAAATTCATGTGATGTATCCATGTGCGTCAGCAATTCATGTGTTGTATCCATGTGCTAAAAGAAGTCTTCTCAATGCATTACTATATAGCTTTTAAATTGACGTCAGCAATTCATGTGCGTCTGATAGCGAGATATGTGTTGTATCCAAACCGTCCATCCATCTGATGAGCTTGGATTTATACTGGAGAAATACAATAAGCACTTGGTCAATGTGCTAGTGTATACGTGTTGGCGGATGTGCACTGAAGTACAGGTGCATCAACTATGTTTTTAGTTTTACTAATTTCACATGTGTAGATTTGTTGAAGGATGAAGGACACATATCAAGAATGTTGTTTCTTTTATTATATCTATCTTCACTGTTGATCTAAAGCTTATTAGTAATCGAAACGATCATCAACTATGATGATCAATGTTGATGAAAGGATCCATCATCAACAATGATCATTATCGGTAATGATCAGAACCATCACTAATAGTCATGATCACAAGTGAAGATTGTACTCTCTCTCTATCTAAGCACTTAATTTTTCCTTTCTAATGATGATGCTAATATGCATGAAAATATTAGGCTTGATGTGTTTAGATCTAAGCCCCCTTATTTTTCATTTGAAAATATAGAAAAACTTAGTACTTAGATACTCCCAATACTCAAATAAAGGTTGTGCATAACCTGTGTAGGAGTTTATTCTCCTACACCAAATGATGCATGCAACCATGTAATGGAATGTTGCACGTTATATAAATTTATTCTTATAAAAGTATTAAATCTCATCTTAATTAGAGAACTTGATTGTTTTACCCCGCCCATTCGGGTATGTGGACTTTCAGATCTCATTAAGATGTGTTAACTGCTTTTATACTTTGAAAATTTATATAACACGTAGAAATGCTGATGATTAGTGTCAATACCTTAGATCGTAGCTAAGTAGTGATACTTATGCAATGTAGAGATGGCCACCAAAGCGTTGATCGCCGAACAACTAAAAGGACAACATTTTGACAGCAACAACTACAAAAACTCGTCCCGCGCGGTGCGATGCCTTCTGGACGAGGACGACATATTTCACACACTCGATGTAGTTTAAGAGGAACCCATCTTGGCTGAAAATAGGAATTTACAAGAACATAGGGTTGCGATGACTCGCTATAATAAGTGGCGAAAACAAAATCGTTCAGCCCGTAATGTCTTTCTTAGCACTATGCATAAAGAACTCATACCTACGTATGAAGTGCATGAAATCGCTAAGGGAATTTGGGAAGCACTGACAGATGCCTATGTGCAGAAGTCAAATGCGAGAGTTAGGGCAATAGAATTGGAATTCCAGGAGTACAGGATGCCTGTCGGCTGTCCCATCAAAGATCATATTCGTAAGATGGAGCAAATGATAGGTGCCCTTAGGAATGTTGGGTGCAAATTGACTGAAAATCAGAAGATTATAGCCATGCACCGTTCCTTGCCTGAATCTTGGGCCCAAATCAAAAGAATTCTGAACCATACTGATTCAATCACTACGTTCAGAGACTTTTGTGGCCACTTGGTACGTGAGGTTGATATGAATGCAATTCAGCTAGGTTCGGCCAAGGCCTTTGTAGCAGAGACCCATAAGCGAAAAGCTAATAATAAACGGTTCAAAGCTCGCAAGAAGGCGAAGAAGAATAATCAAGAACAGAAGACCACAACACCTGCTCCAAATCTCAAGAAGGGGAATGGAAAGAAGAAGCAGAAAAAGACAAAAATAATCTGCTTTGTCTGTGGAAATTTCGGCCATTATGCTCGGCAGTGTGCCCACAAAAAGACGGTAATTTCTCAGTCACAAGATACTTTGTATGTAGGCGTTTGTTCTGAAATCCTTTCCGTTGATTCTATATCTAACGAGTGGATTTTGGATTCAGGCACAACAAAACACGTGACACTGAGTCGTTGAGGACTCGAGGAATTCTGGCCTGTAGCCAAGGGAAGTTACAAGCTGTACATGGGCAATAACGTTGTTAAAGACGTACTAGGGATTGGCGTTCTCCATCTCCGTACGCGCATAGGGCAAACAATAATCCTTCGTGATACTCTTTTTGCACCGGGGATGCGTCGGAATTTAATTTCTGTTTCTAGGTTATTATTTGATGGTTTTGATATTCGATTTTCTGGGACTAGAGTTTCTTTGAGACAGAATAACCTCATCTTTGCATGGGAAAATTTAATTTCAGATTTATTTATTCTAGACGTAGATTGTGATAATACCTATCTTGCTTTATCTGCTATGTCGAATGAAACTGTAGTATCTGAATCTCAAAAATGGCACGCGAGGTTAGGTCACATAGGAAATGATCGTATGATAAGACTAGTACGTTCTGGTCTGTTAGACTCCTTATCCAAAGTTGATTTGTCATTTTGTGAACATCGTGTGTCCGGGAAGACTTTGAAGAAACCATTTCCCAAAGCGGTTAGGTCTAAGGGCACACTAGAGATAATCCATTCAGATATCTGTAAACCCTTTAATGTATATGCCAGAAACGGATGTTAATATTTTATCACTTTCATTGACAATTACTCGCGCTATGGATATGTGTATCTCATCTCATACAAATCTGAGGCTTTTGATTGTTTTCTTAAATATAAAGCTGAGGTGGAAAATCAGCTTGAGAAAAAGATTAAAATCCTTCGATCTGATAGAGGTGGCGAGTATACATCTGAAACGTTTAAATCATATTGTAAAAACGTTGGTATTATTCAGCAGTACACAATGACTTACACTCCACAACAAAATGGTGTTGCAGAGAGAAGGAATAGGACACTATTGGACAAGGTTAGATCGATGATGGCACAAGCCAATCTCTCTACCACATTTTGGGGAGACGCACTATTAACAGCCGTCTACGTCCTTAATATAGTTTCATCCAAATCTATTCCTAAGACTCCATATGAGATGTGGTCTAGGAGGCCTCCTTCTTTAACCCACCTACGCCCTTGGGGATCATTGGCATATGTTTTGCTACCTACTCCGCATAGAGGTAAACTTGATAGTAAAACCATTGAATGCCTGTTCATAAGGTACCCTATGCATTCAAAGGGATACATTCTAGTTTATGAGGACCATGGATGATGGATTAAGATAGAATCCCGGGACGTGACCTTCGTTGAAGATAGATACCCAAGCCGAATGAAGCAAAATGTTCCAATAGAACTTTTTGAAATACCCGATGTATCTCAGGAGAGTGGGAGTTCTGCTCCTCAAGATGAAGATGCTCCTATAGTTCACCAGGACGGTGGGAGGACATCTTAGCAGGCTCCTAGTTACGTCGAAGCGAAAGAGGATTGATTCCCCAAAGATACTTCGATATTGAGGGCCAAACATTCTCTTGTATTGCGGTTGATGATGATAAACTTGATCCATATCAGGATGCATTATTATCTTCTAACTCGGCCGATTGGGTAAATGCTATGGACGAAGAGATCGCCTCCATGGAGAAGAATAAAGTCTGGGAACTTGTTGATCTGCCTTCCAATCGCAAAGCGATAGGTAATAAATGGGTACTTAAGATCAAAAGAAAGGCAGATGGTACAGTGGACAAGTATAAAGCACGATTAGTTGCTAAAGGTTTTACACAGCAAGAAGGCATTGATTACGAGGAGACCTTTTCACCTGTTACAAAGTTCTCCTCAATCCGCATGATCTTGTCCATTGTCGCAAGTTTAAACTTAGAGTTATATCAGATGGATGTAAAGACCGCATTCTTAAATGGTGACTTAGATGAAGAGATATACATGCAACAACCCATGGGTTATGTGGACAAAAAGCATCCAAAGAAAGTCTGCAAGTTGTTAAAATCTATCTATGGGCTGAAGCAATCTTCAAGACAGTGGTACATGAGGTTCCACTTGGCCATCACCACTTTTGTATTCACGATGAGTGAAGAAGATCATTGTGTATACATAAAACGGTCTGAAAGATCTTTTCTGATACTATCTCTATATGTAGACTGGTAATGACATATAATTGTTGATATTGACTAAAGATTGGCTATTCTCGAACTTTGATATGAAAGACCTCGGTGAAGCCAACTTTATTCTTGGGGTAAAAATCATCCAAGGATCGCCCTAAGAAATTTTAGGCTTGTCTCAAGCAACCTATATACAAAAGATCTTAGAGCGGTTCGGGATGAAAAATTTTAAAAGTCATTGAAACCCCTATGGATAAAGCTACCAAGCTAAACAGAAAATCGTGTCCCCAGATGAAGCCGAGAAATTGGCTATGTCCTCGATACCTTATGCAAGTGCAGTAGAGAGCTTAATGTATGCTATGCTTTGCACCGGACCGGATATAGCTATGCAGTTGGCATAGTCAGCCAGTAACCCGGGACAGTCTCATTGGCAAGCCGTCAAACGTATATTCCGCTATCTCAGAGGAACAAAAGACCTAATGTTGTGTTATGAAGGAACAAGCCTCGAGCTCAAAGGATATTCAGATGCTGCTTGGGGTAATGACGCCGACGAGGGAAAGTCTACTTCAGGATATGTATTCTTACTCGGAGGAGGAGCTATCTCATGGTCGAGTAAGAAACAGACATCCACAGCTCTTTCATCTATGGAGGTCGAGTACATTGCATGTTGTGCTGCAGTTCAGGAGTGTGTATGGGTTCGCAGATTTCTATTGAGTCTGGGTGTTGTACCGAGTGTTCGTCAGCCTATATCGCTGAAGATAGACAATACTTCTGCCATTGACTTGGCAAAGGACCCTAAACACTACCAGAAATCTAAGCACATTGAGATCAAGTATCATTACGTCCGTGATCAAGTGAGAGATAAGAAGGTCACCCTCAGCTACATTCCTACTAAGGAGATGATGGCTGATCCCATGACGAAACCTATAACTAGAGATCTATTTCAGGTTCACGTCAGGCAGATGGGATTGAAGAAAGCTTGACTGATGTACTTGTTTTGTAGTACCTTTGATCTTTCATTAATGAATATTATATTCCTTTTTATTCAGTATTGAACACTAATATAACTAGGTATGAAGATCATCAGCATTTACCTTAAAATCATGTAGGATTTCTATTTTTTGTCGGCAGGCCGGTCACCCACTCGCACGGGTTGACCAACCTTGAATGTACAAGAGAGGTACATTTAGGGCTATGTTTATACATTGAGGTATGAACTTCCCTTTATTGTGAATAATAAAGGATGAGGATATGAGTGAGTCGTATCCGCCTACAATCTTATAAAGATTGAAGATGAGACTGATAAAGTCGAATAACATAATCGCACCATTCCGTTACATGCGATCAATGTTATAGCCTGAATTTATAGTCAGGTTATGAGGTTATGAGATGAATCGTACCTCATGTAGAATGACCTGCGTATTATAGACCCGACATTCTCCTAGTATTGTCTACTTTAAGACGTGGATTGTATCCACGTGCTGAGACCTTTTACCTACAGATTGCTTTGATTCGATCTAATCATTACAACGTGCGAGTAGCTAGTCCCGTAGGTGACTCTTTGTGTCCTTAGTTACCATCCTTTTATATATATGAGGATGAGATTGAGTGTCGCTACTTTAGTGTACTATGACAAAAGGTCCTTGATTGGCCAGACTCGGTTATACTAGGAAAGCAATTTGATTAATTTCAAATTACACATCTACGTGGGGAAGATCCCGTGACAGCTACACCAAGTTTCTAGAACTATAAATACGCACTTGAAGACTTATCCGCCGGCAGTATCGAGTTGTTTTTATTAGACTTTTGCAAACAGTATTTTTCTTAAAAAGCATATACATATATAAGTATTGCTTTAAATTGGTTTTATTCGAAGTTTGTGAAAAATCAAGTTTTCATAATAACTCGATAAGTTGGATAAGTGCGTATGTTGGCCGAGTACTCCAGGTCGGGAGTTAACTCCATCCGGTGTGGTCATGCGGACTAGGACAGGCATTGCAAAGCTTGGGTTATTGAGTACTAGTCAGGTGGTCACTTAGTACTTAAGCAACTGTGAGAAGATTATGGTGATCCAGCTGGTCCCACGCCTCTGATTCTTTTGATCGCGATGTTTGATCTTTGATTGTTATTAGGCGAGTTAAATGGACAAATTTATGTGCCTATCCCACAATGTGATTGAGTGGGAGATGTTGGACGTAGGCCGGTGGGGCCCACTGGTGAGCAATCACTAGTGGGTGGGTCCCACATATTTAGGCATCTTCCGGCCTTTCTCCTTTTCTGTTATATTTCAAATTCAAAATTGAATTTGATTTATGATAGGAGATAGGGATAAGACCGGATGATATGGTCTCATCCAAACTCCCTTCCTTTCCTATAAAAAGGCATGTGCTCTCTTTCTCGTATAATTAAAAAAGTATACAAAATACCGAGAGTATATGGTGAGAGAAGCATTGTGCACGAGAGTCTGTCTATCTTAGCTTATCCTTGGGACGATCTGATCCATATATCGCAATTCGGGACCACTATATACCGTAAGATCAGAGGTGTGAATAGTTCCATCTGCTCCAGTAGTAGATAGGCGGGCCGAATGGCATTTCTCTGCAAATTCGGGGAATGTTCTCCATTTATAGAGTTTGGGAGCCCTCTCATACGCACTTCGAGGATTTACATCGTTGAAGGAATAGGATGCAGAGACTTTCCAGTCAATATCCCTCATCCACGGTGCGGTCCACTAAACTAACAATGTGGATCACCTAAAGACGGGCCCACTTGTATGGGCCGGTGTATTGTGGGACAGACACTGCACTTTCGATATCTCAATTCTATAAAATCATTGACTTTCTGATGCAGTTTTATATTCGAATGGCCTGTCTGGTTTTGGCGGTGCAAGAAATATAGATTTCAAACAAGTTCTGTTTCTGGTAATTAGATTACAGTTTTCATTTGTAGCTTTCGCTGCATTTGTTTGGATTGGAACATCTTCCTCGCTTTTCTTGGCGTTTTTTTATTTGAACTCTTTTGGATATTCTCTCTATATATTGAATTAATCTGCTCTTTGACATTTTCGCAACGGTCCCTTTCGCCGCCTACTCCTCTTTTGTTCATTTGGGAATTGTCGAGAAATTCTGTTTCCTTCTCTTTTCTTTCCTCTCTCTCTCTCTCTCTCTCTCTCTCTCTCTCTCTCTCTAATCCGAAGGTATGATATTTCCGCAGCCAAGAGCTTTAATTCTCGAATTGAGTGAATCCTGGAAGATGGCACGGAATTTGTTTTGGGTTGCTTTTAAATTTATATTTTCAGATTTCTCTCGGTCTTGAGCTTTCTGGCTTGAAAGCTTATACTGACTATTAATATCAGTTATTATTTGTTCAGGCAAATGCAGGATTTGCTATTTCATTTTTTGGGCTATTGTCGGAAACCCATTTTCATATTTTGGAAATGTATAACAATTAATAATGACAACAAGCTGACGATTAATATCTCTGGAGGAAATAAATATGTTTTTCCTAAGCTGGCGTGTTTTCACTGGTGAAAGATACATGTGATTTTTTTTTTCCCCCCTTAAAAGTCTTGACTAGTGATAGTCCGTTTGGTTTAAAAAAATTTGGCCCACCAAATAGAAGTGGCGTTGTACCTAAGATCATGTCTCCCATTCTTTTATAATCTTCCCTGTTTATTGTTTTTTTTTTTTTTTTTTTTTGAAGCGCATGAATTTTTTATTGGTCAGCATAAAAATCGTGGCATTATCATGTAAATCTGCTCCATTTTATTTTAATTTCAAGCGGATTCAACGTAAATGATAGCAACGACTTAGAGTCTTATATTTATTTTATTATGTCTCTTCCTCCATTTTGAAGATATGTGCTGTCATGTTTTTCTATTTAACTCATCACATGCATTACCATAGCTAGCTAAAGTGATGTTTGCTTTTCTCAGGAATTGGAGCTGTGTCCGTGAAGAATTATGTATATATCAGTCTGGTGTTTCAGCTGAACATCTATTGTCCCATTGATCTGAGTGGCTCTAGTCTGCCATCTGTTTCTTGGGTCGATTGCCATATTGGTTGAAAAGAGGTTCCTTTCATCTTCGGTGGTTAGAGCTGATTGACTTGTGTTAAACAGGATACTTAACAGTATTTTTGGATTCCTGTTTTTTGTTTACTATTTTGAGTTTCTGTTATATTCTCTTAGCTTTCGGGCATAATATTCTCCTGTTCTGATTTCTTTCTCATGAAATCTA
Organism: Magnolia sinica; assembly: GCF_029962835.1. Taxonomy (NCBI): domain Eukaryota; kingdom Viridiplantae; phylum Streptophyta; class Magnoliopsida; order Magnoliales; family Magnoliaceae; genus Magnolia; species Magnolia sinica. Next base: position 130,062,829 of record NC_080575.1, on the reverse strand, counting down.
GGCGAATTCTTGCTTCAAATTATCTCTGCAGATGACTTCTTGCTTCATTGCATCTCTGCATTAAATTCATTATATGTAAAAACAAAAAGAAAGGAAGAAGAAGAGATTTTGGTGTTCTGACATGTATTACATCCTGATTCATCCAGTCTGTATGTGGGACCCATGGTTCAGTGATCCAGACTGTTGATCTAATGTGCCCCACCACGGATAGGGATGCACCAAGAGTATTCCTGATCGGGGCAAACCCCTACCCTTCAATCATTGGCCTTTTTTCTAGACTGTTGCTGCTTTTTTTTTTTTCCTTAACTATCTATTTGTGGGCTGCTGATTGGAAGAGTATAGTCTTCCGGTAGGATACTTTTGGAGCATCCCCTTCATTGATGGACCCATCAGATCGATGCTCCAGATCAGTGAAGCAGGGCCTGCTTGCATATATTGGGTGATCAGGACACTGTATAATTCCTCCCATTTCAATTTACTACTGTTGTGGGTTGAAATAGAAGATGATGAGCTATTGTTGTTGTCGTTATTTATGATAATCTTGTTTTGTTGTTATTATCATCATCAATTAATATTCAATTACTCATATGTATGGGCAGGTAGGGGAAAAAAAAAAAACATTTGTTACAGAGGAAGTATGCTCGTGACAATGCAAACAGAATTGAGGCATGCCCATAATTATATGCATCTTGCATACACGTGGCATTCGCCATTTCCATTTGGTTCTTCATGGAACTTTTTTTTAAGGAAACTGTCCCAATAAAAAGAAAGGGTTGAAACCTGAAATCCCAAATTTTGTCTGAACATGGAGCAAGATGACCCAATTTTCCTAATATTCTAGCACCTGCTTAAGAGAGGAATGGGTCATGTTTTAATGAATATGCATGGATAGCAAAGAAGAAGATGGATTTTTTTTTTCTTTTTAATTCCTTTATTTAACAAGGTTTGCTAGAATACATTCCGATGTATTGCTTAGGATGCGCAGAACTTTACCCTTTGGATTTGGATTCATCTTTCAAGAATCCAAGCTATTAATGTGATGGGGGATGCAACCAAATGGCCACCCAAGCTGGTTGAATAATCCTACCATTCAGAATGTCTTGATTGATGATCAGGGCTCGATCAATGGTCTGATGATCAATGATCAACTTAAATTGTGGGACATATGGGATCAATCATATAATCATCAAATTTGTAGCTTTTGTTTGTTTGTTTGTTTTTTTTTTTTTTTTTTTGAGAGATAAAACATATTTATTTCCTTCAGAGATATGAATCATCAGTTTGTTGTCATTATAAATTGTTATACATTTCCAAAATATGAAAATGGGTTTCCTCCAAAATATGAATCATAGCTTTTGTTTGTTAATTAGTCTTTATGATGAGATTGAGTCATGATTTAGTCAATCGCACATTTTTGTCACTTCCTTGGTGGCCCAACCAAATGATGTCCCAATGGCACGAAATTGGTCCCATTTGATAGCTTATTTAGTAAGCTTTGAAATGAGCCCAAGGTCATGCAATTCTGGGCTGTTTGCGTTAGATATGGCCCATTTAAAGCCTATGTTGCAGAGGGGTAATGTATTATTATTATTATTATCATTGAATAAAAATTCTTTTTTCATGTTTTTTTAGTTTAGTTTGATTTGGTAGCAAATTTGCAGAGAGGGCTTTTTCATGGTCTCTAACATTCGGCAAAAGGATTGTTGGAGTCTTTCTCACAATCCATACATACAAATACATGGTATTATTGATAGATAACAATTTTAGAAAATTACAAACATAATAAAATTATATAATAACAAAAAAAAAAAAAAAAAAAAGATAAACTAAATTTTGCCTCAATAGCTGTCTACATGTCCGATGCGTGTCTAACATGGCCATGTTTATTTGAAATGGAGGGTTTCTTATATAGATAACTAGGTGGAGCTAATATTCCATTTCTTCTAATGACAAGTTGCTTGAGTGTATATGAAATCCAGTTAAGAGTCATCCTACATAGATTAATTGCATTTAGCTGATCAGATGAAAAGCTATCTACAATAAGGCCAAGCTGGAAGTTAACTAAAGTCAACGCCCGTTACAAACTGACAGTATGAAGAAACTGTTTTGTCTAGCTTTATCTTGCTTAAAACCATCTTTCTTACTTTGTTGATTTTTTCCTTCTGTTTTCTTTTTCTTTCTATTGAAACTTGACACCAATGGAAAGAACAATGTATGCTAAGATTGTTTACACAATGCAGGTATTCTTGCTTCATCATGGAAAACAATGAATTTCTGGGTTCATCAAAGCAGGATTCCCCTGAAGAACTTCCATCTCTTTTCCAGAATATAACATCCCATTCAGTGCCCGGCTTCGATAATATTGGAAACAGTGGTGGCCTGAATTATCCATATCAGCCAACTGTGACTCCAACAAACAATCCTTCACCCAATCATACATCAGTTAAAGTAAGCCAAAATTTCAAAGATCAATACAATTATTGGATCTTAAATGAATTTGAAATGATAATTATACTATGTGGAAAAGGATATTGGTTCTTAAATTTGTTACTGTCTGCATAACATGTTGGCTCTGCACATGCTTGTTTCGATGTGTTTGCTACCGATGCACGGCTTAGAATGACTTTGGTGTTAGGCCTATCTTTATTTAAATTTGTTGTTGTTCCTCTTCTTCTCATGTATTTATTTATTTATTTATGTCATTTACAACAGGTAACAGAAGCATCAGCCTTTCCAAGCTGTGCATATTCATCAATGGACTGCTTACCCAAGTCATCACTGCAAGCAATCGATCCACATCGATTACATTCTATCTCCATAAGCATGCCTTCTTCTCCTGCTGGACTTCAATTAGAAGGAACCAAAAGAGGTCTCTTCAGCGACAAAGGTGGAACTAATTTCAACCATGAGACCACACACCTTCAGGAAAACTCTTCTGTTTCTAACACGCGGCAGCCAAAGCAGGCAAAGTTCCATTCTCAACCCATACCTGCAGGCCATGCATATGCTAAGGCAGTTACAGAGGTAAAGCTTCCTCCGAATCCTTTGGAACAACCGCAGATGAATTTGAGGAATAATCGGGCTAAGGACAAATGCTACGACTCTTTCAAGACATGGTCAGGAAGACTTGAGAGGCAGCTCTCAAACTTAAGTAGAAAGCACCAGGAAGCAGAAGCAGAGATTAACAGTACACAGATTGCTGAAATTGAGGTTTTACCAGTAGATCGCTACTATGATGCCTTAGAAGGGCCTGAATTGGATACTCTCAGGGTATGTGGCCTTTTCTTTTTTCTTTTTTGTTGATGCTGCTGCTGTTGTGCTCCATTTGCTTCATTCAGCTGACAGGATATCATCTCTAGAGTCTTCCTACCTCAAGTCATGTAATCTTGATAAAATAGCAAGAAATTGCCCTAACTTATGTAAGTTGATATCCTTAAAGATTAAAACATATGAACCTGATTAACAGACACCTCATCTTTCTCTGTCAAGGAGGCGGCTTTATCTTTTCAGCTTGATAACCTGATTGTCGGGGTGGTTGCATCATTGATTCATAGGTGCTTTAGCCAGGCCAAGAGTTTCTTCTTTTTACTTCTATTGTGCCAACTACTAATTTCTTTCATCGCCAATTCAGACTTATTGATAATATGGTTTTGATCCCTTTGTATCAGTTATATCAGGTTATTATCAAATTGGTGAGTTTACAATGGGTGACTTCTCTGTTCATGTTTGATGTTGACTACTTATAACAAGGTTTTGTTCTCCATTGCAATTAGAGGAAAGGATGAGTTGGTATGCATTTCATACACAGAGGCAGATCGAGGGTTATTGTTATACGTGTGGTCTAATCTAACTAGGATTATTTCTATCTTATAGTTAGTATTATATTTCAAATTCTTTTTTTTTTTTTTAGTTGAGAGTTTTATGTAGTCCATCAGAAGAATAATATTTCCTCCATTTGAGTAGTTATTAGCTTTGTGTTCATGCATCTACATGTCATTGGACAAGACAGTTTGAGTTGGAAGTTGAATCAAGTTGGATACTTTGAGGTGGTTTAGGCCTTTGTTTGTATATTAACAGGCATGTACATATAGAATAGAGCATTGAGATGCGGGGTAGATAACACAGTACTGAATAGATTCTTTCTTACGTGTTCCTTTATCTTTCTTTCATCTTCTTCTTACACTATCAGTTTTCTCTCAACATGCATGAGATTTTTAGTTGCAGTGGTGGTGAGATCATATCCTCAAAAGTGAAGTCCCCTTAGCAAAATAAATTGTGAATATAAACTCAAATGCAACACTACAGGACATGCATATAAGCATATCTATGCAAGTACCATGATCTGAACCAATAGGATTTGAATTTTTTTTTTTCTTTGAATCTTTTTTCAGACTTCAGAGGAGTTGGTGCTGCCAGAAGACAAGCAGTGGCCATTCCTTCTGCGTTTTCCAATGTCTTCATTTGGTATCTGCCTTGGCTTTAACAGCCAAGCCATCCTTTGGAAAACACTAGCCATATCTCCAGCCACAAGATTTCTACACATAAGCCCGACCATCAACCTCGTCCTCTGGTGCATCTCTGTTGTTGTGATGGCCATTATCTCCTCCATCTACTCTTTGAAATTAGTCTTCTACTTTGAAGCAGTTCGCCGTGAGTACCACCACCCTATCCGAGTCAACTTCTTCTTTGCCCCATGGATTGCCTTCCTGCTCTTAGCACTTGGGGTGCCACCAGTGGTCACTGAAAACCTCCCAGCCACTCTTTGGTATGTGCTCATGGCGCCAATCTTATTTCTGGAACTTAAAATCTACGGGCAATGGATGTTGGGAGGCCAAAGAAGGCTTTCAAAGGTTGCGAATCCATCAAATCATCTGTCAATTGTTGGTAATTTTGTGGGAGCTTTGTTGGGTACATCCCTGGGGCTAAAAGAAGGGCCCATTTTCTTCTTCGCAGTTGGGTTGGCCCATTACACTGTGCTATTTGTAACTCTATACCAGAGGCTTCCGACAAATGAGACACTCCCAAAGGAGCTCCATCCAGTGTTCTTTTTTTTTGTTGCAGCACCCAGTGTAGCTTCTATGTCATGGGCAACGATTCAAGGGGGCTTTGATTATGGGGCAAGGATAGCCTACTTCATTGCCCTATTCCTTTATGTTTCTCTTGTAAGTTTCTCCATCACATGGCTATGCATATTTCTGCCATCTTGCTCTTCTTCTGTTTTGCTTAAATGGATCATCTTACAAGTCTTGTCACCTGTTTTTTATGTGTGCGCATTTTCAGGCTGTTCGTGTTAATTTCTTCCGAGGCTTCAGGTATTAACTAACTGCATTGTATTTCTTACAGGTCTCCATGTTCCTTCCATTCCATATTTCTAAATGCCTTCCAAACTCTTACTCCTTCACCAGGTTCTCGTTGGCATGGTGGGCATATACTTTTCCCATGACGGCGGCTTCCATCGCGACCATCAAATACTCAAATGCAGTCAAGAATCCGTTAACTCAATCACTGTCCATTGTTCTCTCTGCCATATCTACCCTCACAGTAACAGCTCTGCTCGTCTCCACTATTGTTCATGCCTTCGTACTCCGGAACCTCTTTCCCAATGATATTACCATTGCAATTACAGGGAGAAGGCCTAAGGGAAGTAAGAAACGTTCACATCTGCGAACCACGAGTTCAGATGCTAAAGATATTGAAACTTCTGATGAGATGAGTATGCAAGGATTCTGATTGGCCTTTGGGTTTCATTTTCATTCTAGATTTAGGGAAGCTCGTGCTATTCTCCTTCACATGATGTTTGATGCAGTTGTTTGTGTGAGCAAAAAATCGGTTATCTGTCAGTGACTCAGTTACCAAAGCAAGCATACGATTTTATTCTCCTAAATATGGTTTTTGAAGTTTGGCAATTTAGCCCATCTTGAAATATCTGCAGTTGGGAGATGAAGGTGCATTGTAGGATTTTCAAGAGCTCTTGATGAGATCATTGCTGCCTTGGAAATTGGCTTAAAAGGCCACTGCTTTCTAGCATGGTTGGTTAGTGGAGGTTGTGAGTTGTATTGCCAACGTGGAGAGTGGTGGTGGTTTGTGTTTTCGAAATAAATCTCAAATTCATATGTTAGGCATTTTCATGTGCAGAGTTTGTTTTGAAAATGGTTGATCTTTCAGTCAATGATGAAGGAAACAAGCAATTGAAATGGGAAAGAAAAGCACTAGAAGAACCGTGAACAGAATGCGATCCCATAGAAAGTAATCCTGCACCTCCATCTCTTTATTAGTTTGAATGTTTATTCAGCTGATGGTCCACCTGTTTCATGGAACAAACATATGGACATCCGGTACAGAAAGAAAAAGAGCGGCAGGCAGTGGATAAACTATATAGCCTCTGAAGCGAATGTGGATTATGAATATCTAGTTTTGATCTGCAAGCCACTTCAAGCAAGTAGCAAAGATTATTAAAGAAGGATATCCAGGAAGTCCACTTACAGATTTAGGCAGCAAAGGCGAGGGGATTCTCTTGTTACCGAATTTCTGTTGCAGATATGGCTTAGCAAACTAGCTGTATGGGGATTCCACATGCATTTGAGAGGTTTCTGTAAATTGTTATTCCATCTCTTTATCTTCAGTACTAATGAAAATTTCCAAGTGGTAAAGACAAAAATATACCTGTGATAGTTGTGTCCCAGAAATTATGGAGGGAAAGTTGAAATATGAAATGGTTTTTTTTTTGTTAATATGTTGAAGTCTAATAATCAACAAGCTAGCAGTGATCATGAAATTATCAATTTTTCTAAACGGAAATTCCACTCTTCTTGTATTGGATGTTGTATTTTTGTGTTTCAAAATAAATAAAAATTTATTTTTAAATGTTTTGAAAATTTCCTTCAAAATTTTCAAAATGATAGCTCTTCTGTTAGCTTTGATGCATCCAAGGCAGTAACATTTATGAGGTAATACAACAAGGGATCTAGCCATGGATCACTCCCACACAAGAGGCTGCATCTACCATCTCCACTAAAGACCCCAAGACAAACAACGGCTATTTTTACCATGGCTTGATGCACCATAAGATAAGATACCCGATCTATTCATATCCATATTTATCCGTACTGTATATAAGGTGAGAAGAGCTTGGACAATTTTGCCTTTTTTGGGATTCCAATATTCAATTGATAAGAAACCATTTTAATTAAAAGTAGAGGTATTTTAAGAGATTAAAAATATAGCTGCTGTCCAACCGGCCGCTTAGATTTCTCTAGATAAAGCTATCCAATGGCTTATCATTTTATCCGCATTAAGTCTCCACGCCAGTTTTTCTCCTTGATTCTCTCCCCAATTTTCAAAATGCACACATGACTTTAGCACTAGTGTACTTTGCTGATGAGGACTGAGGGGCCATTTGGCACCTTGTATTTGAGTGTCTTTGAGGGGATTTCGTCCCAAATCCGTAGCTTGGTGCCGTGTATTTGGAGGATATGTATTTGAAATACATACTTTTGATGCATTTCGAGATCTAGGTGTTTTATGCGATTAAGGTATAGCTAGAGTGAAACGCCTTTTTAGCTTCCATTTTAAAGGTAAGAGGGTTACAAGTGTAACAAGGTGCTAACCCACTAATTCATTATTCACACGACATACCAATGATACCCTAAAATATTCTATAATGATTGACTGTGATGCTAAAGTCACATCAATAGAATGATCCCAAGATGTCCAAATGTTGGCCGTCTAAAAGGACAAGTAACAAAACATTGGTGAGTCACTCCTTATTACCCCCATATTTATGGCCTGCGAAAGGTTTAGAATTTTATTATTTTTTCATTTTTGGCCTGAGTATGTATTTTGATAGACTTATTACATTTGTTCTTTCAATAAATCACATATGTATACCATTTTGAGATGCTAAAACTAATTTAGTTCATCGATTTCAGTTCTATAAATATAATACAGAATTCCGATGCATTTCAAATATAAACTATTGATAGATGTCTTAAATCTGTAGGTCGATGTTGAGTTCAATGCCATTGAGCAGGCTTTGATGCCATTGATAAAATCTGAAAATTTTATGATTAGTCGCTGGACATTTTTGGTGTCCTGATTGATGTCACACTGTGGGGAATAGTTGAGATGGGAAGTCCCATGCAGTTAAAATTGCATTTGGGGTCTACCCTAGTGTGTGTTTGCCATCTAATCTACTCATCTGATATATATACCACACAACGATTTATGGACTCCCCGAAGGTTAGGATGTTCCAATACTCATGTTGGTAAACTTAGAAGTTTTAATAATGATATTATACTGTTCCCTGTGGTGCGGCCCATGTAATGTTTTGAATTTCAGTGAATATTTAAATCCATGGTGAGAATGTGATGTACCATCTGATGAACGGAGTAGATATTATGCATGTTTTTCCCAGGTACGTAGCGTTTAATTAGACCAAGTCAGGCCCTCCATGTGCCTGTCCGATTTCTCTCTCCAGGTGCGATGCACATACCACATTCCCTGGTAATAAACAAGGGCTATTATTTAAGAGGCGTTTTTGTTACATAAGACCATGTGGAGGGACTACGACCCATGTGATGCATTCATGACTTTGTTATTATTATTTAATGTTTTGGAAAGAAGTATACATCTTTTGTACTAACCATTGAATAGTGGAGCTGAATGAGGTGTTTCTTTTTTAAACAGTCCAAAATTGATGATGTGGTTTTCCATTCTTGGACAGTTCCAATCAACCGACCATGTCCAGATATGAGCCCCAAGCGGCAACGGTGCAAAGCATGCTAGACAAGCATGAGTAAGGAATTCAATATAAAGATGTTAAAAGTAAATTTGGATTCTACCATTACAACATAAGGCATGAGTAAGTATCCATATGCAAACGTTCTTTTAATAACATGACATCTGAACTCAGTTTTTGAGATATGCATAGCATTTCTACTGTCATTGTTCGTGTTTCCTGTTTTTTCTGTTTTATGATAATCCTGTTAATGTTATCATGTAAAATGGGTCATTAAAAACACCACCGATAAAATTGACCGTCCGGATTGACTGATCACCTCTGCACATGGCCTCGTATGAGGAGCGGATTAGGTGAGACCCCTTGTCCACTGACCTACGCCTGACTGTGGGGCTCACAGTGATGTATGTGCCTTAAATCCAAACCGTCCAACCATTTTGAAGGTTCGTTTCAGGGCTTTTTCCCGAAAATGAAGCTGACTCAAATTTTAGGTGGACTCTACATAACACAGGAAACAGTCCTGATTGAATCCCCACCATAAAGAAACATCATTGATTCCACCAGAATGTTTATTTACCACCCAACCTGTGGACAAGGTCATAAACACCTGGATGAAGAGACCACACAAATATCATCTTGATCCAAAGCTTTTGTGGCCCACAAGAAGTTTTTAATGGCCAATCACCACTGTTTCTGTACCATGGTCCATCTGGGATTTGGAACTGATCATGACCTAAATGAGCTTTCATTACGGATGGATCACATACATAGAGTGGGCCGTACAGCCAGGGTACAACCGACTCGAAACCGGCTGTCCAGAAAGGACGCGGATTGGGTACTAAAGCACCCCGTCCCTAGCTAGTGATGGTCAGGGGTAGGTACTTGAGGGGCCATCGTCATGTAGGGACGCGGACCCCGCCCGGACGGTAATCCGTCCGGGTAGAGCTATGTGGGACCCACCGTGATGTAACTGTTTTATCCACGCCGTTAATCTCTTTTCTAAGATAATTTTAAGGTATAATCCAAAAAATGAGGCAGATTCACAGCTCCAACGTACCACAAAATGGGGATTGAACGTTCACCATTAAAAAGTTCTTGGGAGCTGGAGAAGCTTCGGATCAAGATTATATTTTTGTTTTCACTTCATCCACGTATACATGAACTTATAAATAGGTTGGATGGTAAAAAAGCATTACAGTGTCCGTTAGAAAGGCTTCAACGGTGGGTGTCATTATCACTGCAGCTTCCTTTGGTGTGGTCCACTGGAGCTATGGACCTGCCTCATTTTTGGATGACTATTTAAAACGGTCTGATAGAAGCGATGAACGCTGTGGATAAAATAATTATATCGCGGTGGGCCCCACAGAGCCCTGCCCGAAAGGATTACCGTCTCGGTGGTGGTAGGACGCAATCCGCGTCCCGTCATGTATGGGTTTTATCCATTCTTTATATATCATTTTAGGGTTTTAAAATAAAAATTAAAAATAAAAAATAAAAAGAAAAAAAAGAAGAGACTGATCCAAGACTGAAGTGCACCACACCACAGGAAGCAGCGGTATAATGACAAAGGCCGTTGAAACTTTACTAAGCCCCACCGTGATATTCATAATGCACATAGACACGGATGAAACACAAATATCATCTTGATCCAAAACTTCTGTAGCAGTAAAAAGTTTTCAACAGTAGGTGCTTAATCCCCACTTTGTGGTGCACTTGATTGTTGTAACTACAATTTTGGGCTTGCACCCTAAAATGATATGAAAACATAGATGGCCATTAACAGAATGGATCACATCCAACTCAAAGAACCCAAGGTAAAGATCATTTTTTAAACTGATGATTGGGTCACAGGCAAATCAAAACAGAGGGCGCACAAGATTATCCAGCCAAACTTTGCGTGTGGCCCGGATGGAGGGTACTGACAAACTTCATGAATGGGACTTCTTATACTAATTATATTGGTATCCAAGTGGGCCACCTGAGTGAGGATTGAAGAAAAGCCCCGTTTGGGCTTATTGTATCATTGATGAATGGCAATTCAATTATTTTTAAGAGAAAAAAAATAAAAAAATAAAATCTGAATCAGCAGAGTTACACGTGGGTGAGTGGCATGTTGGGTTAGAACAGTGACTAAAGGGTGGAGCCGACGACAGGCAGCATATTTGAAGGGTCTGGTCCCCCTCAATCTCAGTAAGCCAATCGAAACCAATGTCGTGCTTCTATGTGATGGAGAGAAAGCTCCAACAAAAAGAACAAAACACATGTAGAAAAAGGGACGCAATGTTTTCAATCTCATTGGCGCTTTCTCCTACTACATCATCTTCATGTTCCCTTCTCCTGCCCTTAGCCCAACCTCCATTCCAGTCTGTTAGATGTGAGCCACTAAAAATCCCCAACAAGGCCTACTTGCAACAGTACGTTTCTCAATCTGACCCTCACCATGTGTGCCAATGTAACATGTCGGTGCCACATCCATCTTCTCATAGGCTGTTCATGTGAGGTACCATGTTAATCAAGTGGGGCTACATGTGTGGCCAGCATGGTGATCATAGCCGCCTATTTTTCGGACCATGTCAAATTCAAGGTGGGACTAGCCAGACGGATGGCCCAGATATTAACATACATTGCCCTGTTAGCAGGTGAAGTGAAGAAATCATACACTCGCGAATGGTGTTAGCATTTCTGGTGGGCCAAATTGACATTGCTTGGGTGTTTCTTTGGACGCGGATTGCGTCCTACCCCCGCCCGTATCTAGCCCTGAACGGGCAGTTCTTTGGGCGGGCCCATCCTAATGTATCTATTTATCCATGCCGTTCTTTCCTTTTATCAAATCATTTTAAGTCATGAACATAAAAATAAGGTAGATCCAACGCTCAAATGTAACACACCAAAGATGACTCTTGCATTGGCATTTAATGCAATCAAGCTTATTATTTGGTGTGGTTCACTTGAGCGTTGGATCTGCCTAAGTTCTGTTTTCATGCCTTAAAATGATCTGATAAAAGGGATGGGCAGCATGGATAAACAGATATATCACGGTGGGCCCCCCCATATAAATGCCGGTTCGGGGCTAGAGACGGGCGGAGGTAGGACGCAATCCGCGTCCGTTTTCTTTCTTCAAGTCCATACTCTGCAGAGGCGTTTTTGCCGTTTTCTCACGACAAGGAATCAGTCCCAAGTTGACAAGTCCACATCCTCTACTGTTTTTATTATCTCAGTTTCAATACAAGTGATGATGAGATGGACCAATGATTTACCAACGACGTGCCGTTATGATGCCATGTGGTACGTGTAGGTGCTACCACGCACTACCCATTTTCATTTTATATGTTTATTAATATGATTTCGACGGACAGAAATGGTGACATGTGTCACAGTGCAGGATGCATACATTACACGATTGGTTGTGATCTTCCTATATGTTGGTTATGGGTAATGTTCGCCAGATGTGCGTGCATGCACGCTCCTCCTCTACCGTTTGTAATGGATTCTGAGAATTTATATTTTCAAATGTTCACTAGTCTTTTTCCGTTTTTAAACAGGGGAAAAACTATAATACCCTGCTAGACTATGATGATCGATGATAACTAGACATTTAGAAATTGTGCACTGGTTGCACAAGTAGTCAATTTAAATCATTTGAATTATGATGATTTAAATTGATTATGTGGTTATTGGATTGGTGGACACTTATTGGAAAGTTGGTCACTTTTGTGAGTTATCTAATGCTTGAGATTTTTTTATTTTAAAATTAGGAACTATCTTATTATAGGCTTAATATAATGATTTTCTTATGTGTTGCAAAATAATTTATCCGAATACATTCATTATCTTATGAATATTTACAAAATAATTTCATGATTATAAATTTTAAATTTTCGAAACTTTATTCTTTCATATCTAAGGTTCAAAATCTAAAGATTCAAATCTATGCTCCCAAATGACCTCTTATAAGTGATGCTGTAAGAAAAATGGTTGTATTAATTATATAAAAAATGTTTTATTGATATAAACCTTATATTTTTGGGTCCGTGTTTGTTTGCCCTTCCGTCTCAAATATCACTTTGATTAGATGATCATTGGTATATGATCAATGGCTAGAGATTGTTTTGGGCCAAGAGAGAGGGATAGTAGAAAGGAGGGGATGTAACATGGCCGTATGAGTTTTCCAGCTTTTACTACGAGTTATTCTTCAACTGAAAATAATGAAAAACTGTTTTAAAAAACAAAGTTGGACACTTTGCTTCAAGTCAGGAGTAATATTTCGTCTAATGAAAAATACTTAAGACTCTCTAGCAGGGTATGAATATGATGGTTGAAAGGCATATGCTAATACGCAACATAAATGTACAATTCCTGAGTACCTAAGTATCAAGGATCACACTCCACCAGAATAACAAATAACTCTCCTTTAACAGTTCAACCAAATTACTAGGAAGGTCATGTCAGGACATGTACAAAACAAGGGTCGAAGTGATTTTGAGCTACCGTCCAACGTGGTCCCAAGATTGTTTCACTTGAGGATATATATATATATTTTTTTTCCTTTCAACCGTATCTAAAAAGCTTAAGCTTGTCTGATGATATTTTTGAGGATAGGCCGTATTTGTGAACCATGTGCCTTACCTGTCAGATTTTTTTTAAAAATAAAAAATAAAAAATAAAAATGCATTGTAAACTGTCCATCACAAAATTTCTCCAGATTATTTACTCTCCTTTGGATTTCAAAAAAAAAAAAAAAAAGTTATAATTTTTGAAATAACAATTTTTGAAAAATGACTGATTCCATATGCTTCAAGCATGGATAGATGTTATCACAAGAGATGAATAATTATCTTTTGGGCGTGACAACGCGTGGTAAGGATTCCACAGAAAACATGCTAATATGGGGCATGGGTGGAAGATCCCAGCCATTCATCAGGTGGGTCACATAGCGACATAACTCTTACCAAAAATCAGGACTGCTGCTCATCAACGGAAGTGCATATGCATTGTAAATGAATGGAAGGTTATAAGAAAATGAGAAGTGGTTTATAAACATGCAGCCCAACTTATGAGAGAAACCAGTCTCATGTTTAGGCCAAAGGGCAAATTGACGGTGGGCACGACCTGATATTGTCTTGGATTCAACCCATTGGGAGGATTTAGAGAAAAAGAGGCATGGGCAAAGAATACAAGAACAGCATGCGAATTAGATGAAATTAATCCATTGTGCTTGTAACATGGAACAATTCTCTTCAAAAGGGGTTCTAATTCTACCTTTGGAAATATCAATTAGAGAGCATACACCTACAGCCGGCTGTATGCTTACTTAGTATGCAGCCCTGTTCTCACTACACAAGTGTCACATGTGCAGGACATCCAACAAATGTAAAAGTTGGGCCCACATAAAGATCACCTGTCTGGAAAATCAGGCCAATTCACTCATAGAAACTTAGCCAATCAAAGTGAATTTTAAAACGCACACATACCCCCACACACTCAAGCCATAGTAGAATTTCACCACTTTAACCACCTATCGGTACTCGAACCCTTGACTAGGTGTTGAAACTCCTAAGAGTCCACCACCGGACCAGGAGTAAGGACCCTGATTGGATGGTTAACATCAGGTATCAAAACCACTTTTAAGAGGGGTAGGCACCCAATCGCTTCAACAGGATGAACAATCCACCTCACTGACTGAAGCTACTTTATTATACTCAAAATATATCATCTACTTTTGTGGCCAATGATTAAATCACTACAATCTTCTACTTGTATTTTCAACAGGGATCAATAATTATCAAAGGTCAGCCATAGCTCATATGCGTAATTGCATGTGCCGGCATGGGAGAGAAGCCCAAGAACCAATCTATCATGTGTGACCCACCACTTGGAAAATGTAACTGAAAATCAGGCCAATTAACTCGTCATATAAGGTACATTTCTGCAAAACAAATTGAAATCTATATTTATATTATATACAATAGTAATGGCAGAGGACAATTTTTTACGAGAGCACAGAACTTTGGGTGATCCAAGGATATGTGAAAGGAATTAAAATAAAGGAATGCGTATCTTAGGATTTTGGAGTTGGGACCACTTGGTGATGGATAGCTCATATTAAACACGCGAAAAAAAAAAAAAAAAAAACCCTTTAAGGGCTTAGATTATACGTACTCAAACTTTCTCTTTCCCAACATGTAGCCCACAACCCGCCTCTCAAATTTCTCCTCTTATCCTCACCTACCCTCGTTTTGTGCGTGGACTCGCAAATTTTCTCCAAGTGCATGTTGCATGCTCCTCTCTCACTATCTTGCTGAAAAATAAAAAGCCCAATCACAATTAAAGATGAGAAAAGCAAAACTACAGAAGAAAGTAGACAAACCCAGACCCAACAGTCTAATAAAAGAATAAAAGACGAGACTTCTAATTTTATATAATTTGGCAATATATCTACATCTAAGGTGTAACAGCACAACTTTTTTTTTTTCCCCACTAAAATAAGATAAATTAAATAATACAAAGAATACCTCTCTACCGCTCTTCCATTGCACAAGAAATCTCTTACCAAGAAGATACTTTAGGAAGATTGACACACATGCACATACATTTTATAAAGAAATAATAAGTATGTGTGGGCGCATGCAGATGTACTCTTTATATAATAACAAAACCATAAATAGGACTTCTTTAAAGCCTAAGAAATTATGCTATTTTTTTAAACAGACACTTGAAACTCATGATCTTAGTGTTAAAACATACTTTGTCTACCACTAAGCCATGGGTAAAAACCCTTAAAAACTAGCTTCATGCACATGCAAATTAAAGGGGGGAGATCTTTTGAATATGAAATGTATATGACATCCATGCCTTGACATATCTTTCTTTGCATGTTGCCCACACCCTTTTCCTCCGGTTATCTCTCTCATCTCTCACCCTGCTTCTCGTGTGTGGGACATGCAATATCTCCCAATAAAGATAAGGATTTTTTTTTTTTAAATAAAGTAAAATACCACCTTTTTTTGGCTTAATTAAAATTTAAAAAAAAAAAAAAAAAACTTTAAACGTAGGCACCTAGCTACATCTCTTTATTTTATTGCTTTCTACCAAATTCAAGTAATGGCCTTTGGCCTAGTTTTAAAGTGACAAAAATACCCCAAGTGGCAACCATGGACAGCAATCTAGACTGTTGAAAAGTACGGGGATAGAGCTATGTAGGGTTCAAAGGCAATGGATAGGGATTTAGACCGTTCAAAACTAGGAGGTAAACAATTTGGTCCTTTGAAAAGCAGGTGGATATCTACCCAGGCCATTCAAATGTATGTGGGCATCAATATAAAATGTTCCTAAATAGTTGACAACAATATAGACCATTCAAGAGTAGGTGGACAATGATGTACTAGATCATTTCAATATGGTAGACAACAATTTAGACTTATCATTCCAACAATATATGTAAAGATGCAAGAACTTTTAAGGATATTCTTGTTATTTTCAAAATTTTACTAATGGTTGTGACGATTTGGATATGACAGAAAGTAATAAAATAAAGATACTCTCAAAATTGGAGTAGCAGATGCTTAAAAAAAATAAAAATAAATAATCCTATTTCATTAAGCAAAAGAAAAAAGAAAGAGAAAAAAAAAAGTGTCATTTCATTAAATCCCTAAAAATAAGCTGACCAAGTTTTGTAAGACATCCACTTTTCCACTACTAGTCCACCTGAACAGTAGACTATAATTATTGCGGCAACAACCACATATATGTGTAACCATGTTGTGAACTGCAAACACAAGCAACCGGCACATGCGGGCGCAGGCACAGCAAAAATCTCTTTTTCAGGTTTGGACTCCTATATATGGTGGTCGACTGACCATTATGAAAATGATGGTGAGTTATGTCCTGATTATCTGGACCATCAAAATTGTGGGGCACAGTATGGATGGACCATATCTATAAATCAAGCTAATCAAGTAATCCTAACTTTTCAATAAATGGCTATCAGATGGATTCTAAAAGTAAAATAGCGAGCGGTGCTCCAAATTCGAAAGAAAATGTCAAATGGTTAACAATGTTAGTAGTGTAATTTCAGGTTATGGGTCCACCCATAATTGATTTGGGAAGTTGGACAGACTGAATTGAAGTGCACATGGAGAAGTTGTATCTGTGGTAATGGGGTTTAGACTCAGCTGAGTCCAATTTAGATAAGTGGCATCATTTTTATTTCTTCCAAATGACTTGTAAATCACGCTTCGATTTTGTGATTTTTGTAGAAGAAGGCCCAATTTCTTCCAGAATGATTGTTGGCTTGTCAGAAATAAAAAATAAGCACGAGTGCATTTGACGAGTATACTTCAATACAAACACATGTAAACATTCTAGGACTCACTTCCATCACAACATCTTAAACGCAAGCATGCACACATGCTTTCCATGTTTTGGGGGGGCTTCTTATGGATTTCTTATTCCAAAGAGTTAAAATCGATCAGACAATCCTAAACTCATTCTGTGGCTTGGGAACAGAAAAATTCATATAATTTTTGCTTTGTGGCCCCATTAAATATGTGATGCACCTAATGGATAGTTGAAATAACGATCAAACAATTGGATTTTCCAACAATCTGTCAAGGTAATAGTGTGTAGGGTACAAAATTTTATAGTTCAGATAAGTGAGTAATTGTCCTTTTTTCAAAGGATTCATGAACATGTATCATGATAGTGAGTTTTTGTTTATTGTCTCCTTCTTATGTGATGGGAAAGCTAATGACCTTTTGGTGGGATATGTTCCCCCCATTTCTTTTCCCTTTTTTTGGCCCCCATTTTTTCATTGTGGTTGCTGTTGCTGTTCTTGTGGGTTTGTGTGGCCACACCATCAGGTGATCAGTGTCAGCCTCTAGTTTTTGTTTTTCATTAGCATGTCGAATGGATTTTCCTTTTACCTAGCTAAGAAACAATAAGAAATGGAAAAGATTCACATGTAATGAGAGGGACATCCATTAGCAGAGAGTACTGAAATGAATAGGGACATAAACATGAGGTGTCTGGAAATAAAAACAAATGAATGGCTTGTAGGGTCCTTTTCACCTTACAAGGTGCACAAGGGCTACTCTTAACTACTCTGTCCACAAACAAATGCATTCATCAATGCGAGCTCATTGTGCCTTAAGGCCAAAGCAAGAGCCACCTTTCTAAATTGCCTAAGCCTACCTTGTTGGATTTCAAGAGAGCCCAAGACTTGCTTGGCCTGTAAAGAGATTTGGGATTCTGAGACCATACAAATAGCCCAAAAACAAGGTCTACTCCACGTGAGAGGCGAGTCGGTGGGCCTCAAAAAGCCCAATGTGCCAAAAAAACTCAATGGAGCATGGGGGCTATTTGTACTTGGTAGCCCTAATTAAGTACGTGAGAAATCAGAGATATGATTCTTGGCCAAACATTTCATCCCATGTGTTGAATTTTATGTTTCATAATATAACAAGAAGACACTTTCTTCTCCAACATGTCGCATATTTAGAACATTCAATCCGTGCAAAAGGTGGGTCGGACTGTAAAGATCATCTGCGGCAAAAAAGAAAAAACCAATCTGTTTGGTAGGTGGGCCTTACCCTAGTTGATATTTAAGGTGAGTCTTCTTCTGCACGGCTTGGATATTCTACAAGTGATACGTTGGTGGGAAATAATACAATGATTGTATGTGAACATTTCCAGAATTTTTATTTTTATTTTTATTTTATTTTTATTTTTTTTAATGGTAATGCTAGTTTGATTACTACAGCACCAGTTGAACCATAATGGTATCATTTTGTTGTATTCTTTCTTTCATTATTTCATGAAATTTATATATTAAAAGCATCCACCAAAAAATAAATAAAAAAGAGGAAAACGGGGATATTCTTTTCGAACGGAATTTTTCGTTCGATCGAGGAAGAAACAAAAAAAAAAAAAAAAAATTTAATTTTTTAATTTTTTAACGTCACAATTTCCATGAAGCATCATCTACAAATCTTCTTCACAGCTTGAAAATAGAGCTCTCTACATTATCTCCAAAGAGAAAGAAAAGGAAAAATAGGAATAAAAGCCACGTCTCACTTGAATAATATTCATGAGGTCTTTTTTCTTCTCTTTCTTCTCCTTCTCTCTCCCCCTTCATAGCTGCCTTCTTCTATTATGAATCCACTCCTTGCTTCTCTAAGAATCAAACAAAACAAATGAGTGACAGACACATTAGAAACTGAAAAAGATTTTCATGAATAAAGAAGAGAAATCAAGAAGAAGGGCATCTTACTCTTACCAGTCGATTTCTTGCAGTGGAGAACCGCATCATAAATCAAGTTATCGATATCGGAATCGAACAACATGTTGTTATGACACCAATCACTTGTGGAAAAGGTTGTGCTTGTCCTTGGAGTCACCTGTAATGATTCCACGCAATTCACCATTCGAGGAGGAGGAGACCTCTTTCCCCGGACTCTCCGATACAAGGGCCTAAGAAAGCCGAGATACTTGCTCAAGATCCTCTTTGACGATCGCCGGCATCTTTGAAGAAATGCGGATTGGAGATTCGGGGTCGAGAGCACAATCGTGGAAGACTCAGATGGCAGTAAAGTGGGTCGACTTGAGACATGAGCAGAGAGGTCATTTGAAGGAGTAGATTGCAGTTTGGGTGGAGAGAGTAGGTGGAGAGGCATTAGTTGACCATTGGAGAAAAGCTCATCAGCATGAATTAAATCAAGAGGCTGAGCTGGAGGAAAATTGAAGTTGGAATCTTGAGCGTTGCTGGCTCGTTTTAGATGTATCATTTTAGGATCCATATCTATATAGCAAGCCTCGTCAAAAGCATCAAAAGAGGTTCTGCAGGCATCATCTAGAGCGTCAAAAGCTGGCTTGAAATTTAGGAACCATCTGTAAGAGAAGCTGTCGTTGGCGAGATGTTGTATACTGTCCATGGCAAGTACTACTAACAAGCAATGAGAGAGATGAGAGAGATGAGAGAAGAGGGAGAAAATGCAGTCTTATATGACTAGAGTAAGTGGAACCTCTGAAAAGATGAATCACTTTGCAAAGATCCTTTGTACACGTGCATTTTAAGCTTGTAAATGCATCATATGCTACTCGGTTTTAACCATCCGAGTTTGAAAAGGGGTAATCGCTGTAATAAATCAATAAATAAATAATATTGCGAGCAATCATAGCCTCTGATTGGTGGACATAAATTCAGTAAATTTTGACCATCCAATTTAATTTGAACCGTGGATACATGTCTACCAATCCCTTTTTCTTTTTTCTTTTTTTTTTTCATATATATAATCGAATTAGTATAATTTTGATATATGATCAGCTAAATAATGGCTCACGATTTTAAATGGTTTGATTTTAATTACTTCTGTACCACGCGTATATTATTGGTCGCGTATCAACTGTCATATTTTACAGAGTATATCAAATGTTTCATTCAACTCTCATATTTCATTCCACGCTTAGAAAATTGGGTATGATAAAAAAGACAAATTTTCTCTTGCATGACTATAATATTCATGTGAGTAGGCAGAACAAGTGTTAGGGCGGACGGCATGTACATCATAGATTCGGTCCATCCGTCGACATAAAAATAAAAATAAAAATCAAGCTACTGAGTCACGTACGTACATTGAATTTGAACAATTTAGACTGTAACCACCCTCTTGACCTACCTGATCGGCAAAGCAGTATTATTTTTTAGGACATAAGCATGTTAACAATATACATTTCATGATGATGAATGGCCCAGATCTCTAACACGTGTGCCATATACAGGGATCTCTCCTAAGGGCTCTCGTTGAATCATGACCCTTAGATTAATTTGATTTTGAATGTTAGGAATGCTAGAATACAACTTCCAATGCAGATAGCCTCCATATGAAGTACTACTGTCTTTAGGGTGAGTGGAAAACTTGTTGGGATCGAACTGATGTTTTTGTGGGCCATCACATATCACATGCTTCTTGTTGTTTGTTGAAGTTTTAAATCATTCAGAAGCACGTGATTGTATCGACAAACCATTCCATGCCTTCGAACAGTGCTCGATCCCATTGTCTATGGGTCAATAGTCCCAAAATCAGATGGGTCCCAAGAGTCTTTAATCCCTGGACGATTGTTAGTCAAAACTAGAAATAGTTTCACTTGTAACTGTCCAGTAAATTTCCATCAATACGATGTTCAGCTAATCAATAAGCAAAATTTCATCACATAACGTGTGATTCATAAGTGGACAGTTTAAATTTGATTTACTTGTACACCACGTACGCAATTTCCATGTAATTTTTAAGTGGTTGGGCATCATTAATAATAATTAAAAAAAAGGGTTTTGGTAGAACGCAGCCCGTATAACGAGGGCTTGGTTCCCGCTGTTAGATACCACGGACTTTAGAGGTCACGTGAGCATTTCATATACTAAAAATCAAGGTAGTACACTCGTCAAATGAGCTACACCCTACGTAGAATCTAGACTGCTAGACTTCTTTTCTAACCGTCCATCTATACATTGTGATCTGCCTATCAGCGGACCAATATTAGTTTTTTGGTCCAGGACACATTCACAGCGTATACTGATGAATAGCCCGGACCTTTGACATTCCTGCCATCCAACCGTAGCAACCGGGCCATGGCAGGTGTGATGCGGGCCACGCAATTTTTTTTTTTTTTTTTTTTTAAATTGTACCCATCTACCACATAAACAAAACGGAACAGCCGCTGTCACTTGCCGAGGGACGCGGATAAGATAGTGCTACCCACACCACCCCAGTAAGGCCCACCACATGATGCATGTGTTTTATTTCCATTCCGCCCATCCTTTTTGCCAGCTCAATTTAGTGAGTAAACAAAAAGAAAAAGTATATCCGAAGCTCAAGTGGACCACATCGTAGGAAACAGTCGGGGAAATGACACCCACCGTTGAAACCTTCCTAGGGTCCACCGCAATTGATAAGATCATACAGACATGGATTACGGAAAATTCAAAACTTCTGTGGGCCGATCAAGTACCACTATTTCATGTTATGTGGTCTACTTGAGCTTCGGATCTACTTCATTTTTGGCTTCATGTCCTGAAATGACCTCGAAACATGGATGGACGGCGTGGATATAAAACACGTGCATCACGGTGTACCCCACAGCCCAACATGTTGTAACACAACTTGGTCCACGCCCTGTGGAGATGTATCCATTTTATTTTCTTTCTAACTTTTTAAAGGTATTCATTTGATTCCGGTTAGCCTTAATTTGTGATTTTTTAAAAATAAAATTCCTCAGGAAATAGGTTTTACCAAATACTGCCTTAAAAAACGTTTTAAGAAGAGAAATTACGTTATTGCCGTCTTTTACTTTTTCTTTAATATAAAGGGAAGAATTGAAAGTTGTACATCACAGTTTATGTCTCACATTCAACCCACCTGATAAACGTAAACCAATATTATTATTATTATTATTAGATAAGTGAAAAGACAAATAGTAAAGCATACCAATCCATAAAAAATAATGTACACCACTTGAAATACCTTCCCACAAGCATTAAGTTTCACTCTGGGTAGATGTACCTCAATCAATGCCGTTCAAACCGTGGTCTCTTACCTTGATGGTTCACAAGGGGTAGATGTACCTCAATCAATGCTGTTCAAACCCTGGTCTCTAACCTTGATGGTTCACAAGCCAAAAGTCAGAGTGAATGAATAGCTATACTTATCCGATTGGTGGTTATTAAATGGATGGATGAAATAAAAAAAAACTAATAGATGGCCCACACACCAAATGAAAAATAAATAAATCAAATGTCTACTAATCAAAGGTAAATAAATAAATAAATCAAATGCCTATTTATAAGAAGTTAGGATTGCCACTCTTTCTATTTCAGGCGGCATGCCCATCCATGGTGAGACTCACAGTTTGAACGGTTTTGATTGCACCACTAGCATGCCATGTACATGAGTACCGTGTATACTCATATCGGTGCATTGAAAACTACTGCGGAGATTAAACCCTGACCTTTTTATCTGTAATACGATTAAAACTCTGACATCAAAGATTGCCATTTAAAGAAAAAACAAACAAATTAATTAATTAAACCGTTTTAAAAGAATCTGATTCCCTGTAACCCGGGATTCAGCAATGCCTGTCACCCTAAGCTCTGTGGGCCCACCACGATGTCCATGTAACTTCTACTCCATTCATCTTTTGTGCCTGTTCATTTCAGGACATGAGGCCCAAAATGATGTAGGAGAGGATGTGAGGTCGAACACCGTCTTCCTCAAAAGGATAACTATTCTGAATTAGACGGGTTTTTGGCCAAAAATAATAAGTGTCCTATTTGCTTCACCAAATCGTTATCCTAATTATTTTAAGCTCTTTTCATGTTGGGCGCAATTCCTAGAGCCGATGAAGAGTTATAATCAAAACTCACTATTTATAGTAAAAACGGAATTAAAATAGGGAAACGATCGACAATCTATGGGTATTTCGCAAATCCGGCTTGGGCAACCCGGCATAGCGGGATTTGTTGGCTAAAGTAGCTCGTTCTACCCTAAAATCATATATTTTATGTCTGATAACTCATTTCGGATTGTGAGATATACCTGATTTAAGGTCCGACGGTCCGGATCACTTCTGTCATCGACCGGGCCTTTACTGATCCATCCTGGCCATGGAACTGTCCGTGACCCTCTCTACATCACAAAACGGCTAAGTTTGGACAGCATATCCCTTGAAATCAGGATTTTAAATAATCCCCGTATCTGAGCAGCCACGGCGTATCATTAGCTATAGTTCTTCTGGGTAACCCGTTCAAACTCACGTGATCACGACTCACGATTCCGTCTTCCCTGACGCAACTCAGGATCCAGCCGTGTGTCGCAGCCCATGGAGCTCACATGCCGAGTGAGCTGAATGGATGATTTTGACTATCACCATCTGTAGATCAATATTGAACAATGAAAAGAAGATCTTCAAGAGCTCACATTCCAACTTCCAAAAATCAATCAACACGGAAGAAAGATTATCGGTGAATCACTTCTTTACGGTAATAATGAGAAAATGGACGGTTCAAATCATAGGACCATTTTGGCAAGTGGGCCCCAGTGGGCAGCGACTCACGCTAGATCTTGAGCCCTGAGTTCAATTAACAAGAAGATAAAGATGGCACTGACGGCCCAATGTGGCTGATAGAGGCTTGTGTTCCTGAAGAGTTCATTTACCATGACTCAGGATCAACCAACAGCATCTTCGACCTGCTATGGCCCACACGCAGATATGTGATGGGGACCGTCCATTCTGTGTAGTGGGCCCCCAAAATGTTAACTCCTATTAAAAATCATGTTTTTGATAGTGTTGCAATTTTTGCAAGCCTAAGCCCATCTACCATGAGGCTTTGTAAATGTATGCTTTGGATAACATGTTGGAAACTTGGGACAGAAAGGGATAACTTTCTGGGAGCATTTCTCTTTCCATTCATGGAAAAAGTGCCACATGGCTCATATCCTAGCTATTTTAACTTGAACAAGTGAAAAAAAAAAAAAAAAACACTGAACAATGACATTTAACCATTTTTATTTACACAGTCAACCATGGCTCATATTTTATTGTATTTTAGAAAAAGTTCAGAGCAAAATAATGTTATGCCAATATATATTTTTATTATATATATTATTATTTAATTTGAAATTTTGTTTTAAGTAGGTACAATTAAGGAAATAAAAAAAGATTGGAAACCATGACCTCACCCTTGTGTGATGCTGGCGTCTAAATCGCTGGGACACGAGGCTGAACCAGCGTATATATATTATGACATTTAACCTATATTTTCTCTGGATCATATGTGAAGGGGACTTTCAGAACATTATATTTAGAAGCCCGGTTCTTCTGCGCGTCCTTGTTTGGTAGGCTTATTCTGCAAGTTATTCCCTTGCTTATATGCACCATTTCCTGCGTGACCCAACATGTTACGTGTGTTCCATCTAACTTTACAAGATAACAGGAGTATCCAAAAACTCAAGCCTGTACCATCATTAAGTGGGCCAGACCGTAGGAAATAATGGCTGACCACCCAACAACCTTTAAATTTATTTGATGGCCCACCTAATAATTGAATTAGCAAGCCTGATTTTTGAGGCAGCTAACTTTCATGGTGAGGTGACCATACTCAATAGTTAGGATGCCATAGATGTACCGTACTGGGCCCATGCACAACCCTGTAGAATAAGCTTATCCTTCTAACTTTTAATTAAAAAAACAAAAAACAAAAACAAAACAAAACAAAACGGATTAAGATTGTTTGACCATTTCGGAGTGAAATAGTAGTGAGAAATGACCCAATCTCATAGCGCTACAGAGTTATGGTGCTCCTAATGACATCCACAAACTTGGCAGCCCAGTGGATTAATCTGGACTGTCTACTAGGTTCACAGTACTTTTTGATGAGCCACTTGTGAAAATAACACTGGTTGGATAATCTGTTCATCTTAAGTTGGATAAAAAATTTCCTTAGGCCTATCTCCTTTAAATGATCTTGACCATCCGCTCCACATGTTTGTTCGGATGCCCGTCCAAATCAGTTTGACTTTTACATGGTAGCCCACGAAATGTGACACCTAATGGGCAGGCCGGATCAGCCGATTGAACTAACCAAGTGTCTGGATGCAAGTAGGAGCACATATAGTACTCCAGAGCATTGAATCATTTTCTCAATATTAGTAGGTACTAAGGAGGTAGTATTATACAATAAAGTAGCACTATATGCTATAATAATTAAAAGGATATATATATATATATATATATATATATATATATATATATATATATATATATATATATATATATATATATATATATATATATATGGGAAAAGGTACTATGCGCTCGACCTCACGATAAGCTCCCATGAGGTCGAGTTGTGTGGGCCCCACCGTTATGCGTGTCGACCATCAACACCGTGCATTTGATGGGTCCCCTATAAATTATGGGATATCCCAAATCAGCCGTATATGGAACTTAGGTGGGCCATACCATCTAAAATCATGTGCAGACACCGTTAAAACATATAAAAGCACTTGGTGGGGCCCACCTGAGTTTTTAATGCTGCTCAAACTTGGTCTGAACCCTTATCCAAGTGGGACACACATAATGGATGGGCTGGATTTGCAAACCACATCTCGGTGGGCCCAAAAAACTGATTATGAATGTTTTAATGGTGCATGGCCCCTCCCCACTTCTGTATGTGGTGTGGCCCACACAAGTCACGGATTGACTTGATTTTTGAGACCTAGGCCCACGATGGAATGGTGCATCTGATTGATGGGGTAGATGTTCGAAACGCATCACGGTGGGGCCCACACAGCTCGACCTCACAGGAGCTTATCGTGAGGTCGAGCGCATAGTACCTTTTCCCATATATATATATATATGTGTGTGTGTGTGTGTGTGTGTGTGTGTGTGTGTGTGTGTG
Organism: Magnolia sinica; assembly: GCF_029962835.1. Lineage (NCBI taxonomy): Eukaryota > Viridiplantae > Streptophyta > Magnoliopsida > Magnoliales > Magnoliaceae > Magnolia > Magnolia sinica. The sequence goes on along the minus strand of NC_080575.1, from coordinate 130,036,642 downwards.
TGTGTGTGTGTGTGGGAAAAGGTACTATATGCTTGACCGTATGTTACCTTCCATAAGGTCGAGTGTAGCACGTTATTCGTCGGATGGGAGATTGTATAGGAAAACTGAAGAAGCAACCTGTTATTAAAATACCCCTTCACCTCTATCTCTCTCGCGCTTATTTTTTGCAAAAAGCCTTATGCTAGAAACTTAGGTGAGGCCTACGTGATTATTTTTTTTGTGAAATCAATCCCGTCCATCTTTTTTTTCATATCATTTTAGGACAAGAGGCCGAAAATGAGCCTTAGAAATTTTTAACAGTGGGCATCACTTTATCCACTGTTTTCTGTGGTGGGTACATAAACATTCCAGCTTTGGATTTGACTCATTCTTTGTCTCATGCCTTAGATTGATATCTTTGAGTGAATGAACAGTATGGATATAACACATACATCATGATGGGTCTGGTGATGTAACCTATCATAGCTAATTTGTGTCTAGATAGCGTTGGAGTCCATTGAAACTTTTAATAGGACGTGTATTGCATCGTCCAAACGTGTAAGACTGTGGGGCCCACTATGATGTAAGTGTTTTATCCACGCCATTAAAAGATTTTCCCATATCGGTTTAAGTTATTACCCTAAATAATAATGACACTCAACGGTGAAACCTTTCTAAGTGTCAGCATTATGTTCTTTTACGATCCAACCTATTCATAAGGTCATGTAGACGTGGATGAATTGAAAATGCAAATATCAACTTTATCTGAAACTTCTCCTGCTCACAAGATGTTTTTAATGGTGGACGTTCAATCCCCACCTTGTAGTCCACTTAAGCCTTGGACCTGATTTATTTTTTGGTACATATATTAAAATGATCTAAGAAAATCTTTGAACGGAGTAGATAAAACACTTACATCACATTGGGCCCCACATAGCCCTGTCCGGACGGAGTAGGACGCAAGTTCCTAAAGGAAGTGGATGTAGGCCGGTGGACGCAGATTGCATCCTACCCCCGCCCGTCTCTAGCCCCGAAGAGGCAGTTTTGTAGGTAGGCCCACCGTGATGTATCCGTTTATCCAAGTCGTTCATCCCTTTTCTAAGATTATATTAACGCATGAACACGAAAATGAGGCAAATCCAACACTCAAACGGACCACACCAAATAATAAGCTTGGTTGCATTAAATGCACGGAACATTAAAGGCTAGTTGCATTAAAGGCAAGAGTCTTATGTGGTGAGGTCCATTTGAGCGTTGGATCTGCCTCTTTTTTGTGTTTATGCGTTAGAATAATCTTAGAAAAGAGTTAAACGGTTTGGATAAACGGATACATCATGGTGGGCTGCCTATAGAACTGCCCATTCGGGGCTAGAGACGGGCAAGGGTAGGATGCAATCCGCGTCCCTGACAAAGGTTGAGTAGCACGTCGGCTACTGAAGTTACGTCACCAAGTTCCGTGGGCCTCACTATGATGTATGTGTTATATTCACCCCATCCACCCATTTTAAGATATAATTTCAGGGCATGAGACAAAGAATGAGGAAGATAAAAATCTGTAGTGGACCCCACTACATAAAATAGTAGGGAGAGTGATTCCCACCGTTGAAACTATCCCAAGGCCACCATAATGTTTACTTGAAATCCAACCTGTTCAAAAGTTAAATAAGACATGAAATAAGAGAAAACACAAACATCAGCTTGATCTAAAACTTTCATGGCCTTTAGAAGTTTTTAATGGTGGGTGTCACTGTCCCCACTCTTTTCTGTGCTGGGGTCCACTAGAGCTTTGGATTTAACTCATTCTTTGGATATTGCCCTAAAATGATCTCTCCAAATGGATGGAAGGTGTGGATACAAAATATACACCATGATGGGGCCTACAGTTACATCACTTCAGCAGCGTGTCTCGTTGCTCAACCTGTCATAGCTAATCCGCAGAAATCGGATTGCGTACTAAGTTACTCAGGTACGCTTTTATTGTACTGAGTAAACTCAGTTGGGCTCGCTGTGAATGTATGTTGTTTATCGGCATTGTCCGTCCATTTTTCCTGCTAGTTTTAAGGGTTGATCCCACAATTACAATAAATCCAAAGCTCAAGTGGACCATGCCACAGGAAACAGTGTGGAATACTGATTTCCACCGTTGAAACCTTCCTAAGGCCCACATTAATGTTTATTTACCATCCAGCCTGTTAATAATATCAAAAAGACATGGATGAAGATAAAACACAAACATCAGCTTGATCCAAAACTTCTATGACCTCCAATAAATTTTTAATGGCAGAGGTTTAATCACACTATTTATTGTGGTGTGGTCCACTTGAGCTTTGTATATGCTTTCTTTTTGTTCTCAAGAACTAAACTTATTTGTTAACATAGATGAACGGAGTGGATAAACTAAATGAATAACGGTGGACCCACAGAGTTTATTCAGTTGAACTTGTGGATAGAATCTGCGATTGCACTTGAAGTGGATAGAATCAGCGTGAATTGAACTTATGGATAGAATCAGCGTGAATTGAACTTCTATCGTTGAGAAATTCTGTTGCGTATCAGGGTTACACTATTTTCCCTCATGGACAACCATAGTGTTTGTGAGAAATCTATCCCATCCATCAATTTTTGGAGATCATTTTAGGACAGGGACAAAAATGAGCCGGATCCAAGACTCGAGTGGGCCGCACTAAAGGAAAAGGTGGGTAGGGAAATTTCTACCGTTGAAACCTCCCTAGGTCAAAAGTGATGTTTCAATTGCATTCATACTGTTCATAACAATATTCCTACTATGATGAACTGAAAACAAAAATATTATCCTAATTTAAAACTTTTATGGCCCCACGAATATTTCAATTGTGGATATTCAATCCTCACGTTTTCGGCCCACTTGAGTCTTGGATCCGGCTCATTTTTGGCCTCTTGTCCTAAAATGATATGGAAAAATGGATGGACGGGGTGGATTTCTCAAAAAAAAAAAAAAAAAGACCACAGTAGAGCCCACATAAGTTTCTAGAGCAAGGTTTTTGGAATAAAATAAGCATGAGAGAGATAGAGGTGGAGGGATATTTTAATAACCGGTTACACCAGTTCTGTTTATCCAATTTCCCTATAAAATTTCTCGGTTTGTTTAAAATTTTCACCATCCAATGAATAACGTGATGCCAGCACTCAACCTTATGGAAGATATAATATGGTCGAGCATATAGAACCTTTTCCACATATATATATATATATATATATATATATATATATATATATATATATATATATATATATATATATATATATATATATATAAAACCTATGATTTTATTAATTATATATGTAGATATTTAGCATAAAGAATTTTAAAGTAGTAAGAGCAAAGAGGTAGGCTCACTGTAATGTTTATATGAAATTCACCCCCAGCAACTAAGTGAGTCACCCACTTGAATCCCATCCCAACTTTAATTTTTTGACAACCAATTACACATCTAATTGTCGGATTAGATTTCACATGCACATCACGACACAGTGGTCCACCCTTGATTTTTGCAGGGCCTGCCACAATAATAATAAACACACCTCCACTGTTAGCCACATCCCACTTGGGAATCGATACCAAAACCTCAAAGTGTTGAAACTAGGTTTATCTTTACTTAATCTACCACTTGAGCTATGGATCCATGTATCTACTCTAATTTAATAAGAGCTACTCTAATTAGTTTTTTTTTTTTCTTAAACTCTTGTTTTAAATAAGCTTATTTGGTAAAATTACTTTTTTTTAAACCAAAAAGTTATTATTAAATATAAGCACGTTTGGAAAAATATTTAAAAAAAAGTTTTATTTATTTATAAATGGTAGTTGTTGTTATTTTAAAGATTATGGAAACTCTATTATAAGAGCAATTCACATAATTATTTTGGTAGATCTCAACATAGATGGACCATACCTTAAATGGCAAAAGATTGGATGACTACATATAATTTTCATGTTTTAAAACATTTGGGCCATCCATTACGTCAGATATTGGATTTGGATTGTCCATCATACATAGCCCACCTTTGATGATGAGTGTCCATTATATGAGCCAAACCTTCAAAGTGGGTCGTCCATCATGCAAGGCTAGTCTTGGATATGGACTATTCATCGTTAGGGCCCCACCTTAATGTAGACCATCCATCATACAAAGCCCAACATCAATGTTAATTGTCCTTTATGTGGAGCCTCTCAATGTCTACTACTCACCACCCATCATGTGAAGTCCACATTTAATGTGTCCATATTGTAGGCCCTACCTTTAAAATGGATTGTCCATCATGTGGAGCCTACTTTTGATATCCACCGTTCATCATGTGGGGCGCACCTTCTATGTGGATCATCTATCATGTGGCTCACTTGTGAAACCTTGGATGTGGACCGTCTACTAGGAGGGGCCCACTTGATATGGATTGTCCATTACGAGGGGCCATACTTTGATGTGAGTCATCTAACATGTGAAGCCTAGTCTGTCCATTATGTGGGCCTTGATTTGGACCATTCATTGTGTAGGGCCCCACCTTTAATTAATATGGCTCGTTCATCATGTGAGCCCACCTTTGATGTCAATCGACCATCATGCGGACCCACCTTTAATGGCCATCATCCATCATGTGGGTCCCACCTTTGACGTGGACCGCCCATCAAATGGGGCCCACTTTATGTGGATGTTCCATTATGTTGAGCCATGCTTTGATGCGGACCATCCATCATGTGAGGCCCCCCTTTGATGTGAACCATTCATTATTTGGACCCACTATACATCATGTGGGGCCTCACTTTCAATAAGGGTCGTTTATCATGAGGGGCCCACTTTGATGTCCACTATCCATTATGTGGGGCAACATTTTGATCCAAGCCATCCATCTTGTGGGGCCCACCTTTGATGTCCACCATCCATCATGTAGGCCCTACCATTGTTGTAACTGTCTATCCTAGAGGGCCCAACCTTCAATAAGTCATTCATCTTGTGGGCCCATCTTTAATGTCAACCTTGCATCATGTGGTCCCACATTCCATGTCACCATCCATCATGTGGGGCCACACTTTGATGCAGGCCATCCATCATGTGGGGCTGACCTTTAATGTGATCGTGCATTATGTGAGCCCACCTTTGACGTGAACCATTTGTCATGTGGGCCCCACCTTCAATATAAATAGTTCATCATACGGGCTAATCTGGGAGTGATCGTAAAAAGAAGAGAAGAGGGCAAGATATGAATTACTTAAATATTTTAAAGGTAAACTTGTTCAAAAATTAACTTAAAATGTTTATTAGCTTAAAAAATAATTCCTCTCCAACTCATAAAATTAAAGCTTATTTCATATTTTCTAAACGAATAAGCTCGATAATTAAACTTTTATCAAATAATTTAAAAGCTCATATTTTTTTTCTAAAAAAAAAAATATGCTAATAAAATCTTATCGGTAGAGATGTCAAACGCTCCTTTTATTTTCCGTACAGTTTCCTAATTAAAATTTGAAAAAAAGTAAAAGAAAAAAAGAAAATCAGGGACGCCGACATTGACCCATCGCTGGTTAGCGCCCCTGGTCAAGTACCTCACCTGTGGCTGGTAGTAAGATATATGCAGTATTGGAAATTGGATTTTGGAAAACTATTTAAATTATATAAAATTAAAATAAGAAAGTTAAAAAACTTATCAATTTGTATAAGTCGAGGCGTGACGTGAGTCACTCGGCTTGAAATCGAATTTGCTCCCCTTGGACAGCGTCCCAAGTGCAACAGGTTTCCAGAACAATCGACCTCCAGGATACAACGACTATGACCCGGTCCCAGCGGTGCACTCACTGTACACGGGCTCGAACCACTTGTAGTCTTAACCCAAACTAGAAAATACTTGAACACATTTTTAAGAGGAAATCTGATTTTGCTAATCCATTTAAAAACTTAAAATTAGAAGTCTATTTATAGACTTTGTGAAGACACCCTTTCATAAAGGGTTGTGACTATTGGGTTTAAACCCAAGTGGTGCGACCCTTAGGCTTCAAAAGACACAACTTTTCAAAACAAAAATTGAAAGGATATAACCTTTCAGTGAAAAGACACATCCGTAGGATATTTTGAAACACTAAATTATTTTAAAATAATTTAAAATACAACAATCCCCCACATGTTTCAAAATTTTTGACATTTCAGGTTAAGATGGAAGAGTTGTGCAATGGTGCCGGTGTCACCATAGACTTGAACCGACATTAGAGTAAACATGACAGGTCTACAGGAATCAGGTGACACCATAGTCTTGAACCTGATTCCTTTTGATGTAGATCGCAAGTACATGCCACTCACACAACTTTTCCGCTACAAGTGATTCTGCGGTTCGGTGCGTTTCGGCCATGCACCATTACCTGGATTTCATGAGTGCTCTAGAGAATTCGCCTAGATTCTCATAGGAAGCGGCCTCCACCTCCACACCCATATAGGTGAATTCCATCAAGTGTATGCAGCAACTGTATACACCACCAAATATATGGCTATGGATTCATTAAGAGTTCTAAAAACTCATCCTTCTGCGTTGCTGCTCGCACTGTACACCATAGAAGGGGCTCATTTACATCAGTGCAATCGTCTACCTCGTGTCTTGTTGTTTACCCATTGAACCTATCTAATAGGATCTCTACTCGTATAGGTTGGGTTGCCAACACTGGTAGCTCATATATTAGGCTCAGCCTCATTCCCTTCGATGTATCATTGACTAATCTTTTAGATAGTCACTTGGTCAGAGGATTTATGACCCGTAGGCCTTTTACCTCCACCCGTCATTGTTCCATCAGGCTTCCTTCTCATACGAGTTTGGCCATGTCTTAGTCCCATTGTAGCTAATCATCCTTTCAGATCAGCTAGGGATCATCGTATTGTCAAGCTATTGCCTCACCAACTAGCTACTCATAAATGAGCCTCTACCTAGGCTGATTCCTCCTTTTGCTCCTCAATTAAGTATTTAGCAGTCAGTTGTAGCCTCTTTGATTATTCATATATCAAGTCAAAGCATACTGAACTCATTTCTAATCTCACAGAGTCAACAATTATGACTCCATTAAGTAACAGATACTGAGCATCACTTTTATTATGATAGTTGTTGTATCACCGGCTCTGAATACAACCAACTTTCTTAGCCTTGAATGTACTCTTACAATTCAAACAACTTCACTAGCCCACCATTCAACTAACTGGTGGTAAAGTCAATCGACCTTATTGTATCTGCAATACAAAGAAGCTGGAGTAATCTGTCATGCATAAACATATGACAACTAAAATAGAGTATAACCTTCATGTAATCATATTACAATATTATCATGTTATCACATGTTTCCTAACACATGAAAGATTGGCCAATTTATCAATTGGTGATTAGAATTCATTATAATCAATGGATATTTGGCAACTGAATATGCAGGAGAAATGTCCAAGTTCATTATCAAGTATCTTGATCGATGGATTGAGCAATGAGCTCCATATGTGAATAAGTTTGGCTATTAGATACATTTGTTGATGGTAAAACAACACAGTTCATTACATAAACTTATAGTCTCATATGAATACCGATCTCAAATGTCCAAATCTAGCCTTCAATGAGAATAAAATATAACCTAAAAATCTCATTGATCCAACAATCATCTTATGAATTCAGACTGCTACCAATATTCTTTCTACCATTCATTTGATGGCTACCAATTTGATCATTAAAATATGTAATATGTTTAATTTCAGACACTTTGTCTCAAAGACCTACACATTAACGTAAAATATGTGTATATTGATCCATAACATTCAACATATAGTTTCCTTAGTGCAAATCTTCAATTTTATGTCAACCCATTTATCAAATACTTATTGACTAAACTTATACTTCATGGGTTAAGTGGTTTATCTAAATGCATCTAAGTATACCCTCATAATTTCAAATTTAGCCTTGATAAATATATCTAAGGCTTACCCAATAAACCTATTAACCAAATTTTGAGTTGAGAATTTTATAGGAACTATCATATGAATTGATTAGATCTAACACATGTGTCCTATATTGGCATATGATTGGATGAAAATAATATTTTCTTAAAAAGTATTAAATCCTATCACAGAACGATGTTGATGATGGATGTGATTACAAGCGAATTTATTCGTACAAGAAGAAAATGTGAGTATTTATATAAGAATATAGTTATAACTAGTCCCATGGTTTAATTGACTCAATTATCGATCTGATCATGTCCATTGAAGTCATTTCAATCAAGGTATGTGAGAACCATCATTCTATAGAACAACCAATGATGAGCCACATCTTAAAATGAATTGTAACTATAATCCAATTGTCATTTAGCGGTGAATTCAGACTATGCATTTAGTGGGTCTTTCCAATCAATTCCCCTAGTTGAAAACCATAAGAATATTTTTATTTTTATTTTTACTATTCACCTTTTGACCTTTTTCCTTCACATGATGCTATTTCCATCAATGACTAGTATTGATGCATCATATACATGTGTCATGTGTCCGATATGAATACCCTTCCATTTAGGCTATTAAAGACAAAACCCACTAAATAATATTTTCACTCTTACATGCACCATATGAAAATGGCATGATTAAGATTGATATTTTGAATCATGGATTCTATGCATGCAGTAGGCACCATAGATGACATAAAGATAATCTAAAGTTATAATTCCAAATAAGCATGAAATCATGTGATAGATAACTATTCCATCAATGAGAAGTGTTATGCCTACTTCACATGACTTGTAACACATGTGTGAGGGATTTGATCTAAGCAATATATGCATTTGATTATAGACAATGTCCTATCCCATTTGGCCAATCCACTTATCATATATACTTGTAAGAGAATGTCTTTCTTATCAGCGTTCATATTTGGCTTTTAGACAGAGCCTGTTTATCTATAGCCCTACTAGGTAGATGGTCGGGATCTCTCACACATACACCGTACTAACATGAGAACTTTTAGAGAGTAACATCACCCAACTGCATGTTAACATTAACATAACTTAAATTATGCTAAATTAAACAGGATGTGCACTACTCATGTAGTAGTTTATAACAACAATACTGGAGATATTGCTTTTAAAGGATTAACTCCTGCCCACCAAGAGATGATTGTGACCGCTTATTTGGAAATTCTTAAGATAAAAGTTTAATAAACTTTGTGCCTAATATACAGTCTCAACGAGAATCAACACCGTTTCCTGATCAAGACAGCATTACATTATAAAGATGGAGCATCACCCCAGTGATCCAGATGGTGCATCTAGTGGACTCTTATGGGTGGACAGTAGAGAATAATCTCAGCCATCGATTGATAAACCTTTTTTTATTTTTATTTTTATTTTTATTTTATTACATGAACCGTTTCTTATTATATAGTAACCAGAGATCCAAACATGATATTTTGACCCCATAACATGACACCAAAGGACACACTTGATGTAAGTAACGAATATTAAGCATCAAGAATTTTGGTGCATATAAAAGTTCAACAATAGACACAACTAGAGGATGAACATTAGAATAATCCTAACCGTACAGAACCTTGGAGATGAAAACAGAAATGAAAAAATCTTTTATTTTCTCTTTAAAATCTTAGGGCCTTGAAGCCATTAGATCCCCCCACATTCACAACTGTCATTCATTCTCACAACATTTCAAATTCGGAATCTGGGTCGGGATTTATACATACAAACAATAACAACAACGAGCCCAAGATGAACAGTTTGGATCATCATGTGTGTTTGGCATAAGCAAGCAACGACTTGAGGGAGGATGACTAGCAAGGTTTATAACATGAAATAATCATGATATTCTTTACTTCTGGTTTGCACATGTATAATAATGTTCATGTGTATAGTACCATCATTGGTTCACATGGTTCCCATCATTTATATTTTAAAGATTCTATGTGAAAGTGGCTCTCCTTTGTTTATGCATGCATGGTGGTTGAAAAAGTTCCTAATACTTGTGTCCCACCCTGATATCCTAGTTTTATATACATCGCAGATCAATCCTCATTGTACACAAATGGTGAATATTAGTGGATACCTACTTGGTGTGGCACCACATATGACTTGATCTTGTTGTGTGTGATAGACTGGCATTGTCAATGACATAAACATAAAAACAATCAATAGGCTATAGCATCAGTGCATAACTTTAAGCCTTTTAGATGATTTGCACAGGTGGTCCAAAAAATATATATACCAAATATGTATAAGATCCTAACTATTAGATGGTATATGATGGTTCCAGATTATATGGGTTGATCTTTATTGTACAGGGATGTTAAGATCAGTGTATATCCTACTTAGTCGGTGCATACGTTCACTTTTGTACATGTGGTCCAAAGAACTTACATAATAAGTATCTACAAGATCTTGACCATTATGTGAGATATGACAACTCTAGATTATATGAGTCATGGCCCACAAATCGGGTTGGTGTGGTTTCATTTTGGGCTATTCCAACCAAATAAATGCAACCGTAATTCTTAAATAGTTTTCCAAACCAAAATTCGATTTCAAGATTGTTGGAAATTGAATTTTGGAAAACTATTTAAATTATATAAAATTAAAATAAGAAAGTTAAAAAACTTATCAATTTGTATAAGTCGAGGCGTGACGTGAGTCACTCGGCTTGAAATCGAATTTGCTCCCCTTGGACAGCGTCCCAAGTGCAACCGGTTTCCAAAACAATCGACCTCCAGGATACAACGACTATGACCCGGTCCCAGTGGTGCACTCATTGTACACGGGCTCGAACCACTTGTATTCTTAATCCGATCTAGAAAATACTTGAACACATTTTTAAGAGGAAATCTGATTTTGTTAATCTATTTAAAAACTTAAAATCAGAAGTCTAGTTATAGACTTTGTGAAGACACCCTTTCATAAAGGGTTGTGACTATTGGGTTTAAACCCAAGTGGTGAGACCTTTAGGCTTCAAAAGACACAACTTTTCAAAACAAAAATTGAAAGGATATAACTTTTTAGTGAAAAGATACATCCGTAGGATATTTTGAAACACTAAATTATTTTAAAATAATTTAAAATACAACATCCAGTCCGTCCAACTAGTTGATCCTGTCCGTTGATTGCCTTAAGTTGGAAATCGGTAACAAAGGAAAAAATGAGCCATTTGTTTCTCAAGCGAACCTTTTTTATCCTCACCGTTCATGTGAAGGCCACTGTACCTAAGGATATGATCATCCACATTGTGTGACTTTTAATTTGCCGGCCATCCATCCAGAAGAGAGGATCAACTAGATGGAGAGTGAGCGCTCCACCAGCCACGTGTCGATGTGTGGGACAATGAACGGTCATCACAATGAAGACGGCATGCACCATTCATTTCTTTATCGATGCTTATAAAAAATTACAATCTATGCTATCTACCTTGACACATGCTTTTCAACATGTTATTTTAAAATTTCCTACTCCATGTCATGTGATAAACCTAACGTACTTTCATGGTATAGGAGCACCTGTTTTTACGCAGCGTGTATAACAATCAAGCTCTGTGGGCCCACTATGTTTTCTGTCTGAAATCTAACCCAAACCATCATCTTTGTTCCTCGATGTCAGGCAATGGGGCCAAAAATCAGCCAGATACACAACCCAGGTGGGCCAACCATAGCTTTTGTGTGTGGGGAATTTTACAAGTTTACCATTGGTTGGGCTCATCTGAGTTCTTGATTGGGTTGATCCTTTACATGTAACATGCACATAAGAGTCCTAACCTGATGGATGGAGTGGATTTCACAATTACATCATGGTGGGTCCCACATAGTTTGGGTGTTTTACGTGCAAGTGTTAGATACGATTCCGGCACCATATGACGGTACAACGAAGTCATTGAGAGGTGGATGAAACTTCTTGGCTTTTATTTTTGGAAATTACAGTTAGCACGAGCCTCCAGGTATAGCACGCGAGAGAGGAATTGAGGTATTCTCCACGTACGCTTTGCCGGGAACTCGGGTGTACTCACGAGTCACAAGTACGACATACGGTTCAGTGATCCAGACCGAGGGTCTGTTGCATCCCACCATGGATGGACCGTAGCCCAAAAATTCCCTCATTGGGACAATCCTTACCTTTTGATACATGGCTTCATTATAGACGGTGATGAAGAGAAACTGACCAATGGTCCTAATCATTCTATCTAATGACTAATATAATACAAGAAAAGAAACTGAATTTCAGATCAGGTGTTTCCGAAGCAATCTATTTTCTATTTTCTATTTTCTTTTTTGGTTTTTCCTTCTTTAAAATAAATAAATAAATAAAAATAAATAAAATTCTGCTAAAGAGAGATGGTTTTCTAGAACGCGTATTGCTAATTTGCTTTACCATAAGACAATTTTCACGGATTGCTAATTTGCTTTACCAAAACAACAACAACAACAACAACAACAGAAAAACAAAACGTTTTTAGATTGGAATATTTAACCTTTGATCATTTTACTCCTATTCTCCAAATATATGCGGTCTCCTAATCTTTGAATGATAAAAAGGGTTGGAATATTTTTTATTTAAGAGATTTTTAAGATACCCCACATGGTGATGTTTGAATCATCGAAAGATCCAGATCAAATGGATAGTGTAGGTGTATCTTAAAGCAACATTTTAGAGATGTATTCCATGACACATACAAGACCGGCCTTGCGAGACTGCACAGGGGATATATGCATAGAGCCACAGAAACAAGAATATCATAAAGACAATCTCCGGTTTTTTAACTATGGTATGTTTATCTACCAAACATTTCCGTTCGTATAGTGGACCCTTAGCATGGGTGGCATGCATATCAAAACTACACCTATTAGGTTCCCCTATCCATGAATCCACGGCCATTAAAATGATAGTAGAAAAGAAGAAGAAGAAGAAGAATAAATTTCAAAAGAAGAATAGCAGATAAGATTATCAATAAGTTAGATTTATAAAACCCAAGCAACACTTATTAGGGCCGGAAGGGACCCAACTGATCATCCAACCCAACGAGTCTATTGCACGCTACCAGTCCAACTAAAGAAGTTGCAGGGTTGAAAAAGTCCTAGAAACATAGACACGTGAATCATCTATGAAAGGTTGCGCGCAACAAACCAATGGTCTGGACAACTAAACCATGGACCTCAACTGTTGGAATTAAATGTTGCAAAAAAACCACCCTTATACAGTCACCACCAGGGAAGTAGAATAATTATAAAAGCAAAAAAAAAAAAAAATCAAACTAAAGCAAAAGGCAAAGAGAAAAACAGGATATATATTTCAGCAGCATGCGAATGTCCTTAAGGCTACAACTCAAAATTTTATTCTTCACTAAAAAAAAAAAAAATCAAGAATCCAGGCCAGTTAAAGTGCAGACAACTGGTTGTATCTGTCCATTTTTTTTTCACGGCTGGAGCATCATATGACCAAATAATGATGGGGCCCACCAGATTGATGACTTAGCTTAAAGCGAGATAGGCCCCACCTGTGCCATTGCTGGATCGAACAAGGAAAGCAGTTTCTTTTATTTAAGCATCAAGGAGTGACTGTTTAATAAATCACCCCGGGTTGACTGGTGAGGTAATTGACAGACTCCCCCAAATTCAAGTTGATTTACTGCCCCTATCTTCTGATTAATAAATATTTATATGTTTTTACTGTATCATCTGGTCATCCATTAACCACCCATCAATTAGCCAATTAAACATTTAAATCACTAATTGTTTGTGTTGAGATTCAAATCCCATGATTTGTATAATTTAATTTAGAGTTTATGTTAGTTTACTTGTACAATCTTTTGGTTCTAGAGTATGAACAATCTTACACTACCAGGGTATCAAAGTTTCTTTCATTTTAAGAGGCGAGAGAGTCGACAAGTCAGCTGGCCTCATGCACTTGATTTCAAGTTAAAATCCTTCCCATATCCTGCAACAAGCTACTGCTAAAACTAATAGCATGGGTAAATTTGTCCTAGGCCACTCGTTATCTATTCAGTAGAGATTTCACACTAGCAATGGAGAAACACTTTGATACTGATCTAGTGAAGCTTTGATACTCTAGTGAAGCGTTATTGTGATACATAGGTGCTTAGAATTGCATAAGTGGCCTAAAAGTAATTTTAATTAAACCATCCTAATTATGGGTCCTTGCTTAGATTCATCATGGACTAAGAATTATGCTTATTTGGTTATCTAACTATTAAGATTGAGAGACATTTAATAAATGGTTAGGAATGAAAAATATTTGAAGATCTTATTTCAATTTTCATCAAACAAATGTGCACTAGTTTGAGGTTAGCAATGTTCAACAAGTCTGATCTTTGGGATCATGATTATGCAACAATGGGTTCAACAATTTTATCCATTTAAATTGGGTTTATGTATTCCATGTTCACAATTTTCAAGCCTTGCACGTTGAGATCTGTTAATCTCAAATTACATATCAATAAAACAAAATAGAAGGAAATTGAAAACCTAAAATATAAAGATTAAGAACAGGTTGAAACACATGTAATTTAGTTGTTCTTAAAATATATATTATCACCCCTTCTCAAAATAATTGAGACTGTTGACATGTCGCAAGTAAATAGCTTCTAGGTTATAACGAGCCTACGTGTGGTTCTACATTCAATAAACACAAAGAAACCATTGATAGAACTCTATAAACATAATTTTACCAGTAGATGAAAGCTAAAAATATAAATATCCCAAATGAAAAGAGAGATGGAGAAGTAAGATTAGTTTTGCTAATTAGACCACTACATTGATCTAGTTCTTTTGAACCTTTCGCTCTTGTCAGTCTAAGGTTCATATTGAACCTGCTGGTAAACACTAATAAATATCATTCATTTTTATTTAAAATATTTTTAATTAAAATCATTTTTCACGACACTGCGTGTCAACAGTCACATGCAACCCAAGTATCAAATAACTCGGGCCCTTATTCATGGCTTGGTGGTAAACTTACAGGAGTTTCAACACTGCAGTCATGGGTTCGAGTTCCAATTTGGTGTGTGTGGTTGTGTAAAAAAAAATAATCAAATAACTCCCCCCTACAAATGGCACTTGGATGTGGTAGGTGAAAGGAATATCATATTGGGGCAAGCGTTGCAATGCATGCACTCTCATCCACCAACGGTTGAATGGTTCTGAGTCCTTTTCATTGGATTTTTCCGGAGTTGATGAAAAATGAGACAAAGGGTGCAGGGGATGGTCGGAAAAAAGGAAAATGGACTCTGCTAAGCTACTGACAAACCTCACCTCAGAAATAGAAAGCACTTCATCCTTCGTTACCCCTTCCCTTCTCTTTTTAAATGCTTCTGTTCTATTCACCCATGCTTCAGAGGTTTGATAGCCCCCACATGCACCTTTTACTTGCGCTTAATGAACACGTATGGCATCTAAGCAGGACGTGGGCTTTGTTTTTCTTTGTTTCAAACCCATTTGGGACTTAAAAAGGATTATTGTGAAAAGAAAAAAAATAAAATAAAATAAAATAACAACCTCAGAAAACCAGAATTTACAATTTATGAATACTCAAAAGGATCCCCTGATTCCGTACGTTTGGATGGCAAGATGACTCAAACGCCCTTTCTTTATTCTCTTTAAAAAAAAAAAAAAAAAAAGTTGTAGAGCCAAGCATTGCAGGGCCCTGTTATGTGTTTATGACTGTACCTGTCAAACTGGTGGATCCCACCATGATTATTATACGACCAACAAATCAACCAATCCAAAGTCACCAGGTAGGTCACATGTAGAAAACAACATACACCTCTATAAATAAATAAATAAATAAAACTCTAATTACACGTGTGGACCACTTGATAATTGGATCAGCTTAATTTTGGGGGAATTCGATCCTCAAGATTGGGTGCACCTTTTAAACGGGAAGTCATACATGTACCATGTCAGCCCCACAATGCTCGACCCACATCACTTTAAAAAAATGATGAAGGACATTTTGGTTGTTATGTGGATCCCACCATGATTATTATACGACCGAAAAATCAGCTAATCTAGTCATCAGGTGGGCCGCATCGCAGAAAACAACATACACCTCTCAAAATCTCTGACTATAACAGTCGTGGCCCACCTGATAACTGGATCAGCCTAATTTTTGGGGGATTTGACCCTCAAGATTGGGTGCACCTTTTAGACAGTCTGGATGTCATACATGTACCATGTGAGCCCCCACAATGCTCCACCACAGCACTTTAAAAAATGATTAAGAATATTTTGGTTGTTATGCCATCCAATCGTACGGTCGGCGGATCCTTTTGAATTCAAAATATGCAAGGCCTTTTTTATAATTTTAGATTTTTTTATGCCTTTCAGATAAGGGTTTTTTTTTTATTATTTTGGAAGTTTCTTCTTCTTTTTCTTTACTTCCAAGATGTCTCGGCAAGGAAATGAACCCTGGACTACTCACACACACACCTGGTTGTCTCTGACCCCTCAACTAACGAGCTGGAGACGCTTTCTACGTAAGATTATTATTATTATTATTATTATTATTATTATTATTATTATTTTATTTTTTTTTAATTAAAGAAAAAGAGAAAGAAGTTATCCAGTGCCAACAAAGCACTATAAGGCGTCCGTGGTCTTAGTTGAATCAGAAAACTTCAGCAGCCCAATCACTCGATCTGTTCCAGCCTCAGATTTAGGGGGTATTACGTAACTATCACATAGATTAGACAAATACAAGTGCCCTATCAATATTCTGTGAAACATAGAGCAAATGTTATTTATACAAAACATTTCCACTCAACAATTTGATCCATCTCATTGTTTTGGATCATCCTGAATTTCTTATTGTTCAAAAGAATAACTTTTTATCAGAAAATCCCAGCAAAAAAAAGAAAAAAAAAAAAAAAAGAAAAGAAAGAAGAAGAAAAAGAAGCCCAACTTACAGAGAGACTAGATCAGGGTTGTTGAAGTCAAAATCTGGACCACCCTCCACTTAGTGCTGCGAGCCTCGTACGAGCCCTAGTCTTATACAGAAAAGTGAGGAAAGGAGACCCTGACTTAAACAAGGGACCCTCTAATGCCTAAGTCAGGTTAGGGAATATAGGTCTAAGTCGTGTAATGTAGAGAGAGAGAGAGAGAGAGAGAGAGAGAGAGAGAGAGAGAGAGTGCAAGATGTTGCGTACCTGTTGCAATAGGATCCCTTGGTATTTATACCTGTAGGTCGGGCGAATCGTGTCCGTCAATCTCGACATGATCTACTCAATCAAGTAGATATTACAATCATAGAGATACTCCACATCTTTGATTATGTAGAGCATTGTGTCTTAATGGAGCCTATTTCTAGGCGTAATCTTCGGCCACGTCCACATTGAGACTGGTTTCTAACTCGAACCTTGTCCTATCTGAGTCCGAGGCTAAGTACTTATGATCGAAATTTATAGTCGAGTCTTCGATGTCGGAATCTATTAGGCGTGCTTATTCAGGACTTAGGCCTTGGCCTCTAGGTTGAGGATGAGGATGAGGACGATGACAAGCTCCCGGCTCGGCCATCCTTCTTTGGATGAAGATGAGGATGAGGACGAAGAGGAGCCCCTGGCTCAGCCAACTTTCTTCGGAAGAAGATGATGATGAGGACGAGGACGAGCCCCCGTTCCGCCGACCTTCTTCGGATGAAGATGAGGATGTGGACAAGGACGAGGATGAAAGCTCGTCTTGCCCAGCCTAGGGTCGTCATGTAGAAATCTGTTCGCACCCAACATGATGTTCTCCTTCCGAGGCCCTACTAAGTGGGTTGGATGGCCCGGGACCGACCTGTTTGACCCTATCCAGATTTCCCTGTAACAAGGGTCATTTTTATGTCGTGGACATAAAATGTATGCCATGATGTATGTGTTTTATACATTGTGCAGGCGTGAACCTAAAATTTAAGGATATACAAAGCTCTAAGTGGACCACCTCACGGGAAACAGCAGAAATTGATAGGCCATTGTTGAAAACTTTTAAGGACAATGGAAGTTTTGGAAAGCACCTGAAACAGTCTCAACCATAAAGCGCCACCCATTTGGTCTTGGCCCTGGGCTCAAGCCATGTCTGAATTTAAATTTGGCCCAGTAAATCGAGTTCAGCCTGGCAGTGGAGGGGCCTCTTCTATGAAAAAATATTGCTTTTCCTTGGCCTACACCCGGTCCACTTCCAGCTAAGACTTGAATTGAAAGCTCGATGCATTCTGACAGAGGCTTGAGGGATTGGCTCTGTACTCAGACCTGTCTTCGACTGAGGCTTGAGGTAATTGCTCTGTACGCGGGCGTGAGTTTTCACTAGGGGTGTCAACGGACCGGGCCTGGGGTTGGTCGGAACAGGACTTTGAACTGTTCAGCCAGGCCTATTCAGAACTTTTATTTTGGTTGGCCTGAGACCAGCCCATTGACATCCTTAGTTTTCACCCCGATTACCATAAATAGGATGGTATTGGCATTGGTTTCATACCCAAAAACGTTGGCCCATTTATTATTGATGTACAGATCAACCGTCCACCCATAACCGGGCCACATAGTTATATTCTGTAAAAATATGATAAGTGGCATACAAGTATCAAATCTTGATGCCTGAATGGAGGGTAAGGTGACAAATTCCTAGACTATGGGAACTTTTCTTTCGGTCCGGTCGGGTCTGGTGTAGTTCTGGATTAATTTGGGCTTGGTTTGCACATGAGCAACACCGAGCCCAGCCCATATGCTATAAGCAGGTCACATGGGACTAAGCTTGGGCCTTCATTTCTTGCCATCGATGCACTTGAGACACATAATTCTAGCTCAAGGTGGGCTTCAGGACTTAGGCCTAGGAGTGGAAAAAAAAAAAAAAAACAAGCAAACAAACAAACGATTTGGGCTATTACAGGTCTCAGTTAAACTGCATCCAATTACTAACTAGAATCCGGCACACTTAGCTTTTGAGCATAGAATGCTAGCCCCTAGCCTCCCATCTGATTTGAAGTTTGGAACCCATTTGTGGCATTTGAAGTTACTGTTACTGATTTAGCTGCTCCCACTTTGTCAGTGAATGTGTTCTTTCCATGGAATATTTGTATCTTTTTCTTGCATTTCAAATTCAAGATTTTTTAAGAGCACCTTTTGAGTTTGAGGAAAGGTGTTAGAGGATAGTTGTCTATACATGTGGTAAGTGCTGGCATAATCCTCGGTTTTCTTATCTACCTTTTGGTGAGGAGCTTATTTCACATGTTTGTTAATCTTACTTGCAGACTAGCCAGCCTGCGTACTGATGTCTAACATGCACGCCAGCTTGGTTTATCAAGTGGTCCCCACTGTATAGATGCCCTTGCTAAAAGATCAGGGGGACCGCATCTGTTTTCAACCGAAACAACTACATCAATGTGGACCATTAGCCTACAGAGCCATCCATCCATTCATACACGCAGGCCCCACCTCATGAATGAGCCGCCCTGATTTTAGGCAAGTGTGGCCTAATGAATGGCTTGGTCAGGCACGAGTTGGCACGTGTGCCTGCGGGTAGAGAGTTATGGGGGAGAATAGCAAATCTCACAATTTGAATATGAGATTAACCAACATTCATAGCTGACGAAATTTTAAGTTGCTTGCACAACCCCCTTTCGTCCAGTAGACGAAATATACAATACCGTGAGAGATTCCACCGGAAGAGAGTAAAGAGTAGAAAGCGTAGCACATATCACGACCTTGGACATTTATACCACTGGAAAAGCTTCGTGGGCCCACCATGATGCATGTGTTTTTATCAATGTTGTCCATCCATTTCACCAGCGCTAAACTAAAAACAGTGGTGATTGAACACCCACCATTAAAACTTCCTAAGCAGACTGTATTATTTACCTGCTAATTACGTCACACATACCTTTATGAAGGAAAATTTTAGATATAAATTTTTAATATCAGTATGATTCAAAACTTTTGTAGTGTCCAAGAACAGCATTAAAATAATATTACATCTATTCAACATCTAAATCTCAATATTAGACATAACCCATGACCTTACACTCTAATATCATGTCAAAGGACCACTTACTCTAAAAGCTTAAGCTATTAGATGATACCATATCAATATATATCAACAAACTTTTAACATGTTTTTTTGCCAAACATTATCCAGTGTGTCAGATTTGGTTGTTGCCCACCTGTTCGATGGAATGGTCTTGATTATGGTTCAAGCTTCCATGACACATGGACAACAAAACACTATACCATGGATGGCTACTCTTGCATGCATCCCATTGTAATAACCTCACATGGAGAATAAACCCTTTAACCATAGATGGGTAGTCCGTGCAAAGCAAGCCGGCAATGAACAAATGAACATATGAATCTTGTGCATCTTGTCCTTGGCACAAATAAAAATAATAAGTCTGATTAAGCCACATCATTACACACTGTTTTTAATACAATAGTATAGTATCAATGACATCACCAATGACATGGTCTAATCACTCTACGGGGAAACAAATATTCCCTGCTTACAGCAAGTAGATGATATTTCTTACTTATATAGCAAGTAGACGATACCGATTTTACACAGGGAGGTCATCCGTGGGACGTCCTGTGGGTGGGTCCTCTTCTTTCTTGCGTTGATCATACCTAGCCCCTCAAGAGATCGACGTGGCGTTTAGTTGGTGGGGGCACCCTACAGCCGTACCGCGTGACAGCTACTACCGACTCCCCAGGTGGAATATACTAAGAATAATAGCTACAGGACGCACGAGAACCCAAAAAGAGGAAATCAAAAGATAGAAGAAGCGTGTGAGGCGTCTACCCTCGAACCATATTGTATGTGTGGTGAGTATTTAATATGAGGGCAGCTCTAGAGTTTTTTTTCCCACTACCATATTATATTTTAAAACATATAGGAGGGACTTTCAGTGTCCTTTTCTTCGGGACAAGACAACGTCGATACTCCACCAGAATACGACCGTCCACACGCATGCACACACTTGGCGTGGCTCACATGTTACCCAATCCTAACTGTTAAAATTGTGGGCAAGATTTAGACGGTTCACCCAAAATCATATGAAAGTATGACCCTTGATTTCCAATTACTGACTATAAAAATTAAAATGGACGCTTAAAATGGAATTTAAAATAATAATAAAAATCTTTTTGAGAGTCATTTTGAGTCATGCCAAGTTTATAAAGGGTCCACAATTTGGACAATCCAGATTCCGTTAGGTACACGTTTGATGGTCCATAAGCGATGTGCAAGCTTATGGATCTGCTGCATATTAAATAGTTCGTATCTATTGCTTTGATTCCCTTGGATTGCGTCCTATGTCCACGCCGTCCATCCCTTTTCTCTCTTCATTTTTAAGGTATGATCCGAAAAACGTGGCAGATCTTCGCTCGAGTGGGCGGACAACACCAAATAGTAATCTTGGTTTTGGACGACAAATGTGTTAAACAAATGAGACCCCATCGAATCCAAACCGTTCTTTCGGTCAAAGGATCATTTTTCATCAAATCAAAACCTTTCTTTTGGCGAAATAATATCTATATCTTCTTCTTCTGGGGAAGGTTTCAATAGGGTGAATCCAAGCGGGGATATGAAATGGGGTGGGCGGGACTTGGCTGGTACTCCGGAACCAGCGATGTGGGTGGTACCCGATCGTGGGGCCCACCTCTCATGTATGCGTTGTGTATCTACGCCGCACCTCAAAAAGATGAAACTATTACCCAAGTGGGCATACCACAAGATCAACGCCACACAATGGGTGGTATACCAAATTGATAAGGTGAATTTCCCGGAAGCGGATTGGCCGGTGTACCACACACCACCACCGACCTGGATGGTGTGTTGACGTCACCAAACATTGTGGGTCCCACCATGAGGTATGTGTTATATCCAAACCGTCCTTCCATTCGGTGAGCTCGTTTTAAGGCTTGAGCAGAAAAATAAGACAGATAAAAAGATCAAGTGGAGCACAGTGCAAAGGATTGAACTTCCACCATTGAAACCTTTTTAGGTGTCACGGAGGTTTTGAATTAATATGGTATTCGTTTTTATTCTTCATCCAGGTCTGTGTGACTGTTTGAACGGATTGGATGTAAAATAAATGATCTGATGGGCTCTACAAATGTTTTAACAGTGAGAATCATTGTCCCACTGTTATTTGTGGTTTGGTCCAATTGAACTTTGGATTACTCATTTTTTGAATATACACTAAAATGTTCTGGCCGAATGGATGAACAAGGTAACTTTGATCTCCCTTGAACCGTTCGTACACTCCGGAGCACGAAGAGCTTGAGGCGCTCATCTTCGCAACTACGTGTACACACACCAGCCAGGTCGGTAGGTATGTGGTACACCAGCCAATCCAATTCCGGATTTCCGGAGCGGATTAAATGCGGCCCCAGCCTCACCCCAGGCGGTGCGGCCCTAACCGTGAGGCCCACCTTGATATATGTATTGTATATTCACGCCGGACATCCTTTTTTCAGCTTATTTTATGGCATGATCCCAAAAATAAAATAGATCCAAATCTCAACTTACAGGAAACAGTAGTGAATGAAAATAATAAAAAACTTTTGCAAGTCACAAAATTTTTGGATTAAGCTGATTTTTTTTCCTTCATCCAAGTCTTTGTGACCTCGTAGACAAGTTGGATGGCAAACAAATATTACGGTGGGCATTTCAATGGGGCCTGGGAAGTTTTTAATGGTCCACATTCAATAACCATTGTTTCTTATGGTGTGTGGTCTACATGAGAGTTGGATCTTCTTATATTTAAGCTCATGTCCAAAAGTGAGTTAACAATCGGATGAACACCGTGGATAAACAATTAAAGTTGTACACAAGTCAAGTTAGCTTGATTACCTCGCTCGACTCAACTTGACTCAGAAAAGCTCAACTCGCCTTGGCACGAAATTGGATTCAGGCCAAGTTGAGTTGGTTTCTGGAGTACGAAAAAATTTCGAGCCAATTTCGAGCCGATTTTGAGCTTGCCTGAGTGCAACTTAACTTGGATCGAACCTCAACTCAAATTGACTTGGATTGAATCAGTTAGGCGACTCGATTATTTTGATATTGATGTTGCTTGTCAGGTGTTTGATGAAATGACTCAATGAAATATTGTTTCGGGTGCATACATTCTCAACGGGATCGGCTAGCGGCGAGGAAGGAATGGATATAAAACAAATCCATAAAAAATAAAAATAAATAAAAAACAAAAAAAAAAACCTTCACATAATAAAACTACCCTCAAATCAGGATTTTGATGTTGCCCGCCGAGTGTTTGATAAAATATCTATAAATTACTATTACCATTTTGCAGTCTGTGAAAAAGTAAAGATGCACTCTATGTGTTTAAGAAAATGTCGCACAGACTCAAACTCAGCTCGAACTGTGTAATGGCCGCCCCATCCAGAACAGTGTCCTGAGGCGTCCACATGAGAACTGCCTCAGGACTGCTCGATTAAACAGTTCGTGTGAGGGATACCACCAACAAATTAACCCGGATTATCCCATTAATGCAGGCGAGTTCAATTATGTTTGGACCGAGCGCGGGCCGTAAAGCCGATTCGCCTAATTGTACTTGACAACTGCCTGTGCGGACCAAGTAATAGCCAAAGAAGGACAGAAAAATCTAAAACTTGAGGAGGCCGTGGGTCTCACTGGACTTGTGGCCCGTCATGGACTACTGACTCAGAGGACGCCTGGAAATAAAATATCTGTGCCATCTAATTGACACTTGCCAAGCGAGACTTGCCCTAGCCTTAGCCTAAATCTTAAATCAATGGCCATTTGCTTGAAATAGAGAAATAGGACATTTCGGCCATCAGATCTCTTCTAAATTTACACCGAAGACTGAAAACATTTCTCTACGCCCATCCACAAAATCTGCACCCTGATTGTGGAACGGTGATTATTGATCGCAAATCGGCCCCTTGCAATAAAACCCCGCGTCCGTTTGCCTTCACACTTTGCACGGCCCTTCATCGGGTCATGGAGCACCTATCCTACAAATTTCATGATTAGGGGGCCATTAAGGCAGCCCCAATAGCAAGAAATGGACCCCACAAGGTCTTTTGAAGGTTGGACCTGTACGATAAAATCCTGCATCCGTTTACCTTCAAACTTTACACGGCCCTTCATCGGGCCATGGGGCACCTATCCTATAAATTCCAGTAGCAAAAGAGAGGAGAGAGTGAGGAGAGAAAGGAGAGAGAAGAGGGAAAGAAGGGAGAGAAGAGGGCTGTAATTAAAGGCGGGGCCCAAGAGAGGTAGAGCTTTGCTACTCCACTTCCCTCTTCCTCAAGGAATCTCATATCCACAACTACAAGCACACTTTCAACTGATTGGGGAGGTAACCACTCATCTTCTCTAGAAATTCATTATGTTGAACTAGGTCCTTGCATGTATCCTAACATGCAAATGCATTTGACCCAGGACCTCAGCAAACCAAGCCGTGAATTCGACACAGCTAGGATGATTCCGTAAGCTCCCAGCGACCCATAAGTGCGGACCATTATCCTTAGGTGGCTAAGTACCAATTTTAGGATAAATTTAATGATTGTGGATGTTAGAGTGATGTGCATGAGTAATTTAGAGAAAATCTAGCTAGGAACCTACATGATAGGTCTACCCAACATGCATGTAATGATAAATTGTTGTTTGATTGGTCTTCAATATGTTTGGACATGAAGTTGGTGTTGCATGTTCATTTTCACATCTGATTTTTTTCCATGTTCTTACCTGTAGTATGTATAATTACATTTTTTCTTGCTGTATTTTTCTACACAATGGATGATGTGTTGTCTTTGGTCTCTTAGGTAATCCGACACCACA
Organism: Magnolia sinica; assembly: GCF_029962835.1. Lineage (NCBI taxonomy): Eukaryota > Viridiplantae > Streptophyta > Magnoliopsida > Magnoliales > Magnoliaceae > Magnolia > Magnolia sinica. Next base: position 130,011,841 of record NC_080575.1, on the reverse strand, counting down.
TGCAGACACGTCTAACTTATGCTGTTAAGAGTAGTTGCATTCATTTTAACATCCTGAAATTTTATGCTTGATGTATTGTAAGCATGATTCCATCTGTACTAGAAGATGAACTCTTAATTGCTTAGAAGTGTTATTGAATACAACACATTTTTTGGGTTGGTCAGGGAACTGAGATTTGTGAAGGTGGTTCCGTTGGTTGGACCATCTTGTGACTAGACTGACTAATTTAGACGGACGCGAATGGGCGACAGTAGTGGGAGTACATGAGTTGTTTGCACCTGATGTCATGCGTTACGTGCTCGCCTGAACTTGGACGGTCTAGTCCACCGACTGACTAACCATGTTTGTTCATGCCTGTTTGGAACCCAGAACACCCCTCGCCCACTGATAACTGCTAGAAATTGATCCACAGTCTCCTGAGCTAAGCATGGTGGAATGAGACACTATGTCCGAGCTGTCGGCCTACGTTGGGGTGATGAGCCTCCCCGTAGTGACCGCAAGCGATCCCACTTCCCAGCACTCCTCACGTGCTGCAATTAGGGGTGGAGACCCCGATCGTAGGGTCTTGGCTTTACACGTTGAGGGATCCTGGCCTCGTAAATGGATGAGGGCATTGATATCATTGGGGTGTACCAATTTTCCCAATCTGCTGGATGAACAGAATTAATTAAAAACTCGGTCAACATGTTCTTGATCGTATTGCATTAGTTAAGTTGGTGACTCGGTAGTTGAGGTCGCAATGAAGGAGTATTGGTCATGCACGAACGTTAGACGAAGTCGCTCGAGTAAGTGTTGTTTTGAGGTCATGCATCATACCATAATTCATGCATATGCATTAACAAGATTAGTTAGAGATTTGTGAATGTATACTTTTCATTAAATTCATCATAGAATTGATATTTGATATAACTTATGGCTAATGGCACCTACTGAGTTAATCACTCACTCCCACTCTGGGACAATGTTTTAAAACACTAACCAGACACTTCATTAGATGCAGGTAATGCAGAGCTCGACGAGCCGTGCAGGGTGAGCATAGACTAGGAAGAGGAGCTATCCTACTTCTAGCTTATGTGCATGTCACCATAGACTAAGCGGGCTGACTATGAGTTGTTGAGTAGGGGACTCAGCGCACTATTTTTTTGGACATTTCACATATGTATTTTGTTGAGCAACGCCTTGTGCGGCCCGTTTGATATCTTTTTGTGGACTCGTATATCTTAGCCGTCTCATTTACAGTAGTTTAATTATGATTGTGGTTTGTGCTCTAGTCGATTCCATTTTTGCTCATTTAAATTGAATTATATGCAAGTCACTAAAATTATGATATAAGTGACACCCGGGAACTTAGAGGTCGAGTGTCTGCTCGACCCCCAAATTTCAGGGCGTTATAAATTAGCCCAAGCTGTTGACCAAACCGAGTGGAGCTGGCCAATCAGGCTCGAGGATAAAGTCAAGTCGAGTTCAAACTGAGATTAGCTACTGGCTGAACCGAGTCGAGTTGTGCCAAGCTCGACTCGGCTCAACTCGTGTACAGCTCTATATACAATATATACATCAATGTGGGCCCCTCAATAAGAGAAAGTAACCTGGTAGACATAATGGAGAGGTGAAGAAGTGTTGGGTTCTTACTCTTACCTTCGCGGTAGACTCATAAGAGTTTCAACAGAGGTCATGGTTTGAAGTATCTATTGTGGTGAAAGACTACTGTGGTGTGAGTTTGTGGGTCTACATCACTGTGATCTATGGGCCCCACCATAATGTATGTATTTTATTCATGCAGTCTATCTATTTTTCAGATCATCTTTGCATCCTAAAATGAGGTAGATCCAAATCTCAAGTGGACCATGCCATCAAAAACATAGTCAATAATTAAAAACTTCTTAGAGGCCAAATAAGTTTTGTATATAGCTGATATTTTTTATTTCACCTTACCTACATCTCTGTGACTTAATCACCAACTTGGATGGAAAATAAACATTAAATTGAATTTTAGGATATTTTTAACGGTGGGGCATTCAATCACTACTATTTTTCCCGTAGTGTTGTATGCCTAAGATTTGTTTTGCATGATTTTTGTGCTCATGACCTAAAATGGTGATACAAAATGTATGGGCAACACATGCATCATTTTAGGCCCACAGCGTACGGTCCAGTAGCTATAGCGATTCTAGTGGTGTCAGTATGCAATTCAAGGCCCCTTCAATCGAAGGCCCCCAATTAGGTGTTACCTGGGTAACAGTCCATTGGGTGTTACCCTTATAGTAGGGCCTACCTTGATAATATGTTATATATCCACATTGTCCATCCGTTTTTCCAACTCATCTTAGGACAAGTCCAAACATTAAGCAAATCCAAACCTAAGGTTGACCACATCGCAAGAACAGTGACAATTGAATGCTCACCATTAAAATCTTCCAAATGCGCACTAGAAGCAGGTCAGTTATGTATATTTACCATTCAACCCATTGATAAGGTCAAACACAACTGGACAAAATGAAAATACAAAGATTAGCTAATGTAGAGCGGGTCGCGGACAGTTTCATGGCCAAGATGGATCAGAAAAGGCCCGGTCGACGATAGAAGCGATCCGAACCATCGGACCTTAGATCGGGCGTATCTTGCAATCTGGAATGAATTATCTGACGTAAAATATATGATTTTGGGGTAAAACGAGCTACTTTAGTCAACCAACCTTGTTATGCCGGGTTACGCTGTCCGAAATTGCGAAAAACCCCTTGATCGATGGTCATTTCCCTCTTTTAATTTCGTTTTTACTATAAATAGTAAGTTTTAGTTTGATTATAACTCTTCATCCGTCGGGCTTAGGAGTTGCGCCCAACGTGAAAAGAGCTTAGAATAATTAGGAGAATGGTTTGGTGAAGCCAAATAGGACACTTACTATTTTTGGCCGAAAACCTTGCGCACTAGTAGACATCACGACCGTCTATAAATAGTAAGTTTACTATTTAAAGTAAGTCGCGAATTCTAGTAGTTTGAGTTGTAGTTTGATTCCGATTTCTTTCTCATTGCTTGGTACCCTTATTTAAAGTGTTGTGAACTCGTTTTTAATCATTCATCAATCAATTTCGAATTTATTAGAATTTATTTCTATTTTCTGCTTTCTTTCCTCGTGGATTCGAGAGAAGTCTCTGTGAGGAGCCTAGAGAAGTTCCGTGGATTCGGAATAGTTATCCTCTTGAGGAAGACGGTGCTCGACCTCATGTCCTCCCCTGCGTCATTAGCTTGATTTGAAACTTTTGTAGTTTAGAAAAAAAAAAAACTTTTGATAGTCATTTCACTTGTTAGTCTAAAAAAATACTTTTAATAGTCATTCACCACCTCTCCCGTTGTTGGGGATAACGTCCTTAAACCACTCTGATGACTTTTTTTTTCCTCCGCCGATGTCGATTGAATGAAAAAGTCTCCAGTTGGCTATCGACCCCTTTGCTGCTCTAGCCGAGCACAAATGAAATGGAAAGGAAGCTGCTTCGGGACTGGTTTAACCTCACTTTACAAAGGAAATTATAGATGTTAACCCAACCGTTAATGGAAGTGTCATTTAAATGAGCTGCAAAAAAAAGATTGGCGGCATAGATATCAAACAAATTCATCAAGGTGAGCCCCACACGGTAAGGGTAAGAGTAACACACACTAAGCTGTTAGCGAGTAACAGCTAATCCGCTCCCTCGGTTGAAGACTTCCAAACTAACTCTCAATGCGATTGATGATCATTGCCCGAAAATGGTGGGGGCCCACTTCACGTTCTTGTCAGTACAGCATGTCATGTTGTAAAACTCTCATTCGCCCATTTGAGGCAGACAGGAAATCGCCGGTTGAGAGACACGTGAAAGCATGGAAAGTGATATCAACACCCACTCCGGTTGCTAGATACACCCAAAACTTCCCAATTTCGACTATTCAATGGTTCAAAGTTGTATTTAGCGGTGTAAGTGGGTGTGATCAGTGGTCCTAAATCCTCAGATGGAACAAGTGGCATTAGCTCTTTTGAATTTTTTGTTTCCACTTTCGACCTCCAAGATTCCTTATATTTTCACAGAGACAGGTGGATCTGACTTTCATGGGATCCAACCTGTCTCTTGGTTACGCTGTCCCGTTCTAACCATTTGAGTAAATGGTGATCAAGTACGCCACACCAGGTGAAACCGTTGGGGAGCGGATTAGGTGAGACTCCGGATCCACCGAGGCGAGTGGGACCCCTGACTGTGGGTGATGTATGTGCCTTAAATCCACACCGTCTAACCATTTTGAAAGCTCATTTTAGTGCGTGACAAAAAAAATGAAGCTGACTCAAATCTTCGGTGGACCACACCACCGGAAACAGTCTTGATTGAATCCCGCCATTAAAAACTTCATGGATTCCACCGGAATATTGATTTGCAATCCAACCTGTTGATAAGTTCACAAACACTGAGATGAAATGATCACACAAATATCATCATGATCCAAAGCTTTTGTGGCCCACGGACGTTTTTAATGGCCAATCACTACTGTTTCCTATACTATGGTCCATCTTATATTTGGAACTGCTTCATTTTTTGGATCATTCCCTGAAATGAACTTTCAATACGAATGGACGGCATGGATGCAGTCACATATATCATAGTGGGCGCCATAGTAAGGGTCCCACCCACCTCGGTGGATCCAGGATCTCACCTAATCCGCTCTATACAAAACATACATCAAAGGTGGGCCCCATGGTCACAGCCTCACCGAATCAGTGCTCATTCAAATACAACGAAAAAAAAGGCTCAAGCTAACCATTCAATGATAATCAATCAATGGTGGTTGTTAATGTTGTAAATGGAGCTCTATTGCTAATGGTGTCGTAGGAGTTAAATTGGTTGCGCTGTTGAAAGATTTATTGGAGCTTTTTAACGATTGAAGTAATTTTATTGGCCTTAATAGCTACTCCGTTGTAGGTATTATTACAGTGCTTGCAGAAAGATTGCTGGTGTGTTTCTTTCTTTATCCTGTTTTCAAAAGTTTGAATGTATGTCTTTAAGTGAGTTATAAGTTGAAAGTTATTCGTGAATATTTTGTCTGAAACATCAAAAGCACACAAAGATGAATCAAGAAAAGTATTCCAATAGCAACAACCAAGCACAAGCACAAAAACTTCAAATTTAACGTAGAAAAATCCTTATAGTTTAAAATTACAACACAAAGCGACAGATATCACCATGAAAGTAGAAATCACAAGACATAAAGATAATAACCGATTCAAACAAGCATCGAATCTCTCCTTACAAGCCCTTGAAAATCCTATGAATGAATTTAAAAAGCCTTGAGATACCATTTGATCTAGATTACATTCCTATATAATTTATAAGAGAATCACAAACAAAATCGGAAACAAATCCTGCGGATACACAACTTTGTGTAACTCTATGCATACATTTGATGGGACTTCGATGGCATCAACAGACCGTCGATGACATCAAACTAATGACCAAAACATTCCAGCAACTAAATATGAAAATTTTAAATTTTACTAGTAGCATCGAGCAGACTTTTGATATCATCGAACAGCCTTTGATGACAACGAACGAGATACCTAAAGTGTCCAGCAACTAATTCGATAAATTTTGAATTTTCCTGATGTCATCGAGAGACTTTAATGGAACTGAAAGTTGGCTCGATGGCATTGAACTTATTATCGACAAACATGTTGATTTACAAATTTAAGACATCAATTAACAAACACCATATGTAAGTAACTTCTCCTTAGGTTACTTTCACTAACCTAATTTCTAAGTATCTAAACTAGTTCTTAAATATGTGTTTAGCACATGATAGCACAATCTTAAAGCTTTTTTTTTTTAAAAGAATAAATCACCTCCACCTCTTTATTGTTTATGGTGTTTTAAGCCATTGGATGCTTTTTAGTAAGGGAGATATAAAACTAAATAAATAAATATTTAATGCATCGGTTTGCTCGCTTGACTTAACTCAAAAAAGCTCCATTCAACTTGGTTCGAAACTGAGTTTGAGCTGAGTTAAGCTGATTTTTTGAGCTCGAAAATGAGTTTGAGCTAAGTTCAGGCTGACTCTAGCTTGACTCGACTCAGATCAAACCCAGCTCGAATCGAACTCGGATCAATGACTCAAGTTACTTTGATATTGATGATGCTCACCACGTGTTTGATTAAATGACTTAAAGAAGTGTGGCTGGTGGCAAGGAAGGTATGTATATGCAACCAACATCCTTTGTTTATTGAATTTTATGTTACTTATGATAAAATACTTGCAAAACCATTGCTATAATCTCAAATACAGTGAGATTTTGAAGGTGGAGTCCAAGTGTTTGTGAAAATACCTCAATAATGAATTCGGCTTGATCATGGCTTGAACTAGGCCTGAGCTGCTAAGTAAACCGAGCCAAGCTGGCTAGTCAGGCTCGAGGACAAAGCCGTGCTGAGTTTGAGCCGAGGTCAGCTAGTGGCCGAGCCGAGTAGAGCTGATTCCATCTCCACTCAGTTCGACTCAACGTACACCCCTAGTGGCAAGAGTGGAGCAGTGCAACGCACGTAGGTGATCCCATTCTCCATCCATGTTTTTAGTATCTTGTTGAGAGGATTGCTAACTACACAATTCACACGCAATAGCACGTTCCTTTCTGGCACGTGTGTGGGTCGTACGTGCGTGCATCAGGTGGCCCACCTTGCCAATGCTCTAGCTCAACAGTCCGATTGATCAACTCATAAAGTTAATCACAGATGTATTAAAGCAAGGGATGGCTAAAAAAATCTCCAGAGGCCACATTGAACATACATTTGTGGCACACCTGATGAGCTTATTGGCCTGATTCTTGCCTCGGAGCGTTGACATAGTGGGGCCCACCTGATGCATGTCTCTGGTGACCAGGCAAGTGCCAGATTGACTCATCTGGCTAGATATTAATGTTGGATGGGCATGTGGAACTTACACAAGTGCCAACACTGCTTTCTCAAAACCATGGACCATGGACCGCTCATCCAACAAGCACTATGGACCATAAGACAGCAATCAGGGTTCATCTGTTTTGCTAGCTCATTTTAGGACATGAGTCCAAAAATGAGGTAATCCAAAGCTAAGTGGATTACATCATAGGAAATAATGTGGAAACCATCATCTGGCCCACCATGATGTTTATTTGCCATCCAACCTGTTCATAGGGTCACTCCAACCTGGATGAAGGGGAAACACAAATGTCAGCTTGATCCAAAACTTCTACGGCCCAGGAAGTGGTGGGCGCTGAATCCCTACTCTTTCCTGTAATACTGTCCACTTGAGCTTTGGATCTGCCTTATTTTTAGGTCTGTGCCCTAAAACTAGCCGACAAAACTGATGGATGGCGTGGATCACATACATCACGGTGGGCCCTGCAAAGCTTAGTGCTGCAGGGATTCCCTACAGCATGGGGCAGCGGGCAATCGTAAATTAATTTATCTCGATGAGAAGGGCCCACGTCCTCAATCACCGATCTGTCAATCACTGCTCTGCCAAGTGCCAACCTGTCCGTGCAAACAAAAGAGAAAATGCCAATGGCTACTTGCCATGGCCGGATTTGGAATTCTACTCTATTCACGTTGGTGGTACAATGGTCGACACACGTGAAACGGACTGCTAAAATAATTGACCAACCGTACAATATTATAGTTTTAATGGAGAGTGCATGCAGCATGCCATAACGGCCATATATTTCTCTCACAAGAAAGAAGATGAAGCAAAGCTGAGGGACGGTCGGAGAAACGGGCACGTTGGGAGAGCAGAGCTGGATGAGAAAAGCCCAAACCCAAAGAGAGGGGTTTGCTAGAATATATCCCACTCATGTATCTACAATTCAAAGGAGGTTTTATTCTTTGGAATCATTTATACAATGGGCTTTGCCATGGACGGGTATGGCAAGAAAACGGGAACAGTTATATTAGATATTTTAACATTCTTATCATTTCACGCTTTTCTTCTACATATATATAAAAAAGCTTTTTTAAGAAAGGTAAGGGCCCTAAGGGTCCATCATTGTCACCGCATGGGAAACGGATTGGCTACTACGCCTGCCACCACCCCGTGGCTGATGGTCAGTGCTCTGTGGCCCCAACATGATGTATGTGTTTCATTTATTCTGTTCATCCATTTTTAAAGATTATTTTACTTCTTAAACCCAAAATTGAGAAGTGGACCACACCACATGAAAACAATAGTTATTGGATATCCACCATTAAAATCCTCATAAGGCCTGCTTTACTGTTTATTTGACATCCAATCTGTTGATTACGTCATACAGGCCAGATGAAGGCAAAAAACAAAAATCAGCTGGATCCAAAACTTTTACGGCCCCCAAAATGTTTTTAATTGTCAATACTCATTCAAAACTGTTTCCTGTAATGTGGTCCACTTGATACTTAGATATATCTCATTTTTTGTCTTATTCCATAAAATGATCTATAAAAATAGATGGACAGCATGGATGAAATATATACATCATTGTGGGGCCCACAGAGCACCGACCACCAGCCATTGGCTGGTGTCAGGATTAGTAGCCAATCCGTTTCCCACCGCATGCATGCAACCCCATCTTATCCCGCCACTTGGAGCAAGCAACATGTACACCAGGGTAAACATGTGACTACTCAATCTGAAACTATATTGAACCGGATGCAGACTAAGGCAGTGTTGCCCAACACCACCTCAACTTTGGTGTGTTGATGTGTTGCGCACTGTGGGGTCTAACATATTTGAGTGGTGACTTTGTTTTCCCAGCTTATCTTAGGGTATTAAAAAAAAATGAAGTAGATCCCTGGCTCAAGTGGACCCCACCACCATAGGAAAAAACATATGATAATGACAACTGTTATCAAATTTTTTTAGGGCCCACCATAATGGTTATTCGTCATTCAACCTATTGACAAGGTATAAAAAGAAAATTATCCAAAATTTCCATGGCTTTCAAGAACTTTTTAACCATAGGCATTTAATCACCACTGTTTCATATGATGTGGTGGAATTGAGCTTCAGATCTGCTTATTTTTTGGGTTCATGCTATAAAATTGAGGGGTAAAATGGATGGACGGGTGGATGTAAAATGCATGCATCACGTTGGGCCCACAGCGCCAAACACATCCAAACACCACCGCTCAGGGAGCGGTGGTGTTGCCAACACCACCGGATCTCTGTCCAAAGCAGGCGCAGGCCCACCTTGATGGATGTGACTACATTTACACCGAAACTCATTCCAGGGCATGATAAAAAACGAAGCAGATCTAAATTTCAGATGAATCATAGTACAAGAAACAGTGGTAATTGGCAAGCCACGTAAAGTTGGGATCAAGATGATATTTGTGTGGTCTCTTCGTATTGTGACCTTATCAAGAGGTTGGATGGCAACTAAACATTCCTCTAAAGTCAATGAAGTTTTTAATGGTGGGGATTCAACAAACAACTGTTTCTTATGTGTGGTCCACCTAAGATTTGTGCATGCTTCATTTTTTGGGATCATGCCCTAAAATGAGCTTTGAAAATGGTTGAACAGTGTAGATTTAAGGCATATATATCACTGTGAGCCCCACAGTCAGGGGTCCCACCCACCTCCGTGGCTCCACGGTCTCACCTAGTTCCCTCTCATCCAATTCCAAAGCGTGCTACAGTGTGACGGTCTAATCAAATCCCGCCACGATCCCAACATCACCAAGGTACGTGGTGTTGCCACGCTAACCGAGTGTATTCTACTTGGGTACGTCGAGCTGCATTGCCGCAAAGCTCCCATCCCATGTCCTGGCCGCTCCTCGTTTAGAAGGCAGTTTTGTATGGCGCTTCAATCGGACGCGGATTGGATAATGACCCTCAAATAAAACCCTAAAAATTAAAAAAAAACCCAAAATCCTCTCTCTATATTCCGTCTTTTCTCTCTCTTTTTCGCCAAACAGATTCTAAAATCTTTCTCAAGGAGGGAGGGAAGGGGGAATTTCAGATTTTTTTCTTTTTGAAATTCTCTAGCCCAACCATCAACAATGGGAGAGGAGGTGAAGGCTAGGAATTTCATTTCAACAGAAGAGCTGAAGAATCACAATAAGCCAGGGGATCTTTGGATCTCAATCCAAGGCAAGGTGTACGACGTGACTAAATGGGCTAAAGACCACCCCGGCGGCGATCTCCCTCTCCTAAACCTCGCTGGCCAGGATGTCACCGATGCCTTCGTCGCCTACCACCCCGGCTCCGCCTGGCAATACCTCGATCGGTTCTTCATTGGCCATCTCCAAGACTACAGCGTCTCCGATGTCTCAAAGGACTACCGTCGCCTCGTCTCCGAATTCTCTAAGCTCGGCCTCTTCGAGAAGAAAGGACACGTCGCGTTCTTCACCCTCTCTTCCATGGTCCTCTTCTTCTCCCTCTCTCTCTACGGCATCATTGCATCCTCCAGCGCCTTGGTCCATTTGGCCTGTGGCGGATTGATGGGTTGGCTCTGGATGCAGTCCGGTTGGATCGGGCACGATTCTGGCCATTATCAGATCATGACCAATGCGCGTATAAATCGGTTCGTGCAGGTTCTGTCCGGCAATTGCGTGTCGGGTATCAGCATTGCCTGGTGGAAGAGGAACCACAACGCCCACCACATTGCCTGCAATAGCTTGGATTTCGATCCAGATCTCCAGCACATGCCCTTCTTCGCCGTCTCTTCCAAGTTGTTCAATTCCATAACTTCCTATTTCTATGAAAGGAAGATGCATTTCGATGCTCTTTCTCGGTTCCTGGTCAGTTACCAGCACTGGACTTTCTACCCTGTCATGTGCTTCGCCCGTATCAACCTCTTTGCCCAGTCCATCTTGCTGCTGCTGTCGAAGAAAAGTGTCCCCAATAGACGCCAGGAGATGTTGGGTGTTCTCTTCTTTTGGGTCTGGTTTCCAACCGTCGTTTCACTTCTGCCCAATTGGGGTGAGAGGGTGATGTTCATCGTCGCCAGCTTCTCCGTCACAGGAATTCAGCATGTCCAGTTCTGTCTCAACCACTTCTCATCCAGCGTTTACATGGGCCCGCCCTGTGGGAATGACTGGTTTGAGAAGCAGACCAATGGCACACTCAACATTACTTGCCCATCATGGATGGATTGGTTCCATGGCGGACTCCAGTTCCAGATCGAGCATCATCTGTTCCCCCGGCTGCCTCGCTGCAATCTCAGGAAGGTTGCGCCTTTGGTGAGGGATCTGTGCAAGAAGCATAACTTGCCTTATGCAAGCCTGTCATTCTGGGATTCCAATGTGTTGACTATTAGGACGCTCAGGGCCGCAGCATTGCAGGCTCGGGACATCACCAACCCAATCCCGAAGAATTTGGTGTGGGAAGCTGTGAACACCCATGGTTGATAGAGCTGCTTCTTAAGGCTCCCATCTTCACAGTCATCAGACCTGTGTTTGCAGGGTTCCCCTTTATCTCAATGTTCGTCTTGAGATTATTCTTCTGCTGGTCCTTACAGTTAGAGGATGATCATTTGCCTTCCATTAATGCAGATCTGTTTGATAGGGATCATATCGTAGAATCTGGTGCTGTTTGGATTGAGATTATGAACTGTCCATATGCATGTGCATCCCGACATTGTTCTTCCTCATTTGTCAGTGCCGCTATATGTTTTGTTTTCGCAAAGATAGGCATTTTAGTAGGTGAGTATTGGTTGGGTTCATGTATTGGACTTTGTTGTTGATATCTCTTTAGAAAGCCTCAGTTGCTTTTGGGGTTTCTGCTATTTGGATTTCTTTCTGTGTATTTGAGTTGGGATGGAAGTTGCAGTCTCTCCTGAGCCATTCGGTGTAAGATTTGAAGTTAGTGGTTTGGAGCTTTTGGTTCACAGATGCAATGCTAGTTTCCTGATGGATCTGAAATTCTTGCAGTTCCAAATTATGGGTTTGGTATTTTCTCCATTTGTGCTGCCTTTTCTCGTATGTTATTCTAAGATAATTATTGGATGAGAAAGGAGGAAATTTTCCTTTTGTTTTTTTTTCCCCCACCACAAACACCATGTATATATGCATCACTAGTGCGTTAAGCTTCATGGTATTATGGTATTCATATACAATCAATCCTGAGTTTAGTCAGTCACAATAGCCGCGGTGTCCCAGGTACTGTTCCTCTTCCAAAACTACAATGTTCGGAGGCCATTCAAGATTCACTTTAAAAGTCCTCATCAGCTCTTAATGAAGTCATATCTTATTCATGTAAAAGATAGGTGTGTTCTGTTGGAATTTACCTGGAGCAAGATAGAATGAAGAGAAAGACATTCCAATGGTGCGGTAGAATGAAAATGCATATGCATTCTCGTTCATTTCTACAAAGGGTTTGCAAATCAAGGAACAATTCACATGATTAGTCTGTAAATTGTTAAAGCTGTCATAGAAACTAGCCTAAGCAATAACTTACCTTAGATTGTATTATCTGAAATCTGATTGTCTCACATTGCTTTCTGTGGCCCATTGATGCAGCAAAATAACAGAAGCAGCAGAAATCAATGGTTCTCATGGTAAGCTTCTCACACTTAATAGAAATGGATGATGGTTCATTCCATCAATGGCATGTTTCTTATTATTCCATATTTAAAAATGTAGGAGTTGAGCAGATGATTCATATCATCTGTACTTCTTAGGCATCTTGTTTTTAGTTCATATCCATAAAGTTATTATAAATTCATATGGCTCTGTTTCTTGCTTTTCTTTGTCTTGAACCATTTCTTTCAGTCTTCTTAGGCATCTTGTTTTTAGAGTTCAGCGTATGAACCATCTCTGCTGGCCTGTTTGGGGGTTACTAAACATTATTCGAATTGAAAATCCTGAATTCCAATTCATAATTTGCTTAAAACCCTTGTCGCCAAACAACCCCTTATATCTAAGGTGCCAAAGAATGGGCTTTTGTTTAGAAATTGGGGGAGAAGGGAATAGAAAGTCCATTAAGCCAGTTGGAAGAGGTATGAACTCAACGCTTCTAGCCACCAAATTGAGTGTAGTGGCTTTTTCAGCCAATGGTCCCTCATTTCAAAGCAAATTACAAGCTTAATCTAGCACATAAAACTCTATACATCGCCCTCCTCGATGTTAGTTGAAAAACCTACCATTCCAAATGTTGTGAGCAGATAAGCACATGGTCTGCCTTTATGTCAACTTCAATGGAGCTGTTTCCTGTTGTTTTCATGTTTGTGGCGACCATATTGCAACGTAAGGGTCAGCATTGTGTTGATTACGTAGAAATGCTGAGACATTTTAGTCATTTTAATACGTGACTCACATGTGCAATCTGTCATGAATGTTTGCTACCGGAACTGCTTACTAGTTGAAAGAAACGAAAGAAAAATAAAAAGAAAATGATCCCACCTCATAAATGAAAGCCTTTCAGTGTTCAAAATATCATATTTTAGTTTCGATTTGAGCGCCCGTGACACATTGACCAGGAGTAAATGGAATAATAATCATAATAATAATAATAATAAGGGCAGAACTTCAATGCAGGCAGAGCTCACCAGAGCAGCTAGCCCATAATCTCTCACCATTTCAAGATGATTAGCAGGAATCAGCATTTCAAATTTCAAATTTCAAATTTTCAATGAGAGATAATGAGTACACCAGTTCTCGGTGAACACTCGGCTCGCAATTCTTCCTGAGAAATAAAACATAATGTGGAGAAGAATTGTAGACTTCCCCACAACTTTCAACAGCATATGCGGGCTTACAGTTATGACCACAGATTTAAAACTCAAAAGCTTAATTGGACTCGATATACAGTGGGGTCGGCTTGACTCAAAGATGAGACTCGATATTCAATACTATTAGACTTGTAATAGATGCTTGGAACAGCTATCGAGTATAAAAATAGCCAAACAGAATCGCAAAAGCTCCACCTGGCCCTCTGGTGGACATTGGTACCTTGACTACTTGAGGTTATGGGTTTGAATCCCACAAACTCATGTGGAGTCTCTGAGTAGTCGATCCAACTCAACGAGTTGTCTGGAGGCTGAACTGAGTCGAGCTTGCTAGTGAGTTTCATAGTGACACGGCTCAATTTCAAACCGAGTTGAGTTGACTCGAGTTTTAAGATGAGTCATGCAAAATTTAATAACTATAATAAAAGCAAGAGGTGCCTATGGTTTAGCGATCCACACCACTACTCGATGGCGTGCCACTCTGGATGGGACTCACTTAGAGTCTGTTTTAAGAATTCCACTTCCCCAGTCAATCACATGAAAAGCCTTATCCTGGATGAGTTGAAAATGATTGATAACCCTCTAACCACGATCAATCACAGTTCATTTAGGCCGAATCACCGAGTCTTAAAACCCGAGCGTGAAGGTACTCTGAACAGGTTTTTTTTTTAAAATAAAATAAAATCGATTAGTCAATCTTAACCTTCCTGTTTAGAAGAGAAGCAGAGCAATGGCCCACGTTTACCTAAAAGAGGTCCTGGGGAGGGTTAGTTGCTGGGATTTTCTGGTCCGCATATTCGTAGGAAATCCACCTTGGTTGCCCCACTTGTCATAATATCTGCTTCTTTTTTCTTTTTTCTTTTTTTGGTTCGGTCAGAACGTAACCACCCATTTTTCTATAAGATTGTGTTGTTCATCTTGTGTGCCCCTAAGATCATGGACCTGCCAGCCAAGTCAAGCAGGCTCTTAAACAAAGCTCAAGCCCAGTCCAAATATTAAACAAGTTTAAAATTTAGGCTGAGCCCGGACCCCTGGTCTTGCATTACAACCCAATCTTGGATTGGCCTAAAGTGGGTTAGGCCCAGAAATCCCAATGGGCCAGCTGTTCCCATTGATAGCCCTATTAAACATGCTAAATCCCTTGCGCAATGAATGGAAGAATATTATGTTTTTGCACATGCATCGTGTGTGCCAAATCTTTTGCATGTGACACCATCCATGTTTAAGTATTCACATGTGCCACCATCAATCAATCTTCATGTTTCTCCCATGTGTCACATGTGTCAATTATTGTGCACATGTAATGTAATGCTACGCGTGCCATCAACCATCTTAAGCTAGTAACATGTTTCATCACTTTTGCGTGCCATCAACCATCTTAAGCTAGTAACATGTTTCATCACTTTTTATTTAAGTGCTCTTGACAAGTAGAATAGAGTATAGCTGGTCTAAAATTGCATGACCTACATAGCATGTACAGCAAACAACCTTGTGTGCATCCAAACAGCCCATAAAAGTCCAAATCCAATGTATACATGGCATGTGCAAGACAACATGCACAGTACACAACTTTTGTTGTGTGATTCCAAAGAGCTGTTAGAGTCCAATAATTTCAATGTATATCTGTGGCCCACTTTGTGGATGTGCTACCCTGAATTTTGATATATAAAATGTCCACAATATGCATATATAATGAATGGCCTGGATAGCATGCTTATAATATGCATACCAGCTGAATGGCTGTGATTTCTAACGAGTACGCCCTTTCATAATAGAACTAGACACCACATAAGAGCTGTCATGTGAGGCCACGTTCAAGCAAACCTTTGCATTGAACTAGAGCTAGGCATGTCTGACCGATCTGATGGATCTGACCCAATCCAAACTGAACCGACAGCCTGGATCGGTGCGGATCGAGTAGGGCCATTCAAATCTAACAGTTTTTCAGGTTGAGTTCAGATCGTGGTCAATCCGGACCGATCCGATCCGACCCGACCCGATCCAGAGCCGGTAGTAGAAGCTTTCATATAAAAATGTATTCCTAAGCTGCACAAAGCATGAAACACTAACAATGTCAGTAGTGGAAGGAAAATGGGAGAGGATTTGAGTTTAGAAGAAGGTATCTGTTTCGTCAGTAGCAGAAGGAAAATGGGAGAGGATTTGGGCAGAAGTTCGAAGCGAGAAGGAAACACGTCAGTAGCCAAATCGCTACTGAAGTTACGTCACCAAGCCATGTGGACCCCACCATGATGCATGTTTCGTATCCATACCGTCCAACCTTTTGTGGAGATTGTTTTATGGCATGAGAGAAAGAATGAGATAGATCTAAAGTTCAAGTGGACCCACCAAAGAAACCGTGGGATCAGTCACACCCACCGTTGAAACATTTATAGGGCCCACCATCATGTATTTTTTAGATCCAGTGTATTCATAAGTTAACATAGAGATAGATGAAGTGAAAACAAATATATAAGCTTGATAGGAAACTTCTGTGGCCCCTGTTCACTCCCCAAGTATAGGGTTGTGATATAGTAATAAACTTGGTAAGACCGAGGTCGAATCCACAGGGACTGAAACTTGTACGTGATCTAAAACTAACTAGATATGGAACTAGCAAAAAGATGTAATCTAAATCCAATGTAAATTGATGAATAATGGTGAGAAATTAATCTAAACTTAAGGAATTCAGAGGAAGGGAAACTGGGGATTCAGAGGATCCACTTGTAGAGATCAGGGAGATCTTATGCCATCACCATGTTAATTAAACTGAACTTCTTTTGATATAGTTTTAAAGAGATGAAAGATAAATGAATTAGAATGGATTCCATCATCAAACCATGCCCATGAGACGATGGCGAACAACAGAATTAAACTAATTACCAACCACTCAACAATGCATGAAGATTAGGAAGGATACCGTCATCCAACCATGCCCATGAGACGATGGTGAACAATAGGACTTCCTAACGTCATAAAAAGGAGGGAGAAATACTCAAAGCCATCGCAGATCTATTGTAATTTCAGTCACAACAAACCATTAAAACCAACTGAAAATATTCCTCTTATTTGAACTAACATCAACATCAATCAATCTAGCATAAATCAAAGGCATAGAATCAGTCCCATCACGCCACAAGCTTCCCCTCTTAGCCCCAGCTAAGAGATTTAGCCGAGCATGATTAGGCTAATAACCTTGGAAGTCATGAGAGAAAGAAAGAAAATAATAAGCCAGCAAATAGGAAAGAAAACTTTCCTTTTTTTCCTCCCTATCTTGACGTTCAATCCCAGCCTCTGCCTCCTGTCTTCCCATTCAAGCCCAGCCTCTGCCTAAAACCAAAAACCGATCCCCCTCTCATCCCAAAACCTCCTCCTTTATAAACGTATTTAGGCGCACTCCTCCCGCTACTGGAGTTCGTCTTGAAGGCTTCTGTTCTACGCAGTTTAATAGCTCCAAAACACCTTGCGTTTGATTATTTTCGGGATGGCTGTACAGGTTTGGCTTCGAACTTTCCTCATGGCTGGGGTCTCGGCTAGCGTGGGCTCCACATGAATGATTCAGATCATTCATCCGATCAAGGATGATGGGCCATAGCTGTCCGGAATTTTCGGATTCCTTCGGACTGCGTAAACAGGACGCGTAACGTACCTGCGCTGTTCGGATGGTGGGGCCCCTGATCATAATTATTTGAGAAATCCAGCTCGTCTATTAGCTTAGTCACGAAAAATAGGTCAGACATGACTATTTTTGGATCACCTTCTTTGTGGCCCATGAATGATTTCATTCCACCGTTCGTCTGCCGTTTGGATGATTGGAAATCGTTCTCCTCTGCCTTCTGAAATTCTGTCACCTAGGCAATGTTTATAGGGAGCATGGGCGTCTGATGAACGGTCTAGATCCGACTGATGAATCACGGTAGTGGCCCACAAGATTTCTCCGCAGCTTCTGACGCGAAACAGAGTTTTCGTGTTGGAATAAAACATGTCTGATGGACCCCACAGTGATGTTTTTGATAAAATCCACCATGTCCATTGTATTCCTGGCTCAAAACCAGTCAGGAATGGATGGTTTTGGAGTGTAGTTGGTGTGGTCCATTGAACTTTGCTCGCCGCCATCCATCCTACGATTTATAGTTAGGATCTTCCGGTAGCTTGCATGAGGACAAAATGACACCTAGGAGAGGGTTTTTGCCCCCCTATGGACACAATAGACGGTACTAATCATCTATTTGGATTATGTGTGGGGCCCACTGGCCAAAAATTGATCGGACAGCGTTGGACGCTGCCTCCGCGAGGAAGAAGGCTCGGGTCAACCCAGTTTTGACCGGGCTGACCGTCCGGTGCGGCGCGGGCGCTGTACCTCATGTACACGCGCTGTACATGCGGAGTAGACTGTGGTGCCCGTGAGAAATCCGCTCTGTCCATCCATTTTGACACGTGGTTTAAGGGATTGAGACCAAAATTGGATTATATCCAGATATTAGGCGGGCCCCACATAACGATTCAAGGACTGATCTGTCCGTTGGGCCACTTCTAGAGGGATCCAATGGATGAAATTTTACGTGTATGGTTAATTTATGGCCCTCAGGCCATATATGAAGTTTTGAGTCGAACAGATGATAGAAACCCAGTGATCTTGCATTCTGGCTGACTTTCAGGCTGCTTGAGCTTCAATTTCTCGATTTTGCAGATCCCTGGCGTATAATTCCGTAGATCTTGGTCCTCCAGAGTCCATCCCTTGCCTTGATGCATTCTGAATGTTAAATCCGTGCTTTTAGCATCCTGATCCAGTCCCAGCTCGCAATTCCACCTTGCAACACAAACATGATTAAAATGGGTTATTAAACGGTAACATGTTCATAAATCCAAGTAATAACTAGGTCTGATATGCAATATTTGACCCTCAACAGCCCCTAAGAAATTTTGAACGGTGGATGTCAGTTCCCACTATTTTCTATGGTGGGGTCCACTTGAACTTTAGATCTATCTCATTCTTATTCTCATGCCATAAAACGATCTCTCCAAATGGATAGACGGTATGGATGCAACACGTACATCATGGTGAGGTCCACAATGCTTGGTGATGTCACTTCAGTGTATCTAATCCGCGCTCGTACCGAGTAACACACAGTATGATGTCATGTTTCACACGACACCAGCTGGTACAAATACATGTCGTGCAAAGACGAGCGTAGACGCACCTCGAGCCCTGAGTTGTACGAACGGCTCAATTGAGATCAAAGTTACATGGGCCCTATAATGATGTATTTATTATATCTATACCTTTTATCCATTTTTGTGATCATTTTAGAGCATTAGAAAAAAAAAAACTGAATCATATTAAAGCTCAAATGGACCACACCGAAAATAGCAGCGAGGATGATGATTTTCACCGTTAACCCGATCTAAACCATACCCAACCCGATCCGACTCAATTTCACTGATCGAGTTGGACTCGGTTTGGGTCAGGCCAGCTGTGCATCGGATCGGATGGAGTAAGCTGACCCAGACTCGGTCTCAGATCAGATCGAATTCAAATCAGTTACTTGAAAATTCGGATCAATCGAGTCGGACCCAATCCGGTCCGACTCGACTCGGTGCCCACTTCTACATCGAACCCAATCAACGTATATGTAGATGATTGGATAGACCAAAGATCAGACACGGTAATCTCTCCTAGACGTAAATTTCCTACCCCTTGTTAGGAGATCACTAGTAACCGAAAGCTCTCTATACACTAGCGGTGATATTGGTTTGACATCTATTCTATCCATTCATTTTGCCATTTCATGTCTGGACATGCGCGAGCGGATCTAAAACTCAAGTGGACCACACCACAAGAAATGGTATGGATTGAATGTTCACCATAAAAAAGTTTGAATACACAAAAGTTTTGAGACAAGCTTATATTGTATTTTTCATTACCTTATTCAATTGGATGCAATATAAACATCGCAGTGGGCCTTAGGAAGGTTTCAAGGGATGGGCATATATATCCTCACTATTTCTAAGTGGTGTGGAAAGACTTTGTGGATGAGATTCATGCTGTTGATGTGTTAAATCTATTGGTAACATGGATTTGTCGATGTCATTGCCATCGATAAATGCTCAATTTTATTGAGAAAATTTGAAAAATCCATATGGATTGTCGGAACATTTTATTGTTGCTACTCAATTACTTTGAAGGAGTTTGATGCCATCAAAATATCTTCCACGGAGTGTTGATGCCATCGAAGGTCACATCGACGATGCACATAGAATTATATAAGTGCGCGATTTGTTTTATATTCTGGTTGTGATAGTTTATATATTAGGTGTAATCTGAATTTGAGAGAGAGAGAGAGAGAGAGAGAGAGAGAGAGGTGTATTAGGATGGGATGCCAACCCTAAGTTTATGAGTAGAGTCACTATGGTGTGTATCTTTCATCAAACGAATTCATCATGTGTGACTCATGAGAACAACATAAAGATACAAAAATGCATGAGCTTAGTGCTTTATGGAATGCGTAAAATGGGTTGAACAGGATTCAATGGCATATAAACAGCAGTGGCTAGAGTCGAGACACATCATTGCAGTAGGTTAGGAGATATTCCAGGGAACCTCTTCATACAACATGTACGAAAGCTCTGTTGACCCACCGTGTTATCCACAGGACATCCTGGTGGATGTAACACAAACATTAAGGGGGTCTCCACAGAGCTTTGGATTACAGGGGAGCCGTTACAGGAAAGTTGTGTCCAGGAATAAATTTGTTACCTCTTTTCCCGGGTGTATAGGAGAGATTTGTTAGAATGCAGTCTCTTATGTTTCGCGGTAAGATACATCGAGATTCCAATTCATCCAAACCGTTTATATGATAGGTCTAACTTTGTAGGTGGACAGACAACGGATAAAATTTCTCAATTGAAGGGATGGATCTCTCACAAATATCATAGTATAGTGGCCCCACCTAGCTTCCCAACGGAGGGGATCTGAGGCAATCCGAGTGCCTCCATGTGTACTCAGAAACTTTAAGGGAGACACACCGAAGGGACCAATAGGATCTGGCCATCCACCAACACTTCCTGAGGCCCACCGTGATGTTGATATCCACCGAACACTTGATAGATTCGCTTACCTTGGATAGACGACAGATCAAAGTTCCAGGTTTCTGGTTTCTACGACTGATACCCATGTTTTCGAGATCCAGACCATTTGTCTCTTGGGCTCCCTAGTGTAAGGCTGCTTACCAAAAGTATCCTGCATTGTAAGATCCTATCCTTCACTTTTGGGTTTCTTTCTGTTGAACGTGAAACCTATTTGAAGGCCACGAATTGAAAGGTTAGGATCATCCTGATGGGGAGATTTCTGGGGCATGGTCAAACCCCATGGAGCAGAAAATCCTGACTCTATTATGTAACAAACTTACAACCCGAGTATAACTTCCTCGAAATCCTGACTCTACTCATTTAACAGTCTGAACGTACCATTGACTTTGGGATGTCATGTTGGGCCACTTTATTTCCAGCTCTAATTGATCTAGATGCCGGTTACCAACCGTCCGATCGGTGTGAAGTGAGGCGTGCCCAGTGGGCTATCTACAAATGACACGTCCTCCTCTTAAGCATGACTTTTCGCTGTTGAGGGACCTTTTTCAAACACGGGTGTTCCGTCCCATGCTTCTCTTTGATGGCTTGGCCGGTCCTGTTGGGAGCGCCGCTTCGGTGATACCAGGTAAACACCGACTTCGGGGAGGCCACGACAATGGGGCCCACCTTTATGTGTTTTGTGTATATCCATGCTGCCCATCCGTTTTTACAGCTCATTTTAAGGCATGGGCCAAATAATGAAGCTGATCCAAATCTCATGTGGACCACACCACCGGAAGTAGTGGTGTCCACCATTAAAACTTTTTATTGGCCACAAAGTTTTGGATCAAGCGATGTTTTTGTGCTTTTCCTTCATCCATGTCTGTGTGACCTTATCAACAGGTTGGATAGAAAATGAACATTATGATAGGCCCTAAAAGTTTTTAATGGTGAGCATTTAATCACCATTATTTCTTGAGTGTGGTCCATTTGAGATTTGAATCGATTTTATTTTTTGTATAACAGTTTAAAATGATCTTTAAAAAAAATGGACAGACGGCGTGGATATATAACACATATATCAACGTGGTCCCTACTGTCCCGGCCTTACTCAATCGCAACAGGACTTTCATACACGTATCAAACAAGCGTCTCAATCGGTTCGAGATA
Source organism: Magnolia sinica (assembly GCF_029962835.1). Classification (NCBI taxonomy): domain Eukaryota; kingdom Viridiplantae; phylum Streptophyta; class Magnoliopsida; order Magnoliales; family Magnoliaceae; genus Magnolia; species Magnolia sinica. Next base: position 129,989,925 of record NC_080575.1, on the reverse strand, counting down.
AGGCAATGAAACCGACGCAGATTGGCGGACGGCGTCGGACGGCGTAAGTCAATACCGTTTGGTGTACGGAGTATACTATGTTTGGCCGTCTTTTTCTCCCCATGTGTGTGAGCCCAATACGAAAGCATCTCCAAAGCTCAAGTGGCCTAAAGCAGAATAACCACTGGGAATACTGACGTCCACTGTTGAAAACTTCCTAAGCTTACGGTGATATTTATTTATCATCCGACCTGCCTATAACTTCACAGATCTCAACTTGGTCTAAAACTTTTGTGCCCTCGTGATATTTTCAATGGCAGGCGTCCAATTAATAATGTTTATTACGGTGTGATTCACTAAACTCTGTGGGGCCCACCATCATTTATGCAATTTATCCACTCCATCCATCCATTTTATCAAATAATTTTAGTTCGTTAAAAGGAGCACACCACTAGAAAAAGTGTTAATTAAATATCTACTGTTGAAAAGTTCTTGGTGGCTAAGGAAGTAATTTTAAATCAAGTTGGTAATTGTGTTTTCGCTTCATCCATGTCTGTGTGATCTTATCAACAGGTTGGTTGACAAATAAACATCAGTGGAGGCATTGTAAAGGTTTCAATGGTGAAAGTTAATACTTTCATGATATTTTATGGTATGGTCCACTTGAGTTTTGTATATGCTTCAATTTTGAGTTCAACTCCTAATATGATATGAAAAAATGGATGACCAATATGGATAAATAACATGCGTTCACATTGGGCCCAATAGAATTTACTCAATACAATATGAGCATACTAAGTAACTCAATACTCTAAAATTTGATGACAAAATGTTCCAACGGCATGGATAAGACATATACGGTGGGCACTATTAAGCTTACTCTTTACACTATACTCAATCACCAGGCCGAGTGACACCGGTGGTATCCACATTAGCATCAACTAATGCTGGAAAATCTTTCTAGCCCCTCTATACGCTTTGTACATTCATTTTTGTGATATCATATAGGAGAATCAGCCGAAGAATGAGACAAATCTAAATTTAAAGTACATCACACCATAGGATTAAAACCTCCTAGAGGACTTAAGAAAGATTTTGGATCCAAGTTGATAGTTGTTATTATTTTTATTTTTTTTTTCCTTTTCACTCATATCTCTATGACCTAATTAACCGGTTGGATATGGCAAATAAACATTTTAATAAGCCTTGGGAAGTTTCTAATGGTGAGCATTCCAATCACCACAGTTTTCAACAGTGTAATCTACCAGATATTTAGATTTGTTTTGTTTGTTTTGTTTTTCCTGGGTTGATACTAATATAATATTGAAAAATGAAGAAAAAATTAGCATGGCAGACGCTTCCCTTTTATGCCTTTTATTTTCACCGCCGAATACTTAGGTTATGAAAGTACATTTTTAAGGTACGCAAAGATGATTTTGGAGAAAAATATCTCATAATTTTAGGCTAGAGTAGTTGAAAATAGTAAGGGTATTTTCATCATCAAGGGTTTGTCTGTGCGGGTAAAGGTGTAAGGCTATTTCCATCATTGTAGGTTTGTCTGAACGGATAAAGGCCTTGTCTGGTAAATAGGTTTTGTTTTGGTCGAATAAATAAAAGACGGAGGGCCGGTCGCATATATAATAAAAAGGTTCTGAGATGGTATTGGCGATCCACGTCCAATCCAACCCGTCCAAATTGCGGGGTCATTATGGATCGGTTTTAGCCTCCCAGTCTCATTGAATGGATGGATGCTAACTTCGCTAGTTGTGGCCATAAAATGGACAGTCAAATTGAAAAACGACCAAATTCCCAACTTCAACAAAGACCATCTACTAGTCAGAGGTTAAGGATCCAGTTAATCCGGTTGGAGGGTAAGACCAGAAATCCAGTGGGCCCACAATTCTGATGGCTTCGATTGATGCACATGTAGTCCCACATGGAAAATGGCTGTTGCATGCCCATGGATTTTCATACTCTACCGGGCTATCGATGTCTTTTCCGACTCAAATGATGGGCACGTGTCACCTCTGCTAAGCAGAGAAACAGGCGGCTATGATTAGTGGGAGTTTCAAACTGTTAGCTCAACTACCACATTACAGGTGTAAAATCGTATACGTCTCACGCGCACGACTCTTACCGTACTCGTCCATCGTTCTCCTTTCACTGGCAGCCTATATACTAGTGCTGAAACCAAAGCCAAATGCCTCATGCTTTTAAGCTCTGTAAACTGAATTTCATATCTCATCCATGTTCATGGCTGCTTCTTGCTTGGTCCTGTTCTTCACGTTTCTTGTGCAGCTGGTGGACCGCCGGACTTGTCTTGCAGCGGGCCGGATTCCAATCGGTTCCAAACTGTCAGCCACTGAAAACCAGTCATGGGTCTCTGACAACGGAACCTTTGCTTTTGGATTTGCTTCCATGGATGCCCCCAATGAATTGCAACTAGCAATTTGGTACGCCGGACTTCCTGGAGATCAAACTATAGTTTGGTCTCCTAATAGGTAATTAACCAATTTTGAGGCTAGTAATTCAATGGTTAAGATTGCTCGTTGAGTGCAACTTATTGAGCTATGTGGAAAATGGTGCCAGCTTATATATTGGTAGCTTGGAATGTGCGGATCGATCCCAAAGATTCAAATAATGGGCCCCTTCATCCAATCTAACTTTTTAAAATCTTTATTTTATGTAAGTTGGTTAACCATTTTCTTCTTATACAACATGCATCTTATGACCACCAACTGATCAATATACAAGTGGTGACTGTAAGTTTTAGTACAGACTCGATGCAAAACTGGGTACAATTCAGACCATCTAAATTGATGAATGCTTTTGTAAGACTTGTGGATGGGTGCTACCTTGGGCTATCTATGGGCCAAGCTGGCATGTCGGGCTCTCGGGCTTGGCCAGTTTCAGCCTGGATTTGGCAGCTTGTGTGGTCGAGGTGTGGGGCGTAAGCCTTAAAGTGAAGCCCATTTATTAATAAAGAGAGCTGGAGTTGTGTATAAAAGCCTGTCAGCTTAGCCCTAATCTAGCTCAATCTAGCTCATTTATAGCTTCTAATGGTATATTTAAAAATTTTATTTCTTCTTTTTTCCATATAAAATATCAAATGACTAGTTCATATTATATCATTTATTAATAGCAATTAATACTCTTACATATTATTTCAATTTAAATAGCAATTAATATTTTTCTAGAAGACTTTCAATTTTAAAGATGGTAAATAAGTTTTGAGTTTAGGGTTGAACTGAACTAAGTCATTTATTAACTGATAAGGCGCCAATCCATTCTAGCCCTTGATGGGACTGCAGAAAGCTTGGGCTTCTGAAGGTTAGATTGGATTGACTTTGGCCCAATCCAAACTCAGCCGGTTTTTTTCTTGTTTTTTTTACACACGCACACACACACGCTTACACACGCACGCCGTGGGATTTCACCGCTGGTGGGTACTCGAACCCTTGACCCGGTGTTGAAACTCAGCCGGTTGACAAACCTAGCGCTACCATTTAGGAAATCCGACCAAAGTTACACTAATTCCAGTAAGCAATAGCCATTTTAAGTCCTTAATTCGCTCACGGATTCCTTCGCATCTCCAATGTATGCAGAGATTCCCCCGTCGGAAGGAATGCGACCCTGGAACTCGATAGTACTGGAAATCTTGCACTTATCGACCGGAATTCCCTCATATGGACGTCAAACACCTCCGGTCAGGGAGTTGAAGCAGCTGTGATGTTAGATTCCGGCAGCTTCATCCTCTACAACAGCACCCTTCACGTGGTCTGGCAGAGCTTCTCTCACCCGTCTGACACACTCTTGCCAGGCCAACCCTTAACAATCTCATCTGAACTCACCACTCCCAACTCTCGCAGCAGTTACTACAGTTTAAAGATGCTCCAGCAGACTACCTCCCTTAGCCTGGCACTCACATACAACTTGCCGACATCTGACACCAACTCGCCAGAATCTTACTCCAACTATTCTTACTGGTCTAGCCCAGAGATCTCAAATGCGACGGGTGAGGTCACCGCACATTTAGATGGAGCCGGCAACTTTGGAATTGTATATGGCAGGGATCCTGCCGGGACGGTGTATGTGTATAAGAACGACGGCAGCAGCATGGGTGCATCGAGTGGAAATCGGACGGTTCTTCGACGACTCACGATCGAGACGAATGGGAATTTACGCCTCTATAGATGGGATTATGATGTCAATGGGTCTAGCCAATGGGTTGTGGACTGGGCTGCGGTGTCGAACCCGTGTTCTGTCGCGGGAATCTGTGGCAATGGGATATGTAATTTGAACGGAAGTAAGACCAATTCCAGCTGTAGTTGCCCACCGGGGGCCTCCCTAGTGGGTCCTGGCAGTGTTGGGTGTTTTTCGAATTTATCCCCTCCGTTGGAGAGTTGTGACACTCAAAGGTCTGGATTCAAGATGGCGACGGTCCCTGCGACCAACTATTACTTCTCAGAAGATTCAATCATCATGAATTACAGCGACATCCAAACAAGCTCCAAGTGCGCAGAATCTTGCCTTTTGGATTGTGATTGCATTGCATCAGTTTACGGGCTGTCGGAAGAGATGACGTACTGTTGGATTCTGAGGAGTATGGTGTTTGGGGGATCAGAGGATCCAAGCTCAACCTTTTTTGTGAAGGTTGGAGTCAACAGCTCAAGCACGGCGCCTGGAGGTGGGAATCGAAGGTACGGCCCGCCATCGCCATCAGGAGAATCTGAATCCCACCATGAAAAGGTCCTGGTTATCCCCATTGTTCTCTGCATGTTTGTTATCATTGGCTTCCTCTGCTTCTTGTTATATCGCATTGTCAACAAGAGGAGATTGCAGCAAAATGCCATCAATGGCAATCTGACAGTGCCTGGAGCGCCCAGGAATTTCAGTTTTCGTGATCTGCAGATTGCAACCAGTAATTTCTCTCAGATGCTTGGATCTGGTAAGACAATATCTAAACCCCCAAGGATTGATGGAAGGTTTCTAAACAATCCATGTTCGAAATTCCCAACCTGACTTGGAAATTGGTCTTTCAATTTCTGAAAAACAGATAAATAATTTATCAATTAACAGGCTCTTCGGTGTATGATTGTAGGCGGTTTTGGAAGAGTTTACAAGGGAAGTCTTGGAGATGGGACATTGGTTGCAGTGAAGAAACTAGAAAGGGTCTTACCTCATGGTGAGAAGGAATTCATAACAGAAGTAACTACCATTGGGTCCATGCATCATATGAACTTGGTCCGTCTGTGCGGCTTCTGCTCCATGGGTTCCCATCGGTATGTACTTTTCTCATCTTCACCATTAGTTCTATTTTCGATCATCTTGTATTTCCACACCATAGGATGCCATACTTGTGTGAGTTTGTAATTTCAATACCCATGCAGGTGATTCCATTATTAGTTACAAAGAGCCCTAAATTGAAATTTAGCTGAATGTGTTGGTAAGGTGACTGTGTTTGGAACTCATCATGCGATTTGGGCAGCATGGAAAATACAGCCGGATTTTCAATGCCTGAAATACATTATGCTAAAACCCACATCTTTAGGCACTTCACGAATCTCATGTTACTCTTTTTTTTTTTTCTTTTTTTTGTGGGGGGGGTTAGCTTGTTAGTACACACACACACACCATGTTAGCCACCCCCGCTAGGGATCGATACAAAGACCTCAAGTGTTGAAACGAGGTATCTACAGTCAGTCTGCCAGTTGAGCTATGGATCTGGGTGTGAATCTCATGTTACCTGAGGTCAATGTAATGATAGAAAAGAGATTAAGATTATCATTTAGTGCCTGTTTAAGTGCCACTTTAAAATGAGTTCATCTCATTTTAGTTAATTGCAGTTATGTATTAGATATCATATTTCTTTCTTTCTTTTCTTTTTTTTCTTTTTGTTAAGGATTACAAATAATCTCGGTAGCCAACAATCATGATCTCTAATCCATAATCAGGCTTAAATAAAATGAGATAAACTCATTTTAAAGTGGCACCCAAACAGGCACTAAAAGCCACTACGTGTTTTGCTCATATACCATTTTGAGCTGGTTTTGACAGAGAACACAAGTAATAGGCTTCCTAAAGGCTGATTGACCATTTCCCAAACGCACTGAAATTTTATAAGCCATCCACTGGTGTTGGAACAATTGGAAATTATATTTCCAGCGAATTCCAAGCTGGGCATTTTAATACATCAAAACTCGATTAAGAAAAAAAATATTTACTGTACAAACTGTTTCTAATTTTTATTCATTGACAGGCTCTTAGTGTACGAGTTTATGAGTAATGGGTCTTTGGACAAATGGATATTTCCTTCACAGAACAACCGTGACAGGCTACTGGACTGGAAGACCCGTTTCCAAATTGCGATTGGAACTGCACAAGGTATAGCATATTTCCATGAGCAATGCCGGAATCGGATCATACACTGCGACATCAAGCCGGAGAATATCCTACTTGACGAGAACTTCTGTCCGAAAGTATCAGATTTTGGACTGGCAAAGTTGATGGGCAGAGAGCACTCTCAGGTTGTAACCATGATTAGAGGCACTAGAGGCTACTTGGCCCCTGAGTGGGTCAGTAATAGGCCCATCACCGTTAAAGCTGATGTCTACAGTTATGGAATGCTGCTTCTAGAGATCATTGGAGGCCGTAGAAATGTTGACATGTCATTAGAATCAGAGGATTTCTTCTTCCCCGGGTGGGCATTCAAGGTATTCTTCTTTAAAATGCCCCTGTTGGGCATTCGTCATCCATCAAATTTGATCCTCTCTCTCTCTCTCTCTCTCTCTCTCTCTCTCTCTCTCTCTCTCTCTCTCTCTCTCTCTCTCTCCTATTCCCATAGCCTCTATGATACTAACCATAGGAAAATTGCTCTCTTCAGGAGATGACGATTGGGAGACCAACGAAAGTTGCTGATAAGAGGCTGAAAGGAAAGGTGGAACAAGAAGAGTTGGTGATGGCTATGAATGTTGCCTTCTGGTGCATCCAGGAAGAGATTAGCATGAGGCCCTCAATGGGAGAAGTGGTGAAGATGCTGGAAGGATCACTTGAGGTTGAACCACCACCCATGCCTCAGTCTGTCTTGGAATTGGTTGAGGAAGGCCTAGATAATGTATACAAGGCCATGAAGAGGGAGTTCAATAACAATAGCTCCTTCACGATCAATAGCCGTCACCAACATAGCTCCTTCACAATCAATACCCAACCATCATCACATGCTACATGTAGTTATTCCACCATGTCACCCAGATAACAATGTGGGATCACTTGCCGACTCGATAGGCAACTTTGAGATGTCTGATGCATGTGAGCAGGGAAGGATAATTTCAGACCTACCAATTCCAGGCTCAACCATTCAAACGAGTTTATCTAACTAGTTAAATTATAGGAACTCTATCTTAAGTAGGCTTTAAATGATAGATTTTCCTTGAGGAGAAGGGACAGTTCGAAATGCTTAACAACTAAATGAGTGCAACAGTAATTAGAACCAAGCTCTAAACCATTATCTTAATCACTGTTTGGAACAGGAAGCAAATTACAGTTGCACCTTATAGGGGAGTTATTTTATACTCTGCCCATATTTGATATGCAGGCACTCAGAAAATGCAACACGCAGCCTATATTAACTCAAATTAACCAACTAAATTGTTGAACGCACTGTTGATAAGTCACAATCCAGAATCAAATTTGTTGGAAAACTCTAACCTCTATTTGTGGACACTTTTTAACTAAAATAGGACCATTGGACATTCTTCCAATAAATGATCACCAATACAATAGTCAGGTAATCAAATAAGCGTAACTTTTAGTTCACGATCATCCAAACTAGACCAACAATTTGGAGAGTTTAATTTGAAATAAGTGTATGCCCAATCGCATACACAATATCTAAGTAATTTCCAAGTTCCTGCATATCCATCACACATTTAAAGCATCAAATTTTTTCTCATTTTTATATCCTGCAACTTATGTAATTGATGAGGTTTAGAATTTTAATTAAATGGGTTAAAATAGAGTTACCATAACAACATATCCTTCTGTCAAGGGGAGAGACATCACCTGTGGAAATTTAAAATTCGCTATGGCTGCAGGAAGTAAACTGCAAAAGAGTTTGAAATGGACCTGTTCGAAATTTGTGTAGTAAGCCCCCAATGAATTAGGGAAGCATGGACTGGAGAAGTGCATTAAATCAGCTCAAGATGACAAATGAGCTTAATGCGGCAAAGAGCCAAATTGATGGTCCATCTTGTGGTCTGCTAATGATTAGCATTGCTGCAAACGTATCCCATATTGATGTAGAGCGGGTTGCAGACACTTTCATGGCAAAGATGGACCAGAGAAGGCCTGATCAGAGGCGAAACAATCCGGACCATCAGAACCTTAAAACAGTCGTATCTCGCAAACCGGGATGAGTTTTTCGACATATCATATATGATTTTGGGGTAGGAGAAGCTACTTTAGCCAACCGACTCTCTATGCCAAGTTGCCCACGCCAGATTTGCAAGATTTAATCAGATCGACGGTCAAAAGTCTAATTTATTTTCATTTTTACTATATATAATAAGTTTTAATTTGAGTATAACTTTTGGTCCTTTGAGTTGTAGAAGCCATGCCCAGCATGAAAAGGGCTTAGAAAAATTAGGAGAATAACATGGTTGGGCCAAATTGGACACTTATTATTTTTGGGCAAAAACCATGAAGTCTAATCGGAATGGAGGTCGTGTATAAATAGTAAGTCACATTTTTAGGGTTTTTAGTCTAAAACTCTGTCCTAGGTTAGAGCCCATGGTTTAAATGATTATAATTTATTTTTTTCAATCAGTTTATTTCAAATTTATTAGACATTTTTCTACATTTATCCCTCGTGGATTCAAGGATGCTCTATGAGGAATCCAAAGAGCTCCATGGATTCGAAGTAGATATCCCCCAAGGAAGACGGTTATAAACCTCATCACGTCCCTTCACTACGTCACATATTAGATAATCCTAGCCATCCTACTATTGGCCTGCAATTAGAGGATTGAGAAAGAAGTACAAATAATGGTTTGTGCAACATCAAAAAAAAAATTTACATTGATGTGGGTGGTCATGATTTTTTATTTATTTAGAAATTGTTGGGCATCCCTCAGTTGACCCCAAAAGATGGATGTTTAAAATCACCAGAAGATGGGTCCTCTTGAAATGCCCACAACTAGATCCTAGCAATGTATCTGAATGGTCCAGTTAACCTGAGTTCTCATATGGTAGTGCAACACTAAAACAATCGACGAAGCGGTGTAAAAAAAACTTATGTTTGGGGTAGGTTGGGCTAGTGTTCCTAAAGGCCTAGAAGTATCATATGAAACCAGTACCTTATTGCCAAATATGCATCAATAGAATATGAGACGGTCATCGTCCGTCGTAAAAAAGGAATGGTAATGAAGAACTGCACACCTATTTAATGGTAAATGGCCATTGTGGCGGGGTTTAGAAACGGACTAAATCCGTTGCTAAAATGCGATTTGCGACCAGTTTGGTCCGTCGCAAATTCAGATTTTGCGACGGATCTTGTTCCATCAGTAGTGCCCAAAAAACAGTTGAAAACCTTTCGCGACGGCTTTATTTGCTTTTGCGACAGTTCATGGACCGTCGTAAATAATTTTTTATTTGTAGAATTTCGTCCAATATTGTGCTTCATTGCGGTCTGAGAAGTGTTTTTTAATAGAATTTCAATGGTTTAATTATAATTATTTGTATCTAAGATTGTTTGTGTATTAATTGATTGAATGCATCAATTTAATTTTATTTATTCTTTTTATATCAATTGAGTGGAAATCATTAATGATTTTTTCTTTAAAAAATGATATTTAAATGCTTTGCAATTTCACATGAAAAATTAGAGATTGTGATTGTAGGAAATGAAGTTCGTAGAAAATTGAGATTTAAAAAAATCAAGATTTTGTTAAATAATTGACATTTTGAAAAAGAAAATTGAGAAGTTTAAAAAAAATTAGGATTTCGAAAAAAATAGTAGAGTAAGTTTAATAAAATAATTAACAACGTTTGATAAAAATTGTGATTCAATAAATTTCTAGATTTTGAAAAAAAAAACAAGAAGAAATTTGTATAAAGTTGATAATTTTGAGAAAAAAAAAATAGATTTCAAAATCAAAATGATATTTTGAAAAGAAAATTGCAAACATTAAAAAAAAAAAGTGTAAAATTTGAGAACTTTGATAAACAAAATATATTTTAAAAAAGAAATTGAGATTTTGTATTTTGAAAAAAATTTAAAATTTCGATTAGAAATAAGTTTTTAAAAAAAAAAAAACATTTTAAAAAAGAAAATGGAGAAGTTTGAAAGAATAAAAATTTTAAAGAAAAATTGAGATTTTGATAGAATTTGACATTTTGAAAAGGAATTTTGAGAAGTTCAAAAAATTGTGATTTTGAAAAAAGTAATATTGAAAATGTTTGAGAAAAATTGAGATATTGAAAAAAAAAATAGTGATTTAATAAACACCGAGATTTCGACCGAAAAAATTGTAATTTTAAAAAGAAAATTGAAAAGTTGAAAACAAAATGGTGCTTTTGAAAAAAAATAAAATTGGTAACTTGAAATTTTTGAGAAGTTTGAATAAATTGTTGAGTTTTGGAAAAAAATGAGATTTTGAAAAATAAAATTCAGAATTTGTATTTTGAAAAAAAAAAGAAAAAAAAAAGGAGAAAAGTTTGATAACAAAAATGAGATTTTGTTAAAAAAAAAATTGAAAAGAAAATTAAGAGTAAAAAAATGGACATTTTGACAAAAAATTGACATTTTGAAAAAGGAAATTTAGTTAAAATTTTTTATAATGATTAAAAAACACTTAGATTTTGACAAATTTTTAACAATTTGAAAAGGAAAATTGATTAGTTGAAAAAAAAAATTTTGATTTTGAAAAAAAGTTCAAAAGTTCGGAAAAAAAAAAAAAGACTTCGAGAAAATTTGAGATTTTAAAAAAATGAGGTTATGAAAAAAAAAATTTTAATTGTGATTTTGAAAAACAAAGTTATGAAGTTTATAAAAAAAAAAAAAAACTAATGTTTTGAGAAAAACTGATATTTTGAAAAGAAATGAGATTTAAATAAAAAAAAAAATGGAGATGTTGAATAATTGATATTATAACCCAAGTATATTAGAAGTGTAATTGCAAGAATATCGTATAATGATGAGATTGATCTAATTCTTTGATCAGCCTATCTTAAAGTTGATTTCAATGGTTAGATATGTTTGGAATGTGCAAAGTAGGATAGAGAACAAAATTCAGCCCAATCTAACACGAAATGAATCTAATCCATTCAAAACATTTTTTAAATGTGTATGATTAGTTTGTCTAGATATAAATGGATTTTATGAACAGATGAATGGGATTGATATTCATAAAATACACCAATTTGGCTCACACGGTTATTTATCATTATTTTTTTTAGTATAGCCCACTTGTGATTTGGAGCTTCACAATTTTTGGGATCACTTCCTTAAATAGTATGGTAAAACATGGACGGTATGGATTTACAAAAAATAAATAATACTTCAAGGTGGGCCCTATACGAATACGTATGGATAAAAAAATGTAACAAAGATCTACAACCAAAACTGTTAGATGCGGCCACTAGGTTCAAGTTGATCCAAGGAATCTGCACCTCAAATGCAAATGGGCCTCAAAATCGCCTTAGCCATGGGATTGTCGGACCCACTCATTGACAAACCGTGGAAATCAATCATGGTTATTTTCGTCTTCTATGCTAACCCTTCTTCCGTTAACAAAGTTTTCATGTCCTATTCTATAAATTCGAAGTTTGTTAGCCGCATGATATGGGGCGAGTTGAAGTCCGCATGTAAGTGTTTCAGTTCTCGTGGTGGTTTTGTTTCTCAGATAAATAGAATATGTAAATTCGCAAGTAAAGGATGAATGACTTGTTCTAAATAAGCATGTGCATGTGGTTTTAAATGCCGGTAGTTTACTCTTTCGCTTATTTGGCTTATGGATAAAAACATGGGTTGTGGTTGAGCTTCATGTGCTAGGTGGTTGTGGAAAAAATGTTGCGGCTGTAAGCCAAATGGGCTTAAAAGAAAATATGCTCACACTTTTCTATTTCAAAATGAATATAAGGGAAGACCTTTAAATGTTTTCTTAATTTGAGGAATTTTAGATGCCATGTGCCATTGCATTGTATTGGTTCTCAAGTCCTCTGGTAATTAAAGAATTACTTGAATTTAATTTAGATGGCTATTATTTGCAATAGATTCAAAAACAAACAAATATAATGATGCTTTTTTAATATTTGCACAAATTTTAGAGACGGACCAAATCCGTCGCTAATTTCTGAACAAGAAAATTGACCTCCTAAGAGCAACGACGGACCGTATCCGTCGCTAAAATTTACAATGACGAATAATCCAGGTTTTATTTTTGCGACGCCGCAAAGAGCGACGGATCAAGTCCGTCGTGAATCTTATTTTGCGACAGACCTCGTCCGTCGCAAATTCTCAATTTTGGCAGTCCCGCCCATGAAGATATACATACTATGGTGGTAAATGATGTGTTACATAGTACACTCATTTCAAATCTTGATCCATACTAGTCAAACAATGTCAAATTGCACACTTGTTTATCAGTCCTGTTTATTCTTGCATTACAAGGTAATTATGACTAATGGCAGTGGGTGAGGTTAGCCTACTGGTCACCTAGCTTAACTCTCTTTTGAGGCAGGTTCAATCCAAGTTAAATGGGTGGTGGGTCTGATGCATGCCAGAATTGGGGCCCATTTATGTGAACAGGTCAAGCTTTAGTTGAACCCTACCATAGCCAACCTACCCAATAAAAAATGAGTATAGAGGCACTCACATGAGGTATATATCCATAAATTGAGCTGGCTGGGTAAACCTTTGTCCCCATGTTGTAATCCTAAAATAATTTCAGCTGCACTGGGTTAGGCAAGGTGGATCTAGCTCATGTGTTGAATCTAATTACAATTTAGTCGAAGCTTCGATGAATTTCAAGTGGGGTTGAGCAGGGCGATAGGGTGATGCACACCAAAATTCTTAGCTTGTTTTTGGATTTGGGCCGACCCCAACCAATTGCCACCCATAGTTGAGGGGAGGGGTGAGGCCATGTCAGGCTTAGATATGAGGCCCAAACCAACTTGAAATTTGTCAACCACAAGTCCTCTTAGTAAGAAAAAATGAATATCTCTGCTATACATCATGTGAGTAGGTTTTGGATATTTTTACTCCCATGTTTAAATTTCCTAGACATAAATTTGAACATGGTAAGATAGGAACTTTGAAAAGGCTGTTAGTATTTGCCAGGCACTTAGATTCACCCATAAAAACTAACGAACTCCCAAACTTGCACTAATTCTCTCTCCCTCTTCACCCCATTTATATCTTTCTTTTTCTCTCCCTCTTCCCCCATTTCTTTCTTTCCTCTCCCTGTGCATTACACATGCTACACTTCATAGTGCATATAAAACAATATACAAATGACAATGATATTGAAAAGTATAGATGGATGGGCCTATAGGATCTAACAGTATTTACATGATCTTAAAAATCTTAGCGCAAAGTTGAAGATAAATAACCCACACCCACCGATTCAACTAACTGCTATGGAAGTGAAAAGGAGCCGATCACCCATCTAATCTTATGATTAGGATGGCTACTAAATACATTAATTTATATTATTTAGAGGTAGCCAAATGAACAATTGATATTCTCTTATTTCACTTCTGGATTTTCTTCTTTAAGAAATTATTTGAATGTGTTGTTTTATTAAGAAAATGCCTTCTTTAATAAATTGGAAAAAAACCAAACTGTATAAGGCCCGTATCCTAGATCGTACCATTCCATAGGCTTCCGCGGTCCTCGTGGTCGAATTCTGGCAACCCGCAACATATATCCAACGTTTGCGCATGATCCTAAGCCGAGTCTTGCATATCGGAGTCGGCTCGACTTGAGACTTGTACCAATGCGACCGCACTATCGCCGCGGTTCCGATGCCGCATCTCGCGTGGTGAGGCGATACCCAGGCCAGGAGATGTGGGCCCGCGTTTAGTTCGAGAAAAACGCCGCGTGTTGCGAATTTCGAGAGAATCTCTATGACATATCCCATCAATCACATCAATCATAAGTCAAGTACATCCCATCACTCACCCTTACCTCTCCTTACCCAAAGTCAAAGCAACTTATGCTTAGCCTTCCCTTTCTTACCAACAAGTCAAGAGAGCTCATACCTTCCATCCCATCTCCCTTACATCTCCTCTCTATCTCATTTCTCATTTTCATTCCAAGAAAATTCCATGAGAGCAACGTCCAAGCTTCCCAAAGAAACTAGGTGTGGCCCACCTTTCTACATCCCATCTCTACCATCCAAGCTTCATCTCGACCATTGAAATGCATTCCATGGAGCTCTAGGATGCATCGGTGGGAGAAGAAGTCCAAGAAGATCTTTAAGTAGGTGATCTACCCTCGATTTCCATTTGAGGGCCCACTTGCATGTGGGACCCATTTTGATGTATGTATTATAAAGAGAGGGGCCCGTAGTGGCGGGGTCCCTCCATCTCACCAATTCCTCTCTCTTTCTCTATCTCTTGCTTTTCCATCTAGTGGCCCACTTTGCTGCATGATATTATCCACGCCATCCATCATATGGACGATGGAGTGGAAACCCCACCTTGATGTTTGTGTTGCACATCAACCATCCATCCATTTATAGCTGGGACGGGCAGGAGCTTTAAGTAGCCACTGTGATGTATATGTTACATCCAAACCGTCCGTTCATGTGGGCCTAATATATTAGGTGTGCCCCTTTCATCCAGGCTGTCCAGCATCCCTGGACGCTGCCATTTTCACAGCTTCACACACACACACATACGTATATATATGTATATATAATGCATATATTATATATATACTATATAATATAATATATATTATATATTATATAGATGATGTGGTGGGCCACTGCTACACGGGACCCACCTTTATCATGATGTTTTTGGGCAGCCTCCTGCCACGTGTAGATATATGTAATATATAATATAATATTATATAATATATTATATATTAATAACATTATTGGTGGGCCACTATGCGAACAGCACCATGATGTATAGTTATATCTACACCGTCCAGTTGCTGGACGGTGTAGCAGGCATGTTATCCTAGCCGTCCATCCACATGCCGCACCTCATGCGCCCCACCTTGATGTATTGTTCAACCCATGCTGTCCATCCAAATCTCGTGTGGACCCAACATGATCTCATGCGTTAGATCAGCACCGTCCAGAGCGTCCAGACTCTGGACGGTGGCTTTTTTTTTTTTTTACATTTCATGTATGTATGTTATGTATATTATAATATAATATATTATATTATATCATATCATATCATATTATATTATATTATATATATACATGTATGCATATGCCATATGACACCAGTCAGATCAGTGGGACCCACTACTGGTGGGCGCATCCCATCCTGACCATCCAACTACTGGGCGTGCAGGGTACGGTCCCACCGTGATGCACATGTTGTATCCCTTCTGTCCATTCCACCCTATGAGTATTACTGTGATGTATGGGTTTTAGCCGCACCGTCCACATGGCTAGATGGTGGGTCCCACCCACTGATGTATGTATTGTATTCCACACCTTCCATCAATGTGGACTCCACCGTGATGTATTTATAATCTACACCGTTCGTCTGGACTGTGCCATGAGGGCCACTATGATGTATGGGTCATAACCACACCGTCCAGATGGCTAGATGATGGGACCCACTATTGATGTATTTATTCTATATCCACACTGTCTGTCAAGTGGACCACGATGCAAACAGTGGAGGTTTGAACGTCTACCATTGAAACCTTTTTTTGGGTCACAGGAGTTTTGGATCTATATGAAATTTGTTTTTCCTCCATATCCAGGCCTTTGTGACCTTACAAACAGGCTGGATGGGAAATAATACTATGGTGGGGCCCACTGGAATTTAATAGTGGAAATCATCATCACCACTGTTAGGTGTGGTAGGTCCAGATGATCTTTCGACTTGATATATTTAAGGGTCATGTGCAAGGCCCACTTGTTATGTATTTGTGGCCCATTTGGTAAAGCCCATTGTGATATATTTTCAGCCCATTTGAGGCCCACTTATGATGTATATTTGAGGCCCATGTGATAAGACCCACCTGCCTTGTATTTAAGGCCCATATGATAGGGCCAACCTGCTTGAATCTAAGGCTTCTGGGTAAGGCCCATTGTGATATGTATTGGGCCCATTAGTGCGACACATTGATGCAGCCCAATCGATGTATATGAAGCCCATTGGTGCGGCCCATGGACACGGTCCACTTGATGTATATGAGGCCCACTGGTGCGACCCACGTGATATGGCCGACTCGATATATATGAGGTCCGTTGCGATGTGTGATTTCTCCATAATGTATATAATGATTATTATGGCGGTACATGCCTTGAGACTAATGATGGTTTAATGTCCCCATTGATGGGCAATGATGGTTAAATGTCCACATTATGACCTCCCTTAGGCCATTTGTTATGCCGATTCCGTTTCTGATTATCAAGGCCGATTATCAAGGTCAATTCCGTTTTGTCGAGGCCGATTGTTGAGGCCTATTATGATTATTGAGGCCGATTCCGATTATTAAGGTCGATTATCGAGGCCGATTCCGATTGTCGAGGCCCAATGTAATGTATATGCGGTCCGTATTTGAGGCCCATTGTGATGTGTACTCATCCCGTGTTTAAGGCCCAATGTGATGTATATGAGGCCTATGTGATGAGGCCCATCATGGTGCATCTGAGGGCCAGGCAATGTAGCCCATTGTGATGTATATTAGGCCCATGTGAGAGGCTCATTGTGATGTGTATTAAGCTCTTGAGTAAGGCTCATGGTGTTGTATATTAGACCCTTGTATGAGGCTATGGGTCCACTGTATATTAGGCTCTATATGGGCCATTCCTTGGGGGTAATGTTGGTTAAATGTCCACATTATCGAGGCCAATTGATTGATGCCGGTTATTGATACCGATCATGAGTATGAGACAGCATAACATCATAATACATGCCCATACACATCATCTGCATGTTTATTCTGAGATGTGATTAACCATTGCATATATCATAGTACAGCTAGTTTATGAGACTCCCTAATAGGTGAAATTATCCCACATGAGCGCACAGTATGCGCATGATTGATGCATGATTGGACTACATGACTCATGCATCTTACATTGTATGATTGTGATTATTGTACGCCTTAGCGACATTAGGGCTGTGACCTCTACCGGCTTGACGTGGATGATTAGATGGGACACTGAAAATGTTTATGTTCGAGCACCTAAGCACTTTGGATGTCCATGGGTGAAAGTCCCTAAACCTCCGAGGCCAGGAGACGTCTCAATGTCTGGACCGAGTGGATACATAAGCGCCCAAGTGCCGAATACCAGGAGACCGTGTCTCCCACTGTATCATAGTCGGTTGGGAGGGAGTGTGGCCTTACCCGCCCAAGAGAATGTGGCATAACTAGGCTGAGTTTGATCAGCTCGTGAATGGGTCTGTTACCGACGTGCCAGGTAGATATTGGCTGACTACTAGCTTGGTGGATAGTGAGGTCTCTTCCACTTGCATGATCGCGCGTCAGTGGGCGGCGATTGTATGTGAAGTGTACTAGACCCTGGTGATGATCATAGAGATGTACAGTACTGATACATGAACTTATTGAGCAGGAGTTGCGTATTCATTCATTCATTCACTGTCTACTCGGGTTGTTGGTGCGCAACTAAATTGCTATGTGTACCTTCACAATGGCCATGATTTTGGTTGAGGCACTCGACTAACTTGAGGTCAAGAGTTTACTACATTGAGTTTGACTATCCAAATTTAGGTATTTAACTGGTTTGGATAGAAGTCCCTTGTAATGGATCTCGTAGCTTACGATACTATGTTCTACCATCCCGACTTTACACTGTAGCTTGGTCATTCCATTCACACCACATATTGCATATTGCATTACATTCTCAGCATATGACATTTCGGGATGCTATGTTTCTTCATTTATATGACCTACATAAGGTTGATGGTATTCATAGCTCTTCTGAATTGCATATTGTATTGTATCCTCGATATTTGATATCTGGTTCATTATGTTTCCGCATCACATAGCTGATTTACATTACTTTCTCAGTATATTACATTGGTTTGCTATGTCTTTTCATCATATATCCTAGATAAGGTTGATGATATTTTATGTACATATCAGTATTTTCGCTTACTCTGATATCGTATGATTCACGACTTTGTCAATATTTTTGCTTATTCCAATATTATATGATTTATGGTACTGTATTGCATACTTGTCACTTACCTTGCGCATACACTTTCACTATCCTCTAAGCTTTCTATAAGCTTATGCAAAATAGATGCGTGTAGGTGGCATTAGGTTACAGTAGCATTGAGCTTGGAGTGTGCAGCGGACTTTTGGAGCTTTGATTTTTAATATATGTATTCCCCTTTCAGCACTGTATTCAAAATTTTATATTAGTGGATATATAATGATGATGTTATTCTTATGATTTGGGTATACTTGTGGCTATACTTCTTATGAGATAAATGTACGTTGGAAGATCCTCATTATAAAATCCCAGGATCGGAAATCTGGTGCATGCGTGCTGAGAGCGGAAAATGAGATACTACGGAGGCTGTCGGCACCAGATTTGGCGATCAGGAATTTTATGAGCTTGGTTTCCGAGTTTGGGGTGTGACATTGTCTTTTCATAATTTTTTTTTTTTAATTTAAATTTAAATTTTGACAATGAAATTATAAAAGAAATTATCCAGCCGAAAATATTTCGAGGCATAATTGAGTGAGATCCACCCATTGGTAGATTGCCGAGAAGTCTAATAGATATATTATCATTATGGCTTGGAGAACCAATGACTTAGAAGGGAAGTAAACTTTCAATCCTTACTGGACCCATTGATGGCGACACCCAGACCCTTCACAATCAACTGCAAGATATGTGGTCCTGTTATATATAAAAAAAAATACGTACCATCTGCGTAGAGGAATGCTGATAGATCCACCTCCCACGAAAAATTGGTTCAGACAACCAAAATGGGGAGCGGTTTGGGTGGATCCCTGTGGGCCACTGTGATGTATGTAAGGTGGTCCTTACATTCACACCATCCATCTACTTTGATAGCTCATTTTAAGGTAGGTTCCAAAAAATATTTAAGCAGATTGAAATCTTAGGTGGACCATGTTACAAGAAACAATTGTGATTGAATTCTCACCATTAAAAACTCCATGGGGCCATCAGAATGTTTATTTTCCATCCAACCTGTTGATAATGTCAAAAAGACATGGATGCAGAGACTACACAAATATCAACAAGATCCAAAACTTTCGTAGCCCACAAGAAGTTTTTAATGGCCAATTACTCCTGTTTCTTGTATTATGGTCCACCTGAGATTTGGATCTGCTTAACTTTTGGGATCATGACTTAAAATGAGTTTTCAAAATGGATGGACAGCATGGATATAAGGCACATACATCAAGGCGAGCCGCACGGTAAGGGATCCCACCCACCTTAGTGGATCCATGGATCCACCGAAGCCACGCACCAAAATGGCTTTCTAATCATTCATCAGCTGCTGTGATGATCCCACATGACCCAATAATCTCTCTCTCTCTCTCTCTCCTTGAAAATGATAACATCTGGTCCCTTATTTGGGAGTGACCTAAAAATAGGTTGGTCTGGCCACGCCAATGAGTGGGCCAGTCTTATGTTTGAACATTTTCCCTGTTGGCATATACTGCATGCAGCAAAAGGATCTGGTGAGGATATGCCATTGCTTCAAGTGAATTGTCTCATGTGTAAGCATCGTTCTCCCTTTTAGAATCAGGATATTTGATCACTTTATCATTTCAAGGTGTTTGAGGGAGACTTTGATGCTGTTGCTGATGGGGGAGATAATCCATCATTTTTTATTGCAATTTTATATAAACCATTTTGTCCAAAAATGCCCAACCATCTACTGTTAATCCAGACCCTCCCACGGCTCGTAGTGGACCTTTGGAAGGTTTCAAGTCATTATCCCCACTGTTTCACTTAAGCTTTGGATTTACTTCTTTTTTGAGCTCATGCCTTAAATTGAGATGACAAAATGAATGGACATGATGGATGAAACAATACCTTATACTGGACTCCATAGACCGAGTCACCAGGCAATCTGCCTCCCCAAATTCATTACATATGTGCGGCTAGGATGATGCAATTACCATTATCAAGGGTTTTTGTACTTATTGGTGGTGAAATCCCGCTAGGGAGTGAGTGGGTGGGTTGTGTGTGGGCGTGTATTTTTTTTTTTTTTTTTAATAAAGGATAATGCAATTAGCATGATTTTTGGGCCCCGGGATATCTACAACGAGGGGCACATCTGAGATGCCCTTGACCGCTACTCAATTCACATGTAAGGATCATGCAGGATGCCTAGGTGGCGCTTACCATGGTATTTGTGAGAAATCCATCTTATCCATCCATTTGATCGACCCTTGTCAGGACATGAGCCCAAAAGTAAGGTAAATCCAAAACTCAAGTGGACTATCATTAAAAAAGAAAACACTTAGCATTGAAACCTTTTTAGGTTCAATATAATATTTATGTGCCATCAAATGGTTCATAAGGTCATTCCCACTGGGATGAACTTAAAAATTAAATAAATTAACCTAATTCAAAACTTTCATGGCCCCGTGAATGTTTTAATGTGGGCATTCAATCTCCAAAGTGGGGCCCACTTTAAGTTGTGGATCTGCCTCATTTTTAGGCTCATGCCCTAATATGAGCGGGCAAAACAGATGTCCACCATGACGGGTCTACCTAAGTTCAGTTGCGCAGCGTTTGATGATGCATGAATGCGGTACAAATGGGACCCACAGACGCACCCTTTTTACCTCCTTGCACACGTGGAATAAAACAATCCACCACCAAAGATATGCACAAGTGAGGCTCGTGGTTCACGTTAAAATAATTGGTCAGTGGTCCCCTCGTAGATGGAACGGTTCAAGATATCAATCCGACGTGTATAAATATCAATCCTTTTAAATCTGACGTGGCCTTCAGATGCGACGTTAGCGGTGCCTTACCCTATCCATCTCCGACGAATAATTGTATCCTTGATCCGAGGACAGCAGTATGCCCGATTTTTCAATCTCTACAAAGTAAGGTTCAGGGTTCAGTGATCCAGACCGTTTGTCATTTGGACTCACCGCGATGGACTATGCTGAAAATCTCGTCAATAGAACAACCCTGGCCTTTCATTTTTGTGTCCTAAAATGACCGTTAAAGAAGAGAAGTACATCAACGGTCCATATTCAATTTTAAAAAGTCCCATGATTAGTGGCTATGATCTTAAAATTTGGGAGATTCTCGGGGACGAATCCATCCACCGTGACACCAAACAGACCAATGGTCAGATTAGTAAAACTTGGGCTCCACTTATCCGAACTTAAAACCCGAGTATAATGTATGTACACGGATCGAGGATCTTATTCCTACTATCGCCATCAAAACCGTGTAATAAAATTGGTAAATGCCTCGTTTCATTTTCCATTTCCCATTTTCCCATTTCCGCAATGGAAACCATACGAAATCCCCTATCCGAAATCCGTCTTCTCTTTTCGTGATCCGTTACGTTTCGGTATCGGATGGCGTTTCCTATCTTCTTCCCCGAAATCGCCTTCGTTACGGGAGCTAGTCGTATCGGACTGTCTTCCAATCGCAACTGCAAAATCATCCCCAAAAACAGCAGCAGATGCGGAGAAACCAGGTCTCGATTGAGCGTCACGGATCTCGAGGTTAGGGTTTCGGGTTCCGTACGAGATGCGAGTATTTGTCGGCATTTCTCTGCTCCGGCACGGCCCAGCTCTCCTTCTCCTTCAAAACATAAGGCTGGAGGCGGCAACGACGATAAGCAGAACTACTACATGAATACGGGATATGCTATCCGTACTCTGCGAGAGGAGTTCCCAGAGCTCTTCTACAGGGAGCTCAGTTTTGATATCTACAGGTCCGTTACAATACGATGATCTGCTTGTCTTTGCCATTGCAGTAGAGAATTTCAGTTATCGTTATTTATTATTATTATTATTTTAATTTCAATTATGTCAATGATTAGCGGTAATCTTTGTCAGCTTGGTTCTTGTTTGGATTATTTTAGGTTTATTTTTCATTCTCATGCTGATGAGGAATTGAAGTGTTTGGACATGCTATTAAATTGAATTGCAATATGTAGTCGAATAAAGTGGGATAATGAAATCGTACTCTTCCTTCCACATCATTCATATTGAGAGTGTGGAGTACAAACTGCAAATACATTAATTTCAAGTTATTGATAAACAACCTAACGGCATTTTTTTAAAATTTTTTTGTCATTTCATCCTTATTAAATTGAACATTTGCAATTCAATCCATTCATGCTCCCAAAACAAACAAAAAATTAATTATTTTGGCCTTCTCAACTTAACTCATTGAGCTTGGGATTTCTGTTTGATAACCTTTTTTCCTCTCTCTCTCTCTCTCTCTCTCTCTCTCTCTCTCTCTCTCTCTCTCTTCGTTGAATGGAAGTTAGAAACTCTTGTTATTGAATTTAATGAGATAAAAAATTTAAAAATTCATATGGAGGGAGACATTTCATTACTGTTTGCTTTTAGTGATATTGCTTACAACTTAAGCAAATAAAATGTGCACTGATCCAGTTAGAGATGACAGTTCCATGTTTGCTTATGATTCTATAGCTGTGCAGACCATAACACAATGGAAAAGAGAGGAACACACTGACGAGTAGGAAAGTCCACATTGCATTGCTTTTGTTTTTCAAGGTGCCAATTGACCTAGAGTTGGGCTCCATAAATCCTGCACCTGTTAAGCAAGTTCCACAAGCAACCAGAGCACTCTTGCCATGCCATCATCACTGTAAAACCAGGTTCCCGAGGGTCCTGATCTATTCTCTCCTTGAACTATCAATTTTTTTTTTTGAAGAAGAAGAAATAGCAGCTTCTATTAAGAGAAGAAATGATGCAGGATGAATGTTTTCTAGGCTAAGATGCTAGATGAGACCAAATTTCAGCATACTACAATTAAATCAAGCATTCTACCACAAAACAAAAAATTCAGATTTAACTAGCTTGGTTTCAATCAAAATTATCATCCCACAATGTTCATTCAAAATAAAATTAGGAAAGAAGGTCCCAACAAGATTTGGGAATCCCATTTTAGCATAGGATCGTTTCAACATTCAAATGGATTTGTGATTTAGAGTTTCGGAATCAATTTGGGGATTAGGGAACCAAAATAG
The DNA here is from genome assembly GCF_029962835.1 of Magnolia sinica. Taxonomy (NCBI): domain Eukaryota; kingdom Viridiplantae; phylum Streptophyta; class Magnoliopsida; order Magnoliales; family Magnoliaceae; genus Magnolia; species Magnolia sinica. Next base: position 129,966,540 of record NC_080575.1, on the reverse strand, counting down.
GAAAATTAGGGTTATGATTTGTCAATAAACTACAAAGGTTTGTAAGATAACCTCCCCCTTGAGAAGACACAGCAAAAATAGTTGAAACAAATGCTTCTGATGTAGGATATGTGGAATACTAAAACAGAAAATAAACAACTCGTATAATTGATCAAATGAAGAAAGCTTGAAGAAAGCTCCTTCCATGGAGTAGAGAAATGGAAAGGGAGTGGATACTGGTGACTGAGAAGAAAGCTCCTCGCTCTTCCCGTGGAAGCAAGGAGCGGGATTTGTCAAAGTACCCTACTTTGTTCGTTAAGGGATTTTTGGAGGGATGGGTTCCAATCAACTTTTCCAGGGTCTTTGGAAGAGCGGGAACAGTAATGGAGGTGATAAGGTGATAAGGCCGAGAAGCCCAAACAATGGCAACTACAGAGAGTTCGCTTTGGTTAGAATGTGCTCGGAAGAGGAGTTAGGTAGGGCTATCCTACTCCTCCATGGAGAAAGCTTTGGGGGTAGAAAGATGGTGGTGCAGAAAGCCAGATTTGGGCCAGAGCTGAATCGTAGAAAAGGATTTCCAGTTGATCGGAAAAAGCCTACATTGGTAGTGCAGACATCGAATATCGCCAAGAGACAACATCATCAACAACCTCAACCATATAAAGAAGCCCTATTACATTCCAAAAGGATCAACATTGTTGGAGATATAATTAGCCAGATAGAAGGTTCAAATCGGGAATAGGAATCGTCTAAGCTCCCGGAGAAAAATGTGGCCTATATTAATTGAGAAATGATAGTTCGATCGTCGGCAGATCTCAGAGATATGGTGGTGGTCATCACCAAAGATGGAGCTACGATCGATCAGGTCACAAATTGGGTTGATGAAACGTGCAGGATTCCAGCGGATAAGTTATCTATTAGGCCAATCGGAGCTAACATCCTATGGATCAGATTACAATCCGATGTTAATCCAGATCTTCTGATCATGGCTAGAGCCCGACACAAGGATGGTCCTATTTATGAAGTTCAGTCATGGAAAGAGTTTTCCGCTTTCGGGGACGAAGAGGTCTGGATACTCATATGGTTGGTTCCATTAGAGCTATGGCATGAAGATTTTTTCCGAACAGCGGCATCGCGTCTAGGCAATCTCATCGAACTGGACCCAAAAACAATCCGAGGAGAAGAAATGGGTGTCATCAGGGCAAGGGTTAGCAGAAAAAAGGGTGATCCCCTCCCGCCATATGTTCAGGTTAAAGCCGAAGGAAAAGTTCTGTATCTGCCAATACAACAGGAGATAAAAGGTCACCATACTGCCAGGTGGGGCGAGATCTGGAAGGCCAAATCCTCCCGTATGTAGTCGGCGAGATCTGGAAGGCTAGATCCTCCTGTATGCAGTCGGATTTCCAGGCGAGAGGAGCAGTGAATCCATACTCTTGCGCCGCACAATTCCCGCACACACATAGCACTCCTTTCTCCGCAGGAGCACTGAGCTTAATTCTTGACACGTGTCGCATTCCCGATACAAGGCGTGTCGAAGAAGCTTCTTTGGAGTAGTTTCGTCAGAGGCCAGTTGTTTTAGCCGAAAGAAGAGACATTTCTCAATCCTAAGGAAAAATATCTCCCGATGCAGCTACAGGTATTGAGCATCGCGACGTCTCCTTTTATAGGTGTCACTGATCGAGATGAAAGCCCCAGATGGGGTCCCGACTGCAAGCTAGGCTCTCGTCTTTTGGACGAGCCTTTTCCTGATGATATTCCATCTCATTTCATCCCTCCTCATTCGCTCCAGCCATCATCCTCTAGTCTCTCCCTCAGCACAGTTCGCTGTTCTCCAGTTGTCAAGATAGCAAAGGACCTCTTGCTGCGAGCCAAAGAGGCCCTTATTACCTGTCATCCCCTTTCGTTACCTAATTCCCCTTATCCTGTTAACTCCGTCAGAGCTTGAGGAACCTGCTAGAGATATGATGGAATTTCTCCTAGATGAAGACAGAGCAATTTCTCTGTGTTAATCGGATGACGCGAACTCTATTCACAATTCCATTCCCCCATCTCAGGCCATCAGGGAAGATATGGCAGATTGGTCCCTCGTCTCGTTATTTCAGGAAGCTAATGGAGGCGAAATCATCGAAGTAGAACCTCTTCAAATCAGGCAGGGAGATGAATCTGAAATCCAAAAATTCCAGACTTCGAATCAATCCGATTTGCTAGCTCAAAGGGCAAAGATGATAGAGATCATTCAGAAAAAATGGTGGATTAGGGAAGCGATGGGTCACGTGGGCAGGTCCATGGGTCTATCCTTCGGGGACCACCCCGAAGATTTTATAGCCTTATTCCATTGCATTGAATCGCACGGTAGGCCGCTGACCGGCATTACTCCTCAAAGGAGATCTCCCCACATATCAGGAAACAACAGGGCCTCTCAGAATATTCATCATAATCGTATTTTAGGATAGCTCAGGGGAAGACAACGGGGAAGATCGGTGTCATAGATGAAGATCCTCTCCTAGAACGTTAGGGGTATGGGCACAAAACATAAGAGGTCCCTTATTAGAGATATTATTGAGTGTAGTAAGGCAAAGGTTGTCTGTCTTCAAGAAACTAAGGTGTCCAGCTTCAATGACAGCCTAATTCGCAGTATCTGGAAGGCTAAATATGTGGATTGGGTGGCTTTTAATGCAGTAGGAAGTGCAGGCGGTATTTTGGTTGCTTGGAATTCGTCAAAATGGACAAAGATTCAGAGTCGTAATGGGGTCTTCTCGGTCTCAATCATCCTAAAAGAGATCTGTTTTGATTTCAGCACTCATATTACTTTGGTCTACGGCCCTAATCTTGAGGTCAGAAGATCCGAATTTTGGGATTGGGAGGATCTCAATTCAGCAAGACAGCTCTTTCATGGCCCTTGGTGCATAGGGGGCTACTTCAATATCACTTGTTTTGCGGAGGATAAATAAAAAAAGGGGCCTATCACTGTTGCTATGAGGTCCTTCTTCAGCTGGATAGATGATCAGAGCTTAGTGGACCTTCCTCTATCAGGTTCCAAATTCACATGGTCCAATGAAAGAATCAATCCTTCTATGGCTAGACTAGATAGATTCTTAGTCTCCACTGAATGGATTGAAACTTTCCCATATCCCTCTCAGCATCTTCTTCCCAAACCAACTTCTAATCACAGTCCCCTTATTCTTTATTCTATTGAGGGCAACTGGGGGCCTAAACCTTTCAAGTTTGATATGGGTTGGCTGAAGATAGAGGGTTTCAAGCAGCAAATTTCAGATTGGTGGTTTGATTTGATTGTAGAAGGCTACGCAGGCTACAAATTAAGCAGAAAACTGAAGCTTCTAAAACTCAAAATCAAAGGTTGGAAGTCTTCCTAGCTTTGAAAGAGACATTTAGAAACGAGCAGCTTACTTTCTGAAATGCAATCCATTGACTCTCAGGCCGAATCTGTTCAGCTATCTGTTAAACTGAGGGAGAGAAGATTATAGCTAGCGCAATTGTATTTTGCCAGGATTCTAGAAGAAGAAACATCTTGGAGGCTCAAATTCAGATGCAAGCGGATAAAGGAAGGCGATAAAAACACAATTTTTTCATTCTATAGCCTCGGCTTGTGCTAGATATAATAGGATCAACAGTCTTATTATAGAAGGCTCTTAGACAGAGGATAAAGATAAAATCTCAGCCGAGTGCAGTCACCACTTCTCCTCTATTTTGGGACGATGGTTGGACCAGACCGAAGCTTGATAATCTGCAGTTCGATGGCATCTCTGCTGAAGAGGCTTCTTTCTTAGAATCTAACATTACAGTCAAGGAAGTTAAAGGTGCTTTGGACAATATGGAAGGTGATAAAGCTCTTGGGCTTGATGGCTATCCTATGGCTTTTTTTTGCACTTTCTGGGAGGATCTAAAAGGAGACGTTATGGACTTTATTTCTGAATTTCAGAATAGAGGACATATTTCCAGCGACTTGGGGGCCTCTTTTATTGCTCTAATCCCCAAATCCTCGGGAGTGAACTCCCTATCAAATTTCAGACCGATCAGTCTCATAGGCGCCTCGTATAAAATTCTAGTGAAAGTTCTTGCTAATCGGCTGAAAGGGGTGTTAGGCAAGATAATCTCCGACAATTAAAGCGCTTTTATTCTTGGCAGACAAATTATCGATAGCGCCCTCATCGCAACGGAGTGTGTGGACTCGCAATACAGATTTGGCGAAAAGGGTCTCTTATTCAAACTCGATATAGAAAAAGCCTATGACCATGTCAACTGGTCTTTTCTCAAGTATATGTTGCGGCGCATGGGCTTTGGCATCAAGTGGACTGGTTGGATGGGGGAATGTGTTCAGTCAGCTCATTACTCGGTTCTCCTCAACGACTCTCCCAAAGGCTTTTTCAGAGGCTTGAGAGGTTTACGTCAAGGTGACCCATTGTCTCCCTTTCTTTTCCTGTTTGTAGCTGAAGCTTTCTCCAAAATGTTATCAAAGGGCTAAGAAGAAGGTATCATCAGAGGTTTCAAGGTGAAAGGTATGACTCTCCCTATTTCTCACATTCAGTTCGCCGACGACACGCTAATTTTCAGCGAAGCCGAAGAAGACAAAATCTGCAATTTGCGTTTGCTTATCCTTTGATTTGAGGCAGTCTCGGGCCTAAAAGTAAACCTCTCAAAGTCAAAGATCTTCGGGATCAATTTGGAGGAAGCAGAAATAGATAGTTTTGTTGACCTGTTTCAATGTCCAAAAGGTAAGCTCCCTTCTTCATTTGTTGGGCTCCCTTTATGTATCGGTAAGATTCCAAAAGCTCTTGGGACAAGGCGTTAGAAAGATTTGAGAAGTACCTCGCCACTTGGAAATGCAAATTTTTATCTTTGGGAGGTCAGCTTACGTTGATAAACTTAGCCTTATCAAACCTTCCTCTATATTTTATGTCTGTTTATAAATGCCCGGCGTCAGTCTTGAATTCTTTGGAAAGACTTGGAAGAAATTTCCTATGGCACGGTAAAGAGGAAAAGAAATTCCATTTGATTAAATGGAAGGAAGTTTGTAAGCATATCAAAGAAGGGGGTGCCGGGGTGAAAGATTTAAAAATTATGAATGCGGCTTTTCTTGGCAAATGGACTTGGAGGTTGGGTACGGAAGACGGCTCCTTATGGAACTTGATTATAAAAAGCAAATATGAGAGATCCGTAGGTGGATGGTGGACCAAAGACTCTTCGGTTTACAAAGCTTCAGCCATCTGGAGGGGAATCCTATCCTCTAAATGTGAGGTTCTCAAAGGGACCAGCATCACTATTGGAAATGGTAACTCAACTCATTTCTGGGAAGACATTTGGGTGGGAGATTCCACCCTGAAAGACGAGTTGCCTAATAGTTTTCGTCTAGTGCCAAATCGAGCATCATAGTGGCTGATTGTTTTTTTTTTTTGAAAGATCACTGAATTATATTAAACAGAACAAAGAAACAAAAGGAGAAGAAGGGAAGCTGAGAAAGCAAGCCCATCTAAACTCCGAGAAACAAAAGATTACATCCCTTAACACTGTCTACACAAGTGGCCCATTCAGTGATAGTGTGTTTGGCCTTACTAGCTACACTCTCAGCTGCGTTCTCCCTGTCCTAAAAACATCTTTCGTTCCTTTCTTCCCAAACACACCGCCAGATGGCAATAATGGCTGATCTCCAAATCCACATTTTCTGTTTATCAAATCTAATCCCGTGTCAAGCTTTCAATAGAAGATCCACAGACTCAGGGAAACACCAGCTAATACCGAACCGAGTGAGAAAATCCGTCCAAATGAGACTGATAAAAGGACATTGAATGAGCAAATGGTCCACCGTTTCCTCTTTTTTCATGCAACACAGGTATACATTCACCAGGATCCTTGCTCTTGCTCGGGTGGTAGACTCTTGGGAGTTTCAACACCCAGTCAAGGGTTCGAGTATCCATTGGTGGTGAAAGCCCACTACAGCGTGAGTGTGTGGGGGTGTGTGTGCGTGTGTAAAAAAAAAAAAGAAGAAGAAGGCATACATTCACCAAAGTCATGCCCCTTTTTCTAAGATTTTCTACCGTAAGGATTTTCTTCCTACCCACCAGCCACCCAAAAGTAACGAACTTGGGGGGAATTGACAGCTTCCAAATATGACTGAACAGAGGCTCAGGAAGGGGAGAAGGGCTGCTAACTAGTTAATTGAATAAGGACTTTACCATGAAAGCACTGGATTTATCTGGTCTCCAGATAATTCTATCATCCTTAGACAGGTTTGGCACTGCCCTGAAGATGCGATCCAAGAGCGAAGCGTACTCGTTGATTTCCCAGTCTTGAAGGTATCTTCTGCTGTCCACAAACCAAACAGTTTTACTGCCTTGAGTCAAAAAGAATTTTTTCATTGTAGCAAATTGGCAAGGGTTGATGAGATAAATATTACTAAATTCATCTTTCAATACCGTGTCCCCTATCCATATGTCTTCCCAAAACCTGATTTTATCCCCTTTTCCTAGCTCGTGACCGACCCCTTTACTCACCTCCCTATGTAAAGAGACTATTCCTTTCCATATGGCTGAAGCCCTATATAAGGAAGAATCTTTGGTCCACCATCCTCCCTCTGAACTGCCGTATTTACTTTTAATAATCTTGTTCCACAGAGCACCGTTCTCGGAACCTAACCTCCATATCCACTTACCTAGAAGAGCTTGATTCATAATTTTGAGATCCTTGATGCCAGCGCCACCCTCCTGATATTTTTTGCAAACCTGCTTCCAATCAACCAGGTGGAACTTCTTTTTTTCCTCCTTACCTTGCTAAAGAAAATTCCGCCTTAGTTTTTCAAATCTTGTCAGCACTGAATACGGACATTTAAACAAAGACATGAAGTATAGGGGAAGATTGGAAAGGGCGGCCTTGATGATAGTGAGTCTTCCTCCCAACAATACTTTCCGAACCTTTCAATGACCTTATCCCATAGATACTTAAGGGGTATACCAATACACAGGGGGAGCCCAACAAAAGTGGTCGGCAAAGATGTTGTAGCACATTCCAACTCTTCCCCATAACGCCTCAACTCTTCTTCCTCCATGTTAACTCCGATCATCTTAGATTTAGATGTGTTAACTCTAAGGCACGAGACAGCTTCAAAACAACGAATAGTGATGCGAAGATTGTTAACCTTAACAATATCGGCTTTGCTAAATAGGAGAGTATCGTCTGCAAACTGGATATGAGAGATCGGCGCGGCCATCCCTTGCACTGTAATACCGCTTAGGATTCCAACTTCTTGACCTTTTTAGAGCATTCTTGAGAGGTCCTTGCTAACTATGAGTGTCACGCCCCGAACTTGAAAACGGGGCTCACAAAATTCCCGATTGCCGAATCCGGCGCTGATAGCCTCCGTAGTACCCCATTCTCGACTCCTAGCGCCTATTCGCCAGGTTCCGATCCTGAGATGCTACGATGAGGATTTTCAACGTCGGTTTGATTTATAATAAGCTAACCAAAGGCATAACCCACAAACAACAACCAAAACTCCATCACATTTCCACTATGATCAAAAACTTTATAAGTACAATGAGCATAAAGGGAAATACAATAATAATGGACAAAAAGCTTCAAGATGATCTACTATGCGCTCCTACCTCAGCGCTGCTGCGGTCCAACGTCACCTGCACGCAATGGTCGTGCATAAGCTTATGGAAAGCTTAGAGGGTGGTGAAAGTGTGTGCGCAAGGTAGTAATACAGTTATGCAGTATCAGAGTAATGCGGAACATGCTGATGAATCCATGAATACTGTTAGCCGTAGCAAGGCTATGCGATGTAAGGCATGAATGATGTCGGCCGTATCAAGGCCATGCGATGCGAGATGCAAGTCAAGCATACGAATCCTCATCTAAGTCCCCAAATCAATACAGCTCAACTCTGGAATATCACCGGGGTCTAGTACACTCCAAGCCAGATTGCCGCCCCATCGCGCGTAATAAGGTGAGCGGAAAAGACCTTACTATCCGCCTGCCAATATCGGACTCAGCTCGTATTTCCAGCCTCCACCCGGACAAAGCTCAAAAAGACAAGCTCCTGTGGAAACACGACAAATCCAAATTGTTCTTGGTCAATTCTCTTTCTCTCTCAATAGCCGCAACCTCATCAGGGAAGGACAGTCACATGCCGGGTAAAATCTGGAAGTTCAAAGTGCCTCCAAAGATTTTGGCTTTCGGCTGGTTAGTAGGGAAGAAGAAAGTTTTAACGGTTGATAACTTAAGGAAGAGGGGCATGTTCATTACCAATATTTGCATCTGCTGTATGGCTGATGAGGAATCAATTGACCATCTTTTCGTTCACTGCCCGTTCATAGGCCAAGTATGGTCAGCCCTCAGCTCCTTCAACATTGCGTGGTGTTTCCCCTCCTCCACCGATGACCTGATAAAAGTTTGGCATGGTCCAAATTTGGGAAAGCAGAATTTGATATCTTGGAGAATGGGTCTGTTGGCAGTCTAGTGGTCGGTATGGGAAGAAAGAAACAGGAGATGTTTTCTAGGAATCTCTAAACCCCCGGTTTCTACTATCCTAAGAGTCCAGCATATCCTAGCAGACTGGGGCCTGGTTCATTTCTTTTCTTAGTTGTTTTTGTTTAGCTTTGGAGGTCGTTTTCTCCTGCTATCTCAGCGGGAATTTCCCTCTTTTTCTCATGTACTTTTTATCTTTTTCTAATATATTTCAGTCACCTTTTAAAAAAAAAGAAAAAAAAGAAGATAACCTTATCCTCTACATTTTTATTTATTTAATTATTAATTTTTTGTGGGGTTCACCATGATGTTTTAATGACTTAAAATAGGCAGGCTTAAATATCAAGCCACAATAAGAGAAACATTGTATAAAGAAAACTAAAATTTCTAAAATCATGGGTCATGGCCCACAACAGTGTTGAATCAGCATGCTTTTTGAGCTACAAGCATCAATATCTTGGTCCAATGATTTGGTCAGCTTAGATTGACGTATTTGTGTGCCATGTGGATAAACTTAACTGAATGGGTATAGTTCTACAATAAACTATAATGTATTAGCTTAATAAAAATAATGATAACAACTTTGTTGTTGAGAACAATTCTTGTAAGCAGCACATACAACATGAGAACTATGTGGGGCACAACATGCTGTGTATATAAAATCCACTCTATTCATTGTACGCAATTCATCGTATTATTTGTACATTTCTGAATTAGATCCATCGAAAGCTGAAGTGAGGCCAAAAGTAAAAGATCAACGCATATTGATAGCTATAACTTTTATTTATTTATTTTAAAAAAAATGGACCACCAGGTTTTTTAAATCAGGCTTATGTGACCCATTATTACTATAACAAATTGTTTCAATGGTAAACTAGTGTAAGCTACCAAAATGAGATTTCTACTTAGCTAGTGCTTTTTTTCATGCACAAAACTGCCTCCTTTGAAGTATAATCTTATCCTACAAAGCTTTGGTAGTGCATCCGGACTCCTAGAATAATCTTCCAGGTATTGCAAGCATGTTTAATTGTCTTATATTCTTTCCTATTATTGTTCAGATTCATGTTGGAAGTTTTGGCATAAGTTTGACACTAGCGGCCAACTTAAAACTACCCTCCTTTATCTCGGCTGGGGACCGGCAATGAGAGCATAAAACTCCCACAAGCGCAATGTAATAGACAAATATTACATTGGTCGATTACAATCAAGCACTATCTAATAGTCTATTACCAAAAAAAGAAGCCTATTACATAGATTGATCACAATCAACGAGTTATGTTCTTTCCTAATGCTATCCTCAATTCTCTCATGAGTCTCATCTCAGCCAGGTGGCTTGTTGCACAATAGCTTCTTGTCAAGTTAGAATCATTCTTCTTAGGGACCAAGATCTTAAAGTTCTAATTAGCTCTATGTTTGTGAGTTTTCCAACCACTTCTTTCTTTGTACCTACACACTCTTGTTGGTTGGCTTTGATGGAGGTCTTTCTAACATGGATCCCACATCCATACCCATGTCACGCCCGATATGTGTACCTAGGGTATTTGAAGGATCTAGGCATTGTACTCTGCGCTTGTTTGTTAGGCCTTGATTAGGTTATTTTCTTGTAAATTATATTTCAAAATTTATGTAGCACTTAATGGAAAGATGATTCCAGTTAACAGGTGTAAAGTGGTCGTTCCCACCATGGCTTGGAAACCCTCAAGTCAACTCAAAATTAATTCCATTAGATTGAGTCAACCCAAAAGCTTGGCTGAAAAACTTAAAAGAAAATTGGGGGGGGCACGGAGTGGTTTGTTTGAAGGTAGGACTTGATATAATTTTTTTTTTTTTTTGAAGACACAGGGCATCCCCACCTCTTTTTTGAAGTGAGACTAATCCCTGCAGATACACGCAATCACCCACAACCATGTGTATCGGGTAAAGCCAAGGAGGGGAATCGATATTTAAAAATATTATATAAAGATTGATTGTAAAATATTAGAAGGCTTGAAAAAACTGGAAAGAAAAAACTTTGGAAAAAAACTTCATGAAAATGTGCTTCTCACCGAGGCCCTTGAAATCCAATCTGGTTGAGTTTGTGTTTTGAATTGACTCAGCTAGTTTTTAAGCCGTGGTTCCCATAGTTCTCGGCAGGTGCAGATTCTTCCTGTTCTATGTGGCTTGAATCAATGGCCCATGTTTCATAAAGTTCCTCACAGCTTTTGGTTCCATACCCCATCCTATTGCTGGCCTTTGGTCTCACTCATTTACTTCCTTTCCCATCTCCCTCCACAAATTTGTGTTAGGTAGGATACTTGCAGTTTACCTGTTCAATAACTGCACCATCATCGTTATAGCCTTGTCCCAACAATTCAGGGTGTTTTGCCTATATCACCAAAATAGGAATTCTCATGATTACTCACTTGGCAAAGGTGTGACATCTGGCTGCCCACCTTACATCAATCATCCTCCTTTATGAGGCTTGTTGGCCACAAGGTTTCTGTGGGCTGCAATTGTACTATGAAGTCAAGTGTCTTAGACATTCCCTATTTTGGCATTATTTTACCTTGGATAATAGGTTTGCCTTTGGGCCTATTTGGTGACCATCAAACTTGTACCATGGATAGACTATTCTGGATATATCTGTCCATAATAGGGCTATCTAGAGCTGGACACATCTATCTTGGATAGGCTATTCTGTTGTCCTGATTCCCATTTATCGAATACCTGGGAATAGGATGGATGGACAAGCATGTGTTGCGTGTGCACATTGGTAAATTGTCATATGTGGACAAGTGGGGCACATCAAGATTGATGGTAGCACACGACATGTAGGGTCCAAAAAGATTAGATTAGCATGTGGCCAATGTTCGTAGTATTGGTATTGTTACATGTATCGCTGGCTGTGGATATGGAAACATGTATTTGATATAGCCAATACCCGGAAATGTATCGTTGACTAAGGGAAACATGGGGAAATGATGAAATTTCTCAATGAAACTTCAGGAGATGCTAAAATACACATATTTGTATATTTAGGAATCAATTAATTGCAAAAAGGACGCATACAAAATAAGTTTCTTTTTAATGGGGGTATAAAAGCATATAACGTTGGCTCAGGGAAACATTGGAGAAACATGAGGAAAATGGTGGAATTTTTCAATGATACTTCAAGAGATACTAAAATACACATCTACATATTTAAGAATCAAATAATAGCGAAAAAGAAGCATAATCATATATTTAGAAATCAATTAATAAGTTTTCCTTTAATGGGGGCCTAAAAGCATGTATCTTTGACTCAAGGAAGCATTGGGGAAACATGAGGAAAATGGTGGATCCGTCCATCCATCCAACAATTTGTTCATCCATGCAAGCACATACATGCATACAAACACACATGCATGATCCATCCATTTGACCATCCATGGATGCATGCATGCATACATACATATAATGACAAATGCATATCTACACATGCATAATCCATCCATCCATGTGCGCGCACACACACATCCATTCAATCAACCATCCATGCATACATACATACATATGTCCATCCATTCAAGCATGCATACATACACCAGTGTTTCAAATAGCGCCCGTAGCATACGCTATGTAGCGTAGCATGGCTGTAGCACTACATAGCGTCCCAAATAGCTTAAATCCCCTGTAGTGTACGCTACAGGGGTCGTAGCGTATGTTATAGCTACGTAGCGCGTAGCGTCTGTAGCGTAAGCTACAAGCCTACAATGTATTTTTTACTCTCTTATATATATATATATATATATATATATATATATATATATATATATATATATATATATATATATTCACGTTTTCTTTGTTTCTAATGTTGAAGAATGTGACACTTGTATTGTACTTGGTACTTTTAACCTATGGGATTTTTATTTCTTTTCATAATTGTGACTTGTGGTTTCAATTAGACATTATTAATTAAAGTGGTTTGCTTAGAAAGTTGTTGATGTGATAATTATTTGATTTGGCTTATATATGTGGATTGGCTTTTGATAAATGATAACTAATAACTTTTTTGAACATGCTTATAATTGATAAAATGAATCATCTTTTAGGCATTTTTATATATTTTTTTCCTTTTTTTTCACTATTTATTATATTTGTCATATTTTTTAATTAAAAAATAGAAGTATTGTGTAGCTTACGCTACACCATATAGAGGGCTGAGCGCTACACATCACACTACCGCTATTTAACACATTGACATACACACACACAAACATGCATTTCATCATACAACTATACACCCAAAAAAAATTGAAATGATTTGTTTTTAATAAATAGATAATTTACATGGTTGAAAATATTTGCGATACATGGGCGATGTTATCGAAATATAATTGATACATTGGTGATACAAGTTAACACCTGGAATTTACATAGTTGAAAATATTAGCGATACATTAGCAACATCGATACATTAGCAATACTTAGCGCTATATCGCCGATACCTGGAATTTTTGGTACTACCAGTGTTATTGGTATCACCTAGCTGGAGATACTGATAATATTAAGGATATTATCAATAAATATCAGGGATACTCGGAACAATGCATGCAACACATCTAAGGTGCTTGAAGATGCATAGCGGCACGTGTCGAATGTACTTGTGGGAGTGTCAGCACACATGTAGCACTTGAAGGTTGAATGTGGCACATGCGCCACGCCTGAAGGTTGAATGCCACACACATGGGTGCCTGAAGACATACGGCGGCACATGTGGTATGTGTGTTGCATGTATAGAATAACCCAGTTAGCCTAGCACCCACAGCACAATAGGTGTAGAACATCTTTTCACACAAGACCCTACTATCCTCACTAACGTTCCAAATTTGAAGGCACACGCTGTGTGCTTGTTTTCTTGAAATCCATGCTATCCTCGGTATTGACAAAATCAGGGATGGGGGTTCCACAGGTGCATATCCTTGACTACCATATCAAATATACAATTTGGCTGGTTGCTAAATAGAGCTTTTGGATATTTAGCTATGAAGTAAAGAAACTCATCCCATTATTTGTGTATCTTGGTGTCAGACTTCTGGCACTGCCCACCTGTTGTGTGGAACTTTGACACTGATCTTAATATATCAAGTTGGCCAACTACTATATTTTTGTTCAAGATATCCTGTTAGGTTTTGCTTGGCTCATTTCCATTCTTAGGATGTGTATCTTGCCTTAGTAAAATAATCAGTAGTCCTACACAAAGTTCTATTTGTATCTTATTACAGCTAAATCTTTTACTACGTGTTCAGGCATTGCTGATCCACACTATTAAGTCCATTTTAAGGTTTCTGAGAATAACATAAAGTGTACATGTACTTCAGAATGCACAGCTCTGTTTAACTAGCAAAAATAAATGCTGTGTTCATTCGAAAAATGTATGTGCCAATTTTTTATTTGGTATTCTCTCCAATGCAAAATCTGGTAAATTTTCCATGTGCATAACCGATTCAAATTGAGATATTTAGCCCCAGGGTGAAACTGGTTATTTCCCTTTGAAGTCGTCAGTTGCATTGATATTGGGGAGACTATGAGGCCTCTTCCATCCATGGTTCTAGTGTAGTAGATCTGCAATTTGATGTGACTTGGCATACATTTGCTTTGTTGGTATCAGATGAGCATAGAATTCAGATTTATCCTCATGTAGAGACACATTCTAATTACTTTGTGCTAGTCTAATTTCTTCTTTGTCACTTGTCTAGGGATGATATCGTCTTCAAAGATCCTCTCAACACGTTTGCAGGCATCGAGAACTACAAGCTTATTTTCTGGGCGCTGCGCTTCCATGGCAGGATATTCTTCAAGGCTTTGTGGGTCGACATCATTAGCGTCTGGCAGCCTGTCGAGAAAGTCATAATGATCCGTTGGACCGTCCATGGCATCCCTAGAGTCCCATGGGAAAGCCTTGGCCGCTTTGATGGCACCTCTGAGTACAAGCTAGATAAGGATGGCAAGATTTACGAGCACCGGGTTGACAATGTTGCTCTCAATTCTCCTCCTTCCAAGTTCCGAGTCTTATCTGTGGAAGGACTTATTCAAGCTCTTGGATGCCCATCAACACCAAAGCCGACCTATTTCGAGACCTCATTATCCCCAGGCATCATGTCTTATGTACCATTTCTTGTGAGATTTACATGGGTAAGGTACTATCTGGCGTTTAACCTTACAATTGCTTGGAGATGTGGTGCAGGTGGCTGATGGCCCAATATTGAGTTTTTGCTCACAAGCTTTACAAATTTTGCTGTATACTGTAATATGGTAGTGAATACATGAATATATGTACTTTCGTTGATGTATAGTTTGTATAGTGGTAGTTCCACGCAGATTGTCTTCTTGACAAGGTTTTTCTTTCTCCACCAATACGTATGAAATGCATGGGAAATGGAAAACCAAATAATTCATGTAAGTGTACGTGCTTGTGGATCGTGGCACCGGTGGAAGAACATACAAATTGCCCACAGGGTTTTTTTTTTTCACACGCACTCACAACACATTGGGATTTCATCACAATGGTACCTATGACCTTGTGTTGAAACTCTTTGTGAGTCTACCACCGAGGCATAAGGACCAAACAGATTTTGCTCCGGTGTTGGAAAATATATTGGAAACAATTGAAACAATATAATTATTTATTTTTAACACCAAGCTGAATCACATATGAATATGTTGTCCTTAAAACTTGATTAGCTCCCTTATGGATTGCTGATGGGTTACAAGTTAATTGCTTCTAAAATAAGATAAGCCTTCTATCTAGATCCTGTGTGCAACAATCACGAAGGGATCTGCTTAAAAACTCTTTCAATGCAGTTAATCGTTTGATTGATTGGATTAGTGGTCGTCTAACAATATTCTTAGAAGGAGAAGGTTGTTGGTGAAATCTAATGGTTCGTATGAGATCTGTTGGAGTTAATTGGTTTTGGACCGGAATGGTCTAGTTTATATAGACACCAGAGGAGTGGATCGTTGCTAAGTGGTCATTAATGGTTCAGAACGTTTGTAAAATGTTTCTGACTGTTGATATTAAATTTGAGGCGTTTCAGATTGTTAGATTATCAAAGCTCATTCGTTTTAGGACCGTGGTAGCTTTTAAGGCTGCAAGCTATTCTCAAAACAGCGGATTGTTTTGGATTCATAGATCTGACTGTTCTCTGTAACCCTATAAAACAGAGGCTTATCTTACACCCCTCGCACCGTCTCGCGATGGTTCGTGTAAGGTCTTGAGTATACTCTACGACACGTGCGAAGTGCGCCATCTAGCGCCACTACATCCACATTACCCACGCTTGAGTACATAGGACTGTAATACATAACTCGAGTATCTCAACTTCCAATACTCCAAGTAAGAATACTACACACATATCCACTTATAAATCATAAAATTTATTTCATCCTCTCTGACATGGAAGTAAATAAAACTGTATTTTTTCATTTGAAAATTTTCATCATCAATTTTACGGAAAAATGAAATTTTCAAATATTTTAATCTTTTAAACCAAAATTTCAACACCTGGCCAAACAAATAACTTGTCCACGTGATGATTTAACCAACCTGATTCTTGGACCTGAGTATGTATGCAGATGGGATCCACATGGAGGGCATGCATTTCACAAACGACCACATTTGACGGCTTATGGAGGGGCTGGATCTACTTGCATTTGGAAGGAGAAGATTCCCTTTCTGAATAGCTATTGCACGCCTATGTCTTTGGTTTGTGGTACGCAAGAGCTAGTCTTCACAAAAATGGTAGGCCCGTGCTGGGTACCAACTTATCTTACCTTATATTAAGAAGCGCATACGTGGATCAATCTGGACCAACTAATGAATTAACCACTTGATGGGTGGGCCAATGCTAAGAAGTCAATAGTGACCGACTGACCTTGTGTTTCTAGCCATCCTGCCTTTTGAGGGGGGATAGGATCCATTATCCCAGGCTTTCCTCCGGATTCGGTCTGTAAAAATGGGGCTCATGGCTCAATGTACCTGACCATTTCTGTTGGGCGACACTGTGGATGGATCATGCCCCGTAAAGTATGGTTCAATCAATATATATATATATATATATATATATATATATATATATATATTTAGAGTTTTGGTTCATGAACCTGCCAGATGTGAAGTACCAACTCATTGTTAGCTGTGTCGTGCATGTCTCATTTAGGTTCGACCCCGGCCTCACTCAAGACATTGTGGCCCATGGTGGGGCTATGTTGATGTATGTTTTCTATATCCACCTGCTCCATTTTTTCAGATAATTTTAGTGCATGAGCTCAAAAATATGAAATGCATCTAAATCTCAGGTGGACCTTATCATAAGGAAAGAGCTGTGATTAACCAATAAAAACTTCTTGTGGGGCACGAATGTTTTGTATGAAGCTGATATTTTTCTTCCCTTCATCCAGGTTTGTGTGACCTTTTCAATGGGTTGGATGACAAATAAACATTAGGGTGGTCCCTAGAAAGTTTTTAATGGCGAGGCATTCAATCACTACGGTTTCCTATGATATGGTCTGCCTGAGATTTGGATCAGTTTCATTATTGGGTTCATACCGTAACATGATCTGGACAAACTGATGGACGGTGTGGACATAGAATGCATAGGTAAATGTGAGTCTCACTGTAAGGGCCGCACCATCTTGGCTGAGGCCGGGCCGCACCTACTCCGCGTCTCATTCAATGATTCCTTCAATGTCACGGCCGGGGAGCCATCCGACTATTACTCTCTTATGGCCCGTGTGCCGTGCCGTGCCGTGCGGATTGGGAAAGCAGATTGCCTATTGACGCTGTAACCTGTAAGTAGACAGTAATTACGGGACGGTGCTTCATGACCCACTATATTGTATGTATTTTATCTACTCCGTTCGTCTCTTTTTTCAAATCTTACGAGGACCCGCACCATGGGAAACAGTAGTAATCAAACGAGGATGCGGATTTCCTGCGAAAGCCTTTCGCAGGAAGTTCCTGCGCAAGATTCTGCGTGGGGCCCACTATGATGTTTGTGAGAAAGCCACTCCGTCCATCCGTTTTTCGAGTTCATTTCAGGACATGCGACCAAAAATGGAGATGATCAAAAACTCAAGTGAGCCACACGAGAGGAAATAGTGGGAATTTAGTGACCACCGTTGAAACATTTATATGGCTACAAAAGTTTTGTATTGGTTTAATTTCTTAGATTTTTCACTTCATCTCAGTGAAAATGACCTTATAAACGGTTTGGATGGAATATAAACATCAAGATAGATCCTGGGAAGGTTTCAATGGTAGGAATTCCTTTCCCCACTGTTTCATCTGGTATGGCCCACTTGAGTTTTGGATCCTAATCATTTTAGGTTTCATGATCTCAAAAAACGGATGGACGGATTGGATTTCTAACAAACATCACAATGGGCCTCATCCTGAATCCTTGCACAGGAACTTCCTGCGAAAGGCTTTCCCAGGAAATCCGCATCCATCAAACGACCACCATTGGAAGCTTTTTAGTGGCCATAGAAGTTTTGAATGAAGCTTGTATCTGTGATTTCCCTTTTATCCAGGTCTTTTATGACCTAAACAACAGGTTGGATGGCAGTGGGTCCTAACAAGTATTTAACGGTGGACATTCAATCACCACTATTTATGGTGTGGTCAACTTGAGATTTGGATTTGCCATGTTTAGAATTATTATGCTATAAATGATCTGAAAAACTAGATTGACTGCGTGGATAAAACACATACACAAGAGGGGATGTAGATTGGCTACAAACGCCACCCGTGCTACTGGATATTACTGCTCTATAGGCCCTACTACAATGAATATGTTTTATCATATAGTGTAATTCAAAAAATTGAGGCAGATCAAAATCTAAATTTCCAGTGGTCCATAGTATGAGAAAACAGTGGTGATTGAATGTCCACTGTTAAAAACTTCCTAATCCCATTGTAATGTTTATTTGTCATACCCTTTGATTAGGTCACAAAGACATGAATAAAGAGAAATTATATAGATAAGCTTCATCCAAAACTTCTGTTGCCACTAAAAAGTTTTCAACGGTGGTTATTTAATTACTACTTTTTCCTGTGGTGTAGTCCGTGCAAGATCTGGATCTAGTTTATTTTTTCGCTAAAGAACTAAAGTAAACTAGAAAAATAGCCGGATGGAGTAGACAAAATACATATAACATGATGGGGCTTGATGGAGCACCGTCAAATAGGTACGGGCTACTGACAGCGTCAGTAGGCAATCGGCTTTCCAGATCAGGGTCATCCGTCAGGTGGGTCACAGGTGCACCTTGAATGTGACCTCTATTCAAAATTTTCTTAGATGTGTGGCCTCACCTGATATTGCTGGATGCGTATACTTCACAGATACTGTGTGGCCCAGCGGATGAACGACCTGGATCTCGCACACGCGCAGGGATGGCTACTCTTGGGAGCTGTCACAGCATCTCCAAAACTGATTACCTACCATCGATGGCAGGATAACTACCTAATTTTATAATTTCAAATTATTTCTGAGAACCCTGACCACCACTAACGGTACAGTACGTCACCGTTTTTTTCCTGGAGCGGATTGGCTGGTGTACCACGCACCACCGATATAGCTAGTGTGTTGACGTCACCAAGTTCTGTGGGTCCCATCATGAGATATGTGTTATATCCCAACCGTTCTTCCATTTGACGAGCTCGTAGTAAGGGTTTAGCCCAAAAAGAAATAAGACAGATATAAAGATGAAGTGAAACAAACTGCAAAAAGCAGTCTGAGATTGAACGTCTACCATTAAAACCCTTTTGGATCATAGAAGTTTAGGATTAATATGATACTTGTTTTTCCTCTTCATCCATCCAGGTTTGTGTGACCTTATGAATAGATTGAATGGAAAATAAACGTTACAGTAGGACTTACAAATATTTTAACGGTGAGACTCATTGTCCCACTGTTATTTCTGGTGTGGTTCACTTAAGAGTTTGATACGAATCATTTTCGGTATCATGATCTAAAATGATATCGAAAAATGGATTAACAGTGTGGATATTATAAATATATTATTTTGGGGCGTATTTAACTTTAATTTCCTTTGAACAGTTGTGGGAGCTGGAGAAGGGGCAGCCCTCATCTTCGCACGACACGTACCCACACCCACAGATCGGTGGTGTGTGGTACAATCCGCTTCCGTTTTTTCCTATTCTTTCCTTTGTTTTCACTTTCTTAGTTGGATTGCCTACTGACGCTGTCACCAGTACGGCAGTAACTATTGGACGGTGCTCCGTGGCCCCACGATGATGTATGTATTTTATCCACTCCTTCCATCTATTTTTTTAGATCAATTTAATAGTTGATTTAAAAATTGAAGCAGATTCAAATGTTACCATCGGACCACACCACGGGAAAAAATAGTGATTGAACGACCACCATTGAAAACTTTTTAATAGCAGCAAAAGTTTCGGATTAACCTTATATATGTGATTTCCCTTCATCTAGGTCTTTGTGACCTAATCAACAGGATGGATGGAAAATAAACATTACACTAGGCATTAGGAAGTTTTTAATGGTGGACATTTAATCACCATTTTCTTATGGTGTGGTCCACTTGAGATTTAAATCTGCCTAATGCTTAAAATTATACTATAAAATGATATGGAAAAAATAGATGGATGCCGTGGATAAAACACATATATCATAATAAGGCTTACGGAGCACTGTTCAGTCGTCACCTCGCTACTGAGAGCGTCGGTAGCCAATCCGTGTTTGCAATGACCAGTTAGATAAAACAATGGTAAAAATGGCTCGCAGGTAAGAATTTTTTATTTTTTATTTTTTTAAAAAAAAGAAAGAAAAAATAATAAAAGAAGTAATCACCTACAAACTCATTGTTCCCATTAAAATATTGATTGTTTAAGACATCCGATCCATTCAGACGGTGGGTCCCACAATGAAGATCACCTATCCCGAAATCGGACCGTTAGACTGAGTAGGTAAGCTACAACTGTACGCAAGGTGATACCAATTTTGATGGTGTAGCCTGCGTGAAAATGAATTGGCTTAGGCCAGGTGATCTTGATAGTGGGGCCCGCTGTTTAGATGGATATATGGGTGTATACTACGCAAAGTTGATAGGATTGTAGGTGATCTGTTCTTTCTCCAACCACCTCATCTCTTATTCAAGTTTCTTACGCCTTCGACCACGACCATACGTAGTGCCCTGAATCTTTCATTCCACCAAGACAATGAGTATTTATATGATACTCCAAGCTCCACTTTTTGGAATATGCACAGGCTCTCATTTTTTTTTAATAATTGGGATTCGTTGTTTGATAATCCATACAATGGATCTTCATGTGGCCCACTTGTACAGACTATCAATATGATTATATCGTCTATCAGGACAATCTGACCTTTCTATGTATTTCCTGTGGATAAACGGTCAGGGAAAGAAATACAACATTTGTCTACATTCAATTGAAAATAGTTCTAATATTTATGTTTGGGATAATCCAAACGATAGATTTTAGGCATGCTACATCCACGGCGGGACTCGACAGACCAGATGGTCCGGATCATCAGAAAATGGACCACTTGTCAGAATTGAAAAGCGTACATGTATGTTAAGGGAAGTTCTTCGAAACTCACGCGGATTAATAATGGTCAGGCATCACTAATAAATTAATAATGGTAAGGCATGTGGGTGGTACCATGGAGCCTACCTCCATTTATGCGTTGCATATCTACTCATTTTATGACATTAGCCCATAAATGAAGCCATTATAAATCTCAGATGGACCACGCAACAGGAAACCGTGGCCATTGAACGCCCACCATTAAAAACTTAGTAGGGCCCACTGTAATGTTTATTTTCCATCCAAGCTGTTGATAAGTTCAAACAAACCTGAATGACGGGTAAAAACAAATATCAACTTTATCCAAAAAAACATTGGCCCACAAAAAGTTTTAATAGTCATTCACCACTGTTTCATGTGGTGCGGTCCACCTCAGATTGATATCTACTTCATTGTTTTGGATCAAGCCATAAAATGAGTTGGAAAAACGGATGAACGGTTTAGATATACAACTCTTACATCTAGGTGTGCCCCACGGTCAAATTAGCCACCAGCCACTGGCTAGTGGTTGGTGCTACGTGGGCCCCACCATGATGTATGTGTTTCATCCATGCCGTCTGGGTCTATATGTGTTTCATCCGTGCCATCTGGGTTGTGTTTCATCCATGCTGTCTGGGTCTAGATGACCTAGTCAACATAATGAATTTTGACCATTAAAATTTTTTTGGGAGGCCATAGAAGTTTTGTATCAAGTTGATCTTTGTTTTTTACCTTCATCTGGGTCTGTATGACCTAATCAACATATTGGATGTCAAATAAATAGTACAGTGGGCCTTAGGAGGATTTTAATGGTGGATATCCAATCACTATTGTTTTCGTACGGTGTGGCTCAGCTGAGATTTATATTCTTATCATTTTTGTATTAAGCCCTAAATGATCTATAAATTTGAATGAACAGAATGTATGTGGCTGGTGGTCGGCGCTCTGTGGGCCCACCATGATGTATGTGTTTCATCCATGCTGTCCATCTATTTTTCTACGTCATTTTATTGCATGAGAGAAAAAAATGAGATATATCCCAATCTCAAGTGGACCACATTATAGGAAACAGTGCTAAATGAATTTTGGCCATTAAAAACTTTTTGGGAGCCATAAAAGTTTTGGATCAAACTGATCTTTGTTTTTTCCCTTCATTTGGGTTTGTATGACCTAATCAACATATTAGATGTCAAATAAACAATACAGTGGGCCTTAGAAGGATTTTAATGGTGGATATCTAATCACTATTATTTTCGTGTGGTATGGTCCAGCTGAGATTTATAGTCTTATTATTTTTGTATCAAAGCCCTAAAATGATACGTAAAAATGAAAGAATGAAATGTATGAAGCATATACATCATGGTGGGCCCACAGAGCACCACTGACCACCAGCCACGGGGCTGGTGGCAGGGGGAGTAGCCAATCCGTTCGCTCATAAATTGTACACGTGGCACAAATGAACTAAAATTAAACAGAGCGAATTGAGGAAACCGCTATCTAAGAAACAGTCTCAAAATCATATCGGGTGAACAATCACAACCGTTGATTGATGGACACTTGTTTGTTGAAATAAGACTATTGGATTCTTTCATTTTTAACCTTCCAATAATTGTCCACCAATCCAACAGTAAGATAACCAAACCAAATATGCATAACTTTTACGCAGTTTATTTTGAAATATGTGTATGCTACGTATACAAATTCGAAGTTATTTCTAAGTTCCTGCGTATCATCTATGCCCCTCTGCTTGGGACGCGGATTAGCTACTAACAGGTTGAGCAGCGAGACTCGCTACTGAAGTGACGTTACTAAGTTATGTGAGCTCTACTGTGATGTATTTGTTGTATCCACACCGTCCATACATTTGGAGATATCATTTTAGAGCATGAGTAAAATAATCAATCAGATACAAATCTCCAATAGACCACCACAGAAAACAATGAGGAGAGTGATGCCCACCATTAAAAACTTCTAAGGCCCGTATAATTTTTCGATCAAGTTGATACTTGTGTTTTACCTTCTTTTATGTCTGTGTTAACTTGTGAACAGTTTGAATTTCAAATAAACATCATGGTGGGCATTAGGAATGCTTCAACTGGTGGGAATCACTCTCCCCATTGTTTTCCGCGTGTGGTCTACTAAAGTTTTGGATCTGAATCATTCTTTGGTTCATCCCTAAAATGATATCTCTAAATGGATGGACGGTGTGGATACAATACATTCATCGTAACGTGACCCCACAGAACTTGGTGACGTCACTTAAGCAGGGAGTCTTGCTATTCAACACGTGAGTAGCTAATCCGCGTCCCTCTGCCTGAGTTTCAAAGTTTCCCACGTCATATAATCACTTGGAACGAGAAAGCGATGCCCATTATTTTCACTCGGGAATAAATCAAAATTCCATTTCCCAGAACCAGAATTGCTTCGGCTTCACTCACGCCTGCATTTACCAATTCTCCTTTTATCCCGCATTCTGCTTTCTACTTTCCTTGGAAATCCAAATCTCTCTGTATATCTGTCTTTTCTTCTTTGCAAAACTCACGGCCGAAGGAAGAAGAGCAGGGACAAAATGCCGGAAAATTCGGTGATGACCCTGGACGAGATCTCCATGGAGAGAAGCAACGGCTTCATTAATGCCTTGCAGGTGCTTTTCTCCCTTTCTACATCTTCTTCTCTCCTTCTTTTTAATCAGTTTTCGGATCTTTCTCTGTCACTGCAGTGCGATTTCTTTATGTTTCGGAGTTTGTTTTTTCAGGCGTTTATTTTATTTTATTTCCCTTCTTTATTTGTGTATGCATTGGGATCTTAGCCATTTCTCAGTCTTTAGATCTAATTCCTTTTCTTTGATTTTCTTCACTTGATATCTCATTTGTGTAGAGTCATTCTCATTTCTGGCCATGATTTTCTTCAAGATTATTTTCCATCTCATCTCTTTAGTTACTCAGCATCGGTGCCATTTGGAATCGGATCAGTCCTACTACAATGCTGATGATTGTATATTTGATGTTTCGTTTCTTTCACGCATGATACATACATTCTCATTTATGGCCATGATTTCTTCAAGATTCTTTTCCATCTCATCTCTTTAGTTACTCAGCATCATAATATGTTATTATTATTATTCTGTATTCTTCTCTGAAGAATCCTCCACACCAGGCTCATTTTAAGTTGCTGAGCTATAGATATTGCTACTTGATTTCTTGGTTTGATCCATATGGTATTGGTTATTCACAGGAACTGAAAAGCTTGAGGCCTCAGCTTTACTCAGCGGCAGAGTACTGTGAGATGTCTTATCTTCATAGTGATCAGAAACAGATGTAAGAATGCTTGTTTTTCATATTTTCTTTCAGAAAATATACTTGTAGCATAGTTGAGTACTTCTCTCCAAGTAAACTAAGTGTTGTGATTCACAAATAAAACATATCAGCAAATACCCACCCACTTTAGACATGGCTAACAGGGGACCTATACATCCATGTGACTAAATTTCAAAGTAAAACTAGTCAGAAAGATGTCCAAGATGGCAAATGGGACCAGTCCATGAGTTGTTATTTAGTACACCACTCATTCTTGTAAAAAATCTTCAGGGCAGCCTAACTAGTATGACTCAATCAATGATGCCAAATTCTGTCTGAGATTTGAGATGTATAGAGAGTGGAGATTGTACTCACTGAAGCATAAATCATCTTCCTCTCCAATGTATATAGTTCCCTGCATCGTTTGCTAATCAGGACTTGGGACTTGGTCAGTCAGTCGTTGGTTGGAGGCGCTCATTGGGCCAACCAAGTGGGTCAAGAAAACAACAACATCAACAACTTTTTATTGTACAAAAAAAAAATGTAAAAATACTTATTCTATTGGGAGGAAGGTCGAGAAACCAGGCTGAGTCATGCTGAAACCAAGAAACCAGGCCTTCTTCTTCTTTCGGGGCAACAGTGAGAAACCAGGCTGAGTAAGGCTAAAACCAAGAAAACAGGCCGAATCAGGCTGAAATCAGGATGGGCCCAGCATTCCTGAATCAATTCTGGTTGACTCATGCAAGCATGTCAAGGAGAAACTAAAAACTGCAACAGAAATCATCTAAATTGTGAAACCTGTTAGAAATTCATGGTTTTCTTCTTAACAATTATCAATGACCATCTTTCCATAAGAGTCAGCATATAAGTTGTTCCCATGTGCTTGGTAGGTAAAGCCAGTTGATCACTTGTCGAAATCATACAGCAGCTTTTATTGGGAACAAGGAGTAGAACTTGCCTTTATCAAAAGTTCTCGAGAAACATTGCTCATGTCAGATGGATGGAGGTCTTCAAGGCATGCGTGCCAAGGCCCATGTGCTGGCATGGCACACATGTGAGATATCTGGGGTATTAATCAGTGCAACACTCCAAGAGAATGCCCTGGTGTAAAATCAGACTGTTTACTATCAGGTAGGCCACATCTGTACATTGAATAGGGACCATTGGTGAATATCTTACTACTTTCCATTTGTGTTGTACATGGTTGCTAACCTAATGAGAAGAACATCCTGATGTTGGTCTAAGGAATCTACAGCATGGGACCCGCCTGATGAGCGTCTTGGGTCTTGCTTATGAGAGGTGAGTGCAGAAAAAAAAAAAAAGTGTACTAGCTTGAGTTCACTTGGCAGCCCTGGAAATTTTATGATTAGTTTTATTAGGGTCGATTACCCTGGACATCCTTGGGTTACTGAGCAACATGTGAGCAAAAGAATGTGCAAGGGCAGCAGATTGATATTGTTCATGCAACTTGTGGTAAGATTGTAGAGCAGTGAGCATCCGTACATACTTCTGATTGGTAGATGAAGAGTGGCTGTATATTGGCATGATCCTTGAAATTTGAAGTCTCATCAGGCTGTTCTTTTCCTAAATCTCTGGAATTTATAACTGTTATTGTTGTGTGCAGTACCACGTCCTCTAAGATTGCACTTGCACATGATAAATTTGACCTAGATGCATGGTGCTATTAGTCATGCGAGGATGAAACTTTTTTTTTTTTCTCCCTTATCAAGTAGCATTCACAAGGCAACGAAGATTTAGATTATTGATTGATAGAGATGAACGTTCTGCTCCCAGTAGGAAGACCCTCAAGTAAACAAGGGGATAACCTCGTCTTTGATTAAGATGGGGATTGTTGATTGCAGCATAATAGAGAAGAACATTCTGTTCCCATTTGGAAGACCCTAAAGGCATCAAGGGAACAATCTTGTTTTCTTTACCCTCACAATGCTTGAAAGGTTGAAACAAAATTTACTAGAGCTCCTCTGAGGCATCCATTTACTTTCGGGAGTTCCAATTCAATAGTTTGTAAACTCAGAACCAGTAATTTGTTCATTTGCAGGTATGCCTGTATGATGCTGTTTAAAGCATGTTTTCATGCTTTTTGAATTGGTGTGCTTGAGAATGAGACTTCAAACATTATTTGCATTCGTGGAATTGTGAAATTGTGAAAGGATTGTGCTTGTTTTTACTAACCATGATGAATTTGTATCTATAACAATTGGAGCCTGCATGTACACTTGGTGCACATGAGCCCACACATCCAGTACACCACCTCCACTCATGTTAACTATAACTAAGTGCTTGGAGCCTTATGAATTTTGTTATTTTGTGCTTAGCGAGCTCGTCTGGCACTGCAAATTTTAGACATGAACTGTTTGCACTTTCCCCTTTGTGGGTAGCACCCAATAGTTGTACTAAGATTCAGTGTGGTGCCAAACCATGTTGCCATGTGAGTCATGTTAGTGATCATGTATTGGTTGGTTCCCTGCTTTTTGGAACAGCCAACGACTAGAGCATGACATTTGAACGACTAGAGCATGGCGTTTGATCTGTGTGGCTGCTTGTGCTAGCTCTTTGCCTAACAACCTTCTTTCATTACTCTGTTTTGCTTGCTCGCCATTGGGGCATACCTATAATTAGTTGGACTAGAGTTATTATTGGATGGGACCGTTTTGTTGGCATGTGAGTGGTGTCAATGTTAGTCTCTACCATGGCCAGTTCCAAGAGCTAAGGTTACAAAGAAGGTTGAAGTGTGGTTGTCAGCTGATCATAAAACTCCTACTAATCTACCATTTAAAAACCAACCCAAAATTGCCAGGAGAAAGGCGAAGACGAATTTTCTTTTGATGAACTTTTGCTTTTGTTGTAAAATACTAAGTTGACTCTCCTAACCAGGGTACTGGATAACCTGAAAGATTACGCCGTTCGGGTCCTTGTCAATGCTGTTGATCATCTTGGAACTGTTGCTTACAAACTCAATGACCTATTTGAACAACAAACATATGATGTCTCAACTGCAGAGCTAAAGATTGCATGTCTCAATCAGGTATGTTTTCTTACATTTGTTTTACTGAAATTTTTTTTAATTCAGAATAATCCTTTCAGTTGTATACAAGCTAAATTTACTATTTTAATATTAGCAACTTCTTGCTTGCCAAACTTACACGGACAAAGAAGGTCTCGGGCAGCATCAACTGTCAACAGCTGTCCGAAGACATCACAAGCATTACATCTTGCCAAGTATGATGTCTAAGAACTGTTATGAGCTTCATTTTAAGTGTTGGTGTTGATGAGACTGCAAATGTAACTTTTGTTGTCTGAATCTCCAAGCTAGACTCTGTCAACAAAAAGGTGCAGAGTAGCCCCCAGAAACAGACTGATATTAGGCAAAAGCTTATTCAAGCAAAACCACGCCCTCGTCCGTCAGGTCCCATTTTCATTTGGTGCTGGCGCATTCAGTTCGTTTCGATTATTCATATACCAATTTTTGCACATGCAGCTGCTGTTTATGCCCACTGTGAATGATAGAGGCCCCCATTCTTTGCTTTCAGAAATACTACAATATATCTACTGAAATTAGAGAGAATGGGTGCTGTTGTCAATCATGATGGGTAAAAATATCATTTCCTTTTGTATGCACTATGTTAGTTATCAATGGCTTTGATGCATGAACTCAAGGATCTTCATCGAAAACGCTTTCCTGGCATTTAGCCTCAGAAACTGACTCTGAGTTGAATGGCACACCACATGCATCGCCAGGGTAAGTTTCATGTACTCCATTTAAGTTTTTCCATGGCAATGTATTTTAATATTTTAGTGGGTACATTAAACTCAATGGAATTGCTAATAATTGTATTTCTGTGAGCTCAAATGTTTTACCTTTACTTTATCATACAGTGTGGAAGACCACAGATATTCAGGCCCAAACTCTCAAGTCTTCCATCTGCTTGGTACCTCCCGTTTTAAGTTCATGTTATTCTTATTTATAAGAAGTATTAAATTATTTTCTTTTAATACTGATCATCTTGACTGATGGTTGTGTTCTATATTGCAATTTCTTAGCAAGGTGTTTCATCATGGTAATGGTAGCCTTAATGGCCACCACCTTTACTGTTATGATACAGCCGTCATGGCCACCACCGTTACAGTTATAATATGGGCCATTATGACCTTATTAATTTTTTATTTTTTTTTCAAAAAAAAAAGCTGTTTTGAGACTGTTACAGGCCGTTTTTTTTTTTTTTTTCTGCAACAGCACGGCCCCATAACGTGTAATGCTAATGACTGCTATGGCAGTTGTGTAACCATTTTGGCATACCATGTTTCTTAGTTTTAAAGTTGTGTTTCTTATGCTACCACCTCCTGTACTTGTAGACACTAAAATTGCTGTTTCATCCACGCCGGAGTTAGGTCATCATCAATCATCTAGTGGAGGTCCTGCCTCTCGTGCAGTTCTGAAGACGTTTGGCATGACACAGAGGGTAAGATGCTTTAAAGTACGAGTGAGTTTTGTGCTACCATGTATAATATTCTTCAGCTTGTTCAGCTATCAGTTTGGTTTAATCTCTCTCTCTCTCTCGTCTGTGTGTGGATGTCATTTTATTAATACATTTACTAAGGTATTAAAAAACGGTGGCTACTATATAAGAGTAACGTTTTCACTTTATTTTATTTATAAAGGTCGTAACCGTTATCATTTTTGAATACCTTGACATTTATCCTTCATGGAAAGGTCATTCTTAGCTACAGACATGTAAACATTGAATAATCACTGGCTCTAAACATGTATTTCAGCACTGATATCCTATTTGTCGTTGGTAGGATTCACCGGCCACCAAATCATTATCAGCGTTTAGATCCTTTGACACTCCTGATCGGTGTGAGATCTTCCACCAGCCTGTTCACAACAAGAATTTGCTGTCAGCATTCTTCGTCAAACACAAATCTGCAAAGCAGCGGAGCTAGGCCTCATGATCAATGCCATTTGAATCAAATGAGACCTTTAAACCTACAGAATTTTCCTTTAGCTTGGTAATCTGTTCCTAGTCATAGTCTAGTATTTGTCTAATCATTTGTATGGTATATTTTCTATTCCATTTTATTCTATTAACCATTTGAGTAAGCATTTTAAGAGGTTGCCAATTCGACATGCATGCACAGCTCAACCCGTTTGTGGAAGTGGAACATTCAAGCTATCCATCTAGTGGACCCACTGGTCCAAAGGTGGGGCCACAGAAGTTTTCTAACATTTGTTTTTTCAGTTCATCACAGTGGAAATAACCTTGCAAACGGTTTGGATGTATTTGATTTGGGACTTACGTGTCATAATGGCACGTGTTGAGATGTATGGCTTAGCACTCGTGTGCAATTAATAAACCTTCTAACAAGAGAGATCCGTTTGATTTAATGATAGCATCTCGCAAGTTTATAAAAGCAGACATGACAGCAGGAAATGGGGGGCTAGCCTCCGTATAAAAAGGCACAAATTTGGGAAGTTACTTTTCTAAAATCTATTAATTACGTGGCTAACCAAACACACTTTAAGCCTAAAAATGTGATCGATCTTCGTAATAATAATAATAATAAACACTTCTTTTTAGCAAAGCCTAATAAGTTCAGGGGCTATTCCATATTTCTACATATTCAAGAGATATTTAAGAGTTCCGAAGAGACGTGAGATATCCATGTTGTTTATCCAAGTTTGTCAGCCCTACCCATCGTTCACCACCTACAAAATGAATCTGCATGGCTCCTCAACGAGGAGCATCTATGACATTGCTGGACATGAAATGCCTAAAAAATCAGGCCAATCCATCCATCATCGGTGCTACCACCTGATTTTGGATGGTTGTCTATTAATTTTTTGTTACAGGGTTGGCTATGTAATGTGTATATCATCTGACCCACGCATTAATATAAATCTCACTGTGACGCCAGGATGTGCCAAAAATCAGGCTTTGTGCCATCAGTAGCTGGGCCGCACCATAGGAAATAATGTACAAGCGCATCATATATCCTACTCCATGTCATGGCTCGCGTGATAGTTGGATTGGACTGACTTTCGAGGCATCCAACTTTGACAGTGGCTCGATCTTGTTGGACCACCACGGTGGCATGCACACATCTCAGAGGGCCATGCACATCATTTTTAGAACAAGCGTATTCTATAAAGGCCGAGGATGCGTCCTCGTACGGGTTTAGCAATCCATAGTAGTGAAGTGGATTTGGTATCTTTGAATGGTTGACTATTGTTTTCTATGTGGGGTCGACTGTATTATTATGTACCATCTGACCCATGCATTACATGAATCCTATCATGAAAATAGGGGCAGCCCAAAAACTCAGGCCTATACAATCAGTAGGCGGGCGACACCAAATTAAGCAATGGACAGCCATATAAAAATATTCACTTTGGTGTCATGGCCCACGTGATGGTTAGATCGCATTGATTTGGGGCGTCAGGTTTGATGCCGTGTATATAACCTGATGGGCCCAGGCACATCACCTGTAAAATACGCTTCTTCTATAGCACACCCCTGCTGGACGGGTTGGAACACTATAGGTCCTAAAATTAACCATCCATTTAACGACTACCAATTAGACTATTAGAAATGTCTGATTTTTGGGGCCATGCTCCATCCAATATTCGACCTATAATTTGAATGTTCTGGATTGACGCACCTGTATCCAATGCGTGCGGTGACTGACATGCAAACCAATCAAGCAATATATTAACTGTCAACTTGATGGATGGATGCTTAAAAGGAAAAGAATCCTCGATGCTTTGTGATATTTTTTTTGTTTTTTTTTTTTGGCAATAGGCTTGATCTGCAGTTGGCTAATGAGTTGGAATTCTAAACTATTCTACAACAAAGTTATTAGTGTTAGAGATTTGACCCCAGAAAAGTACCTTAATTTGAATTGAAATAAGTAAGAGAAAATGAAAATACAAGCAAATATATAGAGAACACATGTTTTTTTACGTGAAAAATCTTTGAAAAAAAAAAACACATCGCATAAAGTGATGATTATGATGGAGTTTTCCTCCTTAGGTCAGAGGAGATGTGTTGCAGTTCGGATGCCACAAACTATGGAATCACCGCGCTGCTCGACCAGTCGAGTGGTGCTCGACTCAAAGTCCAGCAAGCTTTTATTTTTGATCTTCGAGGTCCTCAACTAGTCGAGGGCCTGGTTCGACCAGTTGAGTGAACAATGCTCGATCAGTCAAGGCTACGCAAATTTGAGTTCGATTTTGTACGAGATGTAGAATTTTGAGGTGGCTTTCACAAGGGCGTAAAAAGGAGTTGCCTAAACTATAAATATGGGTTCCTAGGAATTTTCTAGGGAATGCAAGAGGGTTTCCTAAAGCTTTACAAGAGTTTGCTAAAGGGTTTAGGGCTATCAAAGTTGTGAGAGAGAAAGAGATAGAGAAAGAGAGAAAGAGGAAGCTTGTGGAAGAGAGATTCTGCTCGTAGAGGTGATCTACTATGCACTTGATATCTCAGCGCTTTTATGTCCTCGTAATTAATTAGATCTCTTCGTTTTTCTTTATTCTCATATTGTTTATCCACTCCTGCATGAGTGAAGAATGTTTGATCCAAGGGGTGTGCTTGTGATCGGTTGTAACGTTCTACTTCATTGTGGATTGTTGATGTAGACGAGGTCCTATGGTTTTTACATCTTTGAGGGTTTTCCACGTAAAAATATCTTGTGTCGTGTGGTTTATGTTTTGATTTATTTCATTGCTTATTATCCCATAATTCTGGTGTTTTGGTGAGGCTAGATCCTAAGGTTTTATGTAACGGCCCCCAACAAAGTGGTATCAGAGCTAAGTTCATTGAACGGAGTGGGATCAGTTCTGAATTATGGAAGGTGGCTCATCAATAATGATCAGCCTCAATGGTTCTAACTGGACCATATGGAAGGCTAAAATGGAGGACTTACTTTATTGCACGGACTTGTATTCTCCAATTCAAGGCATATCAACAAAGTCAAAGGATATGAAAGATAATGATTGGAAGAAATTGGACCGGAAGGCGGTGGGGTTTATTAGACAATGGTTGGACGATTCCGTATTCCACAATGTGTCTATGGAGACCTCAACTGCTAGCTTATGGCTGAAACTGCAAGGGCTGTATGAGAGGAAGACAGTCGGCTATAAGATTTTTCTGATACGACGACTTGTGAATCTCAAGTTCGAAGATGGCGGTTCTGTGACTGAGCACATGAATGAGGTCAGCAATATTTTGAACCAACTCTCCGCTATAAAGATGGTCTTGGATGATGAATTACGGGTTTTGTTATTGCTTAGCTTATTACCTGATAGTTGAGAGACATTGGTGGTGTCTCTAAGTAACTTCGTGCCAGACGGAAAAGTATTTATAAAACAAGTAACTAATTGTCTCTTTAATGAGGAAACAAGGAGGAAGTGTCAGGGGTCTACTCAGTAAAATACTCTTGTGACACAAGAACGGGGGGAAGAAATAACAGAAAGGGTGGGAAGACCTGAGATAAATCAAGAAACAAATTGAGTACCAGGAAGGATGTTGAATACTGGAATTGTGGCAAGAAGGGCCACTATAAGCATGAATGACGTAAGAATAAGAACGACAAGAAAGGAAAAGGAAAGGAGAAAGAAGATGAATCAGATTCCACTACGGTCGCTTCAGATGGCGACGTTATAGTTATTCTTTCTGCAGATCATGATATTTGTCTCATGGTTATGAGTCAGGACACCGACTGGGTGATAGACTCAGGAACCTCGTTTCATGCGATTCCACGTAGGGACTTCTTCACAAGCTACAAGTTAAGTGACTTTAGGACCATGAAGATGGAAAATTCTGGCGTATCGAAGATCGTAGGGGACAGTGATATTTGTGTGAAGACCGATGTGGGTTGTACATTGGTTTTCAGGGATATGAGGCATATCCCAGACCTTTGCCTCAACTTGATGTCGATGGGAAAGTTAGATGATGATAGCTATGAAAGCCGTTTTGCTGGTAGGCGTTGGAAGCTCATCAAGGGTTCGTTGATCGTAGCCAGAGGAAAGAAGTGTTGCACCCTTTACAAGGCAAGTGTCAGTGTGTGTAAGGGTGGGTTGAACGCAGCGGAAGATTCAACTATTGACATATGGCATAGGCGTCTAGGCCACATGAGTGAACAAGGGCTTCAGGTACTAGCGAGAAAGCGGGTCCTTCCAAACGTGACAGGTATACCTCTCAAAACCTGTATTGATTGTTTATTAGGGAAACAGTATAGAGTTTTATTTATTAAAACTGCTTCTCATGTTAATAAGATGCATGCATTAGATTTGGTTTATTCTGATGTTTTGTGGTCTTATGAGGACAAAAACCTTGGGTGGGGCATTGTATTTTGTCACTTTTATGAATGATACATCTAGGAAGGTTTGGGTTTATGCTTTGAAATACAAGGATAAGGTTTTTAGTGTGTTTAAATTGTTTCATGCTATGGTCGAGAGAGAAACAGGTAGACCATTAAAGTGTATCTGCACTGACATTGGTGGTGAATACACCAGTGACTTTCATGAGTATTGTAAGTCCTTGGGTATATGATATAAACAGATAGTTCCCAAGACTCCCCAGCATAATGGTGTAGCTGAGTGAATGAATCGCACAATTATAGAGAGAATCAAATGCATGTTATCCTATGCGAAGTTGCCCAAGACATTCTGGGAAGAAGCAATACACACGGTAGTGTATTTGATAAATAGGTCTCCATCAACCTTGTTGAATAGAGAAGTACTTGAGAAGGTATGAACTGAACAAGATCCATCGTACAGTCATCTCAGGGCGTTTGGATGCAAGACATTCGTTCACGTACCAAAGGACGAGATGTCCAAGCTCGATATGAAGATCAGGCAATATGTGTTCTTGGGGTACGGTGATGAAAAGTTCGGCTACAGATTGTGGGATCCGACTGAGAAGAATCTCGTCAGGAGCAGAGATGTGGTTTTCTTTAAAGACCAATGTATTGAAGACATTTATAAGTCAGAAAAGACACAACCTAGTTCAGGAGAGTTAGAGGATATGGATCCGATTATTCCTCCCGTGGTGCCTGATGACAGGGGAGTACAGCAAGGTGTAGAGGATGAGGGAGTTCCTATAAAATATGGACCGGGTGAGCAGCCCCCACTTGATCCACCTGTTAAGCCACAGGTGAGGAGGTCATCTAGAGACAGATTGTCGTCCAAGAGTTACTCACCGCATGAGTACATTATGCTCACTAATGTGAGAGAGCCAAAAGATTATTCTGAGGCCCTAGCCAATGAGCATAAGGGGGAGTGGTTGAAAGCTATGTAAGAGGAGATGAGATCCTTGTATAAGAACCACGCCTATGATATGATAAAATGGATACTGTGGTATCTAAGAGGCTCATCCAGGTTAAGCCTATGCTATGGTTACAGAAAACCCGTGTTAGAGGGCTACATAGATGCAAATATGACAGGTGACATAGACTCCAGGAAGTCTACATCGGGATTTATATTCACGTTTGCAAAGGGAACAGTCTCTTGGCAGAGCAAGCTACAGAAGGTCGTAGCATTGTCGACGATAGAGGCCGAGTACATCGTAGTCATAGAGGCATGTAAAGAGATACTTTGGATGAAAATGTTCCTATAAGAACTTAGCCTGAAGCATGAGTAGCACGTGGTCTATTGCGATAGTCAAAGTGCTATACACTTGAGTAAAAATCTAAGTCAGCATTCCAAGTCGAAGCACATAGAGATTCGGTATCACTAGATCAGAGATACTTTGGAACAGAAGGTGTTACAGTTTGAGAAGGTCCACAAGGACGATAATGGGTCAAACATGATGACTAAGACATTGTTCAAGGGCAAGTTTGAGGTTTGTAGAAACCTAGCTGGCTTGAAGAAGGCGAATTCCTCATAAGTCGAAAAGGAGGAGATTTGATGGAGATTTCTCCTCATGGCTCGACTGGTCGAGAGCTTCACTCGACCGGTCGAGGGTGCTGGTTGACCAGTCGTGGATTGACTCAACTTAAACTCCAGTGAGCTTGGTTGGATTTTTTCCATGGTGCTCGACCAGTTGAGGGAGGTGCTCGATCGGTCGAGTGGGCCGCTCAACCAGTCGAGGATCCTACTCGATGAGTCGAGGTTACGTAGATTCACTTGCGCGATTTTGTGTGGATTGCTGAATTTTAAGGCCGTGTTCGCACCCATGCGAAAGGAAATTTTCTAAACTATAAATAGGAGGTACCTAAGGCTTTCTAGGTAATGCAAAAGGGTTTCCTAAAGCTTTACAAGGATTTGCTAAAGGGTTTAGGGCTATCAAAGGTGTGAGAGAGAGAGGAAAAAAGAGAGAGGAAACTTGTGGAAGGGAGGTTTTGCTCGTAGAGGTGATCTACTGTGCACTTAATATCTCAGCGCTTCTACGTCCTCATAATCAATTAGATCTCTCCGTTTTTCTTTATTCTCTTATTGTTTTTCTACTCCTGCATAAGTGAAGAAGGTTTGATCCAAGCGGTGTATGTTTGTGATCAGTTGTAACGTTTTACTTTATAGTGGATTGTTAATCTGGATGAGGTCTCGTGGTTTTTACCTCTTTGAGGGTTTTCTACGTAAAAATCTCTTTTGTCGTGTGGTTTATGTTTTGATTTATTTCATTGCTCTACTATCCCATAATTATGGTGTTTTTGGGAGGCTAGATCTTAAGGTTTTGTGTAATAGCTCCCAACAGATTAACTTATTATTCAGAGAAGATTACTGAGATTAAGAGGCTTATAGTCAAAACCTTAACTCTCTCTCTTAGAGGCTTTAAAAAATACTAAAAATCATAACTCCCTCTAAACCCAAATACAATTAACCTTAAAAGCTATTCTTTCACGAGGAAAATGTAAAAAAATACAATTCAAAGAGTCCACCCAAATACAGTAATAATTTTGGTATCACAATTTGAACAATCTATATTGCTAGTTGTTTCATGTCATGATGGTTAGGTCCAAGCTAAGATTTAATTCTATTTATTAATTGGGTTGGGCTTTAGATTTTGTTAACCTTTCTATTGAAAGGAAATTGACATAGGGGCAACATTTCTCATGGAGTTCAACCCATAACTATTGGGGGCAAACCGATTGTGTTTCAATACTAAGGTCATTCCATATTACATATGGTCCATATCTCAATGGCTCACACCTGAAGAACCAGCATGCGTTCAAAAAAATAAAAGAAAAAGAAAAAAGGAATACAAATAATATTACGATGATCCCACATAAAATGTGATAAGTGAAATGCTAAGTTGAAAGATTTAAAATGTGAATTAAATCAACAATGTGTGTTACAATTAAGAGTTACATGTGTTAAAATTTAAAATAAATAATGTGCCAAACTTTCAAATTTAATTCTAAAGCTCTTGCAATAAACTATCAAATAAAACTGATTTTAAAAACACTTGTTTTAAATTTTAGATTTCTATATCAGCTATTTGGATCTTGAACTGAAAGATTATGACCTTGCATGTCTGTCGCCAACAGCTAAAACAATTTCACACAAAAAGATTTCACACGTGCCTTATTAGTTACTCTGGTGAAATACATGAATGATAGGCAAACACATCAAATTCACTTAAAAATTACATACGTGGTTATACTAGTGGTTGAAACAAAATTTTTGGGAACTAAAAATTATGGAATTTGATTGTCTGACCATCGAACACTCAAAATATTGAAGGGTCCCAAAAATTACGGAATTTTGATTGTCTGACTATCGGACAGTTAAAACATGAAGGGTCCTATTTCAACATAAAAAGCGTCCGTATATTAGAGGTTTTTTTAAAATTTTTATTTATTCAATCAACCTGTTTTGGGATTGTAAGTTAGGGAAAGTGGGTTCCACAATTTAGTCGGATTAATTTGAATTAATTTTTCATACATATATGAGTGCCTGCGTATTGAGCGTCATTCTCTGCCAGAGTACCACGGCTCGTGTGTTCTTGTATCAACATAACTTGTAATCTCCCTCCTGTTGGACGGCCGTTCGTCTCTCACAGTATCAGTCCTGGGCCCTAACGTTTCTAGGTATTTTCTTTCCTTTCTGTTTTACTTTTATTTTTTTATTTTTTATTTTTTTCCTTTTATGTTGTCCCTCCCTTCTGTATGATATATTTCCTTTCGAACTTTGTAGATCTGTTAAGATGTGGAATTCCCGATTTCAATTGCTATTTGGGTCATCTGCATCTTCTCTCGACCCGTCTATTGATTTTCCTTTCTTCTTCTTCCTTTTTTTAAAATAAAAATAAAAATAATAATTATGAATTCGATTCAGTGTATGAATTTTCTTATTAGATTTCACTTGTTTTGTATTTCATTCCACCTTTGATTCGATTTCTCGCTCTCTTCCCGCAATTTCTTGCCAATGCCGTGACGCTTTATTAAACTGATATCGCACTGGTAATTGGGGTATTGAGGTACTACATGATGTTCTATTGAAAGAAATGGTGTTTTCTTGGCCCAGCAATTGTACAGCTAGGGCTGCCGTCATTGGATGGGCCATGCCATAATATCTCCACTATCAGATGATTCTAGCCATCTGATGAAAATGGATACTACAATCAATGGTCCATGTTTATCTGGGGTTGACTTGGATGGCTAGGATCATCCATTGGGGAGGTTTTGGGATATTTCCTGTCCGCCATAGGGCTACCATATAAACAATTCATGTTGCAGAAGGTTGGGCCCCACATATTCAGTTCATCATCATCTAAGCCTGATCCCAATTAATTGGGGTTGGCACCCTGCATATTCAGTTAAGATGGAAAATTGTATATTTCCTCATGAGAGATGTTATACGGCAGGGGCGACTGTGACCTCAAAAGGAACAGTTAGCTCAAACAGGGAAAGTGGTGCCCACATACAACCATCAAAATTTACCACACATTTCACATGTGCAGAATATCCAATCCATGCTGAAGGTGAGCCGCACCATAAAATCTCCTGGGGCAGAAATCAGGATGGTGCACTTGTTAGGAGGGCTTACTGTCAAAATCAGTGGACTGCCAATGGTCTGACTTACTCAATGTTCAGATGTGCATCAACACCTAATGAGTTGATTGGTCTGAATTTTCCGCAGGTGCTCTCTATGGTGTGGCCCACCCATCTCACAGTTCTGATGTTCTACATTAGTGACATATTCATTGAAAAGAAAGGGTTGCATGTGAAAATTCTCAAAACAATGTTATATGTGGACATTTCTTACCAAAAATAGCTAATTCACGAATTAACCGAAACAAAAATCATTAACCACAGAAGGGTTTTGGGACAAGGGTGCATTTGTTCCCTTGGGTGGCAGGACCCATGCATCCAAGGATGGGTCCCTTTTTCTACTCAAGTTAGTTTTGTCTATATTGGACTCGGATCATCAACATGTGGATGGCCAGAGTTGCCCACTCACTGAGACTTTTGGTGATATCCAATGGATATGGTGGCCCTCCAGTTCTACATTCTTGATCACCACACATGTTTGCCTTGTGTACTGTGAAGAGGGTCTGCATAGGATTTCTATTGTGCGAGTTGTGTAGTAACATCTCTCATTTCCTCATTATTTTTCTTGTTCATTTTTTGCCCATTAACCATTCTAGGTGCTTTGGGGCCCCTTGGATCATTCTTGAAAATACACAAGTTGGCATCTATTAGCAGAGTTAGGTTGGAAGCATATATCAGGAGAAAGAAAGATAGAAAGAAAGAAAGTAAAAAAAATAAAAGGGCTAACTATGAAGCCCTTGCATCCAGCTACTCAAGCCTTCTGAGGCCTTAGAAGGCTATTTGGTTCACAGATTTCAAAGAATATGATGGAGAACATGCAATATGCAGAGGAGCTTGTGAGGGAGTTTCTTGTCTTCAGGGGTTTTACGAATACTCTTCAAGTCTTTGAGACCGAGTTGTCCACAGATATTGGTAAAGGCTTTGAAGTGGATAAGATCATTGACTTGGTTTTCTCAGAGTACGTGCCCAAATTTCAGGCAGAAAAGTTGGTCAGCTTGCTCAGCTTCTTGAAGCAGTGCTTATCTTCATCTTCAGAAACGGTTCTTATTTCTACATTATCCAAATTGGAGGTCTCAATTTTACGTTATTATATCATCCATGCCTTGCGATCAGGAAGGAAAGACAAAGTTGTAGAGTTCTTTGGAACATACGGAAATGATTTATTGCAAAGAGGTGGGGATTGGACTCCATGGTTTGGTGGGTTTTTTCTGTTCTTTCTCCCTTTTTATCTCACTTTCTTTTTTGTGTTCTTTCTTACAAATTGCAATCTTATACCAAAGGGATTCCTTGCAGCTATTCCATATCTAAAGAACCCAAGTTTGGAGCCTCAGTTTCTGGTTTTCTTCTCTAGGGAATGGTTTGATGCCTTGTCTCTTTCCTTCAGAAATTTCTTAAGCGAGATCTTCAATGGTACTCATATCCTATACTATGTAGATTCTGATCTTTTGATTCTTGTAACTGAAGTTTATTGTGTACTTTTCATGTTGGCATGGCTATCCAATCATTACAACATTGTAACATCGGTTGGACAATTCTTCCTTTGTTTTCTTTCTTTTTCTTTGCTTTGTATATTCTTTGTGTTTTTCTCTTATGTAGTTGAAATCAAGATCTTATTACTCATTAAGCTTTAACCATATCATATTCATTAATGTCAACTTTAATCTAATGCATCTACTGATACATTCAAATTTCACATAGATCATATTGGATTTTTTTTTTTATTTTTTTATTTTTTTTTTTATTTTTTTAAGGGGGCATATATCTTTCATTTGTACATTAGGGCCTGTTTGGGAGCGTGGATTTGAAACCCCCTGGATTCGGAACCCCCTGGATTTGAAACCCCCTAGATTCGGAACCTCCCAATTTCTGTTTGGCACCTTGGATTTGGAACCCCTTGGATTGTAAAATTTGTGTTTGGGAGTGTGGATTTGGAACCCCCTCAAATTTTGTGGTATATTTGCATGAATATTCAAGGAGACCAAGTAAATTATTTAAAATACCCAAAGTGATTAAAATATATTACAACATAAATAATTATGATAACAAGCCGATCAAAATATACACATTGGAAAAAAAAAAAAGTAATTCCAAACTTCAAGTGGGCCATAAAAGCGGGCCTACTAAATTTCACCATTGTCATGTTTCCTTTTAAACCTGAGTAAACTCCGTTGGGCCCACTGTCAATGCGTGTGGTTTATCCACACTGTTCATCCGTTTTTCCATATAATTTTAGGAGTTGAGCCCAAAATTGAAGCATATACAAAGCTCAAGTGGAACATACCACAGAAAAGGAAACAGTGGAAATATTAATTTCCGCCGTTGAAACCTTTACAAGGCCTCCAGTGATATTTATTTGTCATCCAACCTGTTCTTAAGATCACACGGACGTGGATGAAGTGAAAACACAATTATCAACTTGATCTAAAACTTCTGTGGCCCCTAGTAACTTTTCAACAATAGATGTTCAATTAACACTTTTTTCAATGGTGTGGTCCACTTGGTTTTTTTATATGCTTTATTTTTAGGCTAACTCACTAAAAGTATTTTATAAAATGGATAGACGGAGTGGATAATATGCATGAATGACGGTGGCCCCACATTGTATTTTAAAAAATGCATAGCGCTGCATGAATAACGCTAAAATGTGGTGGCTCTACAGGGACGTTGCCAACTTCCTTCATTTTTATTGCAAAAAGCAAAGTTCTCCGGCTTCCTTAATGATAGTTGGAAATCCACTCCGACCATAATATGTGTTATCCTATTTTAGGCCAAGGGCCTAAATTTTAGGGCCATTGATAGTTCAAGTTGATCACACAGTTAAAAACAATGTGTAAAAGCAATTATAATCGTTAAATTTGTTTTCATTCCTATGGCTCACTTGAATAATATTTACCTCTAAATTTTTTTCTCAAATCTTAAATTTTAATGGGCTATATAATGGCTGGATTACATCGTCCATATAACCATCATGGTGGGACATATGAATAAAGTGTTCTCATCCCTCCATTCACTGTTTTATTTGACATGGCCCATGTGAAGCCTAAATCAGTATAATATTTTGGCCATACGGACAAATTTTGACAAGTTATCACATGGTCGGAGCAGATTTTTCATAACCATTATAGTGGGCCACCCAAATAATAAGTTGCAATTCATTAAAAGAAAACAGTAAAATATAAACCAACCTTTACAGTAAATCTCCGTCTCCTTCTATCAGCGATAACGCAACAACCTTCCGGCAGACTTTCTGCAGTCTAACAGCAACTTTCTTCTGCAGTACCGGAGAGAGTTGCGGTACTGGAGAGAGTTTTTTTGGAGAAGATGAATAAGAGAGCATGCGAAGATAAGTTTTTAAAGAAGATCTCTAAACGGTCGGATTTCCGACCGTTGAGTTGCTTTAAAAAGGCAATCCAAGGTCGGACCTTGGATTGCAAACCCCCAGATCGAGGGGATTTGAAACCCCATGGATTGCAAACCCCCAGTTATTTTATGGTGCCAAACAGCCAGGGGATTGCCAATCCCCTCTAATCCCCTCTAGTCCCCTCCAATCCACGGTGCTAAACGACCCCTTAAGTTGTGCAGGGCTTGTATGTTTGGATTAATTCATTTATAAGACCATTTCCTTAACCAATCCACGCATCCCTGCTTTGTTAAAGATCAGTACTGAGAAGAACACTGTCAAGCGTCTCAAGAAGGACATAAAGCAACTGAATGTTATGTTGTCACAGCTCCAGGCTTTATTAGAGTCAAAGGAGGCTCAGCTCTGCCAATTGAGGAGGTAAAACATATTTCTTGGAATTATTTTCAGATAATTGTGATAATCGATTTGCTTGGTTGCAGGGGCATGCAATTTTGTGGGTGTTTGTGCATGAAAGAGTTTGAGCATGCACATGCATCATGCATGGGAAAATGTATGCTTACCTAACATGAGCTTGTGCTCATTTTGGGGATCTTATCTGCATGCTCCTTTTTGTTTAATCTTATTTTGTCATTGGTGTAAGTGCCACTGTTGGAGCTTATTTCTGATATGTGCATCAATATGCATGCTTTAGCGTGCATCAATGTGAATGTATTAGCTTGTCTATTTATGTGCCACTGTTGGAGCTTATTGCTAAATCGATTTGCAAGTGTACAAGAGCAAGTAGTTGTCACACGTTGGTTTTTGGAGACTTATCTATATTTGATACTTATCAAGGTTTAGAAACTTGAAACTCTACGGGAACTCTAGCTCGAGGAGGACATGCATCTAAGTCAGCTTGAGACTTGGGTGCTGTTTGGTAAACTGAAAAATAAGGTTTGAAAATTAATTTAAGTGCTGAAAACTTGAAGTGCTTGCATTTTGTACTTAAAAGTACTGAAAAATCTGTTTGGTAATTTGTCTGAAAAAAAAGTCCTGATATCTGAAAATTATCATATCTTTCACAAAAACTTGTTTGGTAAACACAAACCACAAATGTTTGAAAATTGGCAATTGATTATATTTGCCCATATTGTCCCTATTTCTATCTTTTGTAGAGTATGCATAAATATGAATATTTGTATTGTATCGGCCAATACGGCCATATCACATCCATATCGGCATGAGATGATACACCATATGGGTTTGTATTGGTCCGATACGAAAAGATTGACCCGTATCGGCCAGGCGTAGAGCTAGGCACGAACCGACTCAACTTGCCTAATGTTTTTGAATCGCTTATGTGATCATGTGCGATCGCATATGCCTATGCGCATATGCGATTGCATATTTTTAATTTTTTTTTTTTGAAATTTTTTTTTTCATATATATATATATATATAGGGGCAGATGTAAATTGTCTTAGAGAAGGATTGATCCCTACTCAATATTGTGAAAAGACAAATTACACAATCTATACTGCTAATAGCCAAGAATCTCATATTGAATACAAATTACCAAATGTTCATATTTGCAAAAATGGAGTGTGTATTCCACTCACTTTCATTATTGTTAAAAACCTCCAACAAGATGCCATTCTTGGTACTCCTTTCATCCTGAAAATACAACCTTTTACTACCACCAGTAAAGGAATCCAAACAAGAATAAATTCAATAGATTTATTCTTTGAATTCATTAAACCACCTCAACATGGTTTAATATCTGAAGTTGTTAATTGTGTTTCCAATAAGGAGACCCAAATTCATTTCCTAAGAAATGAAATTTCCCATCTTCAAATCCAAAAACAACTTCTACATCCAAATTTCAAAAAGCAATTATCAAAATTCCAAAAAACTTTAGAACATCTTTGTTCTGAGGTTCCAAATGCCTTTTGGCATCGAAAAACTCACTTAGTTACTCTACCATATATAGAGAACTTTAATGAAAACCAAATTCCTACTAAAGCTCGCCCTTCCCAAATGGATGCCCGGCTTCTTAAACTCTGTGATGAAGAAATCAATTCTCTTCTCCAAAAAGGTCTTATAACTCCCTCAAAATCCCAATGGAGTTGTGCTGCTTTTTATGTGGAAAAAGCTCCTGAAATTGAAAGAGGTGCTCCTCGGCTTGTTATAAATTACAAGCCTTTGAATCAGGTTCTAAAAACAATCAGATATCCGATTCCAAATAAAAAAGATTTATTAAATAGATTGCATAAAGCCAATCTATTTTCAAAATTCGATCTCAAGTCAGGATTTTGGCAAATCCAAATTCATCCTAAAGATAGATACAAAACAGCATTTACTGTTCCCTTCGGACATTTCGAATGGACTGTAATGCCTTTTGGTCTAAAAAATGCTCCTTCTGAATTCCAAAACATTATGAATGATATCTTTAATCCTTATAAAGATTTTATCCTTTCATATATAGATGACTTACTCATCTATTCCCAAAATATAAATCAACATTGGAAACACTTAGAAATTTTTAAATCTGTTATTGAAAGAAATGGTCTTGTCCTTTCGTTAAGAAAGATCAAGCTCTTTCAACTAGAAATTCAATTTCTAGGATTCAAAATCTTAACAAATACAATCAGGCCAATCCAAAGAGTCATTGATTTTGCAGATAAATTTCCTGACAAAATTACTGATAAAAAACAACTCCAAAGATTTCTTGGATGTTTAAATTATATATCTGAATTTTATAAAGATTTAGCCAAAGACAGAGCTCTTTTACAAAATCTTTTAACCAAAAAACCAAAAACTATTTGGTTAGAAGACCATACAAATGCTCTCAAAAATATCAAATTGAAAGTCCGACATCTTCCTTGTCTCAATCTTTCAAACCCCGATTTTCCAAAAATCATCCAGACTGATGCTTCCGACATCGGTTATGGCGGAATTCTTTTACAAAAAGATCCAAAAGACAAAGAACAACTTGTTAGTTTTACTTCTGGTACTTGGAACCCAACTCAACAAAATTACTCTACTATTAAAAAAGAAATTTTGTCAATGGTTTCTTGTATCCAAAAATTCCAAAGCGACATTTTAAACCAAAAATTTATTCTTCGTGTCGATTGCCAAGCTGCCAAAGAAGTTTTGAAAAAGGATGTGAAAAACCTAGCTTCAAAACAGATATTTGCT
The DNA here is from genome assembly GCF_029962835.1 of Magnolia sinica. Classification (NCBI taxonomy): domain Eukaryota; kingdom Viridiplantae; phylum Streptophyta; class Magnoliopsida; order Magnoliales; family Magnoliaceae; genus Magnolia; species Magnolia sinica. The sequence goes on along the minus strand of NC_080575.1, from coordinate 129,921,642 downwards.
AGATGGCAAGCTATTTTATCAATTTTTGATTTTGATATCGAGTTTATACCGGGAAAAAAGAATTCTTTGCCTGATTTTTTATCTCGCGAATTTTTACAGGGAAAACTGAATCGAGATCTACCCCAAACCTCCAAACATGCCACAAAAGTCCAAAAACAAGGGAAAAGAAATAATGGAACTCGAGATCAAGAATTCCTTTTTTCCTCTTCTCCAAACTCCTCTCCAAATTGGAGAACAGAAAAAACCTTCAGTCCAAATTGTTTCAAAAGATCCATTCCAAACGATCCAAACTCCTCCAAAAACAGCATTCATAGCAAATACCAAAAATCCAGAAGAATACAAACCAAAAGGAAAACATAGGGTATTAACCCTAGACCCCGACTTATCCAAACTTCCAGAAGAACTTCTCATTTCAAAACTCTTTCTTCCAAATAATCATTTTCACCCACGACAATCAAATTTCTCCAGAAATTTCTATGAAGCCATTTTGATCCAAACCAAAAGTGCAATTTTTGAGCATCGCACTAACCAAAACCAAAAGGAAATTTCATTTTCCAAAATGAAAATCATTAACATCATTCTCCAAAAAGAATGGGGAGATTCTCTTTCCCAAGTCCAACATATCCATAGTCCTGATGGAAAGTCTCATTCCTTTTCCTATTGGGATTATATGGTTGCTTGGAAATATGCTCTTTTATTCCAAAATTCTGAAAATAGCCATTCGTGGTTTTTAAATTTTTCAAGACCATATACCAAATCTATTCCATCATGGTTTTATACTCAATGGTGGATTTTATTTGGTGGCCATTCAAACATTTTGCCAGAAAATTTACTTTCTCATTACTCACATCTTGAGAAAGCTCAAAATCCTGAATATCCAGGATGTTGTCTGATGCAATACTATGCTAAACACGGGATCCCATGGATTCTCCAATGGAAATATGAGGTTTTACCCTCTGAATATCAAAATGCCAAAGTTTTATTCCAGTCCACATACATCAAGTGGTGGAATAAATTTGATTGCTCCATTGTTCTCGAAGCAACAAAGAAGCAGTCTTCCTCCAAAAAATTGCCAAAGTCATTCAAAGAGGCTATTATAGCATCATCTCCCCCAGATGAAACAGCCAAATTAAAGAAAGAGCTGAGTGCACTCAAAGCTGCATTCATTGCTTTCCAAGATCAAGTATCTAGCCGACAAGGATCAACTTATGTGGAATCTGAAGAATCTTCAACAGCTGCTCCTGATATTGATCTTCATCCTGATGATCAAGATGTATTCTTCTAAAACTTTGAGAAATTCAAAATGCAATTTCTTTCAAAGCACGAAGCCAAATTGAAGCCAAATTAAAGCCAAATGCAAATATGAAGCCAAATTGAAGCCAAATGCAAGCACCGACAGTCGAAGCCGAAGCCAAGCTGTCTCCGCTACCTCCCAAAAGACACGACATCAGAAAACTCCAAAAGAGCTACTGTAGCAAATCTACTGTAGCAGCACGCCTTTTCACTGTAGCACTTTTACTATTCACTTTCCAGAATAGTAAAACCATACAGTGCCAAAACCAATTACTATGCGCCCACAGTTTCTTTCCCCCTGTTTTGTAAATCCGCTTTGTAATAGTTCCATTCCAAACTCTATATAAGGAGTGTAGTTTTCGTTTTGTAAGTAAGAATTCGAATAGCGAATTCAATGTTTAGTCCAAGAGAGTGCTTGACTAGCAAGCAACTGTGAGCTTTCTTAATTTCCCGTTTTCTCTGGTTTTTGCTTTCTTTCGTTTTTGTGTGACACTGCTGTACTGCTGGCAAGACGATCCTGGCGAAAGTTATATATATATATATATATATATATTAGGGAAAAATTAAAAAAATTGTAAAAAAAAAAAAAGAAACTGAGGAGAACTTTTCTAAGTTAATAGATAACTAATTTTACATATTTAAAATACATTTGAAAAAGATAAAATCAATTAAACAATGAATTAAACATCAAGTCATCCACATTTAACAATATAGTTAACAAGAAGTAACAACAAAATCAATAAGCTATTTATTTATTATGGTAGAAAATCAACAAGCTATCTTCCTTGAAACTTAAAAGTGCTTGAATCTTGATCTTCCAACTTCCAAGAGAGAGGGAATGTGTGTGTGTGTGAGAGAGAGAGAGAGAGAGAGAGGTCACTTGGAAGTAGGAAATACAAGAGAGAGGGAGATTAAGAACACTTGTAATTAAGAAATGTAAGAGAAAAATAGAGTAATAGAGTTTTGGAGTGAGAATACTGCAAATGGAGGAGATTTGGAAGCCTTTTTATAGACAGAATGTTATTTTTTTAGCAAAAAAATAAAAATAAAAATAAAAATTCAATGTGCCATGGCTAATATGCGATCACATACATTGCATATGTGATCGCATATTTTTGCATATGCAACATATGCAATCGCATATGCGATCTGCATATGGATATGCGCATATGCGATCTAATATACGCATATGCGATCGCACATGACAACAATGGACTTGCCTAACTCGACTCGATCCGACTCGACCCGAACCGAATGGTTGAGTCGGTCCGAACCGAGTAGGCTTCCCCCAATCCGAACTCAAACTGAGTCAAGTTCGAGTTACCTAGTAACTCGACCCGAAACTCGATCCGTCAGACTCGACCCGATTCGAAACTCGACTCGACTCGGGTTGTCGGGTAGGGTATATATATAAAAAAACCTAATTCCTAATCCTCTCTACCCTACCCACCGCATGCCCCAATCTGAAAAAAGTCCCAACCCCTTCCCGTCCGGCACCAATCGGCAAACCATCCCGTCCTGTCCGGTAGGCGGCATCAACCTCCGGCCTTCCTCTCTCTCTCTCTCTCTCTCTCTCTCTCTCTTCTCTCTTCTCCCATCCTGCAGCGGCAGCCAATGGCCAATGTGTTCTGTAATGGTAACGGTGGCCGTAACGGCCACCACCGTTACCTTTATGATACGGGTCATAATGGCTGTTACGGCCCCCATAACGGCCATTACGGTCTCTTTTTTTGTTGAAAAAAATTTTAAAAACTTGTATCTGCCCTGTAATGTTGATTAAAAAGTATGGAAAACCAGTATATTCCTCATAACAGACAATTACGGGGTTGTTATGGCCTTATATGGCACGTAATGTGTCGTTAACGACAAATACAGGTCATTTTTTTTCCCATAACGGCTATTATGGCCTTTACAACCCCGTAATGTGTTACCTTTATGTAACGGTTGCCACCGTTACCTTTACGTAATGGCCTTTACGGTCTCGTAACGGCCTTTATGGCACACCATGCCAGCGGCTCATCAGGTGTGTTTGTCTGTTTTTTATTTTTTATTTTTATATTAAGAGGATAGCCCTCACACTGGAAATGGTGGAGATGGAAGCGGGTTGCATACCGAGTAACTCAGTACGCTATGACCATTTGAAAAATAGGGCGAAGGTCAGCTATTACATGCGTAAACATGACGTGGTTTTGAGGCAATCCATTCCGTCCAAATTGACGAACCGATTGTTGATAAAGTATAAATAAAAATTACAGTAACAAGATATCAGTAACCATTTGAATTTCCTTTTGAATTTGGACCACTCGTTATTTTCCTCTTAACCATCCGTTTGATTGCCGTCAATTGAATTGTTGAATTTCTTAATTAGTGATTTTAAGATATGATCCATCATGATATAACCCACAATTTGGGTGGTCAGGATAGCTGTACATCAGTGCCACAGCTGAGGAGGATGGGTCACCACCATTTTCGAAATGGTAGTAAAATAAAACTGGCGAGTTATTTGATACTCTTGCAATGGGTGATTGTTGATAGTTAGGCACTGAACTTTGTAGATGTAGCCTGCACTAATTTCAATATAACCATCCAAAATTGCGGGCCCACAATGGATAGATCAAGGATTCATTGAATGATCCTCATCTCTTGTCAAGGATTCATTGATTTATGTATTTTGTGCCCTCCGTCCACCCATTTTACCCCCAAAATTGAAGCATATCCAATGCTCAAGCCCGATGACTTGATTCGAATCGGTGCCAACTCAATCCGACTTGGTATTTCTGATCGAGTCGGACTCAGTTTGGGTCAGCCCATCCAAGACCCGGATTCGGATTGAATCAGGCCTGCTAAACTCGTTACCGAGTCGGATAGAGTTCGGGTCAGGGATTTTCCAAAACCGGATCGAGTCGGGTTGGACCTAACTCGGTTCGACTTGACTCGATGCCCACCTCCAATGGGGCGTATTAACATCGATACGGGGCGGATACTCCCATAAAAGCTCAATTTTGATTTTTTTTTTTTTTCTTCTTCCAAAATTTCACTCAAGTCTTCTCTTCTTTTTTTTCATTTAAACCATGGAAGAAGCTTAAAAACTCATTTAGGCTATAGATCTAGAGCTATTTTGGGATCAAAACAAATGATTTGAATGGGATTTGACAAATCGAAGCAAAGTGGACCATTATGGGAAAAATCTGAAAGAAGGATGAACCTTCACTTCTTTATGATATTTTCATCTTCTTTTTGTTGTATTTCAATGTAATGTGCTCTAATTCACCAAATCATGCTTGATTTGTGTTCAATTATGGCCCATTTAGTTGACCTTCAACAAGTCAAACAGACAAACAGCATTCTCATCAAAGAATGGTCCGATACACCATCATATGCATGTCCAAAATACTAAAAAAAAGATTGATTCTTTAATATCTTATTACTCTCTTTCTCTCTCTCCTGATATTTTCCTTAATTCTTTGGCTTAAAAAAAGTTCTGACTGATATAGGCCAATATGACCTCGATACTGATACGCGATGCTGTATCGTATCATTTTGCTGCCAGGCTGATACGCCGATATATTTCGACATTCAAAATCATAAGAGTATGAGATGAAACTTTTTATTGCTATGCCTCTAAATTTGGCACACCTATGCCCATTCCAATAAAATTTTGATACTTTTCCCACCAATAAAGCCAAGTAGATGAATGGTTTGGATCTTTTATGTTTGCCATGTACAGTATCATGAATTGATTTGTTAGATCAATGACTTTGATTTTGAGGTTGATCCATTTACAACAAGACCCACAACTTGGATGGTCTAAACAATCATACAACAATTACCTACCACAATATGTAGGTAATATCTTTTCTAGGCCAGATTTGAATCTATAATCATAATTGCCAGATTTGTAATTTAATTGCTCATTGAGATAGCCCAATGCATTGATCCAGACCGTTCGTTAGATCTAATGAGCATTTCATGAGCTACCATATTTGACAAATATTAATTGTTTTATCAATGGTCTTTAACATGGACAGTCTTAGACTTTGTCATTGTGAGAATTCTTAATTCATGAGTTGTAGGGAGGGACTTATGTCACCAAAAACAGAGACTAAAGCAAGTGTTGGATTCAAAGCTGGTGTTAAAGAGTACAAATGTTGTTTAAAAAAATAGGCGCGAGCAGCAATTTGATCCATCTATTTGTTAGGGCCCATCATAAATGGCTTATGATTCTAAAGAATCACTTTTTAAGGCAATCACAACCATCCCATTGATGGCTTGGAAAGGGAATGGCCATAACAATAAGGTCAAATAATAGATGGATTGGATCATCTGATTGGTGTGGTTTTGCATGGTAATCCATGAAATGGATTGGATCATCTGCGTTAGTATTGAATCAGTTCTTGGCCATAAAAACAATGAGGTAGCCCACCTTAATGTCCATGTGAAATCCACATTGTCCCACCATTTTTCCAGCTTATTTTAGGTAACGAGCCCAAAAATGAGGTAGATCCAAATCTTAGGTTGACCACACCACAGGAAATTGTGGTAATTGAACACCCACCATTAAAAACTTCTTGGAGGCCACAAGTTTTGGATGAAGCTAATATTTGTGTTTTCTCTTCATCCAGGTCTATGCGACCTGATCAACATGTTGGATGGAAAATAAATATTACAGTGGGCCCTAGGAAGTTTTTAATGGTGAGCGTTCAATCACCACTGTTTTCCTATAGTCTGGTCTACTTGAGATTTGGATTTGCTTCATTTTTGGGACCATGCCCTAGAATGATCAGGAAAAAATATATAGCACAATTCGCTCCCTACGGAACGCGGATTGTTCATTGACATTGTTAGTAACCAGGCTACTGGAGGATGCTTTGTGGGCCCCACAATGATGTATTTGTTTTATCCACGTCGTCCATTCATTTTGGATCATTATTTTGGGCCATGAGTCCAAAAATGAGGCAGATCCAGATCTTAGGTGGACCACACTGCAGGAAAACAATGGTGATTGAATGCTCACCATTGAAAACTTCCTAGGGCCCACTATAATGGTTATTTTCCATCTAACTTGTTGACTAGGTCAAAAAGACCTGGATGAAGTGAAAACACAAATATCAGCTTGATCGAAAACTTTTATGGCTCCGAAGAAGTTTTTAATGGTGGTCATTCAATCAACCACTGTTTCTTGAGGTGTGGTCCACCTGAGATTTTGATCTGCATCCTTTTTGGGCTCATGTCCTAAAATGATTTGGCAAAATGGATGGACGGCATGGATAGAACACATACATCATGGTAGGGCCCACAAAGCACTATTCGATAGCGAGTTATCAGTAAGCAAATTGCTTCCTCCAAGTACGCATGGAGGATTGCTTGGAGTAGAACATGGCACCTAGGTCGGTACCGTGTTGACGTGGGAAAGTTCTATGGGCACCACCATGATGTATGTGTTATATCCGCACCACCCATCCATTTTTTCGGATCATTTTAGGGCATGAACCCAAAAATGAGGCAGATCCAAAGCTCAAGTGGACTAAACCATAGAAAACAGTGGGGATTGAACGCCTACCTTCCCAGTGGCCAAAAAAGTTTTGGATCAAGCTGATATTTATGTATTCCCTTCATCAGGGTCTATGTGACCTTATGAACAAGTCGGATGGAAAATAAATATCACGATGGGGCCTAGGAAGGTTTCAACGGTGGGTGTCATTGTCCCTATTGCTTTTTGGTGTGGTCCACTTGAGCTTTGGATCTGCCTCATTTTTTGGCTCATACCCTAAAATGATATGCCGAAATGGATGGACTGTGTGCATATAACTACATCATGGTGGGGCCCACAGAACTTTCCCAAGTTTTCAAAGCCCGGAAAGGTAATATTGTCTTTTCAAAGTGTTGATAGGGATAATTTCGTCAACAATCATCCAAAAATTTATTGGAAAATCTCTTACCGCATTTAGCGATAAGTGATGAGTGAAGGGCGGTTCACTGAAAAAAAGAAGAAGAAAAACCCCACTAATTTTAAGTGATTTTTAACATTAAGTGCTGAATCTTTTATCTTTACCAAATGGTTTGAATTCCCAAAATCACTGAAAATGACAATTTTAAGTCCTAAAATTAAGTTTTACCAAACGACACCTTTGTTGAGTTCAATTGACTCAATAAAGTTTATTTTTTGAAAATTTATTATAGAAATTGAAAATAAGAACCATTGAAGTGCTAGATTAATACCAGTTAAATGCAGAAAAATACTTCTATGGCTTGAACAAAACAAATATGACATAATAGTTAGCAATACGCTGTTTTCTAATTTTAAAAAATATGCGAGAAATTACCTATTTGTGTAAAATGGTATATTTTTCAAAATCTTGCCATTTTTTATTTTATTTTATTTATTTATTTTATTCTTCATGCATCCGATTCAAACACAAATAAAACTTAATGCATTTAAAGCAGTGCAAAAACCACAATTACTATGAAATATCACTCTTGATCTCTGGTATGATGAAAAGGAAGGAGATTTGTAAAAGCAGCTCCATCTTGATACAATTCTACAAGCAAGCACACATGCCAATATAGAACCCTAGATCAGTGTTGTCAAAATCCTATGATTTATGATATACGATTTTAGTCGAATCTTAAGCAAAACGATTTGAATCCCAACCTTGAATCCCTTTTTATATGAATCCTAAGATTTACAATTCAAATTATACTTGTTCTCTTCTATTTTAAGCTTCATTTGGCATTCATTTTATGTTTTTAAATTGGTGGGGGCTTTAAGAATCATTTAGAAAAAGTAAATTATTTTTAATTGTTCTTTATAAGAGATTAAATGATTTATATTCTCTTCAACATTAAATCATATAGCTGTTTTTTTTTTTTTTTTTTTGTGTGTGTGATTTCTCACTTCTTAACTAGTCGATATGCCAAATTGATTCATGACTTAACTATAATGTTTTTTTATGGATGGTTACGATCATGCTGACCTGTATGTATTATGGAATGATGTTTAGAAATCAAAATATATTTTTGTGTCGGTCTACGGTATCAAAGGCCACTTTTCCACCGTGATTCTACATTCAAGAAAGGTAAAAAGAACATAAAGTATTAAAGGACCACTGTATGTTTTTTAAAGGAAAATTTCATGAAAGACAAAAAATAAAGGAATAACAATCCTTTAACATTATCATGACATGGTGTTACTTGGTGCATATTGAGAGCAAAAGGAAATAGATGAGGTTTTTTTTTATTTTTTTTTAATTTTTTTTATTTAATAATTCTGATTTATTTATTTATTTCATTTTTGTTTCAAAATTCTAAGAAAATTGTTAAAAAAAATCTTATGATTTACGATACGATTCATCCCCTACTATGATTAACGATACGATAACGATTTTGACAACATTGCCCTGGAGGTAAGGTTTCCATCAGGTCTGCTACACTGTTTGGTTTTTTGGACTAAAAATTAAGCTCCGTCACACCTCATGGTCTGCACGATACAAAGCAAATGGACGGCTAGCAAAAATTAATCATCATTGTATTTGGTACATTGTGACCCCTACGAGGAGTGTAACCCACTGATTTTTGACACATGCAGTTTACATTGACACATTTGCCTGTGAATAGATGAGAGTGAGACTCTACACATTTGCCTAATTAGCACACCTATACTTCCAATCATTTTAGAGGAGAGCTAAGGTGATCGTTCTCCTCTACCCTTTTGAGTTATGGTGTATCTGTTTAGTACCCATGGCACACATGCATGCCAATCTAAGTTATCATTCAAGAGTTATTTCATCTCGGCCTTTTGAGATAAATCGGTATTAAACTCGAAAATTTCACTTCCCATCTTTTTGTCATATCCGTATCTTTTACTGAACTTTGACCTCTTTTGTTGGTAAAGAACCCAAATTAAATTCATATATATATATATATATTTCCATGTAGTTTTTTCTTTTGGCCATTTAGTGTTTTGCTAAGTATGATAATTACTCGTGAACATAGAATGGTCAGAATTCTGCTGCCAAGTTTGCATATTATCATTGATTCATTGTTTTTACTCCGATTAGATCTAGGGATATGAAGGAGAAATTGTAAGGGAAGGGTTCATTCACTGTGGTGTTAGACTTGAGCCTGATTCCTTCCAACCGTTAAAACTAGAAAAAGTTGGAAGCTCAGAGAATCCCGCATTGGAGTTCCGTTCAAGTGTTTTTTAGTAGGAATTCCCTCGTGTATATAACTTGTCAAATGAGTAAAAAATCTTTTAGTTTTTTTAGTGCTTCATCCAATTCTCTTTGGCCTTTAGAATACTGAGTTGTACCTAAGCATTGATTCAAATCTTCTTGGTCAAGCTTTTAAATGATGATACTCATCGATTGTCGGTAATAGATGTCCTTACATAACAAATACATTTACAATACTGAAATTGTCTTCAGAAATATAGAATACATCTCTACTACAGCATCTTTCTGATTAACAGTACTGCGGCATCAGCAATGGAAACCAGTGTGCTCCGAAAGAACAGCTCTACATTTGATCTGTCAACAGGGAATTCACCAAAAGATGTGCTTGTAGGCGATAATCTTCCATTAAGGAATTTCTATGAGACTAGTAGTTCGGTTTCTACTTCCCATTTGGGAGAGTCAGGATTTGGAGTGCAGGTGCAGGGTTTTGCAGATCCTGCTAAGGTTTCATTGGAATCAACCTTATCTGAGTCAGAGCATGATTCAAGTTCCCTAACAAGGCTTCCTCTTCAAGATGTTAGATCAGGGGATGCCTTTCTGATGTTTCAAGAAAGCGTTTATTCAGGTTCGTAACTGTTCTTTAGTCTTTTGCATACTCTGTTTTATCTCAGCAATCATTCGCACATTTAACCTGTTTATTTTGAATTATTCTTGTGTGAATTGCAAATCAATGATTGCTGCTTGAAGATATTATTTTCCCTTCTCTTTTACGAAATGGAGGTAGCATTTATTGAAGCGAAAAATAAAATAGTAGTATCTCACAGGGAACCAGTGAGACTCTGATTCCTCCAGCACCTGTACCCAGTGCAAACCAGGCTATATGATCCCCGGGTTTCAGTCATCATTCAATTGACATCCTGTCATTGGCTTATGCGGGACCTATTTCTTGCCTGAGCCTAGAGAATTCCCTAGGCCAGTCTATGACACCATTTTCAATTCTCGTATGGGAAACTGTTCTACGTTTTAGGTTCTTTTGTGTCGTTCTTTTTTTTGTTCATGGGCATGTGGACTTTTTTGTTATAATTTCATGGCTATGAGTTTTGGTGCAATAAATCTTGTATGTGTTGTAACAGAAACCAGCAGTGAAGTGCAGAGAGAAGAATTCCCAGAAGTAAAAGTGGAGTTTCAGGTAAATTTCTTTTCGACACATTCTTTCAAATTCTGCTTCCTATCTGTAGTTGTATTCTATATGTAATCTGTTGTGTAATTATCTATCTTGGTGTTTACTGGAAGGTCTTCATCGTTTTCTACCTTCTTGAGGTATCTTTCCCTTTTGATGCTTGTGACTTAACAGGAAACATTCTTAGGCCACACCAGTCCAATTAGTAGGTGCCGCTTTTCTGCAGCTGGAACTAATATTGCAAGTGCTTCTGCAGATGGCACTGTGAGGTAATTATGGTTAGGTTTGGCAGTGCTTGCAAATTGGGATCAAGTACATGAGATAAACCAGACTTTTTTGTCCTTGATTATGCAGTCTGATTCACAATCTCACTGTACATATGTTTTTGAAGGATTTGGACGTATGACTCATCAACCCCAACATCCAGAAATGCGACTATATATTGTGGGGCTGAGATCATGTCACTTGACTGGGAATGCAAATCTGATCGCTTGGTGCGTTTAATAGATCAATGGTGGATTGTCTTAAAGTAATATTGACATTTGTAGCGATCTTGATACTTGGAATATTACTGTTAGGTTCATCCTTCCAACTTCTCATTGTTCTTGACAATAGCTGCTCATAGGCACAGCTGATGGTGGTATTAAAGCATGGAATGTTGATGCAAAGAGAGTTGTCTGTGATCTCAGCACAACTGCATCATTTCCAAGGTACTTGTGAAAATAATTCTTCCATTCAGTTGCTATCTCTTCCATCTCTTGGTTTCTTCCCCTGAACTTGTCTTCACGTGCTCCAATGTGACTGCAGTGTCTTGGATTTGAAGTGCAGTCCTGTGGATCCGATTTTTGTCTCTGCAGCTGCATCTACAGGGTACTTTTTTTTTTCTTCTCTTTTCGATAATAATGCTATTCTCATGTTCCCTGCTGCATAGAAGTTGGTTCGTTGTGCATATCTTGCGCACTAAAATGATAATAAAAAATATTCCTTCTCTATTGTTTTTCACTTATTTGTATGGTGTGAGAAAGTCATTGTTCTTTATAAGCAAAAACAGGTGTTATTTTCACATGAACTTAAAAATGGAATCTCTAATATATATTAATTGATTGATCGATGGCAAAGATTTCTATTGCTTCTGAAAAATATGCAACTAAAAACTTCATTGATGCAGAAAAGTAGACAGAAAACTAGACATGGGCACAGGACAACCCGATCCGGCTAACTCGACTCGTCCGTCTCGGTCCGATCCGACTGGACATGAACCGAATGGGTGAGTCGGTCCGAACCGAGTAAGCTTCGCCCAATCCGAACTCAAACCGAGTCGAGTTTGAGTTACCTAGTAACTCGACTCGACTCGACTCGACCCGAAACTCGATCCGGTTAGACTTGACCTAATTCGAAACCCGACTCAACCCGACTCTCTAACCCTACCCCGACTCGATCCCAACCTCTCTCCCTCCCTCCCTCCCTCATCCTCCTCTTCCAAGCCTAGCAAACACCCACCGCAATCACCCTCCTCCTCCTCCTCCTCTCTCTCCTCTCCACTCCCTCCCTCCCTCCCTCCCTCCCTCATCCTCTTCCTCTTCCTCTTCCAAGCCCGGCAACCACCCACCACCATCACCCTCCTACTCCTCCTCCTCCTCCTCCTCCTCCTCTCCACTCCCTCCCTCCCTTATCTCTCAATCCGACTCAGTGCCAACTTGACCTGACTCGGTACTTTTGATTGGATTGGACTCGGTCCGGATCAGTCCAGGCTAGACCGAACTTGGATCGAGTCAGGCATGCTGGACTCGGTATCGAGTTGGATCGAGTTCGGGTCAGGCCTATTTCAAAACCGGATTGAGTCGAGTTAGCCCTAACTCAGTCTGACTCGACTCGGTGCCCAGCTCTACAGAAAACTAAACTTTTTTGTTTACATACCAATTTGATGTAGCAGATGATTTGGCTAGAAAGGATATTCCCTCATCATGGGGGGATTCTCTTCCTCTTTCGTATTCTTTTGTCCCCTTTTAGGGCGTGTTTGGTTGCATCAGATATCATAATATTTCATGGTTTATTAGTCTAATTTGGTGCAAAATTTCATGATATTTGGTGGAAGCAAATACACCATTAATAAAATTCTATCCTTCAAAATAAAAATAAAAATAAAATGTATATGTACCAATGAAGAGCTCAATTCTTCCTCCAAGATGCTCTACTCATTGAAATATAGACCAAATGATGGACTCTAGAAGTGGATTCCCGTGGTCATTCAGTTATTTGACTCTAGAGGTAGCTCAGAAGCTACTGATGCTCTAGGGATAGAAAAACCACATGCTAGAAGCAACTCTTATGCAAAATATCTTGAATTCAAATCAATAGTCAAAGTTTCAAAGTGTCATCATCCATTCTCTTAATGCTCCATTTGTATGGCTTTACAACTCATAAAGTCAGGAATAAAAGAAGCCTATTCCAAAAGCCTATTGGACATTTGTGTAACTTTACTAAAATGATCCAAACTAATCCATGAGCTGTGTCCCTAAAGCAGGGGAAAGAGATAGATAAAGAACCGGACTAAAATTAAGGAAACTGACCTAAAGACTTCAAACCAAATAAATATCCATTTATGCATAACCATATGGCCCTCTGGGTGTTGTGTTTTGTAGAAAAGTCCTTTTCATGTATACGATTTGTATAGGAAGGTAAAAAGGGCATCCAGTTTGTGTACAAAATTCTAGAAGGGTTGAATGGATTTCTTTGGTGACTCCTCAGGTCCTACCGAAAGTATTCGATGATATTTTTGAATGTCTAGGTCTTCAATCTGGCCAGTCTGATCATCCATATATTCAATATGAATGGTTGGATTGTCTAGATGGCCCGATTTTTGATCAACCAGTAATGGAACCACTGTAGTCTCCAATTGGATGATTGGACCATCATGCATCACTTATTGTGGTCCCCCATTGGATGATCGTACCACCCCGCATCACTTATGATGTATGTGTTTTCACAGCTCAACAATGGCACCCAGTCCTTGTCAAGTTGATACGTGGACAATGTATAGAATCTGCTGTCATGTGCATTTTGTTTAATCTGTTCAAGAAATGTAACATAGCTAATTTCAGTGTAAAAAACATCTGCTTAGCTTTTGCTAATGTCAGCATATTTGCAGGTGTGAGGTATTATTGAAGCATCATTATTTTGTTCTCTGTAGCCGCATTTAACATAGAAGCATTACAAATAATGTTCGGACACTTATCTATACGTTTTCTAGTTTTCCTGCGTACACTCAATTCATGTGATTGTATCATATCGTAGGCATGGTTCAAGTAATATTGACAAAATGGGATTTGCTTCGTTGACTGTTTGGAATATGAAGACATGGAAGGCTATGGTATGTGTGGTTCCCAAACAACTTGTACTCTTCAGAGTATTGCAATTTGGATTTTAGCTGTTAAGACTTAATGACATCTTTGATCTTTTGTGAAGACAGTCCTTCCTCTTGGTAAAGATCCACCGGCAATTACTTCTCTTTGTTTCAATCACAATGGGAAGATTTTAGCAGCTTCTGCAACTGATGGGATGATTCATATGTTTGGTATCCTCGTATATTGGCTTCCATTCATTTATTGATGATATTTGTACTGATATACAATTTAGCTTCATATTATTGCATCGACTATGACCTAAGTAATGCTTTCTATTCTTAATGTACATTTTATTAGTCCCTAGTTCAAATTGAACTTCTACTTCAAGGTGACCATTTTACCTATGAAGACATTTCTTGGTTTTTGGGACTACATGGTGGTGTTATGTTGCTGATAAAAGAAAGTGGGGTATTTACATTCTCTTTAATTTCCTTAATTGGCTGAAGATATGGCTGCTGGTCTACAAATCACAGGGTGGCCTGCCCATGATGCTGCTGTTAGCTCTGTGCTATTTGGACCTGACGAAACTAGCATATTCAGTTTAGGTTCTGATGGAAAGGCAAGTACTTCTATCATTGATGTTAGGGTCGTAAAGTGGCCACAACCAGGGTTAGATCACTGTTTCAAATAGCGCTTGTAGCGTACGCTACGTAGCGTAGCTGAATAGCACAAATCTCCTGCAGCGTATGCTACAGGGGTCGTAACGTACGCTACAACTACGTAGTGTGTAGTGTACGCTACAATGTTTTTTTAAAAAAAATTATTATTATATGTTTTATGTTTTTATTTATTTATTTATTTATTTTTTTAAAGCTTCGTTTGTTAAAAATGGTGTAAACTTCACGTAATGAAAAACTTATGTATATTTAAAATCATACCTTTCTTTGTTTAACTTCACTTAAAATAATGGTGATTCTTTGATGTGAAACTCACACATTAAAAAACCTTTAAAACTAAACGTAAAAGAAAAAGGGTTTCGGAAGAAGGTTTTCAAAAACCTCTCTTTGTATTGATGACATATGTACTCTACTTAATACTCTTAACCTGTGGGATTTTTATTTCTTTTTCATACTTGTGAGTTGTGACTTGTAGTTTCAATTAGACATTATTAATTAAAGCGGTTTGCTTGGAAAGTTGTTGTTGTAATAATTATTTGATTTGGTTTATAACTTTATATATTTGGATACTTGAAAAATGAATAATCTTTTAGGCATTATTATTATCATTATTATTTTCTTACTATTTATCATGTTTTTCCTATTTTAAAGTTAAAAATAGAAGTATCGTGTAGCTCACACTACACACTACGCTATTTACGCTGCACACTATAGAAGGTTGAACGCTACGCAACATGCTACGGCTATTTAAAGCACCGGGTTAGATTGAGCCCAAAATTTAGACTGATCAAACTGGGCTTATTCAAAAGTTTTCCTTTGGCCAACCTGGGCTCAGTGTTTTGGTTTGAGATCTGATGAATGAAAACCATGCTTGTAATCCGTGGTCGTTAATAGTTACATTTCCTATTCTCATGGCTGCCACCATCTCAAATTCATGGCATTTGCATTGTTTGATTCCGAGTTTCCAATAGCTTCAGATTGTTGAATTGTGTGTATTTTGATCAGCATTTTGCTGGTCATTTTATTTCCGAGTTTCCACTACTCTTGCATCATGAAAGACATACATGATTGCAGATATTTGAATGGAGCTTACAAAACCAGGGTCAGGTTCTTTGGTCAAGAGATTGCAGCAGGTGATTTTCAATGCCTTGCCCACCACTGTAATTTTTAACTTACTTTTCAATTATAAAAGAATTGAGTCTTTTCTAGCTTTATCTTCAATGGTCTTGGAGCATTATAGGCTAGAACCCCTGCAGAAATGTTTTTTTAGTTTTTTTTTTTTTTTAATAATTTTTTTTTTAAATTTTAATACCAAGTTTGTCCTGGAATGCACATTTGCTTTTTGTCAACATCAACATCAAATTTAACGTATGCCTGCTAAATGCCTGTCTCTCTAATCGTTCTTTAGAATACTGGGTGCTATAATTCGCATTGGCTAGTCTGTTATGGTTTTCTGAACTATACAGTATAATAAGCAGCAAATGGCAATGGCACCAATTCTGTGCATCATGGTTTGAAAACCTGAAATGTCTACTCAACTTGAATGTCATGGACTTAAAGACTCACATGGAAACTTGAAAAGAACTCCATAAAAAATTGATCATTAATAGATTTTTTTAATATAAAATATGCATTATAAAATGCATAATTAATGAAAAATGAAAACAAAATAAAAAACTCAACCTAGTCGTTTTTTTTTTCCTTGACTCAAAAACACTAAAAAACTCTATGCAACTCAATGGAAATGAGTTTCTCATCTAGCTGGCTTAATTGGGTTTCCAAAATTACCATCTGGTCAAACCCATGCTTTCGCAGTATTGGTATCTACAGTAATTACCATAAGTATTAGTATTATTGCATGGGTAATTGCCATATTTGTAATTTCTGCCATCTTCATTTACCAGCAGTAGCCTACATTTTTTATGCATAAATAAGAGAAATATCACCAACTAGTATTTTCCATTACAAATTCTTCTGGTTCCTATACATAGTCCAACCATCTTTAGTTCTCTATCCAAGCAGTCTACTCGTTATACTTCTACTGATAATGGAAGTCTATTAGTTAAATTTCCAAAATTTTCATCTTTCCCGTTTCTCAAAATTTTAATGTTTCTTTAAAAGACTGTATGGATTGGTGCCTCATATTTATGAATAGCTAGCAGAATGTGATATGTTCAGCAGATTTGCCAAACAGTATTATGTTGTCTTATTCGTAACTGAATTGGGTTTCCATTTATTGTAGGTTCTGCTATCCAGAGAGCACAAAAAACTGCAGACATGAAATGGCTCTAGATTCTCATGGAAGAAGATTATTGGTAACGTCGGATTCTGTTAGGTCGCCCATCTATCAGGTGAATATTGTTTATCAATTATCTCTCTCTCTCTCTCTCTCTCTCTCTCTCTCTCTCTCTCTCTCTCTCTCTTTTATTGTTTTTTGTACTTGTGCTGTTTCTTTTCCTATTCCTTCCTGTTACTGTTTTTCCTGTGTCGTTCACCCCCCCCCCCCCCCACCTTCTTTAAATATTCTAAAAATCTAATAAAATTTTCAAATGATGAAGAAAAAGAGCATTTTATATTTCAAATAATCTAGAAAGTTTTTGTGGAGAGTTTCTTGCTTTTGACTTGCGAGCTTGTAGAAAATAGCATAAAGAAAGAGTTGAAGAATACTGAATTGGAGGGCTTTTCATAGATATATTTTCTGTTGCTAGTAAATAGCTTAACTCCACGATTTTCAGTCCCTAACCAATGGGCTTCAGGTGAATCAGATGACAATGCTGGTTCATGGATAAAATTCAAATTCCTGCTTACCTACTTAGGATTGGCGAATGATGTATTACTGTTCTGGTTGAACTGGCTGAGCCACTATGACCCTGATCTGGTTTTCCAGATTTCCCCCCAGTTTAATGTTGCTAATATTTGTTGCACTTGGCTCAGGTCCAAGGTCATATGAGTGGACTGAGAACACTTCCACATAGTGCAGCTATAACAACTGTAGATTGGCACCCTACATTGCCCATCTTCTTGACTGGATCGGCTGACCATTCCGTCCGCGTAACCTCCATCTCATAAGCAATTCTTCTAAAACTCTTTGAATCGGTAAGATGGGATCAAACCTGCCACTCATTGCTGCGACACGGAGGACCATTGAATCAAGTCAAAAGCATCCTGATCCCGTTTAGTGTTTGTTTGTGTAGCTTGTAGTTTTGTATTCAAGCAAAATCAATGCCTGCACCCCTATTTCCCATGGAGAAAAGAATTACTCAGGTTGTGTAAGCCTCTGGTGATATGCAATGTCATGGTTTCCATCCCAGCATATATACCACATACATACATGCATGCTCATTTATTCATTATGAATGCACGCATTGACACGTGCTTTTTGGTGATGTAGAAGATTAATTTATTTGATGTTCCTTCACAAAAATTCTGACTGGATATTTACCTCTTTATACTGATATCGACAGGCCCCCCTCATAATGCATCCACCTCCTTTTCTGCTGTTGGTATTAGAAATGCTGTGCTAATTCCCTACCATAACATGTTTTCTAGGGCTGCCCTGTTTGGTAGATGCCTAAACATGAGTTCATCACATTTTAGTTAATTGTGTTTATGTATTAGAGGTCATATTGCTTTTTTGGGAGGGGCCTTGTTTAGCAAACACCTAAAAAATGAGTTCGTCTCATTTATGTATTGGAGATAATGATTGTTGTTAACTAAAATGAGAGGAACACATTTTGTATTAGAGGTCAACACCTACAATGCATAATTACTGTTAGTGTCAGCTAAATTGAGATGAATTCATGTTTAGGTGTCTACCAAACAGGGTTTTAGGATTAAAATAATCATGATAACCAACAACAAGATCTCTAATGTGTAATTACTGTTTAACCAAAATGAGATGATCCCATTTTTAGGCATCTACCAAACGGGCCTTTACGTGTTCCAGAAAATGTTACTTGAAATACCAGATGGGTGTTGAGGCAGGGGTTTCACCATTAGAGGCTTCTTTTCTTCATGTGACCTTGTCAATGGAGCCTCTACCTAAGTTAGCCAAAGAAGATCCTTGGAAGGAGTTATACTCGAAAATGAGATGGCCAAACAGGGAGAGTAATGTATGTATTGCTAAACTTTGATGCATGGTATGATTTTAGAGGCCCCTCTACACATGGTTGCACGTGCCAGCATGGCATCATAGCTGTGTATAAGGTGGGAATCGTGTGGATCAGGCTGGCCAATCGTTCGGTAGGTCCAACGGGAAAACTGAAAACAACTGACCGGCTAGCTGCTCCTGGCGCACCTAATAATTGACCAGTCTGATCGATTGGCCACAAGATGTCCACGATGTTTCTAATCTGATCCATGTCTCTGATGTGGACGCGTGGGGCCCGCAAACCTCGCAATTTTAAAGGTTAATTAGAAGGGGCAAAAATGGGAATTACCCAGATACTTAAAAATATGGTTACTGTTTAGTATCATATTGGGATGCATTCTGGATTGGATAGCTCGTTTTCAACACTGCAAGTTCAATGTTCTATGCGGGCGCGGATTAGATATTGACAAGTTCAGTATCCAAATGGCTACTGGCGTGACGTCACCAAGCTATGTGGTTCCCAACATGATGCATGTGTTATATCCATACCGTCCATCCATTTGGAGAGATTGTTTTATGGCATGATAAAAATAATGAGATAGATCTAAAGTTCAAGTGGATCCCACCATAGAAAACAGTGGGGACAGTGACATCCACCGTTCAAAACTTCTTAGGGGCCACAGAAGTTTCCGATCAAGCTTATATTTTTGTTTTCACTTCATCTATCTCTATGTTAATTTATGAATAGGTTGGATCTTAAAAATACATCATGGTGGGCCCTATAAATGTTTCAACGATGGGTGTAACTGATCCCACGGTTTTCTGTGGTGGGTCCACTTGAACTTTAGATCTATATCATTCTTTTTCTAATGCCATCAAACGATCTCTACAAATGGTTGGACGGAATGGATACAACACATGCATCATGGTGGGGTCCACAGAGCTTGGTGACGTCACTTCAGTAGCAATTTGGCTACTGGCCTTGTCAGTCTCTAATCCGCGCCCGTTCTAAGCTGGTCCATTTGGCTGCGTCAATCCCAAAGAGTCACGCATATCATCGGTTGAAGGGTTATTTACTATTAAACCAAAAAAAAATAAAAATAAAAATCAAGACTGGACAACAAACCCTCTACTGACGGTCAGCATTTAAGAGCTGATAACGACTTCGATCTGACGGCACATTCTCCACCATCGTTATTCTCCCTACTCATCAGATGCCTATGCGTTCCGTGAATAAAGTTCTCATGCGCCCATATTTTAACAAAGCAGACTGTCAACCTAGTGGGCCACAAATGCATGCTTGATGCACCTCTTATGCCATCTTGAACCGGGTGCGGATTCTCACACAGCCGCCCTTGGTGTTGTGTTGGCCTGGCCAAGTTCTGTGGGCCCCACATTGATGAATGTGTTATATCCTCACTGTTTTGAGAGATCATTTTAGGCATGAGCCCCAAAATTAGGCAGATCCGAATCTCAAGTGGACCTCACCACAGAAAGTGGGTTTGAATGCCTACCATTGAAAATTTCTTGGAGGCCACATATGATTTGGATCAAGCTGATATTTGTGTTTTCCCTTCGCAAGGCCAGCCTGACCTTGTGAATAAATTGGATGGCAAATAAGCATCTTGGTAGGCCCTAGGAAGGTTTCAACGGTGGCCACTGTCCCACTGCTTTCTATGGTGTGGTCCACTTGAGATTTGGACCTGCCTTATTTTTTGGTTCATGTCCTGAGATAGTGGGACCCACGTAACTATGCCACGTTCCGATACGAAACATGGGAGGAGCGCGCCTGGGAGCGGTAACCAAACTCAAGACTCCGTATCCTGGTGCATGAATCATGGTCCTGATGCATCCATTTTAAACAAGAGGGAGCATCTTTTAGGGTTTGATTTGGAAGCTTGTAATGGCCTACTCAACATCTGTTTAGAGGGGAGTAAATGTGTTTGAATGGAAGCAAATGAAATGTATTTAAAATTCAAATATTTGGGTTCCATAGTAGTAAATTGGTGTATTTAATATGTACTGAAACTTTTCAATATATTCACAATAAACCATTTGACATCCCAAATTAATTTTAATATCTCAAATTAGTATAGTTATACGAGATATATGATATTTAATAGATTGATTGTAATAACGCACTGAAATATATAATTTAGTAAAATTAAAAAAAAAAAATCTTGAGCCTTAGATTGGGCACAATCATAAGAATCACAAACAAGTAATTTGCTAATACTTTTTACATGTCCATTTAGATAACCAACCTTTAAACAATTTTGATAATTTTTATTGGTGTAAATTTGGTGATGTAGCCAACATTTGAATGGTTTTTAAACATCACTAACATATCATGTATATGGTGGATATGTGCACAATGCTGCCTTTATTTACTCCTGCGACTCTTCAATGGAACTCAAAAAGTCATTTTACCCGTCTATTTCCAGATCCCATGTTACAGGGAGGATTTGATTTACAGGACTATTTAGCTCTATTTCATTGTATGTGTATGTACTTACTTCCATCCCAACACACTTCAAAATATCATTTACTTTCATTTGCTCCCAATTTCATCTATTTGCTTCATCTACTTCTATTCAAACGACCCTTTAGTAATCGAGGCCATCAAACGGATGTTCCCCGTTGTGATGGTATAAGGTCCTAAAATATTCAAGACTTGATGATAGAGGAATTTAATATTTGACATTTTCTTCTGTACCGTTTATAGTCAAACTCCCAACTATGGCAGAGTTATAATCTTCCAAACCGGTGGACTTTCGTAGCAGGGGAGCTCCCTAATGGGTCCACCCTTTCAACGATTTGGATAATCTGATTGTGGGACCCACTTGCATGGCCTGGGCATCAAAAGTGGATGCGGATTTGCTGGTGAAACACTCATCAGTTACATAGCTGTGCAGATACGTGTCGTGCGAAGAAGAGCGCCGACGCGCCTCGAGCTCCAAGTTGTACGAACGGCTCAAATGAGATCAAACTTACATACCCCACAATGATGTATTTATTATATCCATACCGTTCATCCATTTTTCGAGACCATTTTAGAGAATTAGTCAAAAAAGTGAATCATATCGAAGGCTCAAATCGGCCACACCAAAAATAGTAGCGAGGATAATAATTTTCACCGTTAAAATATCGAAAGCTCAAATGGGCCACACCAAAAATAGTAGCGAGGATGATAATTTTCACCGTTAAAAATTTCGTAGGGCCCACCATAACGTTGAAGAGTAAAAAAAAATTTCACATTGATCCGAAACTCCTGTGACCCCCAAAAGGGTTTCAATGGTAGACGTTCAATCCCCCACTGTTTTTTGCAGTGTGGTCCAATTGATCTTTAGATCTGACTTATTTTTCAGATCAAGAATTAAGAAGAGCTCGCCAAATGGATGGACGGTTTGGATATAACACATACCTCATGACCCACAGAACTTGCTGACGTGTGGTACACCAGCCAATCCGCTTCCATCAATTTTTTTTTTTTGCCTCTTAAAACTAGCAACTATAACGAATGGAGCGAAGAAGAAAAGTGAGGAGAGTGATAGGGTGTATGGATCTCCATCTTCATAAACGAAGAAGAGGAGTGAAAAAGAGTGAGTGGGAGAGAAATCGGATGTCTTCATCTCGATTCATCATCAGATCCCTCATTTTCTATCTCCCAGTAACAACTCGGTAAAAAAGAAGAATCCGAAATCGGTACTCTCTTACCACAATTCAAACTCGGATTTCTATCGTCTCCTTTCTGATGCTTCATTACTTGATAATCTGGGGTTTCCATCTAATCCTTTTGATCTTGAATTCGATCTTCTCTTTTCCTTTTCGATTTTCGGTTCTTCTATTTATTTTTTCTCTCTTTCATGAATTTTCAGCTTTTCTATTGAAATCTTGTGAAAATCCTCTCTGGAGGTGAGAAATCTGAGGAAAGAAGAAAGACCTAGTTGAGGAGCCTTCTTTTTGTGTAATTCTGCCTAGTGACCTTGTAAAACTCAAAAGCAATTTTCCTCCAAGTAGTTTCTTTTGTCCTGTGTAGATATTATTTTTGAAATTTGCATTAGATCCAGGCATATAAGTGAAAAAAACTCTACGGATTTGCCTCAAAACGACTGTTTTAGTCTCTGTATCTGCTCTTTTTTGAGGTTCTAACACAAACCAAATGGCCAATAGCTGAGAAGCCTCATCAGCCTACATATTTGCATCCAAGTCGAAACAGCTTCTTTAGTCTCCTACTGTTGTTACATTGTGAGATTCGTTTCAAAAAAACCACAGGGAGTCTGCCTTTGATCTCATACAGAACAGTAGGGATTTTCTCAATCTGGTTGGGTTGATCCCATAGAGCTGTTCTGTAACTCTACACGCACTGTTGGCTATTTTTCTGGTGAGTTAGTTGCAGAGTGACAACAGAAAAAATGTCGTCGGCATTTCTACATCAGAGGCAGCAGCAGCAGCAGCCTCTGGTGAACCCTTATCCTATTTCGCCCCGGTCTCCAGTTGGCGGTCAACAAAGTTCCATTCCTCTTTTCAGCCGCACTAGTCTTTTCATCATGTTGTCCCTTATGGTTGTTCTTGGAGTTCTTTTCCCTTGGATGGGCTTGCCTGAAGCCCTCTTTTCCGGAAACAGAGTCTCTCTTTCAAGATGGCGGGATTACACCCTGGCTGAGGCAGCAGCTTTCGTGGCAAAGAATGGGACTGTTATAGTCTGTGCGGTGAGCCAGCCATATCTACCCTTTCTAAACAACTGGTTGATCAGCATTTCGAGGCAGAAGCATCAGGATGAGGTGCTTGTTATTGCTGAGGATTATGCAACCCTTTACAAGGTGAACCAGAAGTGGCCTGGTCACGCCGTCCTCATCCCGCCTGCACCCGATGCACAAACTGCCCATAAATTCGGTTCTCAGGTAGTTTTATTTCCCTAACACAGCGATGACAGTGTACCTTATTGTATTCAATGGTTGAATTGAAGCTTGTAGAGGTTAATGCTAGGAGATTCATTTATTCTGCTGATCGCTGTGGGTATGTTTATCATTTAATGTTATGCACCATGGTTGCTTCGGCATGCTAGTTTTATTCCGGTTTAAGATCTTATGTACTTCCAATGTATTCGTTCCATTGCTCCTTGCTAATTTTAATATGTAACCAATGCAACTTAATTGAGTATTCCACCACTCTATTATTCAATCAAAACCTGCCCTTGGAGATTTTTTTACCCTTCCTTTTTGAGAAGGTAACCATATCATGAAAATGATACAGAGCAAAAGTGAGATCAGATGCAGGGTTGACCCCCTCATCACTCTGTACTGCTTGAAACAAAGACCAAAAATAATAAATAGGAAAATAGGAAAATCAAGACTGAAGAAAAAAAAAAAAAACCAAAAAATCACAGGCCAGAACAGTCGAGACCAGCTATCCAAAGACAAGTGAATCCCAATCTCCCTGCAGCGAGTTGGTTATGAAGAGAGGTGGGTCTACAAGCTGAATTGGTTACGAAGAGATGGGCAACCACTGCAACTGAATTGCTTTTTAATCTGGGTGTTGGCTTTTGCTATTTCATTGTCTCATTTTGCCTGGTTGTTATGAAAAAAATAAAATAAAAAGAATTAAAAAGACTGATAAAGGAAAAGTAAACTTTCCTTTTGGACTTTATGGAGTAGAGTGGGAAGTTCCATTTCCCACAAAGTTCTATATAATAGTCTATGTTTGGAGTTTTTGGTGTCATTCATGTCCCTTTCCTGTGTAGTTTCGGGGATGTTGTTCTTAATTTTTTCTATCTTCAGTTGAACTCTTGTGGATATGTCAGTGAATCTCTTCTTGTGATTGCCTGATTTTATCTCATTTGACAGGGATTCTTCAATTTTACATCCCGCAGGCCTCGTCACCTGCTACATATTTTGGAGCTTGGATACAATGTGATGTACAATGATGTTGATATGGTCTGGATGGCGGATCCATTTCCCTATCTCGAGGGGAATCACGATGTTTACTTCACGGATGACATGGCTGCGGTATCTACGGCATCCTTACATTCCAGTTTCACTACTTAAAAAAATGACAGAAAAGACACGTAAAAAGAAAGAAAGAAAAAGGCAGAAGAGAAGGACCACATCACTAATTTTAACGTGGTTCAAAATGATACCATCTGATAAAAAAATGACACTTCGTATTCTTGTGGTGATTACACTGGTATTGCAATATTGTTGTTCATCCCTGGCATACTGTTCATACTGCTGTGTTCTTTGTTGTGGAACTGACAGGTGAAACCTTTGGATCATTCTCATGACTTGCCACCTCCGGGGAAGAAGGGGCGCACTTACATATGCAGCTGCATGATTTTCCTGCGTCCGACAAGTGGTGCAAAGGAAGTGATGAACAAATGGATTGAAGAACTCCAAGTTCAGCCGTGGTCCAAAACAAAAAAGTCAAATGATCAACCTGCATTTAATTGGGCGTTAAACAAAACTGCTGGACAGGTGTGTTCAGTATTTTATGTTAATAATGGTTTTTTTTTTTTTTTTTTTCCCTTGAAAGGTATGGTAGAATTTTAACTTTAGTTAAATAACATATGAATATGAATGCTGCTCATTTAATAGTCAATTGTAGATCTCCTGTTGGGTATGGCAGTAATAATAGTTGTCAGTCTCAAATTGTTTTATCAAGATGCCAGAGCTATCTCAACCTAGGGTTCTAGTTTGTGAAGGAAAAAATGTTAGTTTTGTTCAGTAATGAAGTCAGTCTTCTGTGTTTCAGTTTTTTTGCTCAAGAATTTCAACACTATGCATCTAACAGTTTAAAAACCCTGTTCTGTGGGAATAAACGATTTCTACAAGAAGAAAAATCTAGTGGTTATTGTTCTCTGCATAACCAATTTGGCTAGTGTGAATGAGTTCCAAGGTTCTTGTGCCTTCATAATTATGAGTAAGATCATATTCTTTTATTAATATTTTAAATTCAAAAAACAATGGAGACATACAACTTGTTTCTTCTTTTTCTTTTTCTTTTTTTCCTAATGTGAATTTGACCTTGAAAAGTAAATAACACAGAACACTGTGAACATGAAGAGCTAAGCTATTGTTATGTATGTGACCAGGTTAAGTATACTGTATATTTCCACATTTCTGTTGAAAGATTTATTATTATTTTCTTGTAACTTCTGCTCTTCCGGTGGCTAAGTTGTGTGAACAATTAAGTCGTTATTGGTGGAAGGGAATAGAATAGAAGGCAAAGGTAAGGTGTGTGAATCAATTGTTAACTTCTATAAGGGTCTTCCATCACGAGAGGAGTGGATGCAACCTACTCTAGATGATCTTTCATTCGATTCTCTCTCAACGAAGGCGGCAGAATCATTGGAAAAAGCTATTTCAGAAGAAGAAATTATGAAAGCAGTCTTGGATTTAGGAGTGATAAGACCCCAGCACCAGATGGTTTTCTGATAGCTTTTTTTTTTTTGAAAATTTTGGGAATTAGTGAAGAGTGATGTGGTTGGCTTTATTAATGAGTTCTATGAGAAAGGAAGAGTTGCATCGGAGCTTGGGGCCACATTCATAGAATTAATTCCTTAAAAAGGTGCCAAGAGCCTTCGAGATTTTTTACCCATTAGTCTTCTGGGTGGTCCTTATAAGATTTTGGCTAAAGTGTTAGCTTCAAGATTTCGCATGGTCATCAAAGATGTTATCTCTACATCACAAGGAGCTTTGTGGAAGGAATGGAAATTGTAAATACTGCGTTGATGGCTCACGTGTGTATTGATGCATGAAATAGGCGAGGATTAAAGGGGGGTCATTTGCAAGTTGGATATTGAAAAAGCATATGATCATGTGAACTGAGATTTCATCATGTGGACTGAGAGTTTTTGGACTATATGTTGGATCATGGTAAAAAATGGCGGGCTTGAATATGGGAATGTGCAGTTTTGCTAAATTTGCAGTTTTGATTAACGACTCTCTGAATGGTTTTTTCTTATCATCTAGGGGGTTATGGGCCTTACGGCAGGGGGATCCCCTTTCTCTATATTTATTTGCGGTGGTAATGGAGGCTCTTAGTAGAATGATAGAACGAGGTGCAAAGGTGAAGTTGGTGAAAGGATTTGGTGTGGATAATTAGAAATTTTAGGTGACACATTTTCAGTTTGCAGATGATACATTACTTTTTTGTGAGGTAGATGAATTAAGAACAAATAATCTTCGATAAATTATAATCATCTTTGAGGTCGTTTTTGGCATAAAGGTGAATATCAATAAAAGTGAGTTATTGGGTGTAGGAATCTCAAAGGAAGAAGTAGGGTAATTTACAAGGACGTTCAAATGCAGGGAGGGTTCTTTTCCTTCTACATATATTGGTCTTCCTTATGTATTGGAAAGCCAGCTAAGCATTTATGGGATGAAGTTGTGGAGAGATTTGAAAGCAAGTTGTCCCAATGGAAGAGTAGATATCTATCTTTGGGAGGGAGATTAACACTAATCAAGGCCACGATTTCTAATCTTCCAATCTACTACATGTCACTATTTAAATGTCTGAAATCAGTTTTATTACATTGGAGAAAATTAGGCGAGATTTCTTGTGGAAGGGAGTAGTTGTTGAGCACAAATTTCATCTCATGAAGTGGGAGAATGTATGCAAACCTTGGGGATCAAGGAAGAGCTGTGCCACACTTCAACATCGGGAACTTGAGTTCACTTGACTTAGTCACCGAGTCGAGGGTGTGACTCGATGGCGGGGGGACAAGTATTAGACACACAACTATTATAATCATCACAAATTGTAAAATGTAAAATTATTCATCATGCATTAAGACAACAATTATCCAACTATCTTGTGGTTGACATCTAGCCCAAATTCATACATTATTTAAAAATAAATATAAACCAAAACAAATTCTTTATTCTTGCTGGAAATCTCCAAGAGCACGCCTCTTGAAGTCATCACTGCACTCATAGAGACTCCTATTCCTTTCCTCGTCCTAGATGGTTTTCCAATCAACTGAGCTAATAGCCCAACAAGTAGTTACATGCATGATTCACAACATATAAGTATTATACAAAAGTGCATGTCCATGAATTTTAGTATGCTACACCACCATATAAACAATTTATTTAGTGAACCACTTGCGTGATAGCTGCGCACAACGTTTGGCTTGCCAACAACCTTCCGACCGAGACTGACACAAGTCCAACATTTGTAGGAGTATACTCACATCCTGTGCAAATGCTGGCTTAATTTACCTCACGTACAGTGTATAATTTGTATGGTCTGGCAATGAGTGACCCACTTTACAGCTGGCTAAACTCCTTCTCCAACATTGATCGAAGTTCAAGAAGGAGGCCATATTGGTATCAAATCGGGTTCCATTGGGAACTCTGCCAGAGAATTTAAGGGACGTCTTAATCCCCGAATTGTCTAGTGTCTTCAGAATGATTACATATCATTAATACAATCATCACAATTCGAGGCAGTTACATACTTAACATATATCAACAGATTATCAAATTAATGTAAACATGTAATGTTATGCAATACATGCGGGGAAAATCCATCCGTGAAAGTGACTACTTACCCATAGTGTATATTCCTTATTTGTCCATTTCGACTTTTTGATCATTTCCTCATTGATCTAATGATTGGGCTCAAGTCTACGATCTTTAGGAAGTTTCCTTCTTTAAGTCATAGGTAGAATTGAAGCATCAAGTTAAGTTCTTCCTTAGTGTCATTTCTAACTTAGGATTCTTGCAAAAGCGATTAAAAGTCTAAGGTTGTTAAATTGGTCCATTGATAGGCCAATTAGGTCCATAATTTCTTAGATCTAAGCCATAGATAGTCTATTTTACATAAAAGTCCATATTTTCCATGTTTCTAACTGCAAATCAAAGGTCTTAACCTTTGCTAAGTTCGATTTAGGGTTGAGCTTTACCTTTAGAATAATTGGATGTTAAGATCCATACGATTCGACCATTTATTTTCATATTTTTCATAATTTTGGTCTAATTGGCTTGATTAATCTTTGATCAGATGATCCGATCTAAATTTGGGTCAAGTAAATCTTAATTTTCTTAAGTCTAATCCCTTAATTTGCTGATTGGACCCTTGATCAATGGTTGAATTGGACCCAATTGTTGATTTAACGGTCCATATCATTATTTCAATCTTTTCTCTAAATTTAACGATCTAGATCTAAGATCAGCCTAAGTATCATAATTAGTGTACAATGACCAAGATTTACAAGGTCTTCAATCAAGATCTACCCTTAGTGGATAAGATCCACCGTCTGTTCAAACGTATGTTGTGGGGTCCACTTAAGGATGCCATTAATACTAGTGGGGCCCGTTGCTATACCACTTTGCTTGTGATGGATCTTATTTCTAAAATAATGTTAAAATTCATTCTATGGTTAGATCTTCTACCATGCTTCCAATGACAAGTTCTTAAAGTGGGGCCCACATAAGATCAGATTTCTAACATGTGTGGCCCTCCCTAAATGTATGATTTGGCTAAGTTACACTTTAACTGTTCCTTTGACATAGATTTCATATCTAACTCTCAATCTAACCGTTTGGATCAAGACCATATGGTGGGGCCCACCTTGAGTGATCGTGATCATCCAATGTCCAATGCATGGTCCACCATATGAGATGATCAGTTTGCATCTCTATCTAATATGTAGTCAAATCTGAATAAGAGAACTCAACATTTCTATATCGATCACATGTCTTGATCGTGTGGTGGGCCACCATCTAACGGTACAATTCAAGATGTGTGACCCACCTTTTGGCATGGTCACATGTAATTAGGACAGATTTAATCCTTAAGAGTGTATATATTGTCCATCCTTTTAATGTGGGGCCCAATACAGTCGATCAATCCAAGATCTACACCGTTGATTCAAATTCATACAAAGTGATTCACCATAATCAAGTGGTGGACTTCAATGGTGAACTTGATGATGTAATATTTGATTAAGTGAAGTCCACCACTTGATCATGGTGAATCTAACAAATCATTGAGTTATAAACATGTACATAACAAGTTCATCTACGTACATATTCTAATCTAAGTTGCAAATCGTCTAAGGCCATGTGTTGGGGCCCACTTTCATGATCATTGGTCCCTTTGGGGGACCTACTACATGTCTTGATGATGGATCTACATGTAGACTAGGTTAATCTTAAAGAAAGTGATCTCTTTATCATGCCAAACAAAAGGTACATTGAGTGGGGCCCGCTTTGCATACAGGGTACCTGACTGCACCTTGACCCATCCCAAATGGAGCCCACCATGTTGACATGGCAGCGTGTGGCACCACACTGCTGCTGCCCACGTGGCAGCGTGTGGGGCCCACAACGCTGCCCACGTGTAAGCGTGTGGGACCCACACGTCTGGCCATGCGGCCAACATGTGGGGGCCCACATGTGAGCCACATGGCAGCGTGGGTCACCCCACTACTTCGTGTGGTCCACTTGTTCCTTCATTTGATTTCAAGTGGGGTCCACCTCAGTGTATCTTTTGATAAAACTCATTTTAGTGCATTCTAAACCATTAGATTTAGATCAAATTTGGAAAATACTTCTGGTGTCCACTTGGACAAGATTGAGCGGCTCAGATCATGCAAAGTCGAAGCAAGGCCCACTTATTAAGCCTCCTCTCTCTGTGTCTATGTACCAAGATGATAGGGGGTCGCGCATACCCCCTCTTTTGAAAAGATCCCCTCCTGATTTTGGGTAAGAGAGTGATCGTAGGAAGAAAGTGGTGTGGCGGAGTAGGTAAGATTTTGTAAACATGCCACATCTCAATGGGTCCCACAAGGATTGGACACAAGATTTAAGTCAGTCAAAGCAATACCCAAGTTGAGACCTTTAAGCTAAAATTTGTCCCATGTCCAAATGATATGTGGATTAGAAGATGTGTGCCTTGACTGCTCATAGTGTCGAAGGTGCACCTAGCAAGTGTGTCACTCCTTTCCCATGTATGTGGGTATACCCTCAAGTGTGTTCATGGTACACATGTATACATCACATATGTATGATCTACTATGATCAGGGGGTATCGCCGTGATGCTCATGATGCAAAGTGCAGGGGAAAAATACTCTTAGTGGTAAAAAAAAAAAAGCATGGTGAGTGAGATACATTACTTTCATGATCACGGGCTGTAGATGCATGCATGAATAAACATGATTTTGCATTTATAGAAAATAATCTATCAACATGGATCATGACATGTGTACATCAAGTATACTAGAAACATCTAACTGCATAATGTTCCACTAAATCATGCTATATCATCAAATAATCATGGCCATCAACATTCTAGGCCCTCGATCTAGATCATTTCTCATGATCATACTAAACTTATATCATCTTAATGCTAATGTATCAGGGAACAAAGTGAATGGTGATCATCGGGTGGATCACGTGATCCAACGGTCAATACTTGAGATCTTAACAATTTGACCGTTAAGTGAACATTTTAACGGTAGATTTGGTTATCCATCGGTAGATCTTATATCTAGATGATCTAGATAGGTAATCCATGGTGTAGATTGGTGATCCATTGAACCGATTGTCACAGATATGTGTCCCCTTCTCCGAAGGACATTCCTCTCACTCGTTTGTTATATGCCCGTGCCACGGCCTCTTTGCTGGCCACGATCGAATCCATAGCTCTAATACGGGCCTTATCTAATTCCTCAAGCTCGACTAACATTGCTTCTGTAAATATTGGAGTTAACTAGGCTTGATACGCGTAGGGGTGTACATGAACCGAGCTAGCTCGGTTAGCTCGCTCGACTCGGTTCGAAGCTGAGTTCGAGCCGAGTCGAGCTGATTTTTTTAGCTCGAAAATGAGTTCGAGTCGAGTTCGAGCTGGCCCCAGCTCGACTCGACTCGGATCGAACCCAACTTGAATCGAACTCGGATCGAACTAGTTCGGTGACTCGGTTACTTTGATATTGATGTTGCTCACCAAGTGTTTGATGCAATGACTCAACGAAGTGTGGCTGGTGGTAAGGAAGGTATGTATATGAAACAAATAATACAGCTCGACTCGACTCGGATCGAACCCAACTTGAATCGAACTCGGATCGAACTAGTTCGGTGACTCGGTTACTTTGATATTGATGTTGCTCACCAAGTGTTTGATGCAATGACTCAACGAAGTGTGGCTGGTGGTAAGGAAGGTATGTATATGAAACAAATAATACCCCCCCCCCCCCTTTTTCTTGATTTTTTTATGTTGCTAAGAAGGTGTTTGATAAAATACGTGTAAAACCATTGTTGAGTTATGTAAAACAGTGAGATTTTGAAGGTGCAGTCCATGTGTTTGTGAAAATGCTGCACAGGTGAACTCGGCTCGATCTTGGCTCGAACTCGGCTCGAACTGGCCCGAGCTGCTGACCGAGCCGAGCCGAGCTGAGCCGAATAGTCAGGCTCGAGGACTGAGCTAAGCTGAGTTTGAGTTGGGGTCAGCTAGTGGCCAAGCCGAGTCGAGCTGAGGCCAGCTCAACTCGGTTCAACTCGGTGTACGCCCGTAGATATGTGGTTTGCAGTATAGATGGCCCACTTGATGATTGGTCATGATTAAAATAATAAATAAACAAAATTGTACCCCTAAAAAATTCTCAAGTATTGTTACAAGATGGTTTAAGGAGTTTGGAGGTTTTGAATCATGCTTTGTTAGGAAAGTGGATTTGGCAGTTTGGAGTAGAGAAAGTGTTCAAAATGGAGAGTGGTGATAAATAGGAAATATGGAGTGGAAGAAAGGGGTTGGTAGGTTAGGTCTTCTTCATCGTATATGTTATCATATCTTTGTAAAGGGATGGCATCAATGAAAAGCAAAGGATGGGAAGGGGTAGGTTTCTCTTTGAGAGATGGGAAGAACATTAAGATGGGAAGGACATTCGATTTTGGGAGAATATTTGGGTTGGGCAGCAAAAGTTAAGTACAAATTTTCCACGTTTAACAGGGATTGCTTCGAACGTTTAGGAGTAATTTGGTAGATGGAGAGATCGAGCATGGCGAATCAATCCCTTTATCTCATAGCCTAAGCCCTACATCCCATGGGTTATGACCTTAGCCAAACCCCCCTCTTGGGCCCCACGTCACACGGATACTGCCTCACACGAGCCACCCGCCTCACACTGGGCTCAAGTGGGGTGGCTTGTGGAATGCAGGGGCACACTCGGGGTGGGTGACAGATGTGAGGTGGGTGGCTCGCGTGAGGCGGTACCCATGTGATGTGGGACCCATGGGGGGGTTCGACTGAGGTCCTAACCCATGGGATGTGGGGCTTGGGCTATTAGATAAATGGATTAATTCACCATACTCTATCACTTCAAGCTTTTAGAGCAAGTGGTTAATTTTCCTGCCTCAGATTAGTATTAGAGCGGGAGGTTTTATGTTTGAGACTCCTCACCGGGAGTGGTTAATGCAGGGGCATTTTCACACCGGTCTCGAATGAGGTGGCTTATGGGATGCAGGGGCACACTCGGGGTGGGTGGCTCGTGTGAGGTGGGCCCTACCCGTGTGAGGCGGTACTCATGTGATTTGGGGGGGGGGGGGGGGGGGGGTTTAAAAAAGGGCCAAAAAAATGTGATGTGGGGCCTGGGCTATAAGATAAATGGATTAATTCGCCATGTTCTATCAATTCGAGCTTTTAGAGCAAGTTGTTAATTGTCCTGCATGATATTCTTTAGCTTAAGTCTAATCAATAAATCTCTTATTGTCTGAAAAAAAATTATGCTCTTTTGGCACAATGCACAACTTGACAGACTTGCCTATGTATGCAACTAGAACCTAAAGTAAATATGCCTTGCATACTCTGAAGTTAATTTTAATGAAATGACTGATGAACACAAGTTCCCAATTTTATTTTATTTTGAAAGGAGAGAAACACACGCACTCTTATAACCACCCCCCCCCCCCCCCCCCAACACACACCCACACACACACACTGGTTCTCGAACCCATGACCTCAGAGTTGAGACAGTGTCTACCGCTGAGCCATGAGTGGAGGCCCATGGCTTGAACCACACGAGGAGCTACCGAATTAATATAACTTGAAGGTAATTAAACTCAGTAAGAAAGATGAGGGAAACATTGACATTAAAGCCATTATAGTTCTAAACAGTCTATGGATGGAATGTGCACACTTAGATAAGAGCATACCAAAACTGTATATCATTCCTGAATGACATGATTGAACTCTGTTCATAAGAAAAAGATAAATTACCAGAAGCGGTTAACTGTTGGCAAAATGTGATGGAACCATGTCATAACTGTTATAATCTATTGTTGGCCATGAAAAACACCTTTTTTACCCTTAATTTGGGAGAGGGTAGGATTAGGCTTAGGGTTTAGGTGAAGAGAGGATAGGGTTAGGGTTGGGTTTTGGGCATTTGGATAGGGTTAATGTTGTCATTTCCTAAAAAAAATTTTGCTAACCTAACCATGGGCAGTTCTTCCGTCCCCAAAAATTTAACGGCAGGGTGGTGTGTATATATATATATATATATAGGAAAAGGTACTATGCGCTTGACCTCACGATAAGCTCCCGTGAGGTCGAGCTGTGTGGGCCCCACCATGATGCGTGTCGACCATCAACACCGTGCATTTGATGGGTCCCCTCTAAATTATGGGATATCCCAAAAATCAGCCGTATACGGAACTCAGGTGGGCCATACCATCTAAAATCATGTGAAGACACTGTTAAAACATATAAAAACAATTGGTGGGGCCCACCTGAGTTTTGAATGCTGCTGAAACTTGGTCTGAACCCTCATCCAAGTGGGACACACATAATGGATGGGCTGGATTTGCAAACCACATCTCGGTGGGCCCAAAAAATGATTATGAATGTTTTAATGGTGCACGGCCCCTCCCCACTTCTGTATGTGGTGTGGCCCACACAAGTCATGGATTGACTTGATTTTTGAGACCTAGGCCCACGATGGAATGGTGCATCTGACTGATGGGGTAGATGTTCGAAACGCATCACGGTGGGGCCCACACAGCTCGACCTCATGGGATGGACTCGTGAGGTCGAGCGCATAGTACCTTTTCCATATATATATATATATATATATATATATATATGGAAAACAAGTGTTATTTGGGAAAAACACATAAGCGAGGGTCTTATTTGTCTTTGGGCCAAATGGACGGTGATATATTTCAAAACCTCTCTTTTTCTTTTAAATGTTTCTGAAATCCAATGTTGGCTCCTCCTAGGCAGTGTATAGTGTAGTAGCGAGGGAAAATGACCAATGCAACCAAAAGACCCTGTCAACATCCAGAAAATCGATAACAGAACTTATGCAACTACCTCTTAGATTTGACATTCATGGAGTTTGATTTTGAAGTTTAGCATCTTGGTTGTGGTAAAGGAACCATTTTAACTTCCCATGAGCAATTTTTTTTCTTTAACCATTGGTGGCAAAATTAGGTAAAAAAAGCAAAGACTTGGCAAGTCAATGGTACATTAGGATTGAGCTAGCAACAAGACATAACAGCCAAAATTTAGCAAAGCAATGAGATATGACAATGAATCTCCTCTTCCATGGTTTACTTATCATTTGAATCTAGTAGATCCAGATAATGAGTCTCCTATTGTTGTTGGTCGATGCATTTTGTTTTGTTGTTAAAACTAGATTCCTTTACCTTTTTGTTTTCCCTGCACGATCTACTATTGTATTTTAATGTAAATAATCTTTCACTAGTGGAAAGGGGAATTTGTCAAAATCTGGGACTCGGGGAATTTTAGAAAGAGGATAGATATTGACATTTAGCACAGATCCTACCACTTCAGTCGAGCATTCAAATGTTCACCTGGACAGTTTTTCACATGGGCATCAACAAACCTGAGGAACATGTAGTGTAGTTATCAAGAAATATTATTATTAATGGTTTACAGGTTTTCAGTAATTGCTAATGGAGGGTAGAATTTTCTGAAAGGGGACTTAAGTTTAGATGAGGAAAAGGGCTTTGAGGAACCATTAGCAAGGGATATCTTGTATACAGCTGAAAACATGAAAGCCGGGAGCACTTCAGATGCTGGCCTTGGTATGTCAGGGTTGTTTACAAACCTTGAAGATTATGTTTTATCATTACTCTGAAGAGATCATGCAGGAGGCAAACACTGAGAGAAACCAACACACATTCAGCTGAGCCATGCAATTGGAATCTTGCAGGTTTGGTCGATTTTGTTGATTTAGGGTGTGAATGGGGAGCCCAGAGAGACAGCTGGGCAGGATGCTTTTCCACCCAAATTACTCTTGTTTGAGGTAGGAACTGTTATGTGCCTTGGGTATTGATTTTGAACTAGACAAGGGGGAAGAACTAGACATATGGTTCTCTATTCTCCCAAAACTCATAGTAATTTGCAGTACAACGGTTATTCCTGGGGCACAAGATTTCAATTTCGTGCGTCTATGAGCAATTGGGGATCCAGATCTGGCCCCTTCTGCTCATTAGATGGGCTGGTAGAGACTGTAGTGTGTGTGAGTGATCCAGGGTTCAATACCTGGTAGTGTTAACTTTCAAAATAATAATAATAATAATAAAAATAATAAAATAAAATTGTAGCTCCAGTTCTGGCTTTTTCATCCAACTAGGTTCAACTTGTACATTTCCTATGTTCTCCCCCCCCCCCCCCCCCCCTTAACGAACACAATCTGCCTTTTGAGTAGAAAAGTTAAAATAAAATGCTGATCAGTTGGAGGTTTGCTGAACTTAGGGTTGGACGGTAGCATTGCATTTTCAGAGAGCTCGTTTGGCCCTTTTGTTTTTGTATTATATACATTAAATGGATGAACATGTTGGTTGCAGGTGGATCTGTATCTGCTGCCCCAGGCTGCATTCCCATCAGGAGGACTCTACTTCAAAAACCATACATGGGTTCAGGAAACCAAGGGAATGCATGTCATCATCCACAACAATTACATCACCGGTTTTGATAAGAAGATAAAACGCTTCCATGATTTTGGGCTGTGGTTGGCGGATGATCATGCCAACGAATCACCACTCGGCGGATTATAAAATGGTTGCCCTGGGTAATTTCTGCCCTAATGGCACCGGCCACCTCCTAAAAGTTCTTTTCCTGACGGACCTACACTGCAGGAGCCTATATCCAAGAGAGATGACTTGTGGCACCTGTGCAGGCAATAAGTGGGCCATGAATCCTTCCATTGTCCATCTGCGGGATGGTTGTAACAGGGATGTAGGGTAAAGAATAATTTTTGTGTGGAGACTTTCTACCCATGGATAGCTGCATTTGGACCTAACATACACGATAGAATATTTATTTTTTCATTGAAACCTGTCCCATGGAAATGTTTGTCTTTGGTGATCGACGTCAAAGGGTGGATATCTGCCGTGAATGTGGACGGGTTTAAGTGGAGCGTTCAAGCATCCAGATCCTATCCACAATAGAATATTTTATTTTTCCTTGAAACATGTCCCATGGAAATCTGTGTCTTAGGTGACACTTGCTGACAAAGAGTAGATATCTACCATGAATGTGGACATGTCTTTAGTGAAGCATTCAAACATCCAGATCATGATAGTGGGCAATCGACCAAAGCACCAAAAGCTTTAGAGTTGATGGGGGATGATTGGTTTATTCCTACACTGGGCTCCCACTCTTATACCATTATGATAGCTTATAATTGACCAGCGCACCAAAAGCTCAGAGCTGATGGGAAATGATCGGTTTATCCTTGCATGCAGGCAATCTCAAGTGAGACCTCCCCGGGGGCAGCCCCTACGTCATACAGGTTCCTGAATCACACGGTCCCACAGTGGGCCACATCTTGTGGCCATTCTGCATCTCAGAGAGCTCACCTTGGGCACCTTCTCATTGAGTGTGAAGATATGATGCATTTTTGGAGTCCACTACAGTGCATCCTTGGAGTCTACACCAAGATACCCTTGCATTAAATCCTGACCGCAATTTTGTGGATGAAACCAATGAGACACCACACTTAAAAAAATATGGGTGCTACTAGAGAGGGGTATTAGTGAAATCACGTTGAATGGGTGATCTCTCTAGTTTGAGGGCATCTGATGAACAATTTAAATGAAAATGTGATGGCCGAGTTTAGACACTACAATCTCTATCAGTAGTTACGGCTCAGAATCGGGTGACCAATCTTATTTCGGGTACATGCCCCATCCCCGGTGGACTCAGTCATCTGACCAATGTGAGTTTCGGAAAGTGGGCCAGGCATGACAGCTTCCACCATTGGACAGCACAAGTTCAGATAATGGGCGCTGGATTGGGTTCTGAGTAACTCAGTACACGCTAAGGGCCTGTTTGGCCGGGCAGACTGGATGGGATTAGATTGTATTGGAAGGGATTGGAAGGAGCATTCCTGGGATTGGCCGGGCGTGCCAAACAGGCACGTTGAACTTCTGCCAGGATTGGAGCAATCCCATGGGATTGCCTCACCATCATTACCTTGAAATCCACCCAATCCCTCCTAATCCCATCTATTTTGCCTGGGACATGTTTGGGTGGACGGATTGGAAGGGATTGGCTGGGTGTAATTCTGGGATTGGCCAGGCGGGCCAAACATACTCGGTGGTAGATTCCCTGGATATAGCAATCCCATGGGATTGCCAGCAATCCACTGACGCAGCCATCATTACCTGCCATCCACCCTAATACAATCTAATCCCATGGTATAGGTCCATCCAAACAAGCCATAAGATTTTCTGAATAAATTCTATGGGGCCCACTGTGATGTATGTGTCTTATTTTCCATTTTCCGGTTCATTTTAGGGTATGAACCCAGAATTGAAGCATATCCAAAGCTCAAATGAACCACATCAAGGGAAACGATGGGAATTGATCTCCTACCATTGAAAGCTTTTTGGTGTGGTCACTTGAGAGGTGGATAAGTTTCAGTTTTAGGCTTATGCGCTAAAATGAGTTGATAAAATGGATGGACGACATGGATAAGACACATATCACGGTGCCAGTAGAGTTTACTCAGTATACTCCTCAGAGATTGAGCCATCATCCATTCGGTAGGGTAGGTTATTGTATTGACGTGGTCTGGACTAAAGACAATGCTGGTCTTCCAAGGCATTCTCAGAGATTGAACCATTCAGTGGATAGCGTAGGTTTGTTGGGTTTGTATCCCAACTACTTGCCGATGTGTGGCTGCAGCCACCGTAGAATAAAAGACTAAAAAGAGAAAGATATGAACTGCTGCGGTATTTTCTTATGAATAGAAACGAATTACATTGCTGCCTTTATAGGCTTTCTTATACTATGAAATTACTAATTTATCCCTGTCTAGATTCATCCTAGGGGCATCTAAAGAAAGAAAAAAATCCAAAGGAAAAATCTACTGTTTATCTTCTCCAACTAATATTCTAAACTTAGAAAAAATCTCACAGCTAATAAAAAATCTTACAGCTAGCATTCACAGCTAGCACACACACCCTTCACACGGTTTTGGATTTGCAAAATCCTCCACCGTATCCAACACTCCCCTTCAAACCAAAACCGGCTTCATTCCGAACATCGTTCTTAGTCGTTTGAATGCATCTGTCGGCAATGCTTTTGTGAAAATATCCGCCACCTGTTCCGTAGTATGACAATACTCTAATTTCATCGTTTTCTGCTTCACATGATCTTTCAGAAAATGGTATCGGGTATCAATGTGTTTGCTTCTTCCATGCTGCACCGGATTTTTGGCTAGCTCGATTGTTGACTTGTTATCCACATATATGATTGTGGATTCTTCCTGCGGATGTTTCGGCTCCTTTAGCAGATTTCTCAACCAAATTCCTTCACAGACGGTGAACGATGTTGCCATGTACTCTGCTTCACATGTGGACAGGGCGACCACACTCTGCTTTTTCGAATTCCATGTGAATGCTGTCGACCCAAGATAGAAAACATAGCCTGTGGTGCTTTTTCTTTCATCTTGATCACCACCCCAATCACTATCAGAGTATCCATACAACATCGCATCATCATTGTATGGATAAAAAAGACCAAACTCAATAGTCCCTTTGATATACCTCAGTACTCGTTTTGCAGCTAGCCAGTGTGATTCTTTTGGGGCTTCCATATACCGGCTTAGAAGCCCAACACTGTAGACTATATCTGGCCTAGTGATTGTGAGGTACCTTAAGCTTCCGATTAGGCTCTTGAATAGGGTTGAGTCGACATTTCTTCCTTCTCCATCTTTCGTGAGCTTCAGGCCTGTTGTAACAGGTGTATTTACGGCTTTACAGTCGACCATCTGAAACTTCTCAAGAAGTTCCTTTGTGTACTTCTTCTGGGATATGTAAATGCCGCCGACTTGTTGCTTCACTTCAATGCCCAAGAAGAAAGACATCAATCCACCATCAGTCATCTCGTACTCTTTGAACATAGCCTGCTTGAATTCTTCAAACATCGCCTGACTGCTCCCAGTGAACAGCAGATCATCAACATATAAACAAGCGATAAGCATATTACCACGGGCATTCTTCTTTGTGTAGACGGCATGCTCATATGGACATTTGACGAAACCATTTTCTTGAAGATAACTGTCGATCCGTGCATTCCAAGCACGAGGAGCTTGCTTCAACCCATACAGGGCTTTCTTCAGCCGATACACCTTATGTTCCTCCCCTTACATGACAAAGCCTTCAGGCTGGTCAACGTATACTTCTTCTTCAAGTACCCCATTTAAGAATGTAGATTTCACATCCAGTTGGTAAATCATCCAACTGTGATGAGCTGCAAGGGAGATTATCATTCTTACAGTGTCAAGGCGAGCAACTGGGGCGAAAACTTCTTCATAGTCTATGCCATATTTCTGTTTGTAACCTTTTGCTACGAGCCTTGCTTTATATCGTTCGATCTTACCATCGGCATTCCGCTTGATTTTGTACACCCATTTGAGACCAATGGTCTTCTGGCTTTTAGGGAGTGAGGTCAACACCCATGTTCGATTCTTCTCGATGGCATGAATCTCTTCTTCCATAGCCTTTCTCCAACATTCTTCATTCACAGCCTCCTCGAATGTGAGAGGCTCATGGTCTGCATATAGGCAGAGTAAATTTACTTCCTCAGTTTCTGCATAGACGTCGTTGAGGCTTTTCATTTTAATAGGAGCCAAGGGTGAAGAAGAATCGGATGAAGATATGCTGGATGAATTCTGATTTGATGAAGTACTTCCAGGAGAGATGGAGCGTACTCCTGGACTTCGACGATTCGAAGGGGGTGATGTCTGCTCTTGAATTTCAGGTCTCTCTTCTTCGTATTCTTCGACCTCGACCTGCTTTTCTTTGGCCGAGTTTCCCTCGTTCCATTTCCATGCTTCTTCCTCACAAAATACCACATCTCTACTCACCACCAGCTTATTGGTTAGTGGGTTGTAGAGCTTGTATGCCTTTGACTCTTCGCTGTAACCGATGAAGATGCATTTCTCGCCACGATCATCAAGCTTTTTCCTTCTCGCTTCTGGAACTTGAGCGTAGGCGACACACCCAAAGATCTTAAGGTGCGCCACGCTCGGCTTGTATCCACTCCATGCTTCTTGCGGTGTCTTGAATCTAACACTTTTGGTCGGACACCTATTAAGCAGATAGGCAGTACATGCAACTGCCTCTGCCCAGAAATTCTTTGGCAGACTTTTCTCCTTTAGCATGGTCCTCATCATGTCGAGGATGGTGCGGTTCTTCCGTTCTGCAATTTCATTTTGTTGCGGCGTGTATGCTGCAGTGTGTTGTTGCTTAATGTCATGTTCCCTGCAATATTCTCGAAAAACATTTGAGGTGTACTCCCCACCTCTGTCAGATCGGAAAGTTTTGATTTTAAGATCACTTTCTTTTTCAACAAGGGCCTTAAAATTTTTAAAAATAGTAAAAGCAGCAGACTTCTCTTTAATTACATACACCCACAATTTTCTACTGAAATCGTCAATGAAGGTAATAAAGTATTTATTACCTCAAAGAGAGATTGGCTCTAATGGTCCACAGATGTCAGTGTGAACCAACTGCAACGGTTCTCTTGCTCTTCGGGATACTCCACTCGGAAAGGAGTTTCTTTGTTGTTTCCCAAGTGTGCACGTCTCACACACATGTTCTGGAGCTTCAATGGCAGGCAAGCCATGCACCATGCTTGATGAGGACAGAAGTTTCAAGCCACTGAAGTTTAGATGGCCAAAGCGAAGATGCCACGTCCAGGAATCATTCTTTGCTTTCCCATAAAAACACTTCTCAAGCATTGTGTTTATATGGAGAGGAAACATACGATTCTTCGCCATCTGGACTTTTACAATCAAACGTCCATGGATATCTCTTATGGAAAGAGAAGAGTTCTCCATGTGTATGACATACCCTTTTTCGAGAAGTTGTCCGAGACTCAGTATGTTACTTTTCATGTTGGGCACGTAGTACACATTAGAGATATAGTTTGGAACACCATTCTTCTGAAAGATTTTGATTTTGCCTTTACCTTTCACTGGCGTTTTTGATGAGTCTCCAAACGTTACATCGCCATGAACTCCTTCTGTGAGTTCCACAAAGAGTTTCTTGTCGCCGCACATGTGATTACTTACACCCGTGTCGAGATACCATACATCCTGCTGATCACTACTTTTCTCTTGTGCAAGGAGAAGTGTGGAGCTTTCTTGTTCATGGCCTGATGCTTCAGCATAGTTGGATAACTCGTCTTGAGTTACCGGCTTGCTCCAGCAATCAGATGCATAGTGACCAAGCTTGTTGCAATTATAGCATTGGATGTTCTTTGTACTTCCCCGTCCACGCATAGATCTACCTCTACCATTTCCTCTTCCACGGAAATTGGTATTCTTCTGTTGGTTTTGGCCATGACTTTGTTGGTATCCGCGCCCTCTGCCTCTTGCGCGATTGTTAGTAAAACGTCCACCACGTTGTGAACTTCCACGTCCACCATTGTTATTATTCAGAGTCAATCTTGACTCCAAAGCTTGTTCCATCGGCATGGAACTGGCATTCTTCTGCATTCGTTGCTCATGAACTTGCAACGATCCCATCAACTCCTCAATGGAGAGTTTCTCAATATCTTTTGATTCTTCAATCGCCACAACCACATGCTCAAACTTGGTTGTGAGGGATCGAAGTATCTTTTCAATAACTCGGACATCTTCAATCTTTTCACCATTTCTTTTCAAATTATTGACAGTTACAAGCAAACACGAAAAATAATCAGTAACATTCTCACCTTCCTTCATGTGAGTCGCTTCGAACTCAGCTCTTAATGTTTGAAGGCGAACCCGCTTCACTCGATCTACACCCTTAAAGATGGTGCCAAGGGTATCCCATGCTTGCTTGCTTAATGTTGCTTCGGCAATCTTTTCGAAGGTGGATTCATCCAACCCTTGATAGAGGAGAAATAAAGCCTTATTGTCTCTCTTCCTTTGATTTTTGAGCGCAGTCTTTTCTTCGTTGGTGAAGGCGGTTTCTTCTTCCATAGTGGGTTTTTCATACCCATCGGTGAA
This sequence comes from Magnolia sinica, assembly GCF_029962835.1. Taxonomy (NCBI): domain Eukaryota; kingdom Viridiplantae; phylum Streptophyta; class Magnoliopsida; order Magnoliales; family Magnoliaceae; genus Magnolia; species Magnolia sinica. The sequence continues at coordinate 129,878,417 of NC_080575.1, read as the reverse complement.
GGCGGTTTCTTCTTCCATAGTGGGTTTTTCATACCCATCGGTGACGATCTCCCATAGTTCTTGCGACCCGAACAATGCTTTCATTTGGATGCACCATTTTTCATAGTTGTCCTTTGACAACTTAGGAACCTGCGGCTAGATTGTGCTAGCCATCTTTTTCTATTTTTTTTTTTTTTTTTTTAAAGGATGGACTAGAAGAAGAGATTTTGTTTTTTTTTTTGTGCTGAAATTTGAATTTTTTTGAAATTTTTTTTTTCAATCTCTGATTTTTTTTGAAACAGATTGTTTGCTGCAATCTGATTTTTGGAAAAACAGATTTTTCGAAATCTGATTTTTTTTAAAACAGATTTTTCTGCTCTGCTGCAATCTAATTTTTGAAAACAGATTTTTTTTTGAAATCTAATTTTTTTAAAACAGATTTGCAAACCTCCTTCTCACGGCTTTTGAAAAACAGGTGTTAAAAACAGCTTTTGAAAAACAGCTTTAGGACCTGATTTTGAAAACAGATTTTTTTTTTTTTTTTTGAAAACAGGGAGTACGGCAGGACCTGCCTTTTGCTGATGAGGCCCAATGATCGAATGCTGCTCTAATACCACTTTGTTGGGTTTGTATCCCAACTACTTGCCGATTTGTAGCTGCAGCCACCGTAGAATAAAAGACTGAAAAGAGAAAGATATGAACTGCTGCAGTATTTTCTTATGAATAGAAACGAATTACATTGCTGCCTTTATAGGCTTTCTTATACTATGAAATTACTAATTTATCCCTGTCTAGATTCATCTCAGGGGCATCTAAAGAAAGAAAAAAATCCAAAGAAAAAATCTACTGTTTATCTTCTCCAACTAATATTCTAAACTTAGAAAAAATCTCACGGCTAAAAAAAAAATCTTACAGCTAGCATGCACAGCTAGCACACACACCCTTCACACGGTTTTGGATTTGCAAAATCCTCCACCGTATCCAACAAGGTTATCATATTGACATGCTCTGGACTAAAGACAATGTTAGTCTTGCACGCCATTGACTAGGCAGTACCAACTTGTATGAGAAAAAAAAAAAACAAAAAAACAAAAAAAGCAGCTAAAGAAAAGAAACCCTATCAGTCCAAATCTAACTGACTCGTGCCTCAATAGACGAGTGTCTATGCTATCAGTAGCAGACTACCCTATGAATGGGCGGGATCTCTGACATGGGAAAAAGTCAGCCTTTCTTTTTTTTTTTTTTTTTTTCCTTTCTGTTAGCTTGTTAGTACACCCCACTGTCAGTTCACACTTCACAGTTAGCCACCCCACTAGGGATCGATAACAAGACCTGGGAAAAAGGCAGCCTGCATTCCATCGAAACCCTTCTAAAGATGTGCCTTGTTAATGGCAAAAGTGCATTGCCGGATAACCGAGTCCAGCCACTTTGGCCGAGTTTGAGCTGCGCTACATGCCCTGTGGCTGAGTGCTGATTAAATGTGCTGGAAATGGGCTTGCATCTAGCTAAAGGTCCGTAGGTAGGCTCAGCTCAGACTGACTTATTTAACATTGATGGGTTGAACATATGTTTATAAGCAAATGCAGGTACTCAAACAGCCACTACAATCCAATTGAGGATTTTACAGGCATCCAACAACCCCGTAACTTCCTCTCTTTTTTCCTCTCAATAACACTTATACATAGGAAACCATTTAAAATCTTTTTCACCGTTACGAATATTTTAACTTCTAATTTATTAAATATCAAGTTGAGTCAGGTCAAGCCTTCAAGTCAACAAAAACCTGGATAAATAAAAAAAGACTTAATCTTTTAAGCTAATCAAATTCTTCTCATTCCTTGCCATTAGAAACGGGTTGGTGAGGTTTTAATTCCAAGCCATTCTTCTCCAAGTCCAACTTGTTAGGTTCTTTGGAAATTCCCTTGGTCTTCCTATACTTGCAGTATATAGCAAGCTGAAGTACACCCAACGGGGTACCCAAGAGATTAGGAGCCTGCAAACACATACGAAATACAATTAGATTGAAACTCAACTAAATTATGTTTTTGATTTTATGGTTTTGATATACTAACCGCAAGGATGAGTTCATGGCTTAACACTCCATATATCACCCACAATAAGCTGTTGACCAACGAGAAAAAGGATAAGTAGAAGGGCATGAATTCTACACTCTTGGTGTGGATTACTCGTCTCTGCAATCATGAAATTACACAATCAGTATCTAGTCACGATATAATTACACCAAGCGCCACATGGGGAAATATACATGAGTTCCCTCCGTCTATCAGCTGTGCTGACTTATCTTCACCTTGGGACCCAAGAATCAGGTCCATCCAAAGCTTAAGTAGTCTACAACAAAGGGAAGAATTGGGATGGAAACACCAACAAATATTTATTGTGTTTGGGGCCCTCCATTATCTTTATATGCCATCCAGTCCATTCATTTGATGTGTGGATGCCCTAAAAAAAGAAAAATCGTTTTATTCCAGGACTCAGGTTTTGGAGGGATTTTATGCTCTATTGACATGGTGAACGTATGTAATGTTTGACACAATGGTTGTAATAAGCCTCCTGAAATATATACTTTGTCCAAAAATGATGAAATTCCAAGTCTTGAATGGGCCACAAGCAAAAGATCATGTCCGAGTGACTAACCAATGATTTTTAATTGTTGATTTACGTGGATAATGTTTGGACAGCACTGATCATCATATTAAAGTAATTATAGTGGTGCAATTGATAATCTAATTGTCTTGGGATATCATTAGTGGGCGATGTGCCCAATAGATTAATAGCCTAGTGACAAACATGTTACACATGCAACTCTTGGAAGGATTTTAGATGTAATCCAAGCTTTCACTCTGGATTTCAAACTCCTTATTTGAGGGAATTTTCAATCCCCTGAATTAGAGACCCCTATTTACTTTATGGTGCCTAACAATCAGGGAATTTGAAATTCCCTCAAATTCAGGGTGCCAAACGACCCTGAAGAGATGGTTCTACCATGTTTAGGTTCTATAGCTGCGACTGTGTCATCTCCCTCGATTTCATTTGATAATCTAATTTTTAATATCATTTAGTAAGGTAACCCTTTCTAATAACAAAATCATGATATTTTTTCTACCACCATAATATATAAAATAAAATTGCAATATTTACTAATAGTGATTATTTCTTCTGCTCTTGCTTTTAGACATGGATTGCCTACAACCATGGGCTATAGGAATACTCATCCAGTCCTGAAGTGGCCCAATGTGCAAGTGCTACCTGGGCCGGTCGGATGTGATTAGATAAGAATTTTTTATGCGAAATAAAAAATTTGCCCTTTTCACAATAGGGCGGCATTTTGCAGGTGTACCCGTCCTTTTTTAAGTGAGCCACGTCAGACCACGGTGTCGTCAATGCACGTCCCTTGCTTTTCTATTTTTGTCTCGGCTTCTTGAATTTTATATTTTTCTCTTTCCTAAGTGGTTAGCTTTCAAGCTTTTATTGCGCCACTTATATATTCTTTTCTTTCCTCACAATAATTTTTATTTTATTTTATTATTATTACTTTATCTTACTTACCAGAAAGAGGCCCGATCCACGTAAAGCTTTGTAGGATACGCTTAAGCTACAGCACAACGTATTGGGCCCACGGTAACGTGTGAATCGCATCCACTCCATCGGGTTGGCTACACCTACACGTAAAATCATGCCTAAAACCTCTAAGATCTCATAGTTTAGCCAGCCAACCTGAGTTTTGGACGGCATATATATAACATAGAGGGCCCCACCAAAATATCGAAGGTTTTTAATAGCGGGCATCTGCATCCCAAATGTTGCCTGTGATGTGACCCACCTGCATTTTTTTATTGATCACATGGAATTTGGGTGCCAAGGAAAACGTGAAGTGCACGTGATGAACCGAATGGATGTAATGCATACATCATGGTGGCCCCCACTTATGCTACAAAGATTTTCAATGAGCCCGGCCTGTTTTAAAAAAAAAAAAAACGAATCCACATATAATTCAAACGAGAAGGAGAACCTACCATAACCACTAGTGGCGAAGCATACATGGTAGCAGAGGCTGCTAATCCCACGGACCCAACCAGCAACTTTCTTAGATGATGATCATGCAAAGCAAACATGGAGACTAGCATAGTCGTAGAAAAAATCACAATCACTGCTACCGCCATGAATGAAACGATCTTCTGTAACCCAAAACAATTTCAATGTTAATCTCCCATAAAAATACGTATACGCTAGTAGACCACACCAATATATAGACGGACCTGAAGAAACACATGCATGTATACGTATGATTGCACATCTGTTTAAGAGGCTTTTTGGTTTTAAAGAAAATAGAAACTTTACATAAAACTATCTACCTAGTATAGAATTTACATTCCAGTACTTTTTTCAATAAGGTTTTTAATAAGCTACCTCATTAATCGTTAATCTAAGTAATTATTATTGGAATACTTTCTCTTAGTGGCTCGGGTTCACTGAGCTGGCAAAGGAGTCAATGGCTCGGGCATGCCCCATCCTGATGTTTATATGAAATCTCTCCCAACCACTAGGTGCGTCACCCCCTGTTAGGCCTAATGGACAAAAATCAGCTCCAACCGTGCTTCCATTAGACCACACGATTTGATACTGTGTATAGGGAAATACTCACCCTTCATACTGTTTTGCTTGTTGTGGCCCCTATGAATTAATGATAAACTATTTTTTGGCCCTAGTCCTAAAATTAATTAGTGTGTCATATAATGGGTGGTGTGGATTTCATATAATTATCATCATGATAGGCCCTGTATAAATCAAGGCCCGACATTTCTCCCAACTGTTTTCTTTGTGTCGCCACCTGAATCCTAGGTTACACGTAATCGTTAGAATAGATCTCACACACAAAGGGCCCCATCAAATTCCGAAGTGTCTACTTCCCATATATATATATATATGTTAAAAATATCTCATCTTTTGGGAACAGTTGACAGAGGGATACAGCCTTTAATTTTTACCAGGGCCCACGTGATGGGCGTGATGTATACGTGAGGTTCACTCCCATCATTAGATATTTAATTCTAAGTTAGGTTCAATGCCAAAAATTAGGCTGAGTATGATTTAAGTGGGTCAAACCAAAGAAAACACTATGGAGAGAGAGGCCCACCCTTTCACTGTGATAATTATATGAAATCCAATCTAACCATTAAATGCCACACCAAAATTTAAACCTAGTACCTAAAAATCAACCCCACCTCACCCTTTCACTGTGATGATTATATGAAATCCAATCTAACCATTAGATGCCACACTAAAATTTAGACCTGGTATCTAAAAATCAACTCTATCCATGATTTATACATGCCACACGAAGGAAAACAAATTTAAAGGGTGAGTGTTGCCCAATACACTCTTTTCAATCGTTTGCTCCACTTGAATCAGGGATGGAGCTGAGTTTCGGGGCCTGACCTAACATGAGGTAGTGCACTTGGTGGTCAGGAACATCAGGGTGAGGCCCATCCAACCCGGTCCTTTGCCAGCATCCACCCACTCGAACCGCGGTTAATAAATGTAAGGGTAATCTAATGGTAGTTATTTAGATTAATGAGATAGCTTAATGAAAATCTTTTTAAATGAATGAACCGGGAATATAAACTTTTATACTGATTGGGTAGTTTTTTGTAAAATTCCCAGGAAAATATTAATGCTAGGATATAACTCATGCAATGCTGCTTACTTTCCAACAACTAGTGTCGGTCATTTCAATACACGGCTCTATATATATATATATATATATATATATATATATATATATATATATAATTTCGAGAAACCAAAGGTAGAGTCTAAAAGAGCTTGCCTTTCTCTCAGCTTGAGCAAACCAGATATATGTGACAATGAAGGAGGACTCAAGAAAAATCCCGAAGCCATTGATGGTAATCAGAAGGAAATTCTCCCACTTAACGCTCACGATGGGCAAACCATACCATGTATACAGAAGACAATTCAATAGAGCAACGGTGTAAGGGATGCAAGAAAATTCCTCAGTGCTTCTCTTCTTTATTATCCTTTTGAAAGTTAATCTTTAGAAGAAACAAGAACAAATTTGTTAGTATGGAAAAGCTTAAACACAAGCATGTAGAACATATGCAAATGTAGCCCATGTGTGCGGGAACTTGGCCATTCATCAGGTGGGTCACTCGATTAACAGTCTGTCTCCAAAAATAAAGGCCTCTCATAGAGAAGATGAGATGTGTACGAGAAAAATGGACATAGAAATACAAACACAATGAATGGTTTATATTCAACGTAATTTGTCGTCCATCTGATAAGTGGACCATCTTAATTTTTGGCTTGGGCAAGTTCGAATTTGGTGCCCACCTCATGAGTGGCTTGGATCCAGAACAGTTGTAGAAGCACTTATAACCTCAGCATTTTATCAAGATAGAATGTTTATAATCAATAAGTAGATAATGACACATGAGAATCGTGTAATTACATGGGTGATGCATACAACAGTAAAGTGGCAGCATTTCCTGTGGAAAACACATGCAATCAAAGAAGATTAGCAATTGTGAAAGAAGAAGAGGATTTGCTAAGGGAGAAATCTGCAAAGTACCCATTATTCCAATAGCCATGCGCAGAGCCTCTCCCATTTTTATTTTTATTTTCCGTTTCTGCAAAACAACCGTCGGAGAGAGGTGCAAGAGGTAGTGTTGCTTGAGCTTGTTTTGCTGCTGAAAAGGGCTATAAATAATGCAATGGTTGGATGGTGTAAGAAATAAAGTAATAAGGAGATGATGCAGGAGTGATGGTTGAGTACAAAACCAATGGTATGGGTTTAGCCAGTTTTTAAAATAAAAGCACGATTAGTCATACATCACATCGAATGGCACAAATATTGTAAGGAGTTCTTTGGATCTTATGGTTCCCGAACCTGTGAGTGGAACAGGCTACCACTCGGACTTCCACTAATTCCTTCACTAGTGAAAGTACGTATATCTTCGGTAGCCTGCAATCTTTTATTCTCTCCAAACGACTAGAGAGGGAGAGAGACAGCGGAATCAAAATATTCTGTGAGATTACTGCATGTGGGTATTCAACAAACTGGATCAAGATGCTGGATGCAATACCAACGGTTGTACGTTAAGTGTAATTACAAATTGATATGTATGGCCCACCATGATGTTTCCATGGTATCCAATCTGTCCATCATGTGTGCTCACACCTATTCTCCTTGGATCCCAAAAAATTGGTTGATCCAAAACTGGTGACACCATGTAAAATCATGACTGTGACCTCTAAAACTATGTTTTGTTACGTCCAACTAAAATTCAGGTGGGACACACCATGTAAAATCATGACTATAATCTTTAAAACCATTGTTTGTTCCTGACCTGAATAGACTAATTTTTTCGTGTCCATTCATCCTAGTCAGATGTATCTGAATGGATTAGATGTCATATACAAAATAGGGATGGCAAAACTTGACCGGACTTGCCGACGTGGCCCCAACTCAAAAGGTTAGGGTTTGGGTCAACTCATTTTCTGTAGGGGTGGGTTTAAGTTATGTTCTGTTAACCTAAAATTAAGTAGATTAGTTTTGGGTTTGTTAAGCCAAGCTCAATGCATTATGAATATAGTTTGCCTATTGCCTTATCACTAAATACTAACTTAATATATTATGATATAATATAAGTTTAAAAAACACCAAACTTTGCTACCATGGTTGTAATTTTGTTTAATAAGGATTTGGTTTTATATTAATTAGGATTTTTCAAAATACAATTTATATTTTCAATAAAATAATAATAATTTTATTTTAAATTTAATTTTTTATATTTCTAAGTAAAAAGATGGGGTGAGTTGAGATGGGGTTGAAAATTGAGATGAGTACTTAGGGTCGCGTTTTTAATCCATTTAATAAATGGAAGGGTTTGGGTTACACCCATCATCATTATGAATCAAATCTAACCTGAGCTGAAGCTCAACCCAACCTGATCAACTGACCCGACCCAACCCGACCTATTGCTATACCTAATACAACACAAAGGACACAGATAGTTAGAAGTTTTTTAAATGGTGGGAGTCCCCACCCAATTATATATTTTCGTCTCTAGGGTGTGACCCAGCTGTGTTTTGGGTATCAAGTAGAAGATTAGGTCGAATTTTACAGAATACTTAATGTAGAAAACGTTTGGAGTGGATCCGGCCACCCCAATCGATTAAAGTGGGAATTTTTCCTCTTTCTTTCTAAACGGTCTGGATGTTCGGGTGAGGTAAGTTTCGGCATTGATCAAATGCAAAGTGGGCGTTCTGTAGTGGACTTTGTTCGGAAATCGAAAGTAGAATTCTGAGGAAGCAAACACATCTGCTAAAGTACATCATTTCGGGCAGGATATATCAAAGTACACCTCGCGTGTGCAAAGCAACCATTACCTACCCCTGACGGCCACGAACCAACTTGCGAGATGGCAGCGAATTTTCAGCTGGGATCCACCATATTTAGATTCCTGGATAGAGAATAGGTTGGTCTACTCATCTAGTGGGCCCACATCACGTGAGTACACGTAGACAGCTCCTTTTTTTTACCCCTTGTTCCCTCCTAATCGCGTGAGTACATCTAAGAAGGCCTTGTTTTTACTTTGGTTGCTTGACTAGGATGAATGCTAAGTGCAGTCTAGCTGGTTCAGGTTTTTAAGTGCTGGCTGCTCACACACGTGCAATGTTGAATCCCTTCATTAGTCTGGTGGAAAGTATCAATGGCCATGACTTGTATATGAATTCGAGCCAATATGATCATTAGGTGGACTATTTTTGTACAAGATAATATAAGTCAATTAAGATGAGTCGACCAACGGTTCACATAAAATTACTTGTGCGGCCCATCTGATAATCAGGCTAGATTGATTTTTTCAAGGTGAGGAATCTAAGTGATAGGACGTGATTGATAAGAGGCTTGTATCATGAACTTATAAGCCAATCAAGTACGTGAAAGAGGTGCGTGGCCAGAGAAGTGTAGTCGCTCGAGTGTACCTAGCATCCCTTCCGTTGCACATGAGTTGTTTGTGATCTACCATCCTAGAGTTTGTTATTGCTTTATTCCCATCACGAATATTGTACCCCACGAATGTTCTTTTTTAATATCGTAACTTTTACAAATGCTTTACTAATGGCTCAACTTCAATTCACTAACATTCAAACCCCCTTTTTTCTGATTAGAACAGCGTGTGAAATGTGTAGAACAGAAGAGCCAATCCGTGCAAAAGGGGGGTCGGCACCGTGATTATAATCTGATATGAAAATCAGGCCCATCCACTCACTGCGTACACTGAATCGCATCATTTGCTGTACAGTTGTTTTGAACTAGTGCCCTCCACCTGATTTTTGTACACGTGATAATCAACGGTTAGATCTTTTTGGTCTATACAAACTTTGCTTTCCAGGTATTTCCAATAGATTTTCTATGGGAATTTCACCGTACTGGCCTCGAAGTTTGGTCAAAATACCTAACAAGATTCAACCTTTCAAATATTCCCACTTCTGACAAGCTTCCGTAAATTACTTGGACCAAAATGCCCTTTGTCCTTATTTCAGTAGTTGTAAGGTTTTTTTTAGCGTCGTATTTAATGCCAAGAAAGTAATGTGTACGAAATCCTTTTTTGCACATGGGTAAGGACTAAATTAGTGAGGCCCACATTGATGTATGTGTATAATCCATGCTATCTATCCTTTTTGTCGTGTTATTTTAGGGCTAGGGCCCAAATATCAGCCTTATCCAGAGCTCGTATGGGCCATATAATAGAAAATAATGGTGACAATGGAACCCATTGTTGAAACTTTCCAGGCTCACTGTTATATTTGTAGAAGTGGACACTGCTCAAGTTAGGACTTTTTGGGCTTACAGCGAGCAGGCCGAAAAGATAGACGGAACGGATCATTCCATTGTGGGTCTTAGGCTGTATCATTTTAGATATAAGACCCAAATATTAGCCTGATCCAGCACTCGTGTGGGCCAAAAAATAGAAAATAGCCGGATCATCCCACAGCGAGCAGGCTGACAAGGTAGACGGAACGGATCATCCCATTGTGGGTCTTAGGCTGTATCATTTTAGGTATAAGACCCAAATATTAGCCTGATCCAGCACTCGTGTGGGCCAAAAAATAGAAAATAATGGTGGGGCCACATTGATGTATATGTATAATCCATGCCACTCATCCTTTTTGTCGTGTCATTTTAGGGTCAAGGCCCAAATATTAGCATTATCCAGAGCTCGTGTGGGCCACATAATAGAAAATAATAGCTATCCTTTCATTTAGTAGTAAATGAAGTGAGCATGTAACAACCGTGGCCCATATAACATGACAACCACGGCCAATATAACATGATAACTACGATCCATGACAACTACAACCCATGACAACCACGACCCGTACCAGGTCGTGGTTGCCACGTTATATGGGTCGTGGTTTTCATGAGGTAAGGGTCGTAGTTGTCATGTTATATGGGTCGTGATTTTTATGAGGTATGTGAATAATTCATGCTCCCCATCCTTTTTGCCGTGTCATTTTAGGGCCTTAGGTTATTGTACCAATGACGATTCTTTCATTTGGCACTAAAGAAAGTGAACATGTAACAACCGCGACCCTATAGCATGAGAACCACGACCCATATAACAAGATAATTACGATCCATGACAATTACGACCCATGACAACCACGACCCATATAACCTGCATTTTCTGCTCATGCAGTCTATCAATAATCATCTTACATTTGAAAAACATTAGGCTAGCTTTGGCATGGATGTACACGTTACTTTTCTAACTTTGTACGGTATAACTTCATGAAGATAAGATCCACACCGTTTGTTAGATGCCCCACCTTATATTTAGATTGAGACCCAAGGATGAGAATGTTTCAATGGTCAGGTGGGCTACTCTATGGGAAACCACGACCCATATAATAGAACAACCACAACCCATATAACATGATAACCACGACCCATGATAACCACGACCCATATAATATGACAACCACGACCCATGACAACTACTTCCAATGTAGTCACCAAGTTAGTGTAGGTCACGCCTTATTCGTGTAAACGATATTTGTATAGTAGCATAGGTCACATCAGGTAGTTGTAATGCGTTAAGAGTCGTAGTTGTAATGTGGTAAGGGTTGTAGTTGTCATGGGTCGTGTCATGAGGTAAGGGTCATGGTTGTCATGTTATATGGGTCGTGTCATGAGGTAAGGGTCATGGTTGTCATGTTATATGGGTCGTGGTTGTCATGGATCGTAATTATCATGTTATATAGGTCGTGGTTGTAATGGGTCCTAATTGTCATGGATCATAGTTATCATGCTATATGGGTCGTGGTTGTCATGTTATATGGGTCGTGATTTTCATTTTAGGGTCAAGGCCTATGAAATGAAGACTACGACCTATATAGCATGACAACCACGACCCTTACCCACGACAACCACGACCCATATATCATGACAACCATGATCCATGACAACTACGACCCTTACGACATTACAACCACGACCCTTATCGCATTACAACCACCTGATGCGACCTATACTATTATACAGATATCGTTTGCACGACTATGGTGTGACTTGCACTAACTTGTTGACTACACGGGATAAACATACATAAGATCCTTTCCGTTCATCAAAGTTAGAAAAGTAATGTGCCCATCCATACCAAAGCTAGCCTCGCGTTTTTTGAATATGAGATATAGGTCGTGGTTCTCATGTGGGCGGCATGGATTATACACATACATCAATGTGGCCCTACATGGGTTGTGGTTTGCATTGGTAGCAGTTGCCATGTTACCATGGTTGTCATGTTGCATGGTTCGTGGTTTGCAACGTGTTCACTTTCTTTTCTATCAAACCATTGGAACTATAACTTAAGGCCTATAATGGAGTGATCTAATCCATCCACCTTTTCGGCTAGCTCGCTGTGGGCTCAGAAAGTCCTGACTTGGGCAGTATCCACTTCTAACAAGCATCACAGTGAGCTTAGAAAGTTTCTATAGTCACCATTATTTTTTATTTTCTGGCCCACACGAGCGTTGGATCAGGCTGATATTTTGGCCTTACCCCTAAAATGACACTGGAAAAAGGATGGGTGGCATGGATCATACACATATATTAATGTGGCCCCATATGGGTCGTGGTTTGCATGGGTCGTAGTTGCCATGCATGTTATATGGGTTGTGGTTGTTATGTTATATGGATTGTGGTTTTCAACGTGTTCACATCCTTTACTACTTAGTCATTAAAATCCTCCTAAGGCCCACTATACTGTTTACTTGACATCCAATCTATTGATTAGGTCAAACAGACACAGATGAAGAGAAAAAACAAAGATCAACTTGATCCAAAACTTTTATGGCTCCCAAAAAGTTTTTAATGGTCTTCGCTCATTCAACACTATTTCCTGTAATGTGGTTGACATGATGTTGGGATATACCTCATTTTTGGTCTCATACCATAAAATAATCTGAAAAAATATATGGACGCCATGGATGAAACAAATATATGGTGGGGCCCACAGAGCACAGTGCACCAGCCATTAGCTGGTGGCAGGGGAGAGTAGCCAATCCGTCACTTTCTCAGGGTTACAAAAAGAAGATAATTTCTTATTCACTCCAAGACCGTATGACATTTGAACTAAGGACAGGGGCATTTTCATCCGAAACAATATCCAAAAGTTATTAGAAGGTCACTCTTGGGATATTTGGACGATAGTACCTCCCAAGGTAATTTGATCAACTTCGAGGCCAATACAGCCAAATTCCCTTTCTCTTTCTTCCTTTCTGGTCTATTGTCCGCCAAAAGTGCATTTGGCCAATATTCAATGCCTGTTTTTGGTTCAGTGGCACTTGGAATTTAGAACTCACTAAACCAATATTTGCTGTCCGCCAAAAGTGCATTTCGCCAATATTCAATGCCTGTTTTTGGTTATGTGGCACTTGGAATTTAGAACTCAGTAAACCAATATTGCTAATGGCCATAGGATTAGAACATTGGAAAATTCCACTGTAACACGATTTACTTGCATTTCACACACACACTCTCTCTCTCTCTCTCTCTCTCTCTCTCTCTCTCTCTCTCTCTCTCTCTCTCTCTCTCTCTCTCTCTCTCTCTCTCTCTCTCTCTGTTAACTGTTTATTCATCCATGCTAGTGGGGTCAAAGCCATGGTGAAAAAACAATGGACGGTCATCTTCACCTTGACGAGTCTATTTAGTAGGTCCTAGCATGAATAGCTTATGATTCCAACAGATTGACTACAAGTTACGGTTCACCTTGCCAATAACATCCAACCTTTCTTGTGTATGAGTCATCCAACCCATCCAATAGGTTCTTCCCATCACGAGGAACACCTTTTGCAAGAATCAGTCACATCCACTCATCGAGTGGAACACACTTGTATTTTGTTCTTTATCAATGACTATACATTGTTTTGTATGGTGTTGCCCACCTGACGAGGATGGCGGCTAATTTTTGCACGATCCTCATGGTGGGGTCAGTGCCCAAATGGTCAAAGTGCAAGTTGTAACTCTCGCGAAGATTTGGAATGTAGCACTCGTGAGGGCGTTCTGGCTGTGTGGGGCTAATGCGGGAGTGACATCCAACAGTCCATTAGCCTCAACTACTAATATTTCCCAAAATACAGCCTGATCGATGACACAGGTGGGCCACACTGAAGAATGTTGTGGAGAGTGACACATCGTCAACACATTTGGATGGAATGTGGTGTCTGATGTGTTATGAAAATTAGATCCAATCCATTCATTGGGTGCACATAATATTTTCTCCTTCAAGGAGCTGTTTCGTGTGGTGGGGACCACATGATTTTGGAGTTGCATGATATTTTTGGGATCACGCCGTAACATGAGTTGGCGAAACAGGTGGGATTTGGTGGATTTCATGATAGCATTCCCAGTGGACACTGAGGAGCGTTGATTTCCAGGGGGCTTCCGGCACGCAACGGTGGTAAGAGATTCAGAGCCCAATACAGCTGTAGTGAGTTTTGAAATTTGACCATCTATGATGACATAGGACCTTTTGTGTGCGAGTGTGAAAGTGACATCCAGCCATCTACCTTATACCTCAAATATTATGAGTAGATCTCAAAATTCATTCTGATCCATGTCTCAGGTGGGCCATGCCAAGGCGGCTGATGTCCACCATAAAAATATCCAGAGGAAACGCAGAATCCACTACGCTGAAAATTGATTGGCTCAGAAGATTAACAGCTCACATTGATGTAGGCATTATGGGTAGGTCCCAAACGAACGCGGATTGTGCAGTGAGTAATTCACCACGCTATAGCCTAGTGAGTAAACTCTGTGGGGCCATCGTGATGTATTTGTCATTATCCGCACCGTCCATTCATTTTCCAGCTCATTTCAGGGCACGAGTCCAAAATTGAAGCATATCCAAAGTTGGGTAGGATGATGTGCAATGTTGAAACTTTCCTAATGCCCACAGCAATGTTTATTTGTCATTCAACCTGTTCACATGGGGTCCTTACTCTTGCTCGTGTGGTAGACTCTCAGGAGTTTCAACTCCCGGTCAAGGGTTCGAGTACCAATAGGCGCTGAAATTCCACCAGCGTGGGTGTGTGGGTTGTGTGTGAAACTTGTTCACATGGTCACACAAACCTAGATGAAACCAGATCCAAAACTTTTGTGTCCCTAAAAAGTTTTCAACGGTAAGCAATCAATTCATTATGTTTACTGTAGTGTGATCTACTTGAGCCTGGGGATATGCTTCAATATCAGCCTCATGCCCTAACATAGTAAGGTAAATCTAATGTATCATATGGTAAAACTGATGTTTGGTGTGGATAAGACAAATATACCACAGTCCACCCAAAAAATTTACTCAGTATGCTATACTTAATAAACTACTCAATCTACTTACGGGGATAATGATATTCATCGTTGAAACCTTCCCAAGGAAACCAGTTCATAAGGTCACACAAACATGGATGAAGGGAAAACAAATATAAGATTGATCTAGAAATTCTGAGCCTCTACGAAATATTCGACACAAGTATTCAATTGTAATATTTGTCTCCTTTGGTCCGGTCCACTTTGAACTTTTGATATGCTTCAATTTTGGACTCATGCCTAAAAAGGTTCTAAAAAATGGATGGAGGTGGATCCCTTAAGAGTTTACTTACTACACAATCTGCATCCGTCGGAAATGCTAACATCATGTCGGTCAACAGGAAAACATTTTCCATCGGAAAAGGTTTGAAGAGTTTTTGATACTCTGGTGGAGTGTTATACTCTGTACTAAGGAGTACATACAAATTGCTTGTGTGTAACACACGTAATTCAAAATAAACTGTTTGAATTATGGTCCAGTTTAGATACATCCTGACCGTGAAAACTAAAATAATTTAAGGGAAGTTTTGGCATTTATTTTCCAAAATCCGCTTATAAGTTTCATGTTCGATTGGATCAGTTGAGTTTTGGATTGGCCTCATATGTTTTTACCAAGCCCTTGAATAAGGTAACAAAACAGATAGACAAAGTGGATTTTTCGAAAATAGCATGGGGCCCTGGTTATGGTTCAGCAATCCTCACCCCGGACTTAAAAATGTACAATGAATTGCACAATTGATTGACGTGTACTAGGGTGCGCTGACTGTACGTCAATCAATTGTGCGATACAAACTGCTGCTGTAGGAGAAATAGTTTTCAAAAACCTATCCGCTGCCGAATACAACATAATGAAGAGAAACTACCGACGACAAGTGAACCCACTAACAATACTCTACCGCCGCTTCAAAATTTTGGCTCACATATGTATTCGCGCGCATGGGATTCAAGTCTTATTCACTCTAATCCAAACACGGTAAATGTCACATCATAACATATAATACGATACAATACATCCCAAAACACGAATCCAAATAGGCCCTAAATGTACAATGAATTGCACAATTGATTGACGTGTATTGGGGTGCGCTGACCATACGTTGGGCTCACTTTGATGTTTGTCAGAAATCCATCTTGTTCATCTATTTTTCTAGATCGTTTTAGATTAAAAACCTAAAAAGAAAACAGATCCAAAGCCCAAAGTGGCCCCAGTGTGAACACAAGATGTTGCAACGATGGGCATTCCATGCCACTATTTCCTGGACTTGATATCGGCCTCCTTTTGGACTCGTCTACAGTGTTATTTTTTTATTTTTTATTTTTCCCTCCTTTTTATGTCCATGCATAAAATAAGTTGGAAAAACAGGTGGACGCGGTGGATTTTTTTTTAATGTTTCAATGCCAGGCATTTAATTCCCACTGTTTCATATTCCTTTAGCCCATTTAAGTTTTAAATCGGCATATCATTTTTGGGGTCATGCCCTAAAATGAGATTTCAAAACAGTTGGATGGAGTGGATTCACCGCAGACATCATGGTCGGCCTCAACTATGGTTGAGCAACCCTCGCCCTCTGGACTTAAACATCCAGCAAACCCTTGGCTCGCAGATCGTACGTGGGGCATACCTATGTTTGTGAGAAATCCACCATGTTCATCTGTTTCTGCAACGCATTTTAAGGCATGGGCTAAAAAATTAGGCATGTTTGAATCTCAAAAATAGCTGCCCCCCCTAATATTTTTCAACGGTAGGCATTTAATTCCACTGCTTACTGTTGTATGGTCAATTTAAGCTTTGGATCTACATCACTTCTGAGTCTATTCCCTAAATTAATTTAGAAAAGCAGATGAAGAGTGCAGATTTGTCATAAACATCTTATAACCGGCCCCACCAATGTTTGAGCAGTCGGCATTCAATCCCCACTCTGTACTGTCGTTTGGCTGACTTGAGCTTTCCGTCAGCTTCATTTTTGGGCTATGCCCTAAAATCAAATGGCAAATCATGGGATGGATTTGTAATATTTGGCCCATGCCTTAAAATTATGTAATGTGCGGGTGGGACTTGTATTTCAATACAATCTAACGTCCGTTGGCAAGGAAAAGGTTGATGGAGAGAAAACTGATTAGGTGTGGCCCATGCCATGTGGCCCACCTTGATGTACGTATTTTGCATCCACACTGTCCATCTGCTTTTTCAGATCATTCTAGGGCATGAGCCCAAAAATGACGCAGGTCCAAATCTCAGTTGGACTATCCATTTATTTCACTTCTTTCTGTGGCGTGGTCCACTTAAGCATTGGATCTATTTTGTTATTGAGCTCATAACCTAAAATTATCTGGAAAATTGAATGAAAGGTGTGGATATAACACATACATCATGATGGCCCCACAAAACTTTGCTGCGTCAACACAGTACTAATATCTTGTTGTGATCTACGCCATCACTCCATTAGCGAGGAATTTTTGTTTTTTTTGTTTTTCAACACATGCTCACACACACCCACCACAGTGGGTGCTCAAATCATGTTATGTGTTGAATCTCTTGTGAGTCTAACACTGAGCCATTAGCAGGGAACACGTTAAAGTAGATGAACATCAAGCTAAGTACAACACTATAACATTATAACAATAGGTGGTTTTCAAAAGAATAGTTAATAATTAAAAAAGAAAAAGGAAAAAAGAAAAAAGAAAAAGAAGAGAGAGTTCAACTGCATACAACTCATCTGTCAAATTCATGGCTAGATAGGTGTGATTTTGACCATCCAATCCATCGCTACAATGTGAACGGTGGATATTAGATCGAAATAGACGTTCCTATATATGATTAGCAATGGTCACATGGACCATACATATATTCATGCAGAGATGTTCATGTGGACGTCACCCATCTTCATGCGTGGTCGTGCAACCATGATTTGGTAAAAACGATGAGAAGGGATAAAATGGTATTATGTACACTAAACCAGGGTAAAATTGACTTTTCTGTAACTAACGGCTCCATCCTTACTAAATATCCATTAGCCTACGTCCTGAAAGACGTATATGAATATGTAGGCTGGTTTTAGGAAAAAGCTTACAGCGGGAGGTTTTTGGTCCACACCAAAAAAGACAGGCAGCGTATGAAAAATCCCATTATTTAACTATCTGACCATTTGGTCGGATATTTAAATGATATATTTTGAAAAACAAAGGCCCATCAATCACAAGCTAGGGATTTTCAACCAATCTAATTTTACTATTGTGACCCTGAATCAGTGGAATCCACAGTTTAATCAATTTAATTTAACAAAAATGCCTCCTAGGCCTCCTACTTCTTAGTGCCCATGTATGAAGCACAATGCTCCACCGCAGTATCAAGTTATTTCCCAGAGTCAAAAAGAGGGTGTAGCATTAATGCGCAGATACTGCTGAGATTTTGAAAATTTCCAAGACATGCTGATTAAGGTTATCCACATACTAACTCTTGCATAAGTATATTTTTAGAATTTTAATAAATTTAAAATATTTTTAGTTATTTTTATTCTCGGTTAGATTTTTCGATAATATACTAAAAAAAAAAAACCCTGGAAATTTGAAAATCTCGGGAGAAATTGCCGGGAATGAGATTCTCTGACAATGTTTCCAAAAGCGAAGATAGGTGCGACCTCGCCTCGTTTCACGTCAATAATCTCTACTCCGTGAGACATACATATTGATTGTGGCAAATCTGCTCTGTTCATCATCTCCAGTCCCCATTGTTAGATATGGACAGAGCTTTTTTCTGAGAAAAAAAACACAAGTGGGCCACATCATATGGAACCATGGGAGGTGATGCTAGCCATAGGAATTCTAGGTTCGCTCCGATTTGACCTTTCTGTGTTTTAGATAAGGTACATGATTTTAATATGGTTATTCCATATACGAAATTTTGATGGACTGAGCAGATGTGACTTCGCCAACATGATGGGTCTCATATAACAGGTGTGAATGCAACACTTCAGATATGCTTCTGCCCCGTGCGGCCAGCATTCAATCAACAATGATATGTGGCCATTGTTTTCTTGCAATCCTGTGTCCTGGTTTATGTTATTCTTAAATCCCCACTAACATTTGCCGGCCTTTACGCCTATGAAAATTTACTATGATATCCTTTTAAATGAAAAGACTTAATTGCCCTCTCGTTTTGTCTCACGGTCCCAAGTACTTGCTCAATGGGCTAGGTTCCCATGTTAGTTTTGCATTTAAAGTTCACATATAAGATAATACTGCAATCTAGACTGTCTATATTGCTCACTTCAACTGTGGATATGAACCATTATCAAAAGAATTACACATAAAAGATAATATCAACCATCTAAAGTTCCCTTCAGCTTTGGACAAGTCACAATTTTGCTTTTAACCATCCATTTGGTAGCCATTGCTTAGATGGTTAGGATTACTTTAACGAGATAATTCTAAAGGTATACTCCATTGACAAGGGACTGACAATTTGGATGGTCTGCATAGACACCACTTCCACACGTGAATTGGACTGTGCCAGACTGCCGTGGGAATCTACCCCATCTCCATGCAGGAAAAATATTAGTTACTCTGTTATACTGCGATGGATGATACGCAAGCACTTATACATTACCTAGAAACTTTTAGTTACTCTGTTGGACTAGGATGGATTGATACGCATGCACTCATAAATTATCTTGAAACTTCTAGTGTGGGAGACAATTAATTAAAATTAAACTGTCTAAACTATAGGCCCAGCTGGACGCACTTATCTGAAACTCATGACCATCGGATCAGTGGACATTTATTAGATGATTAAGAATAAAAAACTGCAATGGTCCTATTTCAACAAGAAAGCATCTATGAGATTAGGATAGCTCAGTAATCTGATTTTTGAAATGTGACTTAGGGTTGTTTGGCAGTGTGGATTTGAAAGCCTGTAGAATCAGATGGATTGTAGTCCACAGTGATTCTAGTGCATTTGAAATCATACTTTGAGGAGGGAATTCAAAAGTAACTCTTCCTTCCAATTTCTTGCAGTATGTTTCCATGTTGTCAAAATGAGCACTTTCTGATGCACCACATTCACATTCAATGTAGAAAAGTCAAAAGATTAGATGGTTAGGATCTCCCAATTGGATATTTCTTGGGCACGGTCCATTAGGTTAGACAAAGTATGATTCCTCATATATATAAAACACACACACACACACACAACATGAAAAGGTTCATCCGTGACATGCAAACAACAGGCCCCAATACTAAGATGACAAGTCTCTAAAATCAGGCTGATCCACTTAATAAGTGGGCCAAATACATGCATGTCAAATCAGGCCATTGGTTGTCGATTGAATCCATCGGCTGGCATGATTCTTGTGCCAGTTGATCATCATGCTGGGGGCATACAGATTGAATGGCACGGATGTCTTAAACAAGTGGCATGCTGGTGATATAGATGGGATCACCAACAAGCTGCAGGTGATCAGGGGTCCAAATATTAATGGCCAAACCGAATTTCTTCGAACGCACGTTGGTTGCTGCCCCGCCCTCCAATGCTCGGCACGGGCAGGGGCTATGAGGGGCCACCGTGATGTATGTGTTTTATCCACACCGTCCATCCATTTTTCCATATCATTTTATGCCCCATGGCCAAAAAAAAGAAGTAGATCCAATGCTCAAGTGGACCACAAAACAGGAAGCAGGGTTGATGATGACACTCACCGTTGTATGGTTAATCGCCATCCAACCTTTCACAAGATCACATAGACATTGAGTAAGGGAAAACTCAAATATCAGGTTCATCCAAAACTTCTGTCGCTTCCAAAAATTTTCAACGGCAAGTGTTTAATCCCCACTGTGTGGTCCACTTGAACATTGGATCTGTCTTAATTTTGAACGTAGACACTAAAATAATATGTAAAAATAAATGGACGGTGTAGATAGAACCCTTACATTACGGAGGCACCTCAGAGGCCCTGCTAGTGCCGATCTGTGGACTGGCGCGAGGTGGTGTAAGTGTTACCCAATCGGCGTCCAGTTTCTTCAGCTCTCTCACCAACATTCCTCCTCGCGCGAAAGCCTCGTTCATGTACCATGATCCAAAACCTCTCTATCTCCTCTGCTTTTCTGCCCGGAATCCGGCCCGCTATTAAATCCCACCTGCAAAAGCCCATCTTATATCAATAAACTACAAGACAACAAAGATCCCATGTTGATTGGTAAGACCCACTACCCAAAGCCATATATCTCATGTTGAGTGCAACCAATTCCGTCTTTTCCTCGCACAAATTGCGATCGAGTCAATGACCCCAGTGATGTAACCCTGGGTGGGTAGATAGGATTCAACACATGACCTAGACAAAACAATCCTTGGTTCTAGCTCAGGGTGGGAATGGACCAGGTAGCCCACCCAACCCAACCAGACTAAACTGGCTTTGGTTGAGGCTTGGACCTACTATAGCATGGCCTGATTTATTTTTGGATAGGGCTTGGGCTTTAAGTCATTTTAGTCGGACCTAGTTCAACCTGACTTTATATGCACTTGTGTTATATCCTACAAATATGACATTACAATCCTCAGTTGGGCAATCCAAATGTCCATTTTTTTTTTGTGAATGTCTGATCACCTACCTGATCAATAGATAGATTAGGAGCATGCAAGTGGGAAATAGAAATTTTACAGGCTGGGCTTGAGCTTTACGTCTTACATCAGGCTGGCCCTTAGACTAGCTTGGCCCAACCCATTGCCACCCACTCCTAGCCACTGGACCTTGTGGTGCATCAGGCTGTTTTGGGCTGATACACAAGTATCATTATCATTCAACCTGTAGTTTAGCATGCTACACTCTTGAGTGGCAAAACCCAATTTAATATCTTTTCCTTACTCCGTCTAAATCTATTTTAGTCAGAGAAAAAAAAAACATGCATTTTCAAATTATCTAAAATTTGAAAATATCCAACTTGGGGGGCATGGTCGGACTAAGACGATAGCCTACAGATAGAGATGCAGTAAATATGGAAGTCAATCAGTTAGAAATGTAGGTGCCCTCGACCAAAGTAACTTGTTTCTTGTTATATTAGTAGTCTCATAAGTTGTTATAAGAGTCTTATATATATATATATATATATATATATATATATATATATATATATTGGGTAATGTGGGAGTGTTAACCTGTTACCGACGAGCTTATACATTCGGTAAATGAGATCTTCTTCTTCTTCTGTCATGTGGATGAATTCCCATTCAATGCTGCTCACCTCTGCATATCAGAAAAAGAAGTCAAAGCAGCTTCGATGCAAATCACCAAGAAAATTAACATTCATGGCTAGAGAAAGCATTTTTTTTTTTTTTTTGGGTTAGCTCGTTAGTACACACCAATGTCGGTACAGACATGGGTAGAGAAAGCATACAAGTAAGAGAAGAACCGACCTTCGGAGTCGTAACTCACCGTCTGCACCTGATCCATGAGAGAGAGAGAGAGATTACAAAAAATTTATTAGAGGAATGCGACAAGGGAGAGCAGCAAGAAGCCATTTCGTAAAGGCATCTCCCCGTACTAATGTCTTAATGTCATACAGACATGGACAAGGGAAAGCCCAGAAAGATGCTGAGAAATTTATGACTGTGGACCCCACCTCTTATCCACCGGTTTTTTTGAAGCAATACAAACTTAGAATACGCAGTTGGACCTCTCGTACTGAGTCAGAATATCAGGACGAAAATACCCCTCCTCCCGACGGAAACGGATTCGGTACTCCCCCCGGACGGTCGGCGTTCTGTGAGCCCCACAATGATGTATGCTTTTCATCCATGCCGTCCAGATATTTTTCCACATCATTTTATGGTATGAGACCAAAAATGAGGTATACCCAAATCTCAAGTGTACCACGTTACGGGAAACAGTGTTGAATTAGCGTCAACCATTAGAAACCATTAGAGGGCCATAAAAGTTTTGGATGAAATTGATTTTTGTTTTTACCCTTCATCTATGCCTGTATGAACCAATCAACAGATTAGATGTCAATTAAACAGTTCATTGGGCTTTAGGAGAAATTTAATTGTCAATATCTAATCAATATTATCTTCTTGTTGTGTGGTCCACCTGAGATTTATATCCCTCTCATTTTTTTGGAACAAGGACTAAAATGAACTGAAAAAATGGATGAACGGAATGGATGAAACACATACATCATAGTGTGGCTCACAGACCACCGACCACAGCCACTGGCTGGTGGCAGGGTGAGTAGCCAATCCGTTTCCTTTCCTTTATATGTTACTCCATTCTTTCACTCCCGTTGCTTTCACTCCCTTCTTAAAATAACAGCCTTTCACTCCTTTTCAATGATAAACCGACGCATGGAGGTTATTCTTCTCATTTTCCTTATTGAATCTCAGTAAATCATGTAGATATCATCATTTTACATCTGCAATTTTCTTTCTTGGCTAGGGTTACGTGAAATCCCACGAAGTGGTTGCATTTGCAATCCTTGAAAAGGTTGAAAAATTCCCTCACTCCAAAGCACATCTCTTCAACCTACATTTGACCTGTACTATGGTAGTTGGTGGTACAGATATTTTTAAAAAATGCTCGGCTCGTACAATTGCATTGCATGCAAAGTTCGGTCAATTCCATGTATTAGGCTTACTCAATTTCATGTGTTAGGCTTAATTAATTTTATGCATTGATCGGTCCAATCCATGTGGAACTCGCTCAATTCCATTTGAAGCTCACTCAATTCCATGCTAGAGCTCACTCGATCTCATGCTATGCTCGCTGAATTTCATGTTTACCCTGCTCAATTTCATGCTAGGATTGCTCAATTTAATGTTTGCCCAACTTAATTTCATGGTAGATAAGATAAGGTTAATTTAATATTTGCCTCGATAAATTTCATGCTAGGATCACTCAATTTAATGTTTGCCCAGCTTAATTTCATGGTAGATAAGATAAGTTCAATTTAATGTTTGCCTCGATAAATTTTATGCTAGTATCACTCAATTTAAAATTTGCCCAGCTCAATTTCATGATAGATAAGGTCAATTTAATGTTTGCCTCGATAAATTTTATCCTAGGATCACTCAATTTAATGTTTGCCCAGCTTAATTTCATGGTAGATAAGTTTAATTTAATGTTTTCCTTGATAAATTTCATGCCAGGATCGCTCAATTTAATGTTTTCCTAGCTTAATTTCATGGTAGATAATGTTTGCCCCACTGAATATCATACTATGCTCGCTCGATTTAATGTTTGCCTAGCTCAATATCATGCTATGCTCGCTCGAAATATCGTTTGCCCAGCTCAATATCATGCTACGCTCGCTCGATTTAATGTTTGCTTGCATGGCTGAATTTATAGTTTGTCCCGCTTAATTCCATGTTTCCCTAGCTCAATTTCTAGTTTGCCCCACTCATATTTTCAATGTATAAGCTCTAGTTGTTTATTTGATGCTAGTTCAATGAATTTACTGATGGACTTATTTAATGCTAGCTATAGTCAATTTAATGCAAGTTGATGCACATGTGTTAGGCTTAATCAATTTCATGCGTTAGGCTTATTGAATTTTATGCGTTGATGGGGATTATATACACTCGATTTAATGTTTGCTTGCATAGCTTAATTTATAGTTTGCCCCACTTAATTTCATGTTATGCTTGTTGAATTCCATTTCGCTCAATTTCATGTTTGCCTTGCTGAATCTCATGCTTACCCCCCCGCTGAATTTCATATTTGCCCTACTCAATTTGTACATTGTCTCACTCATTTTTCCAGTTTGCCCCGCTTAATGTCATGTTAGATTGCCTTACTCAATTTAATAAAATACAATATGAAATCATTCGTAGAAGGCCTAATCCATATAAGCTCTGGTTGTTTACGTGAAAATTTAACGCGTTGCTTATTCTTTATTTCCTTAAGCTTTGTATCATTCTCATCTATAAAGAAAAGCGAGTTTTCGATCTTTTATTATTTAATTGAGTTTGTCTTATAGCAAGCTTCCGTTGTTTAACGATTTATTGATAATTTGTAATTGTATTGAATTTTGCAGATAATGGCTACGAGAATCATCTGTTGCTATGGCGGAGAGTTAGAATGTGAAAACAAGCAATGGACGTACACGAGTGGAAGTACGAAAACTATTTCGCTAGATGTTGATACTATGTACGAGGAACTTCTATTCAGAATGTACATGATTATTAAGAGAATACCAACATATTGTGATATTCAGATGAGAGTTTTGTATCCCTGCTCCAATAAATCAATCCCTCCAACCGTACTTGAGGACGACGATGACGTCAAAGTGTTCCTGGCAACACAGTTGGAGCATTCAAAAAAGTTCATCCCTTTAGTCATTGAGACAATCCAACACATTAATATGACAACACACGTTGATAGTGTGGCAGAAGAGCATGCGTGGAATTTGAATATAAGCCAAATTCATTACAAGTAGTAGGAACAAATGATCAACTGTCCGAGCCGCCCCAAACATCAAAATTTGTGAGTACCCAAGTCTGCGGTGCACGTGACCTTGACCTCATTTGTGATTACATGGCACCGCCTCTAGCAACAACAGCAGATTTGTCGTCATCATCCACAGCCCAAAGATACATCAATCCTGAAAGCAACATCCCGCATCCAGACCTTCCCGAAACATTAAACTTCAACACCCGTCAAGTTCCTATACCGTTTGATGATGCTGCATTCATTAATGCAGCAATGTTGGAATATACGGATTCGTTGAGTGAATCGATCGAGATAGCAGTTGAGCAAACATTTAAGGACAAGAGTCGGTGCCAGCATGTTTTGAGCTAATTTGCCCTTTAAAATAAATTTCAGTACAGGGTACTGTACTCAAATTCTAGGAGATTTACGGTTGTATGCTTCAAAGATAAATGTGAATGGAGGGTTCATGCATCACACGTGGGTGATTCGGTAATTTTCAAGATACGGACTTATACGTCAAATCACACGTGTGGCATGTCATGGATGAGGAGTGATCACCGGCAAACAAGCAGTAAGTTAGCATGTGATTTGGTTGTTAGCCGCATAGAGCAACGCCTAGGGTTGAGGCCACGTGATATTATCTTCGCCACGCAAGAGAAGTATAATATTGTTATCAGTTATAGAAAAGCATGGGTAGCCAAGGAGCTTGCAATCAATCAGGTGATGGGGTCTTATAAAGACTCCTGCAATCAACTCCCCTTGTATTTACATGAATTGAGGACGATCAACCCAGGGACTGTGACTGCCCTGCATGTTAACAAAGAGACTTTCAGGTTCGAAAGATGTTTTGTTGCGGTCGGACAATGCGTTAGAAGTTTTCAAAAATCATTGCGGAAGGTATTAGCCATTGACAGGACACACTTAAAGGAAAAATACAAGGGTGTTCTATTCATCGCCACGGCCTTAGATGAGGACAATCATATATTTCCAGTTGCGTTTGGCATTGAGGAATTGAAGAACGGTAGCAGTTGGAATTAGTTCCTTACTTACCTTAGCGATGCGGTAGGGTCTCTAGAGGATCTTGTGATTATATCTGATAGACATAAAGGTTTACTGAAAGAGGTACCCCATGTCTTCCCACGTGCAATTCATGGCTACTGCGCATATCATATCTACAGAAACTTGGTGGACACCTTTAAAGACAAGTCATTGGAGATGTACTTCTGGCGGGCAGTGAAGACATGTAGGGTGGCTGAATTCAAAAAATTAATGCATGATATCGAAATGGCCAACCCCGCAGTACATGCATGGCTGACAGAAATTGGATACGAGAGATGGGCATCTTTATACTTTCCAGGAAAAAGATTCAACTTGGTTACTACAAACATTTCCGAGTGTGTTAATACCCTCTTCAAAGAAGCACACGAATACCCCATTACGAAATTGATAGAAGGGGTTAGATTGAAGATACAGGAATTATTTTATAAGAGAAGAGAATCTGCGGCATCGTTTATAGGGCCATTGACACCATAAGCGGAGCAGCAGTTAAAGGATCTTGTGTAAAAGGCGCGAGATGTTCGCTGTCATCCTATTTCTCGAGATGAGTATTATGTTGTGGAAGATTATAATGATACAGTCAAGCTCAGTGAGTTTTCGCGTACATGTCGCGAGTTTGGCGTGAAGGGGTACCCTTGTATATATGTCCTGTCAGCATGTATAAACTATAATCTCCCTCATTACTCATATTGCTCCCCATTCTACACGGTGTAAAATTACATAGCTACGTATAGCGAATCGGTGTACCCAGTACGTGACAAGAGTGAGTGGGAAGAAATCTCGGTGGGCTTTAAGGAGTATTGTGCTCAAATTAAACGTCCAGGACAAAGGAGGTCAGTTGGAAGACCCAAAAAGCTGAGAATTCCATCGCTTGGAGAGGAATCGAAAACAATAAAGTGTGGGCGATGCAAACAAACTGGGCATAATTGTCGAAAGTGCAAGTTTCTCATACCTGAAAAATAGCATACTTTGTAATTTATTTAGTGTTTTGATGTATAGCATACTTTGTAATCTTGGTGGATGATGAATGAACTTTCTACCTTGTCCCACAGTATTTTCAGTTTGTCCCGCTATGCTTGTCAAAAAGGAAAATGCTCATGGAAATCAATGCAAGGCAATTGCGCAGATACTAGAATGAGCAAAAGTAAAAATATACCTGATAGATAAGAACTTCACAGGCATAGAAGGAAAACCCCTTGGCCCACTCATTTTCATGTTTGCCCCGCTATTTTTCTAGTTTGCCCCGCTCATATTGCAGTTTGCCCCGTTCATATTTCAGTTTGCCCCACTGATATTCTACTTTGCACCGCTGATTTTCTAGTTCGCCCCGCTTATTTTCTAGTTTTTCCCGCTAATTTTCTAGTTTGCCTAGCTCATATTTCAGTTTGCCCCGCTGATTTTCTAGTTTGCCTCGCTCATATTTCAGTTTGCCTCGCTGATTTTCTAGATCACCCCGCTTATTTTCTAGTTTCCCCCGCTGATTTTCTAGTTTGCCTAGCTCATATTTCAGTTTGTCCCGCTAATTTTCTAGTTTGCCCCGCTTATTTTCATGCTTGCCTAACTCAATTTCATGCTTGGGATGAGAAATGACAGAATCAATCTGAGATGCATGATGAAGGAGATTGAGAGTGATAAAATGAGAACATCCATACACTACTGCACATCATAAACCAAAGCGGAAACACTTTCATTGATAATCTGAGTTAGTACATTGTTCCCATACATAACTAACCACGTAAAAAATGTAAATGATGCCAACTACTAACTATTACAGTACTAGGTGGAAATGATCCACTTCTTACTACACATTAAACACAAAGCACATAACCACTAGCACGGCTAAACAGAAGTGAAGGAGTCCATATGCATCACAACTCCCTACTGTGATACCGAGTCTGGCGAGGGAGGGGGCACTCCCTCCTTCTGTACACAACACAACACCGCCTTTACGTTCGCTGCATACTCTTCATCTTACGCTTCAGATAGTCTTGGTCCTTCTTAATCTCAAATAGTTTCGCCTCGATCGCCCCTACACGCTCATATAAACCTTGACGTGCATTCGGCACCTCACCTGTATCATCACCCTCTCCTTCTTCTTCAGCCTCATCTTCTTCGCTACCTTCTTCATCTTCAACTATCTCGTCACCCATTTCTTTCAACTGCCTTGCCTCTTGTCTAGGGCCACATTGCATGCGATTTAAGGTGTCTTCGGTTATCACTCTTTCTGGATTGAAGGGCCGATGGATGCCCTGAATCCATTTTGTCGAGCTAGCTTGCAAATTAGGCGGCCAAATGGGAGGGAGAGATTACATCTTCTTATCTTCACGGACTTCACTATATAGTAAAGGATAATGGAGGGCAATCACACATTCTCCCCACGCCCTATCTGCTACATTATCTCTGCATGGTAGGCAGAAACCTCCGTACTGTTTCCCCTTCTCGGATATAAATTATATGTGAAGATGTAGTGCAACAGTCTGTAAATTGGAATCATTTCTTTGTTTCTAAAGATACTATCTCTCCTCCACTCCACGAGGTGGCCATACAATCTCCTGCTCAGCTCACTCCTATGCTGTGATGTGTTCAAGTTCCTAGTGTCTATAGGGATATGGATCATTCCCAGTGACACTCCAAGTATGTTCGTGATGTTTTCTACCCTGATGGGAATCAGCACGTCTCCAAATGAAATGTCAAATCCGAGTGGGTTGACACTTGCATTAATAATTCGAGAATAGAAAAATCGTACATCATGCTCATTAGCTGGAAAATTACCTTCAAAAATAAGTCCCCAACCTTGATGCAAGAGCCGATCTAGCACGTCATTTTCGGCAAACAGTCGGTCCCCCACCGTGATTTCGAAAACCACTTCCCTACGTGATATGGGCCCGCATCCAATGTCCGGAAGTTTCAATCGTGGCCCCTCTTCGACCTCCTTTCACGATGAGCCGATCTATAACTCGTTGCACCAACATTGACCCTCCCTACATTTCCATTCTCAAGTGGTGATGATGGAGTCGCAACAGCCGCAGCAGCCCGCCTCCTGCTTCTTTGTTGAGATGGAGATGATGGACTTGCTTGAACCACCCTCTTCTTCCCCATGAGGATGATGGGTTTAGAAAGGTGTTAGAAAGATGAAGAGATGATTGTGGAAGATGTGGAGAGGGGGTTTGGAAATTGAGGAGATGGTAGAAGGATTAGAAAAAAAGAAGGTGAAGGAAGATGCAGAAAGGGGAATGGAGATGAAGAAAGGTTTAAGGAAATGATGGTTTGAAAGATAGAAATGGGGATTGTGGAAGATGTGGATAGTGGGTTTGAAAGTTGAGAGAGTTTGAAAGATGGAAATGGGGATTGTGGAAGATGTGGAGAGGGGGTTTGGAACTTGAAGAGATGGTAGAAGGATTGGAAAAAAAAAAAAGAGGGGGTTTGGAAGATGAAGAAAGGGGATGGAGATGAAGAAAGGTTTAAGAAAGTTGAGAGATTAAGAAGAAGAGAGGGTTTGTGTGAAGGAAGATGAGGAAAGGGGTATGGAATAGGAGGGTTTGGGCGTGTGGGGGGTTAAATGCACTTGAAATGTGGGACCCACTTGAATATTTTCAAAAGAAAAAGGGGACGGGCGACACTACCACCCGGACTGGCGGTAGTGCTGCCCGCCCCCCTCTTTTTTTTTTCAAAATTTTCGGTGGGTCTCACATTTCAAGTGTATTTAATAATTTCAATGGGCCCCACACTCTGAAATACAGTTTTGGTGGACCCCACAATCAATGCACATGTGTTAGACTATACCAATTTGGAGTGGTTATAGTCTTTTCTACAAAATTTTCAGATTTTTCCATTTCTTTTCAATTTTTTATTTTTTTATTTTTTTTAAAAAAGGAAGATGTGAGATCACTTTTGCCGATGATGCAATCACAAATGATGGAAAATCACATAATCACTTCTGCGATTTGATAACGTTGCCTGTGACGTTGAATGTATTAGCTTGGCTTTCTAGTTCATGGTTGGGGCTGCACCAACATTTACTCGGCCCATTGCTCATAATTTCATGTTCAGCTTCATCAGTAAGTTACTATGTTAAGAAATAAAAATTTGAAAAATATGATTTTTATTTTTTTTATTAAGTGGATATATGATACAAATAACTGATGTTAAAGATGAATATGGGGCCTTAATGCATCATGACATGAACATTATGTCCTAATGTACAAGTCTGTACAAATGGGCCCCATTGTTTGGTGACCCACGGTGCTAATCTGATTGGTACAATCTGGGACAGAATTGTTCAAAAATCTCCCAGATCGGAAGATCCAAACCCTTCAATCACTGGCCTGGAGATATACGGTAAAAAGAGAACAATCCAGAAAGAGTATAAAGATTAACAGTCTAGAGATGGTCAGGATCTACCGACTGGAAAATGTTTCGGGCATCCAACGCCCACATTGGGGCTCATCAGGTCAACAGTCTGGATCACCACGTATCCTCAATCCCTAATCAATACAAAAGGCAGATTTCAGATTAATAGCAATTTGCCATAGCAATCCACTTATACTGCTTTGCGGAGCCTATCCAGCAATTGTGGAAGTTCTAATGATGATGACAGAAATATAATTTTCTGATGCATCATGACGTTTATTGTATCCTATTTTCTGTTATGCATGTTCCATTGTTTTAATTTCCTGTTTTCTTGATGTGTGTGTGTGTAAAGAGACAATTTCGGCCAATATGGATCCTATAGTCTAATATGCCCAGTATTGTATCATTTTCGGGCCTGGCTGATACAGTCACAGCATTATTTAAAACCTTGCTCAGAAGTCAGAAATCCTTCTTTATCATTTGAAGCAGCAATCTCGTGATGTGCTAGCCTGGCACTCATGAAAACTTCATTGTCCCACATTACCCAATTAGACCTCCATACTCCATAGAGTACTAATCAAGTGATCAAATGGATGTTATTTACTTCGGTCATAGGGTTGGCTGGTGGAATGTGTTTGGTTTTGGTTTAATGGAACTAACAGAGTTGAGTCAACTCCAGTATCTCTCCATTGCCTAATCTCTAATAAACCCAACCAATCACCGTGGCTCTTACCTACGTTTATGCTTTAGTCCTAATCCTTCCATCCCATTCATCCATCATCACTTTCAAATATCAGCGGGAAAAACTAGGAAATGAGCGGGGTAAAGTAGAAAATCAGCGGGCGGTACTAGAAAATCAGCGGGGGAAACTAGGAAAGCAGTGGGGCAAACTAAAAAATCAGCAGGGGAAACTGGAAATTAGCAGGGCAAATTAGAAAATCAGCGAGGGAAACTGAAAAATCAGCGGGGTAAACTAGAAAATCAGTGGGGGAAACATGAAAATCAACGGGGTAAACTAGAAAATCAACGGGGGAAACATAAAAATCAGCGGGGCAAACTAGAAAATCAGCAGGGGAAACATGAAAATCAGCGTGGCAAACTAGAAAATCAGCGGGGCAAACTAGAAAATCAGCGGGGCAAACATGAAAATCAGCGGGTCAAACTAGAAAATCAACGAGGCAAGCATGAAAATGAGCGGGGCAAGCATGAAAATGAGCGGGTCAAGCATGAGAATGAGCGGGCCAATCTCAAGCATTGAGTCACAACAACATTGAACTTGATCGATAAGTATAGCGAGGCAAACGAAAAATATAGTGGGACAAAATATAAAGTTCATTTCATTATCTACCAAAATTACAAAGTATGCTATACATCATAACTTACAATTTCGGCGAATATGCAAAATTCATCGAAGTATGCTATCCACCAAAATTACAAAGTATGCTATACATCAAAACTTACAAAGTATGCTATACATCATAACTTACAATGTATATTCAACGATGTATATAATACAATGTATACAACATATTTCCAAAATTCATCCCATGCCCTGGACAAATATCATCTACAAACTAGAGACAAGCAATCATATGCTATTGACTTCCTTCAATCGGCGGAGAATTTTTGCATGTCTATTCACGCCAAGGTGAGACCGCTACACAAAATGTCGATGTATTTCATTACGAATATACCACAGTCATAACCATTGTCCTGCTTCGGCGCATATTCATCGACTCTGACGGTCCACTTGTAACACCCCGTACTTTCCAATACTCGGGTGTTACCGTATAACCAAGATTTAAGATAAATGCAAACCTAACTTAGTGAACATTCACGTGCATCCTAGTTTAAATCTGACAGTCGAAGGTGATCCCCATCTACATATCAAACCACCTAGTAGTCAAATGAAATATACTAAGTATATTATCTTATCTATTTGTTATATTATAAATTTTACACAAATGTGGATCAAAAGAATTATGGATGTATTGGATAATTTATTTATCATATAAATAATGTATGAAAAAGTGTTGTAGTAGAGTGATATGTATATAACTAACGTATATAAAATATTATGAAAGTAATGTTGTATTAAATAAACATAATGAATAATGGTTTTACAATATATAGTTGAATTATAAGTATTAAGGTAGTATTAAATATCTTTTATATGTATACAAAAATCATTAGATATTTTAATGAAATTTTATATTTAACAATATTATTAAATACAAATATAGTTTTAATTAAATATGATATTGTATATTAAGAATTATGTATATTAATGAATGTGTGAACAACAGCATGTAATTAGTGGTATGTTAATATTAAAATTATATTTATATATAAGTATGAGATTTTAAATATTGTAATTATAGGTAAGATACAAAAATAATAAAATTATATTAATATTAGTATCAGTTAGTAATATATGACAAAAGCCTTACAAATGGCCCATTAAGACCTTTTAACCATTGTCGTCCAACTTCGGGATGATCTGACCGTCAGATCAATGAAAACACCAATTTAGAGGAAAAATCGGCATGTATGGCCCACCTGGGCATTGTACCCACCTGAGTTTAGGTTAAAAACCCATACTAGGGCCCACCAAGTGGAATGAATGGAGTGGATCTTCCACAAACATCACGGTGGACCCCACACGACCATTGCGCGTGCACCAGGGGTGGTGCACTCGTTGTGCACCGGACGTCAAAGCGGGCTGACCCGCTATTTCCTTAAGCGGAGAGAGAGTCTCTCTCCCTCTCATTGCGCCAGCTGACGGACAGCGTCCGTTTTGGACCCACCATGGCCCACAAATGTGGACCCACCTTGATGATCCAGACCGTCCATCATGTGCACGGAATAGGTACAACCTAAACCTAACCTTTTTCACATGTTTTCGAACGTGTGCACGTGCACCATCTTCGACCCAAACAAGACCTACAAAGACAATGTTTCCGAAAATGGAAACCTGTCTTCCTTCCAGCTCAGCGATCCGCGTGCCCTCTCCCCTTCCAATCCCAGCCATCCTTCCTAGCGAGATCTCAGCCGTTCATTCCAACAGCGGTTTAGGGCTTCAAAACCACGACCGGTCCCATTCCGCCTACTGTTTTGGGAGGCGGTTTCAACCAAAGGAAATCCTGGCCACTCGCTACTGATCCGACGGTTTAGGAAGGATCAGGGGAAGCATAAGAGGCGTGAGGATCGAGAAAACGGGAGCTAACCCTCCATTTTTGCAACCGTTGCTCGGGAACCGACCATTTTCCTTCCACCAGCGAACCCACCGCCTAAACCTCCTTAGAGCTTCAATCCGACCATGCTCTAAGCTCCCATAGATCCGTCTACACCATTCCCATGCATCGTTTTGGAGAAAGTCATGGGCGTTTGTGATCTGCCATTAATGGCGGGTCATCTCCCTCATCAAGAAGAACGGCCACTAGCCCTGTTACAACCGTTAACCCCTCATCAGTTTCGTTCACAAGGTGGGCCATGTCTACAACAACCCATGCAGGAGAAAAGGATGAAATGAGAAAGGAAGAAAGGAAAGAAGAAGAAATGGAAAGAAGGAAAGTGAGAGAGAGTGCGGCTGCTGTGCAGCCCGACCCGACCCAAACCGAGTCGCGACCTAAGTCGCACTGCTGGCCGAGTTCTCGTCAACACTGACGAGTTAAGGGGAGAGAAAGGGAGATAGGAAGAAGAATGAGATAGGGAGTAGAGAAAGAAAGGAGAAAGAAGGTGATGGTGAGGTGCGGCTGACGGCACCATATTCAACTGACCGAGTTGCTGGGCCTTGTTTAGGCTGCTGACGAGTTGCGCCTGAGTCAACTCGATCCAGGCCCCTGCTGGATGAGTTTGAGGAATGGAGAAGGAAATAGAAGAAGAAAGGGGAGTGACGAAAGAGAGAAAGAGAGAGCCAACTCGACTCACCTGAACTCGGCTGGAACTCGCTGGAGCTTGCCATGCGAGTTGGACAGATCTGGTGTAGTCTAGATTCTTGCTGGAGTTCTCTAACAGAAAAGAAGGAAAGAAAGAAGAGAAAGGAAGGAAAGGAAGAAAGAAAGAACGAAGGGGAGAGAGAGAGAGTGCAAATGGTGGTTGTGTTGAGCCGAGTAAACTTGACTCGAACTGAGTCGACTAGGTGAGCCCACATCTTTCTGTCCAGATTTAAATTATTTTAATTATCATTGCTATTGTTATTACCTTTTTTTTATATATATTAAAATTAGATACGATTCACCATATGAAGATTATTCATATGGGTAATAGTTGATTCATATAAAAATCTTCATTAATAAAATGTTAATATTTTACCTTGTTATTCTTAAAATATTATTATTAACTCTAGAGCACACTATTTATTTTCATCAGGATGACTACTAGTGCCACATTGGCTAAATGTTAAGGATATTGTCAATATTACTATTTGTTTTGGAATTATTAGCAATATGATCCACCGTGGGTTATTGTTAGGTAATTTAATATAATAGTAGCCATGGTTAATATTCTTAAATTAATAACCAATTTATTTAATTAATCTTATTCACTTATTATTTCCTTTGATAATATCATCCATGACCATACAAGATAAGAGTTCAAATCCTATAAACAAAACCTAAAAATCTAGCTTAAACCCTAAACCTAAGCGATCCAAACCCTAGGTTAAAACCCTAACCCTAATTAACATGTAAGCTTGGACCTAATTGTATAATTTTATAATTCATAATAGGGTTTGATTCTAAGGAAACACGCACTCGCTAGCAACACTGGTAGGCGATGCAAATTATAAGGTGATGATTCTTCCCCTTGAGCTTTCCATCTTCTCATTAGCTTAAGTTATAGTTTTTATTAAAAATTATAACTGACATCTCTCTCTTAGAATCACATGTATTAGCTGGTGGAAATTGAATTGCTATATTACCTGCTTAATGTTCATCCTGTATATTTGTTCATGCTTGTGAATTATTTGTGTATTGCTTATGGACTTTAAACCGGTACATTAGTGGGAAACTCCCACCTATAAATGTACACCCATACTTGGGATGTAACCCGATTGGTTGTGATTAAAATGGACCTTCGACTTAGTGGCTATTGAGTAGTGGTCTAAATGGATCATTGATGTGGGCCTACCATCCAGGGTTATTGTGTCCAAATGGTTTTCAAGGATGGTCTTTTATCGCATGGTTTTGACACTCGCCCTATGACGCCTATTTTGATAATTGCCCTATGTGGCTTGTTTGATATCGCTCTGCATGGTTTTGTTCTGGTATTTTTCCTATATGGGTTCGATGTTTTATACTGTGTAACCATACGATGGTAAGCCCCATATATTGTATTATGATTGGCCACTAGTCGACGGGTTTCCATTAAACATCCTAAGATGGTAGCCTCATGAGCCGGGGATGGTGGTAATGGGACACTATGCCTGAGCTGTCGGCCTACGCTGGGCCATGTGCTCCCCGTAGTGACCTTTGAGCTTATCTAAATTGGTTGGTTGTAAATGGACTAATAATGACTTGGCTAATCATGCATGCATGGCATACTACGACGGCTTGGATCATTATGCCCATGCGATTACGCTGCGAGTTGCGCTAATGACCAGCCGATCGATTTATGATGATGACTTGGATCACTCATGCCCATACGATTACGCTGCGTGTTGCGCTGATGACCACTCACATCTTTGGGTGATGACCCCATTGCCTGTCTGGATGTTTTTCCTGGGGCTCCGACCGTCCGGATGATTTATCTGAGTCGATGATTGCATTCATGCATCCATGCACCTAATAAGACTACATTTACTCTATTTTGGTTGTCTGGATGTTTTATACTATTTCTTACCTAATGCGGCGGTGTGTAATCTTGAGGAAAATTCACACTGAGTTGGCCACTCATTCATCAAATATACAACCGTACAGGTAGTACAGGTGGCTTTAGTGATATGTATGTTCAGACTTGATGAGGAGTAGGGTACGATCGCCAGGGATGCATGGCTGTATTTACCTGGAGGAGCTGCGTGGTCTTGCGGCTTATATTTATATGCTTTCTATTATTTCTCATGTATTAGATCATGTAATTCTTGTATTTGTTAATTTTGAAGACGTTGGTTTGTATAAGTCATTATGGGCAGCTTCTTGTAAATTTGAATGATAATGAAATTTTCCTTTATGTCGATTTGTCCACACTACGCTCATTTGCTTACTCTGATGAAGGAAAAAAAATGTACACTCGAATTTGACCATCCTTTAAAGCTAACACTCGGGTTTTTGGGACACGGGTCATATACTCGGGTCCTGAAAACTGAGACGTTACACCACTTCTTCCCTTCAAGTGCAGTGCTGTCTCCAGTGGCATGGAAGAGGATGGGGAGTGCATCAGTCATCTTCTTCATCTTTTACTTGTACTTTGACAATAAATTGGTGCACAAGCTATCCACAACAACAATTTCTCTTGCTCTAGGATAGATAACTAGAAGAAACCAATGTGAATTTACATGATTTATGGGCGTATAGACCTGTTCATGATTCACAAAATAATATATTAGTTAAACATGATAGAAGACATAACAGTAAGAGATGATGTTCTGTGACAAGTGCATTACCCGTTCATAATACCAAATTGCTTTGGCGTATAGTTTATCTCACTGCTTGGCAATTGCGTAGGCCGTACCCATCTGACCTAATAGCTCGACCCGTTCTGACGCCGATTTAGAGGCCTGGTATGCAATCAAAACAGGCAAACACCCCTCAAGGCTTTGCCGTTACAAACATGATCAAAATTCACGTCATGTAAGAAAATTAAATTTTTAAACAGATTACAGATTAGCGCAATAAACAGTTACCGTAAAATACGTAGGACAGAACTTGCAATCTTGAGGATATGCTATTAAAAGGTCGTTATGCCTTTTCTCAAAAAACTCGATGTATGTGTCGATAGCCTAATCAATAGGATAGTACGATTTAGTCATATATTAATATAATACATAATTATATGTCAATCAATGCATATCGAGAATAAATTAGTAATGCTTACCTCGCTATCAACCCACGCATCCTTCAGCCATATTGTACAAAATCATTTTCCCGCTGCCATAACCTTGTTTGCTTCGTACCAGTCCTCTACCTCTTTTACCTCAAGTGCGGATAGTATCCTGAAAGGATCCATCTATAGAGGAAATGGTATCGGAGAAGTTGCAAAAGCTGTTACTTGCTCGGGTTCGAGAACCGCCGCAGGGGTTGTATCGAATGCAGATAGGGACAAGTACGGAGAAATCTTATAATATGACGGCTTCGGTATCCTTTTAGTTTTCCTTTCATAAACAAGATGAGAAGTGGATGCATTCAATATATTAGCTTTGACATTACTATACAATTGCACATCTAGGTCCCCATGTCCAAGTTCTTTATCTTCAATATCATTTACTTCCCCTCTCTTCCTCAACTCCTCACCCTCCTCCATCATAAAACATCCCCTCCGTGTATGACTATATTCCTTCTTCTTAATAAACTCCTCCCTCTTATTCACTAACTTTTCCTTGTCCTCAAAAAAAAATCCTTCTCCCTCTTCAATTGTTCTTTCTCATTCAGCAACCCCTCTCTCTCATCAAACATTGCTTCTTTCCTTTTCATCTCTTCCCTCTCTTTTCTCAATTCGTCCCTCTCCTTCTTTAATTCCTCTCTCTCCTTCTTCAACTCTTCCCTCTCAATTCGAAATTCCTCCATAAAAACAACATTCTTCATAATACTCCCCCTTAATCCCTCTCCCTCCACGCCTTTCTCATCGTTATCATCTGACTCATCCTCCTCATGATCAGTCTCATTACCCTCATCATCATTATCTTCCTGAGTCTCGGAAAGCTACAAGATGTATAGATGGATATGTAAGAGTAAGGATAACTTTACATTGACAGAAAATTATAGTTCATTTTTCATGACATCTCACCTGGAAACTGTCACACACCGAGCGAACGGCATCCGTTTCCCATTCTCGTAGAGTTGGTTCTAATTTCATTACTACTAATGTCTGAAAAAGAACAAAGAGTAATGTTAAATAATTAAGCGTATACGTCAACTTAAGCAAAGTAAATGCCGAAGATATATAAACTTACAGCTTTACTCTCGAAAATAGCATTTATTCTGTTGTACCTCCAACATTTCCAACCTCGGTATTGAATGAACCGTGGAATTTGATAGGGAACATATGAAACAATACACACTTGTAGGGCCGGAAATGTCTCTACTGCCCATACCTGTTAGAATGAAATTGTATATGATTAAAAATCCATAATTGAATATAGAAGGAAAACGTATAGAAAATAAAAGGTGTTCTTACTTGTAAGGGAAGGACGCAACCACATACAGTGTACCGAGGGGACCTTGATGCGGCAACAGCAAATTCGATTCCTTGCAACATTGTATAGTATCCCAGACTACCCCAGGGATACATATACAAATCATCTAACGAGTCCACCAGGTGAATATAATCCAAGTTGCACATGGTTTTTGGTTCGGTT
Source organism: Magnolia sinica (assembly GCF_029962835.1). NCBI lineage: Eukaryota > Viridiplantae > Streptophyta > Magnoliopsida > Magnoliales > Magnoliaceae > Magnolia > Magnolia sinica. Next base: position 129,839,200 of record NC_080575.1, on the reverse strand, counting down.
CCCCTAAGAAAGCACTCTACAACTAGAAGTAGGGCAACCTTCACGACATCCTCATGCTTATTGGTGTCAACTAATCTCTCAAACACATCCATTAGGTGCTTCTTTAAGACTGGATATTCTTTGAAGTATTTATCTCTTAGTGTACTCGTAGTGCAATGATTCTTCGGTACAGTAAGATCTCCAATCTTAAGACCGGTAATGAGGGCGAAGTCCATCTCCGAAAACTATAATCGCCTCCCCCTGATCTCAAATACTGAATCACCTTTATATCTTAATAAAAGAACGTGAAATATAGCCCCTATAAATCTAAAGGATGTAACATGCAATAGAAACGAGAAGGGGGATTGCCTAAACAGATTTAGGCTACTATTGTGCTTTTCCGCTCCACCCTTCACCTTGTCAAACCACCATGTCAGTGTACACCTAGATGTTGGGTTGGAGATTACGGCAGGATATTTGTCGCCTGCAGAAATGAATTGAAAAATGTATCAAACATAAAATTCACAAGATAAACATAGAGTACAAAATTGGAATCATTTCTGAAAATAATGTAGTATTTCATTAATTTGAACAAGCTTCATATGAAATATAAATAGAAAATGAGCAAGGAAATACCAAAAATTGTACAGAGACAAACCATCAACATAAGCTATACATTGATCGGAGCTAACAAGAAATTGGAAATTGAACAGGGCAAGTTGGACATTTTACCAAGTTCAACGTTGGCCAGATTAGTGAACATTTATAGTGGTAGTATTAACAAGAAGATGTTATTTGCAACTAGTTTTATAGTTGGTTAATTGGTCATTAGCGGGGCAAACTGGAAAATCAGCGGGGAAAACTAGAAGATCAGCGGGGCAAACTAGGAAATCAGCAGGGCAAACTGAAAAATTAGCGAGGCAAACATGAAAATGAGTGGGGCAAACATGAAATTGAACAGGACAAATATGAAATTGAACGGGACAAACATGAAATTTAGCGGGGGAGACATTAAAGTCAGCGGGGAAAACATGAAATTCAGTAGGGAAAACATGAAATTGAGGAGGGCAAACTAGATAATCAGCGGGGCAAACTACAGATTCAGCAGGGCAAATCATTAAAATCAGCGGGGCAAACTGAAAAATCAGCGGGGGAAACTAGAAGATCAGCGGGTTAAACTAGGAAATCAGCGGGGCAAACTGAAAAATTAGTGGGGTAAACATGAAAATGAGCGGGGCAAACTTAACAAATAATTTCGTAGCTTGAGCCGAAAAATCTAAACATATCCAATGTTCAAATGGACCACACCACATGAAATTTTGAATTGAACTTCTAATGTTGATCATTTCCTAGGAGCCATAGAAGTTTTGGTTTAAGCTTATAATTGTGTTTTCTATTAATCCATATCTGTATGATCTTATGAAATGGTTTGATAACAAACAAACATCACTGTTGGGCCGACTATGGTTTCGGCGGTAGAAATCATTATGCCCACTGTTTCCCGTGGTATGATCCACTTGATCTTTTGATATGCTTCAATTTGGGGGCTAAACCCCTTAAAATAAATGAAAAAACGGATGGACGGTGTGGATATATTACATACATTCATTGTGGGCCCAACTGAGTTTACATAGTACAATGGGAACGTACTGACTAACTCAATACGCAATCCGATTACGCCTGCTACGACCCATAATGGTGTTTTATTTGTAATACATCATGTTCATTGGATTATGTAATACCCATCCGTTTTCATCGCAATATGTATACACCAAAACCCCATATGTGGAAGGGAACCTAGACATTGAGGGAGGAAACCTAGACATTTAGCGGGACAAACATGAAATTGAACGGGACAAACATGACATTCAGCGTGGGAGACATTAAAGTCAGAGGGGAAAACATGAAATTCAGTGGGGAAAACATGAAATTGAGGAGGGCAAACTAGATAATCAGCGGGGCAAACTACAGATTCAGCAGGACAAATCATTAAAATCAGCGGGGCAAACTGGAAATCAGCGGGGGAAACTAGAAGATCAACGGGGCAAACTAGGAAATCAGCGGGGCAAACTGAAAAATCAGCGAGGAAAACTGGAAAATCAGCGGGGCAAACTGAAAAATCAGTGGGGGAATTAGAAAATCAGCGGGGTAAACCGAAAAATCAGCTGGCAAACATGAAAATCAGTGGGGCAAACTTAACAAATAAGTAAACTCAGCGGGGGAGACATTAAAGTCAATGGGGAAAACATGAAATTCAGTGGGGAAAACATGAAATTGATCGAGGCAAACTTGATATTCAACGAGGGAAACATGAGATTCAGCAGGGCAAATCATTAAATTCAGCGGGGCAAACTGAAAAATCAGCGGGGGAAACTAGAAGATCAACGGGGCAAACTAGAAAATCAGTGGGGCAAACTGAAAAATCAGTAGGGCAGACTAGAAAATCAACGGGGCAAACTGAAAAATCAGTGGGGAAAATTAGAAAATCAGTGGGGCAAACTGAAAAATCAGCGGGGCAAACATGAAAATTAGCGAGGCAAACTTAACAAATAATTTCGTGGCTTGAGCTGAAAAATCTAAACATATCCAATGTTGAAATGGACTACACCACATGAAATTTTGAATTGAACTTCTAATGTTGATCATTTCTTAGGGGCCACAGAAGTTTTGGATCAAGCTTATAATTGTGTTTTCTATTAATCCATATATATATGATCTTATAAATAGGTTTGATAACAAACAAACATCACTGTTGGGCCGACTATGGTTTTGGCGGTGGAAATCATTATGCCCACTGTTTCCCGTGGTATGATCCATTTGATTTTTTGATATGCTTCAATTTGGGGCTCAACCCCTTAAAATAGATAGAAAAACAGATGGATGGTGTGGATAGTAAATTCAATGTGGGCCCAACTGAGTTTAAAATATAAAAGGTGGGGTCCTTACTCTTGCTCGGGTGGTAAACTCTCAGGAGTTTCAACTCCCGGTCAAGAGTTCGAGTGCCATAGGTGGTGAAATTCCACCAGCATGAGTGTGTGGGGTGTGTGTGCAGCGTGAGTGTGTGCGATGTGTGTCTGTGTGTAATAATAATTAAATAATATATATATACCTGTCTTGTGTGCTTTCTTCGCTGGACCCACCATTTCAAGAAGAAAAGACAAAATGCTGATATGGGGCTGACAAAAAGGGTGTTTTTTTGGGTTTTTCTACCGGAAATGCTGTGAGGAAATGGGGGTGAAAACAATGGCAGGGAAAGTGGCAGTAGAAAGGGAGAGGAAAAGCAGAGAGAGGAAATGGAGAGGAAGAGCCGTTTCCGTCATGAGGAGGGGTATTTTTGTCCTGATATTCCGATTCCGTACGAGGAGGTCCAATTGTGTATTCTAGGTTTGTATTGCTTCAAAAAAACCGTTGTATAAAAGGTGGGGTCCACAGTCATAAATTTCTCAAATAAGCTTGATCCAAAACTTCTAATTGTCCCTGTGGTAGAAATGAATGGTAAGTTTTCAATTCCCCCTATTTAATGTGATGTGGTCCACCTAAGTTTTGGATTTGCCTCATTTTTTTGGCTCATGACCTAAAATAAGAGGGAAAAATGAATGGACGGCATAGATCAAGCACACATAAAAGTGGGCCCACTAAAATATCATCACTTCCTTAGTTTCAACCCACTGTCAACGTACACCAAGATCCATAGCAGACTGAACGGAGATACCTCGTTTCAACACTTGACGTCTTGGTATCGATCCCTAGTGGGGGTGGTACGTGGGTGTGTACTAACATGCTAACATGGAGCGTGTGTACTGACATGGGTGTGTACTAACATGCGCACCCTAAAAAAAAGAGTCGGGATCCTCTGTTATCTGGTCAACAGGGATTCCCTGTTACCCTAATGGTTTGGCGTCCGAAGCTTTTTTATTTATTTTTATTTTTTTAGTGAGTGGTGACGTGGACCAATGAGCATTAGGGTATCAGGAAATCTCTGTTGACCAGATAACAGAGGATCCGGACTCAAAAAAAAAACCCACGGTCAACGTTGAGTCACTGTCAAAGGGCAGCCGCGGAAGGTAAATACAAGGGTAAGTAATAATTACCCATTTACACACCGGACGCGGATTTCAAGTTCCTGCGCTGGGAACTCATATGGGGCCCACCATGATGTTTGTATGGAATCCACCCTGTCCATCCGTTTTTTGAGCTTGTTTTAGGCTGTGAGACCAAAATTGAGAAGGATCCACGACTCAAGTGGGCCGTACTAAAGGAAAAGGTGGTTAGGGAAATTCCTACCGTTGAAACCTCCCTGGGTTCTACAGTGATGTTTACACGCCATCCATACCGTTAATAGCGTCATTCCTACTGGGTTGAGCTCAAAAAAAACAAATATTAGAATGATTTAAAACTTCTGTGGCCCACGAATATTTCAACTGTCGAAATTCAATTCTTACATTTTCGGCCCACTTGAGAATTGGGTACGGTTCATTTTTGGCCTCAAGTCCTAAAATGAACTCACAAAATGGATGGACGGAGAGGATTTCTCAAAATCATCACAGTGAGCTCCACCTGGGTTCCCTGCAGGAACTTCCTGCGAAAGGCTTACACACCCATTTACCCCGTTATTCAAAAAACAAACAGGCGGTGACCCAGTTGTAACTGTCCATCTAGAACTGCGTACCATTACTTCAACCTACCCACACAAGCCATGACTTCAACCCACACAGGCGCTCGTGGACACTAGAACCCATGGCTTGAGTTTTAAAATGCATTGCGTCTACAGCTGGATACCGAGCCCAACCGAGTTGAGCTCGGCTCAGTTCGACCACTACCTCAGCTTGAGTTCGGCTCAGCTCGATTTGGTCAGACAGCTCAGGCCGAGCCGAGTTCAATTTTGAGTTTTCAAGCTAAATTTGAGTTCAAGTTTTTGAGCCAAAATATAGAGAGAGAGAGAGAGTTATCGACTCAAGTGCTTAGAGAGGGATGGACGGCCAGACAGGAAAGCTTGAATGCTTGTTCGAGTGCTCAGATAGGGACGGCCAAGCGCTCGGACGGGGAAGAATCAGAGACTGGCCAAACAAGGAAGCAGAGAGAGAGAGAGAGAGAGAGAGAGAGAGAGAGAGAGAGAGAGAGGAGGGGCCAATTGGGTCAATTAGGGTTTTTTTTTTTTTAAAAAAAAGAAGAAGAAAGAAATGGGATCCAGGGCTATACATATTTATATTTAATTTTAAATATATAAAGGTTGAGCTGAGTCGATTTCAAGTAGAGCTTTAAGTCAAATTAAGTCAAGCTTGGCTTAAAATTTTTTTGAACTTTAAAAAAAAAGAAAAAAAAGAAGCTCGACCCAGCTCGAAACCAGCTTTCAATCCAAGGCGGATCAAGCTGACCCAGCCACGTCGAGTGAGTTAACTGAGTTAGCTCGGTTCATGTTCAACTCTAATTAATTGTATCTATGTTGAGCCAGGCATTGAGACAATCATATACCCTATTTTAACTTTACCATTGTGAATATTGACCAATATTTACCTTTGTTTACTTTTGTGTCATTGAATGCCGTTAATAGATCAATGTTCTCATCATTTAGTACTTTTGCTCGAGTGGCAGACTCTCAAGAGTTTCAACACAAGGTCAAGGGTTCGAGTATCCATAGGTGGTGAAATCCCACTATGGCATGAGTGCGTGGGGTGTGTGTGCTTGTGTAAAATAATAATTATTATAATAATAATAATAAATAAAATAAAAAGTATATTTATGTTTTTCAATAAAGTAATTCTTTATCCAATGAGAGAAATTAGATGAACGGTCCTCGATTGATCTGTAACCCTTGCCACTGAGTTGTTGAGAGATGACCTCACCATATTATAGGTACAATGTATGGGTGAGAAATATGAAATTGTATTGCATACTAACTCAGTATGCTTATATTGTACTGAGTAAACTCTATTGAGCCTCCCATGCATATATGTGATTTATCCACACCATACATCCATTTTTCTAGCTCATTTTTAGAGCTAGTGTGTTGAGAATTTTGTATTTGGTTAAATCAAGTAATTTATTTATTTTTTGAAAATCAAAATCAAAATTTAAATATTAGTTTCGCTCCAAAATTATTTTGAAAAATTAGATTTTACTTTGTCCCACATTGCTTAGAGATTGATGGAAAATCTTTTGGGTTTATAAATAGTTTTTGAGAATCACTTGAAAAAGAGGAAGAGAGAGCTAAGTGTGCCACCAGAACTTTGCACATATGCATTAAGATGCTCCCTCACGACCTAACGTGAACAATCATGAGATAATATGAAAGATGGAGAGAGGAGGCGAATTATGCTTTAAGGACAACATATCTAATATGTGTCTTTTCCTTATTCAAAATAATTTTGTAATTTATTTTTCAGTATCCAAATTCTTTATTTATATTTTTTTTTCCAACATTGAGCTCAAAATTGAAGCATACCTACGCTCAAGTGGACCACACCACAGGAAATAACGGGAATAATAATTTCTACGATTAAAACCTTCCTGGGGCCCACAATGATGTTTATTTGTCATCCAACATTTTCATAAGATCACACGGACATGGATATATGAAGTGAAAACACAAATATGATTTTGTGGCCCCTAGGAGACTTTCAATGATAAACATTCAATTCACACTATTTCCTGTCGTGTGGTCTACTTGAGCTTTAAATATGATTCATTTTTTGGCTTAAGCCCTAAAATTTCCTGATAAAATTGATGGACGGAGTGGATAAAATACATAAATCACGGTGGGCCCCATGGGTATTGACGTAAGGAAGGGTGTGATGAGGACAATCACCGTCTTCCTCGAACGATAAACACATTGACTTTGCAAGGTTCTCTTGAATCCACGAGAAAAATAAGGAAATTTTAATTTTAAGATTTTTTATTAAAAATCTTAAAAAAAAAATAAACGAAATTACATGCTTAAATACTCTCAACCCTAAGATGCAATTAAAAAAGACCTAAACAAATAAGGAAACATAAAAATTGAAAAACGTGTAAATTTTTGCATTCTTTCAATCGGATCGTCAATCGATCAAAATGGCGCAAAAACATATAGAGACTAAAACCTATAAAATTGTATTGTTTTGATTGATCGACCCGATCAAACTGAGCAAACAAATGTCCAGTAAGCTTTTGTCTAAATTTGAATTTCCATCAATCGATTGACCTGATTGATCCATCAACTTGTTCATTATGCTCGATCTACTCAATTGACTTCAATCGATTAAAATATGTTGAAATTTTGTTGATTTTCTTTTGGACTTCTTCCCATCCATTTGTGATAGGAATATGCTTGCTCCACATCATACGTAAGTTACTTGGTACGTAATCTGCATCCGAGAAATGTCGGGAAGTAGATAGGTATTGAACAAAGGTAACAATAATAAATTAATAAATAAAATTGACAAGTGGGACTCTCGGACATATGCGGATTGCATACTTAGCCTATTGGTAGCGAATATGAAGCTCTGTGGGCTACCATAATGTGTGTATTTTATCCACGCTGCTGTTGGCAATTTCAAATAGCAGGTGGACCAAATCAAAGGAAATTGTGGTGATTGAATGCTCACCGTTAAAAACTTCCTAAGGCTGTTACTGTGTTTATTTGTCATCCAACCAGTTGATTAGTGCACACAACCTGGATGAAAGGAAAACATAAATATAAGCTTGATCCAAAACTTTTGTGGCTCTTCAATTCTTAGTAGTTGGCGTTCTATGGTATGGTCCACCTGTTATTTGGATCTACCTCATTCTTGGGTACATGCCTTAAAATAATAGTCCAAAATTGATGAATGGAATGGATAAAACACATACATTATCTTGGTGCCCATGGAGCACCGTTTAGTCAAACTAGCAAGGTAACTATAGGATGTGTCAACACCACCTGGCTAAATCATATGATGGGCCACCATGCAATCAACCACTTTTTTTTTTGGTCACACACGCTCTATCTACCGCTGGGACTTGGGTTGGATCCCAATCCACTACCACTTCAAAAATGCTTTGGTAATCCTGTCACTTATGGGTGATGCATGTATTTTATCCACGTTATCCATCAGTTTTTCTAGCTCATTTTAATTTAGAAGCCAAAAATTGAACCATATCCAAAATTCAAGTAGACTATGCCATTGGAAATAATAAGGATTCAACAGCTTAAACATCACTATGGAACCTCGGAAGGGTTTCAATGGTGGACGTCATTATCCTCATTATTTCTTATGGTGTGGTTAACTTAAGCTTCTAATATGCTTTAATATTGAGATCATGGCCTGAAACGAGCAGTTAAGCCGGACACGGTGGGGCTTACATAACTTTGCCACATCAATACACGCCCCCACCATGCAATCCGCCTATTTCAAACGGAAGCGGATTAGGTGCCGCGCGGCCTTACCCAAGATGATGGCCCAGTGGGGTCCAGCTTAATGTATGTATTCTATATCTATCCGGTCCATCCGTTTTGCCGGATCATTTTTGGGCACCAACCCTAAAATGAAGCACATCAAAATCTCAGGTGACCATGCTACAGGGAATAACTGTGATTGAACGCCACACCATTAAAATCTTCCCGATGCCAGCTTGATTGAAAAACTTTTATGGCCCGTCAGATATTTTTAATGGTCAATCACTTATTTCCGATGGAATGGTCCACCAAAGACTTGGATCTGTTTCTTTTTTGGGCTGGTTCCCTAAAATTATTTAGAAAAGCTGATAGATAAGTTGGATTTAGACAGGGGTGTACACGAATCAAGCTAGCTCGGTTAGCTCGACTCAACTCAACTCGAAAAAGCTCGATTCGACTCGGTTTGAAGCTGAGTTCAAGTCAAGTTTAAGCTGATTTTTTAAGCTCAAAAATTTTTTAAACCGTGTTTGATCTTGCCCGAGCTCAACTCGACTCAGATCAAACCCAACTCGAATCGAACTTGGATCGAGCCAATTCGGTGATTCGGTTACTTTGATATTGATGTTGCTCTCCAAGTGTTTGATGAAATGGCTCAACGAAGTATGATTGGTGACAAAGAAGGTATGTATATGAAACAAATACCCTTTTCTTTTATAGATTTTTATGTTGCTTAGAAGGTGTTTAATGAAATATCTGTAAAATCATTGCTGCTGTTTTACACACAATAAGATTTTAAAAGTGTAATCTATATGTTTGTGAAAATGATGTACAGATGAACTGGGCTCGATTTTGGCTCGAATTCAACTCGAACTGGCCCGAGCCGAGTCAAGTTTGAGTTGAGGTCAACTAGTGGCTGAGCCCAATCGAGCTGAGGCCAGCTCGACTCGGTTCTACTCGGTGTACACGCCTAGATAAGGGCCGTGCCAAAGCCTCTCCCCTTTCATATTGCCTGTGCCCAGATGCACAAAGCTATTCCTGTGCCCCTCCTGCAAGAAAGTGTGTGGAGCCCACAAAGATGTCCATGACAAATTCACACCGTCCATCAGGTTTATACGTACGGTTTATCCAATTGGTAATGACCCTTGAATGATTTGGATGGCATATAAATCAGCTATGGTAGACATTTTTATTTCTACTGCACATTGAGTTTTGCATCAGGTTGATTTTTAAATTTTTATACGATGATATTCTTTTAAAACTGATAGATAGAGTGATTCGCTACCGCACAACTTCCAATGAAAAGGAGTAATTGAATATCTGTTTACTCGGCTCACGGGCATTCCACGTCGTTTAAACAAAATTTGTGTGGTATATGTGTTAATCATCATTCGCTGGGCTCAGCTAAATCAGCATCATTCCAGACAAGCTTTGGGTGGGTAGCGGAAGCAGAGGTGTACCAGCCACCACCAACCTGACTAGTGTGTCACTAAGTTCTGTAGGTCCCATCAAAATGTATGTGTTATATCCAAACCGTCCATCTATTTGGCGAGCTTGGCTTAAGACTTGAGCTGAAAAATAAGACAGATCCAAATATCAACTATACCACAATGCAAAAGGAAGATGAGATATAGTTCTTTACCATTGAAACCTTTTGGGGCAGGTAAACCTTTTGGGGATCACAAAAGTTTTGGATCAATATAATATTTGATTTTCCACTTCTTTCAGGTCTGTGTGACCTTAAGAATAGATTGGATGGAAAATAAACTTCATGATGAGCCCTGGGAATATTTTAACGGTAAGAATCACTGTCACATGGCTACTTGTGTTGTGGTTGACTTGAGCTTTGGATATGACTCGATTTTAGTCTCAGTGCTTTAAAATGATCTTGCCAAATGAATAAATGGTGTGGATATAATAAATAAATCATTGTTGGCCACATGTAACTTTGATCTCCTTTTGACCGTTATTACATCTCGAGCTCGAGCTCGTCTTGTCACGTTAGTACCCACATCAGTCACTTCGGTGGTGTGCGGTACACCGGCCATCCCGTGGGTAGCAGTACAACGTGGCTTAATCAAATCCACATAGAGGCAGATTTTTTGCAAAAAGGCTTTCACATGAATTTCATGCGCAAGGATGTTGGGCGGGCAACTGTAATGTTTGTGAGAAATCTGTTCGATTCATCCATTTTTTGAGCTGATTTTAACACTAACGTTTTAAAAAAATGACGTGGAATCAAAACTAAAGTCAGCCGCATAAGAGGAAACCATGGGGATTCAGCAAACACTGTTGAAATAATCCTATGGGCATAAAAGTTTACTCTTGACCTCATACACCCTAATCGATTGCGGAAGTGGTAATTGACTGAAGATATTTCCAGTTTCAATATTGAGGTCTTGGTATCGATTCCCTAACTGGGTAGCTAATAGTGAAGTGTGAACTGACAATGCTGGTACTAACAAGCTAACAAAAAAAAAAAAAAAACCCCTTGACCTTGTAAGCAATTTGAATGGCATGTAAACTTAAAGGTAGGGCATGGAAAAGTTTTAACGATAGGTTTTTTCATCAATCTTTCCTCTGGGCTTTAGTTTTAGACCTACCTCATTTTTTTACAAGAATGTCGTATAATGATTCTGCAAAACGTGAGAACGGTACAGATTTCTAGCAAACATGAGGGTGAGTCCCACCAACATCCTTGCGTAGAATTCCTTGAAAGCCTTTACCGGGAAATCCACGTCCCTTCTCAGACAATGTTTTGTGTGGGGTGAGAGCACCACGTGGCTCAAGTAAATCCTACCACGTGACTCAATCAAATCCTATTATTCCACCTTATCTCTTCCAATAGTCATCCAATCTAATTCTACCAAGTTTTTTATGTGATAAAAGCTCAGGCCAACAACTATACCGTAATGTCTGTACTGACAAGACTTGCACCAATCCGCTACTATTAAGAGGATTATTTGTAAGTTCCCACCGCCTATCTATTCCACCCGCTCATTTAAGGATGTTAGGATGGGAGATTGGAAACTAGAACGAGTACAGAACGAAAAAGACCAGGGAGCGTTTTGCCCGGGATGTTAGGTGGGATTAGGTAGGATAGAATTGCAATTGAGCCGGTGCAAATTCATCCAGCCTTTGGAGAGGAAGGTCTGGGATTACGTGGGATGGAATTACATTAGGCTCTCCTGGACTTACCCGGCAGTGTAGCATTGCTTCCCACTAGTGCTGTTTGAAATTTTTTGAAAAGATTGTGTTGATGTCATCAAGTTCTATGGGTCCCACTATGAAGCATGTGCTATATCTACGCTGTCCATCCATTTTTTCAATATCATTTTAGGACATTTTCCCAAAAATCAAACAGATCCAAAGCTCAAGTGGACCCCACCACAGAAAGCAATGAGAATTGAACACCTACCATTAAAAACTTCTTAGGAGCCACAAGTTTTGGGTCAAGCTGATATTTGTGTTGTCCCTTCATCCATGTCAGTTTGACCTTATGAACAGATTGGGTGGCAAATAAACATTAAGATGGTTCATGGGAAGATTTCAACCGTGGACGTCATTGTCTCCACTACTTTTCGTGTTGTGGTCTATGTATGTTGTGGTCTATGTAGACTCTAAATCTAATTCATTTTTTAAGCCTATACTATAAAATGATGTTGCAAAATGGATGTGTAGTGTGAATATAACACATACATGTTATTTTCAATGGTTCTAAATATTGGTTAGTATATATTTTCAATGGCCAACAAATAATGGATTGAATGCTACCATGACACAAACATGACTTGAATTTATGTTTGTCCCATGATATCACGAAACAATTCCCTGCTATATGTAATAATTATATTTTTCTAATCCCACCAAATATCGTGCGCCAAACGCCTCCTTAGAGATAGTTTAACGTGTTGGATATTATTCCACCTTATCTCTTCAATAGCATGTGATCCAATCAAATTATGACATGGTTGTAATGTAAAAAGGTTTAGGTCAACAATTGTATTATGATGTCTGCATTGCACTAACATCCATTATGACGATTACTTGTAAATTCAAATTGTCTGCGGCAAAGTTTGTGATATTTTATATTCAACCATCTGTTTTGCTACCGCATTTAGGATGTCAGGTTAGGAGTTTCGTGGCTGCATGCTACAACAATTCAGACTTTTTGCGATGAGTCAACTTGTCGCTAGAAACCCCGAACTCGTCGGAAAAGCCTTTTTGCGACAATTATTACTCATCGCCAATTTTGTTGCAAATATGGCATCACAAATTCTATTTAGCGATGAAAACATCAACCCGTCGTCAATGAGTTAATTATTTGCAATTACCTAATAACTTGTCGCAAAATATAGTTAATTAGCAACGAGTTAACATGTCGTCATTACATATTGTAAAACGTCGCTAAACATGAAATCCGTCGCTAATAAAGTTTTTTTTTGTAACAAATCCACTCGTCGCTAAAAATCCCAAACCCGTCGCTAAGGACATTGCTACGAGTGTTGCTCGTCGCCAATCTGTCGCAAATACGGCATCACAAATTCTATTTAGTGACGAAAACTCCAACTCGTCGCCAATAAGTTAATTATTTGCGACGACCTAATAACTTGTCGCAAAATATAATTAATTAGCAATGAATCGACACGTCGCTATTACATAACATAAAAAGTCGCTAAACATGAAACTTGTCACTAATAAAGCTTTTTGCTATGAATTCACTCATTGCTAAAAATTTCAAACCCGTTGCCAAAGACTTGTTGTAACAAGTGTTGCTCGTCGCAAATTATATTTATTTATTTATTAGCAACAAGTAAAAGTCGTCGCTAATAAAAATATTTTTTTCTTTTTATTTATTTGTTTCATTTGAACCAATTAATCTAACAAAATAACCTGTATCAATCAATATTCATCATCATCCATTGAAATATAAAAATAATTTAATTAAATTAAAACAAAATTTATAATTATCTTGAATACAAAAATATGTACACATGTCCAAATTATCCAACAAAAATTAATATTAAAAAAATAAAGCAACGGGCGTCCTTAATAATGCGATGGGGCCCAAGAAGATAGCACCAGTCTGTAGAGAACTCTGCAAAATAATTGAAATAAATTATGATTAATGACTATTCTACACTATGAAATAAATCACAAATAACTCAGATCAATAACATATTTATGATAGAGGGATGACATTTATAATATATTTTTCTTCACCCAAACCAAGATCAATAAGAAATAGCTTCTTCTCATCAATAAGACATACCCAAACCAAGTAAAAAATTCTCTCGCTTCACATCTCCATGCATGTTCTTTTTCTCTTTCTTTTCGTTCCTTCATTTGGGTAGGAATCACTAAGGGCAGGATTAAATAGTATGGAATTGTATTAGTTGGAATTAACACCATTATTGCATAATAATTGTGTGTTCGGAAATTTCATGGTAATTTGACTGTCCAAATCTACATTTGGGATCAAATTCTTCCTTTGAGAGAAACATGATATTAGGTAAAACATGTATTTAATGGACCATGAAATTCCAACCAACAGACTAGACTTTACAATTAACTCTAGCCACCTATACACATATGCAACTTGAATGTCACGTGTAAAGGATACATATATATGAATGATATAGATAAAACACATGCATCAATGTGGAGCCCATAGATATAATGGATTTTGAAATGCACCAAAAATCTATAGTACTATTATTGGGACGGGATAATATGAAACATGGATTAATTCAATCTCCCTATCATTACCAAACAATTAAGGATGAAATTTTCATGGGACCAAACACAATTCCACCCCACCTAATCTCACTTTCCAAACCGGCGAACAGGTTGGATGTTTTATAAACATCATGGTTGGTGGGCATTTCCTTCCCAGCTGTTTCATGTTGTGTGGCTTACTTAAGTATTGGATCTTCTTTATTTGTAGTTTTATACCCTAAAATGAACAGATAAAAGGCTTGGACAAAATAAATATAACACAAATATCAAAACGGCCCCACAGCTCTAAAGGCTACAGGGGATCATGTAACCTGAGGTTAGAGGTAAGTGGTGTTCATCGAGGGTTCTGAAGTACTAGTGCAACGTTTTTGTGAACAAGGATGGGCACCCCCGTGTCTGTCCTAGCTTGGGACAGGCTGAGGCTCGAGGGTCCACTGTCATCTATGAATTTATCCACACTGTTTATTTGTTCATCTGTTTTGTCACATCATTTTTTATTGTAAACCCAAAAACATTTTACATCATAAGCTTAAAAATGAGACAGATTTAAGGTTCAAATGGACCCTATCACAGAAGTAGAGGTGTCTAATGACGCCCATCGTTGAAACGTTCTTAAGGTCCACGTCCCACTGTAATGCTTACTTTCCATCCAACCTGATCAAAAGGTCATATGTACCTAGATGAAGAGAAAGCACAAATATCACCTTGATCCAAAACTTTCGGGGCCTTACAGAAATTTTCAATGGTAGATGTTTAATCCTAGTTGTGTGGTCTACTTGAGCCTTGGTTCTTCCTGTATTTTTTTCTTATAAGCTAAAATGATATGGAAAAATAGATGGACAGTGTAGATAAAACCAGATATAACGGTGGCTCCTCAGGCCTAGCCTGTCCCAAGCATGGTACAGATGGGGTAGTACCCAAGCTGCGTCCCGTTCTTGTTTACTACCGTTGCTTTTTATTATATCTGTTCAGATTGGCAGAATCTTCTGATACATTTATAACTGCGAGGTCTTGGTTCCAGGTATTCGTGTACGATGGAGAGACGGCTGTACCATATTCTGGTTCTTCTGCCTCTACCGTACCATCCCTCCGCTGTGCCTCACAGATTGAGCCACGGACGCCGCTTTCGTGGATCCCTGACTGTGAGACCCACTGTGATGTATGTGCTTTACATCCACGCCGTCCATCCTTTTTGACAACTCATTCGAGGACATGATGCCTAAAACGAAGCATATCCAAATCTCAGGTGGACCACACGACAGGAAACAGTGGTGATTGAGTACCCACCGTTTAAAAATTTTTGTGGGTTACAAGAATGTTTCTTTGCCATCCAACCTATTGATAAGGTCACAAAGGCTTGGATGAAGGGACTACACAAATATCAGCTTGATCGAAAACTTTCTTAGCCCACGGTAAGTTTTTAACGATTAATCACCACAGTTTCCTGTGATGTGGTCCACCTGAGATTTGGATCTGCTTCATTTTTTTTATCATGCTCCAAAATAGGACATGCATTAAGGTGGCCCCACGGGAGCCGCGTCCGGGGCCAGACGAAGCAGGTTTGGACGGACTCGGATTGCGTAGCGTAGCACACGGCACCGTGTTGGTACCGTCTGCTGCTGGAAAAGCTCCAACGTCCATAATCATGTATGTTGTTTATCCACACCATACATCCATGTTGCCAGCTCATTATCCACACCGCCCATCTATGTTGCCACCTTATTTTAGTGCATGAGCTAAAAAATGAGGCAGATCCAAATCTAAGTTGGATCACAATACAGGAAACAGTGGCGATTGAACTCCCATCGCTGAAATCTTCCTTAGCCCACCTTAATTTTTATTTACCATCCAACCTCTTAATTATGTCATACAAACCCTGGATCAAGGGAAAGCACAAATATTATCTTGAGCCAAAACTTTTATAGACCCATGAAGTTTTTTATGGTGGCATTCATTCACCACTTGATCCTGGTGTGGTCCACCTGAGATTTAGATGTCTCATTTTTTGGGCCCATGCCTCAAAAACGAGCTGGAAAATGGATGGCATTGATAAAACGCATACATTATGGTGGGGTCCACAGCTTTTCCAGCATTAGACCGTACCAATTTGGTGTTCTGTGCGTCACCATGTTATAACTCAGAATGCTTTTACTAGATTTAATTTTGTTTCTCAAGCATTATTATTAAAAAAATAATAATAAAAAATCGATCAAACTTAGTGTCAAACAACCATTTACTCCAAAAGCTTAAGCTAACAGAAACTTCTCTAGCTCTCAAGAACTTTTTAATGGTAGACTTTCAATCCCCACTTTGTGGTTTACGTAAGACTTATACTTAGCTAATATTTTTCATCATACCTTAAAATAATATAAGAAAAATGATTAACAGCATGGATTTGAGAGCTTTTTAATGGTAGACTTTCAATCCCCACTTTTTGATTTACGTAAGACTTATACTTAGCTAATATTTTTCATCATACCTTAAAATGATATAAGAAAAATGATTAACAGCATGAATAAAACACTTACAACACTGTGGGCCCCACAGAGCCTGCCCGGACTGATTACTATCCGGGCGGGGTAGGACGCAATCTACAGGTGTGTGTGTCTATATATATATATATATATAGACACACACACCCGTTTGCGCGGGACTCGTGTGAATTTTTGGAGAACTCATAGTACATGATGTAACCCAAAAATCTGAACAGGTGAACAGGCTGGATACTAGATGCGTACTGCGTGGGCCGATAATTCTTAATTCTCATCTTCGTAAAGAAAAAGTAAAAGAGGGTCGTAATGTACGTTTTCTTTTAAAAAGCACAGTCGGGAACATTGGTTCATCGAGGCACTATTTAGTAAAAATCAGAGTGTGGGAGGAATCATGCAGAAAAATACGATTATAATCAGGTAAATTATTTAATCAATTGCATTTTATTAAATAATAATTCCCTTAAATAGCAAAGAAAAATGCTCCAGTATCAAATTTTTTATTAGGCTGACTTTTATGCAACCGATCTTGACTGTCCATGTTAAAGGCCATTGATCAAACGGCCAGTATTGGTCCAATCATGTGGTGTTTGCATGATAGCCCATAAAAACAGTCTAGATCAATGAATCAGACTGTAAGTGCCCTGTTGCAATTAGGAGCACTTAGAACTTATAGTGCACTTAGAGCATTGGAGCATCTCTCAATATAGTAAATTAAATAAATTTATAGTACTAAAATGGAATTTAATGTATGAAAGCTAATCCAAACCCATCTATACATATATAAGATTTTTATGCCTCCAAATTTGGTACAGTACACGTACACATATCACATGTGGCACGTGCATATGATGATCAAACCAGGGATCATGTGAGCTTTCCCATCGATTGGCCATTATTCAATAACTGCTATCATCGGATTATCCTAACCATTCAATAAGTGGGCCTTCACTTATTGAATGTGAGCCATTGCCGACTTTTGTTTTCTAACACCCATTTGTGTGCATAATAAAATGGTTAGGATGTTCCAAACATTCTGACCGTTGGAATATGGCCCACTAAAAGCCTATCAAATAGACGGTTTAGGTCTACTCCGTGCAAATCATGCGTGCCTCCAGTGCCCCAGTGGCACATCCTAGGGCTGGACTTTTATGCTGGTTTTGCACCATCTAGAAATTGGAAATGGTAATGACTCATCCTTTCCTAAGAAGCAGCACTTTATGTACAGCTATCAAAACCTTTCAAATTCCAGGTACCATTGTCAATGGAGCGTGTCATTAAAATCACAAGGATCAAGAATCCTAACCATCCAAGTAGTATCTCCGAAATGGATGGTTAAAAGTGAAATTGTGAGTGATCCAAATTGAAAGGGGCAAAATCAGATGGTTAAAATCATCTTCTCCGTATAATTTTTAGGTATGGTCTCATCCACAGTTGGGTCAGTGATTTGATGGTCTGGATTGTCTAATCATGTTTATTGGTTTCACTATGTTTTGAAGGGAACTGAAATAACATTTCTCATTGTGGAGGAGGGTTTCTGTAAAAAGGTAAAAAAACGGAGAGGTAAGACTTTTTTCGAGGTCTTAGTTGGACAGTTAAACTTGCAAGTGGGCCTCTGTTTCCCTCTGATTTTCTGTCACATCCCAAATCAATGCACAACGACAACACCTGAGGCCATGGTTTTTGTATTGTATTGTGATGTTTGGATTCGCTTTCTCCTTCTCTCTAGAGAAACCTGACGTGTTCAAGGTCTGGGACCCACATGTAATGCACAGAAATCAGGAGAGATGGTGAAATTTTGACCAATTGACTATATTCAGTGTACTTGTGTGTCTCATGAATAGTACGAACCTATCTTTTGAGCCAGGCATATATGTTCCCGATGGGCCCACTAGATGAACGGCTTGGCTCTTCTGACAAGTGGGCCATGATGATCTTTCCTTCTCCTCGCTGGAATCTCATTTGTAGCGCATTTTACACCGCTGTAAATATACAAGAGAGAAAAGCTAAGCCAGAAGAATGGCTTTTAGAGCACCTGAACAATTGAAGTTGTAGCGTATAGCCTACTGAGTACATGTTTCATAATGCCGAGTAAACCTTTTTTTTTTTTTTTTAGTAACATAATCTTATAGCTTGACCTGTCTGGTATCATGCATTTTCGGACCATGTCCTATAAATCATGGTTGCACTACTGACTGAATAAAGGGTGGCAATGGTTAGGTGGCTTGATCCTGTTGGGCCAGGGCTTGGTCTCCAACCCGCTGGCCCGGTTCAATCAATAAACATATTACAGTTATAATGGTTTAAAGACATCTGTTAATGGTTCCATTCAAGAAAATCTGCAATTTAAAGACCATAGTTAAATGTGAGGTCATATTACAGTGATCCAAACCATTTATACGTAGAGTTTATTGAGGATAGCAGGTTTTTTTTTTTTAAATGTAGATAGTTGGTTTCAACCCATTGATAAAAATGTGTAGAAGGTGATTTTTTTTTTTTTTTTTTTTTTATTTTATTTTGTAGAGGCAGATCAGTTTTTATATATATATATATATATATATATATATATATATATATATATATATATATATATGGTGATTACTTAGAAAGAAGGTTTGAAAGGGCCAAAGAGAATCTGACTACTCCTACATATATGCACATATATGGCCTTTTCTTCAGTCCTTTTTTTTTTTTTTTTTTTTTTTTTTTAAAATTTTTTAAAATTATTATTATTATTTTTAAATAAATATTTTCAAGTCCAATCTGCATTAAGCCCAACTTTTTCATTCTCTAAGATACATGAACCTTACATGTATCTTGTTTTTTCGCCATTCGCTAACTGTGATCCACAACTGCAGATTGAAAATCGATTCTGGTCATCACATCGGGCGCCATCGAAGTTGGGTTGCATCACCCCATTTCACTATATCATCCGTATCCAATTAAAGTTTCGGGCCTGATACATTTATAGACCATTACTTTAAACCTTGCCCAAAACATTGCTCGGTTAGTGGCTGCCTTAGATGGACAAAGTCCCAAAAATCACGTAGATGGAAGATCATATATAGAGTTACATCTTTGTTATAGGCTTATAGCTTTTAACTTTTCTTCCATTGAATATAGGCCATTGTTGTTACATCATTGGTGCAATTTTTAACTTCTTTCAGTTGAATGTGAATCCTTGTTGTTTCTCTATTCATATTCATCAGTCACAATTGAACTTTTATATTTTTTACCAAGAATTTTTGGCGGGGATGGTCTATTGCGGTGTAGGACAGATCATGGACATCTTAATGAAAGGTTAGCATTGAAAGAATTATCAAGCTGAGATGGGGCCAACACAGCTTTCAATGGCTGTGACTTTGCAAATAAATATCAAAATCATGCATATGAAGTGTAGTTGGAAAGCTATCGATTAGATCTAAGTTTCATTGGCCCAAATAAGGCAGTTGGAAGTCTAAATTTAATATTTTTAATTACTAAGATTTTGCTATTTTTATTTGTTATAAGGTTTAAAGCGTCCCATTTACTATTTGAAGAAAGTTTCCTATTTTGAGTTGAAGCAACAAAGGCATCTTCGGTCATACAAGCACATCAAGAGCATAATAAACAACATTTTGTTCATCATTCTCAATATTATTGTTCTAGAGATTTTCTACCTTGTAAATTCAAGGATTACCTTATAGAAAGAAGATGACCTTCTCTTCTCCTTCCACCATGCACCCACTATGTAATTAGTTTATAGCAGAGCAAAATCTTTCCTTAAGTTGATATTTTTTTTATAATGGAACGGGTGAAAATAATCCTACAAATAGCGCTTTGGAATCAACCAGTGACTATGATGATAGATTCATTGTAACGAACAACTCACAACTGTCCAAGGGGGTTGTGGTCAGTTAGTTAATGACCCAGAGGGTCCAGCACCCATGCCAAATTGTAAGCCACAAATTAGATAACGATAACTATAAAGATAAGTAATCGCGATGAAATACTATCATCTTAAATGGGAGAATGAATTCTTTTCAAGTGGGGATGACTAATCTAAGATGGGTAGGGACATCCTAACAGAAACCACTATCAAAAGAAATCATGTCGAGATAGCCAACGCAACCATATCTTCAAATCCATGATTTGATATCAAAAGCGCACATATGAGCTGTCGTTGGAAAGCTATCAATGAAATGTATAAATTAGAAAATAACATTGTGTTGGCCTCTAAATTTTTTTGTAAATTAAGGTTGTTTAAGGGTTGTGTTTGTGTTTAAAGTTTGACTTACTATTTTTAGTGATTTATGATTTTATAGTTATTTTAGGTTTTGAAGACTCCTTTGATCACTTGAAGTTTTTGTTTTGAGTCTAATTTTAATTAGTAGGTTTATTATTTTAAACAACTTGATTAGTTTAGAAAAGTTTGAAATTTCTATTTTAAGTTGAATTAGGAATCTATGTGACTCTAATTACATGAGACCTTATTTATTATTTTCAATAATATTTCCTGTTGATGCAAATATCTGGTCATCCCTCTGTATACCTTCGAGTACCTGCATAGGAAGAAGAAAAAAGAGAACCTGGCTATAGCAGGGGACCCTCCGATGCCAAAGTCCGGCTAGGAATTTGGGTCTTATCGTATCGAGGGAGTTTTGAAGAGAGTGTTTTTCGAACCTTTAATCCTTGGAGTCTCTTCTATTTATAAGAGGAGGAGGATCCCGCTGTACGGGGATTCTTCCCCGATCTTTTGGGGATTTAATTTAAGTGATATTTTGATTATGGATGTCTGGATTTATCCACACTGTTTATTTGCTCATCTGTTTTGTCAAAAATTATAAACCCGAAAACATTTTACAATATAAGCTAAAAAATGAGACAGATTTAAGGTTCAAATGGACCCTACCACAGAAGTAGAGGTGTCTAATGACGCCCATCCTTGAAACGTTCTTAAGGTCCACGTCCCACTGTAATGCTTACTTTCCATCCAAGCTGATCAAAAGGTCATATGTACCTAAATGAAGAGAAAACACAAATATCAGCTTGATCCAAAACTTTTGTGGCCTTAGAGAAATTTTCAATGGTAGATGTTTAATCCTAAATGTGTGGTCTACTTGAGCCTTGGATCTTCCTGTATTTTTTTCTTATAAACTAAAACGATATGGAAAAATAGATGGACGGTGTGTCTCCTCAGGCCTAGCCTGTCGTAAGCATGGTACAGATGGGGTAGTACCCAAGCTACGTCCCGTTCTTGTTTACCACCGTTGCTTTTTAGTATATCTGCTCAGACTGGCAGAATCTTCTGATACATTTATAACTGCGAGGTCTTGATTGACATTAAACCCTTCCACGTATTCGTGTACGATGGAGAGACGGCTATTCTGGTTCTTCTGACTCTACCGTACCATCCCTCCGCTGGGCCTCACAGATTGAGCCACGGACGCCGCTTTCGTGGATCCCTGACTGTGAGACCCACTGTGATGTATGTGCTTTACATCCACGCCGTCCATCTTTTTGACAACTCATTCGAGGACATGTTGCCTAAAACGAAGCATATCCAAATCTCAGTTGGACCACACGACAGGAAACAGTGTTGATTGAGTACCCACCGTTTAAAACTTTTTGTGGGTTACAAGAATGTTTCTTTGCCATCCAACCTATTGATAAGGTCACAAAGGCTTGGATGAAGGGACTACACAAATATCAGCTTGATCGAAAACTTTCGTAGCCCACGGTAAGTTTTTAATCGTTAATCACCACAGTTTCCTGTGATGTGGTCCACCTGAGATTTGGATCTGCTTCATATTTTTTTATCATGCTCCAAAATGGGACATGCATTACGGTGGCCCCACAGGAGCCGCGTCCGGGGCCAGACGAAGCAGGTTTGGACGGACTCGGATTGCGTAGCGTAGCACACCGCACCCTGTTGGTACCGTCTGCTGCTGGAAAAGCTCCAACGTCCATAATGATGTATGTTGTTTATCCACACCTACAGTCATGTTGCCAGCTCATTATCCACACTGTCCATCTATGTTGCCACCTTATTTTAGTGCATGAGCTAAAAAATGAGGCAGATCCAAATCTAAGGTGTATCACAACACAGGAAACAGTGGCGATTGAACACCCATCGCTAAAATCTTCCTTAGCCCACCTTAATCTTTATTTTCCATCCAACCTCTTAACTATGTCATACAAACCCTGGATGAAGGAAAAGCACAAATATCATCTTGAGCCAAAACTTTTATAGACCCATGAAGTTTTTTACGGTGGCGTTCATTCACCACTTGTTCCTGGTGTGGTCCACCTGAGATTTAGATGTCTCATTTTTGGGTCCATGCCTCAACAACGAGCTGGAAAATGGATGGCATTGATAAAACGCATACATTATGGTGGGGTCCACAGCTTTTCCAGCATTAGACCGTACCAATTTGGTGTTCCGTGCGTCACCACGTTTTAACTCAGAATGCTTTTACTAGATTTAATTTTGTTTCTCAAGCATCATTATTTAAAAAAATAAATAAATAAATAAATAATAAAAATAAAAATAAAAATAATCAAACTTAGTGTCAAACAACCATTTACTCCAAAAGCTTAAGCTCTCCGAGTGTTGTGTAACAATGTTGGGAGAATAATATATTCGCAAGGCATATTTGCTGTTCTCGATATTTATACATAAGACTTTTTATTTTGATATCACGTTAAACAATTATTTACTCTAAAAGCTTAAGCTATCAAAGTGTGG
The DNA here is from genome assembly GCF_029962835.1 of Magnolia sinica. Lineage (NCBI taxonomy): Eukaryota > Viridiplantae > Streptophyta > Magnoliopsida > Magnoliales > Magnoliaceae > Magnolia > Magnolia sinica. The sequence continues at coordinate 129,815,916 of NC_080575.1, read as the reverse complement.
TGTAACAATGTATACCACGGGACTTTATTACTCCAATACTTAGCCTATCATACATGTATGAAACATGTGAAAGTTAGACTATCATTCTATCTGCGAAAAAGTCACTCATGGAAGGATTATAATGTCCTTTATTAGCTCATTTGATCACATTGTGGATATTTTCACAATAATCCAAGCTTCACGTTTCTCAATACCCGTTTAGCTTACTAGGAGTTAAAGCAACAATTAATCAACTGCCGAATGAATATAGATGGTTTCAATTTTAAATTCAAACTCAAGTCTTGTTGTAAACGTTTACTGTTTTTCCTTTCCTCGTATGAGTTTATATATATATATATATATATAAGAGTCAAGCACTCATCATATATGTCTCTGCAGCCACCCAGCTGTCACCCAGTAAAGTAGGAAAAAGAGAACTTTTTAAGTTTTACCTTTAAACGAAGAGTACGCATAGCATGATGGTTGTACACAGGCACTGCGATACTGTCCACGAGGCCTGCAAGTAACTCATGTAAGATGTCCAAATGGTTAACCCCATTCTAGATGAATTATATATTAAAAGTTGTGATAATTAGATTAATTGATTAATCGATTAGTAGAAATATATCTAGTGTTGATTTCAGCAAATAAATACTATGATGTGCAGAAAGAAACAAATGATATAAAAAAAGAGAGAAGGGAGTTAAAAAGTTAATAGAATGATATCAAGTTATTATATATCCATGCCATGAAGCCATGTTGCTAAAAGGACTTTTGGAATCTGAACCCAATCAAATACGCCCAAATGACCACTTGTTGTACCCATTATTGTTAAAGACAAGGCTCAGTTTGGAGAACATCACTAGTTGAGTCCATTTATGTTTCGAATTCAGCTTCTAAACACATGTTCTCTTGATATTGCATTACTCTCTTTCTCATCAAACTACAAACAAGGCTATTTTTCTATTGTATGATCTTGTTGTGCATTCACACCACTTCTCTGCTAATTCCATAGATCTCAGACAGGGAAACATCATCCAGTTGTGCATATGCTTTCTTTATCTCAAATTCATCCATAACTAGTCACAGTCCCAAACCGACTATTCTAGGCACCTGTCTGGTGTGACTCTTCCTCGAAATTAATATGGACTTCCATTTCCAAGGACCCATGGGTCTGGTAGAACCATGTCATCCTTCGGCAAACAAGATGATGCTTCATCCAACATAACATCCCATGAGATGTACAGGCACCTCCATCCCTTTCTATGACTATCATATCCCATGAAAATATATCTTATTCCTTTCTTGTTAAGTTTTGGCTTGCAAGATGCACAACTGCTCTTTGTTAAACACTTTTAAGCAACGAATTCACCCAAACACTCAAAAGGTGTTTCACCAACAGGTTTGCTTCTATGAAACTTTCCATACATAGAAATAAATTCCAACCGAGATTAATCACATACTACATTGTCACCATGCATTCAAACTTAATACAATTTTCTTATGCATCACGCTCTAACACGTTACCCTGAGATTCTGGTTGCTCCCTTCAATTACTTAGTTCTAATAAGGTGTATTTGCATGAGTTGGCTGCCTTTATATCATGTGCTTTTTGAGACATGTCAAACTCCTTTGACATAAACTCTCTACCATTGTTCAATAGCAAGAAGTGAATTTTGTAACCGACTTCTATTTTGACCATCACACAAAACTCTTTGAATTTCTTAAAGAACTTCAAATCCTTTCCTAGAAAACACAACCATACATGTTTTCGGAAATTATCAATAAAGGCAATCCTATAATGCCTGTCACCATACAATGGATGCTTCACTTTATCGAATGCATCTGAGGGAATTAATTCGCTTTATCGAAAACATCTGAGGGAACTAATTCTAATGGATCCTTTGCTCTCAACTTCAGGAATCCTGAAAAGGCAACCTATGTGCTTCCCTAAACTGACAACTCACATGCATTGTATCAGGACAAACGACAAACGTCCATCTTACGCAACCCTCTATCAAGACTACATTTTGCTTGTGAGAAGCTTATCATAACCCAAATGTGCTAGTCTCACATGCTAAATAACTGTCTCACCCTTGAGGAGTATTAAACAGAAAACGTCTCTGTAGGCATCACGTACTGTTCACCTTTTTACCTTCCATCATATACACACCACTCACCTACAATTCCGTGAAAACCTTCTCATTCTTTGGTCCAAACAACAAACTCTTGGCATGCTTAGTACATGATAGATCTCACGTAGTCTATGATCCTTGCCAATCCTCGCACGGATCTTGGCATCACCCACATGCCTTAGTAGATGCTACATGTTATAGGATATCACAACCACCCGGTTATCACTGTGGACACATGCATAGAAACTTGTTATCATTACCTGTCATATGATTTGAACAATCAAAACTTACAATCAAGTCCTTCATAAAATCGACAGTCGCATAATTCTGTCATTACTTGACAACTGAATTGGCTTCAACGGAGAATTCCATAAATCCTTAGCAGCTGGTGTACCCCCCTCAAATATAAGCTCAGTAGTAAAGGCAAGAATATCATCATCTGGTTTGATTGTTGCAGGTGCTGCTTGAGTCTCCCACTCATCGTCAGATGCTCTCATTTGGATAGGATCTTCCAATCACCGAACAATGTGATTACATTGCACATCATATCCATGACAGAGGAAAGGCTCACCCAAAGTCATCAACACAACATACCTTAAAAATTAGCAAGGACTCTCAACAAAGGCCATTAAAAAGATCAAGTACTCATAAATCTTGTATCATCAATATAAGAACTTCATTATCTTTTTTTTTTTTTTAAGAAAAAAAGAAAAAGAAAAAGAAAATTACAAAGTCATATATTCTGCTTGAGGTATACAAACTAATTATTCGAATATGTTTTAATCGTTGTATGGGCAATAAAAATTCATTCATATAACTTATTGGAACTATGATACAGATCTTTCCTATACAGCAACCACATAGGGAGAGGAGGATTACATCAACATGAGCTGCATGGCTTGCCCATGTACAGATATTAGTCGATGTATCTGCGAAGATAATCAACTCGAGCTGGATGCTTGAGCTTCATCAGGGCTTTCACTTCGTGCTTTCGAACCATCTCTCTTGAGATATTCAAGTTTCCAGCAATCTCCCCCAGTGTCCTGTTGCCTTTGCCATCAAGCCCGTACCTCTGCCTGATCACCAAGCTCTCCTTGGGCTTCAGTGAATCAAGCTGCATAGTGTTCCATGGGAGTTAGTATCAACTGTGTGTTTGGACACAATATTGAATTGAATTGCAATTACCAGTCTACTAATGTAGAAAATGTCCAAAACCAAATTGTGCTTTCCTTAGCATTCATCTTGATAAACTAGGCTCCAAATTGCAGGTACTTTATGGTTTAGTTGGAATTCACTAAATTCCAATTGAGTGGAATAACCACAGCACTTGGTTTTTTTGTTTTTTTGTTTTTTTTCTATTAGAAGAAAGGAGCTTGCTTGATATTTCGGGCCAGTTTGACAGTAGTAATCCAATTACACCCACTCTCTGCATTCCCCAAACAGCAGGGCTTTCAAAGGCACGCACGCCACCACTGTGAATATTGTTCCGAAGGAAAAGGCAACATTACTTTCAAGTGGACTGAAAAGGAATTTAATTGCAGCTCTAGAGCTATTTCCTCGTTCTGAATACTGGGAAACATCTTAATTTTGTTATTTCCTCTTGATCGATGTTGTCAAATCACATAAAATCATATAAGCCATCAGCCTGGGCTGATCGCTTGTGCCATCGCATAATTGCATAAGCAATCGCTCAAGCTGATGGCTTTTTTTTAAAAAAATTAAAAAAATCAAAAAAAGGGTAAAAATAGAAAGAAAAAAATATATATATCTAAAACATTAAGAAAACTATGTATAATTACTACAAGTGATTGGATTGGGTTTATTTACCTATCTCATTGTAGTTTGACTATGAGGCCATCTATATGTTGAGTTATATTATATATATATATATAACAAAACAAATTTAAATAATTAACAAGTTACACTAAGAAAGAATTAATTATTGAAAACTACAAATATAGAAATTGTATTGATAACTTGAATCTTGATGAATAGATGCATCCAATACAAGTTACAAGTTACAACTTATTACAATCTACAAGAAACTTGACTGTTGGCCATTATGCAGCAATTATGCCATCGCATAATCATGGCATACTTCCTACATGGCTTATGTGACCATGGCATCAGCGATCTGAGCCATGGTATGCAATTATGTGATCACATATGACAACACTGCTCTTGATTGAAACGAAAGTTTCCAACTCAACCGATATGTGCATCCAAATGCAGCCTAAAGTGATTTAAATTTATTAGAAGTGACAAAGACCTGCCCATCAGCAAGCATATTGTTTGCTGACACAGAGGACTCTGTACATGTAGGACATGCTTTAATGACTCAAATCTGTTATATGATGGGCCTCACTGTTGATGGGAAACTCACAAAAAATCTCTCACATATTTCAACCTTTTGGTCATTTTGAACAATTTCAAAATTTCCTTTGTAAATGAACCATCACCTCAGTCATCTTCTTATGGGCCATTGGTCGAATGTTTTGAGTTTTCCAACCTCAACAGTTTTCAAGGGATTCACGTATGTCATCAGATCAATGGCTTTGATCACCAAAGTATGGCTCCGCATGTAGGGAATCATGCATGTCAGCAAGCTATGCATTAGTTGATGAGGACAACCCTGCAAGTCATCTAATCTTATATAGTTCATGTCATGACTAACCCATTATCTTCACTAAATGACTAGCTAGGAACATTATGACAGGCAACTAAAAGGACAGCAATTATATGATCCTTAGCCCAAGGATATACATCCTACCTCCACCTAGAGCTTGCATAGGTGGGGCACATGGTTAGGTGACCCATACGATTGACTTATAAAGACCCCACAGTGGATAGACTGTTAGATTTTTTAAATGCAGTAGAAAATAAAAGTTTTCAAAAATTAGATTTTAGATCGTACGGGCCTATGGATCTCCATTCAAATATTCTCTAGTTTCTAGAAAAAGAAAAAAGGAAGCACAAACCCTACGGCTAGGATTTACCTGACCAAGCCACCGAGAAACTTGTTGATTGTCGATGTTGATCCTTCGACTAAGTCTCCTGAATCTATCCTAGATGGAGATAGGTGAGAGCCACCACATCAACCCTATAGCAAGCCTAAGGAAGACACACAGAGCCCTCCACATACGGGTTTCAAGGAGACACTAATTATGGTACTCTACTACCCTACAATCTTTCATGTGCCTAACTAATTGGAATCATGTGATCCTACCTCAACCATGTACCCTACATTTAATTCAATCCCTCCAATGTCATGTTCATACAACCCAATACCCATGCAGATCAAGTGTTGGAAGCCTACATCTAAACCATTAGAACATTATCAAGTGCAATCAAAACGATTTTTATGTTTAACGGTTGAAAACATTTGTAAAACCTTTTAAGTACTGAGCCCATTAGAAAAATCAGTTAATGAATATTTGATTACAAAGTATTTCGGAACGGTAACGGTGGTCGTAACGGCCGCCATCGTTACCTTTACAATAGAGGTTGTAACGACTGTTACAGTCTCTTTTTTTCTTAATTAAAAAAAAAAAAAGAAAAAAAAAAAAGAATTTGTATCAACCCAATAATTAACTGTTATGGCCTTTACGGGGGGCATAATGAGCCGTTACAGGACTAAACAGCCTTTACGGGTCATTTTTCCCATAACGGCCGGTACAGCCTTTACAACCCTATAAGCGTAACAGTTGCCACCATAACTTTTACTTAACGGCCTTTATGACCCCATAACAGCCGTTATGGCATACCATGTCTGATTCCCAAGATCTAAGACACAAATAAGTTCCAAAGGAACCAGTGGGTCCCTGTTTAGATCATATGAGTCTCAACCAAACCTTGATGAAAGCACCCAACAAGGCAGCTACACCAACTTTTGTTAGCCACAAGATGACCTCATAATGAGAGCCAAAGCACACGTAATTAAGACCTTGAACTCCTCATATAGTCTAAAACTTAATTAGATCCAATATATCCTCAAGTTGATGATAGTCCAAGCATGATGGACCTCCCAAACAAGAGACTTAAACTCGATCAACCAATGCAATATCCAATAGGTCCAACATGACGAACCTATTCCCATGGGAACTCACACTCCTATGTGGAGTAAGGCAAAGATACACTAACTCATCGTGATGCCCAATGGTGGAGACCTTCCATTTTGACTCGTCATCAGTCCCCTTGTACAGGATGACCACATAATAATGATAATAACCAAAGATAAATCCTACAGCTGCTACATGGTCATAGTATTGTTGTACCCTATTTCTGACCGCTCTTGAGAAACCTAATTAAAAAGGACACATATTATAGTAAGTGAAAGATATAGCATGCTAAAGATCTTCAAGGATGCTTGGAGTGCTTTTTACGGAATCATAACTGACAGGATGACAACGGGGAGCAATTGAAAGGAATTCAAAAGCAAACTAAGCGGCCGAGAGTCATTCAGGAGGTCGACCGAGCAGCCGAGTGGAATGTAATCAAGTTGGTAAAGAAGCCTGAAGCGGTTATTAAGACAAGTGGCAAATTTAGAAGAAAGTCTCCATAAGGTCATGAAGTGCTGAAACAATTACAATAATCATTAAAACGTAGGATACATCCAGATGGTCAGTTTAAGGCTATAAATAACAATGGAGTTCAGCAAAGCAAATCGTCTCATACCAACTAAACCAAACCAAATCTATCTTACAATTATCAGTCATTTACATTCCTTAATGAAATCACTTATCTTTATCAGTCATTTACATTCCTTAATGTAATCCGTTACTTTACTTGTCATTTACATTCCTTAATGTAATCCGTTACTTTACTTGTCATTTACATTCCTTAATGTAATCCTTTACTTTACTTGCCATTTACATTCCTTAATGTAATATGTAGGTTGTAGCAGTAATCAAGTAGCTATTAACTTTAGCTGTAATTCGAGTCTATGCTCATACGCTGGATTCAATTCGAATATCAAGTGAAGTTCTTTGTCCAAATGGGCATTCTGCAGTTGTTTTTCCCAACTGACTCTAAGAATTTCCTTTAAAAAATAAAAATAAAAAATTATGTTTTATATGTACTGAAGAGAAAAAGTCCTTTCGTATGGGAGGCATATGCATGACCCATTTTCAGAGGATGAACCTCATCCTCTAACTACCGCTTGATCATCTTAAGCAATGTTGTGCAAGTCGTCAAATAGGTGACCAATCTTATCAGAATTCGGTTATATACGGTCAATTTTCGACATATCTGCTTATCTTGACGCTTAGGGTTGTAAGTTGTTCGGTTTGAATTAAACCGTACATTCAATTTTGGCACACTTGCACTAATCACGTGATTGAGATTGAAATAACAGCAACAAGTACTGAGATCCATAGCCCACAACTTTCCCTTGGTCATTGTTATATCCAATCTCATGTTCCCAAGGAAGTGCCCCTTTAAACCCATGTTTATATATGTTTAAACCATTAGGATTGTAACATTTCACATCACACCGCAGTCAACGTCCTCGGCGGCCCACTCTGTGACGGCACTCTAGCCTCTTTTCCAAGTAGCCCTTTCCACATATGACAATAGTACTCTAGTTATCCAAGTAGCCCTCTCCACAATGTGGCAATTTTCACTCTGGTCTAGGTTGTCCTTTTCATAGGTCACCCCTTCCGTGACTCGAACATAGGACATAGTGTTGGCTCTGATACCAATTGTCAAGAACCTAACTAATACACTAAAAGCTCCAAGGCTAATGGAACACGTCAAGTTAGGCTATTAAACTATTGGGATGATAACGTAGACCATACCCCATAGTCTGGTAGGAAAATAAGGGCATTATATACTTAGGCCATGTCCGAATACATGTATTTAAGAAAAGAAAAAGGTAATGACTAAACAATTATTATTTACATAAGCACTATTGAAATGTAGATTCCATTTTTAGGGGGTCATGTTTAGATAGGAAGTTGAAATCTTATATTTGTAAGACAATGATCACTTAGTTTCTTGTGTCAGAGAATCCAAATTATGAAAAAGTGGAATGATTGTTTTGTGGAACCCACCCTTTTCTTTACTATCCAAACAATTCAAACTATCATGTCAATAGAAAACCTTTTCCATTTCCATTGATTTTCATGGAATTGGTTATAGTCAAACATGCCTTTAGATTTCTCCAAAGTACATCAACCCCAATTAGCCTAAACAATGCTTAGATGACGATGATTTGTCCAAAGTATAAGACAGGTTGCTCTACTATTGGAATTTTTTTGCCAATTCCCTTGTCATTTCAAAAGAGGAGTCATCATCATCTAAGCCGTTTACCGATTTGGGGTTGGCTACATGAATCCTATTTCGCCATTCCACTCTATCAACAGCCAGACCTTCAGTGAGACCATAGGCTTAATTAAATAATCTCTAGGTTTCCTGATCTATCATTCTACTCTAACAAGGGCCATAACTTCAGTTAGACCACAGGTCATTAAATCTTTTCTTACTACCTCCACCCACGTCCTTTTGGCCTCCCCCTGCCCTTTTAGAGACTTTAACTTGTACCAACTCACTCTTAACTGGCCCAAACCCCAATTAGTTGAGAAAAGGCTTAGATGATGATGACGATGATATGTTACGGATGTCTTCTTTTTTTTTTTTCCTAATATATGCAAAAAGTAGTTACAATTTAAAATATATATATATATTCTAAAAAAGAAGGAAAGAAATCATGACAAGGAAATTAATCATTTATATTATCATATTATCATCATAAACATGATTGTATTATGGTTATACACAGAACTAGTAAAAGTCAGGTATTAGTTCTTGTGTCAATCCATTAACCTAAAAGCAAATGATCGTCTACAATTTTTGCAGAAGAAACCAAGGTAACTAAATACAAGCTATAGAAGAATTTTGAAGAGATTAACTTCCTTATAAGTGATAGTTTCTAGATATGGGTATTTCAACTTCAGAATCTAATTCAGACAAATTAGAATTTCATGAGCATCATCATTGGAAAGAATTACAACGAAATGTCCATTAAAAAAAAATAAAAATTGCATTATAGCCCATCCATTTGGGGTTGGATTTGCACATCCTATTTGGCCAAATATAACGTTTCAAAAATGATTTTTTTTTTCTTCCTTCTCAAAATATCACATTTGAAATGGAAATTCACAGGACTATTTGGGAAAAGTTTTACAACCAGCTGCCTACATGATGTCAAGCCTACTCCTTCACCCAGGCTTTGGAAAGGCTGGTGCATCACTTCATTGTAGGGCTGCAACTTGGGTTCAGGTCAACACAGAACCCGATCCACCTAACCTGAGTACATGTCAAGTTGGATTGGGTTGTCGAGGTCCTTGGTCAGGTTGGGTTGGAAAACACCAACCCAGTTTGAAATCAGGTTGGATTTGGGTTGAGCGAGTTCGGTTCGAATTAGGTCGGGTTGGGAATAAATAACATGTATTTGGGTCGGGTCGGGTCGGGTTGGGTTTGGTTGGGTTGAGTATAAAGGAATTCGGGTTGGGTCACATTGGGTGTAGGTCGGGTTGGGTTGGGTTTGGGTTGGGCACCTCAGTTGGAATTTGGGCTGGATCAGTTTGCGGGTTGGGTTCTCTTGAGGTCAGGTTGGGCTCAGGTTGACTCTCAAACCGACCCAATCTGCCCAAGTTGTAGCCCTCCTTCAAAGGGATAAACGCTACCATGAGTATATTATGATATGTAAGTAACATTATATATATATATATATATATATATATATATAAAAAAAATCTAGACTCCTATGTGAATTTCTACTGTCTATTAGATGGTGGTGCTCATCCACTATTCAGGTGTGCTACATGTATATCACTCTAGACAGCCAAATAGTAGAGCTGGGCACGAGACAACTCGACTTGTCCTACTCGTTCAGACCCGACTCGATCCGAACCAAATGAGTGAGGTGATCCAAATCAAGTAGACTTTGTCCAATCCAAACTCAAACCGAGTCAGGTTCGGGTCACCCAGTAACTCGACTTGATCCGAAACTCGACTTCGTGTGTGTATATATATATATATAATATTTAAAAAAAAACTTAGATCCGACGTTTCAGATCTGAGATGCCATGTAGCTGATGAAGAGGCTGCAATTCTGGCAAGTGCACCTAGGTTTTGAGTTGTGATTTTAGCTCGTGGATACCCGCTGCACCCGACCTGACTTAGTACCAACTCGACCCGACTCGGTACTTGTGACTGGGTCGGACTCAGTCCGGATTAGTCCAGGCCAGACTGGGACTCAGATCGGGTCAGGCATGCTGGACTCCGTACCGAGTCGGGTCGAGTCCAGGTAAAGTATATTTCAAAACCGGATCAAGTCAAGACAGCCCTAACTCGGTCTGACTCGACTTGATGCCCAGCTCTACCAAATAGTAAAAATACAGACATAGGAGTAACAACAGAGTAGGTAAATCTTTCTAGATTTGACTCAACCAGCTGAGCTGCTCTTAATGGCTGACCAATAGTAAAAAGTGAGAAACCATCAAATCTCATCAATGTAAAGGCAAAACAGAAAGAAAAAGAAAAGTTCAAGGAGATGATTACCACATCATCAAGAGCTAGCCTGAGAAGCGCAGGTTGTCTCCGTTTGTCAGCTCCAACACCATCAATGTCAGCAATCCCTTTGATGAATTCTTCTTGAGTGGTCATATGCCTTGCATTGAGGGAAAATATTTGTTTCGATGCCCTTATGATATCCTGATATCTCTCTGGGGAGATTCCTACTTTGGCAACTATCTCTTCATCTGTTGGTAACCTTCGCAAGTCAAATAACAACTCTAATTTGGCCTTCTGGATCTCCTGTCTAACCTGAAAGATTAAATAGATAAGTTGTTACATACCACTGTTGATCAGAAACAGTTAGTTGGCAGAGCACCGACATACTTCTCAAGAAGCGAAAGAACTAGCAATGCTTCTTCATAGGAAAGATGGAAGTAAGGTTTGCTATAATGAAACAAGAAAATGTAGCATACAAACTTTTAAAGCAAACCAGGTAGGTAATTCAGGCTGAATTTAGAATTGCTTTTGAATTGAAAAGCAATATTTGGTTTGATAAAGTGGAAATGGAAAAAATAGCCATTTCTTTTCTTAAGAGTTCATATGGAGGTATTTGGCTCCAAAATCAGAGTCATGTGTCAGATCTATGTGCGTACAACATGTGTCAGTGATCCAGGCATTCATCAAGTAGGGCGTACTTTTGAATAGGCAGTGTACTAAAAATCAGGGTAGCACACTCATCAAGTGAACCACATGTACATTGAATCTGGACTATCGACCTTTTGTCCGAAGGCCCCTTCTTTTTTCTTTTTTTTTGACAGGTAACATAGGGTCCAACATGAGACCTCAATGTTGAAACACGTGTGTTATCTGCTCGATCTTGGACACATGTCACATCGCCTCACATGGAAGATGATTTATATGATACTCCACCAAGGTACTACGCTTGATATTCGGCACTCAGAAGTTGCATACGTGCAATAAATTTACACAAATAAAACTGACTAAATTGTGGAACTCACCGGTTCTAAGTCACAATCCCAAAATCAGATTGCTTGAATAATCCTAACCTCTGATTTGTGGACATGTTTGTTTTTTTTAATGGGTCAATTGTCTTTTCATGTATATTAACAAACGTGTTTATTTTTGCCTAAGAAATTCTCAATAAACAATTAAGGAATTGTTTATTGTTAATCAACTATGTACTTCCTAGAAGCAACAACAAACGGGCCCTAAGGTTACAATGTGGTCAATTTCCTTTCTATTGAACTAATTATTGCAGTTCAATTTAATAGTGTATCCAATGCAACCTGACACTATTTGAAACATGATTTCAAAATGTACATAATTATTGGAAGGTAATAGAAAATTTTATATTGTCATTGATGCAGCAGAACATGAATCTTGGTGCTTGTCAGGAAGCAAGGGTTGCTTATTATGCACCATCTGCATCACCAAAAGATCCTATAGGAGCAAAAATAGCTTAAGTAAACAACCAGCATACCGATTCAATGCCAAATGGGACACGCGTGAAGCTTGACACTGTCATGGAGCGTATTATACCATGTCGGATCCAAAATAGACCATAGGTTGATAGTCGAAAACCGCGCTTTGGTTCAAACCGATCAATGGCTGTGATGAGACCCTTTGCCCCTGCTTGGCAAAGGTCTTGGAATTTCTGATCATTCGCGATCTCTTGATAATATTTGTTGATTACAAATAAAACTAGCCGAAGATTGTGCTGCAAATAATCGGTGTTCATTTGTCAGTTGTATGAGAACAGCAATTCTATGAGACCCTGGGATAAGACTGTGAGCATTAAATTAGCTATCTAGATTCTCATAGTGGGTTGAATTCAGCGTTAACTGGACACGTGGAATGGATGCCATGTGTCAAAGTGTCACACAAAAAACTCACAAAATAAAGGCAGAGTTACATTTCTGTACACAAATAAATAATATTTTTGTTAAATAAATAGAATAAACAAAAAACAAAAACAAAAAAACAAAAACAAAAATACTATGAAATGATGGAAAGAAATTAGAAAAGAATGTTCATGAAATTCCAATAAAAACCAACTGCAAGTAATCTCAACTAACAAATAATTGACCGACAAAGCATTGAGAATGACACATAATTATCTCAAGAAATAGTAGTTCAGTATAAACATCACTCATTCTCATGAAAAAAAATCAGGGATTCCAAATGAACAAAAATAAAAAGAGCAACAAAGAATGTACTTTTTTTGTTAAACGTCTCATGTTACCTATAATGAAAGATGGAACTAAAATCTACAGATTGAGAAGACTTTCTTATGAGTAATTTCTTCAACAACAACATAATGAAGGCATATTAGCAAGCTTGAGGGCTAGGAGTAAGAGATGTTTGGCTTGACAAAAGAAATTCACATAACAAAAAATAAAGAAAATTGAGTGAAAGGAAAGCTTTGTGAAGAATATGTTTGGACACCTCATTCAAAGTGTCAGACAAATGACACTTTGTAATAACATCACTAGGACACTTCGTGCTTACAGATTTTGAAGTGTCGTGTCATATCCAACAATGTCCAAGCCTCCCTAATGGTGGTATGGCAAAAAACCAGAAAGTAGAGGTGTCCAAGCAGCACTAGTGGAAGTAGTTACACCCGTTTGTTAACAAAATTTATTCCTTGGGGAAATAGAAGATACACAATGCTTGGAAGACTGTTGTTTTACTGGTTCACCCAAATTCTTCATGTCTTAAACAAAAGGAGCGCTTATTAGATGCACATATCATGCTTAATTTATCTGGGTTACTATTACATCAATACATTAGTATTCGGAAACATCTCAAGTAAATCAATTGATGCAAAAGCACATATACAAAATATTCAATCAGTGTATTGGCATACTCCTAACACTTTAATATGTTAGGAGTATTTTTGTATTTAGAATTTGAACGTAGATGTCACTATATGTATGTGCGTGCGCGCATGTAGATGAATAGATAGGTAGATAGATAGAAGGATAGATATGTAGTGAGGAAAATGTAGAGAGAGGTCACAGTTGCAAAGGGCCCTAGACAATGGGTTATCTCCATGTCCAAGATCACAATGTTGACAATGAAGATCAGAACCAATAAGCATAGCGTTGTAAATTAGAGGATATGAGCTGCAGAGTTGGGGACACTGTCACCAGTCTCATCAATCCAAAGACTTTGCCAGGGGCCATCATCCTCGTCGTCGTCATCAGCTAAGCCTTATCCCAACTAGTTGGGGTCCATTGCATGGATCTTGTTATGCAATTCCACCCTATCAATGATTATGCAAGATACTATTTTGGGGGATTCAGTTTACAAGAAAGGAGTCAGCCAAAGCAGCAAATTTAGAACATTGCCAGATAAATGCAGATTATCCAATAGATCAATGGCAAAGTACGTCTCCATTTGTAGGAACCTCACAAAACTTACAAATTGGGAGGATTGAAAACAATATAAGATGTAGTTCTCAGGAGAAGAAGCAAGCAACTCTCAGTTCGTTGAACTGTAGGGAGAAAATCAAGAGTTGAAGCTTTAGCTCTTACAAGAGAACCATGTTCAATGGTGGCAACATTGAAGGAAGAATGCTCAAGGATGTGTTGGACATCACAAGAATATATATCAAGACCCAATTGCAGCTTTCATGGCCATCCATATTAAGCACACAGCGACCTTTTCTTTGATTTTACAGTCCTACATATGAATGGTGACCATTGCATATATAGATCCATTTTTTCTACAACCATTATCACTATACAGGAAGAATAAGGAATAATAGCACCACTATTTCTGTACAATATTTCCATTTTCAGTGTGCTTCTGTCCGTTTTCAGAGATGGTTTCTGTTGTGTGCAACTTGATTAGATACAATCTATGTTTGTCACTCTACTGGCTTGTCAGGAGAAAAGATATCTTGCCCTAGGTGTGGGTAGAGTAAAAGAGAGAGGTACCTTGATTAGCTTGTTTCTTGCAGCTCGACCGACCTCTATGTTTCTTTTCACCTTTGCAACTCTCATATTTGTTGCAGCTGCTAGTTCACCATCAGTAGGCGCCCTACCCAAATCTTTCTGCAGTCCCTCCTTCACTTGAAGCAGTGCCTGAAGTTACAAGAAGCAGGACTGATTAGTCTTTCCATGTTTTGAAAAAAAAATGTCTTCTTCAATTTTAGAGACAAAACATGAACTCTGTGCAATATGTTTGGAATGCATCCAAAGGCACACAAGTAAAGATGTTGAAAACAATACAAATTTGTGACATGTTATCATCATCATCATCATCTAAGCCTTACCACAACTACTTCGGGTCAGCGACACAAATCGTGTTCTGCCATTCCACTTTGTTGGGGATCATATCCTCAGTTAAGTTCGTGACATCTTATGATGTTAAAATTTTAGAATCACACATTGGCTATTATGTTAAGATGGGTTGCACAAGTCTCTCCAAGAAAACAATGGAAGAAACGAAAATTGAAAGTAGTACACAAAAGTAGAAAGCCATCAGAGGCATTGAGACCTTAAATATTCCGTTTGATTCCAGTTGGCTATCAATTTTGAGTGTCTAACTCTTATCAGATCCCGTGAAACAGATCACAACCTGTTAGTGTTTCCTCATCTAAGTGAGAAGGAAAGATAGAAAGGCTCACCTTCATTGGTTGTATCAGCTTGAATAGCCATGCATGTTCAGAAGAAGGGAGAACTGGTGGTATCTTCATCTTCTTCCAATCCAAGCTAACTAAGTCAGTCGCGACAGAATACCCCCTAACAAGCTTATCGACATCATAACCCTTTTCACCATCTCCTCTCCTGAGATTCGAACTGACAGCCTCTCCTTCTTGTTCTTTCTTCTGCATTAGGATTATCCTATTCTCAAGACTCAAACGCTTCGTCTTCCTTCTACGGTTTCTCACCACTTTACCCGCCTCTCTCTCATCA
This sequence comes from Magnolia sinica, assembly GCF_029962835.1. Taxonomy (NCBI): domain Eukaryota; kingdom Viridiplantae; phylum Streptophyta; class Magnoliopsida; order Magnoliales; family Magnoliaceae; genus Magnolia; species Magnolia sinica. The sequence continues at coordinate 129,800,342 of NC_080575.1, read as the reverse complement.
TTCTCGTTGCCTTCTCCCATTCTCTTCCTTGTCCTACGACGTTTCTGGACGGAATGATTTGATTCTTCCACATCAGAAACATCCGCTGGGCTGAGCTTATATATGTTCTCAAGCTTTGCTGCAGCTTCGTTATAATCCAAGTCTATAGTGCAAGCTGAAGCTCTATCACTGGAGATTGCTTTTACTCTTTTCGGAGGTTTGCCTCTGGGTCTCCTTAGGCTTTTATGGACATCTTTAGGTGCATCTATGGGTAGAGGAATGGACTCTTGGGGTGCAACCAAAGCTGGGTTCTTGCTTTTATCTGTCTTAAAAGCCAAGAAGAAGGGTCTTCTTGATGCAGAACGATGAGTTGAGAATCTTGTGCCCACACCGAATGGAGTCTGAGAAGCCGAGCTAGAAACAGTCACAACGCCCATAACAAGTCTTTTGAGCACTGAAAAATAGTGGTGAACGAAAGCTCTCTCGGTGATTCAAATCCTGCACAGAGAGTATTAACTCAAATAAAGGATTTAGAATAAATATGTATGAGAATGCATATAAACTGTATACCGAACATAGTGCACGAAGGAAAGCTCTGTCATTAATTCAAATCCGGCATAGATTTTTATTTGGCATGAGTAAAGGGCTTCTGATGGCCATATATATGACAATCAATGAATCATGTAAACCTCCAGTTGGTGCACAGGACCATTGAGCTAGGTATCCAATGAATGTGCTCTTGGATGGATCGCAGTCCAAACTTGAACCAATTGAATCGTTTTGATTATCCAATCAATAGTTTGTCGTTATAACATTCAATTTCCATCCAAAACCGGGGTGTTGATTGGATAGCTACGAACATCCTAACTGTGTAAATGTATATCCTTTTTCATTCTCATTGTTTTTTTTTTGCCATTTTGAAATGGGTAAATCTACCAAACTGAGCAAACAAGCAACAATGACGACTGCAAACATCACATCGAGAATGATAACATTTTCCCACCAACTAAGGAAATCTAAATAAAAGTTTTTCTGAGGTTTTTTTTTTTTTTTGAAAGATACTGATTTATTAAGGGCCAAAGGCCAAAGGAAAAACAGAGAAAACAAAAGGAACAAAGGCAAACTAGAATACAACAGCCTCGCGGCACCCAAACCCAAAGAAATCAAAGAAACCAATCTCTCACTACCGATAACCCCCAAGGAAGAGCTGCCCTCATTATTGAAGCAGTGATCATTCCTTTCCAACCAAATACTTGAGAGAACATAAGTAGTGAGAGATTCCACTTCGATTTGTTATTGCTCTTCCCCCCCACTAACCACTAGCGAAACAAAGCTGCTCCTCTCCCACCACTAACCACAAGTACAACAAAGCGTCGATACAAGCTGGCATAACACAAAGAATGTTGAAGGACTGAAGGATGCTGCTCCAGACCTCCCTAGAAAATGTGGTCCACTGATTCCGCATCCTTGTAACAAAGCAGGCAAACAATGGGAAGAATCATGGATCTTTTGTGGAGATTATGATTATCAACGGTCAGAATACAGTTCATCCCAGCTAACCAGGCAAAAGCAGTCACTTTTGGAGCACCCAACAACCAGACTGACCCCACTTTTGAGGAAGGTTTAGTCATGATGTAGAGCAGGTCGCGGACAGTTTCATGGCCAAGATGGATCAGAAAAGGCCCGGTCGACAACAGAAGTGATCCGGACCATCGGACCTTAGATCGGGCGTATCTCGCAATCCGGAATGAGTTTTCTGACGTAAAATATATGATTTTGGGGTAGAACGAGCTACTTTAGCCAACCAACCCCGCTATGCTGGGTTGCGCAGCTTGGAATTGCGAAAAACCCCTGGATCAACAGTCATTTCCCTGTTTTAATTTCGTTTTTACTATAAATAGTAAGTTTTAGTTTGATTATAACTCTTCATCCATCGGGCTTTATGAGTTGCGCCCAACGTGAAAAGAGCTTAGAATAATTAGGAGAATGGTTTGGTGAAGCCAAATAGGACACTTACTATTTTTGGCCGAAAACCTTGCGCACTAGTAGACATCACGAAGTTTACTATTTATAGTAAGTCGCGGATTCTAGGAGTTTGAGTTGTAGTTTGATTCCGATTTCTTTCTCATTGCTTAGTACCCCTATTTAAAGGGTTGTGAACTCGTTTTTTATTCATCAATTAATCAATTTCGAATTTATTAAAATTTATTTCTATTTTCTGCTTTCTTTCCTCGTGGATTCGAGAAGTCTCTGTGAGGAGTCTAGAGAAGCTCCATGGATTCGGAGTAGTTATCCTCATCACGTTCATCCCAGCGTCAAGTCACTATTTCGAGGAAATCGATTTCTTCCTCTTTTTTAGTTTTTCAAACGGAAGAAACGGTCACATCAAAGGAATTCATTTATTTTTCTAATACATGGGGTGGGTCCAAAAGCTCAATGGTGAGCATATATTTTGTGATCCCCAACCAAACACATTTCTAGAAATGCTAAACAAGAAACACGGAAGTGATTCACTTGAGGATAGATTAATGAAGCAAATAACAGCAGGATCAAGGCAGCTTATGTGTGGCACCTAATTCTTCAATCTCTCTTCAAACAGATGGCACTAGGATGTGGTATTTCACATCCTAGATGATGAACTCTATGTTCAAATATGCACCTTCCTATGAAGTGGTCGATAAGCTTTATAGCCCCCTGACAAACTTTCTAGGTAGATACAAATTCATTCAATTATGTTAATCCATGATTTACCTTTCATGCGATGAGCAATTGAGCATCCATCTACCAGATGCTTAGATGATGTAGAGCAGGTTGCGAATAGTTACATGGCCAAGATGGATCAGAAAAGGCCCGGTTGACGACAAAAGTGATCCAGACCTTCGAACCTTAAATCGGGCGTATCTTGTAATCCGGAATGAGCTATCTGACGTAAAATATATGATTTTGGGGTAGAACAAGCTACTGAAGCCAACCAACCCCGCTATGCCGGGTTACGCAGTCCGGAATTGCGAAAAACCCCCGGATCGACGGTCGTTTTCTTGTTTTAATTTCGTTTTTACTATAAATAGTAAGTTTTAGTTTGATTATAACTCTTCATCCGTCGGGCTTTAGGAGTTGCGCCCAACGTGAAAAGAGCTTAGAATAATTAGGAGAACGGTTTGGTGAAGCCAAATAGGACACTTACTATTTTTGGCCGAAAACCTTGCACACTAGTAGACATCACGAAGTTTACTATTTATAGTAAGTCGCGGATTCTAGGAGTTTGAGTTGTAGTTTAATTCTGATTTCTTTCCCATTGCTTGGTACCCCTATTTAAAGGGTTGTAAACTCGTTTTTATTCATCAATCAATCAATTTCGAATTTCTTAGAATTTATTTCTATTTTCTGCTTTCTTTCCTCGTGGATTCGAGAAGTCTCTGTGTGGAGTCCAGAGAAGCTCCGTGGATTCGGAATAGTTATCCTCATCACGTTCATCTCTGCGTCAATTGCTCCTCCACTTCAAAAGAACTTGTCTTCGAGTTCTCGTCATGTTCTGGTTCATGATACTCGGTCAGGTCCGCGACATTGAAAGTCTGTGAGATTGTCATGTCATCTGGAAGATCAACAACATAAGCGTTGTCATTGATCTTTCGGATGATTGATACCGGTCCAATCTTCTTATTTTTCAACTTGTTGTACATCCCGGTCGGAAATCTCTCTTTGCGCAGATGGACCATAACGTGGTCGCCCACCTCGAACACTTTTTGTCACCGATGCTTGTCCGCTTGTTCCTTGTACTTCTCGTTCGAGGCACGTAGCTTGGTCTGCACTTCTGCATGGATGCCCATGATCTTGTCTGCCATATGTTCTACTGCAATGCTCGTGCTTGGGTTCTTGGGCAGAGGGACCAAGTCAAGTGTGTGGCGAGGCACTCGCCCGTAGATAATCTGGAACGGTGATCTCCTTGTCGAGCAGTTCACCATGTTGTTGAATGCAAACTCTGCTTGAGACAAGGTCAAATCCCACTGCTTCGGTTTTTCTCCTGAAATACAGCGAAGGAGGTTTCCCTACGTGCGATTCACAACTTCGGTCTACCCATCAGTCTGTGGGTGGTAAGCACTGCTGAATTGAAGTCGTGTATCGAATCGATTCCATAAAGTCCGTCAAAAGTGGCTAATGAACTTCGTGTCAAGATCGAAGTAATGGTCTTGGGAACCCCGTGTAGCCGTACGACCTCCCTGAAAAATAAATTCGCCACCTGTGTTGCATCGAGGGTCTTCTTGCATGGGATAAAGTGCGCCATCTTGGAGAAATGATCTACCACCACGAACACCGAATCCATGCTGCGTTGTGTTCGTGGGAGACTAAGCACGAAGTCCATTGATAAATCCTCCCAAGGACCATTAGGCACAGGTAACGGGGTGTAGAGGCCCGTATTCTGAGATTGCCCCTTGGAGGTCTGACAAACATGACAACGTTGTACGGCTTTTCCCACATCGCGTACTAATTGCGGCCAGTAATACCGCTCTCCCACAAGAGCTCGCGTCTTGTCTCGCCCCAGGTGTCCACCGAGGCCACCTCCATGTAGCTCCTGAATAATATGCTCCCTCAGAGAACTTTGGGAGATGTACAATCGATTTCCTTTAAAAAGAAAATCGTCCTGTATATGAAGGTCACTTGGGTGACCTTCTTGGCACTTCATCCAAGAATCTTTGAAGTCCTCATCCTCGGCATACAGCTCCTTGAGACAGTCGAAGCCGACCACCTCGTTGCTCATCGTAACAAGTAGTGATGCACGACGGCTAAGTGCATCAGCCACCTTATTCTGCTGCCCTGACTTATGCTTCAGAACGAACGTGAATTCCTGTAAAAATGCAACCCATCTAGCATGCACACGATTTACGTTAGTCTGACTATTAATAAACTTTAATGATTGATGGTCAGTGTACAAAACAAACTCTTTTTGAATCAGATAATGCCGCCAATGTCGCAGCGCCTGAACAACTACGTACAACTCAAGCTCATAAGTCGACCACTTCTTTCGGGCTTCACTGAGCTTCTCGCTGTAGAAGGCTACCGGCTTACCTTCCTGTGATAATACTCCAATTCTGATGTACAAAGCGTCACACTCAACCTCAAACAATTTGTCGAAATTAAGAAGCACCAAAACCAGTGTTGTAGACAAACGATGCTTGATCTCATGAAAACTCTTGTCAGCTTTATCGGTCCACCGGAACGGTCCTTTTTTTATGCAATCTGTTATAGGCGCGACTATAGTGCTAAAATCTAGCACAAATGGACGATAGAAAGTCGTCAACCCGTGAAAACTCCCCACCTCATGAATATTTGTCGGGATCGGCCATTCCCTAATAGCTCGCACATTTTCATCGTCCACACGAATGCCTGTGGATGTTACAACAAATCCTAGAAACAACATGCTATCAGTTAAAAAACTACACTTCTTCAAGTTGAGGTACAACTTGTTAATTTGTAGGACCTGCAGCACTTGCCTGAGATGTTTCCTGTGCTCCGCCTCATCCTGGCTATATATCAATATGTCATCAAAATATACTACCACAAATCGGCCAGTGAACGGTTTTAGAACTTGATTCATCAAACGCATAAAAGTATTTGGTGCGTTCGATAGGCCAAAGGGCATGACCAGCCACTCATACAACCCTTCCCTGGTCTTGAATGTCGTTTTTCACTCATCACCCGGTCGAATACGAATCTGATGGTACCCGTTCCTTAGATCTAGTTTAGAGAACACCTTGGCCTCTTCTAACATATCGAGCATGTCGTCCAACCGTGGTATTGGGAATCGATATTTGATGGTAATTTTGTTGATTGCCCGACTGTCGACACACATGCGCTAACTTCCATCTTTGTTTGGCATTAATAATGCTAGTACGGCACATGAGCTCATGTTCTCTCTCAAGAGACCCTTACGGATCAATTCCTCCACTTGCCCCTGAAGTATCTCGCACTCCTTCGGACTCATCCGATAATGAGGACGGTTGGGCAGGCTAGCCCCAGGGACGAGGTTTATGTGATGTTGGATGTCCCTTATGGGGGGCAATCCATCAGGTAAATCCTCAGGCCAGACTTCTTTGAATTTGTTTAGCAACAGTCTTAAACTTAGAGGGATGTTTGAGGGTTCCTCTTCCTCGCCCTTCACCACCACAGCGTATACCTCGCCGGTTTCCTTGGATTCCTCCATAAAATCCCGAATGGTCAAGAGGGAACTCCCCTCCACTTTAGAGACTTCAGAGTGGTTCTCTGATGCCATAGGGGCAAGGATTATTTTTCGACTATCTTTGATGAATACGTAAACATTATCTAGTCCCCTATGGATCGCATCACGGTCCGACTGTCAGGGTCGACCGAGTAACATATAACAAGCTTCCATATCGACCACATCACAAAGTATTTGATCCTTATAATTTTTGCTAATTGAAAACGAGATAGTGCATTGTTCAGTTACCTTGGTCTCATTCACCTTTTTTATCCATCCGATAGAGTACGGGGAAGGATGTTTCATCGTTGGTAGCCACAACTTGTCCACCATCACTCTCGAGACGATATTCTCCCCACTACTACTGTCTATGATCACATCACAGACCTTTCCGTTGACGGTGCACCGAGTACGAAATATATTGTGTCATTGTGGATGTAATTCCTTTCGTGGGGCATACAGTAATCGCCTCACAACTAGAAATTCGCCACTATCCTCGCCCGTCATTTCATCGCCACCTGCTATTTCTTCAGTGATTTGTTCATGTTCATCAAAACGATGGTTTTCTTCTACGGCCTCATCTTCAGTGCCCCTTCGTTTATAGTCAAGTGTGCTGTGGGACGTTGAGGACAAGTGTTTGATAAGTGGCCTGGTTGGCCACAGCGGTAACAATGTTCGACCTTGGCCGAGCATAAGGATTTGGAATCTTACTCGGACCCGCTGTTGTGGGTGCTGCACATTGAGGTCTGGATGAGCCGCTCCCCGTATCACGGTTTGCGGTTGTAGGAAGTTGAGGTACTGGGTCTTTTCCTCGTGGCAGCACTGAATCCTGCGTGGGACCCGTCATGGGGGGCCGAGTTGAAGGATATGGACGAGCAGGAGCTCTTGCAAGTTGTGTTTCTGCCCTACCCGCCAATTGAACTGCTTCATCCACAGTCCCGACTGGGTACATCTGAACTCGATCCTGAATTGTCGGTCGCAACCCACCTATAAATCGTGCCACCTTCTATGACTCAGATTCTGACAGATCGTTTCGTGTAGCTAGCCATTAGAATTCTTCAGTGTAATCTGTGACTGTTCGATTGCCTTGTCTGCAATTTTGATATTGTTAGAATAATATCTGCTCATAATCACTGAGAAGAAATCGAGATCAAAGAAGACGTCTCATCCGTGGCCATGATGAGATGGGCGCCTTGTTCTGGCGGGCTCGTGAGAGTTGTAATTGTTCCCACCATGCAGAAGCACCAGATTTTAATTTAAACGCTACCAATTTTACCTTTTTATGATCTGGCACGTCCATGTAATCAAAATATCTCTCTACTTCGACTAGCCAATCGAGAAAATCTTCTATACGTAATAAACCGTTAAAACTAGGAAGTTCAGCATTACCTCGATAGTCTCTTTCAGCACGATCCAGATGATCACCTCCATGGATTGGTCGTCGAGCAAAACCCTCATTAAGGTCCTCGTCGCTAGAACTTAAATCATCTGGTGTAGCCCTACGGTTTGCCACTGGTAGTACTCTACGAAAATCGGGGTTGCGTCGTACAGCAACCATGGGTGGTGGAGCCACCATGGGTGGGGGAGCAACCAAAGGTGGTGGAGCACCGCCTAGGGCTTGGGGCGAGAGTAGCGCATCCGCAAGACGGTCGAGAGTTGCCTGCAGCCCTTGCATGGTCAACTGACTCTCCCGGTGGAAAGCTTCCATTCTTTCTGAAAGATAACGAATCCCTGGATCACCGTCCACAGGATTTTGATTCATACCTTCATTGTTTGTCATCGGCCCAAGGGGAATCCTCGCTTTGATACCAATTGACGCAGGGATGAATGTGATGAGGATAACTACTCTGAATCCACGGAGCTTCTCTGGACTCCTCATAGAGACTTCTCGAATCCAGGAGGAAAGAAAGCAGAAAATGGAAATAAATTCTAAGAAATTCGAAATTGATTGATTGATGAATAAAAATGAGTTCACAACCCTTTAAATAGGGGTACCAAGCAATGGGAAAGAAATCAGAATCAAACTACAACTCAAACTCCTAGAATCCACGACTTACTATAAATAGTAAACTTACTATTTATAGACGGTCGTGATGTCTACTAGTGCGCAAGGTTTTCGGCCAAAAATAGTAAGTGTCCTATTTGGCTTCACCAAACCGTTCTCCTAATTATTCTAAGCTCTTTTCACGTTGGGCGCAACTCCTAAAGCCCGACGGATGAAGAGTTATAATCAAACTAAAATTTACTATTTATAGTAAAAACAAAATTAAAACAAGGAAACGACCGTCGATCCGGGGGTTTTTCGCAATTCCGGGCTGCGCAACCCAGCATAGCGGGGTTGGTTGGCTTCAGTAGCTCGTTCTACCCCAAAATCATATATTTTACGTCAGATAACTCATTCCGGATTGCAAGATACGCCCGATTTAAGGTTCGAAGGTCTGGATCACTTCTGTCGTCGACCAGGCCTTTTCTGATCCATCTTGGCCATGTAACTGTCCGCAACCCGCTCTACATCATTAGAGAACTGATCACCGACCTAGACTGTCTACCATGTGGGCCCATCCCCAATTGCATAAGGCCCCAATGATCCAATCATGTATTGTAGCATTCAAATCTGGGCTGTTAGCAGTCCCTGTATGCCCATGATCAGAAAATTCTAACCGTCTCCATGGTGGCCAGTAAATGGACAGTTGAAAAAAGAACATAACCAGCAGCCACATTCATCATCATCATACCATCATCATTATCTTCGTTTTGTCATCATCATGTGAGCCTTCCCAACTAATCGGGATCAGCTAACTGATACATTTAACAAGTAAAAAATAAATCCACCTGACAGATGGTTAGGATCATCCAGCCCATGGAGATTTTTGGTATTCTTAGTAACAGTGGGGCACTCCAGCCTCCAGGTGTACAGTCTTGCCACCAAATGATCAGTCTCGCATCTTTGATAATAAAAAAAGAAGGAAAAAAAAAAAATACTGATCCACTTCTAGATACATTGTAATCAACACAGTGTCGGTGTGGCTAGAGGACCTTGATAACATGAGCTGAAAACTCATCGGTGAGCAGACCTGTATCTGGGGATATGTACGGGATGCAATGGGCCAGTCCAGGGTTCGCCCTAGCTGGCCCTAATCAGGCAGGAAATGCCTTGGCCCTGCAGGCCAGCCGGGCAAGGCAGGGCCAGGCCCTTAGGAAAAAAGAGTTAAATGATCAGAATGTTTTAAATAGTCCAATCTTTTGTCTTTTTTTTTTTTTCTCTTTTTTTACTGTGTCATGTCCTCCGCCCATGAGGAATCCCATCTTATGAACGGTTCAGATCATCAAAACATGACCCAGATCCAATGAGTGCCTTTCAACTACACACGTCCATTGAATGGAAACCACTAACAAGTGTATTGAAAGTTGAAACCCAATGGATCATTCGTCACTTTTCAAGCCCGGCCTCAACACCAGACCTAGATTTCAAGCCCAGGAGAAGTCTGGCTATCACGCGCCCACTGGCCATTAGCCCATTCCCACACAGCCAGGGGCTTTTCCGTAATTTCACCTACACCTGAATCTATCTGTATCACAAGAATATAATAATAACAGTCGTCATATTCTCAAAAATAATAATAATAACCTATACCAACGCACGTTAGATCTCCCCTCCCATTTCTACTAGGCGATCTAATCAATCTCCACCAAAATGAAGTAGCGTGGAAATCGTCGAAATCTCAGCTACTCTATTTTTCATGACATTACTAAAATGACCCGAAACCAATTTCCACAACGAGGATTCAAAAATCTACCGCTATTTTTTGTTTTATAAAAATTCATTTCGACAGGGCTTAAAATATAATAGAAAATGGATGGATATATTTCGTACCTCTCTCAGAACAAAAATCGGATCCGAGCTTTTGTGCGGATTTTTGGTAGAGAAATTGCTTTTATTTCAGTTGCCGATCCAAAGAGAATTCGAACAGTCTGGAAGACGCGACTAAATAAAAATGCGGGAAATTTCGTGGGTTCCAAACACTCCGTCGAATATCGTCCACACCCTCTGTCTGTCCGAAATCAACGGACGGGCTTTTCTAAGAGTTCGACAAATCGGACGGATAGAAAGGATACGCGTAGGACGCGTTGCGAGTGTAAGTGACTTCCTGAAGGGAGGAGCTGTAGTGACGTGGCCAGTCTGAAGACAGACAAGTGTATGGTTGTGTTGGCGAATCTTACGTGGCAAGTCCCTATTTGGTTTTGGAGATTTCTAATTGGCGACTTGTGGATGATGTCCAAGCGACGTGGGTGGTTGTTACTGGATCTCTTGTATTTCGCATCTTGCGGGGCCATAGTGCTTGGGGTTGCTGAGGACCCCACGTAGCTCCGTTCGTAACCTTTGGAAGCGGAGTAGGTGAGACCCCGTTCCACCCAGGTGGGTGGGACCCCTGACTCCGGGGCTCAAAGTGATGTATTTGTCTTAAATCCAAACCATCCAACCATTTTGAAAGCTCATTTTAGTGCATAATACCAAAAATGAAGCTGACTCAAATTTTAACTGGACCACCCCACAGGAAACATTCTTGATTGAATCCCCACCATTAAAAAATTCATGAATTCCATAAGAAAGTTTATTTTCCATCCAACCTGTTGATAAGGTCACAAAAATCTAGATGAAGAGACCATGCAAATATCATCTTGATCCAAAGCTTTTGTGGCCCACAAGAAGTGTTTGATGCCCAATCACCACTATTTCCTGTACTATGGCCCATCTGGATTTAGAATCATTTTCTGCATCATGCCCTAAAATGAGCTTTGAATACGGATGGATGACATGCATGTAGTCACATACATCACAGAAGGGCCAAGGGTCTCACCTAATCCGCTCCCGTGACCTTTGCTAATCGGTATACTTGACTAAAATGAGAACGTGGATTCACGGTATCCTTGTGAAATCTTCTAAATGTCCTTCCGTTTCGCAAGCTCATTGATGTCAGCCCACACATGAAGAAGATAGAAAGTTAAGTAGGCCATACCACATGAAACAGTGAGGACAGGACGCTCGCCATGGAAACCTATTGGGCCACGGAAGTTTTAGATCAGGTTGATACTTCCTTTCTATTTTTTTTCTTTTTCTTTTCTTTTTTTTTTTCTTTCTTTTTTTAGCCCTTTATTCCGATGGGAATTACTTTATGAACGGCTTACATGGAATATAAACATCAAGGAGGACCCCGAGATGGTTTTCATCCTCAATGTTTCATGTAGTGTAGCTCACTTGAGTTTTGTGCCGGATTCATTTTTAGGTTACATCCTAACATGAGTCGGAGAAACCAATCGGAGTGGATGTCTCATACATACAGATGCTGACGAGCTAATTCATGTAAGAAAGGCTTGAGGTGATCTAAATCATTGATTTGGTTGTAGTTATGCATGGGAGATGCTCCAAAGGTCTTGCAAATTGGATGATCCTCAACCTTTAATCAGGGGCCTAGGTATAGACGATTAAGAAAAAGAATGTACAGAAGGTCCAGAAAAATGGAGAGATATTCGATGGCTAGGATGTTATGATCTGGAATAGTTTAGTGGTATATATGTACTATTCATTATGGCCTATCAGATCAATGGTGCCGGTCAACCTAATTTCACTCAACAAGCATCCAAGAGAGTGGGTTGCTGAATGGGACCACAAGCAACTCTATCCTCGCATAATTGGAACCTTCCATCAGGCGGACAAATGAGCCATCAACCATCGATTACACTGACCAGATGCTCCTAACCATCTTTTGACGACATTGAGATGGATGGTAGAATATGGAAATAAGTAGAGGTGGGCATCGAGCCGAGTCGAGTTGAGGTGGGCCAAGCTTGGCTTGGCTTGTCCATGATGTACTCGAGTTCGAGCTCGAGCTTGAGCTCGGCCTTGAGCTCAACATTGAAGCTTGGCTTGTTTACCAAAGCTATCGAGTCGAGTTCGAGTCGAGTCGAGCTCGAGCTTGTTGGGTGAGAGAGTAATGGATTCTGTTCTTGATCCTCCTCTATTGATGAAAAATTCAAAAATCTTAAGAAAATCAAAGCAAAATTCGATAAAAAAACCAAACAAATCTAAAAAAACCAAACAAATCTATAAAAACCAAACAATATAAAAACCGATCTATTCTTGATCTTCTTCCACCAATAGAAATTCAAGTACTAGCAAAGAAACAGAGCAGAACACAAATCAGAAATCCAAGTAAAGAGCTCTAGCCAATCAATTCATTGGATTTCCTTGAAGCTCTAACAAATCTAAGAAGAACTCATCTCAAATTTCTTGGGTTTCTCACCTAAGAAGTGGATCTCAAGAGATTGAAATCATATTATTGTAAAGCTGAAATGAAAACTGGTGGTGGTGGTCCAGGCAGGCGTGCGGCTGGCAGTAGACAAAGAAAGAGAAGAAAGTGAAAGGGAAGGGTGTGCGTGTGGTCAGGTAAAGACTTTAGGGTTTGTTTTTAATTTTTTAATTTTTAAGTTTAAACTTAAAACTTATATTAATATATATATATATATATATATATATATAAAATATTTAATATATTTATTAATCGAGCCGAGTCGAGTCAGGTTGAAATGTCCCCTGGTCGAACTTGGCTTGAACTCAACTCGAGCTTCAAATAATTAGCTCGGCTAGGCTCAAATCGGCCATTCAAGCCGAGTCAATCCGAGCTGACTCGAGCCGAGTCGAGCGAGCTTTTCGAGCTAGCTTGACTCGTGAACAGCCCTAGAAATAAGCATCCGATTCTCTTTCAATGAGTCAACGTACCGATTATCAGATCATGCGGCCAAAATGAATTTTTAGCACCGTTAACGTTACTCATCCATGCTGGGGCATACTGGGTGAATGGTTCCCACCATCCAACGGGCAGGGATTGGGTACTACCCCCACCAGGACCTAGCTAGAGCTTGACAATCCTGTCAGGGGCTCTGTGGGGTCCACCTTGATGCATATGTTTTATCCACACCGTCCATTCATTTTGAAAAATCATTTTAGGTGATTAGATTAAAAATGAAGTAGATCTAATGCTCAAGTGGACCATACCACATGAAACAGTGGGGATTGAATGCCAACCGTTGGAAACCTCTTGGGGGCCACAGAATTTTTGGATCAAGATGATATTTATATATCTCTTCATCCCGGTATATGTGACCTTATGAACAAGTCGGATGCCAAGTAAACATTATGGTGTGCCCTAGGAAGGTTTCAATAGTGGGGATCACTATACCACTGCTTCCTATGGTGTGGTTCACTCTAGCTTTCTATCTGCCTTCTTTTTGGGCCCGTGCCTTAAAATGATCTTTCAAAATAGATAAACAGCTTAGATGAAACATATATATTATGGTGGGCCCCACAGCCCCTGACAGGACTATCTGTATGTAGCTAGGTCCTGGTGTGGGTGGTACCCAATCCACGCACCTATCTAACCATGAGTGCACCCATCTAGGGCTGGCAATGGGCCAGGTTTCTTGCCGGGTCAAGGCCAACTCAAGTCTGGAAATTTGCTAAATTGTCCAAGAATTCCAACCGGAACGTCACTGCATACTCATTTCCACCCAGTACGCAGGCCTAAGCCCAACCCCAACCTGACCCATTTAATTATAATAAGGTCAAGCTCAACCAACCCACCCGGTCACCCCATACTTGATTTTAGTATAGGGATATGAGGTAAAAGGTATGCTAACCTGTGTCGTAAAAAGAGAAGAAAATTAAAAATAAAAATTGTTGGAGCAAAATCAGAACTTAAAAATCAAAGAAAAAAACAGGGGGGGGGGGGCGGGGATTGTTTGGATATATGTTTATATTCTTTTAATATACAGATTTCTTCTTTACTAAAAAAAAAAAAGAAATGTTAAATATAAAATTTTCTTTTAAAAAAATTGTCTATTTCTTTTATTCTTCTACGATAATAATTATAGAAGGGCAGCTTTCCTGTTATGGACAATACAGTCATAAAGAGAGCACCTGGAAAAGTCCTACAGAAAACTAGTATGCAGGAGGGGAGGGAAAGCCATTTCCAATTTTGAAAAATGCATGCTTGTTTCACATGTGTATATAACTCCACCTTGTTAAAATGGTGGAAGAGTCATAAGAACTTGAACCAAAATAGTAATATATACAAACATACGTCATGACCATGTATCTACTACTGTCTATTGATTTGTTTTAAGTTCCAAGCCAAGTTAGACTGGATCAACAGGCCCAGCCCATTAATAATAATGTTGACAGATCGAGTTAGGTAGGGTTCAACCCAAGCCAGACCTATCTACCTTAGCTGACAGCATTTTCTAACCCTTCAAATCAGTCTTTTCAATCATGGTCTAGACAATGACTACTCTGGTCCAACTAGTTAGATATTTACCTAGAAATTTTTAAAAATAAAAGGAATTAACAATTAATCTATGGCCAGCACATCGGACTATTTTAAGTCTTCGATCCTTTTTATCTTCTTTTGCCTTGAATGGCCAATGTCACCACCTTTTTAGCTTGATTAGATCCGAGGTCGAGCTAGGGATTTGTGTTGTGTAATGTCTTTAGTTTGTACTTGGAATTAGGGGTTTGATCGACCAGATCGACCACTCTAGTTGATCAATTGATTGAACCTCGAATTATACAAATTGGCTTCTGGATAGTTTTGGATAGTTTTGATTGATTGAACTATTAGGTTGATTAATCGGTAAAATTCAGAAAAATCCAATTAACTTTTTGAACACCTTTGTGCATGTTTGATTGATTGAACATGCCAGCTCAATTGATCGATGTCGATTGATCGACGCATGTATGAACGGCACGCACAGTTCTGCATATGTGTGCAATTTATTTCCTATTTCGATTGTAACACTATATGTATCAGGTGTAATTAGAATTAGAGTTTTCTAAGACATCAGTAAGGGTTATAGAAGGAAAAAAACAAAAGAAGCTAGGGTTTTAAATAAATTCAAATGGATTCACATAATTATAAGTACATCTATCTCTTATATTTTCATTTTCACGATGAATCGTTATCGCTTTGTGCCATAATTTTTCCTCATAACAGTTTTCTATGTAAAAATCATGTATACCTTTTTCTTTTTTTTCTTTTTTTGTTAGCTTATTAGTACACCCCAATGTCAGTTCACACATCACTGTTAGCCACCCCAATAGGGAATCGATGCCAAGACCTCAGTGTTGAAACGAGGTATCTTTCACTCAGTCTACCACTTAAGTTATGGATCTGAGTGTAAAAATCATGTATACTTGTGCATACTTTATTTGTGTGCTTTTTCGTAGTGTAATTCGTATCGAAGTTTACTTCCGTGTTCCCCAACACTATAGCTATGAGGAGTAGGGCTTGTCCTTAACTCAGCCCATTGCCAAATCCTAGTAGGGTTGGCATTCAGAAAGAGCCCATGACTCCTCTCAAATTGATTCATAATTATATCTGCAGAAAGGCACCTAGATGCACTTCTCGCACCTCATCATCAGTTTCCGAGCGGTCTTTTTTTCTTGAATCTAAACCTAATAGGGGAGGATTTCCAGCAAAGCCACGGGCAACCAGCTGTAGTGATTGTGGGGCTTCCCGTTCTATGTACAATGAGCACATTGTGGTTGGGTGGCCTGAATTTTCACCTTCTATGTATCAAGTCCCTTGCCTTTGGCTCCAGACACCTTTGATCTCACCCCGGACACATGAATGGGTGGTAAGATAGTTATAGAGCGCCTTGAAATAACCTATCTGCCTTCCTCCCTGTCACACCATATAGTCAATATTTTAAGATTTGGATGACTTGGCCACGACTCGTCAAAATCCACTCCGACTTGGTTGGATGAGATCAGGCTCAACTCATGAGTCGCTTGAAAATACAGAGTTACTCGGTTGAGCCAGACAAGTCAAATACGGTTTGAATGAGTCAGCCTGAGCCACCAAGTCTTAAAACCTTGTTTAGCATTGATTTTATGTGATGTGGAGTTGGTTAGCTTGCATATGCAATGATGCTTAAAAACTGACACAAAACGTAGATTAAGGTCCAAATTCCAACAGAAATATCAGATGGCTAATATTTTCTTCTTGGTGCACCTTCTTAGGTTTTGCTCCATTTGGGTTGGCCTGCCTGGCCTGGCTTTGGGCTGGGCTTAGACGTACTCACTTGGCATGCGAGCTAAGCTTATGTTCCGATCAAATTTATGGTAGGGCTTGGTCTCAGGTCATCTTTGCCCCACTCGACCTGGCCCAACTTCATGTGTAACATATGTTGTATCCTGCAAGTATCCTTTTTGGACATTGGTTAGGCAACACGTGTATTGCATGTATACCATTGACTTTTATTTCTTTTGTGCATATGTGCCCACCTAATCAGCGGAGGAAATTTGAAATTTTCACAAATAGAGATTTTTATAAATGCCTAACCAATTTTTCAGGTTCAGGTCGAGCCAGGCCTTGGGTCTTATAGTGTCTGACTGCCCAGCCCAAGTCTGGCCCATTCCAACCCTACCCTCATCCAGAGTGGGTCAGCTACTCGGACAGTCTAACCATGCCATGTCTACGGTTCAAGCATCTCAACCATTTTATAAGACGTGGAAAACTAACAAGTCTATCCGATTTCCTTGCAATGCCTTTTGGAAGATGTCAGCAGAGGAAGAAGCCTGGGCCAGGGTGTCGTAGGATGGCATTCTCAGTGCCAGATCGGAGATGCGGTACGATTGTTTGAGCAGTGGTGAGTCTGATGTCATGCTAAATGGATAATTTCTCTTTATATTTCATCGAAATGGAGAAGCACTTTACAGAGATAGTACAAGCCTAGAAATAGAACAAACCTAATTTAGAAAATTAATATAAAATCTAATGAGGACTAATTACAAATCAAGAATCTATTTACATATTTTTATATCTTATAGAAGATTTGAAGAGCCAAGTAAGCAACATAAACAAACAAAGTACCGGATTTGTATGAGTCCAATTGGTTGGATCACAAGGTAGGGTCAACTTGGCAAATAACTTCCAACCTGTTTAGTCCTTGTGACATCCAACCGTTCTAAAAGTTTGGCTCGACCATGGGAATCATATAGTGATAAAATCAGCACTTTTTACACATCAAGTGGGCCACACCATAGATAACAATGTATAGCCATTGACAAATAGCAAAATACAAGTGTGATTCACTTGAGGAGTGGATGTAGTTGATTTATATCCTCATGATAGGACAATCTATTGGATGGGTTCGATGCCTCATCCACATGAAATGTTGGAAGTTCTTAGGACACACTGGAACTTATAGTCCACCCAATTGGTGTTGAGACCTCTACAGTATAGGAATAACTTCTATTTGTACACACACCCACATCCATAGCTCATCTGGCAGACCGAGTGGAGATACCTCGTTTAAACACTTGAAGTCTTGGTATCGATCCCTAGGAGGGTGGCTAATATGGCGTGTGTACTGACATGGGCGTGTACTAACAAGCTAACCCAAAAAATAAGAAACTTCTATTTGTACACTAGCAATCTACTATACTTGCTCACATATACACCTCTATCTAAAAGGACGAAATACAGGAAAAATATCCCCGCCGATTCCAAAAGCATTTTATAATAAGAGACTACACGATAAGTGTTGAATGTGAAAAATAAAAATCCCTTATTAAATTCCATCAATGAAATCTTATATAAATTGGCTCAATTCATTCGTTGAGATGTGGTAGAGATGATCCAGAGAGAGGAGAGTGGGAGGCACTGTTTGGGTGATGAGTAGGGGTTCAAAAGAGGTCCAAAATGGGCAAAAAGCTACTATGTAGGTGTCTGCTTTAAAAAAAGAAAAAGAAGAAGAATTTATTACTAAAGAAGTTCACTGAAGTATCCAAATTAGTGTTAGGATTAGAAATATCTGATCATCCCTTCCATAGATATGGGTATCTTATCTCTATTTTCCTTCTCACATTTTATTCCAGCTTATACACTATTTCACACATTTCGTTTTACCTTTTCAGTGTTTACTTTTTTCTAATTTTCCTTTCTTTACAGCTTGTGTTGAGTTAATTGGCTCCATGAAGCAATTTCAAATATAACCTCATTAAAATTTAGTCAAAATTCTCAAAAAAAAATAAAAAATAATAAAAATCTTATAAACTGCACATAATATGAGTGGAAAGCGGTGGCTAATCTCCTTCTTTTTCTATTATCAAGGCCTTTACTTGCAATTTTCAATTGCATATCAATGTAATAGTCACTTAAATGGAAAAAATCTCACGACTCGATCTTAGAGCAACTTTATGATTTCTATCCAATTGTAAATTCTGAACTCCATTAACTATGGCGGCTCCAAACTTACATAAATTATCACAGTAACCATATGATTTTAGAAGCACGTACTATTAATTTTTAGCCACTTAGATGAAGGGTCAAAATAAGCCGATGCTCTAAAATCAACATGCAAATGTCAAATTAATAAGAGGTGCGGATTGCCAATGAACTTAAGCAGGACCACTAATAGGACAGTTTGGATTGATGTAATATGCCTACATTGGCTACATGGGTTGGGTCCGATCCTGGAGTGGCCCATCAGATCAACTTTCCTGAGCATGAAGGCATATTTGCCACGTGCACCATGCATGACTAAGAACCGTTAAGAATTTCTAATTCGTGAGGAGAGAGGATTAGGTGTTACCCTTACCGTGGGGCCCACTGTGCTAATGTGTTGTATATCCACGCTGTCCATCAAAAATTTATGCAAATCTAAATCTCAGGTGGACCACACCATAGAAAACAGTGGTGATTGAGTGCCTCACAATTAAAAATTCCAAAGGGCCCATCGTTCGTAATGTTTATTTGCAGGTTAGGTTGATCCAAAACTTGTAGCCCACGAATTTTTTATTTTTTATTTTTAATGATTATTCACCACTGTTTCTATTGGTATGGTCCATATGAGATTTGAATTTTCTTATTATCTAAGTGACGTCCTAAAAATGAGATGGAAAAACACATGAATGACATGGATATACAAAAATAAAAAAATAAAAAAACATCGAGGTGGGCTCCACACGGTTAGGGTAATACGGGAGCGGATTGGATACTGAACACTTCAGTAGGCAAAACGCTACTGAAGTGACTTGGTGAAATATAATTGGTTGAATATTAATAGCATGTTCCCTTATAATTAATGCTCCTTTCCTTTCAGACGTCTGTCTCCGTTTGCTCATGCACGCACTCGACCACGTAATGGTAAACTTTATTTTCAAGTCTTTTTTGTTTTTGTGCTCCCTGCTGAAGTGACGTCACCATGTATCCACACCGTCCATCCATTTCTTGATATCATTTTAGGGCATATTCCAAAGGGTGAGAAAGATCCAAATTTCAAGTGCACCCCCCTGTAGAAAACAATGGAGATTGAACGCCTACCATTAAAACTTCTCTGGGTCACAGAAGCTTCCGATCAAGTTAATATTTATGCTATACCGTATTCCATGTCTTTTTCAACTTATAAAAAGGTTGGATCTCAAATAAACATCAGGGTCGGCTCCAAGAAGGTTTCAATGATGGCCGTCTCCTCTCACTGTTTTCTATGGTGGGGTCCACTTAAACTTTGGATCTGCCTGATTCTTTTACTTACTCCCTAAAATGATCTCTCCAAATGGATGGATGGTGTTGATACAACACTTACATCATGGTGGGCCCAAAGAACTTAGTGACGTAACATCCGTTTGGTTCAGAAGCCAACCAGCATCCTTTTCCAATACGTTTCCAACTGCGGCCAAGGCCATCCGCATGAACTTCCTTCCACGGCAAAATAGGTGGGGCACACAATGATATTTGTGAGAAATCCACTCTATCCATCATTTTTTTCATATCATCTGATAATGTAGGCTAAAAAATGAGGCAGATCTAAAACTCATGTGGGCCGTACGGCTTGGAAACAGTAAGTGGGGGAATTCTGTGGTTGAAAATTTCCTGGGTCTACCGTGATGTATATATGTCATCCACATGGTTCATGAGGTCATTCCTATTGGGATGAGCTGAAATTAAAAAAATCATTAACATAATCCAAAGCTTTTGTGGCCACTTGAATATTTCAACGGTGGAAGCTTAATACTCACCTTTTCCTATTGTGTGGCCCACTAGAAGTTTGGATCAATATCATTGCTAGGTCTATATTGTAACATAATCTAGAAAAACTGATGGCCGGGATAGATTTATCAAAAACATTATGGTGTGTGCCACCTAGACATGTTACTACTTTTAATACTCATGTGACCGCATTTTTTGTAATTTGCGGAGGATGTGACTTTTAATTCTTTAAATTAAATAGAGTTGGGGCGCAGGTTGGCTACTGAACGAGACGGTAACTATTCTTGTTGCCGATGTCACGTCACCGCGTTCTTTGGGCCCACCATGATGTATGTGTTGCATCCACACCATCCATCTATTTGGAGAGATCATTTTAGGGAGTGATCAAAAGAATTAGGCAGATCCAAAGTTCAAGTGGACCCCACCACAGAAAATAGTAGGAGGTGACTGCTACCGTTGAAACCTTCCTGGGGCCGACCATGATGTTTATTTGAGATCCAACCTTTTTATAAGCTAGAAAAGACGTGGAGTAAGGTAAAGCATAAACATTAGCTTGAGCAGAAGCTTTTGTGGCCCAAAGAGGTTTTAATGGTAGGCATTCAATTTCTATTGTTTTCTATGGTGGCGTACACTTGAAATTTGGATCTTTCTCACTGTTTGCATCATGGCTTAAAATGATATCAAGAAATGGATGGATGGTGTGGATACAATACATACATCATAGTGGCAGCCATGGAAAGTGGTGATGTCATTTTATTAGGGGACAGAAGAAAAGAAATGAGTTGAAAATAACGTTTATCCCTCATTTGGTCGAGTGCGTGCACCGGCAAACGGAGAGAGCCGTCTAACGGAACTCCAAATAAAAGAGCATTAATTGTGAGGGAACACGCTCATGACATTCAACCAACTGAATTTCACCACGTCACTTTAGTAGCGTCTTGGCTACTGAAGCGTTCAGTATCTAATCCGCTCCCGGGTAATACCCATTGAGGTATTATCGGGTAACAGCTAATCCGCTCCCCTCAAATTATCTTTCTCACCTGATGGAATACATATAAAGTTTATATGGTGGGCCCTACATGGTTTGGGTGTTTTGCACAGCTGCATAAAACAGGAGTTGCAGAAGATTTTCAGTCCGATCTGAACCGTTACTTCACGCCACAAGAAGGTAAATGATATTTCAACCCCTAAAGCTGATCGATTGAACCGCATGTAGAAGATCATCTAGACCAACTTACACCTTTTTAGGGTGGAAATATCAATTTCAGGGTGTGGAAATAACACTCCTCTCTAGGAATAATATATAAATACTGAGAAATGATCTGTGTTGGCAAAGTGTACGGAAATCTTCTCATGTACATGGTTGCACTTGGACTCGTTGACATCTACATCTCTTATCCCGAAGGTCCGCTAGGCCCAGTCCAATCTGTTTGCCTAAAAACTAGAAGAATCGGATGATCAAAACCATTCATTCAGAGACATGTACACTGGATGGATGGGATTACTTGAAGAAGATGGGTCTTTAGGACCATCTGCTTGCTGTCGACTTTTTTACAATTTAGCATAAGAAGAGTGGACTGAACATAATAGACGGTCCAGATTGATGATGCGAATGCTAAGTAATCTAAATTTCAACTATCTGTAATAGAAGGCTTCCATACACTCAGCGCAGTATCATTTCTCTTGAATAATGAGACATCTTAATTCTTAACAGGCACCTTCTGGCCTTATCTTTACTTACGGCGCACATTAGCAACCCCAGGATAGCAAATTCGATTTAGTTCATCCAATGAGCGTGTGCCACGTGTCTATACCATCCGATAGACTAGATTCCTCCAGCTTAGCTCCGGAATCCAAAGTTCATCATTCTTAATTAAATGATGATTAAAATAAAGAAAGGAGGGGATTATTACCAGTAACCCACGCCCATTGAGTCCGGATCATCTGTTACCCCTGTTCGGCGTCCGAAGCTTTATTTTGTTTTTTTTTTTAAAACTGAGTGGTGACGTGGACCAATGAGGATTAGGGTAACAGGAAATCCCTGTTCACCAGCTAACAGAGGATCCCGACTCACGCCGATTTGGGGGGCTTGACGTCATATCCCTTCTTTGATAGGACGTCATTAACTTGAAGCACCACTCCTGTGTTCCAGTTGCTACACTTGACATTGTGTATCAGACACCTTCCACCGTCCGTTGGTGGTGGGCCACCAGTAACCTTATTCAAATCCAAATTTCAATTCCCATAATACTTTTCAAAAATATAAAAGGGAAATGTGCACAGGGATTCAAAACTTTAAAATAGACTATGTATAGAGGCAGTAGGTACACAATATGTACACCTAGATCCATAGCTCAATGGCAGATTGAGTGGAGATACCTCGCTTCAACACTGGAGGTCTTGGCATTGAATCCCTAACAGGGGGGGCTAACATGGAGTGTGTGTACCACACATGGGTGTCCACTAACAAGCTAACCCCAAAAAAAAAAGTATATAATCTATTGAGTTTTTTCAAAATAAGAAAAAAAACAAATTAATTTATAAAAGAAAATTTTGGAATAAGGGCTTTAGGTTGAAATTCACACCCTAATATGCATTAGCATTCAAAACCTCTTCATTTGAATTTGAAATGGAGGAATGTCATTGTTAAAAAGACACCACCATTATTGAAAAGACATCATAAGGTGTGAATACTGTCTTAAATATTACGACATCGTAACGTGCCTTAAGTTTATGTTTAAGTGATTCATTTTTTATTTTCCGCCTCAACCCTAATAGAATCTCCTGTACCAATTCTAGTACATTCCATGAGTTTTATTTAGTTTTCCTCAGCAATATGGTGCAACTAGGGTGTTGGGTTGAGTTGATGGCCCGCCCAACCGCACTTCAAGAGAACCTAACTTGCAACATAACCCACTTGAATTCTAACCCAAGGTAACCAACTTAAACCAGGCACAAAGTTCTCTATGCTTGTCTCAACTTGACCTGAATATATATATGTTATTATTTCCGACCCAACATAACCTAACCCGAGTTTGCTCATCTCAAACCTGACCCTAGTTCAAATCGACCTTAATAAAGTAAACCCTAATTAAACAGGCAGATACTACTCCGAAATTTTCTTTGGCTCTTTTCTGGTAGGTTCCTATGATAGGCGGACCTTGCCTCTTTTTTTTGTTGATAGGTCCATCCAAATTTCTCATGTATATTTTCTCCAATTAATATGAATATAAAGAAGAGCTGATTTTATTATTATTATTATTATTTTAAAAAAAGGTAGATACTGCTCCCCAACCGCAGCTCGTCCATTTAGGTGCTGAGTATATAAGCATCTATATATATACTGTATACCTACACAAATAGTTTTTCAAAAGCATCCAACTTTCAATATTTAATGATAATGGCATTTTGGTATTTGAAGGGGGTGGCTATTTAGAAACCTACTGCTAACATTTTTACTTTCAAAAATGCTCATTGTAGCATAGCATGTAGTCACACATGTATGAAATGGCGGGCATGTGGAGCAACCTGCAGTCCTTTTGGTATGGCCTGTCGGTCAGCTAAGATGCGACATGTTGGGCTAGGTTCAAGCCAATGTCTTATGGGCAGGCCATGATAGGACAGACCCGAGTTGGACAATGTCTGATATTGGTCACATATATATCACACTTGCACATGAATGAAATGCTTAATAGACCAAGCCCGGGCTTAATAATCTTTGCATATTTTGATTTAGTGAGGCTCAGGTGCTCAGGTCTGCTGACCCTGACCGGACCCTGCCAGAGCTATCCACACCAGTTTGGATGAAACATAACCATATAATAACGATGTCAAGGCAGATTGAACTGTTTGATTTCCATTTTGATTCTGGATTCACATTTTTTTTCTTTTTAGCCATCCATTTATGGTCACCACTTGGAATCATCTGACAAAAGTGGCATTGCCACATGCCTACTCGGATGGTCTGAATTGGTGTGCATGTATGATTTTTATTTATTTATTTATTTTATTTTATTTTTTATTTTTTAACGGTGAATGAAAAGAAAGGCCTATCCTTAAGTTAGACCATTCCGTCGAAAAATAAAAATAAAAAAATTTCATGAAAATGTTGAGCAGACAATAAGGCTACTTGTGTGGAAAATTCAAATATATTTCATGTGAAAACAAGTACACACCATCAGGGTTGTGAACATGACAGCCACGGAGATTAGGTTTTACAAGTTAATTTAAATATGCTAAGCTAGTTTTTTTTACTTCTAATTTAGTGCCTGTTGTAGTTTATTTTGATTACTATATTGCAAATATCTGTTAACGTGTTAATTACTTAATTTGCTAATGTGAACGGAAACTTGGTCGTTGACAGTGCTCCAAAACTCTTTATCTTAAATGAACCAGTAGCTTCTGAACACGTTTTCGATTGCCGAGAAACAATGCTGGGCATGCGTTGTTTGTTTCATTTGCTACTATATAATAATTTCTATGGTGTTTGGCCCGTCAAGTAATGCCCTGGTGCTTGTTTGGTTAAAAAATTAGAGGAGAGAGAGAGAGAGAGAGAGAGAGAGAGAGAGAGAGAGAGAGAGAGTTCAAAGCACCTGGACCTTGCCATTGCATTATTTGTAATTATATAAGCATATGAAAATGCAAAAAGATTAAGATACATCATTGATTAAGATTAGCAACATGCAAGGGACTATTCCTTTAGGGGCTTAAATGATTAACAAATAACAACCATTTGATCTTGAAGACATGATTTTCACGTGCTAGGGGACCACCTTGCCAAATTGAAAAACTGAGATTGGTTACATGATGGACCACAGAACTAGTAGGCATCTGAGCTTGCATGTCATGCCCTTCAATCAAGTTCAGAAGCGGTTTTAATATTCTCTTGACAAAATAAATGAAAGCAATTCATACTTCTCCAATGACACTTCGGTAAGTGGTCCAGGTTCCAAGAGAAAAAATTAGATGGTTACTACCATCTTCTCAGTATAAGTTTGAATTATGGGCCATCCGAACGGCCTTAATTACGTTACCATAAAACTATGCCATTTGTATGGCTGAACAGTCATCACCACTTTCAGAATGGTGGTTAAACTATCATCAACCCCTTTGATGGGGTATATATAGACAATATCAATGGGAAAATGATATGGTAGATCCAGGACAACCGAATATAGTAGAGTTATTTCTCGACGGTACGGGTGTAGAGAGATGCATGCATGCAGGGAAAAAGGTACTATGAGGTCATCATGTGAAGCTTCCCATGAGGTTGAGCTCTATGGCCCCCACCTTGAACTGCAGCGGAAATCCATCTCATTAATCACATGCACCCTTCCATGATGAGCCATGGGCCTCAAAATCAGGCCAATTCAGGACTTAGGTGAGCCACACCATAGATAACGGTTGAAAATAGATGATCGCCCATTGAAACTTTCCTATCATATATAGGGTCAAGTGAGACATAGATTACAAATCCATCTGATCCATTATGTGTGTCCCACTTGGATGAGAGGTCACACTAAATTTTAGGCCATTTCAAAACTTAGGTGGGCCCCACCAAGTGCTTTAAGATATTTTAAGCATGATTTCTTATGATTTCAGATGCTGTGGCCCACTTGAGTTCTGGATGCGACTGATTTTTGGCAAATCTCATTACCTAAAAGGATCCATCAAATGCATGGCCTAGATTTCCGTCACACATCACGGTGGCTACAGAACTGGACCTCATTGTACTTTTTCCCTATGTATGAATGGGGTGGGTCCGTTCAGTTGGTTCTCTCCATGGGTATAAAATAATTCAAAACAACAATAATCCCAGTAATGCAATCCAACCAATCAGTGTCCTTCAAATCAACGGCAGAGAACAAAAACTGTCAACGAATGAAATGACTATTACACCACAAGGACACATGGTTGCGCATGCACATAAATATATATATACACATAACCCTTTTTAACTCTTTGCAATTTATTCATGAATTGATTTGTTATTTCATGTTTCTCTTTTGGATCACCAACTTAAATTCAAGATAAAAATTTACTAACTTAATCCAAACCATTCAAATCTTGCGGCCCAATATAGTGGGGCACAGCCCTAAATTAATAAGACTGATTGGATAACAGTGGCCCCAAATAAATGTACATCTAATCATTGAATTGGGATCGTTGATTTCTTTCATAGTAACTGTCCAGTTGATCTGCCCCCAAGTGGTAGGTAGGATCCTCTATGGGTTGCGGCAGATTTTGATTGGGCCCCATGTTTTGCGCGTTTTTGGATGAGCTGCATGTAAACGGGGGTAAGTAATCATTCACTCGGACGCGGATTAGATACTGACAGGTTGAGTAGCGAGAGTGGCTACTGAAGTGACGTCACCAAGTTCTGTGGACCGCACCATTATGTATGTGTTCTATCCACAACGTCCATCCATTTGGAGATATTATTTTAAGGTATGAATCATAGAATGAGGCAGATCCAAATATTTAATGGGCCACACCACAGAAAACAGTGGGAAGATTGATTCCCACCGTTAAAACCTTCCTAAGGCCCACCAGTATGTTTTTTCGAAATCCAACCTGTTCAAAAGTTATAAAAGACACTAAAAAAGGTAAAACACAAATATCAGCTTGATCGAAAACTTTCGTGGCCTTTAGAAGTTTTTAACGGTGGCATCACTCTCCCCACCATTTTGTTGGTGGGGTCACTGGAGCTTTGTATGTGACTCATTCTTTGGTTATTACACTAAAATTATCTCTATAGACGTATGGACGGCGTGGATACAAAAAATACATTATGGTGGGGTCCACAGAACCTGGTGACGTCACTTCAGTAGCAGTCTCGCTACTCAACCTGTCAGTAGCCAATCCGCGCCCCATTTCACTCACCTCGTTTTTCTTCTTCGGATGATCGTAGACCACGTCTTGGTGCCTTGACTAAAATGCCCATTTATTGCTGAAGGGGAAATTGTGGGGCCATGGGTATTTTCGTCACTGGAAGATCATCCAGGACACTCTTCAGGTGGGGTCCACCGTGTATGTGAATCCATTAATCTCATCGCCCGATCACTACATTTTGAGCAAAATGACCACCGGTCCACATCCAAGGTACAGGTGTGGCCACCTGATGATTAGACTTGCCTGATTTTGAGCTAGGGCACAAAGAAGGTGGGCCATCCAATCAACGGATCTTCTGGAGAGTAACCACTCGACTGGGTTGCCCCTTAATTAGAACAAGATGGCGATACTACCCTTTGACTAAGGATCGAAAATCCAATCGTATCCGTACAGTGCGGACCACAACATCTTAGTCTCTGGTCAATGGTCAAATAAGAAGAAGATGCGACCATTTGGAACGAGAAAAAAAAATAATAATAATAATGCTTTCTAGAATTCCAGGTACATCACGAGATTTTGATCCGATGCTTAGGCCATTTCCCGATATTTTGACTGGTGGCATTTGATTCGTCTTGAGATTGAAAATTATGTTTGCTTGGAGGGAGAGGATTAGGTGCGGCACCAGCTGGCCTCACCCAAGACGGTGTTGCCCATTGCGCCGGGCGCACCTTAATCTATTTATTCTATACCCACGCGGTCCATCCATTTTCGCCGGATCAATTTAGGACACGATCATACAAATGAAGCAGATCCAATTCTCATGTAGACTATACCATAAGAAGAAAATGCTGATTGACCATTAATGGGTCATATAATTTTTGGATTAAGCTAATATTTGTTTTTTCTCTTCATCTAGATCTATATGGACCATACCATAAGAAAAAGGGTGATTCACTATTAATGAGCTATGTAAGTTTTAGGTCAAGTTAATATTTATTTATTTTTTCTTTGTTCAAACCTTTATCAATTTTGGATTAAAAGAATTTTTTTAAAAAAATTGAAAAATCTATAAAAACTAGTTTTTTCTTTGTTAACTAACTTATGTCAATTGGGTTTAATTTTATTATACATCGGGTAATTTTTAAGAAAACAAAGTTTTTAATAGTAGGGCATTCATTCACCATTGTTTCTTATCGTATGGTCTGCCAAAGATTTGGATCTTCATTTTTTGGGTTCATGCCCTAAAATGGCTTGAAAAAATGGATAGACGGTGTGGATATATAATACAAACATCAAGGTGGGCCCCATGGTAAGGGCCGCACCATCTTGGGTAAGGCCAGGCCACAGCTAAACCAGTCCATTGCTCAAATCCCGATGCACTGGAATTGAATAGGTCAGAAGACTAAGAACTCTAGCAGTTTGAATTTTTTTAATGGACGGAGGATGCCAAAAAACGGCAAATTGAATGTTTTGAACCGTTTAATCATATAAAGGTTGTAGTGACCATTCATGTCCAAAGCAAAACACACAAATTATAGAACCATAAAACTAATGCAATAAATAGCTTTTATTTGTTGAATTTCCACATTAAAAAGTGAGACTCGCCATTTTAGTGATTTAGATCATCTTAAGATGATCCAAATTCACAATCTTAACCATGGAATTGTAACGAGATCGGGATGAGATGGAACATGGATTCCTGCAACCCGTGGAAGTTCCTGCAATCGGAAGGTGGGATTCAATATGATGTTTACTGAGAAATTCACCCCATCTAATCTTCCTGTCAACTTCTGGTAGGACATGAGCTAAAAAAATATGACTGATCAAAAACTTAAGTGGGCTTTCTGTAAGGAAAAAGTGGAGAGGCCAGGAATGCCGACTGTTAAACTTTCTAGAGTCCACTGTGATGTTTATATGATATCCAAACGGTAAAAAAATTACTAAAATACCAGCCTCTGTTGTACCCTATTTTTTAAAACCATTTTTGGAACATCCAGTAAGGAGCAAACATATGTCATTGCAGGAAAAGATATATCATGCGGAAGGTCTTTGATGGGGTGCGCCCAAGATGCTAGGAGTGCAGTGGAGGGATTCTTAGAATGGCCGACATGGCTCGACCGAGAAGCCAATGAAGAATACGGCCCAGAATCCAGCTGCAAGATGAGGCCGAGAGACTTAAAGAGTAGCTGAGAGGCAAGACGCAGCCGAGTTCAAGAGAAGAGGAATGGCCAAAAAGAAAATGTACCAAGGAAAATATTCGTAAAAGTGACATGATTACTCCTTGATTGCCATAACCATCTAATAAAGAAGAGACTTTTGGAGAATAGCTATAGAAGAAATCTCTTAATCTATCTTAAGAATAGTGATAATTTCTTAGTCAAAATGAATGAACGCGGTAGATTTCTCACAAACATAACGATGAGTAGCCACCTTTGCCCACAAATGTCGCAGATAATCCGGTCCCTATAGATGGGCCATGAGAATGATCTCTCCATAGATGGGAATATTCAAGAGGAAGACCAAACATAGATTGCCACGAGAAGATCACTCCATGAAAACTAATCCTAACATCCATTAGTTGGCAAGTCAAACAATGAATTCGTGTGCCTCATAGTCAGGTATCACGCCTATGGCCAATCCACAGTGGGGACTACCTCTTGAATGGTTGTTACATGGCCTTAACCCTAGGAGCAGAACTCCAATTTGTGCTCCTGCTTTTATGTTACAAGTCTCTTAAGAGAGGATGAGAATCCTACTTGGACACTTGCGACTAGAAATATGGTACATGGGCATGATCCAGGCCATCCATCAGCAGGCCCTACCGTGAAAGAGTTTTGGATCAAAATTCTATGTGGTCCACTTGCATTTGGATCGCAGTTGTACATGGAAGAAAATAGACCTCCGGTCACTTTTTTTTGGCTATCTAGTTTTTCCATGCATTGTCCACTCATTGAGCAGACCAGCTGTGTTTTTCATGAGAACCGATGACGGACGGATGGAAGTAGGCTGACTTGTATTCTACCACATCTTTCCTGTCAAACCAGCCAATTTCATAGATCATCCGTACCATTGGAAGGCTAGGCCCCATGATGAAGATAAACTTGTACAAAAAATCAGGCCATTGCACTCATCAAATGGGCTACGCTGATGGGTTCAGTAACTAACCTGGTGGGTCAATATATAGAAGTGGACCACCTTAACTATAGGGGGCGTTTGGTGCATGAGTTTAAATGGGATTTGGTGGGAGTGGGTTTTAAGATCCCATTACATAAGGTATGGGTTGTGAAATCCTTTCTTGGAATCAATGCCGGGTAAGGGTTTCGGCAATCCTACTTTGGGTTTCGTATAGCTAGTGGTTGGTGCTAGGTGGATCCCACCATGATGTATGTATTTTATCCATGCCATCCATCCATTTTGAAATATAATTTTAGGGCTTGATCCCAAAAATGAGGTAGATATAAATCCTGAGTGGACCACACCATGGGAAAATAGTAGTGATTGAATTACACCATTAAAAACTTCCTAGGGCCAACTGTGCGGTCCACTTGAGATTTGGATCAAACTCCATTTTGGGCTTATACCATAAAATGACATGGAAGAATGGGTGGACGGCATGGATGAAACACATACATCATGGTGGGGTCCACGGGGCACCGACCGGTAGTGACAAGATGAGTAGCCAATCTGTTTCCCAAATATGAAGTGGGATGGCCTCCAAGCCATGTGATTATACGACAATCCCTGACACAGTGTAATCATTACATTTTGGTAACTTTATCCCACTTAAACCCATATAATCATATGCTCCAAACACCCCCATAGTTCATCCAAACTGACCATTGTATACGCAACTTTTTACACGGTTTCTTTTTTGAAGAGTCCAAAACTTATCTTCCCAACTTAGACGTTGGACGTATGGACAGAGCATTTGAGGACAAAAATACCCCTACTATATGGGCAACTTTTCACTAGACCAAAATACCCCTACCTTCCTTTCGGAAGTGGATCGGTTGGTGTGCGAAGACGAGCACTGACGCTCCTTGAACTCCGAGTTGTACGAACGGTTCAAAAAGATCAAAGTTAAATGAGCCTCACAGTTATGTATTTATTATATCCACAACGTTCATCCATATTTCAAGATCATTTCAGAGCATTATAAAAAAAAAAAAAAATCATATCCAGAGATCAACTGACCACACCACCACAAATAGCAGCAGGGAAATTGATTTTCACTATTAAAAATTTCGTAGGGCCCACCATAATGTTTATTTTCCATCCAATCTATTCATAAGGTCTTAAAGACCTGGATGAAGAGGAAAAACAAATTTCATATTGATCCAAAACTTCTCTGACCCCTAAAAGGGTTTCAATGGTAGACATTAAATTCCCCATTGCTTTTTACAGTGTGGTCCTCTTGATAGTTAGATCTGTCTTATTTTTCGTCTCAATCCTTAATACAAGCTCACCAAATGGATGGACGATTTGGATATAACACATACCTCATGATAAGAGCAACGCAAACTGAAAATTCAGCAAGGTAAATTGGAAATTAAGCGGGGCAAACTAGAAATTGAGCGGGGTAAACTGAAAATTGAGTGGGGCAAACTCGAAATTGAGCGAGGCAAACTAGAAATTAAGCGGGGCAAACTGGAAATTGAGCGGGATAAACTAGAAATTGAGCGGGACAAATTGGAATTTGTAAAATCATGTTTGGTGGACCATGAAATTGTAATCAACGGACCAAATTCACAACGGATGTCATTCACTTGTACACATATATAACTAAAATGTCACATGTAAATGGTGTATATGGATGAACGACATAAATAAATGGATGCATCAATGTGAGACCCACATGTGCAATGGATTTTAAAATCTACGAAAATCTTACATGGACCAAATGCATACATCAATTTGCCCTGCTCAATTTCTAGTTTGCCCCGCTCAATTTTCAGTTTGCCCCGATCAATTTTCAGTTTGCTCCACTCAATTTTTAGTTTGCCCCGCTCAATTTTCAGTTTGCCCCGCTCAATTTCTAGTTTACCTCGCTCAATATTTAGTTTGCCTCCCTCAATTTCTATTTTGTTCCGCTTAATTTCTAGTTTTTCCCGCTCAATTTTCAGTTTGTCCCACTCAATTTATAGTTTGCCCTGTTCAATTTTCAGTTTGCCCCGCTCGATTTTCAGTTTACCCCGCTCACTTTCTAGTTTGTCTTGCTCAATTTTCAGTTTTCCCCGCTCAATTTCTAGTTTCCATCGCTCAATATTCAGTTTGCCCCGCTCAATTTCTAGTTTCCACCGCTCAATATTCAGTTTGTCCTACTCAATTTCTAGTTTGCCCCGCTTAATTTTCAGTTTGCCTCACTCAATATTCAGTTTATTCTGCTCAATTTATAATTTGCCCTACTCAATTTTCAGTTTGCCCCGCTCGATTTCTAGTTTGCCTAGCTCAATTTTCAGTTTGCCCCACTCAATTTCTAGTTTGCCCCGCTCAATTTTCAGTATGCACTGCTTAATTTATAGTTTGCCCCGCTCAATTTTCAGTTTACCCTGCTCAATTTTTAGTTTGTCACGCTCAATTTTCAGTTTGCCCCGCTCAATTTCGAGTTTGTCGCGCTCAATTTTCAGTTTACCCCGCTCAATTTCTAGTTTGCCCCGATCAATTTTCAGTTTGCCCTGCTTAATTTTAGTTTGCCCTGATCAATTTCAGTTTGCCCCGCTTAATATTCAGTTTGCTCCACTCAATTTTCAGTTTACCTCGCTTAATTTATAGTTTGCCTAGCTCAATTTTCAGTTTGCCCTGCTCAATTTCTAGTTTGCCTCGCTTAATTTTCAGTTTACCTTACTCAATTTTCAGTTTGTCCCGCTCAATTTTTAGTTTGCCTCACTCAATTTTTAGTTTGCCTAGCTCGATTTTCAGTTTGTCTCGCTCAATTTCTAGTTTGCCCTTCCAATATCAGATAAATGGATCTATGGCTACAGAATATTAGATGTGGCTACGGATTATAACTGTAGTCTTATGTAGCGTAGCCATTGCTTCAATAAAATTGACAACTTTAAACGCAGGGGTATTTTTGTCTTCAATTTTCTATCCATACAGCTTTGGTTTAGATTGGGAATGTAAGTTTGGGACTCTTCATAAAAGAAGATGGGTAAAAAGTGGCGTCTATCGTGGTCAATTTCTCTTCATCCACATGTTGACCCAACAGATAAACAGTCCTGATCAAAACAAATGTTTACCACCTTATCATCAGATTCCAAATATGTTTAGGAGTTAAAAGAAATAAGGGCACCACATTACACACAAACTTTTTAGTTAAGTGAGTTGTAGGATGTGGATTTCATCCTACCCTTGGGGTTGTACATCGAGTCGAACAGAGTCGAGCTGGCCTCAGCGCGACTCGGCTCGGCCACTAGCTGACCTCAGCTCGAACTCGGCTCAGCTCAGTCCTCGAGCCTAACTGGCTAGCTCGGCTCGATTTGGTCAGCAGCTCAGGCTAATTCGAGTCAAGTTGGCCTGTGCGGTATTTTCACAAACACCTAGATTGCACCTATAAAATCCCATTGTTTGTAAAGTAGTAGCAATGATTTTATAGGTATTTTAACAAACACCTTCTAAGCAACATAAAAATCAAGAAAAAAAAAGGGTATTTGTTTCATATACATACCTTGCCACCAACTACACTCCGTTGAGGCATTTCATCAAACACTTGGTGAGCAACATCAATATCAAAGTAACTGAGTCACTAAACTGCTTCGATCTGAGTTCGATTCAAGCTAGGTTAGATCCGAGTCAAGTCGAGCCGGGGCCAGCTCAGACTCGGCTCAAACTCATTTTCGAGCTCAAAAAATCAGCCCGACTTGGCTCAAACTCAGCTTCGAACCGAGTTGAATCAAGCTTTTTCGAGTTGAGTTGAGTCAGCTAACCCAGCTAGCTCGGTTCGTGTACACCCCAACGTACCCCACCTGTCTCTAGCCACGCACGGTCAAGAATTTGGCCGGGCCCGTCGTGATGTATGTTTATCCACGGAGTTCATCCCTTCTTGCATATCATTTTAAGGTATATACACGAGCCGGAGGTAGATCCAACGCTCAAGTGGATCACATAATACATGACTCTTGCATTTAATGCAACTTTCATTTAATGATTTATGCAATTAATGTAACTAAAACTTGTACTCTTTAGTTTAATGCTATTTAATGATTTGTGCATTTAGTACAACCAAAGCTTGTTATTTTCCGGACGTGGATTAGGGATGCGGATTGGCTGGTGTACCTCACACCAGCTATACAGCTGTTGTATGTACGCGTTGTGCGAAGACAAGCGCAGACACTGCTCGAGCTCCAAGTTGTACGAAGGGTTCAAAGTAGATCAAAGTTGCATGAGCCCTAAAATGATGTACTTATTATATCCACACCGTTTATCCAGATTTAAAGATCATTTTAGTGCATGATCCAAAAAATGAATCATCTCCAAAGGTCAACTGGACCACACCACAAATAGCAGCAGAGATAATGATTTTCACCATTAAAACATATGTACGGCCTCCCATAATGTGTATTTTCTATCAAATCTATTCATAAGGTCACAAAGACCTAGATGAAGAGGAAAAACAAATATCATATTGATTCAAAACTTTTGTGACCCCAAAAGGGTTTCAATAGTAGACGTTCAATCCCCCATGGCTTTTTGCAGTGTGGTCCAATTGATCTTTAGGTCTCTCTTATTTTTTGCATCAAACCTTAAGATAGGTCTTCTAATGGATGGCCAGTTTGGATATAACACAAACCTCATGATGTGACCCATAGAACTTGCTAACGTCAATACACCAGCTATATCGCTGGTGTGTGGTACATAGAGGTGTACATGAATCGAGCTAGCTGGGTTAGCTCGCTTGACTTGACTTGAAAAAGCTTGATTTGACTCGGATTGAAGTTGAGTTTGAGCGAGTTGAGCTGATTTTTTTAGCTCAAAAATGAGTTTGAGCTGGCCCAGCTTGACTTGACTCAGATCGAACCCAGCTTGAATCGAACTCGGATTGAACTAGTTCGGTGACTCGGTTACTTTAATATTGATGTTGCTTACCAAGTGTTTGATAAAATGATTCAAAGAAGTGTGGCCGGTGGGAATGAAGGTATGTATATGAAACCAACACCTTTTTTTTTTTTTTAATGTTGTTTAGAAGGTGTTTGATAAAATACTTGAGAAACTATTGTTGTTGTCTCAAATACAGTGAGATTTTGAAGGTGCAATTCAGGTGTTTGTGAAAATGCTGCATTGAGAAACTTGGCTCGATCTTGGCTCGAACTCGACTCAAACTAGCTTGAGCTGCTAACCGAACTGAGATTAGCTGGCCAGTTGGGCTCAATGACCGAGTCAAGCTGAGGTTAGC
This sequence comes from Magnolia sinica, assembly GCF_029962835.1. Taxonomy (NCBI): domain Eukaryota; kingdom Viridiplantae; phylum Streptophyta; class Magnoliopsida; order Magnoliales; family Magnoliaceae; genus Magnolia; species Magnolia sinica. The sequence continues at coordinate 129,764,878 of NC_080575.1, read as the reverse complement.
TAGTGGCTGAGCCAGGTCGAGCTGAGGCCAGCTCGACTTGGTTCGGCCGATGTACAACCCTAGTGGTACACTAGCTAAACTGCTTCCGTGGATTAGCTACTTAGAAGTTGAGTAGCAAGGCTAAGTGACATCACAAAGTTCTGTGGGGCCCACCATGATGTATGTTTTGTATCCATACTGTCCATTCATTTGGAGAGATCATATTAGGTGGTGATCCAAAGAATGAGTCAGATTCAAAGCTTGAGAGGACCCCACCATAGAAAATAGCGGGGAGAGTAATGCCCATCATTAAAAAGTTCTAAGGGCTATAAAAGTTTTCAATCAAGCTAATATTTGTTTTTTCCCTTCTTTCAATGCCTGCGTCAACACATGAACAGGTTGGATCTCAAAAAAACATCAGGGTGGACCTTTGGAAGGTTTCAATAGTGGGCGTTACTCTCCCCACCGTTTTCTGTGGCAAGTCTAGAGGTGGGCATTTTTGACTTGATCCGTTAGGAGTTAAAAGAAATAAGGGCACCACATTACACACAAACTTTTTAGTTAAGTGAGTTGTAGGATGTGGATTTCATCCTACCCTTAGGGTTGTACATCGAGTCGAACAGAGTCGAGCTGGCCTCAGCACGACTCGGCTCGGCCACTAGCTGACCTCAGCTCGAACTCGGCTCGGCTCAGTCCTCGAGCCTAACTGGCTAGCTCGGCTCGATTTGGTCAGCAGCTCAGGCTAATTCGAGTCAAGTTGGCCTGTGCGGTATTTTCACAAACACCTAGATTGCACCTATAAAATCCCATTGTTTGTAAAGTAGTAGCAATGATTTTATAGGTATTTTAACAAACACCTTCTAAGCAACATAAAAATCAAGAAAAAAAAAGGGTATTTGTTTCATATACATACCTTGCCACCAACTACACTCCGTTGAGGCATTTCATCAAACACTTGGTGAGCAACATCAATATCAAAGTAACTGAGTCACTAAACTGCTTCGATCTGAGTTCGATTCAAGCTAGGTTGGATCCGAGTCAAGTCGAGCCGGGGCCAGCTCAGACTCGGCTCAAACTCATTTTCGAGCTCAAAAAATCAGCCCGACTTGGCTCAAACTCAGCTTCGAACCGAGTTGAATCAAGCTTTTTCGAGTTGAGTTGAGTCAGCTAACCCAACTAGCTCGGTTCGTGTACACCCCAACGTACCCCACCTGTCTCTAGCCACGCACGGTCAAGAATTTGGCCGGGCCCGTCGTGATGTATGTTTATCCACGGAGTTCATCCCTTCTTGCATATCATTTTAAGGTATATACACGAGCCGGAGGTAGATCCAACGCTCAAGTGGATCACATAATACATGACTCTTGCATTTAATGCAACTTTCATTTAATGATTTATGCAATTAATGTAACTAAAACTTGTACTCTTTAGTTTAATGCTATTTAATGATTTGTGCATTTAGTACAACCAAAGCTTGTTATTTTCCGGACGTGGATTAGGGATGCGGATTGGCTGGTGTACCTCACACCAGCTATACAGCTGTTGTATGTACGCGTTGTGCGAAGACAAGCGCAGACACTACTCGAGCTCCAAGTTGTACGAAGGGTTCAAAGTAGATCAAAGTTTTATGAGCCCTAAAATGATGTACTTATTATATCCACACCGTTTATCCAGATTTCAAGATCATTTTAGTGCATGATCCAAAAAATGAATCATCTCCAAAGGTCAACTGGACCACACCACAAATAGCAGCAGAGATAATGATTTTCACCATTAAAACATACGTACGGCCTCTCATAACGTGTATTTTCTATCAAATCTATTCATAAGGTCACAAAGACAAGGTCACAAAGACCTAGATGAAGAGGAAAAACAAATATCATATTGATTCAAAACTTTTGTGACCCCAAAAGCGTTTCAATAGTAGACGTTCAATCCCCCACGGCTTTTTGCAGGGTGGTCCAATTGATCTTTAGGTCTCTCTTATTTTTTGCATCAAACCTTAAGATAGGTCTTCAAATGGATGGCCGGTTTGGATATAACACAAACCTCATGATGTGACCCATAGAACTTGCTAACGTCAATACACCAGCTATGTCGCTGGTGTGTGGTACATAGGGGTGTACATGAATCGAGCTAGCTGGGTTAGCTCGCTTGACTTGACTTGAAAAAGCTTGATTTGACTCGAATTGAAGTTGAGTTCGAGCGAGTTGAGCTGATTTTTTTAGCTCAAAAATGAGTTCGAGCTGGCCCAGCTTGACTGAGTTCGAGCTGACCCTAGCTCAACTCGACTCGGATCAAACCAATTTGTTAACTCGGTTACTTTGATATTGGTATTGCTCACCAAGTGTTTGATGAAATGTTTCAAAGAATTACGGTGGGTGGTAAGGAAGGTCTGTATATGAAATTAATATCTTTTTTATATTTTATTTATATTGCTTAGAAGTTGTTTGATAAAATATTTGAAAAATTATTGTTGTTGTCTCAAATACAGTAAAATTTTAAAGGTGCAGTTCTGATGTTTGCCAAAATGCTACAATGAGAAACTTGGCTCGATCTTGGCTCGAACTCGACTCAAACTAGCTTGAGCTGCTAACCGAACTGAGATTAGCTGGCCAGTTGGGCTCAATGACCGAGTCAAGCTGAGGTTAGCTAGTGGTTGAGCCGGGTCGAGCTGAGGCCAGCTCGACTTGGTTCGGCCGATGTACAACCTTAGTGGTACACTAGCTAAACTGCTTCCGTGGATTAGCTACTTAGAAGTTGAGTAGCAAGGCTAAGTGACATCACAAAGTTCTGTGGGGCCCACCATGATGTATGTTTTGTATCCATACTGTCCATTCATTTGGAGAGATCATATTAGGTGGTGATCCAAAGAATGAGTCAGATTCAAAGCTTGAGAGGACCCCACCATAGAAAATAGCGGGGAGAGTAATGCCCATCATTAAAAAGTTCTAAGGGCTCTGAACTCGGTCTTGGATCGGATCGATTTCGGGTCAACCTGTTAGAATTTCGGATCCGATCGGGTTAGGCCGAATCCGGTCCGACCAGGACCGATGCCCAGCTCTAGGCACTAGGCAGGTCCACCCCAACCTTGGATCTGCCTCATTATTTGGACCACCCCATAATATGATCTCTACAAAGGGATGGACGGTGTGGATACAACCATACATCATGGTGAGGCCCACGGATCTTAGTGACATCATTTTTAAAAGCTTGTTAGTACATCCACTGTAAGTTCACACTTCACCGTTAGCCACCCCACTACGGAATCGATGCTGAGACCCCAGTGTTGTAACGGCGACGTCACTTGAATGGCGAGTCTAGCTACTCAACTTGTCAGTATGCAATCCGCGTCCTTATTTTCCATCCAAACTATTGATTAGGTTTCCTAGACATCGAAGAAGGAAAACTCAAATATCATCTTGATCCAAATAATATTGGCTCATAAAATCTTTTCAACGGCAAGCATTCGGTTCCACTGTCTCCTGTAGTTTGGTCCACCTGAGATTTGGATCTGCCTCATTTTTTGAATCATTAGCTAAAATTAGCTGGAAATATAGATGGGCGGCGTGGATAAAACAGTGTGGCCCACAGTGCTTTGAGAGCAGGTAGCTGGCTAGTATTGGAAACGTCATGGCTACTCCCCTCCACCAACCAATGGCTGGTGGTTGGTGCTCCGTGGGACCTACCATGTTGTATGTGTTTCATCCATGCCATCCATATATTTTTCTAGATCATTTTGGTATATAAGACCAAAATGAGGTATATTTCAATCTCAATTGAACCACATTACAAGAAGCAGTGTTCAATGAACCTTGACCATTAAAAACTTTTTGAGGGTCATAAAATTTTTGGATCAAGCTGATCTTTGTTATTTCCCTTCATCTAGGTCTGTATGACTTAATCAACATATTGGATGTCAAATAAAAAGTACAGCGGACCTTAGGAGGAATTTGATGATGGATATCTAATCACTATTGTTTTCCTGTAGTGTGGTCCATCTGAGATTTATATCCCTCTCATTTTTGGGATCAAAACATAAAATGATATGTAAAAATGGATGAACAGCATGGATGAAACACATACATCATGCTGGGGCTCACAGAGCACCGACTACCAGCCACCGGGCTAGTCGCAGGGGTAGTAGCCAATCCGTTTCCGCTAATGTCGGGGTCACTAGCCAAAGTGCGTCCGATTTTATCTTACTGAATAAACATAGCTGCCTATTGTGAATATATGTAGTTTTTAGTTTATCCACGCCGTCCATCCGTTTTTTCAGCTCAGTTTAGTGGTTGGGTTCAAAATTGAAGTATCACCAAAGTTAAAATTGACCACACCACAGGAAACAGTGAGAATAATGACTTCCACCATTGAAATCTATCTAGGGCCCACAGTAATGTGTATTTGTCATCCAATATGTTCATAAGATCACAAAGACAAGGATAAAAGGAAAAAACAACTAGCATCTTGATCCAAAACTTCTGTGGCCCCCAATAAATTTTCAACGGTAGAATTTCAATTCAAACTCTTTCACGTGGTGAGGTCCACTTGAAATTCAGATATATTTCGGTTTTGGTACCAAGAACTAAAATTATCTGTTAAAATGGATGAACGGAGTGGATAAAATATATAAATTACGGTAGACCCCACAGAGTTTACTCAGTACCCAATCCGCTTCCTTGATTTTTACGCGAGCAAGTCCACTTGTAATTCCACGTAAGCCCACGCGTAATAAAGAGGGGCAGGTGACGCCTCCTTACACACGTCAGCCGTAAGCACCCATCTCTTACACGGAGTAGCAGCAACGCGGAAGAAGCTTTGAAGATTCTTGGTCCGCTCTCTCTTCTCTGACTTTCTCGTCCTATTCACTTCAAATGCAACAAAAATAGATGGAAGAAGGAGAAGAAGAACCGGTCAGCACTCGGACTCTCTATCATCTTACACTTCCATGACCGAAGACCGGTCCAACCTACAAAACTCGCTTTTCTCAGTCAAACCTCTCTCTTTTCCCCTTTTCTCTTCATTCAAACCTTTCAAATCCTCCCCTTAAATGCAAATCCCCTCCACTTCTCATTCTTCAGGTTTAAAATATCCTTCTCTTCCTCTATCTCTCTCTCATCACTCTCCTTCTTCTACTTGTCTGAAAATACAAATACCCACTTCGAAATAGTCTTAGCTTCTGATTTTGAGTTGTTTCCGCGAATCTAGTCCGCCTGTCTATTGAATCTATAGGCTCTTAGACTAGTTTCAGTGTTCTGATTTCTCTGCATCAGACAGTCAAGACCGATTCCGCTTTCGGCTAGTTCACAAAGTTTAGAGTCGGATTTGGATTTTGGAGTTTTCTTAGAATCCTCTGTTTTACTTCATCATTATCTACTCCGCTTGCTTTCTTCCTCATAGAGTGACTGCTAATTGCCAATTTGGCTTAGTTCAATGTCTTGAAACATCTGGAGCGACTCTTCTCCTTCTCCTTCATCTTATCATTTAGTTCCATTTCATAGTCATGAACTAGCATCTTCTCCAGCTCAATCTCCCATTCCGACTTCTCGTCCAACTCGGCGATTCTTCCAACCCATCTTTCTCTTTTTCTGTATTCACTTTTTCCATTCACAAGGTTTAATAGATGGAGAACGCCGGAGAATGGGAGAAGAGCCTGGTGATCAATGAGCTAGTGCAAGGGCAGGAGTTTGTGAAGCAGCTGCAGATGCATCTTGACCCCTCTTCTCCAGCTGAATTGCGCGAACTGCTATTGGGGAGGATCTTGTCTTCCATTACTAAAGCTCTTTCGATGCTCAAATCAAATGATTCGGAGGGGGATCCGCAGTTGACAGGTCCCACCACCAACACAGATTCCCCGCATTCCATCAGTGGGAGCCCACGGAGTGAGAATTCTGACCGGGACTGTAAGGATCAGGAACGCCGTGATATCTCCAAGAAAAGGTACAATCAGGCAAAATATAAAAAGAAAAAAAGAAGGAAAAACCTTCTTGCATTTCTTACAACTCAAAGTTCCAGCAAAATTCTGAAATGGGTTTCTCCCAATCTCTGTTTTGTAGAAAGATGCTGCCGAAATGGACAGAGCAAGTGCGCATTTGCAGTGGTGCCGGGCTCGAAGGGCCTCTTGATGATGGCTATAGTTGGAGAAAATATGGGCAGAAAGACATCCTTGGTGCTAATTTTCCAAGGTGAGAAGCTTCTCCTTCAATCAGATCATTCACAACAAAGAAAATTCCTCAATCTTGTATAAAAGCTGGATATCCTCTTTTGAATAAAAAGACCCATCTATCTTCAAGCATGCACACTTATTCTAGTTGCTTCATACATGCTCCAATGACCGAACCTGACTGAGCCATTTGGGCATGGGCTCAACCCTTTCCCACCAACATTTCTTCTAAAGATAAAACTAACAAAAATACATGTATCAATGTCATCCCCAGGATTGATTATTTCTTACCAAACATGACATACTAAATAGACATACATGTATACATATATCCTTGTTATCATCTAAATCATCCAAACTTGAACTGACCAACTCCTCCTATCTAGACTAGTTTTTGGTCTCCGTTGCATATATATACATAAATTCACTTATTTATTTCTCACAATTGCAGAAGCTATTATCGGTGTACACACCGTAACGTTCAAGGGTGCTTGGCCACGAAGCAAGTACAGAGATCTGATGAAGATCCCGCGATCTTCGAAGTCACATACCGAGGAACACATACATGCATCCAAGCAGCTCATCTGATGCACGCATCATCAAGAAAACAAGAGCAACAAGAGCATAGACAACATCAGCAGCAGCCACAACAAGTACTCCTCAACTTCCGGTCTGGTCTCAAAGTAAAAACCGAAGACATGGAGAGCCAAAAACTCAACCCTTCATCCTTCTCCTTTCCTTCGACGACATCGATCACCAACAACAACTACAGTGACAACACTGTGAAGCCTGAAAACAACATATTTTCTCCGGCAGCCCTTGAGAGTCATTTCATGGGCAGTTTCAGCCCCACGTTTATATCGCCAGCAACATCAGAATCCAACTTCTTCTCAGTGTCGCCGTGCCGGATGAGCAGCTATGGTGGGGGGCCGAATCTGCAGACCTCGGAATCGGATTTGACTGAAATAATCTCCGCCGCTACATCGGCTTCGAATTCTTCGCTGGTGGACTTGGATTTCAGGACCCTCGACGACCCGGATTTCCCATTCGATGCATCCAACTTCTTCTCTTGAATAGATACGGATTAGACTGTCCTGCCCTTTGTTAATCCGGGCCTGCTAAAAGGGGAGGATGAATGTTGAATGTCCGTACGAGATGATGAACTTGCGCACGGGTGGGTATAGGAAAGTCTACTCATTGGATGATAGCCAAGCTGTGGTAGTTAGGACTTGGAGATAAGACGTAACTGTTTTTGTTCTTTTTTTTTTTTTCCTTTTTTTTTTTTTTCCTGAAATATTAGGTTGTAAGTTTATTGCAGAGACATTATAAATTATAACTCCCAGTTGCATTGGGACACGAGATATTCCAATCCATTCATCTAGACTGTTCATTAGGTTCAGTGCACATTTCATGGGGTACCATAGAAACATCATAATGATAGGGCGAATGAATATATATATATATATTTCATAAAATGATTGTAATAAACCCATTAAAATATATATTTTAGCAAAAAAAAAAAAAGCTTTAGGTGGGCCACAAATGTAAGGATCATGAATGGGCAACTTATCGACATTTTTTAACTATTCATTTAGATGTCCAACGCTTGGATCTTCCAGATCATTCTATTAATATGAGTTTACTATTAGAATCAATAATTGAATTATTTTAAGGCATTAAGTGTGCACCATGTGTGAAATGGATTAATTGCCTAGAGATACCTTTATTACATGTGCTACTCTCTTATCTTTAAAAAAAAATAATAAAAAAGCACTTCCTTTATATTTCATTAGAATCTTAATAGTTTGTGAGGATTTTAAAATACATTAAAAATGTATATTTAAAATATCTCTTATTCCATTTATTGCTGTCAAAATCTTGACTGCCCTTCGCTTGGATATACGAACTCCGAGCCGCCTTTGAGTCCTGAACCTGCGCAACAATTAAGGTTGTACACGAACTGGACTAGCCCGGTTAACTCACTCGACTCGACCCGACTGGGAATTGAGTTCGGGTCGGGACGGGCCATTTTCTTTAGCCCGAAACTAAATTCGGGCCAAGTTCGAATAGGTCCTCGTTCGACCCGACCCAGCCCGAAACCTGACTCGACCTGGCCTGACTCGATCAAGTGGTGTGTGTGTGTGTGTGTGTGTGTGTGTATTCAAAACCCTACCCATTCCTTTCCCTTTTACCCTTCTGAGATAGTTCATTGCCCATCTTTGAAATGACAGTGACTCATCCACCTCACAGACGTATAACTTGAATGGCCTAGATTCATCTAAATACAAAAAGGAATTATAATATCTTGACTAGTTAGATTTTTTGTGGAGTTTATAGTTTAACTATCTAAACCGTTGATCGAGGGTCTTATAATGGGACGCGGATTACTTGTCAAAGCCCTTCCCATGAACTTGTTGTAAGGTTCAAAACTGGCCCGAACTCGGCCCAAACTCGCCCGATTGTTGACCGGGTCGAGTTCGGGATAGACATGTTGGCCCGGTGACCGGGCCAGGCCGGGTTCGGGCTGGGTGTGGCTTGTGACCGGGCCGGGTTGAGCCCAGATCGACTCGGATAAACTCGTGTACACCCCTAGTAACAATGGTGAGCAAAGGAGACCCTGTCTTAAACAGGGGACCCTCTGATGCCTGAGTCAAGTAAAGGGAATCTTGGTCTAAGTCCAATTATAGAGGGAGAGTACAAGATATTGCATACCTATTTCCTTCCCGTAGGATGCTATTTATACCCCCATCGCTTAGGATGAGCATGTCTGCAAAGTCGGCGCATCTTGGGGCATTTACCACATCCCGCGGGTGATTCAACCACCCAGCCGTTCAACGGTTGTGCAGGCGTGGGCGGTTGAGTAACCGTCGCCAATCGTGTAGTAATGGGACACCTCATGGTCTCCTCATTAGTGGATTTCGATCTGAATCCCGAGCTGACAGCCTTGGCCTCGGATCATTCCAGAATCCCGCTCTAAATCCTGAGCCGACAGCCCCGGCCCTGGATCATTCCACCTACGGCCTCGGAGCGAAGGCGTAACTGATGTCGAATTGGAAGTCCATGCCTCGCCTATCCTCATGACTCCGAGCTTAATCTTGTGCTTCAAGTCGGCTCGGAATAGCCTCGGACCTCAAAGTTGAAACGTCTCTGATCTCTCCATCACAGAAGCCCTCTATTCTCCGAGTTCGGACATAGACTCAAAGAGTAAATATGCGGAAAATCAGTAGCAACTGCCGTTGCGCCCTTAACACATGCGGCCACAATCATGATTCCTATATCCGAAAAGATATGTACTGAAGGTTTTCCATTCGCGGGTTATCCTCAAGTGGACACGTGGCGGCGGTTAGGATTTCGAATCGTCAGAATAATTATGAAGGATCACCACGTGAGCCAAGAAGGACAGCTAGGTGATGCTTCCACTACTCGGAGCTCGTAGCCCGATGCGAGGGGCACGCGACTCGGCAGAGTATAGGCCAGTGGCACTCAGCCACGTGTCTCCTGAAGTCAGCTCGTGATGGTTCGACTGCAGCCATCATGTCTCGCCATAAATGCGAGAACCACTCATGGGTTATATAAACCCTAGTGTTCGGAGATGCCCTCATTTCTATTTTCTAAGTTCTCGTTGCTGTGAGCTACCTGAGGAGGCAATTTCCGGCGAAGGCAATTTTCGGCGAGCGTGACCTGCGGGAGAGGCGATTCCGACCTATCAGCGGTTTCCTCTGACCGTTCCGGACAGCTTCCCGTGAGTCCGCCCCACCTCCAGATTACCATTATTTCCTTCATTTCTGTGGAATGTTAAACGACTCGAAGATGGTCCGAGACGATTACGCCTTTCAAGATGATTCTGGACCAGAGAGCTCGGATGATAGGCGGGAGGCCATGCAGTACCCCTCTACCCTCCGCCTAGGAAGGGTAAAGAGGCAGGGACCCAGACACGCCGCAAGGGCGGAAAAAAGGCCTCTCGAGATCCAACGGGAGTGGTTATAAAGATGCCCGCAAGTGGGCGAACCGCGGAAGTCATCCTAGGAGGCTCTATGCTGGTCGAGTCCCAGATGGATTGGGTCCGATCAGAATTCGAGATCCGGGACTTCGTCTGGATACGAGCTCCTGAGCCCCTTGACACCCCTGGAGCTCCTATTGAAGGGGAAGTTGCAATTTTCCTTTATGCACTACAATGTGGACTCCGCCTTTCGATGCATTCCTTCATCTGCGCCCTGACAGCCTACTTAGGACTGGCCCCAGGCCAATTTACTCCCAATGCCATGAGGGCTTTAATATCTTCATACATCATTTAGCGTTAAGCCAAGAACCCGGAGCTGACACCAGAAGAGCTGATGAGTCTATACTTGATCAAGCACGATAGTCAAGAGCCGTAGTAGTACTTTGTGACCTGCGGCAGCAAAGGCTCAGGGCTGGTCCTGCAACTTCTATCATCTAACAAGGATTGAAAGAATAAGTGGTTCTAGGCTTTGGGCGAATGAGAAACACTAGTGGCAGAGCTCAGGAACCTAAGGACTCGGGTTCCTACCCGATTTACTCTTTCAGGTCGGATCTCTAATAATATCTTTGCAACATTCCCTTGCTTGCTATACTCTGACCAGCGTTTATCTTCATTTTTGTAGATTTCCCGAGGGGTCAGCCTCGCCTCACCTCGGATCAGAAGAATTAGATTGCCAAGGCCAGGGCGCGTTCAGAGGATCTACGCTCTTGGCCAGTCCTGATCACCACAGATAACCTTTATCGGTCTGAGTTCTGCAAATCCCAAACCACTTGTTGTTGGACTTCTAGTTAAGCAGGCTTCGACTAGCCGAAGGGACCCTCGACTAGGCGAGCTAGTCCCTTGACTGGTCGAGCACCATTAACAAAAAATGTGGTTTTTGAGATTTAAGACATCTGTTGTGACAAATGGGCCATTATTACTTTCATCACATGGGCTTTTGGATCACCAAAGCTTAGTCCCAATGGTACAAATAATAGCCACCATTTATTTCGTGGCTATCAAATGGACAATCAAGATTAAATATCAAGATGTTTAAATTTGAAAGGAAAATTCAGATGGATAATATTAGCTCTCACCGTAATATACTTCTACACTCTTTGAAAAATAGTGCTGACTTTACTGAAATCTTACAAGAATCTCTATCAAATGGCAAAATTAACCTCTATTGAGTAATTGCTTTTCTATGCACTAGAGGCCACCATGTATAAATAGTATCCAATCCGTCTAGTGGGGTCATCCAACCATAAGAAACGGACGTCTAAAAAATCATATTAATCCAATAATCAGGTATTCCACGAGACAGAAACAAATGAAAAACCACCCATTTTCATCCTAAGCCCTCTCTAAATTGTGGGCCGCTGGGTAGTTAGATCAAATTGAATCTTGGGTTTTCTCAGTTTCACGGTGGAATGATCATGATGAATGGTTTGGATGATATGCACGCACCAAGGAGAGCCTATATGCCTTCAACAAGTTGCCTACATGATAGGGGCAAAACCATCAACTGCTCAACGATAATGATTTTGTTTCCATGTATTGTTGAATCTGCCGACTTTGAAAAAACGATGAGGCTCAAGACGTGTTTAAAGCAATTTTGCTTTGAAAAAGAGTGCGGATCCGATGTTTCCTGGAGTCAGTAACTCCTGACTCCATCGTTTTCATTGGCCCAGCTCCACCCCAGTGCCACGTAGGCAATTTTTTAATACATTAAAAAAAAAATCCTATATGAAATTATCTAACGGCCCCTATCATGTAGGCAACTTGTTGTAGGCATATAGGCTCTCCTTGGTGCGTGCATATCATCCAAACCATTTATCATGGTCATTCCACCGTGAAATTGAGAAAACCCAAGATTCAATTTGATCTAACTACCCAGCGGCCCACAATTTAGAGAGGGCTTAGGATGAAAATGGGTGGTTTTCCATTGTTTTCTGTCTCGCGGCCTACCTGATTATTGGATTAATATGGATTAATATGATTTTTTAGACGTCCATTTCTTATGGTTGGATGACCCCACTAGACGGATGGGATGCTATTTATACATGATAGTGGGCCTCAAGTGCAGAGAAAAGCAATTACTCAATAGAGGTTAATTTTTCCATTTGATAGAGATTCCTGTAAGATTTCAGAGAAGTCAACACTATTTTTCAAAGATTGTTGAAGTGTATTACGGTGAGAGCTAATATTATCCATCTGAATTTTCCTTTCAAATTTAGACAGCTTGATATTTAATCTCGATTGTCCATTTGATAGCCACTAAATAAATGGTGGCTATCATTTGTACCATTGGGACTATGCTTTGGTGATCCAAAAGCCCATGTGGTGAAAGTAATAATGGCTCATTTGGACGCACTCTCAAGATACATGCTGTTGTGAAAACAGATGTCTTAAATCTCAAAAACCACATTTTTTGTTAATGGTGCTTGACCAGTCAAGGGACTAGCTCGACTAGTTGAGGGTCCCTTCGGCTGGTCGAAACCTACTTAACTCGAAATCTAACAACAAGTGGTTTGAGATTTTCGGGACAAGTTTTCGCAGATTAACGTACTAACTCCTTCTTTAAGGGATCAGTCCGTTGAGTCAGCCCCTGCTTGTGAGAGGCGACTTTTTCCATTTTTCGACAAGTCGTTCAAGTAGATTATGTAGAAAGAGAGATTTTATTGAAAGTCTTAAAAGGCTAGTCGCTCTGAGGTGTACACTTATTGGGGGCCTTCAATAGTCAATACATCCGGGGAAGTAGACTTTCAGATGCTTGGCAGTTCAGGGGTGGGGGAGCTGACCCCCTTCTAGATCTTCCAAGTGGTAGGAGCCTGGCTTGGTCGATCGGACCACGCGGTAGGGCCCCTCCCAATTGGGTCCGAGTACCCCAACCCTCGGCTCTGTAGTGTTCTGGAAAACTCGGCAGAGGACTAAGTCACCTGGTCGGAATCGCCGAGTCTTGACCTTGGAGTTGTAAAATCGTGCCACTTGCTGATGCTAAGCGGTAACTCGGAGTCTGGAGACATCTTTAGCTTCCTCGAGTAGGTCCAGATTGGTTGCAATCTGCTCGGCATTCTGATCTTTCTGATAGTTTCTGACCCGAGCTGTAGGAGGCCAATCTCGACTGGTACCATCGCCTCCAAACCGTAGGATAGTGAAAATGAGGTTTTCTCAGTAAACGACTGAACCGTAGTCCTATAAGCCCAGAGAACGAATGAGAGTTCCTCAGCCCAGTTGCCTTTCGCTTTCTCCAACTTTGTTTTGAGATGGTGCTTGATGACTTTGTTTACTACCTCCACTTATCCATTGGATTGTGGGTGCTGAAGCGAGGAAAACGCGTTCGAAATGCCGAGTCCTTGACACATGTCTCAGAACTTGTCTTTGTCAAATTGCTTGTCGTTATCGGATATGATAGTGCCTCAGAATTGTCAAAATCTTAACTACCCTCCGATTGGATATACGAACTTCGAGCCGCCTCATGTCCTGAACCTGCGCAACAATGGTGAGCAAAGGAGACCTTGGATTAAACAGGGGATCATCCGATGCCTAAGTCAGGTCAAGGGAATCTGGGTTTAAGTCCAATTATAGAGGAAGAGTACAAGATATTACGTACATGTTTCCTCCTCGCAAGATGTTATTTATATCCCCTCGCTTAGGATAGGCATGATCGTATGACTTGGCGCATCTTGGGACATTTACCACATCCCGTGGGTGATTCGGCCACCCAGCCGTTAAACGGTTGTGCAGACGTGGGTGGTTGAATAACCGTTGCCAATCGTAGTAGTGGGAAACCTTATGGTCTCCTCAATAGTGGATTCCGATCTAAATCCCGAGTCGACCGCCTCGGCCTTGGATTATTACAGGATCCCGCTCTAAATCCCAAGCCAACAGCCCCGACCCCAGATCATTCCACCTAGGGCCTCGAAGCGAAGGCGTAACTGATGTCGAATTAGAAGTCCATGCCTCGCCTTTCCTCATGACTCTGAGCTTAATCTTGTGCCTCAAGTTGGCTCGGAGTAGCTTCGGACCTCGAAGTTGAAACGTCTGTCATCTCCCCATGACACCATTTACCTCCAAATACAAGGCCGTCAAAGGTAAAAACTGAAAAGTAGATATTTGGATTTAAAATACACTCTTTACCACTAAATCCAAGGTGCCAAAAGGGGGGTGCTACTTTAATTGATGAGAATTGAGAGCCTACAGGCAACTGGACAACAACCTATGTACAATGCTCTCTCCTGCCAACATACCACCTGTTTCAAAAATCAGTACCATGAAAATAATAGGCCCAGGCATGAAGATCACCTTTTTAGAAATCAAACTGAGCGGATCACTAAGTGGGCCAAGCTTGCATCATCCCTTGATTCCAACAGTGTGTGGCTCACCTGATGAGCGGACAAGTATGATTTTTGTTCCAGGTGATACGCATGGTGAGACAGACCGTTTGAATGGTACTAATGTCCTAAAAAATGGCACCTGGACAGGAAAGATGGTAGGGTACCTAATTTGTGGTACCCTCCTGGTAGGCTATTAGTTGGGATGATGGGTCCACCCAAAGAAAAGAAGAGAAAATAATAGTAAAGAAGAAAAAAGAGGTGTATAATACTCGGTGTGCATGATGCTTGATACACAGGTTGTAACTCGTGGACACTTATTTGCGCAAGTTGGGATATATTTAATTTCTAACACTTGTCGATAAGCTTGATTTTTGGTTCATAATACATAGGTTCCGACAATTTGAACATGTTAATTTGAATACTCTAATGCCACGTTTGCAATTTCTCCGTGATTTCTAAGTGGCGCGGATTCCCGGTAAAAGCCTTTCACAGGAAGACAGGAACTTCCTGCGACCGGAGGCTAGGTGCGGTCCACTGTGATGTCTATGAGATATCCACTCCATCCATCCGTTTTTACAGATCGTTTTAAGACATGGGCCCAAAAAATGAGGCAGACCCAAAACTCAAGTGGACCACAGGAGAGAAAACAGTGAGGATTGAACATACACTGTTGAAGCATTCATGGGGCCACAAAAGTTTTGGGTTAGGATAAAATTTCTCT
The DNA here is from genome assembly GCF_029962835.1 of Magnolia sinica. Lineage (NCBI taxonomy): Eukaryota > Viridiplantae > Streptophyta > Magnoliopsida > Magnoliales > Magnoliaceae > Magnolia > Magnolia sinica. Next base: position 129,749,699 of record NC_080575.1, on the reverse strand, counting down.
GTTTTCAATTCATCTAAGCAAGAATGACCTTATCAACAGCTATCTCAGGGAGTTCGCCATCCGGATCCATTTCTAAGTGCCTTACGTATCACCCATCACAATCGGCCAGTCTATCAAAGTTTCTATGAGATTCGAATCTCCTTTGCTGATGCAAATGTAGCAACTTTTTCTTGCCTTTTCTAGTGTAAAGACACCTTATCTCTTTTCGAATGCTTGGGACCAATTTGTGCTGGTAGAGATCGAACAGGTTTTTCTTAGCACATGTGCCATACGTGTGCGAAATCCGGGATATTCATCAGGTTGAGACCATGGTGGACATGTTCTAGCACAAAATTCAGGCCTGTCAACTCATCAGGTGGGCCGCACCATGTATGAGAAAATTCATTGTTAGAAAAGAAGAAGAAGAAGAAGAAGAAGAAGAGGAAGAAAGATGATAACCTATTTAAGTTTGATGCACATGCGTGGCCCATGAATAGACTGGCCTGTAAATGGTGGGCCCAACCGCAAGTGTCGTGGATCCAGCACACGTATGAGACAGTGGCACCTATCCTGGAAATGTTCTCTTGATCAATCTCTTAAAATGTGATCTTTTTCTTTACCTTTCCCATAAAGGAAGGGTATAGCTTGAAACACCTAAAGCAAAAGTTCCGCTGATCCCACTCATCGCCCATGGCAAGTTTCACGTGGATATCTTGAAAAAGATTTGAAAGGTCCTGTAATATGTAGCTGGACTGAAATGGCACTTTTGGGTCACTATGCTAGCCAGTGAACTGTCACTGACCGAGGTGGGACCCGTGAATTTACAGCCCATTTGAATGCTGGGACTTTCCAGTCACAACAAAGCTACAGATCCTCAAATTGCAGTCTTGAGTTAGCGTATTCAGAATCTAACCTATACACCAAAAGTCCTAGAACTAACACGATAGGTTAAGCTAGGCTCTTAAACCATGGGGATCATGACATACATCCACACTTTGTAGTCCACATTAGTGGTGGCCCACTCTGGCAGCATTCACTCTGGCCTTCTTTTCCAAGTATCTCTTTTCACAAGTCCTTTGTCACTTATAAAAGAGTATGACAGCTGCAATCTGGTTATCTGGGTAACCCTTTTCATCCAATGACTGCACCGCGGCACTTTGGTTATTCTCCATTCCATCTTAGGAGTGCATGGGACTGTAATCTTAACTGTTTGGATAGCCCTTTCCATGCCATGGTGGCTTTCAGTCTAGTCCTCGGTTACTTTGTGCAGCTGCAGTTGGCTTCTTCTGTGACCCAAACATAGGATGTGGTATTGGCTCTTATACCACTTGCTAAGAGCCTAGCCAACTTGCGAAAAGCATTAGGACTCTTAAACCATTGGGGTTCATAACAGTGACTCTTGGATTAGCCGATATTTTGTCTAGTTGACACTCGCTCTGCAGTCACCAAATCTAAAATCTATAGGATGTTGATTATGTGGTGACCCTGCCACCACCAACCCGAGTGGTGATATGACATTGCAGGATTTGAATGGACCATGTGCCCTAACATGATGAACTGCCTGTATCTTCCACATGTTTACCACATTTGCAGATTTGAGGCGAATCCCCTCTTCAACCTCTCCTCGTCCCAGTCAGCTTAGCACTTCTCTTGCAAGTTTAGATAGGAAATGCTGTGGATGTGCTCACAGTTGCAACAACTGTTTTCTTTGTTTATGGTTGAAATAAAAGTGACAATGGCAGCGGCAGTAGGAAGAAAACAAAATCTGCAGAACACATCCGTGCATGGGGAAGGAGGTTCTGCTCATATGAATATGCTGTCTGGAGAATAAAAATGATGCTGAGGGATTCTACCGGAGAATGAACATGACCAGTGGATCGACGTTCTTAGCATTGGTCCAGTACACATAAGGGTCAAGGGACTTTAGAGATTTGATAGTGTCGTGAACATGGAATTCAAATACTAGTGGCAGATATGGTTCGAAAAGATGGGACATGTGCATATCAAAGAATCTGAGATCAGTTAGGAGTCATTTGGCACCACGTACTCTTAATTGCACTTTTTTGGTGCATTTGGTACCGTCTAATTGGGGTAAATGGAATTGAAAAGCTACTTTTGTTATGTTTTGAAATCTCTTTGTTTTGGTCTAAATTTATTCAGTTTAGTGTGTCGCATAAGTAATAAAGGTGTCACTAGGCTACTAATTTACTGCACATGTGGCATGCTGATGATACCCCGAAACAATTCAGTTATTGGACGAATCACTAAAATCCCACTAATAAAATGATCCAAACAATTTAAACATTGGCCATCTGATGGATGCTTAAAAAACATTGGTAAGTCGCATTGTTTGGGATCCTTATGTTTGAGGCCCACCCATGGCTCGAAATTTTCTTATTTTTGGCTAAAGTATATATTTCAACAACCTGATTACAACCATTCTGTCAAATGCTACGTATATACACCAATTTGGGTATCAAAGATGATTTAATCAAATTCAAGTTCCGGTGAATATATTATAAAATTTCAATACATTGCACTTACAGGCTGCCAAGCACAAATTTCGGATTCCAGTGAATTCCACTTAAAGGTTATCAAACACAACAAGAGGATTCCAATTCACACCAATTCCACGGTAACTATCATTTGGATGCCAAGTTATCAAATACAAGCTACCAAACGAGCCACTAAAAACTCCCAGACTAGATGGGAGCACATCCTAGAATACATTTGGGCATTCCTAGTCTCCAAGATGAGTAAGATGTGCTATTTTGACCATGTCCTCATCTTGCTCGTGGTTTAAAGAGGTAAAAACGGAGAAAATACAAGCTTCCTTGTGTGATTTTCATTTTTTGCTTATCCCCAAATTCATTTGGTTAGTTTTCCGGTCATGCCATTTTACTTTAAGGTCTTATGCTTAGGTTTGAATATTTTCCAGCTCTTTTATATTGATTTGGAAAATTAGTACAAGAAACTTAAAACTGCACTCTACTGCCATGTGGTAGAAAGAAAAGTTAGAGGCCGGCCTACCTTGTCCAGGCTTATGGTAGTTAGGGAAGAAGCCGGGTGTTTGCTGAGAGATATTTTGGCCCTGATTCCGAAAAAATCTGGGACAACTCATATATCAATTTTGAGAGTTTAGCCGGGACCTCCATGATTATACAAGGAGAAGGCTTCTAGTAAGCTTGGATAATATTCTCTCCCTCTTTCCCTTCCCCTGTCTGCCCACGTGTGGTGACCGTTGATCTACAATGACATTGAAATCATGATTTTAGGCCCTAATATCAAATATTACCTGATTCACAGCTTGGGTGAGTCACATGACATGCTAAACATTGTGCATAGGGCTGGCAATGGGTTGGGTCTGGGCCAAGAACAATCAAGATTTTAAATAGGCCTGGCCCAACCAGTTCAAAATCCAGGCTAGAGGCCCATCCATTGCCAAGCCCAATTGTACGTAGGGCCCATAAGATTATCTAAATATTGAAGCCAACCTATTACTCAAGTTCATTCCACTAGTATGAAGGGGCATTCCAAATATTTTGATGATTGTCAATTCGCGTGAGCCACGACACTTGCTTTTGAGGGGTTTACTGTGATTTACATATTTTTTTTTACCTATCCTAAGGCCCATCTAAGTTTTTTATTGGGTTTGTTTATTTTTATTTATTTATTTTTTTTGCACAATAGATATGAGGGGAGAAACTTGATGGACTGAGTGAATTTTATTTTGATAGCCTAATGGCCCCATAGAGTTCGGAATGTTTTGAAGAGGAAAATTAGACCTGGAAACAGGCTTGTTCTTGCCACACCAAACAAGCTCAAACCAGTGTTCGAAATATTGGTATCGCGTTATGTATTGCATCTTTGGAATATAAATACATATCAGTTATTGCATGGGATATAGTTTTTGTATCGGGTAATTTATCACACTTTTTGGGAAACATGGGAAACATTGGGGAAATGGTTGAATTTTTCAATGAAACTTCAAGGATTGTTAAAAAAAGACCTTTATACACGCTTTTAAATGATAACATTTCAAAAAAGAAGTGCCCATGATAAGTTTCCTTTATATAGGGTCCTATGCTATGCACTATTTGACTAAACTAATGTAACTATATTCAAATTAAATGCATAACATTTAGAGTGTATGTGATGATCATTTCATCAAACACTCCTTAATACTTGGAAATTAGTCTCAACTGACAGCTGGTTGAATGGAAATTTCAAAAAAAAAATAATAATATTTTATTATTTTTTAACTAAAGAATGATTCTTATTTTTCAAAAATTGACAAAGACTTAACAAATCAGTAGATCAACTCTCATATGTGCTTGATTTCATGTTTGGAGTGTAATATTGTATGCAATTTAGGAGAAATTGGGAAAATTTTGAATTTTCCCCAAAATTTCCCAAATCGGACCACCTACACCCAAATTTTGAAATAAAAGTGTATGTGATGATCATTTCATCAAATACTCCTAAATACTTGGAAATTAGTTTCAATTGACAGCTGGTTGAAGGAAAATTTTGAAGAAAACATGGAAAACATGAAGAACCAATGTATATTAAAATCAAAGCTCCAACTACATGATTTTTCATGCAAAACATGAAGAACCCATGGATTTGTAACCATTTGATATTGATTTAATATAATTTCAACAAAAAAGGGGATCAAAAATTGAAAATGCTCACCGGATTGAACATGTGGGATATATCGGCACTACCTATGCATTTCGTATCGCATAGGTGGGACACAATATATATCGTGGGATATATCAGCCGACATCGTCGATATTTAAAACATTGGCTCTAACAAACAATAGACATGCTTGACTAGGATAAGTATTGGCCTAACCAAACAAGACCCAGACAGGCCCAACCTACATAGGCTTTCCGGACTTGAACTTTTTCTGCTATCAAATGAGCCCTAAGAGGCCATAGATGCAGGTTTTCTTACAAGTTTAAGGCTTGTAATGAAAAAATAAGGCAATTGCATCAATGTTTCATTATAACTAATGGTATGCTTTGATTGCGAATTAAATCAGTAAAACTGTAAAAGCATCATCATTATGATTTTACAACATTTGTTTAAACACTTAATTCGGCAGTAGATGAAATAATTTTTACTTGGCAACCGAGTAGGGCCTTAGTGGTTTCATAACTTTTGTTAAAAGTAATTTGTAAACTATGAAACAGTACGAAATAGGCAGTCTTGATGAAGCCATGGAAACTGCATGATAGGAGGAAGAGGAGAATCCAAAGTGATAGCTGGAGCGAGAGAGACACCATGATGGAAGATTCCTACTATTGAGCTCTTAATTTTTGTTCCAACCATTGACTTCTTTTGAGTAATGGATTCCTTTCTCCATATCCAGTCAAGTCTTGTCTTTGGATGGCTTCTTCTATTGCCCAAGAAGAGTGCAGAAATTTACTCTGGGTTCTTTTGGGGAAGGACATTCTGTTTTCCTTTATTTTTCTTTCTGAATGAAATCTTCAATTCAGATTTCAGCTTCTTCAGCAGTATATCTGGTGAAGTCTTTCAATTCCATCCTAGATTATAAATCTTCCGTTTTTGTTTCTTGGGCGGCCGAGGCAAAAGTAAAAGTATAGATCTTATTGTTAGACAAGCAGAACATGGATAAGCAGTCTTGCTCCTAACCACAGAGCATTCAATGAGTTACTATCTAACGTTGTGCAGCAACGAATCTACACCAGAGACAGTTGAGTTAGCAGAGAGAAGTATGTGGTGACTGTTGGTCATAGTACCAAGATATTTCACATGAAAGAGCTGCAGTGTTCTAAGTATGTACATGGAATTAGATGAGACTCGTGTATTAGCATTAAAGAGAGAATGCCTTCTTGAATTCATGGTTTCTACTTAAATGATAAAAATCATAAGAGGCTGTAGGAATTTATTTCATCCTTTGGCTGTTGAAAATTGCGCAGTGTGCAAAACTTGGACATGAAGTGTACTTTCTAGGGAAAACAACGATAACGACAACAATGAACAACTTCTGCCAATGAAATAGGTAAGATTTCATTACTTGAAATGAAATTTAAAATACCAAGACAATGAAGCAAATGCAATTTCATTACAATCTCTCTCACCTAGATAGAAGATTGCTTCTCCTCTTTCATGTCTGAGTCAAATTTAGATGGGCTCTCTTTTGCATTTTTAACCTTCCTCAGTGCCTCTCTCAGCCCCATGACAATGAATAAGTTGGTGAGAGTGAGCAGCGACTCTGCACCACCATGTAGCCAATCGACATTGGACAAGGAAGTTCCGTAATGCACCTTTGCTGTCAAACCCACACGCAACATGAAGTTATGGTAAGAAAGGCATCCCCACAAGAAGATGATGTTGTTTTACACAGATTTTGATGGGTTGCAGAAGCTGTTACCGTAAATTCCAGCCGGGACTGCACAATGGACCCGCGGCAGGAAAACATGAAAGGTATCAGCAGAGTTTTGAAAATGCAAATCACTTAAAGCAATGAAACAGAGAGACAAAAGTATTAGCAAAGTTTGGTAAGCTAGATGCCTGGCAAAATATAGTTTTGCCTACATCAATTTTCCAGCTTGGGAATTGAAATCTTCTGCTATTTCATCTCCAAAATTGAAGAAATGGGTGTAAGGAAATCAATAAGGAAGGGTGTCAACTACTTAAAACTGTTTCCCAAATATATTGGTGAGATTTTAAAAACCCATCTATCATTGGAAAAAAATCAAGAATTTGCAAGAAACAGAAGTTCTGCATCAGGTCGGCTGATAAATTTGGTCTTGTGGGTTCAAATGAAATGAGGTATGCTTTTCAAAATGTGCATTTTGATTAGAGCTATGAACTAAAGTTCATGTAAACATATGGACATATAATTTCATGTATAAGAACAATATAGACAAAATATAAGCACCGGTATCTAAAAGGCAGGTGCTGCTTCTACTTTCACGAGTCATCGTGAAGTGGCAAATCAAGTAATGGAATGTAATGCAGTCATCAGATTGTCTTGGTTCAATGCCCTTAATCATAGCTTTTTCATTAAAAAAAAAAAAAAAAAAAAACCTATCCGCTGTAGTGGAATGTAATGCTGTCATCAGATTGTCTCGGTTCAATGCCCTTAATCATAGCTTTTTCATAAATGAAACATGCTATCCGATGCCCTTTTGATGAAAAATAGTGAACAACTTCGCCACTATCCTATATTTATTGTTAAGGGACTGCATCATGCTTATTAAGGCTGCCCTCTCGAATCTTCCTCTCTATTTCATGTCGGTATTCAGGTGCCGGGTATCGGTTGTGGCCAGTATTGACAAACTGCGGTGTGATTTCTTATGGCATGGTATGGAGGAAAAAAGGAAATTTCACCTCCTAGGCTGGACTGAGGTGTGCAAATCCTACGAAGAAAGTGGTGCAAGTATAAGAGATCTCAAAGCTATGAATAGGGCGCTTCTAGGGAAGTGGCTTTGGAGATTTGGAAAGGAAGATGGGGCGCTTTGGAAAGAGATGATAAAAGCTAAGTATGGTTGTATGGTAGATGGTTGGTGGACAAGAGAATCCTCTTTCTATATAGAGCTTCGGCCTTATGGAAAGGTGTCATGTCTGTGAAGGCAGTGTTTACTGAAGGTGTTGGTTTTTCTCTTGGTAGCGGTGATAGGATACATTTTTGGGAAGATGTGTGGGTGGGAAATTCTCCGTTGAAGTCCGAGTTCCCGAGAATTTACCATCTAGCCCCAAACCCGTCCATCCTTGTCTCCAACTGCTTTTCCTTTGTAGCAAGAGTAGTTTGGAAACCTCCTTGCAGAAGACATGAGGGGTGAGGAGATAGAAGAGTTCGTGGCCCTTATGAATCACATTCATCTATGTTGTCCAAACATTTCATCCACAGACACTATGCTTTGGCGTTATCACAAATCAAGCTCTTTCTCAGTTCATTCCTTTTATAACTGTATTACCAAGATGTCTCCAGTAACTGAAGAATCAAGCACCAAGCATGTTTGGCATTATCCTGTCCTGCCTAAGATTGCGGCTTTCGGCTGGTTGGTAGGTCAAAACAAGGTATTGACAATTGATAACCTACAGAAACGAGCAATGGTCCGAATGTTTGTTTGTGCTGTATGGGTGATGAGGAAATGCTCAACCATCTGTTTGTTCATTGCTGGTTTATTGGGAAAATCTGGTCAAACTGGTTGAGCTGTTTCGGCGTGTCATGGTCTCTTACGGCATCAACGGGCAATCTTTTGAGAGCTTGGCATGGGGTGAACTTGGGTAGAGAAAGGACAATGATGTGGAGAATGTCCCTCCTTGCCATCTGGTGGTCAGTTTGGGAGGAAAGGAATGCTAGATGTTTTTGCAATGAGAGTAACTGGGCAGAAATCATCTCCCATAGGGTGACATTCCTGGTTGTTGAGTGGGCCTCTAATCTTGAGAAGCTTAAGGGTTATCATTTTTCTTTTCTGGGGTTGTAGATGGATCGCCAACTCAGCATTTCAGCGTTGCTTTTCTTTTTGATTTGTTTTGCTGTTTGCTCTAATAAAATTTCAGTAACCTTTCAAAAAAAAAAAAAAAGCGAATCATTTGAGGAGAAAGCAAGTATGTGGCTTGCATCATAGAACTTCTACGCAATTCCCTCTTCATGGTACAACTAGCAAACATGTGTTCTGATCAGTACTGTTGATATGGTGGACCATCACAATGGATGGACCAGATCTTGAAAGCAAGGGGGTTGGACTGTGATTACCATCTGATCAATAACTTGTAAAAGGAACTGCAAGCTTGAGCAAAATTTCTACACACCACTAGAAAAACCCACACCAGCTGGATGATCAGAGTTGTCCTATCACTGATTTTGTTTGACAGCCAATCCAAAATTATAGATCGTGGCCCACAATATGAACAATTCTGATCACCCCGTCTACTGGAAGGGGGGAGCTGCATTGAACTTCTATGACACAAACTACAAACTAGCATTTCTCTAATTTGAGAATTAGCAAAGCATGAGTATATATATGAATCAGTTTGGAAGACTGAGATTTGGACAGTTCTCGAAATACTAGATGAAGTGGTTTCATTGAGACTATAGCTCAATTAGGTAGTTCTCCACGCCAGTTCTAACATCTGTAGGCATTTCCATCATTCTGCATAGAAATGAAAAGAAAACAAAAAGAAGAAAATCTACCTTACCACAAATTAATCCTCTCCTAACAGGATACAAAAGACAATTTCTTTAAATATAATTCCTACACTTCATCAAAAATTCATAAAAACCCACAAAAATTCCAATTCATTCTAGAAGAGTGTCCTACCCATTTCTAAAATTCAGAGGCATTTCCATCAACCTGTTGAAAATCCACACCGAGAAATGAAAAAACAAAAGAAAATCCATAACCCTCATAAATTAACATGAAAGCAATCATATACAGGCACTGTTTTTCCTGCGAACATCGCCTGTTTTTCCTGCCAACACGTGATGTTCAAAGGACATCCGAGCCGGGCAAATGATGTGGCACATCTCACTTGTAACGAAACTCAGCCCCAACCACTAATTTAGCTGAGCCACAAATGTAAGTCAAGTCAGACCATGGCTGCATATTGATTTCAATGGCGTGGAAAGCCTGGTAAGTGGGCCAGCCTGATTTTTGTTCCTAGCTTATCTTCATGGTATGGCCCACATTTTGCATGGCTCGGATGTCCTACACAAGCGACATGGTACTAGTATACAATAAAATCTCAACTTGAGCCTACCAAAGCAAACAAGGGTATTGTCTACATAAACTAAAACTCCAGTTCAATTCAAAGAAAAAAACGAAAAAACAAAAAGAGAGAAAAAGGTTAGAAGAGAACATACTAGTGGCCCCCACAAAGGCGAGCAAGAAGTAGAAACCAAAGAGAGTGAGCTTAGGAGATGTTTTTGATTTGGTGATGAAATACAAGAAACCCAGATATGGTAGGAGAGAAGCCGCAAAGAGCTGTGATGCTATGCTCTGAGAGTCTATGGTCGGTGCCCATGGATCCACTGGTAATATCCCACAAACAATCCCTCTCCAACACCAAGATGATCTTTCTCTTTTCAATCTTTTCTTTCTCCCGTTGTCGTTGAAACCAAAACAATTGGTGCCTCTTCCTAGTGGGAATAGGCTTGTTTGGAAGTTTCTTGATGGGAAATGGGCTCTTGATACAGGCAACAACAGGCAGCTTGACATCATTCATGTACGAAACAATGGCTCTCCTGTTTGTTTTTTTTTTTTTTTTTGTCTACTTCCGTTCTATTTTTATGGATTGAACTTTTCTATCCAGTCAGGAGTCGAAGACGTTATATGATACTCCGGCAGCATATGACGCTTGATACGCAGGCATCCATATATTTATACACGTGTCATATGTGAGTGCAAATTAAGCAAGCTAAGCTATTGGAACCCATTTTATCCAAGTCACGGTACCAAAATCTGATTGGTTGAAGAATCCTATTCTTTGATTCTGTGTATTGAATATCATTGCGCATGTTTTCATCTTTGACTGATGTCAAGCAACTGTCAAATGACTGAGTAAGCTTGATTTTTGGTCTTTATATGCATCTAAACTGATACCCATGTTTAACTTAGGGTGGTTGAGTAAATGGGAAGATTTGAGAGTGATCATGATAAGAGGCCTATTTGAATGGGATTAATTGGGATATGAGGTGTATTTGGATGAAAATAAACGTGAGTAAATGGCATTAGGAGTCATCAAGTTGAGAGTAAATGGAGGCTGAATTTGAAATTTGAAGAAGAGGCAAGATTTTAAGATTAATTTGCGTGAAGTGCATTTTGTTGGGGGCCTTGCACAAAATCTTAGGATATAGCCTCCCAAAACAAAGCAGAATTATAGGATAATAAAACAATGAAATGAATCAAAACACAAACCACACCATACAAGAGATTTTTACGTGAAAAATCCTCAAAGAAGTAAAAACCACGAGACCTCGTCCAGATCAACAATCAACTATGAAGTAGAATGTTACCTTCTTTACTCACGTAAAAGTAGATAAACAGTAAGAGAATAAAAGAAAAATGGAGAAATCTAACTGATTACGAGGACGTAGAAGCGTTGAGATATCAAGTGCACAGTAGATCATCTCTGCGAGCAGAACCTCCCTTCCACAAGCTTCCTCTCTCTCTCTCTCTCTCTCTTACACCTTTGATAGCCCTACACTCTTTAGCAAACCCTTGTAAAGCTTTAGGAAACCCTCTTGTCTACCCCTAAAAAAGCCCTAGGCACTCCTATTTATAGTTTAGGCGACTCCCTTTCACATGGGTGCTAAAATCGCCTCAAAATTTCGAATCCCGCACAAAATCGGACTAAAATCTGCATAACCTCGACTAGTTGAGCAGTGTCGTTGACCGGTCGAGCGGCCCACTCGATTGGTCGAGCACCTCCCTCCACTGGTCGAGTACCACGGGAAAAATAAACCCAAAGTCTCTGGACTTTGAGTTGAGTTAGGGCTCGACTGGTCGAGCACCACCCTCGACCGGTCGAGTAAGGCTCACGACCGGTCGAGCCTGTGAGGAAATCCCATCAAAACTCTCCCTTTCTGACTCAGGAGGGATTCACATTTTTCAACCCAGTCAAGTTTCTACAAACCTTAAACTTGCCCTTGAGCAAAGCCTTGATCATCATGTCTGACCCATTATCGTTCGTGTGGACCTTCTCAAGTTGTAGTACCTTCTATTCCAAAGTATCCCTGATTCAGTGATACCGAATCTCTATGTACTTTGACTTGGAATACTGACTTGGATTCTTGCTTAAGTGGCACTTTGACTATCGCAATAGACTACATGCTCCTCCTGCTTTAGGCTAGAGGTGGGCATCGAGCCGAGTCGAGTCGAGGTGGGCCAAGCTTGGCTTGGCTTGTCCATGATGTACTCGAGTTCGAGCTCGAGCTCGAGCTCGAGCTTGGCCTCGAGCTCAACATTGAAGCTTGGCTTGTTTGCCAAAGCTGTCGAGTCGAGCTCGAGCTTGTTGGGTGAGAGAGTAATGGATTCTGTTCTTGATCCTCCTCCATTGATGAAAAATTCAAAAATCTTAAGAGAATCAAAGCAAAACCCGATGAAAAAAACCAAACAAAGCTTCAAATCGGATGAGGAAACCTGTAAGAATCGATCTGTTCTTGATCTTCTTCCACCAGCAAAAATCCAAGTACTAGAAAAGAAACAGAGCAAAACACAAAACACAAATCTAAGTAAAGAGCTCTAGCCAATCAGATCATTGGATTTCTTTGAAGCTCTAACAAATCTAAGAAGAACCCATCTCGAATTTCTTGGGTTTCTCGCCTAAGAAGTAGATCTCAAGAGATTGAAATCATAATATTGTGGAGCTGAAATGAAAACTGGTGGTGGTAGTCGGGGCGGGCGTGCAGCTGGTAATGGGCAGAGAAAGAGAAGAAAGGAAAAGGGAAGGGGGAGCGTGCAGTTGGGTAGAGACTCTTAAGGTTTTTTTTTTTTTTTTTTTTTTTAAGTTTAAAGTTAAAACTTATATTAATATTATATATATATATATATATATATATATATAAAATATTTAACATTTAATATATTTATTAATTGAGCCGAGTCGAGCTCGAGTTCGAGCTTCGAGTCGAGTCGAGATCGAGTTGAGTAGAGTTGAAATACCCCCTGGTCGAACTTGGCTTGAACTTAACTCGAGCTTTAAATAATTAGCTTGGCTTGGCTTGAATCGGCCATTCAAGCCGAGTCAATCCGAGCTGACTCGAGCCGAGTCGAGCGAGCTTTTCGAGCTAGCTTGACTCGTGAACAGCCCTACTTTAGGCTAAGTTCCTATAGGAACCTTTTCATCCAAAGCATCTCTTTACATGCTTCTGTAACTGCAATGTACTCGGCCTCTGTCGTCGACAATGCTATGACCTTCTATAACTTACTCTGCCAGGAGACTGCTCAAACGTGAACATGAACCCTAATGTAAACTTTCTGGAGTCAATGTCGCCTGCCATATCTACATCTGTGTAGCCCTCTAACACAGGTTTACCGTCACCATAGCATAAGCTTAACCTGGATGAGCCTCGTAGATACCGTAGTATCCATTTCACCGCTGCCCAATGCTCTTTACCACGATTAGTAAGATACCGGCTGACAACACCAACCGCATATGCTATGTCTGGGCGTGTACACACCATAATATATATCAAACTTCATACTGCTGATGCGTAGGGTATCTTCTACATCTCATCCACCTCTGCCTTCGTCTTGGGACACTGCCTGTCGCTCAATCTTAAGTGACGATCTAGTGGAGTACTGACCGGCTTCGCTACACTCATATTGAACCGCTCTAGGACTTTTTCAATATACCGCTCTTCTGACAACTAAAGCTTCCTGCTGCTTCCGTCACGGGTTATCTCCATTCCTAGGATCTGTTTATCTGGGCCCAAGTTTTTCATTACAAACGACCTGCCCAACTCCTGTTTCAGCCCGTCGATCTTCTTGATGTCCTTTCCTATGATGAGCATGTCATCAACGTATAACAGCAGAACTAAGAAATCACCATCTGAGAACTTGCGCGTGAACACACAGTGGTCCGACTCCGTTCTGTCATATCCATGCTTCAATATGAACGAGTCAAATTTCTTGTACCATTGTCGTGAAGCTTGTTTCAGTCCATACAAACTCTTCCTCAGCCTACACACCATATGCTCTTTGCCCTTGACTTCGAACCCTTTTGGTTGGTGCATGTAGATCTCTTTTTTTAGGTCACCATGGAGGAAGGCAGTTTTAATAGCTAACTGTTCTATCTCCAGATTCATACTAGCCGCCAACCCAAGCAGCACCCGTAAAGATGTCATCTTCACCACTGGTGAGAATATCTCCTCGAAATCTATGCCTTTCCTCTGACCAAACCCTTTCACCACAAGTCTGGCCTTGAACATCGTCTGTGAATTCTTCTTCTCAACCTTCTTTCTGAATACCCACTTGTTGCTCAAAGCTTTCTTGCCCTTAGGCAGTTTCACCATATCATAGGTGTGGTTCTTATGCAAGAATTTCATCTCTTCTTACATAGCTTTCAACCACTCCCCCTTATGCTCGTCGACTAGGGCCTCAGAATAATCTTCTGCCTCTCCCCCATCAGTGAGCATAATGTACTCATGTGGCGAGTACCTTATAAGACCCGTGTCCTAGTCCGTACCGTTCCGTTAGCTTCCTCGGTCCTTCCGGTCGAATTCCGGCAATCATCGACCCGTATCCAACATTTGCGCGCGATCCTAAGCCGAGTTCCGCATACCGAAGTCAGGTCGGACCGAAACCTGTACCTTGGTGACTGCGTCATCACCGCGATTCTAACGCCACGACTCGCGCACCGAACCGATACCCAGGCCAGGAGATGTAAGCCAGCTTTGTTTTGAAGAAACGCCGCGCATTACGAATATCGAGGAAATCTCTGCGATATGTCCCATCAATCAATCAATCAATCAATGTCAAGTACAACCATACCCCAAGTACAACACCCATTCCTCCTTTTTCATAAGTCAACTCTCTCTCTCCCCTCACCATTCTTCCTTTACCAAAATTTCAACCCAACCCATACCTCTCCTTACAACCACCACTCCACCTATCCCTTCATCCATTAATTCTTCATTTCTCTTATTTCTTAAAAACTCTCTCCCAAGCAACAAAATTTCACACGTCCAAGCATTCCCAAGTTTTCCCAAAAACCACAAGTATGACCCACCCTCTCATCTCTCATCGACACCATCAAAATTCCATCAACCACCATCAAAAGTGAAGGCAAGGAGCATAGAAGGCTAAGGGAGCAAGGAGGAGGCCTAGAGGTGGGTGATCTACCGTTGTTTTCAATTTTAAGGGCCACTTGTTGTGGGACCCACTTGATGTATATGTTGTATCAATGGAGGGCCCATAGTGGCGGGGTCCCTCCTCTCTATCACTATCTCTCTCTCTCTCTCTCTCTCTCTCTCTCTCTCTCTCTTTCCTCTCCCTAGAATGAAGTGGGCCCCACCAATTCATGTTAAATCTACTCCATTCATCAATGGTGAGGCTCACCACATTTTAGGAAAACTCCACCATCCGGTGGGAAGTCCCACCTGCAATATACACACACACACAATATATTATATTTATATTATGCTATTATACAAATATACATATATATAGTTGGTGGGCCACGTCCATGTGGGACTCACCACAATGCATGTGTTTATCCATGCTGTCCAGCGTCCCTGGACGCTGGATGAGCAAGGCTAACATGGAGTGTGTATACTGACGTAGGTGTGTACTAACAAAAAAAAAAGAAAGAAAAGTTGCTTTTAGGGTGGGCCGCTCATGTAGGCCCCACCTTGTTGTATGTAATCAATCCAAGCCATCCATCCTTTTCTTCAGGCCATTTTTGGTGTTGAGCCAAAATTTGAGGTCAATCTGACTTCCTGATGGGCCATAATATGGACAAAAGAACTCTCACCATTAAAATACCTTCATGATGTTCCTGTATATTAAAAATAATCCAATATCGGTCTTGATAGGTTTGTATCGAGCCATAGGGACCATTGGCTGGGTTGGATTTGTCTTATGATTTCGAAATAATAATAATAATAATAATAACAAAGGCAACAACACCTGCTGCTGCCGCTATCAGTGGGCGGGTGGACGGCTTGGCAGGACCCTCACGGCCCCAGTTGTGGATCCCACTGTGATGCGTTTCGAACATCAACACCATGCATTTGATGGGTTCCCTCGGACCAAGAGGCTACCCCAAAAATCAACCGTATACGGAACTCAGGTGGACCACATCATCTAAAATCATGTGAAGACATAGCTAAAACATGTAAAATCACTTGGTGGGGCCTACTTGAAATTTGGATGCGGCTGAAACTTGGTCTGAACCCTCAGCCAAGTGGGACACACATAATGGGTGGGTTGGATTTGTGAACTACATCAGGGTGGCCTCCTTGTCCATGTGATATATATATATATATATATATATATATATATATATATATATATATATATATATATATATATATATATATATATATATATATATAAAATAAATGAAAAAAATATCATGGTGGGCTCCCTGACCGTGTGACCCTATCAACAGGTTGTATGGCAAACAAACGTTACGGTGGGCCCCAGTCCCACCCAGGTCCACGTGACCTTATGAACTGTTGGATGACAGATAAATATCACAGTGGGCCCTACCCTGGTCCACGTGACCTTATGAATAGATTGGATGATAAATAAATATTACAGTGGGCCTTACCTTGGTCCACGTGACCTTATGAATAGTTGGATTGCAAAATAAACATTATGTTGGGCCCTAGGTTGGTTGGAAAATAAACATTTCGGTGGGCCCCAGGTTAGGTGGGAAATAAACATTATGGTGGGTCCTACTTGGGACCCACTTGTGTATGAATTGTGTCCACACCTTTCATCAGTGTGGACCTCCACCATGAAGTATGTGATTTATCTATGCCTTCCATCCCTATGGGACCTACCATGATGCATATGTTTCATCCTAACCGTCCAACCATTTTGGAGGATATTTTAAGGTCATGTGATAAGGCCCATCTTGGTGTGTTTGTGAGCCGTCCGTCGAGGTCCACCTTGATACATACAAGGCCCACTTTGATTTGTATAAGGCCCATATTATGAGGCCCATTGTGATGTATGCAAGGCCCATGTGACTAGGCCCATCTTGATGCATTTGTGGCCCGTCGTTGAGGCCCACCTTGATATATATATATATATATATATATATATATATATATATATATATATATATATATATATATATATGAGACCCATGTAGGAGGCCCATTTGATGTACTGGAGGCCCATGGGTCAAGGCCCAATAGGACGTACATAAGGCCCATTGTAGTGTGATTCCACCATGGTATATGTGTTGATTTTATAGTAGGCTATACCTTGGGAGCAATGATGGTTTGATGTCCACATTGTAAGGATGATGTTGGTTAAATGTCCGCATTGTCACCCTCTCCCTATGGCCCATTAATAAGCCCATAACTGAGCATATAGGCCATCTAGGCCCATCTTCGCTTTGATCAGAGCCCATCATCACGTAACATGTATAGTATAGATCTATGATTCATGATCATACGCATCATATGTATACCTGATATGAGAGATGACTGATTATAGCATATGCCTTCGGGCAGATCGTTTATGGGCTCCTTGACAGGCGGAGCTGCCCCACATGAGCGCTCGGTACGTGCATGATTGTTGCATGTCTGATAGTATGATTCATGTACTTGCATTAGTGTGATTGTGATTACTATATGTCCTAGTGACATCAGGGCCATAACCTCCACAGACACATCGTGGGTGGCTGGATTGAATACCGAAAATATTGTTACTAAGCATCGGGACGCCATAGATGTCTATAGGTGAAAATCTCTAAACCCGATGGTACCAGAGGATGACTCCAACGTCGAGACCGAGTGGATATATGAGTGCACGAGGGCCGAATACCAGGAGGCCGCGTCTCCCGCTGTATCGTGGTCGGTTGGAAATGGGTTTGGCCTTACTCACCCGAGGGTAGGGGACAATATTAGGCTGAGTTTGACCATCTCGTGAATGGGTCCGTTATCGACGTGCCGGATATGTATTCACAGACTATTGGCCAGGCGGATAGTGAGGTTTCTTACGCTCACTTGGACTATGCGGCTAGGAAATCGGTAGTGCTATTTGGAGTGTACTGAACCCAGGTGATTATCCAGAATAGAAATTGTACTGATACATGATGAGGATTGGCATGCTTGAGTTGCATCTTGCATCGCATGGTCGTGTTATGGCTGATAGCATTCATATCTTGCACCGCATAACCTTGGTACGGCTGATTGCATTCATGTACTCATCACCATAATTCCGCATTACTTTGACTTTGCATTCTGAGCACGCTTATATTGCGCACACAGTTACACCACCCTTTAAGCTTTCTATAAGCTTATGCACGATCGATGCGTGCAGGTGACGCCAGGACACAGTCGCAGCTATAGTCTCGCCGCAGTTGGAGCGTGCAGCCGAGCTTCTGGAGTTTTGTTACTTTCGCTATATTGTATTTACCTTTCATACGCATTGTACTCAAAAGTTTTTGATCATAGTAGATTTTGTGATGGTGTTCTTGTGGTTATTGTTCATGGGTTATACTTTTGGTTATGCTCATTACGAATTAAATTGATATTAGAAATCCTTCTTGTAGGATCCCAAGATCGGAACCTGGTAAATGGGTGCCGGGAACCAAGAATGGGATTCTATGGAGGATGTCGGCGCCGGATTAGGTGATCGGGAATTTTGTGAGCCCAGTTTTCGAGTTCGGGGCGTGACATACCTCTTGGACAGCTGTCTGTCCTTAGATGACCTCCTCACCTGTGACTCAACAGGTGGATCAAGTGGGGGCTGCTCCCTCGGTCCATCTTCTGTAGGAACTCCCTCATCATCTGCACCTTGCTGTATTCCCCCGTCATCAGGCACCACGGGAGGAATAATCGGATCTATGTCCTTTAGCTCACCTGAATTATGCGAGTTCCTCTCTAGCTTATCAATGTCTTCTATACACTAATTTTCAAAGAATACCACATCCCTGATCCTGACGAGCTTCTTCTCGGTTAGATCCCACAATCTGTAACCGAACTTTTCATCAATGTATCCCAAGAACACACACTACCTGATATCGAGCTTGGACCTCTCGTCCTTTGGTATGTGAACGGATGCCCTACATCCAAACACCCTGAGATGACTGTACGATGGATCCTATCCAGTCCACACCTTCTCAGGCACTTCTCCATTCAACGGGGCTGATGAAGACCTATTTATCAAATACATTTTCGTGTGCATTGCTTCTCTCCAGAACATCTTGGACAATTTCGCATGGGATAACATGCATCTGATTCTCTCTACAATTGTGCGATTCATTTGCTCAGCCACACCATTATGCTGGGGGGTCTTGGGAACCGTCTGTTCATGCCGTATACCCAGGAATTTACAATACACATGGAAGTTACCGATGTATTCACCACCATTGTTAGTGCGGATGCACTTCAGTGATCTACCTGTCTCTCTCTCGACCATAGTATGAAACAATTTAAACACACCAAAGACCTCGTCCTTGAATTTTAAAGCACAAACCTAAACCTTCCTAAATGCATCATCTATAAAAGTGACAAAATACAATGCCCCACCTAAGGTTTTTGTCCTCATAGGACCACAAACATCAGAATAAAACAAATCTAATGTATGCACTTTATTAACATGAGAAACAGATTTAATAAATGAAACTCTATGCTGTTTCCCTGATAAACAATCAATACAAGTTTTGAAAGGCATACCTGTCACGTTTGGAAGGAGCCGCTTCCTCGCTAGTAGCTGAAACCCTTCTTCACTCATGTGGCCTAGACGCCTGTGCCACATGTCAATAACTGAATCTTCTCCTGCGTTCAACCCACCCTTGCATACACTGACACTTGCCTTGTAAAGGGTGCAACACTTCTTTCCTCTGGCTACGATCAACGAACCCTTGATGAGCGTCTAACGCCTACCAGCAAACTGGCTTTCATAGCTATCATCATCCAACATTCCCGTTGACATTAAGTTGAGGCGAAAGTCTGAGATATGCCTCACATCCCTGAGAACCAATGTGCAGCCCACATCGGTCTTCATACAAATATCACCGACCCCTACGATCTTTGATACGATAGAATTTTTTATCTTCACGGTCCCATAGTCACCTGACTTGTAGCTTGTGAAGAAGTCCCTGCGTAGAGTCGTATGAAAAGAAGCTCACGAGTCAATCACCCAGTCGGTGTCCTGACTCGTAGCTGTGAGACAAATATCATGATCTGCTGAAAGAATAACTACAACGTCACCATCTGAAACGACCGCAGTGGAATCTGATTCATCTTCCTTCTCCTTTCCTTTTCCTTTCTTGTCGTTCTTATTCTTACGACATTCATGTTTATAGTGACCCTTCTTGCCACAATTCTAGCATTTAGCATTTTTCTTGGTACTTGACTTGCCTCTTGATTTATATCAGGCCTTCCCGCCCTTTCTGTTCTTTCCTCTTCCCCATTCCTGTGTCACAAGGGCCTCTTACTGAGTAGACTCCTGAGACTTCCTCCTTGTCTCCTCATTGAAGAGACAGCCAGTAACCTATTTCATGGATACCTTTCCGTCTAGCGCGAAGTTACTTAGAGACACACCAATGTCTCTCAACTGTTAGGCAATGAGCTAAGCAATAGCAACGCCTGTAATTGATCATCCAGGACCATCTTCATAACGGAGAGTTGGTTTACAATATTGCTGACTTCATTCATGTACTCAGCCACAAAACCACCATCTTTGAATTTGAGATTCATAATCATCTTATTATGAAGATTTTATTACCGGCTGTCTTCCTCTCATACAGTCCTTCCAATTTCAGCCATCGGCTATCGACTGAGGTTTTCGTAGACACATGGTGGAACACGGAATCATCCAACCATTGTCTAATAAACCTCACCTCCTTCTGGTCCAACTTCTTCCAATCATTATCAGATATATTCTTAGATTTAACTAATATGCCTAAAATTGGAGAATATAAGTCCTTGCAATAAAGCAAGTCCTCTATCTTAGCCTTCCATATGGTCCAGTTAGAACCATTGAGGCTGATTATCCTTGATGAGCCACCTTTCATAATTCAGAATCGATCCTACTTCGTTTAATGAACTTAGCTCTGATACCACTTTGTTGGGGGCCTTGCACAAAACCTTAGGATCTAGCTTCCCAAAACAAACCAAAATTATGAGATAATAAAGCAATGAAATAAATCAAAGCACAAACCACACCACACAAGAGATTTTTATGTGGAAAACTCTTAAAGAGGTAAAAACCACGGGACCTCGTCCAGATCAACAATCCACTATGAAGTAAAACGTTACAACCTTCTTCACTCACGCAGGAGTGGATAAACAGTAAGAGAATAAAAGAAAAACGGAGAGATCTAACCGATTACAAGGACGTAAAAGCGCTGAGATATCAAGTACACAGTAGATCACCTCTACGAGTAGAACCTCCCTTCCACAGACTTCCTCTCTCTATTTCTCTCTCTCTCTCTCTCTCTCACACACACACACGCACACACACACACACACCTTTGATAGCCCTAAACCCTTTAGCAAACCCTTGTAAAGCTTTAGGAAACCCTCTTGTCTACCCCTAGAAAAGCCCTAGGCACACCTATTTATAGTTTAGGCAACTCCCTTTCGCATGGGTGCGAAAACAGCCTCAAAATTCTGAATCCCGCACAAAATCGGACTAGAATCTGCGTAACCTCAACTAGTCGAGCAGTGTCCTCGACCGGTCGAGCGGCCCACTTGATCGTTCGAGCATCTTCCTCGACTGGTCGAGCACCACGAGAAAAATAAATCCAAAGTTGCTGGACTTTGAGTCGAGTCAGGGCTCGACTGGTCGAGCACTACCCTCGACCGGTTAAGTAAGGCTCACGACCGGTCGAGCTTGGGAGGAATTCCCATCACATTTTTACTTAGAAAGTTGCATGGGTAAATAAAGATGTTGGTATGCTTTTATTTGCCATGCACATGGCATATTTATAATACTCTAAAATAATTTAATTATTGGCTGCATCATTGAAATCATACCAGCAGAATAATTCGAACCATCCAATTGTTTTCCATTTAAAGGGGCAATTTAAAAATGTTAGTAAGTTGCTTAGGTTGTGGTCCACTTTACTTTTAGAATTTTCTTATTTTTTATCCAAAATATATATTTTAATAGACTTATTATAATCATTTTGTCAAAAATCACACATGTATATTAATATGAGATGTTAAAGTTGACTTGACGCATGTTTTAGGTGAATATAAAGGACTCTTCTAATGCATTCCAATTCCTCCCATTCACTCCCCAATCAAAAAGGGTATTTGGATTATAGTGCAATTCATTTACAAGCTACCTAATATAATCAAAGATTCCGTTTACACTTGATATGAGCATAATTGTGAAATTGAATTCATTTACCTCTATTTGCCGCAATTCATTTACAAGCTACCTAATATAATCAAAGATTCCGTTTACACTTGATATGAGCATAATTGTGAAATTGAATTCATTTACCTCTATTTGCAAGCTCCCAATGAGCCTAGATTCCGTTTCATCCATCATGCTCTACCAGAGTATTGAAGTTTCATCGACTAAGATTTGGTAATGTCCCCTCCAGTGCTCATGTCGGTACTGTTTGGTGGTGAAAAAGCTCAGCCCCATCATATTTATGTTTTTCCTTTATCTAGGTTTGTGTGACATTATCAACTGGTTGGATGGCAAATGAACATTACATTGGGCCCTACCGAGTTTTCAATGGTGTCGTTCAATCACCATTGTCTACTATGGTGCAGTTCACATGAGATTCGGATCTGCCTCATTTTTGGGCTTATACACTAAAATAAACTAAAAATTGGATAGACTATGTCAATAAAACACAAATCATGGTGGGGCCAGAGCTAATTTCCCTTCACCAATCGGTTTTTCTCCTCTCACGTAAAACATGCGAGGAAGTGGGATCCTTGCTGTTCAGAGGGTGGAATTAAAGTCAGCTGCCTTACCGGTGGAGAGGACAAGGAGTGGCCGTTGTAGCTAGGGCATGGATTCAGTTAGGTGAAGACCTAATTGAGTTAGGTCAGGTGTTTTCCATAGGCCCACCTTGATGTATGTGTGGTTGTGAACTTCATTTTTGGGCCCATAAGATTTTTGGGCCAAGCTTATGGGCTAAAAAATGAAGTTGATCCAAATCTCAAGTGAACTGCACCATAAGAAACGGTGATGATATGCCATTAAAAACTTTTTAAGCCACAAAAGTTTTGGATCAAGTTGATATTTTTGTTTTACCAAAGAAATCAAACAATCAAGTGCTACATTGTGAAATGGTTTTGAGCACACGTCTTACATGTATGTGGCCATCAAATAGAACAATAAGAAGAAAATGATCAATGGGGCCAAATCCAGGCATATGAAATTGTATGGTATGGCCTTTCTTCGGGTGACATTATGTATATTTTTATTTTTATTTTTCTTTTAACAAGAACTGAAGACCTACTACATGTGGTAGAGAATGACTTAATTGTTTTTTGCCTTTATTAGTTACTTTCAAAGGCAAACACCTTTATTAATTATTTATTAAAAGTGTTTATGCAAAGCAAGAGTGAAACAAATTAAATCGGATTTACTTTTAAGAAATGCATGAATTAACATGTTGGGGATTTGTGTTGCGGAATCACACAGATCTCGATGTAGGATAGTAATCCAAGAACACCAAGCAATCACGAGAGAACACAAAGATTTAACGTGGAAAACCCTTGCGGGAAAAAACCACGGTATAAAGCGACAGAATTCCACTATGAAAGCATAAATTTCAAAGAGAAAATGACTTACTCAATTTGAACAAACTTGAATCTCACCCTTGCTACATCCTTTAGAAACCCTACAACCTTTTTAGGAACCCTTGGAACTCCTTTAGAAAACCTTAGCATTACTTAGAAAGACCCTAGAGACCCCTATTTATAGTTTAGGAAACTCCACTTACGCACTTCTATGAAACCGCCTCAAATTTATGCAGTCCGTGCAGAATTCGCGCACCATCTGCGTAACCTTCGACTGGTTGAGCTAGGGCTCCGACTAGTCGAAGTGCACCTTCAACTGGTTGAGTTAGGGCTCCGATTAGTCGAAGTGCACCTTCAACTGGTTGAGCCTGTCCCTAGACTGGTTGAAGATCTCGAGATTTTCATAGA
Organism: Magnolia sinica; assembly: GCF_029962835.1. Taxonomy (NCBI): domain Eukaryota; kingdom Viridiplantae; phylum Streptophyta; class Magnoliopsida; order Magnoliales; family Magnoliaceae; genus Magnolia; species Magnolia sinica. The sequence continues at coordinate 129,725,928 of NC_080575.1, read as the reverse complement.
CATTATCGCTGGACTTTGAGTCGAGCGGGATTGGACTAGTCGAAGGTGCCCTTCGACTAGTCGAGCCAGCCCCTCGACTGGTCGAGCAGCGTGGTGAAACCAGATTTAAGACATCTGTTTTACAACATTACATAAACTTAAACTAATCATATATACTTTTCACAGAGAGCATAAGATGATCATCACTCTCTCTCCTGAACTAATCATCTTCCTACTTTATGTGTCAAGATAGTATTTTTAAACTTTAAAATTATTTGAATTTTTTTAAACTTTAAAATTATTTAAGATTTTCTAAGAAGAACTCATGTATTTATAGACTTGTAAACCTTTGCCATTAAATATTTTTATCATAAAGAAATCTCTCTAGAACAATACTTGTAGATTACTTAAACGGTAAGCAGTACTTATAATATACTTGCCTAACTACACAAGCATTTTGAATGAGTCAAACTTGCTTAAGTTTAAACATTTCTGCTTATATACTACATTGATGTATGCAATCACCCATTGGACAACAAAATATTCATTAGATGATCATATATGATTTTTAAAACACTAGTAATGACAATAGAAAATAAAGCATAAAATTATTTTATCATTCTTATAGTAGAATTTTCTCATAAAATCTCACCCATTCATTACTTATTTGTGTCATTAAAAGAAAGCGGATCACTACTATACTGTGAACATTATCAATGTAATTAATGTTTTGGAAGCTGCTAATCAATTCAAGACACCAATCTTCCTTGCACACTCCACACTGTCATCCAAAATCCTTTCCATGTCATGCTTATACTCAAATCCCAAATCGATGAGCTTCGTAGTACCACATCCGATTCCTTTTTCCGGCCCTTCCAAAAACCTGAAATGGAATTTCATAGCCTTGAATTATAAGAACCTAGAAATTGCTAAAAAGATTCTTACAAAATTTTCCAAGAGCTACGACTTGGGCTACCACCATCATTTCTCGGGAAAATACTTTGATGGTTCGATGAACTCCTGTCGAAAATTGGAAATTTTGGAGATAATTCTACTATATAGTCTTGGAAATTTGTAAGTTATTCTACATGGGTCTCTTCCCATGGGGGCATGGAAAATGGAAATTTCCACTATTTTGTAGAAAGAGAAGCAATGTAAGGGTTGCAAACAGTGTGGGCTGGCCCAAACGTAGCCTGAGCTCGGACCTGAATAGAAAACCAGCCAACCGGACCGGCCAGAGGCAGGTCAGATGGGAGTTGATCTTTAGTCAGTGGGCCTATGACCTTAGTTCATTGATTGGGCCTTAGCAAACCTCTGGTCAGCCCATCTCAGCCCTTTAGCATTCCTGACTAAAAATGACAATGCACCCATTTTTATTGAGTTTCTTACTGTTTTTCCACGTCGAACTCTTTATGATTCTTTAGGTAGTGTTTCGCAATCTTGGAAATTGTGGGATAGGCGCTCGCACAAAGGAATCTACCAGCCATTGAAGGTTGCTCCATGCAAAAGATATGGGCTTCGCAGACATCGTCTATGTGAATCAAAGGAATGGAACCCACCAATCCTTGCAAAAATCTGAACTTTCTGCAACAAGTAATGTTGCCAGTGATCGGCGAAATGATTGATTCCATGCTTACAGGTAGGAAGGGAAGAAGTGTATCTCCTCCAACGAGCCCTACAGCCAGGGATACCACCTCCAAACCCCCGCCCTTGTCTTTGTTACAGCAGCTAAGTGCAACTTCCTCGGCCCGTCTCTTGGAAGATATGTAGGCCTACACCAATACCACCGTCACAGCTCAATCCAGGCATTTGGAAAATAAACTACGGTTGTGGCTCTTGTTCCAGCGGTTCAAGACTGTTACAAGTCCAACCCACATGGGCTGGGCTAGATCAGGACTCTATTTGAGTAATAGGTGAGCTGGGCTGAGGCTTTTTTTTTTTTTTAAAAAAAAATACAATTTCTGTTAGGGGTGGCAATGGGTGGGGATGTCGGGTTGGAATGAGCCTAAGCCTGACTTGTTTGATAAATGAGCCAAGAAATTTGGCCCCAACCTGAGCCATGATCCACTACTCCTTATGGCCTGACCTGGCCCACTTAAAATTCATCGACCCAAGCCGGACCTGACCTGAACCACTCATTGTGACCAGCTCAAGGTCAGTCTCGACCGACCTAACATAATTCATTTAATTATAATCCGGTCGAGCTCGACCGATCTGACTGACCCAATCCTGCACGACGCAACTCAAATTCAAGATTGTTTGACGGGATAAAGGTTTTCGTGAAACAACCCAATTAGTGGATGCGTACATAGATGCATATACATGTCCATCTATATAAAGATGAATTCTTACCTCCAGTTCTCACATAACTTGTGAGAACTTTTTCAAAACTCATCTCTTATGACATGAGCGCAAAATCTGAACCGTCCATGTGATACAGCACCCCATGAAACCCCTAGGGCCCAACTTTCACCCTTATTCAAAACTTTGGTGGGCTATGGCAAAAGGAAACAGTTTCCTCCTTTGATTTGTCTCTCTTTTACCATTTACCATGGCCCACCAAAGTTTTGGATAAGGGTGAAAGTTGGGCCCTGTTGGTTTCACGGGGTGCTGCATCATATGGAGATGAGTTCTGAAAAAATTCTCACGAGTTCTTGAATTGGTGCGCACAGGTGAGCATTCCTCTCTCTATATATTATTTTCCATTATTTTATTTCAGATTTTGGTCAGGTAATCTGACTCTAAACCATTGATCAATGAACTGTATGGGCGGATCGGGGGTGTGTAGGGTTCAACCCAAGTCCAACCTATTTTATTACATGGGCCTTATTTCTAGCCTGACCCACTAGCCATTCAGCTTACATCTCAAAAGAAGGTTGAGCTAATTAACCCATGGCCCGACCCAACACATTGCCACACCAATTTTGTTAAATCAGAATAGGACCATTTATGACTGACATGACTTAGGCCTGGGTTTGAAATTAAGTCAGGCTGGAAATGGCCGGGCCAGGTCTGCATTTCAGGTCCAGCTACAAACGGGCCAAATGACCTGGCCCATTGACAACCCCATCTTCTAAGAAGCATGATACACTATCATATATGTCATGTGAGGCATACCAAAGTATAAGGCCCTCGATCTATTGATCCAGACTCAAACAGTCTCTCCAATCAGATAGTCCTAACAGCATGAGCCGTGAACTTTTTCCTAATGAGTGTGGACCATTGGCTGCATTCGTTTCCAAACATATGCATTTGAGTAGAAATCTGCTATGCTAATTTTTATGTGTACGGGTCCGTTTATCAATTGGTGGTGGACCCCACCTCCGATTACACGGTGGATCATTCCTTGCCTCTTAAACATTACCAGTGGGATGATATACTAGAACAAGGACACTAACCAGCTCATAATCGCCACAGTAAGGGAACGATAGATGGAGAGGCGTCCAACAAGATTCGTCAATGGAGTCTTTAAAACCGGTGCCATCTTCTTTCATTGGAGATGCCGCAGTGACGGAGCCTGTGTAGATGAGTCGTTTCACCGTTCCAGATCTTATGCAAGATTCTACTATGCTTTTCACCCCAGCAACTGCTGCTTCTGAAGTGTCATTATACTGTTTTGATTTACACATTTTAGTCACAAATATCCTCTTTCAAAGAAGATAAAACATGTTTTAGCTGTGCGTTTAGTTGTACCAAATATCAGGAAATTTCATGATCTTTTTGCTCCAAATTAGATTGATGAATGATGAAATATCACGAAATTTTATGATATTTGGTGAATAAGCAGAAAGTCTAATGTGGAGAGAGGGGAAAAGATGCTAAAAGAAGTGAACTAAGAAGAAGTAACTTCATAGATAACCAACAACTCATCACAAGGACTACTAGAAGATAGCAAAGTTCTACCAATATGCCCGCTGGTTTAAAACTTAAGAATTCAATTAGTAAATAAATTTGTTTTCCTCTTCCATTATATAAGATTTAAAACACAACCTCCTCCAGTACGCAAGCATAATACATTAAAACCATATAAATTTAAAGCAAAATGGACTTATAGTCTAACAAAGTTCTACTAATAAAATTACCAAGTAAATACCCTTTTCAATGGCAACTATAAGGGCCATTCTAAAGGCTTGTATTTGGAATGCATTGAATTTTAAATCATTGATCAACGTGATTCCAATTTGCCAAGTTATGTTTGGGAGCTTGTAATTAGAATGCATTGTGAATCAAAAATAGGAATGCATTGAGATTCTATATGATATTTATAAGAATTTGTTTTTTATTGCTAAATCATCTTTAATATTTTTAATTAGTGTACATATGTGATATTTAAGAGGATTGTAACAAGTCGATTAAAATATATACTTTGCCAAAAAAAAAAAAATTGATGAAAATTTGAGCCTTTGCTAGGTTACAGGCATAGGATCAAGAAAGAGTGATTGGCCAACGTTTTTTAACTGTCAATTTATATTCCCAATGTTTGGTTTATTCAAATAATTCTAGTGTTGTAATTTTAGTGATGCAGTTAACAATTTAATTGTTTTGGAGTATCATCAGCATACCATGTGTACAATAGATTAGTAGGCAAACAATACTTTTACTACACATGTGACTTCCCACTTTAAAAGAGTGAAAAAGGACATTTGATTTTGATTTAATGCAAAATAGAGAGATATTAGAACACATTTAAATTGTGCATTTCAAATACCTTTGAATTCAATATGCAAAATGACCTTTAGATTCCAAATGCACTCGAATACATACTACCAAAGGATGCCTAAAAGTTTCTGAGCTCCTCGATTTCTTCTTATGAAATCTTTCTTATGCATTTTGATCATTTTGAGGTGTCATTAGCATGCCATGTGTAGAATGGATTAGTAGCTGAGCAACACTTTAGTTACGCGCATTGCTCTCTTTCTTTAAAGGAGGCAAAAGGACATTTTATTTCGATTGATTATCACGACACATTAAAATTTTGTATTTCAAGTACTTTTGAAACAACTTTTGAAATCGGAATGCACTCAAATACATGCTGTAAAAGATGCCTAAAAGTTTCTAAGCTTCTATTTTTCTTCCTTATGAATTCTTTCTTACATGTTATAAAGGAAATATTATTTATTACCAACAACTTTTTAAAGGTGGATTGCTTTAAGTTTCTTTTGTCCCATTCATTGACCATTCAAATAGCCCACCTACATGGGCTCACCAAATCTTGCACATGGCCTTCATTTGAGTGATTGAGACCATTGACTTCGTGGTCTGGATAAGCTACAAGGAGCGGATTAGGTGTTATCGGGTAACATACTAATAAGTGTTGCCCTAACCGTGGGGCCCACCTTGATGTATGTGTTGCATATTCACGCCCAACAGTTTTTTCAGCTCATTTTAAGGCATGGTCCCAAAAATAAAGTAGATAAAAATCTCAAGTGGATTACTCAACAGGGATTGAACCACCACCATTAAAAACTTCTTAGGGGCTGTGAAAGTTTTGGATGAAGCTAATATTTGTGTTTTCCTTCAATCGGGTCTATGTGACCTTATCTATAGGTTGGATTGAATGTTGGCTGGCAAATACAAATTCAGGTCTATGTGACCTTATCTATAGGTTGGATTGAATGTTGGAAGTTTTTAATGGTTTGCGTTCAGTGACCACTGTTTTCTATCATGTGGTCCGCTTGAGATTTAGATCTGCTTCATTTTTGGGACAAACCGATGAACGGCATAGATAGCTCGTTTCAACACAGAAATCAAGAAGACCGAGAGTACACCCTGATCCATAGCTCAAGTGGCAGACTGAGTGAAAGATACCTCGCTTTAACACTGAGGTCTTGGTATCGATCCCTAGTGGGGTGACTAACAGTGATGTGTGAACGACAGTGGGTGTATTAACAGGCTCACCAAAAAAAAAAAGAAGAAGAAGAAGAAGACGACCGAGAGTAAGAGAAACACCTACCAACGATATTTTACCCGGCTAACACCTAATCCCTTCCCAGGCTATATGCCTTGAAATCCATAGTAATCGGACACTTTCACTTCCCGATTACAATGGATTTCGACATGTGGACTGTTTCTCATGTTTTGAGTTGATCATCCATGTTTAGGCCACTAATCAAAGATTCCCCAAGTCCGTTCAATGAACGGTCCTGCTCACCGAGGACATGCCATATGCAGCATACTAGTTCATTTTAACACCAACCTTAGAGCTGTCAGCAATGTGTTGCTTAGGGGTGGCAAGGTGAAACACAAAATCACAACCGTTGATGGCGGGTTCAAACCCATCGACGTCGTAAATTTCGGCCTCCAACAACTGTAACCTTGTATCTGCACCAGGAAGGTTCTTGAGACGCCCTATCTTAGATGGTTCATCTGAAATTCACCCAATCAAAAAACAAACATGAGAGAGAGAGAGAGAGAGAGAGAGAGAGAGAGAGAGAGAGAGAGAGAGAGACCAAGGTTTCTTAGAGTGGCATGGACGGTGTGTCCTTGCTCCAGAAGCTTCTTGACAAGCCAAGACCCGAGGTTGCCTGCAGCTCCTGTAACACAAACCTTGCTGCGGCTGCTCTCCTCCATGGATTAATCCAAGAATCTCCTTCTTCTTTCTACATATTAAACAAGGGATAGTGTCCACTCAAAAACATCTCTAAGCAATTATTAGTAGGGGTCTACATAGTTTGGGCTGATAGTGGTCCATGAGCTACATAACATGGGCCAAGCCCGTACAGCCTGCTCGATAAAAGATCTTGCTCAATGGCAAGCCCATCCAAGCCCGCTAGACTATTTAACATCCAATAATGCTAAATTCGTCATTTTCGGGATATAATCAAAAGGAAGGCCTAGTCCAATTTGTTGTTGGGCCTCAAATTTCAGGCCGTAGAGGTGCCCACGGGCCTTTAGCCTCACCATGAATGTGCAAAATGGGCTACATATGGGATGGACCTGGCTAGAGTCGCCCACATTTACCCTTAGTTAATGGAGGAGCTGTTGGACGATTACGTATCATTAGCATAGATTAAGCGCTTGTCTTTTTTAATTAGTGTGGTTTTGTCCATTTTTGTTTGAAATTTTGCGAGATGGAATTTTCAGGCGACAAACGAATGGTGCCAGAAAAGCTAAATTGCCAAGTGCACTCTGTAAACGCCGCACTTGTCTAAACTTGGCAAATGGATTGAGATCAGAGTCGATTATCATGTGGGGGCCCACATATGACAAATGTTCCTCATCTGGAATGCTACCTGCAATGCCCTGCACCTTGGCAGGGTTGGTAATGGGGCATGCAGCCTGGCTTTGGAGTGGGCTTGGATCTGTAATTATGCCCATGGGCTGGGACCGCATTAAGCCCCAATTAGCTTCAGGTCATTGTAGTCTGGCCTAGCCTAGGCTGGACTTGATGTGTATTTCATATCCTTCAAATATGCTGTTGCAATCATCTCTTAGGCCACACATGAATCTTGCTGGACGACTGTTGGTTTCAGTTTTCTAGGTGTCTATTTTCATCGTGAATGCGTGGCCCACTTGATCAATGAATGGGTTACCGACATTCACCAAAGGAACCGAAAATTGGATTTGATCAATTTCTCAGCCCCATCAAATTTTGAGACTTGGGCTGCCTGCCTTATAGTGCGGGTCACACCTATTTTGTAGTAGCCCAAAACCAAATCCTAGCCAGCAGATAGTATTACTCAAGCGGGACCACTTGGCATTCCAAGCTGACTAAAATAGACATCGACTTCATCTTTTCCGTTAAACGATGGCAGAGGAATAAATACAATATTGGAAGTAAATAGACTGGGCTGGGATGGCCAAGACATTCAACTCCAGCCAGTAAATTGAACAGATGGGCTCAAATAAGGACCAGACTACTAGCTAAGACCTAGGCCTAGACACAGCTTTTCCTTATAAGCAAGTTGAGCCATCTGGGCCCAGCCCCATTAGTCATCGGACCCGAATTTCATAGCCTAGCTCAGCCTTCGTGTCTATGCATTTTAAAATAGTTTGGGCCCACCCAAGTATGCGGGCATGAGTCGACAAAATCATCTTGATTCTTGCCCGAATCAAGATGGACCCAAAAATCAAGATGGTCAGAAACACAGGTGGGTAACACCATAGGGAACAGTTGGAATTAGTATGCGAACGTTAAAACCTACCATAGCAGGGCACTCCTTAATATTTTTCATCCAGTCCGTTCATCAGCGATGATGAATGGAAACTCCAAAATCAGGCCATTCGAAAACTCGTCTGGGTTGACATATGTAATTTTAGGCATGATTTTACGTGGTGGGCCCATCTAAAAATTTGATAAGGTTGATCTTTGGACAGAAGGTGAACTTGAAGGGACGCACATGGTGGACGGACCTTCAATTTGATGGCCACCAAATCAGATGTTTAGGACTGTCTAATCAGTGTTCCAACCTTCAAGGTATGCTCCATCCACAGCGGGGATCGCTACTTTGACGGTCTGGATTGGTATGTGTTTATGCCAATTGTGCGGCGGATGTGCATCCGATTTTAGAACCAGATTTTTATTAGTGGCCCACACAATGTAGTTCCTGTTTCCCGTACCATCGGAATCCTCTACAACTGGTAGTGGGGCCCCCACACTTGCAACACCCGCTCTATGTAGGGTTAACCATGATGTCTATCGATGTAACATCCACTCTGTTCATCAGCTGTGTCACCTCGTGTTGACATTGCATAACAAAAATCGCCTGGATACAAAACTCGGGTGGGCCACTAAAATCATGATAAAACCACGTAGTGTGGCCAACATGAGAATTGGATCAGGATGATTTTAGGGATGCATCTTCATCCTTGCGTCATGCACCTGATGAACGGGTTGGATGGAGTATTAAAAAAAAAAAAAAGGCAGCTCCAAGAGGGTCTCTATGGTGGGCATCCCAATCAAAACTGTTCCCTGTGGTGTGGCGTACCTATGTTATTATTATTATTATTATTAAGATAAGCCTGATTTTGGACTAAGGTCTAACATGAGGAATCTCAACTGATGGATGGATTAGATGTCACACACACATCACGGTGGGACCATAGAGATCGGGTGGTGCACGCCCTTCTCACGACGGAGGGTACGGCATCCACTCCTCTCATCAGGTTCACCCCTGAATGGTGGCCCAGATGCGAAATATCATCCGGATCCACAATTCAGATGGGCCACACAGGGCGATGGGGAGGGGACGCCAACTATAAATAGGTGTGTGGGGCCCATCATGGTGTTTTTATTTCATCCAATACCTTTTTTTTTTTTTTTTAATACACCCCCCTTTTAGGCATGGTTTTACATTGTTAACAGGAGCGTGGGACACCTGAGTTTTCGGTCGAACTGACGTTTGGTCTCGTTGGTGAAGATGAGCGTGCAAACCTGATGGAGTTGTCCCACTTACAACAACACATCTGGGCATTGTACCGGCTGCGTACCAAAACAGGTGCCGTAGAGGATCTCCATCCATCCAAACGGGCCCTTACATAAACTCAACACAGTGGGCCCCACAGATCTCAGGTGTTGTACCGTTTACGAACAACATGTGTGGTAGAGGATTCCCGTCCGAAGCCAAAAAGTACCTTTGGTGCTGTATATCGCTGTTAATTAATCGTACTCCCTCCTTTATCTTGGGGTTCTTGCTCATATTTTTCACTCCAAAGGGGGTGGGGATGGTTTAAAGCATTGTCTGAAACAGGTACTTGATATAGTTTAAAATCCCCAAAACACAGACTCCACTTCCACCCGCCTCAGTTTTGACTTGAAGACTGGGTTCAATCTTTATTGATTATAGATTATAATTTTTGGGGTACTATAAACATAATATATAATAAATTAAATAGCAAAGTTATACGGTAAATATATATTCTTTTGACAGAACATTTGTGGGAACTAAGTTGGGAATCTTGCCGAGTGGATCTACTATGGTTTAAGTGCAGGGGTGTGAAAAAATAAAAAAAGAAAACATACATGTTAAAAGAAGTGAATGGCTGTATAGTGCTCACGGGACCTTGGTGAGCCAAGTGCTCTATTTTGAGATCTTGTACCACACCATATGATATGATGGACCTACGGCACTCGTGCAAATTTCATGTGGGCTTCATTCTAAAATAAATATTTTGCAACTACACAATGCATACGAATTTCAAAAGAGAATTGTCTCTGCATTTATATGCTAGCAAGCTTTATTGATTTGGATCCTTACTCTTGCTCGGGTGGTAGACTCTCTGGGGTTTCAACACCCGGTCAAGGGTTTGAGTATCCATAGGTGGTGAAACTCCACTAGCGTGAGTGTGTGGTAAAAAAAAAAAGCTTTATTGATTCGTGCCATTTTTATTTATTTTTTTTTGTTTTTTTGAATGTACTAAGTTGTTGGCTTTTGGAGTTAATCTAAAATAAAGATACAGAAAGGATTGCCTACCTTTGAAGGCATGCACTTTCGTGCCTCACATGTAGCATGTGTATGATGATCTTAATCACAAATCCTAACGGTTAACCAAATTTTATTTGATTAGATAATCTTAACCTATAATAAATGGATCTTTTTCCTCACTTAATAGTAGCTATTGATGTTTTTTTTTTTTTTTTTTTTTTTTGGGTCTTTTAGTGTTCATTTAATGTCAACTAATTAAGGTTGAAAAGGTTGACAATATTTAAACACTGATTTTTGGAGCACGGCCCAATCATTGTTGGAACAACGAAATGAACGGTTACAATTTGGATGGGTTGGATCGTGTGTGCCATGTATTCTTTAGTATGATTTGAAGGAATGGAAAATGCCATTCCAGAAGTGCCAAATCTGCTATCTAACATAAAAACTAAGCAAACAAGAAAATATGATTCTAGTTGATGGGACCTGATCCAGTGGCTCTGGAGGCATCAGTACATCGCCAAGTCTAGATATATGGATTAGATCGTAAACATTCATTTGATGGGTTAAATCACTAAATGGGCCGTAGACGAAACAGTCGTGTGGTTTGGATAGTTGAATCAAAACAAATTTAATTTAGTTAGCAGCCGATCAATGGTGGGGCTGCAGGATGCATGGTGCGGATCATCGCAGGTGTGTGTCACGTGAATGATACACCACGTGGAGGCAAGAAAAACTGCCATGCATCCATAGGCAGCAGACCAGCTTCCCATTTTTGGCTGGTTATAGTTACCATTTGTAAAACCACGGTACGTGGCTATTGAGACTTGACCCACGGTATTGGTGTCATGCCTTTCAAAGGGAAAATGATACTATGGAGCAGGTACAACTGGAATGTGGTAGCCCTCACTCTACAGTACGTGTGGCAGGGTGACTTAGCAATCGAGAACCGTCCATCTAGTGGGCCTTATCATAAATGGGCCATGTTTCGTGAAGCACACCTATCCAACAGTCCTATCCACTACACACTTCTCACAACTGAACGTCGACCACTATCCATTTCCATTTTCTACTGTACTTATCAATATTTTCTTTCTCAAGCATTTTCTATACACAGCAGGGCCTACCAGACGGACGGTCCGGATTGATAAGTTACCCAGCATGTGTACTGTGGACTGAGGTCTCTAACATATTCCGATTATACCGGGCCTACCGTATGGTTGCTCCCCAAACAAAGACAGCACAGTGGCTGTGTGGCCGCTGTTCTTTGAGTGTCCACAGCGATAGAACTACCAAATAATAGAAATGTTTCCCTTTTCTGGTTAGGGGAAGCGGATTGCTTCCTGTAGTCTGAAGGTGTGTGGGGCCCACAGAGATGCTCGAGGTGAGGTTAGGTCGCCAAAAAGGTGATGTGAATGGAGCCTAAGCAATTATAGAACTTATGATAGGGGACCAAAATGATAAAACCCAACGGAAAGAAATAAAGAAAAAAATAATAATAAATTGCATTAAACCACACTAATAGATCCTACCCGGTTCTCATCTCCAGTGTAGTAGAAAAGGGACAAGGAGAATGTCAAAACCCTAGCCTATCCCTAGGGAATTTTCTTTTCTTCTCTATTTTCTACAAAAAGAATAAAATGCAAATGAGAAAGCAACTTCTCTTGCCCCTATAACTTGGTTCGGGGAGTGGGTTGGGTGCTGCCCGGCCTCACCTAACATGGTCCCCCCAATTGTGGGGCCCACCTTGATGTATGTGTTGTACATCCATGCTGTTCATCCATTTTTTCCAGCTCATTTTTGCCCCCTCATCTTAGGGCATGAACAAAAAAATGAAGCAGATCCAGATCTCAGTGGACCACAACAGATATAGGAGACCGGTGATTGAATGCCCATCATTAAAAACTTCCTAAGGGCTACTGTAATGTTTATTTTTCATCCAACCTGCTGATAATTAAGGTTACACAGGATAGGATGAAAAACTTCCTAAGGCCTACTGTAATGTTTATTTTTCATCCTACCTGCTGATAATTAAGGTTACACAAGATAGGATGAAGGGAACCAAAAAAAAAAAAAAAAACAAATATAAGCTTGATCCAAAACTTTTGTGGCTCACAAGAAGTTTTTAATGAACAATCACCATTGTTTCCAGTGGGGTGGTACATTTGAGATTTGAATTTATTTCATTTTTAGGCTCATGACTTAAAAGGAGCTGAAAAAATGGATGAACGGCATGGATATACAATGTATTCATCAAGGTGGCCCCCACAATCAGTGCTACACATGCAATCGGCTTCCCTCGGTTTGGTTTCTCACGTGTAGAACTCTTACGGATCAACACTGAGGTCTTAATATCAATCCCTAGTGGGGGTGGCTAACAGTGAAGTGTGATCTGACAGTGGGGTTTACTAACAAGCTACCAAAAAAAAAAAAACTCTCACGGTGATGTAGTAAAATTATACCAAAATACCCATATATAAGATAAAAAACATTAAAAGGGAGTTATTTGATACTTTTGCAGCATTATGATGTTTGATGCTTACTCAGAAATGGATCAAATGGCATTCATGGACTCAAATTACATGGCTAAAATTTTATCACCTACTTTAAGTAAGTCACAACTTCAAAATCAGATTGCTTGAACAAACCTAATTGATGATTGATGGTCACTTTGCTCAAATAAGACTACTGGATATTTTTCATTTCAAGTGCCTAATAAATGTAAACCAATCATATAGTCGTGGAATTAAACAAGTCTAATTTTTGGTTTTTGATACAATTAAAACCAGAAACCAAAATTTAGTTGTTAAATATGAATTTCCTGCCATGTGCATGTTTCCTCAGCGCTTTTGCATCATCCATCACACTCTCCTGAAATATCACAAGTTAAAATGCATCATGGTATAGTTAAAATGTTAAATAAGATTATAATTTTGCCCATGTAGCTTGGGAAATTGTATCTTTCAAATATACTTCTCTTTCATTATTTATTGTACTAATTAGGCAAGTGAAATTGTTGTAAATTAGAAAATTAAAACTGACTAAAAATTAGGTCAGTAAGAGTGGAAATTATGTGTTCACATGGGTCGTAACAATAACAACAACTGTTGTGGGTAAAAATGGTTTGACCACCCATAGGGTTAGCTTGGACTCATGAGCACATACTTCTGTACTAAGGGGCTCCTGAACAGCCATCTCAGATTGTTTTGGAGAGGATAAACTTTACACTCACGAGCCTAATCCTCGATATCGTGTATTTCCGAGCTTCAACCAAGTTTATTTTTTTTGAGCTTCGACCAAGCTTATTTTTTTGAGCTTCGACTAAGCTTATTTGTCCAAGCTTTGGCCAAATTTATTTGTACATCTCCAAGAGCCGTTCGGAAGTATAAGATCAAAAGATGACCAGAAGATTGATAGGCTTGGCGAGATCAAAGAGACGGTTTATCAAAAACAGTAAGTATTGCTGAGGAGATGGGTCCACCCCTATGATCGGCGCCTAGATAGATTGAGGAACACGAAAAGTCAACGAGTGACGATCAGTGTAGAAACTTGTTTTGAGCCAATCATGGAGATCTGCCTGACCAATCGATGGCTTGGCTCAGCTTAGCTTCAGCCTGAGTGATCGAGGATTCAGCTCAGGTCGGTCTCGACCACCCGTTGCATGATTCTAGGGTCTACTATGTCAACACTTGTCACTTTCATGAATCTCGTGTAACGGTTGAAAAACCTATGCAAAGATTGTGCCTAAGATCGCGAACCATCTCCAACCCACCTACATTATAAATAAGGGGCCCATTTACATGAAAAGGTACGCAAAGTCTTTCACCCAAAACCCCTACCAGACCCAGATTCCTAGCCTGACTTTGGCATCGGAGGATCCCCTGCTCTAGCCATGGTTTCTTTTATCTTCTTCATGTTCACATACTCGAAGGTCACAAACAAGGGTAGACCAGATTTTTGCATCAACAGCAACAAAGATGACAATGCGTAGCTGGTTCCTTTACAAGAACTCATATAACTAGCTGCCTGTGGAGCTCAGTGTGATTTGTGTAATGCATCCAATCTAGTAGTTTTACACGCTATTGACCCTGCTGTGATTGGATACTTACCCCGTTATAGTATAGGAGATTGTATTGCATCATTTCCCAGCATTCTGTCATCTTTTGAGTTTGTGTGCAAGTAGATGTGTGTGGAGAGACAGGTTGTGCGTGCGTGCGAGGGAGCACATGACACATGTTGTACATGTGCTCAGGTCATAGGCAATGGATGCGTGTTAGAGTATGCATTAAATTACCTATGTTAGATCATGGTTGTCATGTAGATATATGTACATCTGTACATAGAGTTGTACACGCATGGTTGAATAGGTAGATAGATTCATGCTTGAATATGTTATATCACATGTATCTACGTGATAACCATGATCTATGATATGTAATGTAATAGATACTCTTAATTCTTCATGGATACATTCATAATAGGTACTACTCTAACAGACCAGACGTGCCATTGTTAACGTCTGCATGATCATATTTCGAAATTGCTATCGCTTGTAACTTAGCCACCAAACCGAAAGGAGAAGAGGAGGAAAGAAATTGCAGCGATCCATTTGAGTAGAATTTTCGATTCACTTAGGAAAAAATGCGTACATCAGAAGTCTACAATGCTAAGAAAAGACAACTAAGGAGGTTAGAATAACACGAGAATTCGTTACATCAACTTAAAGCTAGCGAATGCTGAATCACATACATTAATGGCTAGAGAGAGAGAGAGAGAGAGAGAGAGAGAGAGAGAGAGAGAGAGAGAGAGAGAGACTAGGGTTTGGTTGATGCGACATTGGGTAAACCATCAGCAGAATGTTTGTGGATGGTCTGATGCTATATTTAGTGGACCTCAGCAGAATGTTTGTTGAATTTCATGGGCGAGATCCTCCGCACTAAGTTCGCATTCAATTCCAATCTACAGAAGAAACAAAAAGCACCCAATCATTAGCCCTAATCAACCACTTTAATCACTGTCATCGGAGGTGGGCTTTTAAAAATGCCCTTATTTAAGTCTGTGAATGGATGGCGTACAAATCTGGTACACGAGTTTTGTGTACTCAACACATTACAACCGTCCATTGATTTTAGGCACGAATCCTGATGCGCCCGCCTTCTGAATGTTGGCAGGAATTGAAACTTAAATGCGCATATGATTCCCGGGTAGCTTAGATGGACGAGTCGGGGATTTTCGTACGCAGCTCATGGGGACCATTAGAACACGTGAATCCTTCTCGGCCTGTGGAAGTGATTGAATTTTGAACAGTTCTATGGAATCTAATTAACATGGTGTCATGTGGGATGCTGGAGAGGTACACCATTTCTTACCACTCGCTTCTGCCCATCCATGAGATGATCCAGACCGCTCACTAAGCATGTGTCACCATGGATAGGCCACTTGCAAAAAATCACAGATCTTTTTTTTTTTTGTTGCAAAAATCAGAGATACTTAATGATCTTACTATAATGATCCACATTTTGATGCCTTAAGGACTGTGAGGATCTCTGATCATTATTATTATTATTATTATTATTTCAATTCGCCTATCCATGGTAGACATGAATGGCCAGATCACCCTGAGGTTGAGGAACGAGTCGCAAGAAACAGAGAGAGAGAGAGAGAGAGAGAGAGAGAGAGAGAGAGAGAGAGAGAGAGAGAGAGAGAGAGAGAGAGAGAGAGAGAGAGAGAGAGATGGCAGGTCTCTCCGAGTGAACTGCAACAGTACTTGATGCTTATGTTACGTTAATGATGCACTGTAATCATCCCCTGACCCAAAAGATCAACAGGCCCACTACTCAGGCAGGCCACTTGTATCAGAGAATAATTAAGGCCATGAACATGTGTGACCAACCTGATGAGCTGTCTCGGCTGGTTTTTGGTCTAGGAATTACACATAGTAATACAAACAAAATGAATGGGCTGGATCTTTCACACAAGTAACATGTTAGAACATATTCCGGAAGCCCTGTCATCATCTGGCATGAGCCGGTGCAATTAGCATTCCTCGTTTAAAACTTTCAAGAAAAAACAAGTGGTGTAGAAGATTCCATATATGGAACGATCCACGTACAAGCATTTGGAAGGTTGCAAAAAAAAAAAAAAAACATCAGATAAGAACGTTACATAATAAAATAATTTTCAAGGTAAAATTGAATGCATTAGTGAGAAATTGGCAGTGATCCAAACGGGCACAGGAGCACAGGAGAACTATTTTTAAAACATTCACAAATACCGAGCGTAAAACTGCAAACCAAAACGAGGCATGTGATTTTGGCAGCTTTTGCTGGTAGATCATTTGAGGCTATTTAAGACACTTGATTATTAATTTTCTTTCTTTTTTGTTTTGGACATCATTTGCCACCTTTGATTACCTCTAATCTCTTTGTAAATTAATTTTTTAGCCTCTTAATTAAGAAATTTCGTGTTGAAATTTCTTCCCAAAAATTTCAAAATTTTTGTTAATGGAAAATAATCCTTAATTAAGTTTCCTTATTTGTTTTGCTCACCCAATTGCACGCTCTTTGAATATGGAAAATGTTGTTTTTGTTGCTCCCTCGTGTATACAAAAAGCCTTTATATAATGCCTTCTTGGACAAAAGAAAGATCCAAAAAGAGGCTCCTTTTTTGTACTGCCCTCCTATTTGGGATGTACAACCAATTTTCCAATCAACACAGTTTCATCAGGTGGTGTGCTCCCACCTTTTTGAAAAAAAAATAAAAATAAAAAAAGCTCCAAAAAGACTTTATATAATGCCTTACTGGAAGAAAGAAAGCTTATAAAGTGCGAAAATGCTGAAGAGCCTTTGATATTTCTCAAAACAAATGATTTCCACATGGTTGTGTTCTTGCTTTTTCTTCACTTTTTTGCGCAAAAAAAAAAATAAAAAAAAAATAATAATAATAATAAAAATAATAATAATAAAGAAAGGAGTCTTTTGATGGCCAGTCTTGCAAGAAAAATGATAAGAAAAAGAAGACAAGGAAGGTGATGAGAGCACATAAGTTAGTACCTTGATAGTGAATGAATTGAGCATGGTTTCATCAATGGTGCTGATGGTCACATGGAGTATCTCAAGCGAAAGGCCTTCAAGGGCAGCGATTATCTTGAGGGCCTGGCCAGGAATCCGGTGCGATATTGTCTTCAGAAGGACATTAGGACCAGAAAACTTCACCTCCACTTCCGCGACTGGTGATTTCGAGTTGGCAGCGAGCTCCTTAACATTGTCGAAGGAGGAAGAGGAGTCATGTGACGTGTTCATGGTGGGGGATAAATAAGGTTGTTGCATCCTACTAGGTTTGTAAGGGCTTGTTGGTTGTGGAGTCCTAGGGCTTATGGGCAAGCTCATTCTAGGACTCAATGGAGGTGGTCTTGGACTCAATGGTGGGGGTCTAGGGCTCAGTGATGGGTGTCTCGGGCTTGATACCGGCCTAGGGCTAAGAACTTCACTGTAAACCTTTCTTTGTTTCTTCGCCTCCAGAGATTGAAGAACTTGTTGCAATTCCTTGATGAAATCAACTACACCTCCTATTATTGAAGCTTGATCACCCTAAATAAATTTTTTTTTTTTTTTTTTTAAAAAAAAGAAGAAAAAAAAAAGAGTTACAATTGTAAGTGGCACATTATCTTATAGTATCATGTCTGGCTACTGGTAAAAAACTTCTAAATAAAAGGACATGTTAAAATGATTTTGAGAAAGGAAGCAGATATCTTACTCTCTTCACGTAGAAGCAAGGCATTAACGATCGCAGTACCGATAAGTGTTCGTTCATCTGCTTTCTTCTGTTCCGCTCCACCGTTATGTGAGATATCCGTTGTTGTCCATCAGGGGCTACTTCTTCCAAACAAGGCACTGACGAGAGCTTCATCTTCTTGCAAGACGGTGAGCCTTCTGCATCCGTCTCAGATTCCTGCACAGCACTTGAAGCGCTTGACTTCTGCGATACCAACGTGGTTGATGGGTCGTCGTGCTTGGGGCTGAAGACGGTTTCTTCAAGCGACGTCAACTGTACAACCCGAGCGCCGTCGAGGGACTCCAGGAAGCTGAAGAGGTTTTCTGGTGAATCTGCTCCAGCCAAGTTGGTGTCACTGAAACCTGAGTCTTCGAAGAGATCCGATAAGCTATCAGCCATGTCGTGGCCCACCGGGATGGATGCCATCTTTGCCGGTTTGGATGACAGACAGACAGACGGTAAGATGAGAAGAGAAGTTGTTGAAAAATCAAGGGTCTCGATTGAAAGTGTATGGAAATGGGAAACGAGGAGGGATGTCAAGATCAAGAAAAGGATGCTAAAAGCAGAAATGTTGGGAGCTGAAGTGAAAATGACACAAGTAGAGACAGGTACTGTTAGGGCGTTGGGGCCATGAAATCGATGCTAACTGTTGGATGCAACGTATCTCAGCGAGATTTTGGTGGAAACGCAAATAACGGAGACGAAAAAGAAGATTGGTAAAGAAAACCCGAAAGCGAGAATGAAAAGAAGCCGTGGGTTTGGATAAGCCCGAAGATGCGGTCTGAATAGGAGCGTAGTCAACCCATAAACAAACAAAGCCACATATTTTAAGTTACGAATATGCCACTGGCAAAATTTTCTAATGACGGAAATGCCCCTGCTGCTTTCTTCGCTTTCCCATGCGCGGAATAATTTCTTAGAAAAAAAAAAAGAAGTTTGGTTTGTAGATAGGAGGCTCTCAGGTGGTACTGGAAAGATGCGGCTCCCAAGGGATGAATGGTTGAAATCCAACACGTCCATCAGATGATTTAGAGCATGTTACTCCTATATCTTTAAGATAATTCTGATCTATGAATGAGGTGGGCCACACTATCGGGTAAAAGTTGGGAGGGAACACCTGCCCTTGATTTGCATGGAGGACCCACCATATTGTATATATGGAATCTACGCAGTTCTGATCATTCATCTCTTAAAGATGAAGGGTAAGGCCAAAACTCAGGCTGTTTAGCAATTTAGTTGTGTCCCTTTGCAAATCAAGGGTCCACTTCCTATCTAACATTGTTCCCTGTGTTGTGGCCCACCTTAACCTCAAGATCAGTCTGATTTTTGGAACCTGGGATTAAATGAGATGATCCGTCCAATGGACAAGTTGAATCGTCTACATACATCACGTGGAGCCGCATCTGCCCTGTATCATCGTAAGCTGAGCACCTGTGAGGTTTGGTAGACGAAGACGCACGTTTACACGCCGATGCATATACTGAGTGTGAATGGGAAATTGGAGCTATGAATACAGGGGGCTGCTCTGTCCGGATGAGCTTGGGCCATAAATCAAGTTGGCCCCAATAGGTAGTAGGCCATCCCGTATAACAAACAATGTGGAAGACTTGCTAGTGGTCCTGATTCAAAGCCCAAGTGGGTCCTCGTAACGTGTGGATCCTATTGATTTTTGCCTCGGCGTATCTTTTCACGGTAACCCGCCCATGAACGGGATCGACGTCCTACACACGTACCATTTAAGCACGCGTAAATGAAAAGGTGCACGTGGAGAGGGCCTTCGTGGGTCTCAGCCGATTCGATAGGCAGTGGCAAAACCAATTCGAGCCGCTAATTTCCGAGGTCTGATGGTGCGGATTTGGGCGAGCAGCAAAAGGAAACAATCAGACGGGCAGGATTAACAAATGGAAATAATCAGACGGTCAGGATAAAAAAGCAAAGGAAAAAATCTCGCTAGTGCTCTAATAGAGGAAGTTTGATATGTTAAACCAATCGAATGAAGGGAATCTCACAGATTCGTTTGTATTTATAGACAGTTGATTACAACTTTCCAAATAAATTACAATTTGAATGTAATTTGAATTCACGGCTGTAACCATCTGAAGGTATCTGCGGTTGAGATAGGAAAGGGTTGTCATCAGTACTGATATCCTCGACAAAAGTCGACATGCCAATATAGTACTTATCATTTTTAACTGTTGTGCCAACATACTTTGGTAAATGATCTAAAAAATTCATGGGGATCAAAAACTCAAGTAAGCCAAATCACAAGAAATAGTGGAGACCAAATGTTTAACACTAATACCTGCTTGGAGGTCACCACTATTTTTGATCAGGTTATTTGTCTTTCCCTCAATCCCAGTGAGAACTATCTTATGAACGGGTTGGATGGCATAAAAACATTATAGTGGGCCTTATAAAGGTTTCCACAATGGGTGTTTCCATCCCAACTGCTTCCTCTTGTATGGTCCACTTGAGTTTTAGATCTTTCACATTTTTTAATCTCTATCCTAAAATGAGATGGTAAGAAGGAGAGATGAAGTGTGTGTGTATATATATATATATATCATGGTGGGCTCCACATAGCTTAACTCAAGTTGCCTAGAAGTTGTGTGCAATCCGTACCCTCCAAATTGCGTGGCCATTGTGGATGGATATTTGCATGTATTTTACTATGATTAAAGATGGCCAGCTCTTCTACTGAGACCATCTGGGTAGCCGAATACAGTAGGAAGACTGTCAGCTCCATATTGGGTGTGCAGTATCCGGGCAGGGGACCAAGATTTAGATCGTATGATTCCCATACATATATGCCAGGTTCGGTGTATGATCACCTCCATCTAGAAAATGGTGGCAAACGCACAACTCCCGTGTACAAATGCACGGATGGAATGCGACACCGAGAAAGTGATGCCGCATCTGCGCCGGCTAATTAGTGTGTTTTAACCAAAAAAGGAGAAAGGGTATTTTGGTCAAACAATCAAAATTAAAAGGGCACTTGTGGAAGTTAATGTATTTTTCGATTTGTTATTTGAATTAACGAAACTTTGGCAGAAGTGCCTTGTAGCTTGAATTACAATGATTTGTTTCTTTGGGCATAATGTCATTTACAAGAGGGGCCCACAAGCTCCCATCGGTGGAAGCAACAGAGTCCAACCGTCAAAATGATAGGGCCCACGCTCGTAATTAAAAGCTCTAAAAACAAAACCACAATAGCCCAAATACAATTGCCACGATCATCTGGTCAGTAATAACCCATCCACAATATGGTCCAGTACTATTCAGACAGTCTGGGATGATGTACATGTTGCAGCAGCAGCATGTATCCCTTACGGTGTAGCAAACTCACGCTACTGTGTTAACGTTGTTGCACTGAAAGAGGGAGGCACTGACGTAATTTGGAAGAAGCCGGGCCTATTTTGCCAGGCTTCTTTCATGAAACTTACTCGAAATGTCAGGTGGGCCTCACATGATTTGAAAGCAAAGAGAATCGGGCTTTTCTTTTTGTTACGTTTCTCGAAACGTAAATGCGGGTTACATGGGTATTGATTATCTCTATTCACTCAACAGCTACAGCATCTCATTCCTTTTGCATTCCGAAATATATTAGTGTTCAGTTATAAATTAAATAAAGGGCGTTGATATGACCAAACACTGGAATTGTTTCTACCACCCTCACAAGGGGGTAAATCTGTAATTACGGAGGGGCTCAAAGCACGCCAATTTTCCTTTACTGTAGGGAGCTCGTTCATTTGGAAGCTCTGTGGGGCCAGGTAGCATTGATGTTTGTGTGATATGGTTTCTCTTGGCCTGTCATCATTAATGTTTATATAATATTCACTTTTATCTATCATGTCATTTATTTCATGTTAGGACATAAGTCTTAAATAATTAAATTGATTAAAAAAATATTAAATATTAGCATCCTCTAAAACTCCTTACTCATAGAGCTTTTTGTTGGCTAGGCACCTGCAACAACCGCCATCCCATACAAAAGACTTGTTGCGGCCGGATTAACCCCAACTTTGTATAAATTGTTAACTGCTCCTGATGGCCTATTCCTTGATTTATCGATTATTTTTAATGTCTAAAAATTGCCTTGCTAATGCCCTTGATATTATTATTAAAAAGAAAAAACTATGTTGGGAATGATCTCACCCTATATGTTATTAGATTGTATTTATCTTTATAAATTAAATTGATATTAATTCGATCTTAAGATATGTTATATCCATGTAAATTGATTTTAATTAGATTTTAATATCTCTAATTAGCTATTACCCTCTATTTTCAACAATGTATCTTCTCTATATTTAAATTTTCCCCTATCAATTATATACCAAAGAATTTCTCCACTTTACATTTGTCATTGCAGGGTTGGGTGCTAAGCATGAAGCATTTGTTGCATGTTTGCACCCATTCTCTTTTGATGAACTTAACAGCTTCTTTAGCCAAGAAATTTGGATTGAACAACTTTAGGGACTATTTGGTTAACCATTTACCACAATAAATGTTGGGAACATAATAATGATTACTTTTAATATTCGTTTGGATTTATAGGTGTTAAAGTCGGTTCAGATATATCAATATGCCACCTTCCAACGACTCAAACTTTTAGAGCAATTGGTAATTTAATATAATATCAGGGTAAAAGATCTTGTGTTCAAATGGATAACAAAATATACCTCCCTAATATATTCTCCCACATAACATTTATGTTATGAGTTATGCCACATGTGCCTTCAGCTATCTTCAAACCATAAATGTTATAATGTGCTCCACTTGCTAATCTAACACATACCAATGACTACCTAGAATTTATTTATTTATTTATTTATTCCAAGATTTTTTGTTTTGTTTTGTTTTGTTGAATAACAAATTTAAAAATAAAATTTTAATTGTCAAGAAAATCTTGTTTAAAAACAAATAAAGAGAACAATATTTTCTTTCTCTCGATTTCTTGGAAATGAGGTTTTCTCAAGAAAGAATATTCCTTTTTTAAACTTTGCATGAATCCAAACAGGCCCTAAAATTTATCATGAAGCTTTTGTCAAACAATGGAAAAACTAAAGTATTAAGTAAACGAAACTTTAGGCTTTTCCCAAGTTACCTCATAAATCCCAATATCAACGAAAGAAAGTTACAGTCGTTTCCCAAGAACTATTAAGCCGACTCTATCCTTCTCCAGAAAACAAAAAACACAGCGAATGAATTAGGCATTACTTGTACATACATACATGTAAATGTCTTCTATAAAGAGCATGCCAAGAGGCCAAAAGGGTTAGGCTGTACTTCACTGCAAATCATACCCCCTTTAAAACCCTTTCTCACAATGCACACACATGCGCATCCAGGGCCATTCATCTAGTAGGGCACTGAGGACATGCCCTGGCCCAAAATCAGAGAAGGTAGGCTCAACAGGTGGGACACACACGGTGATTGGTGGTCTGTCTTTCTCCTAACTGTCCATCTTTGCCATACACCTGTATCCAAGCTGACAAGTGAACCAGCCAGATTTTGGTGGGACAGGGAACGTCCAGGGAGGCATCCTGATAAATGGGTGGGATTTCTCACACGTATGCGTCGCTGTCTTCAATCCTCCTTGTCTAAATGGCCTCATGCATATCAAATTGCTAACGGATGACCTATTGTAAAGAACGTCTAAAGCTTTGTTAATCCATAAGATAGATGCACCACTTCATGCACTCCACATGTGCCAACATGTCAGCAATGTAGACCTTCCGTCCATTGGGTGGGGAGAAAAAAAATCAGGCTCATCCACTCATCAGCTGTCCATACAACCATAAGTGTAGAAAACAAATGGACGGTAGTTAACAGCTATTTAGATTACCAACCCTAACATGCGAAATCACACGTAAATGAGGCCCATCATGTTCTATGTAAATGAGGAAACCTTGTCCCAGAAAGCGCCACTTCTTATGGGGCGGTAGACAGGCGAGATCCTCACGTCCCTTCTACGCATGCCACACATGTGCACTCATTTAAGACAATCCAGACCATCCAAATTGTATGGCCTAGACAAAGATTGATCCGCGGATCTCAACCAACGAATAAACCTTTTGCAAGTCGACAATTTTAACTGTTCAATCGATTGCTGTCAATATGTATGATCAGGAGCATTGGGTTCAGGTAAATTAATGACACGTGTACGGGTAAGAAATGGTGAAAATGACACTTCATAGTGCAGCTCTCTTGCCCTTAAAGTGATTCGGTAGAATGCAGGGCCCACATCAGAGAACCGTGTAGGGCTGATCCTCACCGTAGGATGGCGTACACATCGTCCATCTAGGCCACTCATTAGATATTTTGCAGCGAGCATGTCATGTACAAAAATTCAGAGCAGTACACTCATCAAGTGATTCACCCATGTAGGGCTGATCCCCACACGTCCATTTTTACATCGACGTATGGTGTGCCTAATAAGTGGCCAAATATTATTTTTGGTGGAGGGCATGTTCTAAGTGTAGAATACCTGATGAAAGGCCTGGATCTTGGAAATGGAACTACCATGTAGGGTCCAAATTTCATCAAAACCCCACCTTGAAATCCCTTCAAAACCCCACTTTGAAATTTGAATGATAGGGGGACAAAATCGTTTTGGATTCATCGTTGGACATTCCATTAGTTAAAGAGAGAGAGAGAGAGAGTCTGTCTCTGAAGAGAGCTTTGAATGGAGGAGAGAGACACGGCATATCCGTGCCGGTGTTGATTAGAAAGAAAAGAGAAGAAAAGAGAAGGGAATAAATGCGAGGGAGAGAGTGCATGGGACTGCGTTTCATTTAAGTCCAGTATCAGCCATCGTTGGTGTCTACGTTCGCCATCTCTCTCTCTCTCTCTCTCTCTCTCTCTCTCTCTCTCACACACACACACACACACTCTCTCTCTCTCTCCATTTACTTCCACATTTACCAACCCCACCTACCCTCCTCTTTTGTCTGTGCCCCAGCCACCACCTTCCTTTTCCCCGGGGATATGTTCTCTCTGCTTTCATCCCTCCCTCACTCACTTCTCCCCCCTCCATCCCAACCGTCCATTTCGTGTTTCCCAAATGGATGGTTGATCAGCTTACTATAATTTATCAAGAAAGATCTGATGGCTGAGACTAGGGATGACAATCGGTCGGAGATTAGGGCTGGCTTGAGCCCCACCTTAGTGCTGTAAGTCCGGGCCTTAATCAACCTGAGTCCACCTGGGCCTAAAGATTTAGATGATTAAACGTCCAATTTAAAAATTATCCGTCGTCTCATGGTATAAATGTTTTGGATAATTGAAGCATGACCCAGATCCCCACGAGTGTCACATGTACGATTAATGGGTGAGTGTGTCTTTCAACTGTCTATTTTTTTTTTAATTATTTTTTTAAAATTTATTTTTAAATGACAGGGGCCTACTTGATAATTGAACTGTGAGGGCTGGGCCTGCAATTTATTATTAGCCTAGGCTAGACCCCCAAGCCAAGTTAAGGGGCCCAAGCCTTCGCCCTAAACCTTACAGGGTTGGCCCGAGCCACCCAGCATATTGCCTCTCCCAGTGGAGAGTGTGACATTTAAGATAAGATCTCCATGGCACATCATGCAATGGGGCCAAAGTAAAGAATATTGTCCACATTGCCTGCTTGTGCTATTTGTCCTTATAGTCTACGCTTGGTGTAAAAACCGGTTCCTTTTACCTTCTAGAACATACTGCCCACTAGGCAGTCAATCAACGATTGGATAGTTAAGGTGGCCATTTGACCACGGTGACAAAGCACACAGCTTCTGTGAACAAGTCAGAAACACCAACCACAGTTGTTACAAAATAACTAGGTTGTACAATCATGCAACCTTCTCAGCAACATTTTGACAAATACCCTTATAATGAAAGACCTATGAATCTCGGCTGAGTGGATGTCTCCATTGGCTTATTGGGAGAAGCTGTTGGAAATTGATAAAAATCAAGTTTCCAATCCACCATCCTAACTGTCCGATCATCAATTTTCTCATTTGAGAAACATTAATTCGCTTCTTAATCTTGAGAAACATTAATATTCACTTCTTAATCTCAAATTTTAACAGTTAAATAATGTTAACATTAATAACAATACAAAATGAAAACTGACCAGAAGCTTCTTAACGAGCTGATGTAGGGGTCACTTTTCCACCTAGGACCAAAAGGGTCTTTTATACATTGATTCAACAACTCAACTTTGTTGAAAGTTCGAACAAGAAGAAAAGAGAGAGATGCATAATGCATTCAATCTCTATATTATTTATATTAAAATTACTCTAATGAAGGATAGATAAGGATGAAATAGAGATAATGATGAGCTACGTACTTGACGAATGATGCGTCTGTTGTGATCCTTTGACCGCTTCTCCTTCAACAAACTTTTCATTAATAATAGGTTTTCAATAGTTAAATTTGAGTTTTAACTGTTGTTTTGTTTTGTTTTAATCTCTACTTGATGGACATCTAATGATTTGAATCCATTGACCCACTTCTTGAGGTGTATGGTATTGCTTGAGGATAGCGATCCTGGATAGTGGTGAGAGTTGGACAGTTAAAGTATATGGATTAGAAGGGATTGGAGAGAAGTAAAGATGTCCAAGCTCCCTTTAAACACCCATTTGTGAGAAAGCTAAAGAGAGCATAAGGAGGAGAGGGAAAGGTGGGCCGTCCTACCTCCCATCTTGCATCTGATGTGCGCATGCCCTGTTATTGAGCACAAGGCCCACCCCTTGGATGGGTTAAGTCAAATCTCAGCCCCTTCCAAACATCTCTATGTGACTGCTCACCATCTTCCCCCTCCGATGGATTGAGGAGAAACTCTCTATGTTGGGGGATTAACAGTAATAGATTGGACAGTTTTTCCATATATAGGTATGATCTTATAATGTATGTGGCTTATGTTTACTTATGAAACATGGTATGAACAGGTTGTGAGCTTTATGATTAATTAAATTTAGTTTTATAAAACTTTTATTCCATTATGCTTTATACCAAAACCATCAATATATTCAATAAGATCTATAAATTTTTGCATGAGGCAATAAAGAATCCAATGAGTTTACTTGTTGATGGTTAGATTCTTAGATCGGGAATTCATCAAGTAATTTCTACTAGTTTGGCATTTAAAGAAGTTTTAATTTATTTTTTTTTATAAAATTTTCAACTATAAAAATTTTGTTTTAACTATTAACATTTTTATAATCGCACTTGATGGTAATTTGATGTTCTACTGTTTGATTAAAATGAGATATGGATCTTTACTGAATGTTCATCATAGTGTGAGGATTGATCATAATTATATATATGGATAAAATGATCACATACTTCAATCACAATAGGATACATAGAAGTATGTCGTGTGATTGAACATCATATGGTATGCATTATGTACCTTTCTCCATATAAATTTAAATATGATCATATCTCAAAGAGAAATAGAGAGAATACAGACAGAGAGAGGCCTAGGTGTAACACCCTTGTGCCTTACCTTGAGAGAGAGAGAGAGAGAGAGAGAGAGAGAGAGAGAGATCTTCTCTCATCTCTTTCTTTCCTCTTCTGTTCTCCCTTCTCATCCATACGTTTGTGTAGGGTTCACCTTTGTAGATGGTGTGGGCGTCAATGTCATGTCTTACTAAATTTTTTTACGGTGGCTCCCTACTTTCCTTCACCTGAGATTAGTCAGAGAGATACATCTTCAATTTGAAAATTGGCATCGGCCAAAAAAAAAAAAAAAAAAACTTTGTTGCAATTCCATTGGCTGAGATGTGATCTAAACCGTTCATTATAGGCTTCAAACTTGTACAAATATGATGTTATTAAAGATGAAAATTTTAAAGGCTATTAAGATTAAATTCATGAAAAATATTTTAAATTTGACCGTGTTTTCATTAAAAATCTGAAGGAGAGAGGTACATGTGTGTTAGAGATAAAAGATTAAGGTGGAAAGCACATGTATTAGCGATCCAAACTATTCATCAAGTAGAGTACCCTATGAACATGTCATGGACCAAAAAATTATATTGGTCCAGTGAATAGACAAAAACTTCTAAAGAAATGGATGATTAGAAGAAAAGTCCAATAATGATGCAGCCACATCATGCCAAATTGTTCTGCACTAGTGATCCTTGAGTAGCTCGTAAGCATAACTCTCAAAGGCCCACAACCTGAGTCCATTGTATGTGGATTGTCATTTCTTTTTCTTCTTTTCTTATTTATCTTCTAAACCTTGGATGGCTATGTTCATGATCGTGCCATATTAGACAATATAGTATTGGCGACTGCTGGAAATCAAAAGGAAACTCCATCTTCCTAATTTGGAGATTGCTCATGTATTTTGGGAGGGCATGCTGTAGCACGTAGTTTGGCAAAACTTGGGAGCTCTCTTGCCAGAAATGCTTCTTGTGAGAAAAAGAAAAAAAAGAAAAAAAAAGGGGGTTTTGTGGAAAAATTGATTTTGTGAAAAATTATTAAAGTTTGTGCAAAAAAAAAAGAAAAGAAAAAAGAGAGTTTGTGAAAATAAGAGAGTTCTGCAAAACAATAATAATAATAATAATAATAATAATAATAATCTTAAAAAAAATCTGTGGAAAAAAAAAAGTTTTGTGAAAAAATAGAGTTTGTGAAAGTTTGGGGTCTTATCCATAAGAGAAGGAAAGGAGGGATGTTCTAATGTTGTCCTCTCCATCATTCCTCGCCTGCCTTTTTGGTTTATTTTTTGCATCCTTTTCTACTGGTTGTCTCTAGTATAGAGCAAGTGTACAGTATATGTTTTGGTTTCGTAGAGCGTAGTTAGTGGGCATGGTGTGCTTGGTCTTTTATTAGGTCTGAATGCTCTCATATAGCTTTTAACGCGGGTCAGGTGCATGCCTTTAGGGCCCGTTTGGCCGGGTGGATTGGAAGGGACTGAATGGTATTAGGGTGGATGGCATGGATTTCTAGGTAATGATGGTGTTGTCAGTGGATTGTCTTGAGATCCATGGGATTGATATATCCCTGAATGGCTATATACCGTCTATTTGGCACGGCCAATCCCGGGATTAAGCCTTCCCATCCCTCGAACCAAACACATCCCAGGCAAATTTGAACGGATTAGGGTGGATTGGATGGGATTTAAAAGTAATGTTGGTGCTGTCAGTGGATTGTCTTAAGATCCATGGGATTGGGATCAGATCACAGACTCTGTTTGGCAGGCCCAGCCAATCCCAGGATTTAACTTCCAATCCCTTCCAATACCATCCAATCCCATCCAATCCAGCCGGCCAAACGGGCCCTTATTGTTTTGAGTTGTACAAGATTTATTATTATTATTTTTTGTCTATATTAATGTATTTGAGACAGTGTCCACCCCCATATATTAAAATAAAATAATAAAACTAATATGATTTTAATTGAGAGATTTTTCTCCTTTGTAGTTAACATTAGCGGTCTGTTGCTATGCTATGCATTTGGATTGTAGGCATATGAGGTGGGTCATTTTCAATTATCCAAACCGTTATATATGGTCCACGTATGCCTTAAATGGGGAATAGTAACGGTCCACGTACGCCTTAAATGGGGAATAGGAATAACGTGAAAAGGACATCATTTAGTTGGTAGTGACCATAGCTTATTTATGTACCAATTGAGTCCATTTATATATTAGGCCATGATGGTATGTCTCAAAAAATTGCACCTATTAGACATTTTTTCCCCTCAATTTGTAGCCATTAGAAGTAGGATGGAAAGCAAAAATTGTTTATGGTTAAAGAAAAGCAATGGATGAGATTGTCTCATGCGTTAGATATTTGAAACATAATCAATCCTCATTGGAACCCAGTAGATGGATGGTTCTGATTGATAATCCAACATGGCATGTACATCACACGTTGTTTACTTCCCTACTAGTTACCACTCTTCAACCCATTATCGAACGATCTAACGGTTGTTTGTTTTCCTACTAGTTGTTTGTTTCGAAGAATCCTCTCAAAATCTCACGCTCTAGCAGAGTATCAAAGTTCTTCTCTTCACACAATGCCGGTTTCTGCCCAGCCATTCATCACGTGTCGCCCAATGAATACACGCCGCGTATCAAAATTTTCGTTTTGAACCTCCACCGTTAATAGAATGATAGCTTTCACGTTCACCATCCACTTCGGAACACAAGTTGACCACGAGCATTGCATGTTTGGTTCTTTTTTTATTTTATTTTTTAATTTCAACGGTCAGCATTTAACTAGACTGATGATGGCTAGGATTGCCCATTCATATATGTTTTTTTTTTTTTTCAATTACTGTTGGCCATCTATTGGCAGAAATCATTATCTGGACTGTCAAGATCCACTGCTCCCACGTGCCGCATGTCAAGTGTAGGGTGAAAATTGTTCCGTTCCAATCTGGACATTTCATCTGTTGGGTCCCACCTGGCATGGTCGGTGCCCGAAAAATATACCTGACAGGAAATTTCTAATCTTCAAAATATTAGCCTTCAAATAGATATTAAGAAGGGACACAACAGAAATCATTATTGCTACTATTTCCTGCAGTGTGGTACACTTGAGCTTTGGACGGTACGATAAATCATATACATTCACGGTGGGGCTCAACAGAGTTTACTCATTTCGATAAACCTTTACTGGCTAACTTAGTGCGCAATTTCTTCTAAAGGACATCATTAATCCAAAATATTTTGCCTAGTTGTCATCCTTTCTCCTAATTACTCCAGGTAGATAAAGCAATCTGACACATGAGACCCATAATTCTTTCTAACCGTCCACTGGCAAGCTTTCAATCTAATGTAGGACACGGATCAATGAGTCTAAAGAGGAGTTAAAATTCAGTATATATATATATATAGTTCAATTGGTCAACCGATATGATCATGCTAGAAATTTCAGATTGTTGCTGGACAATTTCTACTAATTTCGACAGGTCGATAGATCTTGTCAACAAGTCAAAGGCCCTTCTTGATAGGTCAACCAATTAGGTCGGTAGTCAAAATTCACAAAATTTTTCATTCGTCTTTAAACAATTTTTGAGCTGACCGGTTGACCATAGGTTGACGGATGGCAGAAATTTGTGCATTTGTCAGAATTTATTTCTTTATTTGATTATATATATATATATAATTGTGTTTTAGAGTTTGTTTAGAGTGATTTAAGGATGCTAGACTCCTTTTTTCTTTTTTATTCTTTTTTTATTCTTTTTTTTTTTTTTTTTGTCTTCAATATATATCAATTAAAATTCCCAAATTTATAATATTTCTCGTGTAAATAGGAGAAAATTCTTTTATGGATTTAAGACGTTTATTGAATGAGCAAGATACTGATCGACCTCATCACATCCTTCCCTGTGTCACAATCTAAGGTACAAGTTATCTTATCACTGTAACTTTTGCACCTGACCCATTCCTAGCGGGGCCTGCCAAATGGATGGTTCCTATCATTAACAGTACGCCCCATGTATGATAGGACTGAGCAGATACGGTAAACCCTGTGTACTAACCAGTATCCCTCACTCGTGCTGTTCATGGGATCAACGGATCTCCCCATACGGCATTAAGTTGTTAATCAAATGTTTTAATTTAGGCTCACGGCTTGTTTTTATAGTATGGATTAGCATGTCCGCAATTCTCCCATAATACATAGTACCACATAACTCTTAGCAATATCTGTGGTGTGAGTTTGCTATAATATTGACGGGATTACAAGTTTTTATAAAGAAAGGAAAATTGAAAAAAATTAAGTTAATTTTGGTGGAGAGACCGGTACTACAACTTATCTTATAATTTCATTATCTATTAGATGTATGGTCCATGCAAACCACGTGAAGGGAGGAAGGGAGAGACCAGGAGAGAAACAATGAGGGCAAGTGGCCACATAGAGGGAAAGGGTGTTGGGAGAAGAAGAGAAGGGATGCATGCCCCACCAAAAAAAAAAAAGGCATGGTGCGATTTAAATCTACATCATATGTTACCAACTAGTCACATGGTTCTAAATGAACCCATTTACCCACAACTTTATTTTGAATCCTCTCCCATATCCTTTTAAAACCCAAAGTTTAAGACACTTTGAAGTTTAATTGCTCATATAAAATTGAATATTGTCCATGACTACATAATCTTGTGGTACCTTTTTCCAAGTACTTGCACAACAATACATCACTCTAACAAACAAAATTAATGTACTTACAAGGGACTATGATCACTTTAAATACATCACTCTAACACTCCCCTCAAGTTGGATAGTGGATATTAATGATGCTTAGCTTAGATATAGTATCCGAGAGAATCTTGTGAGACTCTTGTGAAGATATTAACTAACTGATCTTTAGAAGGGAGATGATGTGTATTGATGATACTTGTTGTCAACTTGTTATGAATAAAATGACAATCAATCTCAATGTGCTTGGTATACTCATGAAACATTGGATGGAAATTATATAAGTTGTTCTTGATTATCACAAAAGAATGGTAAAATATAAATAATAGGGATTCACCAATCAATAGGGTTCCAGTCCTTGCCCAAGTGGTAGACGCTAAGGCGAGGTCTTGGGTTCGAAACCCATAAGTGGTGAAATCCCACTACGGCGTGTGTGGGTATGTGGCAGGTGCGTGTGTCAAAAAAAAAAAAAGATTCACCGATTAATAAAAGATGAGCACAACCAACCTATTAGTAGTGTTGCTCATGGCTCTTATCCATGCTGAAGTGCAAGCTATTATGGATTGCTTCTTACCTTTTCAAGGGACTAGGTTTCTACCTACAAATGTGTAGAATCTAATTGTGGAATAATGATTGGCGGAATAGCCAGCCTAATCCAATTACAATAGGCCTACACATTGAGATGGCCATGATAAGCGTAACAATCCTTTGCCCAGGGTCATTTCGATGTGGTATAGAATGCTAGCTATGAACTACGTCAAGATAATAATCACACCAAGTATACATATGCTAACCACACTCATAGTGTACGCAATATCTGAGTGAGGGATAGAAAAGTAAATGAGCTTACCTACTAATTAATAATGACACCCAACATAAAAAAAAATAGAGAAGATTCCTTAATGAATAGTGGATGATTTGTGTCAATTATTGTCTCGATTGAATGAGAGCCTAACCTGCCTCTAATAATCATGAGTGAGCATACTTTCTTTGGGAGATAAAAGACGCTACTAGCCACTTTGTCAATAAAAAATACCATAAAGGCCTTAAATCCATTATCTCCCAACTGATTATTAAGGAATTTCTCACCATCTTGGGATATTGCCAACATACATAATGAGAATAATAATGCTATAACTTTATATATATATATATATATATATATATATATATATATATATATATATATATATATATATATATATATATATAATGAAAATATAGTTAATCTGACGCACATCATTGAAAACGGTTCTAAAGAATGGTGGAATTGAAACACTAAATAAATAAGACGTGTAATTGAACGGAGGACTACTGCTCAACATTTAAAATATATGGTCATAAGAATTTAAAATATATAGTGATATAGAGGACTACCACTCAAATTACACTACTCTAGCATATGTAAGAATCCTATAAGGTGGGGCCTTATTGATCAAGGGTCTAGATTTACTTACAGGTTGATAGTGTGATCGGGTTCACCAGTGGGCCCCACTACAGTTGTGATACATTCTGAAATTTGTATAAGGGGTGAAGTGCTACAACTGTGATACACACACGGTGTTTCAAAAGAGCTGGAATTACGAATTGGTGTGGAGCCTTGAGGAAAGGAGTTTTGATCGGTTTCAAACTCCTCACCCCTCTAACCTATTTGATAATATCTTCTCTAAAGGGTGTTAGGAAAAAAAGACCTCAACATCCCTACCTACAACAATGGCATCACAATAAGGTAAACTATTCACTTCTTCAAATCTCGATATCCTTTGTCGGCATAAACTATAAATTCCTCTAAATCTATTTTATCATCCGAACCATACATCCAAGGCCACAATGGTGTTGAGGAGATGACATTTGCTTTTACATAAAGTGTATCCCATGTGATGAACATTCGAGCCATCTCAAAGGTGAGCTGCACCATTAAGATAGGCTCATGGGGAAAATTGAACCCATCTACTCATTAGGTGGGCCACACATGGGCATCGATTGAGGTCATTAGGCGCCGTCATGATTTTCAAGCTGTAGCATGCCTGACGTCCAGACCATCCCACTTTTCGCTCAAGGTAATATTTATACTGTAGCCCACCTTCGGCAAAGCTCATGCTCTGAAGAAGTGATCGACGTTGGGATGAAAGAAAGTGTTGCGGGAAAATTTAAATAAAACATTGTATGTGAAGATGTCTCTCCGTTTTTGTGTGATAATCAAGTGGATGGACACTGAGTATCCATCATCCCCACCTGCAACGTGTCAGGTATTGGGTACGAGAGCACCTTCGTGATCCATGCAACCGGACTCCTGAGGACGCAGACAGTGCAGCAAACTCACATGGTAGTCCAGCTAGCCTTTCCTCGTATTTAAAAAACTACCCCCGCCCCCCGCCCAAAAAAAAATAATAATAATAAATGAAGGAAATTAAATGGAGTTTCTAGTCCTCTCTCTACGGTCTTCATTTATTTCAGCATCGTCGAAGGGTTTATTAAATAGTAGCACGGAAAGTGTATGAATTTCGTTTAAGTCATCATGCCTCCCCCCTTTTCCGTGGTTTCGCAGGCCAGTAACAGTAAAATGGCCCAGCTTAAAACCCGGAAGAACTACATGACTGAGAATTGGATGTGGATTTCAACTGGGCCCCACAACCCGATTGATTGCCTCTAAGATACATTACATCCTTACCATCTGGAATGTTGCAGTACATCCAAACGTGCCGAACAGAACCGAATGTTGAACACCACGTGTGCCTCTTGGCAAACAAATCCTTGCCTAAGATTATGGGTAGGCCGATCATTAGATGGGCCACTCATGTGGACCATTGGGGAGCCTTTCGCATCTGAAGTGATCTGATGAACGTACGTCCTGGATCTCACGCATGTGGTTGAAATGAACACGTGGGGCACTTAGGTTTGCCGTGTACGGACGAGGTATGGGGTCATTCATTGGGTTACAGTGGGCCCCACAACTTGATTGCACCAAATATTTCCGTGTCGGGGATGCAGGTCGGGTCCCTATCGACAGCTTACCGTTGGGGGTTCAGGTGCAGCTCCCTGTTGGACGTATCCCTGGAGCAAATGCACAACTTACTCTTGTTTCACTCGTGACAATTTCTGATTTCTAATTGCCATTTGTACAATCATATGACACGCCTCTTTCTCTCTGTGGACTGATTTATGTGAGCAAGACAGCAGTGGTTGAGTGCCTTCATTCAATCAACCACTTGCGACTCTGTCACCTTTTTTATTATATTCATGGTCCACATTCATCTGATGGATGGTCCATCATCACTTTCTATTTTCTGATGACCCATCAACCCCACACATGATCCTACATGGAGAGCATTTTCCTGTTGAATTTCGATCAGTGATCACTACAGAATTATCTGATCGGTGGTTATCCAATTGGATGGATAGGATCTCTCGATCAGTGTGGTTTTCTAGATATTCTCCCTCCATTATTTTCTTACAATCTGGATTGTCTGGATAGCAGCGCACATATGCCACTTGCGGTGTTGAATTACCACAGGATTATTATCCTATAATACAAGACATGGCTCTTTGTACAGGACGTGCGTGGATTACCTCCATGGTACATGAAGTGGCAGGATTTTACTGGGCCACGTGTTGCTGCCGATATGGGCCCACAGAAAGAGCATGTTTGAAATTGTTAATGGAGGGTGTACTCGACCGCTCATCATATCACAAGCAGCCCAGTTACATCCATCCACGTTAGTCACCTTGCATTCCGTATCCCTTTGTACAGGTGATTTGAAAGAAAGATGCGTTGTTGGGTTGATATCCACCATAAAAGGCTTTGAATGTCCTACTTATCTGGCCTCCCGCATCTTAAAGGGCAGACGTAGGTGTACGATTCCGTACATATGGCTCCCGTGTTCATTGATCCTGACCGTTAGTCCGATAGGTTACATATTGGATGAGGAATGCATTGAAATCTCCCAGGAGGTTACATATTGGATGAGGAATGCATTGAAATCTCCCAGGTTTATATAGTCTTAGATGTTCCATCATTGGCCCAGTAATAGACGACTTAGAGAAAATGCTGCGATGGTCCACGATCAATAGATCTAAGGCTTAGGATTTTCAGTCTCGCTGAATTTTGGCGCATCCCAAAACAAACTCAGGGCTCATCAGATCAATGGTTTAGATCATTGGACGGTGGGCTCGCATGTACGGATCAGTGCACTGCATGAGACGCGTAGGGTCTTGTCCCCTGATACACGGCGGCACGTTCGTTACTTTCTTGATTCTTCGGAACGGAGGAATTCCAAGTGTGCTCACCTACATGGAGCGGGGCGGTACATCGCGTCCGTACATCCGTTGTTGCACGCAGTGACCATGCTTACGCCCAGAGATCAGACCAGTCCACCCACCAGACCCAAGAGAACTTGCACGAGAAAAATTGGTGATTAGAAATATCCAACGGCCCATGTTAAAAATAAACACGGGATCTACGGTGGGCTGGCCTGAGTTTATGAGTGGGGCATGCTCGGAAACGGATTGACTACTCCCCCTGACACCAGTCAATGGCTGGTGGTTGTTGCTATGTGGGCCCCGCCATGATGTATGTGTTTCATCCATGCTGTCCATCTATTTTTTTAGATAATTTTACAGTATGAAATAGAAAATGAGGTATATCCCAATCTCAAGTGGTCTACATTACAGGAAACAGTGTTGTATGAACGTCGACCATTAAAAACTTTCAGGGGCAGTAAAAGTTTTGGATCAAGCTGATCTTTGTTTTTTTTCCTCCATCTGGGCGTGTATGACCTAATCAATATAATGGTGCATATCCAATCGCTATTGCTTTCCTGTGTAGTCTACCTGAGATTTATATCCCTCTCATTTTTAGGATCAAGCCTTAAAATGATCCTTTGAAATGGATAAAACACATACATCATGGTGGGGCCCACAGAGCACCGACCACCAGCCACCGGGCTGTTGGCAGGGGAGTAGCCAATCCGTTTCCGGGGTGTTCACAAATCACTTTACCTGATGGGTGGTTTGGATATGCACGGTTGGCACGTGTACAGTGAAATCGAACGGCCATCTAAAACGAGTACAGATGGCACAGTGACGAGGAAAAGTTTCTGGCCGTTGGGATGTTAAGTGGGGTCCACCTGATGTTTTCTTAGAAATCCACCCTGTCTATCCGTTTTTGGAGTTCATTTGAGGACATGCTACTGAATATGGGACGGACTCAAAACTCAGGTAAGCTACATAAGATGAAACAGTGAGGAGACAATGACTATCGTTGAAACATTTGTATGGCTGTAAAAGCTCCGTATCATGCTAATATTTTTTGAATTTTCACTTCATCTTAATGAGAATGACCTTATAAATGATTTGGATGGCACATAAACATGAAGGTGAAAACCAGTATTATGCCGTAGGTACTCCTTTCTTTTCACAAATTTTCCTCTCGTATGGCCCACTTAAGTATAGAATCCGCCTCATCTTTTATCTAATGCCTAAAGATGATCCAGTAAAGCGGATGGAAGGGGTAAATTTCCAAAAAGCATGACGTGGGGCTCCATTTAAGTATCCCAGAGCAGCAACTTGCCCTTTGGCAGGAAATCCGCATCCGATTTGACAGGAGCAGACATTCGTTGGGAGTCATGAATGGCCAACGAGTGATGCGAAAGGATGTGGATTGATGCGTACACCAAAAAAGGCATCCGATGCTATAACAAAAGAGAGAGAGTGTGTGTGTGGCGTACAAGTACATGTATGTACATGTGGGTGGGGGGAGCGGATTAGCTGTTACCTGGCTAACGCACAACTTATGATTGAGACTAGGACATTATCAATAGCTTGGATGGAAAATAAACATTACACAGACCTTACGAGGAGTCCTTCAAAAATTTTAATGGTGAGGCACTCAAGCACTATTGTTTTCTGTGGTGTGTTCCACATGAGATTTTGATCTTCTTTATTTTTGAGATAATCTTAAAATTGGCCAGTCCATTTGGGCTTTGGATATGCTTCAATTTTAGGCTCATGCACTACAACAAGATATCAAAACAGATAGCATTTATTTTAAAAATAAAAGAAAAAATAAAAAAAAACATAAACCACGATGAGGCTGGAGCTTTCACACCAACTAGTTGGTCTTGGGGCCACCAGCCAAACAATGTCCATTTCTATTTTCGGGTATGTGAATTGCATACTAACCCTGCTAATAGCAGCCTCCCTACTAATCAGTTCTCCATGGACCTCACCATAATCTGTCTCTTATCTACGTCATCCGTCCATTATTCCAGATCATTTTAAGCCATGACTCAAAAAATGGGGTAGACTCAAATTTCAAATGGGCCAAACCTTAGGAAATTTTAAAAAAGAAATTTAAAAAAAAGAAAAAAGAAAAAAAGAAGAGCATACTCAAGTTTCAGATAACCAAACTGCAGGAAAACAGTGGTGATTGAACACTAACCATAAATAGATCTTAGGGTCCATTATAATATTTATTTGCCATCTAGCTTGTTGATTATGTTGCACGGACTTGTATAAGGGGAAAATACAAACATTAACTTGATTCAAAACTTTGAGGACCCTTAGTGAGATTTTTGTAATGATCGATTTTGCTTTTTTTAATAATAATTTAATTTTAAAAAATTTAAGTGAGAGCGAGATCCACCAATCTCATCTTATCTCTTCTTATCCAAACTCTCCATCACATCTCATAATCTCTTAATTAATATTTTCTCTTAAAGAATGAGCGTGTGAGAGCGAAAGTCCTACTAAGACTCAAAGAGACAAAAAAAACAAATTGTCGAAAAAAAAAATGAAAGAGAAAGTGAGATAGATGTTTTTGGAACTTGTTTATTCAGATTAGTATAATGATCTTTTGTTTGTTTTCTTTCTATAGTGGTTTAATTCCAATTGATCTACACATTGGATGGATTTGATCAATCAAGCGTCCATTGTGTATATCCAACTCATCCATGTGAAAATGTACACTGATGTGCATCTTTAGGACTGATATACAGAATGTGAAAGTTTTTCATGATGGACAGCAATCGATATGATATGTACACTTCACGGATTTTGTATGACTCAATTATATAATGATCTCAAGAATTAAACCTATTTGACACCTCAATGAAAAATACAAATCATAAATTTACTAAGGTTCTTCTTCAATTTAAAGAAATTGAATTAATACCGAAAGAGTAATTCTCTGCGTAAGTTACAACTTGACACAGATAATTATATAACCTAATCTCAAACATATGATTAAATACTCACCGTTCATCATATTCTTAAGAACAAAAGTAATTAAAATCCTAAATTTCAGACCGATCGGACCATTGATGGGCCACATCGATCTAGGAAAATGGTGGACAATGAATCATTTGTTAATTTATTGTGAGGAACCATTGGATGGTTGAGATCTAACTCGATCTTGACCAACTATCAAAATTTGGACATTGGATGATGATGACATCTAAATTTAATGATCGATCTAACCATCTAGTGGGCCGCATTGACCATTAAAATTAATGTGATCATTAAGAATTGTAATAAATTAATGTATGGATGGTCGGATCAAGATGATCATCGATTGTCCCTTGAAATTGATCAAGTGATGATCAATGGTTGGCCTTGATGCATCTATCAAATGTGATTCGAACATTAAATTATTAAAGTAGATAAATCCTCGAAATTTTATATAAATCATCACGAAATGTGTAAAAATTTAGAATTTCAAAGTTAAATTAGAATTTTTCACAACGTTAAGATATTCTAGTATAAAATTTCAAAATATTATGGAATGCTGCCCGAACTTTTAGAAAAATTAACTTTCAAGATTGTTACTGAAAATAGTCTGAATTTGTAGAAATTTTAGGATGTTAATTATAACAATACCTTAATTTTGCAATATTATTTTCTAATTTATAAATTCATTTAAATAAGATATCTTATTATTTAAATAGATTTAGATCGATCAAAGGTGGGCCCCACCATGTGAACTACTAATATTAGAAAATAAATTTTATTTATGTGATTTTAAGAAATTTTAATTTAAATCAAACCATTGGTTTCTGAAATCATCTCTACCGCATCAAGATGAGTGATTCCGATGTGTTTTCCCTCTATCAAGTTAAAATAAATTCATTAATGATGTGTTGTATGTATGTTTTAACATTGTTATTATGATCTTTTATTAGATTTGATTAAACATATAATTTTGATGTTGTATTATTAATGATGTAATTTGTTCAATATACTAATATAGCCAATGATTTGATTTTTTGTATAATTGCAACTATTCATCTGATTTGCTAAATGGATATAATTATAAACTAATGGTTGCGATGATATTACCAATTAGTATGAAAACTGTAATGATTCAAATCTGATATGCTTACGTATCTATCAATTGCATGCACAATACATGCTAAATTCCTGGAGTACCTCCTTAGATGG
This sequence comes from Magnolia sinica, assembly GCF_029962835.1. NCBI lineage: Eukaryota > Viridiplantae > Streptophyta > Magnoliopsida > Magnoliales > Magnoliaceae > Magnolia > Magnolia sinica. The sequence continues at coordinate 129,685,238 of NC_080575.1, read as the reverse complement.
TATACCTAGTGAATCGTTACTATAATCCTACTATAGTAGTAGAAGCCTACTCAAGGAGTAGATGCAGGCCTTGCTTATGCCTACCAAATGGTAAAAGTCTGCCAAGGGGCAGATGTGGGTTGAAGGTTTTGCAACTTAAGTAAGTGGAAGGATTCCTACTTTTTGTATTCATGCATTCATGTATTGTATAACATTTACATTTTCTTTCTGAACTTATATTATATATAATTATTGTTATTTTAGTCTAATTTGATGTGGAGAATCATGTCGGTACTTCTTACTAGGCATGGTCAGCTTATCATGTATTTATGTAAAACAGTACAGATATGATTGAGGGTGGGCCAGTAACTCAAGAATAAGAGTATGTGTTTGAGACAGAAAATGATCGAAGAGACATGTGACTCTACTTGACAGAATAATAAATTGCTACCCTAAACCAACCAGGATTATCATTTCAATTTCATTTGATGATTTTGGATTATTAATTATTTCTTTCAAGTTTGTTGGACAAAATTTATTTTATTATATAAAATTCCGAATGGAATGGTCCTTAGCTATATTAATAACTGATGATTGAAATTGATGGTCAATTTCTGATTCATGAGATGTGAATGAGTATGAATGGAACTTATATCTATGGTAGTACTATTAGTTAAATGAATTTTGTGTAAACATATCAAATTATTTAAGTACACTTAGTGTACAAGTCATGACGTGAATCTTAGGTTTGAAGTATACTCCAAGTACCTGAAATCTTGGTCGTGACAATTTTAATGGTGGACATTCAATCACCTTTGTTCCTGTAGATTTGGATTTGCCTCATTTATAAGAGCATGCCCTGAATTGAGTTAGAAAAATATATGGACAACGTGGGCCCATAAGCTTTCACAGCATTGACTAACATATAAAGCATGTAGGCCCCACCCTGATGTATGTGTTTTATCAATAGTGTTCATTCTTTTACCAGCCAAAACGGTGGGTCACCATCGAACTTGAGTGCATTTTTGGGCATGCTCATGCCAAGGAATGTAGGGTGACCCTACCACCACTGACTTCCATAGTGGCAAGACTCTTTGGGGACTACAGTGATGTGTGTATTTTATCTTCACTATCTATCTATTTTGACGACTCACATTAAGCTATGAACTCCAAATTTTAATATTCAGAGCTTAAGTGGACTACACCACCGAATATAGTGAGGATAATGATGTCCACTTTTGAAATCTTCAAACCAACTACAATGATGTTTATTTGTATCAAACATGTTCATAAGGTGTCACACACATAAACGAAAAGAAAACACAAATATCATTGAAAACTCTAGAGACCCTAAGAAAAGTTTTCAATGGGAGGTGTGTTATCTCCACTGTTTCTACAATGTCATCCACTTAAACTTTGGATATACTTCAATTTTTTGCTCATGGCCTAAAATAAGCGGGCAAAATGAATGGATGGCGTGAATAAAACACATACATCGAAGTAGGCCATCTAAAGTCCTGCTATTATGCAAGTGGGTGGTCACCACTCAACCCCTCCTCCCATGCAAGGGAAACCATTTAATAATACTATTAGATATAAGCATTGACCATTTACCTCACCTTAATTCTAACTATATTTTTAGAACTGCATTATTATTTTTTCTTCTTTTTCTCATGCCAATCTCATATGTTAAGTATTAGATTTTGCTATTATATTTATAAATACTTTTGTACAATGTAAATGAAATCAATTTCAAATACCAAATTCAATTTTTTCATTGTATCAACCTAATCACCAAATCCTCTTTTCCACGTTCTTAGTTGCAACTTCTCTCATTCTTCTTAATACTATGGCTTCCCCTGATTATACTTCAACTGATATATCTTCTGGCACAACTGATATCGTCTCTACCTCTTCTCCTTATTTTCTTCATCATTCCAACAATTCAGGGGTTATTTTTATTTCTCAACTGCTTGTGGGCGACAACTATGCCACTTAGTCTCGAGCAATGAAGATTTCTCTAAGTGCCACAAACAAGTTCAACTTCGTGGATTGTTCTCTTAAGCCATCTGAAGAATCGTCTTCTTTATTTTCTCTCTGGAATAGATGTAATCATATGGTGCACTCTTGGCTACTCAATCCTTTGCACAAATATTTTTCTGATAACATCGTATATTCCTCCTCTACACATGACATTTGGGTCGATCTCCATGAGTGTTTAGTCCAAAGCAATGCTCTTTGCTTTTATTAATTGTAGAAATCAATTACTACTCTCCAACATAACAATATATCCATTTCTCTGTCTTTTACCAAACTAAAGTCATTTTGGGATGAGCTTACGTCACTTATTTTCCTTCAACCTTGTTCTTGTGGAGCCTTGAAAAGCCTTCATGATCACCAATAACAAGAGGGAATTCTTTAATTTCTAATGGGACTTCATGAATCAGTTAATGTTGTACGTCGTCAAACTTTATTCATGCAACATCTACCTTCCATCAACCATGCTTATGCCCTTGTCCTTTAAGATGAGAAACAGAGAGAACTTTAAATAGTTCTTTCATCTGACTTTGTTGCCATAATTGCATCATGCCAGCGGGATCTGCTGCCTAAGTTAAATGTGCCTTTGCCCTTACCACTTACATCGATCCTTCTTCTTGCTCTTCAAGATGCCTTAACCTTTTTTTTTTTTTGCACCTATTGTAAACACACAAGCCACACTATTGCCATTGCTACAAGTTAGTTGACTATTCGAAAAGGGACAACAAACCACGTGCAAATCAAGTCTAGCTAGCATGATGACGAATCCTCGAATATGTCTGGGGCTCCTCAATTCATCGCAGACCAATACCAACAATTGTTATCTCTCCTCAGTGTAGGTAGTTCATAGCCAATGTCTAACCTCGCATGTAAGTTTAATAGTTGGATTATTGATACCGGTGCCACAAATCACATTTCTCATTCTCTACAATATTTATATTCTCTTCCTAAAATCCCTAATCTATCTCCTGATGTAGAGCGAGTCGTGGACGGTTTCATGGCCAAGATGGATCAGAAAAGGCCCAGTCGACAACAGAAGTGATCCGGACCATCAGACCTTAAATCGGTCATATCTCACAATCCGAAATGAGTTATCGGGCGTAAACTATATGAATTTGGGGTAGAATGAGCTTCTTTAGCCACCCAACTAGGTAACACCGGGTTACGTAAGCCGGATTTGTAAAATACCACCAGATCCATGGTCATTTCCCTATTTTAATTTCATTTTTAGGGCCTGTTTATTAACGCTGAATTTTTGTACTTAACACGGAATTTAGAAAATGTTCCATGTGTAATGGTGTTTGTTAATGCTGAAGAAGGAAAGCGCTCCACCATTTTATGTCGAAAATTTTTCGTGATAGGAGTCTAGCTCAATGGGGAATCAAGAATGCGATCCGTGATTTTTTTTTTTAATCCAAAATTGCCCTTGACAATAAAGATTTTCTCTCTTGCGTTATACACATCCCAACTTTTAACATGGGACACTTCTCTGAGCCCACCATGATTTGTGTTAGATCCACACCGTGTATTAACTTTTCTATATTATTCTAAAGCATGATCCGAAAAAAGATGCACATCCAAAGCTCAAGTCAACCACACCACATAAAGTAGTAGGACAGGAACGACTACCATTAAAACCTTCCTGATGTCCACCGTGAAGCTTATTTGCCATCAAATCTCTTTATAAGGTCACATAAACCTGAATGAAGGAAAAACACAAAAATTAGCTTAATCAGAGCCTTATGTGTCCTCAAGAAGTTTTCAATGATAGGAACCCAATTCTCACAGTTTCTTGTAGTGTGGCCCACTTAAGCCTTAGATTTGCCTTGTTTTTTGTCGTAATTTCTAAAATAATATGAAAAAAATGAATGGACGGTATGGATAAAACATATATATCATGGTAGGTCCCACAAAACCCTTAATTGTCCATATTTAGGTATATCTTGGTGGGGTAGTACACCCTTTTAAATTTGAGGTGCGAATTATGTGCAAATGCCTTTCGCGGGAAGTTCCTGTGCTGGAGTCTTAGGTGGAGCCCACCGTTATGTTTGTGATAAATCTAATCTGTCCATCTGTGTTTTGAGATCATTTTAGGACTTGAGACAAAAAATGAGGAGGATACAAGTCTTAAGTGGGCCGCACTAAAGGAAAAGGAAAAGGTGGGTAGGAAAATTCTTATCGTTGAAACCTCCCTGGGGTCGACAGTGATGTTTACATGCCATCAATACCATTCATATTATCATTCCTAGTGAGATGAACTCTAACTACAAATATTAGCATGATTGAAAACTTCTATGGCCCCACAAATATTTTAATTATGGGCATCCAATCCTCACATATTTGGCCCATTTGAGTATTGGATAAGGCTCATTTTTAGCACTATGTCCTAAAATGATCTCGCAAAAATCTCTCAATGATCACTGTAATATTTATTTGACCTCAAACCTATTGATTAGGTCATACAAACTTGGATTGAAGGGAAAAACAAATATCAACTTGATCCAAAACTTTTATGGGCCTAATAAGTTTTTAATGGTGGGCAATCAATCAACACTGTTTCCTATGATGTGATCCACTTGAGATTTGGATATACCTCATTTTTGGGATCATGCCATAAAATGACCTATACACATGGATGGATAGAGCAGATGAAATGAATACATCATGGTGGAGCCCACAGAACATTGACCAATAGCCATTGGCTAATGGCAGAGTAACTAGCCAATCTGCCTCCCCAATCTGGGTAAATGTGTCAAATTAATATATTTCAAACATTTCAACCGTTAGTTAACAAACAAGTTATTCTAGATTCACTATTAGTTTTCTGACTTCAGATTCAGACTTCGGATTTTAGATTTAACAAACAGGCCCTTAGTTTGATTATAATTATTCATCCATTGGGCTTTATGAGTTGCGCCCAACGCGAGAGGTGCTTAGAATAATTAGGAGAACAGCTTGGTGAAACCAAATAGGACACTTACTATTTTTGGCCGAAAACCTTGCACACTAGTAGACATCACGATCGTCTATAAATATTAAGTTTACTATTTATAGTAAGTTGTGAATTTTATGAGTTTTAGTTGTAGTATGATTTTGAAATTTCTCTCATTGCTTGGTATCCCTATTTAAAGGATTGTGAACTCATTTATTTCATTCATCAATCAATTTCAAATTTTATAGAATTTATTTTCTATTTTCTTGTTCTTTTCCTTGTGTATTCGAGGAGTCTTCATGAGGAGTCCAAAAAAGTTCCGTGGATTCGGAACAATTATCCCCTTGAGGAAGATGGTGCTCGACCTCATGTCCTTCCCTGCATCATTTCCTATTCAACTTCCAAATAGACATAATGTATATATATCCCACATTGATTCTTTTTTTTTTTTTTAATACTTTTCAATTTTCGAATGTTTTATATGTCCATCTTTCAAATTCAATTTACTTTTTGTCAATCATTTGGCTAAAACCCTTCATTATTTTATAACTTTTTTGTTTCTCAATTTTTGTATCTTTCAAGACCTGTCACAAAGTGGATGATTGGAGCGAGTAAGGAATATGGTGGTCTCTACTTCTTTCAAGCACATAATAAGCAGGCTTTAGCCATTTCTCATTCGGTCTCTCTTCTGGATATTTGACATTTTTGGCTTGGATACCATCTAATTTTAAAATCAATCTTTAGTATTACTATAACTAAATTTTCTACACAGTGTACTGTTTGCCCGAGAGTAAAACAATCAAAATTAGATTTTGTTAATAGTACTATTTCAAGTTTAACACCTTTTGAAATTATTCATTGTGATATTTTGGGTGATTACTTTACCCCATCTTTTTATTTATTTATTTTGCCCATTGTTTCCTTACAGTCGTTGATGATTTCACTTGTTGTATATGGGTTTATTTACTATAATATAAATCTGAGTATTGCTTGTATCTATAACAAATTTTTGCTTTTGTTCAAACTCAACTTCACAACTCTATTCGGAATATCCGACAAACAATAGAACTGAGTTTTTCTCTTGTGACATACAAGCTTTCCTTCAAGATAATGGTGTTGCCCACCAACATTCTTGTGTGGTTATGCCACATTAAACATAAACACCATCATTTACTTGAAGTAGCAAGATCACTATATTTTCAATCATGTTTACCTTTGAATTTTTAGGGTGAATGCATTATGATTGCGACTTACCTCATTAATCGCATACCCACCGCTATTTTACAGGGCTAAAGTCCATATGAAGCCTTTTTTTTTTTTCATTATAAATGAAATTATGAACATCTTCAAACTTTTGGATACCTATGATTTTCTCATACCATTCTGTACAAACACAAATTTAACTCCTGTTCCTATAAATGTATTTTTCTATGGTACCCATTTTGGTAAAATAATAATAATAATAATAATAAAAGATACCATGTACAAGATCTTGATACTAGAATTCTTTTCACAAGTCGAGATGTCATATTTCATGAAAGCATTTTTTTCCTTTTATGAACCACACAATACCCGTCAATCCTTCTCCATATGTTATACATTTACCACTCCCATATTTTGACATTCCTCCCTCTAACACCAATTTACCCAACTCAACTCTTGCTATCCATAAAATAAACCCTACCTCTCTTATTGCTCCTACTCATTCTCACCCTACTCGCACCAAAAATCAACCCTCTTAGATTCATGACTACCATTGTTCTTCCACCGCTATTTTAAACTCCATCAAATCTTCAACTTCAAAGATAATTTATGTAGGTACTTTACACCATTTATGTAATTTTTTGTATTACAGTTACTTATCTCCTTTTTACAAGTTATTTGTTGCTGCTATATACTTTATTCTTGAACCAAGGAGTTTTAGCCAAACTGTGAAGCATCTATACTGGAAAGGGACAATGTCTAAAGAGATGTAACACCCTGGTTTTCAAAACTCGAGTACTCTACTCATTTTCCAAAAATCCGAGTGTTAACCTTTAACTATAACTCAAATTTCACGTTCATTTTTTTCCTTTATCAGAGTTGGTAACTAGCGGAATATAATTAAATCAAGTATGAGAAATAGTCCAATTATACATAACCAAGATTTCAAGTGGTTACCTAAAAACTTATACAAATCAATCTCTTAACTTTTATAGAACATAACAGTACAAATTATAATGAACTGAAATCAGGAAAGAAAGTCGCAAGGTCATCTAGCTCCTCCTCTTCCACATGAACACCAATATGTACATCATCTGTGTTTCCTGCACACTGCATACAGTTTGATAACGTCAATGGCTATCCAGTGAGGTATAACCCCCAAGATTTATAGTATCATTAAGATAATTATACATAATTATCAGAAACAGTGTCTAACAAATATTACACAATGATTATCATGGAAATCAGATAAGGTTCATCATATATGCATTCATTAAGTAAATCACACAAGATAAACTTGTTTAAATACATGGATGCATGCACATGCTCACAAACCTGGTGATGCACATCCAGCCGGTAAAAAGTCACCCAAGGAGAACTAGTCACCCGGAAAAGTACTCAGATGTATGCCCAAGGAGAACTAGCTACCCAGAAAAGTACTCAAAGGTACACCCAAGGAGAACTAGTCACCCGAAAAAGTCCACATGTATTAAAAATGCATGATTAGCCCAACTATTATTATTCCAATTTCAAACAATCATTTTAAGAAAGCTCAAAGGTCATTATGGGGAGTTTGTTACCCAGCATAAGTCAACAACTTAGGCATAATGTCCCATTCCACCATCCCAGCTGGCTCATGAGACTAATAAATATGATGTTTTAAGGTAATCAACTCAACTAGTGGCTAATTATAGTTCTACAAGTGGACGTACCATTGCAAGATTATATGAAAGAGGTTCATTAAAGACACATAGGGCAAATATTACATCAAGCCACAAAGGGCGGACGTACAATTAAAGCCATAAGGGCAACTAGCCAATCAAGGCCACATAGGGCAACAGTCCATTCCAGGATGCATTGGAAGGGATTGACCCTAAAAGCCACAAATGCACAACAAATCCTTAGATGGTAAGTCCACAGCCAACTTTGATTTAATTTATCAGATAGAATGACCACTAATTCAAGGGTTTCGAAAAATACCATTAAGTAAACGCGAGTGGTAGAACAAGCCATGCACAATATCAAAAGCATATACACATATAAAGTGAGATGTTTGAGACCATCACATATTCATATTCGAATGTAAATCCAACGATCAGTCATCATGAAGAATTATTCAATTAAAAACTAGCATTTACCATCAATTTCAATGAGCATCAGTAGATGAAATAAACAAACTATACTAACTATCAAGATGTAGACTAGCTTGAAGGGTGATCCTCACCTTTCAAGAGTCGGTTCGTCTCCTGGTAATGCCAGAGATAGTTGTATGTGCCCTTGGATTAAAATCTAACAAAATTAGAATACTTCGAGCGGTTACATTATAACGTAACAAAATTTATATGGTTTGGATTAACACTTAAGGTTTGGATTATGTAAATTTTTGGGCTTTACTCAACAATCTATATTTAAGTGTTGGTTTTAGAACTTGAACTCTAACTTTTGCGCAACGAATAAAATAATGTTATTAACGTTGATTTGTGAATTAGTATTAATCTCCCACCAATATCTAATATCATAAAATAAGAGTTTAATAAATGCTATAAATGATAATAAAATCAATAATGATAAAGTAACAATTTAATAAGAATTATTATTAATAATTATACAAACCCAAAATGGAAATGACAATATTATCTAATAATGATAATGATAATAATTTTAATAGCATACGAATTATCCTAATGATAATAATAACATCATAACAATAACAAAAATGATAATAAGAGATGAACATCGACTCACCTTGTTGCGAAACTTGACCCGACAAGGTTTGGAATCGACCAGATTCACATCTAACTCGGGCTGATCTTGGCCCAACGAGTCAGACCCGTTTGACTAAATAGGCCACAACTCTCCCCACCTCCTCCTTCTTCCTTGTTCCATCATCGACTCTCCTGATCTTCTTTTTTCTAGCCAAAACCCAAGGTCAGTAGAAATCTGGCCTCCACCTGAATGAGTCGACTGATCAGTTCGGGTCAACTCCATGTGGCAAAACGGCCGGTAGCAGTTTGACTCGTTTTCCCTTCTCTCTTTCCTTTTCTTTCTTTCTTCCATTCTTCCTCATTCTCTTCTGTCTTTCCCTTTCTCTTCTACCTTCCTTCCATCTCAACTGCTTGGTGTGGATTGATGTGAGACTCAGACGAGTCAACTCAGTGTGGTGCGACAGCGACATGCACTCGTTCTCTCTTTCTTCTCTTTCTTTTATCCTTTTCTTTCTTTCATTCTTCTCTTTTCTCCGGCCTTTGGCAGCATCTGTTCAATGCTGCTAAACCAGACTCGACTTGGCAGCAAACTTGCATCACGACTCGTCCAAACTCGGACTGCATCTCCAACACCCGCATCCTCTCTCTTCCTCTTTCGATCTTATTTCTTTCTCTCAACTTTCTTTCTCTCCCTTTTGTTTTCTTTTCTCTAGACCAGGGAGAACCTAGACTCGGTTTGAACTTGCAACGACTCAGACCGAGTCGAGTTAGCTTGGTGCGGCAGCTTGATGCGGTGCGATCGCTTTCACTTTCTCTCTCTCTTCTAAATTTTTAGGGTTCCCTTCCCAAAATGGAAAGAGAGCTTTTATGGCTATTCTAATTAACTTCTAGAGCCTTCTACTATAACTAATCCAAGGATTAGTTGGGTGTGTGGTATTAAGATGGTTTGACCTGAGGTTTAAATGGAATATCGACTGTTACTTCTTTGCATGTTTGTGATCAAATTACATGGATGAATTTCTAAGACTATGGGCCACCAGATGGACGGCTAGAATTAAACAAAGAGGCCCGCTAGAAGATGATGTGTTTGTTGCTCGGACGGAGAAGAAGAGGTGGCCACACATGGCGATTCTTCATTTACGACCATATCCTTTGATCTGGTGCTTCTGGATGGATTGGATGAGTCCAATGACCACTGTGGGACCCACCACATGCTGCCAAAATCCTTTTACTAATGACCATTCTCGATATTTTCAGCCGTAGCGGTTTCTCGTGTGGTACGAATTTCTTGGTAAAACTTCCCATTCTGTTCATTACGGTTGCTGCATACCCTAAGACAGATGTCTCCGATGCATCCAGCGTGCCTTTTAGAAGCTTTCCAGTGGCTAGGATTGATCCTTTCCTTTAATGGAAAGATTCTTTCCGCCTTTTCCTCTAAGTAAGGAAAAGAACCCTAAAAGGAAACAAACGGAAGGCTGGGATGTTTCCAAATAAATGGTCAAGATGAGAGAGAGTAGGCGCATGTGAATTGCTAGTAAGGCAACAGAAACAAATTTTTGATTTCAGAAACATCCGTAAACACCCACCTGCTTATACCGGAGATCGTGTGCATACACACGTGTTTTTATAGTAGGAGCGAGTAGGGTTCGATCTGATCTCCCATCCGAAGTAGATGGACGGTTTGGATCTCTTATACAGTTGCAAAAGGTGGGCCATGATCATCGTACACGGACGCTGTCCATTTGAATCTGAGGAGGAAAAATCCTCCTTTTTTAAGATTTATCGGGTCAGCGCTCGGTTTGACTGGCTATGTCGTCCAGTGCATGGCGGGTGTGCACGATTCTGTGCACATGCGCACTTGTGTGAGGTCTATTGTGACGTATTTTCGAATCCACTTCATCCATTTGATATTATGGGTCCAATCAGGGCCCTTGCCTAGCAATCAGGCTGATCCAAAGCTCAATGGGCAATGCATTTGCATTTTACCCTTCTGATTGTAGGTTCTTATCGATTCGACGGTTTATATTACATTTGATTTGATCGTCATCGGTCATCAGGGTTTGTAGTCTAATTTAGAGTAGATTAGGTAACCCTACAACTTGATTAAATGGGCAATTACGAGTTTAAATGACTTGATCAATTCAGAATTTATCATTTATGGTCCCGGAGTCCTTTAAACAATCTAGATGAATCTAATGTAATGCCCCAGTTTCTAAAGCCCGAGTACGAGACTCGCTTCAGAAACCTAAAAGTTTATAAATTAGAGAACTAGCGGAAGTATAAATTCAGAGTGCGATAGCAAAATGAAGCATGGATAATTATATTAGCCAAAATATTAAACCACCTAGTTGGGGGTCCTAGTTACAAAATTCATAAGTTCCAAAGCACTAAACCATTGAAATTAAAATACTGAATCTACTGATTTAGTCCAAAGTACGCCGTCGCTTCTTACCACAGTTCGTCATCATAGTATCCTTCCTCGGGCTCTGCTGTCACGCCCTCAAGGCTAGTACTATCATCATCTACATCTGCCCCTGCATACTCTATACGGTTAGATAGTTGATGAATGAGTGGCCAACTCAGTGTGAATTTCCTTGAAGATTACACACTGCCACCTTAGCAGACATAGTTTAAAGAAAACAAGGCAATAATCTAAAACAGGCAAGATTCTGTATTATTAAATGCATGGATGTATGAATGCACATCGACCTGGGAATGCTCATCCAGTCGGACTTGGGCTCGTCACCTATGCAATCATCGACATCCAGTCAGAATAATAGGTTAATGGTCGATAGTCTGGGAGCTAGCGAAATGAAACCTTAAAGATCCTAAGGGCACGTGGTAGAGCATCCAGAATTAGCCACCCATCATCACCAATATGCTATGGATACATGATTAGCCAACTCATTATTATTCCAGTTACAATCAGCCAGTTTGAGTAACTCAATGGTCACTACAGGGAGCTCATCACCTAGCGTAGGCTGACATCTCAAGCATAGTGTCCCATGACTACCATCCTCGGCCCATGAGGTCCTCCACCTTGGAATGTTTAAATAAGATCCCTTGATCAAAATGACACCAGGTTAAGGGTCCTATTTTTCCACATGATCCATCTAGTTACATCCCATTAGTGGCTTGCATACAACAATGGAATCCTTCACGTGTAGTGTTATGAGTCATATGATAAGGCGACTTACAACAATCATGTAACAACGTATAATTTTAAATGATGGCACTAAAACACGTAAGGAGACATCATGAAATTTAAATAATAACTACTAACGATGCATTACCAAGACATGTGGACGGTAATCGTTTCTCAAGGATTATCTATCATGTGGACCTATCATTTAGCATGATCATAATACAAGTTGAGATATGATGGTTAACGATAATTAGATTTTAAAATGAATATTAGGACTTTAACTAATAGTAGTCATTCGATGCATACTATGCTTGGCTAATTCAAGGATGGAAAGCCCAAGGGGAAAATCATCACCTGAGTGGGTGTAGTTCCATCCTTAGTTTAGTTTTTCGTAGCTAGCTAATGGTCCAAAACCGTATAATAGATTCCCTAAAATTATTCCCAAGACAAGAGTCGTGTCAATAAGTTGGTAAATGGGTAAGTTGATAAGGGCCCACCTGCACATGACCTTGGCCAACTTGGCCCAACAATCAAGGCCTGGAATGGGCCTAACCTGGCAGCCCAGCTGCAGCTCAACTTGGGCCTAATCGGGGCCCATAATTATTATTTATAGATGGCCCAAAATTTTGGGCCGTAGTGGGCCTTGTTTGGCCCAGTTATTGGACCCAATCTAAGTCCAAGTGGGGCTGGCCCACAGCATCTTACGCGATGCCCACTTCATTATATGGTGAGGCCCAATGTGATTTGTAGCAGGGGCCCCTTCTCATGGCCCAACACGGCTGGAGGCTATGCGGCCTACTGTCTTGAGGTGGCATGGCCCACTGAGATTTGAATCTCAGGTGTGGCCCACTTCTTTGAGATGGTGCAGCCCGCCAGGTTGAATGGTGTGGCCCCCCTGTTTATATGGTGCAGTGCGGCCCACCCACTGCTGCAGGGTGCGACCCACTTGTTTGCTGCAAGGTGCAGCCCACCTGGTGTTTGAGTAGCCCTGTTTCTGGGCCGATTCCAGCCCAGACGTGTGGCCAGTCTCAGCCCAGTTAGAAGGGTGATGAAAGCCTGCTCTCGTCCCTGTTTTGGGCTGTTCAACAGCCTAACAGGAGGTCTGCTTTCAGCCTGGCTTGGTCATTTTTTTAGAGCTGAAAGATCAGTCATTTTCAGCTATATATATTCTCTCAGTTGTTTCAAGTTGGAAAAAAAAGCACCTGATAATAGGTTGTATTCCCGGCTACCTCCACTGCTATCAGGTTTTTTTTTTTCAAGCTGGAAAACCTATTGATATCAGGTTGTTTTTCCAATTATCTTCAAGCTGCTACTCAGCTGTAATTGTGCATAGTCGGATGCAGATTCCTAACCCTCAATCGTGCATGGTGAGAGTTGGTTTTCAGCATCTAACATGGCCCACTTGAAAGGCCATTCTCGGCTCTGGTCAAGTCCTTCTATGGTCAAGTTTCCAACCCAAAATATGGCCATTTGAATTAGATTATACGGCCTGCTAGGAGTCATTCTCTTCTCCCTTTTTTTTTTTTTTTTACTGAGAGCCCTTTTTTTGGCCCAAAGTTCGGCCATTACTTGGACTTATTTCGGCCCATTGGAGAGGCCGACATGGTCCAAGTTGGGGGCAGGTTTTTTTATACTCGGTTCAGGGCTGATATCAGCTAGGTTTTTGTCCCAATCCTGGCCCCTATTTCAGCTATGTTTATGTAATAGTTGAGTATTGTTTTTGTGGTCCATTGAAGCTTGGTTTTTATGTCGTTCCAGGGCTTAGATAGGGTGCGTACACAGCCCACCTTCAGGCCTGATGGAAGCCTGGCTTCATGGTTTGGTTTCGGCTTCAGGTGTGACCCAAGAATGGCTTGGATATGCCTTGATCTTGGCCTAGCTCGAGCTCTAACCATGGCCCACTTTCAGGTGGTTCTTAGCTCGTAACAGAGCCCAACTAAGGGCTTGTTTCCTGCCACAGTTTCGGCCCAACTGAGGACCATTTTTTTATTCTGATGGGATGGATGCTTGCAGCCCGAATCAAAGCTCCATTAGAAGTTATTTTAGTTTAGTTTGAAGTTCCAAGAGGAGAGAAGGATATGGGTTACCTGCCCTATTTGCTTCCACTGGGCTGCACGCACCCACAGTCCTTACTTCCACTCTCTCTCTCTCTCTTTGTCTCTCTCTCTCTCTCTCTCTCACTATTTTCCTCTCCCTCTGGTGGTGGGGTTGTAAGCCCACACTGACCCGACTCGGTCCAATTTTTACTGGCTGAGTTAGGGCAGTGTGCATTGAACTCACCCGTCCGAACGCACCCCCTACTTTCCTTCTTCCTCCCTTCCTCACACACACACACTCTCTCTCTTTTCTTTCCTTCTTGGTGTGGATTCTGAGAGCACTAACACACCTTTTATAGGCAAGGAGAGATGTATCCAATGGCTGGGATCAGCTCTGCCTATCCCTAAGAAATGGTCGTCTGTGCCAGCCTTTTTACTTAGAAACGGAAGGCCTTGCTCCTATCTTTCACCCCGTCTAGACATTTTTGGCTTCGAGAGAGGACCCTCTCTATCTGGCGAGTGGACGTCGGTAACCCTCCTGGTAAACTGACGTTGGCTTGCCCATCACGCAAGCAGGTAGTCTCTTCTCTAAAGATCCCAACCGTACATGATAAAACAGATGGTTCGAAGCTATTTTCTTTATTCCTTTGAAGGGGTCCGCATCCCAATATGGTTTTATTGGTATGGACCCCACCAACAAAGTGGACTGTCTGGATTGCCCTGAAAGTGGCGGGGGTGGCCCACTTTGAGGTTTGAAACTCCACAGTTTCAAATATTTAAAATGAGCAGGACAGTTCTCCCAATCTTTTGTTTTGGATCGGTCAAGGCAGTTTTGACCGATCCGGTTGGTGTGATGCACGTCATGCACAGTTGCACAAGTACACACACATTGAGTGTGAGATCCCCTGTGTTGTTTGCGGTAAATCTACTCCGTTTAATTGGCTCGGGGTCCTTATATAGGGGCCCTGGCCCAGTTTGGGGGCAAATGTGAGGGCTAGGTGGGCTGTACTACCCATTTTTGGCCTTATCCGGCTAGTGTATACTAAAACAATAGTTAGATTGGCCTGATAGTTGGTCTCAACGGTTAAATGGGAGCCTAGAGTATGTTGATCGTTCGGTTAACCATAATTTATTCCTCCAGGGTTGTTAGTGGGTGTATTGTGAGTTAGTTAACTTGTCTATAAGCTGTTTTAACTTAAGTGTTTGTTAAGTTTTACCTCTCGAACTGGTGCTAGGTTTGACTTGCTCCTACAGCTCTTGGTGATCAGCTTTATTGTTGACTGGAAGTCCTAACCTACACATGTAAAGTTTAAGTCACCTCGTTAATAAATCTTAGTTCCCATAAATGTGGTTCTTAGAGATAACAACCGTGTACCAGAGGTACAGGGTATTACAGTCTACCCCCCTAAAAAAAAAAATCGCCCTCGAAATTACCTGTGTTGTGTTGTCAAACAAGTGAGGGTACTTCTCCATGACTTCTGCCTCTCGTTCCCAGGTTGCTTCTCCATGACTTCTGCCCCTGTTTCTAAAGCCCGTTCTCAGCTCTGCTCATGTCCTTCTATGGTCAGGTTTTCGGCTCAAAATATGGCCATTTGAATTAAATTATATGGCCTGCTGGGAGTCATTCTCTTCTCCCATTTTTTTTTGACTAGGAGCCCTTGTTTCAGCCTAATGTTCAGCCATTACTTGGCCTTGTTTCGGCCCATTGGAGAGGCCGACAAGGTCCAGGTTGAGGGCAGGGTTTTTTTTTTTCTCAGTTCTAGGCTGATATCAACCAGGTTTTTGTCCTAATCCCAACCCCTATTTCAACTGTGTTTATGCAACAGTTGAGTACTATTTTGTGGTCCATTGAAGCTTGGTTTCAGCGTCTTTCCAGGGCTTAGATAGGGCGCGTACAGAGCCCACCTTCAGGCCTGATGGAAGCTTAGCTTCATGGTTTGGTTTCATCTTCAGGCGTGGCCTAAGAATGGCTTGGATATGCCTTGATCTTGGCCTAGCTCCAGCTCCAACCGTGACCCACTTCAGGTAGTTCTTAGCTCGTAACAAAGCCCAGCTAAGGGCTTATTTCCTGCCACAGTTTCAGCCCAACTAAGGACCATTTTTTGGTTTTGTTGGGATGGATGCTTGTAGCCCGAATTAAAACTCTAATAGAGGTTGTTTTTAGTTTAGTTTGAAGTTCCAAGAGGAGAGATGGAGATGAGTTACTTGCCCTGTTTGCTTCCGTTGGGCTGCACACACCCATAGTCCTTACTTCCACTCTCTCTCTCTCTCTCTCTCTCTCTCTCTCTCTCTCTTTTCTTTCACTATTTTCTTCTCCCTTTAGTGGTGGGGTCGTAAGCCCACACTGACCCGACTCGGTCCAATTTTTACTAGCTGAGTTAGGGCTGTGTGCACTGAACTCACTCGTACAAACGCACCCCCTGCTTTCCTTCTTCCTCCCTTCCTCACTCTTTCTCTCTCTTTTCTTTCCTTCTTGGTGTGGATTCTAAGAGCACTAACACCCCTTTTATAGGCAATGAGAGATGTATCCAATGGCTAGGATCAGCTCTACCTATCCCCAAGAAACGGCCGTCAATGCCAGCCTTTTTGCCCAAAAATGGAAGGCCCTACTCCTATCTTTCACCTTGTTTGGACATTTTTGGCTTTGAGAGAGGACCCTCTCTAGTTGGCGAGTGGATGTCGGTAAACCTCCGGGTAAACCGACGTTGGCTTGCCTATCACGCAGTAGGTACTCTCTTCTCTAAAGATCCCAACCGTATATGATAAAACGGACAGTTCAAAGCTATTTTCTTTGTTCCTTTGTAGGGGTTCGTATCCCAATATGGTTCTGTTGGGATGGACCCCACCAACAAAGTTGACGGTCTGAGTTGCTCGAAAAGTGGCCAGGGTGGCCCACTTTGAGGTTTGAAACTCCACAGTTTCAAATATTTAAAATGGGCGAGAGAGTTCTCCCAATCGTTTCGTTTTGGATCGGTCAAGGCAGTTTTGACCGATCCGGTTGGTGTGGTGCACGTCGTGCACGGTTGTACAAGTACACACGCATTGAGTGTGGGGTCGCCTGTGATGTTTGCAGTAAATCTACTCCGTCCACTTGGGGTCCCTATATAGGGGCCCCTGCCCAATTTGGGGCAAATGTGAGGCCCAGGTGGGTCGTACTACCCATTTTTGGCCTTATTTGGCTAGTGTATACTAGAACAGCGATTGGATTGGTCTAATAGTTGGTCTCAACAGTTAAATAGGGGCCTAGAGTATGTTGATCGTTCAGTTGACCATAATTTATTCCTCCAGGGTTATTAGTGGGTGTATTATGACTTAGTTAACTTGTCTATAAGCTGTTTTAACTTAAGTGTTTGTTGAGTTTTACCTCTCGGACTGGTGCTGGGTTTGACTTGGCCCCTACAGCTCTTAGTGGTCGGCTTTATTGTTGACTGAAAGTCCCAACCTACACGTGTAAAGTTTAAGTCACCTCATTAATCGATCGTAGTTCCCAAAAACGTGGTTCTCGGAGGTAACACCAGTGTACCAGAGGTACAAGGTGTTACATCTAATGAATAGTTTTAATGGTCAGACCCTTTTATCGAATAATGTGAGGTCTGGTTCTAATAACCAATCTCCAACTCCCTTGATCAATTGATAATTTGATGACCGGATCGTGAAGCCCTACTATAGAACCATCCTAAAATCGATTCTCATTGTTTCTAATGGTTCTAAATCTTATCTAGGTGGGAATCCAGCTTTGATTTATAATTAGACAATCAAATGGTTAGATCTATGGGTTGATTATTCTATTAGTTAGTAATCACCCTATCAGGGTTGTTGGAAAACTAAGTGGTGGGTAATGTAGGTTATTTGTATCATCACACAAACATGCTAATTTATATTATAATAGTAACACCTGAGTACGCAAAAATACAGGGTGTTACAAGAGATTATTGCCTTAGTATAAAATAATATATGGACATTAACTTCTCTTTCACTTGGCAAACCACCCATTGGCTGCTAATGGGTATATAAAATCAAATTTGAGTCAGATGGCACAGTTGAATGATATAAAGTCCGCCTAGTCGCCAATAGCTTTACTTAGCAAGAAAGCCTTGATTACAATGAAACATTTGCGCAGGTGACTATATTAATCATTGTTCATTGTTTGCTCATCGTTGTTGCTATTCGAGGGTGGTCTGTTCATGGACTTGATGTTAATAATATCTTCTTATATGATGATCTACATGAATATTCCTCCTAGTTTTTTCCATCAGGGAGAAAATAGAGTTTGTAAACTCAATAAGTCATTATATGAACTTAAGCAAGACTCCAAAAATTAGTTTAGCAAATTTTCATAAGCTCTTTTCCATGCAGGATTTATTCAATCCAATGTCGATTATTCCTTATTTACTTGTACTTATGAATGCTCACAAACCTTCGTTCTTGTGTATGTGGATGATATAATAATTACTGAAAATAATATCATTGCCATTAAATCTCTCAAGACATTCCTTCAATTCCATTTTCACATTAAAAATCTAGGCCATCTAAAATATTTCCATGGCATCGAGGTTGCTCGATCATCTTAAGGGATTTTTATATCTCAATGCGAGTACGTTTTAAAAATACTTGGAGACATAGGTATGCCTGGTTCAAAATTTTGTAAATTAGCTGTGTACATCGCTTAGGTGGCCCACATCTGTTCACTCCCCAAGTATAGGGTTGTGATGTAGTAATAAACTCGGTAAGACCGAGGTCGAATCCACAGGGACGGATACCTGGTTATCTGAAACCAAGTAGAACTAGAACTAGACTAAGATGTAATCTAAACCAAATAGAATTTAAGAAATAATTGTGGAATAATTATCTAAAACTTTAAGGAATTCGGAGGAAAGAAACTAGGGTTTCAGAGGATCCACTTGTAGAGATCAGGGAGATCTTATGCCTGCTTCAGGAATCATGGAAATTAAATTGAATTTTCTCTGATATAACTTTTAAAGGGACGAAAGGTATTTGGATCAGAATAGATTCCATCATCAAACCATGCCCAGGAGGCAGAGCAAATAACAGAATTAAACTAATCACCAACCAATCAGATGATTATGAAGGTTAGGAAGGGTACCGACATCCAACCATGCCCAGGAGACGATGGCGAACATCAGGGCTTCTTGACATTATAATCAAAATAAGAGAAGAGGAATATTCAAAGCCATTGCAAGCCCATTGTAATTTCAGTCACAACATGCCATTAAAAAATAAAAAAATATTCCCATAAAATTAAAGCAAAAAAAATCTCTTCAATCTAATCAAAGGGCACAAGCAACATCTCTCCCATCAGGCTACAAGCTTCACCTCTTAGCCTTAGCTAAGAGGTTTAGCCTAGCATGATCATGCTAGAACCCCTTAGACAAAGTAAATAAACAGAAAAAAATAGAAAAGAACAAGAAGGAAAGAGAAGAAAACCCAGCCTCCTCACGTGCCAGCCCTCCAAAACCTTCCTCTTTTTCTTCAATCCTCCACTAAAGACGAGCTTCCAGACATGCAGCAGCAACCCAGCCCAGCTCCTTTCCTTCCTTTCTCTCCCTTTTTCTCTCCCTGCCGTTCACAGCAGCAGCCGTAGCTCCCTTTTTCTCTCCTTTCTTCCTTCGTTTGATGGTCCTTACTCTTTCTCCCTCTCTTCTTTTTATAGCACTCTCGTCGGAGCCCAAGAAAACTCCTCACGTTTGCTGATGTGGAGTCCTGAAGGGATTCGGCTGCGGAAAGCTTCGCAGCCAGCGATGCAGCAGCGTGCGTAGCAACGCAAGAGGAGTTGCGTTTGGCCTCAGGTTGGGTGTCTCTCCGTCCAGTAATCTCAAAACCGACTTCATGGCTAGGGTCATTCCTGGCTTGGTCATCATCTGGACGGTTTGGATCACCAATCCGATCACCGGCAGTGGCCCACAATCGGCCGAAAATTCCAGATTTCCCGGACGCGAAAACAGGGTAGCGTCATTGACGCTGTGACGATGGTGGGCCCCACTTCACGGTCTTTTTGGAAAATCTGAGCCGTCCACTGCGTTCTACTCGAAAAATCAGGTAGGAAGCACTACTTTTGGACCAAATTCCATGTGGCCCACAATACCTTCTACTCCGCCGTTCATCATGTCTTTAACGGTTAGGATTCTGTAACATTTTACATGGTCTCAAAAGGCCGCCTTGGTGAGGTAAATACCCCGCCTACGCACACAATGGACGGTCCCGATTGGTGCTATACATGATGTGCGGGGCCCACAAGCAGAACCGACGGTCGGCAGCGTTACGTTGCTGCGCAATTTAAAAAAAATCTGAGTTTGAGTCGGTCAGCGCCTGCTGACTGACTTTGAATACACGGGTGCACGGTGGTGCACGTGATTGCTATGCACATTCATCACCGGCGGGGCCCCACAGAGATGTTAATGAGAAATCCGTTCCGTCCATCAGTTTTGTCAGCTCATTTAAACTGTTGAGACCAAAAATGGAGAATATCCAGATATCAGGTGGGCCCCACTTAAGGATTTAAGGGGCTGATCTGTCCGTTGGGCCACTTTCACAGTGATCCAGGGGCTGAAATTTTACGTGTACGGTTTATTTATGGTCCTCAAGCCACGTATGAAGTTTCGAACTGATCAGATGGTGGGAACCCTATGATCTTGCATTCTGGACACTTTTCAGGCCACTTGAGCTTCAATTCCTCGATTTCCGCGGATCCCTGGTGTATATTTCCGTCGCTCTTGGTCTTCTAGACTCCGTTCCTTGCCTTGTTGCTCCTGGAGCGTCAAATCCATGCATTTACCACCCTTTTTCAGTCCATGCTCGTAAATACACTCTGCATCACAAACACAATTAAATCAGGCCATTAAACGGTATCATGCTTGTAAAACTATGCAGCAACTGGGTCTGATATGCAATATTTGACCCTCAACACAACCCCCAACCAGCATTTTGCTAGTCCCGAGCAAAGTATGCGAAAAATAAGTTGAGAAATACAGGACAATTTTTATGAACTCAAGCGATTTTTTTATTTATTTTTTTTTAAAAAAAATAGTCTAGATTCGAAAATTCTAAGATGCATGAATGTTGGATATTACTTCCTCCTGGAATCAAGTGCACAATAAATTTCATAATCAACTTTAAAATATTTATGCATTAATTAGAACAATTCTAAACAATGAGTATCATGAGTCTATAATAAAATCTCGGCTTATCATCATTAAGAAATCCAATGGATAATTTTTATGATAACATTGATAATCAAAACAGTATTTAGGACACTCAAAACTTAAACCAGAATTTGCCTTTCAGTTCTTTTTTTTTTTTTTTTTGAGGGAGAGGAGAATTGAATCCACACCTATAGGGAGCAAACCTATGGTGAAAATTATTCGCCTAACCTTTTCCAAAGGTATCTCTCTCTCCCTTTTTTCTTCTTCTTCTTTTTTTTTTTTTTTTTTTTTTTTTTTTTTAATTTTTTTATATGACGGGCAAATTTTCCAAGCTGGTTCCTTACATGCTTAGTGATTACCAAGTTAACCCTTTAATATCAAACTGAAATCTTAATGTGAAAGCGAGATGTGACATGTGAACTCATAACTCAATCAATGTTTAAAACTTCCAATTATAGATTAATACTTCAAACTTAACTGTGAAATCTAATATAATAGATAACTGAATCTAAGAGTCATAAATTACCAACTTCACTTATCTTGTAATTTTAAATCCAAGATGGTTATCAAAATCACTTCAAATTCAACAAAATCTCAGAAAATTTTTAAAATTTTCACAACTTTTGTACAAGACCAAGAAAATGCTGATTAGGTGACCTAATATCCCACCCCCAACCTAAAATCTACATTGTCCTCAATGTAAAATAAATAAGCATGCGATGCACATGGGACAAAAAGTAAATGAGAAGTGATGGAAGGATAATACCTGGATGAAAGAATCAAGAGGCTTTTCAAAGATTTCTACGTAAGAGCGGTCAGCACAAGGGAGAAACCAACAGAAGTAAAATAAAATAACAAAAATACAATCCTACCTATACCACTTTCGTAGGTGCTCTCGATTGCATTTAGCGTATGCAACAAGCCTTTAAACCCCTAGGTTTCCCCTAGTGGACGAGTTGTAGTCTCGTGAGGGTTTGCAGTAATGTTACCCACAAACATTGAACTGACTAATGAAAAAATGACATAAAATGAAGAGCTGGGTTGCCTCCCCAGAGCGCTAAGTTTACCGTCTTCACTGACAAATAAAGCAACTACCCTAGTCCTAAGAAAACAGAAACTTACCTATACCTCCATCGACTAGGAGATTAATCCTGGTAAACAGGATCATCGGAGGCATGGACATGTCCTCTCGAATCAAATTTCTCGACAAATGGTTTCAATCGATGTCCATTGACTTTAAACTTCTTTCCATTGTCGGGATCTCTTATCTCAACGGCCCCATGCGGAAAAACAGTGACAACAATATAAGGACCGGTCCAACGAGATCGAAGCTTACCCGGAAAGAGATGTAATCGAGAATTGTACAAAAGGACCTTCTGACCAGGCGTGAATGATTTTCGCGAAATGTGTTGGTCATGAAATGCTTTCATCTTGTCCTTGTAAATTCTCGAATTATCGTACGCATCATTCCGGATTTCTTCAAGTTCATTCAATTGAAGTTTGCGTAGCGAGCCAGCGTTGTCCAGATTGAAATTTAGATTTTTGATCGCCCAGTACGCTTTATGTTCCAGCTCCACAGGCAAGTGACAAGCTTTCCCATAGACAAGTCTAAAGGGAGACATTCCAATAGGAGTTTTGAATGCAGTACGGTATGCCCATAAGGCATCGGTCAATCGGATTGACCAATCCTTACGATCAGGGTTGACCGTCTTCTCCAAGATGTGTTTAATTTCCCTATTAGAAATCTCGGCTTGCCCACTTGTCTGTGGATGGTATGGGGTGCTCACCTTATGAGAGATACCGTATTTCTTCATTAAGCTCTCAAATGGTTTATTGCAAAAGTGTGAGCCCCCATCACTAATGATGGCTCGAGGCGTTCTGAATCGAGAAAGGATGTTTTCTTTTAGGAATTTAATGACCGTGCGATGGTCATTCTTTCGACACGGAATCGCTTCGACCCATTTAGTGACATAATCCACTGCGAGCAAAATATACAGATTTCCAAACGATTGGGGGAATGGTCCCATGAAATCGATGCCCCAAAGAATCAAATGCTTCAATGATAAGGACTGGGATTCAAAAGCATCATATTTCGACGGACAATGCTCCCAATTTCGACAACGCTCACAAGCTTTGCAAAACTCATGAGTGTCCCTGAACATAGTGGGCCAAGAAAAGCCACACCGCAGAATCTTGGCCGTGGTCTTTTAGCATAAAAGTGACCACCATAGGCCTCTGAGTGACAGAAGGTGACGCTCTGATGCTCATCGTCTGGCATACATCTCCTTAAGATTTAATCTGGGCAATATTTAAATAAATATGGATCGTCCCAAAAAAAGTTGCACACCTTGGTAAAGAATTTCTTCTTATCTTGCGCAGTCCAATGTGTTAGTATAGAACCTGTGATAAGAAAATTAGCAATATTAGCGAACCAAGGTGAATGGGAGACTCTAAACAATTGTTCCTCAGGGAACATGTCATTGATATGGGTTGTCTCAAGGGAATCGAGGTATTAAGGCGAGAAAGGTGATCGGCCACTACGTTCTCTACTCCCTTTTATCTTTTAATTCCAAATCAAATTCTTGGAGTAGAAGGATCCATCGTATCAAGCGGGGCTTAGAATCATTCTTAGAAAGAAGATACTTAAGTGCCGCATGATCTGTGTAGATAATGATCATGGATCCGATCAAGTAGGACCTAAATTTGTCCACGGCGAACACTACGACTGAGAGTTCCTTTTCCATAGTCGAGTAGTTCACTTGGGCAGGTTTTAGAGTCCTACTCACATAATGATTAACGTAAGGCCTCTTATCTTTTCTCTAAGCTAGAAACGCTCCAAGAGCATAATCAGAAGCGTCGCACATAAGCTCAAAAGGAAGGCTCCAGTCGGGTGGCTGCATGATAGGTGCAGTGGTTAACGTGCCCTTAAGCTTGGTGAAAGCTTCCTGGCACTGCTCAGTCCACTCGTACGAAGCATCCTTTTGAAGAAGATTACATAAAGGACGAGAGAGAAGACTAAAGTCCTTTATGAATCGCCTGTAAAATCCTGCGTGTCCTAAGAAGGATCGCACGTCTCTGATGTTCTTGGGTGGAGGTAGGTTAGAGATAAGATCGATTTTTGCCTTATCTACCTCGATTCCTTTGGACGAGATGATATGCCCAAGGACAATTCCCTTTTGAACCATGAAATGACACTTCTCCCAATTAAGTACCAAGTTCTTTTCTTCACATCTTTTCAGCACACATTTAAGACTTTCCAAGCACTTGCTGAAAGATGGACCATAAACAGAGAAGTCGTCCATAAAGACCTCTAGATATTGCCCTACCATATCAGAAAAGATACTAAGCATACATCGCTGAAAGGTGGCAGGGGCATTACATAGTCCGAATGGCATCCTTCGATAGGCAAAGGTGCCGTAGGGACATGTAAATGTGGTCTTTTCCTGGTCTTCAGGGGCTATCTCTATCTGGTTGTAGCCCGAATACCCGTCAAGGAAACTATAATAGGAATGACCTGCTAACCTTTCTAGGATCTGATCAATGAATGGTAAAGGAAAGTGGTCTTTCCTCGTGACGGTATTCAACTTCATGTAGTCAATGCACATTCTCCAACCAGTAGTGACTCTAGTTGGCACGAGTTCATTATTAGCATTGGCTACGATGGTGATTCCGGACTTCTTAGGGACCACTTGAGTTGGACTCACCCATTGACTATCAGATATAGGGTATATAATACCCACGTCTAATAGCTTAAGAACCTCGGCCTTAACCACTTCCTTCATGTTTGGATTTAGTCTACGTTGTGGTTGCCGAGCGGTTTTTGCATTATCCTCAAGATATATGCGGTGAGTACAAATCGAGGGATCGATTCCTTCAAGGTCCGCTATCGTCCATCCCAGGGCTCCTTTATGCTCAATGAGAGTAGATATGAGCATACTCTCTTGTTCTTTCTTAAGGTGGGCAGAAATCACCATCGGGTATGTCTCCTCTTAACCCAAATATGCATATTTCAAGTCAAAGGGCAAAGGTTTTAGGTCAAGCTTCGGTGGCTTGAGGTTAGACGGTAGAGACACTTCATTAGTTTGTGGCAACTCTTCATATTGTGGCCTCCATCGATTAACTTCCAGTACCGTCGCAGTATCAAGCATGACACACGTCTCCCTAATCAAGTCATCATCAAAATCATGGGAGTAGGTCAGGCATGTCTCTAAAGGATCAGAGGATAAAGTAAAGGGTGTCCTATCTTCCATGAAAGTGTCAATCATGTTAATTTCGTGGAAATCGTCATCATCATCTAATCATCTGCCTTTGAAAAATATATTCATTTCTAATGTCATATTCCTAAAAGACATACTCATAACACCATTCCTGCAATTGATAATTGTGTTTGAGGTGGCGAGGAATGGGTGACCAAGAATAACTGGAATCTGAGTGCTCATATTACCGATGGGTTCGGTATCCAGGATGATAAAATCTACAGGGTAGTAAAATCTGTTGACCTGGACTAACACATCCTCAATTATCCCTCTTGGTACATGAACAGAACGATCAGCAAGTTGTAATGTGGTTAGGGTGAGTTTTAATTCACTCAAACCTAACTGTTTATATACTGAGTAGGGAATTAGATTGATGCTCGCTCTTAAGTCAAGAAGTGCGTGCTCAATTTGATAGTCCCCGATTACACATGATATAATTGGGCTACCGGGATCTTTGAATTTCTGCGGTACATCTTGCTTTAAGATGGCACTTCCTTTCTCAGTCAAGAAGATTTTCTTTTGAATAATTTTCCGTCTTTTGGTCGTGCATAAGTCTTTCAGGAATTTGGCATATGAAGGTATCTGTTTAACGACATCAAGTAGAGGAATGTTGACTTTCACCTGTTTCAACACCTCTAGGATATCCTGAGAGTTAGAGAGAGGTTTTGGTGAAACCAACCGTTGGGGGAATGGAGCAACTGGCTTCTCTAGAAGTTCCGGTTCTACTTTTTGTGGGGCATCACTGGATCCATCATTGTTGTCCTCTTCTGGTTCTTGAGGCTTTTCGGGCCTAACCGGAAGAGTTTTATCGATGATCTTACCACTCCTAAGAGTGGTGATGGATTTAGCATGCCCCATCTGATTTGAAGAGCTAGGATCATTACTCTCGTACTGCGGTTTAGGATTGGGGAGAGGTTGTGCAGGAAGCATCCCCTTTTCTATAACCGTCATACGAGAATCTATCTTTTGCATAAAATCTGTAATTCCTCGCATTGCTTGAGCCAGCTCTTGTATGGGATTTTGAACCGGTTCCTCTTGAGGTTTCACTTGATTTGGATTTTGATTAAAGAAACCTGGAGGAGTCGCCGTTTGTCCATTCCTCCAACTAAAGTTTGGATGATTTTTCCAGCCAGGATTGTATGTGTTGGAGTTAGGTCCAGTAAAAGGTCTTTGATAGTTATTTACGGCATTGGCTTGTTCATTCAACACTCCTCGAAAGGCAGGTATTGTAGGACAATTTTCAGTTGTGTGAATGTTGCAATCACAGATGCCGCAAACAATTTCATTGACCATATCCTTCTTTCCTTCCATGGCCTCAACTTTCCTTATGAGCGTAGTCACTTTACACTTGAAATCATCCTCTGCTTTCAAGAGATATAATCCACCTTTCTCCTTTAATTGAGTCGGCCTAGACGTGGTGTTCGACTTTGGGTAATAGTCCCAAGATTGTGTTTTTTCAGCCAAACTATCGAGGTAGTCCCATACCTCGTCGATATCTTTATTAATGAACTCTCCATTACACATTGTCTCGACCATTTGGCGCATGGAAGATGTCAGTCCATCATAGAAAAAATTTGTAATGCGCCACGTTTCAAATCCGTGTTGTGGGCATGAACTGACCAAATCTTTGAACCTTTCCCAACATTGAAAGAATGTTTCATCTTCCTTTTAGGCAAAGTTCATGATCGCTTTTCTGAGGGTAATTGTTTTATGATGTGGGAAGAATTTTTTTATGAATTCCCTCTGCATGTCGTTCCTTGTGCCAATGGATCTAGGACGCAGTGAATGTAACCACGTCTTAGCTTTCTCTTTTAAGGAAAAAGGAAAGAGTTTCAGCCTAATTGTATCCTCAGATACATTAGGAAAACATAATGTAGCTATAATCTCATCGAACTCTTTCAAATGTAAATATGGACTCTCTGATTCAAGTCCATGGAATTTGGGAAGGAGTTGGATAACTCCTGGCTTGATGTCCATTTGTCCTGTGTTTTCAGGAAAAATCATGCATGAGGGCGTACTCACTCCCGCCGGTTGTAGAAAATCTCGTAAAGTACGAGGCGGGGGTGCCTGTTGCACCTCATTCTCATCTTGGGTATCCTCCACCCTGGGTGGGAGTAGAGGAGGTTGGTCCTCAGCCATAACTTCAGTTAACTCAGGGGATTTCGAGCGGTGTCTAATCCTGCGATGGATAGTCAACCCCTCAACCACTCCTCCTTCAGTCAAGAGACGTCGAGTGTCGTCACGGGCCCACTTGGGCATGAAAAACACTCGCAGCCCTCGATTAAAAACCTAATCCTAAGAAAGGAAAAGAAAATCTAGAAAGAAAGAGAGAGTTGGAAAGAAATTACCAAATTGGAGTCCTAAGTTAAAAACCTGCAAAATAAAACAAAAATAAGTTAGATTCTTAAAAAGAGAAGAATGATATTTTAAAAGAAAAATAACAGTAACTTAATTTCTAAAAGAAGGTATTCTTTAAAGAAAAGCGGAAATTTCTAAAGTAAACTAGGAAAGTCCTATACTAGAAAGCAAATTACTAAAAAAGAACTGGAAAATAGAAAGTAGGGAAGGAGTGTACCGAATTAGAGATTTCTATCTTAAAGGCCTACAAAATAGGAAGGTTAGTTTCTAAACAAAAATTCTAAAAATAAATTAAGAAACAAAATTAAATTCTAAAAGTGTTAGAATTAGAAAGTTACTAAAATAAAACAAAAATAGAAAGTTAATTTCTACGAAGTGAAAGAAATAACAAAAACTCTAAAAATAAACTATTTCCTACAGAAGGGAGGATACTAGAATTAGAAAATTTCTAAAATTTAAACCCGAATTCTAAAAATATGAAAAAGTAGAGAGATTAGGAAGGAATTACCAATTTAGAAACTTATGTCCCGATCCTATAAAACAGGAAACAAGTTAGTTTTGAACTCAAATAAAAATAAAATAAAAATAAAAATAAAAACTAAGGTTAGTAAAATTCTAATCTTAAACTAATCCTAAAACCAATTAATTTCAGAAAATCGTAACCGTCAGTCCCCGGCAACGTCGCCAAAAACTTGTTCACTCCCCAAGTATAGGGTTGTGATGTAGTAATAAACTCGGTAAGACCGAGGTCGAATCCACAGGGACTGATACCTGTACGTTATCTGAAACCAAGTAGAACTAGAACTAGACTAAGATGTAATCTAAACTAAATAGAATTTAAGAAATAATTGTGGAATAATTATCTAAAACTTTAAGGAATTCAGAGGAAGAAACTAGGGATTCAGAGGATCCACTTGTAGGGATCAGGGAGAAATTATGCCTGCTTCAGGAATCATGGAAATTAAATTGAATTTTCTCTGATATAACTTTTAAAGGGACGAAAGGTATTTGGATCAGAATAGATTCCATCATCAAACCATGCCCAGGAGGCAGAGCAAATAACAGAATTAAACTAATCACCAACCAATCAGATGATTATGAAGGTTAGGAAGGGTACCGACATCCAACCATGCCCAGGAGACGATGGCGAACATCAGGGCTTCTTGACATTATAATCAAAATAAGAGAAGAGGAATATTCAAAGCCATTGCAAGCCCATTGTAATTTCAGTCACAACATGCCATTAAAAAATAAAAAAATATTCCCATAAAATTAAAGCATATGAATTTTAAATTAAAGGCACAAAATATAATCTTTCATCTCACTACAAGCTTCACCTCTTAGCCCTAGCTAAGAGGTTTAGCCTAGCATGATCATGCTAGAACCCCTTAGACAAAGTAAATAAACAGAAAAAAAAGTTAGAAAAGAACAAGAAGGAAAGAGAAGAAAACCCAGCCTCCTCACGTGCCAGCCCTCCAAAACCTTCCTCTTTTTCTTCAATCCTCCACTAAAGACGAGCTTCCAGACATGCAGCAGCAACCCAGCCCAGCTCCTTTCCTTCCTTTCTCTCCCTTTTTCTCTCCCTGCCGTTCACAGCAGCAGCCGTAGCTCCCTTTTTCTCTCCTTTCTTCCTTCGTTTGATGGTCCTTACTCTTTCTCCCTCTCTTCTTTTTATAGCACTCTCGTCGGAGCCCAAGAAAACTCCTCACGTTTGCTGATGTGGAGTCCTGAAGGGATTCGGCTGCGGAAAGCTTCGCAGCCAGCGATGCAGCAGCGTGCGTAGCAACGCAAGAGGAGTTGCGTTTGGCCTCAGGTTGGGTGTCTCTCCGTCCAGTAATCTCAAAACCGACTTCATGGCTAGGGTCATTCCTGGCTTGGTCATCATCTGGACGGTTTGGATCACCAATCCGATCACCGGCAGTGGCCCACAATCGGCCGAAAATTCCGGATTTCCCGGACGCGAAAACAGGGTAGCGTCATTGACGCTGTGACGATGGTGGGCCCCACTTCACGGTCTTTTTGGAAAATCTGAGCCGTCCACTGCGTTCTACTCGAAAAATCAGGTAGGAAGCACTACTTTTGGACCAAATTCCATGTGGCCCACAATACCTTCTACTCCGCCGTTCATCATGTCTTTAACGGTTAGGATTCTGTAACATTTTACATGGTCTCAAAAGGCCGCCTTGGTGAGGTAAATACCCCACCTACGCACACAATGGACGGTCCCGATTGGTGCTATACATGATGTGTGGGGCCCACAAGCAGAACCGACGGTCGGCAGCGTTACGTTGCTGCGTAATTTTAAAAAAATCTGAGTTTGAGTCGGTCAGCGCCTGCTGACCGACTTTGAATGCACGGGTGCACGGCTGGTGCACGTGATTGCTATGCACATTCATCACCGGCGGGGCCCCACAGAGATGTTAATGAGAAATCCGTTCCGTCCATCAGTTTTGTCAGCTCATTTAAACTGTTGAGACCAAAAATGGAGAATATCCAGATATCAGGTGGGCCCCACTTAAGGATTTAAGGGGCTGATCTGTCCGTTGGGCCACTTTCACAGTGATCCAGGGGCTGAAATTTTACGTGTACGGTTTATTTATGGTCCTCAAGCCACGTATGAAGTTTCGAACTGATCAGATGGTGGGAACCCTATGATCTTGCATTCTGGACACTTTTCAGGCCACTTGAGCTTCAATTCCTCGATTTCCGCGGATCCCTGGTGTATATTTCCGTCGCTCTTGGTCTTCTAGAGTCCGTTCCTTGCCTTGGTGCTCCTGGAGCGTCAAATCCATGCATTTACCACCCTTTTTCAGTCCATGCTCGTAAATACACTCTGCATCACAAACACAATTAAATCAGGCCATTAAACGGTATCATGCTTGTAAAACTATGCAGTAACTGGGTCTGATATGCAATATTTGACCCTCAACAACATCAACTGATGGAGACTTCTTAGCTAATCCCACTTCATCTTGTTGCCTCGTTGAACATCTTATTTACTTAACTATCATCCGGCCAGATATAGTTTACTCTATCCACATTTTGAGCCAATTTATGCATCAACTGAGAAAACCACATTTTGATGCTGCTTTACGAGTTTTACGCTACTCAAAAGAACACTTGGACAAGGAATCTTGATGTCACCTAAGTTAGCTCCAATTATTTGCCTATTATATATGATTCTAACTGGGCAAGTTGTCCTCTGACTCAGCATTTGATTACTCGTAATTGCACAATCTTAGTCGATAGTCCGATTTCTTGGAAAATAAAGAAGCAAAGTACCATTTCCCGATCATCTACAGAAGCAGAATATAATTCAATGGTTGTTACATCTTCTGAACTTGGCTCAAGTGCCTACTAGTAAATTTATGCATTTCTCACAACCCAATGCTTTTACATTGTGACAATTAAGTTGCTCTTTATATTGATGCAAATCCAGTTTTTCATAAACAAACAAAACACATTGAACTTGATTGCCACTTATTTAAGAGAAAATTCAAAATGAATTGATCGAAACTTACTATGTTCATACATCAAATCAAAGTGTAGATATTTTTTCAAGTTTGGAATTCATAACATTTGCTATGGGAAAATGCAATCTGACCACCTTCAGGGTCGGCTCGGGCCGACAAACACACATTCCTACATCCCATTCGGAAAGGTCGGGCTTCGCACCTTTAGTTAGGATGGATTCATGGGAATTGGTCAGCTCAGCAAGGTGATGGGCTCATTGAGAAGAGAAAACCATCAGGGTGATAAATATACCCCTTTGCTCGGAAAGATCAACAGCCCACACAAATGAGGGTTCGACAACCTCCGACCAATGTAGAAATTTTGAGCTCTTCGCAACAACAATCAACCAACGAATCGACCAGTTTAGCTCGGTTTCGATGTAGATGACTAATGATTCAGTTCAGCTCGGCACTAAGGGTTCTCGATGGCCGAGCTAGGGAGAGTAGCGATGGTGTGCTGGATAATGTTCAAGAGGGCAAAGAAACTCCTCGACACACACCTAGCTGCATGATAGCCTCCCTCCTCGGTGTAAAGGAGGTTGTACCAACCTATGATATCCCGACCAGAATTGTGCCAACCTCCCTCCTCGGCTCAGTGAATGATCTTCTTCAGATGAGCACGAATTCAGAGTAATTGTTACCATCCACACATAACCGTCCACCGCGTGATTACAAGATAACTGTCGACATATATCACTCGCACACATCTCGCCTAAACGGTGAAGATTGTGCCTGAGATGGCGGGCCACCTCGTCCCACAAACACTATAAGTAAGGGGGGGCATCAACATGAAAAGGTACGCAAAATCTCTCACCCAAAACCCATCACCATTACTCAAACCCAGATTTCTAGCCTGACTTTGGCATCGGAGGGTCCCTGCTCGAGCCAGGGTCTCCTTTGTCTCCTTCCCGTGCTGGTGTGTGAAGGTCCAGCGACTCGATAAGAGTGAACAAGATTTTTGCATCAACAACATTCATGCTCTAACTTGATGGGGGGAGTATTAGAGATAACCACTGGCCACATTTAATTCACCTTATCTCTAACTTCATTTTTAGAACTGTATTATTTCATTTTTCCTCTTTTGTTCTTGTCAATCCATTAAATGTGATCTAGTCGATTGATTGGTGCTTTTTCCAATGGTGTGATCTAGTCGAATTTTAGATCTAACACATTAACTTCTGGGCCAACATGCATCCTGTCTTGAAGTATCATCAATGGATGCAAGCCCCATTTTCATATAAGAAACATAGTAGCTCCTTATCCTTTGTTTTATCGATCTCTTTTAATACTGTTGGTGCAGGTTACATGCCAGGAAATGGCAGAGTGTTCGATTCACACATCTGTGTTTGGGGTAAAATTTAAACCGTTGAATGCTTGTTGTAGGTGAAGATTCATTCGCTACGTAGTATATATATGGGTCAATCCCATCCGTCGAAACATGGGTTTCAATGTGGATGGTGCATAGCTAGGAAATCATGTTGCTTGGACGATCTTAATCATCTGAGTTGGGCTCTCCCTTCAACCGTGAATTTCAAATTGAGTTAAATGAATAAAGGTTTTGAAATCATTCAAACTAAGATTTTTCTTTGGAGTACCACCATCTACGACAAGTTCCACCACATAAACGGTTTGGATCATTGAAACAAGATCTTGTATCATATGAGCATCTTTAAACTAGCAATGCAGGTACAAGCTTTCGAATGAAAACTGCTGACGTGTCT
Source organism: Magnolia sinica (assembly GCF_029962835.1). Classification (NCBI taxonomy): domain Eukaryota; kingdom Viridiplantae; phylum Streptophyta; class Magnoliopsida; order Magnoliales; family Magnoliaceae; genus Magnolia; species Magnolia sinica. The sequence continues at coordinate 129,652,194 of NC_080575.1, read as the reverse complement.
TTAAACTTTCATTCCTTTTTTAAACGCTAAACCCATTCGATGATTAGACCAAACCAGTAGGTCTAGCCAAGCCATTCATCATCTGCTGCTTCCTGACCGACCTAGCTGAGACTCTGGGCCTAGATTTGAAGCCCAGTCTGACCGACCCTTGGGACAATTTTCGAGTCTTGGCTCTAGCCCTGCATGGACAGTCTGCCGGGCTGGGCCATCCCGCCCATTGCCACCTGCTCACGACACATTTCTTCTCATTCACTTCTATATGGGGCATCCAAACCTGGGCTGGCCCACACGTGGACATTGATGATGATCTGGCAGGTCTGACCAGACCATTGCTGCACTATCTAGTTCATGGCTAGGCATCGGCAAGCCCTGGACAGGCCCATCACCGCCCAATCTGATTTTGGATTTGTGGTTTATCTCCACTTTTCTTTCCAAGATTATGGTTTGAGTGAGTGCAAGCCACGTGGACAATTTCTGAGTGACTGTGCATCTACCTTCGACCTCTGCTAGGGTGCCAAATAAAAACCCTTTTATTATTGTTTTTTTTAGGTGACCAAATTAGCATATCTGTACGAGATTGAGGCCATTCTGAAGATGGGTACTCGTAGTGGCTCAAAAACCAATCTGGTCCATTTATCAGGTGGAACACACATGAATGAGAGAAATAGACGGTAAAAAAAAAAAAAAGGTGAACAATGGTCTCTATTGAAGGTACACGTGTAGCCAGTCTGATGAGTATTCCCTCTTGATTTAATGGCTAAGGCATGTTCATGGTGCTCCGCACCTGATGAGTTACACTACGTCCATCAGGTGCACCCCTCAATCCATAACTCAAGTGGGCCACGCCATAATGAAAAATTCGAACGAGATCCCAACCATAGGTTTATCCGTGTGGTCCACAATAGTGAGTATATATATTCCATCCAATCCATTCCTCAGGTGATCCTCACCCGGTTGAATGGAGGACTAGTGTAACAGACTTAACTCTTTTTGTTAATATATGAACTGTATAACCATGACCGGCAATCTAGGGTGGATCATGGTTTATTCAGTGATCCAGATCTGTGGTCTGTTGGGTACCACTGTGTATAGACCATACCCCAAAACTTTCTAAAATGGAAATCCTGGCTATCAGTCTTGGGCCTTTTCTGTCTCATGTGGACCATTCAACCAGTCTATTGTAGGCCACAAATAGAAGGTTAAAAATATCCGATTCAAGATTGATGATAGGGTCCAGCAGACCACCGATGGGCCTGCTCACTTGTGAAAATTGAAAACACGAGTAGGGGCAGTAATTGGCAATGGGTCAGGATCAGCCCAAGCTCGAAACCGTTTATTAAATAGACAAGATTTCAAACCGACCTATAACCCATACCCTGTGTCTCTACCTGATCCTGTCTGGGTTGGGCTTGACTGACCCCACCCCACCCGACACTGCCAAACTCACGTTAAGAAGGGAATATAGGGCGAAAGGCATGCTCAGCTTAGCCCAATTAATGAAAACATATACTATATACTTATATGTGTTTATACATCATGTCTATGGCCTATGCTTATTTCCCATTAGTTTGTTTTGGGTTTTTGGTGGAATCATCTAGCCCAGCTCATCTACAACATATATGGGCCGGTCTAGTCGTGTAGAGTACAATGCAAGCCCAACCGATTTAAAGGGAGCGCTCTAGTAACAGTCGTGTAGAGTACAATGAAAGCTCAACCGAGTTAAGGGGAGAGCTCTAGTAAGCAATGGGTGTTACCAGAAAGATGTGGGACCCACGTGATGCATGAACAAAATCCAACCCGTTAATCTGAGTTCAGGCAGGCATCTGATGGACCGGTTGAAGCATACAACACATTGGCACCATGGCCAGGTAATGTGAGCTTATTATGCTACCTCCACCACCCGAGCATGCCATTCTAGTTAAATGGGGCTTTGTTTTTTTTTTTTTTTACTTTTTTATAGCAGGAGACCTACATGTGGCACATTTAGCTTGGCCTCAACCAACCTCAAAAGCCATCAGGCCAACTGACATGTGTGCCAATTGTTGATAGGTGCGGAAACAAATTCTGAATTTGAATCAAACACATGGAATATAAACAATATAAGGCATACATAGAAACATATTATTTTTTAATGGAAAATCCTCGGGTGAAAAAATCACTTCACAAAATAACAACAAAATCCTCTATAAAGAGTTATAAGAGATAGAATCACTTACAATATGAAACCCTTCAGAAAGTCTTAGTCTCACTTTGAAACCATCTTAGAAACGTTTTAGCCCTTTTTAATTACCATAATCCCGTATTACACCTATATTTATAGTATAATGATCGGCAGAGGAAATAATTCGTACAATTAGGCAAAACTGTGTGTATTGTCGATCTAAGCATCAATCAATCGATAGCCACATGTTCGATCAATCAAACATGTTCAAAAGTATCCGGAGAGTTTACAAGTATTTTCCGAAGTGTTTCGATTGCTCGAACCTCCCAGGTCAATCAACTGAACCTGTCTAAAACTGTTCAAAGACAACTCTGTATAATTTGAGGCTCACTTAATCGATCGACCAAGCTGTTCAATTGATCGAGATCTCCTATTTTAGTACAAATTGAAGACATCCAGACAACATTGACCCAACCCATTGCGGACTCTACCCTTTTTATTACACCGCTCAACATAAGAACAAGCGCCAGCCACAACAGAAAAGAAGGGATCCATCTAGCTGCTACACCCACCCATTGAGCTGTTTTTCAATTCTGATATACACACGAGCTGCATGTACAATAAGGTGATTTTTAACCCTCTAAGAAATACTGTCCATCAATCCATAGACAAGGTAGCCTAATTTTTGGTTCATGATTCATTATCATCTAAACTTGGATTATGATTTGTATATATAGTTTAGTTTAAATTATCTGAAACTCACCTATACAATGTGTAAATGCCTGAATATCATCAATCGCACCCTGCCATTTGTACACGTAGATACTTCAAAAAGTTAAGCCACCGAAATATCCGGAACTACCGGATTGAATTTCAGCCAAAAGTCATAAGGATGAAAAAGTCCGATGGTGTCATTTATAGAAAATTGTCTATCGAATTTAAATCATTAATTGGTTTCACACCAACCATTCTTAAATTTATAAGTTTTAGAGCCTGTTTGGATACCACCAAAATAAGTTACTTTATTTATTTATTTATTTATTTATTTACATATATCAGTAGATAAGCAACTTATTTCATATAAATAAGTTTTGACTTATAATTACTTATAAGTAACTCTTTTACTTAAAAGTACTTAATCACTGCAGTTATATGAGTAGAGTGTCCTTACTCTTATTCCGGTGGTAGATTCTAAGGAGTTTCACCACTGGTAGAGGCTTATACATCTAAATTAATTTCACGCCAAGCATGTACAATTTCTTTGCGCATATGTACGAAGCAGCTGTCTCTGTCAGCGGATTGATGTTTTAAAAAGAGTGTTGTACACTTGCCTACACAGCGGAAGAACAGCTTATCTGCCCGCTTCCATATGTGCTAACCTACGATATATGCGTGATATTCAACGATCCATCGAGTGCACTTCAAAACGTGAAGGTCCTGTCCTGAAAATCTGGCCAGTTGATATATCTGGCATGCTATGTGGATAAACAGTTTTCTTTATCCATCCATTTCTTTTGAAACAGTGATGCCCACATGATGAATGGTCCAGCTTAATTTTTGCTAGAGTGGGTGTAAAGTGTTAGAACCCACATGACAGTTTACATGGAGCTTGCACACATATACCTAGGTATATACGCACGTGTTGGCATGTGGATTTGTTCTCTTACACCTACGTGGATTTGTTCTCTTACACCCGTGTAGGCTTAGAAAATGGACACAAGCTGCCTGTGCCCATGTGGGGCCCACCGCGATGCCCGGCACATGATCAACTACTTGAGTTGCAGCTGTCTATCCTGGCACGTGTGATGACAAGTAAATGGGCTACCTGCCTACCTCGTACACGAGTAAAACTATGTTAACGGCTAAGACGAGGAATATCATGATCTTGTAATCTAGACCACTCACTTGGTGGGTTTTTCAGTTCATACAAGTGGGGCGCATGGTTCACTGTGTTAATCCGATGGCCCATTGCCGAAAGACCACGCGTCGAACGTCTCACTATCTTGGATATCCTAGCCATCAATTCCTTTACTTCTTCTTTTCTTTTTTCAGTTGAACGGGGAGCATTGCTGTGTTTTGTTTATTAACCGTCTATTTGTAGGCATAAAAATGTGAGACGAAGGAGATTTTAGAGTTATAGTTTATGTACTATGAAACCCACCAAGTGAGTGGTCTAGATTACAAGATCATGGTCTTACTTGGAGAGAGAGAGAGAGAGAGAGAGAGAGAGAGAGAGAGAGAGAGAGAGAGAGAGAGAGAGAGAGAGATTTCAACAATTTTCATTGAAAATGCGGTATCCTTTTGGATGGAGCCATTTCATTGATCCGTTTTCTTATGGTAACCTTCTCTGTCATAAAGTCACCAATGATCCGCCGAAAAATGAATTGAAGACAGCTCATCCACCACGATACTAATACAGGTAGTGGTTGAAAAATAAAAAAATAAAAAACAAGTTTCACACATCTCCATCCTCGGACATGCGTTCTAATCTGACTTATGTGTAGAAGATATACAAGGGGTGTAGCAACCACACATTCATCTGGACTAACACTCAAACATGTAGACTTTCAGGGTAGACCACACTTATGCATGTATGGTAGGAATGGATGGTCAGAAAATTTTGCAAGTTGTTTTGGACAGCTCATCAGTCTTTTTCTTGTCAGGATGATCTGAGGATGCTCCTAGCTAGCTGCATACACATGCCTAATCTGACTCAAGAGCCTCAGTCCACCTCCGCCCAACTACACACTCTGGCTCCCAACTTACGGAAAACTAATGGTTAATAGGGGTGCATGCAACCCGACCCCAATTGTAGGTTGGTCCCCGAACCAGTGTCACAACCCTAGCATGATGTAGACTTAATTAAAATCATAACCTGTTTGGGAAATAAGGTTTAAGATTAGAATTTTGGATGCAATGGACCGTGTGCTTTATAGGGATCATGATCAAAACTATCCGTGCGTAGAAATATGGTTCATGATAAGAATTGACCTAGGTTCCACATGCATCCTGGGTGGTCCAATGATAAGAATTATCCATTTTTGGACTCTATTTCTCTAGTTTTATTTGTTAATAAGTATATATTGATTGTAAAATTCATTTTTCTAGTGTTATTTGGTAGTTCCAAGAGCTAGTCTAGTGATATTATTTGATAGTTAAGATGTTTGGTTGTTAATTTACTAGTTACAGGTGTTAATTACTTGATCCAACAACCTCAATTATGTTAGGGTTAAGCGTTAGATTGGGTCGGATCTAGAGTTGATTTGGAAATCAGCCCTCAAGCCAACTTATCTGGAGGTTGGGTTGGGCTTGGGTAGACCCTTGACCTGATCCAGCCGCCTATGTTGCATCCCTACAATGGACACATGAACTTAGTAAGCTGGGGTTGACTCGAATTATGATCACCAAGCAGCCTGGGCTGAGCTTCGGTGTCTGGCGGGCTGGTCTAACCGAGCCCATCTGCACGGTGCTTATAAAAGAACGGGTTATGGTGTCCTCACCAATAGATGGGGAAATTGTTGACGTGGAATAATCTGCACTTGCGAGGCCAGCCATTCGTTGATTTGCTGGGACCCATGATGGATTGTAGATGCGCAAAAGATCTTCACGGTTGAAAGATCCTAACCCTATGAGAGGTGGCCTTTCTTCGTTGGAATATGGACAATTTTGAAGTTTTCACTTAGCCATCCATTTATTGTCAATCAATTAAATGGCTGAGATCGTCCAATCTAGTGATTTTTGGGGCAACCTATGGTCCAAGGAGAGCCATGGTCTTGTATTATTTACCCACGGTTTGGTCACATTTTCTCTGGGAAATCTTTTTCGTTGAGAAGATTCTTTGATCTCAATGGATATGCACAACAAGAGTAGATGTAGTTGATTCGTGGGAGGAATTATTTATTAGGAAATACGGCTTGTTTATATTTGATTGTCTTCCTTTCTTTTTATATATATATATATTTTGGAGACTTGTTCTTTCTGTTGGAGACCTGATTAGGATCTTTTGATTCTCCTTGTAATTTATTTATATCCATTTGATTGTAAAGAGAAAATCAAAGAGGGGTATTTGATACTATTGATGTCAAAATCTGGACCGCCCTCCGATCGATGCAGTGAACCTTTGTTGAACCCTAGCCCTGTACAAAAGGTGAGTAAAAGAGACCCTAGCTAAGATGGGGGACCCTCCGATGGCTAAGTCAGACTAGGGAATCTGGGTCCAAGTTGAATGTAGAGAGAGGGTGCGAGATGTCGCGTACCTGTAGCAATGGGGTCCCCTTGTTTTATACCCACGTATTGGATGGTCTACGTCCGTTAATCTCGGCACAATTCATTCAATTAATGGGATACTATGATCGTGGAGATTTCGTACGTAATCCAAGGATTGTGCTGCTCATCGTGTCTTAGAGGAGCGTATCTGCAGGCGAGATATCCGGTCGTATCCGTGTAAGGCAGTTTCTTAGTTCAGCAACCGGAACATCCACATCTAGCCTCAACCTCGGCTCTTTGGGTCTCGAACTAAAGAGGTCCTGACCCCGAACCTCGGACCTTGACTAGTGTGCAGATTGACCTTTTCGTTGAGTTATTAAACAAGGATAGCCTCTAGGAGCCGAGACAGACTTCAGCTCGGACCGAGGGTAGACTCGGCCCCACTTGCTCGCTATACACCTTTGAGGTCTCTCCTCCGAACTCCGAGGTGGGTAGCGGACTTAACTCGTCGAGTTGGATTTCCCATAACAGATACCATGCCAAATTTTAAATGGAGAGAATGATTATTTTATTATTATTATTATTATTTCCACAGTTTTCTTTTTACAATGCAATGGGTATAAATAGATAATAGAAAATCAAAAGATAGTGGTCAAGTCTTTTTTATATATATTAAAAAAATAACAATAATAATAATAATAATTTTTTTAAAAAAAAGACAAAAAAATAAAAAAAATAAAAATCTCTAAAATATAAAAAAGGATACAATCAAATATACACATGTTGTATTTCTAATAATATTCTAATGCAATCAAGTCTTTAAAAAAAATAATAATAAAATAATAAAATAATAAAATAATAAAAAATCTCTAAAATATAAAAAAGGATACAATCAAATATACACAGCTTTGTTTCCTAATAATATTCTAATGGAATTGACGTCACATGAGCCAACGTATAAACCATGTGTGAGATCCGGTCCATTCATCATTTGGGGCCAACGCGAACCTTAATGGCCCTTCCAGAATCAGGTTGACTAAAAAGTGGGCCGGCCCAAACCGTATTTAGTAAAATTTTCTATTGGGCCTCGCTCGATCCAAGGGCCAATCCTTCCATTGGTCTGTGTCGGCTCGATGCAGTTGTGATACGAGGCTATATGACTCCGCTTGTATGTTGACCAATACGATATATTGAAACTGATTTGCAAACCTCGTTTGTGACTGACATGTATGAACGGCAATCTTAAAGGTCAAATCCATTCGCGAATGCATTGATTTTTTTTTTTTTTGGAAGAAGGGCTCACAGCACCCAATTAATTAAAAACAGGAACACATGAACAAGGGCTGGCTCCAACAAAAAGGTAAGGAGTCAGGCCTATCTTATACCATGCCTAACTAACTGACGACCTACACAAAGAAGCACAGAAGGGCCTCAAAACTGACAAGAGAAAAGAAGTGGCTGGACGACGCAGGCCTCGGGTTCTCAAGTAACCCAGGCCCGCCATTTCGAGAACCAAAAGACTCCTTACCTTTCTTGGCAAGGCCGACTGAGAACAATAAAACGTATTACCGCATCCTTCGCTTGCCATCCTAGCTAGTGTGTCTGCCACAAAGTTACCCTTGCGAAAAATATGTCTGAAAAAGAGGTTGAGGGATCGGTTGAAAAGATGGATGGCTCCCAGCCTGTACCAAATGTTCTATGAGCAATGGGCATTGGGGTCCTTAGCCTCTTCCACCACCACCGAGCAATGGGCATTGGGGTCGTTATTCTTGCTCGGGTGGTAGACTCTCAGGAGTTTCAACTCCCAGTCAAGGGTTCGAGTGCCCATAGGTGGTGAAATTCCACTAGCGTGAGTGTGTGGGGTGTGTGTGCGTGTGTAAAAAAAAAAAAAAGTCAAATTCGATAACAATGTTAGAAAGACCCAATTTGCTGCAAAGAGTGATACCATCAAGCATAGCCTGGGCCCCCACTACCATGTTAGAGGCAAGACCATAATACCTATAAAAGGCAAAAATCAGCCGACCAAAGGCGTCCCTAACAACGCCTCCTCCACCGCTGTCACCCGGATTCTGACGAGAGGAACCATCAATGTTCAGTTTAAACCAGCCAAGCAAAGGTCTCGTCCATTTCACGAACTCCGGCTTGATACCTGTGTAAACTCTACTGCAATCGAGATGAAGGGCTCGGAGGGTGGCGACATCCCTAAGAGACGGGAGGGCGCTATCAGACAGAGGGTTGCCGATTTCCTACATCCATCTGGAGATCCAGGAGATAATGTTAAGAGCCGACATTTGAATACCCTCGAATCGCGAAGCGTTATGGCTCAACCAAATTTCCCAGGAAATAATAGCAGGGGCAAGACTCAACAATTGCTTGAGGCGAGAAGAAGGAGAAGCTTTTGACATTCAGAGGGAAATCTTCTATTGAATGGTTTGATTTGCGATGACAGGGACGTCAAAAATTCTGTGGAAATACGACCGGACCTTTGTAGCTATCAAACTGGAACATAAGAGATGATCTAGGGTCTCTTCACTGTGCGCCGAGGGGGTGGTGAGGCACAGCTGATGCATAGCAGCAGCCATCCCATTGGGGTGCAGCTAGTATGATGCTGAGGCAGGAGAAAAGATCTGAAACCGGACTGGGGGGAGGAGACAGAGAAGATGGAACTGGGCTGGCATCAGAAGCGCTCAAGGCCTAGGGAGAAAGAAGGTCCCGATCCCGATGCATCAAAGCTAGGCGCGATAGCCCATGGATAAAGGGGAGAGAGAGCAGCGGTTGGGGAGAGGCGCACCTTATGTGGGGGCCCTGAACATCACTATCTGCAGTCGAAGGACCGAACTCAGCATAGCAGCATTCACATTTAGATGTGAAACTTACCCCTGAAGTCTTGATCGCAGCGTCCACGGGAATGGCATGATGCAAGATTTTCCACAGGAATAAACCAATTTTAGGCGGGAGGGCATCGTTCCAAGCCCACCGAGCCTAGGGAACCTTCCGCTTCTGATGTCAGATGCCATGCCAAGCCGAATTCAAAGAAAATTTACCGGATGCTGTCAGGTCCCAAGCAAGCACGTCATCCCTATCGGACAGAGCGACAGGGTAGGCCCTCAGAAACTGGATGGAAGATGGAGGGAGAATACCATAAAGCTCGCGCCAACTAATTGAAGAGGGAACCGAAAAGAATTCTCTGACCGTGGCGTTCCTAAGGTGGGCAGGGATAGGTCCCGGAGCCTGCAGCGCTAGGAATCCTTCCCCCGACCAATTTTGAGACGAGAAGTTGATTCTGCCTTCACCAAGGAGCCATCTGGAATGAATGGAAGCGAAGGGGAGGGATCTGGATAAGTCCTTCTAGACAGTTGAGTTCATAGCTGAATTCAGCCCCCTAAAGTGGATGAATTTGTTGATGTATTTAACAATCATTAGTCTTGTTAAGATATGGAGCCACATCTGGGACCATCCTCGATCGGTCGTGAGACATGCTCGACCGGTCGTAGGGTCCGGCTCGACCGGTCGTGGACCGGCTCGACTCAAAGTCCAGCGAGCACTGTTTTTTTATCCCGAGGTGTTTGACCGGTCGTGGCCCATTCACGACCGGTCGTGGGGTCCTCTCGACCGGTCATGCAGGCTGCACGACCAATCGAGGTTACGCAGATTCGTTCCGCGATTTTGCACGGATTTTGTATCGCAAGTCCTTTCGCAACTGGAATGCAGAAAGAGGAGTTTCCTAAACTATAAACAGGGGTTCCTAGGGTTTTTTATATAGAGAAAAAGCAAGGAAAAATTATTTTAAGGTGTGGGCAAAGGGTTTTCTATGTGCTTCCAAGGGAGAGGTTAGTATATTACTTTGTAATCTTCGTTCTTCATAGTGGAAGTTTGCATTCGTGATTTTTTACCCTAGTTTGGGGTTTTTTCACGTATATCTTGTCTTGTGGTTTGTTTTAAATGCGTTGATATATTTCTAGTTTATATTTCTTCCTTTTTATCGTTTGTGGGTGAGGCCTGAGATGGGATCTGGGCTCACTGCGTTGTTGGCGTGCTGCGCAACAACTGGTATCAGAGCTATTGGTTTAGTTCTATTGGGAGCGATGACGGAAGAAGGAAAAACTAGAATTGAAAAGTTTAATGGTTCAAACTTTACCTTTTGGAAGATACAGATGGAGGATTATTTGTATCAGAAGGACCTCTATATTCCTCTAGGAGGAAAAGAGAAGAAATCAGAAAAGATGACAGATGATGAATGGTTTTTACTGAATAGGAAGGCTTTAGGAACGATCCAACTCTCTTTGTCTAAGAGCGTCGCCTTTAATATATCCAAGGTAAAAACGACAAAAGAATTAATAAAAGCCCTAGCCACCACGTATGAAAAACCCTCAGCATCCAACAAGGTTCATCTTATGAAACAGTTATTCAACATGAAGATGTCAGATGGTGGGAGCGTGGCTGAACATCTAAACAAGTTCAATACAGTCACGAGCCAGTTGGAATCCGTTGGCATTATTTTTGAGGATGAGGTAAGGGCGTTATTGATCTTATCCAGTTTACCAGACAGATGGGATGGTTTGGTGATTGCTGTGAGCAATTCTTCAGGGTCGATAAAGTTGAAATTTGATGATGTGGCCAATCTAATTCTCAGCGAAGAATCTAGAAGAAAGGCATCAGGAGTTTCAGGGGATTCAGGAAATGCTTTAAATGTTGAAGGAAGAGGAAGATCGCTGAACAAAGGAGACAATAAACACGGGCGTTCTAAGTCGAGGAAGAAGTCCAAGGGACCGAAAGATAAAGACGGGTGTTGGCATTGCGGTAAGAAGGGGCACATGAAACGTGATTGCAAGACGCTCAAGAAACAAGAAGGAAGCTCTCAAGGCGGGAAGGATTCAGTGAATCTATCTGAGGAGAGTGACATAGAGGCCTTAATCTTATCTCTTGATGCAAGGAATGAGTCTTGGGTTATAGACTCGGGTGCTTCGTTTCATGCAACTTCATGTAAGGAAGTTTTGCGTGATTATGTGTCAGATGACTTTGGGAGAGTCTACTCGAGTGATGATGAGCCGTGCAGTATTGTTGGAAAGGGAGACGTACATGTCAATCAGAAAGACGGAACGGTTTTGAAATTGAAGGATGTCAAACATGTATCGAGTTTGAAACATAACTTGATTTCAGTGGGGCAATTGGCCGATACCGGTTATGTGACGACATTCACTAGTGATTCATGGAAGATTACAAAAGGTGCCTTGGTGATATCTCGAGGGAAAAAGGAAGGTACTTTATACGTGACTTCAAGATCGTATTGTTCACTCTCAGTCGCATTAACTGGAGTGAATGAGCAGTTATGGCATCAGAGGTTAGGACATATGAGTGAGAAATGAATGAAAGTGCTATTGTTAAAAGGGAAGCTACCAGGGTTGAAGTCTATTGATCTAAAATTCTGCGAGGACTGCGTATATGGCAAGCAGAAGAGGGTAAGTTTCAAGAAGACAGGACGCACTCCAAAGATGCATCTGTTGGAGCTTGTACACACTGATGTGTGGGAACCAACACAGGTATCATCTCTTGGTGGCTCACGTTATTTTGTTTCCTTTATTGATGATGCTAGTAGAAAACTGTGGGTCTATTTCTTAAAGCACAAATCTGATGTATTTGACGTATTTAAGAAGTGAAAAGTTATGGTAGAAAATGAGACAGGTAGAACAGTAAAATGTCTCAGATCTGATAATGGGGGAGAGTACTGTGATAAGAGATTTGAGGAGTATTGTGCAGCAAATAAAATCAAACATCAGAAAATGATTCTAGGGAAACCACCATAGAATGGTGTGGCTGAGCGCATTAACAGGACCATCCTTGAGCGCGCCAAGAGTATGAGGCTACATGCAGGGTTGCCCAAGACCTTTTGGGCAGATGCTGTGAATATTGTCGTATATCTCATTAATAGAAGTCCTTCAGCACCATTGGATGGTGGGCTACCAGAAGAAACGTGGATTGGAAAAGAAGTGAACCTTGCACATCTCAAAGTGTTCGGTTGCCCTTCATATGTTCACATTAATGCAGAGCACAGAAACAAGCTAGATGCGAAGTCCAGGAGGTGCACATTTATAGGCTACGGGCAACATGATTTTGACTACAGGTTTTGGGATGCAGAAAATAAAAAAATCATCAGAAGCAAGGACATAGTCTTCAATGAAAAAGTGATGCATAAGGACAGTGTGCAGGAAAATAAGGCCGAGGAGGAAGAATTCGTAGAGATGGAAGAGTTACAGAACACGAGTGTTACAGCGTCAGAAGATGATCATGCACAGGAGCATTATGAGGCAGAGCCGCATACACCGGTTGTGAGGAGGTCTACTCGGGAGAGGAGACCCATGGTCCTATACTCACCCTCCTTATATTATCTATTGCTGATAAATAATGGTGAAGCAGAATGTTTTGAAGAGGCATTAAAGACAGATACACGGGTTAAGTGGGAGCAGACCATGGATGAGGAGATGGACTCCCTTGAGTCCAATCGTACATGAGAGCTAGTCACCCTACCTATGGGTAAGAAATCTCTTCATAACAAGTGGGTTTACAAATTGAAGGAGGAGCACGATGGTTCGAAACGGTACAAGGCTAGACTGGTTGTGAAAGGGTTTCAACAAAAGGCAGGTATCGATTTCACTAAAATATTTTCACCTGTGGTGAAAATGTCTACGATTCGTATGATCTTGAGTATAGTGGCTACAAAGGACTTACATCTAGAGCAGCTAGATGTTAAGACAGCCTTTCTTCATGGGGAACTTGAAGAAGAGATATACATGCATCAGCCGACAGAATACGTGGCACCAGGAAAGGAGAACAAAGTGTGCAGACTGAAGAAGAGTCTATATGGCCTGAAGCAAGCCCCGAGGCAGTGGTACAAGAAATTCGACAGTTTCATGTCGAAAAATGATTATAAGAGATGTCATGCAGACCATTGTTGATATTTGAAGAAGTTTGATACGTCATACATCATCCTTCTTCTGTACGTTAATGATATGCTTGTGGCCGGTTCAAGCATAAAGGACATCTCAGATCTCAAAAGATAATTGTCTAGAGAATTTGCCATGAAGGATTTAGGAGCTGCAAAACAAATCTTAGGCATGAGGATAAAGCGTGACAGAGAAAATAAGAAACTGGTTTTGTCATAGGTGTTGAGGGTCAAATATTGCATATCAGACCCATTTATTGCATAGATTTACACGCATGATACTGCTTAAATGGCCTGATTAATCGTGTTTATAATGCAGAGTGTATGTACGAGCCTGGACCGAAATGGGTGCTTAAAGCATGGACTTAACGCTCTGATGACACCCAAGGCAAGGGACGGACTCCAGGAGACGAAGATCGATGGAATTACACATCAGGGACCCAAGAAAATCAAGGAATTGAAGCTCAAGTGGCCTGAAAAGTGTCCAGAATGCAAGATCATAGGGTTCCCACCATCTGATCAGTTCGAAACTTCATACGTGGCCTGAGGACCATAAATAAACCGTACACATCAAAAATCAGCCATTGGATCGCTGTGGAAGTGGCCCAACGGATAGATCAGCTCCTTAAATCCTTAAGTGGGGCCCACCTGATATCTGGATATTCTCCAGTTTCGGTCCCAACCGTTTAAATGAGCTGACAAAACTGATGGACGGAACGGATTTCTCATTAACATCTCTGTGGGGCCCCGCTGGTGATGAATGTGCATAAAAATCACGTGCACCAGCTGTGCACTGAACTTCTCCCAGTCGGTCAGCGCACGCTGACCGACTCTCTTCTCCAAATCAAAGACGGACACAGCATCATTGCGCCGTCCGTCGGTTCCATGCAGTGGGGCCCATTCCTCATCAAAATTTGCAATCTGGACCGTCCATTGTGTACAGAGGAGGGTTATTAACCTCACCTAGGTGGAATTTTTCTAGGAAGCAGCGTGTAGCGGATTTTGACCGTCGAAACTCAGGATGGACGGCGGAATACAATATCCAGTGGGCCGCACAAGAACCTACGAAAACTACTCCTCCCCGACTGATTTTTCACAAGGAATCCAACTGACGGAGTGGATTTCCTCTCCAGCATCGTTCATGGCCTCCACCACGCGTCAGCGCATGCCCTGTTACGGGCGTTTGTGAAAGCCGGACGCCGTCCGACGTTCGCGGCGGGTTGTACGCCCTTGGGGGCGGTCGGACGGCTGATCGGAACCGTTCATCATGTAGGTGGGCCAAAAATCCCCCAAGGGACGTTGTTTTTTCGGAAAGATATGATTGAAGTGGGCCGTGTACCGCTCATCTTCTCGGCTGCGTAAAAAGAGCTGCGCAGAGTGTCAACTGAATCCGTGACGGAAACTGCCGTGCGTATACAGCCAGCCACCACTCTCTCCTGCTGCTGATATAAAAGGAAAAGAGAGAGAGGAGATGGGGCATCGGAGGGAGCTAGGGAGAGGAAAAAGAGGAGTCGGTTTTGGTTGTGAACGAGAGAGAGGAGCTCGGTTTAGGAAAGGAGTTGCTGCTGCTGCACGTGAGGGAAGAAAAAACGAAGGGTTGCTGGACCGTGGGACTGGCAGCAAGAGAGAGAGAGAGAGAGAGAGAAAGAGGAGCAGAAGTCTGTGCTCGGTTTGGTTGCTGCACGTCAGAGAAAAAGAAAGAGACACGGAGTTTGGTGGCTTGGGTTTGGGCTGGAACGTGAGCAGAAACTGGACAAGCCTCGGTTCTGGTTTTTTTTCTTTCTCTTTCCTTTACATTTCTATTATTTAGCCCATATCATGTGTGGCTAAACCTCTTAGCTAGGGCTAAGAGGTGAAGCCTGTAGCGAGATGGGAGACTCCATTGTATGCTGGTAATTTAAATTTCTAAACTAACTTTGATTTTGGTTTGATTATTAAAGGAATATTTCTTTAGTCTTTTATGGTCTGTTGTGACTGAAATTACAATGGGTTTGCAATGGTTTTGAGTATTCCTTTTCTCTTTTTTTTTATGTCAGGAACTCCTGTTGTTCATCATTGTCCCATGGGCATGGTAGGATGACAGTACCCTTTCTGATCTTCATATAATGCTGATCGGTTGGTAATTAGTTTAATCCTGTTGTTTGCTTTGTCTCCTGGGCATGGTTAGATGATGGAATCCATTCTAATTCATATACCTTTCATCTCTTGAAAACCAGATCAAGTAAGTTCAGTTTAAATTCCATAAACATTGATGCAGGCATAAGATCTCCCTGATCTCTACAAGTGGATCCTCTGAATCCCTAGTTTCTTCCTCTGAATTCCTTAAAGTTTTAGATAATTCTTCCACAATTATTTCTTAAATTCTATTTGGTTTAGATCACATCTTAGTCTAGTTCTAGTTCTACTTGGTTTCAGATAACGTACAGGTATCAGTCCCTATGGATTCGACCTCGGTCTTACCGAGTTTATTACTACATCAATAGGCAGAGTACATAGCCAAGGTACTTGATCGATTCAATGTAGGAGGTGCTAAGCCAGTTAGCACTCCATTAGCCAACCACTTCAAGCTATCTAAGGAGCAAGGTGCAAAGACGCAGGAGGAACGAGACTACATGGCTAAAGTCTCATACGCGTCAACTATTGGGAGTCTCATGTATGCTATGGTGAGCACGAGGCTAGACATTGTTCAGGCAGTAAGAGTTGTTAGCAGGTTCATGAACAACCCCGGGAAGGAACATTGGAAAGCTGTGAAGTGGATTCTCAGATACCTGGTGGGTACTAAGGATGTACGGTTGTGCTATGATGGATCAGAAATCAAGCTACAAGGCTATGTGGATTCAGATTTGGTAGGAGACATCGGCAACAGAAGAAGCACTACAGGTTATGTCTTTACTCTAGGTAGTGCTGCAGTCAGTTGGGTCTCTCAGTTATAGAAGATAGTATCTATCAGTACGACAAAAGCAGAATATGTTGCGGCTACAGAAGCGTGCAAGGAGATGGTGTGGATGCAAGGTTTCATGGAAGAGTTAGGTAAGAAGCAAGAAGATTGCAAGATGTACAGTGACAGTCAGAGTGCAATACACTTGGCTAAGAATTCAGTCTTTCATTCAAGGATCAAGCATATTGTCATCAGATATCACTTCATTCGTTCGTTACTGAAAGATGGATCGATCGCTCTGGAGAAGATTCATACAAGTGAGAATCCTGCGGATATGCTAACCAAGGCGGTTACACGGGAGAAGCTGAAGCTCTGTTCAACTTTGATTGGTCTTCAGGCTTGAAGACAGGGAGGTGATTCACTCCGGATGAAGACGACGAAAGTTTAAGGCGATGTGTCTCCAAGTGGGAGATTGTTAAGATGTGGAGCCACATCTGGGACCGTCCTCGACCGGTCGTGAGACATGCTCGACCAGTCGTAGGGTCCGGCTCGACTCAAAGTCTAGCAAGCACTATTTTTTTATCCCAAGGTGTTCGACCGGTCGTGGCCCATTCACAACCAGTCGTGAGGTTACGTAGATTCGTTCCGCGATTTTGCACGGATTTCATGTCGCAAGTCCTTTCGCAACTGGGATGCGAAAAGGGGAGTTTTCTAAACTATAAACAGGGGTTCCTAGAATTTTTTATGTAGAGAAAAAGCAAGGAAAAATTATTCTAAGGTGTGGGCAAAGGGTTTTCTATGTGCTTCCAAGGGAGAGGTTAGTATATTGCTTTGTAATCTTCGTTTTTCATAATGGAAGTTTGCATCCGTGATTTTTTTACCCTAGTTTGAGATTTTTTTCACGTATATCTTGTCTTGTGGTTTGTTTTGAATGCTTTGATCTATTTCTAGTTTATATTTCTTCCTGTTTATCGTTTGTGGGTGAGGCCTGAGATTGGATCTAGGCTCACTGCGTTGTTGGCGTGCTGCGCAACAAGTCTCGCCCAGAGGGATTTACCCTCCAAGAAATTTCTCGCCATCTTGATCCTGCAAGCTGCCAGTACATCTGTCATGCGCCTGATGCCGAGACCTCCCTCCGTTGTAGGGTAGCAAATGTCAGCCCACTTCACCCTGTGTTTCTTCTCAGCTCCATTTGCAAATGCATTGATTAATAATAAACAGATGGACAGTGACCCGGCCCAAATGCAATTTTTAGTTAATATTAGTTGTGCATTAATAAAGATTATATAATTTATATTATTATTAGATTTTATTTTATTTTTTTAATCTCCCACCAAACAGGGCTTAAATGACCTAAGCAAGCTGTACGTTTGTGAAATATGAGGCCCACAGATTAGCTTGGGATAGGTTCATGTGAACAATGCCACCCACTCATAGTGATTGTGGTGGCCAGTTTTGGCAGGACTTCTTGTCCACGCATCAACAATCCCTTGCTCCACCCACGTTAAGAAAGGAGCCTGGCTCATATGCAATAAAGCTCATGTGCCCACACATGTGCTAGTATGACATGGTAGATCTAAGATCCAATCCATCTATCAGAACGGCACGACTATATTGATTCTCTATTCCAAACAACAGATTGGTCCACTTGTCACGGGGGCCACAGTTTTCTGAAGAAATGTACGACTTGGAAAAAAAAAATGGCTGAAATTTTCTGACCCATCCTCCTGATTCCAATATTGACCTTCTGAATGGACTAGATTTCCAACATGTGTGAGGTCAGACCAACTTGATGGATGGATTGGATCTCGTACCTTTCTGCCATGCTGACACGTGTAGCATTTACAGAGCTTTATTGCACACGCAGGGTGCGCTTTAGCAAAGCTGTGATATCATTGTTGTTGGGCTACACAAGAGGAGTTGTTGATCCTTTAACAAAATCTCCGTCTCTATGATAGTTACATCACCATTTTTAGATCCACCGTACACGTGGTTTATTTGTAGATCATATCTCACTGGGTGAACATTTTTTCTTCTGAATTTGAACCGCTGACTATTTAATTTTTATCCGTTTATTTGACATCAATCAATCGAATGGTTAGAATTGTGCGATCCGAGCAGTTTTCAATCTATGCTCCATCCAGAATGTGGCCCAGAATTTGAACTGTCTGGATTGGGCCTCATCAAAGTAGAATGACTGACAGCAATTTTTAAAATGGTGTGAACCACCACCGGAAATGATAGTATTCCCAATCACAGCCTTCATGATGGTTCTGGCAAAAAACTCAAAAGGCAAAAGGTTCCCATTTCCCTGTCGCTAGAGTGCTATGCGTTCACCATAAAATTGACTTTTAGTATGCATGCTTCAATCATCGGTTTGAGGTGGAGCCTCTGAAAAGACGGGAGGAACCCAAAATCCTATGATCTGGCGGACTGTGTTACGCTATACCCCTCTACATATCCATATATTTTCTCGAAAACATACGTTCTATATCTAATCCGTTCAAATTTTGGAACCTATTAGGACCGCAATATCTAATCTTCCTGACCATCGATTTGTGGCTAGAATTCTCAGCTGGTGAACTGGTTCTTCTTGGCCAGTCCATCTGGGCCAATTCAAAAGTCTGGTGGTCATCACCTAAATGGTAGGCAGTTAGGGCATCTAATCATGTAATTGTATGTTTATGTACCTCACACAGTGGTGCCCACAGTTCAAACAGTACAAGTACAGAGGATGTATATGTGGGATGGGTGCATGTATATAATACCAGCGTACGTCCTAGTTCTACCTTTAGAAAAGCCACTTTGGTCTTTAGTGGTGAGCGTAAAGAAAAGTTTGAAAAAGACTGAAACTCTGGTTCTCTCGCAGAGCGTGATGGATGGGAATGCAGGCATACTTAGGGCCCGTTTGGCCGGGTAGATGGGAAGGGATTGAATGGTAATAAGGTGGATGGCATGGATTTCTAGGTAATGATGGCGTTGTCAGTGGATTGTCTGGAGATCCATGGGATTGCTATATCCCTGGATTACCAAATCCGGTCTGTTTGGCACGCCCGGCTAATCCCGGGATTAAACCTTCTCATCCCCTCCAATCCCTCAAACTAAACACGTCCCGGGGAAATTTGAACGGATTAGGGTGGATTGGATGGGATTTAAAGGTAATGATGGTGTTGTCAGTGGATTGTCTTAAGATCCATAGGATTGGGATCAGACCACCGACTCTGTTCGGCACGCCCGGCCAATTCCAGGATTTAACTTCCAATCCCTTCCAATACCATCCAATCCCTTCCAATCCGACCGGCCAAATGGGCCCTTAGAAATTGCTACCATGGAATTCAAATGGTTTAAATTAAGCTGTCCAGAGTCCAAAAAATAGGTCCCATTTAGATATGATGGATCTAACCATCGGATTAGTGGCATTTAGTGTCCGAATAAAATATCCATTTTGTATGTCAACGAACAAATGTCGACAAATTAGAGCTTTGAATTGTTCAACGAATTTAATTTTTGGAGCTTTCACTTAGAAAAAGTAGGTTATATAATTTAGTCGGTTTAATTTGAGATATTTAAGCCACTTGTATTAATACATGCGTATCAAACATCATACTCAGCCAGAACATCAAATAACTCACACGAACGAAAGAGTCAATGACGGGAAGATTGTCATCTTTGGTAAGTAAATGAATGGATGAATCGTGAGCCGTCGTGCAACAATAGTAAAGCGAACCACTTTCTTTCTCCACTTTGATCTACCGCACACGCGTGCCCTTGAGCTAATACAAAAACGAGGCTGCCACGTACACGTGGCATGTAGCTAAAATCTAAACCGTCGAAATAGCAGGACCCACCTCAGATGGGTTACAATCAGAGCATGACCGTAACTCGTCTGTTGTGGGCATCTAATCGGCTGTAAAAGTGAAACTAGCACACGAACTAAAATAAAAGTGGAGAAATGGGCATTCGTTAGAGGTCAAGATTGTCTAATTTAACTGATTTTTAACGTGTAATCAGTCTACAGTGGGTCCCACCATTTGGGCAGTTTTGGAGTTGAGTCACATCCGACGTATGCATGGGGAGCTTCGTATGTCCATTGCTACAGTGCCCTCGAGTGCGCTGCATTAAAATGAAAAATAAATAAATAAATAAATAAAATGAAAAAAGACAAAAGGAAGACACCCATGTGCTGTCGGCAGCACCCAACGTGCATACATAATCCAAAAGTTTGATAGAATACATCCTGATGTGTCGCAGTGCGATACGTCGGGACTGCAGCCATCGGATCCTTGGTCATGTTCAATGTTCCAAAATTGAATTTGATATAAAGAAATCCAACGACGTAGTTGGCTTGCTCGAAAATTTTCAAGATTGGAAAAAATCCGAAATATTGAATCAATGGGCCGCAAAGCAACAGTTAAATAGGCTTGTTCATATTCAACGGATGATATAAGTGCTAGCTAAATAATTCCGACAGGAGAGTTTCATTATAAGTTGTCTTTTCTGAACAGGGAGGCTCACCTTGTAAATGTTTTGGATCACTGAATATGACCTAGATCCAACGGCTGTAATCCCCACCAACCTAATGCTGTGCATAGGCCCATGTGATCTATGTGTGCGTAGATTGGCAGACGTTAGAAACCGCCAAATATAACATCCTAAAATTAGGATCACCGAATAATGACATTTTCTGCCGTAGGACGGCATGGCATGGGGACGCGGATGCTTACGGCTGAAAACTTATGGAGACCCACGGCCATGTTTATTTGTTATCCAACCTTTTTATAAAGTTAGGTAACCGTATGTGGATGAAGGGCAGGCACAAATATCGGTTGGGGATTGTGCTGCAGAATTATACGGAGAGATGGATCTAGGATAGCAATTCAAGACCACCAAGCAAACACAAGATAATATAAAAATTTAACATGGAAAATCCTTTCAAAAAAAAAAATCATGGTACAAAATGCTAGATCTTCACTATGAAAGCTACAGATCTTTATTATAAAAATAGAAATTACAAAGAGAAAAGACTTACCAGACTTGAGTAATCCTCAAATCTCTCCCCCTGCTCCACCCTTTTAAAAACCCTATAATCTTTTTATAAAGCCTTAGAATCCTTTAGAATTCCTCTAAATCCCATTTACACTTATATATATAGTTGTAGAGAGAATCCCAAATAAAATTGGAAAGAATCCTAAACGAAATCGGAAACAAATCCCGAACTTTTGAAGACCGCGGAAGCCTATGGGACGGTACGGTGTAGGATACGGGGCTTACAACAACATACATGACGTATGTCGGCATACATGTATTTGGACAATTCCTTTTACCAAGGAGTTGTCACACATGCATCTAGCATACATACATGACAAATAATCATGGCAAACACAAGTGCATATTTTATACGTATACGGTACTTTATAAATACACATAGAATACATAAATTTCAATATAGCACATGCATATCAGGAAAGCAATGTAAACACAACAGTTGGCATGTGAAATCTCATCCATAACAAGAATAAATCACTAACTGGCATTGAAAGCCTTGAAAACCATAACCTATACACTTAAAGTCCGCACCTTAAGCAAGGAAAGAAACACCGAACTGATTTAGACGAGTTGTCTTCGTCAACGGCGATACAATACCCTAAAATAAGGATAGAAATGAGATACAACAATACCAGGACTAATCTAAGCTCTAAAACAGATTAGGGTTAGGTAAACTTACCCCAAAATGAACTCAGAACCGTCAGAATAACGATTCAAAGTGAAGGTTCAAAGATGAAGAAGAACAAAGAAGAATCCAAGATGATTCACCAACTTATCTCTCACTATCTCTCTCTTTTCCACTCTCTTTCCAAGCAAGGGTTAGAGAAAATTCGTATGGAAAAGAGGGCTAGGGTTTAAGGACTATAAATAGGCCTAACTTTGACGGAAATAACCCCAGGGTCAAGGTATACTTAGGTTATAACCACTGTAAGCCTCTCTTGATCCAACGAAGCACTTCGGGTGGGCCTATAACCACGAAAGGTCGGACTTAAGCTCATTGACCATGGATCTAGGTCAGGCTGAGTTTTCGTACCGACCGGCTCTTCAGATCAGCCGTGGCGGACCACACTCAATTCAACGGTCACTGAATCTCGATCAGGTCCACAAGCACAAGGATATGCTTGGGCCACCTTCCCTGATCAGAGGGTGAAATTGGGTCAGAATCCAACGGTCAGAATGCTTAAAATCGTCGCACAAGCGACATGACTCAGATTCCATAAAAACTTATTAAATTCCAACCGTTCTCACACTCTTCACTCCGAACTCAATCAAATCGACCCAGAACATCAGATGGACTTGATTTTCGAGGTGATGGTCAAGCCCAACATAGTGACCGCAACAGCCTAAGATCATCGCTATCGGACTTTCGACGCGCGGTCCAGGTCCGATCCAGATCTTCCAAAAATTCTTCAGAACAATTGGATTTAGCTATGGATCCCAGATTTCAGAGTAACATAGCACTAACTAATTTACAAGTTTTGAGCCATGCAGATACAATTTAAAGTGATTGATGCGAATTTCACAAGCAATCGATTATAGCGCTAATTACCCCAAAAATAACTACTTAAGGAAAGATTAGCACAAAAATTTCCAAGGTCGCTACACCGACGATGCCCCATCCCACCGCGTCAGTAACAAACACTTGAGAGTCATTTCATTGGCGGTGTTGGAGGTGCTGTTGGTGCTCGAAAAGATGGATGGTTCCTTTACCTCTGCGACGGTCGTTGCTACTGTTGGGAGCTATCAGCGAGGGCCTTCCTCTTCTGGTCTCCTCTCTGGTCAGAGATCCACTGCACATTAGCCCAATCTGCTTCATCAACAAGGTCCGCTACATGACCTGCTTAAATGTCGGGAGCATGTGTCCAACGACACGACTTCAAAGGCTAAGGCATAAGCCGTTCTTGAAACAGCTGGCCTTCCGCCCCTCATCATCAACAAGATAAGTCTCGAATCTCGACAGTGCGACGAATCGAGCCTCATACTGAGATACGGTCATGTCTCCCTGCACAAGAGTCTTGAACACTAATGCGCGTTGTTGATAGACGTGCTCTGGGAAGAACTTTCGGTCAAACCGGTCCACAAAGTCCTCCCATGTCCATACAAACTCAGCCCCTGCCGCTCAGGTGAATGATGCCCACCAGTGCTCGGCCTCACCTTGAAGAAGAAACACAGCCAATGGAACCCATTGTTGGGTCATGCACCTCATCGTATCAAACATCTTCTGCACCTGAGATCTCCACCGCTCCACTGCCATATGGTCAGGCTCTCCTTGGAAACACAGGGGATCGAGCCGTGTGAAGTCACGTAGAAGGGAGCTCGCACGCTCCTGCTTAGTCTAGGCGTGTGTAACAGTGGGTCACCTGCCCTGCCTCTAAAGAATGGTGGTCATCGCCTGTAACATCAACTGCAGCTGATCCGCACTCACCGATACGATCGGGGCTGCACTCGTCTTGGACGTGGGAACGGGAGCCCTCCTGGTCACCCTCTTAGGTGTTATGTCCTATAGAAAGGAATAAGGGACCTATCAACCTTTGAGCACTCTCGAATGCGCACACATTAAGGAACTATATCAAAAAGTTTTCTAGGTTATTCGAAATTGAGGACCTAATCATTCTAAGTTCGTAACAATCATACAGTGAGGGGTAGTTATCAGCCAATATGTGATGTTATCTTCAGGTATTCCTAAGTTATGCTCTAATACCAACTTCTATCACGCCCCAAACTCGGGAACCAGGCTCACAAAATTTTTGATTATCGAATCCGGTACCGACAGCCTCCGTAGTACCCCATTCTCAGTTCCCAACACCCATACGCCAGATTCTGATCCTAGGATCCTACAAGGAGGATTTTCAGTGTAAAAATTTTGTTGTAGAAAAGCATAAACACAAGTATACACAAATCTCAAGAACAACATCATCACCATATATCCACTAATATAAACATTAGATTACAGTGCTGAAAGGGAAATACATAAATAACATAATCTTCAAAAGGATCTGCCACAAGCTCCTGCCTTAACGCTGCTACGACCTAACGTCACCTGCATGCAACGGTTGTGCATAAGTTTACTAAGACGCTCAGAGGGTGATGCATGTGTGCGCAATGCATGTGCTAAGTATACAAATATCAAAGTAAGCAGAAATACTGGCAAGTCCATGAATACCATTAGTCTAATCCAAAATATGTGATACAAGACATAGTAAGCCAAATGTCATATATTGAGGATGCAATACAATATGCAAATCCTAATAAGTCCATAAATACGATTAGTCATATCCAATCTACGTAATGCAAAAGAAATGATAAGGCTAGTGTGTGTAGTTGAGATAACAGTACGTGGTATCGCAAGCTATGGGGTTCATCACAAGGGTCTTCTATCCAAACTAGTCTCATACTTGAATTTGAATAGCTGGACTTCACATGGTAAACTCCTGATCTCAGGTTGGTTGCGCACCTAACTGAAATCATGGTCATTGCGAAGGTACAGATAATGATTTAGTTGCACGCCACCATCCTGAGTCGATAGTGAATGAATGAATGAATGAGTCAAATGTCGAACAGTATAACTATAACACCCTGAATTTCGAGGGTCGAGCAAAGCTCTACTCTCGAGATTTAGAACATCACTTATGCAACATGATTGATGATGTTCAGATTTCGTCCATATTAATGAGTTAAGCATGAGTGAGATATACCAAAAATATCATACTCCGAATATAATTAAAGTAAGCAAGCGAAAGTCTGAAGTATATATATTCAAGGGTGTAAGTGTTTCACAACCTCCAAAGTATGGGAATGTAACTGGGATGAATATATACATGTATTGTTTTAAAATATATAAAACATGGGAGTGTAAGATGTCCAACTAAGCCAATTATCCCAATGTTCCCTGCGTATCAGCACGAGGTCTACATAGACCCGCCCGAGAGCTGAAAGTAGGAGAACTCTTCCTCCTCATCCATAAAATCCTACTCCGTTACATAGACTTCATCATCACCTGCATCTAAACCAGTGTCTGGTTAATATTTTAACACCTACCAGACTCTGGTTTAGATGCAGGTGTTGATGAAGTCTATGCGATGGAGCAGGACTTCATGGATGAGGAGGAAGAATTCTCCTACGTTCAGCTCTCGGGTGGGTTTATGTAGACCTCATGCCGATATGCAGGGACTACAGGGATATTGACTTAGATGAACATCTTACATTTTCTCATTTTGCATATTTTGAAACAACACATGCATATATTCAGCCTGGTTACATACTCATACTCCAGAGGTTGTGAAACACTTTCATATTTAAATACATATACTTCAATCTTCCACTTGCTTGATTTAATTGTATCTGGAGTATGATATGTTGTTTTGTTATAATCTCACTCATGTTTAACTCATTAATATGGACAAAATCTAAACATCATTATCTATTTTGCATAAGTGATGTGCTGGACCTCGGGAGTAGAGCTTTGCTCGACCATTGAAATTCAGGGCGTTACAAGTTGATATCAGAGCATGATTTGGATTAAACTAGATCTGGGTTATAGGTAACACGATGCACTCTAATGTACTCTGACTTAAGAAGGGGGCGATGGGATTTAACGACCACATTAGGATCCCAAGGTTTCACCGATAGGCGAGACCAAACGTTGTAGTTTAGTCCACAACGTATACCTGAGGGACTTAGATCACGTGCATTGACCCAAGTCACCTCTAGGCTGTCAGTCGACGGGTTTGAGTCATCAATTAATGAATTTCAAACCTGAGACGGATATAAGTGGAGTGAATAAATGCTCGTTGGACAAGGAAAAGCGGACTTAGCCCATCTCCTTCGAAAATTTCACCTTTCACCACCTTATTCTTCAAATCTTTCTAGGAACTTTCATATTAGACATAAATCCTAAAGTTTAAATGATGAAGAACAATAATTAAACTAAAATTTACTATAAATAGTAAATATATAAATAAAATAGATTTTTTACCATTAAATTTATATAATCTCATAAAATAACTATGTTATTTAGATAGCTTAGCTTCTCCTACCCCAAAATCATATATTGCACGTCAAATAACTCATTCCGATTTGCAAGATACACCCATTTTAAAAATTGAGTGGCAGAACCACCATTGGGACCACTAGAGGGCCGCGGCAGCACCGTCGGCCGGTCTAACGGAGCGCGCGGCACCACGGGATCGGTGGCACAACGCCGGTTTTTAGCAATTTTTTACATTTTTCATCCAACTTCAAAAAGTCATAACTCCTTCAATATAGCTCAGATTTAGGTGATTCGAAAGCTAGATTGAAGCTTGATAAGTTTAGTTTCATATAAAAATAAGTAAAAAATAAAATAAAGATTATAATATAGTTAAATCTAGGATACTTTGACAAATTCCTAACTTCGAGAATTTTAATAATTTTTCTATAACTCCAAATGAACTGAAATTTTGTGGGATGACTTTAAACTTAATGATAAACCACCATGAAAATTTTAAAAATATTTCACTGACTAAAAATAAAGAAAGTGTTACAAGGAATACAGACATTATGGAATCATATAGAAAATCGTTGGTCTTGGAGAACTAGTACTTCTCAAATTTTTATAATTTTTATGGAACTTTGAATGAAACAAAATTTTATGAAATAAAAGTATGCTTAACAATGGATTAAAGTAAGCTTAACAATGGATTACTATAAAAATTATAAAAATAATATAGTAACTAAAGGTGATAAATATGTTATAAATAATAGAAGGGTTGAAACCAAAAATTTGTACAACTTCGAAATGCCAATAGACTAGTCATATCTTTTCATGTTAAAGTTTAGCATTTGGTGTCTATTTAAGAATTATTTATAATCATACTAGGAATCATCCTGTGGTTAAATTTGATTATACATATATACATATATATATATATATATATTTAAGTTGTTTTTGTGAAATTAAATTAGGACCCTTTAGTAGGATTGAGTTTCATAGTTTAATACTTCGTAATCTCATGTTAAAGGTGGACTACAATAAAATATTATAAGTTTTTTTTATTCTCTTGTGAATTTAAGGTTCATACCGCGTTAAGGAGATGTCCCTCTTTTCTCCTTTTCTGCGGCCTTATGTTGCTAACATTCCAAGAATTTAAGGTTCATACCGCGTTAAGGAGATGTCCCTCTTTTCTCCTTTTCTGCGGCCTTATGTTGCTAACATTCCAAACCTCTAAAATATTTTAGAATTCTCAAGTCTTCCTTCCCTCTTGAAGTTAATGAAACTGAAGTGCAGTCTGCTCATTACCCACTAGTCATAAGATCAAAATGGTGATATACATATAAAATTTTATATTATTAGAAATCTATCTAAGATAATCTTTGACCATAAGCATATTAAGATATTTATTAACCCCTATCTTGGATATGAATTAAAACAAGGACTCTCTTAGAACAAGACCTAAAGGATCAACCTCCAACCCCCGCACGCTATTTCAGCCCCTCCTTTACGATCCGTGGCACCAGCGTAACCATACAATCGACCTCCTGTATCCCAAAATAGGCCGCCACAATGACCTATGACAGCGCCGCTTAACCACCGGCAACAGGCTCGCATACATGCACTCGTCACCGAAACATCTGAATCAGCGGTTGCAGTACCGCTAGCCTTTGAAGTCACTGCCCACATCTAGGGTACACTAGCATTTCTATTGGTGGACACCGGGTCTACTATTTCAATGATAACATGCTCTAGAATCAAGCAGTTAGGGTTGAACACTACTCCTATGGTTGGGGTGAGAGTCATCGCATCAGCGGGAACCTTCACAGACGCCACTAAGCTTTGTAAGAATTGCCCGATAGACTTAAAGAGCAGAGTGGTATACATTGACCTTATTGTCACTAAGATATATCATTACGATATCATCTTCGACATGGATTAGCTCACAGAAATGAAGGCAGAGAATGACTATGAAACCAGATTGGTACAACCCATGGGCCCGAAGATACGACCTTCACTTTCCTAGTTCAGGTTAGTTGGCCCTACCGCATTCGTTGTTATACCTCCCTGTTGGAAAGTTGTGATGGTCTATCACTTGGGAACATGCCAGTAGTCCAAGATTTCATGGATGTGTTTAAAGCGATCCCTGAACTAGCTCCTCAGCGCAAGATTGACTTTACTATCAACCTTGTGCCAGATGCGACACCTATCTACTTACCGATATACCGCATGCCTCCGTGTGAAATGGAGGAATTGAGGAAGTAGATTGATGATCTGTTAGATTCAGGTTTCATACGGCCGAGCGTATCTCCATGGGGAGCTCCTGTGTTGTTTGTGAAAAAGAAAGATGAATCGCTATGGTTGTGTATAGATTATCGTAGGTTAAACCACGTCACAGTGAAGAACAAGTATCCTCTGTCCAAGATAGATGACCTATTTGACCAGTTGAAGGGGGCGCAGTATTTCTCTAAAATAGACTTACAGTCCGGATATCATCAGTTGCACGTCAGGAATGAAGACGTGCAGAAAATAGCTTTCAGGACCAGTTTCGAGCACTACAAATTTCTTGTGATGTCGTTTGGACTTACAAATGCACCGGCCGTATTCATGGATCTCATGAACTAGGTATTTCGGTTGTATCTGTACCGATTCATCATCGTATTTATAGATGACATTTTGATATACTCCAAGAGTTGGAAGAATCACAAAGAATACCTGTGAGCAGTCCTTGATACTCTCAGGCAAAATCAGTTATTTGCACAGTATCGAAAATGTGACTTCTAGAAGGAAGAAGTCAAGTTCTTAGGACACATGGTTTTCAAGGAAGGAATCACTGTAGACCTTGCCAAGGTAACTACAGTACAAGACTGGGAGTAACCCGGTTCAGTAACAGAAGTGAGGAGCTTCCTCAGACTTGCCGGCTATTATCGCGATTCATCAAAGATTTCTCCAAGATAGTCTGACCGTTGTCGCAACTCACTCGAAAAGATCTTAAGTTTTCTTGGAACGAGAAAGCAGAAGCAGCCTTTTTAGAATTAAAGGATAAGATGACATCCGCACCTGTGCTAGTACTGCTAGAGCAAGGGGTCGAATATACTATATACACCGACACATCTCATGTCAGTTTGGGTTGTGTACTTATGCAGAAAGATAAGGTGATCACCTATGCCTCACGACAGTTGAGGAAACACGAAGAAAACTACGCCACTCATGGCCTGGAGTTGGCTGCAGTCATTTTTGCATTAAAGCTTTGGAGACACTACCTCTAAGGAGAGGAGTTCGAGCTCTTTTGTGACTACAAGAGCCTCAAGTACATCTTTACACAGAGGGACCTGAATATGAGGTAACGACGTTGGATGGAGAACTTGAAAGACTTCAAGTTTGAGATCTCCTACCATCCTGGTAAGGCCAACCTTGTGGCTGATGCGTTGAGTCGCAAGAAAATAATAGAATTTGCAGCCCCACTAATGATAGAAGAGTGGAATATGGTAGAATTCGTGCGAGATTTCAAACAATAGCTAACAGTGGAGGAGCCATTTGAGAGCGTCGTACACATCCATGTGTAGCCACTTATTGATGACTAAATCATTGTGGCTCGGAAAGAAGATGAATTGTTGGTGAAGATGAGAGAGCGTGCAAGCGACAATGAAGAATCTAAAGGGTTGGCTCGGATGGAGGTTTGTGATATCATGGCTGCCTGTGCATCCCAAATCTCCATGAGTTAAGGAGAGAAGTTCTAGAGGCTGCACACAATTCAAAGCTAGCAATGCATCTGGGTAGTACGAAGATGTACTGAGACGTGAAGCATTCGTACTGGTGGGACAACATGAAGGCCCAAATAGCAGACTTCGTGCCCCAATGTGTCACATGCTAGCAAGTTAAGGCTGAACATCGTCGACCCCGTGGTTTACTTCAGCCCATGCCCATACCTGAGTGGAAGTGGGATTTCATATCCATGGATTTCATTTTTGGGTTACCTAAGACAAGAAAGGGGCATGACTCCATTTGGGTGATTGTAGACCGATTGACGAAATTGGCTCATTTCGTCCCGATTAGAGTTTCTAATTCGGCAGATGACCTGGCCAATCTGTACATTAAAGAGATAGTACGATTGCATGGAATTCCTATAGAAATTGTGTCAGACCGAGACACACAATTTACGTCTATTTTCTGGACTTCAATCCAATAAGCAATGCGGGTGAAATTGAAATTCAATACCGCGTTCCACCCACAGACTGATGGGCAGACGGAACAGGTAAATCAAATACTCGAAGACATGTTGCGAGCGTGTGTGCTTGATTTCAAGGACAATTGGGATTGCTGTCTCCCCTATGCCGAGTTTTCTTATAATAATAGCTTCTAATTAAGCATTGGCATGGCTCCTTATGAAGCCCTGTATGGACGCCCATGTCGAGCTCCATATTATTAGGCAGAAGTTGGCGAGAAGAGTTTGGTTGGCCCAGATTTGGTTCCGGTGACCTCAGAGAAGATTGATATTATCAGGCATCGACTTCTTACAGCCCAGAGTAGACGGAAGAGTTACGCTGATACGAGATAAAGACAACTGGAATTTGATGTTGGGGACCATGTATTCCTTAAGGTTTCCCAAATGAAGGGAGTCCTTTGTTTTGGCAAGAAGGGAAAACGTACGCCATAATTCATTGGCCTATTCCAGATTTTAGACTGAGTGGGTGTGGTGGCGTATTGTCTCGCCTTGCCCACACCACTCACAGGCGTGTATAATGTATTTCACATATCAATGTTGAAGAAATATATTCTTGACCCTACCCATGTTATCAAATGGGAGCAAGGACAGCTAAGTGAAGATGCTACTTATGTACTGCGCCCGACTCGTGTTCTAGATAGGAAGGAACAAGTGCTACGCAGCAAAGTGATCCCGCTCATGAAAGTGTTATGGACACACCACACTGAGGACGAGGCTGCTTGGGAAATGGAAGCCGAAGTCTGTAAGAACTACCCTCAAATCCTCGAGGAGTATGAAAAGGTACTAATTTTGGGGACAAAATTTTTCTTTAAGGGGGGTAAATTATAATGTCTTAGAAAAATCTGTACAAAGACCCGAGTACCGCCTCAGGTAGAAATACCTAAGGACGTATCCTGTCATAATTTGAAGGAAATTAATGTACTAAACTAAATTAATTGGTAGATTTAGCTTGAACCACCATTTCCATAAATGGCGAGACCTAAAACTAGCAATACCACTAACTCAACACTACTTAAAAACCTAGGAGAAATTCCATGAGCCTGTCGCTCTCGGGAGTACATTGAAACTCCGTATCAGACCTGAACCGCACGTCGAGAATCCGATGACAGCAAAACTATAGGGTTATGTCCGTCCTACTGGGCTTGACAACCATCACAGGAATCGAGCCCAGATGGTGTCCAGAAACGTTCAATTTGAATGCTGAGTGAAGTGTGTGAGAAACATGAATATCCTTAGAAACGGTATTGAAACTTAAGTGATTTGAGCCATTCACTCACAGGCAAATTTGAAGATTTCAAACCGTCAGTTTCTAACCAAATTTCACCTATGGGAAAATGAAATTTCCCTATGCATATCCGTATACTTGTGGCCCCGATCATGTAAGTACAACCATTGATTTGACAAGGGTCCTCCACGATCGATCTGCCTATCCAATCGCACCGAAATCACATCTTGGCATAGATCCATTGTTAGGGAACTGACTCTATGATGTAAGTAGTGGGCCTCCCTGTGAGCCCCGTTTGTCAGAAATAGTCACCCTTTGGATATAAACTAAGTATACCATGGCCTTGGGGCCATTTACATCACTACTGGGCCTAGATATAGCCCCTACACCACCCCATATATCTCTCATATCAATTTCTCCAATCCCTAGGAGAGAGAAGAGAAAAGAAGAGAAAAGAGTAAGGAAAGAGAGAAATCTTGGGAGATTGATGCAGCGATTCACTCCTACTACTCCACACACTGAATCACCTTCCCGTTATGCTACACGATTTGTTTCGACTACGATTTGGATAAGAAATCCAAACCCTAATACTGTAGTTGTGATATGGAATCGTTGTTTGTCAACCTAGCTAACCAACTTCACCATTTAGGTACCCGACATTCCGTTTTCGGGAACGTAGAATTCAAACCGAGTCTGAATCAAGTATTCCGATGAAAGGTGTGGACTATAAACGTTTAGGTTATGGTTTTCAATGCTTTCAATGTCAGCTAATGATTTATGTCTGACTTGATTGCTACTATATCGTCTTAGACACGCTGACTTCGATGTAATATACATGTATGTGATATATTGAATAAAAGATGCATCTCATGTGTTTATTGAAATGTTTAAATGAACATGTAAACATGATTTATGCTTCCCATGACTACTAATCTAGGATTCATCGTTGTCATATGCATGTTGACGTCTCTGTGTAAGGATCTACTAAAATATATGTTGTAACTAACCTAGTCTACGTATTTAGTGAAGTATAGTTTAAGTGTTTGATGAATTGTCTGAATGAGAAATTGTTGATGATTTGTATGTATTACGAGTGTTAAGATAGGATTCCTTCTTGCCTTATACATATATATAATTTCTTTCATGAAATCATATTCGCCTCTATGCAAATGATTGATAAAATGCTAGTATTTGGTAACATGATCAAGGTGTTTGATGAAATGCTTAAATGAGGATTTCACTTGGATTGTTTGTTAAATACTGAATTGATTACCACATGTATTTAATTACTGCATCTGAGTAAGATCGGGGCTACAACGTAGCCCAGGCAATCAGTAACAGTTTCTGTTCGGGTGGCCGAATCAATCTTGCTACATTGGGTATACTTGATGAATCCAGGTCGCACGACAATTGTCGATAATGGTTAGGCCACGAGGGGTGCTTATGTGCTCCATGTCGAGTAAGTCAGCGTGTGCCTGTACCAATTAAACTTTCCTAACAAACCGATCAACCTATTATGTGTTTACCATGTATGGACACTATTGCTTGAATCTAAGGAACCCATCTTTGATGTAAAGGCCCACTTTAACCATGGTACCACGATCCGCTAAGACTCATGAGCCAAGTATGTGGTATGGGACACCGTGGTCTAGCTGTCAGTATACGCTGGGGTGACGAGCCTCCCCGTAGTGACCAGTAAGCCACCCAAACTCGTGAGCTGGGCATGGTGGTATGGGACACCGTGCTCAAGCTATCGGCCTACGCCGAGGTAATTAGCCACCCCATAGTGACCACGAGTATAAACTTTGAACTTGCATATCGACTACTTTTCATTAGGGGTGATGCCCTAAAACTTGCCTATCGTATGTGTTTGACTAGGAGTGATAAACCTAAATGGATCCTTCGGTTCAGTTAATAATATAAAGGGAGGTACCCTAGCTTCTCAAATCTGCTGTATGAATGAGCTTAATTAAGTACTCGGCTAATACGACCATGCATCACATTGCATTAGCTAGGATGTGCTTTTGGCGAGGAAGGTGCGCTTTAAGGAATGTTGACATGTGCAAAATTGGTTGTTAAAGTTGTGCGAGGGTATACATCATTACTTGCACTCCATTCCCAAGAGTAGTTAGGAAGTGATTGTTGTATTGCTTTATCATTACTACTTGATTGAATTGATAACATGTTAACCTTTACCTTATAGTACCACTAAGTCGATCACTCACTCCCACCCTGGGACAATGTTTTAAAACACCAACCAGACTCTGGTTTAGATGCAAGTGTTGATGAAGTCTATACTACAGAGCAGGACTTCATGGATGAGGAGGAAGAGTTCTCCTACGTTCAACTCTCGGACGGGTCTACGTAGACCTCATGCCAATATGCAGGGACTGCAAGGATATTAACTTAGTTGAACATCTTACATTTCCTCATTTTGTATATTTTGAAATAACACATGTATATATTTAGCACGGTTACATACTCATACTCCGGAGGTTGTGAAACACTTTCATATTTAAATACATATACTTCAGTCTTCCGCTTGCTTGATTTAATTGTATCTAGAGTATGATATGTTGTTTTGGTATAATCCCACTCATGTTTAACTCATTAATATAGACGAAATCTGAACATTATTATCCATGTTGCATAAGTGATGTGCTGGATCTCGGGAGTAGAGCTTTGCTTGACCCTCGAAATTTAGAGCGTTACAACAACTCATCTCTGAGATATCACCAGCTCATCGATAGCGGACCCATTTATAAGGTGGTCAAACTTAGACTAGCTTACAGCCCCCTACCCTCGGTCGGATAAGGCCACACCCCCTTTCAAACAACTACGATCAATGGGAGACATCGCCTACTGGTATTCGACACTCGGGCGCTCATGTTATACACTCGGTCTCTGTCACACCCCAAACTCAGAAACCAGGCTCACAAAATTTTCAATCGCTGAATCCAGCGCCGACAGCCTCCGTAGTACCTCATTCTCGGCTCTCAGCACCCATATACTGGATTTCGATCCTGGGATCCTACAAGGAGGATTTTCAACATCAACTTTTTCCTTGAGAAGCATAACCACAAACATAACCCACAAACAATAACCACAACTTCACCACATATCTACTATAAAAAAAAACTTTTAGGCACAAGGCATAAAGGGAAATACAATATAGATAACGAAACTCCAAAAGTTCAGCCGCATGCTCCTGCCTCAGCTTGATTGTGTCCTAACATCACCTGCACACATCTATCTTGCATAAGCTTACAAAAAGCTCAGAGGGTGGTGTAAGTGTGTGCACAATATACGTGCCAAGTACATAATATCAGAGTAATATGAAAATACTGGTAAGTCCATGAATTCTATACAGAAATGCTGGCAAGTCCATGAATGCTATCAGCCATACCAAGGTTATGTGATGCAAGGCCTATGTCGCCAAATGTCATATGTAAGATGCAATACAAGTACACCAGTTCTCAGATAGATCCACATATCAGTAAAGTTCACCTTTAGAACATCATATATCAGTATAGTTCCTCTCTGAATATTAGCGGGGTCTAGTACACTCCACTTTAAGTGCCCCTCTCCCAGGTGCGCAATCAAAGTGAGTGTAAGAGACCTCACTATCTGCCTAACCAATAGTCTGCCAATACCTATCCGGTACGTTGATAGCAGACCCATTCCTCGAGCTGGTCAAACTCAACCTAACTATGCGCCCTTCTCTCCGAGTGGGTAAGGTCACACCCCCTTCCAACCGACCACAACACAGTGGGAGACACGATCTCCTAGTAATCGGCACATGGGCGCTCATATATCTACTCAATATTGATATTAGAGTAACCTCCTAGTACCATAAGGGTTTAGGGACTTTCATCCAATGACATTTATGGCGCCCCATGTCTAGAACCAAAACATTTTCGGTGTCCAATCATGTCATCTACAATATGCCTATGGAGGCTATGGCCCTAATGTCGCTAGGGCGTACAATAATCATGTCACT
This sequence comes from Magnolia sinica, assembly GCF_029962835.1. Taxonomy (NCBI): domain Eukaryota; kingdom Viridiplantae; phylum Streptophyta; class Magnoliopsida; order Magnoliales; family Magnoliaceae; genus Magnolia; species Magnolia sinica. Next base: position 129,616,544 of record NC_080575.1, on the reverse strand, counting down.
CAAATGAGAGATGCATTAGTCATACTATCTAGTCATGCAGCAATCCTGCGCATATCGCGCGTTCATGTGGAGCAACTCCGTCTCTCAAGGAGTCCCAAAAACAACTAGCCTAATGGCACATGTTATGATCAATCACTCCTCATAACAAGCATGTAAATGATGCGTATGGGCATGAATCATAAAGTTATATAAGCATATTCTACAATGATGATGTTCTCTCCTCATATCAAGGATGGGCCTAGATGGCCTACTCATATCGAGAATGGGCCCAAGAATAGGGAGTGGGCTTCCTTACCCACTCCATCATGTAGTTAAACTGGGCTTCCTATGGGGCCCAATAAGCATAAGATGGGCTTGATGACTCTACAAGGCATGGTAGAAGCATCATCTATAGTGAGGGCCCAATAGTTTGGGTTAGCCCACTAAGGCTTGATGGGTGACACTCATGGGGGCCCAAATAGATAATAATGGGCCTTAGGGATGTTCACAACGTGGACATTTAACCACCATTGTCCCCTAGAGAGCGGTTCGCAAGAAATTTAACTTATAACTGGGCCCATGGCCCGAATACTACTTAGGAAAAGAATGAGCAGCATACATAACATTACACACATCATAGTGGGCCTTTAGGAACGGCCCATGGCCCACATGCATTAAGATGGGCTATGTATGGGGTAGTTCATGGCCCAGAAATACCATGGCCAAAGGAAACATACACTACATACATTATGGTGGGCCTCATGGGCAGCCCATATGCCCCAAAATAAATAGATAAGGTACATTCAACATACACCCCCCTATACGTTAGAATGCACATAATCAAGCACTTATATATATATATATATATATGTTTTCTAGATTTAAAAGATAATCTAGATTGTTTACCATATATACAATACTCACATATATTTAAATCAGAATTCTTAAAATCTAGAATCAAACAACGATCAAATAGTACCATCATGCCCCGCTCACTCATGTGACCCATATGAGCATGTCATATACGTGCAAATATGAAATCTGCAATAGCTGTTGTCGCTCCACCTGCCGAAGTGTTCCCGATCAACTTGTAAAGGTTTCTATGCCTTTGCACTCTTATAACTACGAGTGCCCCTTTTGAAACTTTAAAAACACCATTAAGACCAATGAACTTACACCCCATAGCCTCGAGCGCATCGAGAGAAATCAGACTTTTTTTCATATCAAGAATGTACCTGACATAGTCAAGGTATGCTTTATCCCATCGAACATCTTGATACTCACCGTACCAATAGTCACAACATTACAGGGATTGTCATTGCCCATAAAGACATGTCTACCATCGCATTCCTTATAATTGGAGAACCAACTCCGATGAGGAGTCATGTGATATCATACTTCTATGTCAAGGATCCACTCATTTCTAAGATTGTCATGTAAGTGTCCGTCCATAGACACTGAAAGAACATCACCTCCACTTGTTTCTTCATTAGATGTGACAACATTGGCCTCCTTAGAAGAGGCTTCTGAGTTTTCTTTCTTTGCTTTAGGATTTGTGCAATCCTTCTTCATGTGTCTATTCATCCCATAGTTCCAACACTTTAGTTTTCTTTTGCCATTTTCTTCAAATTTAGATCTAGGTCTTGAAGATCCTATACCTTACTCAGTATTTCTTCCCCTCATAAATAGTGCATCGGAAGATATCCTCATTCCACCGTTTAGCTTTCTCATGGCCTTCCCTTGAAGGGTTAAGATAATGGTGTCGACACTCAGGATTTTATTTGCAGTGTACATTATGTCATTGAATAACTTATATGATGCCAGAAGAGAATTCAACAATATACATGCTTGTTCGTCATCTTTGATCACTTCCTCCATATCCAGTAGCTTGCAAATAAATTTATTAAAGTTGCTGATGTGGGCCTCCAGATCTCCACTCTCTGACATCTTGAAGGTATACTACTGTAGCTTCAAGTGTAGATGATTTTCAGAGGATTTTTTCGCATAGATATCCTCTAACTTCGCTCATAAACTAGCCGCAGTTTTCTCCCTCAAAACATAGTAGAGAACCTCATTTATGAGACATAAACAGATGGAAGTTAAAGCATTCATGTCAAGAGTATTCCAGTCTTCATTATTTATGGTCAATTTCTTTTACTCAAAAGTCTTAATTTCACCTTGCTTGGTTAATTAACTAATCATCTTAATCTTCCATAACTTAAAATTATTTTTGTCAGAGTACTTCTTAATATCAAACTTGGCGTTTCTCATTGATGCTAATCTTGCATATCCAGATTTGTGCCCCAACGATTGCTCTGACACCACATGTTGGGGATTGTACTGCGGAATCACACAGAGATGGATCTAGGATAGCAATCCAAGAGCACCAAGCAAACACAAAGATTTAATGTAGAAAACCCTTTTGGGAAAAAACCACAGCACAAAACGACAGATCTTCACTTGAAAGTAGAAATTATAAAGAGAAAGGACTTACCAGACTTGAGTAATCCTCAAGTTTCTCCCCTGCTCCACACTTTTAGAAACCCTAGAACCCTTTTAGAAAGCCTTAGAATCCCTTAAAATTCCTCTCAATCCTGTTTACACCCATATATATAATTATAAAAGGAATCCCAAACAAAATTGGAAAGAATCCTACACGAAATCATAAACAAATCCCGCACTTTCACAGTTTTGTGAAACAATCTGCGCAGAATCTAATTAGATTTAAGACATCAAATACAACCGTATCAGCTTCATTCAAAACTTCTATAACTTTAAAAAAGTTTGCAACGGTAGTTGCACAGTCCCCACTATTTCATGTGGGATGGTCCATTAAGCTTCGGATTTTTTTTTTCATGCACTAAAATTAGTTGGCAAAATGAATGGACAGCCCATGAAGCTTTTCTGCCAGCTACTGGTTGTTTTTGGGGTCACCAGCCAATTCATGTCCCATAGCATACCGTCCCTTACCCATGCACATGAGGCATGCATGTACTCAGTCCAATCCGTTCAAAACAACGAGCTTCAAATGCAATAAATGGACGATCTGCTAATAGAAGTAGTGCAGCAAGAATGTCCATTAATGCCTATGGTTAAGATCTTCCCACCCCTTGCTATTTTGGGTTACCCACTAAGAATAGTGGTTGTGCCATAGTCCTCACCATTATTGAATTACCTAATTGATAAGGGCATGTATTGTGATAAGGAAAAGATATTTTAGGATAAATATCTTCAAACATGCTTGGTGTCCTTTTTATATAATTAGAGTTTATATGATGAAAAGATAAGAAGTGAGAGGAATTCAAAAGAAAACTAAGGACCCGAGTATATGACTTGTTTCCCAAAAATCCGAGTGTTAACCTATAGAGAACCAAATTCTATAATTTTTTTTAAAAATCTTTCAGAGTTAGCAGTTTAGTGTAGAATGAATAAATCAACATAAAGAAAAATTTAAAAATTTATTTAAATTATACAAGAGGCTACCCATAATGACTTATATAAACCAATGTCTACGAAATAACAAGTACAAGAATTTCATAACTTATATAAGAGAAATGAAAAAAAAGAAGCATATAAATTTGAACCGCAAGATCACGCAGCTTCTCATGGCAATATAGTCATGCGTCCATGGCACTTGTACCCTGCTCCTTATCAAGTCTGAGCCTGAATGTCACTTAAGCCTCCTATGCTACCTATATGGTTATATATTTGATGGATGAGTGGCCAATTCAGTGTGAATTTTCCTTAAAATTGCACACTGCCACCTCAGCTAAGCATAGTTAAAAAACAACAAAGCATTCAAAACAATACATGATACAGTTTTTTTAAATGCATGGATGCGTGAGTGCACATCAACCTAGGGATGCTCATCCAGTTAGACTTGGGCTCGTCACTTATGCAATCATCGACCTGGGAATGCTCGTCTAATCGGACTTGTGCTTGTCACCCATGCATAAGACTAGTCACCAGCATAGCATATCTTGTATAGCATGGTGCCAAGTCATCAAAATAAGCTAATAGTTGATGGTCTGGGAGTTAGCGAAACGATACCGATCTAAGCCTAAGGGCACATGCTACAACATCAAGAATTAGCCACCCGTCATCGCCAAATGATTAGTCAAACCATTATTATTCCAATTACAACCAGCAAATTTAAGTACTCAATGGTCATTACAGGGGGCTCGTCAGCCATCGTAGGCCGACAGCTCGGGCATAGTATCCCATGATCACTATCCCCGGCTCATGAGATTTTCTTATCTTAGGATGTTGAATGGATGTTTGTCGACCAGTGGCCAATTAAATTCAATGAGTAGAAATTTTTATCACATGGTTTGTAAGACCCGTATCCTAGTCCGTCCTATTCCGTCGAATCCCGCGATCCTTCCTGTCGAATATCGGCAACCTGTGACGTATAATCGACGTTACGATCGACCCTAAGCCTTATGCTGTAGATTTGAGTCGGCTTAAATCAAGACTTGTACCATTGCGACCGCACCGTCGCCACGTCTCTCGCACCGATCCGATACCCTGGCAGGAAGATGTGAGCCGGTGTTTATTTCGAAGAAAACGCCGCGTGTTTGCAATCCCAAGAGAATCTCTACAATATGTCAAATCAATCCCATCAATCAATCCCATCCATCACCTCATGTCAAGTACAAGCAACCCATGCTTTCTCTCTCCAAAGTCAATCCTTTCTCACCCTCTCTCTTACACACCCATGCTAGTCAAGTACACATCACCTCACCCATCACTCTCTCTCTTTACATCCCATCTCTCCCTCTCTCTCTCTCTCATTTCTCAACTCTATCCCAAGCAATAAGAGAGCTCACGTCCAAGCTCTCTTCCATGTGAGAGAGTGCATGTGTGTGGCCCATTTTTCCATCTCAAATCCTCCATCCTAGCCTTTTACTTCTCATCTTCCACCATCAAAGTGAAGCTTAAGGAGACCGGCATTTCAACGGACCGAGAAGATCGACCGGTGGGTGCTTCTCTAGGCTAGATTTTCATGTTCTTATGATGGGCCAAGTGAGGCCTACCGATCAATGGTATGGATCTCACTTTGGACCCTTGATGTGGCTAATGGCCTACCTTGATGCTTAAGATCATTCCATGATGGGGCCATTCTCCATGGACCCCATCATGATGTTTATTTTTATACATGAATATGGTCATCTAGACCTTCTAGTTTGGTGGAGAAAGGATCTCCACCGTTGATTTTTCAATTTGGTGGGCCCATATGCAATGAGACCCACTTGATGTATGATTGGATGGTTGAAACGGAGGGCCCATAGTGCCGGGGTCCCTCCATCACACGTGTATATATCTCTCTCTCTCTCTCTCCCTCCCTTTCTTTTATTCTTCTTTTCTTGTGATGTTAGTGTGATTGTGTGGCCCGCCCGAATAGACCCCACCATAAGGCTTGTATTTTATCCTAAACCATCTATAGGTGGGACCCACCTTATATGTATTGTATCCACAACACTCATCATTGGTGGCCCACCTAAACAGGGCCCACCTTATGCGTGTGAAAGGCCCAGACCATCCAGCGTCCGTCCAGGGACGCTGGACGTCCACGTGAAACACAAATATCAGCTTGGTTAACAAGGATTTCTAGTGGCCCACTTGTTTAGGCCCCACCTTGATGAATGGATTTAATCCACGCCGTCCATCCTATTAACCATCTCATTTTAGGCGTTGAGCCGAAAAATGAGGTCAATCTGAGATTCTGGCGAGCCATTGCTTAGCAAACAGTGATCTCCACCGTTTAAAGTTCACTGAATTTTTCTACACGCTAAATCAGGCCCAATATTGGACTTGATAAACTTGTTATGAACTGTGAAATCTAATGGTTAGAGTGGATTATCTTGAAGCGGGCCCCACACGTGAAAAACCACAAAAATAAGTTTTTTTCAAAAAAAAATAAAATATATGCAAACAGCAGCATGGCTGCTGCTGCTGTCAGACGCCAGCGCGCCAGGGCGGGCGGGCGGACAGCACCGTCCCACGGCCCCTGACGTGGGCCCCACCCTGATGTATATTTTCCATCAAACCCGTTCATATGGTGGGCCCTTAGGGCAGAGGGCCTCCCTCCAAATTTCAGCCTCATCCAAGACCCAGGTGGCCCACATCATGGGAAACAATGGGATTGAACGTCTGCCTTTGAAATCTTTTTCTGGGCCACGGAAGTTTTGGATCAATCTGAAATTTGTTTTCACCATTCATCCAGGTCCATGCGACCTTATCAACGGCCTAGATGAAAAATAAATGTTATGGTGGGCCCCACGTGGGACCCACAGTGATGTATGTTATTCACACCGTGCTGACGGTGGAACCCACCCTGTGTATGTGTTATCTCCACGCCGTCCACGGCAGTGGACGGTGGACTCCACCATGATTCATGTATTTATCCACACTGTCCACTGTCTGGACAGTGGACCCCACCATGATGCTTGTGTTGCACCCCAACCGTCAATCCATTTTTGCAAGCTCATTTTAAGGCATGAGCTAAAGAATGAGTCGGATCCGTGGTTCAAGTGGGTCCTACCACTATTATTTGAGATGAGGATCGGTTGATCCTTTGCCATGATTATATATATATGTATTTGTGGCCATTTTTAAGGCCCACCTTGGCATTTATAAAGCCTGTGTTATGAGGCCCATTTGATGTACATATGGGGCCCGATTAGTGTAGTCCATTTGAGATACATAAAGCCATGTGATTAGGCTCATTTTGATGTATTCTAAGGCCCATGGGTTATGGCCCATTGCAATGTACATGAGGCCCGTTGGTGAGGCCCATTAATGTGGCTCATTTGATGAATGTAAGGCCCATGTGATACGGTCCATTTGATGTACCTAAGGCCCATGGGTCGAGGCCCAATGGGTTGTCCTTAGGGTCCATTGCAATGCGTGATTTCTCCATGGTTTGTGGCAAGCTATGCCTTGGGAGCAATGTTGGTTTGACGTCCACATTGCAAGTATAATGTTGGTTAAATATCCGCATTACGACTCTCCCTAGGGCCCATTGATAGGTCGTACTTGTGGTGTGTAGGCCTCCTAGGCCCATCTGCATTGTAGTGATAATTCATCGCTTTATAACATGCTTAGTATAGCTCCATGATACATGCCCATACGCATCATATATATGCTTGATATGAGGAATGTTTGATCATAGTATAAGCCATTGGGTTGTGGCATTTACGGGACTCCTTATGAGACAGAGTGCCCCCATATGAGTGCATGGTACGCACCGAATTACTGCATGATTTGACGATGTGACTCATGCATTCCGCATATGTGTGACTTGATCATTGCATGCCGTAGTGACATCAGGGCCGTGGCCTCCACAGGTACATCGTGGATGGTCGTATCGGATACCGGAAATATTGGCTCTAGCATTGTGGGCACTTAGGATGTCCTTGGGTGAAAGTCTCAGAACTTTTTTGGTACCAGGAGATGCTCCAACGTCTAGACCGAGTGGATACATGAGCGCCCGAGTGCCGAATACCAGTAGGCCGCGTCTCCCACTATGTCGTAGTCGGTTGGAAGGGAGTGTAGCCTTATCCACTCGAGTGAGGGGGCTATAAGCTAGGTTGAGTTTGACCATCTCGTAAATGAATCCACTATCGACGAGCTGGGTAGGTATTGGCAGACTACTGGTCAGGCAGATAGTGTTGTCTATTCCGCTCGCTGGGCTGTGCGGCTAGGGAGGCGGTAGTCAGTGTGGAGTGTACTAGACCCTGGTGATATCCCAGAGAGGAACTTCGATATGTGTACTTGATGAGGACGAGCATGCTTGCATCATCTGCATATGACATTTGGCTACATAGGCCTCGCATCGCATGGCCTTGGTATGGCCGATAGATTCATGTCTTGCATCATATAACTTTGTACTGATAGCATTCATGGACTTACCGCATATTTCTGCATTACTCTGATATTGTACACTTGGCGCTTGCCTTGCGCACACACTTACACCACCCTCTAAGCTTTTGTAAGCTTATACACGACCGTTGCATGCAGGTGGCCTTATATTGTAGTAGCGCTGAGGCAGGAGCGCACATCAGATCATTTTGGGGTTTCTGATCACCCTGTATTTCTCTTTCTGCATTGTACTTAAAGTTTTGATATAATGGATATGTGGTGATGTTGTTTTGTGACTTGGTTATGCTTGTGATTATGCTCCATTAAAATAAAAATTCATACTGAACATCCTCCTTGTAGGATCCTAGGATCGGAATCGGGCACGTGAGTGCTGAGATCTGAGAATGGGGCACTACGGAGGCTATCGGTACCAGATTTGACGATCGAAAATTTTGTGAGCCTGTTTTCTGAGTTTGGGGCGTGACAACTTAGGTGCAATACATTCAATTTTAAAATGGCCTGAGGATCATATCACATATCTGCTATGAACTTAGAATGAATAGGTTCCAAGCCCGAATAACTTCGTGATTTCTTGACTTAAACCCTTAACGTTTATGCCTTCGAGAATTCTCAAGGCTGATAGGCCCTTATTCCTTCCTGTAGGACAAATGGCTAGAAGATCGACCCGAGCGAATCCCCCTCTGCCACCTGCGACTCCCGCTCCTCCACCCGCTACTGCTCCCGCCCTACCACCGGCGACTCCCGTTCCGCCACCAGATATTCCTAATTTTCAGCCCGAGGATGCCACTCCTTTACCTGAGACCGGTGCGGATCCGACCGTACCCGTGAGTGCCACCGTGCGGCGGATGCTTCAGCGATGACCGCTATTCTTCGGCGAGTAGGTGTCCCAGTTACACGCCGAGGCCGAGCAGAGCGAGCGAGCGCCCTTCTCAAGGACTTACGATCCTCCGGTTTCTGGGGCGAGCCTGACCGCAGCAGAGATATGGTGCTCGAGGTGGAGAAGATATTTGACACCATGAGATGTACGACCCAACAGCCGAGTCCCATTAGATGTATTCCTTCTCCAGGTGAGGCTCGGCATTGGTGGGCATCTGTCGTCCGATCGGCGGCCGATTTCAAGTGGACCGGGAGGACTTTGTGGACCGGTTTGACCAGAAGTTCTTTCCCGAGCATGTGCGGCGCGCATTAGAGTTTGAGACTCGGGTCCAGGGAGACATGACGTGTCTCAGTATGAGGCACGTTTCGCCGCACTATCGAGATTCGCGACGTATCTTGTTGATGATGAGGGGCGAAAGGCCCGCCGTTTTGAGTACGGTTTGCGTCCCGCCTCGAGTCGTGTGATTGGACACATGCTTTCGACTTTTGAGCAGATTGTGGAGAGGGCCCAGTTTATGAGTCGGATTGGGCCGGTTGCAGAGAGCCCGTGACCGGGGAGATCAAGAGGAAGGCGCCCTCGGTAGTTCCCAGCGGCGGATCGTTCACGGGACGCACGACTGCCCCGATCCAAGCACCGACAATACCCCCAGCACCCCTTCGGGACCATTTACCGGTACTTGCTTTGGGGTGGTAGGGCAGACATCGCGTGTGGACTGTCCCCATCCGCAGGGCGGCTTAGGACACCACATCGGCCTCCACGGAGCCACCACACGCGGCAGCCGACCACATCACCGGCCTGTGGCCTCCCCACAGCAGAGGCGAGATCAGCCGCCACAGGCAGCAGACGCATCGAGAGACCTCGGAGGGGACTGCACCTCCCGCGAGCCGGGGTAGATTTTATGCCGCCAAGCAGGACCCTCAGTCGGGAGGGGTCGTCGAGGGTACTCTTCCTGTTTGCATGCATTGCACGTGTATTATTTGACTCGGTGCATCGTATTCCTTTGTGGCCGCTGTTTGTCGATCGACCGGTTTGCCGATGGAGTTTGCCCGTGAGGGTTTGTCGATGTCGACGCCCTTAGGGAAGACTGCAGATAGACCGATTTTGTACATCTTGCCCCCCGATTGGGGATATCTTTTTGCTGCGGACCTATTCGTATTGCCGATGTCCGATTTTGATGTTATCTAGGGCATGGATTGGCTTGCCGAGTATCAAACCGTATTGGACTGCTTCGCGATGACAGTCACGTTCTATATACCCTGCAGTTTCAGTTTGTTGCCGAGCCCGAGGAGAGCCATTCTTGTTATCGTATGCCGTTGAGGAACCAACTGCTTTGAGTATTGAACAGCTGCCGGTTGTTTGTGATTTTCCCGATGTATTCCAGGAGATTCCAGGGTTACCACCTCATCAGCACACTGAGTTCTAGATTGATCTTGTGTCTGGTACTGCGCCTATTTCAAAGGCCCCGTATCGTATGGCACCGTTGGAGTTACGGGAACTGCAGAAGCAGTTGGACGAGTTGCGCGAGTTAGGCTTTATCCGTCCCAGCAGTTCGCTGTGGGGAGCGCCGGTACTCTTCGTGAAGAAGAAGGATGGCTCATTGAGGCTTTGCGTAGATTACCACGAGCTCAACAAGGTCACAATCAAGAACAAGTACCCGTTTCTGAGGATCGATGATTTGTTCGATCAGCTGCAGGAGGCGCAGTTTTTTTTGAAGATAGACTTGCGGTCCGGTTATCATCAGGTTCGAGTTCGAGATGAGGATATCCCGAAGACAGCCTTCAGGACTCGCTATGGTTATTTTGAGTTCCAAGTCATGTCCTTCGAATTGACTAATGCGCCCGCAGTATTCATGCAGTTGATGAACGAGGTCTTCCGTCCGTATCTCGACCAGTTTGTTGTGGTGTTCATCGACGACATTCTGATCTATTCGAGGACCTGTGAGGAGCATGAGCGGCATCTGGAGATCACATTGCAGGCCCTCCGTGCACACCAACTTTACGCGAAGCTGGAGAAGTGCGAGTTCTGGCAAGAGGAGGTGAAGTTCCTCGGTCATGTGGTGACGAGGCAGGGTGTTGCAGTGGACCCCTCGAAGATTGATGTTGTACGTCAGTGGGGCCAGCCCACGAACGCATCCGAGATCCATAGTTTTCTTGGTTTAGCGGGCTACTACCGACGTTTTATTGAGAGATTCTCTCGCATTGCAGTCCCGTTGACCAGGTTGACCCGGAAGGTTGCCGAGTTTGTGTGGAGCGACGCTTGTGAGCAAGCATTTATGGAGCTGAAGGACCGTCTCACGTCTGCTCCTGTCCTCACTTTTCCCTCTGGGAGTGATGAATTTGTTGTATTTACTGATGTCTCTCGAGTTGGTTTGGGTGCTGTCCTGATGCAGTACGGGAAACCGGTGGCTTATGCGTCTCGTCAGCTCAAGGTCCATGAGCTGAACTACCCTATGCATGATTTAGAGCTGGCAGCAGTGGTCTTCGCACTGAAGGCGTGGAGACACTATCTTTATGGGGTGAGGTTCGCGCTCTTCTCCGACCACAAGAGCTTGAAGTATCTGTTCTCTCAGTCCGAGCTGAACATGAGGCAGAGGCGTTGGATGGAGCTCCTGAAAGACTATGATTTTGATCTCCAGTACCACCCAGGCAAGGCGAACGTGGTGGCGGATGCCCTCAACCGTCAGCCACGAGGCCTAGTGGCGCACATGATGATTCAGGAGTGGAGGATGCTCGAGGTTATAGCGGAGTATGACTTCGAGTTTGGTCTGCATTCTTCTATTGTTCAGCTATCGAGCCTGTCGATTCAACCCTCTCTTGTCGCAAGGGTGATCGAGGCTCAGCAGACAGTCATTACAGGATTATCGAGCAGAGGCAGCATCTGAGAGTTAGATAGATTGGCAGATTGGTTCTGATGGTAGACTTCGTTTTAGAGGCCAATTATGTGTCCCGGATATTCTTGAGTTACGCCGAGATCTTATGACCGAGGCACATCGATCGTGATTTTCTATCCACCCTGGCTCGACGAAGATGTATCGCGATATGAGGCGTCAGTATTTTTAGGCGGGGATGAAGTGCCAGATAGCCAGTTTTATGGCCGAGTGTGACACGTACCAGCGTATCAAGGTGGATCATTAAAGACCCCCTGGTCTATTGCAGCCGCTGAGCGTCCCGATGTGGAAGTGGGAGCACATATCTACTGATTTTGACATGGGTTTACCGAGGACTCAATGTGGTCATGACGCTATCTAGGTTGTCATGGACCGTCTGACGAAGTCGGCACACTTTCTTGTGATTCGTGAGACTTGGCATACGGACCGGCTCGCCAAGATGTTTGTTGATGAGATCGTAAGACTGCATGGTGTTCCTGTCTTGATCGTTTCAAACCGAGACCCGAGGTTCACGTCTCAGTTTTAGAGGAGCTTCTAGAGATAGATAGGCACTGATTTACAGCTCAGCACCGCGTATCATCTGCAGACCAATGGGCAGACCGAAAGGGTCAACCAGATCCTTGAGGATATGCTTCGGGCCTACGTGATTGATTTCTCGGGTAGTTGAGACGAGCACTTGCGATTGGCTGAGTTCGCGTACAACAACAGCTATCAGGCGACCATTGGCATGACTCCTTTTGAGGCATTATATGGCAGACCGTGCAGATCTCCGAGTTGTTGGACTAACGTTGGAGAGCGGCGCCTCTTAGGTCCTGAGCTTATGCAGCAGATGTCAGAGGTTATCGACATCATCAGGCAGAGGATGTGCACAGCTCAGAGCCGGCAGAAGAGTTTTGCTGACTATCTGCGTCGTCCCTTAGAGTTTGCCGTTGGGGACCATGTGTATCTCAAGGTCTCACCCATGAAGGGTGTGGTTCGTTTTGGAGTAAAGGGCAAGCTTGCTATGAGATTTATAGGACCTTTCGATATCACCGGGCGCGTTGGCGTCGTGGCCTATCGGCTTGCCTTGCCACCTCAGTTGTCTGGCATCCACAACGTTTTCCACGTCTCCATATTGAGGAAGTGTGAATCAGACATCGTGCCTATTATTGATTGGCAGCCATTGGAGGTTCCTGAGGACGCTTCTTACATTGAGCAGCCAATTCGTATCCTCGATCGGAAGGAGCAGGTCCTGCGGACCAAGGTCATTCCCCTGGTGAAAGTGCAGTGGAGCCATCATAGTGTGGATGAGGCGTCTTGGGAGCGCGAGGCGGAGATTCGAGAGCGTTATCCCTATCTTGTTGATGTTTGATTGTATGATGTATGTGTTTTGATTATATATGATATTATATTTCCTATTCTCTTAAGAGTTATGTTGAGTTATGATGGTAGTGTAAATTTTGAGGATGAAATTTCTTATTAGGTGGGGAGAGCTGTAAGACCCGTATCTTAGTCCGTCCTATTCCGTCGAATCTCGCGATCCTTCCTGTCGAATTTCGGTAACCTGTGACGTATAATCGACGTTGCGATTGACCCTAAACCTTATGCCGTAGATTTGAGTCGGCTTAAATCAAGACTTGTACCATTGCGACCGCACCGTCGCTGCGGTTCTGACGCCGCGTCTCTCGCACCGATCCGATACCCTGGCAGGAAGATGTGAGCCGGCGTTTATTTCGAAGAAAACGCCGCGCGTTTGCAATCCCAAGAGAATCTCTACAATATGTCAAATCAATCCCATCAATCAATCCCATCCATCACCTCATGTCAAGTACAAGCAACCCATGCTTTCTCTCTCCAAAGTCAACCCTTTCTCACCCTCTCTCTTACACACCCATGCTAGTCAAGTACACATCACCTCACCCATCACTCACATCCATCACTCTCTCTCTTTACATCCCATCTCTCCCTTTCTCTCTCTCTCATTTCGCAACTCTATCCCAAGCAACAAGAGAGCTCACGTCCAAGCTCTCTTCCATGTGAGAGAGTGCATGTGTGTGGCCCATTTTCCCATCTCAAATCCTCCATCCTAGCCTTTCACTTCTCATCTTCCACCATCAAAGTGAAGCTTAAGGAGACCGGCATTTCAACGGACCGAGAAGATCGACCGGTGGGTGCTTCTATAGGCTAGATTTTCATGTTCTTATGATGGGCCAAGTGAGGCCTACCGATCAATGGTATGGATCTCACTTTGGACCCTTGATGTGGCTAATGGCCTACCTTGATGCTTAAGATCATTCCATGATGGGGCCATTCTCCATGGACCCCATCATGATGTTTATTTTCATGCATGAATATGGTCATCTAGACCTTCTAGTTTGGTGGAGAAAGGATCTCCACCGTTGATTTTTCAATTTGGTGGGCCCATATGTAATGAGACCCACTTGATGTATGATTGGATGCTTGAAACGGAGGGCCCATAGTGCCGGGGTCCCTCCATCACACGTGTATATATATATATATATATATATATATATCTCTCTCTCTCTCTCTCTCCCTCCCTTTCTTTTATTCTTCTTTTCTTGTGATGTTGGTGTGATTGTGTTGCCCGCCCGAATAGACCCCACCATAAGGCTTGTATTTTATCCTAAACCATCTATAGGTGGGACCCACCTTATATGTATTGTATCCACAACACTCATCATTGGTGGCCCACCTAAACAGGGCCCACCTTATGCGTGTGAAAGGCCCAGACCGTCCAGCGTCCAGGGACGCTGGACGTCCACGTGAAACACAAATATCAGCTTGGTTAACAAGGATTTCTGGTGGCCCACTTGTTTAGGCCCCACCTTGATGAATGGATTTAATCCACGCCGTCCATCCTATTAACCATCTCATTTTAGGCGTTGAGTCGAAAAATGAGGTCAATCTGAGATTCTGGCAGGCCATTGCTTAGCAAACAGTGATCTCCACTGTTTAAAGTTCACTGAATTTTTCTACACGCTGAAACAGGCCCAATATTGGACTTGATAAACTTGTTATGAACTGTGAAATCTAATGGTTAGAGTGGATTATCTTGAAGTGGGCCCCACACGTGAAAAACCACAAAAATAAGTTTTTTTTTAAAAAAAAAAATATATGCAAACAAAGAAGATAGCTGCCTTGCCGACGCCGCGCCAGGGCGAGAGGGCGACAAAGACTGGCCCCACGGCCTCGACGTGGGCCCCACCTCGATGTATATTTTCCATCAAACCCGTTCATATGGTGGGCCCTTAGGGGCAGAGGGCCGCCCTCCAAATTTCAGCCTCATCCAAGACCGGTGGCCCACATCATGGGAAACAATGGGATTGAACGTCCGCCTTTGAAACCCTTTTTGTGGGCCACTAAGTTTTGGATCAATCAAATTTGTTTTCACCATTCATCCAGGTCCATGCGACCTTATTAACGGCCTAGATGAAAAATAAATGTTATGGTGGGCCCCACGTGGGACCCACATGATGTATGTTATTCACACCGTCCAGGTGGACCCACCCTCTGTATGTGTTATCTCCACGCCGTCCACGGCAGTGGATGGTGGACTCCACCATGATTCATGTATTTATCCACACTGCCCATCTGGACAGTGGACCCCACCATGATGCTTGTGTTGCACCCCAACCGTCAATCCATTTTTGCAAGCTCATTTTAAGGCATGAGCTAAAGAATGAGTCGGATCCGTGGTTCAAGTGGGTCCTACCACTATTATTTGAGGTGAGGATCGGTTGATCCTTTGCCATGATCATATATATATATATATATATATATATATATATATGTATTTGTGGCCATTTTTAAGGCCCACCTTGGCATTTATAAAGCCCGTGTTATGAGGTCCATTTGATGTACATATGTGGCCCGATTAGTGTAGTCCATTTGAGATACATAAAGCCATGTGATTAGGCTCATTTTGATGTATTCTAAGGCCCATGGGTTATGGCCCATTGCAATGTACATGAGACCCGTTGGTGAGGCCAATTAATGTGGCTCATTTGATGAATGTAAGGCCCATGTGATACGGTCCATTTGATATACCTAAGGCCCATGGGTCGAGGCCCAATGGGTTGTCCTTAGGGTCCATTGCAATGCGTGATTTCTCCATGGTTTGTGGCAAGCTATGCCTTGGGAGCAATGTTGGTTTGACGTCCACATTGCAAGTATAATGTTGGTTAAATGTCCGCATTACGACTCTCCCTAGGGCCCATTGATAGGCCGTACTTGTGGTGTGTAGGCCTCCTAGGCCCATCTGCATTGTAGGGATAATTCATCACCTTATAACATGCTTAGTATAGCTCCATGATACATGCCCATACGCATCATATGTATGCTTGATATGAGGAATGTTTGATCATAGCATAAGCCGTTGGGCTGTGACATTTACGGGACTCCTTATGAGACGGAGTGCCCCCACATGAGTGCGTGGTACGCACCGAATTACTGCATGATTTGACGATGTGACTCATGCATTCCGCATATGTGTAACTTGATCACTGCACGCCCTAGCGACATCAGGGCTGTGGCCTCCACAGGTACATCGTGGATGGTCGTATCGGATACCGAAAATATTGGCTCTAGCATTGTGGGCACTTAGGATGTCCTTGGGTGAAAGTCCCAGAACCTTTTTGGTACCAGGAGATGCTCCAACGTCTAGACCGAGTGGATACATGAGCGCCCGAGTGCCGAATACCAGTAGGCCGCGTCTCCCATTGTGTCGTGGTCGATTGGAAGGGGGTGTGGCCTTATCCGCCCAAGTGAGGGGGCTATAGGCTAGGCTGAGTTTGACCAGCTCGTAAATGAGTCCGCTATCGATGAGCCGGGTAGGTATTGGCAGACTACTAGTCAGGCGAATAGTGAGGTCGATTCCACTTGCTCGACTGTGCAGCTAGGGAGGAGGCAGTCTGTGTGGAGTGTATTAGACCCCGGTGATATCTAGAGAGGAACTGTACTGATATGTGTACTTAATGAGGACTGACATGCTTGATTTGCATCTTGCATATGACATTTGGCTACATAGGCCTCGCATCGCATGGCCTTGGTATGGCCGATAGCATTCATGTCTTGCATCATATAGCTTTGGTACAGCTGATAGCATTCATGGGCTTATCGCATATTTCCGCATTACTCTGATACTGTACACTTGGCGCTAGCCTTTCTCACACACTTACACCACCCTCTAAGCTTTTGTAAGCTTATGCACGACCGTTGCGTGCAGGTAGCGTTGGACAGCAGTAGCGCTGAGGCAGGAGTGCGCATCAGTTTATTTTGAAGCTTTTGATCACCCTGTATTTCCCTTTCCGCATTGTACTTAAAGTTTTTGATTTAGTGGATATGTGGTGATGTTGTTTTGTGACTTGGTTATGCTTGTGGTTATGCTCCATTAAAAGAAAAAAATTATACTGAAAATCCTCCTTGTAGGATCCCAGGATCGGAACCTGGCATGAGAGTGCCGGAATCCGAGAATGGGGCACTACGGAGGCTGTCGGCACCGGATTCGGCGATCGAAAATTTTGTGAGCCCGTTTTCCGAGTTTAGGGCGTGACATGGTTATAGGCCATCGAAGGCACGTAAGGCAATCACCAAAACATGAGACAGACGTTAAATCGCAACGATAAAAGGGTGTTGTCGTAGGATGGCTTATGACCACGGCCTAATGACAACAAGGAATTCTGCATGCCTATAAACCTTGTATCTGGTTGTCCTTGGTTGTGATGCAGCAAAGGTTATCACCGACAGAGACACTGGGAGGTAGAGGGGATTTGGGTTTGTGAATTTCGCCAGTGATGAGTCTGCCAGTAGTGCCTTATCTACATGGATGGCGAGGTGAGTTTGCTTTTCTCTGTAGCAATTATACAATATTCAGGAGAATTGAGCATTTGCTCAAGCCGTTGAACTGTGCAATGGACACATTTTGGTGATCCAATGGATGGGAGATGCCTACCACAAAGATCTTCCTCATCAAATGGTCCCATATTCTAGCCAGTGGTTGGAACTTGCTAGTATCCATTTGCATTGGATGAAGAGGAGCATCTACTAAGGAAGATACTAGTGTGGCCCATCCCATGATTTAACCTAGAAGATCAGCGGCCTAGGTTACTGAGCTCGAATTGTAACATTGCTGTGTGTACTTGTATATACATGAGATTCTCATGTTGAACAAATTGGACTAGTCAAAACAATTTTATGGGAGAATTTCTCTATGTTCCCTTTCTCTCTCTATTATGTGTGTGGGGAAATGATGGTCATTTATATGGTGTAAATGAGCCCATTGGGACACTTGGACAATCCAACCAAATTGGTTTGTTAGATCAAGAACACACCGGGCGACCATGCGAAATTCACACAGATTGGTTTTGTTCCACTAGCACAATGCGGAATCACACAGATGGATGATTTGTTCCACTAGTACGGTGCCCTTATTTTTTATAGCCATCCTTTTCCAAGCCATGGATGGGCTGGTAAAGGTCATCTGATAAAAAGTGTTTGTCTAGAAAATATTAGTGATCCATGATATGAGTCCCAACAAACAAATGGCTCAAATTGTTGATTGGATGTATCTTCCAATAAATGATGTAGATCATCCATTTTATCTTCTTGGATCAGATGTCTAGAATTTTCAAAATAGATTGATTGGTTGGACAGTCCAAGTGCCCTAGTGAGGTTTTTTTCACCACTATTCTAGTGATCTTTTATGATCAGGTCAAATCATACTGCGGTCATGGTATTGGGGAGCTGTTTCATTGTGCTCCAAATATTCCCCATTATGCAAGTATCCTTTCTAAAAATTAATAAACTTTTGGAGACGTGACTTTGTATTTCATTATGTTACTAACCAATCAGCCCATGAACAATGCCGAATTCAGCTTAGTCACGATCATATATGTGTGGGTCATGTAGTTTACTTAATATCTTCTTCACTCACTTGTCAACTTCTGCTGTTAGCTATGGTAGCTGTTTCCTTGACCCATAGCAAGAAATGCAGCAGTCGGTGTGATGAAAGCAGGGCAAACCTTTACAACTGAACCCATTATCAATCTAGGTATCCTTTTAAGTAGAGAAGCATTGGTTTCTGTTTTTGGGACATGAGTTTTCAAGTTCGGTGGATGGATGGTCTTCATCCAAGAAATTAGGCCATTGATCTGATGCATCCTACCTTGGATGGGGACTCTTCAAAAACCTTGAAGGCAGAATTGCCATTGCACAGTTGTTATATTTCTAAGAAATGGACCATTATGTCAATTTATCTATTTTTTCCTTATTTCCATTTGCTTGACATTACCATTGCATGATTAGACTTTAATTGGTTAATATACTTTTCATATCCCCATTCATCTCTTTAGATGTTGTATGAGCATCGCTATCTATACCAGTGATCAACATCAATCCTTGAAGGCAACTAGGCAGACAATTTTGAGTGAAGTAGATTAGGTTAGTAAACAATGTATCTTGTCTGCTACAAGAAGTTCAATCCTATTAAAGTTCATTCTTTGAAGGTGCAGCTTGTCTGCTACATGTGCTCTTGCACATGTCAGCGTGATGGACATGCTGCATTACCACAAGTTCACCATAGGTGAATCTCTGTCCTATTACACTGCAAGATGCCATGTTTATCATGTCCCACTGTTGGAACTATTGGATTTGATATGTTGGATTTGCCAAATCATATTAGCAAGATTCATGGATGCCTTCTTAAAGTTGACCTTTGGGATTGTGTTTACTAATTTCTTTATATATTACCTTTCTAATTTTCAGGAACCTGTGCATTCTAAAGATGATATCATAAAGTTCTGTGAAGAAACCGGTTTACCTGTGGCATTCGATGAAACTATTGACCATATTCAAGGAGATCCTCTCAATAAGCTTATGGCATTTGTATACCCGGGAATAGTTGTTGTTGTAAGTAAAAACTAATCTTTATGAAGTTACAACTTAGAAGAGGTTACTAATGACTTCAATATATTGTATTATGAACATGACTTGATTTTACTATGATGGTCCTGTCAGGTTATTAAACCAAGTGAGGGGGTTTGAAAATGCAACAGTGATTGCAAAATGGGCAGAGCAACATGAAAAGATGGCTGTTATCAGTGCTGCATATGAAAGTAGCCTAAGTTTAGCATCATATGTTCACTTTGCATGCTATCTTGAGCAGCAAAACACAAAGATCTGCAAGATGAAGAATAAGGAATAGTGCCCAACTGTAGCCCATGGCCTTATAAAGAATGAGGGTGGAAGCGTTTTCTGTTGTTCTTTTCTAATGTGGGCAACTATTATCTGCCAGCCCTCTCTACCATTTGGAATTTGAGGATTTGATTTTCCAGGAGGCAAATGAAAATATGTTAGTTACCAAGACACTCTCTATGCTTACTTTCTTTTGATTGAATGAAAGATTAATGTAATTGATTCATTATTGAATGAATGATTGTAATTGACTGAATGATTGTAATTAAATGAATGAATGATTATGCAGGTGGTAATTGAATGAATGAATAAATGATTATGCAGGTGGTAATTGAATGAATGAATGATTATATATATATTTTTTAATGTAGGAAATAGCTACAGATATTAACCGTAGCTGGTAATCTGACAACCGTAACTGTTATAAAATTCGGCATATTGCTACGGATCCAACACTACATTTAGCTACCAATAATATCTATAGCTGTAGGTGCTTTTGGCTACAGATATGTTTGCTACGGATTAGATCCGTAGCTATTTTACGCTATGGCTACGAATTAAATCCATACCCATAGGTTTTAGATCTATTGGCTCAACACCTACGACGGTCGTGCTACAGATTTAATCGGTAGCCATAGATCTATGGCTACGGATTATATCCGTAGCCTTTGCCCGTTTTTCTGGTAGTGTTGAGTCGAGTCAGGGCTCGACTGGTCGAGCACCACCCTCGACCGGTCGAGTGAGGCTCATGACCGGTCGAGCCTGGGAAGAAATCCCATCAAAACTCCCCCTTTCCGCCCTAGGAGGAATTCATCGAGCTAGTCAGGTTTCTATAAACCTCAAATTTACCCTTGAACAAAGCCTTAGTCATCATGTATGACCCATTATCGTCTGTGTGGACCTTCTTAAGCTATAACACCTTCTGTTCCAAAGTATCCCGATCCAGTGATATCGAATCTCTATGTGCTTCGATTTGGAATGCTGACTTGGATTCTTACTCAAGTGTATAACACTTTGACTATAGCAATAGACCACGTGCTCCTCCTACTTCAGGCTAAGTTTCTGTAGAAACTTCTTCATCCAAAGCATTTTTTATATGCTTTTGTGACCGCAATGTACTTGGCCTCTGTCGTCGACAATGCTACGACCTTCTGTAGCTTGCTCTGCCAAGAGACCGCTCTCCCTACAAACGTGAACATGAATCTCGATGTAGGCTTTCTAGAGTCTATGTCACCTATCATATCTACATCTATGTAGCCCTCTAACACAGGTTTACCGTCACCATAGCATAGGCTCAACCTGGATGAGCCTCTTAGATACCGCAGTATCCACTTCACCGCTGCCCAATGCTCTTTGCCAGGATTGGCAAGATACCGGCTGACAACACCAACTGCATATGCTATATCTGGCGTGTACACACAATAACATACATCAAACTTCTTACTACTGATGCGTATGGTATCTTCTGTATCTCATCCACCTTTGCTTTCGTCTTAGGACACTGCCTGTCGCTCAATCTGAAGTGACCATCCAGTGAAGTACTGACCGGCTTCGCTGCATTCATATGCATTCATATTGCACCGCTCTAAGACTTTCTCAATATACTGCTCTTGTGACAGCCAAAGCTTCCTACTGCTTTTGTCACGTGTTATCTTCATTCCTAAGATTTGTTTAGCTGGGTCAAAGCCTTTCATTGCAAATGACTTACCCAACTCCTGTTTCAGCCTGTCGATCTTCTTGATGTTTTTTCCATGATGAGCATGTTATCAACGTATAACAGCAGAACTAAGAAATCACCATATGAGAACTTACGCATGAACACACAGTGGTCCGACTCCGTTCTGTCATACCCATGCTTTGACATGAATGAGTCGAACTTCTTGTACCATTACCATGGAGCTTATTTCAGCCCATATAATCTCTTCCTCAGCTTACACACCATATGCTTTTTGCCTTTGACTTTGAACCCCTCTAGTTGGTACATGTAGATCTCTTCTTTCATGTCACCAAGGAGAAAGACAGTTTTAACATTTAACTGCTCTATCTCCAGATTCATGCTAGCCGCCAACCCAAGCAACACCCATATGGATTTCATCTTCACCACTGATGAAAATATCTCCTCGAAGTTTATACCTTTCCTTTGACCGAAGCCTTTTACCACAAGTCTAGCTTTGAACCTCGTCTGTGAATTCTTCTACTCAATCTTCTTTCCGAACACTCACTTGTTGTTCAGAGCTTTCTTGTTCTTAAGCAATATCACCATATCATAGGTGTGGTTCTTATGCAAGGATTTCATCTCCTCTTGCATAGCTTTCAACCACTTCCCCTTATGCTTGTCGGATAGAGCCTCAGAATAATCTTCTGGCTCTCCCCCATTAGTGAGCATAATGTACTCATGCGGCGAATACCTTTCGGACGGCTATCTGTCCCTAGATGATCTCATCACCTGTGGTTCAACAGGTGGATCAAGTGGTGGCTGCTCCCCCGGTCCATCTTCTGTAGGAACTCCCTCGTCCCCTGCACTTTGTTGTACTCCCCCGTTATCAGGCACCACGGGATGAATAACCGGATCCATGTCCTCTAGCTCACCTGAAGTAGGCTAGTTCTTCTCTGGCTTACGAATGTCTTCTATACACTAATCTTCAAAGAAAATCACATCTCTTCTCCTGACGAGCTTCTTATCGATCGAATCCCACAATCTGTAACTGAACTTTTCATCACCGTACCCTAAGAGCACACATTGCCTGATCTTCATATCGAGCTTGCATCTCTCATCCTTTGGTACGTGAACGGATGCCCTGTATCCAAACACAGTGAGATGTATGTACGATGGATCTTGTCCAGTCCACACATTCTCGGGTATTTTTCCATTCAAAGGGGCTGATGGAGACCTGTTTATCAGATACACTGCCGTGTGCATTGCTTCTCCCCAGAACGTCTTAGGTAACTTCGCATGGAATAATATGCATCTGATTCTCTTAACAATGATGCGATTTATTCGCTCAGTTACACCATTATGCTGGAGGGTCTTGGGAACCGTCTGTTCATGCCGTATACCCAGGGACTTACAATACTCATTAATGTCACCAATGTATTCACCACCATTATCAGTGCAGATGCACTTCAATGATTTACCTGTCTCTCTCACGACCATAGCATGAAACAATTTAAACACACCAAAGACCTCGTCCTTGGATTTCAAAGCATAAACCCAAACCCTCCTAGATGCATCATCTATAAAAGTGACAAAATACAATGCCCCACTCCAGGTTTTTATCCTCATAGGACCACAAACATTAAAATAAACCAAATTTAATTCATGCACTTTATTAACATGAGAAACAGATTTAACGAATGAAACTCTATGCTGTTTCCCTGATAAATAATCAATACAGGTTTTAAGAGGTATACCTATCACGTATGGAAGGAGCTACTTTTTTGCTAGTACATGAAGCCCTTTTTTACTCATGTGGCCTAGACGCCTGTGCCACATGTCAACAGTTAAATCTTCCACTGCGTTCAACCCGCCCTTGCATACACTGACACTTGCCTTGTAAAGGGTGCAACACTTCTTTCCTCTAGCTACGATCAATGAACCCTTGATGAGCTTCCAGTGCCCACCAACAAATCGGCTTTCATAACCATCATCATCCAACCTTCCCGTCGACATCAAGTTGAGGCGAAGGTCTGGGATATGCCTCACATCCCTGAGAACCAATGTGCAGCCCATATTGATCTTCACACAAATATTACCGACCCCTACGATCTTCGATATGCCAGAATTTTCCATCTTCACGGTCCCATAGTCACCTGACTTGTAGCTTGTGAAGAAATTCTTGTGTGGAGTCGCATGAAACAAGGCTCCTGAGTCTATCACCCAGTCGGTGTCTTGACTCATAGCCGTGAGACATACATCATGATCTGCTGAAAGAATAACTACAACGTCGCCATCTGAAGCGACCACAGTGGAATCTGATTCATCTTCATTTTCCTTTCCTTTTTTTTTCTTGTCGTTCTTATTCTTACAACATTCATGCTTATAGTGACCCTTCTTACCACAATTCCAATATTCAATATCCTTTCTGGTGCTCGACTTGTCTCTTGATTTATCTCGAGCCTTCTCGCCTTTTCTGTTCTTTCTTCTCCCCTATTCTTATGTTACAAGAGCCTCTTGCTGAGTAGACCCTTGAGACTTCCTCCTTGTCTCCTCATTGAAGAGACAGTTAGTTACCTGTTCCATAATACCTTTTCGTCTGGCGCGGAGTTACTTAGAGACACCACCAATATCTTCCAACTGTCAGGCAATGAGCTAAGCAATAACAAAGCTTGTAATTCATCATCCAGGACCATCTTCATAGCGGAGAGCTGGTTCAATATATTACTGACTTTATTCATGTGCTCAGCCACAGAACTACCATATTTGAACTTGAGATTCATAAAGTCGTCGTATCAGGAAAATCTTATTACCAGCTGTCTTCATCTCATACAGCCCTTGCAGTTTCAGCCATAGGCTAGCGGCTGAGGTCTCCGTAGACACATGGTGAAATACGGAATCGTCCAACCATTGTCTAATAAATTCCATCACCTTCCAGTCCAATTTCTTCCAATCATCATCAAACATATCCTTCAATTTTGCTGATATGCCTAAAATTGGAGAATATAGGTCCTTGTAATAAAGCAAGTCCTTCATCTTAGCCTTCCATATGGTCCAGTTAGAACCATTGAGGCTGATCATCCATGACGAGCATCCTTCCATAATTAAAAACCGATCCCACTCCGTTCAATGAACCTATCTCTAATACCACTTTATTGGGGGCCTTGCACAAAACCTTAGGATCTATGCCTCCTAAAATACCAGAATTATGGGATAATAAAGTAATGAAATAAATCAAAGCACAAACCACATGACACAAGAGATTTTTATGTGGAAAACCCTTAAAGAGGTAAAAACCACGGGACCTCGTCCAGATCAACAATCCACTATCAAGCAAAATGTTGCAATCAATTACAAGCACATACCACTTGAATCAAGCCTTCTTCACTCACACAGGAGTAGGTAACCAATAAGAGAATAAAAAGAAAATGGAGAGATCTCACCGATCACGAGGACGCAGAAGCGCTGAGATGTCGACTCCCTTCCACAAGCTTCCTCTCTCTCTTGTCTGTCTCTCTCTCTCTCTCCCACTCTCACCTTTGATAGCCTCAAACCCTTTGGCAAGCCCTTGCAAAACTTTAGAAAACCCTCTTGCATTACCTAGAAAGCCCTAGGTACCTCCTATTTATAGTTTAAGAAACTCCGTTTCACATGGGTGCGAAAATCGCCTCAAATTTTTGAATCCCGCACAGAATCAGACTAGAATCTGTGTAACCTCAACTAGTCGAGCAGTGTCCTCGACTGGTCAAGCGGCCCACTCAACCGGTCGAGCACCTCCCTCGACTGGTCGAGCACCACGGAAAGAATAAACTCAAAGTCGCTGGACTTTGAGTCGAGTCAGGGCTCAACTGGTTGAGCACCACCCTCGACCGGTCGAGTGAGGCTCACGACCGGTCAAGTGAGGCTCATGACCAGTCGAGCTTGGGAGGAAATTCCATCAGGGCCAACATTGATATTTTTTTATTGAATCTACACCGGCCAGCTGTTTTCTATCTCACTTTATATTGTGATCTTAAACCTTAAGAAGATCCAAATTTCAGGTGTACCGTGCCACTAAAAAAGGTGACAAATGACCATTAAAAACTTTTTGAGGGCCACAAAGTATTGGATCAAGTTGATCAATTTATTTTCCCTTCATCAATGTTTTCTTAACATTATCAGTACAGGTTGGATGGCAAATAAAAAATATGAAAACTTACAATGGGCCCTTTGGATTTTTTCATGGTGAAGCACTCGAACACTAATTTTCTTCTGGTGTCGTTAGGGGTGTACATGAACCGAGATAGCTTGGTTAGCTCGCTCAACTCAACTAAAAATAGCTCGATTCAACTCAGTTTGAAGATGAGTTCGACCTGAGTTAAGTTGATTTTTTGAGGTTGAAAATGCGTTTGAGCAGGCCTCAGCTCGACTCGGATCGAATCCAGCTCGGATCGAACTCATATCGAACCAGTTTGGTGACTCGGTTACTATGCCATTGATGTTACTCACCAAGTGTTTACTAAAATGACTCAACAAAGTGTGGCCGGTGGTAAGGAAAGTATTTACATGAAACAAATACTATTTTTTTTCTTGATTTTTCTTGGTTTTTTATATTGCTTAGAAGGTGTTTAATAAAACACTTGTAAAACCATTGCGTTTGTTTCACATATAGAGAGATTTTGAAGGTGCAGTCCAGGTGTTTGTGGAAATGCCTTAATGGCGAACTCAGCTCATTCTTGGCTCCAACTTGGCCTGAGCTGCTGACCGAGCCGAGCCAAGCCAAGCTGGCCAGTCAAGCTCGAAGACCGAGGAGCCAAGTTCTGAGTTGAGGTTAGCCAGTGACCGAGCCAACTCGAGCAGCTCAACTCCGTTCAACTCAATGTACACCCCTAGCCGTGGTCCAATTTAGATCTGAATCTGCTTAATTTTTGGGTACACGTACTAAAATGGGCCGCAGAAACGGATGGACGGAGTGGATGTACAGTATATCATCAAGATTTTGCCACACGGTAAGGATAACGCTCCGGTAACGCTGGACGCGGATTTCCTGCGAAAGCCTTTCGCAGGAAGTTCGTGTGCAAGGATGCTGGGTGGGGCCCACAGATATATTTTTGAGAAATCCACCCCGTCCGTCCGTTTTGAGAGATCAATTTAGGATGTGTATCCAAAATTGAGGTGGATACAACACTCAAGTGGGTCACACGAACGGGAAAATTAGGGGAAGAAATTCCCACCGTTGAAATCTTCTTGAGCTCCATCTTGATGTTTATATGCTATCCAAACCGTTTATAAGGTTATTCCCAATGACATGAAGTGAAAATACCAAAACGATAGCCTGATACAAAACTTTTATAGCCATAAGAATGCTTCAACGGTTCTCACTGAATTTCCACTGTTTCCTCCCCCGCGTCCCATTTGACTTTTGTTTCCACCTCACTTTTGCATATACGTACTAAAATGAACTCGAAAAACGGACGGACGGTGTGGATTTCTCACAAACATATCGGAGGGACCCACCCAGCATCCTTGCGCAGGATCTTCCTGCGAAAGGCTTTCGCAGGAAATCCGCGTCCGGTAACGCTCACTGAGCCGTCACTAGTTATTGGCACACAGGAAATCCGCGTCCGGTAACGGTCACTGAGCCGTCACTAGTTATTGGCACACGTCATTGCTGTCACTTCTTATTGGTACACGTCATTGCCTACCACGACAGCAATACCCGATTTTCTATCCCAAAAAATCTGCGCACTATACGACATAAGTTTTAACATGTAGAACTGTTTTGGCCCACCACGTACGATTTATGTATTACATTTTTTTATTTTTATTTTTCCAGAGCGTGAACAAAAAATGAGGCACATCCAAAAGTGAGGATTGATTGAACGACCAATGACACCTTCCTAGGGCCAACTTTCAGCATTGCCTTTACGAAGTTTTCAACAGTAGATGCTAAATCCTACCGTTTCTTGTAGTGTGGTTTATTTTAGGTTTAAATCCATCTTATTTTTTAGTTCATATTTTAAAATGATATGAAATAACAGATGGACGATGTAGTTTTAAGAAATAAAACATCTTAGGGCTTATGTAAATTTCACAGGCTAAGAAATTTCGCTGGTGTCTGCTGCAGAAAAATTAGAAATGTTGACATGTGGAACTTCCATGGGTCTCACCACGATGTATGTTTCAGGTCTACACTGTCTAATCCAATTTTTCATATCATTTTAAGGGATGATGAAAAAGCCGGGCAGATCTAAGATTCAAGTGGGCCAATTGGATGCTTACCTTCCAACAAATTTTGGGACTACAAAAGTCTTTGATTAAGCTAATATTTGTTTTTCCCTTCATCAAGTTTATGTGATCTTATGAAGAGATTAGACGGCAAAAAAACCTCACAATCGACCGTAATAAGATTTTCATTAATGTTAGCCCATCAATCCATGCTACTTTTGTAGTGTGGTCCAATTGAGCTTTGGATGTGTCTCACTTTTGGGCTAATGCCTTAGAAATGATCTGGAAATTTTGATGGATGGTATGGATCTAACACATAAAACATGGTGGGGCCAAGAGAAGATCCACACGTTTTAACCATAAAAGTTGTATTGTGTAGTAGCCAATCTATAATCTATCGGGGAGAGAGAAATAGGTGGGTTTTATCAGCTGATGTCATCCGCAATAACATGGACCAATCAGAAGCGACGGCCCAAAATTTATCTGCGTCTTCAGCAGAGACATCCGCACTTGTGGAAATAGCCAATAATAGCACAACTTGGTGGTCCCATATGTTGAATTCTTGAGAAAGGTACAATCGCAACTTGCAAGCACTAAAATGTAAAAATGTCACAATACCGTAGTCGAAAGAAGAGCTATAGTTACAACTGTTTTGGATTTTTCCACTGGTGGGCCACTTGGGACAATGCCATCTGAGAAGACCCGCCTTCCACTATCACCCTCGCGGCAGCGTCTTTGAGATCGTGCATTCGGTTCCGCACCTCCCTTCCTCCTTCTCCTTCCATCAGACCCCTGACGACCGTCGCGATCTCCTCCTTCCTGATCACACCGTCCTCGCCAGCTCTAGGCCTTAATGCCACTTTCAGCCCATCGGCTAGCATCACTGCATTCATCTTCTGCTCGGCATAGAGCGGCCATGCAATCAACGGCACGCCGTGCACGATACTCTCGAGTGTCGAGTTCCACCCGCAGTGTGTCAGGAATCCACCAGTAGACCCGTGGGCCAGAACTTGTATCTGTGGGGCCCATGAAGGTACAACAAGGCCTAGCCCTTTGGTACGAGCCAAGAACCCCTCGGGCAAAAAGTCCAGAGGGTCTTCGATGCTTTGGACACTGAAATACGCTGCATTGGCCACCTTATCCTGTGGGCTCCGAGCCACCCACAAGAACCTTTGTCCGCTCATTTCCAACCCCAAGGCCAGCTCGGAAAGCTGATGACTGGTGAGGGTTCCACCACTCCCGAAAGACACGTACAGCACCGACCCACGTGGCTGCTCATCCAACCACCTCAAGCACTCGTTCTCATCTACCCCACCGGCCGAACCGGTCTGGATAAGCGGCCCGACTGGGTAAACCGGCGGCTGCCCGGCTTCCATCAAAGCCCTCGCGGGCCCTGGCTCCACGTCGACAAAGCTATTTACCAAAATGCCCCTGGCCTCCTTGTAACGTTTGCAGTGGTGCAGGAGCCATCTGTATGCATCGTTCTGTCGGTCTTGAACTGGGTCCAAGAGATCCTTCCCGTGAAGTGGAATGCAGCCGGGCAATCTGATCGGTTCGCTAAGATCCCTATACTCACATGAGACCGTCTCATCGAGAATTGGCAGATTGATGAAGACAGACAGCACAGTTAGCGTCGTTGGGTAGAAAATGTAAGGTGAGATGCCGAATTCTTTGGCTAGATCGAACGCATCCGTCGCAAAGAGATCCACCACCAGTGCCACCAGTCGGTGAGTGGATGCCAACTTCTTCAAGACGTCGCGGATCAAACCCAGGGAGCGTTTGACGGTGAGAGAGATGCGCGTTTCGATCTTTGCATCCTTTGGGACATCGTCCAAGGGAATTGGAGGGAGTTGGATGGAATTTATATTTTTTGGTAGGCCATCTAGGACGGCGTTTTGGGCCTTGGACGACGAATCAGCTGCAAGGGCGATGACTGTGGCAGAGCAATCATGATGGAGAACGATACGCTTTGCGAACTCGCAGAGTGGTATGAGGTGACCCATACCGGGACTTGGTAGAATTGCTATGTGGGGGTGGGTTGGTTTGTCTTCCATTGCTAGTTTCACCTTTTTGTTATGGGTTGTGGGTGGGGAATTGTGTATTTATAAGCTTACAGAGAGTTATTTGGTACACTGTCAGAGCATGATGGTTCATACACCGACACTCCAAATTTTTATATCTAGCATATGTGAATTCAAATTAGACCAAACCCCAAATCGCGTGAGCAGCTGTAGATTGATCACCATCCAAAATTCAATTAATTAAACAATCTTAGCATCTGATTGGCTGTCATTTGCCTGCCCTTGAATATTTTTCATCTCATTTGTCTTTCATGTGTCCATCAATCATCCACTTAACGCATCAGATGGCTACACTTTTCGGATTAGGATCCATCAAAATTTGTGTTATCTCTAATCCATGCGTACAATTTCTCTGTGCATGAGACCAACCATCACGCTATGCCAGAGTAGGAAAGTTTTTCCGTAAGCTTATTTATCCAGAAGGTTTGGTCCGATTATTCCAAGGTAGACTAGTATTTTCAATTTTGTACAATTAATGGACAATGCGTCAGGGAAAACGAGAGCGGAGAGAATCGTGTTGGGAAAATGTAACTAGCGTGATGTCAGTTCTACGTAAGCCTTATGCAATCACTTACCTGCCTTCGTCCTGCTTTTCTTACCGTTGATTTGTATCAAGGGCCCATTTACCTACCCCGATTGTTCAAAGCTTCTTTTCTTATTCAGGTTTGGGGTTGCTATTGGTCATGATTAATGAAAGAGGAAGTCGTAGGACCATTCACATCAGGGAACATGGAAAGAAAAGATCAACGGTGGGACACACGTGTGAGAGATTCTGGCCAAACGTAGATCTGGTGGGGGCTAATCTTAAAATGTCCGCGCTTAGAAATCATGATGATCAACTCAATTTGTTGGCCACAAATGAATTACAGCAATAGACGGTTGACAAAAACATGGCCAAAGATCTGTACCCAGCGTACACGAGTGGTCCACTTGATGGATGGACCATTTAGATTTCTTTTCATCGGGAAAAAAAGGTTGGCTGCGGCTCCGATCAAATGAATTGCAAAGATCGTAGACACGTGTGGTCAACGTTTTTACAAAGGTTTTTGGGCGTGAAAACGAGAAATTCTCGTCGGGTTCGAGAAAGCAGGAACAGACGGAAGCGGATCGCATGGTGTGCCCCACACACCACCGACCTGGGTGTGTTGACGTCACCAAGTTTTTTGGGCCCATCATGATGTATATGTTATATCTACACTGTCTATCCAATTTTTGAGATCATTTTAAGGAATTGGCACAAAAATGAGGCAGATCCAAAGATCAAGTGGACCACACCACACAAAGCAGTGGGAATTGAACGCATACCATTGAAAACTTCTTGGGGTCACTGAAGTTTAATTTGGGGTGTTTTAGTCCATGTCCTAAAATGATCCCACAAAATGGATGGACGGTGTGAATATGACACATACATCATGGTGTGGCCGACAGAACTTGGTGACGCCAACACACTACGGATGCCAGTAGTGTGTGACACACCACACAGTCCGCTTACGGAGCGGATGACGTACGGATTCATTTTCACATTGGTGAATATCGATGGCACGCATCCTCGGAACCCTCAGAAGAATGTCCGTCATTGTTGCTTTTGCGGCGATATCTAGAGCAGAGAGATGTGATCCTGCAGCAGCCTATCAGATATTGTACGGATGAACACAGACAATGTGCACGTGGCATCCATCTGCTTCCCAGAAGAAACTGGACACCGAACATGTGTGCATATGGATGCACCTGTAATCATGGTTCTATGCATTTCCCCGACGCGGATTTCCTGCGAAAGCCTTTTGCAGGAAGTTCCTCCGCAAGGATGCTGGGTGGGGCCCACCGATATGTTTGTGAGAAATCCACCCCGTCCGTCCGTTTTGAGATATCAATTTAGGATGTGTATTCAAAATCGAGGTAGATACAAAACTCAAGTGGGTCACACGAACGGGAAAATTGGGGAAAGAAATTCCCACCGTTGAAATCTTCCTGAGCTCCACCTTGATGTCTATATGCTATCCAAACCGTTTATAAGATTATTCCCAATGGGATTAAGTGAAAATACCAAAACGATAGCCTGGTACAAAACTTTTATAGCCAAAAGAATGCTTCAACGGTTCTTGAGTTTTGTATCCACCTCACTTTTTGGACATACGTCCTAAAATGAACTCGAAAAACGGACGGACGGTGTGGATTTCTCACAAACATATCGGAGGGACCCACCCAGCATCCTTGCGCAGGATCTTCCTGCGAAAGGCTTTCGCAGGAAATCCGCGTCCGCATTTCCCTTATTATTGTACACGTGGCGACAAGTATGCCATCAGTTGGACAGTTATAATAATCCTTTAGTATATCATCTAGTAACCGACCCATCTCTAGTGGGTCCTACTAGCTAGAGGTACATTTAACCATATGTATTTCCTGTTATAAAAAGAAAGGAAATATGTATATCTTAGTCAGATAATAGTTCCGAGAGAAGTGCCTGAGGTTGCACGGATGCGAACAGTGCCAATACAGGCCACAACTTTGTAAAAATGGAAGAAATGGGTATGAATACATTATCACCCCGCCTTCAAGCTCAGATACTTCAAGAGAAGCATGATGTATTTAGATATCAAGTAGCATGTATTTGGATATCAAGTAGCAAAATCTAAAAGCAGAGCCAGTCTTTTTCAGACATTAGCGACTGATTATCAAAAGATATAAACACAAGAAAGTATGAGATATTCATAGATAATATTGTTGAACTAAATAATAATCATCTTAGTGTCAATGTCATATAAGTAATGGACTGGGCCAAGATCTTTCATTTCAAAATAAGAATGTAAGTAAGCTTGTGTGTCACAAATGTAGCAGAACCATCGATCATTATAACCAGGACATCAACATAAAGTTGCAGCGAGTGGGCTCAGATGGACGGTTCCAATTCAGATAAGCTTTCGACAGGAATCCAATGAACAGCAGCAGAGCCGGGTAATCTAGACACAGTGATGGAGTGCTTGTCAGGGTTGGAGAAATCTGTTTCAAGAACCAGAACATGTGATGATATATGGTAGAGATGAATCTCAATGGGCCATAGCAAAAATTAAGGGCTCAAATTAACTCTGGTATCACGTTATAAGAAAATGAGAAAATTATTTATGGTATTAAGATGATAATGCAAAGGTATGTACACAAGGTTGCATGCGTACATGTCACAACTTTCTAAAAATATATGACATGAATATGCTATATATACGCAAGGTTGTAGGCATCCGTATGCATATCGCAACTTACTAAAAATACAAGATACTGCTAAAATTACAAGATATATGTGGATATACACACTTTACCATTCCATAACGAGGGTCCTTATCTTCTAGAGCATCTCCTCCTAGCTGGATAGCGAGATAATCCAAACCGTCATCTGGTGGGCCGTAAAAAGATATTTAATCTAAAGAGAAACTAATGGATGGTCCATTGGATGGACGACACAGAATGACCGAGAAGTGAGCTCTCCCCACCGGTGAGGGGATCCGATGCATGTTAGCACAATAGCATTATTGGAGAAAGGAATCCAAAGTGGACGTTGATAGGTTCAGAAAAAGAGTGCATTCGGATTAGACTAAATAACCCAGAAGCCTTGCTATTGTGGGCCACTGCTTAATTGGGTCAACAAGCCAAATCATGACACGTTTCATTTTGTACTTTAAAGTCTGGAGAAGTGGTTCTGTTTTGCCCTTAAATAATCTGATAAGCTGTGACGGGACCACGTCTTTTCAACTAAAGCCAAAAACTAATTTACAAGAGAAGTTATCTTGTCTTACATAAAATATTATATATAATCTATCAACCTCAAAATAATTGCACCTAACTTGTCAAGAACAGTTTTGAACGTTTTTCTTTTAAAATCTGTGCTTCTTTAAAAACCCAATATTGTCGGTTGGGTTTGTTGGGGATTTGTGTTGCGGAATCATACAATCTAGATCTAGGATAGTAATTCAATAGTCATAAGCAATCTCAGAAGAACACAAAGTTTTAACGTGAAAAACCTTTATGGAAAAAAACCACTCCACAAAGCGACAGAAATCCACTATGAAATAGAAATTACAAGAGAGAGGACTTATCTGATTCGAACAACCTCGAATCTCACCCTTGCTACACCCTTTGATAACCCTAGAACCCTTTTAGAAAGCTTTATAATAAATTCTCATACCTTTGCAAAGCCTTAGAGATACCTACTTTTAGTCTAGGCAACTTCTCTTTAGCACCCTTGCGAAAACCGACTCAAATTTTCGCTGTCCGTATCAAATCTGGAAACGACTGGTCGAGCAGACTACTCGACCGGTCGAGGGACCCCTACGATTGATCGAGCTGTCCCCATGACATCAAAAGGTGAACTCGCTGGACTTTGAGTCGAGCAGCTCCCTCAACCAGTCGAGGGACCCAGACATCAAAAGGTAAAGTCGCTGGACTTTGAATCGAGCAGCTCCCTCAACCAGTCGAGGCCGACCCATGACCGATCGAGCAACCCAAAAATAAAAAAGTCAGATTTAAGACTTCTGACAACAGGTTGGGTTAGATTGAATTGGGTCGGGTTGAGGGTCAACCTGAGCCTAACCTGACCTTAGGAGGACCCAACCCTACGTGAGGTGCTCAAACCAATCCAACTCAAATTCCTCTGAAACAGACTATAACCCGACCCAACAAAAATATATGCTAACCGGACCTGAATTTGTTCAACCTGAGTGCAATCTCATTCAAATTTGGGTTGGAGTTTCTATATTAACTAACCCGGCCCAAGGAACTTAACAATCCAAAGTTACCCTTACCCGGACAGTCATACCTATTGATCCAAATCGAAGTTGCAGCCCGATTACACAGCACACTAATTCGGACTGGCTCAAACCAGTTTGATAAGTCAGCTGAACTGGTTTGGACTGGACGGGCCATGTCACGGGTTCAACCTT
Source organism: Magnolia sinica (assembly GCF_029962835.1). Classification (NCBI taxonomy): domain Eukaryota; kingdom Viridiplantae; phylum Streptophyta; class Magnoliopsida; order Magnoliales; family Magnoliaceae; genus Magnolia; species Magnolia sinica. Next base: position 129,581,857 of record NC_080575.1, on the reverse strand, counting down.
TTGTTAGTAGTTTAGAACATTGGCGAGTCACCCATTACAGGCTCGAGCCCGGTTTTTGTCGAGCCGGGACCCAAAACCGAGTGGGCCTATCTCGAACGCTGTCACCCCTAACCGACCCTGAGTAATGAGCGGGTCAGGTTGGATAGCACGTGGATCATGCCAACTGACTTTTAGCGTTACCTACAGACCAGGTTCGTCGGACACTGGTGCACATTGAAAGTGGTCGGTCGCTGAATTCCCTTTGACCGTTACTTTTGTTTTGTACTCGTGGGGACGCGGTCGCCACTTTCCATTTACCCGGGGGTAACACCGTAACATTAAGCTCCGTGGGTTTCACCGTGATCTGTGTTATATCCTCTCCGTCCATTGGTTTGCTATCTCATGTGAGGACGTGACCTCAAAAAATCAGGTACATTCAAGACTCAAATGAGCCACACTACAAGAAACTGCAGGGATCAAATACCCGTCATTGAAATCTTCTTGAGGCCACAGAAATTTTGAATCAGGCCGGTATGTGGGTTTTCCCTTCATACCTGTGGGAATCACCTTATGAACGGTTGAAATATAAACATCACGGTGGCCCCAGGAAGGTTTCAACCGTCCTCACTGTTTCCTGTGGTGGGGGCCAGTCATACCTATCATAAGCACCTTATGAACGGGTTGGATGGCGTATAAACGTCATGGTGGCCTGAAGGATGTTTCAACAGTGGACATTTCGATTCTCACTCTTTCCTGTGGTGTGGCCCACTTAAGTTTTGGATCTACCTCATTTTTGAGTTAATGTTTGAAAACATATTGGGGTAATCGAAGGATGGAGTGGATCTAACACAGGCATCATGATCGGCCCTACGGAGGAGCTTAAGGTTACAGGAAAATTTGTGTCCTGTAGACATACGGTGAGGATTGACCGGGTCATTGGCGCATGAAACAGGTGACGATCAGATGAGCGAACTACGACGATTCGATGACAAAGAGAATACGCATGCGAGGGAAGCATGTCCGTCACGGGCTTATAACAAGCTGGCCCATTTGGATACCATTTACAGTGGGATTTTTTATTTTTTTTTCACCCCACGAGGTCCCGCGTGCAATTCGTTGGTCAGTGCCGTTATCGTTCAACTAACTCAAATTAACAATCTGTCACGTGCGAAAGATATATGGCCCACCCTAAATGTTGGCCCCACACGAAGTGCTCATGAGTTCTACCTCCGTCAGTGAGACAGCCAATGAGAAACGTACGCATATCATTGCAAGCGAAATGTACAGTATGTGTAAGCTTTTGGAGATATGCAGAGCACTACTCTTCGTAAAATTATAATTGGCATGGCTGAGAAGCTCAAGAAGAAGTAAGTTATCTGTGGAGACAAGAAGTTCAAAAGGTGAAAAGTGATCGAGAGAATGGTTATAGGGATACAAAAATATAGAACAGAAGACTTCAATTACTATAATCGAAGAAAGAACGAAGAAATAGCAAAATATGAAGCGGATCATATAGATGATTCTTCTCTTCAGAAAAGTTTATAAATGATATGGGAAATCAACATGGGAAGACTTCTCATACCAATTAAATAAATTATCTTTCAATTATCTTGCAATTTATCCTTATCATGGCTTACCTCTTTCTTATGAGTAGTTGTAATTGATTAATTGTAATCTTAGTCTATGCTCATGCGTTATAATTTTATTTCAACACGAGTAGTTCTTCATTCAAAAAGACTTCTTACAGTTGCGCCTTGACCAACCGTAAGCATTTCCTTTTCCTTTAACAACATTCAGGTATCAGAAAAGTCTTTTTATACAGAAGGCAAAGTGAAACATATTTTCAGAAGAAGAACCCCACCATCCAAATATCTCTTGATCACTTTATAAAATAATTTGCGAGTGGTTGAATAAGCGACCGATCTATTCAAATCTCGGTCATATATGATTACAATCACTATATCTGTCTATATTGGTGCTTGGAGTCAAGTTGTTCGATTGGAATCGAGTCACACAGTCGGTTTTGCCTTCCCCATAAGCCCTACATGTGATAAAAGCATGTACACCCAAAAAATGCCAAATAATTTTTAGCACCGTGGTGGGACTAAACACTACTTGGATGTCATAAATATTCATTTTAAATTAGTTATACAAAAATAAACAATTGTTGGCATATCCAGTGGGATAACAAACTACTTGGTTGTCAGAAGTATATTCAGTTTTACTATGTTGTAATACATGAGTTGAAAAGGTGGTCACAATACTATCACCACTTAAGAACCTCCATTAGTCAACGAGGAATTATAGGCACAACCACCACCTGAGTTGTTGTGGAACTCAGTACCTAGTTCTTCGAACCCGAATAAGGCATCTACATCTCAGATTGATTTTCTTGAGATAATGTCAACCGAGTTATGTGATATGCAAATGGGGATTTAACATATATTGTAAAATAGTCACGAGTTCAGGCCGAGTAGTCGTGAAATCAGGCAAAAACTTTCAACATATGGATGGTTAGTCAAGCTGAAAGTATGAATAGGATAATGGCTATGATGAGAAGTGGAGCCACATCTGGAGGCCGCTCAACCAGTCGAGTGCCCCGCTCGACCGGTCGAGTGGCCCACTCGACCAGTCGAGGACTGCTTGACTCAAAGTCCAGCGAGCATCAAGTTTTGAGTTCCGAGGTGCTCGAACGGTCAAGACCTATGCTCGACCAGTCGAGGTTACACAGATTCGTTTTTGGATTTGATGCGGATTGCGGATTAAGTTGGTTTTCACAGAGGTGCGAAAGGGAAGTTGCCTAAACTATAAATAGGTGTCCCTAGGGCTTTTCTAGGGTATGAGAAATAATTCTAAGGTGTGGGTAAAGAGTTTTCTCTGTACTTCTGAGGGAGAGGTTAGTATATTGCCTTGTAATCTTCATTTTTCTTCACAGTGGAAGTTTGTATCCGTGATTTTTTACCCTTGTTGGGATTTTTCCAAGTATATTTTGTCTTGTGGTTTGTTTGTAATGCTTTGATTCTTTTTCTAGTTTATATTTCTTTCTGTTTATCGTTTGTGGGTGAGACTGGAGATTGGATCTCGGTTCACTGCGTTGTTGGCGTGTTACGCAACAACTGGTATCAAAGCTATTGGTTTTAATTCTATTGGGAGCGATGACGGAAGAAGGGAAGATTAGAATTAATAAGTTTGATGGTTAAAACTTTGCCTTCTGGAGGATGTAGATGGAGGATTATCTGTATCAGAAGGACTTCTATATTCCTTTAAGAGGAAAAGAGAAGAAACCAAAAAAGATGACAGATGATGAATGGTTTTTATTGGATCGGAAGGCTTTAGGAATGATCTGACTCTCTTTATCTAAGAGCGTCGCCTTCAATATATCTAAGATGAAAACTACGAAAGAATTAATGCAAGCCCTAGCCACCATGTATGAAAAACCTTCAGCGTCCAATAAGGTTCATCTTATGAAACAACTATTTAACATGAAGATGTCAGATGGTGGGAGCGTGGCTGAATATCTAAACGAGTTCAATACAGTCACGAGCCAATTGGAATCTATTGGCATTGTTTTTGAGGATGAGGTCATGGCGTTATTGATCTCATCCAGTTTGCCAGACAGTTGGGATGGTTTGGTGATTACTGTGAGCAATTCTTAAGGGTCGACAAAGCTGAAATTTGATGATGTGACAGGTCTAATTCTCAACGAAGAATCTATAAGAAAGGCATCAAGAGTTTCAGGGGATTCAGAGAATGCTCTAAACGATGAAGGATGAGAAAGATCGCTGAACAAATGAGGCAATAAACACGGACGTTCTAAGTTGAGGAAGAAGTCCAAGGGACCGAAAGACAAAGACGGGTATTGGCATTGCGGCAAGAAGGGGCACATGAAATGTGATTGTAGGGCGCTTAAGAAATAAGAAGGAAGCTCTCAAGGCGGGAAGGATTCAGTGAATATATCTGAGGAGAGTAACACAGAGGCGTTGATCTTGTCTCTTGATGCGAGGAATGAGTCTTAGGTCATAGACTCGGGTGCTTCGTTTCATGCCACTTTATATAAGGAAGTTCTGTATAATTATGTATCAAGTGGCTTTGGGAGAATCTACCTGAGTGATGATGAGTCGTGCAGTGTCATTGGAAAGGAAGACATTCATATAAATCAGAAAGACGGAACGACTTTGAAATTGAAGGATGTCAGACATGTACCGAGTTTGAAACATAACTTGATCTCAGTGGGGCAGTTGGCAAATACCAGTTATGTGATGACATTCACCAGTGATTCCTAGAATATCACAAAAGGTGTCTTGGTGATATCTCGAGGCAAGAAGGAAGGTACTTTGTACGTGACTTCAGCATCGCATAGTTCACTCGCAGTCGCATCAACTGGAGTGAATGGGCAGTTATGACATCAGAGGTTGGGACATATGAGTGAGAAATGGATGAAAGTGCTATTGTTAAAAGGGAAGTTACCGGGCTGAAGTCTATTAACTTGGAATTCTGCGATGACTGCGTGTATGACAATCAGAAGAGGGTAACTTTTAAGAAGACAGGACGCGCTCCAAAGACGCATCTGTTGGAGCTTGTACACACTAATATGTGGGGACCGGCACAAGTAAAATCTCTTGGTGGTTCACGTTATTTTGTTTTCTTTATTGATGATGCTAGTAGAAAACTGTTTGTTTATTTCTTAAAACACAAATCTAATGTATTTGATGTATTTAAGAAGTGGAAATGAATAGTAGAAAACAGACAAGTAAAACAGTAAAATGTCTCAGATCTGATAATGAGGAGAGTATTGTGATAAGAGGTTTGAGGAGTATTGTATAGCAAATGGAATCAAACATCATAAAACGATTATAGGGACACTGCAGAAGAACGGTGTGGCTGAGCGCATTAACAGGACCATTCTTGAACGCGCCAGGAGCATGAGATTACATGCGAGGTTGCCCAAGAGGTTTTGGATAGATGCTATGAAAACTGCCGCATATCTCATCAATAGAAATCCTTCAGCACCATTGGATGGTGGGCTACCAGAAGAAACGTGGACTGAAAAAGAAATGAACTACATATCTCAGAGTGTTCGGTTGCACTTCATATGTTCACATTGATGCAGAGCATAGAAACAAACTTGATGCGAATTTTAGGAGGTGCACGTTTATAGGCTATGGGTAGCATAATTTTGGCCATAGGTTTTAGAATACAGAAAACAAGAAAATCATCAGAAGCAAGAACGTAGTCTTCAATGAAAAAGTAATGCATAAGGATAGTGTGCAGGAAAATAAGGCCGAAGAGAAAGAATTCGTAAAGTTGGAAGAGTTACCGGACACGGGTGTTATAGCGCCACAGGATGATCATGCACAGGAGCATTATAAGGCAGAGCCACATACACCGGTTATGAGGAGGTCTACTCGAGAGAGGAGACCCACGGTCCGATACTCACCCTCCTTACATTATCTACTGCTGACAGATAATGGTGAACCAGAGTGTTTTGAAGAGGTATTACAGTCGAATACACGGGTTAAGTGGGAGCAGGCCATGGATGATGAGATGGACTCTCTTGAGTCTAATCGTACATGGGAGCTACCCACTCTACCCAAGGGTAAGAAAACTCTTCATAACAAGTGAGTTTATAGACTGAAGGAGGAGCACAGTGGTTCGAAATGGTACAAGGCTAGATTGGTTGTAAAAGAGTTTCAACAAAAGGCAGGTATCGATTTCACTGAAATATTTTTACCGGTAGTGAAAATGTTTACGATTCGCATGGTCTTGAGTATAGTGGCTGTAGAAGACTTACATCTAAAGCAGCTAGATGTTAAGACAACCTTTCTTCATGGAAACCTTAAAGAATGGCTATATATGCATCAGCCGACAGAATACGTAACACCAGAAAATGAGAACAAGGTGTACATACTGAAGAAGAGTTTATATGGCCTGAAGCAGGCCCCGAGCTAGTGGTAAAAGAAGTTCGACAGTTTCATGTAGGAAAACGGTTTTAGGAGATGTCATGCAGACCACTGTTGTTATTTGAAGAAGTTTGATATGTCGTACATCATCCTTCTTCTGTACATTGATAATATACTTGTGGTCGGTTCAAGCATAAAGGACAAGTCAGAAATCAAAAGACAACTGTCTAGAGAATTTGTCATGAAGTATTTATGAGTTGCAAAAAAAATCCTAAGCATGAGGATAAAGCGTGATAGGAAAAAAAAACTAGTTCTGTCACAGGCAGAGTACATAGCCAAGGTACTTGATCGATTCAATATGAGAGGTGTCAAGCCGGTTAACACTCCATTAATCAACCACTTCAAGCTATTTAAGGAGCAAGGGACAAAGACGCAGGAGGAATGGGATTACATGGCTAAAGTCTCATACGCATCAGCTATTGAGAGTCTCATGAATGCTATAGTGAGCACGAGGCCAGACATTGCTCAAGCAGTGGGAGTTGTTAGCAGGTTCATGAACAACCCTGGGAAAGAACATTGGGAAGCTGTGAAATGGATCCTCAGATACCTGGTAGATACTAAGGATGTAGGGCTGTTTTATGGAGGATCGAAAATCAAGCTACAAGGGTACATGGATTGAGATTTGGCAGGAAATATTGACAGCATAAGAAGCACTATACGTTATGTTTTTTCTCTAGATAGTGTTGCAGTCAATTGGATCTCTAAGTTACAGAAGATAGTATCTATCAGTACGACGGAAGCAGAATATGTTGCGGCTACAGAAGCGTGCAAAGAGATGGTATGGATGCAAGATTTTATTGAAGAGTTGGGTAAGAAGCAAGTAATTGCAAGTTGTACAGTGACAGTGAGAATGTAATACACTTGACTAAGAATTTAGCCTTTCATTCAAGGACCAAGCATATTGCCATCAGATATCATTTCATACATTTGTTACTAGAAGATGAATCGATTGCTCTGGAAAAGCTTCATACAAGTGAAAATCATGCGGATATGCTGACCAAGGCGGTCACACGGGAGAAGCTAAAGCTTTGTTCAGCTTTGATTGTTCTTCAGGCTTGAAGACAGGGAGGTAGTTGTTCACTCCCCAAGTATAGGATTGTGATGTAGTAATAAACTCGGTGAGACCGAGGTCGAATCCCAAGGGACTGATACCTATACGTAATTTGAAACTAACTAGAGCTAGAACTAGAATGAGATGAAATCTAAATCGAGTGTAATTTGATGAATAATTGTGAAATAAATTAATTAAAAACTAATAAAAATAAAGGTGAGAGCTAGGGTGCCAAGGATCCACTTGTAGCAATTGGGAAGCTACCTTGCATATTTCAAGGACACAGCTGGAATTAGAGTCCTATCTTATCCCGCTGGTAAGAAGAGATTTGTCAGATCTTTGAACTTCTTATGGATCTAATCATCAACAGATAAGATTGGTGAAGATTTGGAGAGATCCCGTCACCTAACCATGCTTAGGAGACGATGGCAAACAACAGCGATTTACTAATCTCACGGCCAATCATAAGAGACTTGTGAAAGCTAGGAAGGGTTCCGTCACCCTACCATGCCCATGGGAAGATGGTGAACAACGAGTTTTACTAATTTCACAATCTCAAAAATGGAAAACATACTTAAAGCTATCGCAGATCTATTGTAATTTAAGTCATAACAAACCATTAAAAACTAAAAGTATGCCTTCATAATCAAACTAAAATCCAAGAGAATCCATAAAACATGAATTAAAGCAAAACAACCATCCTAATCACACTACAAGTTTCACCTCTTAGCCCTAGCTAAGAGGTTCAGCCAACCATAGATATGATCAACTAAAGTCTCTTAAAACATCAAAAGAAGGAAAGAAATTAAAGAGGAAAAGGAAAAGAAAAACTCCACGCTGATGGCCGTCCACCCTCTCTCTCTCTTTCTTCTCACGTCCAAGCTCCCAAGGTACCTCCACGGCTGCCCTAGATCATCTCATCCCCCTTTCTCATGTTTACAACCTCCTTTTATAACTGCTGGAAGGCTGGAGTCGGTGGCAGAGTCACAGTAGGAAACGGAGTGTAACTTTTCGCAGCCAAGTTTCAGTGTCTCAAAACTTACCACTTTTCTCGCTCAATTTTCAAAGAAACACAGTCCCTTAGGACGTTTTTGAGTGCTCTACATGATGGACGGTTCAGATTTACCACATGACGAAAGATGGTGGGCTACAACCGCCTGAAAATCCAGATTTTTGCGGATGTGTGAAAGCTTTCGCACCTCTTCGTTGTCGTGATCGGTGGGCCCCACAGAGGTTTTTTCGAAGAAATCCACACCGTCCATTGGATTCAGGATGAAATTTCAGTTAAGAATGGATGGTTTTGAACGTCCATTGACGCGGCCCAGAGAAGAAATCACGCCAAAAATCGTTTTGAACGTCACATCTGTATCGCGCACATGTGCACGCATGAGTGTAAAATTTCAGCAAGGTTTTGTAGTATTCGAGGCCGTCTACACGATGAACGGCTCGGATCTGTCGTACAGGTGACATGTGGGTCCCACAGTCGTCCGCAAAAAGGACCAGCGGTCGTTCGTTGCGTAGCTGAAAACGGAGACTTCTGTTTCTGTGAAGGTTGCCGCTGGCACGGGCAGGCGCTGGTCCGGTGCGGCTCACGTACATGTACCCGTGCAATATACACACCTCACATACGGGCCCCACTGTGATGTGTTTAAAAAATCTGATCCATCCATTCATTTTCTCATCTTATTTAAACCGTCGAGACCAAAGTTGAGACAGTTCCAGATATCAAGTGGGCTCAGAATCAACGGTTTATGGGCTGATCTGTCAGTTGGGGCACTTTCATAGTGATCCGAGGGCTGAAATTTGATATGTACGGTTAATTTATGGCCCTCAGGCCATGTATGAAGTTTTGAGCCAATCAGATGGCGGAAACTATGTGATCTTGCATTCTTGACCAATTTTGGGCCTCTTTAACGTGAATGGCTTGATTTTCTCGGATCCCTGGCATGTAAATTCTTCAGTCTTGGTTCTCTAGAGTGTGTCCCTTGGTCTGGTGACTTCGGAGTGTCAAATCCACACTTTTAGTGCTATTTTTCAGTCCACGCTCCTGATTACATCCTACAATAAAAACACGATTAAATCGGGCCATTAAACGTTATCATGCTTATAAATCCAGGCAATAATTGGGTCTGATATGTAATATTTGACCCTCAACAGTAGTGTACTTCGGATGTAGAAGATGAAGTTTTATGGTGATGTGTCTCCAAGTGGGAGATTGTTGAGATGTGGAGCCACATCTGGGAGCCGATCGACTAGTCGAGTGGCCTGCTCGACCAGTCGAGGACTACTCAACTCAAAGTCCAGCAAGCATCAAGTTTTTGGTTCCAAGGTACTCTACCGGTCGAGGCCCATGCTTGACCAGTCGAGGGTTCGCTCGACCGGTTGAGCAGCCTGCTCGAATAGTCAAGGTTACGCAGATTCAATTCCAGATTTGATGCGGACTGCGAATTTTTGAGTCGGTTTTCGCAAAGTCATTTCCGGATTTGATGCGGACTGTGGATTTTTGAGTCGGTTTTCGCAGAGGTGCGAAAGAGAAGTTGCCTAAACTATAAATAGGTGTCCCCAGGGATTTTCTAGGGTATGAGAAATAATTCTAAGGTGTGGGCAAAGGGTTTTCTCTGTACTTCTGAGGGAGATGTTAGTATATTGCCTTGTAGTCTTCATTTTTCTTCATAGTGGAAGTTTGCATCCGTGGTTTTTTACCTTTGTTGGGATTTTTCTACGTATATCTTGTCTTGTGGTTTGTTTGGAATGCTTTGATTCTTTTTGTAGTTTATATTTCTTTCTGTTTATCGTCGATTGGATCTCGATTCACTGCGTTGTTGACGTGCTGCGCAACAGGCTATTCTTGCTTAAAGGATGCCTCCCATTCCTCGGCAAATTGTGAAGCAACCTGTAATACCTCAACAAACTCTACTTCATATTGTTGTAATCCAGTAGACTGTGCATTAGCCTATTGTTAAAGCAAGCTCTATTGGTAATTTGGCTCCAACACGGCCAATTCCAATAACACCTATTTTACGATGGAAAGCGACTCCTACTCTAGTACAAGAAGTATAGGTGGTTCCTCTACTCGTTGAGTTTAGGCTACCGGAACAGGAGGTCAGGAACATCGTTACTGAAGAAAGAAACCAAGGGTATACCTGGGGGGCATCCCTTCCTTGTGAATCCACCGTATCATGAAAAACAAAACTAGACAGGTCTAGAGCTATTATTAGTGGTTGAATCACACCATCTGGATCGTGACTGAATCATACAACTGGTTAAAGAAGTAGCAGGCCAAGTTCTCAGCTATATAGTTACCCTGGTATATCATAAGCCTTGTCCGAAATGGATTGATTGGCAATTTTCATTGCTGTGACCGAATTTAATGTTTTTTTTTTTTTATCAAGATGGTCGAGTTTGACTAAGATGGCCAACTCTGATATTTTTTGACCAAGATGGCCAATTTCAACTTAAATGACCGACTTTGATGTTTTTCAGCCAAGATGATCGAGTTCAATTAAGATGTCAGATTTTGTTTTTTTTTTTCGACCAAGATAGACAACTTTAATGTTTTTGATCAAGATGGTCGAGTTTGATTAAGATGGCTGAATTTGATGTTTTTCGACTAATATAGCTAAGTTAGACCAAAATGGCCGAATTTGATGTTTTTAACCGGTTAAGTAGTTGCATTTATTGTGTTAAATAACAAATCAACATCGCTTTCACCTTTTCAACCAAAGACAATGCGAAACAAGGAGCAATGTTGTACCATATTTCAGACCATTTTTGAAATATCTAATGAGAAAAGGACACGTATGATTGTAAGAGAAATGTATAGTATGTGTAAGACCTTTAAAGATATGCAAAATGCTTTTTCGCGGAATTACAACTTGCACGACTGAGGAGCCCAAGACGCAAAAAGTGGTTGAGCACAGTCAAGAATTTGAAGAGGTGGAAAGTGGTCAAGAGAAATGAACAATTAGAGAGATACGAAAAGACAGAAGGATCTAAAAGACCAACATGACAACAATTCAGTTCCTATAACCGATGAAAGAAAGAAAAAGAAATGGCGGAATATGAAGCAGATCATTTAGATGATTCTTCTCTCTAAAGAAGTTTATAAATAACATAGGAAATCAACAAAGCAAGACGTCTCATACCAAACAAATAAATTATCTTTCAATTATTTTACAATTTATCTTCTCTTATCATAGCTTACCTCTTTCTTAGGAGTAATCATAATTGATTAGCTGTAATCTTAGTCTACGCTTATACGTTAGGCTTTTATATCAATATGAGAAGTTCTTCATTTAGAAAGGCGTCTTACAGTTGTGCTTCAACTGGTTGAAATTATTTCCTTTTCGTTTGACAATCAACAAACATTAGGAATTAAAGTTATTTCATATAGAAGGCAAAGTAAAATTCATTTTTAAAGGAATAATCTCATCATCTAAATATTGCCTAATCACCTTATCAAATAATTTGCGGGTAGTTAACCAGGCGATACGTGGTTACAGTCATCATCGTATGTGTGTATATATATTGGCAATTTGGGTCAAGTTGTTTGGTTATATTGGAGCCATATAATGAGTTTTGTCACACCCACGTGCACTATGCCTGACAAAAGCATGCAAACAGAAAAAGGTTTGAATCGGAAGATGTACCATCACAAAAATCTAGCCAATCCACTGATCACGTCAGATGAATGGACGTGCATTGTTTTCTTTGGTGAGATGGTATGCACCGTGAAAAAGCAATGTATAGCCGTGTTACTGCCACGTGGAAAATGATGACTTTATTGTCGAACTGGTGGGTAATAATGACACTTTTCACACCCAACACATTGCCGGTCTTCATACGGCATATATAAGCCTGATAGTTTGCCACGTTTTCAATAGCAAACATGTGCTGCTGTTTGGACGCCATTAAATACAGTGGGTCATATCCCAAATGCAGAATTGACTGAATCAGATTTGCTCGACAATACTTACCCTCCAATTTGTGATCATAAAATGAAAAGTTGAAAACTAAATAGTAAGTGATCCAAATTCAAGCGACCAAACAAATGGTCCAATGGTCAGATCTGTATGATTTTTGAGCCATGATCCATTCACAATGAGCCCAACGCTTGGATTGTCTGGACGTTGGGGATTGTATATCATTATTTCCAAAGTACTTCAACCCTTGGCTACACGGCCTACACATCTGCAAATCAATGATAGATAGGTTTGAGGTTTTCAAATTCCACCGATAATGAACTTGGCTATTAAATGGCATGTGCACTAAATGCGGAAAGATACATAAAAGGGGAGTGTTGCTACACGTAGCTAAGTTCCAGCCTGACTTTTTCTTTTCTTTTCACACACACACTCATGCATATCATACACACATGCCACATTGGTAATTGACCCATGACCTCAATGTTGAAACATACTCTACCATCCAGTTATTAACAAATACGTCGGAGCTATAACCATTGGAAATAGTATCATGATTGATGATTCAGTTTATTGATATGGCAATGAATTAAACCTATGTTTGAAAGCTGGTAAAATTTTGACAAAATCAAGTTATACTCATATAGGTTTTGTTTCAAGTCATTGTAGACATTAAGCTGAGTATTCTATGTCAGGTGATCAAGTTATTGATATTTTCACAAAGCAATTAAAGTCAAATACATTCATTTGGTTGAAGAAAATATTGGACATAATTAATTTTAAAATTTTTGAAAATTTTAATTTTATGAAGATTGTAAAACATCATGAGTGAATTGGACTTTCGAAGTCCATAAGCTATATGCACATACATGCATATGATATGATTAGGATCAGGACCGCTAGGCTTCTACATTTTGCGTCTTCTACATAGCTATTGTTAAAAGTGTCATTGATGTCATGAGGACTAAATAATTTTAGCATAAGACTTTTTCATTTTGGTTTGGATTTTATATATATATAGATATGTCCGTATGTATTGGGTCATGATCTGGTGTAAATGTTTTCACTATATGAATTGTGCGGCCCAACCATGATGTGCTCATGACATCCATCCCACCATCATGTATGCTATGCCATGATTGGCCACTGCCCCAAAATTAAGCCAATCTATGGCTTAAGTGGGCCACACAAGAAAAACAATTGGGAATGGGAGGACATGCCCTCTCAAGTTTTTCCTATGTGGCCTACCTGAGTCATGGATTGGTATTGCCTCAGTAGCCAAACATGATAGGGGATGCATGATGGCACTACGTGAAAAATGGAAAAAAAGGACAGATTTAGAGACGGTCCTGGACCGTCTCTAAAATTGCTTGGTTTAAAGACGCTTTAGAGACGGCCATAAACCGTCTCTAAAATTTTAGACGGCCCCTGACCGTCCTTAATATTGTCTTCAAAATTTGAACGTCCTCAAATCATTTAAGACGGTCATTGACCGTCTTATATGGGTCATCTGAGACGGTCATTGGCCGTCTGCATTAGAGACGGTCTTTGACCGTCTTATATGCGGTCATCTGAGACGGTCATTGGCCGTCTCTATTAGAGACGGTCATAGGCCGTCTTTTACTTGTAATATGAGACTGTCAAAGACCGTCTCTATTAGAGACGGTTCTTAGCCGTCTTATAGCCCTGTCAAAGACCGTCTTTATTAGAGACTGTCAAAGACCGTCTCTATGGGAGACTGTCAAAGACCGTCTCTATTAGAGACGGTCCTAAACCGTCATATAGCTCTGTCAAAGACCGTCTCTAATGCTGAGGTCAAAAATTAAGAAGCTTAAAAAAATTATGAATTTCAAAAAAAAAAGTTAAGAAGCTTAGAAAAATAATTAACAATGTTTAAGAAAATTTTAAATTTTGAAAAAAACTTTAATTTTATAAAAATCTATATTTTGACAAAAAAATTTTAAAAAATTTGAATAATGTTGATAATTTAAAAAAAAAAAAAAATGATATTTTGAAAAAGAAAATTTAAAAACTTAAACAAAATTGTAAAAAAATTGACAAATTGTAAAAAAAATATATATATATATTTTAAAAAAGAAGACTAAATTTTGTAAAAAAATGTTAAATTTATTTATAATAAAAATGATATTTAGTTAAAAGAGTTAAAAAAATATACATATACATTTTGAAAAAAAAGAAGTTAAATTTATATGTGAAAAATAAAATTACTAAATTATTAGGCACATCCACTAATTGAACCTTTAATCGTTTTTGGACAATCTAATCAGTTCAAATTGAAGAGTAAATAACTTGAGATGTTTAAATCAAATTTCACTGAAATTGTTGATCAATCTTGCATGCCCATTATCTTTCTCATATGTAGCTTGATTGAGGCAAGTAACTAGTCAAATTGAGATTATTGATAGTAAAATAGAGTGAATGGACTATACATGTAAAATGGGCCAAATATTCTGGTTAAAATTGTGACCCAACTTACGGACCTCGTGAGAACCTAAGAATTGATGTTAGTAAGTTTTGTGGGCCCCATCATGATGTGTGTCGAACATCAACACCGTGGATTTGATGTGTCCCCTTTAGGTTATGAGATATCTCAAAAATTATCGGTAAACAAAAATCAAGTGAGCCATACCATTTAAAACTATGTGAAGACATCCTAAAAAATATAAAAGCACTTGGTAGGGCCCACATGAGTTTTGGATGCGGTTGAAACTTGATCGACCCCTCATCCAAGTGGGACACACATAATGAGTGGGTTGGATATGTGAATCACATTTAGGCAGACCCAATATATGATTATGAATGTTTAAGGAATCATTTCTCTACTACATTTAAGTGAGTTACTCGTTACCTTTACCAGAGTAAACCGTGGGGTTCACCGTTATTTATTTATTTTATCCACTCCATTCATCCATGTTAACAGATAATTTGAGGTCTAAAGAACAAAAAGGAAGCATATCCAAAGCTTAAGTGGACCGCACCACAGAAATAGTGTGATTGAACCTCTAACATTTAAAATTTCTTAGAGGCCATAGAAGTTTTAGATCAAGCTGATGTTTGCATTTTCTATTTATTTATATATTTTTGATATTATGAACAACCTTTAACTGTTTTTGGACAATCTGATTAGTCCGAACATGAAGAGTAAATAACTTCATATGTTTAAATCAAAATTCACTCAAATTGTTGATCAATCTTGTTTGCCCAATATCTTTCTCATATGTAGTATGATCGAGGCGAGTAACTAGTCAAATTAAGGGTAATGATCAGTAAAATAGAGTGAATGGACCAGACGATATATATAAAATATATCAAGGTGGGCCCTACACGGTTAGAGTAACACCCACGAAGGAGTTACCTAAATAATGAAATGGTACTATAAAAGGTCACCTCATGGGAACTTCCCATGAAGTTAATCTGTGCGCCCAACCATGATGTGTGTAGAACATCAACACCATGCATTTGATGTGTTCCCTTTAAGTCCAAAAATCAGTTGTATACAAAACTCAGGTGGGCCATAGCATGTAAAATTATGCGAAGACATCCCTAAAACATATAATAGCATTTGGTGGGACACACATAATGAGTGGGTTGGATATGTGAATCACATTTAGTCAGGCCCAATATATGATTATGAATGTTTTAAGGAAACCCCTCCCCACTCCATTTAGGTGAGTTACAAATTACCCTTAGCATATTGAGTAAATTCTGTGCGGTCCACCATTATTTATTTATTTTATCCACTCCGTTCATCCATGTTAACAGATAATTTGAAGTCTAAAGAACAAAAACAAAGCATATCCAAAGCTCAAGTGGACCACACCACAAGAAATAGTGTGATTGAACCTCTACCATTGAAAATTTTTTGGAGGCCATAGAAGTTTTGGATCAAGCTGATGTTTGTGTTTTCTCTTCATTCATATCTTTTTGATATTATGAACAGGTTGGATGACAAATAAACATTATTGTGGGCCCAAGGAAGGTAATAACGGTGGAAATCATTATTTCACATTGTTTCGTGTGGCATGGTTCACTTAAGTTTTGGATTTACCAAAAATTTGGGATCAACCCACATCGTTCATCCATTTTTCGAGATCATTTTAGAGAATTATCCAAAAAATGAATCATATCCAAAGATTAAATGGACCGCACCACAAATAAGGGGAACGGATTGGCTACTCCTTCGGACACCGGCCAATGGTTGGTGGTTGGTGCTCTATGGACCCCACCATGATGTATGTGTTTAATCCATGTCATCCATCTATTTTTAAAAATCATCTTACGGCATGAGACCAAAAATGAGGTATATCCCAATCTGAAATGGACCACATTACAGGAAACAATGTCGAATGAGCGTGAACCATTAAAAATATTCTGGAGGCCATAAAATTTTTGGATTGAGATGATTTTCGTTTTTCCCTTCATCTAGGCCTGTATGACCTAATAAACAAATTGGATGTCAAATAAACAATACAGTGGGCCTTAGGAGGATTTTAGTGATGGATATCCAATCACTATTATTTTCATGGGGTGTGGTCCACCTGAGATTTATATCAAGCTCATTTTTAGGGATCAACCGTAAAATGACGTTAAGAAATGGATGGATGGCGGGGATAAAACATATACATCATGGTGGGACCCATAGAGCCTACCAGATTCAAAGCTCAACGCTACCGGATCCAAAGCTCAACCGGTTGGTTTTTTATTGTACAGTGACAATGTGTGAGTTTTGTATTTGATGTAAAATGGTGGTGACTCATTCAGAACAATGGTGGCAATGAGATGGTGTTATCCAGACCATCTAAATGATGGGTCTAGTTGTAAATGGCTAATATTTATACTTTTTTCCTATAGAAGACTATCTTAATCATCTGTAAATGGTCCATTATATGTATGGCTTTTAATATAGTTTATTTTATAAATGATGAAAAACTCACAACTGTTGGATTTGAAAGTTACATTCATTTTAGAAGAGGATTTCCGAATCCATCTTCCAAATCCATCTTCCAAGTAGAGGAGGCCGCGCCTTCCTTCAAACAAAATTCGCTGGAATTCCTGTTTAGACATTCATTTACGTTGCCAGGAATTTGCGATCGGGAGATTTTCAGGTACCTCGTTTCGATTTCCTCCTCTTTTTCTTTCTATGATTTATCATAATAGAAGAAAATCTCTGCATTTTGGTGTAAATTTTCCGAAGCAGCGATTTTTGGGGTTTCATATACGCCATTTGATTTTTCCACGGTTTTTGCATTTTCTTTCTTCCAAATTTTTTGGTTTTCTCGAGTTTTTTTCCGTTTGAATGTCTCAAGGTCAAGACCCTAGCAGGTTTGGCTATGATTGATGAGGGGGAGCTTGATTGGAAAATAGTTGCAATATCGTTGGACGATCCGAGAGCTTCGCTCGTGAACGATGTTGCTGATGTTGAGAAACATTTTTCGGTATGAAATATTATCATTATTTTCTCCTTTGATAGTAGGTATTTTACAGATGTTGGATTAGTTATAATGTTGTGTCCTTTCTGGATTTTGGAGACAATATTGGATTTGTAATCATTTCCAGATATCTGTGAGCATAGCCCACATGGGATGTATGCCAAATGTGGACGGGAGCTTGTTTACCGGCAGATGAGAAATGATTGAGATTGGACCCAGCACTTTATCATTGCATTCTTATGGAGCAGATTTTGAGGATTGGGGTGTTTAGCCCATCTTATCATGTCAATTTTGTGGAATACATGGGCTCTGCTTCTGCGAAATGCAGATGTCCTCGTTGGATGATAGCAGTGAGACCACTCTGGGTCTCCTGGTGGATGGTCAGATGGTCCTGCATCATTAATGCTTTTTAATTTTTGAGGATGGAGATTGAAGTGGCATAATCCATATATCGTATTTGCAAATGTTTGATCATTGTGCGCTAATGCATAAGACTCCTTCACTTTGATTATATGGATAGATATTTTATTTCAATGAATGTTGACTTCATTTTCTTCTCATATGATTTTTTCAGCTTTCCTGCTATGTAGAAATTGTACTGATGCCACCATCATATGATAAAATGAAGATTCAACATTGTATTGTCATTTGTCATCTCTAGTGATGCACTAAATCAGTACTCACATGGAATGTATCATCTAATACACGCTGACATGTCTCATTTTGGAGTTTGTTGATACATGTCTGGAGACTGCTGCTTATTTCTTATGATGTGGTTTGAACCATGAAAAACTTTGTTCAAAGTAGGTGAGATACATTCAATGGTCATTTTCATTCACAACTTGGAATTATCCTCCGGCCCTTGATTTCATCTATTAGTTTGCTTTGATGCAGGGAACTCTCATTGCAATTCGGGATCGGTTTAGAGATTACAAGATTCCAGATGGAAAGCCTGCTAATAAATTTGGTCTTGGCAATAAGGTGGCCAGCAAGGTATATCTACTTTTGGTTCTGTTGTAGCTTTCGAGCTTTTCAATATTTGGGAAGTCAACTTACCATGTCAGCGGAACAATTACATTCACAAAATGTTGATTACTTGGTTTGAACTTTAGGCCAATCCATGTCGGCGGGACAATTACATTTAGTCATGTGATTAGCTAGATTTCCATTAGCTGGCCATTAATTTTGACTTATGGCCTGCCCAATGAGTAGATTGGCCCAATTTCTATAACAAGTTTCATGGTATGTGACTCACCTTTTGCATGTATTGAATATTTTGCAAATGCAACTCTGGTGGGAAAAAATGCAGAATGTGAAAGTTCATATATAGTTGCTGTATGTGATGCTTTTGCGAACGCAACTCTGCCCTCCAATCATGTGCAAGGTATGTGCTACCCTCCAAACATCTAGATGGTCTTGACTGACATACATGAATGCTAAATGCACCATTTAAGAAACAGTGGATAGCATATATACAACTATGCTATTTTGAAGGATTGCAAAAGTCACATCCTTTTTTTTTTTTTGAATGCAATAGTTGTGATTTTTTACATTCACTAGATTGAATCTGAAATGGTTTTTTATGTTTTAATTTTATTGTGATTTTCATTTGTTCTTGCATTAATGAATGGAATGTTGCTTTTCAGATTCTTTTCATTGAATCCGGATTATTATTTTTTTTTAATTTTAATTTGTTGAATTTATTTATTTTGGGTTAAATGAGAGAATAGCAACATTCTTCTTTTTCTTTTTCTTTTTCTTTTTGATGAGTAGACCAACCTATAAGGTAAGAGTCCAACATCATGGCCCCAACACCCATCCACCCCTTCCAACAGGTGCACCCGGCCCCATCAATTCTTTTAGATGTACAAAATATCAATTTCTCTCAAATCATCAGGTGGGCCACACAAATTCTTATTTGTTTGGGTGGCATATAATTGGATCTTTACAATGGATTGCCGATCTAATGATCCCATCAGCCTCAATTTTGAGCCATGAAATCTACCAAGTGGGGTTTAACTGATGAGTGATTCTAATCTTAAATAAGTATTCTTAGCTTACGAGTGTAAGCTTAGGGCACTTTTAAATTATATTCCTGGGAGTCATTCTCATTCTATAGTTTGAAAAGAAGAAAGACAGTTGGGTCCGCATTAGCATTCCCCAGTGCAACGGCAATCACTTTCTTTTTCTCTAATTTATTCCAATCTACTATGATGTAAAACCCAGTCTACCTAGGTATGAAACATCATAGGGTAATAAAAATATCTTAAATGTATATTTGTATGATGGATAACATGTGTTGGCTTGATTGATTTAAATTAAACATATATAGGAAATAAATATATTTTTGCCTCTTTTTTATTTTTTTATATATATATATATATATATATATATATATATATATATATATATATATATATATATGGAGGTAGCAAGAAACCAAGAACTGCGACAATTAGGAGTGGGTCAGTTCAAGTTGAAGGCTCTAAGGGAGAGGCCCCAAAGGATATGGGTGGAGGTAGTAAGTTTTTTAAAAGAGGAAAGTTTTTTAAAAGGATGACTGGGTCCACAGGTAAATACACCTGGGTTTTATATATGTTATGGACCTTTATCCCCAATTTTTCAGCCATTTATCTTTGTTTCATGCCTTCTTTATTTGCCCCTTACCCTTTAGTTTTTCCTTAGTATAAGGCATAATATGTAATTTTTCATTTTCTTCTAATATTATAAATAAGAGTGAGCTGGACATTCCAGCCCCATATGCTCTTTTTCTCACAAATTCTCTCCTGCTTCTTAACATGTTATTAGAGCCTAAGGGCTCATAGGATTTCTTAATCTTACTTTTTTGTTGGTATGTTCCTTTGTACTTGCAACCTTATTAGAATCTGTGACCTATCTAGCAATGTTACAAAAACTCCTATATTCTGTTTCAACCAAATATGCTTGCTTGTCACACATGCCAACACACTTATTTGGATAAGATCTATCTTTTTTTTTCGTTATTTTTTGTTTATCGTTTAATTACCATTTCCTTAGTTCCTCTTATAGTTAACAGTTTACTATTAGTGCAGTTTTAATTCACATGTACCACACTAAAAAACTTTCTTAATAATTTGCACTTGAATGATCTAATACTTACAAATGGGTTTGCTAGAGCTGCAAAAACTTTCTCCACAAGCTTCATCCTTTTTTAAGTTATTTTCATTGTGTGCACATTGTGACCTGATTCCATAATGTTCTTTCTTCAAATCTAGCTTCTAATCATAGGGTAGATTTGAAATACCTCAGGAATCTAGAGCTGGCAGAAAGATTTTACATGAAATTGTGATTCAGTAATCTACTTTCCGTTATTTTGTACATTCCAAATTGTACCAGTGAAAATTTGATTGTGATGCAATTTATTAAGGACACTCAAAGAGATGGAGGAGAGTATATCATCACTCCTTGCCTTGAGAGTACAAACCTGTGAAATCCACATACAAACCCTCATGCATGAAATCCACCACTGCATATGGTCAGTAACTATTTCTTTCTTTTTATGAAAGACAATTTAAGAAGTTAATATATATAGTGACAAAGGCATGACTGTTTGTAGCTGATTAGCATGCCAGATTCCCAGGATTAACTGATTCTTTCATTCCTGATGATGAAACCAATATATTTTAGTGTTAGATGCAAATTATATATGACATGGCAGGTTGAAATGCTGCATGCATAAGATAGGTGGCATGAGGATCTGAACGAGCATACCAGATGAAAAAGGACCGAATCACCTGCAACAAGCCTCTTTGCACTTACACACTCCATCCAGTTGCAAGAAGATGTTGCTTGGGCTGACTTGCATTAGAAATGGAATCAGGTAAGTACTATCGTGGCTTAGATGATAATGATGATGATGATATATTATGCCAGCAGGTCTTAGACATGTTTGCCCTAGCAATTAGTTTTGCTAATGGAGAACCATGGTCAGATCGTTCAAGCCATTTAATGAGGATTTTTCTGGTTGAATGCGGGCTATAGCTTATTTCTATCCATGGGTGTTCATTTGTTAACTGTTCTAACTAATCATGTGACTTTTAAAATGTGTAGCAACATGAAAAGGCCCACCTGATTCACTACTTGGATCTCATTCTGAATTGTAAAGTGTGACTTTTAAAATGTGTAGCAACATTCTTGTTGGAGTTACCAAAAGAATTAGGGAATTTCAAGAATTTGGTTGAGTTGATGTTGCTACGAAACAATCTGACTGGTCTGATTCCTCATGCTTCGAGTAATTTGAGAAACCTTGCATTGTTACCTTACATTGTTGTTGGTTCGATTCCTCCTGTAGGTAAGCTTGCAACAGTAATTTGTTTATAACTGCAGGTATATGTGTGGCCTTTTGGATTATTAATAAAATTCCATCATTTAAAAAAATGATACAACTGTGTAAATATCTAGGATGATTACATAGCTGAAATGAGAATGTTCAAATAGATTATCAGATATTTCTCATATTATTTATGTGAAGTATATCATTTCATGATTTAGATAATGCTGCTTGTTTAGTTAGTGTCCAATTTGATAGAGTTGTTTTGCCTTCTATTTTTCAAGGTCTGCAAAGTGGAAATCTGGCCCTTTTGAACCTTCCCTAATTGCACAAGTGGCTGAACCGTCTCTGTAAGTTACACATAATTTGTCATCCACTAGTTTCTGTAAATGAAAATAAGAGGATTGATTTTAACAGTATGGTCGTTATGCACATGGACAGAAAATGCTTGCAATGAATGTTTATGAGTACTTGGTAATTTTGGAGTCCTTGGTTAGGGTTTGGGCTGAAAGTACGAGTGCTGGAGCTGACGCTTTCGAAGTCCGAACTCATTCTTTTGAAAAATAGAAAAATGGAAATATTAGTAAATATGGATTTTCTTGTTAAGAAAAAAATGGAAGGTAAAGAAGAGACATAATTGAAACTTTGCCCTGTGAAAAGTAATATTAACCATGTTACTTTCCCCGTTGAATTTGACGTTCAGGAAATGGACCTTTTCCAGAAAACCATGGATTTAAAACCATTAAATCCTTCTTAGAAATCTGAGTTTATTGAACCAAATTGAATTATTACAATTCAATTTTGTTGAATATCCAAACGCAAGGTTTCCATGAATTAGGTAAATGAATTCATTCTAACCCATTTTGTTGAATAACCAAACGCAAGGATTTTTTATTATTTATTTATTTATTTATTAATTATTATTGTTATTATTATTTTTTGTGATATGCAATAGCTTTTCAGAATTCATATGTAGGTGCATACTTGTGCTCATTCACATGGACTTTGACTATCTTTCTTAAATTTCTTTGGTTTTTCTAATTTTTGTATCTAATTTTGACTTTCTAGGCCCTAAAACAAGATTCGAGGTGCCGTCAACAATGCTAACAGAATCCTCCAGGTCAGATTATTGATTGGACCTGATTTTATTTAAATGATCTTGATAATCCATTTTATTTAAATAAGCAGACCCGGATGTGCGTCGGAGCTATCCGGATGTTGAGCGGGGGTCCGTGAAAGGTGAGAATTGCTGTTATGACCATGATGAAGCTGTCCATTTCCTATGGACAACATTGGAGTGGCTTGGCCATTTGGATAGGCCATATTTATGTATTTACTCGAAATTGATGGAGTAGACCCGGATGTGCGTCGGAGCTATTCGGATGTTGAGCGGGGGTCCCTCAAAGATGGGAATCGCTGTTATGACCATGATGAAGCTGTCCATTTCCTATGGACAGCATTGGAGGGGTCTGGCCATTTGGACAGGCCGTGTTTATGTATTTGATCGAAATTAATGGAGCAGACCCGGATGTGCGTCGGAGCTATTCGGAAGAGCGGGGTTCCCTGGAAAGAGGGAACCGCTATTATGACCATGATGAAGCTGTCCATTTTTTATGGACAGCATTGGAAGGGCCTGGCCATTTGTGTCGGATGGCCGTGTTTATATCTGTATTTGCTTTGCAGGGACCATACCCTTAACCTAAACCAAAACCTATGACCTAAAACCTTAACCTATAACCTAAACCTCAACCTTACCTAAACCTAAACCTTAACTTAAAACCTAAACCTAAACCTACACTTAATCCTAATCTTAACTCCCTAATCTAAACCTATACCTAAACTTGAAAACCCAAACATAAACCCAATCTCGAACCCGAACCTAAACCTTAACCTTAACCTATTCTCAATTCCCTAAACCTATATCTTATAACCTAAACCTAAACCTAAACCTTAACCTATGCCTATAACCTTAACCTAAACCTAAACCTAAACCTATAACCTTAACCTAAAACCTAAACCTATAACCTAAACTTAAATCAAAACATATAACCAAAACCAAAACCAAAACCTATATCCTAAACCCAAATGCATTCTCAAATCCTATAACCCATAATCTAAACCTAAACCTAAACCTATAACCTATAACCAAAACCAAAACCTGTAACCTAAACCAAAGCCAAAACCTATAGCCTAAACCCGAACCCATTCTCAAATCCAAAAACCTATAACCTAAACCGTTAACCTATAACCTAAATCAAAACCTAAAACCTAAAACCTAAAACAAACCTAAACCTAAAACCAAAACCTAAAACCTAAACCTATAATCTATAACTTAAATCAAAACATATAATCAAAACCAAATCCCAAAACCCAAACCTAAACCTAGAACCTAAACCTAAACCTATAACCTAAACTCAAATCCCTAAAACTAAAACTAAACCTAATCCTATAACCTAAACTCAAATCCCTAAACCTTAACTTATAACACAACCTCTTATAACCTAAAACTATTCTCAAATCCCAAAACCTATAACCTAAACCGAACCTTTCCCTAAACCTATAACCTAAACTCAATTCCCTAAACCTAAACCTAGACCTAAACCTAACCTATTCTTAATTCCCTAAACCTATATCTTATAACCTAAACCTAAACCTAAACCTAAACCTAAACCTATAACCTATAACTTTAACCTAAACCTAAACTTAAACCCTGTAACCTATAACCTAAACCTAAACCGAAAACCTAAATGTATTCTCAAATCCCTAAACCTAAACCTACACCTAATCCTAATCTCAACTCGCTAACCTAAACCTAAACCTAAACTTGAAAATCCAAACCTAAATCCGATTTTGAACCCGAACCCGATTTCCTAAACCTAAACCTTAACCTATTCTCAATTCCCTAAACCTATAGCTTATAACCTAAACCGAAACCTAAACCTAAACCTAAACCTAAACCTATAACCTATAACCTAAACATAAACCTAAAACCTAAATGTATTCTCACATCTCTAAACCTAAACCTACACTTAATCCTAATCTCAACTCCCTAATCTAAACCTAAACCTAAACTTGAAAACCCAAACCTAAACCTGATCCTGAACCCGAACCCGATTTCCTAAACCTAAATCTCAACCTATTGTCAATTCCCTAAACCTTAACCCATAACCTAACCTAAACCTAAACCTAAACCTATAACCTAAGTGTATTCTCAAATCCTTAAACCTAAACCTACATCTAATCCTAATCTCAACTCCTTAACCTAAACCTAAACCCAATCCCGATTTCCTAAACCTAAACATTAACCTATTATCAATTCCCTAAACCTAAACCTAAACCATAACCTAAACCTAAACCTATAACCTATAACCTTAACCTAAACCTAAACTTAAACCCGTAACCTATAACCTAAACCTAAACCCAAAACCTAAATGTATTCTCAAATCCCTAAACCTAAACCTACACCTAATCCTAATCTCAACTCCCTAACCTAAACCTAAACCTAAACTTGAAAACCCAAACCTAAACTCGATCCCGAACCCGAACCCGATTTCCTAAACCTAAACCTCAACCTATTCTCAATTCCCTAAACCTTAACCTATAACCTAACCTAAACCTAAATCTATAACCTAAACCTACACCTAATCCTAATCTCAACTTCCTAACCTAAACCTAAACCCGATCTCGAACCCGAACTCGATTTTCTAAACCTAAACATTAACCTATTCTCAATTCTCTAAACCTATATCTTATAACCTAAACCTAAACCTAAACCTTAACCTTAACCTAAACCTAAACCTAAACCTATAACCTATAACTTTAACCTAAACCTAAACCTAAACTCGTAACCTATCACCTACACCTAAACCTAAAACCTAAATGTATTCTCAAATGTTTAAACCTAAACCTACACCTAATCCTAATCTCAACTCCCTAACCTAAACCTAAACTTAAACTTGAAAGCCCAAACTTAAACCCAATCCCGAACCCGAACCCGATTTCCTAAACTTAAACCTTAACCTTTTCTCAATTCCCTAACCTATATCTTATAACCTAAACCTAAGCCTAAACCTAAACCTTAACCTAAACCTAAAACTAAACTGTAACTTGTAACATAAACCTAAACCTAAAACCTAAATGTATTCTGAAATCCCTAAATCTAAACCTACACCTAATCCTAATCTTAACTCCCTAACCTAAACCTAAACCTAAACTTGAAAACCAAAACCTAAACCCAATCCCGAACCCTAACCCGATTTCCTAAACCTAAACCTTAACCTATTCTCAATTCCCTAAACCTATAGCTTATAACCTAAACCTAAACCTAAACCTAAACCTGTAACCTACACCTAAAACCTAAATGTATTCTTAAATCCCTAAACCTAAACCTACACCTAATCCTAATCTCAACTGCCTACCCTAAACCTAAACCCGATCCCAAACCCAAACCCGATTTCCTAAACCTAAACCTTAACTTATTCTCAATTCCCTAAACCTATTGCTTATAACCTAAACTGAAACCTAAACCTATACCTTAACCTAAACCTAAACCTATAACATATAACTTAAACCTATAACATATAACTTAAATATAAACTTAAAACTTAAATGTATTCTCAAATCCCTAAACCTAAACCTACACATAATCCTAATCTCAACTCCCTAACCTAAACCTAAACCCAAACTTGAAAACCCAAACTTAAACCTGATCCCGAACCCGATCCCGATTTCTTAAACCTAAACCTAAATGTATTCTCAAATCCCTAAATCTAAACCAACACCTAATCCTAATCTCAACTCCCTAACCTAAACCTAAACTTAAACTTGAAAACCCAAACCAAAACCCGATCCCGAATCCGAACCCGATTTCCTAATCCTAAACCTTAACCTATTCTCAATTTCCTAAACCTAAACCTATAACCTATAACCTTAACCTAAACCTAAACCTGTAACCTATAACCTAAACCTAAACCTAACACCTAAATGTATTCTCAAATCCCTAAACCCAAACCTACACCTAATCCTAATCTCAACTCCCTAGCCTAAACCTAAACTTGAAAACCCAAACCTAAACCCGATCTCGAACCAGAACCTGATTTCCTAAACCTAAACCTTAACCTATTCTCAATTCTCTAAACCTATAGCTTATAACCTATACCTAAACCTAAATCTAAACCTAAACCTATAACATATAACCCAAACCTAAACCTAAAACCTAATATATTCTCAAATCCCTAAACCTAAACCTACACCTAATCCTAATCTCAACTGCCTAACCTAAACCTAAGCCTAAACTTGAAAATCCAAACCTAAACCCGATCCCAAACCCGAACTCGATTTCTGAAACTTAAACCTTAACCTATTCTCAATTCCCTAAACCTATAGCTTATAACCTAAACCTAAACCTAAACCTAAACTTAAACTTTAACCTAAACCAATAACCTATAACCTAAACCTAAACCTAAAACCTAAATGTATTCTCAAATCCCTAATCCTAAACTTACACCTAATCCTAATCTCAACTTCTTAACCTAAACCTAAACCTAAACTTGAAAATCCAAACCTAAACCCGATCCTGAACCCGTACCCAATTTCCTAAACCTAAACATTAACATATTCTCAATTCCTTAAACCTATAGCTTATGACCTAAACCTAAAGCTTAACCTAAACCTAAACCTATAACCTAGAACCTAAGCCTAAACCTAAAACCTAAATGTATTCTCAAATCCCTAAACCTAAACCTACACCTAATCCTAATCTCAACTCCCTAACCTAAACCTAAACCTAAACTTGAAAACCCAAACCCAAACCCGATCCCAAACCCGATTTCCTAAACCTAAACCTTAACCTATAACCTAACCTAAACCTAAACCTATAACCTAAACATAAGCCTAAAACCTAAACCTAAACTTAAAATCGAAATGTATTCTCAAATCCCTAAACCTAAACCTACACCTAATCCTAATCTCAACTCCCTAACCTAAACCTAAACCTAAACTTGAAAACCCAAACCTAAACCTAATCCCGAACCCGAACCCGAACCCGATTTCCTAAACCCAAACCTTAACCTATAACCTAACATAAACCTAAACCTATTACCTGCACTTATAACCTAAACCTATAATCTAAACATAAGCCTAAAACCTAAACCTAAACTTGATAACCCAAACCTAAACCCCGATCCCGAACTCGGACCCGATTTCCTAAACCTAAACCTTAACCTTAACCTATTCTCAATTCCCTAAAGGTATAACCTATATACTATAACCTATAACTAAAACCTAAACCTTAACTTAAACCTATAACCTAAGCCTAAACCTAAACCTAAACCAAAACCTATAACCTTAATGTTAACCTATAACCTAAAACCTAAACCTAAAACTTAAAACCTAAACCTAAACCTGTTTTAATGATCAGTTTTATTTTTAAAAAGTGTCCACTTTTTTGGAAGAAGTTTATGCAATTTTTCATGATTCTGAATTATAATGTTTTGTTGGTTTAATATTTGTTTTTCAGGTGAAAGACACACAAAGAAAATTGTTGCTAATTTTTTTCTTTTTTTATTTATGATGTTAAACTTATATGTATTTATGTGTGGATGAATGTAATGTGGATAAGATTGCTTGTGTTTAGATGGATGTAGTTTATGTTTGGATGAATGTAGTTTATGTTGGATTTATGTGGTTTGGGTTGTTTAGATGGATGTGAATGTGAATATGATGAAATATATTATATAACAGGTGTATATTAGGAAGAATATGATGAAATATATTGTAACAGGTGATCTTCTCAAATTCTCATAAGGGACGGTCCATGATAGTCCTTTTTAAGGATGGTTTGTGGCCATCCTTTGAAGGCTCATAAGAGATGGTCCATGACAGTCCTTTTTAAGGACGATCCATGACCGTCCTTTTAAAGGACGGTCTATGGCCGTCCTTTGAAGGCTTATCAGAGACGGTCTACGACAGTCCTTTTTAAGGACGATCCATGACCGTCCTTTTAAAGGACGGTCTATAGCCGTCCTTTGAAGACTTATCAGAGACGGTCGACGACAGTCTTTTTTAAGGACGGTCGATGGCCGTCCTTTAAAATCTTATAGGGGACGGTCCAAGACCGTCCTTTTTAAGGACGGTTCAGGACCGTCCTTTTTTGGGACGGCCCATGACTGTCTTTTTTTTCGTCAATAAAAATGACGGTTTTCGACCGTCCTTTAAGTAATACGACACGTCAAAATTTGACGGCCCTTGCGACGGTCCATGACCGTCCTTTTTGGCCATTTGAGACGGTTTTGGACCGTCCTTTTTTCGCAGTTTTGGCGTAGTGTGGTCGGAGTGAATGTCATCAACACATTATGGTGGAGCCCACACAAGTCATTTGTACCTAAGTTTGTAGTATTAAAAATGTTTGCACCTGATCATTTTCAATATACCTGTGTATACATGTGCTTGTGTGTGTGAAAAACGATGACATCCAACCAGTGGGATCATAAGTTACTATCCGCCGGATAGGTAGCTTTCAACATGTCAAAGGTCTGACATCCTGCCTCATAGATTGGCCCTACCACAAGGACCACCTTGTGCAAAAATCAGCTGCATAGGCCACACCAAATAAAATAATAAATAGCCCCTAGTAAATAATAAAATACAACTGTGGTTGAAATTTGCACTAGGTGATCCTTATAATGGACTAAATTAGCGGATGAAACAGATGTTGGATCACCCTTGTCAAATAACTACTTGTTATAAAAGCTCGACCTATTAAAGTATGGTGAATCAATATGCATTAATGGGCTTTAACAACCCTCTTCCATACTATAAAGTGGGTGCGACATCGACGCTGTCCAGTGGGTTGGCCCACCATGAGAATTCCCTTGTGCAAAAATTAGTTACATCTAATCATTTTGGGGAATATAAATATTTTATTTATCAGTGGTTATACATTTATTTTCTTTGACGTGGCATACATGCATGACAGGTGGAAGCTGCTCATTTTTGCTTATGATTCAACATATAGACATGATTTCTTTGTAAGTTTTTGGAAATGCCATTTGAAGTGCTTATTGTGTTATGGCCACCTGTTATTGCTGACGTCTCAAACTCATCACTGGATGGAATGGGCCAATGAAAGACGGTAAGCACTACCTCACTTGTAGTATGTGATCACCATAATTCTCACCGTTAACAATTTGGATGTTTTTTTTTTTTTTTTAATGGTAAAATTGGCAAGATTCCACTTTCAAAGAGACATCAACCTTACTAGTTAGCCTCCACAGCAAAGATTTTTTATTTTTGACGAGGGCCTACTGTGATGTGCAAGTGAAATCCACTGTAACCATTATATGTGTCATCCCACTTTAACCATTATATGTGTCATCCCACTTTCAAGGTCGGGCCCAAAAAATAAGGCTAACATATGATTCATGTGGGCCACACTAAAGGAAACAGTTGAAAGAAATGTCCATAGTTGATTTTTTACAGGGTTCATTATGATGATTATGTAAAATCCACTCGGATCACTACATGCCACATCAAAATTTAGCCATGGGCCTAAAAGATGACCCATTTGTATTCGAGTGAGCCACACCAAGAGAAATAATTTGGAGGGTGGGCGTTAGGTAAATCAAGAATGGGCCCACATGAGCAGGCTCACATGGACCATGTCAAAGCTCTCTCTCTCCCTATCTCTCTCTGTGAAAATAATTTCATTAATATTAAGGGAAGAAGCCTATTTCTTGGGCATCAACTATGAAATTACATTTCCTGGAGATGTAATTGATGCCCCATCAGACTAGGGCTGTCGATGGGTCAGTCTATAGTACTCATCTTCGTGAACAAGGTGGGGCTAGGTGCCATCCGCACGGCCCCTCCTTCCGGTTCCGGCCTCAGTAGATAGTTGGCTTTTGTTGT
The DNA here is from genome assembly GCF_029962835.1 of Magnolia sinica. Classification (NCBI taxonomy): domain Eukaryota; kingdom Viridiplantae; phylum Streptophyta; class Magnoliopsida; order Magnoliales; family Magnoliaceae; genus Magnolia; species Magnolia sinica. The sequence goes on along the minus strand of NC_080575.1, from coordinate 129,551,279 downwards.
TTTTCCTTTTTACAATAGGCCGTTGGCTTGAGCCTTTTTTTCGTCCTCCTGGCTCATGGCCTGAATGAGTTGTATAGTTTTTACAATGAAATATATACTCCCTTTCCTTAATATAATATTTAAAAATAAATTATTATTTTTTTAAAAGGTCTATAGTACTCATACCTGAATGTGGGTCCTGTCATGTCCGATTTTATAGACCTTGGAGACCTGGACCTAGATCTAATTGGGCTCGGGTTGTCTTTGGATCTGAATTGGCCGAGTTTGGGGCAATGAAAAGCATTTCCATGGTTGGACCTACAAGATGGAAGTATTAGATGGCGCATGCAGATCGAGCTTCTTTGACACATAAATGTTGCGTATGCCGACTCTCTTACATATGTGCAACTTAGGAGAGTTCATTAATTTCTTTTATTAGAATAATAAATGCATACAAAATATATATAATTTACTATTAAAACCATCTAGACCCAACCTGTACAGGACCTAGACCTGATTTTTAATCAGGTCCTAAACTAGAGACCTGAACCAGTCCCAATTGTTTGATGGGTCCCATAAATGAGACCCAAACTTATTAACATTGGGTTGGATTGATCAAGTACCCATTGACAGCCACACATGCAATTGAGTGCAATACTAGCCACATACCAAGTTGGTGCAAAAACTCTCTTGATTGTAGTCACGTCTAGTCTTCTCCAACCTCAAGGTAGCTAGCCAGGTCCAAATCAAGCAAGAAATTCCCCAAGTTGTTGTTACCATTTTTACTGCTACAATTCACTAAGGCAATGGGGCTGACCCATATCCTTTAAATAGGCCTGTCAGCAGGCGGGCTGAGTTCTTTCCAAGCCCACCTGCCCACCCACAGAGTACAAGCTTGACCCAACCTCGGCCCATGCCTGTGACAGGCCAAAACTCATAAACCCAAACCCAGTGATATTTGCTCCTCCCTGAACCGAGCTGAGCCCAAGCCCGACCTTACCTGATGCTCATGCACTACTAATGCTATGGCTATTAAATTGCTCTACTAAATGAGAGCAGATTTGGTGAGGCTGGGAAACCCACACATCTACGAGGCCGTACCAGTGGGGCTCAACTTGATGTATGTGTTGTATGCCCATGTTGTTCATCTGTTTTTCCAGCTCATTTTAGGGCATTAGCCATACCTACCGCCATTAAAATTTTCCCGGGCTCCTCGTAATGTTTTTTCATCACCCAACTTGTTAAAAAGGTCACACAAACCTGGATGAAGGAAAACATAAATATAAGCTTGATCCAAAACTTTGGTATTCACAAAAAGCTTTTATTGGCCAGCCTTCAATCACCATTATTTCCTGTGGTGTGGTCCACTTGCTTGATTTTTTACTCATGCACTAAAATGATCTCGAAAACGGATGGATGGCATGGAAATACAACAAATACATCAAACTTGGCCTCACCCAATCTACTCTCCTAACAAATGAACATTAAACTGCTATTTAAAAGTATGGTAAAATGTAAAACTGTGAGCGATCCAAATTAGGAGGGAAATCAGATGGTTAAAATTGTCTTATTATTTAAAAATTCCAGGTATGCTCAATCTGCAATTGGGTTATCAATTTAGTCTGTTAAGATTTTCGTACATCTGCGGCACGTGTGCTTTAAAGGGGTTAACCACCATTTGAAAATTGGTGGAAACCTAACACGGTAGATTCAGGCCACGTAAATAGCTTTCTTGTGACTGGTATCCTTCATGCATGACAGCTCTCCTGGAAAAAGGTTCTCTGTTTCACATCTACTCCGTCCATCAGCTGAGCTACCTGTTTTTCACTCCATGCAATAAAAACAAGCTTATACAAGAATATCAAGTGGGCCACACCAACAAAATAACGTAAATGACAACTAAAAAACCTCTATAATCACAGTATGATCCCATGAGATTTTAGTCAAGCTGAATTTTGGATGACTCATGATGTTCGAGCTCACCTAATGACCGGTTTAGATGGAATATAACCTACACAGTAGGCCCCAGGAAGTGGCCCACCTGCTCTTTTGAACCTAGCTGAGTTTTGGGATGACTCGTGAGGGGTGGCTGTCTCCATCGACATTATGCCTAGTGGTGGTGAATATTTAGCTCGGGTCCTCTAACGTGAGGGTCCTCAACTGATGGACGGAGTGGAGGTCACACAAACATTTCGGTGGCCCACAGAGGTTGGGTGGTGGATATTCCTACGTACTGTAGAGATTACAATCTCTCTTTGTAAAACCAACGTCAAATGCAAAATAAGAATGTTAAAAATAAAGTTACTAAAAATAAGAGAATAAAAATATTTAATTGTATTGAACTTGATCCAAAAACATATTTTAAATGGAGGCCGATTGGGTACTATCCCCACCAGGACCTAGCTAGAGTAGCATGTTCCTGTCAGGGATGTGTGGGGCCATCATGATGTATATATTTTATCCACGTCATTCATTCATTTTGAAAGATCATTTTAAGGCATGAGCCCAAAGAGTAGCCAGATTCAAGGCGTAAGTGGACCACACCACAGGAAGCGGTGGGGATTAAATTCCTACAGTTGAAAACTTCCCATGGCCCACTTTGATGTTTATTTTCTTGCAACCTGTTTCCAAGGTCAGGTAAATATGTAAGAAGGGAAAACGTATATATCAGCTTGATCCAAAGCTTCTATGCCTCCCAGTAAGTTTTCAACGGTATGCTTTCAATCCCCACTACTTCTTTGGGCTCATGCCCTAAAATGATCTATCAAAATAAATTGCCAGCATGGATAAAACATATACATCATGGCCCCCACAAATCTCCCACAGGACCGTCCATCTCTAGTTAGGTCCTGATGGGGTAGTACCCAATCCCCGCTCATTTTAAACAGTTTGCACGTGGATATATTATAACAATGGAGTCAATAACCCGGCAAGACAATACTCAGGCCGGGCTGATCACGGGCCTTCATACGAAGCTCATTTCAGGCCGATTAATAAACGGGTTTGAATTCTAGGCCCAGACCATTCGTCGGCCTGTACACTAGACCAGGACCAGACCGATTTGGTCTAGGCCCAAAACCCAACGGAGCAGCCTGGCCTAATGACAGCCCTACCTTTAAATAATGGTGGAGATGATTTCATAGGTTGTGTGGAAACTAACGTAAATTTTGACTCACTGCCACGAGATAGGTGTAGGCAATCAATGGCCCACACTAGCCCATCAGGATTTTGGGCCTCACCCCTTCAGGCCGACCTTGGAATAAAATTTTAGGCCCATAGGCTAGCTTCGGCCTAAAGTTTGAGCTTGTTTAATAATCCGGATGGGCTTGGTCTGTGTCTAAGAGCCCATCAGCTTGCCCCGCCCTGCCCCTTTTTTTCGGTGTCAATGGCATTTTAATCTTATATTATGCACGGTGGGGCACACTTGTAAACATCCCAGATCTTAAACAAATGTAGGCGGCTGCGCTTGGGCTCGGGCTCTTGCAGAACTTGAGAATGGGTTGCGCGCAAGCCCTGTTTCTTTTGGCCAGGGACGATCTTAGGCCTAGGTTTTACTTCATGGACCAGCCTTGGACAGACTTTATCGACGCTGGTCCAGTTGGCTGACAGCTCTATACAGGTAAGTCATGAGCAAGAAAATAATAAATACCAAAATAAATAGTTGAATCAAGGGACAGGGGCTCCTTATAAACCCTTAGTTTAGTAATTAAAAGTATAGTGGTAGTAAAAAGCTAATATTCAGTTATGTAAAATGGTGATGCTGCGTTTTTTACTGCTAGGCCTGCATTCGATGCACTCACCTAATGTTATAATTAATGGCATCATCCAAATCACATAACTGAAACTGCAATGTTATCTTCGTGCCATTAAAGGACAAGTACATGCGGGGTTACAACGACCAAAAGGCATACTGACATAGTGACATTGTAATGACATAGTCCAAATCAAAGGGACCAAATCACATAGAAGGTTATGTTAGTAAATTTGGCACATGTGAAACTATTCAAGATAACTGGTTAAGACATTTAAGTTTAACTCTTCTAAAACTCATTTTCCTTCTTTGTGGGAAAATGTCTTCTTAAGGGTGGAGGTGGAAAAATAATTCCTTTTAATAAAATGTAAGGATTTTTAATGCAAAATTTCTCCAAAATTGGTTTTTAATCAATAGTGCCTCCAGAAACCAATATTAATAGGGTTCTTTTTCAGAGCTGAATTTACGCTACTACCCTTGCTTATAATTTATTTACAAAATGTGGTTTGAAAATTGTGAGGCCCATATGGTATGTGTCTAATATCCAACTCATCATACAAACCAACATTATTGTTAGACAAACCAAAATTATGAATGATCCAATCATTAAGTGGGCCTATCCATGAAAAATAATGCACACCACTCGAATCATCCAAAATCAACGGCAATCCAATTTATGATTTGATTGTTCCAATTATTTATTCATGTGACCATTATGGGGGTCCATATGTTGGATGGGTTGGATGTTTCACACATATCATTTGTGCCCCACAGGTAGCAACTCTCACTTTTTAAAGAAAAAATAAATAAGGACATTTTTGTAATTTCCTCTCCAGAAGAACCTCCTCATGATTTCATATGGTGGAAGCATTATTTGGTAAAACTTTGAATCTAGGAGATTTTGTGATAAAATAAAAACGCCCCCCCCAAAAAAAAAAAAAAGAAAAAGTAAGTAGTAAGCTCTTTTTCCCAAAAATTCCTAGAGTGGAGAATTGGTTTCAAGCGAAATGGTGCTCCATTTCCTTTTCTTCCTATGATTCCAAGGAGACAAAAAGTAAGTAGTCAGCTCTTTTTCCCAAAAATTCCCATAGTGGAGAATTGGTTTCATGCGAAATGGTGCTCCATTTCCTTTCCTTTCCTTGATTCCAAGGAGACCGTTGAGGTAACAAGTGGAGAATTGGTTTCATGCGAAATGGTGCTCCATTTCCTTTCCTTTCTATGATTCCAAGGAGACCGTTGAGGTAACAACAAAAACCACGCTGGCTTTTTCTACTGTGCACTTGAATTTTGTAGGCAAGAAGCTCCATTCATCCACAGACAGGCACACGTGCCAATATGGAACATATGATTTAAGTTTTCTGTCTGGTGGGCTCCACTGCTAAGAACGACACTAAAATCATGTTATTTCACACTTCTGGTAGTGGGCCACAGAGCTTGAATGTATGGAAAGTCACGTACGTTAGAATGGCCCTGCGGGTTGGAGTACAAAATACAAATGTACACCCCTTGGTGCATTTCATTAGCAGTGTGTGTGTTATGGCGCATCTCACGTGTATTCACATCATGGGGTTGGAACCTTCATCGATTTCAACTCCAGCCAATTGTTCCAATGTGGATGCTGGTAGCTATTCAGATGGATGGTCTAGATCATTACATCTAAGTACGGTATACTGCCTTCAACCCCCATACATGTACGACTGACGAGTGGAGCTATCTGCAACAGTCCATTAGTCGGGACCCAATATTTGATTGACCATAATCCAAAAAATGCCACCCACCATTTATTATCGTCAGTTGCTATTTTAAATTCTTTAGACTGGTTGTTGATTAAATGCCGGGTTTTTTTTTTTTGGGAAAATTTGATTCATTTAACCAAAAAGGATTTACAGCCTGGCCTGCAATTGGGGCTTCCGCCAACGAAAAGCAGGGCGGAAGCCTATAGTAAAGGAAGGATGAAAACAAATAATTTACAGAATCATCAGCTACCGTGTGAAATGAGCCTGAGATTATCCAAGCCTACTTTATCAAGAAAGATGAGACCTCAGATGTGTGTTGGCATCATTGAAATCTGCCTGAAAAATGAGGAATTTTGAGCCTCACTGGCCAGTATAGCAAGCCCATCAGCCGGGGTGTTTTCTTTCCTCTAGGTATGTCTGATAGAAAACTGACCGTAGTTTAGGATCTTTCCAACCTGAAAATCCAATAACTCCACTTCTACCCTATCATTGAATTACCATTGATGAGGTCCACCACGAATGAAGAATCAGATTCTACTTGAACCTTTTGGAGCCCCAAGTTTAGGCAGAGAGTTAGGGCATCGACTACAGCTCTGATTTCTGCTTTAGGCAGAGAGTAAATGCCGTTTGATCTACAACATCAATGATGGGACCCATCAAATAGATCATCAAACGGCTTTAATTTTTCATCATTTTCTTCACAAGTGTGTCAATGAATTTGCACTTTTTAGATGATTAGAGAGGATTTGCAAAAGCTCGTTTACCACAGTTTACCTTCTATTTGGTGGGCCTCATCATTTATGAGCCATCTCTCATGGGAGCCGATCAGGTGAGACCCAGATCCACCCAGGTGGGTGGGACCCCTGACTGTGATGGATGTGCCTTATATCCTGGCCGTCCATATTGAAAGTTCATTTTAAGGCATGAATCAAACAATGAAGCAATTCCAAATTCCAAATAGACCATAGTACAGGAAACAGTGGTGATTGACCATTAAAACTTTTGGTTGGCCACAATTTTTAGATCAAGCTGATATTTCTGTGGTCCCTTCATCCTGGTCTTTGTGACCTTAGAAACAGGTTGGATGGCAATTAAACATTCCAGTGTCCCCCAGCAAATTGTTTTATAGTGGGGATTCAATAACTACTGTTACTTGTTTTGTGGTCCACCTAAGATTTGGATCTGCTTCATTTTTTTTTAACCTTTTTTGGATAACTGCCTAAAATGATATTTCAAAACGTATGGACGGCGTGGATGTAAGGAAAATACATAAAGTTGGGCCCCACAATGAGGGATCCACCGAAGCGATGCCCGTTTCTGCAGTTCCATGCCGGATGAGAATAAATGAAAGCGTACAACTAGAATAACGTCTTTCCATGGGTGAAACGAGGTTATTAATTTTCTCAATAAAAGGGGCGATTTGGAACAAATGTCAAAAGAGGAAGCAGTTGGTTCGGAAAAATTAAATGAGAAGGTGATTGGTCTTTATTCCTTAAATAAACAAATCTCAAATGGTGCACAAGACTTACACATCCGATGGCGGAGAGTTACTTGCATGGGAGGTCCAGTAAAAGTGAAGAGAGCTTTGGTATCAACGCTCGCCAAAGTTCTTGCCGCCTCTGCCTCATGATCCTCACCGATCATCTAAAAGAACACACGATGTATGGTCTGGATATAAAGATAAATCTCAGTGAACAGCTATCCTTACCGTCCATACAAAGGTGGTTCAGACAGTGATTTTATGGAGAGTAACTTTTAACTCAATGTGTTGGGAGTGGCCCATCTGTAATAAAACGATCGAGACAAAAAATCTGGATCATCGTATGGAAGGATAAGGAGAAGGTGAGGTGAGCAGCCATGTAAGAGTGTGATGGTTCACACGCTTGCACTGAGAAACTATGCATGTCCGCATACCAAACATGTAACTAGATTCAAGCGTCCAAATCGCTAGAGCGAATCTGGAGACGCCATGACCCTGAAATCATATTGATTGGGCAATCCTATACGTTTTTATATGTGTGTGTGTGTGTGTGTGTGTGGATACCTACAAATGGACACGTTTTTTGGATAACTCAGGCCGTTGGATGCTTTTCATTTCAATTGGGGAGGTATTTGGACGTCATAATTTGAGTTAAATTACATGGCATTTTGTGTGGCCATGGTTACATGCACGCCAGAAGGACACTTTTCCGACAGCATATGATGGGAGGTTTTCATTTCCATGATCGTCAGAAATTAGGTCCACCATGAAAGTGACATGAGCTGCTTTCTTTTTTCAAATGCTCCGTAGTGAGGGTGGCCACCTGGTAGTGGAGCCCGGATTTATTTACGTGTTTTATATTCACACCATATCCTTTCATAATGTTTATTTGCTGCCTTTTAATCTTTTAATATGTTCACATATATCCGCTTGATCAAAAGTTTTTAATAACTAATCACCACCACTTCCTGTGGTTTGGCTCGACTGATGTTTTGGTTCTGTTTAATTTTTGAGTTCATACATTAAAACAGCTAACATCGCTGCAATAATGGATGGACCGCGCGTGGATATACGACACATATATCAAGGCTGGTATACATTACACGGACCTCACCTACTCCCAGCCCACAGAAATTAGGGATACCGATCAGGTACCAACCCCACCTATTCAGAGCTGGGGCTTTTGAGGAGACAACTGTGGGTAGGGCTGTACACGAAGCGGGCTAGCCCTGTTAACTCGCTTTACTCGGCCCGACTCGGAACTGAGTTCAAATCGGTACGGGCCATTTTCTTCGACCTGAAACTGAGTTCGGATAAGTCCCAGTTTAGCCCGACTCGGCCCGAAACCCGACTCGCCCTGGCCCGACTTGGCCCGACCCATAGAAGGGTATGATAATCGATCATGTTTCTCAGGAAGCTGGCCTTCTTTTAAAAGCAAATTGCAGAAATCCTGAACCACCGGTTCATCTCTTGGGTTGTGGGGCCTCCATAAATCTTTACTTCTTCCAAACTTCTTCAGTGAGTTCCTCATAGATTTGAAGCTTAACTTTCCCAAAGAAGACTGCTTTTTTTTGCTACCAAAGGAAAATGAAAATGTTCTTCAATGGGTACATCACGCAGATTAGCCTTTCCTTTCTTAGATGAGGATTGGCCATGATCATTCACACTTCCCTTTGATGGAGGCATATGTCCCTCTTCCAGTCTCCAAGGCTTAAACTGCAGAAATCATGTGGTTTTCCTTTTTGGAAAATAAGCAGGGATACAACCTGTGAGTTTAAGGTTACGACAGAGAACACCACCAACTGATCTAATGGCTCAACCCAGTGAACTTTGTGCTACAACTCGTGAAAAAGCAAGTTGTCATCCTAAACCAAGCGTTTCGTTCTCCCTCACTTCCATTTGGTTCTGATCACCCTAGAAGTCGACCATATGCATGATGGAGATGATAGGTAGAGGATTGAGCAAAAGTCACGGTATAAGGTTCGAAACTGGCCCGAACTCACCCAATTGCTGACCGGGCCGGGTTCAAGCTGGACATGTTGGCCCGGTGACCGGGTCGAGCTGGGTTCAGGCTGGGTGTGGCTGGTGACCGGGCCAGGCCGGGTTGAGCCCAGTTCGACTCGGATCGACTCATGTACACCCCTAACTGAGGGATTAAATACCTACCATTAAATTTTTCTTGGGAGCTGCAAAAGTTTTGGGCCAATCTAATATATGTGTTTTGCCTTCATCTACATCCGCGTTACCTTATAACCAGGTGGATGGCAAATAAATATTAAGGTGAGACTTGAGAAGGTTTTAACGGTGGACATTATTATCACCATTGCTTCCTGTGGTGTAATCCACTTGAGCCTCTGATCTGTTTTATTTTTAGATCATAACATAAAATAATATGAAGAAAATGGATAGATGGTGTGGATAAATCCATAGGTCACAGTGGGTAGCCTCAGCTTATTCCAAGATGGTGGCAGGGGAAGGTATGGCTGTACACGAACTGAGTTAGCTCGGTTAGCTTGCTCAAAGACTTGAAAAAGCTTGATTTGACGTGGTTTGAAAATGAGTTCGAGTCCAGTCGAGCTGATTTTTTGAGCTCGAAATAATTTGAACCGAATTCGAGCTTGCCCAAGATTGACTCAACTCGGATTGAGCCCAACTCGAATCGAACTCGGATCAAACAAGCTTGGTGACTCGGTTAGTTTGATATTGATGTTTCTCACCAAGTGTTTGATGAAATGACTCAACGAAGAGCTGGTTGGTGGCAAGGACGGTGCGTTTCATCAAATAAATACTTTTTTTTTAATTATTATTTTGATGTTGCCTACAAGGTGTTTGGTGAAATACATGTAAAATCATTGCTGTTGTTTTACATACAGAGAGAACTTGAACATACAGTTTATAAGTTTGTGAAAATGTTGCATAGTTAAACTCAGCTCGAATTGGCCTGACCTGCTCACCGATCTCGGCCAAGCCTAGTTTTTTTTTTTTTTCACATGCACATACATCCCCACACACTCATGCTAATGGAATTTCCCCACCTATGGGTACTTGAACCCTTGACTGGGAGTTGAAACTCCTGAGAGTCTACCACCCAAGCAAGAGTTCAAGCTGGAGTCAGTCAGTGGCCGAGCCGAGTCGAGCTGTGTCTCGACTCGGTTCGACTCGTGCACACCCTTGGGCCCCACCCTACAAAAGACAATATTGACTGCCGGGCTTCAGTATTCGGTCATTTCCACCTATCATTTCTACGGACGAGGCTGCCCGTGATTCCAACCTTACAGCTGTCAGAGGTTACGTGGGACTCATTAGTATGTTTGTGAGAAATGCACCTGGTCATCCATTTTGCCAGCTTATGTTAAAACATGTTTGAAAAAAATATCAAAAAATCAAGGAGGCCATATTGTAGGAAAAAGTGAGGGAAAAAAGGTAGCGCCCATTACGCGTCCGGTTGTTTTATTTTTTCAACTTTAAAGACATTGGAAAATCTCGGTAAGGACATTGAAGGCTATAAATTCTTTTTCTTCAGTAATGGTTGTTGTTGTAAGATAACGTAAAAGATGAGTGTTGAAGGCTTTAAAATCTTCATCTTTAATGATGACTCATGATATCAGGAAAAAAAAAAAAAATGTGTGGTAAGAAATTTCAAGTCCTGCTCAACCGCACGCTTTGTGATAACCTATTCCTAGCGTATACACAGCCACATGAATTAGAATGGCACACCTGCCTGTCAACATCAGGTGTACCACAATGTCGGAAGTGGATTGCATCCCGCCCGGCTCTGTGGGGCCTACCGTGATGATGGGTTTTATCCACTTCGTCCAGCCATTTTCCTGAGCAATTTAGGTTGAGTCCAAAAATTAGGCAAATCCAAAGCTCAAGTGGACCCACCACCGGAACCAGCCATGATGTATGTTATGGAAAAATATAGTCCGGCCACCATCGACCTGTGATTACAGGCATGACTCGAAGTTTCTACCCGCTTGCGCCCACCAAAGACGGAATAATTTGGTAAGGTCAAGGGACTATTGAGAATAGATAGACCCATTGAAGGATCAGCTCCGAGTTACGGATTGATTTAGTCATGATTAACTCAGCTTATGATGTCTTCGGTCGACTGGTAGAGCTTGGCTCGGATTAGCTTAGATCGAATCATCTCTTGTCGATCGGCATAGCTCAGTTTAGATCAGTTCAGCTCAGGATCCCCCTCAATAACGCACGATTCGAAAATAACCGCTAGCGCTCACCTCTCGCGTAACTGTCTTCCATGCAATTCAAGGCTAACGGCTCATATTCATCACTCGCGCACGTCTTGCCCAAGGGTTAGGATCATGCCTAAATTGACGGACTGCCCTACCTTATCAACACTATAAATGAGTGAACCATCTACAGGGAAATGTATACAAAATCTCCTGCCCAAAACCCTTTGAACACTGCTGGACCCATATTCCAACTCTGACTTTGGCACCCGAGGATCCGCTGCCCTGTACACAGGGTCTCTTTTATTTCTTTCTTGCACAGGTGCTTGGAGGTCGAAGGAGGGCAACCCAAATTTACGGGTCAACAATGTATATTTACCATCCGATCCGGTCATATATGACCAAAGGGAGAGCACAAACATGGGCTTGATCCAAAGCTTCTGCAGCACCCAAGAAGTTTTCAGCGGTGGGGATATTATTCCCACAGTGGGGTCCACTTGAGCCTTTTGATCTGCATCATTTTTTGTTCCTACTGTAAACCCAACACCCTTGCATCTGGGACATGTGACACGTGTAGGACACAGGATCCATTCAAACATTTGGCCCCCATGACAATGTCCACTACATCTGAGCCATTCAAAAGTTAGGCCACACAATGAAGAGAAAATGCCTTCAAAATCAAGCGTATTCAATCAGTTGAACCAAACCTGTAAATCTTCTCAGACCATCGTCCATCAATTTTTTTTGTTATGTTGCCAACTTGATTAGAAGAACGGCTTGATTTATGAGCCAGCCGATTTCCATTGTGAGGCCCACCGTTTCTGTGGCTCAGATGTCCAACATAAGAAAGGAAATAGAAGTATGATAATAACAGCTGTAGATTTATTTTGATGGATCTCATACCACGAATATGATTAGGAAAACTGCACGGGTAGCTGTTACTTGTCTTTCAGCGAAGAGGGTTGATCGGTTGATAGCGACAACTCTCCCACGCATGAGCCGCCTCACGCATTGCCGTGTACGAGGACCCACCCTCATCCAACGCGGTCGCGCCAGCGTTTCTCAGCTCTTGCATCCTATCTTTCAGTCTCTTCCCTTCCTCTCCCACCATCACACCATTGATTACTCGGGCGATTTCCTCCCTGCCTACCAACCCCATCTCCCCCACTCTGGGCCGCAGCGCCACCTTCAGATCACCGGCCAGCATCGCCGCATTCATCTTCTGCTCCGCATAGAGCGGCCACGCGATCATGGGTACACCATTTATGATGCTCTCGAGGGTGGAGTTCCATCCACAGTGAGAAAGGAACCCACCTGTCGAACCATGGCTCAGCACTTGTAGTTGAGGAGCCCACGAAGGCACAACCAGGCCCAACCCCTTAGTTCTAGCTAGAAAACCCTTGGGCAGAAAATCAAAAGGATTTTCTACGCTTTGTACACTAAAAAATGTAGCATTGGTCTCTTTGTCGTGTGGACTCCGTGCTACCCACAAGAACCTTTGCCCACTCATCTCCAACCCACAAGCCAATTCAGTCAGCTGCTTCGAAGAAAGGGTCCCACCACTTCCGAAAGAAACGTATAGAACCGACCCACGTGGCTGCTCGTCCAACCATCTCAAACACTCCGGCTTCTCACCCTCATGAGTCGAACCCGAATCAGTTTTTATGAGAGGCCCGACCGGATAGAAGGGTGGGTTAGACGGATCTTGCTTTAATGCCTTCACAACTGCTGGTTCCAAGCCCATGAAGCTATTTACCAAAATGCCCTCTGCTTCTTTGGCGCGTCTGCAACGGTGCAGCATCCATGCATATGACTCCTTGGACCGGTCGTGAACCGGGTTGGGGAGATCTTCACCACTAACCGGTATGCAACCCGGCAGTATCACCGGCTCCGTCAGCTCTGCAAACTCTCCTGAGTATGTTGCGTCAAGCGTTGGAAAATGGAATAAGAAAGATAGCATCATTAAAGATGAGGTGAAGAACATGTAAGGGGCGATGCCGAATTCTCTAGCGACGTCAAAAGAATCCGTACCGAAGTGATCAACTACAAGGGCCACAAGCTGTGTGGTTGATTTTAAGGTGTTGAGGACGTCGCGCACGGACAGGAGGGAGTGTTTGATAGAGAGTGAGATGCGGGTTTCGATACTGGAGTTTTGGGGGAATTCGGTGGAGGGAATTGGCGGGAGGGTGATGGAATCGATGGCTTTCGGAAGGGCATCTAAGACGGTCCTGTGTGATTCAGGGTAGGAGTCGACGGAGATGGTAATGAACGTGGCTGAGAAGTTGTGATGGAGGACGAGTCGCTTAGCAAACTCGGCGAGTGGGTTGAGGTGACCCATGCCAGGACTCGGTAGGATAGCTATGTGGGGGAGTGGGGTGTCTTTCATGGCTACTGTGATGTCCTCCATTGCTTTGCACTTTCACTTAAATATCACTTAAATAGACTCTTTTAGCTCTTGTTTATCATTTGGTGATGGACAATTTTTTTTAATCTTATTTTATTTTTAAAGAAAGTTGGGAACACGCCACCTGTAACTTTATATAGGTTAGTGTTGGGAAAAAATATGACAAGTCCGGAGACCCGATTATGGAATGGATCAACTCTACTGACACGGTCCAGGATTCCAAGGCAATAAGCCTGACCGAGGCAAAAGAACTAAATGCCTCAAGGAGAGACTTAGCTCGGATTGCAAGGAATAAACCCCGACCGAGACTTATAAAGTCACGAGCCAAAGGCAAAGTACATAAGATGCATAAAGTTGACTCGGAAGACGAGGCAGCAACATCTAAAAGGCCGATTAAGGCCTAAAGCTTAGAAGCCACCTGACCAACCATAAAACCAACCCAATTAGGTTGGTTATAAGGTCGGCTATCAGAGTAAGAGAGGATGTCGATTACGGATCGGCTCCATCTCACCCGACAGATGGCGAGCAACTTGATCCATAAAGCTGGCTCAGACTAACTCATTATTAGAGTCGGTTAGGACTGGGCCGAGCAAGGAAAAGACGGCGTGAATGAAAACGATGTCCCGAAAATCTCGTAAAAGGATCGCTGATCCCGAGGATCTCGGGATCGGATGGAGACCAAAAACGAATTGAAACCAAATCTCCAAGATATCAGGGGAAGAATCCCTACACGATGGGACCCTCACATTCCAATAAATACAAGAGACCTCTAAGGTGAAAGGTAAGCAGAAAACTCTTCTAAAAACCCTTCCTATATAGTCCTATCACTGACTTTAGCATCGGAAGGTCCCCGGCTCTAGTCAGGGTCTTCTTTGTTTCTTCTTTTTGCAGGTGGTAGGACGAAGGAAGGCTCACTAGTGCATCAACAGATTGGCGTCGTCTGAGGGAACAATACGAAAAGTCATTTTCCAGGCTCTATCCAGTAGCTTTAAATAAGTTCCAATGGTGAGAACTAGAAGAACTGCTCAAAACGAGCCTGCTGAGGTCGTTATTGGACCACCGACACTTGAAGGTCCATCGGGTACGAACTAGGCCCAAGGGGCTCAGAACCAACCGGACAACCAACAAGGTCCTACCCCCCATCCAGCATCCTCCGACTTGACCAAGCAAAACCAACGGAACCGAGGAAACGGTCGGTTAGATAAGAAAGTCCAAGAGCTCAGGACCAATCTAAACTATATGAAGCAGATGCTGGAGCAGATCCATCGCCAACAAGTTCTGCCCCAATATGATAGTGGTCGGGCGAATGCTCCGTAACAATTCGTCGACCCTCAGCCTGTCGCTCCGCAATCTGCCCCTCAGCCGAGTCAGCACCAGGGTCCGGCCGAGCCTACGCCCGCTCATTCCTTGACCGCCCCGCTACCAGCTTCCGATCTACGACACGAAATAGATCGGAGGAGGCGCAGCAGGCCTCTGGCTGAAGGTACAGCAGATAGTGACGAACCCTATAAAGCAGACCTTCAGGACTTCAGGAGAGAAGTGCAAGAAGAGATTGCAGATATGAAGCAGGGTCGTGATACACATCAGACGAGACCCGAGGCAAAAGCGTCTCCATTCATAGAAGAGATAATGCAAGCTCGGTTACCAGAATGATTCCGTCTTCTACAGATTACGCCCTTCACCGGCAAGACCGATCCTACCGAGCACATTAAATCCTTTCAGACTTATATGGAGTTGCACGATGCGTCGGATGCTATGATGTGCCAAGTCTTCTCCCTCACTTTAGCCGATGTAGCTCGACTTTGGTTCAAGCAGTTGAAGCTAAAGTCCATTAGCTCTTTCGTAGAACTCAGCGATGCATTCCTTACCAATTTCATTGGTGGGAAGAAAAAGCTGAAGCCACCTGCGCACCTGAACAACATAGTGCAAAAAGAGGGAGAGTTGCTGAAAGACAACATCAAGCGTTTCAACTTCGAATCGCTCTAAGTCTGGATACATTTAAACGAGACAGCACTCAACTCGATCATGCAAGGCGTCAGAGACAAACCATTTCTGGCATCCTTGGATAAAAATCTGCCTACTACTCTGGCTGAGTTCATGGCTTGGTCAGATAAGTACGAGGATGCCGAGGAGACCCGGATCATGCGCAAAGTCGCCCAAAACGCAGAACTCCCGATCAAAAAGTCAGCAAAGAAAGAAGTTGACTATGCCAGTAGAAAGAAGCGTAAAGATGATTGAACACGTGATGATCGTAAGTTGGGTAAACGGTCGGACCGCAAGTTTTCAACTTATACCCCGCTCAACAAGCCGCAAGAGCAGGTTTTAATAGAGATTAAGGACGAAGGATTCGTCAATTGGCCAGATAGGCTCTGAAGCAATCTGAACCGACAGAGCAAAAATAAGTACTGCCATTACTATCACGATCATATGCACAACACAAGTGATTGCTATCACTTGAAAGAAGAAATCGAGCAACTCATCCGAGAAGGCCGTCTCAAAGAGCACGTTGAGAGAATCGGGACAACAGAAGAATGCCTGGGTGACAACCGACCCATGGAGGAAATCTGAACCATTATCGGTGGTCCCCGAGGCGGAGGTTGTTGAGGGTCAAATATTGCATATTAGACCCCATTTATTACCTAGATTTATGAGCATGATACTGTTTAATGCCTTATTTTAATCATGTTTGTATTGCAAGACGAATTTACGACTGTGGATTGAAAAATGGTACTAAAAGCGTGGATTTGATACTCTGAAGTCACCAAGGCAAAGGAAGGACCCCAGGGGACCAAGATCGGCAAATTTTCACGCCAAAGATTCGAGAAAATCGAGAAACTGAAGCTCAAGTGGCCTGAAAGTCAGCCAGAACGCAAGATCACAGGGTTTCCACCACCTGTTCAGTCCGAAACTTCATACACGGCCTGAGGACCTTAAACTAACCGTAAAAGTCAAATCTCACCCATTGGATCATTGTGGAAGTGGCCCGACAGATAGATAAGCCCATAAAACTCTGATTTGGGGCCCGCATGATATCTGGATATGCCTCAATTTTGGTATCAACTGTTTAAATGAGATGATAAAGGGGATGGACGGATTGGATTTTGCATATACATCAAGGTGGGGTCCATTTTACGTGAGTGGAGTGCAGAGGAACCGTGCACTGGCCATGCATCGAACAGACGAAGTCGGTTAGCAGTGCTGACCCGATGTCCGTCTTTAAAAAGGAAACAGCGTTTTTGCTATTTGCAACAGAGCTTTGCGAGTGACTTCAGTTGGGCCAGTATCATCATACTTTTTGATGATCCACACCGTTCAATGAGATTAGGAGGTCAAACTGACCCTACATAGGAAGTTCTTCCAACCCCAGGCTCGCATACAAAGGAGAATACTGTTTAAAGCGCAGAATGGATGGCAAGAAAGGAAATCCTGTGGACCGCATCATCAGACAGTCAAAACCGTCCATGCTCAAACAGTTTTTCATCCTACATCTAATGGACGACTTGGATTTTCCCGTAAAAATCAACAGTGGGCCCCACCGACATCGCAGCATAATCAGTTACGCACTCTGTTATAGAGCGTCTGAGAACCGGATGCTACGGGCTGTTTTACAGATGTGGCCAGGATCGGTTCGACGATCCTGGCTGTTCAAAATTGTTCCAGTGTTGGGCCGACCAAGTCCAAGGGACCTGAATGGGTTGGATCTCGCATCAGATGAAGGATTTTGTAGAAAGTCAAATCAAAACGCAGTTGTACTGCGTAAAGGAAACTTCCATCCGAATTCCCACCGACTTCCATCCACCATCCGTCCCTGCTTATAAGAAAGAGGGAGAGAACGTGAGAAGGGAGGAGAAAAGGAGAGAAGAGGATCGCTGGAGCCGGAACGTGAATGTGGAGTCGAGAACGGGTGGAGTACGGGCGATCTTCAAAGAGTTTTTTTTCTTCTCTTTTGCTTAATTGTTGTTTATATTTATTTGAGATTTAGCTTAATTATGGTCGGTTAAACCTCTTAGCTAGGGCTAAGAGGTGAAGCTTGTAGTGAGATGGGAGACTCTATTTTATGCCTTTGATTTAATTTTAATTTGTGAACTGAACTTGATATTAGTTTGATTATTAAGGGAATGTTTTTAGTTTTTAATGGTCTGTTGTGACTAAAATTACAATGGGTCTGCGATAGCTTTGGGCGTGTTCCTTTCCTTTTATGTTTATGACGTCAGGAAGCCCTGTTGTGCACCATCGTCTCCTGGGCATGGTTGGATGACGGTACCCTTCTTAACCTTCATAGCATGTTGATAGGTTGGTAATTAGTTTAATTCGGTTGTTTACTTTGTCTCATGGGCATGGTTTGGTGATGGAATCCATTCTAATTCATATACCTTTCATCCCTTGAAAACTATATCAAAGAAAGTTCAGTTTGATGGTTACACCCTTCAACTAGATGAAGATAGGACTCTAAGTCCAGTTGAATACTTGAAATAGGCATAAGATCTCCCTGATCTCTACAAGTGGATCCTCTGAATCCCTAGTTTCCTTTCCCTGAATCCTTTAAGTTTTAGATAATTATTTCATCATTATTCCTCAATTTAGATTTCATCTTAGTCTAGTTCTTGTTCTACTTAGTTTCAGATTACGTACAGGTATCAGTCCCTTGGGATTTGACCTCGGTCTCACCGAGTTTATTACTACATCACAACCCTATACTTGGGGAGTGAACAGAGGTGACTCAAACAATACTCAGAAAAATCACGCCAGGAGCATCAGTCGACCCGAGTCCAAAATCCTGATACTAGCTCGGCCTTCAAAAGAAAAGAAAAGAGAAAAATATTGCATATCATTCACCGATGAAAACATTCAAGGCATTTATCATCCGCATGATGATGCATTGGTCGTCACTCTCACTATAGCGAACTGTAAGGTATTTCGCATTCTCGTTAATATAGGGTCGTCTACCGATGTACTATTCACTCAGGCGTTTGATAAAATGGGTGTTGAACAATCAGCATTACGGTCGGTTCACACCCCCTTGATTGGTTTCTCTGGTGGACGAACACTCCCCGAATGAGTCATCTCATTGTCACTCACTGCTGGTAACTCTCTACACCAAGCGACAGTAATGGTCGACTTTCTGATAGTCGACCAACCATCGATTTATAATGCTATACTCGGCCGACCCTCTCTGAGCCTTCTCCAGACTGTGGTATCAACGTACCATCTCTCCACGAAATTCTCGACCGAGTTGGGAGTAGGAGTTGTAAAAGGTGATCAACATGATTCATGGCGCTGCTACACAATAGCTGTGAAAGCTCCATCTGAGGTAACCACGATTTAATCATTAGACCCTTGGGCCAAGACATACAAGCGAGGACAACTGGTAGAAGACCTTATCCCAGTACCCTTGGTCTAGACAGATGAGTCCAAAATAGTACAGATTGGTTCATCCCTGCGTTCACCCCTGAAAGACAAGCTGATATCCCTACTCCGACGATACGATGATGTATTTGCATGGAGTCACGAAGACATGCCAGGGATCGATCCCTCGGTGATGACTCACTGACTTAACATCGATCTAACCTACTGGCCGATCTGACAGAAATGACGTCCGCTCAACCCAGAAAGGTACGCCATCATTAAAGAAGAGGTCAGCAAACTTCTCATGGCTAAATTCATCGAGGAGATCTACTATCCAGAATGAGTAGCCAACGTCGTCCTCGTGAAGAAAGTCAATGGGAAGTGGCGAGTCTGTATTGACTATATCGACTTAAACAAATCCTACCTAAAGGATAGCTTCCCTCTCCCAAGGATCGATCGGCTGGTGGATAGCATAACAAGGCACGAACTTCTTAGTTTTATGGATGCTTGTTCTAGATACAATCAAATTATAATGCATCAATTAGATAAATTTAAGACTACCTTTGTCACCGACAAAGGACTTTACTGTTACCGTGTGATGCCATTTGGTCTAAAGAATGCAGGAGCAACGTACCAACAGTTGGTAAATAAAATGTTCGCTCGACAGATCAGCTGAACCATGAAAGTATGCATTGATGACATGCTCGTCAAAAGTGTACATGCAGCCAATCATATTACTGACCTAAAGGAGATGTTTCTCATTCTTCGTAAATACCAGATGAAGTTAAACCCGAGTAAGTGTGCCTTCGGGGTCAGCTCGAGTAAATTTCTCAGATTTCTGGTCAGCCAAAGAGGAATCGAGGCAAACTTAGAGAAAATTAAAGCATTACTCGACATGGAATCCCCAAAAATGATCAAGGATATACAAAGGCTGACTGGACGAGTAGCCGCACTCAACCGCTTCCTCTCCCGAGCTACTGATAAATGCCTCCCGTTCTTCAAACAACTAAAGGGTCGGCAAATGGTAGAGTGGACGGAAGAACGTGAAGCAGTGTTCCGGCAGTTAAAGTCATACCTCGGATCTCCACCTATCTTATCAAAACCCGAGCTTGGGGAAGTTTTACTGTTGTACCTGGCAGTTTTCGACGCAGCCGTAAGCTCGGCTTTGATACGCGAGCATAAAGGAAAACAATTGCCGGTGTATTACATAAGCAAAACATTATTTACGTCAGCAAAGCATTAGTCGTCTCCTCGCGACGACTTCGGCCATATTTTCAAGCTCACACCATCGTCGTCATGACCGACCTCCCACTATGTCAGATCCTTCTGAAACCAGAAGCTTTTGGCCGACTAACGAAGTGGGCGATCGAGCTCAGTGAATTCGACATTTAATACAAGCCAAGAATAGTGATAAAAGGACAAGCTGTGGCTGACTTCATAGCTGAAGTTACACTACAAGCCGATCCACTTACCAAGCTTGGAAACGAACAATCGACGAGTGCTTCTCCCGAGTCATCACTCGACCCAATCCCCTGGACGCTATATGTCGATGGTTCATTCAACTCTAAGGCAAGCGGGGCAAGAGTCATCTTGAAAACTCCTGATTAAACCTACATGCAATATGCTTTAAGACTTGGATTTCAAGCCTCGAACAATACAGTAGAATATGAATCCTTATTACTCGGCCGACTACATGTGTTTGTTGAAATGTTTGAATGAATATGGAATTATAATTTATTCTTACCATGATTATTGATTGAGGATACATGATTGTTGCATGGGTGGCAACTCCTTTTAAAAGGATTTGCTATAATATATGTCATAACAAATTTATTACATGCATGTTAATATGTGTAGTTTAAGTATTTGATAAAATGCTTGAATGAGAAAATGCTTGTTAAAATGCATTTAATAAGGGTATTGAGATAGGATTCTCAATTACCTTATCTATAATTATAGTTTCCTTCATGTAATTTATCTTACTACTACGTGCTTTATGGATGAAATGCTTATGTATGACAACATGTATACTATGTGTTTGTTAAAATGCTCAAATGAAATTTATATTTGAATTGGTTAGCGCATGCTGTTTGACTATCACATATGAATGCCTATTGTGATTGAATATGATTGGGACTACTGCATAGTCCAGGCAATCGGTAATGATTCCTGAACTAGTGGTCGAGGTTGTTTCACCACGCAAGACACGTTCGATGAATCCGAGTCGTACACCGTTTGTCGACAGTGGTTAGGCCACACGAAGTGCTTATGCGCTCCATGTCAATTAATTTAACGTACGCTCGTACCAGTCGAGCTTGTCAAGTAACCCAATTGGCCTAATGTATGTTCACCATATACGGACGCTACTGTTTGAATCTAAGGTACCACTTACCATTGAAAAAATCCGTTTAACCTTGGTACCACGATCCGTTAAGACTCATGAGCTGGGCATGGTGGTATGGGATACTGTGGTCGAGCTGTTGGCCTACGTTGGGGTGACGAGCCTCCTCGTAGTGTCCAGTGAGCAAACCAAACTCGTGAGCCAAATACGGTGATATGAGACACTATATTCTAGCTGTCGACCTATGCTAAGGTGACGAGCCTTTCCCGTAGTGACCTTGAGTATAAAATAGGCCTACGATCGGGTGACGAGCCCCTCGTATTGACCTCGAGTGTGAATTAAGCCTACGCTGAGGTAACGAGCCTCCCATAGCAACCTATATTGTAAACTCGTGAACTTGCCTATCGTATGTGATTAACTAGGATTGACGACCCTAGATGGATCATTGTTTGGATAAATGATATAAAGGGTGGTACCTTAGCTTCCTGAATCTATTGTATGAATAGGTCTAATTAAGAACTTGGCTAATACAACCATGCATCGTATTGCATGTGCTTTGACGTGGGTGTTGAGCACAGTGGGAGTTTAACATGCGTGACCGTGAGATGATGTGGTAGAGGGAGTGCAGGCGAGGGCATGCGTCATTAATACATATCATCCTCGCATTAACTAGAGTACTTAGGAATGCTTCTTGTACTGCTTTATCATTACTACTTGATTGAATTGATAACATGTTAACCTTTGCCTTATAACACTACTGAGTTGATCACTCACTCCCACTCTGGGACGGTGTTTTAAAACACCAACCAGACTCTGTTGTAGTTTCAGATGATGGTGAGGCTTACGAGTTGGACCCAGCCTTTTACGATGACGAGGAGGAATTCTCCTACTTGCAACTCTCTGGCGGGTCTATGTGACCTGGAGTTGCGTCACCGGGGCTATAGGGATATGTTCACTCCCCAAGTATAGGGTTGTGATGTAGTAATAAACTCGGTGAGACAAAGGTCGAATCCCAAGAGACTGAAACCTGTACGTTATCTGAAGCTAGGTAGAATTAAAACTAGACTAAGATGAAATCTAAATTGATTATAAATTGAGGAATAATGGTGAAGTATTAATGTAAAACTTAAACAATTCAGGAAAAGGAACTAGGGATTCAGAGGATCCACTTGTAGAGATCAGGGCAGTCTACGCTTGATTCACGAACTCAATTGGACTTCGAGTCCCATCTTCATCCAGTTGGAAGATATATCACTAGAATCGAATCTTAACTATTGTTGATCTAGTTTTCCAGAGACAAGACGGATGTAAATTAGAATGGATTCCATCACAAAACCATGCCCATGAGACAAAGCAAACAACAGAATTAAACCAATTCACAACCAATCTAAGTGAGGTATGAATGTTAGGAAGGGTTCTGTCATCCAACCATGTCCAAGGGGCGATGGTGAACAACAAGGTTTCCTAGCTGTATAATCACAATAATGAAAAGAAAATACTCAAAGCCATCGCAGATCTATTGTAATTTCAGTTACAACAAACCATTAAAAACTAAAGGTATTCCTTAAAATCAAACCAATATCAGCATCAGTTTAGTAATGAATCAAAGCCATAAAGTCTTCCCATCAGGCCATAAGCTTCACCTCTTAGCCCTAGCTAAGAGGTTTAGCCAGCCATGAATGGGCTAGAACTTGAACAAAAACAAAACAATAAAATAAGAACAAACTCTAACTATTACTCCTCTTGTGCTCACGTCCCTAAAGAATTGAATCCCTTTTCTCCCTTCTCTCTTCTCTCTTTATAGTTGTAATAGGAAGTTGGAAGAGAGTCGGTCTGATGCTTGGTGAAGTCGGTGGAGAATTCCGCAAGAAGTTACGCAGCGACAGAGGATTGCGCAGGCCCTATTTTGCTTCACCCGATCGGACAACCGTGAGAGATGGATTAGCCAAGAAACTTGAGTCTAACCCACCTCATCCATTAGCTAAACTTCTGGTCGATTTTTGGATCATCATCTGATGGTCCTAACCGACGGATCTGCCGCCAGTATAATTCCGCAAGCACCCTTCTGCGCTCAGGATTTCTGCGCTATACAAAAGGGCAGGTGGTGGGATGATTTCGTGGAGCAAACTTCGGTGAGGAAGTTTCCTCATTTTAGACGACAAGGTGGCGACCGGATCTGCCTCTTTCTTGATTTGGAAGGTCTGGATTGAAAGAAATTCCTGGGTGTTAGTCATGCTATGAGCAGAAGTCGGCTTGTGTCCATTTTTTCGCTGATCGCGTCAAGGTGTTTTGGACCGAATTACATCTAGTTTCCTCATCAGATCAAGAACTAAAAACACACATCTTAGATGTGTTTTATCCTGCAGACGCAATGAATGGTTCAGATCAAGCTGAATACCTGTGATGGTGGACCACCATCCTTTGAAATTAGAAGTTGTTCGTTGCGTCAAAACGCAGGAGGTCCTGCTTCACTGGATCCCTAGGTCACCTTCGGATCTCGTATTTATGCGAAAATGGCGCTGGATGGCCGAAATTTCATCTTGAAGATCATGGACGGTGTGGATCTGATGCTTGACTGATCCTGGTAGGCCCACTAACTTCCGTCCGCAGCTCTTCCGCACTAAAGACGAAACCGGAAGGTTCCGTTTTGAATGGGAGTCAGGCCGCGTATGCTGACCGACTCCTTCAGGTTCAGCGCACGTCAAGAGTACGTGCACGGTGTGTACGCAGCTCTCCAGATGGGACCCACTGAGATGGGTCTGAGAAATTTGCTCCATCTATCCGTGTTCTCGTCTCATTTACGCTGATGAGAACAATTTTAAAGCATATCCAGATCTCGGGTGGGCCCCGAATAAGATACTCAAGGGCAGATATGTCCGTTGGGCCACATTTACAGGGATCTGAGGGCTGAAATTTGACGTGTATGGTTAATTTATGGTCTTCAAGCCATGTATACAGTTTCAAGCAAATCAGATAGCAGGAACCCTGTGATCTTGAATTCTAAACGACTTTCAAGCCACTTGAACTGCAGTTTCTCAATTTTCTTAGATCTATGGCATGTAACTTCCTCGATCTTCGTCCCCTAGGGTCCGTCCCTTGCCTTGGTGACTTCTGAGCATTAAATTCGTACTTTAAGTACCCTATTTCAGTCTGAGCTCGTAAATACATCTTGCATCACAAACATGATTAAATCGGGCCGTTAAACAGTACCATATTCGTAAATCCAGGTAATAACTAGGGTTTGATATGCAATATTTGACCCTCAACACAACCCCCAACTAGCATTTTACTAGTCCCAAGCAAAGTATGCGAAAAATAAGTTGAGAATTACAGGACAATTTATATGAACTCGAGTGATTTTTGAAAAACAAATCAAATACTAGAATTTTAAGATTCATGAATGTTGGGCATTACTCTCTCCTAGCCTCACGCGCACGGTAAATTTCATAGTTAAGATCAAAGTATTAATCCACCAATTAGAAAAAATTCTAAACATTAGGATCCATGAGTGTAAAGTCTAATCTCGGCTTATCATCATTAAAATTCACTTCTCTATTTAAGGATATCATTGGTAACCAACACGAGAATTACCAAAACTTGCCTCACAGATCATCTTTTCATTCTACCAAATTTTAATTTTTCCATTAAAAATAACGCCAAGGAGGGGAATCAAATCTTCACCTAGAGGGAGCAAACCTATGGTGAAGACTGTACACCCAACCCTTTTTTACATATCATCCATGGGGAATCGAATCCTCACTTATAGGGAGCAAACCTATGGTGAAGATCATACACCCAATTCATTCAATTTTCTCAGGTTGGTTCCTTTCATGTTTAGTGATTACCAAGTTAATCCTTCAATATCGACTGAAACCTTAATGTGTAAGCGAGATGTGACATGTAAAATTATGATTCAATCAATGTTTAAAACTTCTAATCATGGATTGATAAGTCGCTCTCAGCTATGAAATCTATCAAACAACTAAATCTAAAAGACATAAATCACCAACATCATGTATCTTGTAAGTCTAAATCCAAGATGGTCATCAAAATCACTTTGAATTCACACGAAATTTCAAAAAAATTTAAAAATTTTCACAATTTCTACTCAAGACCAAGAAAACACTAATTAGGTAGCCTAATCTCTCACCCCCAACTAAAAATCTACATTGTCCTCAATGTAAAGGATATGCTTGCAATGTACATGAGACAATGAAAGTAAATGAGAAGTGATGGGAAGATTATACCTGGACGAGGGATTCAAGAAGCTTTTACACAAAAATCTCAGCATGAAAGCAAGTCAGCACAAGAGAGAAACCAACAAAAGAAAACTATCCTAAAACAATGTAGAAAGCAAATTAACCAACAACAGCATAAAGCAAACTACCCTACTCCTATGAAAACAGGAAACCTACCTATACCTCCATCAGACTAGGAGATCAATCCAGGTAAATAGGATCAGTCAGAGGTATGGACATGTCCTCTGAATCAAATTTCTCGACAAATGGCTTTAAGCAATGTCCATTTACTTTAAACTCATTGCCATTATCAGGATCTCTTATCTCAACGGCCCCATGAGGATACGCAGTGATCACAATGTAAGGGCCAGTCCAACGAGATCGAAGCTTCCCTGGAAAGAGATGTAATCAAGAATTATATAAAAGGACTTTCTGATCAGGTGTGAATGATTTCCGTAGAATACGTTGGTCATGAAACGCCTTCATTCTATCCTTATAAATTCTCGAGTTCTCGTATGCATCGTTCCGGATTTCTTCGAGTTCATTCAACTGAAGTTTGCGTAGCGAGCCAGCGTTGTCTAGATTGAAATTCAATTTTTTGATTGCCCAGTAGGCTCTATGTTCCAACTCCACAGGCAAGTGGCAAGCCTTCCCATGGACAAGTCTAAAGGGAGACATTCCAATAAGGGTTTTAAATGCAGTACGGTAAGCCCGTAAGGCGTCAGTCAATCGGATTGACCAATCCTTACAGTCAGGGTTATCCGTTTTCTCCAAAATGTGTTTGATCTCCCTATTGAAAATCTCAACTTGCCCACTTGTCTGTGGGTGATATGGGGTGCTCACCTTATGAGAGATATCGTATTTTTTCATTAAACTCTCGAATAGCCTATTACAAAAGTGTGAGCCCCCATCACTAATGATAGCTCGAGGCGTTCCGAATCGGGAAAGGATGTTCTCTTTTAGGAATTTAATGACCGTGCGATGGTCATTATTCCAACATGGAATCGCTTCAACCCATTTAGTGACATAGTCTATAGCGAGTAAAATATATAGATTTCCAAAAGATTTGGAGAATGGTCCCATGAAATCAATGCCCCAACAAACAAATGCCTTGATGATAAGAATGGGATTCAAGGGCATCATATTTCGACGGGACAACGCTCTTAATTTCTGACAACGCTCACAAGCTTTGCAAAACTCATGAGTGTCCCTGAACATAGTGGGCCAGTAAAAGCCACAATGCAAAATCTTGGTTGTGATCTTTTTGACAGAAAAGTGACCACTACAGGCCTGTGATTGACAAAAGGAGATGACACTCTGATGCTCATCGTCTGGCACACATCTCCTCAGGATTTGGTCTGGACAATATTTAAACAAATATGGATCATCCTAGAAAAAGTTGCGTACCTTGGTAAAAAATTTCTTCTTATCTTGTGCAGTCCAATGTGTCGGTATGGAACCTGTGGCAAGATAATTAGCAATATCAGCGAACTAAGGTGAATGGGAGACTCTGAACAGTTGTTCATCAGGAAACATATCATTGATATGGGTCGCCTCAAGGGAATCAGAGGTATTAAGGCGAGAAAGGTGATCGGCCACTACGTTCTCTACTCCCTTTTTATCTTTTATTTCTAGGTCAAATTCCTGAAGTAAGAGGATTCATCGTATCAGGCGGGGCTTAGCATCATTCTTAGACAGAAGATACTTGAGCGTCGCGTGATCAGTGTAAATAATGATCTTGGATCCAATCAAGTATGATCGAAATTTTTCCAAAGCGAACACTATGGCCAAGAGTTCCTTTTCCGTAGTCGAGTAGTTCACTTGGGCAGGATTTAGAGTCTTACTTGCATAATGAATAACGTAGGGTTTCTTATCTTTTCGTTGGCCTAGAACCGCTCCAAGAGCATAATCAAACGCGTCGCACATAAGCTCAAAAGGAATGCCCCAGTCGGGTGGTTGTATGATGGGTGCACTAGTCAACATGCCCTTAAGCTTAGTGAAAGCTTCCTGACATGGGTCAGTCCACTCGTATGGTGCATCCTTTTGAAGTAGATTACATAAAGGATGAGAGATGAGACTAAAGTCCTTTATGAATCTTCTGTAAAACCCAGCGTGTCCTAAGAAGGATCGCACGTCCCGTATGTTCTTGGGTGGAGGTAGGTTAAAGATAAGATCAATTTTTGCCTTATCCACCTCGATTCCTTTGGACGAGATAATATGTCCAAGGACAATTCCCTTATGAACCATGAAATGACACTTCTCCCAATTAAGTACCAAGTTCTTCTCTTCACATCTTTTCAGTACACATTTAAGACTTTCTAAACACTTGCTGAAAGATTAACCGAAAACAGAAAAATCGTCCATGAAGACCTCTAGATATTTTCTCGCCATGTTAGAAAAGATACTCATCATACATCGCTGAAAGGTAGCAGGGGCATTACATAATCCGAATGGCATCCTTTTGTAGGCAAAGGTGTCGTAGGGACATGTAAATGTGGTCTTTTCCTAGTCCTCAGGGGTGATTTCAATCTGATTGTAACCCGAATACCCGTCAAGGAAACAGTAATAGGAATGACCAGCTAGCCTTTCCAAGATTTGATCAATAAAGGGCAAAGGAAAGTGATCCTTCCTCGTGACGATATTCAGCTTCCTATAGTCAATGCACATTCTCCAACCAATAGTAACTCTTGTTGGTACGAGTTCATTATTGGCATTGGCTACGATGGTGATCTTGGACTTCTTAGGAACCACTTGAGTTGGACTCACCCATTGACTATCGGATATGGGGTATATGATACCCACATCTAATAGTTTAAGAACCTCGGCCTTAACCACTTCCCTCATGTTTAGATTTAGTCTACGTTGTGATTGTCGAGCGGTCTTCGTATTATCCTCAAGATATATGCGGTGAGTACAAATTGAGGGGTCGATTCCCTTGAGGTCCGCTATTGTCCATCCAAGGGCTCCCTTATGTTCAATGAGAATAGATATGAGCATACTCTCCTGTTCTTTTTTCAGATGGACAGAGATCACCACCGGGTATGTCTCATCTTGACCTAAATATGCGTATTTCAAATCAGAGGGCAAAGGTTTTAGGTCAAGCTCCGGTGGCTTGAGGTTAGACGGTAGAGGCACTACATCGGTTTATGATAATTCTTCAAATTGTGGCCTCTACCGGTTAACTTCAAGTACCGGTGCAGTATCAAGCAAGGCACACGTCTCCCTAATCATGTCATCATCAAAATCATGGGAGTGGGCCAGGCACATCTTTAGAGGATCAGAAGATAAGGTCAGAGGTGTCGTATCTTCCACTAAAGAGTCAATCATGTTAATGTTATGAAAATCGTCATCATCCTCTAAGTTCCTGCCATTATTGAAAAAGATGTTTGATTCCAATGTCATATTCTCAAAAAAGATAGTCATGACACCATTCCTGCAATTGATAATTGCGTTTGAAGTGGCAAGGAATGGGCGACCAAGAATGACAAGAATCTGAGTGTTCATGTTATTGATGGGTTCAGTGCCCAGGATGATAAAATCTACAGGGTAGTAAAAGCTATCAACTTGGTACACGAACAGAGCGATCGACAAGTTGTAGTGTGGTTAGGGTGGGTTTTAATTCCCCCAAACCTAACTGTCTGTATATCGAGTAGGGAATCAGATTGACACTCGCTCCTAAGTCAAGAAGTGCATGATCAATTCGATGGTCCCTAATTACACATGATATGGTTGGGCTACCGGGATCTTTAAATTTCTGTGGCACGTCTTGCTTTAAGATGGCACTCACTTTCTTGATCAAGAAGATTTTCTTTTAAATACTCTGTCGTCGTTTGGTCATGCATAAGTCTTTCAGAAATTTGGCATATGAAGGTATCTGTTTTACGACATCAAGGAGAGGAATGTTGACTTTCACTTGTTTCAACACCTCTAGGATATCCTGAGAGTTAAAGAGAGGTTTTGATGCGATCAACCGTTGGGGAAATGGAGCAACTGGCTTTTCTAGAAGTTTCGGTTCTAATTTTTATGAGGCCTCACTAGATCCATCATTGTTGTCCTCTTCTGGTTCTTGAGGCTTTTCGGGCCTAACCGGAAGGGTTTTATCAATGATCTTCCCACTCCTAAGAGTGGTGATGGATTTAGCGTGCTCCATTTGATTTGAAAAGCTGGGATTACTTATCTTGTATTGTGGTTTAGGATTGGGGAGCGGTTATGCAGGAAGCATCCCCTTTTCTATAACTGTCATATGGGAATCCATCTTTTGCATAAAATCTCACATTTTCTGGGTCAGCTCTTGCATGCAATTTTGAACCGGTTGTTCTTGAGGTTTCCCCTGATTTGGATTTTGATTAAAGAAACTTTGAGGGGTAGCAGTTTGTCCATTTCTCCAACTAAAGTTTGGATGATTTTTCTGACCAGGATTGTACGTATTAGAGGTCGGTCCATTGAAAGGTCTTTGATAAGTATTTACGGCATTGGATTGTTCATTCAACACTTCTCGAAAGGCGGGTATTGTAGGACAATTTTCAGTTGTATGAATGTTGCAATTACAGATGCCATAAATACTTTCATTAACCTTTTCCTTCTTTCCTTCCATGGCCTCAAATTTTCTTATGAGCGTAGTCACTTTATACTTGAGATCATCCTCTTCTTTTAAGAGATATAATCCACCTTTCTCCTTAGATTGAGTCGGCCTAGACGTGGTGTTCGATTTTGGGTAATAGTCCCATGATTGTGTTTTTTCAGCAAGACTATCGAGGTAATCTCATACCTTGTCGACATTTTTATTAATGAATTCTCCATTACACACTGTCTCGACCATTTAGCGCATGGAAGATGTCAGTCCATCGTAGAAAAAATTTGTAATGCGCCATTCAAAGCCGTGTTGTGAGCATGAACTGACCAAATCTTTGAACCTTTCCCAACATTGGTAAAAAAATTTATCCTCCTTTTGGGTGAAATTCATGATTGCTTTTCTAAGGGTAATCGTTTTATGATGTGGAAAAAATTTCTTTATAAATTCCCTTTGCATATCATTCCATGTGCAAATGGATCTAGGACGCAGTGAATGTAACCACGTTTTAATCTTCTCCTTCAAGGAAAAAGGAAAGAGTTTCAGCCTGACTGTGTCCTCAGACACATTTTGAAAATATAAAGTGGCTATGATCTCATCAAACTCTTTCAAATGTAGATATGGTTCTTCATATTCAAGCCCATGGAACTTAGGAAGGAGTTGGATAACCCCTGGCTTGATGTCCATATGTCCTGTATTTTCAGGAAAAATTATGCATGGGGGCGTACTCACCCCCGCTGGTTGTAAATAATTTTGTAAAGTACGAGGCGGGGGTTGTTAATGTACCTCATTCTCACCCTGAATGTCTTCCACCCTAGGTTGGGGTAGAAGATGTTGGTTTTCAGCCATCACTTCAATTAACTCAGGGGATTTCGAGTGGTGTTTAGTCCTGCGATGAATAGTTAACCCCTCAACCAATCCTCCTTCAGTCAAGAGATGTCGAGTGCTGTCACAGGCCCACTTGGGCATGAAACACTCGCAGCCCTCAATCAAATTCGAAACATAATCCTAAGAAAGGAAAAGAAAATCTAGAAAGAAAGAGAGGGTTGGAAAGAAGTTATCAAATTGGAGTCCCTAAGTTAAAAACCTGCAAAAGAAGACAAAACAAGTCAGTTTCTAAAGAGAAGGTATAGAATTAGAAAATCCTTAAAAAGAAATATAGAAGTAAACTAGTTTCTAAAAGAAGAAATTCCTAAAGGAAAGTGGAAATTTCTAAAATAAATTAGGAAAGTCCTAAACTAGAAAGTAAGTTACTAAAAGAGATCTGAAAAATTAAAAGTAGAGAAAGAGCTTACCGAATTAGAAATTTACATCTTAAAAGCTTACAAAATAGGAAAGTTAGTTTCTAAAGAAAAAGTCTACAAGTAGAAAAAAAAAATTAGGAAACAAAGTTAGATTCTAAAAGAGTTAGAATTAGAAAGTTACTAAAAATAAAAATAGAAAGTTAATTTCTAAAAAGGAAAGTTCCCTAAACCCAGAATTAGAAAGTTTCTAAAATAGAAAATTCAAACCTAAAATTAAAAAGTTTCTAAAAATAAAATAAAGGAAAGATGAGTTAGTTTCTAAAATTAGAAAGAATTTCTAAAAAGGGAAATAACTAATCTAGTTTCTAAAAACAAAAGAGGAAAGTTTCTAAAAATAAACTATTTCCTAAAAATAGAAAAATACTAGAATTAGAAAATTTCTAAAACTCAAACCCTAATTCTAAAAATAGAAAAAATAGAGGAATTAGAAAGGGATTACCAATTTAGAAGTTTATGTCAGGATCCTACAAAAGAGGAAAACAGGTTAGTTTCTAGAAATCAGAAAAACCTAAACCTAAAGTTAGAAAAATTCTAATCTTAAACTAATCCTAAAACTAGTTAATTTCAGAAAACGAAACCGTCAATCCCTGGTAACGGCGCCAAAAACTTGTTCACTCCCCAAGTATAGGGTTGTGATGTAGTAATAAACTCGGTAAGACCGAGGTCGAATCCCAAGGGACTGAAACCTTTACGTTATTTGAAACTAGGTAGAATTAGAACTAGACTAAGATGAAATCTAAATTGATTATAAATTGAGGAATAATGGTGAAGCATTAATGTAAAACTTAAACAATTCAAGGAAAGAAACTAGGGATTCAGAGGATCCGCTTGTAGAGATCAAGGCAGTCTACGCTTGATTCACGAACTCAACTGGACTTCGAGTCCCATCTTCATCCAGTTGGAAGATATATCACTAGAATCAAATCTGAACTGTTGTTGATCTAGTTTTCAAGAGACAAGACGGATGTAGATTAGAATGGATTCAACAGAATTAAACCAATCCACAACCAATCTGAGTGAGGTATGAATGTTAGGAAGGGTTTTGTCATCCAACCATGTCCAAGGGGCGATGGTGAACAACAAGGTTTCCTAACTGCATAATCACAATAATGAAAAGGAAATACTCAAAGCCATCGCAGATCTATTGTAATTTCAGTCACAACAAACCATTAAAAACTAAAGGTATTCCTTAAAATCAAACCAATATTAGCATCAGTTTAGTAATGAATCAAAGCCATAGAGTTTTCCCATCATGCCACAAGCTTCACCTCTTAGCCCTAGCTAAGAGGTTTAGCCAACCATGAATGGGCTAGAACTTGAACAAAACCAAAACAATAAAATAAGAACAAACTCTAACAACTACTCCTCTTGTGCTCACGTCCCCAAAGAATTGAATCCATTTTCTCCCTTCTCTCTTCTCTCTTTATAGCTGTAATGGGAAGTTGGAAGAGAGTCGGTCTGATGCTTGGTGAAGTTGGTGGAGAATTCCGCAAGAAGTTACGCAGCGACAGAGGATTGCGCAGGCCCTGTTTTGCTTCACCCGATCGGACAGCCGTGAGAGATGGATCGGCCAAGAAACTTGAGTCTAACCCACCTCATCCATTAGCTAAACTTCTGGTCAGTTTTTGGATCATCATCTGATGGTCCTAACCCACGGATCTGCCGCCAGTATAATTCCGCAAGCACCCTTTTGCGCCCTAGATTTCTGCTATATACAAAACGGCAGGTGGTGGGATGATTTCGTGGAGCAAACTTCGGTGAGGAAGTTTCCTCATTTTAGACGACAAGGTGGCGACCGGATCTGCCTCTTTCTTGATTTGGAAGTTCTGGATTGAAAGAAATTCCCCGGTGTTGGTCATGCTACGAGCAGAAGCCGGCTTGTGTCCGTTTTTTCGCTGATCGCGGCAGGGTGTTTCGGACCGAATTACATCCGGTTTCCTCATCAAATCAGGAACTAAAAACACACATCTTAGATGTGTTTTATCCTGCAGACGCAGTGAATGGTTCAGATCAAGCTGAATACCTGTGATGGTGGACCACCATCCTTTGAAATTAGAAGTTGTTTATTGCGTCAAAACGCAGGAGGTCCTGCTTCACTGGATCCCTAGGTCACCTTCGGATCTCGTATTTATGCGAAAATGGCGCTGGATGGCCGAAATTTCATCTTGAAGATTATGGACGATGTGGATCTGATGCTTGACTGATCCTGGTGGGCCCACTAACTTTCGTCCGCAGCTCTTCCGTAGTAGAGACGAAAATGGAAGGTTCTGTTTTCAATGGGAGTCGGGCCTCGTATGCTGACCGACTCCTTCAGGTTCAGTGCACGTCAAGAGTATGTGCATGGTGTGCACGCAGCTCTCCAGATGGGACCCACTGAGATGGGTCTGAGAAATCCGCTCCGTCTATCCGTGTTCTCGTCTCATTTATGCTGATGAGAACAATTTTAAAGCATATCCAGATCTCGGGTGGGCCCCGAATAAGATATTCAAGGGCAGATATGTCCGTTGGGCCACATTTACAGGAACTGAGGGCTGAAATTTGACGTGTACGGTTAATTTATGGTCCTCAAGCCATGTAT
The DNA here is from genome assembly GCF_029962835.1 of Magnolia sinica. Classification (NCBI taxonomy): domain Eukaryota; kingdom Viridiplantae; phylum Streptophyta; class Magnoliopsida; order Magnoliales; family Magnoliaceae; genus Magnolia; species Magnolia sinica. The sequence continues at coordinate 129,517,359 of NC_080575.1, read as the reverse complement.
ACAATTTCAAGAAAATCAGATAGCAGGAACCCTGTGATCTTGAATTCTAAACGACTTTCAAGCCACTTGAACTGCAGTTTCTCAATTTTCTTAGATCTTCGTCCCCTGGGGTCCGTCCCTTGCCTTGGTGACTTCTGAGCATTAAATTCGTACTTTAAGCACCCTGTTTCAGTCTGAGCTCATAAATACACCTTGCATCACAAACACGATTAGATCAGGCCGTTAAACAGTACCATATTCGTAAATCCAGGTAATAACTAGGGTTTGATATGCAATATTTAACCATCAACAGGATATGGATTAGATGACATTTCACTTTATCATTTTGTATATTTTGGAACTGTACATGTAATTATTCAGCCTGGTGACATGATCATACTCTGGGGTTTATATCCACTTACACAGTTTATATATTCCACTTGCTTAATTTAATCGCCTCTGAAGTATGATATATTGATTTGGTGTAATCTCACTCATGTTTAATGCACAAATATGAACAACATTTAATCATCATTATCTATGTTGCATAAGTGATGCATTGGAACTCGGGAGTTGAGCATTTGTTCGACCCCCGATTTTCAGGGTGTTACAAATCCCCTCGACCGGTCGAGCATCCCGGACATCAAAAAACTGAGCTCGCTGGACTTTGAGTCGAGCAGGCCACGATCGGTCGAGCAACTCAAAAAATCAAATTTAAGGCATCTGTCTGACAACACTACCTTTGCATGCACTCAAATATAAAATAATGGTGAACAACACGAAAGGCCTCAATGTGAATTTCAAATATCTAGAATTAGAAATCCCTTAAATTTAAAATACCCTGAATTTAGAATGTTGTAATCTAAAAGTTGTTATGCATAGTATATTTACAAGGATTTGAATTAAATTACCAAATCAACTTTAATGTCCTTAATTTGTGTGTGTGTGTGTAATGTTTGACATAATGATTGTAATAAACCAGCTGAAATATATATATTCTTTAACCAAAAAATATGAAATTCCAAGTCTTGGATGGGCCACAAGCATAAGATCACATCTGCGCGACTACTAAATGATTTTTAACTGTTGATTGGATAATGTTTGGACTATGCAGATCATCCTATTAAAATAATTTTAGTAATGTGGTTGATAATCTAATTGTTTTGAGATATTATTAGCGGACCCGTGCCTAATAAATTAGTAGCTTAATGACACACATGTTACACATGCAACTCATTGAAAGATTTTAAGATGTAATCCTATCTTCCACCTAAGATTTCAAACCCTCTCGTTGAGTGGATTTGAAATACACAATTCATTTATGGTGACAAAGAGACCGGGGATTTCAAATCCCCCCAAATCCACGGTGCCAAATCCAGTGGAGCTTAGATCATTCTTATTATGGTGTTCCTAGATTCACCTGTTCTTTACAATCATAAGCAATCCATGATGACCCTAAAAAAAAGTTAGATGAATTAAATTGCTGACTGAACTTATTTTTGTATAAACAATCTTGACTGTTCATATTAAAGGCCATTGACCCAGTGATTATATTTACCAAATCAGTATGTTGTTTGTATGGTAGCCCATGAAATCAGTGTGTTGTTTGTATGAGATGTGTGATAAACCTAATGAGCAAACAGTATAGATCAATGAATTTAACTGTTTATGTGTTCAAATGCAATTAGGAGAAATGCCTTGCATTGCTCTGTTAACACTGTGAGGCATTTCTCTATCATCTGACAGGACGGAATGAATTTCACCGATTCAAGTTAGTGGATCCGAAGGAGGTTGGATGTTTTAAGATCTGCCTAAAAAAGGTGCTGTAGAGAATTCCAGCCCAGTGTAGGGCATTGGAACCGATTCAAGTTATAGGTGACTCTTTTTCAGCCACGGAATCGCTGTGTCATTGTTTTGCCTTTAGTGGCTGGGCGGGACGCGGATTTCCTGCTAAAGGCTTTCGCGTGAAGTTCCTACGCAAGGATGCTGGGTGGGGCCCACGGAGACATTGGTGAGAAATCCACTCCGTAGTGTTGTATTAAGCTATATTTTTGTTGTTTTCATTTGATCCCATTGGGAATGATCTTATAAACGGTTTGGATAGCATATAAACGTCAAGGTGGAGCCCAGGAAGGTTTTAACAGTAGGGAATTCTTTTCCTAATTTTCCCTCTCGTGTGGCCCACTTAAGTGTTATATACACCTCATTGTTGGTCTCACATCATAAAATGATCTCTCAAAACAGATAAACAGAATGGATTTCTCACAAACATCTCGATGAGCCCCAGCCATCATCCTTGCACAGAAACTTCATGCTAGAGCAGAAGTCCACGTCCATAAAGGTAACAATATTGGGCAGGACACGGATTGGGCACCGACAGCCTAACCAGCGTGGTGTCTGCTGACAGTGGTCCATGGGCAATCATGATATACTCCAATATATTTGCAAATCCAAATTCCATACGAACAACACCACATTAAAGGGTGGTGATGGAATACTCGGCATTAAAAACTTAACAGGGGCCACAAAAGTTATGGATTAAGTTATATTTGCGTTTTCTCTTCATACATTTGCACCTTACACAATCAACAGGTTGGATGCCAAATAAACATTATAGTGAGCTTTAGAAAGTTTTTAACGGTGGGTATCCAATCACCACAGTTTTCTTGTAACATGGTCCACTAGATATTTTGAATCTCCTATATTTTTGGGCTCAATGATAAATAATGATTTGAAAAAATAAATGAAAAGCTTCTATAAAACACACACATAGTGTGTGTGTGTGTATATGAGCCAACATAGTACTGTCAGTGGCAACCTCGCAACTGACGATGTCAGTTTGCAATCCGCAGCCAACTGGGTAATCCTTACCATCCAATTGGCAGCTAGAAAATGGAAGATTTGAATCTCACGCAAATCACCTCAGCGTTTCTCCAGCGAAACAGTTGCTCGCACTGAACTGGCTCACGCATTGCGAGGTCCGTTAGATGGACGATTTGGATCCGATACCCGGACGTGGATTTCCTGCAAAGCATTTGGCAGGAAGTTCCCAAGGATTCTTTGTGGGGCCCACTGCCATATTTTTGAGAAAGGCACTCAGTCTATTTGTCTTCCGAGCTCATTTTAGGATATGCTGTATTCAAAATTTAACTGCGCCACACGAGAGGAAACAGTGGAGATTTAGTGACCGTCTCCACCGTCGATACATTTATATGGCCACAAAAGTTTTGTATCGGCTTAAATTGTTGGTGTTTTCACTTCATCTCAGTGAAAATGACCTTATAAACGGTTTGGATGGAATATAGACATCAACTTGGAGCATAGGAAGGCTTCAACGGTAGTCATTCCTTTCCACACTGTTTCATCTTGTATGGCCCACTTGAGTTTTAGATCCTCCTAATTTTTTGTCATGTGTCCTATAAGTAGCTTGAAAAACAGATGGACGGGTTGGATTTCTCACAAACATCACAGTGGGCTCCAACCAGAATGAATCCCTGCGCGCATGAAAATAATGATAAAGGCTAGCTTTCGCAGGAAATCCGAGTCCCCTATGCCCCCAAAGAGTAACTGCAGGGCGTACCATCTGGTGGAGTTTTATGGTTGATGCACACACTCAATGTTTAAAGTCACGCGGCAGATAGAGCATCCAACTAAAGCCAGATGAATTTAATCACCCTGAACCCAGATTAACGCTAATTGTTTCTTGAATCTAGAGACAGCAGTGCACATAGACAGAATTTTATTGTCGAGCGCTGGAAGCCTTTGTTGCCAAGTTCTCTTTATTAAAATGTATGAAATTTTACATGAAATTTCTCAAAAATCGTTGATTCTCTGAAAAGATGCTTTCAATTCAAGTAAAAAAAAAAAAAGGAATCGCACTTCCCATAGATTGATGAGGGTGAAATGACTTATATGCCCTTATTTTTTTTTATTTTTTTTTTAAAAAATGAGAGTACACACACCCACGTGCACTAAAGCGATTAACGTTGTACATGCACTCCAAAAAGAAATCACCATCATCATCATCATCACAGATCAAATGTGCTTGTTTACAGACAAACAGTTGCCTGCATCTTTTCCAGCATGCTCGAAATTCATCCTAACTACCTTCGTCAACACCAACATCTACCATTATCACCAGCATCTCACCACTGCTGATACCGATTGACTAGGAGAACTTGTCATTGGCAACCTGTTGATACTGATCATGACTAACTAGCTGCTAAATTTGTGTCATTAAGTTGTCTAATTATCTACTTTTTTACTCAAGGATCTCTTAGTCTCCACCATTGTATTGGTGATGGAGGTGTGTGATGATTCTCACATCTCTTTTATATATTCTTATTATTTTTAATAGAATAGACAAGATAATATTTCACAGTGGGTAACACATAAAAGAAGAGATTTTAAGTATAAAAGAAGTTGAAATACAGTCTAGGTTCAACTTATATGCGCAGTCTACTTAATGTGTGGATTTAGATGGACCTTTTTGGCTTAGAAATCCATAAAATGACACCTACCCATAGTTAAAAGGCCCCGTGACTCGGTCCAACTCATTCAGTCTCTAGATGTGTGAGGACTTGCCCAAGTAGGGGTGAATTGGCCTGACTGATCAGCATGTTGGGGGTGACTTGCCCAGGTCACTCATGATGATAAATCAGTCAGGCACCAAGTTGACTCATCTGAGTAGCACAACACCCGCGTGTCTTTAGAACGCAGGCCTGCCTGATAAACCACATGAATGTGTGCTATGCTTGTGTGTGTGAGGTTGTTGGGCTTCACCGACCCAGTACAATGCTGAAAAAGAGTTTGTTTTCCTTCCGTCGTGGCCCATGGTTTTCCTCCCACGATTGCTACCTCAGCTTGGGCAAATACAAGCTCTTAGCAAATTAGTTATTGGGACTAAAATTCAAACACAGCCAACTCATAGGTCATATCATTTGAAGCTCAGTCCAAATCTATGTTAGTATGTGAGGCTAGCTAATTACATGTAGGGGGTGGCAATGGGCCTATTCAGATAAGCGCACTTGCCCCACTTTATACTATGTTCATATATGAGGCTAGCTAATAACATGTAGGGGGTGGCAATGGGCCTGGAGGCTCAGCCTGTCCGGACTAGGGCTTCGTTGCCTAAAGTTGGCCCCAGAGCCAGGCTTGGGACTGATAGCTAGGCCCATGCTGGGTTGGGCTGGACTACAGCCACCGATAAATGGCCCAACCGGGTCTGTCGGCCTGATTCAATCATTAGGTGGGCCACTGTTATAATTACTTAAAGACGTTTAATGCTGCCCATTTGATGCACATGTCATTTAAAGAGAATAATGGGACATGGGTCATGTTTCAATGATCAAAGCTGTTTATATGTAGGATTATTGTAAGGACAGGGCCACGGCCTTATAAGCCCAGTTAAGGCAAAGAACTGCGTAAGGACAACCTCAGCCAACCCGATCCCAACCCCTTGCCACCCATAATCAGAGTGTAGGGCCATATGCAAATGCGAAACAGTGTATGAGATTTGAGCATTCCATAAGCTTGGGAGTATTGATTGGATCTCATCTCCAATAATCAGATGATAATTTCCCTCTTCAGGTGAGCCAAATTGCGCAAAGTGAATTGACAGTTTAAAAGTCTTTTCCAACCATTGATTTATTTTAATATGCTGTGGCCTACTTGAAGTGTGACATGGCCTAATTTTTATGCCAGAAGATCTGAACAGTGTAGCTCATGACCTGATGGAAAGCTCAAATATCACACACCTCATGGAACATGCACCCACATATGGATGTGTAAGGTTTCTCAGAAACAGGTGTGTAATTAGCAAACCTCCATGACCATGATGCCCACACAGGTCAGAAGCATGAGAGTAGGCATGAAAGTTTCTGTTTGGACTTTTTAAGTTGGTACATGTATGTTAGTATATAAATGCACCTGATTTTATAAGTATGTCAGGGATTTTTCTTCGGAATCTGTTAGAGGTTCGGCCCAAGCTGACTTTGTCCCAGGAAATGTTATATAGTACTGTTCGAGACATCGTAACGGTTGGTATTTCAAGAATGCTAATATTTAATAGACGGCCAAGAGAGAAGAAGAAATATTTAATAGACGGCTAAGAGAGAAGAAGAAAGCAAGCTGGGATCCTCCAGTGTTTGAGGTCGTATGCTAATTGAAAGTTTGTACGGCATGTTTGAGTTTCAAGTGAGGCCCATTAATCAGTGATTGCAACAGTTGATATTATGGGGGCCATCTTTCATATGACCCATTTACCAAAGGTTCCTTGTCTTGGAAGAGGGGTGCAATTAGGGCCTATTTGGCCCACTGTATTAAGTGGGATTAAGGTGGATGGAATTGCAATGGTTGTAATAAATGCATGTGTAAAGTATTGTCCCAAGAATGAGTTTATTCCATGTTTTCTAATACTATGTTTGGAATGTATGTATTAATAAAAAAAATCCTAAGATTTGCTTTCAAAATGCATTTGGATTTAACGTGTATGCAACAAAAACCAATCATCCATGAGATTAGTAATCCCATCTCACACTTTTCAACACAATACTCAATTTTCAAAGCTTATAAAGTTAATTTTAATTCCATCTCTCACTCGTTCTAAACATGTCATCCCCAATTTTAAAATAGGATTAGTAATGCAATCCCATTTAATACAACTTAATTCCACTGTCCAACATATTTAATACCACTATCCAATGCATTTAATAACTGGCTCTAGCTTTTATGCCAGAGCCAGCCTGTTAAAATCTGGGTTTGGGTTGGGGCCAAATCGAGTAATCCGACATTTATTGAAGAGGTGCACTCTAGTGGTGATAGTCAGATGAGGCAGATGTGGGGCCCACGTGATGCCTGAACACCATCCAACCTGTCCATCAAAGGCGTAGCCTCAAGTTGGCTGAAAGCGATGCAAAATGTAAGTGGGCCACAGAAATGGAAACAAGGTAAGAGGGGAATATCCATCCTTTATTTTGACTGGGACCACATGAGTCTCTAAACCGTATGATTTTTGGCCTGTCCCTTCATCTAATCCAGATGAAGGGTCTAAAAAGCCTAGATCATATATACACAACACAGTAGGCCCCACTCAAATCAATGGTTGGCGTCCACTCTAAACTTGTCTGTCAACGGCCTGAGTTTTGGATAAGCTTAGTTTTACGCCATCAAAGCAACTTGAGTAGTGGGCATCGGACAGATGAGTTGGATTCAGTGAACACTGATGAGCCATATATCTGCTCGGTGCCACCACAGCTTAAAGTGGCATGTGTATCGTTGGAGCGTACGTACCCCTTTATTTAATGGACCAGGTGTTAGTACAAGGTGATCCAGATCCAGACCCAAAAAATCATGACCTTCCAGAACTCAAGTGACCACACCTTTCAAAAAATTGAAAAAAAAAATAGGAGGGCCCACTGTGGGCCTTCCGACCCATTCTAATATGCCTCGCTGGGATGAAAGAATTGTTGTCAAACAGATGTCTTAAATCTATACATCACTGGAAATTTTCCTAAGTAGGTGCGTAAGTGGAGTTTCCTAAACTATAAATAGGAATCCCTAGAGCTATTTTAAGACATTCTAAGGTTTCCTAAAGGTTTTCTAAGGGTTTCTAAAAGGGTTCTAGGGTTGTCAAAGGGTGTAGCAAGGGTGAGATTCGAGGTTGTTCGAATTGGGTAAGTCCTCTCTCTATGTAATATCCATTTCATAGTCGATTTTTGTCGCTTTGTGCCGTGGTTTTTTTCCCCACAAGGGTTTTCCACGTTAAATCTTTGAGTTCTCTTGTGATTACTTGTTGCTCTTGGATTGCTATCCTAAATCTAAATCTGTGTGATTCCGCAGCATAAATCCCCAACAAGTGGGGGATGCAAAAGAGTTCTCGGCATAGATAATATTCATAAATATGGGAAGAAAAGAAAGTTTTGGTTATCATAGGTAGAATACCTTGAAAAGGTATTGATCAAATATGGGATGTACCAAGCAAAGCCGGTGAGCGTTCCTCACGCGGTTCACTTTAAGCTTTCCTCATAACAATGTCCTAAATCAAATGAGGAAAAGCAGGTTATGTCTCATGTGCCTTATTCGAACGTGGTTGGTAGTTTAATGTATATTATGATCTGTACGAGACCAGATATTTCACAGGTAGTCAGTGTTGTGAGCAGATACATGTCAAACCCCAACAAGTAACATTGGGAAGCGGTGAAATAGCTACTTCAAAAGATACATGTTAAATCCCAACAAGTACGAAAGACTATGTCTTAATTTTTGATAAGACAAGGACAAAGTTGGTAGAGTATGTGGATTCCGACTACGCAGGTAGTGTGAATTCCAAGAAGTCTACTTTAGGATACTCGTTTGTGCTAACAGGTGGAGCAATTAGTTAGATGTCAAAGCTTCAATCCTTAGTGGCTTTTTCCACAACCGAAGAAGAATATATGGCAGTGACGGAAGTGTTTAAAAAAGATATTGGCTCAGAGGCATGATAAATTAGTTGGGACTTCAGCAGGAGGCCATGCTGGTTAACTATGATAGCGAGAGCGCTATCAATTTGGTTAAAAATTCTGTTTATCACTCACGGACTAAACACATTGATGTTCTTCACTTCTTTATCCGACAGGTGCTTGAAGAAGGAGGCGTAACACTGGAGAAAATTCACACCAGCACGAATTCAGTAAACATGCTCACCAAGGTCGATACTACAGAGAAATTCAAGTTTTGTACAACTTCTCTGGGCTTGGCGATAGCGTAAAAGAAGGACAGAGTGTGCACGAGAAGCATTGATTGAAACTATGATACGATGCAGAGATAAAAGAAGAGGTCAAGAAGTTATACGATTGAAGATTGAAGACATGGTGGAGATTGTTGTCAAACAGATATCTTAAATTTGTACATCACCGCGCTGGTCGATCAGTTGAGGGGCCGGCTCAACTGGTCGAGGGTCCACTCAATCGTTCGAGGCCCGCTCGACTCGAAGTCTAGCAAGTATTATTTTTGGATGTCCGGGACGCTCGACTAGTCGAGGGGCTGGCTCAATCGGTCGAAGCCCTACCTCGACTAGTCGAGGGTTATGCAGACCACCCGCGGACTGCGTAAATTTGATGCGGTTTTCGAAATTTTCTAAAGTAGGTGTATAAGTGGAGTTTCCTAAACTATAAATAGGGGTCCCTAGAGTTATTCTAAAGCATTCTAAGGCTTCCTAAAGGTTTTCTAAGGGTTTCTAAAAGGGTTCTAGGGTTATTTAAGTGTATAGCAAGGGTGAGATTTGAGATTGTTCGAATCGGGTAAGTTCTCTCTTTATAATATCTATTTCATAGTGGATTTTTATCGCTTTGTGCCGTTGTTTTTTTTTTCCCGTAAAGGTTTTCCACGTTAAATTTTTTGGTTCTCTTATGATTGCTTGTTGCTCTTAGATTGATTTTCTAGATCTAGATCTATGTGATTCCGCAGCACAAATCCCCAACAAGAATTACTCAAAACTAGTGGTTAGGTGGGAAGAGGTTATATATATATATATATATATATATATATATATATATATATATATATATATATATATATATATATATATATATATTGTTATGGGAAGATCCGAGTCCCTTCAATTCTGAGGTCCGACACCATCTTAATCCGATCAGATACATAGAGTTAATCTGGAATGGTGAAAACAACTGAAGGAGAGGAAGATTCTCGGCTCGGCTACAATCGGGCACTATGAGAAAAATGGGCAAAGGCTACGGATTTAACTCGTAGCTTAATCTATAGCTATGAATTAAATCCATAGCCATATCTGGCACGACAGTCGTCGTAGGTCCCGAAACAATAGGTCTACAACCTATGGCTACGGATATAACTGTAGTAATAGGTTAAAATAGCTACGGATATAATCCGTAGCAAATTTTTCTATAGCTAAAACCTACAACTACGGATATTATTGGTAGCTAGAAGTAGTGTTGGATCCGTAGCAATATCCTAAATTTTATAACATTACGGTTAATATCCGTAGCTATAGCTTACATTAAATAAAATTTTATAATCATTCATTCATTCATTCAATTACCACCGCATAATCATTCATTCATTTAATTACAATCATTCATTCATTAAATTACAATCATTCATTCATTCAATTACAATCATTCATTCATTTAATTACCACCTGCATAATCATTCATTCATTCAATTACCACTTGCATAATCAATCATTCATTCAATTACAATCACATATGAGCTGCCTCAGATTGAAGAAATTACTAATGGTAAAGAGTTACAAGACCATTCAGCAATGGTGAACCAACAACCATTCTCTGGCCTCATATGAGCTGCCTCAGATTGAAGCAAGGCAAGAGAAACACTTTCATTTCAGTTACGGATGACTTCCATGGCCAGCTGGTGAGCAGTCTTGTTCTGGAACTTTGCAAGGTTCATACATGGCTTCATACGTGTCTTTGTCAGCAAAAAACTTTAGATTAAATCGTGCCGGTGCCTTTGTTATGTCCTCCCACTTCTCAACTGTCTATTTCAGTTTGTCAAAGCCCTGCATAGGACAGGAAGAAACTTAATATATACTAACTTTGCCAGTATAAAACCGTTTGGATTTTCTATTAGTTGCCCCAGGAATGATATGTAGATGAAAATGGGGTAAAACCAAGCATTAAGACACTGTTGATATAGAAATTTTCTGTGATAGTGTTCTTTTAAAAATGGTTAGACATTTGCTAAATTTCAGATCCCAAAACCCATGAAATAATTCAAGTTGCAAGTATGGTTGGAAGAAATTCAGATGTTGTAAATAACATGACCTAAATACAAACTTGAGTACTCACCAGGCGGGTTGTGAAATCACCGAAAGATTCTCCTTGTTGGCATTTGCAACTCCAGTTGTAGGTTTAGGGATTTGAGAATACCTTTACGTTTTAGGTTTAGGTTTAAGTTTTACGTTTAGGTTTAGGTTTAGGTTTAGGTTATAGGTTTAGGTTTAGGTTAAGGTTTAGGGAATTGAGTTTAGGTTATAGGTTATAGGTTATAGGTTAAGGTTTAGGCTATAGGTTAAGGTTTAGGTTTAGGAAATCGGGTTCGGGTTCGGGATCGGGTTTATGTTTGGGTTTTCAAGTTTAGGTTTAGGTTTAGGTTAGGGAGTTGAGATTAGGATTAGGTGTAGGTTTAGGTTTAGGGATTTGAGAATACATTTAGGTTTTAGGTTTAGGTTTAGGTTTTAGCTTATAGGTTTAGGTTAAGGTTTAGGTTTAGGTTTAGGTTTAGGTTATAGGTTAAGGTTTTAGGTCATAGGTTTTCGTTTAGGGTAAGGTTATAGGTATAGGCTAAAGTTTAGGTTTAGGTTTAGGTTAAGGTTTAGGTTTAGGTTATAAGCTATAGGTTTAGGGAATTGAGAATTGGTTAAGGTTAAGGTTAAGGTTTAGGTTTAGGTTAAACTCGGTAAGACCGAGGTCGAATCCACAGGGACTGAAACTTGTACGTTTCCTGAAACTAGGTAGAAATAGAACTAGACTAAGATATGATCTAACCAAATAGAATTTAAGAAACAATTGTGGAATAATTATCTAAAACTTTAAGGAATTCAGAGCAAGGAAACTAGGGATTCAGAGGATCCACTTGTAGGGATCAGGGAGATCTTATGCCTGCATTAAGATTTATGGAAATCAAACTGAACCTACTTGATCTGGTTTTTAAGGGATGAAAAGTATATGAATTAGAATGGATTCCATCATCTAACCATGCCCAGGAGACAAAGCAAACAACATGAATTAAACTAATTACCAACCAATCAACATGCCATGAAGGTCGGGGAGGGTACCATCATCCAACCGTGCCAGGAGACGATGGTGAACAATAGGGCCTCCCGACGTCATAAACATCAAAAGGGAAAAAGAAATATTCAAAGCCATTGCAAACCCATTGTAATTTCATTCACACAGCAGACCATTAAAGACTAAGAAAATTTCCTTTAATAATCAACTTAAAATCAAATTCAGTTCAGAAATTTAAATTAAACGCATTAAATAGTATCTCCCATCCCGCTACAGGCTTTACCTCTTAGCCCTAGATAAGGGTTTTAGCCACACATGAATGGCTAAATTCGAAATCAAATGCAAAGGAAAAGAAAACGAAAAAGAAAAGAAAAGAAGAAAATAACTTAGTCTTTATCTCTCACGTTCCAGCCGCTGATGCAGCCAAGCCAAACTCCACGTCTTCTTCCTCCTCCCGCTCCTCCACACGCTCCTCTCTTTTATAATCGTAGGAAAGTTGGTGGAAAGAAGTACTGGTAGCTCGTCCGCAACAGAACCGGACTCCAGAATATGCAGGACTATGCGTAAATCAATCTTACGCTGATTCTTGGTAAAACCTATTCTTGACGCTGAAGAAGAGATCCACTCCGTCCATTGGCTTCAGGACGAAGAACCACCCAGACTTGCTCGGTTTTGGATCCAAACCGTGGTGGCCCATGAGATCTTCATTCCGCCGTCCATCTTGCATTTACACGGTTAAAAACATATCTCTGCTGCCTCTTGAAATTTCGTCACCTAGTTGATGGTAACATGGGCTGTGGGAATCTAATGGATGGTCCAGATTCATCATATGGACCATGATGGTGGCCCACAGAAACGGAACGCAATCTCTGTTGCGAAACAGAGGTGACGCACGTCGACGCTGTGATGGCTGGTGTCCCACTGATTGACGTCAGGAGGAAAATCCACACCGTCCATTGAAATGCCCTCGAAAAACCCTTTAGAGAGGGTTTGTTTGTCTTGGATTAGGTGTGGTCCACCGATCTTTCTGCTTCACCGTCCATCCTGTATTTAACGACTGGGAACGTGACAGAACTTACATGATGCCAAAAGGAAATCTAGGCATGGGTTAAACCCCCTTTCTGGATACAATGGACGATTCAGATCTGCCAAATGGGTGATGTGTGGGGCCCACGATTACAAACCGTCAATCGGTCGCAAGAACACTGGGCGTTCTTGAATTTTTCAGAAGGAGAGTCCATCAGCGCACACTGACCGACTTCTTTATTTTTGGTGTTCGTCCGGTGCACTTGTGCACCTTACACGTGCACTACATGTGTGGGTCCCATGGTGATGTTTGTAAGAAATCTGCTCCATCCATTCGTATTTTGAACACGTAGTTTAAGGCGTTGAGACCAAAATTGGAGTATATCCAGATATCGGCGGGGCCCACATAATGATTAAAGGGGCTGATCTATCCGTTGGGCCACTTCCACAAGTATCAAGAGCTGAAATTTTACGTGTACGGTTTATTTATGGTCCTCGGGCCACGTATGAAGTTTTGAATCGATCGATGGTGGGAACCCTGTGATCTTGCATTGTGGACCTTTTCGGGCCACCTGAGCTTCAATTCCTTGATTTTCTTGGGTCCCTGATGTGTAATTCCGATCTTGGGTCTCCGGAGTCCGTCCCATGCTTTGGTGTCATTAGAGCGTTAAGTCCATGCTTTAAGCACCCTTTTCGGTCCAGGCTCGTACATACACCCTGCATTACAAACACGATTAATCAGGCCATTAAGCGGTATCATGCGTGTAATTCTATGCAACAACTGGGTCTGATATGCAATATTTGACCCTCAACACAACCCCCAACCAGCATTTTGCTAGTCCCGAGCAAAGTATGCGAAAAATAAGTTGAGAAATACAGGACAATTTTTATGAACTCAAGCGATTTTTTATTTTTATTTTTAAAAAGCAGTCTAGATTCGAAAATTCTAAGATGCATGAATGTTGGATATTACTTCCTCCTAGAATCAAGTGCACAATAAATTTCATAATCAACTTTAAAGTATTTATGCATTAATTAGAACAATTCTAAACAATGAGTATCATGAGTGTATAATAAAATCTCGGCTTATCATCATTAAGAAATCCAATGGATAATTTTTATGATAACATTGATAATCAAAATAGTATTTAGGACACTCAAAACTTAAACTAGAATTTTTTTTCTTTTTTTTTTTTTTATCGAGGGAGAGGAGAATCGAATCCGCACCTATGGGGAGCAAACCTATGGTGTAGATTATTCGCCTAGCCTTTTCCAAGGGTATCTCTCCTTTTTTTTTTTTTTTTGATCATGACGGGCAAATTTTCTAGGCTAGTTCCTTACATGCTTAGTGATTACCAAGTTAACCCTTCAATTATCAAACTGAAACCTTAATGTGAAAGAGAGATGTGACATATGAGATCATAACTCAATCAATGTTTACAACTTCTAATTCTGGATTAACACTTCAAACTTCACTGTGAAATCTAATAGATAACTGAATCTAAGAGTCATAAATCACCAACATCACTTATCTTGTAATTCTAAATCCAAGATGACCGTCAAAATCACTTTAAATTCAACAAAATGTCAGAAATTTTTTTTTAAAATTTTCACTACTTTTGTTCAAGACTAAGAAAATACAGATTATGAGACCTAATCTCCCTCCCCCAACCTAAAATCTACATTGTCCTCAATGTAAAAGAAATAAGAATGCAATGCACATGGGAAACGAAAAGTGAATATGAAGTGATGGGAAGATAGTACCTGGCTGATGAAACGAGAGATACTTTCCAAGAGATCACAGCAAGAGCGTCGGTAAGCACGAGAGAAAAGGCAACAAAAATAACAAAAATAAAATCCTAACTATACCACTTTCATAGGTGCTCTCGATTGCATTTAGCGTATGCAACAAGCCTTTAAACCCCTAGGTTACCCCTAGTGGACAAGTTGTAGTCTCGTGAGGGTTTGCAGTAATGTTACCCACAAACATTGAACTAACTAATGATAAAAATGACATGAAATGAAGAACTGGGTTGCCTCCCAGAGCGCTAAGTTTACCGTCTTCACAGACAAATAAAGCAACTACTCTAGTCCTAAGAAAACAGAAACCTACCTATACCTCCATCGACTAGGAGATCAATCCGGTACACAGGAGCAGTCGAGGCATGGACATGTCCTCGAATCAAATTTCTCGACAAATGGTTTCAATCGATGTCCATTGACTTTAAACTCCTTGCCATTGTCGGGATCTCTTATCTTAATGGCCCCATGAGGAAAAACAGTAACAACAATGTAAGGGCCGGTCCAACGAGATCGAAGCTTATCCGGAAAGAGATGTAATCGAGAATTGTACAAAAGGACCTTCTGACCAGGCGTGAATGATTTTCGCAAAATGTGTTGGTCATGAAATGCTTTCATCTTGTCCTTGTAAATTCTCGAATTATCGTACGCATCATTCCGGATTTCCTCAAGTTCATTCAATTGAAGTTTGCGTAGCGAGCCGGCGTTATCCAGATTGAAATTAAGATTTTTAATCGCCTAGTACACTTTATGTTCCAGTTCCACAGGCAAGTGACAAGCTTTCCCATAGACAAGTCTAAAGGGAGACATTCCAATAGGGGTTTTAAAGGCAGTACGGTATGCCCATAAGGCATCGGTCAATCGAATTGACCAATCCTTACGATCAGGGTTGACCGTCTTCTCCAAGATGTGTTTAATTTCCCTATTAGAAATCTCGGCTTGTCCACTTGTCTGTGGATGATATGGGGTGCTCACCTTATGAGAGATACCATATTTCTTCATTAAGCTCTCAAATGGTTTATTACAAAAGTGTGAGCCCCCATCACTAATGATGGCTCGAGGCGTTCCGAATCGAGAAAGGATGTTTTCTTTTAGGAATTTAATGACCGTGCGATGGTCATTCTTTCGACACGGAATCGCTTCGACCCATTTAGTGACATAATCTACGGCGAGCAAAATATACTGATTTCTAAATGATTGGGGAAATGGTCCCATGAAATCAATGCCCCAAAGAATCAAATGCTTCAATGATAAGGATGGGATTCAAAGGCATCATATTTCGACGGACAATGCTCCCAATTTCGACAACGCTCACAAGCTTTGCAAAACTCATGAGTGTCCCTAAACATAGTGGGCGATAAAAGCCACACTGCAGAATCTTGGCCGTGGTCTTTTTAGCGAAAAGTGACTACACAGGCTGTGAGTGACAGAAGGAGATGACGCTCTGATGCTCATCGTCTGGTACACATCTCCTTAGGATTTGGTCTGGGCAATATTTAAATAAATAAGGATCATCCCAGAAAAAGTTGCGCACCTCGGTGAAAAATTTCTTCTTATCTTGCGCAGTCCACTGTGTCGGTATGGCACCTGTAGCAAGATAATTAGCAATATCAGCAAACCAAGGTGAATGGGAGACTCTGAACAGTTGTTCATCAGGGAACATGTCGTTGATATGGGTCGTCTCAAGGGAATCAGAAGTATTAAGGCGAGAAAGGTGATCGGCCACAACGTTTTCTACTCCCTTTTTATCTTTAATTTCCAAATCGAATTCTTGGAGTAGAAGGATCCATCGTATCAAGCGGGGCTTAGAATCATTCTTAGAAAGAAGATACTTAAGTGCCGCATGATCTGTGTAGATAATGATCTTGGATCCGATCAAGTAGGACCTAAATTTGTCCAAGGCGAACACTACAGCTAAGAGTTCCTTTTCCGTAGTCGAGTAGTTCACTTGGGCGGGATTTAGAGTCCTACTCGCGTAATGAATGACGTAGGGCCTCTTATCTTTTCTCTGGCCTAGGACCGCCCCAAGAGCATAATCAGAAGCGTCGCACATAAGTTCAAAAGGAAGGCTCCAGTCAGGTGGCTGCATGATAGGTGCAGTGGTTAACGTGCCCTTAAGCTTGGTGAAAGCTTCCTGGCATTGCTCAATCCACTCGTACAGAGCATTCTTTTGAAGAAGAGTACATAAAGGACGAGAGAGGAGACTAAAGTCCTTTATGAATCGCCTGTAAAATCCTGCGTGTCCTAAGAAGGATCGCACGTCTCTGATGTTCTTGGGTGGAGGTAGGTTAGAGATAAGATCGATTTTTGCCTTATCTACCTCAATTCCCTTGGACAAGATGATATGCCCAAGGATAATTCCCTTCTGAACCATGAAATGGCACTTCTCCCAATTAAGTACCAAGTTCTTTTCTTCACATCTTTTCAGCACACATTTAAGACTTTCCAAGCACTTGCTGAAAGATGGACCGTAAACAGAGGAATTGTCCATGAAGACCTCTAGATATTGCCCCACCATATCAGAAAAGATACTAAGCATACATCGCTGAAAGGTGGCAGGGGCATTACATAGTTCGAATGGCATCCTTCGATAGGCAAAGGTGCCGTAGGGACATGTAAATGTGGTCTTTTCCTGGTCTTCAGGGGCTATCTCTATCTGGTTGTAGCCCGAATACCCGTCAAGGAAACTGTAATAGGAATGACCAGCTAACCTTTTCAGGATCTGATCAATGAATGGTAAAGGAAAGTGGTCTTTCCTTGTGACGGTATTCAACTTCCTGTAGTCAATGCACATTCTCCAACCAGTAGTGACTCTAGTTGGCACGAGTTCATTATTAGCATTGGCTACGATGGTGATTCCGGACTTCTTAGGGACCACTTGAGTTGGACTCACCCATTGACTATCAGATATAGGGTATATGATACCCACGTCCAATAGTTTAAGAACCTCGGCCTTAACCACTTCCTTCATATTTGGATTTAGTCTACGTTGTGGTTGCCGAGCGATTTTTGCATTATCCTCAAGATATATGTGGTGAGTACAAATCGAGGGATCGATTCCCTTGAGGTCCGCTATCGTCCATCCCAGGGCTCCTTTATGCTCAATGAGAGTAGATATGAGCATACTCTCCTGTTCTTTCTCCAGGTGGGCAGAGATCACCACCGAGTATGTCTCATCTTGACCTAAATAGGCATATTTCAAATCAGAGGGCAAAGGTTTTAGGTCAAGCTTCGGCGGCTTGAGGTTAGACGGTAGAGGCACTACATTGGTTTGTGGCAATTCTTCAAATTGTGGCCTCCACCGGTTAACTTCAAGTACCGGTGCAGTATCAAGCAAGGCGCACGTCTCCCTAATCATGTCATCATCAAAATCATGGGAGTGGGCCAGGCACATCTCCAGATGGTCGGAGGATAAGGTCAGCGGTGTCGTATCTTCCACGAAAGAGTCAATCATGTTAATGTCGTGGAAATCGTCATCATCCTCTGAGTTGCTGCCGTTATTGAAAAAAATGTTTGACTCCAATGTCAAATTTTTAAAAGACATAGTCATGATACCATTCCTGCAATTGATAATTGCATTTGACGTGGCAAGGAATGGGCGACCAAGAATGACGGGAATCTGAGTGCTCATGTTATTGATGGGTTCGGTGTCCAGGATGATAAAATCTACAGGGTAGTAAAATCTATCGACTTGGACCAACACATCCTCAATTATCCCTCTTGGTACACGAACAGAGCGATCAGCAAGTTGTAGTGTGGTTAGGGTGGGTTTTAATTCACCCAAACCTAACTGTTTGTATACCGAGTAGGGAATCAAATTGACGCTCGCTCCTAAGTCAAGAAGTGCGTGATCAATTCGATGGTTCCCGATTACACATGATATGGTTGGGCTACCGGGATCCTTGAATTTCTGTGGCACGTCTTGCTTCAGGATGGCACTCACTTTCTCAGTCAAGAAGATTTTCTTTTGAATAATTTTTCGTCTTTTGGTCGTGCATAAGTCTTTCAGAATTTGGCATATGAAGGTATCTGTTTAACGACATCAAGTAGAGGAATGTTGACTTTCACTTGTTTCAACACCTCTAGGATATCCCGAGAGTTAGAGAGAGGTTTTGGTGAAACCAACCGTTGGGGAATGGAGCAACTGGCTTCTCTAGAAGTTTCGGTTCTACTTTTTGTGGGGCATCACCGGATCCATCATTGTTGTCCTCTTTTGGTTCTTGAGGCTTTTCGGGTCTAACCGGAAGAGTTTTATCAATGATCTTCCCACTCCTAAGAGTGGTGATGGATTTAACATGCCCCATCTGATTTGAAGAGCTGGGATCATTAATCTCGTACTGCGGTTTAGGATTGGGGAGAGGTTGTGCAGGAAGCATCCCCTTTTCTATAACCGTCATACGAGAATCTATCTTTTGCATAAAATCTGTAATTCCCCGTATAGCCTGAGCCAGCTCTTGTATGGAATTTTGAACTGGTTCCTCTTGAGGTTTCACTTGATTTGGATTTTGATTGAAGACACCTGGAGGAGTAGCTGTTTGTCCATTCTTCCAACTAAAGTTTGGATAATTTTTCCAACCAGGATTGTATGTATTGGAGTTAGGTCCAGTAAAAGGTCTTTGATAATTATTTACGGCATTGGCTTGTTCATTCAACACCCCTCGAAAGGCAGGTATTGTAGGACAGTTTTTAGTTGTGTGAATGTTGCAATCACAAATGCCGCAAATATTTTCATTGACCTTATCCTTCTTTCCTTCCATGGCCTCAACTTTCCTTATGAGCGTAGTCACTTTACACTTGAGATCATCCTCTTCTTTCAAGAGATATAATCCACCTTTCTCCTTTAATTGAGTCGGCCTAGACGTGGTGTTTGACTTTGGGTAATAGTCCCAAGATTGTGTTTTTTCAGCCTATCGAGGTAGTCCCATACCTCGTCGACATCTTTATTAATGAACTCTCCATTACACATTGTCTCGACCATTTGGCGCATGGAAGATGTCAGTCCATCGTAGAAAAAATTTGTAATGCGCCACGTTTCAAATCCGTGTTGTGGGCATGAACTGACCAAATCTTTGAACCTTTCCCAACATTGAAAGAATGTTTCATCTTCCTTTTGAGCAAAGTTCATGATCGCTTTTCTGAGGGTAATCGTTTTATGATGTGGGAAGAATTTTTTTTATGAATTCCCTCTGCATGTCGTTCCATGTGCCAATAGATCTAGGACGCAATGAATGTAACCACGTCTTAGCTTTCTCTTTTAAGGAAAAGGGAAAGAGTTTCAGCCTAATTGTATCCTCAGATACATTAGGAAAACATAATGTAGCTATTATCTCATCGAACTCTTTCAAATGTAAATATGGACTTTCAGATTCAAGTCCATGGAATTTGGGAAGGAGTTGGATAACTCCTGGCTTGATGTCCATTTGTCCTGTGTTTTCAGGAAAAATCATGCAGGAGGGCGTACTCACTCCCGCCGGTTGTAGAAAATCTCGTAAAGTACGAGGCGGGGGTGCCTGTTGCACCTCATTCTCATCTTGGGTATCCTCCACCCTAGGTGGAAGTAGAGGAGGTTGGTCTTCAGCCATAACTTCACTTAACTCAGGGGATTTCGAGTGGTGTCTAGTCCTGCGATGGATAGTCAACCCCTCAACCAATCCTCCTTGAAACGAGACGTCGAGTGTTGTCACGGGCCCACTTGGGCATGAAAACACTCGAACCCTCAATTAAAAATCTAATCCTAAAAAGGAAAAGAAAATCTAGAAAGAAAGAGAGAATTGGAAAGAAATTACCAAATTGGAATCCTAAGTTAAGGACCTTTAAAATATAAATAAAATATGTTAGATTCTAAAAGAAGAGGAACAATCCTTTAAAATAAAGGTAGTAGTAAACTAATTTCTAAAAGAAAGTGGAAACTTCTAAAATAACCTAGGAAAGTCCTATACTAGAAAGTAAATTACTAAAAGAGAACTGAAAAATAGGAAGTAGAGAAGGAGTGTACCGAATTAGAGATTTCTATCTTAAACGCCTACAAAATAAGAAGGTTAGTTTCTAAACATGAATTCTAAAAATAAATGAAGAAACAAATTAGATTTAAAAAGAGTTAAAAATAGAAAGTTACTAAAATAAAAATAGAAAGTTAATTTCTAAAAAGGGAAAGAAATAACCTAATTTCTAAAAATAAACTATTTCCTACAGAAGGGAGGATACTAGAATTAGAAATTTTCTAAAATTTAAACCCTAATTCTAAAAATACGAAAAAGTAGAGAAATTAGGAAGGAATTACCAATTGAGAAACTTATGTCAAGATCCTATAAAACAGGAAACAAGTTAGTTTTGAACTCAAATAAAAATAAATAAAAAAACTAAGGTTAGTAAAATCCTAATCTTAAACTAATCCTAAAACCAATTAATTTCAGAGAATCGTAACCGTCAGTCCCAAGAACTTCTTCACACCCCAAGTGCAGGGTTGTGATGTAGTAATAAACTCGGTAAGACCGAGGTCGAATCCACAGGGACTGAAACTTGTACGTTTCCTGAAACTAGGTAGAAATAGAACTAGACTAAGATATGATCTAACCAAATAGAATTTAAGAAACAATTGTGGAATGATTATCTAAAACTTTAATGAATTCAGAGGAAGGAAACTAGGGATTCAGAGGATCCACTTGTAGGGATCAGGGAGATCTTATGCCTGCATTAAGATTTATGGAAATCAAACTGAACCTACTTGATCTGGTTTTTAAGGGATGAAAAGTATATGAATTAGAATGGATTCCATCATCTAACCATGCCCAGGAGACAAAGCAAACAACAGAATTAAACTAATTACCAACCAATCAACATGCCATGAAGGTCAGGGAGGGTACCATCATCCAACCGTGCCTAGGAGACGATGGTGAACAACAGGGCCTCCTGACGTCATAAACATCAAAAGGGAAAAAGAAATATTCAAAGCCATTGCAAACCCATTGTAATTTCAGTCACAACAGACCATTAAAGACTAAGAAAATATTCCTTTAATAATCAACTTAAAATCAAATTCAGTTCAGAAATTTAAATTAAACGCATTAAATAGTATCTCCCATCCCGCTACAGGCTTCACCTCTTAGCCCTAGCTAAGAGTTTTAGCCACACATGAATGGCTAAATTCGAAATCAAATGCAAAGGAAAAGAAAACGAAAAAGAAAAGAAAAGAAAAGAAGAAAATAACTTAGTCTTTATCTCTCACGTTCCAGCCGCTGATGCAGCCAAGCCAAACTCCACGTCTTCTTCCTCCTCCCGCTCCTCCACACGCTCCTCTCTTTTATAATCATAGGAAAGTTGGTGAAAGGAAGCACTGGCAGCTCGTCCGCAACAGAACCGGACTCCAGATAACGCAGGACTGTGCGTAAATCAATCTTACGCTGATTCTTGGTAAAACCTATTCTTGACGCCGAAGAAGAGATCCACTCCGTCCATTGGCTTCAGGACGAAGAACCACCCAGACTTACTCAGTTTTGGATCCAAACCGTGGTGGCCCATGAGATCTTTATTCCTCCGTCCATCTCGCATTTATACGGTTAAAAACATATCTCTGCTGCCTCTTGAAATTTTGTCACCTAGGCGATGGTAACATGGGCCGTAGGAATCTAATGGAAGGTCCAGATTCACCATATGGACCATGATGGTGGCCCACAGGAACGGAACGCAACCTCTGTTTGCGAAACAGAGGTGACGCACGTCGACGCTGTGATGGCTGGTGTCCCACTAATTGACGTCAGGAGGAAAATCCACACCGTCCATTGAAATGCCCTCAAAAAACCGTTTGGAGAGGGTTTGTTTATCTTGGATTAGGTGTGGTCCACCGATCTTTCTGCTCCGCCGTCCATCTTGTGTTTAACGACTGGGAACGTGACAGAACTTACATGATGCCAAAAGGAAATCTAGGCGTGGGTTAAACCCCCATTCTGGATACAATGGACGGTCCAGATCTGCCAAATGGGTGATGTGTGGGGCCCACAATTACGAACCGTCAATCGGCCGCAAGAACGCTGGGCGTTCTTGAATTTTTCAGAAGGAGAGTCGGTCAGCGCACACTGACCGACTTCCTTATTTTTTATGTTCGTCCGGTGCACTTGTGCACCTTGCACGTGCACTGCATGTGTGGGTCCCATGGTGATGTTTGTAAGAAATCTGCTCCATCCATCTGTTTTGACACGTAGTTTAAGGCATTGAGACCAAAATTGGAGTATATCCAGATATCAGGCGGGGCCCACATAATGATTCAATGGCCTATTCTGTCCGTTGGGCCACTTCCGGAGGGATCTGAGGGTTGAAATTTTACGTGTACGATTTATTTATGGTCCTCAGGCCACGTATGAAGTTTTGAACTGATCAGATGGTGGGAACCCTATGATCTTGCATTCTGGACACTTTTCAGGCCACTTGAGCTTCAATTCCTTGATTTTCTTGGGTCCCTGATGTGTAATTCTGTTGATCTTGGGTCTCTGGAGTCCGTCCCATGCTTTGGTGTCATTAGAGCGTTAAGTCCATGCTTTAAGCACCCTTTTCGGTCCAGGCTCGTACATACACTCTGCATTACAAACACGATTAATCAGGCCATTAAGCGGTATCATGCGTGTAAATCTATGCAACAATTGGGTCTGATATGCAATATTTAACCCTCAACAAGAATAGGTTAAGGTTTCGGTTTAGGAAATCGGGTTCGCGTTTAGGATCAGGTTTATATTTGGCTTTTCAAGTTTAGGTTTAGGTTTAGGTTAGGGAGTTGAGATTAGGATTATGTGTAGGTTTAGGTTTAGGGATTTGAGAATACATTTAGGTTTTAGGTTTAGGTTTAGGTTTTAGGTTTTATGTTAAGGTTATAGGTTAAGGTTAAGGTTTAGGTTTAGGTTTAGGTTTAGGTTTTAGGTTTAGGTTTAGGTTATAGGTTATAGGTTTAGGTTTAGTTTTAGGTTTAGGTTAAGGTTTAGGTTTAGGTTATAAGCTATAGGTTTAGGGAATTGAGAATAGGTTAAGGTTTAGGTTTAGGAAATCGGGTTCGGGTTCGGGATCGGGTTTAGGTTTGGGTTTTCAAGTTTAGGTTTAGGTTAGAGAGTTGAGATTAGGATTAGATGTAGGTTTAGGTTTAGGGATTTGAGAATACATTTAGGTTTTAGGTTTAGGTTTAGGTTTTAGGTTTTAGGTTAAGGTTATAGGTTTAGGTTAAGGTTTAGGTTTAGGTTTAGGTTATAGGTTAAGGTTTTAGGTCATAGGTTTAGGTTTAGGTTAAGATTATAGGTTTCGGTTTAGGTTAAGATTATAGGTTTCGGTTTAGGTTTAGGTTTAGGTTATAAGATATAGGTTTAGGGAATTGAGAATAGGTTAAGGTTTAGGTTTAGGAAATCGAGTTCGGGTTCGGGATCGGGTTTATGTTTGGGTTTTCAAGTTTAGGTATAGGTTTAGGTTAGGGAGTTGAGATTAGGATTAGGTGTAGGTTTAGGTTTAGGGATTTGAGAATACATTTAGGTTTTAGGTTATAGGTTAAGGTTATAGGTTTAGGTTAAGGTTAAGGTCGAGGTTTAGGTTTAGGTTTAGGTTAAGGTTGAGGTTTAGGTTATAGGTTAAGGTTTTAGGTCATAGGTTTTGGTTTAGGTTAAGGTTATAGGTTTAGGTTAAGGTTTAGGTTTAGGTTTAGGTTAAGGTTTAGGTTTAGGTTATAAGCTATAGGTTTAGGGAATTGAGAATAGGTTAAGGTTTAGGTTTAGGAAATCGGGTTCGGGTTCGGGATTGGGTTTATGTTTGGATTTTCAAGTTTAGGTTTAGGTTTAGGTTAGGGAGTTGAGATTAGGATTAGGTGTAGGTTTAGGTTTAGGGATTTGAGAATACATTTAGGTTTTAGGTTTAGGTTTAGGTTTTAGGTTTTAGGTTAAGGTTATAGGTTTAGGTTAAGGTTTAGGTTTAGGTTTTGAGGTTTAGGTTTTAGGTTTAGGTTTTAGGTCATAGGTTTTGGTTTAGGTTAAGGTTATAGGTTTAGGTTTAGGTTTAGGTTAAGGTTTAGGTTTAGGTTATAAGCTATAGGTTTAGGGAATTGAGAATAGGTTAAGGTTTAGGTTTAGGAAATCGGGTTTGGGTTCGAGATCGGGTTTAAGTTTGGGTTTTCAAGTTTAGGTTTAGGTTTAGGTTAGAGAGTTGAGATTAGGATTAGATGTAGGTTTAGGTTTAGGGATTTGAGAATACATTTAGGTTTTAGGTTTAGATTTAGGTTTTAGGTTTTAGGTTAAGGTTATAGGTTTAGGTTATAGGTTTAAGTTTTAGGTCATAGGTTTTGGTTTAGGTTAAGGTTATAGGTTTAGGTTTAGGTTTAGGTTTAGGTTATAAGATATAGGTTTAGGGAATTGAGAATAGGTTAAGGTTTAGGTTTAGGAAATCGGGTTCGGGTTCGGGATCGGGTTTATGTTTGGGTTTTCAAGTTTAGGTATGGGTTAAGGTTTAGGGAATTGCACTTAGGTTATAGGTTAAGGTTTAGGGGATTGAGTTTAGGTTATAGGTTATAGGTATAGGTTATAGGCTATAGGTTAAGTTTTAGGTTTATATTATAGGTTTTGGGATTTGAGAATAGGTTTAGGTTAAGGTTAGAAGTTTAAGTTAAGGTTACAAGTATAGGTTTAGGTTATAGCTTATAGGTTATAGGTTAAGGTTATAAGTTTAGGTTAAGGTTATAAGTTAAGTTTTGGGATTTGAGAATAGGTTTAGGTTAAGCTTAAAAGTTTAGGTTTAGGTTTAGGTTATATGTATATGTTTTGGTTATAGGTTAAGGTTAATGTTGTAGGTTATAGGTTTAGCTTATAAGTATAGGTTTAAGTTATAAGTATAAGTTTAGGTTAGGTTATAGGTTAAGGTTTAGAGGATTGAGTTTAGGTTATAGGTTCATGTTATAGGTTATATGTTATAGGTTTAGGTTATAGGTTAAGGGATTTAAGAATAGGTTTAGGTTATAAGTATAGGTTTAGGTTAGGTTGTCGGTTAAAGTTTAGGGAATTGAGTTTAGGTTATAGGTTATAGGTTTAGGTTAAGGTTTAGGTTGTAGTTATAGATTTTGGGATTTGAGAATAGGTTTAGGTTATAAGATAAGGGTGTGGTCCCCGCAAATACAGATATAAACACGGCTGCTCCAATTGGTGGCCCTTCCAATAATGTCCATAGGAAATGGATAGTTTCATCATGGTCATAGTAGCGGTTCCCACCCTCCAGGGACCCTCGCTCATCCGGATAGCTCGACGCACATCCGGTCTACTCCATCAATTTCGAGCAAATACAGATATAAACATGGCCTGTCCAAATGGCCAGGCCGCTCTAATGTTGTCCATAGGAAATGGACAGCTTCATCATGTTTATAACTGCGGTTCCCACCTTCCAGGGACCTCTGCTCAACATCCGGATAGCTTCGACGCACATCCGGGTCTGCTCCATCAATTTTTACGGAATTATGCATATCCTGCTCATGAGCATGCCTAATATTGCCAATGCATGGGATTCAGCACAAATACTTTTTCATGATTCAAAGAAGGAAACTCGAGGGTTGTCCTTACTTCCATTGTATGCTTCTAAGGTGTAGATGGCCCTTGAAACACACATACATCCTGGGAATCACTCCTCAAAACCGCACAATGTTTTGTTTTTGAAACTCATTCATCTTACCTGAAAACCTATCACATAATGAATAACTGTAACCACAATGATAACTATTATGAATAAATTATTATTATTATAGATAACTGTAATTACAACATAGATATCATGCACACGATATCACATAATATATTGTTTGATGAACTACACATGTGCATTCTTGACAAGAGACGTACGTTATAAGTTTTGGGATTTGAGAATAGGTTTAGGTTGGGTTATAGGTTAAGGTTTAGGTTTAGGTTATAAGTTTTGGGATTTGAGAATAGGTTTAGGTTATAAGTTTAGGTTTAGGTTGGGTTATAAGTTAAGGTTTAGGTTTAGGTTATAGGTTTTGGGATTTGAGAATAGGTTTAGGTTATAAGTTTAGGTTTAGGTTTAGGTTATAGGTTTAGGTTAAGGTTATAGGGTTTAGGTTATAGGTTATAGGTTTAGGTTTAAGTTTAGGTTAGGGAGTTGAGATTAGGATTAGGTGTAGGTTTAGGTTTAGGGATTTGAGAATACGTTAAGGTTTAGGTTTAGGAAATCGGGTTCGGGTTATAGGTTTAGGTTTAGGTTAGGTTATAGGTTAAGGTTTAGGAAATTGAGTTTAAGTTATAGGTTAAGGTTATAGGTTAAGGTTTAGGTTTAGGTTAAGGTTTAAGTTTAGGTTTAGGTTATAGGTTTTGGGATTTGAGAATAGGTTTAGGTTAAGGTTGTAAGTATAGGTTTAGGAAATCGGGTTCGAGTTCAGGAACGAGTTTAGGTTTGGGTTTTCAAGTTTAGGTTTAGGTTTAGGTTAGGGAGTTGAGATTAGGATTAGGTTTATGTATAGGTTTAAGGATTTGAGAAAATGTTAAGGTTTAGGTTTAGGAAATTGAGTTCGGGTTGTAGGTTTAGGTTTAGGTTAGGCTATAGGTTAAGGTTTAGGAAATTGAGTTTAGGTTATAAGTTTAGGTTATAAGTTAAGGTTATAGGTTAAGGTTTTAGGTTATAGGTTTAGGTTTAACCTTATATAATTAAATAAAATGTAAAAACCTTATATAATTAAATAATAATAATAGTAATAAAGTAATTACTTTTCCAACATTAACTTAAAGTTTTCATGAACAAAGATGGGCAAGTAAAAATCTGCGTCCGTAGACACCTCTCATAGCCACGCACGCCACGCATATGAAACGTCATTTTCAAACCAAACTACATTCGCTATTTTCAAATCTCACGCGGTCACTTCATTCCCCCACTCTCTCCCTCGATTTTCCCACTCTCACATCTCCGTCTCTCTCTCTTGAAGTAAAAAAGAAGAAAAAAAAATCTCTTTTATGTTTTTCAATCCATCTTCCATTTTCTTTTTAACAAGAAAATCCATATTTACTAATATTCTCATTTTTCTATTTTTCAAAAGAATGAGTTCGGACTTCGAAAGCATCTGCCCCAACGGCTCTGTTAGTTAAAACTGCCACCTGTCACACAGCAACTCATCCTGAAACATATATATTTCAAAGGGACCTATCAATTTGTTCCTTAGCGAAACCAAGTCCACTTGGTTTTGGCAAGTTCTAAAGCCTTGGTTGGTGTAGCACATATGTAATTTTCACTGTTTATTTAGATGTCTCAGAAGCCAACACCAATTAGTCGGGATAAGGCTTAGATGATGGTGATTTAGATGTCTCATAAGTGGCAAACAAACTGAAGAACTGAGAAGCATAGAGCAGTTGGAAATCAAAGTCCCAATCTAGTTAAAATAAGTTCACTACTCTAAGTTCACTACATGTAAAAACACTTCTCCATCAAACACAACATTTTGACATTATGTATCTAAGAAATTTCTTATGGTGTGGTCCATAACAAAATTCTCCATCATCACTATTTCTCATGGTGTGGTCCACCTGAGAAACCCATTTGATGTTGAATTTGCCTAGAAATGTAGCCCACATCTTTTGGGCATAATTGAAATGAGCATGCAGAAATTGTGGGGTGCCTAGCCACCAGAACTTCAATGAATTTCCTGCAACATACCTTTGGATTTTGTGCTCAAGAAAACATTTCAAAAAAAAAAAAAAAATGAAAGTAGCATGGTTATCAAGCAGAACCTGTAGCCACTTACACCAAGTGTAGTTGCACGTGTAGCCCCCTGCTTTAGCAGCCAGGACGGGTTTTCCTGCCCAAAAAAAACCATTTACCACCTGCCAATTGCAAGCCAAAGTATCCAATTAGCAACCTTATACCCCATTCATTTGTCTTGGTGTTAGTAGTAGGGATATAGAGTATCAATAGCCCAACTCAAAAGTTCCAAGCCTTAACAGGCTAACATTGGTCATCTCAACAAGATAACACAATTTTAATTTCAAAAGCAATGTTTCTACTGGTCCATGGTGTGTAAGCTACAGGCCTTAAGCTGCCACGATGAAAGAAACTCTACTTAATCTAGTTCACCACCTGTTATCTAGTTCCCAAATGGATCCCAAATGGGCATTTGATGAAAATAGTATTTCAGCATTCTAATGGGCATTTGATGAACGTTGAGTCCTCTTCAGATGAAAATAGTATTTCAGCATTCTAATAGCATCTAGTTCACCACCTGTTATCTAGTTCCCAAATGGATCCCAAATGGGCATTTGATGAACGTTGTGGATAAAACTCCTAGATCACAGAGGAGAAGATGAAATCAAACGGAACTACTATGGTGGATAGAGTGAACCCTATTTGATCATTTAATGAAACCATGCCTTTACTAAAGGAGCATAGTAGAAAAATGAGAAATCTAATTCTTTAGTCGATAAGCATTGAATATATATGGACTAAACTAATATTAGAGAATGAAAAATTAATGAAGTCAAATGAACATGTGAACAAACTGGATTTGGGTGATGATGAAACTGAAAGTAAATGGACTAATAAAGAGCACAAGTGTGATTAAATATAGGCTTAGTTGGATATGAGGAAGTTGACCCCAATTAGTTGGGATAAGGTTCATATTATGATGGGGTGGATAGAGGGAATTATAACATATCATGACAGATTTACTCATGCATCTACTTCAATGAGGAAGCTGACCCCAATTCACTCATGCATCTACTTCAATGAGGTCACAAGTAGAAACAATAAATTGTTTACTCTAAACAGTTTCTGCCATAAAGAAATCCAGAAGCATAAAAATCTAATCTTAATCCCATAAAAAATAGCTCCATTTCCGAACTCTCCCCCAACACATAAGCAGAACTAACTGCGCAGCCAATAGAAAGAAGGCCGATGACAAACTACATTGCACTGTAACAGGGTAACTTAAAAAGAGAATATACCTAACAGGAGTGTGTAATGACAGATTTAGGTTTCCCAATCTAAGGAAATTTGACAAGATCCATTACAATACATACTGAGTACACACTTCAGCCTAGATTCAAGACAAGTAAGATAGTCGTGACTAGCAAGCAACTGAAATAAGAAAAGTCATCATACCTTGGTGAATTCCGGGGATATTGATAATTTTGGATACCACTTGCTTAAGGCCAAGTAGTCCCTTTCAATGTCTACCAAATAGGATGGGTAAACCTGAAAATAGAGTATAGTTCAATTAACCTACCTAATAAACTCCAAAGACACCACGATTCCCATATAGAGCAAAAGCAAGAAGTAAATGAAGCAGATTGTTTGAATAAGCTCTAGATGGAAAAAAGGCAAAAAAAAAAAAAAAAAACACTATGAAATATTATAGTTGTTTCCTGACGCTGAGTTGTTTGAAGTGTTTAATGGTTGTTGAGTGGGTAGCATTGACAATTGAAAGGGTCGAGAATATTTTGTATTTAATATCAAGGTTGTCATAAAAACAAAAAAAAGATTTGCATACGAATCTATAAGCTATTGGGAATAATTACAAGATTAACTAGCTAAATTTTGAAAAGAATGGTGCAACAGGATTCACGTAGCTGATCCCCAATTAGTGAGGTAAAGCTAAGATGATGATGATTATCTAAAATTGAAAAAGAAGCAATATCTTCTCATTTTAAACTGTAGTTAGAAATGAAGAGGCTTAATAAGGAAAGGAAAAACACACATTTTGAATTCTGATACTGAACAGCACGAGAAATCATAAGATATAGCCAGCATAATAGGAAAAGGTTACCTGTCTAGAAATGGCATGAGAATGTAGTCATGAACCACAAAATCTAAAGCCCGCGGTTTGATGACCAAGAATGCCAAAAACTTCACCTGGAACATATGACAAACAACGAATAAGCCTCACCATCCTCTATTTCCTATGTCAACAGTAACACTTGTGTCTGAGAAAATATGTAACTAAACGTATTGACTAATGGAATTAACTGTACCGCATTTAGATATTTCAAATGATGGAGCCTCATTATAAATGGTCACATAACATTCATGAGAAATTGAGGAATTCTAAGGAGTTGGAAGTCTAGAATTGATGGGTAAACATGAAAAAGCAAAAGAAAAGAAAAAAAAAAAGAAAAGGAATCCAATTCATGAAGAGGGTGTTAACAATGGTGAGATGTCAGCATTCTAGGGCACTGTTACCAAGGAATGATATGGATATTGCATGGGCATGTTAATCAGTATTACCTAGATTTCTGTATACTATAATACCATATATAGATTTCTGCATACTCTAATACCATACAAAACGTGTTATGACTTTGAAGAAGACAACTACTAAATATTCCCATATATAGAGTGACACAGCCTACAAAAAAAAAATAAAAATAAAAAATCCCTCTTCTTACTACATAATTACCTAAAGAGTAAAGACCCACATATTAATACATTTTATTGTACTCTAAAATATTCCATACTTTATTTATGTCATAATATCCTTAAAAATATGCCTGCTCGCATGAGAGGATGACATATAGCTCAACAAAAATCTTATTAGGTGGCAAAGGTATCAAGTATTTTTTTCTCTTTTTTGACTCTTTTTTTTCTAAGAGAGATAGAGAGATGACAACAAAATTTTATAAATAGAAGGCACCAATACGCAACAAACTATACAAATAAAAAAAGAGCATGAAGCACAATAAATTAAAAAATAAAAAAATTTAAGCCCCTTGCTCTCATCATCACCCACCCCAAAGAGTGACTCGAATTTTTGAAACATCTCTCATTTCTTTCTTCCCAAATACCCACCATATGCCTTTCATTTCCTTTGCAAGCTCCGACCCATGCCAACCCAAAAAATAGAATCCAACAGAGCTCATATAATCCCAAGAGATATTGATATCAAGTAAATAATACTCACTAAGAAATCAAATATAATTGTCAAAAATCAAACTAGGTCACTTGATCAATTTATATCTTGTAAATCATCAATATTTCACTTGGAAATTCCAATTTAGCAATTAAGAGGTAACGAATTTTGTCAACACATAATATCGTGTGCTGGATAAAAAGGTAGGGCATAACATTATACGAATATACATGAAAGGATAAGAGAATATAGAAGGCAATGAAATTATTTAGTTATGCTTTTACCATAGCAAAACTATAACTATAATGACATATATAAGTGTTTTTTTCTAAGCTACTAAATTCATAGAAAGGGTAGGAAGATTACAGCCCATTAATGACCCACGTGCCAATGTTTTTGTTAAATTGGCAGTCCACTCTGCTCCACGGATGTTGTTGGGGAATTAAGAACACATTTAGGTTTTAGGTTTAGGTTTAGGTTTAGGTTATAAGTGTAAGTTATAGGTTTAGGTTTAGGTTAGGTTATATGTTAAGGTTTAGGGAATTGAGTTTAGGTTATAGGTTATAGGTTTAGGTTATAGGTTATAGGTTATAGGTTAAGGTTTAGGTTATAGGTTAAGGTTTAGGTTAAGGTTACAGGTAGAGGTTTAGATTATAGTTTTGGGATTTGAGAATAGGTTTAGGTTATAAGTATAGGTTTAGGTTAATGTTGTAGGTTATAGGTTTAGGTTATAAGTTTATATTAATGTTGTAGGTTATAGGTTTAGGTTTAGGGATTTGAGAATACATTTAGGTTTTAGGTTTAGGTTTAGGTTTTAGGTTTAGGTTTAGGTTTAGGTTATAGGTTATAGCTTTAAGGAATTGAGAATAGGTTAAGGTTTAGGTTTAGGAAATCGGGTTCAGGTTCGGGATCGGGTTTAGGTTTGGGTTTTCAAGTTTAGGTTTAGGTTTAGGTTAGGGAGTTGAGATTAGGATTAGGTGTAGGTTTAGGTTTAGGGATTTGAGAATACATTTAGGTTATAGGTTTAGGTTTAGGTTATAGGTTTAGGTTATAGGTTTAGGTTATAAGTTATAAGTTTAGGTCCTCTTCACTATAGAACAAGCACAAAAAAATTAGGCAGAAAAATCTGGTGTTGAGATATCATTGAGTAGGTAATTACAATCTATAAATATGAGTGTTGGTTTCAAACAGGCTTTTGATGTCTTCATTTTTTACATTTATCATGCTCCTCTTAGGCACGATGCAGGTTTGAGATGGGTCTTATTTTTTAAAGTCTTGATGTCTTGATGTCTTGTTTTTTCAAACAGGCTTTTGATGTCTTGATGTCTTATTTTTTTACATTTACACCAATTTGTGCTCATTTGAAATTTCTTGCAAGAGATGGCATGCAACTATGTCCAGTTTCAGCTTCTTTGATATTTCCTGCAAAAGAAGGCTAACAACTATGAGTGTGAAATGTTCTAGAAGCCAGGGGTTCAGGGTGGTCAGATTTTCTGCTAGCAGGGCCTTAATCTTCTAAGCTTCTGGTTCGTTTGCTGTTTAGTTAGTTTGCTAGCAAGGCCAGGTTTTTTCGTTCCTGGTGAAGTATGCAAGTTGTCTCCATCCTTGTTGGAGCCTTTCATGTGGTCTATTTTCTTATCTGCCCAAGCTTCTTCAAGTTTTGTCTCTCTCAGGTTTCCATTGTTCAAGTTGGATTGGAGCATCGGTTTTAAGGTGTTCTTTTCTCGGAATATAGGATGGTAATTTTGGATTGGTAAAAATATTGACCAGGATCGCAATGGTCCATGTTTCAGATTGCATGACCTGGAATGAAAAATGTAGTGGGTTGGCGAATTTTGGTAAACATCCTTGACAACAAAATGATGCCTTGCCTATTAATGCAATGCCTAAGACACTTCGTTGCTGCAGTTCTATCCATTTTTATTTTATTTTTGAGCTACAGGTCTTTCATGTGGTATCCTTTAATGGCCTAGAAGTGTTTTCCACTTGTAGGGAAAAGAGAGGAGCAAGCCTCCATCTCCAATGAAGCAGGAGAGCCTCTTTACCAAAGATCAACTGCTATGTCTCATATATTGAGCTTTTCTTCTTCCTCTCATGGTCTTTCTTTTTTATCTTAACTAGGTGCTAACATCCTTTAAGAAAAGATGTCTAGACTCTAACTGAAATTATGTTCTATCAGTCAATGTTGAATGTCCATGCATGTGTAATTGGGATGTGAAATTCGGCAATGGGAACATGCATGCTAACATGCATATCCGGGAGTCTTCTAACTTCCCCATCTTTTTAGAAATCATCCATCTTTTTTCTACATGAGACACATTAGAGACCTCATCAACCTAATTTTTGGCTGCATGGAGGGGTCCACTTGATGAATGCCCCAAACTCATACATGTTGCCACACTTGCATGTATTGGGGGTAGGAACCAAATTCCTACAATGATTAACCCTGTCAGGGCTCTAAGATAATATACAGATAGATGACAAGCATAACATTATTTAGTTAAAGAAAACATACATAGTTTTTCTATGGAATACCTCTGTATAATTATGTTAAGTGTGATTTTGTCTTTTTTTTAAACCTTTAAAAAAAAAAAAAAACCAGCTGTATATTGATATGGACAAGTATACAATATGACGATTCGGGAGGGCCCAGCTAAATAGCAGGCCACTCCTATTATATGGAACGGAGTCAACTCGGCCGAGCCATCTTGGTTTTGGTGGTAAGTAAAAGAAGTCAGTAGATGGAAATGTGACTGAAATAGAACGACTCAAGGCGAGTCATACTGGTTTCCATTTCCTGGCGGGTCTTACCCGAAAGGCGCTATTTAAAACCGCCATGTGATGCATGAATGATGTCTTTCTTTATCCCTTGTTGGATTGAGTTATTATATGATGCTTGGTTAAGCAAAGCAAAAACATACAAGACTTAGGAGTTTGTTTCTAGAACACTTGAGCAGTCCATCAGCTTGGCCCAAACACCCAGCTGCCCTTGCCTTAAGATCAGGCCACATGACTCACCAGGTGGGCCACATCTACCAAACTAATAGAAGCCTAGAAAAACATTTGCCCAAAATTTTCTGAACTATTCATTTTTTTCTAACATTATGGCCTGCCTGATGAGCAAATGGCCTGATTTCAAGCATGGGACATCTACATGGTGGGCTCCACCTGATGGGTAGCCTGGATCTCGCCGAGTGTACCACATTGGTGCATGTGGTGGTGTGTATTGGAGCTGTATCATTCAGTGTTGGATTTGCAAACCTCTCCACCTTGCAGAATCTTAAATCTATAGCTCTATGTTGATATCTTGTCAGATTTGTTTTCTTCAATTACAAGTAGAAATACATAAAATCAACAGAAAGAAGCCTTGGAAATGGATGAAGTTTGTAAAGAGCTGGATGAACTTAAAGCAGCAATGAAAAAGCTCACGGCTGACTATCACGCAAAAGCTGATTTGGGAGGGCCTATTTGTTTACCAATCATGGTTGAAGCATTTCTTCAAACATGTAGGGGGCCATGCACAGTGGCGGACATGGCTGCCGCTGCCATGGATGCTGCCCAATTTCTAGCCATGAAAGGAGGAAGATAGAGCGAAACAGAGAGTACCTTCAAGTGCCTTCTCAGATTTCTTCTATTCTCTTCACTGCTGATGACCACGAAATAGGGTTTGGACATTAGATATTTGAGAGAGAGAGAGAGAGAGAGAGAGAGAGATACCAAGGACAATGAGAGGATGACGGGAAGAAACCCTTTGTTTTTACCTGACAGGAAGGAACCTTCCGTCCACAAGGAGAGTGGTAGTGAGATTAAGAGAGGGAGCACGAGAGAGCAAGAGGGAGAGGGAGATGGCGAGGGAGCACGAGAGAACGAGAGCGAGAGCGAGAGCAAGAGCGAGAGGGAGAGGGAGGGTTTTTTTTTGGAGGGAGAGGGAGAGGGAGGGTTTAGGCGGCCGAATCATGTGACTCCAAAATTTTCATGACCGCTAAAAGGGTTTCAATGGCAAGCATTCAATCCTCCATTGCTTTATACAGTGTGGTCCACTTGATTTTTTTATCTGTCTTATTTTTTTTATCTCAAGCCTTACGAAGAGGTCACCAAGTGGACATACGGTTTGGATATAACTCATTAGTCATGATGGGACCCACAGAACTTTGTGACGTCAATACACTAAATCACATAGACAGTGGTGCTACAACAGCCAATCCGCTTTTAAGCTAATGTTTGGGCTATTAATTTGGATGGTGATCTCAGGGGCTTCATGGGGGTCATCGTGATGGATGTGTCTAATCCACACAGTCCATTCATTTAGGCAACTATGGATAAGACAAGAAACCAAAAATGAGGTAGATTGAAGGCCCAAGTCAACCACACCACTCCAAAATAACTTCAACAATATTCACATAATTTATAGTGTTTACTATTGTGTGGTTCACTTGAGGCTTCAATATGCCTCCTTTTTTGGGTTCATACCTTAAAATACGATATCAAAACAGATGGATGGCTTAGATAAAACAAATACATTACGATGGGCCCCACAGAGACCCTTATGAGACCGTCAATTTATAAAAGCTCGACGGTGGGTTGTAGCCTATAGCTACAGATTAAATCCGTAGCTATTTAGCTACTGATTAAAGCCGTAGCCATAGACCGCTACAGTCTGTAGCCTTTAGTTATTTTTTTGGTAGTGACGGTTAACTTCATGTCCTCCATAGGCACATTGTGGATGACTGGATTGGATACTGAAAATATTGGCTTAACACTTTGGGCAACCAGAGACGGATCGTTCAATCACCCACATTTGCATGTTGCCCGTTACGGGGAAACTCAACTAAATGAGTTAAGCCCTCTACCCACCTCAGAGCTCGGAGGGGAAAGCTCAAAGGTATACGACAAACAAGCGGGGCCGAGTCCACCATGAGTCTAAACCGGAGCTCGTCTCGGACTCTGGACGCAGTCCCCGCTTAATAACTTAACGGAAAAAGTCCATGTGTATACTAGTCCAGGTCCGAGGCTCGGAGTCAAGGCCTCTTTAGTCTGAGATCCCAAGCTAAGGCCGAGGCTGGATGTGAACATTCCATGCACTAAACTAAGAAATTGCTTTAAGCGGATACTATCGAATATCTCGCCCACAGATACGCCCCCCCAAGGCACGATATGTTACACAATCTCTGGATTATGGACAATATCTCCATGATCATATTATCCCACTAATTGAGTATATCGTGCCGAGATTAACGGACTCAGACCGCCCGATAGGCAGGTATAAATATAAGGGGATCTCATTGCTATAGGTACGGAACATCTTGCATTCCCTTACGATACACTAACTTAGACCCAGATTCCCTTAACCTAAATTAGGCACCGGAGGGTCCCCTACCTAGACCAGGGTCTCCTTTACTCATTGTGAGTATGCAGGTTTAAGACGCTCAACCAACTCGGATTTCGTGGATCAGAGCGGGGAGCCATCCAGATTTTGTTATCAACATTTTTGGAGCCGTCTGTGGGAATCTGATAGGAAAGGTCAGGTTCCTATTCTTAAGCATTATGGTGAGAGGAAAGAAGAAATTTGCAGTTGTAGAACCAGAGTAAAATGATCAGACATGATCTTCTTTGCTACTTCATGTCGAATCGGCCCAAAGGTCTTCCCAGCGTTCTCGCAATCGAGCAAGCAAGTATCAAGCTATGGAAAGTGAGATACAAGCTCTGTGCGATGAAATTAATCAGATAAAGCAGCAACGGGAGCCGCAGCCACATCCTATTCAGGAAACGGTTGGACCAGTAGTGGAGGCGTATTTCACACCGCTGAGTGTAAGACCTGAGGGATCTTAACGTCAACCCGCTCGGGCACCAGCTTCAATTCAGAACCCTCATCCGACCCAAAACTGAGCTCCGACCCAGGATACAGCGACTCGAGTTCCGACGAATACCTCGGTCACCTCGGCCCTGGCACCAATGGATCTCCGTCATGAGTTAGAAACAAGGAGGGGAAGAAGAAGTCCCCAAGCAGAAGACACACAAGAAATGGTGGTTGAAAATAAAGATCCGTGGGAGACGATTTGCAGAACTCAACAATAAGATTTTGACGCTAGAGAAGAATCAACAGCCGTCATCAATTTCTGTCACCGTTTAAGCAATGATGGAAGAGACCGAGCCTCCCTTCACCTCCGCAATTATAAGCAAGGTGATGCCGCAAAGGTTCCGGATATCTCTCGTCATCCAATACTATGGGTCTGATGACCCATCAGAGCACATGGAGGCTTATCGCTCGTGAATGCAAATCCAGACAGCAACGGATGCGATGATGTGTAGAGAGTTTTCGATCACACTCATGGGATCCGCTCGGAGTTGGTACCGTCAGCTTAAACCCAATTCCATTGGTTCCTTTGCAGAGCTTAGCCGATTATTCCTTACCCAATTCATAAGTGGTAAGAAGAGTCGAAAATCGAATACTCATCTGTTCATCGTCAAGCAAGGGCCTAAGGAGTCATTGAAAGACTACATCGCTCGTTTCAATGAAGAAGCATTACAAGTGGAGGACTATAATGACAAGATGGCGCTCTCTGCAGTGTTCAGTGGTCTAAAAGAGGGGAAGTTCGCCTTCTCCATTAGGAAGAATCCACCAAAGACGTTAGCTGAACTCATCTCCAGAGCTCAAAAGTGCTAACGCAGAGAAATTATCCAACGCCTGCAAAAATGTTCAAGTAACAGAGCTGACTGGCAAAGGGAAGAGGTCGAGGAATGAAGAACCACAACTATCCAGCAAACGGCCAGATGACCACGCTCCTCGCGATCATCGTCCGAACAGAAAACCAGAGGGTAAATTCCTTTCCTACACCCCCCTTAACACATCTACCAAGCAGATTCTACTAGACATCCAATGGTAGAAGCTTCTGAATTGGCCTGTTTGTCTGAAGGTTGACCCGGATCATCGAGATAAACGTTAAGTATTGCCGTTTTCATCGAGATCATGGCCACAACACAACCGACTGCGTGGATCTCAAAGATGAGATCGAGACCCTTATTCGTAAAGGTCATTTGCGCCGGTATACCAAGGAAGAAAGAACAGCTCGGAAAGAAGAGCAAGAGCAACCGAATAAGAAGAGCCAGTCAAGATCCGCACCATCTTCAGTGGCTCATCCAATGGAGGAGAGTCGAACCAGGCTCGAAAAGCCCACTCTCAAAAATCTGATCTAGAACACTACATCCACATAACCAAGCGGCCGTGCAAGGAACTCCGGGTTAGCTCGTGCAGCCTAACCTTCACGAAAAATGATGCGCACGAAATCCAGCATCCGCACAATGACGTCCAAGTGGTTACTATGACCATAGCTAACCACAAGGTGTACTGCATCATAGTCGACATCGAAAGCTAAGCAGATGTGATCTACTTCGAGGCTTTCGAAAGAATGGGGATTTTAATGTCACACCTCAGACCTGTGAAGGCCCCCTACATGGCTTTGCCGGAGAAAGAGTGATCTCCAAGGGAGCCATCTCCCTCCCTGTGACCGCGGGAGAAGAACAACATCAAGCCACCCTCATGATAAACTTTCTCGTTGTCAATGTGTCGTCGGTGCACAACGTCATTCTGGGCAGACCTTCTCTCAATGCGATGAGGGCAGTCGTCTTCACCTACCATCTGATGATGAAATTTCCCGCCGAGGGCGGAATAGGCTATCTCTGAGGCGATCAGCGTGAGGCTCAAAGATGTTATGCGATAGTAGTGAAGAAAGGGTCCGTGAAGCAAGCGCTCATTGTTAGCATCTTAGATCCTAGAGGACTTACAGAGGACTCATCTATGAAAGACCTGGAGAAAGTACTGCTCGACGAGACAGACCTAAATAAAACTGTTCAGCTCGGAACATCGTTGAATTCTGAGCAGCGATCCGAAATACTGGCCTTCCTACGAAAGCACAGGGATGTCTTCGCATGGTCACATGAGGACATGCCGGGGATCTCTCCGGATGTCATGGTCTATAAGATGAATGTGGACTTGGATCACAAACCTATGAAACAGAAGAGAAGACCGTTTGATGCCGAGCGGTATGAAGCCATAGCCGATGAAGTCTCCATACTGATCGGCGCTAGTTTCATAGAGGAAGTACACTATCCCGATTGGATCACAAACGTGGTCCTCATCAAGAAAGCCAATGAAAAATGGAGGGTCTGTGTTGATTACTTGGATCTAAACAAGGCTTATCCGAAGGATAGCTTCTCATTGCCTCGGATCGATCAGCTGGTGGACAACATATCGGGGCATGAACTACTCTCCTTCTTGGACGCTTATTCCGGGTATAACCAGATTGTGATGCATCCCCCAGACAGGCAGAAGACTACCTTCGTCACTGACAAGGGACTCTACGATTACCGGGTCATGCCGTTTGGCTTGAAGAATGCTAAGGCCACATATCAGAGGCTAGTGAATCAAATGTTCACTAAGCAAATCGGGCATACTATAGAAGTTTACGTCGACGACATGCTTGTTAAGAACATCAAGGCATCCGATAACTTAGCAAATCTCGGAGGAACCTTCGTCATCCTCCGAGAGTACCAGATGAAGCTGAATCCCGCGAAGTGCACCTTCGAAGTTGGCTCCGGTAAATTCCTCGAGTTTCAAGTCAGCCAAAGGGGCATTGAAGCAAACCCTGACAAGATTAAGGCACTCCTTGATATGAGCTTGCCTCGGACTATCAAGGAGATACAATGCTTCACCGGATGAGTAGCAGCACTCGGACGATTCATATCCAGAGCTACGGACAAATGCCTCCTCTTCTTTCAACAGTTAAAGAGTCATAAGAAGGTAGAGTGGACGTCGGAATGCGAATAGGCTTTTCAGCAGCTGAAACAGTATTTAAGTTCGTCGCCCCTACTGTCTAAGCCCAAAGAAGGCGAGCCCCTGTTCTTATATTTTGTTGTTTCAGCCTCAGCTGTCAGCTCGGCCTTGATTAGAGAAGTAGGGGGTAAGCAACATCTCGTATATTATGTGAGTAATGCCATGGTACCCGCCGAGATAAAATATCCCGCTCTGGAGAAGTTAGTACTCTGTCTCGTTGTCTCAGCTTGGAGGTTACGTTCGTACTTCCAAGCTAATTCCATCGTTGTCTTGACCGACTCTTCCCTTAAACAAGTCCTCCAGAGGCCCGAAGTGTCGGGTCAGCTAACCAAGTGGGTGATTGAACTTAGGGAGTTCGACATCCAGTTCCGACAAAGGACGGCCATTAAGGGCCAAGCGGAGGCCGACTTCATTGCAGAATTCACCACCCCGGACGAAGAAGGGATCAGTGCCAAAGTCGAGACGACTCATTCGCCTATTCCTCCAAGTGATCAAGAGGTGGTATTAGAACCAAGATGGATTCTCTATGTAGACGGGTCGTCCAATGCCAAGCGTGCCGGAGCAGGAATTGTCCTGGTCGCACCTGATTCTATACCCATCCAGTATGAGATCAGACTCAGTTTCAAGACCTCTAATAATGAGGCGAAGTACGAGGCTCTACTGGCCGGACTCAGGTTGGCGGCTAGTCTAGGGGTCCAGTCTCTCCAGTACAATGTGATTCTCAGATAGTAGTGAATCATATCTCTGCCGAATACGAGGCCAAGGAGACTAGGATGGTTGCTTACCTCACCGAAGCAAGGAAACTGATAGAAAGATTTTGGAGTTGCACTATCTGTCAGATTCCTAGAGAAGAAAATTTCTGGGCCAACGCCCTAGCGAAGCTAGCCTCGGCCATGGAAGGGAAGATCCCACGAATCATTCCCATGGAGTTCATAGAACATCCGAGCATTGATCAGACGGAGAAGAAAATGGTCAATCCAGTAGATAATATTCTGAGCTGGATAGACCCGATTTATAGCTACCTCACATCCAGTGAGGTCTCCTTGGATAGGTTAAAAGCTAGGTGGCTAAGAGTCAGAGTAGCACGGTACGTAATCCTAGACGGGATCCTTTACAAGAAAGGGCATTCACAGCCCTACCTCAGGTGTCTCCGACCCGATGAGGCAGATTATGTGATTCAGGAGATTCACGACAGCATATGCGGAAATCATTCTGGCAGTCGAGCCCTGACCCTGAAAATACTCCACCAAGGATATTTTTGGCCAACCATCAGGAAGGACTCGAAGAACTATGTTCAAAGGTGCGATAACTGTCAATAGTACATAACTATGCCGAGGCAACCTGCAGAAGAAATGACTCTCATGAGCGATCTGTGGTCGTTCGCTCAGTGGGGGGATCGACATCATCGGACCTCTACCCACAGGGAATGGGCAAGTCAAGTTCGCCATTGTCGCAGTTGACTACTTCACCAAGTGGGCCGAGACTGAGGCTGTTGTAAAGATCACAGAACAGAAGGTAGTCTATTTTGTCTGGAAAAACATCATCTATCGATTCGGGATTCAACGCATCATCGTGTCTGATAATGGCATACAGTTTAATAACGACAAGTTCCGAGGTATGTGTCAAGGGCTCGATAACACAAATGCGTATTATTCGCCTCGGCACCTGCAATCCAATGGACAGTTGGAGGTAGTTAACAAGGTCATCAAGTACTATCTTAAAACAAAATTAGAGAAAGCGAAAGGTAACTGGGCCGAGAAGCTCCCATTCGTCCTCTGGGCTTACAGGACTGCGGCTCAGTCATCCACTGGAGAGACCCCATTTTCGCTTTCCTACGGCTCGAAAGCAATGGTGTTAGTTGAAATTAGCATTCCTACAGCTCGGGTCAGAAACTATCAGGAGAACCAAAACGTCGAGCCGATGGCAGCGAACCTGGATCTACTTGAAGAAGCCAGAGACATCTCTAGACTTCGGGTCACTACTCGACATCAACAAGTGGCACGATTCTACAATTCTAAAGTCAAGACCAGGCAGTTCCGTCCAGGGGACCTAGTCCTTCGCCGAGTCTTCCAGAACACCAAAAAATCGAGGGCTGGGATACTCGGGCCTAATTGGGAAGGGTCGTATCGTGTGGTCCGATCAACCAAACCTGGTTCCTACCACTTAGAAGATCTCGAGGGCCGTCAGCTCTCCCACACCTGGAACGCCAAGCACCTAAAAGTCTACTATCCCTGATGTAATGGCCGTCGAGGGCCCCCAATAAATGTACGCCTCCGAGTGACTAGCCTTT
The DNA here is from genome assembly GCF_029962835.1 of Magnolia sinica. Taxonomy (NCBI): domain Eukaryota; kingdom Viridiplantae; phylum Streptophyta; class Magnoliopsida; order Magnoliales; family Magnoliaceae; genus Magnolia; species Magnolia sinica. The sequence goes on along the minus strand of NC_080575.1, from coordinate 129,474,826 downwards.
AAGGCCCCCAATAAAATTCACATTTCTTCGCATCTACATGAGTGGATTATTTACTAATAAAAAGTTACCTCTCGTAAGCAGGGGCCGACTTAACAAACTCATGCCTTAAGAGAAGGGGTTAGTATGTTATCCCACGAAAGTTCTCCAGGGCATCCCCTCATACTCGGGGGGAAAGCCCTTAGACGACCCGACTCCCTGACAGAGAAGTCAGTTCATCGTCCAACCAACTGGTTTACTAACAGTTGCTCGCCACTTGTGGGAGGAACCGATCCCCTAGGGGTCTGGACCTAACAATTGCAATACCATAGAGTTCTACGAAACGACATTGAAATGATCTGACCCGTCAAGGAGTCGGCTCGGCAATGCCCCGAAATGAACCAACCTGTCAATGAATCAGGTCGGCAATCAGCAATTAACAATTACCATCTAAAAATCAACTACGGATTAATATATAAAAATCATCATCCACATGCCCTCTCCAAAGGGTCAAAAAATATCATCCATCAGATCATTCATAAACAAAAAAAAAAAAAACAAGTTCAGAAAAGTCATAAAAAGAGAAATGTTGAAGACTATTCATTCGGAGGAGGAGGAGGAGCTTGGGAGGCAGGAGCCTGATCCGGGCGAGCGTCTCCAGAGGGTTTCTCCCCTGCATCTTCGAGCAGCAGAGGCTCAAGGTTGAGGTCTGGACACAGATCCTGGATCGCATCAAAGCCATAGTAGTAAAACTTAGTAGATTCGGTGGCCCTCTCCTCTGAAGCCTTGAAGGCATCTACTACGGCAGCCACCGCCGAGGTTAGGGAGGCCTCGTCTTCAGCTCATTAACCTCCTTCGCCTGGGAGACTACTCTGTGCAGCTCTTCCGTCGTCTCGGCTCTGGTCTCCTCCATCACATTCACCAACCAGGCGTTCTCCTTAGCGAGTGAGTTTGCATAGGCCTTGGCCCGGGACAGCTCAGCTGCAGCAGCACCGCATCTGGCTTCAAGATCGCTCACGACCCCCTTATCTGGAGCTCATAGGCCTTTTCATCGTCGAGCTGCCGACGCAGTTCCGCCTGCTCTATCCAGAGGAATATGACCTTGTCTCGCAGGGTCCCGACCTCACCTCTGAGGGTTTCCACCTCGACGTCTTTCTTTGCAAGCTCTCTCAATCTCTCCCAAGTCAGAAGAAGCCTCGGGACGGACTGAACAAAAACAAAAGAATGAGCATTCAAACGTAGTAAAAACTGAAGGCAAGATAAGCCAATAGAAGTACCCGGTAGAAGACGGAAGCTATGTCATTGACGAAAGACTTGTCCGACTTGTTGAGAAGGTTGACTATCTCCTCCTCTGGGGCATGCTTGACAACCCAGTGGACCAAGCAGGACATGTGGTAGCCCGGCTGAAACCTCTCCCCATTCGTTCCCACCTGAGCCGACCCTATCACTTCCCTGGCCCCAGTCCTACTGCCTGCTGAGGCCTGAGCCTCAGCCTTAAGATCATTCCCGACTTTGGGTGGAGGGAGCATGGCGTTAGCCATCCGAACGGCCTCCTCCCATTCGGATGAGGATGGGACGGCTATGCAGGGCTCGGGGGCTGTGAGAGGTGCTTCAGCAACATGAGGGGCGACAGCGCGGGAAGAGTTGGAGCCGGAGCATTGACAGCAACGACCTCAACCGCAACAGGCGTTGGAGCTAGAGTTGCAACAATATAAATTGAAGCTGCAGCGACAGAAATTGGGGCCGAAGGGCCCACGCCGCGAAGAGCCATCGGTCTCCTCCGGACAGTAGTCTTTGTTGGGGTTTCGACCCTCAACATCTCCTCGACTTCCTCCTCCGAGACCTAGAAGCCTTGGCCATGCTTGCATATAAAGGAATGAATCAACATTCAAGTTAAGAGATTCAGTCCTTTCAAAGTAAGGGGCAAAGAAAAAACTTACTGAAGGAAGTAGGGAGTGGCTTGGACTTGCAAAGTCCGGACCAATGAAGGTTGGTGACTATGATCAGATTCGGCCAGGAGCGGAGGTCTCCTGAGGGCACCTTGGCCTTGATAACCTGATTTTTCTGGTCTGAGGTAAGGAGAGGCGAACCTCTCGGAAAGTCTACAGAAATAAAAGGAAAGCTTTAGTCAAATCACAACATGAGGAAAAGGGATATAGAAAATAGAAAATGTGCAAGGTTCGACCTGAAGTGGCAAATCGGGTGGGGACCCGAATCATCAGTTTTTCGAACTCCGCTGCCGGTACCTCCCACTCTCCCGAGGCGCAGAACCATTTGTTCTTCCAGTCCTTGTTAGAGGATGAAAAATTCATGACCAACCCCGACCCCTTGCTGCCGTGAGTCGCGAAGTAATACCACGGCTCTGGGCTGTCATGCTTGACTAAGTACAAGCTTATCAACTCCTCTGGTGTCAGCTCTAGTTCCCAACTTAACGTCAGACGATGAAGGAAGAGATTAAAACCTTATAAGCATTGCGGGTAAATTGACTGGGAGCTAGTCCTAGGTAAGCTGTCAGGGCTTGGACGAAGGGATGCATAGGAAGTTGAAGCCCACATTGCAGAGCACAAAGAAAAATGGCGACTTCCCCTTCAGCAGGGGCACCAGTGGTGTCGAGAGGCTCTGGCGACTTATCTGCACGGAGTCCGGGATCTCGAACTCCGATCAGATCCATTCCATTTGAGACTCCACCAGCACGGAACCTCCCGAGATGATCTCCGAAGCTTGCCCCCTTACAGGCATCTCGGCACCGCCTGCCGACGAGTCTCGAGGGGCTCGGGTAGTTTTCTTCGTGCCTGTGCGGCGTGTCTGAGCCCTCACTTCTTTGCTTCTTTGGGGCGGGGGGAAGAGAGATACTGCTTCTAAGGGGCCTTCAGAGACCCCTCTCATATCACCCGAGCTCCCCGGCCTGGAGTCGTCATCCAGGTCGTAATCTTCTCAGACCATGTCTAAATTGGCCGACATCCCGTAAAGGTAAAGGAAATAGAAGCGATGCTAGAAAAAAGGGGGGACTCACCGGACGGTCGCTGGGAATCGCCTCTGTCAGAATCTTCGAATCCGTCGGAATCGCCTCACCGAAAAATTCAAATCGATTGGAATTGCCTCCTCAGGGAACCAGCAGCCACACAAATTCGAAATGTAGAAATGAGGAAAGTTTTCGAAATGCTAGGGTTTATATAGTATGGGAAGGGTCTTCACATTAATGGCAAGGCATGATGGCCGCAGTTGAATAGTCGCGAGCCGACTTCAGGGTACACGTAGTTGTAGGTCACTAGCTCAAGCTCTGCTAGGTCGCATGCTTCTGACATTGGGTTACGAGCTTGGGGTAGCGGAAGGGGCGCTCGAGCAGGGGAAGCATCGCTCGAACGTCTCCCATGGCATACATGGCGGTTAGTCATGGGTTCAACGACGATTCGAGATCTTAACCGTCGCCACACGTCCATTGGAGGTTAGCCCGTGGACAAAAAATCCTGAGGATGTATCTCTTCAGACATAGAAATCATAATTGCAACTGCACGCGTGGAAAGTACGATAGGGGAAGCTATTGATCTTCTGCATATATTTACTCTCCGAGTCCATGTCCGAACTTGGAGAGTAGGGGGCTTCTGTTATGGGAAGATCTGAGTCCCTTCAATTCCGAGGTCCGATGTCATCTTAATCTGATCAGATACATAAGAGTTAATCTGAAATAATGAAAACAATTGAAGGGGAGGAAGATTCTCAGCCCAGCCACAGTTGCACTCCTGCTCCGAGGCAGTCGGTTTGGATTAATCTAAGGCCGGGGCAGTTGGTGTGAAGCTCAAACCGAAGCCTACTTATGAGGTCTTGGGCCATCCCACTACTGCTCGACCAGAGACAGATCGTTTAACCACCCACATCTGCATGTCGCCTGTTAGGGGGAACTCAACTAAATGAGTTAAGCCCTCTACCCGCCTCGGAGCTCGGAGGGAAAAGCTTAAAGGTATACGATAGAAAAGCAGGGCCGAGTCCACCATGAGTCTAGACCGGAGCTCATCTTGGACCCTGGACGCAGTCCTTGCTTAATAACTCAATGGAAAAAGTCCATGTGTATACTAGTCCAGGTCCGAGGCTCGGAGTCAGGGCCTCTTTAGTCTGAGATCCCAAGCTGAGGCCGAGGCCGGATGTGAACATTACATGCACTAAACTAAGAAACTGCCTTAAGCGGATACTACCGAATATCTCGCCTACAGATACGCCCCTCCAAGGCATGATATGCTACAAAATCCCTGGATTACGGATGATATCTCCACGATCATAGTATCCCACTAATTGAGTGTATTGTACCGAGATTAACGGACCTAGACTGCCCGATAGGCAAGTATAAACACAAGGGAATCCCATTGCTATAGGTACAGAACATCTTGTATTCCCTTACGACACACAAACTTAGACTCAGATTCCACTGACCTGATTTAGGCATCAGAGGGTCCCCTGCCTAGACCAGGGTCTCCTTTGCTCATTGTGAGTGTACAGGTTCAAGATGCTCAACTAACTCAGAATTCGTGGATCGGAGCGGAGAGCCATCCAAATTTTGTCATCAACATATATATATATATATATATATATATATAAAGTTTTGGACATGTCTCATTTGAAAGGTTATGTCCTAACATGATGTAGCAAAATAGAGAGATGGGGTGGATTCCTTGCAAACATAATAACCGGGTTCACCTAGCTTTTGGTCCCAAGAAGTTGCTGAAAAATGCTTTGGCAGGCCATCGGCATCTCTATCATGCACCCTGTAGATTTGTTTGATGCAAGCTACTGTTGATGGGCTAGGTTTCCAAAATCCAACCATATCCTTAGACTAATACAGAATACTTTTGTTATGTATTAAATGTGGATATTTGTTGCTTAGGGGCAACAGGTAAATAGTTTATGACATGCACGGCAGGTGACCCCGACACACCAAGGCAGGTGGTGTTAGGTGTTGTAGGGCCATCGTTACCCCATTTTGTCAGGTCAGTACGAGGCATGAGCCAAAAAATATTAAAGTAATTCACAATCTCAAGTGGACCACATAGGAAAGTGGTGATTGAATGGTCTCCACCGAAAACTTTTTCAAGGGCACAAAAGTTTTGGATCAAGCCATTATCTGTGTTTTTTGTTTACCTAAGTCTGCATGACCTTACTTATGGTTTCCTGTGTAGTCTATTAAAGCTTCGATCTGCTTCATTTTTTGGGCTAAAGCTTTAAAATAATCAGAAGAAAAAATAATAATAATAAAGCTACTGGGATATAAAACACATGCAGCACAGTAAAACCCACAGTGCCCAACACCACCTAACCTAACTGGGTGGCAGTCGAGGTCACCACCCAATCCACTTCCCTTGCACTGTATCTAATTCCATTAGTCAGCCATTCAGCTCATTTTTGGACATTACTCTAGTTAATAATAATAATAATAATAATAATAAGATCCAAAATTAGGTGTCCACACCAAAGGAAACAGTGAAAAAAAAAAAAACACCCTTGAAACCTTTACGGGCTTATGTGATTTTTATATGATAGTGATTTCCAGCCCCACCGCCTTCAATGGTGTGGCCCACTTGAGTTTTGATTTCCTCATTCATGTCCAAAAATGATCGGGCAAAAGGGATGGATAGAGTAGTTATAACACAAACATCACGGTGGGCCCCATAAGTTTTTGATCAAGGTGATATTTGTGTTTTCCCTTCAACTATCTCTATGTAACTTTTGAACAGGGTGGATCTCGGAAATACATCATGGTGGGCCTTAAGAAGGTTTCAACGGTGGGAGTCATTGCCCCCACTGTTTTCTGTAGTAGAATCCACTTGAGCTTTAGATTTACCTCATTTTTTGGATCTTGACATAAAATGATCTCTCCAAACGGATGAACAGTGTGGATACAAGACATACATCATGGTAAGACCCACATAGTTTGGTGACGTCACTTAATTAGCAAATTCGCCACTGACATTGTTAGTATCTAATCCGCGTCCCATGAAGTGGGCCGCACGGACCAGTTATAAAAACAGAAAATAAAAAAATCTATCTTGGAGGAGAAGTTATTATGAAGTCATGATTCACGTGATGCATTTATGACTGTAGCATTAAAAATTAATATCAGAAACTTCATGGACATATCTGGATCAATCTCTTTATCAGAAGGAGAAAATAGCATTTAATCGATACGGTGAGGGCACGTCCGATCAATGGGCCCACATCTCACACCCTACTGTGGTCCCTGGTTTTACAACTCACATCGTGATTAGATGCCGTGGGAAGTGTACGGGCTCTGATACAGTTTCTTTATTATACGAGCTTTGCTGGAAAGAGGCACGCGCGCGATGTCCTTGGAGATACACGGGTCTCTGGTCAATAATGGCACGAGGGGCAATGGATCGGGTCCGGGTCTACCGAAGCCCGCCCCGCTCCGACCAGTTAAAATTCATCTATGCTGAAGGCATAAGAAATTTCCGTGCGGACAAGTCTAATTGTCCTTGCCATTTCTGATGACTTAAGCTAATAAAATATGCCGAATTTCTCTCCCAAATAAACTGCAGGCTACACAACACTAGTTTTAAAGGAGTATTTGTCTTATATTTTAGCTTACTTGTTTAGAAAAAACAAAATTCTTTATTATAAATAAATATATAATTAATAAAATTATAAGTACAAAAAATAAGATGTGTATTAAAATATGATAGACTAATGTAATTACAAAAATATTAGCGTGTGTCCACTGACCAAGCCCGCTTGGGTTGGGCTTGGGTTGAGAAATCCCAACCTAGGGCTGGGTTAGGTTAGGTTTAAGATACAAGAATCTTGGGTTGGGCTAGGGTTAAGCACGGTATCAGAGGACATCCGAAAGTGAATAGTCTAAAACTAGAAATGCACTCTCTGCCGGAATCAGATTATGCGGTGACCCCCTTACTGCTGACGTCAGAACTGGTGGGTCCTGTGGGCCCATCATGATATGTGTTGTATCCATACTGGCCATCCATAAAAATGAAGCAAATACAAATCTCAAGTGGACCACACCAAAGGAAATAATGATGATGGAACGGCTATCATTAAAAACTCCTGGGGGCCTACAAAAGTTTTGAATATAACTGATATTTATATTTTCCCCTTCTCCATGTCTGCGTGACCCAATGAAAAAGTTAGATGGTCGGTGTTCAATCACCACCATTACTTATGGTGCAGTCAACTTAAGGTATGGATCTGTCTCATTTTTGGGCTCATGGGCTAAAATGACATGGGAAAATGGATGAATTGTATGGATAAAAAACACACGCCATGGTGGACCCATAGTGCAGACCAATATGAAAACTCGGTTCGCCCAGCCTAGACCATTATCGGACACATAGACTAGATACATTATGTGTATGTGCCTATGCACATCTTGTATTAGTTAATTTGTCTGGGATTTCGGACCAGGTTAGATCGGGTCATCGGCCATGCCCGTTGATGTGGCTAGGTTTCAACCCAAGCCCGACCCGTGTCGCAATGGGCCACATTTTATAGCTTGAACCCGACATACTACCTATTTAGCTTGGCCCAAAGATCACCGATCAGATGGCACGGCTTATCAAGTCATGGAACGTTTGATAAGATGGTCCGACCAAGTGTCGTCCACCAGATGAACAGTTCGGATTGCCCTAGAAACCTGCCACGTGTACTTGAAATTCTTGATCCAACCCCTCTGCGTAAATATGAGAATCCAGGAAATCGCGTATGGAAAAAAAAAATAAAAAATCGGTGCATATCCCAATCCAAATCAAAGGTGGCGATGAATGAACGTCCAATTTGCCCGATTATGGACCGTCTCAGACTGATCCCATAGTCACCACCATCCAATTACAACATTGGACGGTGCCCATTAACATACACACCTCAGGTTCCGTTTATATTCTATAAACACGTACGATTTCTCACATTCGCACACACAGAACAGATGCTATGATACAATACTAATCTGCCTTACTATAAGTGAGAATTCTCATGTGGGGCCCAGTTAGCCCATCTATAATTAACAAAGACCATTGGACAGGAAAAAAAAACCAACGGTATATTGCACATGTTCCAATCGTAACTGTGATTGGGTGATCACGGCCATTCAATTAAGGCATCTAAAACGGACGGTAAGATCAAAAAATGGTCTTACCATCCATCAGCCAAATCAAGATGATATTGTATCATGTGCTGTCCATGGCCAAATCCCTCCTATCCAGTGCCCCACTGCCAGTTGGGTCCCACATAAATTCTCACTATAATAAAACATTGAACTACACTAAACTGTTACAAAAGTTACAACACACACACCAACGGATAAATACCGGAATCTTACACCATGCAAACGGAATATTCCATCACGAAGTCGGAGAATCATCGTCCTCAAACGCAAGGTATACGGAGGGCGGCAGCATCGGTAAATCGTTCCGACTTGGTTCTTCTCACCAGCAAATCGAATTCCGGTAAATTTGCGACGGAGTCATCGCCTTTAGTTCCTAGGGGCCCGCCGGACCGTTGATAGACGACGTAGAACCCGTCTTCCGACCGGTCATCCATGCGGACAAGCGGATCGGAGGCGGGTTTTTGTCGGAAGACCGAACGGAGGAGCTTGTGAAGAGATCGAGAAATCTTGGAAGATCTTTTTGATGTCGTAAGCTGCGGACGGTCCACCTCGCGCGCCATCGATAGGCTTCTGGAAGCAATGGCGGAATCCAGCTGGCGTTTGAATGATTTTAGCTCGAAAGAATCGTAGAGGGAGCTATCACAATCCCAAACAAGAGATTTGGATTCTTGAGATTGCTTTGGATTTTGCTCTTCTTGCGTTTTCTCCATCTCTCCCTCTTTTGGAAGTAATCCAATTCAGAAGGAGAATACAAGAACGTTTGAATGGGAAGGTTTGAAGATGTAGTTTTTCACATGGTTGGTGTCGGTTTAGACGCGTTAGCAACGACTGACGAATTCCACGTCCTCGCCATCGTGACCATTAATTTTCACGCCCTCTCCATCACGGCCATCAATTTCCACGTCCTCTCCATCACTACCACTAATTTTCATCATCCATGTGTTATAAAAATATGAAACGCGGATTAGGTACCGTGATATGTGGATTTTATCCACACCGTGATGTGTAGATTTTATCCACACCGTCCATCCATTTTTCTCATATCATTTTACTTTATAATACCAATAAGGAGACTGATCTAAGACTCAAGTGGACCACACCACAAGAAACAGCAGTGGTGGTAACACCCACCGTTGAGACCTTCCTAGAGCCCACCATGATGGTTAATTTCCATCCAACCTGTTCATAAGGTCACATGGACCTGGATGAAGTAAAAACACAAATATCAGCTTGATTCAAAACTTCTTCGGCCCCCAAGGAGTTTTCAACGGTAAGTGTTTAGTCCCCACTGTGTGGTCCACTTGAACCTTGTATCTGCCTTATTTTCGTTCTTATACCCAAAATTGATATGATAAAAATGAATGGACGGTGTGGATAAATCCCATACATCATGGTGGCCACTCAGAGGGGTAGTACGCATCCGCATTTTAAAAATATGACATTTTGTAAATTAGTATTTATCGTGGAGAAATGCTCCCATCCAACCCATCGGATAACTTCCAACATGCCATCTGCTTTTGACATTCAACCCGTCCGATAGGTTTGCACCACCATGGGTTCACCTTTTTTAAAATCAGCCCCATCACCCATCAGGCAGATCATATTTATATTTTTTTATTTATCAGCGGTTATACATTATTTTCTATTGTGTTGCCCAATTAATGAGTGCATGAGAATGAATTATTTTACATCGTTATCTTCATGGTGGTACCAACCTATTGGATGGGGTGGATTTGGTACGTACATGATGTCTTGAAAGTTATCTTGGTGGATGGAAACTACTCGTCCAACCGGTTGGATGTGAGTAATTCTGATGCCGGCATTATCTTCAGTAGCCGTATGATACCCACGACCCACGGCTCTGTGCAATAGTCGTACACCGGTTTCTAGCGGTCATGGTTACGTAATTCACATCATTGATCTGTTGAATCCCTCCATGGATGGACCATGACCCAAAAGTCTTCCTAATTGGAAGATCACAGTGGCAATTATCAGGACCTTTTTCAGTTGGATATGGACCGTTGTCACATTTCTCTTATTAGCCACTGAGAGGTGAAGATCATGAAATCTAGGAGATTTGGGGGGAGTACTCCATCCACGGTGGCTTGCAGTAGACCAACTGATTAGATCTAATTTACCTGATCCATGGGCCCCACTTATCGGAATTAAAAATCCGCGCATGATATGCAGAGTGCGCGTCGCAGGTCAGCGGAAGATTAGGCATAGCTTTCATGCGTTAGGCATGACTTGTAACAAAAGGTGGGATGCCCTTTTTGTTTTTTTTAGGAGTTATATGATACTCAGGCTGCGTATGACGCTTGATGCACGGACACTCAGAAATTACGCACGTGGCATGTATTAACTCAAATCAAACTGACTAGATGGTGCATCAAACTATCGCAAGTCACAATCCGAAGAAAAGATTAGTTGAATGATCCTCACCTCTGATTTGTGGACATCTGTTTGAGGAAATAGGACCCACTGGATTTTTTTATTTTTAACCGTCCAATAAATGTCCACCAATCCGATGGTCAGATTACCAAATAAGCTTAATTTTGGGCTAATGATACAATACACTATACCATTATTTTAACTATTTGTACGCCACGTGTGTAATTTTAAAATAATTTCGAAGTATTTGTGTATCATCTATTACCCTCTGCCATGGTATTACAGTTTTTGTCCTTTGGTTTTTTAATGTTTCGTACAAAGTATGCATATCTACCGTTTTAAGCGCCGAAGGGAACGGTATCAAAGAAATGTCAAAGGTTATTCACATGTGAGATCTGGACCGTTTATCAGGTGGGTTCTTACATCAGTATCACGTATCAAAAATCAGCGGCGTCCAGTCATCTCTTTTCTAAATCAGGTTGAACTACACTTGGTTGTTCCTTTTGTAAATTGAACTGATCCACTCATCTAACCCATCGTTGAATCGATGATCTGATTACTGGTAGGCTCCACCTGATGAGAGGTCGGGATCTTATAAACGTGCCGGTACAGTACATGTTCTGAGAATCGACACTTCAATCTATCCTCGCCGCGAATCCCAGAGCATTTCTTTGGGAACATGTTGTGGAGTAGTGGAAATGTACGGTGGTGCGATTACGATATGAACCCATTTTGTGAGTGAAACGCATTGTCGCAATAGTGCATACTGTAATGACGCGTGGCACCAGTGTGTTGCTCCCGACGGACGGCAAGCTAGGTTGGGCCATCTTGATGTCTGTGGAAAATCCACCCCGTCCATCCGTTTTGCCAGACTATCTCAGGAGACGAGCCAAAAAAATGATGCAAATCCAAAACTCAAGTGGGCCGCACGGTAAGAAAACGCGGGTAGATAAATGAAACTTTCCTGGGGGTACCGTGGTGTTTATATGCCATCCATGCCGTTCATAAGTTCATTCCTACGGAGATGAACTGAAAACACAAAAAATAGAATGATCCAAGACTTCTTTGGCCCCACAAATGTTTCAACAGTGAACGTCCAATCCTCTCTTGTGTATCGTACTTGAGTTTTGGATTTGCGTCATTTCTGGGAACATGTACTGACATGATCTGTAAAAACGGATGGACGGTGTGGATTTCTCACAGACATCACAGTGGACCCCACCTAGCTTTCCAATTCAGGAAGTCCTGCCAAAGAATCCATAGGCAATCCGCGTCCGCTACCGACAAGGAAACTTCGTCCATCCGGGCATAATCTCAATCCGCCATCCTCACAGCCAAACGCGGATATAAAAGATCAAGGGTAGATGATGGTAAGATTGACGTGGCACATACATCTCCCTCGATGAGTGTCACCTACCTTTAGCCCACTAGGATAGACAGTGACGTGTTATCGTGGACCTCCTGTTATTCTTACGAGAAGGATTAGAAGTCGTTTGGCACCATGATTTGGAGGGGTTTGAGGAGACATTTGATTTCATATCTCCTGATGTGTTTAGCATCATTGTAACGTAGTCCGGGTTTCCAAATCCATTCGGTTGCAAATCCTCTTAAAGAAGGGATTTGAAATCAATGGAAAAAGCTTGGATTACATTTAAAATCCTTTGAAGAATTGCACGTGCAACATGTGTACCACTAGACTATTAATTCATTGAGCACATGACACGCTAATGATATCCCAAAATAATTTGATTGTCAATTCAATTGCATCCCTATAATTACTTTTAATACAAGGACTTGTAATGTCTAAACATTATCCATGTAAAACAACATTTTTCAAGCTAAGTATATACTTCAACGAGCTTGTTATTGGCAATTTCATCATTTTTCAAGCTAAGTATATACTTCAACGAGCTTGTTATAATCATTGTGTTTTACATACATACATTAATTAGAGATATTAAAGTTCATTTAGTAATGCAATTCAAACCCCTTTAAATATAAGGATTTCAAACTCAAGGGGTTCCGAATCACATGTGCGGAGGATGCATGCGTGTGTAAGACCAAGGGAGCTTCCCATCTGGCCATCCCCGCTGTAGCGGCCATGGGTACACGGAATTGTGATAGATGGTCCATTGATCCTAACCTTTTTTTGTTTTCTATAACTTGTCGCCCACCTAACGACCATATCTGCATGCCTGATGTTTGAGATTTGCCATCCATAGAGTAGGGGCACGGATTTCACACACATGTGCCTCAATTCCACATGTGTGGTAACCACAATTATAAAGGGCACTTGAACGAGTACACTCGGGGTTTTCACATCTTCTTGTTCGAGTAAGTTACCGGTAGCTTCACAACACCTATTTCACGCAGCTGCGTGAAACACTCGAGCTCTGTGGGACCAACAAGTTTTTATATGTAAATCCCCTCCGTCCATCAGGTGAGAAGCATTATTTGAACCGTACATTCAAAACATCATCCAGCTAAAACAACTCTAATGGGCCAAATCAATGTTAATAATTTAAACTGCTACTAAAACCTCCAAGTCCACACGGTGTGGCCCGAATGATATTCGGATAAGGCATTTTTTTTTCCTGCCCATGATCTTAGTACTGAGGATGAAACCCAATGGACGGACGGAGTGGATTTTACATATACAACATGTATATGGTGAGCCCCATTAGCTTAGCCAAGGCGTGTGTGGAGGATTCCGGTCCTTATTATCATGATTGTGATTAAGAAAATAAGAAATGAAGATGAAGCCAAAAAAAGGCATTATTTAAGCAGGAATGTGACCTTAGATGGTGGGCCACATTAGCAAGAAATGTCCACACGGCACACGTTAGTAGCGGCATCTACAATCAAAGGTGCTTTTCATGAAAGGATGGACAGGTTTACTGGTAAGACCTAATTCATTTATCATCTACTCTATCCCTAAACCTATTATTATAGTCTTCCATTGTCAATTAAATCATATTTAAAACTAAGATATTAATAAATATAATTGTCTATCCAAATACCACCTTGACTTTAGGGCCTCTTATGGAGATTTGGGGAAAGCCAATGTTCCTAACAGCATTCCTAACAAAACAACATGCCCATCTTGGTTAATCCCATTATGCACCGTAACAGCCAGTTCTAGAATTATGTGTGTGGGTGGTTTTAGATTCATAGTTTCTTAGGGCGTTACAACCTATAGACAAGAGGTTATGTTTGGTAGTCAGTCTAGACGTGGGTCTGTAGCTTTGAAAAATCACGTCCATGATTTTTTTTTATTTTTATTTTTAAATAAATATCATCACATAGATCTAGCAGTCCATGGTGTTTAAATCAACGGCTTAAAATTTTTCCAGCTGGCCTGTGTCGGGACGGGTTTGGGTACCCAACGGCGCTGGACTGAGAGACCAACAGGCCGGTAGTCAAGCCCTTGCTCAGGCCCGAAACCCCGAAGGGCTCTCCCGGTCCATAATGGTGAATTTCTTCGCTGACTGGGCCCAGGGCAGTTATTGGTAACATTGAGGCCCACTTACATTCAGTTGGTGACCTAGACCTATAAATATGCCGATGGGACCCACTATCACTGTACGGATGGACCATTGTCACCACTGAAACCTAAAGCTGTCGATCAACTAGGGGAGCAATTTGATACTCTGGCATAGTGTAATGGTTGATACACCTGGCAATCGTAAGTTTTCAGCATATATCAACTCAAATTAAATGGGCCAAAATATTGGGCCCACGGTAAATAGACCGTGATGCAAACGTAGGGTTGAATGAAGGATACCGACACCTGATTAGTGAGCATTTTCTTTGTTGGATCTGGACCATTGGCTAATATTTTTCATTTTCACCGTCCATTGGATGTCCACCAATAAGTTGGTTAGGAAATCAAATAATGTCGTTTTTAGTTTAAAACGACCAAAGTGGGGACCATGATTTGGACGGTTTAACTTACGTAACCTGTACTACACACGTGTTTCTGCTTGCCTGCCTAACAGCCCTCGCGCACGGCTCCCGTGAAAGACAGCGTTACAAGCGTATGGGATCAGGTATTATGGATCCTACTGTGGATGGCCTGTGCACCAAAGATACTCCCGAAAGGAAATCCTAACCCTTGATTAGTGGGGAAAAAAGATATGGTTAATATTGAATAGGGCAACTGTTTGCATTCAACCAGGAAAAGGCCACATATTGTACAGCTACGATCTTCGAATTTGGACTTTTGGTACAGATGTTATCTTCATTGAAGAAAGCATTATGAATGGTTTGGATCAAGCACAATCGACCATCATATCAACGGTGCTGATCGCTTCATGTGCACTTGTTTGCACAATTGCAGACGATTATCTCTACCATGTATAACTAGAATAAACAGTAAGGTTTGTATTTAAATAATGGCATTTGAATCTGTCATTTTTGTTATTTAAATTTCAAGATAGTAGCATCTCGTCCTTCAATCTTTGGCCTCCATAAATCCATTCACAACCTGTCTTACATTACTACATCACAGCTCGCCATTCATGTATGGCCCAGATCTTGATCTTTCATCACGCAACCAACCTAGAACTTTAATTCTCTTCAAATAATTCAACTTTCATGTATGGTTTCACAAAAGTAGTGTACAAAAACATGCGAGATGACAATAAGCTAGAATGGCCCACCAAACGGCATACTTCAATACAATAGAATTTTAACTCCATCAACTTCAGTTCATAAAATTCAATTTGTTCACCGTCGGCACCACACCATTTTTTTAGTTGCACCATGTGTAACTGTAAGAGATTCCACCAGCTTGAGCACATTAACTGCCATGAAAAAACAACTCTAGACAAAAAGTCTGTTGATCAATCCACAACATCACTGCTGAAAAGCTTGAATTTTTTAGCATCGAGGACCAATTTCCTTACAGAAGAGAAGGCGCCCAAGATTCCAGTGCCAGTAAACACAACAACAATAGAAGCATTGAGCCAGAAGGTTAGAGAAGTTTTGGGAGGGTTGTGCGTCATGTGGTATAAGAGCATGGGGAGGATGAAGTCCAATGGAATGAACCCAATAGCTCCTACTACACCATTTATGTCACCGAAGAATGGTAGCATTGCTGCAAAAAATGCACAGCATACCATATACACGGTTCGGAGAAGTAGCCTTGGGACTAGGTTTCTTTTGGAGAAGACTCCTTGCTTCACGTCTGCTGATTTCTTTTCCATGATTTCATAAGCCACTTGAGAATAAACCTGTTTAGCAACGGAAGCTTGGATAAAAACATGAAAATGGCTCATTACTGTTCTATTAAAAACAGGATTTTACTGTCAGTGGACCCAACTGTCGAAATGGTAGGATCAACAATGGATGGCCCACAGTGGAAAATCACATTGAACATGCAACAATGTGAGCATTAAAAAGGATAACTGGTCCACATTCAAGAGGGGAAAGAAAATGAATACGTGGATAGAATTTTCAAGTCAGTGTGCTTCTTGTGGCCTTGGTTGTCCTTATTCAGGCTCACCAGATGGACCATCCTAGTTCACTATCAGTACAAACAACATACACATTAAGAGTGGCAATGATCAGGTGTGACTCATTGCAAAGAACCTTAAAGTTCATCAATGCCTCAAAAGTTGCAGATTTTAATTCCAGTTTTATCATATGATCTTCAATCGAGGGTACGTTCGCAAAGGAATATGTCTTTTAAATCATTGGTTGAAAGATAGAAAGCTTACCAGGCCAATTGCAAAGAGCTGCAAGAGAACAAAAATGACTGCAAGGCCCAATTGCCATGTTGGGGCCAGAGAAGGCCCTTCATCGGGCATCAGGGTCTTGAGAATGTTTGAACTGGCCTTGTTACCAAATGCCCAATATCCAGAGATTGCAGTTGAGTAGAATGTTACGAATACAACGCAGTAGCACATGACAAGCCCTTTCACCATCTTTCCTGTAGCAGGAGGAGCCACTGTAGCCTGTATCAACCACATTATAGCCACACATCACAGAGTGCAAATTACAGAAACGATCCACTGGAAGAGATTCTATCTAATGGATCAGATCATCTGAGACCCATTCGGATCATAAGTCAGTATTGCTTTACTGATTTGTAAATGATGCCATTTTCTTTCCATTAGGCATGGTTAAACATACCAACCATGCACTTCAAATATGTGCAAAGTTTCTGGTGATTTTGGAATGTCCATCATGCGAGCCCCACTGTTGATGGGGCATGCCCAAAAATTATACCAATCAGTGGATGATCTTCCAATTGGTGCAACTTCTACCGCTTAAATGTGAAATGTTTGTGGATGGGTTGCCACTTCTGTCTTTAGAGATCCATTCCTGGCCATCAATCAATTTGGGATGTGAAAATACCTGGATCTCAGGCAGTATCCCATTCCCAAGAAGCGAAGCAAGTATGGAGATGGATGCGAAAGCATCAAACATTCGTATCGACTTCTTAGGTTCTAAGGAGTAGTCCTTGGGAGGGGCATTTCTGGAGTAACCTACACAACAAAACAAGCAAAACTGCTGAAAAATAGAAATCAAATAAAAGTAAGCATTCCTGAATAATATCCATTGCCATTTCAGGGATGGAGAAAAAAGTCTACTCTTATTTGAATCTCCAAAATTGAGAAATGGAGGTCTTTCAGATGCACATGAATATCATTTAATAAATTAAGGAAATTCTATGAAGAGTAGAAATCCCAAAAGATGGCCTAAATGCCCTTTGATTAAGATTAGAATATAAAGCATACCATGTTTAGGCCAGATTAGATATCCAATTCGAAAAATAAAAGAAAACATAAGAGATCTTTTATGTATGTGTTACCTGCACGAATACAGGCAATGACAACCAAAGAAGAATAGCCCAAGCTAAGAAGAAGAGAAGCTAGGCTGATGTATCTGAGGGAGTGAAAAGATGGCAGCTGAGAAAGAAGGATCATCACCACTGTCACCATTGCTATGAACTGATACAGTTTGAGGGGCCCATGTGGGTAGAGACTGGAATACATGATCTTTCATGACAGCAACAAAAATTGCAATGATTTGGGTAAGAAAACAAGAGAAAAATGTTAGTGAAAATTTTTGAAAGCACATAACTAACTATAACTATTAATTTTTAATGGTATACAAGAAGCAAATTATCTATCGCTAGAGCAAATCGATATCTATGTTGTCAATGTTATACTTCAATATCATCGTATCATGGTTTTATATTAGTATATATAAGGAATGATCCAGTACAAAATGCCCACAACAAGTAATTAAGCCACATTTTCATTGTCATGAAATCTTTATATCGGACAGTTGTTGGATGTGGGGGCCACATTGAAGTGCAGATCCCTACACCACATGGTATTATGATCAAGATTAGACTGCGTTGGAAATATTTCATACAGAAATCTAGCATGGAGATTTCAGATAGATGATATTGTTTTGGTAATAAACATTTCTGTACCATTACCACCTCATTCTCCCTTGTAAAAATTAGGAGATATTTAATGTGTGATTGAACAATTGAATGGCCTGATAAACTGTGGGCGTGGGGTCCATTTTTCGCTGATCTAAATTGTCCATTAGGTGGGACCTAGCTCTGAGGGTTAGACGAAGGGTGCCTCAATAATACCCCCATCAGATGATCCTAACCATCCAATCTGATCCCTCTTAAATGTGAAACATGGGTGTTAAAAATGTGCATTTTCATTTCATTAGATGGTTACCATCTTCTGATATGGGTAATATTACAATATGGCTCACCTCATAACAGGCCCACCAGATCAATGGCTTGGGTTACTGAAAGGTGGGATTCACTGCTAAACAAAAGCCATGTTTCCTCTAGTTGGGTGCCTTTATATGAAATAAAGAGCTATGCTAGGTGTGTCCTTGGACACAATTTTTAATGAAATTTTAGAAACTCATACACCATAAGCATGGTGTACAAGTAAATCAATCCAGTCCATCCAAATCGCTTGAAAATCACACTGATTGGATGATACTAAGTTTTAACCATCCAATTGGTGGCCATTTACATGGACGGTTGAAAGAAGATAGTCGCAGTCCAAATTCAAACAGCTAGAGCACCAGACATGCGCAACTGTTGAGTTGTGCTCCCTCGACGATGGGGCCAAAAATGACCAAAGTTTCCTTCCTATCATTTTTATTTATTTATTAAGACATTAGGCAATCTAAAGTAATTAATTCAGTCGTCCAATGGCAAGGAATAAACATGGATTAGTCCACAGAAGTGCGTGCCACTTTGGGTCAACCATACTATAATCATTTTGCAAGTTGCTAGATATACCTCCTCTGACTGAACAAAACAGCATGTGCCCTTTACTAACCTACACATTCATCGAGATTAGGATTATTTGTCGGGAATTCTCTCTTTTTGGAGAATTCTCTGGGCCTGGTTTGGAGACAGAATAGCCCAGCCCGCCTAGTTCTTTAACAATCAGTTCCTTTGATATTGGGCCTGAAAGGGGTCAAGCTTACAGCTCACTCTGGCTGGGGGCTTAGACAATCCTTGGACATGTCCAGATAGGCCTATTTACACCCTTCATGGCATGCCCTCGTCCTCATAAGCCTATGAATGGGCCAGAAAAATTCGAAGTTTGAATAGTACCTGCCCCACCAATTCAAAACCTGGCCAAATTGAATTCCAGGCCCGGCCCAGTCCCTGTAGAATGAGCTTATTCCACGAGGAGAGATTGAAGTGGTGTATGGAACACGTGGTGAACCGGCAAACGTGTAATAAATCCAGTCCTTATGAGCCTAACCTGACCCAATTCCAAATCCAAGCTGGTACGGTCATAAGTCGGGCCATGGCCGTATATTAAACAATTGACGATGGGTGCTTTTGTTCCCAACTGTTCACTTCATACGAGTGAGTTGGGCAGACTTGTCGCTAAAGACGTGTGACAGCTGGGGATCGCGTGCACTCAATCTCTCCTCAAACGAATCGCTTTGTAGCTGGAATAAAAAAGTACAGACTGTAAGGTGTACCTCGAGACATTCTCCCGCCAGCAAGATGCATCCAATCGAAACTCCCGTGTTAACGGCCGTCTGAACACAAATCACGAAATAAAACATCCACCCAGACCCTACCAACACCAAAACGCCCATCTAATTAGATTTCGTACAATAAACACATATTTATAAATTTTCTAACGGACTCTTTCAAAATAACGAATCATATCTTCCTTTTTTCTTTCTCTTTTTGGTTTTAACTTCCAAAAGATACCTAATCATATCTCACGGAATATCTATTGCTTAATTTGACAGTTTAATAGGTGGTGGGTGAAAAGTCCCGTCCTCTTTTCACGGAAGCGGACTCCCTGGTGGCACGTGTTGTGGGGCCCACCATGATGTATGTGTTTAATATCCACTGTCCATCAGTTTTATCAGATCACTTTAGGAACAAGCCCAAAAATGAGGCAGATGCAAAGCTAAAGTGGATCACACCACATGAAACTGTGAAGATAATGACACCTGCTATTGAAACCTTCCTAGGGCCTCATTGATGTTTATTTGCCATCCAACCTGTTGATAAAGTCACACACAACTGGATGATGGGAAAAACACAAATATCAGCTTTTGTGGCTCACGTGAAGTTTTTAATGGTCGGTGTTCAATCACCACTGTTTCATATGGTGTGGTACACTTGAACTTTGGATCTACTTCATTTCTGGGACCACGACCTAAAATGAGCAGGAAAAACGGATGGACAGCATGGATACAACATATACATCACAGTGGACTCATAAACGCCTGCCACTAGGGTTATCCTGGTAGAGGTCACCAGGCAATCGGCTTCTCTTTGGCAAGCCAGAGACAGCCCATCAGATGATTCACTTCAAGCAACGGGATCGCTGATGTGGAGCTCTGCTAGGGTGGTAATGGGCTGGGGCTGGGGCTGGGGCTGGGTAGAGGGTAGCCCTGGCTCACCTAAACCATAAGCTAAGTCATAGCCCGGCCCAAGCTTGATGGACCAAAGAAGCCTCAACCCTAGCCCCTGCCTCTGGGCCAGGCTGGCGTTTGGTCAGACCTAGGATTGGGCAGTGGTTGGACCAGCCAATACGCTAAGTTACATATATACTACATGTATAAAGTGTAAGTAGGTTTTTATAAACTATCATATTCTGGCAGAGAATCAAAGTATTTACGCAATGTACTAAGTCAAATAAGATCATTCATCCACCATTGACCAAGCATATGCCTCAATCAATAATCAATTCTGTAAAATGAACTTAAATAAATGCATCAATATACTTTTCACCATTTGCAGTGAGGCTCACAATTTAGATAGTTTATAAGCACCTGCATATCATCCATCAGATTCTACCAGAGTACAAATTCAATAGCCCATGGTTATTTGTTTCTGTTTTTTTGTAAAAAAAAATTTTATGTAGCACACAACAGGAAAACGGGCTGAACCATTATCACTGGTCCTGACCCAGCCTTGCCCGAATAGTTGACCTAAATTTCAAATTCTGAGGCCAGTCCTTAGGCCAATTTTAGTGGCTTTAGGCCCCTGCCCTGGGTCACCCGGGGCTGGCCCTGGCCATTTGCCACACTAGGCTCTGCACTAATCGTTTTTTTTTTTTCTTCTTCTTTTCCTTTTCGTTTCAGTTCTGACGCGTAGCCTTCCTTGTTCCGTAATTCAATCACTAAAGTGTCCCACTGTGATTCGTGAAACAATCTCCAAGATTGCAAGATCTTAGCTACAAATCAAAACGGTCAGGATTGCCCAATCAAGGAGGTTTTTTGGCGGTATGGTCTCTACGGTAGGACACCACATACCAATGGTCTGGATTATCAAGCAATCAGCCCCTCTCGTAAGGATTGAAAATACTGTACAAAAAAAGGGCTCAAATAACCCAATGCAACGATCTGAAACAGTCAAAGAGAGCTCATGTATCATGCTCCATGGAGGCGCACGTCCTAAACGTAACCCCCCACACCGCCCACGCCCATCTACCCTCCCTTAGATTACCCGAAGACCGAAAAAATGTCAAAAGGTTCAATTCACGTACCCAAGACGTCAGCAGCGAGTTCCCGGAATCGGATATGCCGTCGGCCGGCCTTCTCGCAGTGATCGAGCACCTTCGACATGAGATAATACGAATAGAAGGTAACGGCGGCCGTCACCGTCAGTGAAAAGAGGCCTAGACTCCACCCCATCCCCCTAAACGCATACGGCAACGTTAAAATCGTCGGCCCCACAATCGCCGTAGTCAGATGGAATCCGGCATGACGCCAATTCCCTACAAGAATCACACATCGAATGGGGTATTATTATTATTAATGTATATGGCCAGGAAAATCCAATGGTTGGCACATATAGAGATAACACAAGTACATGCTAGTGGGCCATACCATAGTTCATGGCCCACTAACATGATCATATAATATTAAAATTACCAAAATTTGATTATATTGAAAGGAAATTTTGGTTTTATACCTTTCGATTCAAGCACGAAAGCCGCTCCGGCGTCGTCGTCTCGTTGGGCATCAGAATACCCATTTGTTTCCAGCGTTTCCATTGATGGTAGAGAAGGTGAGGAAAAGAAGATCAGATGAAGATGGGGTGTTTCATGACAGTTGATTTAAGGAGGAATTCACGAATTTGATTCTCGGGAGCATCGAAAATGAGATAAAAAGGAAGAACAGATGAAGAGGAATTTATTTCATGAATTTTTTTAAATAAAGAATAAGTGAATTTTCAAGCAGTGGATCCGGATACAAGAAGATATTGGAAACAATTATTTACAGGAAAGTACTTTTATACACATACATGGAATTAAAGAGGGGAATGTGGCCCTATTGGCCTCGACGTTTAGTTAAATTACCTTGGGAGGTATTACATTCCAAATATCCCAAGAGTGGCCTTCTGACAACTTTTGAAAATTATTTCGGATGAAAATGCCTCTGTTCTTGGTTTAGAAATCGTACGATTCTAGAGTGAAGAAGAAGTTACCTTCTATTTCAACCCCCAAGAAAGTAACGGATTAGCTACTCCCCATGCCACTAGCCAATGGCTGGTGGTCGGTGGTCTATGGGCCCCACCACCATGTATGTGTTTCATCCATGCCGTCCATATATTTTTCCAGATCATTTTATGGTATGAGACCAAAAATGAGGTATATCTCAATCTCAAGTGGACCACATTACAAGAAACAATGTTGAATGAGCGTCGTAGACCATTAAAAACTTTTTAGGGGCCATAAAAGTTTTGGATGAAGCTGATCTTTGTTTTTTTCTTTCATCTATGTCTGTACGACCTAATCAACGGATTGGATGTCAAATAAACAGTACAATGGGCCTTAGGAGGATTTTAATGGTGGATATCCAATCACTATTGTTTTCCTGTGTCGTGGTCCACCTTAGATTTCTATCCCTCTCATTTTTAGGATCAAACCCTAAAATGACCTGTAAATATGGATGAATGGAATGGATGAAACACATACATCATGGTTGGGCCCATGGCTGGTGATAGGGGGAGTAGCTAGTCCGTTTTTCCCTGAGAATACGGAAGCATTTATGAGCTTGGGAAGGGCCAAATGTCGCCGTTCACATGCACATTGGATCGTGGTTGTCACGTTATAAGGATCGTGCTTTTCACATGCACATGAGTCGTGGTTATCATGTTACATGGATGGTGGTTGGCAAATGTTATGGGTCGTGGTTGGCAGATGTTATGGGTCGTGGTTTTCATGTCAGATAGGTCGTGGTCGTCATGTTATAAGGATCGTGCCTTTCACTGCCCTGTGCAAGGCCCAACTCGCTTGGCCCATAACCTTGTATCGTGGTTATCAGGTTATATGGGTCGTTGTTGTGACGGTATGTGGATCGTGGCTACCAGTTGTTATGGATCATGGTTGACATATTATATGGGTCGTGGTTTTCATGTTACACAGGTCGTAATTGTTAGATGTTATGGGTTGTTGTTGTTATGTTACATGGGTCGTGGTTGTCACGGTATATGGATCGTGGTTAGCAACCACGTTCAATGACCTATATATAACAACGATCCATTGTTCATCATAACTACGATCTAACGTGGATGACAATCACGATCCAATGTGCATGTGAACCACAATCAATGTGCATGTGAACCACGATCACACGACAGGGTCGTGGTTGTCATACACACTAGGTGGTGGTTCCCAACCACAATCCATTGTAGATGACAACCACGACCCATTGTTCGTCATATCCACGACCCTTCGGTAATAGCGCCACATTCTTTTTGGGGAAATCGCATTCATTTCGCTACTTCCCCATAATCCCGAAAAATGGTATTCCTAACATCAAAAAATCAATAATCGCACGGCATCCTAATCACATTAACGACTAATTCACCAGCCTATAAAAGTGGTATTTGGGTTTTAAATTACTTTTACAAGTCAATCCGAACCAGAATCCTTATTGGAACACCTTAAGCATTTATAAATTTCTTTTCTCTTTCAATCAAAATAATGGATGAGATATTCGAAGAAGGCATCGAGTCCTTCTCGTGTTCTTCCATTATGGGTAATCCATTCCTTTTTCTCAGGGATGTTGTCGATCTTCCTGAAGATCAATGGCCTCCACTGAAAATTTTGAAGACAATTTTAGAACTCCAACAACTCGGAGATATTTCTCTTAGGTAGATAGAGAAATTGAGCGGTGTTCTTCTGCTCTGTCTCACCTGTCGTCGCTTAGTGCTGAGTGTAGGGCTCTGTCAGCCCGCTCTAAAGCAGCTAGGAAGAACAGGTTGCACTATAATTGCGAGCAGGACTTTAACAAGAAAAGGGTGCATCTGGATCAAGAGGTGTAAAGCGGCAAAGGAAGCGAAAGCTGAGGCCGCTAAAAAATTCAAAGACCTCAAATCGGTCCACCTATAGCTCCCATCCAGCCACTCTTCTTCTTCCTTGTCCTATTCTTTTTGTAATTAAATGAAAGGTTCACTTGTTGATTTTATAGTTATCTTACGGAGTTCACGTATAATGTAATTTTTGAATGTAATAAAATGTCATATATGGTCGTGGTGAGGGTTGTGATTGTCATATGGTAAGGGTCGTGGTTGTAAGGGCCGCATTAAAGTCCTAACTCGTTGGCCCCATTATGTTGCATCGTGGTTGACTTGTTATGTGGGTTGTGGTTTACAGTTATATAGGTGTCGTGATTGTCATGTTATATGGGTTGTGGTTTTCTTGATGCATGGATCGTGGTTGTCAGTTGTTATAGTTCGTAGTTGTTATGTCATATAAATCGTGATTGTCATGTTATATAGGTCGTGGTTGTCATGTTATATGGGTTGTGGTTATCATGTTATATGGGTCGTGGTTGTCATGAAACATTGATCGTGCTTGTCAGTTGTTATGGTTCGTGGTTGTCGTGTCATATGGGTCGTGGTTGTCGTGTTGCATGGATCGTGGTTGTCAGTTGTTATGGTTCGTGGTTATCATGTCACATGGGTCGTGGTTGTTATGATATATGGATCGTGGTTGCCATTTTCGGTCATAAAAGGCCTTGTCATGGTCTATGGTTGATATATTACATTGGTCGCGGTTCTAAAGTTACTTGGATCGTGGTTATCATGTAAGATGGGTCATGGTTATAATCGGTCAAGGTTTTCCTACTACATGGGTCGTGGTTCTCATGTTACATGGATTGTGATAGTCATCCAAGATGGAATGCATCGTGGTTCACTTCCAAAATTGCATAGAGGCCTCATTACCAAGATCTTACCACTTCATATTTTCATAGTGGTCTCGTTTTACCATCACTAGCGACTATATCTATAAGATTTTCATTCAATTTTTCAGACTTCATGACCTGTCGATCCTTATAGTTCTCAGCTTCATAAGTGCGCAACAAGCCAAGTTGAATTTTCATGATTTGCTATTGAGACATTGGATAGTGTTAGAAACATAAATAATTAATGATGTTTTAAATAAAACTATGGTCCTAA
Source organism: Magnolia sinica (assembly GCF_029962835.1). Classification (NCBI taxonomy): domain Eukaryota; kingdom Viridiplantae; phylum Streptophyta; class Magnoliopsida; order Magnoliales; family Magnoliaceae; genus Magnolia; species Magnolia sinica. The sequence goes on along the minus strand of NC_080575.1, from coordinate 129,449,396 downwards.
AATTCACATTACCGTAAATAGTGACGGGACAAATGCGCAGTCCTGTCTACCTCGCGATCGATTTTCTTGACGTGTTGATAGGTAGTTTAAGTATAAATCGATGGCCTACGTAATGAGAAAAATGTGTGATATAATATTCATACGTTGATATTAAATAAAAAATAAGAAAAGATAGAAACTTACCTCAGAGTCAACCCATGAATTTAAGTCATGATGTTTTCCAACCACTGATGTGAACCTAATTCTCTAACAAGCCTCAACCACGGTCCATATAACATAACAACTACGACTCATGGAAACTACGATCCATATAACATGACAACCACGACCCATATAATATGACAACTACGACCCATACAAACCACAACCCATACACACACAACAGTAGGCCTTAGAAAGTTCCTAAAATGGTCGAGCTAAGAGTCCTAGAGAGGGGGGGGGGGGGGGGGGACAATGCCAAATTAAAAAATTAAATGCGAAATTTAACAAATATAAATAAAGATATCACTTAAACAATCCCACAATGTAGAAATAAATAACAATCTCAAATATACAAGTATTGAGAGGTTGATACAGATGTTGTTCTAAGGACAATCTTACACCAAAAACCAATAGTTTATGGTAGGATAACCTGATTCCTAGAACGGTCTGTGTATCAAAATCTCAAACCGATACAAAGGAATAAAGAGTAAAAATAGCAAAGAAAATAACTAAGTTATTACAACATTCTCACACTTGCATAAAAAGATTACAACATTCTCCACAAATGCGTAGAAGGAAATTACAACATCCACAAAATGTCACAATCAATCAATCACCACAAGACCAGAAATTATAGTGGTTCGCTTGTTTGTACACCAACTGTTTAGAAAAATAGCCACACAACTACTCCACTCTTAATTTCCTCACACAGTGGATATTAGCATTCACTATACAATAGGTTTTTCAAGGTTCACCTAAAACCTTCACAATTGTGTCTTTCAAGTGGGCTTATACAATTCAAAAAACCTCATACTCTGAGTTTTCTAGATCACCTCAGACAAACCAAAAGAAAGAGATTTTTCTGGAACAATCTCAAAGAAACCAAAGGAATAGATTTACAAAACTGTAAAATACTTATCTGGATATTCTCCTTTGATGTAGCCCGGTAGAACCAATTCGGAGTAGAAGTTAAACGTAAATGTTCAATGTCCACACTCACTTATGAAAATGTTTTATGTTCTAAATGATTTTTAGATTAAATCATCTTGGGCTAGCTTGATTTGATTTTGATTCTAAGAAATGAAAAATTTTCAATCCCTTCTTCAAATAAGATTAGAATATAGAATACAAATTCAAATATAAAAAACTAATTAAAGAGAATATTAAATGAGCACTAAATAGCTTAAGAATATCACAAACTTATCTTTTAGAGTAGTATCTTGATTTTGCTTGAATTAGATACCAAACTCTAAAAACCGTGCTCTATTTATAAGTACAGAAACTGTTCACTTGACTAGCCTAGAGGACAGCTCGACTGGTCGAAGGACCAACAAACTTTTAAAAATTTAGGTACGATAAAATAAGGTCATTCCACAACTGGTCAAAGGGCTTGCTCAACCAGTCGAGTGGCCTCTACGACCGGTCAAGCCCTGCTCTCAACTGGTCGTGTGAGACCCATTTTAGTTGCTGGACTTTGAGTTGAGCACTGTTCACTCGATTGGTCGAGCAATCTCTAGGACTGGTCGAGACTATAACAAAAAATTTCAAAAATTAGTAACAAACCTTAGACTAGTCGAAGAATTTCTTGAACTGGTCGAGCCAGTACTAGGATTAGTCGAACATAGGCTAAGACTAGTCTAGAAAACAATCTATATATGTATAAAGTGACCCAATTAAAGTATGCAATCAATATGACCCAACCTATGGTCAATATAGGGTCATTCATACCTTATAAGTGATATATGAACATTGAATCTTCTTTTGCTTCGGTTGATAGTTGATCTTGACGAACATGAAGCTCGACATCTTGAAGTATGTTGAAGCTTGAACTTGTAACTCTTTGAAGCTTGAATTTGAACCGCTTTGAAGCTTGAGCTTGAGATACTTAACTTATATTTCATCTTGAGCTTTAAGTACCAAAGTAAAGAACTTTGTCTTGACATGGATGAAGCTTTGAAACCTTTAACTATTGAAGCTTGAAAGATTGAACTAACACTTAGTGTTGTACTTGAACTTGAACTTGTATATCTATTGATCTTGCATTTGAAGTTCTTGAGGTAAAGACCTTTGTTCTTGTACATGAGATGCATGATCTTAAATATATAGATGAGCTACACAAGACACAGATTCCAAGAGGTTTTGGCATTACGAAATTTGACAATCATAGGAGCTAGAAAACATAGCACTTACAGTTCCAACAGTGGGACTTTGTTTCCCTCCGTGCAGTCCACTCGGGACTCAAATCTGTCTCATTTTTGGCTCATAGCTTGAAATAATATGGAGAAGGTGGTGGACGGCGTGGATTAAACATCTACATCAAGGTGGGGTCCACGTCACATGACAACCTCAACCCTTATGAACTGCACACATCACATTACAACCACAACCCATATAATATGATAACCACGACCCATATAACAAGATAACTGCGACCCATATAACAAGACAACTGCGACCCATATAACATGACAATTACGATCCATACAACTGCGACCCATATAACAGGAAAACTGTCACCCATATAACAGGACAATTATGACCCATATAACAAGACAACTGCGAACCATATAACAGGACAACTGCGATCTATACAACTGCGAACCATATAACAGGACAACTGCAACCCATATAACATGACAACTGCACCCATACAACTGAGACCCATATAATAGGATAACTAAGACCCATATAACATGACAACTATGATCCATACAACTGCGGCCCATTTGGGTCGTGGTTTGCATGGGTCATAGTTGTCATGTTATATGGGTCGTGGTTGTCATATTGTATGGATCGTGGTTTTCAACGTGTTCAATCCCTTTTCTACCAAACCATTGGTACCATAGCTTAAGGCTCATAATGGGGTGATCCAATCCATCCACCTTGTCAGCTAGCTCGGCTGGGCTCAAAAAGTCCTAACTTGGGCAATGTCCACTTCTAATAAAAATCACTGTGAGCCTAGAAACTTTCAACAGTCACCATTATTTTCTATTTTGTGGGCCACAAAAGCATTGGATCGAGCTGATATTTAGGCCCTAGTCGTAAAATGACACGACAAAAAGGATGGGCGAAATGGATTATAGACATACATCAATGTGGGCCTATTTAGGTCGTGGTTTACATGGTCGTAGTTGCCATGTTATATGGGTCGTGGTCGTTATACTATATAGATTGTGATTTTCAGCGTGTTCACTTCCTTTTCTACCAAACCATTAATACCATAGCTTAGGCCCACAATGGGGTGATCTGATCCATCCACCTTGTTAGCTAGCTTGTCAAGGGCTTAAAAAGTCCTAACTTGGGCAGTTTCCACTTCTAACAAACATCATAGTGAGCTTGAAAAGTTTCAACAGCCACCATTATTTTCTATTATGTGGGCCACACGAGCACTGGATCGAGCTGATATTTGGGCCCTAGCCCTAAAATGATACGACAAAAAGATAGGCGACATGGATTATACACATACATCAATGTGGGCCCATTTGGGTTGTGGTTTGCATGGGTCGTAGTTGTCATATTATATGGGTCGTAGTTGTCATGTTGTATGGATCATGGTTTTCAACGTGTTTACTTTCTTTTCTACTAAACAATTGGTACCATAGCTTAAGGCCTACAATAGGGTGATCTAATCCATTCACCTTGTCGGTCAGTTCACCGTGAGCCTAAAAAGTCGTGACTTAGGCAGTGTCCACTTCTAACAAACATCACGGTAAGCCTAAAAAGTTTTAACAGTCACCATTATTTTCTATTTTGTGCCCCACACGAGCGCTGGATCAGGCTGATATTTGGGCCTTACCCCTAAAATGACACGACAAAAAGGATGGGCAGCATGGATTATACACATACATCAATGTGGCCCCATATGGGTCGTGGTTTGCATGTGTCGTAGTTGTCATGTTATATGAGTCGTGGTTGTTATGTTATATGGATCGTGGTTTTCGACATGTTTACTTCCTTTACTACCTAGCCATTAAAATCCTCCTAAGGCCCACTGTACTGGTTACTTAACATCCAATCTGTTGATTAGTTCATACAAACACAGATGAAGGGAAAAAATAAAGATCAGCTTGATCCAAAACTTTTATGGCCCCCAAAAAGTTTTTAATGGCCTTCGCTCATTCAACACTGTTTCTTGTAATGTGGTTGACTTGATATTAGGATATACCTCATTTTTTGTCTCATACCATGAAATGATCTGAAAAAATATATGGACGGCATGGATGAAACACATACATGGTGGTGGGGCTCACAAACCACCAAGCACCAGCCATTGGTTGGTGGTAGGGGAAGTAGCCAATCTGCCACTCTTTTAGAGGTTGAAACAAAAAGTAACTCCTTTTTCACTCTAAGACCGTACCACTTCTTCTGTACCAAGGACAGAGATATTATCATCCAAAACGGTATCCAAAAGTCTTTGAAAGGCCACTCTTTAAATATCTGGAACATAATACCTCCTAAAGTAAGACCAAACTTCCAGTTCGGAACGGATAAATTTCCTTTCCAAGCAGAGGATCCGCTTGATATTTTTCGGGGGTAACGTCCACGAAACGGTGGAATGCGATGGCTGCTAGCGCGGGTAGCCGTCCTATTCCTAATCCGTCACGCGCGTACGCAGCACGTGTAATCAGATTCGGACTGTTCGTCTGTCCAGAAGCTTTGCGTGTGCGCCGTAGAAACCAGGATTGTCCGATCATTCCGTGGAGCAGATGTTTACAGGAACGGACGGTTATACAAGATTGACCACGGTCCACATTTGGCATACTTTTGTGGCCCGCATGATGACTGGACTGGCATGATTTACGGACCATCGAATAGGTAGTGGGACCCACTTTATGAAGGGAGCCCATCCCGACCACACGTATAGACTGGCGCATGCAGGAAAGTAAGATTAACATTCGTTACTCTCACAAGTAGCTATGGAACTCTGACGGACGGTTTCGATTTGTTGCGTTTTCGGCGCGAAATTGAATGCGCTGCAGGAACGGCATAGTCTGCTGCCATTTGTTATTGGGACGCGGTTTTGGTGGATCGAGGAACCAAGGAGGCAGGTGGATCCGTGGCTGTGGGCCCGACCATGATGCATATGTTTTATGTCGATGCCGCCCATCCGTTTTACCTGCTAGTTTTAGTGTATGAGCCCAAAAATGAAGCAGATCCAATTATCAGGTGAACTACACTAAGTGATTAAACACCTACTATTAAAAACTTCTTAGGGCCCACCAAAATGTTCAGGTCAAGGGTAAATACAAATACGAGCTTGATGGAGCTTAACTCTTGGGACCATTAGGAAGTTTCTAATGGCTGCGTTCAATGACCACTGGTCCACGTGAGATTTATATCTACTTAACTCTTGGGACCATGCCTAAAAATTGAACCCATCAAAAACTAACGGATAGTACGGATATACAACACATATATCAAGACCTGGCTCATGTTTAGGGTGCAATCCACAGGTGAATGAATGATCTTATTTAACGTGGGTCCAAAAATCTTCAATTTTTAGGAAGACCATGAACGTTCATAAACACACGATCATTAATTCTATGCAAATTGCACACTTAGCATACATGCAACCTATCTTTAGTCCTAGCCCAACCTTACCCCCCGCCTCTCTTTAGCCCATTAAGGTTTGGTCTTTGGGTTCCCAGCTTATTGTCAGATACATGTAACCTTACGCTGTAGGATTTGATTACGCCAAGTGTCGCCATCATTGGCACGAGCGGCTGTGAGAGATGGACCCAGGAAAATCATGTTGGGTCGAATATTTACCCGAAAAAAGTGGTAGTACTATTCTCAAGCCGGGTTCCATTGCAAGCGAAGAGATTCCCATCGTAATTATTTCTTATATATGATTATATAGAGAGCTTCTACTATCTGGTAGGTGCTCTGGTAAGCCCACGCGCGTGTACAGGTAAGCTAATGCACATGAAGCCACAAATGCAAGCTTGGCACACATGCAACATATCCAAGCTATCCATTAGAAGGGTGTCATTACGTAGATTACATATGCCGAGAATTAAGTTGGTCACTATTCAAATAATCCATAATTAACTGAACAAACTTACAAGCGTGAAAAAAATCAAGCCAAATTATTTAGCGAATTTTATTAACCTGACCACTTATTTATAATATCATGGCATACCTCCTAAGTGGACCACCTTTATCCTTCTGCAGGAGCATCTGCAAGGTGAGTTTTACACGATGGACGGCTTGGACATTTAACCTATGTGCCACGCGGGCACATGTTCTAGCGTGTGCATTAGCTGACTTGTAGTTGTAGAGGGCGGTGGGCTTCACATAACCCGTCTTGCAGAGCTCATGCTTTGAGATTTATTAGCACCACACGCAGCACACATGCTAACGTGAAAAGTGTGTGTTGCATCTGACCAGCCCATCAGCCGGGTTTATCTTGAAGATATATGAAAATTTAGAACGGTCCATTCATCAAGCCGCCACGTGTGCCAAAGGTGCAATGAAAGAAACGGGATCTTTGAAATTGTCTTGTACTGTCATCATGCCCATCAATGAAATTGAATACCGGTCCAGATGTTTTAATTGCTTCCTGGGCCCACTCACCAGGGAACAGAACGAATTTGTGGCACTAGTAATCAATTGCCCACTGGCTTGCCGGACACTGCACTTTTTCTGTGGAAGATGCACACTTTTTTTCTTTTTTTTTTTCTTTTTTTATATAAAATAATAATTTATTTATTTATTTTTATTTTTTATAACACACGCACACACACCAATATTTTTTAATTTATTTTTATTTTTTATTTTTTATAACACACGCACACACCACCACACACGTACGTCCTATTGGAATTTCACCACCTATGGGTACTCGAAGCCAAAAGACACGTGAGTGGGACTTTCATGAGATCCACCCCGTCCATCAGCTACACTGCTTCATTTTAACCGTTGAAACCAAAAATTATTATAATCTAAAATTCAAGTAAAAAATAACGAAGGAAACTATATGGACGGAACGCCCACCATTAGTTTTCTGTAGGGCCCACTGTGATGTTTATTTTCCATCCAATCCGTTCATCTGATATGCCTCATCAGGATGGAAGAATTGCATAAAAATCACACTATTCCAAAACTCATACGGGGCATACCAAGTGAATTTAGTGGTCTTACATTGTCCAATCTGCCTGATTTTTTGACTCAAGGTGAAACAAGGAGTGGTGTACCTGATGGACGGTGTGGATTCCATGGCGTCATGTTATCTCTCCTGCGTTTGGGATATTAAGTCTCACGGTACCTACTCCTAAAGCATGCAACTTGCAAGCGATTTCCCAAAAGGGAGAAATTTATGAAATCAATGTGGGGCCACTGTGATGTATATAACTTATCCACACCATTCATTTGTTATGCTAGCAGATTTTAGGGCATGAACCAAAAAAAAAGAGAGGCAAATCTAAAGCTCAAGTGAACCACATCACTGGAAATATTGAGAATCTAACGCTTACTGTTAAAAACTTTTTGGGGCACTTAAAACTTTTTGGTTGTTCATTGAGTTGAACTGAGTTGAGCTGGTCGGCTCGGCCACTAGCTGACTTCAGCTTGAACTTGGATTGGCTCGGTTCTTGAGCATGATTGGCTAGCTTGGCTCGGTTCGGCCAATTGCTCTGGCCAGTTCGAGCCAAGATCAAGTCGAGTTCGCAATTATAGTTTTTCATAAACACCTGGACTGCACCTTCAAAATCTCACTATATTTAAGACAACAGTAATGATTTTACAAGTATTTTATCAAACAACTTCCAAGTAATATAAAAATTAAGAAAAAAAAAAGGATATTGGCTTCATATACATACCTTCCTTGCCACCGACCACACTTCTTTGAGTCATTTCATCAAACACTTGTTGAGCAACATCAATATCAAAGTAACCGAGTCACCAAACTAGTTCGATCCAAGTTCGATTCGAGTTGGGTTCGATCCAATTTGAGTTGAGCTAGGGCTAGCTCGAACTCATTTTTGAGCTCAAAAAATCAGCTCGACTTGGCTCGAACTTACCTTCAAATTGAGTCAAATCGAGCTTTTTCAAGTCAAGTTGGGTGAGCCAACCGATCTAGCTTAGTTTATGTACAGGCATAGTGACCTTATGAATAGATAAGATGATGAATAAACCTCAATGTGGGCCCTATGAAGAAAACGGCTTTTAGCGGTGTATGAATTAAGGCCACTACTTCCTTTCACGTGGGTTATTTTCACGTCGCATCTGCCTTATTTTTCAGCTCTTGCCTCAAAATGTTCTAAGAAAATAGATAGACAGCAGGAATATATCATATACATTACAATGGGGTCCACATATTTAAGTGGACAATTTTGTATCGATTTTCGCAGTGAAATTACCCTCACGTTTACTAGGTGAAAATCAAATGAACGTTAAAGCAGTGATCCACGCTCTCAACGTGCAGAACCCCTACTACTGAAAAGTTACTGTCCATTCACTACATTTTGCAGTGGTGGCAATGGGCAAGGTCTGCTTAAAATAATAATTTAAAAATTCAAATGAAATTTCGAATATAATTTTTTTCCCTCCCAACCATATTTTCAATTTTTTAAAAAAAATATAGTTTTTTTATTTGTCCCACGTCACTTAGAGATGGAGAGTTTATATAGTTTACAAGGTATTCTTTACTATATTTCCGTGGAGAAATGGAGAGACAGAACAGAGTTACATATTTAGCACTTGAACACGTCAACAATGCGTGGACTTGACATCTTATAAAAAGATGGTCCACCTCGCTTCTGGACAGGCACCATTTGAAACATTCGTGGCATATAAACATCGACATATATTTCAGTAAGGTTTCAACAGTAGAAAACTCTTTCCCCGATTTTGAAACATTCGTGGCATATTTGGGTTGATGCTTGACTGCGTTCTGTATAGGGCAAGTTAGTGGCTGCATATGGATGATCCTGTTCTGCCAGAGTATCGAAAATATTGTCTCTAGTGGAAATACTTCTCGTACACGATATGCTTTTGCAACAAATACTTGAAGAGGAAAGATAAGACGGCTCCTTTCGATTTCGTTCACCAAACGTGTGACGTATTTGGTCTCGTGAGAAAGACATCCAAACACCATAGGCAGGAAATGTCCAAGAATGAAGATGTAAACAAACCATAATAAAGGAGAGAAAAGGGTTCAAAATGCCTGTCCCAACCCATTCGTGTAGATGTAGATAACGGGAAGATGGTTTAGTTTCATGGAAGGAAAACTAAAAGGGAGTGACAGAGATGCAATCTCCGTCCGCGTTATGATTCAACTGACCAATGATCTGGATTAGGGAACCATGGACCCCAATGCCCCATTTGTCATACTTGGAATTGCACGAGTTGTTTATACCATTCAAAGATGTGGGCTGTGCTGAACGTGATGAGGTCAATCACCGTCTTCCTCAAGAATAACTATTTCGAATCCATAGAGCTTATTGGACAACTCGATAGAGATTTTTCGAATCCATGAGAAAAGGAGTAAGAAAATTAAAAATTAATTCTAAAAAATTCATAAATTGATTGATAATTCCAATAAAAAGTTTGCAAAGCCATGGAAGAAGTTTCAAAATTCAATTACAACTTAAACTCATAAAAATCACGAATTACAACTATAAGTATAGACGATGCGCATGGTTTTCTGCCAAAAACAGTAAGTGTCCTATTTGGCTTCGCCATGCCATTTTCCTAATTATTCTAAACTTTATATAAGTAGTAACAACAAAATTAAAACATGAGTTTACAAAGCCAGGAAAGAAGTTTCAAAATTAAACTACAACCAATACTCCTAGAAGTCATGACTTACTGTAAATAGTAAACTTACTATTTATATACAATGCACATGGTTTTCTGTCAAAAACAGTAAGTGTCCTATTTAGCTTCACCATGCCATTCTCCTAATTATTCTAAACTTAATACAAATAGTAACAGCAAAATTAAAACATAAAATCGGCCGTCAATTTGATGGTATTTTGCAAATTTGGGTGGTTAAAGTAGTTTGTCTTACCCCAAAATCATATATGGCAAAATAACTCATTGCGATTTGCGAGATATATCTGTTTTACAGTTTGGACAATCCGCATCACTTTCGCTACTGATGGGGCCTTTTCTGATCCATTTTGTCCATGAAACTGTCGGCAACCTGCTCTACATCAGCCACGTATCATACATATCCTCCAATAAGAAAAAAGGGTGCAAAACAGTCCCAAAAAAAAAAAGGCACATTGTAGGTTGGATCCAGGCACAGCACAAATCATTATAGTCCTGAATGTCCAATCCTGGGCCTTCCAATGGACTGTAGTACTGTTAATGGATCAGTATCACACCCTGGCTCATGCTATAATGTTAGAACCTAGGTCTGGGCACAAGCTTAAAATTAAAGCCGATTATTAACTGTGCCGGCCTTGGGCTGCTTTCAGATCCCATTTACTCGGCCCAGCCCAATAAAGGTTTCAAGTGCTTTTTTATTTCCTTTTCTTTTGGCTTTTTTAATCATACCAATCATAGTGGAGCATAGCTAATGAACAGCCCAGATCTTGCACAAAAGTGGATGGTTGGGCTTGATTCAGGCTCAGGCCTATTTGTTTTGGCCGGTTAATGGCCAGAGCCAGGGTCAGGAGTCAGTTTTACTTAGCTGGTTTGGGCAGAGTTTGCACCATCAACAGCCCTAATCTACAGTGAGAAACGCAGCCTTTCTGGCCTTCCGGTTAAATAAGACATATTCATGAATGGCCCACCAGATAAACCGGCTTACTTTCACGACTGCCCATATCATGATTGGCCCCACCCGACGAGCGACCTGGATCTCACTCATGTATCAATAAGCCCCGTCATATATTACCAGTAGCTAATTTGACCTAGTTGGGGTTTTGCTATGTCTGGGTCACGTTCTTAAAGACCTGGCCTTGGATCCGATCAGGCTCAGGTATCTGTGGAGAGTATCGTGGGATCTTTAATCTAAGTTTTGAGTCTGATATGGGTTAAATAAGACATTCTCATGATTTGGCCCACCCGATGGATGGATTACAATGAACACACATGTTCAACTTTGACACGTGCGCTATGTAGATGGTCTGGTCTCTCTTACATGCGCATGGCTTTGGAAACCTTATTACATTATTAGAACAATTAATATATTTAACAGATTAACTGGAAAATTTAATTGGCCCCAACCAGGACCGGACCCAATGTTAATGATGGACCCAATGCAAACCTGACTAGACCCAACTTTAACTGGGTCCCAAAAGGAGACCTGGCCCAACCCAATTATTTGGTGGGTCCAAAAAATTAGATCCGAACGTGTAAAAATTGGGTCGTAAAAATCGGGTACCTGCCATTCTCCATTTTAAAGATGGTTAATTTTTATTACTGCAAGAGTGCCATTTGGATGCAGTGGACTGTCCAGAGCAAGAAGGGATTCTTGATCCTTCATCTAGGCCAATATATGATAAAAACAGGCAGGATTGGGCCTAAAATCAAAGGCCCAATGACCCCCCAAGACAACCATGGGTTAGATTCTGAAAGTGCTAATTACACCCGCGAGAGTGGACTTTGAAAGTGCATTCCGACTCACATGTGGAAAAGTGGAACACGGGTCATAGATCTGAACCTCCCATCAGGCGATCGCCATTGATTTCATGGTATGTGTCAAAGATAGTGTCCGTTAGACCATCAAGTGGGCCACAGTTGTACAAAGAACTTGGCCGTTCATGAACTTCTCCAAACCGATCAATTATTTTGTACGAATGTGGAGTCAGGAGACAGCTTCACGATCGTATCCACCCTGATTTTCACCACTCGAGACTGGAGATGGGCCGACTGAGATCTTACACGCGTGATCCAGGACTCCACGTGTGAGCGAATGCACTGTCCACGCGCCTTTCGTAAGATTGTTCCTTTGGAAAGGGATTAGTAGCTTCTCCTGCGGCATTTCTCCGTCCCTTTCTCTCATCCTACTCCAAGCACCGGAGAAAGAAAGGAGAAAGATGACAGACCTGCAAAAATCGAACTCTGCAGAAAACCTCCCTCCTACTGAGGGATCTACAGCCGGGAGGAAGCCGCCCCAATTCCCAAATCCACCAGAGACGACGATCAAACCGCCCCAATTCCCAAATCCACCAGAGAGGACGATTAAACCGCCCCAATTCCCAAATCCACCAGAGACGGCAATCCCAGACGCAGCAACGCTGAGGGAGCAGTGGCGTTTTGCGATCCGGCAGTACAGCAAATGGTACTCCCACGCCTGGGGGACTGCCATCCTCGCCGGCGCTTCCTTCTTCGCCCTTGGTTGGATCATCAAGGGCTCTAACCCTCTCCCCTCCTTCCAAAAACCGGGCCATGAAGATGGTCCCACCGACAAGAACCCTTCCTCTGATAATCCAACCACCAGTTGATGATGTCCGTACCGATGATGAGGGTTTTGGGTTTGGTAAAAAAAGGATTTAGGGTTAGGGTTAGTTTCCTTTTTATTTTCTTTTGGTATTGTATGAATTTGTATAATTTTCCGAAATGGATGATAAATTGAGATGTTTGTGCAGCGAGTAGGATAGTGATTTTATGATTATTATGAAAAATCATAGGATGATGGGATGATCGAATACGGTTCATCAGGTTGGGTGATGAAAGGAATGATCAATCCGATTTTTATTTTAAGCGTGTGGTCAAGACAACCCGATCTTGCAACCACCAACGGCATCAAAAGCATGCAAGAGGTTTTGCCTCAAGTGTATGAAGTCAATTGCCTTGGCTCATCCATGATCGGGTCCACGTGGCTGCATTATCTAACGATTCTACTCATTCATCTGGTGGGCCCTTTCTTTCCCACTGGGCATGGACTAATGGATGTTGACACGTTTTTGGTTTTTAGGAAAATAGTATCATGGGTTGCGGTTTGTGGACATTGTCCTCAAAACGGGATTAGTAACTCGAAAATGATCGTGACCGTCAACAGTTTAATGGGGTCCATCCATTGAGTAAAACAAAATACCCAATCGATGGCCCTGGCCTTATATTTCCAGTTACCAGAAAATGGTCACCTATGCTCTATCAGTTGGTTGGGTCAACCCAATGGCCCACTGGATCTGGTCCATCTTGGACCCGTACACAAACCGGTGTGAGGTCTGACTTAATTTTCATAATTTCATTTTCAGTTCGATTCTTCTTCTTTTTCGTGTGAGGTTCTCCATCAAATTTCAACCTGTGCGTTATTAGATCATTCATCACAATGTCACCCCTTGAATGTTTCGAGGGGATTTCGAGTCTAGTAGTGTCCTTTACCTGAATGTGGCTTCTCTAACATACAGGAAGGTGATGATAGTTGGCAACAGCCAAGGAAATTGATAATAACTTGAGATGAGTTGACAGAAGAGAAGAAATTGAAATGTAAATAATTTTCTCAATTATTGATGGGATGAGGCGATGTTGATGATTACATTGCGATTTTCTCAATTACAACATAAGGAGGGAGGGAGGGAGGGAGGGAGTGGGCGGCTACTAGTGAGCAGGTCCCACGAGAGTTTTCCTGGTTATCCATTCTAGTTCTCTCACTTTTTTTTTAAAACTCTCTAAGCAATCTCTTTAAACAGGGATAAGATTTCTCAGAAACAACATTCAGTAATTTCGAAAGTCCAGAGAGAAAATAGAGAGGGCGATTATCATATACCATATGTCCATTTGGCCCACCCTTATACAATACAAGTCATTATTGTGATCCAAGGCAATCTTAACTGTAGAATCAGAGGCGTGGAGACTTCTCTGCTACTTCTCTGCTCCATAGTGATTAGATGGACCACTAGACGTGCATAATAGGTCTTTAGTTTTTGTGAAGGTCCCATATTGTGTAAGCCGTCGGATCATGTGGGCCACTCTGTTGTGCCTATTTTCAAGGAAAACACTCTTGTTGATATTGCTCCCAATTAATTGACTTTGGCTATTCCACTCCATCAACAACCATACTCCATTAAAGGTCATCAACAACCATACTCCATTAAAGGTCATCATGTCTTTTCTTACCACCTCCACCCACCTCCTTTTCATCCATCCCCTTGCCTTACTCCTTCGACATGTACTTAAATGATAATAATAATGATGACATAATTTTAAAAAATTGAAAATTTATCAGTGTAAGGTAGATGTATCCAAATTCCTCCTTTTCTCCTTTCCGGCCATCCCCTTCCCTTGCCTTTTTACTCCTTCAACTTGTACTTGAATGATAATAATGATGATGATATCCAAATTGCTGGGAAAAAAAGAGAGAATAAATCCCTACAAAGTGTCTTTGTGCTTCTGTTTCATTATACAAAGCTGACTCGAAGATTTCCTACTCAACACGCTTCCCCGATAGGGGAGGATGAGATATTTTGAGCAGCAATGTCTTAAACAAGCAATTAATGTTAAAGAGCTTCAAGTGATCTCGCAGATGATGTGATTTTTTGTTTATTTATTCACAAACAGAAACTTTGATCGCTTGATGGGTTTAAGCATCAACTTACCATACCAGTTATGGCATTGATGCCAAGTTCGAGCATGTCCTAAGATGATCGTTGCAGTCACCTTTCTGTTCAAAGTTCTATCTGAGCTACAACAAGTGACATGAGATGGTGGTATGTATCTTCAAAGTATGATAGTGGGAAGTGAATATTGTTTTCAAGATGCCTAGGAACTGGTGGAGGATTCCGGCACCTTCAGAGAAGGCTTCTAAAACTTCAAAGGCTGCAGAAAAATATCAAATGATGTTGAAAATTGATGAAATTAGAAGGAAAAAGAAGTGCGAATTATATCCTGGGAGGATACGTGGTTGGAAATAGATGATTGTTAGGCCTAGTTTCTTTGTAGATTGGGAGGCCTCGAGCAAAATAGAAAAACATAAAAAAAAACCTCTTATATGAATTATATTCAAAGAAAGATGTCTATCAGAATTGAAGGGTACAGAGATTCAGAAGCTCACAGGAGATCTATTATGGCAGTGAAGAGGGTGTTCGAGCTTTTGTAAGTTGAGTGAAGGAGTCGTTTTGTGATAAACACCCATTTTTTGCACATCACTTGTGTGCAACTCCATTGATTTTCCACCTGATAAGAATCTTCTTCTCCTTTTTATTTACTTTCTTGTTTAGCCTGGAGCTACTAAACACATCACTTCTGTCATTTGGAGAAATCATCAGATACAGTGGCACCAGAAGTTCTGTTAATGTCACTTATGCACATTCCTAATCTGTGCAGATTCATCACAGTACGTCCCACCATGGTGATTGCCTTTTATGAAATCAGGCCGATCCATATACCGTGTGTGTAGACGATCACTTGATATGAAATCAGGCCAATCCATAATATCCATGCTAAAGGTGGACTGCAGATGATCACTTGGTATGAAAATCGGCCGGATATATGTCATTTGTTTTAGATATCCAATCCATGCAAATGTGGGGCATGATCACCAGATCACTGGAAATCAGGCCAAGGTGGCAACAAAGATTCAAAAATCTGATTCACGAGTGGACTATCCCTGGTTCTCGTATCCAGTTTCCCAGTCTCGTTTGCAGGAGTGGGGTTGCTTAAGCAGTACAGGAAATTTGCAATTTTCAAACATTGAAATTTTGTGCTAATAGAATGTAAATGGAACACCAATAAATTTTTTGGATTTTTTTTTTTTTAATGAAATCATGAAGATAGAATTGCAAGAAAATCGTTCCTCGCAGGACATTACAAAATACTCTTCATGTTCAACAGAACCACTTGAACATGCTTACAAACTAAACAATTAGCTGTGTGGGTCGCTACAATCTACAGCTACTGCTGTTTTGTTGTTGTATTCCTCTAGTTCCTTTTTGTATGCCACCATTGCTTTTGATGCCTTATCATTCCATATCTGTTTCTCTGCTTGGTTTAATTCCTACACCAAGGCCATCTCTGTCGTCAGCAAAAGAACAAAACAAAACAAAACAAAACAAAAAGGGGATATGTGATATGGTTGCTTTTCATTGGCAGTTAGTATAGAATACCTTCCACTTCACTGAAATCAGAGCACTGAGAGTAGAGTTATTGATGCCTGGTCTTTCCTCCAACAATTCCTTCCTTGTTTCCTTGCTGCGAGGCACATAAATAACCCAGGTATTATTACTCTATTGCCTGCAGAAGGCATTTGCTTTGGGCTTGTTTGGTTGGGTGTTTCTCACAAAATGAGAATTGAATTATTGCAGATTATGGGAAAGTGGAGCTGTTTGGTAGGATGTGCTGAACTTCCATCTGCACGAAATGCGCTCCCAAATGACATTTGGGTGTTATCAGGATATTAATGGAACTGATTTTGGGAAGTGGTGTTTTTGGTTCATCTTGCAAAAACACGAATTTGCATGATGTGTAGGATGTGCTAAACTTCCATCTGCATGAAATGTGCTCCCAAATGAAATTTGGGTGATATCAGTTTGGTAATGGAATATTGCATATTTCTGGAAAGTGGTGTTAGGTGCATCCTGCAAAAACATTAGATGTCAGGAAGTTTGGGTGATATCGGATTATCATCGTTATCCCTAGAGCTGTCCACATATCATCTAAATGGCATTTGGTGGCGATCCAGGGATCAATTTGGGTCTGTTTACAGTCATTTTACCTGAAGAGAAGGAAAGAAGTGGCAGGCTTCTTTGGTTTATTAGGATCGACTTTCCGCATTTCCTTCTGCTTCTTTCTCTTCTCCTTTGTTTTCTGAGCATTGCCAAAATGAAATACAATCAGATGTACCTTCTCCAACTACCATGACGGGAATGGATGAATCTGCAATGACAGCTAATGTATATAAACCTTGACAATGTTCTCTGTTTTTTCCTTCTTCTTGAGCAGTTGCAGGGCTTCCTGTTTTTGAACCTTTCTCTGTTCCTCATCTTCCTTTTGAAGAGCTGCCGTTTCCTATTTCCAAATAACATGTATTCTCAATTTCTGCAGATCTGTCTTAAAAGAAATCTGATTGCTTGTATGCAAACTTACCTCATTCTTCTTCTGTTTGTAAAGCTCCATTTGTTGCAGGTAATCTTCCCTCTGCTTCTTGGCAATCTGAAATACAGAAGAAACAGAAATTAAGAGTGTTTGTAGACTTGCAGAGGCGGAGAAGAAAATGTCCAACAAGCCAAAACCTCTTCATAAGGTGCCCGTTTTTCTTCTGATAGGTTCTTCCATTCCTCCCCTAATAGCTTAGAAACCTACCAAAGGATCCCAATTCAGAAACCAACAAGTTGAGCAATTCTTACTAATCACGAACAAATTAAAAACAAGATTGTAAAAGATCAGTGAAAGGGTGGGCCTATCTGAGATGGGACCCAAATTACCTCCAAAACATTCTTATTCTCTGTAAGCAGAGCCACACGACGTTCATTAGAGTACAGGAAGAAAGCCGTTAGAGGTTGCTTAGGTTTCAAAGGATCTCGTTCTTTCCTGCAAAACAAAGGAAAATTTTTTTTAAAAATAAAACATATTTGAAGACTTTCATAAAGAAACTTGATGGACTTTACAAATTAGGGCCTTACCTCGTCTTCTTGTTCTCTTTATCCGCTTCCTGCAATAAAGATTCGATCAATTTTTAGCATTTCTTGTAATTAGAAAATTTGCGACTCGTCTTGATAAATTAAGGTGAGTCCCAACCGAACCTGTTTGAACTGAAGGTACTGTTCTAATAATTCCATGGCCATCTTCTGTTTTTGCTCTTCTTCGAGAAGATTCAATGCTTCCTTCTCACGTTTCTCCTTCCCTACGACCTGTAAGTATGATTCTTTATCTGCCTGGTACTTCTCTTCGTAGGGTTTCTTCTCTTCTGCACTCAAGTTCTTCCACTTCCCACCCAAGATGTTTGAGATTTCCTTGAAATCAGCATCAGGTTTCTCTTTCTTCACCTAAATCACAAACCAATGTTATGATTTTGGATTTCTTGTTCATGACCAAGCATAATTGTATCTATTTTTTGGTATACGGTGATAGATCGAACATTTGCTCTGCCCAATAAAAAGAATGTTGGGGGCCAACATCTGGCAATCCAAATTGTTCATATAGCCGGCGATACGTAAAAGATACCACCATGCATCTTAATTTATATCTGTTGGGGCCAACCAGATCAATGGTGTGGGCCCACCATACCGCTGATTGATTGTTGGTATCTAATCCCTTCCTTTTATTTACCTCATTCCATTGATCTTTGCACCATAGAATATATGCCGGAGATGGCTTCTTATTTTCCGGGCATGCCTTCTTCTTCTTCTTGTCTTTCCTTTCTTCTTCCTTCTCTCTCAGAGACTTAACAAGAGGAAAGCTCTGTGATAACACCAAGAACAAGAAACAGAATCAGAATCAAAACCAATATAGACCAAAAAAGAAAAAAGAGAGAAAAAAAAAAATCCAAAGAAGACGTGACAAAACATGGGTGGGAGAATCTACAAACCATGGTGGGTTTGAATTCCTTCAATTTCTGCAACTTCTTCAGCTCCAGCTGAAGCTTCTCCTGTTCTTTGCCCCGGTTTTCAAGTTCTTCCTCTTTTCTTTTCAACATCTCATCTCGCTCCTTCAACAGCTCTTCTGTTTTCTCCTTCTCGAGCCGCATCTTTTGCAGCTTTTCTTGCATTTCTTGTAGCTCATCGTTGAATGTTTGCTTGGGATTCTTTGTCTTTGAAGCAGGTTTGGTTTTCTTCGGTGAAAGAAGCAACCGAAGGCCGTCTTGATTTTCCTTTCCGGCGTCTGCAAATGCCTGAGGGGAAGGAGAAGGGTTTCCTGCCAAGATGTTACCCTCATTTTCGGACGGTTTTCTTGGTTTCAATGGTTTTCTAGTCCGCCCTTTCTTGGTAGGAATGACTTCGACGTCTTTTGGCATGTTGGCAGTGGCATTTGCCATAGCTGATTGCAGAAATGGGAATAGAGATGGACAGATGGGGGTTGAGATGATCAGAGATGATTTTATAGGGAGAATCTATGGAGACAATCCAAACGGCTAGTTTTTTCGAATTCAAATGGGTTTTAATAAGTGAATTGATGGGAATTTGAGTTCCGCCAACGGCTGCCATACGGTTCAGTGACGGTATTTGCAGCAGCCCCGGTACACGCCAAACAAGCTTCCCACTTTTATCAGAGCTAGACATGTGTTCAAGATCCTGGCCGTTCATAGGCAGGGCCCATGAGGAATGTCCATTAGCCCAAAAGATCCATCCTGTCCGCATCAGGTGGGCAACACGTTTGTGAAAATGTGGATGGTTGGAGAAAATATCTAATGGTCTGCGTTCAACGTATGACCCATGATGAGTGGGCCAACCAGCATGACTTTTCTAAGGCCTGGGAGAAATTCTCGCCAGACCGGCCAGATAAATACGGGCTCAGCTTCTGTGGTTTACTGACTGTGGGGCCCACGGTGATGTATGTGCCTTATATCCGTTTTCACAACCTCTTATGGGCTACAAGAGTCTTGGATCAGGCTTATATTTGTGTGGGCCCTTTAAAGACCTTATCAACAGCAGATGGGATGGAAAATAAAAGTTGAGCCGGCCCCTAAGAAATTTTTAACGGTGGGTTTTCAATCACCACTGTTTTCTGTGCTGTAGTCCACCTGTGATTTGGATCTGTTCCATTTTTTAGGATCATGTTTTAAAATGAGCTTTCAAAACAGATGGGCCGCGTGGATGTAATACACATACATCAAGTTGGACCCCACAGTCAGCATCCACCGAACCAGGGCACGATGAATACCTGCATGTGGCACACCACGCTGGCACGTTTGGAGCACTTTTATCCACTTTTGAGCGTGTGGACGCGCGGCCAATAGCATGCCTTTTATCCACTTTTGAGCGCGCGCGGATTCAGTCAAGTCGGACCTCACAAAGTTCCATCAGGTCTTTTCCGTGGGGTCCATTTCAATGTACATGTTGTATATCCACGCCGTCCATTCGTTTTTTGAGCTCGTTTAAGGATAAGGACCGAAAAAATGAATAATAATGAATCTCAGGTAGACGACACCATAGGAAACAGCGATCATTGAACGCTTATCATTAAAAACTTCCTAGGGTCCACCCTAATGTTTATTTTCCATCCAACCTGTTGATAATGTCAAAAAGAACTGGGTTATGTTAAACACTAATATCAGATAAATTCAGAACTTTTGTAGCCCACGACGTTTTTAATGGTCAATCACAACTGTTTCCTGTTGTGTGGTCCTTCTAAGATGGATCTGCTTCATTTCTGGGTTGATACTCTAACATATATGTAATAAAACACGGATGGACGGCATGGATATACAATAAATACATATAGGTGGGCCACACGGAAAAGACCGGACGGAAATCGATGAGGTCCCGACCTGACTGAATCCGCGCCCCTTTTACGCCCAGGAACCACGTCCATGCGCGGCCACACGGGTATCCTGAATGCTTGTGCAACATCCAGACCAACACGCGTGCCTGAAATGCTTGTGCAACATCCAAACCATGCATCACATGAGACGCACTTTTAATGAAGCTGGCCCAAAAATCAGACTGATCAGCACATCCGCAAGTTGGCCGTGTAGCTACTGCCCACTTGCAGAAGTGCCCATCAGCTTACCAAAACTCACAGTAATTTTGCTGGATTGCGAGCCTTGGAGAGACAATCCGACCCGTTGAGAGGTTCATCACATCGTAATGATCTGCTTGGGAGAAAATCAGGGTGAATTGATGATGGTCTGATTCGACGTACATATGATGGTGGTACACCTAATTAGTTGATTGGTGTGATTTTCATGGAAGGTAATATTCATTGTGTGGTCCATCTTTTGCACGGCTCTGATTTTCGATGTCCATCATACATCAGCTGTTAAGATGGCACATCTGAACTTTCCCATAAATGCACATCTATGGTCAAGAAATAATTATTTTAGGATTTCGCTGCCCGCTGGAGAACGCATTCTAACTGATACAATGATAGGAACCGTCCATCTTGTCGACTCCATACCCTTCATAATAAAATTACACTGAACGGATTATTCCAATCATCACCATATGCAGATGAATTTTGAAGTGTGAAAACAAAAAGAGAATTTTCAATGGCTATCATTCATCCCCAAAAATAAAATCTTACTATCATCAAAGAAGCGTGAATATCAGAAAATAAGTTATTTACGGTAGTAATGAGAATTTGGACGGTTCAGATCAGACTCAGGCTGACTCCTCTCAGTACCTAGTTGCAACTAGGATCTTCGTGGTTCTTCTTTATGCATGGCCCATCTAAGGCACGTCCCATCATATCAACGTTGGATCATGCACCATGGTCCCCCCCACTTCCAACAAACTGAAAGCTCCCGCAAACTGTACAATCTTTCAACCCGAGCATTATTTAGTACGAAAAAAAAAAAAAAAAAACAAGCATTATATAATACCCGTGTCTTGATTTTTTGGATGCGACCGCTTGGTCCACCAAAAGAAAGGCCTAGATCTCAGGCGGGGTGTCTGGACAAAAATAGAATGCTTATGCTAGTTACAGGCAAACCTGAGAGGTACATGATCATTCCAAGAAATATAGGCCCACGTCCGATTCACATTATCTGGCCCACCCTATTTTTTAGGTCCGTCTAGCCATGTAGGGCCTGGAGCGGGGTGCGGGCTGGAAATCCAGGCTTGTAATTAGGCTGGGCCGATTTTGGGCCAATAACAAATGGCTAGATTAGCCTAGCCCGGGCTGTTACCCCTAAAATTGTCCATGGCTGTTGGGTCTGGTAAAATGTGGGTTCTAACGGAAAAATGACATGGTGCATAAATTCAAGCTGCACCTGTTGAAAACAATGGACAGCCAATTGTCTGAATCCATGTACGCATGTGGCCCACTGACGCAGAGATGAACGTGATGAGGATAACTACTCCGAATCCATGGAGCTTCTCTGGACTCCTCACAGAGACTTCTCGAATCCACGAGGAAAGAAAGCAGAAAATAGAAATAAATTCTAATAAATTCGAAATTGATTAATTGATGAATAAAAATGAGTTCACAACCCTTTAAATAGGGGTATCAAGCAATGGGAAAGAAATTAGAATCAAACTACAACTCAAACTCTTAGAATCCGCGACTTACTATAAATAGTAAACTTACTATTTATAGACGGTCGTGAAGTCTACTAGTGCGCAAGGTTTTCGGCCAAAAATAGTAAGTGTCCTATTTGGCTTCACTAAACCGTTCTCCTAATTATTCTAAGCTCTTTTCACGTTGGGCGCAACTCCTAAAGCCCGACGGATGAAGAGTTATAATCAAACTAAAACTTATTATTTATAGTAAAAACGAAATTAAAATGGGGAAACGACCATTGATCTAGGGGCTTTTAGCAATTCCGGGCTGCGCAACCCGGTGTAGCGGGGTTGGTTGGCTTCAGTAGCTCGTTCTACCCCAAAATCATATATTTTACGTCAGATAACTCATTCCGGATTGCAAGATACGTCCGATTTAAGGTTCGATGGTCTGGATCACTTCTGTCGTCGACCGGGCCTTTTCTGATCCATCTTGGCCATATAACTGTCCGCGACCCGCTCTACATCAGTCTCCTCCACTTCAAAAGAACTCGTCCTCGAGTTCTCGTCATACTCTGGTTCATGATACTCGGTTAGATCCGTGACATTGAAAGTCCGTGAAATTGCCATGTCATCTGGGAGATCAACAACATAAGCGTTGGCATTGATCTTTCGGATGATTGGTACCGGTCCAATCTTCTTATTTTTCAACTTGTTGTACGTCCCGATCGGAAATCTCTCTTTGCGCAAATGGACCATAACGCGGTCACCTACCTCGAACACTTTTTGTCGCCGATGCTTGTCCGCTTGTTCCTTATACTTCTCGTTCGAAGCATGTAACTTGGTCTGCACTTCTGCATGGATGCCCATGATCTTGTCTGCCATATGTTCTGCTGCAATGCTGGTGCCTGGGTGCTTGGCAGAGGGACCAAGTCAAGTGTGTGGCGAGGCACTCCTCCGTAAATAATCTGGAACGGTGATCTCCCGGTCGAGCGGTTCACCATATTGTTGAATGCAAACTCTACTTGAGACAAGACCAAATCCCACTACTTCGGTTTTTCTCCTGAAATACAGCGAAGGAGGTTTCCCAACGTGCGATTCACAACTTCGGTCTGCCCATCAGTCTGTGGGTGGTAAGCACTACTGAATTGAAGTCGTGTATCGAATCGATTCCATAAGTCCGCCAAAAGTAGCTAATGAACTTCGTGGCACGATCGGAAGTAATGGTGTTGGGACCCCGTGTAGCCGAACGACCTCCCTGAAAAATAAATTCGCCACGTGTGTTGCATCGAGGGTCTTCTTGCATGGGATAAAGTGCGCCATTTTTTAGAAACGATCTACCACCACGAACACCGAATCTATGCCGCGTTGTGTTCGTGGGAGACCAAGCACGAAGTTCATTGATAAATCCTCCCAAGGACCGTTAGGCACAGGTAACGGGGTATAGAGGCTCGTATTCTGAGATTGCCCCTTGGAGGTCTAACAAACATGACAACGTTGTACGGCTTTTTCCACATCACATACTAACTGCGGCCAGTAATACCGCTCTTCCACAAGAGCTCGCGTCTTGTCTCGCCCCAAGTGTCCACCATGGCCACCTCCATGTAGCTCCTGAATAATCTGCTCCCTCAGAGAACTTTGAGGGATGCACAATCGATTCCCTTTGAAGAGAAAATCGTCCTGTATATGAAGGTCACTGGGGTGACTTTCTTGACACTTCATCCAAGAATCTTTGAAGTCCTTATCCTCAGCATACAGCTCCTTGAAACAGTCGAAGCCGACTACCTCATTGCTCATTGTAACTAGTAGTGATGCACGACGGCTAAGTGCATCAGCCACCTTGTTCTACTGCCCTGACTTATGCTTCAGAACGAACGTGAATTCCTGTAAAAACGCAACCCATCTAGCATGTACACGATTCACGTTAGCCTGACTATTAATAAACTTTAATGCTTGATGGTCAGTGTACAAAGCAAACTCTCTTTGAATCAGATAATGCAACCAATGTTGCAGCGCCTGAACAACTGCGTACAACTCAAGCTCATAAGTGGACCACTTCTTTCGGGCTTCGCTGAGCTTCTTGCTATAGAAGGCTACCGGCCTGCCTTCTTATGATAATACTCCTCCAATTCCGACGTATGAAGCGTCATACTCAACCTCAAACAATTTGTCGAAATTAGGAAGCACCAAGACCGGTGTTGTAGACAAACGATGTTTGATCTCATGAAAGCTCTTATCAGCTTTATCGGTCCACTGGAACGGTCCTTTTTTCATGCAATCTGTTATAGGCGCAACTATGGTGCTAAAATCTCGCACAAATCGACGATAGAAAGTCGCCAACCCGTGAAAACTCCTCACCTCATGAATGTTTGTCGAGATCGACCATTCCCTAATAGCTCGCACCTTTTCATCATCCACACGAATGCCTGTGGACGTTACAACAAATCCTAGAAACAATAGGCTGTCAGTTAAAAAACTACACTTCTTCAAGTTGAGATACAACTTGTTAAGTTGTAGGACCTGTAGCACCTGCCTGAGATGTTTCTTGTGTTCCGCCTCATCCTGGCTATATATCAATATGTCATCAAAATATATTACCACAAATCGGCCTGTAAACAGTTTTAGAACTTGATTCATCAAACGCATAAAAGTACTTGGTGCGTTCGATAGGCCTAAGGGCATGACCAGCCACTCATACAACCCTTCCTTGGTCTTGAATGTCGTTTTCCACTCATCACCGGGTCGAATACGAATCTAATGGTACCCGCTCCTTAGATCTAGTTTAGAGAACACCTTAGCCCCTTCTAACATATCGAGCATGTCGTCCAACCGTGGTATTGGGAACCGATATTTGATGGTAATTTTATTGATTGCTCGGCTGTCGACACACATGCGCCAGCTTCCATCTTTTTTGGCGTTAATAATGCTAGTACGGCACATGGGCTCATGCTCTCTCTCAAGAGACCCTTACGGATCAATTCCTCCACTTACCCCTGAAGTATCTCACACTCCTTAGGACTCATCCAATAATGAGGGCGATTAGGCAGGCTAGCCCCAGGGACAAGGTCTATGTGATGTTGGATGTCCCTCATGGGGGGCAATCCATCAGGTAAATCCTCAGGCCAGACTTCTTTGAATTCGTTTAGCAACAGTCTTAAACTTGGAGGGATGTTTGAGGGTTCCTCTTCCTCGCCCTTCACCACTACAGCGTATACCTCGCCGGTTTCCTTGGATTCTTCCATAAAATTCCGAATGGTCAAGAGGGAACTCTCCTCCACTTTAGAGGCTTCAGGGTAGTTCTCTGGTGCCATATGGGTAAGGATTATTTTTTGACTATCCTTGACGAATACATAAATATTATCTCGTCCCCGATGGGTCGCATCACGGTCCGACTGCCAGGGTTGACCGAGTAACATATGACAAGTTTCCATATCAACCACGTCACAAAGTATTTGATCTTTATAATTTTTGCCAATTGAAAACGAGATAGTGCATTGTTCAGTTACCTTGGTCTCATTCACCTTTTTTATCCAGCCAATTGAGTACGGTGAAGGATGTTTCATCGTTGGTAGCCGCAACTTATCCACCATCACTCTTGAGACGATGTTCTCGCTACTACCACTGTCTATGATCACATCACAGACCTTTCCATTGACGGTGCACCGAGTACGAAATATATTGTGTTGTTGTGGATGTAATTCCTTTCGTGGGGTATACAGCAATCGCTTCACAACTAGAAATTCGCCACGATCCTCGCCCGTCATTTCTTCGCCACCTGCTATTTCTTCAATGATTTGTTCATTTTCATCAAAGCGATGGTCTTCTTCTGCGGCCTCATCTTCAGTGCCCCCTTCGTTTATAGTCAAGTGTGCTGCTGGACGTTGAGGACAAGTGTTTGATAAGTGGCCTGGTTGGCCACAGCGGTAACAATTGTTCGACCTTGGCCGAGCATAAGGATTTGGAATCCTACTCGGACTCGCTGTTGTAGGTGCTGCACGTTGAGGCCTGAATGAGCCGCTCCCCGTATCACGGTTTGCGGTTATAGGAAGTTGAGGTACTGGGTCTTTTCCTCGTAGCAGCACTGGATCCTACGTGGGACCCGTCATGGGGGGTCGAGTTGAAGGATATGAACGAGCAGGAGCTCTTACAAGTTGTGTTTCTGCCCTACCCACCAATTGAACTGCTTCATCCACAATCCCGACTGAGTACATCTGAACTCGGTCCTGAATTGTCGGTCGCAACCCACCTATAAATCGTGCCACCTTCTGTGACTCAGATTCTGATAGATCGTTTCGTGTAGCCAGCCGTTGGAATTCTTCAGTGTAATCTGTGATTGTTCAATTTCCTTGCCTGCAATTTTAATATTGCTGGAATAATATCTGCTCATAATCACTGGGGAGAAATCGAGATCGAAGAAGACGTCTCATCCGTAGCCATGATGAGATGGGCGCCTTGTTCTGGCGAGCTCGTGAGAGTTGTAATTGTTCCCACCATGCAGAAGCACCAGATTTTAATTTAAACGCTACCAATTTTACCCTCTTATGATTTGGCACGTCTATATAATCAAAATATTTCTCTTCTTCGGCTAGCCAATCGAGAAAATCTTCTATACGTAATAAACCGTTAAAACTAGGAAGTTCAGCCTTACCTCGATAGTCTCTTTCAGTACAATTTAGATGATCACCTTCATGGATTGGTCGTCGGGTAAAACCCACATTAAGGTCCTCGTCGCTAGAACTTGAATCATCTGGTGTAGCCCTACGGTTTGCCACAGGTAGTGCTCTACGAAAATCGGGGTTGTGTCGTACAGCAACCATGGGTGGTGGAGCCACCACGGGTGGTGGAGCACCGCCTAGAGCTCGGGGCGGAAGTAGCGCATCCGCAAGACGGTCGAGAGTTGCCTGCAGCCCTTGCATGGTCAACTGACTCTCCCGGTGGAAAGCTTCCATTCTTTCCGAAAGATAACGAATCTCTGGATCACCGTCCACAGAATTTTGATTCATACCTTCGTTTTTTGCCATCGGCCCGAGGAAAATCCTCGCTTTAATACCAATTGACGCAGAGATGAACATGATGAGGATAACTACTCCGAATCCACGGAGCTTCTCTGGACTCCTCACAGAGACTTCTCGAATCCACGAGGAAAGAAGCAGAAAATAGAAATAAATTCTAATAAATTCAAAATTGATTAATTGATGAATAAAAATGAGTTCACAACCCTTTAAATAGGGGTACCAAGCAATGGGAAAGAAATTAAAATCAAACTACAACTCAAACTCTTAGAATCTGCGACTTACTATAAATAGTAAACTAGTGCGCAAGGTTTTCGGCCAAAAATAGTAAGTGTCCTATTTGGCTTCACCAAACCGTTCTCCTAATTATTCTAAGCTCTTTTCACGTTGGGCGCAACTCCTAAAGCCCGACGGATGAAGAGTTATAATCAAACTAAAACTTACTATTTATAGTAAAAACGAAATTAAAACGGAGAAACGACCATTGATCTAGGGGTTTTTCGCAATTCCGGGCTGCGCAACCCGACGTAGCAGGGTTGGTTGGCTTCAGTAGCTCGTTCTACCCCAAAATTATATATTTTACGTCAGATAACTCATTCCGGATTACAAGATACGCCCGATTTAAGGTTCGATGGTCTGGATCACTTCTATCGTCGACCGGGCCTTTTCTGATCCATCTTGGCCATGTAACTGTCCGCGACCCGCTCTACATCACCCACCTAAGAATTGGTCCGATTTTTGCTCCATTTCAGCCCCGAGGATCAGGGACCAGGGCCGGCCCTTTGCCATGCATAAGACCATTATAGTCTGCATCAGGTCTGTACAAGTGGGGCCCACTGTTTGGTGATCCAGAGAACTGGCCTCTTGGGCACTACCTCCAATGGATCATGCTCTCAACAGAAGAGAAGAAATTAATCCTATCATTTGAATTGGAGAGATTAAGAGGTCGTTTGGCACAAAAAATAAAAATAAAAATAATCTAGAGGATTTTCACAAAGAGAGGGTTTGAAATCCAAAGTAGAAGCTAAGATGATGCAGGGATGAACGTGATGAGGATAACTACTCCGAATCCACGGAGCTTCTCTGGACTCCTCACAGAGACTTCTCGAATCCACGAGAAAAGAAAGCAGAAAATAGAAATAAATTCTAAGAAATTCAAAATTGATTAATTGATGACTAAAAACGAGTTCACAACCCTTTAAATAGGGATACCAAGCAATGAGAAAGAAATCAGAATCAAACTACAACTAAAACTCCTAGAATCCATGGCTTACAATAAATAGTAAACTTACTATTTATAAACAGTTGTGATGTCTACTAGTGCACAAGGTTTTCGGCCAAAAATAGTAAGTGTCCTATTTGGCTTCACCAAACCGTTCCCCTAATTATTCTAAGCTCTTTTCATGTTGGACACAACTCCTAAAGCCCGATAGGTGAAGAGTTATAATCAAACTAAAACTTACTATTTATAGTAAAAACGAAATTAAAGGAGGGAAACGACCGTCGATCCAGGGATTTTTCGCAATTCCGAGCTGCGCAACCCGGCATAGCAGGGTTGGTTAGCTAAAGTAGCTCATTCTACCCCAAAATCA
Source organism: Magnolia sinica (assembly GCF_029962835.1). NCBI lineage: Eukaryota > Viridiplantae > Streptophyta > Magnoliopsida > Magnoliales > Magnoliaceae > Magnolia > Magnolia sinica. The sequence goes on along the minus strand of NC_080575.1, from coordinate 129,420,599 downwards.
TATATTTTACGTCAGGTAACTCATTCCGGATTGCGAGATACGCCCGATCTAAGGTCCGACGGTCCGGATCACTTCTGTCGTCGACCGGGCCTTTTCTGATCCATCTTGGCCATGAAACTGTCCGCGACCCGCTCTACATCAGTCCCCTCCACTTCAAAAGAACTCGTCCTCGAGTTCTCATCCTGCGCTGGTTCATGATACTCGGTCAGGTCCGCGACGTTGAAAGTCCGTGAGATCGTCATGTCATCTGGAAGATCAACAACATAAGCGTTGTCATTGATCTTTCGAATGATTGAGATGGGTCCAATCTTCTTATTTTTTCAACTTGTTGTACGTCCTGGTTGGCAATCTCTCTTTCCACAGATGGACCATGATGCGGCCGCCCACCTCGAACACTTTTTGTCGCCGGTGCTTGTCCGCTTATTCCTTATACTTCTCGTAAGAGGCATGTAGCTTGGTCTGCACTTCTGCATGGATGCCTATGATCTTGTATGTCATATATTCTACTACAATACTCGTGCCTGGGTGCTTTGGGCAGAGGGACCAAGTCAAGCATGTGGCAAGGCACTCGTCCATAGTAATCTGGAATGGTGATTTTTCTATCGAGCGGTTCACCATGTTGTTGAATGCAAACTCTGCTTGAGACAAGGCCAAATCTCACTGCTTCAGTTTTTCTCCTAAAATACAGTAAAGAAGGTTTCCCAACGTACGATTCACAACTTCAGTCTGCCCATCAGTCTGTGGGTGGTAAGCACTACTGAATTCAAGTCGTGTATCGAATTGAGTCCACAAAGTCCGCCAAAAGTGGCTATGAACTTCGTGTCACGATCAGAAGTAATAGTCTTGGGGACCCCGTGTAGCCATACGACATCCTTGAAGAATAGATTCGTCACGTGTATTGCATCAAGGGTCTTCTTACATGGGATAAAGTATGTCATCTTGGAGAAACGATCTACCACCACGAACACTGAGTCCATACCTCATTGTATTCGTGGGAGACCAAGCACAAAGTCCATTAATAAATCCTCCCAAGGACCGTCAGGCACAAGTAACAGGGTGTAGAGGCCCGTATTCTGAGATTGCCCCTTGAAAGTCTGACAAACATGACAACGTTGTACTACTTTTCCCACATCACGTACTAATTGTGGCCAGTAATACCGCTCTTCCACAAGAGATCGAGTCTTGTCTCGCCCAAGGTGTCCACCGAGGCCACCTCCATGTAGCTCCTAAATAATCTGCTCCCTCAGAGAACTTTGGGGGATGCACAATCGATTCCCTTTGAAGAGAAAATCATCCTGTATATGAAGGTCACTGGGGTGACCTTCTTGGCACTTCACCCAAGAATCTTTGAAGTCCTCATCCTCGGTATACAACTCCTTGAGACAGTCGAAGCCGACAACCTTGTTGCTCATTGTAACAAGTAGTAATGCACGACAGCTAAGTGCATCAGCCACCTTGTTCTGCTGCCCTGACTTGTACTTCAGAACGAACGTGAATTCCTGTAAAAATGTAACCTATCTAGCATGCACACGATTCACGTTAGTCTGACCATTAATAAACTTTAATGCTTGATGGTCAGTGTACAGAACAAACTCTCTTTGAATCAGATAATGCCGCAAATATCGCAGCGCCTGAACAACTGCGTATAACTCAAGCTCGTAAGTCGACCGCTTCTTTCGGGCTTCACTGAGCTTCTCGTTGTAGAAGGCTACCGGCCTACCTTCCTTTGATAATAATCCCCCAATTTCGAAGTATGAAGCGTCACACTCAACCTCAAACAATTTGTCAAAATTAGGAAACACCAAGACCGGTGTTGTAGACAAACGATGCTTGATCTCATAAAAGCTCTTGTCAGCTTTATCGATCCATTGGAACAGTCCTTTTTTTATGCAATCTTTTATAGGCGTGACTATGGTTCTAAAATCTCTCACAAATCGATTATAGAAAGTCGCCAACCTGTAAAAACTCCTCACCTCATGAATGTTTGTCGGGATCGACCATTCCCTAATAGCTCGCACCTTTTCATCGTCCACATGAATGCCTGTGGACGTTACAACAAATCCTATAAATAACAGGCTGTCAGCTAAAAAACTACACTTCTTCAAGTTGAGGTACAACTTGTTAATTTGTAGGACCTACAGCACCTGCTTGAGATGTTTCCTGTGCTCCGCCTCATCCTGGCTATATATCAATATGTCATCAAAATATGCTACCATAAATCGGCCAATGAACCATTTTAGAACTTGATTCATTAGACGCATAAAGGTATTTGGTGCATTCGATAGGCCGAAGGGCATGACCAGCCACTCATACAACCCTTCCTTGGTCTTGAATGTCGTTTTCCACTCATCACCGGGTTGAATACGAATCTGATGGCACCCGCTCCTTAGATCTAGTTTAGATAACACCTTGGCCCCTTCTAGCATATCGAGCATGTCGTCCAACCGTGGTATTGGGAACTGATACTTGATGGTAATTTTGTTGATTGCCCGACTGTCGACACATATACGTCAGCTCCTATCTTTTTTGGAGTTAATAATACTGATACAGCACATGGGCTCATGCTCTCTCTCAAGAGACCCTTACGGATCAATTCCTTCACTTGCCCCTGAAGTATCCCACATTCCTTCGGACTCATCCCATAATGAGGATGGTTGGGCAGGCTAGCCTCAGGGACGAGGTTTATGTGATGTTGGATGTACCTCATAGGGGGCAATCTATCAGCTAGATCATCAGGCCAAACTTCTTTGAATTCGTTTAGCAATAGTCTTAAACTTGGAGGGATGTTTGAGGGTTCCTCTTCCTTGCCCTTCACCACTACGGCGTATACCTCGCCGGTTTCCTTAGATTCCTCCATGAAATCTAAAATGGTCAAGAGGGAACTCCCCTCCACTTTATAAGCTTTAGGGTGGTTCTCTTGTGCCATAGGGGTAAGGATTATTTTTCGACTATCCTTGACAAATATGTAGACATTATCTTGTCCCCGATAGGTTGTATCATGGTTCGACTGCTAGGGTCGACCGAGTAGCATATGAAAAGCTTCTATGTCGACCACGTCACAAAGTATTTGATCCTTATAATTTTTGTCAATTGAAAACGAGATAGTGCATTGTTTAGTTACTTTGGTCTCATTCACCTTTTTTTTATCCAGCCAATTGAGTACGGGGAAGGATGCTTCGTCGTTGGTAGCTGCAACTTGTCCACCATTACTCTTGAGACGATGTTCTCGTTACTACCACTGTTTATGATCATATCACAGACCTTTCCGTTGACAGTGCACCGAGTACGAAATATATTGTGTCGCTGTGAATGTAATTCCTTTCGTGGGGCATACAGTAATCGCCTCACAACTAGAAATTCGCCACGATCCTCGCTCGTTACTTCATCGCCACCTGCTATTTCTTCAGTGGTTTGTTCATATTCATAAAAGTCATGGTCTTCTTCTGCGGCCTCATCTTCAGTGCCCCCCTTCGTTTATAGTCAAGTGTGCTGCTGGACGTTGAAGACAAGTGTTTGATAAATGGCTTGGTGAATCTTTTCCTCGCACCAGCACTGGATCCTGCGTGGGACCTGTCATGGGGGTCAAGTTGAAGGATATGGACGAGAATGAGCTCTTACAAGTTGTGTTTCTACCCTACCCACTAATTGAACTGCTTCATCCACGGTCCCGACTGGGTACATATGAACTCAATCCTAAATTATCGGTCGCAATCCACCTATAAATCGTGCCACCTTCTGTGACTTAGATTCTGACAGATCGTTTCGTGTAGCCAACTGTTGGAATTCTTTAATGTAATCTATGACAGTTCGATTTACTTGTCGGTAATTTTGATATTGCTGGAATAATATCTACTCATAATCACTGAGGAGAAATCGTGATCGAAGAAGACGTCTCATCCATGGTCATGATGAGATGGGCGCCTTGTTTTGGCGGGCTCGTGAGAGTTATAATTATTCCCACCATGCAGAAGCACTAGATTTTAATTTAAACGCTACCAATTTTACCCTTTTATGATCTGGCACGTCCATATAATCAAAATATCTCTCTACTTTGGCTAGCCAATCGAGAAAATCTTCTATACGTAATAAACCGTTAAAACTAGGAAGTTCAGCCTTACCTCGATAGTCTCTTTCAGCACGATCTAGATGATCACATCCATGGATTGGTCGTCGGCCAAAACCCTCATTAAGGTCCTCGTCGCTAGAACTTGAATCACCTGATGTAGCCCTGCGGTTTGCCACTGGTAGTGCTCTATGAAAATCGGTATTGTATCGTACAGCAACCATGGGTGGTGGAGCACCGCCTAGGGCTCGGGGCGGAAGTAGCGTATCCGCAAGACGGTCGAGAGTTGCCTGCAGCCCTTGCATGGTCAATTGACTCCCCGGTGGAAAGCTTCCATTCTTTCCAAAAAATAACGAATCCCTTGATCACCGTCCACAGGATTTTGATTCATACCTTTGTTGTTTGTCATTGGCCCGAGGGGAATCCTCGCTCTGATACCAATTAACGTAGGGATGAACGTGATGAGGATAACTATTCCGAATCCACGGAGCTTCTCTGGACTCCTCACAGAAACTTCTCGAATCCACGGGGAAGGAAAGCAGAAAATATAAATAAATTCTAAGAAATTCAAAATTGATTAATTGATAACTAAAAATGAATTTACAACCCTTAAATAGGGGTACCAAGCAATGAGAAAGAAATCAGAATCAAACTACAACTAAAACTCCTAGAATCCGTGACTTACTATAAATAGTAAACTTACTATTTATAGACTGTCGTGATGTCTACTAGTGCGCATGGTTTTCGGCCAAAAATAGTAAGTGTCCTATTTGGCTTCACCAAACCGTTCCCCTAATTTTTCTAAGCTCTTTTCACGTTGGACGCAACTCCTAAAGCCCGACGGGTGAAGAGTTATAATCAAACTAAAACTTACTATTTATACTAAAAACGAAATTAAAGGAGGAAAACGACCGTCGATCCAGGAGTTTTTCGCAATTCCGGGTTGTGTAACCCGGCATAGCAGGGTTGGTTGGCTAAAGTAGCTCATTCTACACCAAAATCATATATTTTACGTCAGGTAACTCATTTCGGATTCTAAGATATGCCCGATCTAAGGTCCAACGGTCTGGATCACTTCTGTCGTCAACCGGGCCTTTTCTGATCCATCTTGGCCATGAAACTGTCCGCGACCCGCTCTACATCATAAGATTACATCTAAAATCCTTCCAAGAGTCCATGTGCAACATGTTTGCCACCACTACTAATTTATAGGGCACATGGCCCATTGATGATATTCCAAAATAATTATATTATCAATTGCATCACTAAATTTACTTTAATAGAATGATCTGCACCGTCCAAACATTGTTTATGTAAATCAACAATTAAAAATTGCTGGTTTGTCACTTAGATGTGATCTTGTGCTTGTAGCCCATTCAAGACTTAGAATCTCATCATTTGCAGCCAAAACTGATTACAACCATTGTGTCAAGTATTACATACGTGCACTAATTAGTGATATTAAAATTGATTTAGTAATTAAATTCAAACCCTTGTAAATATACTATATGCATAACTACTTTTAGATTAAAGGAACTTTCCAAATCCAAGGTGCCAAATGAGGCCAAGCTTAATATAAATGGTCCAGATTCAACAGAAACATGGCGCAAAACTGGTGGGTAGAATCTTCCAATCAGGGAGATTCATGGATCAGTTAGCCATGGCCCCACACTAGCCAGTTGAGTCCCACCTCCATGGCTACGCCTCAAAGATCTCCCAAATTAGAAGATTCCAGTAACTGATGGTTGGACCATTTTTAGAGCCTGTTTGGATTGGCAAATCATGTCATTGATGTAAAGGAAAAGTTTCATCATTAAGAACTCAAAACTACCAATTCGTCATTTGTAATCGTTGCTCTACTTTTCCTTTTTTACATTTCCGTGATAATTGGTAACCCAATCAGGGACTTAGTTAAAATTTGGAGTATTATTGCAGCTCTTTTATTGAATGTCTACATGTGGGCCACAAAACGAAAGGTTTCAGAAAGCCCTTTGGAAGAAGTTTTTAGAGGCATGGTCCATCTAGCATGTGACACAACAAAACGATGGTCTGGATCACCAAATCAGGGACAATACTAGTCAGAATAGAGGTTGTGGGATCATCATACAATTCCTCTTTAGAAGGAACCCTGACAGATTCAGGAAATGCAAAGGCCCAAGTGTAGAGGGAGCTTCAACTTTGGAGCAAACATGAAAACATGGCATACGTGTGCAAGATCTGGGCTGTTCATCAGGTAGGTCAGCCTGAGGATGACCTCTCCAAAAGTCAGACTGGTCCGTTAATCAAGCTTGTTACAGTTGGACACGAAAAATTACTGGTCAGAAATACATGACAGACTTTGACTGTCTGCACATGTGTAACCTTCCTGAATTGTGGCCTACGTCATGTTCATAGTGCAACTTACCTAATGAATGGCTCAGATCCCACACACGTGACCTGTTAGCACCTGCACCTGGTGTAAAAATATGTGGACGAGACAGCTGGGTGCAACCCACAGAATGCATTTTGGCAAGGGCGTCAAACAGTCCTATTCCAGCAATTTGCAGACTCAGCAGTCTCGCCAGCCTCGCAATCTGCATTTTCCATTGCCACCAAAGAAGGATCTGAACACCATCCGAAAAAGTATCATTCATTACTTTTTTATTTTCCAAACACATCATTACAAACCATCGAAAATTTCCAACAAGGCGTTGATTCGAGAGTTGTTTGACCTGTGCCATCAACAGAGGATCAAGCAGCAGTAGTTATTGTTCATTGAAATCCTGGACTGAATTTCTTACTAAACATACATGCAGATTTCAAAGAAAACTGACAGAGAGCAGAGACATGAGATTCATGCAAAACAAAATATGAGAGAATTTCACCGTAGAGTCCCGAAACTTGCAAATGCTAGACCCAAATAAAGCTTAGAATTTCCAGCTGATTGACATCGACAACGACAGCATCAGATACAAAACCTACTAACAAAATGACGTGTAATATACACAGCATGTTCCTTTCTGATCCCCCAGTGGATTTGTCAAAGCCCTTTTGTCACTGTGTGGGGATCCTTGAAAACTGGTGGCTCTAAAGGCAATAAATATGGGTGCTGATTGTAACGGCCCACCATCGAAGCTATCAACCGTTTAGCACCATCTCCATGACCAAATCATTCCAATTGTCTATTGGCCCAGGCAAGCACCAATGCAGACAGTCGTTCTGAACTTTGGCATTTTTATCCTCAGCAAACGGATGGAACTGCCGGTATGGACCTGGATGCCCATCAGGCCGCATCAATGAAAGATGGGTCGTGTCCAAAAGCTTCATATTCAATCCCTTCTCTGATGCTAAGGTTGCTGCCTTCTCAAATTCATCCAACTCAATGTCCCGCATTGTCTTATCCACGTCAATCAGCCCAATCTCTCCATCTTTAAATGGGACCGTTCTATTGCATGTTCCTCCACTGAACCACTCCCCATTCTCAAAGTGATCTGGTGTTGAGGTCCGAAACAGAATAAAGGCTTTATGGTCAGATGCAATCATGAAGTTAAGCAGCAGCTCTAGGGCTTTCCTGTAAGCATGCTCAAATCCAAGTTCTGTCAAGTTCTTCCCTGGACAGTAGTGGCATCCGATGACTTCGTCGTTCTCCCAGTAGATTGCTGTCTTGAGGAACCACTTCCCACCGGAGATTATCACATAATCAAAGTTCTGATATTGTTTGGTCCATGTCTCGTCGAGGATGTCAAGATACAGCTGAATTTCAGATGTTGAGACACCATTCATGTCTTCGAAGATGGCAGCTTTTATTAAGAAGGGGGTCCAGACCACAGAGAGAGTGAAGTTGTAGGATGGGAATTGCCATCTTTTGGATCTGTATTCCTCGTCATGGTACACCTCAACAGCTTCACTCACCTGAGGCACACAACAATTCAAATTGATCAATCATACCATCAGGAACATGATTTCTGACACTCTGTATATAAAACAATCATCTGACAGACCCCAAATGGCAGCGCCCACCTAATGAACTGTCCCGGTCTTTGTCCATGAATACCAAGTGAACAGTTTTAGGATGTGGGATACAGAATCTAGGCCCCACCATTTTTTTTCATCTTGAATGTTATCACAAGATAAGAACAAGATCTAGCAAGCCCATGTTTGAAAAATGCCAGTCCAAATGATACAAAAGATTTTAGTGCCCATTAATAACAAAATAATCGTTTACAAAACAGACAAAAAGGGAATAGACCTTATTATAAGCTGGCATTGATTTTAATATTCATCTGACCCATTCTTCGTAAGGGAGCTGAGAGTTGCAGGAGATGGCCTGGAACCACATTCAATGCTAAGGTCAAGATGTATGTGCATGAGTCGGTTTCTCTAAAGATCAATGTGTTCAACCAGTAACATTCAGTTTGGAAAAAGCATTATTTGAACGGCACCAACTTGTGCTATTTCTAATAGGCTTTTATTCAGAAAGTGTGGAGACCCCATTTTGATTTCTGAAGCCCACTCAACAGAGAAAAGCAATCAAACCAGCTCAAGTGGCAAGTGAGTGAAATGCGGTTAACAGCTGAATTTCACAGAGTGGCCATTTAGGCTTCTATTAATTTTTATGCAATGGGACCTTGGCTGGGGTAGTAGAAACTTTGGGCAATGTGACATTGCTAATTGACATGTTGTCCTAGGCAGCTGTACTGGAACATCAAAAAATGATGAAAAGAAAAGCATCTGAGGAAAGACAGTTCAAGGGCTTTTGCATGCTGAAATATGACAGAACAAACCATAGTCCAGAATGTTATTATCACCATCATAATGTGTTTACAAGGACAAGAGAAAGATTTGATTATATCCACACTAAAGATTTTCATAGCACTCTCATACCCTTTCTGAGTCACTTTCCCCATTCCAGAATTTGGGGGGGGGGGGTGGTTGAAATCCTTTTAGGAAATAAAAGTGGTTGCACCAACCTAGACAAGTTTGCTATATTAATGAACAGTAAAAGTGGCATAGGCAAGACCATACCAGCATAATTTATGGAAGAATGAGGAAAGAGAAAGAGGCACGAAAAACATGAGAAGTTAGCACCCCTAACAGGACAAATGCTGTGAAGTAGTTCCCTTTAGATTAATTCAGCCCTGAACAATTTTCTTGGGTCGCTGCAATAGTATTTTTAGGTAAGAAAGGTGATGGCCCAAAGTTCTCCTAGAAGTGTGGGGTGTAGCACTGTAGGATTGGATGACTCCAGCAGCATTTGCATAACAAATAGAGTAAGAAAACATCATCATCGTTTATTAACTAGGTGACTACATTTTGGTAAATTAGCTTGACAGTATCACTATGTAAATGAGCCTAGCAGACTTGGATTTAGATGAATGCAGTACAATGGCCAGAGTTACATGGGTAAACAGAGACATGGTCCGGCTCAATGGCTTGGCTTGATTTGATGGTTTGGTACAGCTTTCTCTCTCTCATCTCAGCTCAGCTTGGCTTTGGTTGGTCTAATCTTGGATCACTCGATACTTTTTAAAGCAAGACATGGTCCGGTTCAATGGCTTGGCTTCTATAGTTTTGAAGCTCGAACATTTTCCAACAACTATAGACCGCTAAGATTTTAGAACTGAGGTTCTCAGTATTGTTTCTTCTAGTTTCAATCTTTTTGGGGTTCCATTTTTATGAGGATTCCATATCTGCGCATCTTTGTCTTAAACAGATGGGTATCAAGAAAATAGTGCAAAACTAAAAAGGGAGATCAAATGTCAACATGATGATCAACACCTTAACAATACCTGTCTCCTCCCCTAACTGAATAGTTCATGAAATGATACAGTATGTCGATAACATGACTTATGAAAACTGTCATGAATATTCTAAGGAATAAAAGTAGATCACCATACCATAGTGACATGTTATTAATTAAAATCTCATAACAATATCCTACATGGTTCTGAATAGATCTGGAGTCCTCAACAAATCCTCCTTTTATATGTATTTGTTAAAACAAAAACAAAACCTCTTTTTTTCTCTATAAATAAATTTCCAGTCCTTGAATCCATGTCTATTCAAGTATCCTAGTTAACATAGCATGATCGCAACGCCAATTTCACCAAAATCAAATCTCGAGTCCTTGAATCCATGTCTACTCAAGTATCCTATTTAACAGAGCATGCACGCAGCGCCAATTTCACCAAATTCAAATCTCATGATATTAAATCCAAGAGGATTATGAGCTCCTGCTCAGTAACACTTCTACAGTCCGTCGAGGGACAGGTTTTTGTGCATGTGGAACCCAAGGATAGGTGATCCAAACCATTGATGAGCTCCAACAATCATGAGTAATGCCCAGAAATCTCCCAGATTGGAATCGGCTAATCCTTAAATATTTAGCCGATTTTCTTTTGAATGCAAACCATAGCTCTACATCTGTATGCTGCCATACAGATGGAAGGTTAAGATTTCCAGAGAACCCCTCATCCACAGCACTACATCAGATCAATGGCTTAGATCATTGAACCATATCCCGCATGCAAGAATCCTGTGGATCGCAAACCATATAATTGCTGATGAGCAAGCAGGAACCTATAATTCCTCTAAATACAGTGCCATGAAAACAGTAAAATTCAAAAGTAGCCAGCCAATTCACCTTAGAGAGAATGCAAAGTAATGACTGGACATGGTTGCGGGAGATTGAATCACCAATGAATGCCCAATGCTTATTCCTCATAGACTCCAGAAATCTCACTGAATCAAACGGAGGTAGTTCGCAGTCTCGGGGCTTCCATCTCCAATAAAGATATCCTGAATCGGGCCGCCCATTCTTCATGCAATTCTGATGGCCTTCAACAATGGGGCAGCTCTCGTTGTCGTAGATCGGTCCAGACGGATTTGGGACCCACTCTCCCTTGAAAATATTACATTTTCCCACATTACCTATCACAACAGATCATACAAAACATAATCAAATACTCAGAATCCCACATCAATTAGAGCAAAACCCATGAAATTCTTCTACAGTTTAGAAAAAAAAAAAAAAAAAAACAGAGCAGCCAAACACTCAACATGTTCATACTTGAATCTCATTCCCATCAGAAAACCAACTCATTTATCAATTACCCAACAACTTCAAACACCAAAGAAAAAAAAAAGTCCTTTATTTTGAACAACATGCAGATTTTTCAGGAGATATCAGCAACACTATCTCAAAAACCCAACGAAAGAGAACAGAGTACTTGGTTAATTTCTTCCACACACACACACACACACACACACACACACACACACACAAATCCAATTGTATTCCTCTTCTTGTGATTTTTTTTTTTTTACCCAACTCGAAAATGTTTGAAACTACACACCCTTTTGAGGTTGTTCTTGATCTTCTTCAGCCTCCAAGGCCTTGCCAGGAACCGGCGTCACGGCAATCTCCACCAAGGGGCGGTCTGAAACGGGCGAAAACCCGACGGATTGAGAGAAGAAGAGGCGAAAAGCGAGGCCAACGAGAAGGATTGAAACGGCTAGCTTCACAAAGATGTGACTTTGCTTGTGGAGAGACCATTGATTCAAATCAAGCCTTGTTTCCTTCACCATCTTCTCTCTTGCATGAGAAAAACAAATCTCTGGAAATAAGATAAGAAAGGCAACCCAACAGCCTCCACCTCTCTCTTCGAGATTTCAGAAAACAACCCAAATGTCGAAAAGAAATGGTGACTTGAAAAATAAAAAATAAAAGAGAAAAAGAAATAAAACCTTCTTGTCTCTTCTTGCAGCTGTATGCTGAAGAGAATTTAAATCAAACAGGAAGTAATTAAGTACATGCATCTACTCTGGTTACAGCGGGATTTCCTTGTTTTATAGATTGACCATAATGCCCTTGATCTAATCGGCATCTTTTGTGTGGCCCCCACATCACAGGGTCCCCTAATCATCAGGTGGGCCCTGCACCAATAGTTTCCAATGATAGACATGAACCGTTTGATTCTTGTTTGTAAATGGACACGTTGAGTCAGTCATCCACATTCATAGAAAAAAGCACCGAGTTTCATCTTTGCAGCATTGTCCATCCATGGTTAGACCCATTTGATCAGCGGTCTGGATCTGATGCCCCACTTGTATAGATTGAGAGCTGGATATTTATATATTTGAAATAACCCCAAAACTTTTATATGATCATCAACCTGGCCCATGGTGCAGTAATCGGCGCCGTTGATCTGATATACCCACCAGTGAATGTACAGTGTTGTGAGATTGACTAATTTCCCAACCTTGTTTGCCATTAATAACTTAGAAAAGGAGCCATGTTCTTGAAATGATAACAGTGGGTGGTAGCCTTTCTACGTCTCATCAGATGAACCTTTGCAAAGGATTGCCCAAAAAGCCTTTGATTAGGTGTTACATAATCCTTCTAACCACTGTATTATTTCTAGTGTGCTAGAAGGGCAAAGTGGTACTTTCACCTGATCGATTTTGGTTTACCCTCCGAAAACAACATTTTCTTCGTCTGACCTTGCTTTATCATCTGGGTTAAAAATGAAGTGAGATCTAATCAATTCCAAGGTGGGCATTTGATCTGGGGCCAGACTCTTATGTTGTAGTGGTAACTCATCCTCCTCACACCTGGCACTGGTCTACAGCTATCAAGACCATCCAAGTTTTGGGTCCCAATGTGGATGGAGCACTGATTGAGCAATCCTAACCATCAAAACAAAATGGTTATCAAATGGATGGATAGAAGTAATAATGAGTGATACTAATTTGAAGGGAAAAACAAATGGTTATCATTGTTATCTTCATAGTACAATTTTTAGTTTACCATAAGTACACAATCGGGTCAGAAATTTAGACGGTCTAGATTTCCTTAAAACCATGCCGTGTGTATGGTTGGAAGAGTCACCAATATTTTTTAAGTGGTGCAAAACTATCAGAGGAGTGAAGTTTGATGTGAATGAGAACTATTTGGCTGCGACCCCAGAACCAGTAACGTGGGTACGACCCTGACCATAGGGCCCACCTCGATGCATGCATTGTAAATCCACGCCGTCCATATGTTTTTCCACACTATTTTAAGGGGTACTACCAAAAATGAAGAAGTTCAAAGTTTTATGTGGACTGCGCCAAAATAAATAGTGGCTGGTAAACGCCCACCATTAAAATTTCTATGGTCCACCGTGACGTTTTTTTACCATCCAACCTGTTTATAAGGTCAAAAAGACAGGATTAAATATTAAAAAATAAATATAATATTGATGAAAAACTTTGATAGCCCACAAAATGTTTTTAATGGTCAGTAAACACTGTTTCATGTGGTGTGGTCCGCTTAAATTTTTTTATCTTCTTCAGTTTTGGTGTCATGACGTAAAATAATCTGTAAAAATATATGGACGGCGTGGATATACAATTCATTCATCAAGGCGGGCCTTACAGTCAGGATCGCACCAACAAAGCTGGTTCCGGTTGCAGCGAAGTCTCGCCCGATATGAATACATAAAATAGGACGCGGATTGCGTCCTACCCCCGACCGGACGGTAATCCGTCCGGGTAGGGCTATGTCGGGCCCACCGTGATGTAAGTGTTTTGTCCACGCCGTTAATCGTTTTTCTCAGATCATTTTTAATGAAGAATCAAAACATGAGTGAAAATACAAGAATTAAATGGACCACCAAGTGGGGATTTAACTTTTACCATTAAAAACTTCTTGGGAGCTGGAGAAGTTTCGGATCAAGCTGATATTTGTTTCTTCACTTCATCCATGTCTACGTTACCTTATTAATATATTGTATGGTAAAAAAAACATCACGGTGGCCCTTAGAAAGGTTTCAACGGTGGATGTCTTTATCACTACAGATTCCTTTGGTGTGTTCCATTGGAGCCGTGGACCTCTCTTATATTTTGGTTCATATCTTAAAATGATTTGAGAAAAACTATGAACGGAGTGGATAAAACACTTACAACACGGTGAGCCCCACATAGCCCTGCCCGGACGGATTACCGTACGGGTGGGAGTAGGACGCAATCCGCGTCCTATAAAATAAATGATGCAGGAACAGCTGGAAAGGCATGGATTCTTTAATAGGATGGTTGGACCACATACATACGCAACGCCATACAATGCATCATTTTCTAATCGAATTTCAGCATCTCTCAATCTCCTTGAAAAAGTAAGCCACCATCTACTTGCCTCTCTCTCTTTCATTCATTTAGCAAACGGGCCCCTCCCTCTCTCTTATTCAGCGAATGGGTCTTTTTGGTTTCCGAATCATATGTTATTGGAAATGTCTCTCTCTCATCTAGCATATGGGCCCATCTCTATTGGCGTCACCATCAAAGATGTCGCCCGCCCATTAGGTCCATTCCACTCTTCTTAATCTGCCTTCATAAATCATTCTGATTATATGATCCAAGCTGTACAGTCAGTGGCAAGTTTGTTGGTTGGAGATAGGACGAGTCCCAGATGTTATGGGTTATTGGGCGGCATGAATTTGGATTTTCATTCTTATTTAAGACTCTAAATCCTAGACTTTCAAGGGTCCTTTAGCACCATGGATTTAGGGGGATTTGAGGGGATTTTAAATCCCTTGATTTTTTGGCACAATAAAGTAATTAAGGATTTCAAATTCAGGGGTTTCAAATCCCCTCAAAGATGGGAGTTTGAAATCCACCGTGAAAGCTTGGATTACATTTAAAATCCTGCCAAAAGTTGCATGTGTAACATGTGTCATTGAACTATTAGGGGTCATTTGGCACGATGGATGTGGAGGAGTTTGAGGGGATTTCAAATCCCCTTATATAATTGGCACCATAAAATAACCTGGGGTTGGGAGGGTTTCAAATTCAAGGTGAAAGCTTGGATTTTATCTAAAATTTTTCACAAAGTTGCATGTGTAACATGTGTCACTAGACTATTAATTTATGGGGCACATGGCCCACTAATGATATCCCTAAACAATCAAATTATCAATTGCATCACTATAATCACTTTATTACAATGATTTGCACTGCCAAACATTGTTCATATAAATTAATGGTTAAAAATCATTGGTTAATCTCTCGAATGTGATCATGTGCTTGTGGTCCATCTAAGACTCGAAATTTCATTATTTTCGATCGAAATATATATTTCAACGAGTTTATTATAACTATTGTGTCAAACATTACATACGTACACTAATTAGAGATATTAAAATTGATTTATTAATTAAATTCAAACCCCTATAAATATACTATGCATTACTACTTTTGGTTACAAGGGAATTTGAATCTAAGGTGCCAAATACAATAAGAGGATTTCAAATCTAGATGGTTTTAAATCCAAGGGTTCTGAATCAGGGGACTTCAAATCCACACTCCCAAACAAGCCCTTAATCTATTGGGCACATGGCCCACTAATGATATCCCAAAACAAGTAAATTATCAATTGCATCAGTATAAGTACTTTAATATGATGATCAGCGTTGTCCAAACATTGTCCATGTAAATCAATGGTAAAAAATTGTTGGATAGTCACTCGGACATAATCTTGTGCTTGTAGCCCATCCGAGACCTGGAATTTCATCGTTATTGGGCAAAACATATCTTCCAACAACTTATTACAACCATTGTATCAAACATTATATATGTTCACTAGTTAGATATATTAAAGTCGATTTAATAAGGAAGTTCAAACCCTTGTAAATATACCATGCATAGCTACTTTTGGATTAAAGTTAATTTCTAATATAGGGTGTCAAACACAAGAAAAAGATATTAAATCGAGGGGGTTTCAAATCCAAGGGGTTTTGAATCTAGGGTGTTCTAAATCCACGCTCCCAAACATGCCCTCATTCTTTCAATTATGTTTCACAGCTTGATTTTCCAATCATGTTAAAGTTAGATATTATGTTTTGTAGTCTAGATTTTACTATAAGGGTATAAGAGAAAAAGGGGAGAGAAATTTATGATAGTTGAAAAGAATTATAATTTTAGAATTTTACATTTTTCTTTTATTTTTCTTGGAATTTGAAAGGGGTTAATTTGAAAATTTTCAATTAAATTAGATTTGAAATCCACGATTTGATTGGGGTCCAATTCCTTGTCTCTTATTATCATCTAATTGATGTGATTTTTACATGGTTTTGAAATAAGAGTGAAGTGAACTAAATGGTTGGTGGGACGAAGTGACAAGGATTCTAAAGAGATCGAATGCAAGTTTCGATACATTTCTTTAGTGGGCCCCACTTGAATTGCAGGTCAACCTAAAATTTTGACCATAGGTATAACATTGGATGGCCCATTTCATGGTAGGAGTAGATTTCAAATATATATCACTGGGCTCCTACGTGATTGTCTTTGACCCAAAGCTTATTGAAGCTATTGAAAAGTAAATGATTGTTCATTTGTGACTCACTTTTATAACCTACCTAATGTTAAGAATTACCTTAAGTTTTACCCAAAATGTATGTTGTGATTTGACTTATTACAATGTATGTTTACCATTTTCGAATGTTGTGAATGATTTATTTAATCAAATTTAACTTCTACAAATATAATATAGGAATCCAATCGTTTCAAAATACATGCAGCAAAACAATAACTTTTGATTCCAGTGCATTCCAATTATAAAATACCAAACATAATTAAAATTTTCAAATGTCTTGGATTCGAGCGTAATGTGTTCTAAATACAAGCAATCACACTAGCCATTAGCATTTTATTGAGATTTCAAAAATCACTAAAATAATAAATTTGAAATACTTCCGATTCCATTTACTTGCAAATCTAAGGCCGCCAAACACAAAAATTAAAGCTGCTATTTAGATTTGAAGTAGACTCGTTTACTACTAAATCTAAGGTGCCAAACCCATGACTTTTAACTAAAAAAAAGTAACTTATAATTGGTCTTATACTAAACAAACTTATCTCAAAAAAGTTATCTCGTATTGTAAGCATACAAAGTAACTTATTTGGTGGTATTCAAATGGATTATCCAGGAGCCTTCTAGGCCCATATGAAAAAGCGCTCTCTAGTAATTTAGGTTCCTAAACACACCATTTGATGAACTATAAATCTTTGAAGCATTTTAAGGTAAAAAATTATATTTACCTATGGTTCGAGTACCCATAGGTGGTGAAATTCCACTAGCGTGAGTGTGTGTGGGTGTGTGTGCGTGTGTAAAGTTAAAAATAATTTTTTGTTTTTTAAAAAAGGGTAAAAATTTATATTTATTTACTTTATGCTTCCCTTTTTAGCTTTGCTTGAGAGGAACATTGTTCTTGGCAGAGTGTGACAACATATGCACCTAGCTTTTCTAATCGTGGTGCAGATTTACATCAATCAACAGTGTCTAAATCACGTCCTTAAAACTAGATCCTCAATACAAACCTAGCTTCTGCTGTATTCGATGTCTTTAATCAAGTTTTATATATTTTTTTTCTATTTGTGATTCTTTCTAGGACTATATATATGGGTGTAAACGGGATTAAAAAAATATTCCAAAGGCTTTTAATTCATCTAGAGGTTTCAATAGTGTAGCAAGGTTTGATTCGAGGTTGTTTTGAATTTGAGCGAGCTCTCTACTTTTGTAATTTCTGCTTTTATAGTAATATATGTTGTTTTGTGCCGTGGTTTTTTTTCAAAAAGGTTTTTTCACATTAAAATTTGAATTGTTTGCATTGTACTTTCTTGGTGTGATTGGATTAACTTACTTGATTCTGGTGTGCTTCCTTGGTCCCCCAACAGCCTCTTATTTGTGGAGATGTTTTTTTTTTTTTTTGATTAGCTTGTTAGTACACCCACCGTCAGTTCACGAATTAAAATATGTTCTGAAAACTTTCCTGATTGTCAGAATCATCCATTCAGTATGAATTTCCGACTGTGGCCTACTTAAAAGATTGAATGGCTTGTACTGAGTTACCCCTCTCTTTCTCTTATGATGTAGTTTTTCTGTCTAGAAATATATATACTTTATGCATCCAAGTGTTTTAGCAGTTACTTTTAAATTATTAATTTATATAGGTTAGCTGTCATTTTCAAATAGATGGGATTTTGCTATACTGATTGGCTTTTCTTTAATCAAGGTTTAATATTGTCACTTTTAAAATGTTAGGTGAATCGTAACCGTCCAAGAAAATATAGGATGTGTTTGGGTGAATCTCAGCGTGCAACACCGACAAATTACCAATGTACGTAACTGCTTAGACCCAATTAATATTTTAAAGTATCTAGGAATTCGTGGACCTTTAATTTCACCCAGGTTTTGCTTGGGTCCCACATTAAAATCATTTAATTGTGAGTATGCCACAAGCTTCATTACGTCACGTAAACAAGTTTGCATTTCCTGAGGTTTTAAATGAGCATAACTCCCACACGTGCGCACACATGTGGAAGATTCAAATATACACGTGCCACACCTTTATAAAATTAGAGAACCAATCACCTAGAGGCGCTGCACCATTATTCTCCCGTTGAGGGGATTTCCTGCGCTGTGATGCTAGGTGGGAGTCCACGGTGATGTTTGTGAGATTCACCAGGTAGTAATGACCTTATAAATAGTTTGGATGGCATATAAACATCAAGGTTGAGCCCATGAAAGTTTCAACGGTAGATATTTCTTTCCCCAATTTTTCCTTTCATGTGTGGCCCACTTGAGCATTAGATCCGCCCCATGTTTGGTTGGATTCCCTGAAATGAATTCGCAAAACATATGAACGGAGTGGATTTCTCACAAACATCAAGGTAGGCCCCACTTAGCATCCTAGCGCAGGAACTTCCGGTTGAAGGCTTTCCAGGAAATCCGCGTCCACCAACAAGATACATTAAAATAATAATTATATGTATTTTTTATTCCCATTATTTTACATTGGCGTTGAAAAAGCCATGTACCAGAAACAGTGGGCCAAATGCATGCAAGTGATCAGTTCACGTAAAACCCCATTCAGTATGTAGGCACATCCTAACCGTTTGTACAAGTTATAACAAAAGCTAATAATAGCCTCCATCCGTCGCTCCTATCCGAGAAAATACGATATAGCGCATTTTTATTAGCAGCCGAACACGGACGAGTCAGATTGTTCCAGTCCTCAACTCAGCTGAGTCAGGTGTAGACTCGTCCAAGCTGGGATACTCCGGCTGACTCGTAATGCTAAATTGCAAAGGACTAGACCGAATCCGAGTCGACTCGGACGAGTCAGCAATTTATATTTATTAGGCGATTTTGCAGCAGTCGGATTTCCCTCTATTGTCATGGACTAAATAGTGAGAAACCAGAGGTAAAAAGCTGGCCATGCCGCACGTACGGCAACCTAGAATGCACCCTTTAGTCACAAGTGGGACCCACATTCAGCCAGCCATTCAATGTCGTCCAGTGAATTGGTACGTGCGGTCTTGTACGGTGCGGAAGCAGATTGGCTGGTGTACCTCACACCAGCAATATAGCTGCTGTATTGACGTCAGAAAGTTCTGTAGGTTGGATCATGAGGTATGTGTTATATCCAAACCGTTCATCCATTTGGTGAGATCGTCTAAAGGCTTGAAACGAGAAATAAGACAGATCTAACTATCGAGTGGACCACACTGCAAAAAGCAGTGGGAGATTGAACATCTACCATTGAAACCTTTTTTGGGGTCACAGAAGTTTTGAATCCATTCAGGTCTTTGTGACCTTATGAACAGATTGGATGGTAAATAAACGTTATGGTGGGGCCCTAAAAACTTTTTAACAGTGAAAATCATTACCTCCGCTGCTATTTATGGTGTGGTTCAGATGATCTTTGGATACAACTGATTTTTTGGATAATGCTCTAAAATGATCTCTAAAAATAGATGAACGGTGTAGATATAATAAATACATCACTCTGGGGCCATGTAACTTTGATCTCCTTTGAACCGTTCGCACAACTCGGAGCTCGAGGAGCGTGTACCTACAGCAGCTATATAGCTGTTGTGTGGTACACCAGCCAATCCGCTTCCGCACGATGCCGCCCACTCCCTTCCAATAATATTTTTGACAAGCAGACGTACAGTTTGGTTGCCTATGGGACCCACAAATTATTTAGTCCGTTTTAGTTTGTCCTTTGTAGAGCTATGGGCCCACCTACTTTTCAATTATGGCCCACTGAAATACATGGTTAGATTTCACAGATCCAGGTGGGCCCCAAGGTTTCCATGAACGGTAGTTCAAGGGACCAAGGCTTTTGTGGACATCTATTCGCAGGTCCAACTCCTAGCCGAGCGATTAGGATGGTCTAAGGCCTGGAGACTCTTTGAGGCGTGGCCTATCACATTCTGGGGCCTACCAAGTAAGGTGGGCCCCACCTGTGTGTTTGTAATGAACTGGCTATTGTGCTCCGACAAGCGGGCGAATAATACCACGTGATCACATGGGGAAATTATAGACTAATAATTATCCAATTTTTATTTTATTTTATTTTTTAAGAGTTGAGAGAGATGGCCCACGCACAATCTGGTTGTCTGAGCAGAAAAGTCAGCCGTTTCAGTAATAGTGAAAGGATAGGGAATCGGATTTGATGTTAACAGGGTATTATGTTAGTGTGTATCTCCCTGACTATGGGGACGACCTCAATATAGGTGTTGTATATCGTAGCTGCCCATCTGTTTTTCCGGATCATTTTAGTGCATGATCTAAGAATGAGTCAGTTCCAAAATTCAGGTGCACCACACAGTAAAGGGTCTGTTTGGGCGGTGGGATTAGAAGGGATTAGGTGGGATGGGAATCATCTGGTCCAGTGCCAATTCCACTCCATGTTTGGAAGAATGGGAAAGCTTGAAATTACATTAAATGGAATTGCATGGGTCCTGTGCCAATTTCACTCAATGTTTAGCAAGTTGTGTAGGTCCCACCATGATGTGTGGGCTATATCCACACCGTCCACCCACTTATTGAGATTATTTTAAAGCATGGGCCAAAAAATTAGGTAAATCTAAAGCTCAAGTGGACCCCACCATAGAAAGCAATAGGGATTGAATACTTACTTGTGAAAACTTCTTTGGGGCCACATAAGTTTTGGATCTACCTCATTTTTAGGCGCATACCATAAAATGAGGTTACAAAACAAATGAATGGTTTACATACAACACATGTGTGTTATTCTCAGTAATTTTAAATGATGGTGGGTATATTCATTCAATATACATACATCAAGGTGGGCCCTATGGTTCGTAAAACACTCACTGACATATTACCCAGGTAACACACTCCCTAAAGGATAAGGTGACAGAAGGCCCCGCTACTGCCACGTGCCACCCGAGCATTCCTTTGGCGCTGGCCCTCATTATGGCTGAAGCTTATTGGATAGAGTTCTCACCTACAACTAGTTGCAAATGCAGCTAGTTGGAAATGGAGCGTATCGGGTACACCGTGGTGTATGCGTTGCATCCAACCTGCCTAACATGGTTGCCCCGTAATGAAAATGAAATGCCCCAAAAATCATGCCTATATAACCATCGTGGGCCAGAATGTGAATTTCAAGGTCTTAGGGTGGCAGTTGTTTGTTTTCCATTGCGTGGCTCAAATGACTATTAGGTCCATCCTATTTTCATGATGGGCAACCTTGTCGGGTGGATTAGATGTTCTGAATACCCTTTGGTGGGCCCCACAGAGAGCTAGTTAAACGTTTTCTCATCTACAACTAGTTGCGTGTCAGTACTTATCCGTAATTGACCCCACCAATAACATGGGTGGGGTCGGTTGAGGTTGGGTTAGGCTCGGTTTAAAAATCCGTGATTTGATCTTGTTGTGTTGGACTGGGCTGAAGTCTCATCCAACCTGACCGAACTCAAACGCAACCTTATATGTAATACATGTATTACTAACATAAAAGGGGTTGTGCTTAAGGGAACCCATTGGTTTTTTTATTTTATTTTTATGTGGTTAGGCCCTAGTTGTGCCGATGGAAGGATTGTAATGATCCAATTGTTGGACTGAAGGGCTAAAACATAACTAGGCATTCGTTGAACAAAGAAACAATGAATGGACGGTTAGAATTACAGGATAGACTATTTTCCGGCCACGGCATGTGTTGGGTGTTCCTTATTGAACAGCTGACCCTGATCACTCGGCACATCGTATGGTAAAGAAGACATGACCCGTAATCTTCTTCTATGAGTCGCAGTGTATAGAATGAGCCTCTATTATCAAACGAGAGGATAGACCGGGCCTAGGGTTGGATTGGGCTTTCCTTTTGAACAGGTGGGCTGTTCCAGCTAGCTTATTTAAATTTCGATTTTTGCCAGGCTTGGTCCCGGGCCGGCCCATTGACACGCCCATCTCAGTTGTTCCGCTGTGCAATCTACGGATTTTACACTTTTGGTATACGTGGCCCCTTGATATGCGAGCCTCGCTTGAATTCGGCACGTGGACAGGGTGGCTGCATATAGGGAATGGAGGACCTCTATGTCATGTGACAGCCAGGAAGATAGCAATTGTCACCTTTCGACGACTTCGCTTTCAAAATAGCAACTGTTGGTCAGTTTTAATTGCGCATCGTCTTCATACGCGTCACCGACCTGATGACCACACGCTTGTTTTTTTGGGGGACTAGGTGGCTCCGATTCAACTGCACCGTTCATGTACGATACGATAGCGGTGCATATCGGGCGATAGATACGTGTTTTGGACGATATTTCAAACCTTGCCACAGACTGAAGCGGGTGGTTGGGGTCATCTAAACAAACCCTTGCAAGCTGGATGATGTACAATGATTCGGATTGGCAGATTCCTATCTGAGTTTCGCATTATGAAAAATAGTAGTGACTCATCCTCTTTACAATTTAAATGTAGGACGTGTAGCACTCACGTGCAGCATGACCATCCAAATTCCGGGGTCCCATCATGGGATTCTAACCATCCAACTAATGTCTATCAAATGGATGGTAGTAAAATATTGAGGATCCAAATTCTAAGCAAAATTAGATAGTGTTATCTTATCAGCGCAATTTTCTTAGGTTATCCACCATCCACGTTAGGTCAGCAATTTGGACTGTCTGGATTGCCATACAAGGCTGCCATATTTACGGTTGAAGGGTGTCCACCATTTGTTGAGTCGTACAAAACCAACATGGCACTATAGTCTATAGCAGTCTAGCCTCGCTTTGGATGATAACGGGTGTTTCCAGAAAGCGTGCCGATGTCCATGGTACAAAAATATATCAGGTATCACCTAATGGCTGTTTTAAAAAATTATCGATAAACATTGAAAAATTTTAATCGATTTTTCTAAAAAAAAATTTTTAAAAATATTATAAGAAAAGATGATACACATGGAATTCAAAAGATTGTATAAGAAAAAACACACATTGACAAGTTTGGCGCTCAAAATTATATATAAAGTAGGAGGAATGCTCACCTGCGTACCTGTTATGAGGATTGTGAGAGCTTTTTGAGAACTATCTCCCATTATATGACTACAAAATGTAAACTGTCCATGTGATGTGATACTTCTAATGCCCAACTTTTACCCTAATCCAATATTTTTATGGGTCAATAGGTCATGGCAAAAGTAATAGATAAATGGTAAGAGAAAAAATGTTTCATTTTCTATGGCCCATTAAAATTTTGAATCATGATAAAAGTTGAGCTAAGGGGGTTTCATGGGGTGGTGCATCATGTAGACGGCTCAGATCTTGTACTCATAACATGGGAGATGAGTTCTCAAAAAGTTTTAGTGGAAAGTGGTGTTGAGTGTGTGTGTGTGTGTGTGTGTGTGGTGGGGGGGAATTAGGGGTGTACACCAAGTTGAACAAGTCAAGCTAGCCTCAGCTCGACTCAGCTCGATCAGCAGGCACACCCAGCTCGTATTCGGCTCGGCTTAGATCGGACTAGTTCGAGCCAAGTTCGAGTTCGAGTGCTTACCGACGGGTATGGCACATGAGGAGGGCGAGCAGAGTAGACGGCCGGGTAGGGACCACCGAAGACCCGACAATGCAAGGCGATGGATGGGGAGGCAGCCGAGCAGAGTGACGACGAAGGGGTTGGTCACTAGTTAAGCAGAGAGAGAGAGAGAGAGAGAGAGAGAGAGAGAGAGAGAGAGAGAGAGAGGGTTGCTAGTCGGGCGAGACGAGCAGAAAGAGAGGCAGAGATCTAGGTTCTCTAGTCGGGCAGGCAATTTTTTTTTTCTTTTTTTTTAAAAAAAAGGAAAATGGTAGAAGTGATTTAGGATTATTATTATTATTTTCTTTTTATACCATCTAACCAAGTCGATCCGAGTCGAGCCAAGTTCAAGCTATATATCAAACCAAGTCAAGTCGAGCTCGGGCTAGCTCGAACTCTGCTTGAACTCATTTTCGAGCCATAAAAACCAGCTTAACTCGTATCGAACTTAGCTTCGAACCAAGCCAAATCGAGCTTTTTCGAGCTAAGTTGAGCGAGTTGACCAAGCTAACTTGGTTCGTGTACACCCCTAGGAGGAATGCTCAACTGCACCCATTATGCTGAGTTTTCGTGAGAACTTCTTGAGAACTCATTTATGATATTATGAGCATAAAATCTAAATCATCCACTTAATGCAGCATCCCGTAAACTCTTAGGGCTCAATTTTTACATTGATCCAAAACACTGGTGGCCCATGACAAAAGGAAATAGTTTCCTCCCTTGATTTGCCTCCCTCTTTCATCATGGCCCACCAAAGTTTTGAATCAGGGTAAAAGTTGGGCCCTAAAAGTTTCAAGAGATGCTGCATCAGGTGGACCATCTAAATTCTGGGCTCAAATAACAGGAAATGAGTTCTCAAAAAGTTCTTAACTCATGATAACTGGTGCGCAAGTTGAAGTCAAGATGCGGCAGTGCCAACATCATGTGTGTTGAACATCAACAATGTGCATTTGATGGGTCCTCTTTAGGTCATGGGATATCCCATAAATCAGCTATGGACGAAACTCTGGTGGGATATATCATCTAAAATCATGCCAAAACATGCCTAAAACATATAAAAGGACTTCGTGAGGCCCACCTGAGTTTTGGATGCGGCTGAAACTTGGTATGACCCCTCATCCAAGTGGGGGGCACACACAATGGATGGGCTGAATTTGTGAACCACATCTCAGTGGGCCCAATGAATGATTACAAATGTTTTAATGGGTCGGATTTGTGAACCACATCTTGGTGGCCCCATAAATGATTATGAATGTTTTAATGGGAGGGTAACCAACTGTTGTATGTGGTGTGGCCCACCCAAGTCATGAATTGACTTGATTTTTAAGCCCATGGCGCACCATGAAATGGTGCAGCTGACTGATGGAGTAGATGTTCAACACACATCATGGTGGGGCCCACACATCTTGACCTCATGGGAAGTTCCCATGAGGTCGAGGTTATATTACCATTTCCCATCATATCAAGTCCAACAGGTTGGACCACAAGTTAGAGTCCACCTAGTGGAAAACTTCTATCGTATTAAATGCATGCTAACACATCCGTATATCTTACCCCACTATGAGGATCACCTTACACATGATTTTAGATGGTATGGCCCACCTGAGTTCCGTATACGGCTGATTTTTGGGATATCCCATAATTTAAAGGGGACCCATCAAATGCAAGGTGTTGATGTTTGACTCGCATCACAGTGGGGCCCACACAGCTCGACCTCATGGGAAGTTCCCATGAGCTCGACCGAATAGAACCATTTCAATATATATATATATATATATATTGAAAGTAAATTTATTTTTAAATAAATAAATGTGTGGCCAATTTTAAGATCAGCATACACATAAAAACATAAATATAAGGCACAAATAACAACTAGGAAGTGTAATCTTTTAAAAAAATTATTTTATTTACTTATTGATTTTAATTAAAAAATTTATAAAAAAATATCCAAAAAATTCTGACAATCTCTAGATCAGCCTCCAAGCATTCTCATATGATATTTCCATACTTAAAAGTGCAAATAAAATGGGTGAATCAGGAAAATTTCAACCTTCCCCTATTTTTTTTCTACTCAATTCGAAAATTGGGGGTCAAAATCCATGATTGAGCATGTAAAATATGCAAAATAATAAAGTGCTAAACTTCATTCCACATTTTCCAAGTAATTTAAACAAGAGAAAATAATTTTAATTAGTAAAAACTCACTAATTGGATTTTTGGCACCACATGCTCTCCACACCCAAATCCCCTAGTCTCTAAACAAATGAAAACGATTGCTCGAAATTCCCTTTAGCATGATCCTAGCAAAAAAAATTCAGAGAAATCGTTTATTATTATTATTATTATAGATTTTTAATAAATTTCCTAAAATTTCAAGAAGGGGATAGAGGCAAGTACGATATCATTGATACATGCAATATGAATTGATGATATCAAAGAACTAACCACAAAGATATTTTCAGAATATGGCAATGTATCCATGTATCATCAATACATTGTAATCATAGTATTCCAAAATGGTTACATTATGGCCTATGTAACAGTAATGGTAACAACTGTGGCCATTATGGCCACCATTACCGTTATGGAATACCTTGATTGCAACTCATCACGATATATTGATCGATACCGGGAAGTTTCTCAACTACAGCACAGTTCTGTATCAGCACTATGTGATATTGATAGTATCAGCTACAATCACTGATAATAACACCTAGGACAATCATTCTACCATTCTGATAAAAACCGGTCTACCTAAACACAGCCCCCCTCCCGACATTGGTTCCACAAAATACACAATACCAATAACAGATTAAGGAAATTTACATTGCAGTGATCAAATAAGAAATACCATGGACACACTTTAAGAAGAGCATGATTTCGACATTGCATTATCACAATAAGACTACATGCAACAAATAAAACACAGAACTAAGAAAAGAAACAACTCTATGACATCAGGAACGTGCTGTGGATGTGAGACTGCCTTGAACTTTCCGATGAAATGTCATGACTAACTACTGCACGCCAGTGGAATGCTTTTCAAAGAAGATTTGGTGAAGTTACCTGCTTCATTTGCAGAGCTTCAAGAAGTCTTCCCATTAAGAATGTTTTAGTATCTTTGTCACCCAACTGCCAGCTATTTACTTACGTCATTGCTGTCAGAACCCTCATGCCGAACCCATGCTTCACCTTCTCGACTCTGTTCCAATGAGAAGAATGCTTCAAGATGAAATGCTCAAGATGGTAATGCACATGATTTTTGTCAAAGACGAGGAAATAGAGAGAGAATGGTTGTCACATCAAGCATATTTGAATAGATCTTTAGCTAAACACATAAAATACAATAAAAAGAAATAGAAGTGATCGATAAGCTTGAGCTCAGCATTGTGGGCTTGTAACCCTTGCAGGGGCTTTGAGGTGGCGTTGGATGGTAGGCCTGGGCCAGTTAGGGTAGGGCCCATGGGCTGTGGAGCAAGCTCGCCCATTCCAAGTTGGGTAGCTGAGTCATGTAACTCAGGTGAAGAGCTGGGTGACTCATTTCTTACAGAGGAGCGCAGTGCATCAGGCTGGCTTCACAGAGCAGCGATAACACCCCGCTCTCAACAGAGTGGAAGGATAATGGGCTGTTCCAGCTTTGGATCCAACACACCCTTCGGGCGTAGTCGAATCAGACCACCAACTTAAAGACTTCAATTCTCAAAACAAAAAAGGATCATTACTAAGGATTCATAACCAAGAGCACATGTTAGCATGTAGGGCACCTAAACAGCTCTTAGAGACAACTGAAAAGATTCCACAATGATACCATCGGCCGCCTAAGCTTCGTCATGCATCCTTCCCACGAGATTCCATGGTGCCTAAGTTTTCTCCTGCTACCTCATCAACATGTACAGACCTCTTCTTTATGGGTATTTAAGGACATCTGGCAGATTGTCCCAAACCCGGTAGAGGATAAAGGTTGATGTCAGGTTGCTAAGCAATCATTAAAAAAAAAAAAAAAAAGCTGGGAAAAGGTTGTGATGGTGGTGGTCATTATGAATTACAAACATCTCCTCTTAACATTCTTTGGAGGAGTGGTGGGGCAGTTCTCAGATAGTGATGAATATGGAAGGACTTCAGAAACATGCACAGGTTCACAAACTCTAGTACATTGATGAAATGAGATAAACCGTTGTTCTTTTTTTCTTTTTTCTTTTTTTTTTAAAGAATTATGAGATAGAACCAAATCTTTGGAGGATTATTAGAATATGAATCATGATCAGATGACTGCTCTTGTACCACAGCTGAACTTTTAGAATGTTTCAGACACTGGGAGAGGACCTTTGAGGTTCTCTTCAAGGTGCCTGAAGATGAGAGTTGACGTCGTTGTAGGTTACGCTAGTCCATCAGGTATTGTAGGTCGCTCCTGCTAGTGATATGGATCTGATGGATGCATTGGAAGAGGCTGCAGAGCTGATCAATAATACTTCCCTAGCAGCTGCAATGTGTGTTCTGGTAATGGGGTGGTTCTTGTACAGTATTGTTCTCCTAGCCTATTCAGCAGGAATCTCACTGTCGAACTAATCTCACCATTCGATCAATAGCTTGTTAGAAAGAGATGCTCAACCCAGTTTGGAATGCTTATAGTACTAATATCTTCGAAAATGGCTACGGAAAAGAAGTCCAACATTCTAATGATTGGGAACATCTGATTGGTGTGGTTTTTGCATGGTAGCTCCTGAAGGGGGGGCTGGATGCCTGGACCTGATGGATGTCCAAATCGATTGATTGGACTGTCCATGTGTTCAAGGTCACTCATGGGACTATTACTTATAGTGCAATGAGAGTACTAGATCATTTCACATACCCACAAACACAGACAATGATTCTCAGTAATACAGCTAGCTATTGATATTTGAATCCCACTTATGATCCAAGCAACATAAGAAATAGCATCTTGTATCAGTTGGGAAGGCAAGGGACTTACGTCGGGGCAAGTTTGCCCAGACCATCTAGCTCTTCACCAGAGGCTTCATCCAACAATCTACCAGAAATCTCAACAAGATAAGATTTATCTCTAGTGACCGGGAGTCCTCTACTAGCGAGTAAATCCAAATCTTTCTGATGGAGCTCTCTACCATTTACGAAAACAGCAGTATCTCCACCAGAACATTTCTTCGGCATAGGATAATTGAATTCTTCAATAAATGGCTGCAAGAGAATGGAATGCTTCATCGATATTGTCAGGGAGATAAATGTAGTATGAAAAGGCTAAATTTTGTTCAAATTTAGTTGTTCTCACAGGAATTATGCCAAGACATTGCTGGCCCATGACACCCCAGAATCCAGCTCGGTAATCATACCTGGTCAAGAAAGATAAAAATAAAAAACACATGACCATAAGTACTTTTGAAGCAACGGCAGGGGCATTCGAGACTCTTTATATTAAGGGAAAAAAAAAAATTGTATTAAAATACGAATATCTCATGACTAATTCTCTGGATATCTATGTCCCTGATATTAAATGAAAGAAGTAAATCATAGACGTGTCTCTGCAACAAAAAATACAATAATAAATGCAAATAACAAAGATCTGCAAATGGTTACCCACTAGCCAAAGGATTTTGAACAAAATGTATGGTCCACACATGCTTGTACGCACATCTGCGCCTGTTTTTATCCAGTCAGATACCAAATTATCAATCTTTGAAACAGGGATTAAAGTGGTGGATCTTTTAGCTCCTTATTGCTGTGGAGGAAAAATTGGACTATTTGGGCCAAGGTTATCTAGCCCCTAAACACTTTCTATGAACAACGAGTGACAGGAAACAAACAGACCTTAAATTTTGCAACTGGCAAGCAATATTGAGCAAAAGTTAGAACCAAAATATACTAAATTAGCAACTAGCAACCAATATATAACCAAATTAGAAAGTCATGGAACATTTTCAAAAGTATGATCTATAAAAGAGGTAGAGAGCATGTTTTTCCAGGAGATGGTAGATAGTCATCAACCCTTGTTTCCTTTTTCTTTCTTTCTTTTTTAATGAATTAAACCCTCATCGATCTCATTTTGACTATTTAAGTGAAACTGACTATTTTACCCTCCCCAGAAGTGCTTGTGCTTGCTGGCCTCAGTCATAGGTCATCGCCTAGCATTAGCCTATGCTTGCTGGCCTCAGTCATAGGTCATCACCTTGGCCCTAGGTGGTTGCCCAGGCGACTGCATTTGCCTCGCCCACCAAGGCACACCCATCAAGACTGCTGCTAGGCTAATGCTTTTGACAGCTAAGACGTGCACACACAGCATGTAGGTATTGCAGTGATTGTTCGATTACATTGTTAATCACATAAGAACAACATAAGAACAACAAATGTACAGTAAAAGATCAATGCAAATGAAATCGTAGTATTAACATATAAAAACATAGATAGACATACAAAGAGAATGCTGTTCTGTAAGAACTCATTGAGTGAATTGAAACTATATGGAGAACGAAATCTATTTAGGAGAAGGAAAAATGAACATTAAATTATGACAACAATAACCACAAACAGCAAAAGTCCAGAGCACACCATAGATTGCACAAGAGATCTTAGGTGCAACAGAGGCTACATCATGATGGACAGGCCATAACTAGGATGATTAAATACCTTATATCAGGGAATCTGAGAATTGGAAGAACTAAAGAACACAATCAAGCTCAAGTATGAGTTATGCTGGTTCCATGACCTAATATTGTAAGACAAACCCTCAAACCATAATTGCACGAAGCGTGAGGCAAAGCTGCAGGGGATTCAGGTGTGAGAGCACGGAAGCATCCATTTCAAAATGCAAGCAAGTATGAACAACTAAAAAGTGGGAGTTGGATCATGTGTCCAACCGTAAATTGAAGCGGGAGCATCACCTAGGTAGAAGGTTCGTGTAATTATGACTCAAACAACTCCAGCATTGTGAAAGGAAAAACTTTCAGGTTTCCACAGAAAGGCAAGACACTTTATATTCATGATGACAACACTTCAACTTCCTTAACGACAAATCTAGGGATTACAATTTGAGATATTTGGTGCAAGTCATGACAGAGATGACATCTTGATAACATAGGTGATCTAAACAAGGATACTATATCTTGAAAAACAGATTCAATGACAAAGGTTACAAAATGCTTTCTGTGTACAAACAGTAAAACATGTATCCCATGCTACAAGAGCTTAACTCTTTGATAAGTACATAGTGGTCGGAGAAAACTTTCAAGACACTATTCTCGCAAAGCAGGCTACAGTTGTAGTGGTAACCAATACGATATACATTGTCATCAATTTCAGTTGTCTGTTGCTTTTCATTTGTCCTCTATCCTGTATTAGACTAGTCTTGACAATATGAACAGATCACAATGCAGATATTGAATACAAGTGGACAAGGAAGTTTTTTTTTTTTTTTTGGAAAGGATACCACATTTTTTTTAAGGAGCGAAAACTAAACAAAAGGATGAGAAGGCATCATCCAAGATACAACAGAGAAGAAGATCCCTGGAAAACCCACAAAAGGGCCCCATGCTTAACCCCAACAACCTTGGAAATCGCAGCCCAATCCAACATCATTCTCTTTACTTTAGAAACCAACTCATCTGTTTGTACATCTTGTCCCGGAACATCCGTTACTGCACATTTCTTATATCGACCAGAGAACAGTGATCAAGTTTAAGTTAATGTGGGACGGGAATGATAACCAAAACGAATACATTTTACATGGAAGAATATGTTAATGCGAGCGAAGAGACAAACATTTGAGTGCAAGCATACATGCTTACATACATACGGTCAGATTTTTTTCTTTTTTCTTTTCATTCAGTTTTTACGCCCAATGGGCTATTTTGTGATATGACAGTTGTCACATGTCAGGTGCAAGTTTGATACCCTAAACATCCAAATAAAATATATTAGCATTGTAAGCCCGAAATATCAAAATGGATCTAGGGATTGAGATACTACATAAGTCTCACTCTCTCTCTCTCTCTCTCTCCTCTCTCTCTCTCTCTCTCTCTCTTCCTTTTTCTTTGTGTGTGTGTGTGATTCCAGAATATATAAGCTATCTAAGGCAGATGCATGTCGTATATGTAAACACAAGCTTACCAATACTGTCCAGGTTGGATCGGTCCCGCTTGTTTTTCTGCCTTCTTAACCAAACGATCTGGAATAGGCTGGCCATTTATGGAAACATTAGTTTTTCCGTTCTCTAATGATTGATTCGACCTGACAAATTCTTTAAAGCTCTTCTTAATGAGGCCACCAAAAAACGATTCACCACCCTTGCTGACCTTAGCTCGATCTTCTTCTTTCTTAACTTCGCCAAAATCTGGAGATACAACAGAGTTTGAGTACTCATTGTATGAGCAATCCATCTCTGTTGCCACTGATGCATCTTTCACCGAATTCTGTCTGGATGTGCCTTTTGTAGCTTGATCCAAGCGCTTGCTCCTGCTTCCCTTTTGAAACTTGCTCACTACTTGATTATTTGGGGAGCAACCAAAATGCTCACGAAGGGGTACACCTGATGTTGGTGAAGCCACATCCACCTTTAAAGGAAGTTCCATGGATTTGGACACATTCCTCTCGCTAACCATACTGTCAGGGTTTTCATCATCCTCCAAAGAACTGGATGATGAAGAGAGGCCTTGCATTTTCTCGGAATCGCTTAAGTTCAGTGTGCATTCCTTTCCCATTGCATTGTTACAAGCAATAGGCAAAGCAGAAGATGAAACGGGCTTGGTATCTGTAGATTGGTTGTTATAAGCGATGTTATCATAATCACCAGAGTAAGAGTCCATAGTTCCTTGGTTCATGTGAGAGTATGAACCTTTTCTTACCATATCACCAGAGTCATTATCAACATCCACTGATCGGTGCTTGGTTTGTGCTGGAAAGGAAACAGTAAGCTTCTTACCATCAAGCGCAAAAGAGATCACCTTGAAGCACGCCCCGCAACGCAGAGTGTGCTGACACTTCTCCAGTGACAAAAGATTTTTGGGTAGCTGCAGCAATTTGAAGCAGTTATAGCATGTTATGAATGGAGCGCCACCTGCAATGGGTAGGCAACTGCGAAGGTTTGCCTTTGTGAGCACAGCCCCCTGTGGGCATGACCTCCTAAAACCACCCATATTCAAATCGAGGTTGCTTGGCCTTCTCACATGGGGCTGCGGTTCATGAGAACACAGTGGAGCATCAGCACCTCTGCGATTATAACTGCCTGTACCCAACATACGAGGACCATCGATGTGGTAGAGCATCCGACCAGTTGCATTATTTGGTAACTGCCTATTGCAGAAAACAGCAGGTGGAACTTGTGCAGGCACTTGCCAGTGTTTGTTGTAGTTGTTGTAGCAACGCAAACACGAGCAAGGGGGTTGGTTGTAAAATGCATTCTGTTGGTATGAAATGAAGGGATCGGGATCAGGATCCATGCACTGTCCAGACAGATAACCATTCGACGGTCTTTGTGGGTACTGACAGGGTTGGTGGGGCGCTCTCCTGGGCATTTGAGGCCCATGCAGATCCCCACACCCCAGAATTTCATTCTCTAAATGCATTGGAGCATAAGAATTCTGCATAGCCATCTCATGCCTATTCATCAAAGGAACGTGTTCATTGCTGAAGTATGGTGGTCTCCGGTTGTTGGGTGGGAAGAGCTGAGATGAAGGACAATTTGATGTGGCTGAGCCTTCAGCAAACCAAGCACTGTGACCATCATTAGAAGTCAAAGGAGCTGTCCTTCTATTTGCAGGAGGAGCTCTTTCTTTTGGTTCCTCCGATATGTCACAAGATCTACTAAGCTGATCCCTCAGATCATCTAGCTTCCGCAGCAGCTTGGCTCGATCTTGTTCGAGATGCTCAACTCTCTCTGACCCATCAGGATTCGGATGCTTGATTGCCTCACCATACTCATAA
This sequence comes from Magnolia sinica, assembly GCF_029962835.1. NCBI lineage: Eukaryota > Viridiplantae > Streptophyta > Magnoliopsida > Magnoliales > Magnoliaceae > Magnolia > Magnolia sinica. The sequence continues at coordinate 129,386,772 of NC_080575.1, read as the reverse complement.
GCAGAACTGGCATGGTAGTTTGACGGGCCTTCGTCGGGGTAGGGAGAAAACCGCACACCTTCACCCACAGCTCTTGGTGTTCTTCGAAATGGCCCACCTCTCTCAGTGGCCCGCCAGTCGTGCATTTGTCTGGATTTCCGAAACCCAGCCGCATTTTCCATCTCGGCTTCCATTTCCCAATTTTCATCCGCATTAGTTCTAATCAATTCATCCAAATTAGAATCAATGGGAGCTTTCAAGGAACGCCTATATCTACCGCCATGATCATGAAAAACCTCCACATTTTTAGTTCTAGAAGACGAACTACCATCCAAATTCGCCATTCTTTCTGGCAAGACTCTCTCTTTTCCCTTAAATTCGACCACACCGCTCTCTCTATCATTTAAAACAATACCTCTCTTTTCAGAGAAGCTCTCGGAATTCTCAAGAATTCTAACCATTTCTCCGTCCAAGGAAAGCTCATCTGTCACTGGCATTTGATTGTTCGCTGCGATTGTATATATATAAAAAAGAACAAAGAAGAAGCCGAATTTCATTCTCAATCAAGTGAAAATCACTAAAAATTCCAGGAAAAAAAGAAAAAGAAAAAGAAGGGCGATAATCACTTACCTTGAAGAGTCGCATTGCATCCGCCGCAGCGATAGACCGGGTAATCAGGGAGCTCTGGGAGAAGCTTCTCGCACTTGGGGCAGCGAACCACTCGAACATTCCCACCTTCCGACATTTTCAAAAAAGAAGCGATTACTCCGCAAAAGAAGAAAATGGAGGAGGAGGAGCTCCAGAACAGCTCGAAGTAGAGAAACCCTAGAAAACCATCATTAATATGCAAATAATGCTCTGAAAACCCTAAACCAGAGGAGCAAAAGAGAATAGAAAATCTCTGTTTTGATTCATCAAAATGCGTGAATTTGAACTCTCCAGCAGAAGGAAAGAATCGTAGTTTCTGGAATCAAGACATTCTGTGAAGGAAACAAAAGCAAATTCCTCGGAAATTTTCATAGCAACGCTGTCATTTCGATCTTCTTCTCTTCTTCTCTTTCAGTAGAGAATGTGTGAGAGAGAGATGTGAAAGTGCCGAATGGATGGGATGGGGAGAAGCCTCTTAAGCTGCCATTTCCAAAGAGAGAAAAAGATAGGCGAAGAGAAAGGGGAACGATTTCCAAAGGGAAAAAAAAGGAAGAGAGACTGAGGAAAAAAGCAAAAGCAAAAGCAAAAGTGTTGTTTTGTAACGACTAATGGGAGACGTGTTTTTACAGAACACAGTCGCCTCTGCTGCAGCTGCTACAGATGCTATAAGAATCAGATGCGGCTCCCTGCCGTACACGTTGCAGGTACCTTTAATCCAAACTGTTAAAATCACGGGACCCACTTTTGATGAATTAGGACCTGAAATTTATGCTGAAACTGTAAGCTAATCTAAGTTATTTGAAGGGCATTAGATGAATTTTAAAAAATGGTTATGATATTGAACGGTGTGAATTTGACATATAAATCTCAATTAGTTAGAGGTTTGGATTGTCTATTAAATAGAAATTTGAGTAGATGACCAATCGGTAGTGTTTACCACTATTTGGTCGGATCAGATTTGAGGTCCATGCCACGTGTACGTAGGGAGAGTCACCTGTAATCAACAGCAGCTCGGCGGACTGCGCTTCAACTAAGCCCCGAGAGCCAGACCAAAAAGCCTATCGCGAATGGGTTTGGAATTTTACTCGCAATCGCCACTGCCAGTTTGCTAATGTAGCTGACGGAGGCCGTCCATCAGATGTTCTGAGTGTTCCTGCTGCTCTGCTCACTAATGAGTATGTACAGTATTTAGGAAAGAAATGTACTGTTGAGTAGGTGGAACACCGTTCGGAATTTACGGTAGAAGGTTGAGATGGGCGCTCGTCGACATGATTTTTGGGCCACACGATTGGTGTGTTTTGTTTAAAGGACGGCCTGGATTTCTGTCCCGAATGCCCGCAAGTATGATTCTAACCCTACTGTTGCGTATAGCTTCGCCGTACGTTTTTTCGGCAAACAGTTAGGAGCATAGCTTGGCATGCGACGCCAAAACAGTACAGCCGGAGGTTTGATACAAAATATCCGCACGAAATTGCGCTCGGACGATAGCCGGTGGATCTGGGGTTCATGTTTCAACGATCCAAGCCATGTGATGGGACCTCTTTTCCGTTTAATATTGACCGTTATTTTGCGGTCCACTAATATAATATGTGTCGTTCTGTTCCTTCAAGTAAGGACCTTTATTTTGCAGGCCACCAATATAATTTGTCATCCTAAACATTTCAAGTTATTCTCATTCCACGTTGTTGAAAATCATATGAACAGTTAGGAAACGCCACATCCAACGGCTTAAGTCTGAAGGTATGAAAAAGAAGTAAAACCCCGTTTAACTATTGGATAATTGAAAACACCTCCCTCTGAATTTTGTTTTATGTTATTTTATATAATTTCAAATGTCTCTCGTTCCGTTTGGATTGCTGCAACTACACCAAATCAACTGCAATTTCTTCCACAGTTTATAAGCACCATTGTTTTTTGAGAAATTGACTATTTCACCCCTATCCTATAGATAACTAGTTATAAATACATGAGCCTATCATAATGCATGTATGCCATCCAACTTGTTCAACTCTTCACTCTTACCATAACAACAGGAAACTCGAAAAGTAAAGCTGATCCAACCATCCATCAAGTGGCTAACAATGTACCCAGATCCATAGCTGGAGTGGTAGACTAAGTGAAAGATACATCATTTCAACACTCAGGTCTTGGTATCGACTCCCTAGAGGGGCTGGCTAACAGTGAAGTGTGAATTGGCCATGGGTATACTAACAAGCTAACAAAAAAAAAGAAAAAAAAGTGGCTAACAGTGAAGTATGAATTGACAATGGGTGTGCTAACATGCTAACAAAAAAAAAAAAAAAAAAGTAGCTAACAACGTATAGATGAGGGCATTTAGGTGAGTGTGGCCCACCAGATGATTGGTTTGCTTGATTTTTTGTATTCATCATTTATGATGGATGGCCTTACGAGACAGGTAAGATGCCATTTATGTATAATATCTGAGCTTAAAACTCCAAAACTATAGGATGTATTTTGGTCTTCTGGTACAAATTCCTTCAAACATCTCAGGCAAATATCATGATGGGCCCTGAGAGGGTTTCAATGGCGGGTGTTATTGTCTCACTGCTTTCTATGGTGTGGTCCACTCGAGCTTATGATTTGCCTCAATTTTAGGCCCATCACTTAAAATGATCTCAAAACATTAATGGACGATGTAGATACAACACATACACCATGGTGGGCCCATAGGATTTGGTGACGGTCGGTGGTTTGTTTCACACCACGCAATCCGCTTCGCCTTCAATCTTCACTTCCCATCGAGGTTTACTTCTTCTTTTCTTTTCTTTTTTTTCTTTTTTTTGTTTGTTTTGGTTAGTTGGTTAGTGTACACCTATAGTACACACACTTCATGTTAGCCACCCCCACTAGGGATGGATCTAGGTGTTCCCATCGAGTTCTACCACCACAAAAAATCAGCGATCAAAATGCAAATGAACGACAAATGCGTGAACGGTACATCAGGCAAAGTACATTTGATACTTCTCGACGTTTTCTTTAAAGCAAAAAAGATTCTCACAGCAACAGTCACGTTTTTTATGGAGTGTTTGGTAGAAAACTGACACATCTGATGCCTTTGACTGTCCATGGACCGCAGATTTCTAAAGAGGAGGGTAGACCCTTCTTCCCAACCACTCGACGATCCAGACTGTTAATCTTAAGGCCCTCAGTATGTTTAGGTCACATGTCAAAATCTCCAGAGATCTTCACCATCCATGCCATCGCGCTTACCTTTTGCATGCATACCAAGATGGAAACTGCCATCATCCCAACACCAATCATTCCAAGGCCAAAAGCAATATTTAATTTACCACCAAAGCAAGAGTAAGTGGTAGACTGCGTCAAAGATACCTTGTTTCAACACTGAGGTCTTGGTATGAATCCGGGTGGCTAACAGTGGAGTGTGAACTCACACTGGGTGTACTAACAAGCTAAAATTTAAAAAAATAAAATTAAAAATAAAAATCAGTAATCATGCATTCAGAAATTGCCGGAGTGGCATGCAAGGCACATAAAGCAGACCGTCCAAACTACGGGACCCACTTCAAATGGGCCAGCTGAGAATAAGCGTTACCGAATGGATGCCTTTAACTGGCCGAATTTTTGCCACACAATGTACAGTTAAAATATGAATATTTAACTCTCAGAATTCAGTAAAACAAATGTATATTAGTGGGACGTCAAAAACGTTTAATCAATCTAATTTCGGTTTTCAGTGCATTTTTCATCGACCATGGCACTCTCAAGAGTATTTAATAAATAATTACTGATGGTTCATCACCATCTCTGTAAGCTGTGGCATCTCATTAAATCATATATGCTTTTGCATGCATGACAACTCACACCTTCAAAAGAGAGCAAAAAAGAAATTAAAGAACTTTCTGGGAGCAGACACTGCTGGAACGATCTTGACCCTATGATCTGATCGATTTTGAAACGTTAGCCTTTATATTTCAAAATTCTCCATTTGATAGGTGCCAACTGCCAAACGAATGGTTTAGATTGCTCTGTGAGGGTATTTTTGGAGATAATGCTCCATCCATATAAAAACAATACCGAATGCCACAGTGATAACGTGAATATGGAACGTGACTATATATTTGCTGATGTGGATGGAAGACTTGATGTGGATGAGATCAACCCTATCCATCAAGTGTGTTATCCTTTGTTTGGATTGAAAAAATTAGTACTGTAGATGATTTCTTTTTATGCCTTTTATTTTTTTAAACGGCCAAAAACTTATTTTATCAAGGTAAATTTTTTAATTACGGAAAGAGAGTTTTGGATAAAAATACTCTTAATTTTGAGGTAAAAACAACTGAAAAAGTACGAGTATTTTCATCTTTATTAGGTTGTCAATATGGATTAAGGTCTAATTTAGTAAGATAGATTTTATTCCGGTTTTTAAAAAAAGTAAATGGAAAGTCAAGTCTACGGTAAAAAATTACTGCTTTGGATTGGGACCGAAATTCATGAACAGATAAGCCAAGTGAGGGAGAGTTGAGATGGAAGTCCCTCTATTAAAACTGCGTGGAGTGCAGGATGTTGCGTGTATATGCTATCCAATTCATACATTTGCATTTGACATGCCACACTAAATTAAATAGATTCCTTTAAAATAAAGACATTCCAAGACACACGTGACCACATCACATGAGTTTAAATGATTTTTAAAATGATTTTGCATTGGTTCGATGATGGAAATGAGCTGACAATGTCTGTTACTACCTGAGTATGACTTGGCCGTACCTTGAAACCAGTGATGTGGGTGGGTCCCTATAGGACTCATCACAAAAGAAAAAACTTCCTAAAGTCCAGCATTGTGTTTTTTGACCATCCAACCAATTAATAAGGCCGCGCAAATCTAGATGAAAGAATAAGAAAAAAAATAACTTATTCAAAATTTTCGTGGCACAAAAAGGTTTTTTAACGGTCAAAAATCATTGTTTGATCTCAGCTGATGCATATTTGGAGAGGCAATCCGTTACACTGGAATACTAGGGACAAATGATCCGATGGTTTTTGGACCTCCATGTTTCCCGTCCACCGGTGGGCCACAGGTAGCTTTTATGGGCGATGTGGTGTGTATGTCAAATCCTTTCAACATGTTTGCCCAGCCGTGATGTGAACCTAACCCAAGCCAATCTAATCATCAGTTGGGCCATGCCATGAAAAACAATGCAAATATGTCCAAAAACCTATTTTCAACCCACTATAAAAATAGGACACCTAAAGAATCAGCCTGCTCCATCCATCCGGTGAGCCCCACCAATTGAATCTGCTATGGTGTGGCTCACCTGATGGTTGGATTAGCCTTATTTTTTGGGCCGTTCTAATTTTATAGTAGTTTCTTCTATTCAATGTGGGCCACTCTAAATAGAGACCATAGTCATCTTCTGTTTTTTTTAGTTAGCTTGTTAGTATCCCGTTTGTCAATTCACACTTCACTGCTAGCCACCCCGCTGGGGAACCGATACGAAGACCTCAGTGTTGAAACTAAGGTATATATATCTTTCACTCCGTCTACCACTTGAGTGATGGATCTACGTGTAGACCATAGTCATCATGAAAGCGTTGGTTGCTTCCTTTTCACCAATCGTGTATTTTATTATTTTTAATTTATTATTTTATCTTTCAAGGTAGGGAGGCAGACAAGGTGTGAACCCACCGTGCTGTGTAACCTGTGCAAAAGGCCACTCAACGTACAAGAAGCTTACGCTGCAGCGTTGTGTAGGGACAAGCGTGTGAGATTTAAGATTGTATTTCATATGCATTACACGTGGAAGGCTCCACCATCAATTTGGTCTGTCCATCTTCTGACACACATGCAGGTTGATAATTTTAAAGAAGTATAAAACAATTCTGTCCCACACTTTCTTTTTGAGATTTAGATCTGTATCAATTTTAATATTTCTTTTGACAATGCGGTTAAATGAGCTGGAAAAAAATGATGAACCGTGCCGATATACAACATATACATCAAGGTGGGCCCCACGGTCCGAACCTCACCCACTAAACTATTACCCGGGCCCCTTCATTTAAAAGGCTCTGATTGTAGAACAAAATCCCAAATTCATAAGCAACCTCCCTTGTGAGGTTAGGCATAGGGATAACGAGGCATGTTATGTGGAATGCTCATGGGGCCACAGACATTTTTGGATATGTCTGCATTCAAGAATTATTCGGAATGGCGTGGATGCAACCTAAAGTCATGTTCGGTGATCCAAACCATTGATCTAGTTAGCATATACCTTTGATGTTGGAAAGGTCCTGATGTTCTGATCGATGGCCCAATCAAGGAAGTGGTCCATGTTTCATTGATTTTTTTTTTTTTTTTTATTATATTATTTTTATATTCCCGAACGGGTTGGACCATTGAAAGACGACCGTAGATTAACGGTTATAGTCTAAACGTATTTATACTAATGCCTGGAGAGGTATAAATTGCAGCAGACTCTTACAAAGGAAGACCGGAAGTGGTTCTCGAGTATACTTGCATTGTACTCACCCCTCGAGCCTACCAGCTTCACATCATAATAGATCCAAACCATTGATCTGTGTGATCATGAGGCGGGGTGCAAGTAAATTATTGAATATTTGCGAATGATCAATTTCTTCTGGAGTCAAATTTGGTGATCTAACCGTTGATCTAGTTAGTATACAGGTGGGAAGGTCCAGAAGTTCCAATCAATGGCCCAATTGAGGAACTGGTCCATGTTCGAATTAAAAAGTTCATCGATTATTTTTTAATCCATCCGTACTACAATGGAACCCATGGTATAAACGGGTTGAACCATTGCAAAGCGCCCTAAGATCCAACCGCTATAGTCCAAACGTATTTATATTAATTAGTGCCCTGGAGATGAATAAATTTTAGCAGACCAGTGAAGGGAGATGGGAAGTGGCTCGCCAGAGTATACTTGCGTTGTACTCGCAACTCAAGTCTGCCAGCTTCACATCACGACAGATCTAAACATGGAAATCTGAACCATCCGACCATGTGATGGGGCGCATGTAATTTCTTGAATAAGACCAACGAACAATTTCTTCTAAGCCGTGCATGCGGAGCGGAGTTCTCATTATGATGTCCTATGGCAAAAAGAATTTAAACGGTGGGGCTATCTGATGAGCAGATTGAGTCTTTCACACATACTCTAGTTTGACACGTGGGAATGGATAATTATTTCACTGCGTAATTACCTTCATCGTTACCTACGCTGATTTGACTTCTACTTTCTTCAACTCAAAAATTGAGGAGGCTGTCAAATATAGGGGGCCCACCATGATGCATGTGGATTATCCACACCGTCCATCCATCATGCCAACTAAATTTAGGGAATGAACCAAAAAATTAGGCAGATTCAACGTTTAAGTGGGCCACACTAAGGTAAAAATGTAATCAAACACTTACCATTAAAAACTTCAAAGGGCTACTGTTTACTTTTGTATGAGCCACTTGAATGTTGAATTTATTTTTTCATTTTTGGCTCATGCCTCAAAATGTTACGGGAAAACGGATGGACAATGCTGATACGTCATATACATGACGGTGGGGCCCACAAATTTCTACCAGTCATTTTGAACTGTTTTTCAGAGCAGGAATACGTATTTATCCTGAATTTTGAAAATCAAACAGGCCCTTTGGCCAGTACGCGAGTTGCGTGTAAGTGTCTAACGTAGTTCTGTCCATCTGCTAGATCATTTCAGGATACAAGCCCAAAAATAAAATAGATTTAAAACTCACAGGAAAAAGTGGTGATTGAATGCTGACATTTGAGATCTTACTGGGCTTCCAAAATTTTTGGATTGGGATGATATTTCTGTTTTCCCTATTTCCTGGTGTGAATTACCTCATGAACCAGTTGGATGGCCGATAAAGATCATCGGTGGTCCCAAAAAAAAAAAAAAAAAGGTTTTAGTGGTCCTCGTTTCTATCCCCATCCGTTCACAGTGGTGTGGCTCACTTGAATTTTTTTCATTTTTATTTTATATCTTTCTCATTCTTGGCATCGACATCCTAAAATCATTCGTCGAAACTGATGGACAGAATGAATGTCACACACACGTCTCAGTGGGCCCCACAGAGCATTGGGTTACAGAGTCTCCGTAAAAAGAGGTTCCACGCAACTCGCGTCATTGGTAAAGAGCACTCGCCCGAGTGCATTTGGCTAACAAGTCTCTTTCGGTAAAGAAAGGCGGGGTCGTCTGCAAAACATCGGCCGTTTTACTTTTCTGATAAAGCCGGATTTTGGCGGGTCTGAAAAGCCAGGGAGCGCGTATCCTACTCTGACAGCAAGATGATACACTGGCAAGTGGGCCCCATATTCGGCCTGACCTGCCAACCGTCCATCTACCCGGGTTAGAGGCTCAAGGTTAAGTCACTTGCAGAAGCTAAAATTTCAAAAATGCCATCGATGTTGGAATACGAGTGGGGAAGTTTCGAGATACTATGTGATTGTTGCGGAACTTCACAAATGTCATGCAAGAACTCTTAGAAAACCCTCAATTCGTGGAACCCATTGAACATCTATGTTACTATGTATAATGTCGATAGCTTTTAGCCCATTTTTATTCCCACTGTCACTCATGGGAGGAGTTAACAACTTGTTTTTAGGTGTGGCTGGCCCTTCAAAATGATGGTACATATTTTCATCTTTCAAGTCAGCCACTGCATTAAACCACTACCACTTCTTTTCCTACTTGCATTTAGCCGCTTTGAGGACCTATAAATCAAGGGTATGTGCAACTTACTCTATTGATAATTTAATATTCATATGATAATTATATCCGTTGTATCAGCTTATGTTAAGATATCGGCAAAAAAATTGAGGTGAATCTAAATCTCCAGCAGAGTATAATACTGAAAAAAAAATTAATTAAAACTGGTTGCATTTTTTTAAATCTCTCTTTTTATCTCAGTGGGTAGCCCCAAATACATGTAAGCACCTCGGGGGTGCTTGGTGCATGGGATTAGATGGGTTTAGGTGGGATGGAATTGGCACGATATAATAATTACATGGTGTGAGGTTTGTTGTGGAATCTCATAGCTTGGAGGTAATCCTACTTTATGTTTGGAAGAAAAAGATTAAAAATGTAGATATCAGATTTTAACTCCAAACATGTTTGGATTGAATGCTGGAAGCTGGGGAGTTCATTCCCTGTGGTAACATGCTTGGAAATGCCACGGACCACCACCGCCCTCTGTACCACATGGGACATCACAAAGTTACACGGACCCTACTATGATGTATGTGTTATATCCATACCATCCATCCATTTTGAGACATCATTTTATATGATGGGCCTAAAATTGAGAAAAATACAAAGCTTACATGGACCACACCACAGAAATAAGTGGATATAGTGACACCCACTTATGAAACCTTCCTACGGCCCACCTTGATGTCTATTTTACATCAAACCTGTCTAAAAAGCCAGACAAACCCAAATGAAGGGAAAACACAAATATCAACTTGATAGGCTCAAAAATGAAACAGATCTAAAGCTTATATGGACCGCACCACAGAAATCAGTGGGTATAGTGCTGCCCACCGTTGAAGCCTTTCCATTATTCTCTATCATGAGGGTTCCACTCAAGCCTTGCATCTGACTCATTCTTTGGATCATGCCTTAAAATGATCTCTCCAAATGGATGAACAGTGTGGATACAAAACATGCATCATGGTGGGCCCCACCGAAATTGGTGACCGTGAAGGAAGTCTCGTGATTCAAAACACCTCCTAAACCTTGCAGTTCCACGAGATTGTTAGTCTTCCCTAAGTCCAGCGGTGGGATTATGAAAGTGATTTTAGGGCCCGTTTGGCCGGGCGGATTGGAAGGGTTTGGATGGTATTGGAAGGGATTGGAAGTTAAATCCCGGGATTGGCTGGGCGTGCCAAACAGACCGGGTGTTCTGATCCCGAGATATAGCAATCCCATGGATCTTAAGACAATTCACTAACAACACCATCATTACCTTTAAATCCCATCCAATCCACCCCAATCCGTTCAAATGTGCCTGGGATGTGTTTGGCTCAAGGGATTGGAAGGAATGGGAAGGTTTAATCCCGGGATTGGCCAGGCGTGCCAAACAGACTCAATATATCAATCCCATGGATCTTAGGACAATGACAACACCATCATTACCTTGAAATCCATGCCATCCACCCTAATACCATTCAATCCCTTCCAATCCACCTGGCCAAACCGGCCCTTGGGCTAGCTCGAAGTCTAATGTGCACCGACCGAGCAGTCCCTTCAAACCCAACAACTGAGGTCTTTTCAAACAGGTCTTTATTTTAGACCCGGGATTCAGAAATTCTACATCCATTGAAACCCTCTTACTCCCATATGTGCCAAACTCCCCCTCATTTTTCTTGTTTGCTCTCTCCTATTTTCCGCATGTGTTACCTGCTGGCATGTCATAATGCGAACAGATAATGGTTAAATGATTATAAATTCTTATTAACGAGTATTCCTACCTTCCGTACAAGTCTTGGGTGTCTTAAAATTTAGTTGTTTCCTTTCCCAAGGAATCTTAGGTAAATATCTGCTATGACGTACATGAATGTTTGCCATTATTTTGTATGCATGTGTGCCATGTATGTCAGTATATTGTAATAAAAACCGTCCATCTTCACGACATCACAAATATACTAAAATATACCTACAAGCATCTCACATGAACCACATAAGACAATCTGCACGTAACACACCACACGGCCACATGTGATAGCAACAATTTACAAGGTCTCCACGACATGTGCATATGTTTCATACGTTTACAGGATCCACAAAAGCTATCTATATCCATCCTAATTGACAAACAATGGTCAGTACAACAGAAATAGTACATCAAGCATTTAGGTGGATGAAAAGTCCTTGAATAGCCTGTGGAAATAGGACTTTGACGGCACCAGGCCGGGGGATCAGCTGGATATAATCGAATTAATGAAATTTCAGTTTCCACCACCTTTGGACCCCATGATTTGAAATTACTTTACTTATATGCTACGCATGCAATTTCTTAATGCTAGTATATCAACCACCACATTTTATCAGAGTATTGGCAAAAATGGATTGACCAATATGATAAGGTTAGGTTGGAAATCAAGCTTTGATAAAGAGCACGGTCTCATCCCCAATCCGAGCAGGAAAGAAGTTCATCCACGACCCTTTATGACAACCTCCAGAGGCAAGTCGACAGGTCGGTACAGTCTGCCTTACACCAGGAGAAGCTTGATCACTCACCCAAAAGAGTCAGATCAACATATTCCAGGTCAGTACAATCTCAGGTCGGCACAACCCACCTTCTGTCAGTCTCGACCTGATACCAACGGTGTATATCCAAAATCCCAACCGAGGATTTAGAAAATCGACAGCGATGCGGATCTGCTCAAGATTTTAGCCAAGAATCTCGGGAGATACTTACAATGCATACGGGATTCGAATCCTATTACAACACGCCCCTACTAAACAAGAAGATTTCCTCTACACCACTGCCCCCTCTCACCTAGAAATAGGGGTCTCCCTGAGGGTGAAAGGTACACGCAATCTCTAGCCTAAAACTCCTTACTTGACCAGACCCAGCTCCCTGACCTAATTTAGGCATCGAAGGGTTTCCTGTATAAGCTAGGGTGACCTTTGTTTATCTCTTGTACAGGTACACGAAGGTCCAAAGAAGGCTAACCAGACCTCAGCATCAACAATCTCCATGAAACTATGATATCCCGTCCTTGCCAACATCTTACTATCAGGTTCAAAGAAAAAGGATGTGATATGATCGGATGTTTGCTGAATCTACGTGTACATTTGCACCACACCTTACTGAATCCTAAGTCTATAGGGCATCATAGTGGACCTAGCCATCCAAAAGGTAGACTCAGTGGTTGGTCAATGAGATGAGCCACATGCTATAGGGAATGTAGACCAATGTGAAGTTTTTCACTTTCATTCTTTTTTTCCTATGGGGGCAAACCACTTGGCAAATTGACCACCCAATATTGGATGTGAATTTGTGGAGAGGATGTGCAACAGAAAGTTTTGTGTGGATAAAATGATGTTCATGTGCCATCCAATCCATTAGTTAGAAAAAAGTCAGCAAATCCAAAACTCATGTAAGCCATCGGTAGGTTGTGCTTGGAAAACCAATAGTGGTGTACTTATTCATTGGCTTTACCATTGTGTATGGAATGTTTTAATTGTATTACATGAATGGGTTAATTAGAAGGATTTTTCTAGTTGTTTTTGAAAACTTAATATTAGATATAATAGATACTAGCAAAGGAAGAACTGTGGGCAATTGATCTCAATATTTTATTGGCCATGGCAACTTAACAAACTATAAGATAAACTTATTATTATTATTTTGGTCCTACCGTATAAGGGGACTTACAACTAGTTAGGATGGAAAGTCTCCTCCATCGGGTACAACAATGTGTGCCTTGGCATCCTCTTATGAGTGTGTGAGTATGCCATACATATAGGGTCTTGGATTGAGTTTATTGGTCACTTATATTAGCATGATCTAATGAAAGTCTCTCAATCAAGAGACTAATCGTGCCTGGACAAGATTAACTTGTGGATGCATCACTAATAGACTAATCTTATGGTTTGGACCGTTATTCAAGTATTTAAAGGCGGGCTAGCACATCAAAGATTTTCTATCGGTTAATCAAGATTTTTCAATTGCCAATTATTTTTTGTTTTAATTGTTACTTTATTTTACACTGAGATTAATTAATGAACAACCAATGGTTAAGATCCAATAACCAAACCTTAAGTCACCGTGGGATATTGTGCCTAAGGATGGTAACCATCATGAGTGGATGGATTTAATTAATTAGAGTGCATGGTTAAGATAACATTATATACTTTAATTTGATGTGGTGGGGCATGTTAAACTCTTTAAGATGGTAGAGTAAGAATACTATAACTGATATCTCCTTCAAAACCCTAACTCCCTTCTTATATATAAATCTCATCCTAAAGAGAGAAATAACTACGAAGAAAGAGCCTTGAACTTCGTAAGCTCCCTTGGGCACTACTTCAAGAGTAAGAGATTGGGGCAAGGATTCTCATCACATTTCCTCATTCCCATCACATTGTGAGACGTGTGAGTTCCACGGTAGGATGGCTTTCATCTATCCACCTAGCTCTACATCGAGGTTAATTAACGTGTGGTTCTTCTCCCACTTTTTTTTTTTTTTAACCTTTTGGATTAAAAGATTAATATTAATATTCCTCTCCTAAAGGCTACTTTGATCAAAGATAATCATAACTATAGGATTTGGGTATTTTATTTTTAAGAAATTTGATGATATTTAAACATGAATCTTTAGATTACTTAAGATTAAAATAGACTTGTAAAGTTATTATTATTTTGCTGTGTTTTGAAAACCCGAACTCGCTATACTAAATGGGACACCCATCGTTGAAAACTTTTTGAGCATACTAAAGTTTTGGATAGGCTCATATTTGAGCTTTGACGAAGGCAGCATCTAAGCCTCACCATTAATTGTCATGCCCTTATCATTTTTGGACCTTCGTAACAAACATCCAGGTACAAATTTAATAGTTTGAATTATTTCTTTATTTTGCTTTTTTCTAGACTCATCAAGTGTAACATCATCATTAAGTGGATCATGATTTCATGCACCTTCGTAAGAATTTTGTGCTAAATGGACCTAATCATACCTATAGACCCACGTGGCTCAACAATTTTTCCAAATCCCATCTAAAAAACATTGACTACTTTTGGGAGATCAAATAGTGTTAAAATAATATAAATTTTACATTTATTTTCTTTACTCAATCAAGTAAGCTTTCTAATGAGCTAAAGAATACTTAAATCCAATATCATTTTGGCAAATTATATAGCCGATTTCATAAATGTCTATCAAGAGTAACACCATTCTCCAACTAGGTGTCCTTAAATGTTATAAATTCATCTCCATTGGTTATTAAAATTGAAATTCATAATTTGTTAAATAATTAATAAAAAAATTACGAAGAGAGCAGGTAAATCTTTTAATGTGAAAATTCATTTTTATCTTCATAATTTCTTTCAACTGTCCAATAAGTCAGGTGAATGAAAACTACTCAGATTTCCTTTGGATGCTCATGTATTGCATGCTGTCATAGAGCAGGCAATATCAGATTTGCCAGGACACTCGCAAGGTTGCTTGGCTGGCAGTAGATATTGCCCAATGCAATCCTCTTTCATTTGGTCATGTCTGACTTTGGACTTGAGCTCTCGGATTGGAACCCAGCTTAATTTTTGTTTTCCTTGGGCTAGGTTAGCAGTGTTGGACAATGAGGAGCCTCTTTGGCCGGACGGATCCCATGGGATTAGGAGGGATGAGATGGATTTTAAGGTAATGATGGTGGTGTTAGTGGATTGGTTTAGGGCCTGTTTGGCCAGGCAGATCCCACGGTATTAGGAGGGATGGGATCAGCAATATCCTGGGATAGGCATGACGAGCCAAACAGATCCGGTGAACTTGTCCCGGGATATGAGCAATCCCATGGATCTTAAGACAATCCACTGACATCACCATCATTACCTTAAAATTGATCCTATCCCTCGGTTGGATGGATTAGAACGTAAAATCCCGGGTTATGCAGGGTGTGCCAAACAGACCGAGTGAACAAGTCCCAGGATATAAGCAATCCCATAGATCTTAAGACAATCCACTGAGACCACCATCATTACCTTAAAATTGATCCCATCCCTCCTAATACCATGGGATCTGCCGGCCAAACAAGCCCTTAAGATCCATGGGATTGTAGTATCCCAAGACAAGTTCACCGAATCTGTTTGGCACGCCCGGCATATCATGGGATTTTGCCTTCTAATCCCTTCTAAACTGTCCAACCAAACACGCCGAGGCACTATTGAACGGAATTAGGAGAGAGGAGATCAATTTTAAAGTAATGATGGTGATGTCAGTGGATTGGTTTAAGAACGATGGGTTTGCTTATGTTCTGGGACAAGTTCATCAGGTCTGTTAGGCTCGTTTGGCATATCCGAGATTTTACCATCCCATCCCTCCTACTCCCATAGGATTAGTCCGGCCAAACACGCCCTGAGGGATCGAACCGTGGATCACCACGTAAGCTGAACCTCCGCCAGCTCTCGTAACGAGCCCAGACACTGAGCCCAGAGTAAATGAAAGAACTCTCCACCGAGAGGAAGCGGATTGGCTGGTGTACCGAACACCAACTATATAGCTGATGTATTGACGTCAAATAGTTCCGTGGTTCCCATGATGAAGTATGTGTTATACCCAAACCATCCATCCATTTGGCGAGCCCGTCTTAAGGCTTGAGACGAAAACTAAGATAGATATAAAGATCAAGTGCATCACACTGAAAAAAGCAGTGGGGATTGAACGTCTACCACTGAAACCCTTTTGGTGGTCACAGAAGTTTCGGATCAATATGAATTTTTTTTCCTCTTCATCCATGTATATATGACCTTATTAACAGATTGGATGGAAAATAAACGTTATGGTGGGCCCTACGAATTTTTCAACTGTGAAAATATTATCCTCACTGCTATTTTTTGTGTGGTACATTTGAGTGTTGGATATGATTATTTTTTGTCTAATGCTCTAAAATGATCTAGAAAAATGGATGAACGGTGTGGATATAATAAATACATCATTGTGGGGCCCATGTAACTTTGATCTCCTTTGAACCGTTCGTACAACTCGGAGTTGGAGGAGTGCCGGCTCGTCTTCGCAGGACACGTATCTACATCAGCTATACAGCTGGTGTGTAGTACACCAGCCAATCCGCTACCCATTGGGATATGTTAGAGTCATCCTCTACCGTACACGTGGAAGTATAGAAAATTGGATCCACACCGTCTACCTTATGCCACTGCCTGAAATAGCCATCTGTTTCATCAGTTCACCACTTTGCAATGATGCTCCATCGGCCATCCCTAGAACAGCTACTCCCTTACCTTTCAGCCCTTTAATTGCGACAGTTAACTAATTTCGGTTCTGCTACGAAACAAATGTACAGAAACATCCCGCATTTGCCGCGCTTTTAATCCGTTGGCCATCACAGATTGTACAGTCTGATTGCAGTCCACGTGGACGTTGAAGGGTGGATCGATCTGTAATGATGATACCGTGGGCACCGTCCTATCACCTCCGAACTGATCTGCTGACCCGAAACAGAAGGGAGATGCCGTACATCTGGTCCGAGCTTATAGTATCGGTCTTGTCTTAGCACGCCACGTCTTCTGCGATGTCAGATTGCAACTGCGATCGGGACGTTACATACATAGTGGCATTAAAGATGTTTGACGTTACGAGAAATTTTAGATGCTCTGGTAGAGCGACATAGATGATACGCAGTAACTTAAATTTTAGTTAGAATTTGCATACGTGGCATTCAAGTAAGTCAAGTTAAAGTACTGAAATTACCATTCCCAGTTCAGATGTATCATATGAACAAAAAATTTTACGCTTATTTGATTTACCTTCTGTCATATTGGTGGACATTTATTGGACGGTTGAAAATGAAATATACCCAACGGTACTATTCAAGGAAATGGATTAGCTACTCCCCGCCACCATCCAATGCCTGATGGTCGGTGCTCTGTGGGCCATGTATGTATTTTATCCATGCCGTCCATCTATTTTTATATATCATTTTATGATAGCAGACCAAAAATAAGATATATCTCAATCTCGAATGGACCACATTACAGGAAACAGTGTTGAATGAACGTAGACCATTAAAAACTTTTTGGGGTTCAGAAAAGTTTTGGATCAATCTGATCTTTGTTTTCTCCCTTCATCTAGGTCTGTATGACCTAATCAACAGATTGGATGTCAAATAAACAGTACATTGGGCCTTAGAAGGATTTTAATGGTGGATATCCAATCAATATTGTTTTCCTATGGTGTGTTCCCTCTGAGATTTATATCCTTCTCATTTTTGGGATCAAGCTCTAAAATGATCCGTAAAAATGTATGAACAGCATGGATGAAACACATACATCATGATGGGGCCCACAGCGCACCGACCACCAGCCACCGGGCTAGTGGCAGCGGAGTAGCCAATCCGTTTCACATATTCAACGGACAATGAATGTTGCTGCGTTTCACAAAATCCGAAGACCAGCGTATAAGCATACGTCGCCCGAGTATCATAAAACTCCCGCATTAAATATGGACTTGGATTGACGGTGCTGTGGGCCCATCATGATGTATGTTTTTTCATCCCCGCCGTCTATCCATTTTTCCAGCTCCGTTCAGGGCAATGTCTACAAAATGAGGCAGATCCGACCTTCAGGTGGACCAAACTACAGTCGGCCTGGATAAAGGACATACATCATGGTGGGTCCCACGTCTAGTAGGGATACGTTCAGTGGCAACGTCGCTACTGACAGTGTCATGTGCAATCCCAGGGCAGATTGCGTGTAACACGGGCACATAGATATGGGGTTGCATGGGGTCCACAGAGATGTCTGTGATAAATCTACTCCGTTCATCTGTTTTGAAAGACCTCAATATGGCAAAATTATAAAAATAAAGAAGACCTACAACTCATGTGTGCCACACCAAGAAAACAGTTGTAACAACAAAATTCGCTATTGAAACATTCCTGAAGCTTAGCATGATGTTTATATGCCCATCCACACCGTTCATAGGGTTATTAACACTCAGATAAACTGTAGAAACAAATATCATCCTGATACAAAACTTCTGTCACCCCTAGGCGTTCAATCCAAACAGTTTCATGTGGCATGGCCCATATGAGTTTTGGATCTGCCTTGTCTTGTCCTAATGCGGTCTTACAAAAAAGATGAACGGAATGGATTTGTCAAGAACATCTCTGTTAAACCCACACGGCACAGAGATATATCTGTGCCCTCGGTCACAGGCAATCCGCGTCCCCATGGTCGTCCTGTCTGGAGTGTACGAGATTGGACCGTCCATTTAGGGGAACTTATTATGGTTGATGGCGTAGGTTAAAAAGTCCACACTGATTGGACAATCTGGCCATCCATTTAAGTGGCCTTCTGATTTAAAGTACGAAAAGCCAGATGATTACATATATATAGCAAAGCTTTTGGATGGTAATCCATCAATGTAAGCCAGTAAAACTGTCCTGGGAAAGAAACTGTTCGTAACACGTGGATTTAAGTCGACCCGTTTGAATTGAAGGGCTCGCAACCTTCCAAACGTGACAAATATCACCGAGATTTTGCAAATGATGCGATATTTTCAAGGCAAATCAACTAAATGGTGTTTATGCGATAATATCGTGATATTTAAAAATAAAACTCAGCAGTTTTGAATTTCCAGCAATTTATCACAAAATTAATGCGTAATTTATTTAAAATTTCAAATTATTTATTGTATGTATATGTACTTTAAAAAAAAAAAAAACTTTAATTAATCAACGGTAAATATTTTTTATATAACTTTATTTGTTCGCAAGATTTTCCAAAGTAAAACGGGAAATTTTGAAAATCTCCCGAGAAATTCTGGTACTGGAAATTGCCGAAAATAAACGAGATTAGCTCCCATTGTAAATGGTACATCGACGTCAGGAATGGAGTTGTTTATTGTACTTGGTCCCACAAGACATCACCTCGGAGTATGATGCACCCACTGTCAGGGGCCTCATCCAGCGAATTGCGTCCTAACCCGCCGGCAGGAGCTTTGAGTGGCCACCGTGATGCATGGTTCTTATTCACATCGTCCATCCATTTTTATTTTTATTTTTATTTTTGTATCATTCTAGGGTATAAGCCCCAAAAGGAGGCAGATGCATGGCTTAAGTGGACTGCAAAATGGGATTAAACTTTTACAGTTGAAAGCTTCCTGGGAGCCACAGAAGTTTTGGATGGAGCCGATATTTGTGTTTTCTCTTCATCCATGTCTATGTAACTTTATGAATAGGTTGTATTGAAAATAAACATTACAGTGGGCCTTAGAAAAGTTTCAACGGTGATAATCATTATCACTGATGCTTCCTATGGTATGGTCCATTTGAGCCTTGGATCTGGCTCATTTTTGGGCTAATACATTAAAATGATATGAAAAAAATGGATAGACGGTGTGGATAAGATCCACACATCACCTGGCCACTCAAAGCTCCGGTGGCAATTGGCCAGCCCAGTCAGGCTTGGGCCTGCATATATAGGTCGATACATGTTCCGCACAGGTTCAGGCTCAAGTAATTTTAGCCCAACCTGGACTCGCCCAATTTTAAGCTACGTCTTTTTGTCTCATTGATATATGGTTTCAATCCTCGGTTAAGCAACACATGGATCTTACGCGGACCATCGATTCTATCCTTCTTAATGACCCTTCCATCGATTCTATCCTTCTTAATGACCCTTTCTTTCAATGGAAGGCGTAGCAACATTCAAATGTGGGAAACATGGGAATTTGATCAATTCTCGAGCTGGGCTGGATTGGGCCCTGGCCCAACCATTTTTGGGCTCAGGGTTTGACCTCCATGCTAAGCCCAGATGGGGTTGGGACTTATAGTGTTGGGCTGGACAGGACCCAACAATAAGGGAAGACCTGGAGCTTTTCCCAACAAAATGGTGGGTAGGATTTGTAAAGGACACGAATTTTGATCTGTGGGTGATACATGTCAAGTTACATTAGATGGAAAGTCCTTGGGATTAAAGGGATTAACATCACTATTGCATAATGATTGCATGTCTGGAAATATCATGCTATTTGAGCCATCCAATCCTCATGTTTGAGATAAAATTCTTGCTATCTTAAAAACAATGGATTAAGCAAAATCCAGTTTGATGGACCATGGCATTGTAATCTACCAACTAAATTCACAATGGATGTTAGTACACATATACAATTAAAATGTCACATGTAAAGGGTGTATATGAATGTATGGTATGGATAAAACACATGCATCAGTGTAGGGCCCACATGTGTAGTTGATTTCAAAAATCTATGGAAATCATGCATGGACCAAATGCAATTCCATCCCGTCTCCCCCAAATGCCAGATGAAATTTGTACCCAACTAAATACAAATCCATCTCATCTAATAGGATGGGCCTAATGCCAATCTTGCATGTCTGTTACAGAGTAAGAGAGGAATCTACACTCCATGTAGAGGTAATAATGTCAAATTAACCTTTAGCCATGGTCGCTTGTAGTACCCATCCTTAAGATCCCCATAAGCCATCAATGGAGATTCTTCTTAAGATTCTCATAAGCCAATCATGATATGGACCTAAACTTTAAGAATTTGCGTCCTCTTCTAGTCACAGATAGGGCTTTTCTATTTTATTGCATCTTAATTGGTCCATATCAACATCAATGTTGTCAGCACTATTGCTTTAAATGCAATATATGATAATGTGACCCAATCACATTGCACAAGCAGAATATCTAAAATCAAACTTTAAATAGATAATCTAAGCAAGGACTAAGAAAGCTCATGGCTGGCATGGATAAACGCATGCATTAATGTGGGGCTCACATGTGTAGTATATTTCAAAATCCACATAAATCTCACATGAGACCAAATGCAATTTCATCCCACCTAATCCCAACCTCTCTCATCCTTCCGAAATGTTGGAAGAAATTTGCACGTCACCAAATGCAATTCTATCGCACCTAATCCCATCTGCGCCAAATGCCCTCCTGAAAGTAGGATTGTTAAAATGAGACGAATCAGAACAATCCACCCTACTTTTGAAATAGGACCTGGTAGAGCGCCTCAGGTAGATACATGGAGGGCTTGATTTGAAATCAACCCGACCTAGTTGACATCTAATCTAGCCGAGTCTATGGATCTTTCAACTATGGCTCCTACAAATGATTAACTCCGCATTGCCCCAGTTATGATAAACAACCTCATATTTAGGTATTTGTCACACGAGCTGATGCATCACAAGTATTAATGTCCATTCCTAAGCTATAGAAAATTCATTGCAATTAATTTTAAAGTGTCTTTATGTGCCCCATTTGCCAAGTTGTACATGCACTACATTCGTCTCATGTATCATCACGCACCATCAATTTTCAAATGTGCCATTATAGATATTCAAGTACATTGTGGAAGGTATATTTTCAAGCATAACACATGCTGCATGTGCTAAATTAGAAAAATGCAGATGGCTCGTATGATTGATAATCCTTTCTTATCTAAGGCGCTTGACAGACTGAGTGTGGGAAGAATGCCCTTTGGTATACCCTAAACAAATGGCCTCTTACCTAATGAACGGGTTGGATTGAATGGATGTTGAACTTACGTGGCCATAGATACTCCCACCATACCTACTAATAGACAGCCGAGCACGGCTCTTGGCTGATACCTCAACAGTTATTTTTTAAACATCCAAACATGTATCAATGTCTAGAGGAGGACGAAATCCCACCAAATTCTCGACTGATCACCTACAACCAGCTCTAAGGCTTCTTCCACGACAAGCTATTTTAATAGTCATTCTCCCTTGAAATCATTGTATTGAAATTGGGTTGTACCGTGCAACTGCTTGGAAGTGATCATTTCTCACTTCTAACAGTTGTATGCATTAATCGAGAACTGATCGCCCACGGCCAATTATACCTAACATGTGGCGCCGTACTCTCTTTCCCCAGTAAAAATGCCACTTGTGTTGGACATCCATGCCATTGAAACGATAGGCCCAGACATGAAGATCACCCTTGTATTTAAAATCAGGCTGACCACTCGCTAGGTGGGCCACACCTGATTAGCGGACTGGGTTGATTTTTATTCGGTGGGACCAATAGTTTTCATGCTGGTGAGAAATGACCACCTCCAAACGGTGGTATGGTCCGACCGATTCTTTAGACTCCTTAAATATTTGATATTTTCAAGGAGTAAATACGTTAGTCTCTGCAACAACTTGTATGTTTCTCTGTCAAATCATGACGTGTCAAATTAAGTATTTTGGCTCCAGCCTCCTTCAGGTCACCAGCTCGTTAGTTGAGCTGGAGCCTGTGTTATCCAGGGTTCGATCCCTCGTTGTTTTCCATGCTCGGGTAATCCAGACCGTTGGACTGCTGCATCCCACCGTGGATGGGTCATGTCCACAAAAATAGCCATTTGTTTTACGGACTACAAAATAGACGGTTAAGAAAAGAAACACAGTAACTGTCCACAATCAACAGAAAAAAAACACTGTAAAGATTGCCGGCTGCGATCTTCCAATATTGGAAAATTTGAAGGATGGCTCATCCATAATGAGAAGCAACACATTAACGGTCCAGATTACCAAGCTTGGCCTCTGCCTGTTCATAATTAAAAACGCATGACCCCAAGTTTCTAAAAAGAGAAAAATAAAGAATCAAAGGATCCGCTATCCAAGGATATTCACAGTGTAATCGGGTGTCACTTTGAACGTGGGCCCATGGTTGATCTGACCCAGACGTTCTACTAGTTCCCAGCAGATCATGCACCAAATTCTCATGTATGGAACAATCCTAACCGTTCATTTCCAGACATGCAGTAATTCCAAGGAAATTGAGAGCGAGAGAGAGAGAGAGAGAGGGAGAGAGAGAGAAGTGGTGGAAACACATACCCATATTGAAGTTGGTACGCATGCACCCACCCATTCGATGAGACTTGTAATTTCTTCTTAAAAATCCAAGAAATTCCACTAATTCCATGACCCTATTTCCTCCAGAAAGAAAAAACTTTTCGAAATCCATGAAACCTGGCCTTGATCTTCTTCATCTTCTCCTTCCTCTTTTCTCCATCCCCACCCTTCGATTTCCACATTCTCCCACCAAACAAATCAACCTTCCTGAACCCTCTGTCCTTTTGGGTGGGCCCCGCCTCGAATCTTAATGAGATCCCATCTTCAGCGTCGGAGGACCGACCATTCAATCTCCCAGGCCCACCTGAATTCGGCAAGGCCATGAGATTACGGTCGAGTATATGGGAGAGAGAAACGAGCTCGAAGGAATCGTACAATGGGCTCCCGCAGTCCCATACAGGCGTTGCTTCGCCATCTTCTCTTTCCTCATCTTCTTCCTTCATCTGGCCTTGGGCTTGGGCTTGAAATTTCTGGGCCGTTGAGAAATATCCAGCTGCCCATTCATCATCGCAATTTACTTCCTTTTGTAGAGATCTTCTTCAGTCTTCCCTTACTCTTCGAGATTTTGGTTGTCAAGAGAAAATGACAGGTACTGCCCCTCTAAGATTAAAGAGGAGGGGTATTTGATACGCAAGGAAGGTGAGACCCCGGACTCACCCAAGACGTTGCGGCCCTTACCGTGGGACCTACCTATATAAATGTATTCTGTATCCACTCCGTCCATCCGTTTTTCTAGATCATTTTAAGTATTAATTGTCCAAAAATTGAACGTGATCCAATTATCAGGTGGACCACACCATAGGAAACAGTAGTGATTGAACGTGCTACCATTAAAAACTTCTTATGGCATACGTTAATGTTCCTGAGGTGTCTATTTTCCATCCAATCAGTTGATAAGGTCACATAAATATAGATGAAAGGGGAAAACAAATATCATCATGATCCAAAACTTTCGTGGCTAATTAATGGTCAATCACCACTCTTTTCTATGAAATGGTCCACTTAATATTTGGATCTGTTTAAATTTTTTCATAATGGCCTATAATGATCTGGAAAAACGGATGGATGGTATGGATACAGAATACATACATCAAGGTCGATCCTACCGTAAGGACCGCACCATCTTGGGAAAGACCCGGGTCTCACCTAATCCGCTCCCAGGAATTTCACAATACGTGTCCCGCACCTTTCCATATCGTACAAGTGTTTCCAATTTTAGTAGTGGGCCGCAGGATGGGTAGACAGACCATAATCTCTGTTAGACCAACCGTCGATGGATGCCCAAAAAAATCTTCCAAACTTATAAATTTCAAAGAACTTTTTTTTTTTTTCAAATGAACTGGGATCCTGGTTGTATTTCTCTTGTCAACCGTCTAAATATAAGCCACAAATTTGAAGGTTAAGATCGTCCTATCAGTGATTTACCATCCACGGTGGTACACAGCAGATCATTGGTATCGATTACCGGATCATTGGCCAGAGAGTATGAAAACCGTAAACATGCACTCATTGATGGTATGCGTGGAATACGTGTAACGAAATCCAACAGCTTAATGGTTGGAAAGCCGGTAACCTTTTTATCGATGGACTTTTTTAATGCATTTAAACATTGAAAACTGTTTTATTTTGAATGCCAATCTTGATGTATGTGTTTTATCCGTGCCGTCCATCTATTTTTCCATCTCATTTTATGACATCATCTAAAAAATGAAGTCAATCAAAAGCTCAAATTTACAACAGACCAAGAAACAATAGGGATTGAATGATTACTGTTAAAAACTTCTTAGGAGCTAAGTAAACAAGCTTATATTTGTGTTTTCCCATGAGCTAGTTGTTGAGACTTTATGAATTGGTTGGTTGCAGAAAAACATCACCATTCCCCTAAAATGTTTTCAACAGCAATCGTTCAATTCCTTGTCCCCTTCAACTTCTACTTTATTTTTTGGACTTAATTATGCGTGGATAAAGCACATACAGAATAGTGGGGCCCACATATCTTTGACACCAACTAGTTTACTGGTGTTATCACTCGTCTCAAGTGGGGCCTACCACTTAATTTAATCGAGGAAAATCCCCATATACAGTTTTTTTCGTGCATGTGTATGCAACGTCGGGCTCCAACAGGGTTTCAGACTTTTTAATTATTTAAATTTAGACAAGAGTTCTGATACACTGGTAGAGTGTGATTAATGATACACGTGCGCTTGGCAAATACTTAGAAATTGTATACGTGGCATATAACTGATTCAAATTTACATGTTTAAATTATGGTCCCCAATTTGGATTTACCATGAGCCAAAATTTAGGCTTATTTGATCATCCAAATAACGGATTAGTGGACATTTATTGGACGGTTAGAAATGGAGTATCCAACGGTCCTGTTTAAATAAACGTGTGCATGAATCAGAGTTTACAATATATGATTTCTATGCTGCGTGGTTTCCATAATTTACACGGTTTAATTTGAGTTAATATTTTTCAAGTGTACTATTTCCTGGTGAGTGCCTGCGTATCAAGCATCTACTCTACCTGAGTAGCAAATAACTTCCGTTAAAATATGCACGGAGCGAACAAGACGAGAAAACCAGCGGAAGTTCAGCGCTGTTTCCGTGGGAACGTTACGAGCATCTGTCCGCAGTCTCTGCACATCATCCTGGCAACGCACTACGGTGTGCGTTCTTTACGCCATTCTTTAAATGGTGTTGACTCGGTGTGGGTTATACGTGGCAAATACGTACGTAAATCTAGATCACCCAAGTCGTGGGATGTAGCTTACCCCAAAGATATCTTAACCACATCTGACATCAGCTGTTGAATGGGGGGACCTTTCCACTGTCCTCTTCAGCTGTCCATTTGATGGTCATCAGTTAGATGGTTAGGATCGACATCAGCTCTTTTATATATATATAGAAAAGGTTCTATGCGGTGGAGCTCATGGGAACTTCATGTGAGGTTGAGCTGTGTGGCCCCCAACATGATGTCTGTCGAACATAAACACCGTGCATTTGATGAGTCCCCTTTAAATCATGTGATATCCCGAAAATCAGACGTACACAGAACTCAGGTGAGCCATACCATCTAAAATCATATGAAGACATGCCTAAAACATATAAAAGCACTTGGTGAGGCACACATGAAATTTTGATGCATCTGAAACTTGGCCTGACCCCTCATCCAAGTGAGACACACACAATGGATGGGCTGGATTTGTGAACCACATCTCAGTGGGCCTAACAAATGATTATGAATGTTTTAATGGAGAATAACCTCTCTCAACTTTTGTATGTGGTGTGGCCCACAAAATTCACGGATTGACTTGATTTTTAAGTCTTAGGCCCACCATAGAATGGTGCATCTTACTGATGGGGTAGACGTTCGACACGCATCACAGTGGGTCCACACAAATCGACCTCACGGGAAGTTCCCATGAGCTCGACTGTACAGAACCGTGTGTATATATATGCCATCCACGTTGGATCCCACGATTTGAGTTTGTATTTTGATTCACACGTTTTCAGGCATGCACTACATACGTGGCCAGCACTTAAAGATGGTGGGAAACATACACATAACCTCGCATTTCCGCGGGGTATGTAATGCTAATGGTGGTAAATCGAACGTCAGCAACTGATTCGTGGTAGTTGAGGACAACGGATCCAGACTGTCCATCTAGTTATTCTAACCTTTGTATGGCCCCAGTTGAAAGTCAAACGGAAAACAATATACTAGCCATATGAATGGTGGCCTCAAACGGAAAACCGTTGATGGTAAAAGTTCAACAGGACCAAATTGATTGCCTGGACTTTCCCAGATTACAGTGATTTTCATCCGTTGAAAGCTGCTTACTAGATCTATCAGATGGATGGTCTGAATGATGTGGCTAGATTTGATTGGCCCACTGTACGTGGCCCCTGCAGGCCAATCAAATCTCGCCGCCAAATCAGGCACCGTGATCCTATGCACTGGACCAGAGTAGTCCTATCGTACAACATCCCGAGCTTGATGGTGTTTCTGCTCGTTCGTGTTAATGGGTCGGGTCCGCCTGCCGGTCATTTGGCTCGACCCGCTTTTCAGACTGGCTTGGGCCAAGATAAATGGGTACGGTGGGGCTGGGGTTAGAGATCATGGTCCGATTACGGAAATGGGCCAGGCTAAGTGCTGAACCTCACCCGGATGGTATATGATCAATGGGCTAGGCCTAAAACAAATTAATAGATGATAAGAATATATGGATATAGATGTATGTGTAGAGCTATATAAATAAGAAAGTATAGGCCAACTCAGTGAAACTGTACTCAAGTTGTTAGAGTCTGTTAGATCCTATATCTACCTATAGGAAGAAGATATCATAGAAGTAATCCGACTAGTTATTTGTACAAATGACTCTTGGATTTTGGAATGAGCAAGAAGAAATTACCTAATTCTTGTTGTCAAATTTTGAATCAGATGAGTTAAACTAATCACATTTGATAGGGTAGATTCACCAATCACTTGTGATTTAACTTGTTCCAAAAAGGTTGGAGTATTTTCAATTGTTTGTTGACACAGACAGAGTATGGTACGCCAGCTCTTAGAACCATGGTTCAAACAGACTTGGTTGGATTACTTGCTAGGGGTCAATGCTTATGTTAATTGGGCTTGAAGAGCTCTGCCCAAAGCAGACTAAATTATAAACCAAGTTCCTTGAGTAACTTGAGGATAAGTTTTTTCTAAGTGGAGGGTTCTGATGTAGAACGTGTCAAAAATACATTCCTAACATGGTTGGAATAAAAGAAGGTGAAGCGTAAATTAATCATAACTTTTGATCTAAGTATTGTTATGGCGCACCAAACCGAATATCATGAACAGAAGCAGCACGAGAACTCGAGGAAGAATTCTTTTGAAGTAGAGGAGATTGATGTATAGCGGGTCGCAAACACTTTCATGTCCAAGATGGATTAGAGAAGGCTTGATTAGAGGAAGAAGTCATCAAGACCGTCGGAACCTTAAAACAGGCATATCTCGCAAATCAGAATGAGTTACTCAACGTACCATATATGATTTTGGGGTAAGACGAGCTACTTTAGCCAACCAACTTGGCTATGCTAGGTTACCCATGCCAAATTTGCGAGATTTCATCGTATTGACGGCCGAATTCTATGTTAATTTCGTGGTATCCCTATTTAAAGGGTTGTGAACTCGTTTATTTCATCACTGCATCAAGGTCCCAAGTGCCCCCACGTGACCAAATTCATATGCCCTCCGAATGAGGCTCAAGCCCCAAAACAAAAATCCTATCAAATATATGAGAATATTTTCTTTGACAATTCAATGTGGGATTAAATCTAAAACTCAAAAGCAACATAAATTTCAAATGTAGAGGGAAATTGAAATATTTAAAATTCTAATTTTTTAATATATATTCTAAAACAAAATACAACAATCTTTCTCTAAATATCGACAAGAAAATACCTAATTAAACTGGGCATTGGAAATTAGAACTTGGATTGGGATTTATAAGGGCTCGAGCTAGGGCATCCCATCTTAGGTGGGGGACTTATCTGGACCATTGATTCTAACATGGGGAGAAATAACCAAATATAAAAGGCTCTATTCAATCAAACGCAGTGCTGAAAAAGCTTTTAACAAGGTTATTACACAATATCTGTAACACAGCAGTGTTGGAAGCGCCTATGCAGCGAGGAGTCTTGAACTGGCTGGCTGCAGACCCAAGTGCAATGTAATGATCTAGAATCTTGCGGAATGTTCCTTTGTGGACCACACGAAGTTCAAGAGCCCCGATCGTGCTCACCTTCCGGGAACTAACGTACCCTGCATCGAGGAAAGATCGGTCCAAGCAACTGCAGCATTCATTCAGGGCCCCTTCGCTCGCTTCGCCACTCAGCTCCAAGAAGATTACATAGTGACCGGGGTCGGTCGATGAGTCCACGTGGCTCGTGAAGTCAATCACTTCAACTTTCTCTTCTGCCAATAGCTTGGTTGATGCTTGCACTGCTAATTGCAAGTCTTTCTCCGTGTTTTTGTCTATGTTTATGGTGAGGAGTAGACTCCTACGGCATACAAACTGAAGCTCCGGTGTTGAATTGTAAAAGCCCATCACTTTCACCACATCTCCTAGTCTGTACCTGTACAGACCTGTATTCAACACCCTAGATTTATCAGAATTTCCTTACAGGCCACAAATGTGAATCTCCTACCTTGCTGCGTTTCCACACATGGTTGTGTATGGAAACGAGGCACGTGTGTAACATTTGATCCGCGTATCAGGTGGAGCCCACTGGGTAGATGACAGTGGCCGAAAGACAGGCAGTTCTGCTCATAATGCGGGACAGACATTCCAGGACAACGGAAGCGGATTGTGAAGTACCTGTAATCAGAAGCTATGTGGGGCCCACAGATATGCCCATGACAAATCCATCATGTCCATCACTTTTGCAAGACAACAATAGGACACGAGTCCAAAAATTAGGCAGATCCAAAACTCAGGTGGGCTACACCACAGGAACCGGCAGGGATTGAATGCCCACAACTGGAAACTGTGGGGCCCACAGAAGTTTTGTATCAGGATGACATTTGTGCCTACAGTTTATCTGAGTGATAATAACCGTACGAACGATTTGGATAGCATATAAATATCAAGGGCGGCATTTCTATTGTCATTGTTTCATGTGGTATGGCCCACAAGAGGGTTGAATCTGTCTGATTTGGGGCACAGTGCAGTAAAGTCCAAAGAACTGCCATTACTTGGGGAACTGTGTTTATTGGAGCCTTTAAAAGGACAGGGAGAAATCTCGAAAGTATATCCGAAGTAGTAAAAATATGTGATGACTAATAATTTTAACAGGGAGATTGCCATTAATGGAATGCAATGATAGAACAAGATTCACGGAGCCCGTCAATTTAACCAGATAAGGCTTAAATGATGATGATGATTTGTTCTCGTATGTCTGTCATTGACCTGGCCAAAACCATAAGAACCATTTTAGTTTTCTAATTACAATAGTAAATGGTTATAAATGGATGGTGATTATTTCTCTTATAATTGTATGCTAACATCACTTATATTTGGCTGCAATAATAATTTTGCTATGTTATTTATTTCAACCCTATAAAAATGATAATTTTATAGTGTGAAAATGTAATAAGTATAATTTACTTTACCTTTACAAGTACATTTGACTCTTGGTTTATAAATCATAACTTTTATTTAAACAAATAATAATGAGAGGTTCATTTACATTACATTTCATAGGAAATTGAAAAACCAAACAGGCCTATGATAGCAATGATTTGTTCTCACATGTCTATCGCTTACCTTTTGTCCAGGTATACCCTGCCGGCAATTGTTTTAACAAAGATCCTACTTAAAAACGTGTGGAATAACACTAGTCCACCAGTTTGACAATCCTTATTTAGAGATTAATTATAAGGATGACATTGGCATAACACTGGTGAAATCCGAATTGATTTTCAATACAATTTTACTAACCAAGACTACGGCGGTCTGCCCTCGTTATTACCCTTTATATTCAATGATGTCTTACTACTAAAATCATTTTTCACTCCTTCAGTTTTTCCAGTAGTACGATTCTGATGGTGGAAGCAGTTGGCTAATGTTATGATATTTTAGCATCAAACAGAAATCTTAAAACATACTAGTGATATTTTTCTGGAAAATAGGCCAAAGCAATAATATCATGAGATTTAGATTGCATTTGGTTGCACCATATTTCAAGTACAACCAAATGCACCCTTTGTTTTTATTTTTTCAAAATTTTATTGTGAATATATATATATATATATATATATATATATATATATATATATATATATATATATATATATATACATACTTTGTATACAAAATTAATTTTACACATATTTCTTAAAATTATTCATTAATTTAAAAGAAATGTCTTTTAATATTTTAATTTCAACTTAATCTTCCTTATAACATTTTGAGAAAAACAGCCAAATATGAAAATCTCCCAAGAAAATCCCTATTCAAGAAATTGCCGAGAATCAGATTTGTACCTATGGTTGCAGCCGTTAGAAGGATATGTTATGCTAGAAGGAGAACAGACCAGATGAGGCAAGGTACCACAGCTTGTGACATTGTACCATCTTTGTCCGCTAAAGTGCAACTGGTGTAGGAAACCATCTCGGAAAAAGGATTGGCCTTACCACTACTTTGGAAACTAAGCTGATCAACTCACTAGCTGGGCCACACCTGTATATTGAGTCAGTCTATCGTTTCTCCATTGATTCCACCGGTGTGGCAGACCTGCCTGATTTTTGTCAGGTGATCCTTTTTAGTGATAGGTTTAAGTTCCCTACCAGAAGATGTAATAACGGTTAAGATAATGCTATCTAGAGGACTAGACCAGTTTGGTAGACGTCTAGAATGAGTTAAAAATGAGATGAAGTTCTTCCCAGGCGTCTACTAAAGAGATTAAATAAAGCATAGTTATAGAATTCTCTGACTCGACTCGAAACTCAGTGAGTGAAGTAAACTCACCTAGATTTCAAGCGAGTCTCTATAAAACTGGTTTATGA
Source organism: Magnolia sinica (assembly GCF_029962835.1). Classification (NCBI taxonomy): domain Eukaryota; kingdom Viridiplantae; phylum Streptophyta; class Magnoliopsida; order Magnoliales; family Magnoliaceae; genus Magnolia; species Magnolia sinica. Next base: position 129,355,011 of record NC_080575.1, on the reverse strand, counting down.
TGTTGATTGGCCCTGACCCGGTTAACCAGTGGTCGCAGGACTGGTTAAAACATTTTCCATTAAAAAAAAAAAGGGGGCAAAGGAAAGTAGTCAAAGATAAGACGTGAACCTTGGAAAACAATAACCACCAGGCTGCAAAAAATAAAACTCGCCTGAGTCTTGCAGTCAGCCCAACCAGGTTAGACATCCACTCGAGAGTACTTTTCCGGTCCAGGAACTATGAAGTTTTCGACATGTATTCATGTGAGTATCAATGCAGTGATTCTTCCTTTTCGAGATGCGAAAGGAAGGAGGAAATTGCTGACCTCAATCATGTATGTAGGCATTGATGTGTGCTTGCAGGTGTATTCTACGATGTTGCGCAATCAAAAGATCCAGACAACAACCTCAATAATGTTTCAATCAGACAAAACCCATGGATGCACAGGCCATGTGTGGATGTTTTGGGAGCATCCCGTTGACCATAATTTTACCATGACTAGGTATGAATGCACATACATGCGCATGTGAGTAGGTACGAATGGATGTATGTATGTACATGCGCTTATGAAATATTCATAATGTCTCTGTCCATTCATCCTCGCAATCCATCTTTCCATCCTTCTATAAAATAAAGCAAAACAACAAAAATCAATCTAATCCATAGGTTCAGTCACATGGTCAAACCACATGACTTCCACGTAATGGAGCCTGATGATGGTCGACCTTCGTGGCTGCATTGCACCTAATCCTTGTTCTCTTCCAATAAAATTTTCAGCCTTAGCTCATTATCTCTTGGTTTTGATTGGCAGACAGACAAAAAAAAAGGAAAAGAAAACCCGATGCAACTCGTTTTTTGCAGTTAATTAAATAGCATTGCCATACCCGCTTGCAGCACCTCTACACACGGGCCGACATGCCAGCACATGCCAAATGTGTGAGATGCAAGCCGCTCATCAGGCGGGCCCCAGCATGTTGATGCCCTGATCCAAAAAGCAGGTTCTATCCAACAATCATCAGGATGACCACGTCTGTGAAAACAAATAGAAAGTTTTCAAACAAAACTGCTAGTGGTCCACATCTTACCTATGTGACCCACCTGATGAGTTCCACTGGCGAGGGGCTTCCTCATGAACATCTTGAATCTAACACGTGGCATAGGTTCGCATGTGCACACGTGTGTAGAGGGGCGTCCATGATGGAGTTGAAGCATTCGAATCCCCACAGCACGCAGAAATGACCAAACCACCCTTTCCATTTTCTTGTACGAATGGTGACAACAATCTTCCAAACGAGGTTGGCTTGGGTTAGATTCTCTCTCATACTTTTCCTCGCCTTACTTTCAAGTTTCTGAGGCTATTTATGTCATTCGTGAAAGTCAAGGGGTTGTTATTTCTTGAAACTCGAGAACAATACGTAACTTTCCAACAAATGTAGAAAGCATCATTAGTTTCATACTAAAAGATAGGCCGGTTCCTACGAGTTACCCACCTGCGTGGAAAAGCTATTCACCTGATTTTATGCTGCGCTGCCTGTATGGGCCCATATTTTCGTGTTCATGAATCCAGCGGTTGCATTAAGTGAGCTCATAATCTATCTTATTATTAAGTGATTCATATTATAGAAAGTAAGTGAACAACCACTCCAAAAACCTCAAAATTCAGGTGATGGTTGCATAAGCCAGAGTTTTTTTTTTTCTTTTTGAGGGGGGGGAGGGGGGGGGGGGGGCGGTGTCTGGCTCTTATAGTAAAGATTCTGGCTTTTATAGTAAAGATTCCGTGCACAGAAAATGATAGGCCCCACACGCAATCCTGGTAGCATAAACTCTCTTTACAATAAAAGAGCCGGCCTCCTAAAAAATGGCATGAAAACGACATAAAAGGACATATTAATAAACTGGTTCCAAGGATGTGTTTTGTCTCACCAGCTACCTATACCAAGTCTATTGACTTGGGATAATAAATAAAAGAAATCAAACTCCTCTGTAGACCATGTGAAGAGTATATATACAGAGGGTTCTGCTGTCTAGGCGTTTGAAAATTATACATGCACAGAGCCAGAGGACGACTCAACAAATACAAGCAATAAAGATGACATAAACAGACTTTAAACTATCCAAACGAACCTATCACGCTTGTATTATCTTATGGTAGTGGCAGTCACGTGAAATTTATGTCGGAGAAAAACAAAGGAACCAAAATTTTGAAATTTTTAAGAGGAAAGACGACGCCCGTTGAGATGTTGCATTCCTACTGTTTTCATTAATTTCATGTTGGGATAAAGAATAGAAATGAAAAAGGTTTTCTTTTAATGTGACAATATATTATTTTGGTTGGATAAGAGAGAAAGGAGATAAACTAGCAATTATTGTACTTTTATATAGTATTTTGGTAAACTATGCTATGTTTGTTGGAGTTATGTGATGTTTATCTACTTTTTTACTCGCCATCCAAACAAAACTCCTAGTATTGGGCCATTTCTCATCCAGCCGGTGGAAATGCTGATTTAATTATAGTTTATGGTTTTCCTTTTCATTTTTAGTGGGTGTCCAAACCCTGAAACATCTGAAAGAAAAGGCAACAACAAATTCAAATTAGAAAAGCCTTCATACCTGCAAAAGTGGTGACAACGATTTCATACTCTTCCCCGACCTTCACTTCTGTTAGACCAATGGGCTCCGATTCCATATAGTTGAGAGTAGATCCGGTCTTTTCGAGTTCCTGATCCTCCGGTTTCTCTCTAAGAGGGATGAATTCAAAGTATCCAATGTCTGGAAGCACTGCGAATGTCACTAGCTCTGGGGGCAGCCACGGTTTAACATTCGCACCAATCCATCCTTCGGAAGAGCCGTAATCAGCACTCAAAAGCGGCAATTTGCCAGCATAATGCCTCAATTTCATCAGATATGGCTCCATCGACCCAGTCATGATGCCATAGACATACTTGGCGTTGGGCCAAAGCTCCGGAATCACTCCATACCAGTTACTCAATCCTGAACATTTCATGTAAATAGAATCTGCCAGTTCCGGATTGGGTTCAAGGATTTTAGAAATGGCAGTCCGGATTGACGGAACGGTAACTCTGTTGCTGAGAATTCCATCTCTGATATCACCACAGAGCTCTTCCCAGACATTCTCCAACGTTCGGAATGCATGAACAATGCTGAATGCGAAAGCAGACGATATAAACTGCACTTCCTCCCTGTAGATGAGTCCGCACAAGAGGTGGCAATATAAGGATTGGTGGAAGTCGGGACTGAATATCACTTCATCAGGACTGCAACATTGGGACTGGATGTCCTTCATCGTGTTCTTGAACTGAGAGCAGCGGTAAACATTCGTGGTGGCTGTACTAGCTGTGAGACCCCCTTTTGTTGTAGACTGTTTACTGCTATAGATAAATTGTAGGGCTTTTCCCTCTCCGATGGGGAATTCTCTGCAGAACCAAATAAATAAATAAAAAATAATAATCATCAATAAGAAATCTCCATGATACTGAAAAAGCTCTATTTTATGACAAACCCAGACAGAAACTACAGAAAGTGCTAAATTCCGTAGTGGAAATCTTATTTGAGATAACATATCTTTGATTGATGATGCATCTAAAAAGGGATATGTGTGGAGATTTGAATTTTAGAACACATCATAAATATCTGATTTCAGCACACAAGATTCCTAAGCATGAAACAGCCAAAGAAAGCAATGAAACAGAATAACTGTGAGATCCAAATTGATGGGTAGCACTCCATCAACAAATTGAAGCAAGAAATTTTCTAAAATTGAAACAAGAGTCTCAAATCTTATTTACCTGTTTCTGAAAGCATAGGACGTACGGAATATCTGCATCGTAGATTTCACCAATTCCTCGTTAAATGGAACAAATTTGGGCTTACCCTGTGTAGTACCAGAACTGCAAGAAACTAATATTTCGCCTCAGTTCGCTGATCATATGTTCAAAGTACAGGAAGCAAAAGTGAAATCAGAAACAAGACCTTAATGATATGGTTGTTATGGGTTTCCCAGTAAGTATAGGAGAAAAGTCTCCATCTGCAATTCTTTGAATATATGGATCCAAATCCGGATGAGTAGCCAATGGTACGCATGCCTTAAAGCTCTCAGGGTCGGTTCTTCCATTGAGGCCCAATTTCTGCAAGTATTCCGCTTCACCGTTTTCTTCAAGAATCTTCCCAAGAGTCTCCACCTGAACCTTCCCTGCATCTTTTGTTGTTGCTTCGAATTCATCTATCACACTCTGGTGAGTGAATCCATTCATCTTCTCCAACATCCTCAAATCCTACCTAGCGCTGAAGCTGCTAAAATCAAAAGCCAAATGCCACCAATCTTCAATAATGTGGTGAGAAATACCGAAACATTACATTTGAACAAGCAGTTTGTTAGGAAGTCTTCATCCATTGAAATTGCAAATGAAGCATGAAAAAGGGTTCTTCAAGTAATATAAAACAAAAACAATTGCCTTCCTGAAGATATATAAAAATGCAAAGACAGGACAACCTCACTTACATCAAATCAGACAAACGATTAGAAGAAGAGTGATACAGTCGTTTTATGACTCAAAGAAAAGGAATGAAGTATTGGCAAGGAAACACATTAGAAAAGGGAGTTCTGGTGAATTTTAGTAAACAGTGCTTGAAATGTCCACTTCAAGCACTCGAAAATAGTAATGCTAGCAAACTCAAATGTTATCAGCTCAGAAGAAATAAAATTCTGTAAGACTGAAATTCCACGCGATAAGAATGTTTCAGGTGTCTCTATCCTGGACCTATCAGTATCATTTAGACTATAACACCAGCTATGAGAGGTTCTCGGTAACACGAATCCGAATACATACAGCAGGAGAACGGAAACAACTATTTTTACCACACTCCTCCAAGCGTCCAAATGGACAGCCCAGATTAAAAATTATCAGGCAAAAAAATCAGGCTTATCCACACATGTACATTGAGTCAGTCCATTGTTTTGATGATGTGAACCACACGATCTAATGGATCAGCCTTTTCTTTGAGCCCGATGATGTTCAAGGTGGGCCCCACATTTTCAACATCTTGGATGCATACGCATTGGCGATTCATGAGATGTGGACATTTACATTACTGTCCTTTGAAATCCATATACTCATTCCTCTTTACCAAAACAGAGATTGAGCTACTCTTGGACAGAGACTTCATACCTCCAAAAGAAGAAATTCAAATTCAAACAGTTTCAATTATATGCAAAGATAACCGAGAGCAGCATTGCCACGGAATCTATAATTGAAGAGCTTTCAAGCAACAAAAAAAGAAAGAGACTACTCGAAAGAATCAAGAAACAAGAAGGCTTAGTCATCAGAACAGCGCTAGGGAGGAAAGAACATGGCAAGTTGGATCACTTTCCCAGCTATAATAAACATAGCAGTTTCGCCAGGAATCAAGAGATTCAAGGAAAGGAAAGGTTACAAATAAAATCGAAGGTCCTGAGAATTAAAGACGGATTCGAATCAAATAAATATCTAAAGAAACTGCTGACATATTGGAATTTTAAGCGTGAACTCGGCAGAAAATCGTAGCTTCCGCGAGAATCTACCCATACAAAAGCGTATACAAGGAAGAATACATTCCATTCTAAAACAGAAAACGCAGCAATTTCTGCAGATAATAACGAATGCTTTTCGGTAACAAAATAACCGATCAAAGAGAGATTGATTAGACACTTCAGAAGGTGAGTTTTCGGAATAAATCAGTGGAAAAAACACAAATGCATTGGAATTTAAGATCGCAGTGGCATCTTTCAAGAAAGCTCGTTAGAAATCAATGCGATCTCCCGTAGAAGCTATAAATACTGCAAAATTCGAGCTCATGGAGCGAAAATGAAAGCGATTTTCGATCCAACTTTCGAAACTATCTTACGATTTTTGACAGTGTGGAGAAAAAACAGCGAGTTGAATGGAAGTCGAAGGATTTCAAGTTCTTCGAAGAGGACGGGAAAGAGTGAGATTTCTTAGTCTGCTCGACTACGAGTAGCCCGATCGCAATCGTTCGATCTTCGACCGTTTTTCAATGGATGAAATTACATGCTCCCAACCGTCTCGTTGAAAGAGGCATCTCCGTCGAATTCATCGATCTTGATGAGATTCCTGCGGCAAAAATAGTAGAAAAACACTGATTTCGATGCGCTCTGCGGATAAGAAGCGGACAGAGAAACTGGCGGAGAACGGTTTGAGGGAGAGAGATTTCCTTTATTTTATTTTATTTTTTTCTTATCCGAGGAAATGCTACATGGAAGCTTGGACTGGTGGCATTTATTTATATAGGCGTTAAGTCGTAACTGAATGCCGTCCATCCATGCTTTTAAATGCCCATATTACCCATACTGCTGCATTAAATCACGAAAAAGCCACCTTCGCGAATGAAATGAATTCTGCTCCGCCACACGCGTACTCTCCCACGCAGCAGAACACGTGACAAACCCCTAATCATGTGATAAATCTGAACCATGTGTGGATTAGATTTTGCATTGAATACGACCATATATAAATATTGCAAAGGTTTCTTAAAATTAAGTGGGTTCCGTCTATACAAAGGTTACGGACTCTTTAAAGAAACTTACAAACGGTCCACATTCCACTTCTATATGTGGCTTCCTCGATGAGTACACTGAACTGATGTTTTGGCATGACCATCTTCATGATCGGAAGCACCTTTTGAACGGTAGATTATTGGAGAAACTTTCCAATTTGGCACGTGTTTGTGCATAGAGATGTGTGTGAGAGTAAGTGCGCGTGTGAGCTCAAAAACTAAGTCCGAAATGCAGAAATTTCCTTTCTGCCCAGTGGACCTCCAAATTTAATTGATCTGCCTAAGTCAAACAAATAGAAGGACGGACCATTTGCTTTGTTTTCGAAATCTGGACCAATAACATACGGTGGGTCCACTGTCCCTTACTTGGACGGGTCCCTTTCCACCGACGGGAGTGTGCAGGACCAACTGATTTGGTGGTCCGTCGGGTCATCATCCCTTACGTATTTTAGAATATTCCAGACGGGAGTACTGTAGAGCCAGAAGATCCGGAATATGCAGGGTTATCTTTCCATCAGGATCTTCCATCCTATGTGACCCACTGTGGATAGATATCGATTCAAGAAATGCATGGTTCAGATGATCCTAGCCATCTAAACAGTTGATTAATATCGATGATCAGAAGAAAAACAGTAAATGGTCAACATTAAGTTCTTGAAAGTAAACATAAGTGACAATTACAATTCCCGAAACCTCATCCATCCACAAAGAGGCCCACTAGTTAGACAGTTCAGATTGATAGTTAAAAGGGCCACGTTCAATGTAGACCGAGGGCTATACTACATATACCGGTTCTTCAACCTCTACTGTACCATCCCCCACTACGGACCGATCTTCTTCGGTAGACGTGGATGTTAGTTCTTCACCACATGTAAAGAACGGTGGTGACTTCTCAAGCATACATATGGTTTTGTTGATCCTCCAAATTAGTGATCCAACTGTCGATGAAAGATAACATAAATCTCACTGAGAATATAATATTAGGCATCTGGTTTTTTTCCTGCAATTTGGACCAACCACTTCTTTTACTTTCAGTGATTAATCTTTATGGGATTATACAACTGTGTGACTTTATGGTCATGCTCTATCTGAATTCCTGTATGGCTGGCTATACATAGGAACCTATGTGAGGGGAAGGGGATTGCATATTGAGAAATTTCTGTGGGGCCCGCTGTAGATGTATGTCTTATCCATGCTATCCTTCTGTTTTACCAACTCATTCTCTGGGCATGAGCCTAAAATTGAAGCATATCCAAAGGTCAAGTAGACCACACCAAAGGAAATTCTGTGAAATGAATATCTACCCTTGAAAACTTCTTGAAAACTACACAGGTTTTGAATCAAGTTGTTATTATTATTATTATTTTTAATTATTATCTTCGTCCAGTCATTGTGACCTTATCAATGGGTTAAATGGCAAATAAACATCAGTGGGCCCTTGGTGGATGTATCCCAGCTGTTTCGTGTGGCATGGTCGACTTGAGATTTGGATATGCCTTCAAATAAGATGGAAAAATGAATGGACGGTGGGGACAAGACACATACATCCACGGTGGGCCCTACAGAGTTTACTCAATTCGCAACCTGCTTCCTCAGCGAGCAGGATGCGTCGCAGTCAATTTTAGATGGTACATAACTGACGTATACGACTACACTCGAAAGAGATTTTGGGAATTAGTAGAAGCTGCATCCGTAGGATAATAACGGAAACGGATTGGCTACTCCCCCTGCCACCAGCCCCGTGGCTGATGGTCGGTGCTCTATGGGCCCCACCATAATGTATGTGTTTCATCCATTCCATTCATCGATTTTTACAGATCATGTTAGGGCTGCGTACAAAAAATTAGAGGGATATAAATCTCATTTGGACCACACCAAAGGAAAACAATAGTGATTGGATATTCACCATTAAAATCCCCCACTGTAATGTTTATTTGAAATCCAATCTGTTGATTATGTCATACAGGCCCAGATGAAGCTAAAAAACAAATATCAGCTTGATCCAAAACTTTTATGGTCCCCGATAGATTTTTAATGGTCAACACTCATTCAACACTGTTTCCTGTAATGTGGTCCACTTGAGATTTTTATATATCTCGTTTTTGGTCCTTTACATAAAATGATCTGGAAAAATAGATGGACGGCATGGATGAAATACATACATCATAGTGGGGCCCACAGAGCACCTACCATCAGCCGTTGGCTGGTGGCAGGGGGAGTAGCCAGTCCGCCGCCGATAATAACTCGATTCAAAACGTGAAACGCATGGGCCACATTGTAGCACCGTACTTATCCGACAGACATTAACTATTTGATCAATTGATCTGAATCTGGACGGTCAAGATTGGTTACAAAGATTGGTCAAGCAAAAAAACATCATGAATTTCTTATAATTCTAAATAATCACTTTTGTTAGGCAACCGTGACCATTCCATCCATGGCTTGAAAAAATGGTTGGCCCCGGAAATTCTTCAGGATCATGCAGTGAGATTTTTGCATGATACCATGTGAAATGTGCTCTGAACATAATGGACAGCTCAGATCGATTGATGGGATTGTCGACGTGAATCCATGCAACTAGGTGCACTATAACTTATAGTGCTATCGAACACTAGTGCATTTTGAATTCAACAGTTAAATACTTCTCATCTAAGTAACCCTAAAATTGGATTTCTTAAGTAAATCTGATGTGTGGTCTAATGGACATTTCTTTGTCCAATTTCAACGTTAAATATTTATCATTTAACCACAGAGGCAGAAGAAGAACGAGTCGAAATACGGAAGAGCCAAATTACTATACACGTGGCAGGGTTATCCTTCATTCGGAATTGTTCATCTAGTGGGACCCACTATATATGGAAATTGATTCTAATAAATGTATAAGGGATGATCCTTGCCATCTAAACACAGTGGTTTTAAAAGGTGGGAAAGGAAAACTATTAATGGTCAACATCACATAGTGGGAAGATACGTGATGGCTATGATCTTCCCATAAATATGATGGCTATAGCTGTCTAAAGGCTTGCTTGGATTTATATATGGTATTGTTTTGCATTGTATTTTTATACAGCAGAGGTATATAACATAAAAGAGTACGTATCCTTCCATTTTCTATAGAAAAAAGTAGACCATTTAGATCAGAGTAGATTTGGATGAGTATACAAAGGCGAGGGATTAGTCGATGTTCGAATAAGACGTGTAATGACGCAATGCATACAATCCAAAACGATTTCATCCCTCTTTTTCACATGTACATAACTGTCACTAGTGCCCCTAGTTGATGTATTTATACCAGTCAAATATGGAAGCACGACCATAACTATTGTGAGATTTTGCAAAAAATAATCGATTATTTTATACAAATGTAGATAAGGTGGGGAGATTAGATTTGATACACTACAGACCAACCATTTTGTGTTGCCTGATGGGTAATCAAGCTCATAAAGGGACTCAAGAAATTACGGTTATCATTAGAAATACAAATGATGCTAACCCCTAACCTTCATCACCGACTTCATCTGAAGAGTTTCTTCATAGTAGAACGAAGGGAAGCAGCTGACGTACGGTATGTGATATTCGTCTTCGATACAGACAAAGATACAACCACTCTTAGAAGGGACTAAGGTGGGAAGGTAAGATTCTCAGCGTGTTTGAACTAGTCCGTGAAGATGAGAAGGAAATAGTAATGACAGTGTAGTTCTAAATATGAACTACCAAACTATTTGAAATTGAAAGTTTTTTATTTTTTTGCCAGTAGTGCAGTGCAACGAAGGCGTTGTACTGCTTGAAGGATTGTTTCCTGACATTACTGACGTCTCTAATAAGTACACTGGCTTGATGATGTATTCGAGGGGCGGCGTAGACACTAAATTTGAATTCGGACTCAAACGCTTTGAAGATATTATTTTATTCATTAAAACAATCTTATATGGATTTAAGCCGTAAATCCAAACACGCCCTAAACAATTGTCTTCAAGTACAATAAGGAAAACAATCCATTAATTGTCAGCATAAAGTATTGGCAAGTAAAGATAAGCGGTGGCTACAACCTTTTGACAAGTTAGATTTTTGAAACATTGTCCGTTCCTGATGAGGCCCACTATTTTGACAGTTCAGATCAATGGATAACCATGCCACATGTAACATGGATGGATGGCTCTGTGTGAATCTCTCTTACATTAAGTCCTGTTTGATTTTTTAATTCATCCATATTATTTTACTGTAAATGAATATTAATTACTTCCATTTGTATTTACTGACTCTTCTTGTGGTCTTATTATAATGTGGGGCTTATATAATGTATATGACGTATCCACATTGTTCATCCATTCCATCAGCTCATTTTAGAGATTGAGCCAATGAATGAAGTAGATCTAAAGCTTTAGTAGACCACCCTTAAAAAAAAAAAACAAAAGGGTAAAAATTGAACAACTACCATTGAAAACCCGGGGTTCCATAAGTGTTGGATTGAGCTCGTATAAGTGATTTCCTTTATGCATGTTACAAATAAATATCATTTGTTTTCCTTTATGATGTTTATATGAACTTTTGAACAGGTTACATGACAAATAAACATTATTATGGGCCCTATAAATAAAAAACGTTTCAATGGTGTATATATTTAGTACCATTTCTTTCTTATGGTGTGGTTTACTTGAACTTTATATTTGCCTCATTTTTTGGAGACATATATCATGGTGGAGCTCGTATATGCCAGCTTGTGGATCAGTAAAGAGTGGCATGTTGAAGACCAACTTGCTTTCCCAGGAGAAAAGAATCCTTATTACTCATTTACCTATATGTGGATACGATTGGACCTTATACGGCTCTCATATATCTTCTGATGGGGTGCTTCGGTGGAGGAGGAAGAACCGGAAGTATAGACACGTATTTCCACGAGATACCATACGTGCCAGGGTAATGCATTAATGGAAGCCATCCATCCAGTAGCCTATATTTTAAAAATGGCACGTACTGGACGATCGTATCCATTACTTTTCACATTTCGAAGGTGAATGTCAACCGTTGAACATTTATGCTTATAACCATCTGTTTTAAGAGCTACCGACATATTACTCATGGGTTGTTAACAGAATCAAATCACCCTGGAGGCCCTTCTATTATCGTTTGGATTCTTCCCTGTGGCCAACTTCTTAGTTTATAGCATCCCAACCATCCACAAGGGTTGTTCCACCGTGAAATTGGACACCTAATAATCAAATAATCAGGCCCAGCTATCGTATATTCCACCTTGTGGATCAGTAAAGAGTGGCACGTCCAAGACCAACTTGCCTTGACAGCATGCCACGTACTGAAAGTCCCATCACAAAATTGGGACGCGGATTAGCTACTGACAGGTTGAGTAGCGAGACTAGCTACCGAAGTGACGTCACCAAGTTATGTGGGCCCCACTATGATGTATGTTTTGTATCCACACCATCCGTACATTTTGAGAGATTATTTTAGGGCATGATACAAAGAATGAGGCAGATCCAAAGATGGAGTGGACCCCACCACAGAAAATAGTGGAGAGAGTGATGTACACGGTTGAAACCTTCCGTAAGGTCCACCATGATGTTTATTTGAGATCCAATTTGTTCATGTGTTAACGCAGACATGAAAGAAGGTAAAACACAAATATCAGCTTATCGAAAACTTTTGCGGCCCTTAGAACTTTTTAACGGTGGGCGTCATTCTCCCCACTGTTTTCTGTGTTGGGTCCACTTGAGCTTTGGATCTGACTCATTCTTTGGATGATGCCCAAATATGATCTCTCCAAATAGATGGACGGTGTGGATAAAAAAAACACGTCATGGTGGGGCCCAGATAACTTGGTTACGTAACTCTAGCTAGTCTAGCTACCCAATCTGTCAGTATCTAATCTGCGTCCGCCTCTACAAAATTGCCCAAATCCAACAGGGCACATAAAATCATCTCAACACGTCGGAGCTACAAGCAAACAATCCGTCATTTTCTACCTAGTGATTGGTCCACATTATTACTGATCTTATCTGCTGCGCATTAAATGCACTTTGGCAATGGTCCAATTAGATTGCAACGGCAAGTAGAAGATCCGGATCCGGATTCCTCGCATACCCGCGCCTAGACGAGTAAGGGCCCGTTTGGCCGGGTGGATTGGAAGGGATTGAATGGTATTAGGGTGGATGGCATGGATTTCTAGGTAATGATGGTGTTGTCAATGAATTGTCTTAATATCCATGGGATTGGGATCAGATCACCGACTCTGTTTGGCACGCCCGGCCAATCCCGGGATTTAACTTCCAATCCCTTCCAATACCATCCAATCCCTTCCAATCCGACCGGCCAAACGGGCCCTAAGTGTTTTCCTTACACTCACGTGTGCTATTCGCACGTGTATAATGTTTGTGGTTGATCGGTTGGAAAGAGTGCGTCCGTTATCAGTGTACTTAAATCCACTCTTCGCCCTCTATAGTTCCTGTGAGCCTACGGCTGCCCAACTCCCTGGAGAACTTTGATAATCTCGCAGGGCGGAGTGAATGATACTCAGGCACTTAAAAAAGCTGAGAAATTGGATACCCGGCATAAGAGCAGTCAAAAGGAAAACGTACAATTCATGAGTAACAGCATTTACGTTTCACGAACCAAAAGTTACGGTTACGTTATTATCTGATTATTACATTAGTTGGCATGTAATCGACGGTTAAAAATGAGAACAATATTAAATGGTTTTGTTTGAACAATGTGTCCGAGTCAGGGGATCTGTGGGGCCCACACAATGATATATGTTTTATCTACTATGTCTATTCATTTTGTAATATCATTTTAAGATATGATTTCAAAAATTGAAAAGATCCACTGATGAAGTGGACAACACAGTTGAATTGAACCCATCATTAGGAATTTTTTGGGAGCCATAGACATTTTTTATCAAGTTATGTTTGTCTTTTCCCTTCATCCGTGTCTACGTGACCTTACGAACAGTTAGGATGGCAAATAAAATTCAGCTAAGCCCTAGAAAGGTTTCAATGGTGGGCGTCATTATCACCACGGCTTTCTATTGGTGTGGTCCGCTTAAACCTGGAATCTACCTCCTCATGGATGATCCGTCCTGCCAGGGGCAAGACGCAATCTGCATCTGTTTCCACTCATCTGTATTTCTGACCAAAGCTTGGCAATAGTGGATTCCATCATTTACTTGGTTGGATTAGAGTTAAGAGTATTCGATATAATCGGCCCTAAGTGCCTGCATATGAAGCATTGTATGCAGCCAGAGGATCAAATGACTCTCCTTTTCACTCAGAACGATAAATATTTCCAGACGAGCCACGATAAATATTGCAGCTTTAGGATAAAATTATGATACAGCCGTTGTCTCTGCCACCTGTCACATGTGTAGATTTTCTAATCATACGAAAAGATGGGACACACCACGATGATCATCTGATATAAAAATCAGGCCGATCCATCATAAATCGGTGGGAAACATCAGGATAATTGATAGCCGATGATGTCAGTCGGTGTCCAGATGCAGCCTGTCCATTGAGTGGAATGGCCTGATTTCCATACCGGGTAATGATCGTGGGGCTGTCTACTTTTGAAGTTCAAGCCGGAAGCCGATTGGGTACTACCCCTGTCCCGAGCTTGGAACATGCAGGGCTCGTCCATCCATTTTTTCAGTATCATTTTAGAGACAAGCTAAAAAATAAGGCAGATCCAGATCCAGGGCTCAAGTGGACCACACCACACGAAGCAGCAATCATAGTGACTCTTACCATTGAAACCTAAGATAGTGACTCTTACCATTGAAACCTTCTTAGGGCACTCCGTGATGCTTATTTTCCATCGATCTTATTCATAATGTCAAATAGACTTGGATGAATGAAAAATAAAAAAAAATAAAAAAAAAAAAATCACAGTTGATGAAAACTTCTGCGATTCCAAGTTTTTAATAATAGGCTTTCAACTCCCACTGCGTGGTCCACTTGAGCCTTGAATCTGTCTTATTTTTAGGCTTACATCTTAAAATGACATGACAAAATAGATAAATGATGTGGATAAAACCTATATATCATGGTAGGCCCCTCAAAGCCCCATTACCAGCTCATGAGTCAGGAGGGGCGGGGCAAAACCCATCGGTGCCCATCTTGTGTGGATCCCTAACTGTGGGGCCATTGTGATGTATATGACTTAAACCAACATTGCTCATTCATTTTGAAAGCTAATTTTAAGGCATGATCCCAAAAATGAAGCAGATTGAAGTTTAAGTAGACCATATCACATGAAATAGTAATGACTGAATCCTCACTATTAAAAGCTTCATGAGGCCACTATAATTTTATTTTCCATCAGATCTGTTGATACTATTACAAAATCATGAATGAATAGACCACGAAATATCAGCTTAATCCAAAACTTTTGTACCCTATAAGAAGTTTTTAATAATTAATTACTATTATTTTCTGTATTATGGTCCACCTGAGATTTGGATATACTTCATTCCTGGGATAATGCCGTGCAATGAGTTTTCAAAACAGTTGAACCGGGTGGATTTAAGACGCATCCATCACAGTGGGCACCAGGGTCGGGGATCCCACCCACCTCGGTGGATCCGGGGATCCACCGAAGCTGCGCCCATTCCGGGCGTGGCACGCTGGACTGAAAATAATACCTGTTTGTAAATCATGCAGCACCTACACGTGACATTTCTAAAGCGGGAGAGAGCAGATTAGGTGATACCCCTGCGGCCTTACCGGCCTCACCCAATACGGTGAGGCCCTTAACCATGGGGTTAACGTAGGGCCACCTTAATGTATTTATTATGTATTCACACCGTACATCCATTTTTTCACATCAATTTAAGACATTATTCCAAAAATGAAACAGATCTAATTATTAGCAGTAGTAATTGACCATTAATCGATGGTAAATAAATACTACGAAAACATTAAGGCGTGTCCTAAGAAGTTTTTAATGGTAGGACTGTCCATCACAACTGTTTCTTATGGTATGGTTCCCTCATAATTGATCTACTTCATTTTTGGGATAACACCCTAAAATGATCTGAAAAAAATGGATAAAAGCAACGAATACATAATACATACATCAAGGTAGGCCCCACAGCAAGTGTTACACCATCTTGGATGAGGCGGGAGAGTAGATTAGGTGAGACCCGGATCCACAAGGTAGGTGGACCCTGACTACGGGGCTCAAAGTGATATCATTATCTTCTTTCTTCGCACGCACACTCAAACCCTTGACCTAGTGTTGAAACTCCTGTGAGTGCACCGCCAGGGCAAGAGGAAGGACCCTCACAAGATTATCATCTTTATCCAAAGCTTCCGTGATCCAGAAGAAGGTTTTAATTGTCAATCACCACGGCTTCCTGTACCATATTCCTACAATTTGGAACTACATTTTTTTTCAGTACTAACAAATTAAATTCAGTACTAACAATTTTTTTAGAAAGGCTTTTGGCAGTAAGTTCTTTCCTGACAATGTTAGGTGGGGCCCACCATGATATTTCTGAAAAATCCACCCCGTCCATCCATTTTTCTAGATTATTTTAGGACATGAGACCAAAAATTAGGTGGATGGCTCGGGTGGTTTTTCAAAATTATTTTGGATCCACTTGGGAGGGAATGGGTGGATTTTTTAGAAACATTATGGTTGGGAAAATGGATGGAAGGAGTGGATTTTTTAGGAACATTATGGTAGGCCCCATCTAGCGTCTAGCGCAACGTTATGCTAAAGGCTTTGGCAAGAAATCCCCATATGTTTATTCATGAGTATTACACAGGTATAATATTGATGTGGCAAAGTTTCGCAGGCCTCACAATGATGTATATGTTATATCTACACTGTCCATCCATTTTTGCATATCATTTTACTACATGAACCAAAAATTGAGGTAGATCCAAACCTTAAGTACAGCACACCTCATAAAGTAGTTGAGACATGACACTCACCATTGAAACTGTTGATGCAAAAATCTGATTCACCCTCGCCGAGCTTCGAGCACGCACGCCAAGCCTTGTAAACCCGCACAGAAGAAAGACAAAGGAGACCCTGGCTAGAGCAAGAGACCCTCCGATGCTAAAGTCAGGTTAGGAATCTGGGTCTAATTAATGTAGAATAGGGTTAGAGTGCAAGATATTATGTACCTATTTCTATAAAAATTATTCATATTTATACCTAAGAATCATACTAAATATGCATGCCCGATAATGTCGGCACGGTCATCACCACTACGCGAGAGCTACGCGTGTGCGGTTATCGGCCGTTACCCGGAGATCGTGGGCCAGGTATAACTCCTGTCATGCGTTACTGGATTTAGTCCATTAATGTCATTGCTGACCAAGCTCTCATCTGAGCTGACCTCGCAGCTCAGATCTTGCTCGGCGATTCGAGCCCACAAATGAGCTGATCATTGTCGCGCAAAGCATGAAAGATCGGGTCAGAGGTCAACTTGATGGGTGCACGATGACTTATTCTGCATTCCAAGTTGACATGAGAACTCTTGCAAAAGGACTTGGAGGCAGGTTGGCTCGGACGTACTACTATCGTTCCGAGGTCCTGCTCATCAGATGTGTGATGAATTGATCTTAGGTCGGTGTCGTAGCTTTGCAAGAGGCCTTAGAATCACTTCGAGTCGGACGCTATCAGTCTAAAGCTTTGCTCATTGGTGCCTCTAAGTTAACCTCGATGTGGCTCGGTTCAAATTTGCCCATAACAAGAGCCTTCTTAAAACCTTTTCATAAGGCTAGACAGACTAGATGAAAACACAAATAGTAACTTAATCAAAAACTTCCATGGATCAGATGAATTTTCAACTGTGGGCACCCAATTCCCACCGTATCCTATAATACTATAGTACGGTAGTCTTGAGCTATGAACCTGGCTCGTTTTTAAATAACTTTATGAAATGAATGGGCAGTGTGAATATAACACCCAAATTTATGGGGATCGGATAGTTTTACCTCGTCAACAAAGTACTCACCTCGTTGCTGTGGTTCTACGATAGGCGATCAAAATCCCTCTCTCAATAGTCAGGATGGCCCACTCATTAAGTCATTGGGTCCACCATAATATTACGTGAAATATACTCCATATCAGTCGTTCCATATAATACATTAGGACAATGAGTCCAAAAATTAGATCATACAATATTCATGGAATCGTGGGAATACGAATGCCCACCTTTGAAAACTTTCTATGGTCCACAGCAATTTTTTCGTGGCATACTACTCGTTTATAACGTGAGGGCATTCCGTGAGGCAAGGAAGTTTTCAACGGTGTACAGCTTCTCAAGATTTTCTGTGTTGTGGGCCATTTGCATTTTGGATTGGCCTGATTTTTTAGGATGGCATCCTAACATGAGCTGGTTAAAATATGGACGGATCAGATTTCACGCACACATAATGACTGGCGAATAAAGATTTCTGTTTCATGGGACCTCGGTCCAAATAAGTGAGAGGAGAGAACGCGTTTGGAATAAAAGGGCAAATGGCATGGTTATTGGGAAAATTATTTATCTATTTCTACCACCTAGATATAAGTTTTTCCTTTTATATTATTTTTTAAGTAGATGAGTTCTGCAAATCTAACAAGTGCATACCTCAAAGACCTGAAATCTCCGCTCCACACGCCATTGACACGAGTTAGGATACTCCGAAGATCGCTGAGTATTTACTTGATTTGATCTTTAATGATTGACTAGAAAATATATAAGGAATTTTTACAGCAAAACCCCTCAGCAGTTTAGATGTTCCCAAATAATGCAAAGGACAAACAGACTTCTCTTATGGAGACTTTTGAGGGAAGAAAATATGCACATCTTTTCGTTTAATTTTTCTTTAAAAATTGCATGATAGAGAATTGTGGATCCTATATTACATGTGTCTGACATCTGAATTGTCCAACGGGTGACATCTGAATTGTCCAACGGGTGCACTACAATCAGATTATCCAACTGGTGAAAAAAAAAATCCCATGTTCAATTATAAAATAGGCCAAACCATATATATATATATACACACGCGCGCGCACCCCTTTAAGAAAAACCCAATTTCAAGTATGGCCAATCAATGATTCGGTTATTTTCTTTTGTGATAATTATGATGGGTTGCATATGTTAGACGGGTTGAATGTCATACATATATCACATGAATTTATAATTACCTGTTGCTTTTAAAGATCAAAATAGATAAGGGTATTTTGATAATTCCTCTCTTGTAAAACTATCTCATTGGACAACTATAATGTGCAATGTTTAAAAAAATTGCAAAATCCCAAAGAAACTTAAATTCCAATATTTAAAGTAGTGATGAATATTCATAAAAATGGTGTTTTCATTTTACAACCACCGGTCCACCTGATAAATGGAAGATCTTGACTTTTTCGCATTTTTGAAATGGTTCATGAAGGGAGCATCCCGAGCTGATGGCCGCGTGGACGCATCGTACATTTCCTGGCCCAAAATTCAGTAATTTCTGATCATCATATCGAACACATTTAAAACGTTTAATACTCTCGTTACAGTTCTGGTCCACCTGATGGATGGATCATCTAGACTTTTGACCCACGTTGCACAGTAGCCGTTGGAATCATTATGACAAGTAGGACCTCCTTTTGGTGATCTAGACTATTGATTGGAATGTTTTAACCACTGATTTTAGGACTTTTAAGTAGAATGTGGACCGTTGGATAATTTCTCTTCTCAAACGTCTATTTGTGGTCCGCAAATTGAAAGGTTAGTGGTCCTATCGAGGATATATTTTTGGCATGGTCCATCAATGGTGGGGATCACACATGTCACATTCGTGCCATCATCAAGTAGGGTAGACCACAATCATCAAAGTGGCTGCACTTGTAATAAACGGTTGGACGGTTAGAAAGAAACCAGCAAATAGTCATGGGGAACCCCACCCGGTGCATGGCCCAGATCACTCACGCTTGTTCCAAGTTGCCACGTGTCCGCCATTCACCATTGCAAGTGGTTGTAGCATCTCTCGAATGAGAAATTTTGGATTTATCAAGGGATGTCCTTACATTCTATGTTTCCAGCGGTAATAATTAACCTTCTTGAGAAATGTTTGAGGGGATCACGGATCACCTCGAGGGATTAAAGAGGCCACTCGCGGCACATGTGCCAACGTAGCTCACGTGTGTCGTACCAGCACCACTCCTTTGGAGGGGCCGACCATGAACATGCCAAGGCCAAAAATCAGAAGGCACATTCCTTTGATGTACCCTGAATTCATTGTTGAACGTGTACCATTGGTCATATTTTTCTTCTAACTGTCTGCTGTTCTCATTAACATGTGGCCCACCTAATGAGTGGATAACAGTTATTTTCAGGGCACGCATTGACCAAGACGTCCCTCAGTCTATGAACCGTTCAGATCTCGCTTATGTACGCCAGGTTTGGAAAAGGTGCCCGAGAATTCAATCTTTTCTGGTGCGATCACACTATCAGTTTTTCAACCACAAAACAGAAGAGCCCCTGCACGTGCCAACTCGCACCTATATATATAAGATCCGAACCGTTCATTAGTTTTTCCTTAGCTCAAAGGTGCAGATGGTCCATCGTTGCGAATAAATGGTCACTGATAACACGTACATATGTATCCAGCTAATGGGTCGGCTATGATTTTCAGGACATGACACGTGAACAAAGGACCATCTAATACTGGACGCGGATGCATGGGGCGTTTTCGGCAACGTCATGCTGCCTGCGATGCATGGAGTGTTTGCGTCCTTCTCATGTAGGTACACTACTGGAACCGTTCATTAGTTGATCCCATCCGTACCCTCACTGAATCAAAAGATCCGTCGATTGAATCAGAAAGTGGGCCACACAGCATGCGAAATGTCTATCTCTCTGTCTCTGTTTGGGCCGGGATGCATGGCCTGATCAGGAACTCGCTACGAAAGGTGGAAAAAAGTTACGAATCGAATTATCTAAATATTGTGGTATTTCAAAAACCTGTAACATTCATGATGTGTCCCGCAAGATAGACGGTGAAGATCCAGATTCTTCCTTGGCATGTGAACGCTGGAAAGAAGGTCGTACATGTGTTTCCGGTACAATTGACTCTACGGGTTCGAAAAGAGAAAAACTTTGATACTCTGGCGATGCAGGCGTAATGGATGATACGCGTGCACTTAGAAATTACGGGCAAGTAAGTATTTCAAATTAAACTGTCCAAATTATGGGTTCCAGCTTAGATGCTCCATGGACCAAAAAATATAGTTATTCGATTATCTAACTATCAGATTGGTGGACATTCACTGGACAGTTAAAAATCAGCAATATTAGATTGTAATGTTCCAACAACCAAGTGTCCACCATTCAAAGGTCAGGGCAGTTCAACCAATATGATACTGGTCTTAGGACTGAACCAACACTCATTTCCACACATTAGTGGGTGTAATTCGAGTACCTGTACAATCTCTGAGCGCTTGAGATCCCCTGGACATAGATTGGGTATAGATCTGCTGGTACTGAAAAATCAGATTTTTGAATTAAGAATAACCGTTCAAATTTTGGGCCCAGATCTATCTCAGGCTCAGCCCATTGACAACTCTCCACATGATCATTTTTTATTGAACCGCAGGTCACTTTCATATGCACGTATTGCATAATGCAATACAGGCATAACATGTTTGGAAGTCATTGTGTTGGGTTGGGTTGAGTATGCACTGGGCTAGAACCCACGTCCTGCAGCTGTCACGAATGCACTGGGCTAGACCCCACGTCCTGCACCTGTCACGAATGCACCGGGCTAGACCCCACGTCCTGCACCTGCCACGAGCTCGGTATGGGCAGGCTAGCATGGGGAACGGATTGACTACTCCCCCTGCCACCAACCCCAGTGGCTGATGGTCGGTGCTCTGTCGGCCACCATGATGTATGTGTTTTCTCCATTCCGTTCATCCATTTTTAAAGATAATTTTAGGGCTTGATCAGAAAAATGAGAGGAATATAAATCTCAGGTGGACCACACCACAGGAAAACAATATTGATTGGATATCCACCATTAAAATCCTCCTAAGTCCCACTGTGCTTTTTATTTGACATCCAATCTGTTGATTAGGTCATACAGACCCAGATGAAGGGTAAAAACAAATATCAGCTTGATATAAAACTTGTATGGCCCCAAAAAAATTTTAATGGTCGAAATTCATTCAACACTTTTTCTTGTAATGTGGTCCAGGTGGTATTGGGATATAACTCATTTTTGGTCTAATACTATAAAATGATATCGAAAACTATATGGACGGCATGGATGAAACAAAAACATCATGGTGGAGTCCACAGAGCACCGAACAGCAGTCATTGGCTGGGGGCGGGGGAGTAGCCAATCCGTTTCCGGCTAGCATCCATGGGAGCAGATTGGGTGCAACCCGTCCTCACCGAACACGGTGCAGCCTGACTGTGGAGCCCACCTTGATGTATGTATTGTATATCCACGCCATATATGCATTTTGGAAGCTCATTTTAGGGTATGATCCAAAAACTCAGCAGATCCAAATATCAGGTGGACCAAAACATATGAAACCGTGGTGATTAAACATCCAACATTAAAATTTCTGAGGGCCTCTTATAATGTCCACTGTACTATTTATTTTCCATCCAATCTGTTGATAAGGTTACACAGACCAATGAAAAAACAAATATCAGTTTGATCCAAAGCTTTCGTTGTCTACAACGAGTTTTTAATGGTCAATCACCACTGTTTCCTGTGGTGTGGTCAACCCAAGACTTAAATCTGCTTCATTTTTTGGGTTTATGGCTCAAAATGAGTTAGAAAAATGGATGAGCAGCATGGATATACAATACATACATCAGGTGGACCCACTGTCAGAGCCCCACCGTGTTGGGTGAGGCCGGGTCCGCATCTAATACGCTGTCGGCATCCAACCCGCGTCCTGATCAAAGTCCGAGTCTACTGGATATCAAATAATTTCCCACTCAAAAAGCTTTTGGTAGTCTTCTGGACCATTGATTAATGCTACGGGGACCCTTGCACCCCTATGAAAGGGCAATGGATGTAGCCAGTTTCGCTTGGGGACCATGCATTGAAAGAAGCCCGATCATTTCACATGTAGGGCATATCCGTCTCAACAATGCAGCCTAGGGTATTAACTCCTTTGGCAGTCCAACGAACTACCATACTTTCCCCATAAATTCGATAGAGAAACTTTGATGCTCTGGCGGAATAGGATGGATGATACGTATAGGAACTTGGGTTGGCACACGTACAACTCAAGTTAAACCCTTCGAACCTTGGGTTTGATTAGTGACCGGTTTGGTGATGCAGGGAAGGAGTGTAAGTCCAATAAAAGAAGAACACTATTTCTTCCATGTGATATGAAATCTAAAAGATGTAATTTGTATTGAATTCACAAAAAATAAAAGAAAATTCTAAATATTTTATTGATGAGTATATTTAAAATAAAATTATAATGCTTTAAATAATAAAACGCACACCTTAATTAAGAGCTCTTACTCAGCTATACTGAACTTTATCAAAAATAATAAAATTTATTAAAAATAAAAAGTTTTATGCATAATTATTCCTCGCATAATTAGAAGCCATTCGTAGGAAGATAGTATATGTTAAAACTTTAAAATGGAAGAAATGCGTCTAATCTAAGACTTACTAAAAATAATAATTTTTTAATTGCAATTTTCAATTGGAAGGAAGCATTTTCTTATAAAACAAAATAATATGACCTGCTTATGAAGTTGGTTGGCCCCGGATAGTCTCTTCTAGTCAAAATTCATAAGTCGTGTGTTCCGTAACGATGTTCAGATGAAAAGTTATGACCAATTTAAGGTTCGCACTTCAAATTACAATTTCTCCCTATGCGGAATGAATTTCTTTGCTTTGGACGCACCTGAAGCCGAATTACATCACGCCCTACGTAGGATTGATCAACTCGGATCCGACGGACTAGGCCCGCTTCCATTCGGGCTTCTTTCAATCCATATGTGCCAAGAATAGATCTGCGACCTGCTCTGCATCACTTAGCTTTGGGGAAGGACATGCTAATAGTGGGACCCCGACTTCTCACATTTCTACCATGATGGATTTGTAAAGTAGTTGATTTGCAAATCATGGTAAAGAGTAGAGGAATGTTTTGATATCCTTATTGTGTGTTGCTTGATGCATAGACAATAATTGAAATTGTAAACGTGAGTACAATCTACTTGGAGTAGAATCTTCAGATAATGAGCATTGATTTCGATAGACCATATATCAAAGTTTATATGATTAGATATCTTAACTAGATGATTTTTAGACATTCAATGGACTGTTGTAACTAAAAATAGCTAATGATCTGGCTCAACAAACATATGAACATTGATAAGGTTAATATGAGTTAATGTATGCCAACCATCATCACTGGGGAACTGGGGATTCAACTATTCACCACTCTCTAAATGCCACATGTTGGGAAATGCGTTACAAGAATATGTAATTGGCTTATTACATTTTTACTTCTTCCGAAGAGCTACACTACCTAGATACGTGTAGGTATATATATATATATATATATATATATAGAAGGGGCTGTTCGGGAGCAAGAATCAATGTGTTTGAGAGTAATGTATTTGCTGTAAACTAGAATTCAATTCATATCAAATACATCAAAAAAAAAAATTTAACACGGTAAAATCATGTAATTCCATTTCACATGAATTTCAATTAAAATTAATTATTACTAATTTGCAAGTTAGAGTTACTCTTACTCTCTTCCAAAGATAAGCTACCAGACATAATTTGGTGATTTCAATTATCAAATTTTAGAGGATTCTGATTACAGGATGCTAAACACAACTAATGATTTTAATTTACATACATTCCATTACAATTACCAATGCATATCAAAGATTAGTGATTGAAGGGGACATGGGGATCAACATGCATAAGATCCACCCCATCCATCAGTTGCCTTGTGTTCACCCTTGAACCCAAAAGGAAGCAGCTCCAAATAAAAGAAGGCAACAGCATATGGAAGAAATGGGATGCCCAGCATTAGTTATGCGTGGGACCCACAGTGGTCATATAAGCCATCCAATCCATTCATCTATGCAATTCTCCAAGATAAAAGGACATTCAAAGAATTAAGTTGTTTTAAAACCAATGGACCACATTACAAGAATTTATAGGCTTTAGGCACGATTTTACACCGCTTCATATTTACCCTCATCCAAACACAATTTTGTAAGCAATATAATCTGAATTCATTTAACCTTCAAATCCATTTTCCATTTACTTCTATTTACAAGCTCCCAATTGAATCCTTAGAATTCACTAATTTACAGCCAAATAATTCTTTTGACACTCATTAATTAGATGCTTAGGTTTGTTCCACCTGCGTGACTTTTAGAAATACACTCACAATTTGGGTGGGGTGGATGGACCTACTTGCGCATAGAGATTGAAAGTTATTTCTACAGGTTAGTTTCTTTGTACCGCACCAGCAATGGTGTGTCAATGTGTTGGATATTGTGGGGCCCAACATGATATATGTGTTTTATATCCATGCAATTCATCCATTTTGCCCCGTCATTTGAGGGCATATCCCATAAATGAAGCAGATCTGAAGTTCAAGTGGATCACCCTACAAAAAACAATGGAAATTGAACACCAACCATTAAAACTTATCGGGGCCACAAAAGTTTTGGATTAAGCTGGTATTTTGTTTTGCTTTCATCCATGTCCGAGCTACCTTATCATGAGGTTGGATGACAAATAAACATTACAATGGCCCCATAAAGGTTTTAATGGTGGATGTCATTATTGTTGTTCAAACAGATGCCTTAAATCTTCAAGGTGGCTCGACCTGTCGAAGGGGTTGCTCGACTGGTCGAGGGAGCTGCTCGACTAGTCAAAGCACACTCGACTCAAAGTCCAGCGAACTCGTTTTTTCGGTGTCTGTGATGCTCGACCAGTCGAGGCCCTCCTTCAACTAGTCGAGGGTTACGCAGATCCTGTGCGGACTGTGTAAATTTGAGGCGGTTTTCGGACTTTTTCATACTAAGTGCGTAAGTAGAGTTTCTTAAATTATAAATAGGGGTCCCTAGGGCTATTGTAAGGTATTCTAAAGCTTTCTAAAGGGTTCCAAGGGTTTCTAAATGGTGTATTAAGGATGAGATTCGAGGTTGTTCGAATCGGTTAAGTCCTCTCTCTTTGTAATTTCTATTTTCATAGTGGAATTTTGTCGCGTTGTGCCGTGATTTTTTTCCGCAAGGGTTTTCCATGTTAAATCTGTGTGTTCTCTTATATGTGCTTGGTGTCATTGGATTGCTATCCTAGATCTAGATATGTGTGATTTCGCAGCACAAATCATCAACAAGTGGTATCAGAGAAATCATTGGGACACAGATCTGAATCTAAGGGGTTAGTAATAATGGCAAGTACTTGGTACGAGAGTGAGAAGTACTCAGGGAAAAATAATTTTGAGTTATGGAAGATCAAGATGACGAATTCCTTAATCAAACAAGACGAAGATGGTGCTCTTGAGGAGAGAAAGTCTACTATGATTGATGATGATTGGAATACTCTTGATAAGAAGGTTTTATCATCGATCCGTTTATGTCTCACGGATGAGGTTCTTTACAACAACATGAGGGAAAAAAACTGCGGGTAATTTATGGGCGAAGTTAAAGGATGTTTATGCGAAAAAGTCCTCTGAAAATCGCCTACACTTGAAGCAGCAGTGGTATAACTTCAAGATGGCAGAGGGTGGAGATTTGGAGGCTCACGTCAGCAACTTTAATAAATTGGTTTGCAAATTATTGGATATGGAGGAAGTAATGAAAGATGAAGAATAAGCATGTATGTTACTGAATTCTCTTCCGGCATCTTATGAGTCATTCAAGGACACAATGTGCTCAACGAATAAAACCCTGAGTGTCGACACCGTTATCTCGGCCCTTCAAGGGAAGGCTATGAGAAAGTTTAACGTTGACATGGGGATATTTTCTGAGGCACTGCTTACAAGAGGTAGGAATTCTAAACACGATACAGGTTCTTCAGGTTATATGTCAAAATCCAAGGGCAAAGACAAATGAAAAGTAAAGTACTAGAACTGTGGGAAAGAAGGAGATGTGAAGAAGGATTATGAAAATCATAAATCTAAGAGAGAAGATTATGAGGCTTCATACAGGGAGGTCAATGTTACCACGTCAGATGGATTGAGTAGATGTGATGGTAATGTTTTGTCTGTGTCTATGATCAGACGGTCATATAATGATCGTAAGGGCGAGTGGATTCTAGACACAGGGGCATCTTTTCACATAACTCCCCATCGGAGTTGGTTCACCAGCTACAGGGAGTGCGATGGTGGACAAGTATTTATGGGCAATGGCATTGCCTATAAAGTTGTGGCTGTTGGTTCGGTGCGCATCAAGATGTTTGATGGGGTGGAGCGTACCTTGACTGATGTCAGGCACGTTCCTGATTTGAAGCAGAATATGATTTCTCTTGGTGTACTTGAAGCAAAAGAATGCAATTACACAGCTACTGATAGTGCTCTTAAGGTATCTAAGGGGGCACGGGTAATCAAGAAAGGGCAACGACTCGATAACTTATACAGGTTGATCGGGAGCACTTCAAAAAGTGGAGCTACAGTGGATGTAGCAGATTCCACCTCTGCACGTGTGTGGCATGTTGGGCATGACCACATGAGCGGGAAGGGCAGGAAGGCTGAGACGTGCGGACAGGGATACAAAGTAGGTAGAGCAGCCACCTGTGAGAAGAATCACACAGGATGATCGCAGGATATCGGCGAGGTACATGGACGACTCCAATATCGTAGGAGATTCATCTTATATTCAGATGGCTCTAGGTGAGCCTGGTGCTGAAAAGTGTAAAGTAACTATGGGCGATGTAATGAATTCGTATGGGAGCTGGTGGAGCATCCAGTGGACCGAAAAGCGGTTGGATGCAGGTGGATCTTCAAAAGGATGCAAGATAGATATAGGGCGAGGGTGATAGCGAATGGTTATGCTCAGAGAGAAGGGATCGGCTTCTCAGAGATATTCGCACCGACGGTATAGCAGGTGTCTATTAGATCCGTGATTGACGCTAGTTGGCCAATGTGATCTTGAGCTGAAAGGATGGATGTGGAGTCTGCACTTCTAGAAGGAAAAGTGAAGAGAAGATCTACATGAAGCAACCAGAGCGGTTCGAAGTTAAATGGGCTGAGAAAATACTTTGCAGGAAGTCGTGGTTCGACCTGTCGCCTAGGCAGTGGTTTGATTCCTTCATGGTGAGTCAGGAATTGATGACATATAGATCGTCAATTATAACATGTCTAAAATCAATATACTGAAGATTCGGTTAAGTGGGACATTCATGATGAAGGATCGGGGGGCTGCAAAGATGGTTATCGGCATTGAGACTGAAGGAGGAGTAGGCTTTGATAATCACAGGAGGAATACCTTTTGTGTAGGTATTGATCAAGGATGTGATAGGCCAGGTAAAGCTGGAGAGCGTTCCCTACATGTCTCCTCCAGTTTTCCTTAGGACATGTCCCAAAACAGATGAGAAAAAGTAGAATATCTCATGAGCCTTATTCGAATGTGGTTGGCAGTGTATGTCATGGTCTGGATTAGACTGATTATTTCATAGGCTATCAGTATTGTGAGCAAATACCCCGGCAAGCAATATTGAGTGGTGGTGAGATGATAAGAAGACTACGTCTTTCCTTTTGAGAAGATGCATACGAATTCAGATCCGGCAAACATGCTCTCCTAGATCATTCCTACAGAGAAGTTGAAGTTATGTACAACTTCTCTAAGCTTGGCGATGGCGGAAAAGAAGGACGGAGTGTGCACGAGAAGTTATGATATGATGCAAAGATAAAAGAAGAGGTCAAAGAGCTACACGTTTGAAGATTGAAGACATGGTAGATATTATTGTTCAAACAGATGCCTTAAATCTTCAAGGTGGCTCGACCGGTCGAGGGAGCTGCTCAACTAGTCGAGGCACGCTCGACTCAAAGTCCAGTGAACTCGTTTTTTGAATGTCCGTGATGCTCGACCAGTCGAGGGTTAGGCTCGACCGGTCGAGCGAGTTGCTCGACCAGTCGAGGCCCTCCTTCGACTAGTCGAGGGTTACACAAATCCTGCGCGGACTATGTAAATTTGAGATGGTTTTCGGACTTTTTCGTACTATATGGGTACATAAGTGGAGTTTCCTAAAATATAAATAAGGGTCCCTAGGACTATTCTAAGGTATTATAAGGCTTTCTAAAGGAGTTCTAAGGGTTCCTAAAAGGGTTTTAGGGTTTCTAAAGGGTGTAAGAAGGGTGAGATTCGAGATTGTTCGAATTGGATAAGTCCTCTCTCTTTGTAATTTTTATTTTCAAAGTGGAATTTTGTCGCTTTGTGCTGTGATTTTTTTCCGCAAGGGTTTTCCACGTTAAATTTGTGTGTTCTCTTGTATGTGCTTAGTGCCATTAGATTTCTATCCTAGATTTAGATCTGTGTGATTCTGCCGCACAAATCCCCAACAATTATTCCCACTATTTCTTGTGGGGTGGTCCACTTGAGTTTTGGCTATCTACTTTATTTTTTGGGTTCGTGCCCTAAAATGAGAGGCAAAATGGCTGGATGGCATGAAAATAAATAAAAAATAAAAAAATACATCACGTTTATATGCCCAACAACACCTAACACACCAACAAACCATCACTTAGCTGGTATTGGCAACCACACCTAATCCGCATCCAGTTTCTCTAGCCGAGGGATCTTTCTTCAGATGCAGTTTGGCTAATCAGTTTAGCTAGTGACGGCAACACCGTCCCGCTAGCTGGGTCAAAGCTCAATGGGACTCATCGTGATCTGTGTCTTACCTATGTTGTCCATCCATTTTTCCAGCTCATTTTAGGGTAGGCAGATCCAAATCTCAGGCGGACCACACCACAGGAAAACAGTGTTGATTGGACGTTCACCATTAAAAACCTTCTGGAGCCCACTGTAATGTTCATTTGCCATCTCACCTGTTGATATTGTCACACAGACCTGGATATAGGGATACACAAATATCAGCTTGATCCAAAACTTATGTAGCTAGCCTTACAAAAGTCCTCAGTGGGAAGTTCTCAATCCCCACTGTTTCCTGTGGTGTGGTCCACCTGAGATATGGATCTGCTTCACTTTAGGACATGCTCATGCCCTAAAATGAGCTGGAAAATATATGAACAGCATATATAAAAAAACATACATCATCGTGGCGATTCACAAAGCTTGGACCTCCGCTAACCAGCTGTTGTTAGGGTAACGAGCCAAACCGCATCGTTTCTATTGCCAGAAAAATTTCCCATTAAAAGAGGTTTGGTCGAATACGTCCCCACCTATTGTAATGGGATATATCAGGACCCTGGTAACTGGATTGGCATCTATTTATATTTTTATAAAGATTTTTTTTTTTCATATACACACGCGCACCCACACACCAGCCCACACCACGCGGGCACTCGATCCCTAGCCTTAGTGTTGAAACATAGCCTGTCTACCACTAAGCTAGGAAACCGGACTCATAAGGATCCGTAGTTACCTAGCCTGCATTAGATGACAAGTAGATTAATTAATAAAGAAAAAAAATCTCATAGCCTTTGATTATTAAAAGGTTAAGGTAAATTGTTCATGTTTTAGATAAAAAAACAATCGAATGACCAAAGAACTAAAACTTTTTAATGAGAATTAATGTAATAATTCTCACTTTTTTCTTTTCTTTTCTTTTTTTTCTTTTTTTTTTAAATGTCCCCGTCATATGCATGGGAAATTGCACCTTCTATCTCTACTTGTGATGCATCCATCATTTTGCCTGGAGTTCATTTTTCTCTGTGGGGACTTTGGATCCAGCGTATGTTGCCAAACACCTTACATAGTATCTTCTACTTAAGAGGAATTTTGGCATAGGCCATCCACTTTGTGGCCTGTCATATCAACGGTTTGGATCAACGAATCGTGGTATCACTTGTTATAATATACCGTACAAAGTTAGGCTCGAGCATTGTGTCAAATACACCTCTGCAAGCAAAATATCTTTCTAATACAAGCACGTACGAGTTTTCCATGGCCGGGCGGCCCGGGCTTGGACCTGTGAGCTTGGTCTGTGGCCTGGGCTCAGGTCTTCCATGTATGGGCCAATAAATTTTTGGGTCGGGCTAGGACAGACTCAAGTGCACGTGTATATACTTCTCCGATCCAACTATGTTAGTCCAATCATAAAATAGGCAACACTTGCATCTTGCATGTGGACCGTTGGTTTTCATTTTTCTAAATGTCTATTTCTTTGTGTATGTGTGGCCCACTTGATGAACAGATGCCATGGCAGGATTCACTGTAATAAAAAGGGATTTGATAAATAAATAAATAAATGGGCCAGGCTCGGGGCTAACGAATATTATCAGGCGCAAGCTTAGTTCTGTTGCGCTGGACCTATGATGGGCTTGGGCCAGGCTCATGCCTTGGGCGGACTACTGTTGGGCCCTTGTTGCCACCCCTCATCCAATCAATCCATTTATAATCAGGTCCAACACATTCAGCGTTTTGAATATCTTTGACAGAATACTTCACCAGAGTATGACATATCATACGCATGCACACGTGCACTAGCCGAGGCTAAGTTTCCAAGTAGAGTGATCAGGTGGGTCCCACATTTCAGATGTCTTGGCCCGAAAATCAGGCCTGTCCATTCAATACGTGGGCAAAACAGATGATCAGATGGCCAATCTACATTGTCCGACCGTTCACCTTAGGTGTGGCCAGCCTGAATTTTGGGCCAAGTCATCTACATGTCAGGACCCACCTGATGGACGGCTTCTATGGTCCATACAGGACATCTTGTCGCCTGCATAGTAGGTGTTACCCTTACCGTGGGGCTCACCTTAATGATGTGTTGTATATCCACGCCCTCCATCCGTTTTTCTGGCCCATTTTAGTATGTGGTCCCAAAAATGAAGCAGATCCAAATTTCAGTTGGACCACACCACAGGAAACAGTGGTGATTGACGCCCACCGTTAAGAACTTCCTAGGGCACACTGTAATGCCCCACCGTAATGTTTCTTTTCCATCCAACCTATTGATAAGGTCAACCAGATATGGATGAAGGGAAAATATAAATATCAAACTGATCCAAAACTTCTATGGCCCATCAAAAGCTTTTAATGGTCATTCACCACTGTTTCCAATGGTGTGGTCCACCTTATATTTGGATCTGATTAATTTTTAGGCTCACATCCTAAAATGAGCTGCAAAAACGGATAGACATCGTGGATATACAAAAAAATTATCAATGTGGACCCCATATGGTAAGGGTAACACCTAATCCACTCCCTCGGATCTTGACCATCACAAGAGTATCTGATTATTAAATGGTTGAAAAAGTTCTTTCGATGGTACACCAGCGCCCTGCACGTCCTGTTGAAAACGAAATACTTTCTATTTTAACTAAAGGGAATGATTTGATAGGTCGGCAGAGTACTAGCATTCATACACATGCATATTGCCACCTGGCACATAAGAATCACAATATGAATCGTCCAAACGGTACGTCCCATTGTAGATGGATAATGTCCCCAAAACTGTATTGATTTTCTGGATCCAAACCTCTCATTAATGATCTGCTTGAATATTTTCCATTTGAATCGTCCATTTGTTTGCTGCCAATTGGACAATTATAATGTCCCTTTGGTGTTCCTTTTTTGGGTCATGGCCATCTAAAGTGGACCCCACAATTTCAATAGCTTGTATTGGGTTCCCAAAATGCCACATGGGTAGAGTGGCACTACACATGTGCATGGATGGCTATCTACCACCAGATCAGCAAACCTTTTATCCTTCAACTCAGCAATCATCCATCTCCATTTTGGTTTCTATGTGGCCATTTTTCTCGTAATGGGTGTTGCTTTTTGAAGGACGCGTGAACCCATTTAGCATTATCCACTTTCATGATTGGTGCGCGTAAGTATTTTTGGGCTCTACTATGTAGTGATGGTTCTGCTTCTACTTTATATTTAAGATTCAACATTAATCATTACTTAGGAACTATCCTTTTGGTAAGTGATATTTACAGCCAAACCTTTTTTGGGTAGATAGTCTTTTTATTATTGGTTATATAATTGTACAGCTTTGTACCATGTATTACCAAAAGTTTATAATAAAAAATTCAGTGTAAAGCCCGCCTTTAAGACCGTTAACTTATAATTGCCCACTTTTTAAATATTTAAATTAATAAGTTTATGTTTTGCACAGTTAGTAATACCAGCCTCGGGTATAATGGTGTCTGTGTTTTATACTGTTTAAAATCTTTATTTTCAAAAACAATAAAATTATCATCTAAGTCAACCAACTCTTTTACTAAGAGTGTGTGTTACTTGTGTTGAATGTAGGAGTGGATTACATGCGGCTATGGGCTGCAGTAGAGATGTCTGAGACAAATTTACTTTGCCCATCTGTTTTTAAAGACCACAATAGGATAAGATTCTAAAACTCATGTGGGCCACACTGACAAAATAGTGAGAACAACAATGTCCACTGTTGAAACTGTCCTGGAGTTGGCGATGATGTTTATATGCCATCCAAACCATTCATAAAACTATTACCACTCAAATAATTATAGGAACAAATACCATACTGATACAAAACTTCTGTCACATTTGAGTGTTCAATCCCCACTGTTTTGTGTGGTATAACCTACCTGAGTTTTGGATCTTCATGATTTTTAAAATCATTTTCTATTTTGATTTTTTAAAACCAATAATTTATCATGACATCTCTATGGCCTCACACAACGTCGAGGACAGAGATACCTCTGTGTGTGGGATCACAAGCAATCCACTCCCGTTGAAGGCACACTGGTATTCACTGTCATCGCTTCTCGATCTATGTCATTACCGATGACAACTTCCAAAATGCACCAATTTTCTCTGGCCCACCATGATTTGTGTTAGGTCCACACTGTATGTCAGTTTGTTGAAAATCACTCAAGAGAATAAGTGCAAAAGTGAGGCACATCCAAAGCTCAAATGGATCACACCACATGAGAAATGCCAGTTAATTATGAGATGTGAAGTTTGATTTAGTCATACGTCAATGAGTGACAAAGTAGGTTATGACGAATTCTGTCGGCTTTTGATGGGAAAAAAGTGTGATCAGCTTTCCTAGATTTCCTGAGATCTCTATGCATTTAAACATATGGCAGAAATGCATACTTGGATTGCATATAATTGTTTGGGCAGAAATGCATACTTGGATACATGTTCATTCTTGTTACCATGGTACTCTTTGAGCCTTCTTGATGTACGAAATAATTTATGTTCTAACTTATAAAATATATTTAGAGTCTTCCCCCATTTTAATCCAAATAGCTGGTAAAAGATGAAAATGGACGAGCTATGTTTTGTGCAAATTGGGGGATTATATATATATATATATATATATATATATATATATATAAAAAGAGAGAGAGAGGAATGCTCACATGCATACCTTCTTATGTAAGCACTTGTGCGCACCTTTGTACACGTGTCTTGGACACAGAATCTGAACGGTCCACGTGATGCGGCACCCTTTGAAACCTCGCTAACCCAACTTTCAGCCTACTACAAAACTCTGGTGGGCCATGGAAAAAGGAAATAGTTTCCTCCCTTGATTTGCATTTCTCTTTGCTATGGCCCACTAGAGTTTTGGATCAGGCTGAAAATTGCGTCCTTAAGTTTCAAAGGGTTCCACATCACATGGACCGTTTAAATTCTACGCCAATGATACGTGTGCAAAGGTACGCATGGGTGCTCACATAAGAAGGTGCGCAAGTGAGCATTTATATATATATATATATTGGAGAGGAATAATGGTTAAGCTGACTGCAAACTTCATTTTCTCCTCATATATACACTTACCTGCTTACTACTGGACACATGACAAAATAGAAAGATATCCGCGACCCTTTATTCTCACATGGGATGATATGATCACACAATAGTAAGATACGCTGATATAAGTCTATAGTCCAAAGATACAACGATAATCGATTTAATTAATTTAAAGAATTAATATGTATAAGGCACATCTAACTGAAAAAATCTAACGTAGGTGAAACTTTTCTAAAAGAAACAATCAAAACTAAATATTTCTTATAGTATTGAAATGACATACTTATAATCTCGTGAGTTTTTACTGTTCAATGTATTTGATCATTCCTCTTTCAAAAAGGGTTTTCTATTTTCATAAGTTGTATATGGACAACCTCTTAATGATATGACATGTGCCAATGTGTTTAATGGTTGCAAAATCCAAGCTGCCCATAGGTGGGCTTTTATTGCAAATGGGCCGACCCCAAATTCACGTTGGTTACCCTCATTGTTCATGATAAAGAACCAATGGGATGACTTAGAAAAACCAAAGCAAGCTTTGTTATAATCATCCATTTATTTTATTTTTTAAACTTCAGCCCTTCTGATAAGTAGATAGGAAATGTTTTGGCCCATGTCTTTAAGTGGCTTTTTCGCTGAGCCCAACACTTTAAAAGTTAAGAAATATTAAATTTACAACCATTAAGTTTTTTTTTTCTAACCATTGTAATTGTTCTTATTGCACTTGATGATGATTTAATGGCTTATATTTGATCGAATTAATGATCAGCATTGGATTTAAATAATTGATGGATGGCCTTGACGGCAAATAGATTAGTTCATACTTATGTGCATATTACAAGTAAATTTACAAGCTTCCTCCATAATAGGGTATGATGAAATTCGTAGGATAGTAGTACACTATAATAAGTACGCCCTTAAAACCCTAACCCCTATTTATATTTTGATCCCGCTGCAAAAGAAAATACCCTCGCTAAGACGAAAGGGAGAGTTTAAACATTCTTCCTTTGAACAACCCCATCTAGAAAGAAGAAGAAAATGAGAGGGAGAGGGAGAATTCCATCCCTCCTTCAAACCATCTTTCTCACACATGTTTCCTTCTCTATGTGGTCCATCAATATGGGCGGTTGATGCATTTCCTTATCCCCTATTAAAAAAAAAAACACACACACACACACACTCTCCTTAGGTTCCCTTCATTTACAATATATCAGGAAGAGACTCCTTACCGTAGGAAATTAATATCGACAAATCTACACTATAAAGATCATCTACTCGATCATCATATCCAGGTTTGATCTCATTAATATACATTTTTTTTATAAAAAAAATTGAAGTTATTGCAATTGGAGTTTTCTGAGTGGATTTTTTAATTGAAATTGTATTATATGCAATTCCATTTGCATAAACCCTAAGGACTCAACATGGGGCCCACCATGGTGTTTGTACGACATTTTGCCCTTCGAACAATGTTGTCCCATCAAGAAATTAGGATGCCCCATCAGGTTGCCCCAATTATCAAGTGGGCCATATCACAAAAACCATCAAACCGCATGAAAATATCCACATTTATATAGGGCGTCCTATTTTGATAGTTGGATTCACCTATACATACACAACGCACATATGTATGTATGTACGTATACGTATGTATGCACACACACATATACATGCATGCATACACATGATATACATACAAAGAAAATCTTCATGTAATTCTTCTCCGTAATTGATTTGTTATGTGCTAACCTAAAGGTTTTCAACCTTAAAAATCTTTTCAATTACATCTCTTGATAGACCATCAGCTTAGATCGCTTTGAATATTTTAACATAGGTGAACTCAAAGCAAGACCAATATGTGTATATATGCCATCCATATGAATCCCTACAGATATATGTATGGTAACAATCCTTATATATTCTTGGCAATTTCTGGGAATGGAAATTTCTTGAGATATTTTCAAATATTGATGTTTCTCTCCATTATAATAATAAATAAAAAAATCTTCCTGAGAATCAAGTGTTAAAGCCGTTTATCCTAAATTAATAAATGATTTAAAAATTCTAAAATATGGATAAACTTGAATAAGTATAAACCTCCAAACATTTATTTTATTAAAATCACAACAGTTTCATGGAAAATTAAAAATGCTAAGATTTTGAAAATCTCACAATATTACCATTTGATGAATACTTTCCACAAAAATATCATGAGATTTTCAAAGTCCCAGAGCTTATCCGTTACAATGGGGATGGGCCACTTAATAACTGTTTTGTGGGCCATTGATCAAAGTTCTTCTAAATGGATATTTTCAAGGTAGCCATCATAAGTTGTGTACCTTGTCATGTCAATTGTTTCGCTACTAATAATAACCTGATACATTCTGTCCTACCATGAGGATTTAGTAGATGTTGTGAAAATCTCCTTATGAGCAATTCCACAGCAAGAGAGTCGCATGAGGTTTTTTTATTTTGAGGTTTCTCCCTCAATATAATGAGGAAAAGCTCATTAAAAGTAAATTATTAAATAATATTTATTATAAATTAATGAATTAATTTTAAATTTTAAAATATTTAAAATATAAATAATTTAAACATTCAAATATTTATTTTGTTAAAATTGTAATAATTTCATGACAAATTTGAGAAAATTTAAAAACTGTGGAGGTTTGAAAAGCTCACAATATTCTTATGACAATCGTTCAATGAATATTTCGTTGAAAAATATAGCAAGTTTTTCAAAATCTCGATGATATTTGACATAATGTTCATAGATAACTCATGGTATGCTCTCTCGTATGATATCCAATGTAGAGCGACACCTAGCATATATATAAAAGATTTAAAAATGTAAAGTAGAGAAAAAAAAAAAGAAGGGAAAGGCTAAGAAAAATGGCACTGTGAACTCTAACAACACAGGCATCTATCTTTATATATCTGCGCGACCATTGTGAAAATGTGACTACAAAAAAAATTAAATTAAATTAAATTACATTTTTAATTAAAATTAAAAAATGAGCCAATCCATAGAATTATTAAACTTCATTTTAAATAACTCTCTCTCTCTCTCTCTCTCAAACTTCATTTAAATAACTCTCTCTCTCTCTCTCTCTCTCTCTCTCTCTCTCTCTCTCTCTCTCTCTCTCTCTCCTTTTTATTTTTATTTTTCTTTTTGTTTTTTAAATCCCCAGTAAGCAATGGTTTGCAACTTCACACATGAGATAATGGTGTTTTCCTCCCACATTTCATTATTACATTTGAAGAACAAACTTGGGTTGGGTCAGGAAAGTAACCATCGGCCCATGCTGACCTCAAGAGGAGCCAGCTTGAGACCCGACCCAACCTAATCTATTCTAATAACCCTAATGAAACTTGGGTCGGTTGAGGTTGGGTAAAAAGTACCTTTTTTCTTGGCTAAAAACTCTTCACTAAGACGGTTTTAGGGTCTGGCTAGAGCCTGGGCTCATAGCATGCATTCATCACTGTTACAGTCTACTTGGGCCTGAATTCAGACTTAATTAATAAATGGAGTGGATCTTGACTGAATTGTAGGCCTAATTACTAGATAGGGGGTCTCCAGTTTGGGTGACAGTTTGACCCGGTTGGCCTGTGGGGGCGCCGAATGGCCTAACCCACTTCTAAGGGGGGTTTTGGCCGAGCTACATGGGTAGCAGGCCCGGAACGACCTATAATTGTAGGCCGGTAAGTCAATGGGTCAGGCTATGGTTGAACCCTACTCAACCTGGCCTGACCCACAGATACATATATATTATCAATGGGCTGGGTCAAACGACCCAACCCAAAACACGCATCAACACATGAGCATGTTGTATGTGTTATGTACCTGTTTTCTATTTGAGCATGTTGGACAATACCTTTTTCCCCATATTTATAAATAAATGGTTCATGTTATGTTGGGCTTGGGCTTGATATTTTTTAAGTGGGTCTGGTTACCGTAAGGTAATGTGTGGTGAGTTGGGATCAACCAACGTTCATGGTCCATATTCAAACTGGAAAGAACCCATGCTGATGGATAGACGGGTCAGCTACGTTGGTAGTGATCATGACCATTTATTTCATGCATGTTATAATTGTTGGAATATTTGGTTGAATTAAATAGACTATTAAAAAATCGAGAACCAAAAAATAAAAAAATTTTGAGAAAGAAGAACTTATTGAATTGAGTCGAGGTGTGACTGAGTCACTCGGCTTGAAATCGAATTTGCTCCCCTTGGACAGCGTCCCAAGTGCAACAGGTTTCCAGAGCAATCGACCTCCAGGATACAACGACTATGACCCGGTCCCAGCGGTGCACTCACTGTACACGGGCTCGAACCACTTGCAGTTTAATCCGAAAGTGCTGAGTTGACTCAGCGATGAACTCAGCAGAAAATGCTTAAAACCGAATATCAGAGAGTGTTTTATAAGAGAAAGATTTTTCATATTTTTGAAACTGGAATCGGATGTCTTTTTATAGACTCCGAAGTGGTGCATAAGCACCCTTTATAAAAGGTTAGGTCCGTTAGGTTTAAACCCAACAGGTGCGACCAACAAGAAGGGTCGCATCTCTCTGGTTTAAAACAAAAAGGCGCAAATGCGAGTACACTCCCGCACATACAGTCCTGCGAGTACCCATACACACACACTGCACCCGCACCCGCACCTGCGCCCGCGCCCAGCCCAGCCCGTCCCGTCGCGTCGCGTCGCGCACGCGCACGCGCACACGCACACGGACTCGGACTCGGACTCGGACTCGGACTCGGCTCGGCTCGGCTCGGCTCGGCACGGCACGGCACGGCACGGCTCGGCTCGGCGCGCGCGCGCGCGTGTGTGGTCAATGGCATAGATTAGAGCTATTGGCATAGCCCCCCCACAGGACCAAATTCACATGCCCCCTGAAAGGGGCTCAAGCCCTAAGCAAAAATACTATCTTATATACAAGATAGTTAACTTTGTGAAATCCGATGTGGGACAAAACCTCAAACTCAAAAGTACTACAATTTCAAAAATGGAGGGAAATTACCGAAAATTTGAAAATTCAAATTTTACTACTATTTTAAAACAAAATATAACAATCCCCCACATGTTTTAAAATAAAACCCTTTCGGATTAAAGCGTAATAGTTGTGCAATGGTGCCGGTGACTTGAACCGACATTAGAGTAAGCAAGACAGGTCTACAGGAATCAGGTGACACCATAGTCTTGAACCTGAATCCTTTTAATGTAAATCGCAAGTACATACCACTCACACAACTCTTCCTCTGCAAGTGATTCTGCGGTTCGGTGCGTTTCGGCCATACACCATTACCTGGATTTCATGAGTGCTCTAGAGAATTCGCCTAGATTCTCATAGGAAGCGGCCTCCACCTCCACACCCATATAGGTAAATTCCATCAAGTGTATGCAGCAATTGTATACACCACCAAATATATGGCTATGGATTCATTAAGAGTTCTAACAACTCATCCTTCTACGTTGCTGCTCGCACTGTACACCATAGAAGGGGCTCATACAACTCAGTGCAATCGTCTACCTCGTGTCTTGTTGTTTACCCATTGAACCTATCTCATGGGATCTCCACTTGTATAGGTTGGGTTGCCGACACTGGCAGCTCATATATTAGGCTCAGCCCCATTCCCTTCGATGTATCATTAACTAACCTTTTAGATAGTCCTTTGGTCAGAGGATCTGTTAGATTCTTTTCCGACCTCACAAAGTCAATAGATATGACTCCATCACGCAACATGTGTTTCACTATGTTGTGTTCCGAGTCTAATATGCCCGCTCTTTCCATTATATATTTTACTCTTTGCTTTTTATGCTTGTGATCGATGACACGATCGATATAGGCTTTGGCCACAATGGTATATCAGATAAGAGATTTCTAAGCCACTCAACTTCTTAGCCTTTTTAAGGCAATAAACTCGAATTCCATAGTAGAGAGCGATACAGCAGCCATTGTGGACTCTCAAGAGACTTCTCCTCCACCTAAAGTGAAGACATATCCACTCGTGGATTTTGTCTTATCTGAATCAGTGATCCAATTAGCATCACCGTATCCTTCTAATACAGAGGAAAACCACTATAATGTAAACCATAGGCTATTGCCTTTTAGGTATCTCAAAATCCTAGACAAAGCATTCCAATGCTCTTTTCCGAGGGTTATGTGTATATCTACTTAGCCTTCCTCGCAAAAGCTCGACTATCTAGTACGGTTTGTTAGATACATAAGGCTACCAATTATTCCGGAATACTCCAATTGAGACACACTATTTTCGTATTCTTCTTGAGAGTCACACTATAATCATAAGGAGAACTAACAGGTAAACAATCAAAATGGTTAAACTTTCTCAA
Source organism: Magnolia sinica (assembly GCF_029962835.1). NCBI lineage: Eukaryota > Viridiplantae > Streptophyta > Magnoliopsida > Magnoliales > Magnoliaceae > Magnolia > Magnolia sinica. The sequence continues at coordinate 129,314,227 of NC_080575.1, read as the reverse complement.
TATCTTCTCAATGTAATGAGATTGAGATAATATAATAACACCATTTTTTCTAGTTACTTCAATACCCAAGATTACACTAGCCTCTCCTAAGTCTTTCATGTCAAACTTAGATGACAAGAATTTCTTAGTTGTATTAACTAATTTAATATTAGTTCCAAAAATAAGCATGTCATCAACATAAAGGCATATAATAACATAATCATTTCCAGAAATTTTACTATATACACATCTATCTACATCATTTATATGATAACCATTTGATTTTAAAACACCATCAAATTTTTCATGCCATTGTTTAGGAGCCTGTTTTAAACCATATAATGATTTAATTAGTCTACATACTTTATTTTCTTTTCCTGATATCTTATAACCCTCAGGTTGTTCCATATATATTTCTTCTTCTAAGTCTCCATTTAAGAAAGTTGTCTTAACGTCCATCTGGTGTACCACCAGTTTATATATGGAAGCTATCGCTATTAAGACCCTGATAGTTGTAATTCTAGTTACAGGAGAGTATGTATTAAAGTAATCTATTCCTTCTTTTTGTTTAAAGCCTTTTGCTACCAACCTGACCTTAAACTTATCAATAGTCCCATCTGGTTTTAGTTTCTTTCTAAACACCCATTTACAACCTATTGGTTTATTTCCAGGAGGTAAGTCTACAATTTCCCAAGTGTTATTAGATATAATAGATTCTAATTCATCATTTATTGCTTCCTTCCAAAAGGTTGCATCTGGAGAGTTAATTGCTTCTATATAGGTTGTAGGATCATCTTCTACTAAGAAAGTGAAAAAACCATCTCCTAGGTTAGTTTCTCTTCTAACCCTAGTACTTTTTCTTGGTTGTATCTCTTCTACTACTTTCTCGTATGCATTTTTACTAGTAGATGCAATATCTGATTCACTGACTTCCTCTATTCCTATAGATTTAGATTTCATAGGGAATATGTTCTCAAAGAACTCTGCATCCCTAGCTTCTATAATTGTATTAGGATCTAGAATATTATCCTTAGTTTTTAAAACTAGAAACCTATAGGCCGCACTGCTTTGTGCGTAACCTATAAATGCACAGTCAGTCGTTTTAGGACCTAACTTTCTTTTCTTAGTTTCAGGTAATCCTACTTTAGCAAGACACCCCCACACTTTAATATATTTGTAACTAGGAACATGATTCTTCCATAGTTCATATGGTGTTTGTTCAGAAGCTTTAGAAGGAATCCTATTTAGAATATAACAAGCAGATAGAATTGCTTCTCCCCACATATTTGAGGGTAAGCCAGAACTATTTAATATAGCATTCATCATCTCTTTTAGAGTTCTATTCTTACGTTCTGCTATTCCATTCTATTCGTGTATAAGGAGGTAGTTTCGTGAACTATTCCATTCTTTTCACATAATTCTCTAAATTGAGAAGATTCATATTCACCTCCTCTATCTGTTCTAAGTCTTTTAATTTTTATATTTAACTGATTTTCAACTTCAATTTTGTATTTAGAAAAAGCATCTAAAGCTTCGTCTTTGTTCCTTAACAGATAGACTCTAGTGAACCTAGAGTAATCATCTACAAAAGTTATGTAATATCTTTTTCCACCTCTGGACATGTGATTTCTAAAATCACCTAAGTCACTGTGTATTAACTCTAATAGAATAGATGATCTTTCTATTTGTTTAAAGGGTTTTCTAATGAATTTTGATTCGACACATGTTTCACATTTGTCAAATTCTTCATTAGATATATTAGGTAATAAACCTAATCTTTTCATTTTCTTCAAAGATGTTATATTCACATGACCTAATCTACTATGCCATAGATAACAAGGTTCAACGGTATAAATAGAACTGAATGTCTTCTTATTATTATCATTGGATACATTTATAATGAATAAGCCATCGCTACAGTACCCCTTACCAACAAAAGTTCCATTCTTAGTCACTACAAGCTTATCTGAATCAAATACTAACTTAACACCAGCCTTATTGAGGAGTGAACCAGAGACCAAGTTTCTTCTAATGTCGGGCACATGTAGGACATCATTCAACATCAGAGTCTTTCCAGAAGTGAGTTTCAGAAGTACTTTCCCTTTCCCTACAACTGGAGACGTTCTAGCATTACCCATGAACACCTGTTCATCATCTCCTGATACTTGGTAGGAGGTAAACATACTACGATCCTTGCACACGTGCCTAGTTGCACCAGTGTCTAGTACCCACTCCAAGTTGTTTACAAGGAAGACTTCTGACACCACAGCTACTATCATGTCAGATTCATTGCCTGTTTCTGTAAGATTAGCCTGCGGCTTATCTTTGTTTTTCTTAAGCCTGCATGTTTTGACATGATGCCCAGGCTTTCCACAGTTGTAGCAGTTTCCCTTTTTCTTGAATTGATTGTTTGCATTCTTCTTTTTGAGCCTGCATTCATTTGCATAATGTGCAGGTTTGCTACAGTTATGACAATTGCCCTTTTTCTTATTATTTGCCCGACTTGATTCCACAAGATTCGCCTTTGAATCTATCTCATTTTTATTTTCTTTTTGGTCCCTGATTCTATTGGCCTCCTCTATTCGTATGTGTACGATAGTGGTTTCCAAAGAAATACCGTTCTTTTTATGTTTCATTCTATTCTTATATTCTTTCCAGGAGGGCGGTAACTTTTCTATTAGTGCTCCTGAAAGAAACACTTCATCCAACTTAATTCCTTCTGTCGATAGTTCATGAACTAAACTTTGAAAATCATGAATCTGATTTGTGACAGGTATATCGTCTGTCATTTCATAATGAAGGAAATTAGCAATTGCATGTTTCTTAGCGCCTGCATCTTCTAATATGTATTTCTTTTCCAAAGCAGTCCATATGTCTTTGGCAGACACGTAAGAAGCATACACGTCATATAGTTCGTTGGATAAAGAGTTTAGAATATAATTTTTACAATTATTTTCATCTGTTACTTCAGTTTGATTTGTTGGATCTATAGTAAATGATTCAGATAAAATGTATGAAACTTTCAGGGTGGTCAGAGCGAACATCAGTTTCTGTTTCCACCGTTTAAAGCATTGTCCAGCGAACGGTTTGATTTTGGCTAACTCAGCAGAAGCATTTACTGTTACTGTAGCCATAGTCTATGTAATTCAACAATTCGATTTCAAGATTGTTGGAATATTTGGTTGAATTAAATAGACTATTAAAAATCGAGAACCAAAAAATAAAATAAAATTTGAGAAAGAAGAACTTATTGAATTGAGTCGAGGCGTGACTGAGTCACTCGGCTTGAAATCGAATTTGCTCCCCTTGGACAGCGTCCCAAGTGCAACAGGTTTCCAGAGCAATCGACCTCCAGGATACAACGACTATGACCCGGTCCCAGCGGTGCACTCACTGTACACGGGCTCGAACCACTTGCAGTTTAATCCGAAAGTGCTGAGTTGACTCAGCGATGAACTCAGCAGAAAATGCTTAAAACCGAATATCAGAGAGTGTTTTATAAGAGAAAGATTTTTCATATTTTTGAAACTGGAATCGGATGTCTTTTTATAGACTCCGAAGTGGTGCATAAGCACCCTTTTCAAAAGGTTAGGTCCGTTGGGTTTAAACCCAACCGAGGCGACCAACCGGAAGGGACGCATCTCTCTGGTTTAAAACGAAAAGGCGCAAGTGCGAGTACACTCCCGCATATACAGTCCTGCGAGTACCCAAACACACACCCACGCGAGTATACACACACCGCACCCGCACCCGCACCCGCACCCGCTCCCACGCCCAGCCAAGCCCAGCTCGTCCCGTCGCGTCGTGTCGCGTAGGACACAAACACGGACTCGGACTCGGCTCGGCTCGGCTCGGCAGGGCTCGGCTCGGCTCGCGCGCGCGTGTGTGGTCAATGGCATAGATTAGAGCTATTGGCATAGCCCCCCCACAGGACCAAATTCACATGCCCCCTGAAAGGGGCTCAAGCCCTAAGCAAAAATACTATCTTATATACAAGATAGTTAACTTTGTGAAATCCGATGTGGGACAAAACCCCAAACTCAAAAGTACTACAATTTCAAAAATGGAGGGAAATTACCGAAAATTTGAAAATTCAAATTTTACTACTATTTTAAAACAAAATATAACAATAATAATGTCTATTATGGAAAAGTATAATTGATTATGGTTGTCCACATATATGGGAGGTGTGGAGCCCACCCACAGGCCATTGTAGGCGAAGGCACCACATGTCCAGCCAGATCACCCTGTTGATCATTGGATTCCCTTGATCATGTTTTTATAGGCCTTGCCATGCTACATTGGTCAGTTAGGAGGTCAATCAAACTGCCAAACAACATTGTAATGTAGACGTATCATATCTCATTAACCGTAGCTCCTTATGACCTAAAAATTAGTTCTCTTTGGACATGTCCATGTGCTTTAGGATATTATCTAGTTAGATCTGACAGTGCATGCCCAGGTCTCGATCGAATTTGATCAAAGCCATCCATCTTATTAATTACACATAACCCACGTCCACACAAACAATGGTTTTTCACCCATGACCTCGTGTTGAAACTCCGGTGAGTCTACCACTTACGCATGATAAGTGAGGACCCAAGTTCAACTGCATCTAACAATGACTTGCACTTGCACATGCCTATCAAAATAACTACACCATTGGATATCATTCGACTAGGGCTGAAAGTTGGGTGGGTTGGTGCTCAACCCTAGCCCAACCCAAGGTTCGTATACGTCAATCCTAATCCGACCCAACCTCGGGTTGGGAATTCTCAACCCAAGCTTAACCCAAGTGGGCTCGGTTGGGTGGATACATGCTAATACTTTCATTATTACATTAGTCTATTATATTTCAATACACATCTTATTTTTGTACTTATGATTTTATTAATTATATATGTGATTATTTATAGTAAAGAACTTCATTTTTTTCTAAATAAACAAACTAAAATTTAAGACAACTACTCCTTTAAAAGTCATGTTATGTAGCACACAATCTATTTGGGAGAGAGAAATCCAGCATATCATGTTAGTTTGAGTCATCCAAAATAACATGGACTAATGAAACCTAACAACAATGGAATTTCCAATGCCTTTAACAAAGACAATCCACACTCAATTATATATCGATCAGGTTTGAGTTGGGTTGGGCAACCTGAGACCTCAACCCAAGCCTAATCCAAGTTTGATTGGGTTGGTTTTTATATAGCCTAAGTTCGAAACCAAACCCAATACATCCTGCCTGAGCCCAACCCATTGTCAGGTTGCTCATGGGTCTATTGGGTTGAACCCGCCGGACTTTTAGCCCTACATTTGACCGGCTGATCTCTCATAAAAAAATGTTACGGCCATTGAGAGTTTGTCGCACTTGAAAACACGGCATACGTCCAATATGCCCTGCAATTTGTGATGCCCAATTGCAGCCGACCTGATGATCATATTAGCCTAATTGTAGAGCGTGGATCTCCTAACGAGCGGCCCCATATCATACACGTGTGCCACTTCTCCATGTGTGAGGCGTGCGGACCTATCGATATAATGCCAAAAGATATTTGATAAAATAGCCTATATGACGATCCATGCTTGTGCACATAGTGAATGTACTCAAGATATACATATAGCTCAATCCAGACCGTCCAATTTTTTGCCCACTTGGATGGACTATGACCGAGAAACAACACCAGAAAAGATGATTCCGAAATTCTCTATTTGTGGAATCAAATGGATGGTCTATTCGAGAAACTGATAGTTTTCAAAATTCTACTAGCAAACGACCATTAATTGGAGGTTAGGATCTCCAATTAAATTAAATTATGGCAACATGTCTCGCTTGAAGTGGGCAGTGGGCCTCACCATTTACACATATGTACATGGACGTGGATATCCATGATGTGCCTTTTTAGGGCTATCAGTGGTGTATATGTTTTATCCATGCCGTTGTCTACAATCATATTCGACGCACAGACATAAACTACTGAGAATTCCCCGTGTGTAGTCACTAGGAGTTAGGTGTTGATAGAATTATACTCATGCTTAGAGATGTCTTCTTTTGATCTTCATTCAGTGATACAAATTTAGTTATTAATGCAATGGTATAGGATCATACCCATGTCTTTAGGAGAGCAAAACATCATGTGCCATATGTCATGATTAACAAACCAATTAATGAGGTAGCGTGCCCAATATGTGTATAAAGATTGACTAAGAGAAAGAATTCTTCTCCAAATCTGGCTATTATATATTTGGTAAGGTCGTCTCTTACAATGCTTTTAAAACGGGATATCTTTCTATAGATGCTCATAAGGTTTGTGGTGATCATGAAGATTTTGAATATCCAAATATTCAAAAATCAATTCAATATTCAAGTAAATTGATCACAACATAGACCCAAATCAAGAAAGGGGACATCATCAAATCGGATCCTTGGCCATACAATAATCAAGAATAAAAAGAATGGGAGAACTCAAACTAGTAGATCCAGTCCCATTAATTCTACATTCAAAAGAGACTAAGATTGTGGGAAGGTAGACAATATGGGTTGGGTCATTCAGATGTAACGATGATCTTATTGATTTTATGTCTGAGACGAACGATGGAAATAGATATTATTGATTCCAAATCTAGATGCAATAGAGTCTTAAAGGTCTCCAATATAAGAATATATATGTAAAAGTAGAGATATGAAAACCAACAGATCCAAATTTATAGAGATCTCCGTATTTTGAATGAATGTCGTAGATGCGAATGATCTAGGATTAGTAAGGAAAACTAACAAGAGTTTTGTCGTCTCAACAACTTATAAAAGGAGTATGCAAGGAAGAAATCAAAGCCCACACTAAACACAATCTATAGTCTTTTACATTTATCTCTACGTTTATTTTAGTATAGCTTAATCTTTGTATATAACACTAGTATCCAACACTACCACTACAGTATCATAGAATTAGATTAAATATCCACAATCCTAAGTTGCTAAATCCCTATCAACTGAATCTTTACTTGGACGATCATCTTTCTAATTACATTTTATTGACCATCTGCCTCAATCATCTATTCTTACAAACGGATTAGATATTTATTTCTTTAATTTATTTTGATACTTCGCCAATTATAATGAGATACATTCAAATATTAATAAAATGACATCGCTTTAACCTCTTTTATTTATTTGTCAATATTCATTATTCATTTGAAAAATATTAATTATGATTACTAAGTATAAATCCTTAAATACAAGGTAAAAAGAATCCATCAAATAGGACCAACTCCTATCCTTTTACAAAGAGCTTGATTGTTAATCATTATCGATAGCTCATGACTTAATAGTTGGATTTCATAATCCAATCTTACTCAGTCGTTTCAAGGGTCATTAGTGTTCAATCAAATATTGAGTCGAGTATGACTCTAGCATACCCACCCTTCCTAATCACACGTGAAAACTAAATACAAGCCCTTAATCACACATATAGCCTTATGTTTAATTGAGTTGCATGAACACTGTCTCACTATTTTATCGACTCATTTTAATTAATTAGTCTAAAATTAAGGGGGTGTTTGGAGCATGGGATTAGATGGGTTTAAGTGAGATGAAATTATCAAAATATAATTATTACACCGTGTTAGGGATTGTCGTCGAATCCCATGGCTTGGAGGCCATCCCACTTCATGTTTGGGAAACGGATTGGCTACGCATCTTGCCACTACCGGTCGGTGCTATGTGGGCCCCACCATGATGTATGTGTTTCATCCATGCCATCCACCCATTCTTTCATGTCATTTTATGGTATGAGCCCAAAAATGAGTTTGATCCAAATCTCAAGTGGACCGCACAGTTGACCCTAGGAGGTTTTTAATGGTGTGATTCAATCACTATTGCTTTCCCATGGTGTGGTCCACCTGAGATTTATATCTACCTTAATTTTGGGATCAAGCCCTAAAATTATATTTCAAAATGGATGGACAACATGGATAAAACACATATATCATAGTAGGGTTCCTATAGCACCGGCCACTACTTGCACAAAATCCAAAGTAGGATTAAAGAAACCTTTGCCCTAACGCTGATTCCAAGAAAGGTCTGGACAACTCATACCTTATGTGAGTCCCAAACAGGAAATCCCAACCATCTACGGGATCTTTAAACCCACTCCCATCTAATCCCATTTAAACCCAGGCACCAAACGCCCCCTAGGGCATATTCAAAGCTCAAGTAAACCATACAACAACAAAAGTAAAGATTGAAAATGGCCTATCAATGAAAACTTATCAGGAGCAATAAAAGTTTTGAGTTAACCTAATATTTGTGTTTTACGTTCGTTACGGATGTAAATGGCTCATGCTTTAAAATCAGCTAGTAACAAATGGGCGTGGTGGATAACTTGATGGCCCCAAAGAACCAGGTCACTGGTGATATCCACGTGCACCGAAGCTATGTGCATACGTACGATGATCCCCCTCTTGAACAGTGTTGTCTTTAAATACTGCTCAACTGATTTTCGGACCTGAATCGAACACGCAGGTTTCGTGGCTTATTAATTAGCGTGTTGTGCTCGGACGTGTGGATTTGACATGCGACCCAAAGTTATCTCTAGGCTCACGTGACAGGTCACGTGTTCGCAGGTGATAACTGATAAGAACGTAGTTATCTACAAATCGTTGTACGGACTATGGATAGGATATAACTTCCATATCTCGTGAAGACGAAGGGAAGATGTATTCGTGACTTTTTGGCAGTGACACCTCACGGGTTCGTTTTTTCTGCATCGCACCATGGGGCTCACATGAAGACATTTTCTGACGATTGGAACCGTCCATCTTCTTGATGATACCTTTTATTGACCAATAATCCAATAACTAGCACGATAAATAATCCTGACCTTTGAATTTTTGAGTGGAATATGAACCACAGACAATTTTCTTTCCAATGGTATACACGTATCTGATGGTAAGAATCATCCGTTCAACCTAAATTTCTTACGGTAGCCTATACAACGCAGCTTGGAAAATATGGACGGTTCAAGTCATCGGGCTATCTCAATAGAGAGCTACACATGGTCGCATTCATACGCCAAAAAGAACTTCTCACCTATTAATTAATTAATTAATTAATTAATTATTTATTTATTTATTTATAGAATAATTTCGTTTCGGATGAGAGGATATTTTCGTTTTCGTTGTGACCTTGATTGATAGAGTATAACACTCCTATGTGAGTTCTGCACAACAAAAAAATGGTGGAGTCAGTTTAACTGTTCGCATGGTTCAACTACATGCAATCCTGACTGTCCAAATTTGCTGACCCAACTCAATGGAGCATAACCTAAAAACTGAACCGAGAAGATCATATTAACTATCTAATTTTCCCTTCGAATTTGGACCACTTACTCCTTTACTCTTCACCGTTCATTTGATGTCCATTATTGGATGGTCGAGATTTGTCGATAAGTGTTATTTTAAATAATGTGTTCCATCCACAGCTGGCCCCACAACTTGGACGGCCCGGATAGCTGTACATAAAAGCCACTTGTGGGGAGGATGAGTCGCTACCGTTTGTAAGAGGCACAGAACTATCCAATTAATATAGGATCAGCACGTCGAATCTGAGTTAGACCACTCGCGGCTTAAACATCATGTTCTGGAACCTAGATGAGAATTATTCAATACTTCTTCAGCGTCTGATGGTTGATGCGAAATTACATAGGTGGCACATATAAATAAGATATAAACTGTCCAAATTGTGGGACCCACCGTACATAGGTCATCCTATAAATATAAGATAAGGTGAACAATCCTATCCTCTGATTAGCATAAACTTGTTTGCTGAATTCGGACCGTTGTCTTTTTCATTTTAGCCGTTTAATGAATGTTGATCAATCTACTAGTTAAATAATTAAATTATCATAAATTTTTACTTAAAATCCATCTAAATTAAATTTGACTATTTGGACGGTTTAATTTGTATTATTTTTGTGCCACAGGTAGAACGACTGAGTGCTGTGTATTGAAACTTATCTAGCCATATCAAAGCTTTCCTCGAAGATGATGGGAAGATAAATGCTAAGGCGAGCTCCCTCCGATGCACTTTTTAAGTGTACTCGCCTCGTAAGAGGAAATACAAGGCATGCCTGTCTGAGATCAGAGCCGCTCATCAGTCGATCCACTACGTTGCAACTAGTTTCTAACCGCATGGGAAGGTGGCCCATGGAAAGGTCATCAAGAAAGAAAAACCAAACAACGGTTACAGTTCAAATAATAAAAGGTCAAATATTTTATGGCTAGGATCTCTGGATCTCGCTGATTTTTGTGTATGTGGTGTCCACGTCGAACTCCACTGTATCAACGTTTTGGATCGAAGAACCGTGGCTGCCACTTGCAGAAAATGAAATTGCGATCGTATTGTAAAAACATGCGGGTTGAGTATTCTGCAATACACCTTGATGCCCGCAGCGCACCCCAACGGCCACGGAAACGGATTGGCTACTGCCCCTGACACCAGCCCCGGAGCTAGTGGTCGGTGCTCTGTGGGCCCATCATGATGTAAGTGTTTCATCCATTCCGTCTATCTATTTTTATATATCAATTTATGGTAATAAACAAAAAATTAGGTATATCCCAATCTCAAGTGGACCACATTATAGGAAACAGTGTTGAATGAACTTCGACCGTTAAAAATTTTTTGGGCTCCATAAAAGTATTGGATCAAGTTGATCTTTGTTTTCTTCCTTCATCTGGGTGTTTATGACCTAATAAACGGATTGGATTTCAAATAAACAGTACATTAGGCCTTAGGAGGATTTAAATGATGGACATCCAATCACTATTTTTTTTCCTGTGGTGTGATCCATTTGAGATTTATATCCCTCTAATTTTTGGGATAAAGACATAAAATGATATTTTAAAATGGATGAACGGAATGGATGAAACACATACATCATGGTGGGGCCCACAGAGCACCGACCATCAGCTCCGGGGCTGGTGTCAGGGGGAGTAGCCAATCCGTTTCCAACGGCCACAGTCGAATGACGTTAATGTGGGACCCGAATCGTCTACCACTGCTGATTTAGGCAGCACGTAAAACACTGTCTACCAGACTGTAAGTATAAAATCCAATCCGTCCATCAGGTAAAAACTCTTATGTTTACTGCACAAAAAAAATATCAACCCAATAAAAATCTCAATAGGGCTACAAACATGGAAACAGTGTAAAATTATTTCTAAAACCTCTATGTTGACGTGTTGTGCTGCCTGAGTTTTGGATGAAGCTGACTTTTATATCTTTGGGTGAGTCACAGGTGATGAACTGGATTGATGAAATGTATACACCATCGTATCCTTACAAACGAACCTATGGTTGGCGTCACATCCCTATCACTCCTTGTGGCGTGGCCCATCTGAGTTGTGGATTTGGATGATTTTTTATTTCGAGGGCCTAGCATCGAGGATCTCCCACGTAGGACGGAATGGATTTCACATATACAAAAAAATTTTGTTTATAGGAATGGATATGGATTTACTCTAAACAAGTGTCGCAGAGGATTTCTGTGCCCAATTTGACCGAAACGCTCCCGATTTTGTTGGAAGTTTTGTAACTACCTACAAAGCTGGAGTGAGTGAAGGACTGGAAATTCGAGGGCAATTTTGTCAATTGAAAAAAACTCAGAAATCCCTCTCGACCAAACGGCCAGAATTAATAAACCTTACAACGGAGATCTGCCTGTAGGTTTCCGTCTCGAAAAGGGTAGCTGGCCGAACAGGAAAGAGATTCGAAACCACTCTCTACAAAATGCGCCGTCACTGAAAAGTCCTGAAAACCCTCATTACCGGCGGATTTTAACCCCAGCCTCCAAACTTCTCTTTCATTTCCTCGAAGACAAGCAAATGCAGATTTCTGCCCTGAAATAATCGCCGGTATCCGATCGATCGCCGGAAGACTAGAAATCCTTCTCCTCATTCACCGGAAACCGACCGAACGTACTTCTAGGGTTTTGATGGCTTCGGAAGATGTAGTGGGGAAGACGACGAGCGAATCAGCGGTTTCTACGATCGTCAACCTGGCCGAGGAGGCGAAGTTTGCGAGCGAAGGCGTTAAGGCCCCCGGACACGCGATCCTCACCATCTGCAAATCACTCGTTGCTGGAGGCGTTGCTGGAGGAGTGTGAGTTTCCGATTTCTTCGGCCCTTTATCTTTTGTTCGTCGATGAGAAATTCTTTTCGTTTTTTTTTTTTTTTTTTCTAATCTGGTCGTAGTTGCTTAAACCCTAGTTAGGGTTTTTGAACCCGTCCTCACACCTTGGCAACGTGATGTGCTTTTGTCCTTCCTAGTAATCTGGTTTTTTTTTAATTATTATTATTATTTTTACTGCTGTATGTTGTTTAATCGCTGTGGGTAAGTTTCGGAAATTTTGATCCGTTCGTATGTGCTTTGATGAACCTCATTTAGGATTTTGGCCAGTTCTTCTTTTTATCATTTACGTTTCTGTCTGCATACACCTGAATGGACGACAAGTTACCATTCTCCTGTTGGCACATTTCGCCAGTATTCACAGTTGGTGCTGTCCTAAAGGCACCGTTCTCCCCACCATGAAGATCAACTCGCATAAAACCAGGCTGATCCACTCATCAGGTGGGCCTCACAGTGCAATAATGATGGATGGGTGATGGTTTGTGAGGCAATAGCGATGGATGGGTGATGGTTGGTGATGGTTTGTGAGGCAATAGCGATGGATGGGTGATGGTTTGTGAGGCAATAATGATGGATGGGTGATGGTCTGTATGAGAGATGTGTGATATGTATTGAATGAGTTGCGCCTGAAAATGGAGAGTTAAAATGACATTGGTTGCATATATGCATGAACATTGTTTAATTTGTTTGGCTTAACTTTTAAGTTACATGTGAATAATGATCACCTTCAACCCCTTGTAGGATAGCTTCTCATGTGCCAACTAGAGGTGTACACGAGTCGAGCTTGTGCCAAGCTCGAATCGGCTCAGCCACTAGCTAACCCCAGCTCGAACTCGGCTCGGCTTGGCTCAGTCCTCGAGCCTGACTAGTCAGCTCGGCTTGGTTTGGTCAGCAACTTGGGCCAGTGGGAGCCGAGTTCGCCTGTGCAGCATTTTCACAAACACATGGACTGCACATTCAAATTCTCACTGTATGTAAAACAGCAGCAGCAGTTTTACAGGTATTTCATCAAACACCTTGTAGGCAACGTCAAAATCAAGAAAAAAAAGGGTATTTCTTTCATATACATACCTTCCTTGCACCAGCCGACACTTCCTTAAGTCATTTCATCAAACACTTGGTGAGCAACATCAATATCAAAGTAACCGAGTCATTGAACTGGTTCGATCCGAGTTCGATTTGAGTTGGGGTTCAATCCGAGTCGACTCGAACTCGGTTCGAAATTTTTTTGAGCTAAAAAAATCAGCTCGACTCGGCTCGAACTCAGTTTCGAATTGAGCGAGCTAACCGAGCTAACTCGGTTTGTGTACAGCCCTAGTGCCAACTCGTTACCTTTGTAGGACATCCTAACAGTGCAAATGGTAGGCCCAATGCCAAGCTCACCTAGTGCAAAAATTGGGCCGGTCTACTCATCAGGTGGCCACCTTATGCGAAAGCAATGGGATGTTTGAACCAGACCTGCCTACCGTCTAGTTCAACATACTTTTATCCCCACTTGATGAGTGGATTTTGGCGCTAGAACTTCATGTTGGAGCCCACCTTTTGCATGACTAGAATATGAGACAGGTTGTATGTTAAGCTAACCTACAGCCAGCTGTAACTGTAAGATTATCTCATCGATAACTGATTTACCTGTGAAGTAAACCGTGGAAACAGCTGAACTTCATGTTAATAAGAAAAACATAAAAGACTTCTATATCCCCTTAATATGTGAGGGGGCACAAGGAGAGGGTGTCTTAAAGTTAGAAAGGAAACAAAAAGCTGCTCAGGATGTCTAGATGAAGTAATCCAGATTGTGATCATTTACTGAAGCTTTGTTGGTATGAAGTTGTATACCTCTTAGACTTGGATTTTTGTTTCTTTTTTATTAATTATTTTGGGGATAGATTGTGTGGGCATTTGGTTCCAAAATGTCAGACACTGAGCAATTGACTCAAACTTGCATGCCCTGATGCACATGCCTTTCATTCCTATCCCTTAACCCTTCAACTGCTTCCACTTAGATCTACTTAGACTTCGTAAGCAAGGGCCCGTGAGACAGGGAAGGGAAAGCTTCCCCATGTTAGGGATACTTGACCTTGCTAATGGCTCCAAACTAACAGTTACTAGTTTGGGACAGTGTGTTGATTTGGCTTACTTCTCTATTCTTCTTAACGGGTCCTCGAAAGGCTTCTTCAAAAGTTTGAGAGGCTTGCGGCAAGGTGATCCATTGTCCCCGTTTCTCTTTCTCATAGTTTGGGAGGCCCTATCCAAAATGTTACACAAAGGTCAAGAAGTAGGTATTTTAAGCGGTATTAGAGTGAGAGGAATGTTTAGTCCGATCTCTCATATTTAGTATGCGGATGATGCTTTGATATTTAGCGAAGCAATTTCAGAGAAGGTGGACAATTTGCGCACTACGATCCGATGTTTTGAGGCTGTCTCGGGGCTGAGAGTTAATATGGCGAAGTCTAAGATGTTTGGGGTCAATATGGAGGAAGAAGAGATAATTAAATATACGGAATATTTCAGTTGCTCAGTGGCTACTTTCCCGACTACTTTTGTTGGCCTTCCTTTGTGCATGGGTTTGCCTCCAAAGACCTTATGGGATAAGGTCATAGACAAGTTTGAAAAGTATCTCGCAAGATGGAAATGTAGATATTTATCTCTGGGAGGTCGTCTCGCCCTTATAAAGGCCGCTCTCTCAAATCTGCCATTATATTTCATGTCCATATATAGGTGCCCGGGCTTAGTTTTGGCTACTCTAGAAAAATTAAGACGGGATTTCTTATGGCATGGTAAGGAAGATAATAAGAAATTCCATCTCGTTCATTGGAAACAGGTGTGCAAGCATTTTCAAGAAGGCGGAGCAGGGGTAAAAGATCTTAAGAAAATGAATCGGGCTCTCCCAGGGAAGTGGATCTAGAGATTAGGGACAGAAGGTGGGGAGTCTTTGGAACAAGGTCATCAAAAGTAAATACGACAGGTCAGAGGGTGGATGGTGGACCAAGGATTCATCCTCTTATAGGGCTTTGGCTCTTTGGAGGGGAATCTTATCTATAAAAAGGGAGGTTCTTAAATGTGTTGGTTTCGATCTAGGAAATGGAGATAATATTTGTTTTTGGGAAGATATATGGGTGGGAGATGTGCCCTTGAAAGAAGAATTTCTGAATATATTCCTCCTCGCTCCTCATCAAGCTATTTCCGTAGCTAGCTGATAATTTGTCTCTGGCGAGAAAGTAGAGTGGAACTTGGTTTGCAGAAGGAATCTTCAAGATTGGGAGATAAATGAGTATGTGGACCTTCTTGATCGCATTTATAGATCTAAGCTAGATCAATTAAGTGCAGACAGATTAAGCTGGAGGTCTGATAAGTCCAGCATGTTTTCGGTTGAATCGTTATACAAATTGCTGGATGGCAATCTGTATCCCAAAGATGATCATCTGACAAATCACATATGGAAATATTCAGTCCCTCCTAAGATAGCTTCTTTCAGCTGGTTGGTTGGAAAGAAGAAGATTCTCACGGTTGATAACTTGAGAAAAAGGGGGATGATTATAGTTAACGTTTGTCTATGTTGTATGATGGATGAAGAATCGGTCGATCACCTTCTTGTTCACTGCCTTTTTATCACCCGAATTTGGTCAGAATTTTTTACTCGATTTAGAATTGATTGGTGTTTGTTTGGTTCGGCGGGTCATCTCCTAAAAGCATGGCATGGGGTCAACATAGGCAAGCAAATGACTCAGCTATGGAGAATGGTTATTCTCGCAGTTTGGTGGTTTGTTTGGGAAGAAAGAAACGGGAGACATTTTAGAGATGTCTCAAATCCTGTATAGGTTATAGCGAGTAAGGCAACGCAGTTAATGATAGAATTGGCTGTACATGTAAATTATCTTAAGGGCTGTGATTTCCTTTTTCTTGGAACTTAGTAGAGTCTGCTTCCTCAGCAGACTCTCTCTCCATTTTTTGTATTTCCTCTTTCCTTTTAATACAAATGTCGTGATCTTTCAAAAAAAAAAAAAAAAAAAGTTACTAGTAGTCCTTGTAGTGTCACTTCAACAGGAATTGATCCACCCAACGGGTTCCCCTTAACTTCTAGATTCACTAGGTGAGTGGAAACATGGGCTTGACATCACTTGCTAGTTTGAGATTTGAAAGTGCAATTGCAGTCCTCCTTTTTTTTTTTTTTGGGAAAGAAACCAAGATTTGAATTAAAGAGGGAAAAAAAATTACAAAAGAAAGGAGAGAGAGTCCGCTGAGAAGGCAGACTCTACTAAGCTCCAAGAAAAAGAAAATCATACTCCTTAAGATGGTCTACATGAACCGCCCATTTTATCAATAGACGCTTAGCCTTACTATCTATAGCCTCTGCAGAATTAGAAATGTCCCTAAAGCATCTACCATTCCTCTCTTCCCAAACAAACCACCAAACTGCAAGAATAGCCATTCTCCAAAGCCAGACTGCAAGAATTGCAGTCCTCTTGTTGACACGTTCCTGGAAGAAAGAAAGAAAGAAAGAAAGAAAGAAGGAAGAAGAAATAGAAAATTCGGTCTCTTAATGGGACTGGAACAGACAAAGTAGGACATCCATTGGACTTTTTAATCAAGCTACCCCAACTGGAATGTGATTGTCTAGAGATTGTACCTACAAAAGGATTAGGTTGCCTGATATCCTTCTAATTCTGGAAGTGTTGTAAGGCAAGCAAAGCAAAGGAAGAAGCCTGTGTTGACCGAGTGTTCTCTGATACTTGGAAATTGAAGGCAAATTTCATATTGCATGTAAAGGTCCGAATTTAAGATAAGCTTTGAGAGACATATCGTTGAGTTGAATGAACACAGAAGTTGAAGCATATATTTCATCTGCCAGGTTACTTGCCAAAAGTTAATATTTCATAATTGTATATACCTTATTTTAGTGGATGAACATGCTGATTCTTTCCAAATTAAGTGCCTGCTTGGTTGCCCCAGTGCCACTTAAAATGAGTTCATCTCATATGTACTAGAGATGAAAAAAAAATGGTAGGGATTAAAAATATAACCAACAATTTTTATAAACTATGATCTTCAGTACATAATTGATAATAACAAAAATGAGATGAACTCATTTTGAAGTGGCAACCAAGATGGCCCTAAGTCTTTTAGATAACAAGAAACTTGGCACAATCGAGTGGAGTCCATCACTCTTTGATCCAAGATCAAATGATAACTTGATGCCTGGTTTACTCAATATTTATTTCCTTCTGTCATTCTTAGACTGGACAAACTGGAGGATGCCTTTAATCTGCACTGCATTCTCTTATACTGATGAATTTTTGAAGTTTGAACAATAATAGAATTTCTCTACTGTAATATTCGTGTTTATTATGGTCTGAGTTTATAATTGTAGCTATACCATATTTTGCCTGCGCTGACATCTCTGTTGTGTTTTTCTTTTGCAGGTCACGGACTACTGTTGCTCCATTGGAGCGGTTAAAAATTCTGCTCCAGGTATTCTTCTTCGCGACCTTGTTAGATTATGTTAACCCTCGACAGTTCATTTTCTGTATTTTGTTTCCTTGCCTGTTTTCAATTTTTCTGTGGAAGTCCATAGATCAGGAAATGTCTGAAGTCTCAATGAACCATTGGAAGTCTTTGCATATTTGTATGATAAACTGTTATGCAGATGTATCATATTTTTAGTGATGCTGTTTTGGAGAAGCAGGCTATTGGATTTTATATGCCCGATTTGTTTGTTTATTGATATTGAAGCAATGTGGATCCAGTAAGAACTGCTTTGGTAGAACGAATGAACTGTTTTTTGTCCAAGTAATTGAGTGGGCTTTCAAATATCATTCAAGATAAATAAGTGACTGCATGGAACTTGCATTCAGCTTATGATGGAAGAAACTCAGGATCTCCTTGATAATGCCTCTAGGAGAGTTGACTCTATTTAAGACTTTGGAATATCTACAAACATAAGCATCTAGTACCCATGTTACCTCTGTTCAATGCATGCTTTTGTACACCATTTTTTTTTCTTTAGAATGGACACTAAAACTTTATTGAAAACCAAAAAGATATACAACTGAATATCAAGGAGTCAAAGGAGGGGGGCGGTTGGGTTTGGTTAGGATGATTTTATTTGAAAAAAAAGAAAAAAGAAGAAGACCTCATAGCAAAACAAAGCAAAGATGACCAAAAATCATCTTGGAAAACAAGGACCTAGCCCCATTACAAGACAAAAATGTCCCTGATACAAATCCCCCTTCACTAGAACCCAACTAATGACCCCATTCCTGAGTTGTAGGAGAATACCCTTAAACTCCTTGGAAGCATTCCTAAGTCGGTCTTCATTTGAACCCACTCCACCAAGATTGACGAAACAGCTCTTTTGATACTCTCCACTTATGTTGCCTTATTCCTGAATATCCTCCAATTTCTCTATTATGGAAGGTCCACATGATAGCACATCGAAACCATCTTCCAAATGATGTTCCCTTCCTAGGAAAAGCCCCACAGCCCAATCACTAATGCAACCTTGTCATCAAATTGATGAGATTTCAATACCCGAATCACTAGAATGGGTGAAGAACACACCCACAAAAAATTTGCGATAGAAAGGGATTAACAAATTCATTGAAATTGAATTTCTTCATCTCTTACAACTACTTAGTAAAACCCCAAAAAACTAAAAAATATAACGCCTTCTACCTCCCAGAAGGCTAGAACAAAATCCTTCTATAGAACCTAAAAGACACCCTAAAATATATATGAATCTTTTCTTACCCCAATTAGTTGGGGTTGGCTACACGAATCCTCTTCCTCCATTCCACTCTATCAAGGGCCATAACTTTGGTTAGACCATAGGTCATCAAGTCTTTTCTTACTACCCCCACCCACGTCCTTTTGGGCCTTCCCCTTACCCTTTTAGAGCCTTCACTTGTACCGTAGCTCATCAAGATAGTAACAACTCTTATCTAAAAAAAATTGGCCATTTTGTCATGGCCTAAAAATAGTAGAAGTAAATATAGAAAAGCTTCCCTGAAATCTTTAGCAGAACTTCAAATAACGATATCTTCACAATCATCAACTCTAATATTCCAAAATAGTAAATGGTAATCTCTGAAATGCAGCCCCCAAAATTAGCAACTAGCAGCTCAAAAAAGCACATGTTGGACCCTATGATGCAACATTGGGCCCACATCAATCACTGACTCCACACTAGACAACTAGAGGAGGTAGGTCTACAACTCCCTTACAACATAGATTCTCTCTTTCCAACAAAAAGCAAATATTTGGCACCATCCACCCTTATACCATGAAATAAGAGCTTCGCCCTAACAGGTTGTGTAGTGCTTGCAACTTGCCATTCCGCCTTGTGATTATTGCAAATGCAAATTGGTTCCTGTGCCAGTGACGCATTACTGCCCTTTCTCATGATTTTTTTTTTTCCCCTCTAGAGAGAGCCATGCATTTTAGTTGATAAAAGTGCACATGTTTATGCCTGCACTTTTCATGCCATCTAATACGCTTCATCCACACTGTTTAGTCGGGTCATTGGATGTTGATTTGTAGTCTGCTGGGCACCACTTGTTTCTTGACTGTTTCCATCAGGTGGCATCAGATTACTAGTTCATGATACTATTGTATTTTCTTCCACAATGAAGTTTTCGTAACTCCAAACGTAGCGAGAAGAGCTCTTGAAAGGAGGTGTCTCGTAATCAAAACTGTAGAAACCTCTGTTTAGCCTCACCCTCATTTCCTCCTGGTTGTTCACAGGAAGGGCACAGTGATGCAAGTCTTCTTCAACAGCATACCGACACTCTTGGGCCATACCCTACCCTTAAGTTCCAGGGTAGCGAAACACAACAACTTCATCCATTTCGTACCGATAGAGCCATACAATCATCTTTCAAAATTAGCAATACTCCATTTTAAACTCCTTATTATTGAGGGAAAAAAAAAAACTCTTTTTGGGCAAACCGAATTAAACACCTTTTTGGAAAAAAAAAAGTGTTTTATTTTGTAAAAAAACTTTTAATACGATTTTAAAAACAAAGATTTGTGGGCATCATCCATTGATAGATTTGAGTAGAAGGTGACAAATTTTAGCTTAGGCGGATTGTTTATAGAAGGTATACTTGAAAATGAAGGGTTTGAGAGAGGTAAAGAAGGCCTATATCCATTGTTACTTATGCATATAGAACTATTCATTTATTTGCCGTTTTGTTTTCTAAGCTTATTTATATATGATAAATCACATATATAGCTTCTTCTTCTTCTTTTTTTCTTTCTTTCTTTCAATCAATTACGTTAGACCCAAAATCTTTATTCACCGATCTTTTGGTGTTTCCGTTTCTTTGACTGAATTTTTTACATTCCTTTTAATGATAGAAACTAAATTCATCATCATCTAAGCTTTATACCAATTAATAGCGGTCAGCTGATAGAAACCAAATTACATTACACGTGGATATTTTCCGTGCCCTTTTTTCTTTTCTTTTATGCTGTACGGCATTTTGCTAACTATGATCTTGACTCATTGGTCAACCGAGCTGAGTCCAAGTTCCTAGTTTCCAAACATAATGATGACGATAATCAAAGTATTCCATAATGGTAATGGTGGTTGTAATGGCCACCACCGTTACCATTATGATACAGGCCATAATGGCTTCCTTTTTTCTTTTTCTTTTTTCTTTTTTGAAAAAACCTATTTTGGTGCTGTTATGGGACCATTATAGGACCGTTACGGGGCAATTTTTCCATAACGGCTGTTACAACCCTGCAACGTGTAACGGTTAACACTGTTACTGCCATAACTGTTTTGGAATACCTTGATAATAACTGAGAATTTCATTTGTTTTTTTAATAATATTGAAAGACCGGTAGCCGATCAGGAAAAAAAGAGAAAAAAAAACCTAAAGACTGGCCTTTTCTCTGTGCAGTCAAGTACTGTCCTTAAAACCTGTGAAATGTTGTGTTGGCTTATTTTTCAGCTGCCATTGCTGCTGAGGCTAGTTCAGGTTTAAGCAACTCAGTTTTGAGGAACCCCATTATTATCTAGAAAATTTATCCAATGATTGAGCCTACATCTTAGTTCTTACATAATACTGTCATGTTTTTCTGAAAATTGTGTTCTAATCTAGTTATATACCCTTTACTGGGAATGGGGTTTTTTAGTTATTGCCCTAGATTGTCATTTCCTTCTTTCCTCTTTGAGAGAAGCAAGCTAAAGATTGTAAATGCCTTGTTAAGGGTGTGGGATCTTTCTTTGTATTGCAACTTCTTTGCATCTTGACTTGCTTTGTATCCTTCATGTTTTCTATCTAATCATTGAGCAAAAGGCTTTGGTTCTATGCTAAACTGCTACGTCAAGTTATTGCATTTACAGATTACATTTTTGTAAATGGAGTTGAGTATGCTCTTATTTTTATTTTATTTTTTTGTTGCAAAATTTTAGTTGGAAAACATCTTTAAATAAAGTTGCCTTTTTCAAATTATAAGTCATAAATTATTTTTTGGAAGTGATGAAATTTTTTTAAGTAAAATTTCGCCCATTGATTCAAATGCATTTATGACCACTGTATAGATCACTGAAAAACATTCAATGTGTAGTGCCTGAAAGCTTGTTCCTGGTTGGAAATATAAAGAGCTGAAATATTTTCTAACAAGTAGTAACTTCATCTTTTAGCCTTCTCTCCATTATTCTTCTTTTTGTTACAATTTTCAATCTAAAGCATGGTACCCTCCTTGGTAATTGGAAAATGCAGGTTCAAAATCATCAAAATATAAAGTACAATGGAACAGTACAAGGCTTGAAGTATATATGGAGAACTGAGGGTTTTCGTGGCCTATTTAAAGGCAATGGTACCAATTGTGCACGCATAGTGCCGAACTCGGCAGTCAAGTTTTTTAGCTATGAGCAAGCATCTAGGTTTGGTTTCTTTGCATCGAATCATTATCTTGCCTTGTTTGAAGGCTGATGCCAATATCTCTTTTTATTTGTGCTGATTGATGTCCATGAATGCATAACATTTTGTCATGATTGATGTCAAGTTCTTTAGACACCCATGTTCGATGCCTATGATCCTTGTTTTAGTAAATGGCATGAAAGTCCCCTCATTGTGCATACCAAAACATTTACTTGGAATGTTATTGTAAGAGTGCATGACATAATCATCAAACATGCCGTCCTTTCGGCTTTTTATATTGTTGCTAGAGATTAATTTATTAGAATTCCTATTAAGTAGCTCACAAGTTCAATCAGGAAGTGCATCTAAGCTGCCCCCCCTCCCCCTCCTTTTTTTTTCCTTTTCAATCTTTCTTCTCATTTTTTCCAACCTTTCCTTTATTTCAACCCTAAAGGAAGCTTAGAAACTCAGTTTAGACTAGATCTAAGCCTATTTTGAGGATCAAAACACAAGTTTTGAGGCAGATGGATCATTCGGGGGAAATCAGAAAAAGTGGTAAACCATCACCTTTTTTTTTTTCCCTCCATTTTCTTCATTTCCTTTTTGTTATACTTCAATGTAATGAGCCATAATCCACTAAATCATACTTGATTTGTGTTCAATTATGACCCATTTAGACAATTTTCAGTTGGACAGGCTGGCAGACAAAATTCTTATGAAAGAATAGTCTGATACACCATTGATTACATGTTAAAAACATAGAAACAATGATAGTGTCCAATGTTTGACATTTTCTCATAATTCCTTATAAATTTTCTAATTTTTGACGCCGAAAAAAAAAAAAAGAAAAAAAGAAAAAAAGAGAGGTCAATATGGGCTCATCAACAGAGATCTGATACAGTTGAATTTGACCTGCATTGTATCTTTTTTCAGCCCAGCTGATATGCCCCCCTCATACTGATATTTAAACCTTGAAGCAGACTATAGAGCCAGTTCGTCAGTACAGAACATATCAGTTTTGATCTGCTCATCAATTTTGTTAGTGTTCTACTAGAAAAACCAGACAAACTCCATGATCGGGATAATATCTGGAAGTTGGGTCGTAGTTGAGACTAGTTCATAGTTGCCAATGTGGTAGGCTTTTGAAACATTGTTCGCGGATGACATAGGGTATGTATTCATTTCATCATCATCGTCGTCGCCTTCTTCATCTAAGCCTTATCCCAACTAATTGGGTTCGGCTATGTATGAGAAGTAGTGGTGAAAGTTTGATGCTGGAAGTTATCACTTTTATATGTCTGGGCCCTCTGGGCGAATGGCAGTAATTGTTTTGTATTATCAAACTTGGTGTTCAACTGGGAACAGGACCAGTCTTTCTGTTCATAGATATTCTCTTTTGAAGACTTTTTTTTAAAAAAAAACTCCAATCTATTTTACCTGATACTTTTTTTGGGAAGATAAATTTAACTTGATATTTACAGTTTGGCTTCTCAAAAGATAAATTTTAACCCTGCAGAATTTGGTTTGATTTGTATGCTTGAGAGTATTTACTTTTTCCATGTTAAATGTTGAGATTGTCTTCTACATGGGAAGCATTCTAAGCTTCTGAATTACATTTTCCAATTGCTCTGAAATGCTTGCTATACTTATTTTAAGCATCATTCTTTGTTTCTGCATGATATCTCTATCCATTGATAATCACCAATTTCTGTCATATTT
The DNA here is from genome assembly GCF_029962835.1 of Magnolia sinica. Classification (NCBI taxonomy): domain Eukaryota; kingdom Viridiplantae; phylum Streptophyta; class Magnoliopsida; order Magnoliales; family Magnoliaceae; genus Magnolia; species Magnolia sinica. The sequence goes on along the minus strand of NC_080575.1, from coordinate 129,290,473 downwards.
AAATGAGAAGAAGAAGAGAAATCAATTGCATTACCATCCAGTGTGTGCTTATTATTCAACTAATAAAATATTTTCCCATCTTGCTCACTATTAACTGGTCTTTCTAACAGAGGAATTTTATGGTTCTACCGGCAACAACCAGGCAACGGTATGATCTTCATTATTTTGTCTGTGATGCTATTCCTTTGTTTATAGTTGCATACGAAGTTGAAGTTGCATTCTACGGTTCTAATGTGTATTAGTTAGGGAACAGTTGTTTCTCGATTATGAGCTTGATGAATAAGTTGGCATTCATAATTTTCATAAAGGAAAAGCATCCCTGATGAATATATTGTGTGGAATGATAAGCTAATGCAAATGAACTTGACAATTAGGAAATGGTTCCCATTAGTGAAATATGTAAGTGAATATATTACGAGCTAATGCAAATGAAATGTGTGCAAGCTAACTTGAAATATGTGTGAATACATTACATGCAATGTTGAGCTAATGCAAATATGATTGAGAGTTCCCATCAATGAACATAACACCATTTTGCATATTTGAAATATGTGTGTGTTTCTTGTTGCGGGTGTGTTCACTTTTGTCCCTAGAAATTAACACGTGCCTTAATGTGTTTGCCTCTATCATTCTTTTTTGAAAGATAACGATGAATTTATTAAAAGACATGCCAAGATAGCACAAAATTACAAACTAAAAAGGAAAACAACAATCCCTTAAACCATTTATACAAGAGGCCCAATCCACGACTAAACCCATCACCCCACACTGGACCTTGTCCCCACTATTACTAACATTACAAAAACATCTCAGGTTTCTTTCAGCCCATAAAGCCCATAGGACAGCTAGCAGACTTAGCCTCCACAGAGCCTTAACTTGCTTCCAAAAGCCCACCATTCCAAGCCAACAAAAGGGTGCCAACAGATTTTTGGTACAGTCCATGAGATATGAAAACTCTTTAGGAAACTGGACCACATCTGATGCACGAACGGGCAGTGAGTAAAAAGATGATTCACCGATTCAGCATTCACCATATGCATAAGACAAGTATTTGGAATAATCATCGATAGCTTCTGAAGGTTATCCACTATTAGCACCCTTTCTCTTCCAACTAACAACCCAAAAGCTGCAACCTTGGAAAGAATTCTGTACGTCCATACGTGGTGTGTTTGCGCTCCACCACTTTCCTCGCCAGGATCAATCATACCATAAAAAGACCAAACTGAGAAAACTCTGGACTTATTGAATCTCCAAATCATCTTATCTTGTTCCCTAATCACTGAATGGCAAAGAAAAACTTGATTTAACAACATTACAAACTCGCCCACCTTTTCATCTGTAAGAGATCTATGGCACAGGGGAGACCAAACCAAATGATCACCACAGAAGGAATAACACAAAGAGACCAAAATATTAGGATTCGGAGACGAGCGAGCAATCCTTGGAAACAGATCTTTTGTGGGGTGTCACTTGGGCACACATCTTCCCAAAACCAGATTCTCTCCCTAATTCCAAGAGAAAAACCGATCCCCTCAGGCCTCAATGAACTTTACCTTCTCAGACATCACCTTTTACATATTGCTGTGGCCCTGTAATTAAAAGAATCTTTAGTGCACTATCCACCCTTATTACATTCGTACTTGGCAGCGATAGATACCTTCCAAAGTGCATCTTCATCTACCCGAAACCTCCACAACCATTTTCCTGTAAGAGCCAAGTTCATTTGCCCCAAATCCTTGATTCTCTCTCCTCCCCTATTTTAAGGCCTGCACTCCTCAACCCAGGATAACATATGAAACTTTTTCCTCTCTTTTGCGCCTTGCCACAGAAAATCGCACCTCAACCTTTCTAGCCTGACCAGCACTGCCTTCAAGCATTTGAACAAGGACATAAAGTAAACTGGAAGATTAGAAGGGACTGCTTTGATAAGAGTGAGTTGGCCACCAAAGGAGAGTTTCCGGCTCTTCCACTTGGCAAGTTTATATTCGAATATTTCCTGCTACCGCATCCCACAAATGTTTTGCCGGTTTTCCAATACAAAGGGGGAGGCCAAGATAGGTGGAGAGAAAACAACCCACGCTCCACACCCAAAAAACCCACCCAAGTGATTGACCTCTTCAGATGACAAATGCACGCCCAACAAGACACTCTTTGACTATTAATCCAGAGATGGCCTCAAAGCAACTAATCACCATTTGCAATCTTTCCACCATTGCCCCATTAGGATCATACAAGAGTATCATATCATTCTCATATTGCAAATGGGAGATTGGATGCTTGTCCTACAACAAACACTGAACCCGCGATACAGACCAATTTCTTGACCACGCTCCAACACTTTTGCCACACATCAGCTACTACCACAAACAGGAGAGGTGACAGCGGGTCCCCTTACCTTAAACCTCTTGAGCTTTTAAAGAAACCTTTCGAGGACATGTTGATCAACCTCAAAAATTTAACTGAGCTAATACATTCCTTTATACATCCCCTACATTTACTTCCACATTCGATTCGATCAAGCATATAGTCCAAAAATTTCCAATCCACATGATCACAAGCCTTTTCGTTTGCTTCTATCACTGAAGACTAGGTTATCATTAACAGTGATGTAGATGGCACTTGGCTTTAATTTCCCACTCAAATGCAGCAACGACACACTGCATTCTGTTGAGTTATTTGATAGGTTGTTATCCACACATGCACACATACACCTGTTACAAATTTACGAGCTGGATTTGGGAACCTAATGGTGCCTGTCACAGTTGTGAATCTGAATTCTTGATTGCCTTCTTTCCTTGAATAACTTTGTTTGTTTGTTTGTTTTTTTTGTTTTTTTTTGAAGACACAGGGTGTCCCCACCTCTTTTTGTTATTTGATTCTCGCCTTGGGTGAACTATCATGAAACTTGTGTTGTGATGCTCTAATTTGCTGGCTGGCTTTTCTAGTTACTTACACATCCTCTGATAGATACTTAATACCTTTATGATACTGATCTTTATGGGTCAAGATCTCTAAGACTTTCCCCCCCCCCTTGAACCTTTTTACAGAAGATGCTCAGTTAACTCCTCTCTTACGTCTCGGAGCTGGAGCCTGTGCTGGAATCATTGCCATGTCAGCAACTTATCCGATGGACTTGGCACGGGGTAGGCTAACTGTCCAGGTATTTTCTTGAATGTCCTGACAATTCCTTTTTTTTTTTTTTTTTCCCGGTTTTGGTTATTCCAGTTTGCAGGAACTTTGCAGTAATTTAATGGTTAGGCCCTGTTTGGTAGTGTAACACCCCAGTTTTTGTAACTCGAGTACAGAACTCTGCCAACAAAAACCCGAGCATTAACTTAGGAACATATAACATGCATATGATTCGTATCAGTGGGCATCAAAGACGAGAGAGAAAACTAATCATGGTATAACATCAAGTACCATAGTTCATGCGAATTACTAGAAAATACGAATCCACTCAGCTGGGGACTCAACCCAAAGTATCAAATGCCATGAAAGATACTGCTAAAAGGAAAATACTAAGCAGCCACCGGTTGAGACCATAGAGCTCAGCCATATCTTGGTAGGGCTCTTCCTCGACAAGATCCTCTCTCTCCATAGCAGGAACGTCCTTAGGGTTTGCTTCATAAACTCCACCATCCATGCCTACATCATCTGTATAGTTGTATAATTCAAAGCATGAGTGGCCAGCTCAACGTAAATTCCCCTCAAGATTACACATCATCACATTAGTCAACTATAGTTTTAAACAAGAAAACATGCAAAACAATTCATCATGTATTCTTATTTAAATGCATGGATGCATGAAATGCACATCAACCTGAGGATGCTCATCCGGCTAGCTTTGGGCAAAAACCCACATGCAGTTTCAAGTGGCTAGTCACCAGAGAATGTACATTGAGTACGGGCTCAAGTGACAAGCTCACACAAATTGGGTCAATCGACAGTGGTCTAGGAGCTGGTGAAAAATACCCCAAGTAAGGTACGTACTATAGCATCCAGATTAGTCACCCGATCTCGCCCACATTCTATGGAATGAATGATTGGCCCAACTGTTATTATTTAATTTTACAAACAACCATTTTAATGGAGCTCAAAGGTCACTATGGGGGGGGCTCATCACTCAATATAAGTCGACAGCTTGGGCATAGTGCCCCATACCACCATCCCCAACTCATGAGACTTTAGCAAGTATGATGTTTGAGGGTAACCTCTACAACTAGTGGCTATAATGTAACAAGTAGATCTTACTAGTTCAAGATTATACAAAATAGTTCATCAAGAGCCACATAGACATAACTTATTCACAAGATGGTAAGCCTACAATCAAGTTTCCATTTAATCCATTTCCCAAAGTGGGCTACTAGTTTGAGGAACCATTCTATATAGGTGACCACCACTATTCAAGTTCATATTAAAAGTCCAGTTTTTCATACAGGAGTTGAGTTTCCCATTAGTCCATATGGTAATTCAAGCTTCATAAACAATCCACAAGGTATGTGAAGGTGTTCATGTGCAACATGTAAGTGCTTATAGTAAATAAATGTCGAGCGGATGACTTGAAGATTTATTCAACTAACTAACACAGGTAAGCACGAAATAAAGCTATCAATCATCGATGAAGGTGAAAAGTAAACTATCACTTAAACTAACAATGAAGGCGGAAAGCTCAAGGGAAAAAATCATCACCTTATGAGCTGAATTGCCTACTAACGTCGCTAGGAAGCGCGTGCGCCCCTTAGGATCGAATCCTATGACAAATTGTGAAATTGTACGGTTAGATTCAAGTTCTACACACTATATATGGTTAAGATCATAACCTATGGTTTAGACTACTTAGATTTAGGGTTAGATTTGAAATTTTTACACTTCGCACAACTAAATTTAAGACTCAAAATCCAACAAGCTTATTGAATTTGAATTGTATTCCAAAACTCATAGAAGAAGACTCACCTATGACAACTTGAACACAACTCGGTTCCGATTTGGATACGTTTAACTCGATCCAAGCTAGCAATCAAAACCCCAAACCAACATTGAGCTGAGGCAAACAAAATGTTCAAAATCAGATTCCATTCAAAGGGCAAAACTCAGCAAAATACAACAAGTTAACTCGGAACTTACCAACACTACGAACTAGGTGACCTGACTCGGTCGAACTTGAGCCAAACCAACTGTTCTTGATTCACGATCAACCCACACCAGGGGTTTTCCAACCCCAGCCTAACCTTCCTTGATCCAAACTCGGCCCCAATAGATTGATTCAGTGAGTCGACTTGGCTGAGTCGGCACAACCCGATTTCCCAACTCCACTCTCTCTCTCTCTCTCTCTCTCTCTCTCTCTCTCTCTCTCTCTCTCCTTCTCTATATGAATGGCCAGAGAATGCCCTGGGTGAACAGACACAACACTGGAAATCCGAGCACCAGTCGAGCCAACGAGTTGACTCAATCACGACATGGAAACTGCCTCTCTCTCTCTCTCTCTCTCTCTCTGGAGTATTCGGCGAGATCTGAACTCGACCAACCCTAACCTGAAAACTCAGATAGACTCAGTCAGCGACCCGGCGTGATGCGGCATAAACGCTGATTTGCTCCCCTCACAACTCAACTAAGCCAACACGAGAGTATACTCTCTCCCATTCTTTCTTCTTCTACTACTACTCCTTACTTCCTCCCTTCTTCTTGATGCTTCGTGGAGCTTTGGACTCGGTCCAGACTTAGCACCACAACCTGACTTGGTAGTATGGATTCGATGCGGCACACTTACCCTCACGAACTTTCTATTTTGGGAAATGCATGCCCTAAAAAGATTGCTCTTATAGGCTTCTCTAATTCGATTCTAGAGCATTCGGGTGCAACTAATCAATGGATTAGTTACAACTTTTAAGTGTTCTCCTAGATGGGTTAGAAAAGAAAATCTCAATTTTCGTTTGCATGGTAGTAAAACGACGTTACAACTGGATTTCAGATACCATGTCCCACTAGGTGAATGGCTCTGATCAATGTTTATAACCCATAATCGGATGGTGGGTTTTTCTAGCCATACGAGGAAGATGACCCGATCAGTCATGGTGATTCTTGGTCTAGGGGGTCATCCTTTGATCCAAGGCCTTTGAACAATCCTAATTGGCCCCACAAAGCTTGTGGGACCCATCTTGTGATGTGAAAGGGACTCATGTGTAGTGATTTTTCAAGTTTCATGATTCCGCCCGAGATGACTCGCGCTGGCTTGGAATATCGCACGAGATATCGTTGTTTTTGTATAGGATCTCCTGACACCCTAATTTTGATGTTCGAGATCTACTGACAAGGCTTCTAGAAGCTAGGGAGTGGCTGAGATTGAGCCATGTTATCAAAACTGAAAGATTCTCTCCGCCTCTAGCTCTAGCCATGGAAACCCTAAAACAAAGACAAATAGAAGGCTGAGATCTGTTCTACTAGATAGTTAAGATTAAAGGAAGTATGTCTCTTTGGATTGCCAACATGGCAAGGAGAAATGGGGTTTTTGCTTTCGCAAAACGGTTGCACGCAGCTCGGATTTCACTTGTACATGTGTGCACCAACCTGTGAGATCGTTAGGGTTTTGGTTGGAACCACCGCCCGAACACAATGGACGGATCGGATCAGGCATGTGATCGCAAATGGTGGGCCACGATCAATCACAATGGATGGTTTCCGTTTTAAACGCCCGCAAGCGGGAAAACGAAAAGAGGACGAGGAAGTTTCCTCTTCGACTCGGTTTGGGTCAAACTTGATTGACTGGGTTTTAAGTTCAATGGTACGGGGGTGTACGCCTACCAGTGTACTCCGTGCAATGTGGGGTCCACCATGATGTTTGTGGGAAATCCACTACGCTCGTCTAATGCAACTCTATCGTGGTAGTCATGAGCTCAAAATGAGTTTAATTATTCCGAGTCTCCGACTATCATGTGGGCTGCAATATTTGAATTCATCTATAGTTAAGAGTCTTACTAGGGTCCAGTATAATGAACAATTCAGATCATATGTCGGTAGATCCAAAGCTCGGGTGGACCACACCACTAGGTTTTGGGTTTTAGATGTTGATTTCTTTCGATCCAATGGTCAGATGACTTCTCAGTTTGATCTTAATGGTTCTAAGGGTTCCCGGTCTAGTTTAGATGAACATTAGTGGTATACTTATTGATCAAACAATCTAAGCATGGTAATTAAGTGTTGGATTGCCCAATATTAATTGTAGATCTGATGGACGGTGGATCTAGTAATCCAGGACCCGATATTGACAATGAACGATTTAATTTGTATGTTACGGGGTTTTATGAAGTCTTGTTGGAATCAGGATCCTAGAATTCAGGTTCTATGTACATATTTTTAGGGTTCTTGAGTGTAAATGGAGTGCGCGCGCATGTATTTATATAGCTGATAAAATAAAAATATGTGGTGATACCCCAGGATACTCAGTACTCGAGTATTAGAAAACCAGGGTGTTACAGGTAGCCACTCCCGCAAAAAAATAAATTTGAAGCAGATTTATCTGGAAAGCAAATTTGGAAAACTTACCTCCAGAAATCTAATTTTATATGCAAATGGTGTTTGGATGGTACTCCCTATTTTATCCTTTTCTCTTTAAATGTTGTTTGGATGACAATCATTGGAAATTTTATTTTATGAAATAATGCAACTTGATGACAATCAAAGTGGACCCAGTTCATGGACAATCCAAATCAACAACTGGACTCTATTGTAATCAATGTAGACCATGCATTTTCCTAGCCATTTATCGCATGTTTATGGCCATTAGATCAAAGTGATTTTTGAAAGGGATTGGCAATCAGAGGTAGGACTCTCATGATGGACAATTCAAAGCACTAATCGGATCTCTATTCTTATCAATATGAATTGTCCCTTTTTCAAGCCATTTGAGTGGAAGGCTAGGAGCATACAATCAAAGTGACTCTTAAGATGGATTGTTGATGAAAGGTGGGCCTTACATGATGGGCTGCTCGGATCATTAACTAAACCTCTCCGGTATAAATATAACACATCCATTTTCCTAGGCATTGATCTGATGGCTACAGATCAAAATGACTTTTGGAAGGGATCGGCAATCATAGGTGAGGCTTGCGTGATGGGTGGTCTAGATCACTAACTGGACCTCTATTCTAATCATAATTGATTGGTCCCTATTTAAATCTAGATTAAAGAGACTTTCAAGAGGGATTGTTAATTGAAAGTGGGCCCTACATGATGGGTAGCCTAGATCACCAGTTGGACCTCTCTGATATAATAAATATGGCTCATCCATTCTCTTAGGCATTGATCTGATGGTAATGGCCATTGGATCGATGGAGCTTTTGAAAGGGATTGGCATTCAAAGGTAGGGCTCACATGATGGATGGTTCAAATCATTAATCAGACCTCTATTCTAATCAATCTATACCATCCAAACTAGTCATCAAGTAAGAACCACTAGAATGAAGGGATACACCAAAATATAGTATATTAGAACACTTATGTACACTACACCCACATGAATGTATAGTTGTTTTGAGGTGTGATTATACATTCCTCCTTCTAGTGTGTCTGACCTAAATTTTGGATCAGGATGACTCTTGGTATTTACAGTGGAAATTAGGTGATAAAATATTTTAACGGTTTTGATTCAACATAAATCATACGGATTAGCCCACACATCTTCAGTTTTCAAACTATTCTTTACTGTTACTGTGAATGCAACATAATCTGAAGAAGAGTTTTGATAGGGTATGGAGCCCCATAGCACAGTACCTACAGTGGCTGATTACCAACCCATGGATTGCATCCAAGATCAATTGGAACAATTCATGACCTCACTATTAACATCTATAAGCCATGCTCTTATCATCATGATTCATATATGATCCTTATCTTTGAATCTTGCATTTGAATACGAGCCACTAAAATTAGTTTTCAATGCTTCGTATTTGTCTTCGTACACAATCATCCATTGAGCAAATGTTTTGATAGGGTCCAGTGCCTCCATAGCAACAATACCTACAGTGGCTGGTTACCAACCCCTGTATTGCACATCCAAGATCAATTGGAACTCTTCATGTTCTCACTACTACCATATAGAAGCTATGCTCTTATAATCATACTTCATTGATAATCCTACCTTTGAATCTTGGATTTGAATGTGAACCACTAAATTACTTTTCAGTGCTTCATATTCACTTTCATACACAATCATCCATTGAGAAAATGTTTTGAATCTTGAATTTGAATAGGAACCAGTAAAAATAACTTTTCAATGCTTCATGTTCATCTTTTTTTCTTTTTTTTTTATAAAAAATTTATTAAAGCAACGGGAATATATTAAAAACGGAGGAAGGGAACAAAGGGGCCTGCTGAGATAGCAGAGCCAAAACCACACAGAAAGAAAACACTACAAGCCTAAAATGAGAAAATTAAAATCTCTAAGAAGAGGCACATTAGAAGCCCATTCTATAAGAAGTTTTTTTGCTCTCGATCCCATTGTTTGAGCCGAAGCTTGCACGTTGTAGAAACATCTATCGTTTCTCTCCTTCCAGACCGCCCACCAGATAGCCATGATTGCCATTTTCCAAACCTTGGATCTGATTTTACCCAACTTGAAACCGTGCCAGTAAGCAAGAAAAGAGGATGCAGTAGCTGGCACGCCACCAAGGACGCTGAAGCTTGAAAGAAAGTACTGTTGGATCTGAGAGATGAACGGGCAGTGCACGAGAAGGTGATCGACAGATTCATCACAACCCATGCAACATAGGCAGATGTTGGCGAGCTGCATACCTTTCTTCATGAGGTTGTCTAAGGTGAGGATCCGATTCCTAGAGGCGAGCCAATCAAAGCAAATATATTTTGGGGGAATGGGATATTTCCAGATGAACGGGGAAGCCAACGAGGCAGGGTGAGAGGAGGGGAGAAGAGTAGTGTAGAGCGACTTCACCGAGAACTGGGAGGATTTTTCTTTGGTCTAGAAAATTTTATCCGGTTCGGACTGGGACGAGCTAACCCTAAATAAGCAATGCGGGAGCTCAACAAAATGAGCAATCTCCCAGTCGTGAAGATGTCTACGGCAGCTGATGTCCCAAACTACACCAGACTCCGATTGAGAGAAGAAGCTGTCAACAAGCCTGTATTTCTTGATTGCGAGGCGATAAATCGAAGGTAAGCTGTCCCTCAAACACCTTTCCCCTATCCAGTGGTCCTCCCAAAACCGAATCGCCAACCCGTTCCCCAAATGAAAAACAATGTTCTCCATTACCGGATTTTTGAAATGAAGGATTCCTTTCCATATGCGAGAAGCTCTGTAGGCTGAAGAATCCCTTGTCCACCAACCTCCCGGGGACGACCCATATTTCCCTTTGATGACAATATTCCACAGAGCTTCCGGCTCCGATCCGAGTCTCCAGGTCCACTTGCCCAGGAGGGCCTTATTCATCACCTTCAGATTTTTTACGCTGGCGCCTCCATCTTGGAAATGGCTGCAAACCTCCTGCCAATCCAGGAGATGAAATTTCTTCTGGTTTTCCTTGCCGCTCCACAAGAAAACTCTCCTTAGCTTGTCGATCCGGCGCAAAACAACTGACAGACAGAGAAAGAGGGACATGAAATATATGGGGATATTCGACAATGCAACTTTTATAAGTGTGAGCCCCCCCCCCCCAAGACAAGTACCTACATTTCCATCTGGCCAGCGTCTTTTGGAATTTCTCGACCACCTTGTCCCACATAGATATCGGGGGAGTACCGATGGCAAGCGGCAGGCCCACGAAGAATGTCGGGAAAGGGGCAGTGGAGCAACCCAAAATTTGGGCAAAATAATTTAGGTCCAGGTTGGAAACATTGATCCTAAAGACTTTAGATTTGGCCATGTGGATGCACAGCCCAGACACAACCTCGAAACATCTAAAAGTCGTATGCAAATTTACGATGGCTTTAAAATCCGCTTCGCAGGTTATCAACGTATCGTCCGCGAATTGAATATGAGATATCGGCGTATCTACCCCTGGCATCGAGATGCCTTTGAACAGCCTAGCGCTTTGGCCCTTAAGCAGCATCTGGGAGAGGGCCTTAGCAATCATAAGGAATAGAAGAGGGGAAAGAGGGTCACCCTGTCGTAAGCCCCTCGAGCTGGGGAAAAAACCTTTCAGGGCTTCGTTTAGAAGGACCAAAAAGAGAGGAGATTCAACGCATGCCTTCATCCACGTCCTCCATTTCTCACCAAAACCCATACGAAGAAGCATGTAATGAAGGAACTCCCAGTCCACATGGTCGTAAGCCTTCTCAATGTCGAGCTTGCAAAAGACAGATTTGATCCCAGCCCTATGACAGGAGTGGAGAATTTCATTCGCTATCAGCGTTCTGTCGACGATCTGTCTTCCTTTAATAAAGGCATTTTGATATTTGGATATCAACTTTTCCATCACAGAAGCAAGCCTTAAGGATAGGATTTTTGCCAGGATTTTATACAGGCTGCCAATGAGACTGATGGGCCTAAAATCGGAGAAAGAATTTGCCCCAGGGACTTTGGGGATAAGAGCGATGAAAGAAGCTCTGATACCCTTAGTTAGCTTTCGCCTGGCATGGAATTCGTTAAGGAAGTTCATGACGTCAGGGCGTACAGTATCCCAGAACGAGTGATAGAAGCTCATAGGGAACCCATCAGGTCCAGGGGACTTATCTCCACCCATTGCATCAATGGCCGCTTTAATCTCCTCTACTGAGAAAGGAACCTCCAGCCGATCTTCTCCCGAACTTAGGAGCGAGAGGAACTGGTTCTCATCCAACCGAGACCTGGACCAGCCTTCAGAAGAGAGAAGGGATCTAAAATGGAGCACCGCTGCTTCCGATATCTCATCTCTATCATCAACCTGTCTACCGTCCACTGAAATGCTGTGAATAACTTTAGCCCGAGCTCTCATATTAGCAAGGGTGTGGAAATACTTAGTATTCTTGTCGCCCTCAAAGATCCACTTAGCTCTCGATTTAACCTTCCAAGATAATTCGTCTTCCAGCGTTCTGGAGGAAATGGATTGAATAATCTGGATGCGTCTGGATAACACCTCCAGAGGGAGGACATTACCTTCTAATCCGGAATCAATCTGTTGGAGCTCTGCGAATAAAGCCTTAGGTTCGCTCTATCTCTAACGAAGCTCATCTTTCTTCCATTCTTTCCTTTAGCAGACGAAGCTTGCACATGAGCCCGTGACCAGCGAAACCATCAGACGGGAAGGAGGACCACCACTCCACTACTTTCTGATTAAAACTGTCGATATTGAGCCAGGCAAGGTTGAATTTGAATGGTTTGGGGCCCCAATCATCTTCAATAACCGAGAGGAGGATACGACTGATCAGAAGTCATTCTAGGCAGAGCAATTTGAGCCGAAGACGGGAACTCCTCAATCCAGTCCGTAGATAAGAGGAACCTATCTAATCTCGATTGAATCTGGGATTTACGGCTGTTGGACCAAGTGAATTTGGCTCAGAGAGGGAGAGATCAACTAGCTCCTGGGCTTGAATCCAGTCGGAGAGCGATTGCATGGCGAGATTTGATCTCCTTCTTCGAGAGTGCTCCTGAGGAAAGCGGACCACGTTGAAATCACCCACATAACAGCAAGGCCCTGAATAGGACTGTCTAATGGCAGTCAGCTCATCCCAGAAATTGGACCTTTAAGAGTCTTCATTAGGGCCATAAACAGAAATGACAATGCATCGGAAAGAAGAATACTTATCTTGGAGAATGACTGCTTTAGAGAAGACCCCTGATAGCGAGAACTATAAATCCCACTTGGAGGATTTCCAAGCAATGAGGATACCTCCTGAGGATCCAGAAGCGTCTAGAGAAACGAAATTTGCATCCTGAGCTCCCCATATCGTATCCAGAAGTTTCTTTGAGAACAACAGAACTTTAGTTTCTTGTAAGCAGATAACATCTGGGTCCTTTCTCCTGATAGATCCTTTGATCAGGCTCCGCTTCTACTTGGACCCCACTCCCCTTACGTTCCATGAGAGAACTATCATTGGGGCACTAAGCTTCTCCGGCTTCAATCCTCCCCTTACGTTCCCTTCCTTCCGCGTCTAGCCGTAGACGTGGAAGCAATAGTCGGAGAGGATTGAAGCCGGAGAAGCTCTCTGTTACTAGTGGATCGAGGAACTTGTTTGACGGGGGTCTTCGGAGAAGGTAATGGCCTACCCCTGGTCTCAATGTATTGGAAGAGACCAGTATAGTCTTCTTCCCTATTGCCGAAGGAGAGGCCCAGCGATCGGCCCACATTCCCCACTGCGTCTCTGATCCATTTTTTGTCGCGAATTTCCTTATAAATTTCGTCTCTACTTTTGCCCTCCGAGAAAACCATGGAGTTGTCTCCCTGACGCTAATGGGGAATTTCTGAGCACATCTGAAGAGGTTCTAAGACGATGACATCCGTAGACGTCTCCTCTCGGAACAGCGTAAGGGGGACCTAGATCAGCCTAGTCTTTGGATGCGGAGTTGAGAGGAGATGAAGGGATAGATGAAGCAGAACGAGACTCAAATATTAGATTTTCTGTCATGTCCTCTTGGGAGATATCGTCGCCCTGGACGGAAAGAGTGGGGTTATGGGAAGGTGGGACGAGATAGAATGATAGGGTGTGGTTAGAATGTTGCGGTCTACCGGGTTTGTTGGGTCTTATATTCGGGTGCGACACGGAAAAAGGGCTGGGGTTGGGGTTGATAGAAACGGGTTCGGATACCTTCAGAGTTCCCCATTTGCTTGGGGAGAGGTGAAAACGAGATGAGAACAGGCCTGCTTCGACCGACCCGATGTCAATGAGAGACGTTAGCCTAGGGGATGACGTCCACTCCTCCATGTGGATAGCCCTACTACCATTGATCAGGCGCTCAGACGACACACGTCATGATCTCATAAGAACGGCCTCATCGTAATTAATATTACTCGGCCGACGAAAATAAGAGGCCACGTGTCTGCGCCATTGCTGCTTGATGAGAGATGAGACCCTCTTCCCGAGAAGGACGCTCAAACTCCGGGACACGTGTCGAGTTATTGAAGGCAACAGATATCTTCGCACTGGCTCCCTGGATTTCGTCTGCCACACAAGACCCTGACGTAGGGGAGAGACTGCCACGCGTCATTTGAAAAGGCCGAACGCTGTCTTCATGTACTCTCGCTGCAGGAGATCTGACACCCCTTTGATTCGGTAGTCCGCTGGAGAACGCGGATTGAGCACCTTCTTCCCACCTTGCTTCCTGCATGTGCAACAATGGCTAACTCACCAATTACTTGGCCCTCCACATGTCTCCCCATCTAGGCTGCGTCGACTGAGGGGAACCCTTCTAGATCGGGAGCAGGTTGATATGATTATTGATCTTCACACGTACATGAGACGGGAGGGGAGAACCTTTCTTTCTTCTCACCTGTGCCCTAATGACGCCGAGTTTCGTCCCGAGTCGAGTCTTAGGGTCGATTTCGAGAAGAAAGCCTCCTCGAGATGCCGCTTTGATGAGGAACTCGTCGTATTAGCATTCTGGAGGAATATCCCAAATGAGGATCCATATGTTTTCTTTGCCGAATATTGAAAATTCCTCCCATGGCATGATTTTTCTAATCGGGCCATCTGCATGCAATTGGTCCGCCATTGTTAAGATGTTGGGGTTGAGGCCTGGACACACTCTCACCCATAAGACATCGTGACCCAGTGGCTTGAAGTCAGAGATGCCAAGTTGGAACCCAGTGCGTTGTTGAATCCATTCCTTCACTCCCGAAATCGACGCACCCGCTTCTGTTATGATCACCACTGACGTAGCCAACTTAGCTCGATTCTTCTCAAAAATCTCCTGCTCTACAACAACAGAGTTATCTGACTGATCATCGGCACTATCATCACAATCTGGATTGAACTGATCCTTCCTGGACCCTTCCGACTCCTGAGAGGGCAAAACAGTGCCCTTTGGATCTTAGAGCAAGGCATCTCTAAAAGAACAACCCTTGGAACGAGATACAGGCCGGGTGGTCATGACTGGAAATGCGGGCTGTTGCTCCATCGGTTTGGACGCACTAAGGGTGGAGTGCTTCTGGTAATACGAAGCGGTCAGGGATTCAGGACCATAACACGCCCTTTGAACCAGCATCTTTTTACCGTCATAGCTGACTCCATGCAACATGGCCACCGCCCTGGCCAGTTCCGCCTCGCTATAACTAAAGCGAATCCGCAATACGCACCAATGTCCTTATCCCTAGGCATAACTACATCCATAACAGCTCCCGCACGGCCAAAAATCCTCTCCAGATTGAGGGAAAACCAGCTATGAGGGTAACCTTTCACGTAAAGGGTCGGAAACGAAGCTTATTTACGTCAACCATCCCCCACCGGTTTTCTGTTCCTGTTCCTTGCCTTTGCTACCTTCCAGTCGATTTCACCGCTACCATCGGTCATCTCTCCCACAGTTCCCTTGCCTTTATCTTCGCCTATATTCATACCGCTTAGAGCCATAGCTAAACGAAGCATGGAAAGAGAGCTACATCGTCTTCGTCGTCGGCGTCGGCGTCCTCTCTAACGATTTAAAACTCTGGGATTCATAGTCATAAAGAAAATAAGAAATTCTAAAATGATTTTGAGCAAATGTTTCATATGATTTTGTTTATTTAAAAATAAAAATAAAAAATTGAAAGGTGCAAATGTTTCATACAATGGTTCGTTTAGCATAGAATCTAGAATGTGAATGGTTCAGATCATCATGTAAGTTGTAACTGGAGGTGGAAACCATCCACTGTAGGGTAATGTGCTACGGGGATGCATACCCTATCAAAACCCATCCAAGAAGAATGCACATTTTCAAGCTTTCACAGTTGTAGATTTCCTACTAAAAGTATTATGTGGAGGCATGTAAAAATGGTTACTTGGGGCCCACCTTGATGTGTTCACTATCACATGTTAGGACGTGGGAATGAAGATCAGGCAAATCCAAAATTCAGGTGTGCCACACCCCAGAAACAGTGGGATTTTTGCGCACATTGAAGCCTTCTTGGATCCACTGTAATGTTTATATGCCATCCAACCCATTCATTAGGTTATTCTCACCAGGATAAAGGGAGTCAAGTTTCAATTTGTTTTTCTTAAAAAAAATAATAAGAAGAAGAAGAAGAAGAAGAAGAAGAAGCAGCCCCTTGCCATTTTAATCTCAACCAAATTTAAGGCTTATTTAAGCTTTAGTACATTTATGTAATGTTGCTACAAAACATGCTGCTTTCAGATAATTTGCTGGGAGAGTAGCTCATTTCTGCGGACCACGTTTTAGGTGTCTGCCAAACAGGCCCTTACATTTTTCTTTTGCTTTGTGCAGACAGAGAAGTCTCCGTACCAGTATAGAGGGATGTTTCATGCACTATCAACTGTTTTTCGACAAGAAGGCCCTAGGGCACTGTACAAAGGATGGCTTCCATCTGTCATCGGAGTGGTGAGTGGTGCCTTCCCCAACCCATTGGCAAAATTCTCATAGTTTACGCTTTCACATCATAATCTATTAAATTTTCTCTTAAACATTGTAAGTTCTAATTATCCCATAGGAAACACAAGGTAATGCTCTGTCAGAGTTTTATTTTTTATTTTTGTAATAACTCTTATCGAGGCTACATGGTTGCTGGAGGGCTGGCTAACAGTTGAGTATTGATGATGGAATTCTGGTGTTACGATGCTTAGCATAGCCCTTTTTCCAGCCTTAGCTAGTGACTCCTTATATTTCTTAGTTTCAGTTCATTTACTTTCCAGCAGATTAGGGACCAATTCTATTTTATTGACCTCATTGTCACATGTTTTGAATCCCATCCGTAACTAGTCCTTTTCAACAAGTACAATGTCTGTATACAGTTTCTCTACTGTTCCTGAACTTTGACTTTATAAAAGACAGGAAACTTTGGATGTTCAGGTAAAATGACAAAAATACCATTGATTTCCATATTTGATTCACCACACTTCAGAAAATGTTGAACTGGAACCCTGAACTTGACAAAATGAACCAGCTACCACTTTTCTCATCTTGCAGCCCTGTTATTACTTGTGGTGTCTATATCTCATGTGCATACTGGAATAACTCTCTACATGATATTCCACTTCAACGAACTTGAATGGTGTCTGATATTTGCAGGTTCCTTATGTGGGCCTCAATTTTGCTGTCTACGAATCTCTGAAGGACTGGTTACTCAAATTGAAACCATTTGGACTGGTTGAAGACAATGAGTTAGGGGTGATGACAAGGCTTGCATGTGGAGCTGCTGCTGGAACTATTGGCCAGACTGTTGCATACCCCCTTGATGTCATTCGCAGAAGAATGCAGATGGTTGGCTGGAAAGATGCTTCCTCTATAGTGACCGGTGATGGTAGGAGCAAAGCACCACTTGAGTATTCTGGCATGGTTGATGCATTCAGAAAAACAGTCAGACATGAAGGTTTTGGAGCACTGTACAAGGGTTTGGTCCCCAATTCTGTGAAGGTAAGTCAACGTCACCCATCTTAGATTTCTACCTTCCCACATAACAGAAGAATTAAATATCGTTTTTCTCCTCTTTTCTTTTTTCCACCCTTTCTTCTGGCTACTGATGAATCTACACTACATAGGATCAGATAATCTTAACCATCGATTGGAGGATTCAAAGAATTGGAAGTGTTCGGTTGCTGTCAACCGAAATCCAACGTTTGAATGGGTAGAAGGCCTCTGATCAGATGGTTGTGATTGCCGTATTTGTGTTGGGCTTTGGCCAATCAACAGTGCAGCTCGATGGACAGCCTGAAATCTGAATCTCATATTAGAGTCACTGAATACTAAAGGGATTTTTTTTTAAAAGAAGAAGAAGAAGAAGAAGAAGAAGGAACAGAAAAGAAAAGAAAAGAAAAGAAAGAACACAATGCGCTTCAATCACTGTCATTCCCGTCATCATCATATCCTTGTCTCCAGCTAAGACGATGAACTACCATACAAACTGTTATCCCATGAACCTTAATTTCACTTATAGTCAAGATGAAATTCCAGAGAAATAATTGCCTTTTAGTTTGTCAAGACATTTTTGTTGATTCCTTTGGGTGCTTAATGATGTATTATGCTTGTTGTTTATTCAGGTGGTGCCATCCATTGCAATTGCATTTGTGACATATGAACTGGTGAAGGATGTCCTTGGAGTGGAGATGAGAATATCAGATTGAAGCAAAAGGGAAGAAAGGGAATTCCGTGTGATTTTTGTAGGCGAAAGGATAGAAAGATCAAGGTAGGTGAAGAAATCAGAGGATGAAAAACCCTGTAAGCCCATGTTGATATTCCATGCATTCTCTCCTTCTCTCTACAACTGAATACCCCTCTTCTCCTCCTATTGGTATTCGCCTAACTGAATAAGACACAAGGCAATAGACGAGAATTTTCGTAGTTTTCTTAAATTCCTTCTTCATGTCTTATAATGGCCATTAGCCTGTTATTTAGATTGCTTGTGTTATATGTTAATTACTTTCTCTTCATTTGCTGGGTTACATGGGAAGTGAATTAGATATATGTCATTTCCTTTACCCGTTGGAATTGTCAAGGCCTCTTTTGATGCATTGTGATATGAAAAAATAGCAGAGAAACAAAAGAAATCAGGAATTTTGCACTGTTGCAAAGGACTTAGATTTAGGTGGTGAAAATGGATTTGAAAGCCTGTTCACTTATTTACTGAGGATACGGCCATGGATGATTATCAAAATTGGATTCCAGAAGCTGGTCCGATATAACTAGACCAGGCTATCATGATGATGATGATGATTTTTATGGTGTATGGGTGAGAGGCCTGTCCTCGTGCAATTCAGTCAGCAATATGCAAGGGCCCCACAGTGGCAAGCTTTGCTGGTTGGTCCTCCCCTCTGGCAAGAAACTAATTTGATGGGAGCAGATCCTACACCTGATGATCGCAACCAACCATGAGGAAACCTCCTTTTATCACTTTCTATTCTCTCATTTAACTCATTCCGAGGCCCACAACACTTTGGTGGGTGATGACTATTTATTCCAATTTCTGGATCTCAGCAACGATGGAAACTAACCTTTACTTTATTTTCATGATTGAAAAGAGAGTTCTCCCTCATCTCAAGACATCCCTCACATTTATGTATTTAGCTTGCAACCACGTCACGGTGACCCTTTAATCCTAACCTGGAAAGAGTGCCATAATGGTGTTATATTGTCCGCATATTTTAATTCTCCAGTGGAGTTGGCTGAACAGTTTCACGCACCATCTGCAGACTAGCGGGGAGGTTAGCATGTATTGAAGAACTAAAATTGGCCGTTGATCATTCCTGGAGGAATTATGTGATCCACAAATATGAAAGATATACACTGTATCCCCATTTTTCAATTTGAAAAGGCAGGGCCCATGATTTGATGAGCCATAAGGATCCTAGCAATCCAACCTAAAGCATCTTTTCAATTGAGTATTTCTCTTCTCAATGGTCACTATAAATCCAAGTTTTGGTACTGGGGGCTAAGTTTTGGGGTCATGATCCATCCACTGTGAGGCCCATCAAATCAACAATCTCAGTCACTTAACCACATGAGCATCTGACTCATCATCGATTGAGAATCATGTAAATCCTCAACCACCGTTAGGTGGATTGTTGTTATTGCGAATCACGATTATCTACCAACAGACGCTACTGTTTTACCCCAAAAAAAAAAAAATCAATGATATCTCACCAACAAGCCCAACTGTCTCATACAATAAATAAAATAAAATGAACAAATATAAGACCATTTACTGACAATCCAGAATCAAGGATGCAGGACACACAAAATGACCAGAAAAAAAAAAAAGAAAAGAAGAAAGAAAAAAAAGAGAATCATGGCTGCCGCTGCCGGTTCCTTTTAAGCACCATCAAGAGCGATTCCCGGAGTTGATTGTAGTTTTCACGGTGGTATTCAATCCACAAGCAGAGCTGCCTTATGGCTTCCCTTTTCTCCTCCTTCCTATCCAACATCTCCTCTTCCTTCTCCTGCACTCTCTTCTCCAATTCAACCATCTTACCTACCACTCTCTCCTTTTCTCTCTCCTTCTCGCCGGCCTTTACTTCTAAGATTCTGACCTTCTCTTTCAACGCCAATATCAGTTCCCCCGTATCCTTCAGCCTCCCCAATAAATCATGCTTCTCCTTCTTTAGTACTTGCTTCTCATTAATCATGGCCGCAGCCCACACCTTTGCAACTTGAAGCTCTTGCGACCAATCTGACAATCGGGTTTTGACGTACCCGTGATTTTCCACAATTTTTTGGACTTTAATTTCCAGCTCGCAGAGTCCAATGCTCAGCGCTTCCATCGCGGATTTCGCCACTTCTTTAATGTGCATCAGCTCCTTTTCTAATACACTTGTCTTTTTGTCTGACTTCAGTATGTGTTCTTCAAGTAGTTTGTGTTCTTCTTGTAGCTTCTTTTGCATCCTCTGATAATTTTCTTCCTTCTCCTTGAATTCAGTCTCTGTGATTTGAAGCTTCCGGCTCGCTAGGCGGAGCTGAACTTCGATTCTGTCGGTCTCTTCTTTCTGCTCTCCTTCTATTTTCTGCAGCATTCGGATCTTCTCGTCTTTTGATCGGACCAATTCCTCCTTCACTCCAGCCATTTCCATCTTTTCAGCTTCTGCAAGGTCAAGCTTTTCTCGGAGTTCTTTCCAATTCTCCTCCAATTTACTTATTTCCATTCTGAACCTACTGATTTCTTCTCCCGCAGCTTCAATCTCCTTCTTGTGCTCTTCACTGACTGTTTCCAACTTCCGAATCATCTCGTCTTTAGATTCGAAGGTCATCCGGCTCTCTTCTGCCATTTCCTCAATCTTCTTTTCTGTAATCAGAAGCTTCTCACAAGACTCCCGGAACTGATCATCAAGTTGCTTGTAATTCACATTTAACTTGTTGAAACTATCTTCTCTCTCTTCCAGCACTCTCTCCAGATCCAAAATCTTGCCATTTAGCTCAGAAACTTCCTTAGCTTTTCTTTCAATCTGCTCTTCCAATTCACTTTTTTGGGTGCACACCAAATCAAGCTCCAGTTGCAAAGCATTTCCTTGTAATTTCATCAGTTCTTTCTCTTCTACCATTTCTTCAATTTTCTTGTCTGCAATCTGAAGCTTCTCGGCCAACTCCCTGAACTGCTCACCAAGTTGTTTATAACTTGCATGTAACTCATTCAAGCCATCTTCTTTCTCTTTGAGCATTACCTGCATATCCGAAGTCTTACTTCCCCATTCACGGCTCAAAGTTTCCATCTGAATCCTGTTTCCTGAAGCTTCACTGTCTTTCCTTTCCATCTGCTCTTCCAGTTCGCTTTTCTGGGTACGTAGCAAGTCCAATTCTTGTTGCAGATCGTGTACCTGTGATTTTATCTGCTTGCCCACTTCTGTTATTTCTTCAATCTTCTTTTCTGCAATCTGAAGCTTCTCATCTTTTGATCGGACCAATTCCTCCTTCACTCCAGCCATTTCCATCTTTTCAGCTTCTGCAAGGTCAAGCTTTTCTCGGAGTTCTTTCCGATTCTCCTCCAGTTTATTTATTTCCATTCTCAACCTACTGATTTCTTCTCCCATAGCTTCAATCTCCTTCTTGTGCTCTTGGCTGACTGTTTCCAACTTCCGAATCATCTCATCTTTAGATTCGAAGGTCATCCGGCTCTCTTCTGCCATTTCCTCAATCTTCTTTTCTGTAATCAGAAGCTTCTCACGAGACTCCCGGAACTGATCGTCAAGTTGCTTGTAATTCACATTTAACTTGCTGAAACTATCTTCTCTCTCTTCCAGAACTCTCTCCAGATCCAAAATCTTGCCATTTAGCTCAGAAACTTCATTAGCTTTCCTTTCAATCTGCTCTTCCAATTCACTTTTTTGGGTGCTCACCAAATCAAGCTCCAGTTGCACAGCATTTCCTTGTAATTTCATCAGTTCTTTCTCTTCTACCATTTCTTCAATTTTCTTGTCTGCAATCTGAAGCTTCTCGGCCAACTCCCTGAACTGCTCACCAAGTTGTTTATAACTTGCATGTAACTCATTCAAACCATCTTCTTTCTCTTTGAGCATTACCTGCATATCCGAAGTCTTACTTCCCCATTCACGGCTCAAAGTTTCCATCTGAATCCTGTTTCCTGAAGCTTCACTGTCTTTCCTTTCCATCTGCTCTTCCAGTTCGCTTTTCTGGGTACGTAGCAAGTCCAATTCTTGTTGCAGATTGTGTACCTGTGATTTAGTCTGCTCACTCGCTTCTGTTATTTCTTCAATCTTCTTTTCTGCAATCTGAAGCTTCTCATCTTTTGATCGGACCAATTCCTCCTTCACTCCAGCCATTTCCATCTTTTCCGCCTCTGCAAGGTCAAGCTTTTCTCGGAGTTCTTTCCGATTCTCCTCCAATTTATTTATTTCCATTCTCAATCTACTGATTTCTTCTCCTGCAGCTTCAATCTCCTTCTTGTGCTCTTGGCTGACTGTTTCCAACTTCCGAATCATCTCATCTTTAGATTCGAAGGTCATCCGGCTCTCTTCTGCCATTTCCTCAATCTTCTTTTCTGTAATCAGAAGCTTCTCACGAGACTCCCGGAACTGATCGTCAAGTTGCTTGTAATTCACATTTAACTTGTTGAAACTATCTTCTCTCTCTTCCAGCACTCTTTCCAGATCCAAAATCTTGCCATTTAGCTCAGAAACTTCATTAGCTTTCCTTTCAATCTGCTCTTCCAATTCACTTTTTTGCGTGCTCACCAAATCAAGCTCCAGATGCACAGCATTTCCTTGTACTTTGATCAGTTCTTTCTCTTCTACCATTTCTTCAATTTTCTTGTCTGCAATCTGAAGCTTCTCGGCCAACTCCCTGAACTGCTCACCAAGTTGTTTATAACTTGCATGTAACTCATTCAAACCATCTTCTTTCTCTTTGAGCATTACCTGCATATCCGAAGTCTTACTTCCCCATTCACGGCTCAAAGTTTCCATCTGAATCCTGTTTCCTGAAGCTTCACTGTCTTTCCTTTCCATCTGCTCTTCCAGTTCGCTTTTCTGGGTACGTAGCAAGTCCAATTCTTGTTGCAGATTGTGTACCTGTGATTTAGTCTGCTCACTCGCTTCTGTTATTTCTTCAATCTTCTTTTCTGCAATCTGAAGCTTCTCATCTTTTGATCGGACCAATTCCTCCTTCACTCCAGCCATTTCCATCTTTTCCGCCTCTGCAAGGTCAAGCTTTTCTCGGAGTTCTTTCCGATTCTCCTCCAATTTATTTATTTCCATTCTCAATCTACTGATTTCTTCTCCTGCAGCTTCAATCTCCTTCTTGTGCTCTTGGCTGACTGTTTCCAACTTCCGAATCATCTCATCTTTAGATTCGAAGGTCATCCGGCTCTCTTCTGCCATTTCCTCAATCTTCTTTTCTGTAATCAGAAGCTTCTCACGAGACTCCCGGAACTGATCGTCAAGTTGCTTGTAATTCACATTTAACTTGTTGAAACTATCTTCTCTCTCTTCCAGCACTCTTTCCAGATCCAAAATCTTGCCATTTAGCTCAGAAACTTCATTAGCTTTCCTTTCAATCTGCTCTTCCAATTCACTTTTTTGCGTGCTCACCAAATCAAGCTCCAGATGCACAGCATTTCCTTGTACTTTGATCAGTTCTTTCTCTTCTACCATTTCTTCAATTTTCTTGTCTGCAATCTGAAGCTTCTCGGCCAACTCCCTGAACTGCTCACCAAGTTGTTTATAACTTGCATGTAACTCATTCAAACCATCTTCTTTCTCTTTGAGCATTACCTGCATATCCGAAGTCTTACTTCCCCATTCACGGCTCAAAGTTTCCATCTGAATCCTGTTTCCTGAAGCTTCACTGTCTTTCCTTTCCATCTGCTCTTCCAGTTCGCTTTTCTGGGTACGTAGCAAGTCCAATTCTTGTTGCAGATTGTGTACCTGTGATTTAGTCTGCTCACTCGCTTCTGTTATTTCTTCAATCTTCTTTTCTGCAATCTGAAGCTTCTCATCTTTTGATCGGACCAATTCCTCCTTCACTGCAGCCATTTCCATCTTTTCAGCTTCTGCAAGGTCAAGCTTTTCTCGGAGTTCTTTTCGATTCTCCTCCAATTTATTTATTTCCATTCTCAATCTACTGATTTCTTCTCCTGCAGCTTCAATCTCCTTCTTGTGCTCTTGGCTGACTGTTTCCAACTTCCGAATCATCTCATCTTTAGATTCGAAGGTCATCCGGCTCTCTTCTGCCATTTCCTCAATCTTCTTTTCTGTAATCAGAAGCTTCTCACGAGACTCCCGGAACTGATCGTCAAGTTGCTTGTAATTCACATTTAACTTGTTGAAACTATCTTCTCTCTCTTCCAGCACTCTTTCCAGATCCAAAATCTTGCCATTTAGCTCAGAAACTTCATTAGCTTTCCTTTCAATCTGCTCTTCCAATTCACTTTTTTGCGTGCTCACCAAATCAAGCTCCAGATGCACAGCATTTCCTTGTACTTTGATCAGTTCTTTCTCTTCTTCCATTTCTTCAATTTTCTTGTCTGCAATCTGAAGCTTCTCGGCCAACTCCCTGAACTGCTCACCAAGTTGTTTATAACTTGCATGTAACTCATTCAAACCATCTTCTTTCTCTTTGAGCATTACCTGCATATCCGAAGTCTTACTTCCCCATTCACGGCTCAAAGTTTCCATCTGAATCCTGTTTCCTGAAGCTTCACTGTCTTTCCTTTCCATCTGCTCTTCCAGCTCGCTTTTATGGGTACGTAGCAAGTCCAATTCTTGTTGCAGATTGTGTACCTGTGATTTAGTCTGCTCACTCACTTCTGTTATTTCTTCAATCTTCTTTTCTGCAATCTGAAGCTTCTCATCTTTTGATCGGACCAATTCCTCCTTCACTGCAGCCATTTCCATCTTTTCAGCTTCTGCAAGGTCAAGCTTTTCTCGGAGTTCTTTTCGATTCTCCTCCAATTTATTTATTTCCATTCTCAACCTACTGATTTCTTCTCCTGCAGCTTCAATCTCCTTCTTGTGCTCTTGGCTGACTGTTTCCAACTTCCGAATCATCTCATCTTTAGATTCGAAGGTCATCCGGCTCTCTTCTGCCATTTCTTCAATCTTCTTTTCTGTAATCAGAAGCTTCTCACAAGACTCCCGGAACTGATCGTCAAGTTGCTTGTAATTCACATTTAACTTGTTGAAACTATCTTCGTTCTCTTTCAGCACTCTCTCCAGATCCAAAATCTTGCCATTTAGCTCAGAAACTTCATTAGTTTTCCTTTCAATCTGCTCTTCCAATTCGATTTTTTGGGTGCACACCAAATCAAGCTCCAGTTGCAGATCATTTCCTTGTAATTTGATCAGTTCTTTCTCTTCTGCCATTTCTTCGATTTTCATGTCTGCAATTTGAAGCTTCTCGGCCAACTCCCTGAACTGTTCATCGAGTTGTTTATAACTTGTATGTAACTCATTAAAACCATCTTCTTTCTCTTTGAGCATTACCTGCATATCCGAACTCTTACTTCCCCATTCACGGCTCAAACTTTCCATCTGAATCCTGTTTCCTGAAGCTTCACTGTCTTTCCTTTCCATCTGCTCTTCCAGTTCGCTTTTCTGGGTACGTAGCAAGTCCAATTCTTGTTGCAGATTGTGTACCTGTGATTTAGTCTGCTCACTCGCTTCTGTTATTTCTTCAATCTTCTTTTCTGCAATCTGAAGCTTCTCATCTTTTGATCGGACCAATTCCTCCTTCACTCCAGCCATTTCCATCTTTTCACGCCTCTGCAAGGTCAAGCTTTTCTCGGAGTTCTTTCCGATTCTCCTCCAATTTATTTATTTCCATTCTCAATCTACTGATTTCTTCTCCTGCAGCTTCAATCTCCTTCTTGTGCTCTTGGCTGACTGTTTCCAACTTCCGAATCATCTCATCTTTAGATTCGAAGGTCATCCGGCTCTCTTCTGCCATTTCCTCAATCTTCTTTTCTGTAATCAGAAGCTTCTCACGAGACTCCCGGAACTGATCGTCAAGTTGCTTGTAATTCACATTTAACTTGTTGAAACTATCTTCGTTCTCTTTCAGCACTCTCTCCAGATCCAAAATCTTGCCATTTAGCTCAGAAACTTCATTAGTTTTCCTTTCAATCTGCTCTTCCAATTCGATTTTTTGGGTGCACACCAAATCAAGCTCCAGTTGCAGATCATTTCCTTGTAATTTGATCAGTTCTTTCTCTTCTGCCATTTCTTCGATTTTCATGTCTGCAATTTGAAGCTTCTCGGCCAACTCCCTGAACTGTTCATCGAGTTGTTTATAACTTGTATGTAACTCATTAAAACCATCTTCTTTCTCTTTGAGCATTACCTGCATATCCGAACTCTTACTTCCCCATTCACGGCTCAAACTTTCCATCTGAATCCTGTTTCCTGAAGCTTCATCGTCTTTCCTTTTGATCTGCTCTTCCAGTTCACTTCTCTGGGTATGTAGCAAGTCCAGCTCTCGTTGCAGATCGTTTACCTGTGATTTTGTCTGCTCGCTCGCTTCTGTTATTTCTTCAAACTTCTTTTCTGCAATCTGAAGCTTCTCAAAGGACTCCCCAAACTGATCTTGGAGTTTTTTACAATTCACATCTAACCCGTTCAAACTATCTTCTCTCTCTTTCAGTAATATCTGCAGATCCGAAATCTTGTTTGTATATTCGCTCCTCAAATTTTCCATCTGAATCTGGTTTTCTGAAGCTTCACTGTTTTTCCTTTCAATCTGCTCTTCCAGTTCTCTTTTCTGGGCACATAACAAATCCAGCTCTAGTTGCAGATCATTGACATGTGATTTTGTCAGGCCATTCTCTTCTGTTATTTCTTCAATCTTCTTTTCTGCAATCTGAAGCTTCTTGGATGACTCCCGGAACTGATCTTCAAGTTTTTTATAATTCACCTCTAACCCGTTCAAACTATCTTCTTTCTCTTTCAGTGTCATCTGCAGATCTGAAATCCTGTTTGTTAATTCGCAGCTCAAAGCTTCCAACTGAACCTGGTTTTCTGAAGCTTCACTGTTTTTCCTTTGGACCTGCTCTTCCAGTTCACTTTTCTGAGTACGAAACAGGTCCAGCTCCAGTTTCAGATCATTTACCTGTAACGTGAAACCCTTGACCACACCCGATGCTTCATTCTCAGCATCTTCTAGTTTCTTCAGAAGAGTGGAAACCTGGTCTCCTCTCTCTTCCCATCTTCTCTCCAGATCTAGAAACTGATCTTGCAGGTCACTTTGATTTGACTGCAGAATGGAATTCTGCTCCATCAACCGTTTGCTCTCATTTTCTGATTCACTTATATGATTCTCTGCCTTCTGTATCCTGTTCAAAAGCGCCAAATTTTCTGAAGACAGAGTAGCCTTCTCTTCCTCTGTAGCTTGCAGTGTCTGGTTCAGATCAGCCACTTGCTGATTTACAACTTCCAGATCATGTTTCAAACCTTTTAACCGTTCAGCTTCGATTTTGAATTCCTCAATGGCTTTCTCTGCCTGTTCTACCTTGCCCAAAAGAGCAAGGTTTTCCATGGATAAGGCATTCTTATCATCATTTGTAGTTGACAATCTCTGCTTCAGATCCATCACTTCCCGAATTGCAGCTTCCAGCTCCAGCTTCAGACTGCCGTTCCCAGCCTGAAATTCCGAAATCTTGTCTTTCAGCAGCCCCATTTCAGAACCAGACTCTTCAATGATTTTCTCTGCCTGCCGTATCCTGTTCAAGACCTCCAAATTTTCTGATGCCAACTGCTGTATCTTGTTCAAAGCCATTGAATTTTCCAAGCTCAAAGCAACCTTTTCTTCATTTGCAGCTGCCAATCTCTGGTTGAGATCAGCTACTTGTAGCACTGCGGTTTCCATTTCAAGCTTCAAACCTCCATTCTCTACTTGCAATTTCGAATTCTCATCTTTCAACCATCCAGCTTCATTTTTAAGTTCATCTATGTTTTTCTCTGCACTCTCTATCTTGCTAAAAGCCTCCAACTTTACCAACTCAAGAGCATCTTTTTCTTCATTAATAGTTCTTAATCTCTCACCCATTTCTTGCTTCAGTCCTCCATTCTCGACCTGCAAGACCTTACAGGTCTCTGTTAAACTCCCAAGCTGCTCCTGCAGAGCTTGATACTCCGACGCAGAAATCTTCTGTTTGCCAGCTTTGCCTTCTCTGCTCTTAGCTGTTTTCTCATTAGATGAATGCTCTGAGTCTGAGTCTGAGCTAGAGGAAGAACTGCTATCCTTTTTTTCTCTGTGATGAACGTTTTGCCTTAGCTCACCTGTCAGATGATCATAGTGTTCATACAGTGATTTGTAGCGTTGGTAGAAATCCTCAACAAGTGTTGCCAATTCAGACCCTTCAGTTGAATTCCCAACAGAGTCTCTGTCCTTTTCTTCAGTGATCAGCTTTAGTATCTTCTCTACATTCTTCTCAATATCTGCAATAACAAGAGCCTTTTACTTATTATTATTATTATTTGGAAGAGTAACTATTTAACTGCTGCTTGCACATCACCAAGATGGAAGGTGCAAGAATAAAACTAGCAGCTTTTGCAACAACACCAGTATACTGCAACCTTAAATCTTTCTATCAGACAATATTATGGGTAAGTTATCTAAACTGTGATCTGGACTATTGTGTGCATTTTCCGCAATTCCCAGATGGTGCTGACCCATCCTCTACAGATGTCTCCTATAAGTATATCAATTGTCAATCCGAACTGTCCAAGTCTTCGGCTGCATTGTGGACAGCGCAATGCCCAAAAATCACACTGATCAACCATCTTTACCAATCTCATATTGGCCACTGAATCGATCACTGACCATTTTCCTGTCCATTTTAAGGTCATCAGTTGGGTGTAGGATCATAGTGTTTGATCTCTGTGATTTAACTATGCTACATTTAAATGTGGCCCATGAGTTCAGACAGTCTGGAATCTGGATTGGCATACACAGATCTCGAGTCTACATGGATTGTTCACCAGTCACCAACATTTAAGAAATATTGGGAAAAACACAGTCTAGTCCCAAGAGCACACCAAATAAAAGAATAGAAGGAAACATACATCATGATCGTCGTCGTCATCTAAGCCTTGTCCCAATTAATTGGGGTTGGCTACATGAATCATGTTATGCCATTTCACTCTATCAAGGCCAGACCTTCAGAAGGAAACAAACATAGAACACATAATACAGAAAACTGCAATGAGTCAGACTAATTTTACTCCTATAGATCTCTTCCTTCAGTGCCTTTTCTTAGTAATATTAAGAAAGGCATATGGACAAAAGCTTCTTAACATGAAACGTGGATGATTTAGATTTTAAAAAAAAAAAATCATAAGGGTTGATTCAGCTGTAAATCCATGCGCACACCATGTTCAAATTTTGAATTTCTCGGTTGTTTTTGTTGTCTGGACAATCATTCAGAACAAGGACTAAAACCCAACTAAATACAAGTGACTATCTTTCCAACAACAAGAGCAAGACATGCGATTTTCATTTGTGCAATCTTTCAAAGAAAACAAAAACTTCACAGTCAGTTTGCAAATAGAAGACAAAAACAGACATCTTCATCAGGACTTAAGGTACTAAGATCGTTACAACATTTATGTAGGGGGAAAGTCACCTTTCTTGTCCTCTTCAAGCCATTCAGAGTTCTCATGTCTCCCAAAGAAAGACGAAAGCAAACCGCTTAATCTGTGTTTCTTCATCTCTGATGTTTCTGCTTTTATTGTAAACCTTCCTTAACATGCATCACCCTGAAATGAAGCCATCTCCATGAATGAAAATCCTCTCAAGCTCAAATGCATGAAGATCTGAAACAGAAATCATGTTTTATGTTATTATTATTATTATTATTATGTTTTGGTCAATTACTAAACAAATAACTTGCATTCACCTTCAGTCTGAAAAGTAAACAAAACCTTAACCAAGCTTGCAAGTTTTTATTGCCATTTTATATGAACGAGTTCTGTATGTCTGTAACTCCACTTTGTTAACATCATAAAAATCGAAATAAGGTCACGAGACATGAAGAAAACACACATCGGTCGTCGAATCTCACTAAACACAAGAAAATGCTCTAAAATTGTCCAAACCAACATTGATAAATCTTGATTGTACTATTATCATGCAAACAGAAAAGATTCATTAGGTTCACATAGGCGAGTTAAAGGAACCAATGCTAATCAGAAAATGAGGTTATGACACACGAAGAACACAGGAACATAAAAGAAATTTTACTAACATGACCAAGATGCTCTTATATTTCCAAAACCAACCAAACATGTATTACTTAGACATGGACTCGATGTGTCAGGCATAGGGACCTAGAAAATTGACATAATGACACTCACATCTGAAGAGGTTTACTAAGCCCGGGCATGCAGAGCCTAACTCATCCAGATGCAAGCATACATGCCAATATGGCACATGGCTGTGAGATCCAAGCTTTCAATAGGTGGCCACACTGTTTAGATCCTCTGCCATAAAAATCAGGCTGTTTTCACTCCTCCAGTTGGACAGTCAGGAATGTCTGATTAGTGGGACTTTGGGTTATGGCCTGCCTGTTGAGATGTGCCAAATCACTAGTAACAATTGTTGGGGTATTTTCTAAATTGAAAATAAATAAATTATAAAATACCTGTAATGTGATTATAATAACAAACATGCATACACCAAAGGCCTCTGGCCTTCCATCCCTTGGATAGATAGAGAGGGAGGGCAGAGCTTTTGGTTTTTTCATGTTGTCATACAGTTGAACAATGAAAATAGATGGCGATTGCCTGATCGAATTGATCGGGTCATGTAGGAACAAGGTTCAAATCTCCCTGTCTGTTAGGATGCCTCAGCTGCATACATCACTGCACTTGCACTTGACACCTATCATAATGATAAATGGCTCGTCTCACCATATCCGATCCGCAAGGACCTTGATTGGGAATTCTTTGATCGTCTTTGTCCGAGGAAGAAGCGAAACATAATCAACTTGAATTCAAGACAGCTATTCGAAATCTTAGTGAAACACTTGATTTGTAATCTCATGTCTACTTTTCGTGAAAAGAGACCAATTGAAGTGGAGGGTTTCTTCAAACAACAAGAAGCGAAAAGCAAACCCACTGTAAAGTGATTTTTGTAAGATAGC
The DNA here is from genome assembly GCF_029962835.1 of Magnolia sinica. NCBI lineage: Eukaryota > Viridiplantae > Streptophyta > Magnoliopsida > Magnoliales > Magnoliaceae > Magnolia > Magnolia sinica. The sequence continues at coordinate 129,259,325 of NC_080575.1, read as the reverse complement.
TCACTTGGAGATTGGACAGGACTAGTGAGTTGGACCAGGCCATTCCTGAAGGCTAATGGTTTAAAGGCAGTCTTTAAACCATTTGTTTAGGGGCCCAAGCCCTTGCCCTATCAGGTCAGCCACCCGGCCCATTGCCACCGCAATCTTAACATGCAGTTCAAAAGGGCATTTAAAAATTCGCATTTTGAAATGCTTGCTATATTCCTGCCAACCTGTCTTGTAATGGTGGGAGGAGGACTGTTGATGGATACTCAGATCTGCAAATAACTGAAGACCCAAGTCCAAATTTGATTGATAATCGAGTCATATTTAAGTCAACATTTTGGATCTGACTAGAAATTGATCGAGTTGGGTGCCCAAATCTATGAATTTTTTTTTAAAAAAGTTTTATCATTCATTTGCGAACCTTACAATAGACTGTTTTTGGTATCGATCTGAATTCGAATCAAGATCCAAATTTAGATCCTAACCTGAATTAACATGGCCATATTTTAAACCCACCAAGTCCAAACCCCATTTGAATCCCAAGTCATGCTTGAAACTAAACCTAATCAAATCTAATGGGATACCCAAATCCAATCAGATTTGTACCCAGTACCTCATGTACCCATATCCAAACCCAACAGTTCCAAATTTGGTCCCTTCGCTGGGGTCTAGTACAAGTACACCACTATCTGAACCGAACCTGCAACCCCGAATAGGGATGCAAATGATCAAAGGAAGGAAAACAAGATTGTGGGAAAGAACCCAACAATCCTCTACCGAAGCAAAAACTCTTTAAGGGGATCACCCAAAAAAAAAAAGAAAAAAAGAACCCTCTTAAGGACTTTCTATGTCCAATGCAATGTTTTGAGTAGCGTTGGTAGCGTAGCGGTAGCGTACGCTACATAGCGTAGCACTGCAAAATCGCTATGTAGCGCATCCAATAATGTAAACCCCCTGTAGCGCACACTACAGGGGTCATAGCGTACGCTACAGACGCGTAGCGTGTAGCACAGGTAGCGCGGGCTACTTGTTGTAAATTATTTTTTTTCACTGCTGTAAATAGTGGCGAACTCACACCACAGGAAGTTAAGTTTTTTTTTTTTTTTTTGAAAAAAAAAAAAAAACCCTTAGGCCTTATCGAACAACGTATTCGACAGCAAGCCCCAAACCGACGCTACTTCCTCTCCCCCCTCTTCAATCTCGCGATCGAAAGGCCCTTTGAAGGGGCTTCTTTGGCCGATTGCTGGAGACTACAAGGAGCTCCATTTGGTGCAGTTTCATCAACAATGGAGAAGAAAAAACGGAGAAATCGGATTTCCCCTATTCCAATTGCGATCGACTGTGGAGCTTCAACTTTTGCATATTTCATTAGTTCAATCTCATCTTGAGACAAAAATAGGTACGCACGCTTTCTTTTTTTTTGAATTTTTTTCGATGTACAATGAAAATAACTTGCCATTTTGAGTTTTTTCTTATTTTTTTCCTTTTAAAATGCCAGTTACTGTACATTTTTTTGTCCTTTATAATTTTTTTCATTTCTTTTTCAATATCTCTTTAAATATAGAATTTTTTCTGTGGTATGGCCCACGTGGAGCCCACTGAGGTGCGTGAAGGGTTGGATTTGCATTGTTTTCTATGATATGGCCCACGTGGGGCCCACTGAGGTGCGTGAAGGGGTGGATTTGCATTGTTTTCTATGTTATGGCTTGCGTGGGGTCCACTGTGGTGTGCGTATGTGTGGATGTGCATTGTTTTCTATGGTGTGAGCCCACTGAGGTGCGTGAAGGGGTGGATTTGCATTATTTTCTATGGTGAGCCCACTCTGGTGTGCTGTGTGCATATGTGTGCATTGTTTTTTATTGTGTGGTCCATGTGGGAACTACTATATTTGAGATTTTTATTTTGAAGAACGTGACATTTATATATTTTGCTTTTTTCTTACTATTTAATATTTATCATATTTTTCTTTTTAAAAATAATTAAAAAAAATAGAAGTATTGCGCAGCTTACGTTACACGTTACACTATTTCGCTACACGCTACGGAGGGTTGAACGCTACGCAACACGCTACCGCTATTTAAAACACTGGTCCAATGTATCACACTACTTTACACCCAAAACAGAACCTTATATAGGCTTAAAACAAAGAAACCCTAACCAGCAAAAAGACCAAAATGCACAACCCGATGGGCCTTCTGTAATTCAGCCATGACTCATTCCAATAGCATTTGGATGGGATAATTTTAGGCTCACTTGAAAGGCAGCTTAATAGGCTATCAAACAGAACCAATTAGATATCATTTGAACATAATTTGGTGTCCCAAAAGTGGCCCACTAAGAAAGTGAAAAAATATAAAAGAGAAATTTATTAAAGAACTCATGATTCATTCTCACCCTAAAGACTAATTAAATAAGTAAACACCTATGAACTTGAAGACCATAAGATTGATCCCATGGGCCCCAAACTGCAAACTGACCGTTGATCTCATCAAAGTTATTACAAACCATTAATTTGGTCCATATTATCAATCAAGACAATATGAATGATTGGATTGGTCAGATCCTTGACCAAGCAGCTTGTGTGGCCGTTTGGTTGCATCGCTTGACAGCTCTAGGTGGGAGATAATACTTGCAACCACTCTTGGTGCTCAATGCGTGCATTGAAGCAGGGTAACAAGTCTATACTTAACACCCTATAAACATGCATTCGTGTTAAAGGCTTTTAAATTTATTCAGATGAAGAAATTCTAACTTTCACATGAATGGTTAATGGGCTTATGCTTAACTCCCCTCAGACTTAATAATGAATATGAAGTCAGTTGAAAATGAAAACATGCGGAAGAGTTTTAAATAAATAAATAAACAGGAGGGTAGTGCTCATCAGCAAACCTACAATTGCCCATCCTGCAAGATTCAACTCATATGAGGCCCATGGTTCTAAGATCCGAAACGTTGATCGGACGGACCCTGCCATGGATGGGAGACTCCCTGAAAATCACGTTGATCGGAAGGTCCTGTCCCTCCGATCACCATACTACTTTCAGTTGATTGTCGACCACTGCTGTTTTTCAGGGCACTGGTAGAAGGGCTACGTTCTTCCAGTCTGGAATTTTTTTACTATCAGATCTCTTTCCAAGGCGGGGCCCACGAAATCATCCTTTCGGATCACCCAAGCAATGGCCCCGCACGTGCGGAATCGTATATTAAAACCATAAATGCCACTCGCATCCTACAGAAAGAAAAATGATGGCAGCTATCCAATTTTAGCTAAATAACGCACCTGCGCAACCATTTCTTATCTGGCACCACCTAATGAAGCAAGAAAGCTTCAAAATCCCAGATGAATATGAGCTGTCTTTAAAAAAAAAAAAAAAAAAAAGAAATTAAAATTAAAATTAAGAAAAAGAAAGGAAAAACAAAAAAAAAAAAACGAAAAGAAGAAGAAGTAGTAGATGAGAATTTCGCTTCCAAGAAAAATCAGATTCAAAACTAGAAACAGAACATATAATTCTACTACTTGTCTTCTATAGAAAATAGAGAGTGGAAAGATCGGAGAAAAAACTCACCTCAGGCTTCTCTTCTGTTCTTCAAACTCCCAAGAACAGGAAAATTTACAGAAAAACCTGCTTTGAATCTCGATTTTCTTGGAAGAGTTTCATCTGATTGTTTCAAAAAAGAGCTTCTTCCATGAAATCCAAAACGAAGTAGAAAAACGGAAGGAATTCAATGAGAGAGACAGAGAGAGACAGACAGACAGACAGACAGCCAGAGAGAAGGGTTTTTTAATGGAAGGATCTAAAAAAACGGAAGAAGAAACGTGTGTTTTTCGTTTGGATTAGGGCATAAAAGCAACTGCAGGCGCGTTTATGGCTGCGAATTTTCTCTGGAGCGCAAGCTTGCCCAAGCTGGGACTGGGAAATGGAATCTTTGGACCTTCTGTAGCGAAAATGCCGCTTGTTTGCTAGATTATTACTATGATGCCATTGGAGGAGAACTTGAGGATTCGATATGCTTCCGCAATTTTTCACTTTCATGTTGTCTCCGCAAAATATCGGGCAAGACGTTTTTCTCCCTGCCGCAGTCACCTCTTTGTACGGTGCACGTGCCAAGGCTCATGTGGTGGACATCCCCGTGATTTAGGGCCTGTTTGGCCGGGTAGGTTGGATGGGATTGGAAGATAGATCCGGGGATTGGCCAGGCGTGCCAAACAGACACCGGATTATGATACCGGGATATAGCAATCCCATGGATCTTAAGACAATCCACTGACATCACCATCATTGCCTTTAAATCCCATCCAATCCACCTTAATCCGATCAAATTTGCCTGGGACGTGTTTGGTTCGATGGATTGAAATGGATTGGAAGATTTAATCCCGGAATTGACCTGGCGTGCCAAAAGACAAGCAGCCATCATCACCTTGAAATCCGTGCAATCCACCCTAATACCATCCAATCCCGTCCAATCTGCCTGCCCCAGGGAAACGGATCGGCTACTTCCCCTGCCACCAGCCAATGGCTGATGTTTGGTGCTCTGTGGGTCCCACCATGATGTATGTGTTTCATCCATGCCGTCCATCTACTTTTCTAGATCATTTTATGGTATGAGACCAAAAATGAGATATATCCCAATATCAAGTAGACCACATTAGAGGAAAAAGCCATTGGCTCCTTTTATTTAGACCGGGCCGCCGTACTGATGGCCTGTCTGAAAAGAAATTCGGTCCAATGAAATTATTAGGACACGATCGTATGTTGAGGAACGCAATACAGTCCAATGAGATTATTAGGACACGATCGTATGTTGAGGAACGTAATCCTCTACACACCCTCCCGCAGGAAGACCGTCCAAAACCCGAGTTCTGTAAGCCCACCGTGATGTGTGTGAAATCCTCTGGGTCCGCCAGTTGTAAAACCTCAAGTTACGACCTGAAATTAGGCAAATAGCCCAGATAGCTCAGGTGGGCTATTCCAAACGCACGACACCCAGTTCTGCAGTACCCACTACTATGTATGTGTTGTATCTACACCATCCATCTATTTAGAGAGATCATTACACCATCCATCTATTTAGAGAGATCATTTTAGGGCATCAGACAAATAATGCGTCAGATACAAATATGGAGTGCACTCACCACAGAAATCTGTGGGAAGAGTTACGCCCACCGTTGAAACCTGCCTCAGGTTCACTATGATGTTTACACCTGAGATCCAACGTGTTCATACGTTAAGACAGACACGAAATAAGGGAGAACACAAATTTCAGCTCCCCTAGCCAGAAAGAGCCAAAATATGGTAGCGGAGTAGGTGCGCCTGGCCCTACCCAAGGGAGTTGATAATGCACAGGCAATTCCAAAGTACCGAATCAGGATACATATGGGTTTGATCAGTTGTATCAGGATCCTTTTCAACGACACAAAAAATATTTCGACCGTTTGATCATTACTGTCCGTATTCAAAGAAAAAGATTCAATAAAAATAATTCAATCAAATAGGTTTTGGTTTTTGTGTATCACCATCCAAGGTAACGGTTTGGATCATTCAAATATGACCCAGATCCAAAAGATAAAGTCCCTACGTGTCCTTCCGCAGGCCATGGGGATCTACTCTAGCGAACTTCGTTCCGACTTTCAGCAGGAGAAATTTCCTACTGTACGACCCATATATGGCCTACCAACCTTTTAATGCACACTTGCTTTTTAACTTCCCAAAATAAGCCTAGCTGTACGGCCCCATTTCCAAGGTCGAGAATGCCCCTGCTTTTTCAGCTTCTGGGGGGCTCCCTATGGCCACGGATTATAACCGTCACAGATGTCCACGGCAATCTATGTACTCTTTTTTTTTTTTTGTTTACATGGAGAACTTTATTCTACCTACATTTTTCTCTAATACATATTTATATAAATATGTATACATGAGCATATAGAATTTTTTTCTCTCTTTTTTTTTTAAAATTTTTTCTTTATTCATTTAACGAGAATATCTTCTAAACCAAAATTAGTTACTTCACGTACCTATATGATTTTGGGGTAGGAGAAGCTACTTTAGCCAACCAACCTGGTTATTTTCCAAGATTCCATCAGGTCGATGGTCGAAAATTCATTTCATTCACTTCGCGGTCAATTTCATTCATTTCATTTACTTCACGATCAATTCCATGCATTTCAAGGTCAATTCCGGCATTTTCCCTTCACTTCGCGATCAATTCTCTTCACTTCACGGCTAATTCCATGCATTTCACAGTCAATTCCCTTCATTTCACAATCAATTCCATGCATTTTACGGTCAATCCCAGCGATTCCCCTTCACTTCATGGTCAATTCAATTCATTTCATGGTCAATTCTCTTCACTTCATGGTCAATTCCATACATGTCACGATCAATTCCCTTCATTTCACGGTCAATTCCATGCATTTCACAGTCAATTCCAGCGATTCCCCTTCACTTCACGGTCAATTCCCTTCACTTCATGGTCAATTTCAGTAATTCCCCTTCACTTCATAGTCAATTCAATTCATTTCACGGTCAATTCCCTTCACTTCATGGTCAATTACGTGCATTTCACGGTCAATTTCCTTCATTTCACAGTCAATTCCATGCATTTCATGGTCAATTCCGACTATTCCCCTTCACTTCACGGTCAATTCCATGCATTTCACTCCATTCACTCCCTTACCCTCAAATACATGTCCGAACTCATCTCTGTCATCCCTATTCCCTCAAATACACGTCCGAACTCATCTCTTCCATCCCTATTCCTTCTTTTCACCGATTTTCTTCATTAAATCTTCATCCTACTATTACATTACATCTTTCATGTTCCATTCTACTCAAGGCTACCTGCATTCATTTTCTGAGATAACGTGAATGCATTAATAAACGTGAAATATTGTAGGCTTTTCTCTTAAGAACGTGTTTCACATTAACACCGGGATTGACCATGAAATGCATGGAATTGACTGCGAAGTGAAGGAAATTTACCTTGAAATGCATGGAATTGAGTGTGAAGTGAAGGGAATTAAGCATGAAATGCATAAATTTGATCATGAAGTGAAGGGAATTGACCGTGAAATGCATGGAATTGACTGTGAAGTGAAGGGGAATTGTCGGGATTGACCATGAAGTGAAGGGAATTGATTGTGAAGTGAAGGGAATTGACTGTGAAATGAATGGAAATGACCGTGAAGTGAAGGGAATTGACCGTGAAATGTATGGAATTGACCGTGAAGTGAAGGGGAATCGCCGAGATTGACCGTGAAATGCATGTAATTGACCATGAAATCGACCGGGTTCAGATGGGGTCGACCCCGTTCTCCCTCAAAGCTCTTTGGGTCATACCTGAGTTATAGATTTATCCTATGATTTTAGTTTCCACTCAAACTTGTTGAGGAAACTATAGATTCTTAATATACGTTGATTCCAAGAATTTAACATTAGACCCTCCGAAATTATCTCACATACATCCTCTGCATTGACTTTCACGCTAATTGCTTTCAATGAGTCCAGTATAAAAGAAGAAGTGGAGCCAAACAGTTTTCAGCCGAACGGGGTCGACCCTTCCATGCATTTCACGGTCAATTTCGACGATACCGCTTCACTTCACGGTCATTTCCATGTATTTCACGGTCAATTCCCTTCACTTCACGGTCATTTCCATGCATTTCACGGTCAATTCTGGTGATTCTGCTTCACTTCACAGTCATTTCCATGCATTTCACGGTCAATTCCCTTCACTTCACGGTCAATTCCGTGCATTTCACGGTCAATTCCATGCATTTCATGGTCAATTCCGGCGATTCCCCTTCACTTAAAGCCAATTCCATGCATTTCACGGTCATTTCTCTTTACTTCATGGTCAATTCAATGCATTTCACGATCATTTTCGACGATTCCCCTTCACTTCATGGTCAATTCCATTCATTTCATGATCAATTCCCTTCACTTCACGGTCAATTTCATGCATTTCACGGTCAATTCCCTTTGCTTCATGGTCAATTCCATGCATTTCATGGTCATTTTCAGCGATTCCCCTTCACTTCACGATTAATTCCATGCATTTCACGGTCAATTCCCTTCACTTCACAGTCAATTCCATGCATTTCACAGTCAATTCCCTTCACTTCACGGTCGATTCCATACATTTCACGGTCGATTCCCTTTACTTCACGGTCAATTTAATGCATTTCATGGTCAATTTCCTTCACTTCACGGTCAATTCCATGCATTTTGCGGCCAATTCCCTTCACTTGACAGTCAATTCCATGCATTTCACGCTCAATTCCGGTGATTCCGCTTCACTTCACGGTCAATTCCATGCATTTCACAGTCAATTCCCTTCACTTCACGATCATTTCCATGCATTTCCCAGTCAATTCCGGCAATTCCATTTCATTTCATGGTCATTTCCATGCATTTCACGATCAATTCCCTTCACTTCACGGTCATTTTCATGCATTTCACAGTCAATTCTGGCGATTCCATTTCATTTCACAGTCATTTCTATGCATTTCACGGTCAATTTCCTTCACTTCACGGTTATTTTCATGCATTTCACGGTCAATTCCAGCGATTCCCCTTCCCTTCACGGTCAATTCAATGCATTTCACGGTCAATTCCCGTCACTTCACGGTCAATTCCATGTATTTCACGGTCAACTCCCTTCTCTTCAGGATCATTTCCATTTATTTCACGGTCAATTCCCTTCACTTGACAGTCAATTCCATGCATTTCATGGTAAATTCCCTTTGCTATACGGTCAATTCCATGCATTTCACGATTAATTCCATAGATTTCACGGTTAAGTGAAGCGAATTGACCGTGAAATGCATTAAATTAACTGTGAAATGCATGGAATTGACCGTCAAGTGAAGCGGATTGACTATGAAATGCATTGAAATGAATGTGAAATGAATTGAATTGACTTGAAGTGAAGGGGAATCGTTGGAATTGACCATGAAATGCATGGAAATGACCGTGAAGTGAAGGGAATTGACCGTGAAATGAATTGAGTTGACCGCGAAGTGAATGAAATTGCGCGCGAAGTGAATGAAATGAATGAAATTGACCGTGAACTGATTGAAATTGACCATGAAGTAAATAAAATGAATTTTTAACCATCTACCTAATGGAATCTTGAAAAATAACCAGGTTGGTTAGCAAAAGTAGCTTCTCCTACCCCAAAACCATCTGTGGTACGTCAAGTAACTAATTTTGGTTTAGAAGATATTCTTGTTAAATGAATAAAGAAAAAAAATGAAAAAAAAAAGAGAAATTTTTTTTTATATGCTGATATATACCTATTTATATAAATATGTATTTGAGAAAAATATAGGTAGAATAAAATTCTGCATATCAAAAAATAAAAAATAAAAAATGCATAGCACGATTGTTATGGATACGATTATAATCCGTAGCCATGGGTAACCGCAGCTCTAACTCGGTCGATCAGGTTGACCCGGTCGACCCCAACTGGGCCGATCTGAATAGGTGGACAGCGAGTTGGGGTCGACCGGGTCAGTGGGACAGTGACTCGGGGTGCCGACCGGATTGACTCGGGTGCCGACCGGGTTAATCTGTACTTCTTCTATATGGCACCATGTGTATGGCTACAGATGTACGGTTATTATCCGTAGCTATAGGATCCTGGCTTCTTTTTTTTTTTTTTTTTTTTCTGCCTTTTTGTGGATCCTATTATGAGGTATGTGTTATATCCAAACTGTCCATCTATTTGGTGAACTCATATTAAGGCTTGAGATGAAAAATAAGACAGATCTAGCTATCAAGTGGACCACACTTTAAAAGGCAGTGGAGGATTGAACATCTACTATTGAAACCCTTTTAGGGGTTACAGAAGTTTTGGATCATTATGAAATTTATTTTTTCTCTTCATCCAGGTCTCTGTGACTTTATGAATAGATTGGATGGAAAATAAATGTTATGGTGGGCCCTACAAAATTTTTAACGGTGAAAATCAATTTTCATGCTACTCTTTGTGGTGTGGTCCAGTAGATCTTGGATATGATTTTTTTTTTGGATAATGCTCCGAAATGATCTCGAAATATGGATGAACGTTGTGGATATAATAAATACATAAGTGTGGGGCCATGTAACTTTGATCTCTTTTGAACGGTTGGTACAAAGCAGGGGCATTTTCGACCTGAGAAATGGGGCCGTACAGCTGGGGCTTAATCTTGGGTGGTAAAAAGCAAGTGGGCTTCAAAAGGTTGGTGGGCCATATATGGGTCGTACAGCCGGAAATTACCCTTCAGCTGAGAGCGAAAATGCCAAGTGCACTTCGCTCGAGTGTAATAGTAAGGCACTCGCCTCACACGTGATGACCGAAAGCATGTGTGTTATATCTCAGTCGTTCATCAGGCGATGTCCTCTGTTGAGATATAAAATGTATAAAATATCAGGATGATCTGATAAAAGATTGTGCCCGAGCGTACATGTTCTGAAAGTGGTTAATTTCTCTCAACCGTTCATTTGTTTAAGACAGATGCAGCCCACTTGCGGAATATATTAATATCAGCCTGATTCCCGATATTGTCGTCTACAAGTAGGAACCGCCACGTGAATGGATCAGATTTCATACGTGCTTCAAGTTTTTCCAAGGGTGAGGCGAGCTACTACATATTGCAAACGTGCGAGCATATGCACGTAGCATTTTAAAAAAAAAAAAAAAAAAAAAACTCTGAGATTGTGGTTCCTGCTATAGATGAGTCATGGTTCAAAATTTTCACCGAAGAGTGATCTTGAATGGATGACTGGCATAGATATAATGGAAGTTAAAATGAAAAATAATCAACGGTCCAAATTAAAGTGTACACTAATCAGTAATCAATGCTCTGTATCCTCTTATCAATCTGTTTTCCGGGGCATGCTACGTTTACAGGGGATCTCACATTTTGGGCAGTCTTAAATATGAGAAAAGTGTATGCCACGTTTCCAATTTTAGCGTGCATGACTATGAATGAGCGGTCTGCCACATTATCAAATAACTGCTTTCTCTGCCATTTTATTGAGATTCTCACCACAAAATTCATCAGCATTTTACTAAATAATACCTTGAATAACTAAAATTCCTGGATGGTGTTTTTTAAAGGTAGAACCGTAGAAGTTACATGAATGCCATTTTTTTTTATTCTTCTTTAAGAAGTCGTTTGTATGGTACGTTGCTTAAGATAAGTTACTTATGCCATAATAGCTTATCTTAAATTCTAATTATTAAGAAGATAATTATTCTTGGTAAACAATATACTTATCAGCAACTCAAGAAAAGTATAAAAGGATAAAAGAATTTACTGAAGTGATTATATACTTCAAATAAAAAAGTTACTTACAGCTAATCATAAACTAAATTTACTTATCTCAAATATATTATTTATCTATTAGTGTAGGTAGAAAAAGTAACTTATTCATGGTATTCAAACAAGCCTTAAGTGTGAGAAATGAGAATTGTGGTGGTGCATTATATGTATCTGAAATTCAAACCTTGAAACGACACCACATTAAGATATTAGAAAAAGTGAAAAATATGACAGGTTCAATTATAAAATAGGCCAGGCTATAAAAAAATAATGCAGATTGCTTGAAAACTTTCAAATTCAAGTGTGGCCCATCTAATGACCTGATTGGCTAGAATTTTTTTTATTTTGTCATCCCTTTGATGGATTGCATATGTTGGAAGAATTGGATGTCATACATAATAGCTACATAATTCTCAACCTCTACTTTCAAAAAATAATAATAATAAAATAAAAGTAACTGAGGATATTTGGTCATTCCACCGTCATCTCCCGAAGAGTTTAGCTGAAAATATTCTTCGGCTTATATTTTATTTATTTATTTATTAATCGTAATAAAGCCGTTTCTTATGCATATCCTCGCGGAACGCGCTTGCTCCACGTGGGCGGCGCGTTGAGCCCCCTAAAATGGGACGCGGATTTCCTGCGAAAGCCATTGCAGGAAGTTCCTGCGCTGGAAACTTGGGTGGGGCCCAATGTGATGTTTTTGAGAAATCCACTCCGGCCATCCATTTTCTGAGATATTTTTAGGATAATAGGCCGAAAATGAACGGTATCCAATACTCAAGTGGATCTAAAATGTGAGTATTGAACGTACACAGTTGAAATATTCATGGGCCACAGAAGTTTTGAATCAGGCTAATATTTGTGTTTTCAGTTCATCCAAGTAGGAATGACGTTATTAACCGTATGGATGTCATGTAAACATCACTTTCTACCCAAAAAGTTTTCAACGGTAGTAATTTTCCTACCCACCTTTTACTCTAGTGCCGCCCACTTGAGTCTTGGATCCTTGTCACTTTTTGTCTTAAGTCCTAACATGAGATCAGAAAACGGATGTATGGAGTAGATTTCTCAAAAACATCACGTTGGCCCCACCCAAGTTTCAAGCGCAGCGAAAGGCTTTCGCAGGAAATCCGCGTCCCCTAAAATGTGTCCATGACAGTCTGTCCTTGCGGAATAAGCTTGTTCTTTTCTTTGGCGGGGCCCACCAGGCCGTGTGTGATAACTGATATCCAAACTGTAATTACGTGAGCCCGTCAGAATGATGGAATGCCCAAAAAAGGGCCCATACTTTTCTATGGACAACCATCCAAGTGCCTTCAAATTCATGTTGTGGCCTCTCGATGGTTTAGATCGGCAACGTTTTTGAGTGGTCGAACTTTCACGGCAGGGAGATCCTTTTGAGGGGAGCGGATTAGCTGTTAACCGGGTAACAGCATAGTGGGTGTTACCCTTACCATGTGGGGCCCACCTTCCTTGATGAATGCGTTGCATATACATGCCACCCATCCTTTGTAGCAGCTCATTTAAGGACCTTATCCCCATAACTTAAGCAGATCCAGGTCTCTGGTAGACCACACCACTGGAAAAGTGGCAAATAACCATTAAAAGCTTTTTATAGGCTACAAAAGCTTTAGATCAAGCTAATCTTTATATTTCCCTTCATCCATCCATTTTTTTTCATCCTATCAACGGATTGGATGGAAAACAAGCATTATGGATCTGCTTATAGAGGGCCTTAGGAAGTACTATATCTAAACTATTCATTTGTTTTGTAACCTCATTTTATTACATGGGCTTAAAAATGAAGTAGATCCAAAACTAATGTGGCCCCAAAGAAGTTTTCAATGGTAAGTATTCAATCCCCATTGCTTTCTATGGTGGGGTCCACTTGAGCATTAGATTTACCTGATTTTTTGGCTCATGCTCTAAAATAATCTCGATAAATGGGTGGACGGTGTGGATATAGCCCACACATCATGGTGGGACCTACAACAACTTGCTAACATTGAGTGAAATTGGCTCGGACATGTAATTCCAAGCTTTTCCATTCTTCCCGGACATGGAGTGGAATTGGCACAGGACAGATGAATCCCATCCCACCTAATCCCTACTAATCCCACCGCCCAAACAGGCCCTTAATGTTTGTGATCCATGTCATTTGGAATGCTAAAAAGATAGACGGAGTGGATATACAAAATATCATCAAGGTGGGACCACTAAGCTGCTATTCGGGTAACACCTAATCCACGCCCGTTTTGAGAAGTTTTGATATCATTGACAAGACTCGTGGGCCCCACTAACAGTGCATCCACAATCAGCTTATTTACTGTTACCTGGAGAGGAACCGACCTCAGTCATAGTAATCAAATAGTGCTCATCCCGCGTGTAATTATGTTCTCGTGTGCGCCATATCATCCATACATCAGATGGAATCCAACGTGGACATGCGCGGGCCCAAAAAACCAGGCCAGTCGTTCGCAAGTGGGGCCGCAAGCATTCGAGAGAAATGGACTTTCTGAATAAAAGAAAATGCCGGCCTGCTTTTCGGGCGAGGGCATATTCAAGGTGGGCCCCACCTGATTGCAACTACGTGCCACGTGGCACGCGTAAAGACGAGCTAATTTTTATCTCGTTGTCGTAAACCGATTTAAATATTCGCCGAGATGATGCTATTTCTCGCTTTCGTCGTTACTGAGGTCAGGATTCCGCAACGAATGCGCTGGCGCGGCTTTAAAAATCATTGCTGGATTCAGTAGTTGCTATGGAGACACGAGGTTTCATTACTTTCATTTAGTTTCTGCAGACATGGCATATGTAGAATAGATCGGAAGCTTCTGTTTGATATGTAGAATACCTCATGTTCCACAGTTCAAAAATCAAACTGTTCAAATTATCCTTACTCTTTAATCTAAGGCGTACAAATTAACACTAAAAGACAAAACTCATCAACGGTTCATATTAAGTGATAACCGCTCGCTAATCAATGTCTTTTATGCATTGATCTTCAAAGAAAACCACATCTCTGCTCCTAACGAGCTTCTTCTCGGTTGGATCCTACAATCTGTAACCGAACTTTTCATCACCATACCCTAAGAACACAGCGCCCGATCTTCATATCGAGCTTGGACCTCTCGTCCTTTAGTACGTGAACGGATGCCCTATATCCAAACACCCTGAGATGACTGTATGATGGATTATGTCCAGTCCACACCTTCTTAAGTACTTCTCCATTCAACGGATTTGATGAAGACATGTTTATCAGATACACTGCCGTATGCATTGCTTTTCCCAGAACGTCTTGGGCAGTTTCGAATGGGACAACATGCATCTTATTCTCTTTACATTGTGCGATTCATTCGCTCAGCCATACCATTACGCTGAGGGGTCTTGGGAACCGTCTATTCATGCCGTATACTTAGGGACTTACAATACTCATGAAAGTCGCCAATGTATTCACCACCATTGTCAGTGCGGATGCACTTCAATTATCTACCTCTCTCTCTCTTTCGACCATAACATGAAACAATTTAAACACACCAAAGAACTCGTTCTTGAATTTCAAATTATAAACTCAAACTCTCCTAAATGCATCATCTATAAAACTAGCAAAATACAATGCCCCACCTAAGGTTTGTGTCCTCATATAGGACCACAAATATCAAAATAAAACAAATCTAATGCATGTACTTTATTAACATGAGAAGCAGTTTAACAAATGAAACTCTATGTTGTTTCCCTGATAAACAATCAATACAGGTTTTGAGAAGTATACCTGTCACGTTTGGAAGAAGTCGCTTTTTTGTTAGTACTTGAAGCCCTTTTTCACTCATGTGGCCTAGACGTCCGTGCCACATGTTAATAGCTGAATCTTCCGCTGCGTTCAACCCACCCTTGCACACACTGACACTTGCCTTGTAAAGGGTGCAATACTTCTTTCTTCTAGCTGTGATCAACAAACTCTTGATGAGCTTCCAGCGCCCACTAGCAAATCGGCTTTTATAGCCATCATCATCCAACCTTCCTGTTGACATTAAGCTGAGGCGAAGGTCTGGGATATGCCTTACATCCCTGACAACCAATGTGCAGCCCACATCGGTTTTCACACAAATATCACCGACCCTTACGATCTTCAACACGTAAGAATTTTTCATCTTCACGGTCCCATAGTCACCAGACTTGTAGTTTGTGAAGAAGTCTCTGCATGGAGTCTCATGAAAAGAAGCTCCCGAGTCAATCACCCAGTTGGTGTCTTAACTCGTAGCCGTGAGACATATATCGTGATCTACTGAAAGAATAACTATAACGTCGCCATCTGAAGCGACCACAGTGGAGTCTGATTTATCTTCCTTCTCCTTTCTTTTTCCTTTCTTGTCGTTCTTAGTCTTACGACATTCATGCTTATAGTTGTCATTCTTGCCACAATTCCAGCATTCAACATTCTTCCTGGTACTCGACTTGCCTCTTGATTTATCTCGGGCTTTCCTGCCCTTCATGTTCTTTCCTCTCTCCCGTTCCTGTGTCACAAGGGCCTCTTGCTGAGTAGACCCCTGAGACTTCCTCCTTGTCTCCTCATTAAAGAGACAACTAGTTACCTGTTCCATGGATATTTTTCTGTCTGGCGCGAAGTTACTTAGAGACACCACCAATGTCTCCCAACTGTCA
This sequence comes from Magnolia sinica, assembly GCF_029962835.1. Classification (NCBI taxonomy): domain Eukaryota; kingdom Viridiplantae; phylum Streptophyta; class Magnoliopsida; order Magnoliales; family Magnoliaceae; genus Magnolia; species Magnolia sinica. The sequence goes on along the minus strand of NC_080575.1, from coordinate 129,243,367 downwards.
GGCAATGAACTAAGTAATACTAAAGCTTGCAATTCATCATCCATGACCATCTTCATAGCGGAGAGCTGGTTCATTATATTGCTGACCTCATTCATGTGCTCAGCCACAGAATCACCATCTTTGAACTTGAGATTCACAAGTCGCCTTATCAAGAATATTTTATTACCGGCTGTCTTCCTCTCATACAGTCCTTCCAATTTCAACCACAGGTTAGCGGCTGAGGTCTCCGTAGATACATGGTGGAACACAGAATCATCCAGCCACTGTTTGATAAACCCCCCTGCCTTCCGGTCCAACTTCTTCCAATCATCATCAGACATATCCTTGGATTTTGCTGATATGCTTAAAATTGGAGAATATAAGTCCTTGCAATAAAGCAAGTCCTCCATCTTAGCCTTCCATATGGTCCAGTTAGAACCATTGGGGCTGATCATCCTTGATAAGCCACCTTCCACAATTCAAAACCGATCCTACTCGTTCAATGAACTTAGCTCTGATATCACTTTATTGGGGGCCTTGCACAAAACCTTAGGATCTAGCCTTTCCAAAACAAACTAGAATTATGGGATAATAAAGCAATGAAATAAATCAAAGTATAAACCACACCACATGGGATTTTTACGTGAAAAACTCTCAAAGCGGTAAAAACCACGAGACCTCGTCTAAATCAACAATCCACTCTAAAGTAGAACGTTGCAACCTTCTTCACTCATGCAGGAGTGGATAAATAATAAGAGAATAAAAGAAAAACGGAGAGATCTCACTAATCACGAGGACGTAGAAGCGCTGAGATGTTAATTGCACAGTAGATCACCTCCACGAGCATAACTTCCCTTCTACAAGCTTCCTTTCTTTCTTTCTTTCTCTCTCACACACACACAAACCCACCTTTGATAGCCTTAAACCCTTTAGCAAACTCTTGTAAAGCTTTAGGAAACCCTCTCGCATTACCTAAAAAGGCCTTAGACACCCATATTTATAGATTTGGAAACTCCCTTTTGCACTTCTTGTGAAACCGCCTCCAATTTCCGCAGTCCGCAGTCCGCATAAGATCCGGACTCAAATCTGCGTAAGCTCGACTAGTCGAGCAGAGTCCTCGACTGGTCGAGCACGGTTCACTCGACTGGTCGAGCTGGCCGTCGATTAGTCGAGCACTGTTCACTCTACTGGTCGAGCACTGTTCACTGAGATGCTGGACTTTGAGTTGAGTGACCCTTGACTGGTCGAGCATTGTTCACTCGACTGGTCGAGCAATGCGGTGATTTCACTGTTTGTGGCATCCGAACCGCACCACATCTCCTCTGACCTGAGGAGGAAAACCCCATCAGAATGTGCTAATTGTGCTGATCGGTACTCGTTCTTCCTTCTTAAGCCAAGACCTCCCACTACATTTGGCATTCAAAACCTTATCCCACTTCATTTTAACTTACACTCACAGCGAAACAAACCCCCATGCTGTTCCCCACTTACAACTGGTATTTACTTAACTGATCATGCGGCCCAGAATTAATAATGGATTTGGGGTTTCTAACCATGGCCCAATAACCAAAAATTTCATTTCATCCCAATTGTCATTGTGCACGTGCAGTGAGATGATCTGAGCTGTAAAACAGTAGGCCCATTCATGCACCAATGCCCTTGATGGTGGCCTACCCTGAAAAGGGGAACAAACAAATCAAGCTGATCTGATGATCTTTAACCGTCAATTGGTGGTTTGCAAAGGATAGAAAGCAACGGCAGCAACTCAGATGTGCAGTTGCCCAAGTGTAAGTGGATCGCAGTGGACCGGTAGAGGCTTCATTAAGTCTAAAATGCAAGACAGAGAACTACGCCTAGACCCAACCCAGTCGGTCTTTTAGCATCAGATCGAGCTGCACCGGACCACGGTTGGGTCCTCAACAGCACGGCCCACCTTTATCCCTAAATACAACACGAAAATGTTGTACGCCGGTTTTGTGGCCACCGTGTTTCTCGTCCATTGATGTGGTGGGCCAGAATCTTGCAAGCGGGTCCTGATTTCCTGTGCTTCATGCAACGGTGAACTTAAATTGTCATTGTCCCTCGCAATGAATGGAGTTTGGATGGTGACTCTTTTGAGTATATTGAGTTTCGATGGTGACTCTTTTGAGGCTCCCTTTGGACGCACGCCATAACCCCACACGTATGATATCTTGACTGTTCATCCGGTGGGCCTCACTATAATGCATCTTGACACATTCAAACATTCAGATTCAGATTCGATACTTACCAGCAAGTGTCCGAAAATAGACATTGAGAAAACAGCCACACATTCATTAAATATTTGAAGTGTGAACATGGTTGTAAGGAATTTGCAGTTTGTGGCTCTGACTTTAAAAACACATAGTGGGCCCACATCATGGACATGTCCAAGGTTCCAAACTCGTCATCTGCATCTCATCCCCATCACCGTATGATACTGCATCTGAACGTTATTCTCACCAAGGTATGATGGTCTGACCCAGTGTTTGTACGGTAACATACCGGCCATTAATTTGCAAGGTATAAGCCACTGCTTACTGATCCAAACCATTGATACCGGTATTTTCATTCAAAGAAAACAAATCCTATGGTCATATGATTTGCAATTTAGTATTTTAATCCTATGGGGATTTAACAAACCGGTTCTGGCTTTCAGAACATTGAGGACGACCTGATGAATGCAGTGACCTGTCATATTGGGCCAGAGGCACAAAGTAAATAAGACCCAAATCCCTCGAACACCAAGTGGCACGTGCGTCTGTGAGTAGACTTCACATTTTGCGAGTCTGGACGTGACAAGGGATTGTGGCCACAGGTTCTCACGTAGCAATTCTGTAAAATATCCAAACTACTCACTAGGTAGTAGGCAGGCCTACGGAGAAGATTCCTTGGCTTAAAACTCAGGCAGCTCCGAGTAAGGTAAAAGTTATTGGACTGTGGACCAATTTCATGTGCATGTGTCGGCCGTGTATGCGTGGACCACAGTAATTCGTGGACCATCGCATCAAGGTGCAGCCCACCTAATGAGCAACTTTGATCTCCCACCCTAGAACTGTACACGAGCTGGACTGGGCCGAACTCTGCCTAGATCGGCTCGGCTCATTCAGCCTGGGATTCAGCTTGAGTTCTGCTCGGCTTGATCATTGAACCGACTTAGTTAGCTCGGCTTAATTTGGTAATTGAATCGTACGGAACTCAAGCCGGGTTGAGCCGACTTACTGGGTCAGGTTGCTGACTGGCTGGGTTATTGACTTGGCTCAGATTTTGAGGTTTTTTTTTTTTAAAATGAATTTTAGTTTGGGTTTTGGTCTATTTGGGGGATTTTGGGGTTTTGGATTGGGTCACGGCCACGGGTGAGCCGGGTGTGCCGTATGCGAGTCAGGTTGCTGTGGAGGAGAGAGAGAGAGAGCAATGAGAATTTGGAGTCAAGTGTGGCAGGCGGGCTGGACAGCGGACGGATCAGCCAATCAAGTATAAGTGGAGAAAGGAAAATGAGATTCAAAAAATGGAAGGGAAGTAGAAGAAGAGAAGCTAATACTTGGTCAGTCATGTGTTTTTTTTTTTTTTATATATACTACATTTATACTCGGCTGAGCTAAACTGAGCCAAGATTCGAATCGAATCAAACTGATCTAGCATATAAGTGTAAACCCAGCTCAATTTTAAAATGAGCTGGGATTTCTAGCTTGGCTCAACTTAAACAGGTTGTTCAAGCTGAACCAAGCTGAGTTAAATCGGGCTGACCTAAGCGAGCTAACCGAACTGGCTTGGTTTGTGTTCAGCTCTACCCACACCCATGGTGCAAATTTTGAGTGAGCCCCCTGTCACTTCTTTGAAAGAGCACTCAAGGAGCCCTAGTGGCATTTTGTGCCGAAATTCAAAACTTCCAAAACGGTGGAAATAACATCATATGGCGTATTCCAAATCAGTTTGCTTGGGCCTTCCTGATCCGTGATTGGTAGACATTTAAGTCAACGCGGACCTGTGATGTCTTACATCTTAGTTGTGAGTTGCACTGTTATCAATCATAAAGATATTCGGCCCATACCAGTTTCGGTTTAATATAATGGGGGCAAAAGGTCAGATCAGTCCGCATGTCAAGTGTCAATTAGCCAGCCCTGCTTATGAGGGTAGCAGGTTGTTTATGTAAAGAAGTACGGATCATATATAGTCGCCTGCACCACTCGTTGAGGTACAGGGCGTTTTTCGGCTGTTGGATGTGTGTACCACAACGAGTGCTGTAGGTGCCGGAGGTGATCCATTCTCTTAACTAAATGGGCCCGGCTTGTATTGAGCCATTATTGACCTGTTTTCGCCCATCAAAATTACTGATGGAATAGGCTGGACGACCTGACCCAGCTCGACGCAGAAGCCCAAAAGAAAATAATGTAAGGTAGCTTAGATGAATACAACTAAACAGGTCAGGTCCAATCGGGGCTCACACTTGCCGAATTTTATGTGGATTGGGTTTGGGCCACACAGTACTGGGTCAGATGTCGAGTTTGGACAAGAGTTCGTAGCCCATTCAGTAGATGGGCTGGGTTTGTTCCGACCCCAGCTCAACCCAAAACCGACCCATTGCCACCCTCACATATGTCATGATGGGCCCACATATTTAAATCAGTAATAACAGGGTTTTTATGGACTAATTTTCGAAAGGTAATTCCTGACAAATTTCAAACAGGTGGAGTAAGTAATAATTACTTATTTTCATGTATTTATCAGAGAAATTAAAAATTAAATAACCCCTAAAAGATGAGCTCAGTATTTTAACAGTCCTTGTCGAGCGAAGGTATGACGTCTTTGTTCTCTGGCCATGATGGACATATATAGGTTCTCTTGCCACGACAGCAATAACTTTGATACTCTGGTAGAGTGTGACGCTCCATGTTCATGCATATAAAAAATGTACATATAATATACATGTACTTCCAATTGAACTGTCCAAATAATGGACGCTTGTAGGTTGTCATAACACAAAAATTACTCTCTGCTCCAAACTGGGATGAACATCGAATGAATTATTAAAACAGGTGAGGATATGAAATTCAATAATGAAAAGGCGAGGATCACCTGATAAATAGGATTTGAACCACAGCCCACTAAAGACAGCCCCAAAGTTCAATTCGAGCTTCATGCATGCCACGTATACAATTTATGTGTGCATCCCCACAGATCATCAACACTGCAAATGTATCAAGTAACTCCTCCCTGCTGACCACACACTAAATTTTATCTGTTTTGCTTCAGATAATGCAAAAAGGTCTGTTTTGACCTATAACAAGAAATAAAAATCGAGGAAAATGTTTTTATTTTTATTTTATTTTCAAGACTGTCCCTTAGTTTCTATTAGGCTAGCTATTGAAGTTTATGATTTGAATAAAGTACCTCATCAATTGTTATAGATTTGCTTGAATGAGTACTTCAGTAATTTGTTTAGCAATCAACATTTTAGGGTTTTTTTTTTTTTTCGTCCATTGAAGTAGTATGAAAGCATAAGACTGTGGAGGCTTAATGAAGTCTATAGTTCTTCTGAGGTTTCATGAATTGAATCAGTGAAATCAAGTGAAAGGACGGCCGCACAAACACATGGCTCTTAATCTTATTAACTTTCTGCATTCTTTTTATTTAATTACTTTAGAGTCATATTGTCATTTTTCTTCAACAAGGAGTTGTTTGGATGCTTGTAAGTTGAATCAAATCACTTACTAATAGAAAATAGCATTTGATAACACGGCAAAGAGCTTTGTTTTAATTCACTTGCTAGTGACTTACAGGTGCAATGGTTATATTTTCTGATATACCAATGATAGTCACTAACTTCATTAAGAGGAGAGTTGTAATACGCTCTCCTATTATTATTTTTTTCCTTCCCTCCCTGACTTATGGTTTACATGTAAACTGGCAACATAAATGTAAGTGACAATCACTCCGTGATGAAAGAAACTTACAATTTTATTATCTCGTAAAAGAGAAATTTCAATAAGAGTTTACTTGAAAAATGAAAGGTGGTAAAGATGTATGGCTGTAGAGACCATCCAAACTGTTTCCGACCGTCGATGTAGCACATCTCTGAGATCAAACCGATCAAGATATCTTAACAGTCCAATTAATGGCTTATCACACCCAGATACATAGCTCAACTGGCAGACCGAGTGGAGATACCTCGTTTCAACACTTAAAGTCTTGGTATCGATCCCTAGCGGGGGTGGCTATCATGGAGTTTGTGTGCACATGGGTGTGTACTAACAAGCTAACCGAAAAAAAGAAAAATAAAAAAGAAAAAATAATGGCTTATTAATTTATGCTTAAAACTAAAATAATGGGCGGTCCAATGGATAAATCAGAAGATTAGTAGCATCTTCTAAGTATAAATTTTCAATTATGCTCCATGCACAGGAGATTTGGACGGTCTGATTGACTTAAATCAGTTCCAGGTGTACGTTTTAAAAGTAACCACCATTTTTTTAAATGGTGAAAGACTAACACAGGAGTCCGGCCGGAAATGTATTATTCCCTCTCGAAACCGAACTGCGCTCCCTCCTAAAACCCTCGATTTTCTGCTCTCTCTGCCCTCTCTCTCTCTCTCTCTCTCTCTCTCTCTCTCTCTCCCAAAACCCTCGATCTCCTGCTCTCTCTTTCTCTCTGATTCAATGCCCCGAGAGATCATAACACTGCAGGTGGGGCAATGTGGAAATCAGATAGGAATGGAGTTCTGGAAGCAGCTCTGCCTCGAACATGGCATCAGCAAAGAAGGCATTCTCGAAGATTTCGCCACCCAGGCAACTCCTCTCTCTCTCTCTCTAATTCCTGCAAAGTTCATGTACGCAATTTCGGTGTATGTTCTTTAAAAAAAGAGGAAATCCATGGAAATGAAAATGCGGATTTGATTTGGTGAACGACGCTTGCTATAGCTAAACCCAGATGTCATGAATCCGATTCTCATCCGCACGTGCCAATTAGCTACGTGTGTGCAAGATCCGTGGTGGGTCTCACCGTGCATGTGCCCTGACCCAAAGATCATGCGGGCAGCCATTGTACTCTGAATGTTAACGGTTGATCCATTCTTTTCAACTGTTCCTCCGTTTCATGCACGTGCGGCTCCACTTTCTGAATTTGATGGCCTGATCCTATGGACAAAGTGGATCCATGGGGCCCACTGATGAACATCAGGATATCGCATGTGTCTCAGGTGCTTCCCACTGTCTATGTGCCTTTGCCTGAAAGTTGGGTCACTGCTGTCATCAGGCAGGCTGCTCATGTACAGGTGCTGACTGCCAGTTAGTTCTTTTTAACGGTTCATTTTCTTCATCTATGCATAGTCCACCTGCCGACTAGGCCTGCCTGATCTTTTGGACACAGAAATACACAACAGGCCCCACCAGATGAACAGCCTGGATGTTGCACATGTCTTGTGTGCTATATGGGTAATTGTAGGGAGTGTAGGCAACTCACATTTCTCTTGTTTCATAGATATCTTGTATATGGAATGCTGCAGGGAGGTGATAGGAAAGACGTATTTTTCTATCAAGCTGATGATCAGCACTACATACCGCGAGCTCTTCTTATTGATTTGGAGCCCAGAGTTATCAATGGAATTCAAAACAGCGAGTACCGTAATCTTTATAATCACGAGAACATATTTGTCTCAGACCATGGAGGCGGTGCTGGCAATAACTGGGCTAGTGGCTATCACCAGGTTTGCCCTTTTCCACTTGTATAGCTCATTTTTATACTCGAATCAATATCCAAATACTATTTTTTTATTATTAAAAAATCATAAATATTTCGAGGCTTACTCTTCTTTTCTGGTAGTTAATTAAGGCAATATGCGTATGCATCTTATGGAGATGATAAGGACGCTCATGTTTATGTGGAATTTTCCTCTCATGAAGAATATTGATATTTACTATTCATGCACAAAATATGTAGCTGTTATCCATTTTACTCGCCAGTATGCTTTACAATTCATGCGCACAATATGTAGCTGTTATCCATTTTACTCACCAGTATGCTTTACAATTCATGCACAAAATATGTAGCTATTATCCATTGGCAGGTTTGGATGTTCATTTGCTTTCAACTGTAGTAGCTGGATTCAGTAAAGAGAAGATAAACCAAAATGGAGTTTGCTGGACTTCAGAACAACAATTAAGCCCCTAATTGTAATTCCATGCATTTCAAGGTGGACTTGGAATATGCTTTATTGAGACTACAAACTCAGCCTTTTATTGGGCTGTGTTGTATGTTTATTCTCTTGTGACTTTAGTCCACCATGGAGGATACTTGTGGGAAAGTGGCCAAGTGGGTTGTAACTCCTATCCATATGAAGGGCTCAAGTCATCTAGCATGGAGAGAGTGTAAACAATATAGCACCTTGTGTACTTGGTAGCTCTAATCTAGTAAGAGTGCCCCTTCTCTTGATATAAATCTTTTTCCTTTTTTCTTTTAGTTGTTTAACACGGTATCTGTTGGTGTACATAGAGTTATGTACACATGTGGAGTACCGTATATGACTAGAATTAGGATAGGATTAAATCTTCTAATCCTGTTCCTTCTTAGCTTTATCTCGTATTTGAAGTCTCCTATTGTAAATCATGCTCGTTGTATCTTTTCTATAAATAGAATTTTAAGGTGAGGAGGAGAGATAACTCACTCTTCCCACGTTCTTCTTCTCTTCTTCTTATTAATCATGGTACTAGAACCGACACTACATTTTGTGTTCGAGTCATGGAAGGGGTGACTTATGGAAAGGGCAACTTGAAATAGAGTGAAAGTCACCACGACATGGAGAGGACTACTTGGACAACTAGAGTGCAACTACTATAAGTGGAGAGGGTTACCTGGACAACCAGAGTGTAGCTGCCATGCGTGGAAAGGGCTACCTAGAAAAGAGGCTAGCGTGAGTGTTGCTACAAAGCGGGCTGCTGCGGAGCACGGTGGAATGTTATGACCATTCCGTATTTGTAAAACATACGAATGGCAACATGATAATTCTTGTCATATATGTCAATGATATCATTCCAACTGGCATGAGCACAACTGAGATAGATGATGTTAATAAATTCTTGACCTGATCATTCGAAATTAATGATTTAGGGTTGTTAAAGTACTTCCTTGGAATTCAATGTGGCTCGCTCAAAATGAGGAATTTTTCTATCACAACATATGTATTGGATCTTCTTTCAGAGGCCGGTTTACTTGGTGCTCATCCTATTGATATACCTATTGAAGTGAATCATAAGTTACGTGAGAGACAACCAGACGAAATTGATAACCGGGCATATATCATTGACTAGTGGGTTGACTAATTTATCTCGGCTTTACCCGTGCCGTATAGACATCTCCCATGTGACGGGAATTGTAATCAAGTTTATGCAATGATCGTGTCATCATCATCTCGATGCTGTCTATCGAACTTTTTGTTATTTGAAAGTTGTACCTAGGCGTGGTCTTCTCTATTCAAACTGTGGTCATTTGAATATCATTGGTTTTTTCAATGTTCATTGGGCTAGCTCCTCCTTTGATTGACGCTCTACTATGGGGCATTGCATGTTTGTAGGAGGAAATCTACTCGGAAAAACAAGAAACAATATGTTGTTGCGTGCTTCTTTGCTAAAGCTGGATATCGGGGCTCATGCAACATGTGAATTATTATGGGTGAAAGCCATCCTTCAAGATATGAGGTTCGCGATGACTTCTTTAATTCCTCAACATTGTGATAATCAAGAAGCAATCCATATTGCACATGACCCGGTTTTCCATGAATGTGCAAAGCACATTGAAGTCTACTGTCATGTCATCTTGGAAAGTTAGCTGCCAAGCTTCTACACACGCCTTTTGTTTGTTTAAAAGATCAATTAGTAGATGTCTTCATAAAAGCCACATCAACAATACGCCTTAAGACGATTAAGGCGAGTTTGGGGCATGACATTGGGAAGGATTAGGTGGGATGGGATTCAAAAAACATAATTATTACCCACGGCAGGGATTGTCCCCTGTTACCATGGGATAAGCTTAATTCCATGCTTTGTTTGTAATACGGTGGTACATTGAATGGCTATACCCACCATCATTTGAAACTATTGAGAATAACACACGTGTTATATCTAAATCATTCATTTGTTTTGTAACCTCATTTTATGGCATGGGCCTAAAAATGAGGCAGATCCAAAACTTATGTGGCACCAAGGAAGTTTTCAACGGTAAGTATTCAATCCCCGTTGCTTTCTATAGTGGGGTCCACTTGAGCTTTAGATCTACCTGATTTTTTGGTCCATGCTCTAAGGGCGTGTTTGGGCAGTGGGATTAGATGGGATTAGGTGGGATGGGATTCATCTAGTCCTGTGCCAATTCCACTCCATGTTTGGGAAAAATGGAAAAGCTTGGAATTAGATTAGATGGAATTGCATTGGGTCCCGTGCCATTTCACTCAATGTTAGCAAGTTGTGTAGGTCCCACTATGATGTGTGGGCTATATCCACACCGTCCACCCATTTTTCAAGATTATCTTAGAGCATGGGCCAAAAAATCAGGTAAATCTAAAGCTTAAGTGGACCCCACCATAGAAAGCAACGGGGATTGAATACTTACTGTTGAAAACTTCTTTGGGGCCACATAAGTTTTGGATCTACCTCATTTTTAGGCCCATGCCATAAAATGAGGTTATAAAACAAATGAACGGTTTAGATATAACACATGTGTGTTATTCTCAGTAATTTCAAATGATGGTGGGTATATCCATTCAAGGTACCACTATATTACCAACAAAGCATGGAGTTAATCTTATCCCATGGCAATAGGGGACAATCCCTGCCATGGGTAATAATTATGTTTTTTGAATCCCATCCCACCTAATCCCTTCTAATCCCACCCCCCAAACACGCCCTAAAATGATCTCGAAAAATGGGTGGACGGTGTGGATATAGCCCACACATCATGGTGGGACCTACAGAACTTGCTAACATTGAGTGAAATTGGCATGGGACCCAATGCAATTCCATCTAATCTAATTCCAAGCTTTTCCATTCTTCCCAAACATGGAGTGGAATTGGCACAGGACTAGATGCAATTCCATCCCACCTAAGCCCATCTAATACCATGCGCCAAACGCCCCCTTAGTATCAAGCTCGGCATAGATGATATCCATGCACCAACTTGAGAGAGTGTTGGTGTACATAGCTTTATGTTTATGTACACATGTGGAGTACCATATATGATGAGAATTAGGATTAGGTCTTCTGATCCCGTTTCCTTTTAAGCTTTATCTCTTGTTTAAAGTCTCCTATTGTAAATCATATTCTTTATATCTTTTGTATAAATAGAACTTTAAGGTGAGGGGGAGAGAACTCACTCTTCTTATGTTCTTCTCTTCTTTATTAAGCCTTTGTTATTGATTGTGGGTGTAGTCCGCTCACCTTTTGTGCATTATTGCACTTGTGGCTTCACATGTTTTTGTGGGTGTAGTCCGCTTCTCAACCATTTCGAGTGTAGTTTACTCATCATGAAAAGATTCAATGGATGTCAAAAGCTCAATCTAAAGACAAGCTCCGATTGAAGATCTTGAACTCCATCATGTTGAGTTTGAGTGGGGATGTTGAGAACACGAAGCTTAACCTTTTTGTTGTGTCTTATGTTTGTTGCCTTGTGAGTTTTGTTCCATATGGAGGATGCTTGTGGAAAAGTGGGTTGTAACTCCTATCTATACAAAAGGGGTCAAGTTATCTAGTCTAGTTTGTATGGTTTGTAAGTAGCACCTTGTGCCACGGGAACTCTAATTACGTAAAAGTGTCCTAGCCTTTCTTTTAGTATAAATATCACGTTTTTTCTTATTTCTCATTTCTTTTTAGTTGTTTAACAGGCTCAATGTCGAATTTGGCATCAATTGTTCACTGTGAATGGAGCAAAGCTATACTTATTCTTGTCATTGGATTGAACTATTGCAATTCAACTCAGTTAAGAATCCAATGCAACTTATTTTGGTGGTCCCCTTGTTGTAGAAGTCTTGTTCGTGATTTGTGCCGTATTTTCGACGCATCAAGGTTCACTAATAAACTCATGCATGCTACTAATATGCGAAATGCGGAAATATGCCATTGATACTTGAACTGTAACACAATCAGGCCTTGGTGAATTATTGAGATCCATTATCATTGGAAATTATGAGTTTCAGTTTGTGAATCCTCGATGCTTTAGGGCCTATATCTACTCTGTTGGAAGTTAATATGCAAATAATCATAATTTATGGGGTCTCTTTGAACCATACCACCACATCAATGTTGACAATGTAGTGCCAGCTGTACTTTCAGATGCGTTTGGCGCCAGTATGCTTTCATGTCTTTATTTAAGTGCCCTTCTTCGGTTCTTGCCAAAATTGAGAAGCTAAGGTGTGACTTCTTTTGGCAAGGTGCTGCTTATAAAGGTAAATTCCATCTTTGAAGTAAGTTTGTAGGCTATTTGAGGGTGGTGGTGCGGGTATTAGGCGTCTTGAAGATTTTAATTTTGCTTTAATGGGTAAATGGGTTGGGAGATTCGGGAAGGAAGAGGATAACATGTGGAGATCCATTATTGCCGGAAAATATGAGATATTTATTATGGGATGGTGGACCAAAGCTTCCTCCCTTTATGGAGCTTCTCATCTTTGGAAAGGGATTACCAATCTTTCTAACAAAGTTTTTTGAGGGAATCGGATTTTTTGTCAGGGGTGGCTCTCATATAAGATTCCGGGATGATATTTGGGTGGGGGAATCTTCTCTTAGATCGGAGTTTCCTGGCTTGGCTGCCCTTGCTCCATCACCAGATCTTTCTATAGCCCAGTGCTTCTCTGAGGTGAGTGATGGTGGGGTGTGGACTCCTCCGTGCAGGCACAATCTCACTTACTATGAGGTGTTTGAGCTGCCACGTCTTTTCGTTTGCATCCAAGGAATCTATCCCGATCCGGTTTGAAAGATTCTGTGGTTTGAATGGATAAATCCGGCATTTTTTTTTTTTTTTCCGGTGAAATCCTTTTTCACCATGTTTTGTCTTTGTCCCCGATTGTTTGTCTACGTTATGTGTAGCGCCATTATGAGCCCAATTTGGTATTACGAGCCCCACCCAAGGTTGTGGTGTTCGGTTGGTTAGTTGGCATGAAAGGGTGCTTACCATTGATAATTTATGTATGAGTGCGATGGTGCTCCCTAATATTTGCATTCCTTGTATGATGGACGCCGAATTAGTGGATCACAGCTTCATTTATTGTTCCTTTACCTTAGGCATTTGGTCGCCATTTTGTAGTTGTTCAAAGTTCTATGGGTTATGCCTAAAGCTATTGAAGATTTATTTCTGATGTGGCACGAAGGTGTTCCCAGTGGAAAGAGTAGGTCGAGGTGGCGTTTAGCCCTCCTTGCTAGCTTTTGGGCTGAGAGGAACAACCGCACCTTCAGCAATCATAACAATTTTGTTGTGGTAGTGAGTAGTAGGACTGCACGCTTATTAGGGAGTGGGACCCCTAGTGGTTTGTCCCTTGCAATGTTTTAAATAGCGTGCAACGTATAGCGTAGTGTTTGGTCCTCTATAGTGTGTAGCAGCGTATAACGTAAGTTACTCGATAGTTAATATTTTAAATTAAAATAATAGAAAAATATCATAAAAATTACAAAATGCATAATTCCTATGAGTTCTTGACTGTGAATAGGGATCGTCAACCACATATTTCCATGCACAAATTCTTTGTTTCTGTGCCTTCAGACATCTCTAAGTGTGACCTCTTTTTTTTTTTTTTATTATTATTTTAAATAATTTATTGAAACATCAAACACCACAAATTCACAGTATGGACCACAAGTGCTCTATCCATGATATGGACCACAATTTGGATGGTCCGGATTGATCTAATGTAGTGACACATGCGATGGGAATGAGTCACCACCATTTTAAAATAGGCGTTGAATTAGCATAGAAGAAAAAGAGAGGAGATTTCAGGTAGCATACGCTACCTGTGCTAGACGATATGCTACGTTACATGTAGTGTATGCTACATGCCACATAGCTTACTCTACCAGTGAGCTACGCTACATGCTTATGCTACGTAGCGTTTTAGCTACGCTATGAGCACTACCGAAAACACTGGTCCCTTGGGGCGATTTGTTTTTCTTGTTTTCTTGTGGCTTGCTGCTGTATTCTTTGCCTTTGGGCTGTCTTTTAATAAAATTTATTACTTCTCAAAAAAAAAAATGAAAAAAGAAAAAATGATGGGCATGACTTTTAGAAATGCCACAATTTCGAACAAGTTATGCTTTGAAGTTGTCGTTAATTTTGATTTTTCATAGGAGCTGGACTGGAGCAATGGCGCTGATTTTTAATTTCATCACGGCAATTACTAGGGGCATTACATGATCCTTGGCCTAAGGAAATGACATAGGCCCACTGGTCAAGATCTACCATCAATGCGACCCATGTTATAGTGATCCAGGCCATTGATACGATGCTCCCCACCATGAATGGTGTTAAAGCCCACAGAATTATTATTGGATTCTGCAGTTTTCCATTTCCTGAGGAATCCATAGGGGATTTTCATGTCCATATTTTGTATTCTCTCGATTCAAACAGGCCCTTACTTTCATTTAAGCAGCTCGTTCACAAGAAATTACTACCATACACAAAGATCTCCCAGTTTGGATAATCTTAAGCATTTACTCAGTGGCTTATGAATAGGTGACGGAGAAAAGAAATGCAACAATAGTCCACATTCAATGGAAAAGGTTAGAGATTGAATCACTGATATCTTGCAATTAGGGATTTTTTTTATGTCATAATCTGCTCATGGTGTTGTTAATCAGATCGACGGTCTGAATCCTGAATCATGACCCCTGTTTGTGAACTTCAATCCAAGGACAAACCTCATTTTCTCTGCCGAGGATCATATACTTCCTCAATTTACAATGCCCTTACTTTCTACTTTGGCTTGAAATGTTTTTCAAACCTGCAGTGGTATAGTGCCTTTTTTGTTGTTTACTGCTTATGTTTGCGAGGATATCAACTTGTTATTTTCTTTAGACTAATACTTAAACTATGATTTTTTAACCAGGGAGAGCAGGTTGAAGAGGATATAATGGATATGGTTGATAGAGAGGCAGATGGTAGTGATAGCCTCGAGGGTTTTGTTCTGTGCCATTCAATTGCTGGGGGAACGGGCTCAGGTATTTCCTACGCATTATTAATGTTTCTTAGATGTCTGCCTTGGCTCTCATGGTCTTTGAGCTTTTAGAGCAACTACTCTTGGATATCTTGCCTTTTCCCCAATGGATTATTCTGTATTTGTGTCCTACATTAGTCTGATTTATTATTATTTATTTACATGCTCCTCAGCATGAGATATTTCGTGAAGGGGAGTTATTTGATACTCTGGCTGTGTCTGACGCTTGATACACAGGCACTTAGAAATTGTACACTTGGCATATAAAAACTCAAATTAAACCGACTAAATTGTGGAACCCAGTGTCGCTAAGTTGCAGTCTTAAAATCAGTTTGGTCAAATCCTAACCTCAGACTTGGGGAAACTTTTTTTGAAACAAGGCCTCTGGATACTTTTCATTTTTAACCGTTCAATAAATGTCTATCAATATAATATTTTGTTAATGAAGTATGAGTTATTTTTGGTTCATAATGCACCCAAATCGGTACCCATCATCTGGACAGTTTAGCTTGAATTACTTGTATGCCACGTATGCAATTCTTGGTAATTTCTAACTGCCTGTGTATCATTCATTACACTGCTGGAGAACCAAAGAACATATCTTTTGTGAAACAGCGATCTATGTTGCCTGGGGTCTGTTGGATGTAGGGGTTTTGATTGAGCTATAGAACTTTTTTGTGAACATATCCTTCCAGACCCAATAATACATCCACTACCTGTCACATGCCCATGCCGATATTAGATGCATCTTAATTCAGTCACTTCAGTTTATCATGTATGAAGAGTTCATTTATGTACCTGACCTGGCATTAGATGTTCCTTGTCCTTGAGGCAATTTCACAATCATGTAAATTTATTTATTTTTCCCGTTCCAAGAAGCTACTTTAATATAAATTCTAACTCCTACAGAATTCACAATCATGTTTTCCCCCCCTCCATGAAGCTACTTTAATATCAATTCTAACTGCTACAGGCGATTCACTATCTTATGTCTATACTAAAGGTGGATGATTTACATCTGTCATGTATATATAGTTTTGTATTACAAATGTTACAGTTTCTGGGATTCTGTTGCTTAATATCCATGCTATGTATTATGCACATGGTTCAAGATTTTTCTTCTGGAAACTGCCAAAAATTTGAATGCTATGGAAGGTTTTGGGTTCTTTGTATTTAAAATAGTATGGAATGTTGGTGTGCTTACCCACTTAAGGGAAATATGCATCTTTATGTCTGACAACTGTATAGAGCCATGCATCCAGATACTGGATTTCAGCTTTGGTTATGTTGTGTCTGCATGACATGCTTGTGGTACTTCGTGTCCATACTGGTGCATCAGTAAAATAGTTCATTTGAACCAAAAGGTGTTGGCAGCACATTGCTTCATTAGTTGATTCAGCCTTCAGATCTCAACGTGGCTTTATTTCAAAAAGTATAAGTGCTGAACTTATTGCTTGATGCCCTCACAAACTGTAATTTTGCGTTCTTTGCAAATATTTCCTTTGGCTTCAGGATTTTGCTCGAATATAACCTTTTGTTCATCTAACAATCTCAGCAGTATTGCATAGTTGCTCATGCATCATTATCATGTTGCGGATTCGTGGATTCATTGTTTTCAGGCAGAATTTGATTGTTTTTAACATGCTCGCTGTTTTGGTGTGATACCTTCAATCTGTTTTATTTGGTGATATGCTGGAAACGATTATTTTATTTATTTATTTTATTATTATTATTTTTGTAGTTTGAGACTTTGAGTACCTCATTATTTCATTGCCTCCTCCTTTTTCTACTATTTATAGTCCAGCTAGTTCTATTTCCAGTTTTAGTGTAATTCATACAGAAGTAAATTTCCTGTAAAGAGTCTCCATATGGATATGGCTGTGTGTTTTTTATAGCAAAATGCATGATTATGTTTCTTCTCCCCTGTATGTTTTGAATTTAGGTTGATGTAGTGATTGCAATGTATAAGATTAAGGCATGCATACTGAACTTGTCTTGCAGGGCTTTTATTATGTAATGTGTCCTTTCTTCCAGGGCAAGCTCTTCATATAATTTCTTATTTTATCAAAAAAAAAAATTATTACTTTCACACTTTCCATTCTTTTTCATGGTTGACCTTCATCACTTGCTTTAGCGCAGGAATGGGTTCGTATTTGTTGGAGACCCTGAATGATCGCTACAGCAAAAAGCTTGTTCAGACGTACAGTGTGTTTCCCAATCAGATGGAGACGAGTGATGTTGTGGTCCAGCCTTACAACTCACTTTTGACTCTTAAGCGGCTGACCTTAAATGCCGATTGTGTTGTTGTTCTTGACAATACTGCATTGAATAGGATTGCTGTGGAACGCCTTCATCTAAGTAATCCTACCTTTGCGCAAACAAACTCATTGGTTTCCACCGTGATGTCTGCTAGCACCACCACACTGCGCTATCCGGGATATATGAACAATGACTTAGTTGGACTTCTTGCCTCTTTAATTCCAACTCCAAGATGCCATTTTCTAATGACAGGGTACACGCCGCTTACTGTTGAGCGTCAGGTTAGACTTCAACTATACATGAGATCACTTCTGAATATTAATAGAAAATATAGTTGGAATTAGGGTTATCAATGGGCTGGGCTGGCCCAGGGGGCTTTCGGGCCTGGCCTGTTTTGGATTGTCTCGGGCTCCTCTATCAAGCCATGAGGGTGGTCCTGAGCCTGAAAGTTAAGGCCATTGCCTAACCAGGCTGGTACCGTCCTGAATCAAGTGACTGGCTGAGCACATTCCATTAATAGATATTATATTGATTGATATCTTAGAGAGGAGCGCGCTTCTGTAAATAACTTATAATATATCCTATCCTCATCCCTCCCAATCCCGTTTTCTTCCCAACCCCCCTTCTACCGCCATACCTAAATTCCCTCCCTTCTTAGTTTTTACACAGGTTGGCCTCATCCTCACATTGAGGCCGTTGGTATGGGCTCGAGCATCTGAAAATAAGGCCAGGCTTGGGAATGCCCTGGTCTGCCTGTTGACAACCCAAGGGGACCAACATTACTCTACTGTGCCAGTGAATAGATATGTTAGTTTTACTGAAATATCTGAACAAATTTTCTTCTATGTTCTATCACAAGTCTGTTATGCTGATCGTGGACTCTGAAGTAGCTTAGAGATGAAATGCGCTAGCGTGACTCATATAGGTAGAGTTTCCCCCCATGCATGGGGGGTGGTTTGATTTGTGCTGAGGGCCACATGGGGGAACAACTTCATTGAGAAACCAGCAACTGGCTAAGGATAGGCTTTTGATTCAATGAGGGCCCCATCACATGAGGGAGACACGTGCCAAGTATTTGGGTGGATGGCACCCGTGTCAGAGATCCAGACCATCTGTCAAGTGTAAAAATCAGGTTGTATGCTCATCAAGTGAGCCACACATGTACATTGAATTTGGATTGTTAGCCGCCCCCCCCACCACAAAAAAAAAAAAAAAAAAAAAAGGAATCATGCTAGCTTTTTTGTTTACAAATAATGGGCTTGACATGGGTGTGTAACAATTAGTTAGCTAGCCTGGCTTTAACTTGCTGTGCATCTGGGGTTTTTACTTGTTTTCTTTGGAAGCAAAATGCTCATACTGCATACCCCATGATATGCTCTGCCATAGCATACAGTGATATTTTTCTCTTCATGTTAGGCTTGAATCCGTTGGATGGTAAATCCACATTGCTATAATTAAATGGCAGTTTCTACAGTCAGTTTATTCCTTGAGAGATCAGTTCCAAATCTGTAGAAGGGATCAACCATTTAAGAACCATGAAAGGTAAAATAATTAGGTTGCACATTTATGTCCAAAGTTATAGTTTATTCAGAATAAATCTGAATTGAATTTACAAATAACTGTAGAGAGTGAATGCCTTTCAATATTACAACTCGGGAAACAAAGTGATAAAATAAAAGATTACTTCTGTGTAGTCGCAGATGCATATGCTGAGGCATATGTTCGGACTCAAGACTCAAGATTATGGCCTCACTTATTTTGTGCTCTTGCTTCAAAGTCTACTATTATTGTAGTCTTACACCGACTCAAGAGTACATCTGTCACCCATCTGCTTTTGCACCCATTTCAAGGGCTTGAATTGTATATACTTCAACTGAGAAGCATTAGGTTCTACTTTTAGGATTCACTTATCAAGAAGCAAGCTTTATGCATGTGCCTTGTGGGAAGGTTAGTCAGTCTTTCTTTAGGCCACCCTTGTCAAGATATAGGCAATGTGTAAGAATATGTTATCATGTGGGGTTGTCCTTCTTTCTCCCTCCCTCCCCCCCCCCCCCCCCCTCCCCCTTCTTCAGACTCTCTTAAATATATCTCTGACTTTTTTGTGTACTTTTCTAATGTCACAAATGGACTTCTAAAGGGGAAAAAAAGAAGAAAAAGAAAATTCACCATTAGATGTCAAGACTGAAAAATTAATCAGGCAGAGACATGGAAAACCACTTGTTTCATACAACTCACTGAAAAAAATCCTAGCTTCGCGCATGGCTAATTGATGTTTGAAGCCTCAATGTAGATAAAAGTTTAAAATTGCTGTCTTAAAGAGAAAGGTATGCCTTTTTTTTTTTTTTCCCTTTTTCTAAGCTTTCCATTTTTCTGGTATGAATTGCTTTGTCAAGAAAATGTGTCAGCCAAGAATAAAAACTCTTAAGGGTCAAATAGTTGACATTTGGAACGCACTGATGTTTCATTACAAATGAAACTTGCCGAGGTGCTTTTGTTTATTCTTTCTTTTTTAATTCTTAACTTTTCTTCTTTTGCTACTATTGAATCCAATGGTGCTCTTTAACTTTTCCAAGTTAAATTCGTGATTATTTGGTCTCATTTGAATTGTTAGCATGGCCCCACATCCCTTTGATGGCTGTTATGATTGTCCTTTTTGTAATGTGCTGATTTACCTATATTCAAATATTCAAGCTGAATTTGGATGCTTATGGGATCCAAGCAGGTCTGTCTGATGCCCTTGTGTTTTTGGCAGGCTAATGTGATTCGTAAAACAACTGTGCTAGACGTGATGAGAAGACTTCTGCAGGCAAGATGGCCGAAATGCTTCCTTGATGCCTTTGCATGCTTTGAATAGACATTCTTCTTAGTATTTCTGTTTTGCAGACGAAAAATATCATGGTTTCTTCCTATGCTCGAACAAAAGAAGCAAGTCAAGCGAAATACATTTCAATACTAAACATCATTCAAGGAGAAGTGGACCCTACACAGGTAACTCCAAAGAAGTTTCTACGTGTTTTGTTTTTTAATTTTTTTAATTTGTAATCTGTTCTTTATATCATTTTTCATAGGGGTGTTGTTTATTTCCATTATAATTTAAATGTTTTTGCTATGATTCATTAGTTCCATTAATTATTAGAAGGCTTGGTAATCTAACTTTACATTTTACGCAAATGATTCTTTTCCTATAAATGAGTTGAAATGAAATATATGGATTCACTTAAAAAATTGATTTACTAGTCTATTGTTTGTGTAGCTGAGTTCACAATTTATCTTCTCAACAATTTTTTTTTTTTAAAAAAAACTGAAATTTATCTTCTCAATTATAGAATTCACAAATTTAGATGCATGAAAACAGTTTCACTTTGCCAATAGAGTATGCCTGAGCGGCAATCTCCCAGAGGCTGTGCTTGCAATGTCTCAAGAACATAGATGCAGTGATGCACCCAGGCATGCTTCTTCCCATCCCATTTGTTGTCTGGATGCATGTTCCAGTTGGTTATTCTTGGCAACTACAGTTCACATTTTAGCTTCAAGCAAAAAGTTCCTTTTGGTTGTGCAATCTCATGGTTAGTGAGATTCCGCATCGAATTTCACCACTGAATATGGACTGTTTCTGATGTCATTTTCATTGCAGTTATGTTCTTCACCAAAGGGGTCAACCTGTGCCAGATGTGCCCTAACCTTTTGTACCTCGTTATATTTTTGTTTCTTGTAATTTAAGTTCACTTGTTAAAAAAATGATTCTATTTCTAAGGTGTGTGAGTGCAACTCCCAAACTAATTCATAACTGACTTGCCATTGCTGACATTTAACTGCTGTGATTTGGACTATTTTAACCTTTCAAATGTTCAAAACTTACAGTAGTCCACCTTTTGAAAAAGGAAGAAGAAAAAAAGAAGCAGCTTACAGTAGTCCTAATTTTCTGTGTTTTTGAACCAGGTGCACGAAAGCTTGCAGAGAATACGGGAAAGAAAGCTGGTTAATTTCATTGAATGGGGCCCTGCAAGCATTCAGGTTTCCACTAGATGAAAGTCTAAAATGGATTATTCTCAATATGCCTGGGTTTCTTTGGAGTTGACAATTTTACTTTTTTGCAGGTTGCCTTGTCTAGGAAGTCACCATATGTTCAAACTGCTCATAGAGTAAATTCCTTCTGGTCTCCTTTAAGTTTTATTTCCGTTTCTATCCATCTGCATTCAATTCTTCTAGTGGTCATTTGGGGTGAGAAACACATGTAGTGGGTTTTTTGAATCAGTGTTGAAAACTCGTGGGCCTGCTGATAACAGCTCAGCAATTGAGCTGTCAATTTGCAGTCTGCCTCTCCAAAATGGGAGGGAGGGACTTTCCTCATTCCAGTTTTGCAAGAGGTACAGTGCTAGACGATAAGCTTAATTGTCAAGTCATTGCCCCACGCCAACATGTTTCCCAAACTGATAAATGCCAGTTTCCATGTGTTTCTCTCTCCATGGTCCCTTACTCTTATTCACATGATGAAATGCTTTTAAGGAGATTAATCCTCAAAGGACTAATCTTTTAAAGCTTGTACATTCTGTTTTATAGGTTAGTGGCCTGATGCTAGCAAGCCACACTAGTATACGCCACCTCTTCAGCAAGTGTTTGAGCCAGTATGAGAAGTTGAGAAAGAAGCAGGCCTTCCTCGACAATTACCGGAAGTTCCCAATGTTTGCAGTAAGTCCCCTCTGTCACCATAATAGTTCTCAACTGCATTTACTTCTATTCACTTGTTAGCGTTGTAGTTTGGAGGATCTGCCACCACTGTCAATGGATCTTTTATCATTCCAGTTGTATTGTACTATCTGATACTGCCATGGATAGCTTATCCTTCACCCACATCCATACAGATACAAAATTCCAGCAAAACAATCATCCATAAATTGAAAAACTGGCCAGGCCTGTTGTGGTGGGTCCCACCTGATGAATATCTCACATCTAGTTCATGTATCCTTGTGGATGCATGTCGTGACAAAAACCCTTGATCCTCTTTTCTTGACTCTCTCACTGATTTTGGGCCAGGGCTGGTTTGTGGTGGGCCCTACCTGATGAATATCTTGCATTTCGTTCATGTAGCCTTGTGGACGTCTGTGCCATGAGGAAAACAGTTGATTCTCTTTCCTCAAACCTCCTTAGCATTTATCATTGGGCAGTCCATTGGCTATGGGGTTTCCCCTTTTCTTGGAATGAAGTTCCGATGACCAAGATATTGCAACGAAGATACCTGGACGGTAATCCCTTGTGAAATCATAGGCATAGCTCCGACAACTCTGTACTTCTTTTTTTTTTTTTTTTTTTTTTAAATTTTAATTTTTTATTTTTAAAATTTGTTTCCTTTTCTTTTTACCTCAAGTGATTTTCTTCCATATCAGGATAATGATCTCTCTGAATTCGACGAGTCTCGAGAGATCATAGAGAGCTTGGTTGAGGAATACAAGGCCTGTGAATCCCCAGATTATATCAAATGGGGAATGGAGGTACATATCCATTGAAACCATCTTCTCATCTCGCTACAGATCGGTTTCCTGTCAGAACTGAGGATGAATTTTCTGCAGGACCCAGATCGGGCTCTGACTGCAGAAGGCAGCGTCTCAGGAACAGTGGATCCAAAACTGGCACTGTAAACATCAGGTGATCTGCATCTCTATTCCTGAGGGGATCTGTTTCTTTTCTTTTTCTTGTTCTTTGTTTTTTTGTTTTTTTTTAAATTTTTTTTAATTTTAATTTTAATAACTAAAATGGCCAATACTGATAATTACAGCATGCTAACGGGTTGCATCAGGCCAAAAATGTTTGTTATAAAATCTGATGTTTGTGGTTTCTGATTTGCTCTTTGTGATGATTTCACAAACCATTTGTATGTATTGTAGTCTGTTTATATTTCCTAACACATTATGTGCATTTGTGAAGGTGGAAAATCTATGGAAAAGAAATTGATTTCCATGGAAATATATTCTTCTGCTGTTTGAGAAAAAAAGAAGTATGCATGTTAATTGATTTGCATTTCTGAGGCTTTCCTTTAAAAACACGATATCGGTTTCTTATGAAAAAACACATTGAATGTTTGATTTAATTGATTTGCGTTTCTGAGGCTTTCCTTGAAAAACACAGATATCCGTTTCTTATGGAAAAAAACACATTGAATGTCGATTTCCATGGTTGTGGGAGACAACTCTCTCTTTGATTGTTGATCTTATAACATTTAGAATTGATCACCTACGGGCGCTTGCACCATGGTTATTAGCCTTTTACCTAAATTAATCACTGTAATTTTGAATTGTGATTTAGGTCGACCTAAATCGCACGACTTCCTGAAAGGCCTAACTCACTTATCATCCCTTTAAACCAAACAACTTCCTTAAATGCTTTTGTCACTGCCATGTATTCAACTTCGGTCGTGAAAAGTGCAACCATAGATTGAAATTTCGACATCCACCAATGAGTAATCGGTAGTCAATCCTCTATTATCCACATTCCCTGTATAATCCGCATCCATATAGCTTACAAGTTTCTTCTCAATATTTTTCAAAACTAAGACGTAGTCCATCTTACCTCATTTGTATCGCAATAACCATTTTATTGCTTCTCAATGTTGCTTGCCAATGTTTGATAAGTATTTGCTCACAACATCCACTGCATGTGAAATATTTGGTTCTTGTACAGACCATGACATACATAAGTCTGCCAACCATGCTCGAGTAGGGCACATGAGACATATACTGCTTTTCTTCATTTGACATAAGGCATAAATCCGAAGAAAGTTAAAAGTAAGCAGTGTTGGGTGTGCTAACTGGTTTTGCCTTTTTTAGTCTAAACTTGACTAAGACATTCTCAAGATATTCCTCCTGAGACAATTATAGCTTGCTCATATCTCTGTCTCTGTGTATATCAGTGTCGAGAATCTTCTTTATAGCCCCAAGAGCTTTCATCTCAAATGTTCTGGATAATCGAGTCTTTAATATGTTGATTTCAATCTTGTTATGGTTGACGATAAACATATCATTAACATACAACACCAGAATAATGAATTCACTGTCATTCAATGCTCTAAAATAGAGATAATGATTGAATTCACTTCTGATAATTTGCTCACTCAAAATGAAATAATTAATTAATTTTTTGTACCATTACCTAGGCCACTGTTTCAAGTTGTACAACCTCCTTAACATGCAAACCAAATTCTCTTTTCCCCGCACCTCGAACTCTTCAAGTTTCTTCATGTAGATCTACTCTTCTAGTTCTTTATGTAGAAATGTCATCTTCGCATTTAACTGTTCCAGTTCCAGATTGTATTGGGTGACCAAAGTCAATACAAATTTGATAGATACTTGTTTGACTACTAGCATGAAAATTTCACCGAAGTTGACACCCTCCTTTTGATTATAACCTTTCACTACCAATTTAACCTTAACCCATTCAATTTGGTAAATCTACTTGCAATTGATCGCTTTCCTCCCAACAAGCAGCTCCATCAGCTCCCACACTTCATTTTTGTAGAGAGTCCATCTCATCATGCATCGCTGCCATCCACTTCTCAGTATCTGTCTTTTATTATTTTCTTAAAAGTAAACGGATCCCCCTCATCTGTAATGAGAGTAAATGCAATGTTTGAATCATCTATGTATCTCAATGGTATTCTGCCATCCCTTGGTGGATGTCTTCTGATAGGTGGTGCTCCATCTCTTCTTATACCTTTAAGGCGTGTTTGATTTTCAGTGGCCGGGTAAATACTCATGAAAATATGTAATAATTACTTCCTCTGTATTTACCTCCCTTTATCCGATGTTTGATTTGACAAGATGCATTTTTGACATAAAAACTAAGAACGTCACAATATATTTGTGGGTCCCACCGTGATGCGTATCGCTTATCAATACCGTTAATTTATTATGCCTGATGAATTTATGGCATGAGCCAAAAAACAAGGCATATCGAAAGCTCAAGTGGACCATGCCACAAGAAAAAGGGAATTAAACACTTACCATTAAAAACCTCTCAGGCCCATTGTTTCTTTTGGTGTGGACCATTTGAGTATTCAATCTGCCTCATTTTTCGGCCCATGCCTTAGAATATTGTGTTGAAAGGACTGGACGGAATGGATTTATCATATACATCACATTGGGGTCTACATTTAAAATAATTCTTTTAAACCGGTTTTCGAGGTGAAAAGTGCGGTGAATTTTCAAAGGAAAATCAAACGGGTGAAATGGTAATAATTACCAATTTCACGGGTATTTACACTACCACTGAAAATCAAACACGCCCTTACCCGCGGCTCATGTTCTTCAAGTGTTTCACCCTTGTTTGTTTCAACATCAATTGCTGATTTTTTTATTTTTTTTTTGAACATCCTTTCGAAACAAGAAACCTTCATCAAACTTGACGTTCTAGCTAAATATGATTTTCCGTGAAACTCGATCATACAATCTTTATCCTTTCACTTCATCACCATAGCTGACAAATACACTTCTTAGCCCTTTAGTTTAACTTATCACTCTTAACTGACAGCACATGAGAGTAAGTATCACAACCAAATATCTGCAACCCTGAGTAATCAATTACATGACCACTCCATACTTCTTCTGAAATTTTACAATCAATCGTTATAGAGGGAGATCGATTTACTAAATAGCAAGCCGTAGAGACGGCCTCAGGCCATATCTCCTTGCCCAACTCAGAATTACTTAACATACTCTGGGCTCTTTCTAAAAGAGTCTAATTCATATGTTCAGCTATACTATTCTGCTATAGTATATGCCTCACTGTGTTGTACCTCACTATCCCCTCACTCTTACAGTATTGATTAAACTCACTAGAAGTAAATTCTTTGCCGTTATTTGTCTTTAGAGTTTTCACTTTTCACCTAGTTTGTTTTTCAACAATCACTTCCCACATCTTAAAAGTGGCAAACACATCGGATTTATACTTCAAATAATAAACCCAAACCTTCCTAGAGAAATTGTCAATGAATGTAACAGAATGACGACCCTCCTTCAGAAACAACATGCGACATCTCCCACACATCCGAATGCACATAGTCAGTTGACTTTTACCAACATATTTCCTGGTTTTAAAGCTTAATATTGATTGTTTTCTATATATTCAATGTTTACATATATCTAAATCAAAACTTTTAAAACTGGAAATTAAATTGATGATATATAAGTACCTTCATACATCGTTCGCTCATGTGGCCTAGGCACGCATGCCACAAACATGCCGACATGGACTCCACTACAGATGTTGTAATTTCACTCAATATAATATTCCTGATCAACTTATAAATATTTCCACTCATTTGTGTTTTCATAAATGTGAGTGCCTCTTTTGAAACTTTTAGGACACTTTCATAACTGACGAACTTGTATCCGAGTGTATCTAAAGCTCCCAAAGAGATCAAATTCTTCTTTAAATTTGGAGTGTGCCTCGCATTGATTAGAGTATGTTCCACCCCATCAAGCATCCTGATGCAAACCGAACCAATTCTGACATCTTACAGACATGATCATTGCCCATAAGAATCAAATCACAATCATACTTGCTATGTGTGGTGAACCAACTTCGATGAAGACACATATGGTACAATTTCGCTATACAAAAAAGCCACTCTTGATAGAAGTTATTGGTCTTGGACACTGACAACATGTAATAACCACCCGATCTTTCACTTGATTTCGCTGAATTGGCTTCCTTTGACGAATCATCTGATTTCTCCTTATTCTGGGTTTTGAGATATTGACAATCATTCTTCATATGTCTCACCCTCTGGTAATTCCAACACTTCAACTTGCCTTTGCTTTTCAACTTGGATATAGATTGCAACTTTCTATTCTCACTCAGACGATCTTCCCTAAAAGTACACATCTGCTCTTCCTTGTCAACTGCTTTGACTGAAGGGCTGAGATAACGGTCTCGACGTCCAAGTTATCCCTATCATAGCATAGAATATCAACCAGATACTTGTAGGACTCCAAGAGAGATGTCAACAAAATTAGAGCTTTGTCTTCTTCATTGATCTTCACTTTAACGCTTGTCAACTTGCAAACCATTTTGTTGAAGATATTAATGTGCTCAGAGAGTTGACTCTGCCGTCATCTTTAGAGTGTAAAACTGTCTCTTCAGATATAGACGATTTGCGAGCAACCTTGTCATATAGATGCTTTTCATCTTTGTCCATAAGCCTGCAATAGTCGTCTCATCAATAACATTATAAATGACTTCGTCGGCCAAGCATAATTAGATTGTGCTAAACGCCTTCTGATCAAGTTCATCTCAATCCTCTTCCTTCATAGATTTTGAACGATTTGCTTTTCGAACGAGTGCATACTATGGCCCTTGTAGAATTATGAGGGTTTTCATCTTCAACATCCATAATTCAAAATTGTTATTACTTGTGAACTTGTCTCGAATTTTGGCTTTAATACCACTTATTGGGCATGGAAGCAACCTCATATCAAATCAAACAATGTAATAGAGAAAGAAAAATCTACGCAACCATAGAGAACATAGAGATTTTACGTAGAAAACCCTTGCGGAAAAAAAACTGCAATACAAGGCAATACTTAATCCATTATAATCAGAAGAATATTACAAGAGATGAAACAACTTATTCTAGAAACTCTAGCTTTCTCTTTGCTAGGCACCAAAATCTGCTTTTCCACTGTTAAACTCTCTAGCTTTCGTTTCGACAAATCCTAGTCACACTTATGGAGGGTATTTATACATTTCCATATGATATTAGGAAATAAAACCCACATTTATACATACCTTCGGTCGACCCGATCCAAACTGACTCGCAAATCTTGATGGAACCGAAAATATGCAAAAGTGGCGTGCAATCTGACATTTCACCCATAATTCGGTCAAGCAAATGATTAGTTCAACAAATGATTAATTCGGTTGAACTAAAGACAGGACATCTCTGCGCCAGATTAAAAGGCACTTGATCAATAGGTCTTATTGTGCATGGCATTCCGCCTTTATCACTCTGAACGGTCTATCCTAGTCATGTGAAAAGTGGCCTTGAAATTCATGGATGGTAAATGACAATGGTTACTGGTCAGCATTCAAAGAGAAAAACTGATAGTCTCGGTACGTTAGTTTGGTGTGATTTTCCAATGTGGGCCATCCATGGGAAGGTATCAGAGGATGGGTGGTCTGGATTCACCGTCCCATGTGACATATGTCCTTTTATTAGGCAACAACGTTTTCATCGTAATGCAGTGCGTGGATGTGAATCAGCCACCCTGAAAAAGGGTAAAGGTCATTACATCAGAGCATGTGCC
Organism: Magnolia sinica; assembly: GCF_029962835.1. Taxonomy (NCBI): domain Eukaryota; kingdom Viridiplantae; phylum Streptophyta; class Magnoliopsida; order Magnoliales; family Magnoliaceae; genus Magnolia; species Magnolia sinica. The sequence goes on along the minus strand of NC_080575.1, from coordinate 129,214,636 downwards.
ATGTCTCTCTTCCTAATGGGAGTCGGAGCATCAAGACGTGCATCCATGTCAGCCAAACGTGTCATCTTTTGGATGATACAATCATTCGATGCAATTGCTTCAGGGTCCACTAATGCAGGGGTATTTTCACATTGGGCTTAAGTGGGGTTGCCTGTAGGACGTAGGGGCACACTCGGGGTGGGCGAGGCCCACGGGAGAGGTCTTGTATTCGAGACTCCTTATCAGGGGTGATTAATACGTATTTCACGCCGGGCTCGAGTGAGATAGCCTATGGGATGCAGGGACACACTCGGGGTGAGCAGCCCATATGATTTGGGGCCCACGGGGCGAGATCTTAACCCATGAGATACGGGGCCTGGGCTATGAGGTAAAGGGATTAATTTGCCACACTCTAACAGTTTGAGCTTTTAGAGCAAGTGGTTAATTGTCTTGCATCATCCACAGTTACGGATATCCAGGACCAGTGTCCTGTCATATATATACTAAATCTGCTGGACCCCTCTACGGATGGAGGGATGGATGCCTATAAATTCTAGATCCGTTAGGGACTGTTCTACTGCCGAGGAATTCCTTTATTGGCTTTCAGGCTTCTCAGGTAATGTTAGAGCCGGCTTAATATTTTCAGAGAAACAATTATATTTTGTTTGGTTGACGAATAGAGTTTCCCAAGAAAATCAAGAATAGTTTATAGTTTTGTTTAAATTCTCCAGATTTGCTTGCCCCATGTGCGGTTTATCTAGTTGTCGAGGATTTCATACTTACGTTTTGTGGAGAATTTTAGAGTTAGCTAATATCTTTAGGTCGTCTGGTACCATAGTTTTGAGGGGATTTGAGGGTATTTCAAATCCATCAATTGTTTGGCAGATTTGATTAGAGGGGTTCGGCCGAGGTCCTAATCCATGAGATATGGGGCCTGAGCTATGAGATAAAGGGATTAATTCGGCACACTCTAACAGTTCGAGCTTTTAGAGCAAGTGGTTAATTGTCCTGCATCATCCACAGTTACGGATATCTAGGACCAGTGTCCTGTCATATATATACCAGATCTGCTGGACCCCTCTATGGACAGAGGAATGTATGCTCATAAATTCTGGATCTGTTAGGGATTGTTCTACTGCTGACGAATTCCTTTATTGGCTTTCAGGCTTCTCAAGTAATGTTAGAGCCGGCTTAATATTTTCAGAGAAACAATTATATTTTGTTTGGTTGATGAATAGAGTTTCCCAAGAAAATCAAGAATAGTCTATAGTTCTGTTAAATTCTCCGGATTTGCCGCATTTGCCTGCCTCACGTGCGGTTTATCTAGTTGTCGAGGATTTCATACTTATGTTTTGTGGAGAATTTTAGAGTTAGCTAATATCTTTAGGTCGTCTGGTACCATAGTTTTGGGGGGGATTTGAGGGTATTACAAATCCATCAATTGTTTGGCAGATTTGATAAGAGGGGATTTCAAATCCTGCGAGTTTTGTAATTCCTTTCTTTTTGCTTGGATTTTCAATCTCTCAAATTGTTTTATTTTATTTTTTCCATCATTTTTAAAGGTAGGAGAGTTACTAATGCCGGAGCATTTTCACACCGGGCTCAAATGGGGTAGCATGTGTGATGTAGGGGCACACTTGGAGTGAACAACTTGCAAAACCCATGGATTTGAGGGCCGTGTGAGGCGGAACCCATGGATTCGGGGCTCAAGAGAGGGTTTCGATTGAGGTCTTAACTTATGCGATATGGGGCCTGGACTATGAGATAAAGGGATTAATTCGCCATGCTCTATTAGTTCGAGCTTTTAGAGCAAGTGGCTAATTGACCCTCAACAAATTAGTATCAAAGCAGGTCTGGTTTTTATTACATTAGATTTCTCTAAATTTTGCCTAAGCCCATCCGTTCGGGGTAAATGTTGATCATCGATGGTAGAAGGATAATGACAATTTATACTCCTAGGTTAGCGGGCGAGTTTTTGAGGAAAAGCTGGAAAAGAAATTTATCTAAAATATAAAAACTAACAAAAAAGTGTGAAGAATTAAACATTTATATTTGAAAAATAAAATTGTTAGCTGAGGAATGAAATTCCAGGAGTATCCTAACTTTGTTCAACCGTGACGTAGATATCTGGCCTTTCTTTTTATTTTTCTTTTCTTTTTCTTTTCTGGCAGGCCAGTGTCATATGCACGTACAACCATCTTCGTTGCATGTATCAGTATCTTTCGTACTCGGAAAAAGTGAAAGTTATACTTTGCTTTTGGCTCTTTTTATTTAATAGTTTTTTATATTTGTTATTTTTTTTTGAAATACCCGAGCTCAGTTATCGACCAGGCTGGATTTTGGTTTTTAGTGCCAACATTGGAATTGGTTTGAATGGCACTTACACATCACAGTGGGGCGCGTATTGGCTACTGACAGGTTGAGGAGCGAGACTGCTACTGAAGTGACGTCACCAAATTTTGTGGGCCCCACCATGATGTATGTTTTGTATCCACGCCGTCCATCCACATGGAGAGATCATTTTAGGGTAATATCCAAAGAATGAGTCACATCCAAAGCTCAAGTGGACCCCACCACAGAAAACAGTGGGGAGAGTGACACCACCGTTAAAAACTTCTAAAGGCCACAAAAGTTTTTGATCAAGCTGATATTTATGTTTTCCCTTCTTTAATGCCTTTGTGAACTTTTGAATAGGTTGGATTTCGAAAAAACATCATGGTGAGCCTTAGGAAGGTTTCAACGGTGGGCATCAATCTTCCCACTGTTTTCTTTGGTGGGGTCCACTAAAGCTTTGGATCTGCATCGTTCTCTGGGTCATGCCTTAAAATAATATCTCCAAATGAATGGACGTTGTGGATACAATACATACATCATAGTGGGGTCCACAGAACTTGGTGACGTCACTTCAGTAGCGAGTCTCGCTACTCAACCTGTCAGTATCTAATCCGCGTATATCACAGTGGGCCCCACGCAGCTCAAACGTACGGTAGTTACTGGTTACCATGCATCCGAACTCACGTGATCATACGGTGGCTGCCCATTGCTCTTGTTTTCCGGTGTGTTAGGAGGAAGGCCCGCCCCAATAAGATTTACCCTTCTGCACACCCAAATGTTGATCCAGACCGTTAAATGGCGGAAACTACAATCATCATCCGTACGATTGGTGAAATCTGGATCAGTTCATCTATTGCATGGACGCTAGCCACAGTTGACATTGAATTGCAGACTAGAGCCGTACACGAGTTGAACCAAGTCAAGCTCGGCACAGCTTGACTTGGCTCGGTTTGGTCCCCGATCCTGACTGACCAGCAGGGCTTGGTTCGGTCAGTAGTTCGGGCAGTTTGAGTCAAGATTGATCATATGCAGCATTTTCTCAATTTCTCACTGTACGTAAAACAACATGTATTTTATCAAACACTCAATAGGTAACATCAAAATCCAGATACAATGGTATTTGTTTCATATCCATACCTCCTTGCCATCAGCCGACACTTGGTTGAATCATTTCATCAAACACTTGTGAGCAACATTAATATCAAAATAACTGAGTCACGGAACTGGTTCGATTTGAGTTAGGGTTTGATCTGAGTTGATTCGAGCTCAGGCAAGCTCGAACTCGGTTCGAAATTTTTCGTGCTCAAAAAATCAGCTAGACTCGGTTTGAACTCAGTTTCGAACACGAGTCCAATCGAGCTTTTTCGAGTCGACCAAGCTAACTGAGCTAACTCGGTTCGTCTACAGCTCTAAATCGCACCACTGCTTCTCTCTAGCCACCTATTTCTCATACACGTGTGGCCCTTGCTGAGTGGATCCCCTGCTTTCTGTGCCAGCACCATCTTCACGGTGGGTCCCACTGGCTGAACGGCCAGCTCTTCAAAAGAGTTCCAAGTTAAATTCCAAAAGGGGTAAGACAAAGGAGAGAATGAGAATTACCGTTAAACAGGAGATTGACATCTGACGGTGACGGTTGAACGTGTGAAAATTCTGTTCGAGTTTTGGTGGTCCCCAACTGCCCACGAATTACGGTGGCCTCACATGCAGAAGGCCCACCAATGATTGGCATAATAACAAAACTGAAAAAATAAGGCAAATCAAAGAGTGAATTTATAGCTAATGCCACTAAAGAAGATGCAGCTACAATGATCTACATATGCTGGTAGGTTCGGATGCGGATTGCGTGGTGGGGCACACAGCACCGACCTCAGTGGTGTGTTGATGTGGCAAAGTTCTATGGACCCACCATGCTATATGTGTTATATCCACACCATCCATCCATTTTGCAAGATCATTTCACGGCATGAGCCCAAAAATGTGACAGATCCAAGGCTCAAGTTGACCACACCACAAAAAGCAAGCAGTGGGGATAGCGAGGCCCACCCTCAAAACCTTTCTTAGGCTGGCCTTCCAACCTGCTCGTACGGTCACATGATGAACGGATAACACAAATATCAGCTTGATTCATTCGAAACTTTTGTAACTCTGAAGATGTTTTAGATGATTGGAGTTCAATACTCATTGCTTTTTGTAATGTGGTTCACTTGAGTTTTGAAACTGCCCCATTTTTTTAGGTTATGCTCTAAAAATGATACCATACATCATTATGCGCCGGCAGAACCTAGACGAGCCGACTCACCATTGAAGTCGTTGTGTATGCCAGTAGGGGTGTACATCGAGTCGAACAGAGTTGAGCTGGCCTCACCTCGAACTTGGCTTGGCTCGGTCCACGAGCTTGACTGGCCAGCTCGGCTCAGTTTGGTCAGCAGCTCTGGCCAGCTTGGCTCGGTTTGGTCAGCAGCTCAGGCCAGCTCGGGTCGAGTTCGAACACCTTCTAAGCAATATAAAAATCAAGAAAAAAAAAGATATTTGTTTCTTGTACATACCTTCCTTGCCACCAGCCACACTTCGTTGAGTCATTTCATCAAACACTTGGTGAGCAACATCAATAGCAAAGTAACCGAGTCACCAAAGTGGTTCGATCCGAGTCAAGTCGAGCTGAGGCCAGTTCGAAATTGGCTCGAACTCATTTTCAAGCTCAAAAAATCAGCTTGACTCGGCTTGAACAAATCGAGCTTTTTCGGGTTGAGTTGAGCGAGCTAACTGAGCTAGCTCGGTTCATGTACACCCCTGTATGCTAGTCCTGTAACTTATATGACTAAACTACCCTCTAGTGCGGGCCAAGGGCTTAATTACATTCATTTGAGTCCGCAACATAAATATCATAGACCACATTTTTTTTGGAGAATAACGTCGTGAATGATTTTTAACCGTCTAGATAGATGGCTATCAATGCCGCGGTCCAAGTTCCACCTCTTAAATCAGATGGTTAAGACTATTCGATCCGTTTGATATCCAATGGTTGGGGTTGAATAGGGACATGTGTATACCACATGTATGGCAAATGGTGTGAGAAAAATGGCTATGAAAATCCTTAATGCAGCTTAACATTATTTACATTTTAATGGTTTTAAATCCTATCTTATTTCAAACATGCTTTATAGTCAACCATCCTAGCAAGGTGATAGCTGCCAGGGCCGGCTCAACATTTTTAGGGGCCTTAGGCAAGTAATAAAAATGAGGTTTTTTAGTTTAAAAAATAAAAAAATTTAATAAATTCAAAATTAAATCATAAATTTGCTTCTTGTCTTTTTAGATATAAAATTACTAATTAAACTTTTGTATTCAAGTGTACCCAATAAATCAGTTTTGATAGATAAATTTGCTAAACCGTTTAATCTACTTAAAACATAATTGTTCGTAAATAAATTTTTATAATCTTTAGTTTTAAAAAAACTTTTTTATGCAAAAAGGTCGGTTGTGTTGTGTGATTGTTTTGCTGTTTAGTAAAAACAACAATCCACTACTAATAATCTAATTAGACATTGGTGTGCCACTATACCATTAGAAAAATGAAGTTAGAATTTAATTTAGAAAAATGACGTTAGAATTTAATTTTTTGAGAACTTAATTAGTAATAAAGTAGGTAGTTGTGGTCCTAGGTTTTAGGAGAAGAATTGATTGGGAATGATGCTATTATTTTGAAAAGAGACGATAGAGTTAGACTGCTATTATTGATAGTGCTAGTTTCTAGGATTTTTTTTTTTTTTTTTTTTAAATTTTCAATTTCAAATTTGTAAACTAATTTTTAGATGTTCCTATTTTGTAGGTTTTTCAATAAGTTTTATTTCAAAAAATTTAGGCTTTTTTTTTCTTCTTAATTTTAATTTTGCTATAATATAGGACCTTCATAATTAAGAAATTTTAATTTTGCTATAATATAGGGCCTTCATAATTAGGGGGCCTTAGGCGATTGCCTCACCTGCCTACCCCTTAGAGCTGCCCCTGATAGCTAGGGAATATAAACTTGATCAAAAACTCATATGAGCCACCATATTCTGTTCATCTAGAGAAGTTACTCCTGATTAATGAGTTTAATAAAAGGTACACAATGGTGGGGTTGTTTACACTTGTTTTTGGCACACCTACCTCAACCAGTGAGATGCCACGTGCTAAATAATGAACGAAATCTTATTCGTATTCTGAGTGTTTACATTTAGTCTGGCATGTCTAGATCGAACGGTCTATAAAGTGTTACGTTGCAACCCTGACATATGTGGTATAGATGACTTCAAGAGCAAGATTAGAGACATGCACATGAGATAGCATTAAATGCTAGAATTTTATTAAAAGTGTTACCCTTAATTCAGTCAAGTAAGACCACTTATGCAAATGAGGTCTAGATAGGAACTACGTGTACGCGTTTGATTGCTTGGGTATGCCAAAGTCTACTCAACTCATAGATATTTGATTGAATTGGTTGGTACCCTTGCATCGAGACGGACAGATTGGAGACTAGATCGAAACCCAGAGTCCTCTTGAACACTGACTGATTTAGAAGTGCGCATCGTATGCCAATGATTTAAGCAAGGGAAGAAAACCCTTGCGAATGAGTTCTTTTTGCCTTGTATTAGTGATTACGGAATCGACCGATTTAAGGACTTTTTATCTCACTAGTGCCTTAACGTGGTATTTTTCAATTAAAGTAAAAGATTCCCGCTTAATAGAGTCATGCCATAGTACAATTGTCATGCCTCACGCTCTTAAACACGATCGATTTTTTTTGATATATTGGCCATAGTACAATTGTTGTACCTCACGCTCTTAATATTAGAGCAAAAAAAGAAAAAAGATAAATATCTTATATGCCTATTGGAACAGAAGATCGGGGCGGATGATCAACATGATATGACCAAGGTATGAAAACTAAATTGGAACTTGATGGACATAAGGATCTGACAACTTATGGCCGCACATATTTAACTACTCTTAAGGTAAACGCACTGCAGCCGGAGCTGATGGTTAGTAGCGAACTAAGCTAAGAAAAGTAAAATAGACATGAAAATAAAGTTGACCTGTAGATATATGTATTTGGCATGAGGTCTCAAGCTCTTATTTGAGTGCTCCTTTTATAGCTTTCTCGAGGCCGTGGAAGCCCCTCACCGGTCTTTTGGATTCTTCGTGCGTGTTTTCCGGGCATGATCTCCTCCTTAACAATCTTAGAAGCTTTTAACCAGGATGGTCTCTGAAATGTTGGAGGCGATTGACTCTTCAGATTTCCATTCCTTACATAGATGCACCCTTACAAGACTCCTGATTTGATCAAGGGAGCATCTTTCGCTTAATTGCAGCTGCTTGTTGTGGAGATCTGGTGTAGATCACTCGGTTCCCAACAAATGTGAGATTTAACATCAAATACCAATCGAAGATGTGCTGGGTCACATCAATCTTTCCCATTTTCTTAATTCTAAATGGGCTATGGTTGTGGACCCACCCCGGATGATGTTTTTGTTCCTCCTTATCAGTGTTCATATTATCGGCGAAAAATCGATAATATCGTCGATATTATCGGTGTTGCTGGAGTTGCGACACCGAAACTCACTTTTTTCATTTCTCTTCCTAATATCGGTGAATATTCGGCCATTTTATCGATTTTTAATGTAAAATACAGTTGTCGACCAAAAATCGCATCTCTGTCAAGGGATAACTGTAGCCGACAACTCCTTCTTGATGATAAAAGGGACGATAATATAGGGAGCTGCGTAAATACCAAAAAAAATCGAGAAAAAAAGGGAAAAAAGAAACTTTTGGAAGTATGTACCTGTAGAATAGGATCGTTGATCGGAATTAATGGGGCGAAAAATATGCGAAATCTTGAGAAATTTGGAGAGATTTTTCGAGTTTTTAGGGTTCCCTTCCGGAACCTCTTCTATCGGCGGCTTTTGCTCGAGTTTTTTTAGGGTTTTGAGTTATGAAACCCTTTTACAGAATCAGATTGCGTATGAGTTACTCCATACGCTTTTATCGTGCTGAGTAAACTCAGTTGGGCCTACTGTGAATGTATGTGGGTTATCCACACCGTCCATACATTTTTCTAGCTCATTTCAGTGGTTGAGCCAAAAATTTAAGAATTCCCAAAACTCAAGTGGACCACACCACAGGAAACAGTGGGAATAATGACTTCCACCGTTGAAACCTCATTAGGGCCCATAGTGATGTTTATTTATTATCCAACCTGTTCATAAGATCACACAGACATGGATGAAGGGAAAACACAAATAAAAGATTGATCCAAATGTTCTGTGGCCCCAAGAAATTTTGGACGGTAGAATTTCAATTCACACTGTTTCCAGTGGTGAGGTCTACTTGAGATTTGGATGTACTTAGTTTTTGGTTTAGAGCCCTAAAATTATATGTTAAAAATGATGGACGGAGTGGATAAAATATTCAAATCATGGTGGGCCCCACAGACTTTACTTAGTACGCTTAGCTTGCTAAGTTACTCGGTACGCAATCTGCGCACCCTTCTATTGCGTCCTACCCTGCTCGCTCAGACGGTAATCCGTCCGAGCAGGGCTCTGTGGGGCCCACCATGATGTAAATATTTTATCCACACCGTTAATTGCTTTTCTTAGATTATTTTAAGATTTCACTATGAAAATGAAGTAGGTCCACAACTCCAGTGGACCACACCAAAGGAAGATATAGAGATAATGACACCCACCGTTGAAACCTTCCTAAGGGCCACCGTGATTCTTTTTTACCATCCAACCTATTCATAAGGTCATGTAGACGTTGATGAAGTGAAAAAACAAATATCAGCTTAATCCAAAACTTCTCCAGCTCCAAGAAGTTTTTAATGGTGGACGTTCAATCCCCAGTTTGTGGTCCACTTAAGCCCTATACTTGCCTCAGTTTTTGGCTCATATGTTAAAATGATCTGAGAAAAATGATGAACGGCGTGATAAAACACTTACATCACGGTGGGCCCCGCAGATCCCTGCTTGGATGGTAATACGTCCGGGCGGGGGTAGGACGTCCCTTTGGAGTGAAAGCAGCAGGCGTCTGCTGACCTCGGTGGCTTGGATGTCACCAAGTTCCGTGGACCCCACCATGATGAATGTGTTATATCCACACGGTCCATCCATTTGGTGAGATCAATTTAGGTCATGAACCCAAAAATTAGACAGATCCAAATCTTGGGTGGACCACACCATAAAAAGCAGTGGGGACAATGACTCTTATCGTTGAAAACTTCCTAGGGCCCACAATGATCTTTATTTGTCATCCAAGCTGTTCATAAGATTGCATAGTCATCGATGAAGGTAAAAAACAAAAATTACATTGATCCAAAACTTCTATGGCCCCTAACAAATTTTCAACGATAGACGTTCAAATTCACACTATTTATTGCGGTGTGGTCCACTTAATCATTGGATATGCTTCATCTTTGGAATCAAGCCCTATAATTATACGGTAAAGTGGATGGACGGAGTGGATAAAAGTATATAAATCAGTGGACCCCATAGAGTTGACTCAGTCCACATAAAGTATTACATGAACTCATTTTAATTACAATTGGAGTGATTTTGATTATAGTGGGCCCCATAAAGTATTATATAAACTCATTTTGATTACAATTGGAGCGATTTCTTATGGCAACGCATGCTTTTTGAGCCCTATTAAATGAAAACTTATTATTTAATGCATTGTTTTGTAATTTTTTTTATTCCTAAATATGCAAATATGTGTATTTAGGCATGTTCTGAAGTTTTACTGAAAAATTCCATCAATTTCTCCAATTTTCACCATTTTTCTTCGCATTTCCAGTGATCGGCGATATTATCGGCGATAACGATATTATATCTTTATCTTCGGTCAGCGAAACTTGTAACGACACCGACAACTTGAACATTGCTCCTTATCATGGCTTAATCCTATGCTGGATTCGTACATAAATTGGCCCAATATGAGGATATTTAGAATCTTCTGAATTGCTAATAATTCTCCAACGTCTTTAGGAAAATCTCCCATTTTGAAACGTCTGTTGGAGGTGATTTTGCCGATGATATCACATCCGGTGGTGAGATGTAATACGCCCGTCCAACGAGTCTTTTATAGCCGTGCCAGGCACGACCCTCATTTCATGGGCACGTTTATCATGGCCATGTGGCGTGCAGTGGTTTGTCCCCCTAAGGGCTTTGATAGGTGTCTATACCATCATAATAATGATAAAATGCATAATGCCGAAGAAAAATTAGATGCAAATCTCCTTTGGGTGAGAGTACGATTCTAATTATGCGAAACACAGTGTCTCCACATGACGTATTCTTATTGGCCTACATCGGGGCGTCAAAAATGGGTGTAAACAAAAATACCATATAAAAAAGCAAAAGTCTCATTAAAGCTAATATATATCTCTCTCAACATTAAATGCTAACATATTATCAAAACATATCTTTATCTAGCATTAAATGTTAGAGTCATGCCAAAAGCACTCTCTATGGGATACCAATGATAGATGACTCTAGCCAATTAACAATCTGAAGAAGTGAAGGTCTCTCTTATACACATAAGCATACACAATAGGCTATACTGACGTGGAAGAATCACGAAAATTTCCAGAGACAATTTACTAGATATTTTATGATGATGAATAATGCAAGATCACCCCCTCCTTGAAGCTTATAAAAGGAGCACGCGATGAAGAGCTCGATGCCCACACCAAACACATTTATCTACTTTATAGTTACCTTAGCATAACTTAGCCTAGTTCTAACATAGATCACTACTGCCTAGCAGATTTCGCTATAGTACGTTATAAGTAGATTAAATATCCGCAATCTTAAGTTGTAGATTCATGATCGACTAATTTTTTATTCAGCTAATTATACCCATACAACATCTTGCTGACTACCCATCCTAGTCGTCTGTTTTGATAGACGAATCATGTATTTTTTTTTTTGGTTCATTTATTTCTTTGGTTATTCAATACTTTGTTAATTGTAATAAGCCACATTTTCAATTATTAACAAAAGTAGCATTATTTAGCCTTTACACACACACACACACACACACACACTTTTTTGTTCTTTTAAGAAATATTGAGCTGAAAGTATTGGTGAAAAAATAAATTCTCACGTCTATTATTACAAGGCAAAAAGAATTCATTCAGAAATGTTAACTTCTATCCTTTCACAAATCACCTCAACACTGAGCACAATGGGTGGTTGAGAGGATAACTGAATCCTATATCCAATCTCTAATTTGTCCGTCTCAATGCGGGTGAACACCAGCGATTCAATAAGACTTTTGAGTCAAGTAGACTTTGGTACAACCGCACATCATGCTTACACACAAAAACCAAATATGAACCCTTGATCACATGTGTGGTAGCAACAAGCACCACATACAAACCTCTAGTTGGTATTCCATCCCCATTGTTCCAAATGATGTGGCCCACCTAGGATTTAGTTGATTTTTTGTTTCATTGACTAACATTGAGGGTAGAAGAACCTGACATGGTGGCCCCCACAGACTGGATGTTTTACGCACTTCTTAAAACATGCGTTGAGCAAAGCATATTATTACAAGGGTTGCTTACATATAACAATCAAATTACACACATATCTAATGACAAATATAAGTACTGGCAATGTTCAGAATGTGGTGTATCAATGTATATCAAGGGACCCCCCCGGGTCCCACATCAGTTTTCAAATTGCTTTTGTAATAAGGTAATTTTTGAATGCTAAAATTGCATGCACAAGTTCTTTCTCTTCCCATTGGTTTTGGGTCATTTTTTGAAATTTTCATGTTTTGCTTCACAAGGGTATGATCTCTGTTTTGACTCAGCAATGGTATGGGTGCAGCCCACTTGATGTATACAAGGCCCATTATGATATATTTGAGGCTCATGGGTGGTTGCCTACTATGATGTATTGAGGCCCATGAGTTGGGGCCCATAGTGACGCATTGGAGGCCTATTGTTACGGCCCATGTGTTGCGCCTCCTTTATTATGTATTCAAGGGCCTGGTAGTATGGCCCAATGTGATGTATTTAGGACTCATTTGATGAGGCTCGATGTGTTGTATATGAAGCCCATTTAATTCGGCCCATGACAGTGTATATGTGAGGCCCTTGAGTGAGGCCATGGGCCACTATATGTTTGGCCCTATGTGGGCCATTCCTCGAGAGAAATGTTGGTTAAATGTCCACATTGATGGGCAATGATGTTTAAATGTCCACATCGTGACCTTTCCTTAGGCCTCTTTGTTAGACCGATTATCGATGTCGATCATCGGCATCTATTATCAATACTGATTACGAGTATGTGACAGCATAGCATCATGATACATGCCCATACGCATCATCTGCATGTCTGTTATGAGATGTGGTTGACCATTGCATATGCCATTGGGCAGGTTGTTATGAGACTCTTTGATAGGCGGAGGTTATCTCACGTGAGCGCACGGTATGCGCAGGATTAATGTATGACTGGATTGTATGACTCATGCATCTTGCATTGTGATTACTGTACGCCCTAGTGACATCAGGGCCGTAACCTCCACAGGCATATCGTGGATAGCTAGATGAAATACCGAAAATTTGTTCTAGCATCGAGCTGTCATAGATGGCCTTGGGTGAAAATTTCTAAACCCTCTTGGTACCAGAGGATGCCCCAACGTCGAGACCGAGTGGATACATGAGCGCTCGAGTGCCGAATACCAGGAGGCCGCATCTACCACTGTGTCGTGGTCGGTTGGGAGGGGGTGTGGCTTTATCCGCCCGAGGGTAGGGGGCATAGCTAGGCTGAGTTTGACCAGCTCGTAAATGGGTCCGCTATCGACGTGCCGGATAGATATTGACAGACTATTGGCCAGGCGGATAGTGAGGTTTCTTACGCTCACTTGGACTGTGCTGCTGGGAGAGGGGCAGTGCTATTTGGAGTGTACTAAACTCCGGTGATGACCTCAGAGATTAACTGTACTGATATATAAACTTATTGAGCAGGAGTAGCATTCGCATTCATTCACTATCCACTCGGGCTGGTGGTGCGTAACTATTTATTACGTGTACCTTCGCAATAGCCAGGATTTCGGTTTGTGCGCGCGACTAACCTGAGATCAGGAGTTTACCACATTAAGTCTGACTATTCAAATTTAGGTATGAGACTGGTTTGGATAGAAGTCCCTTGTGATGGACCCCATAGCCTGCGATAATACGTACTATCATCCCAACTTCACGCTTCAGCATGGTTATTCCATTCGCACCGCATATTGCATTACATCCGCAGCATATGACATTTTGGGTTACTGTGTTTCTGCATTAATATGGCCTAGATATGGCTGACGCTATTTGTGAACTCATCAGGATTTGCATATTGCATAGCATCCTCGACATCTGATATTTGGCTCTTTATGACTCCTCATTTGCATAGCTGTCCTATATTACGTATTCTGATATTGATTGACTCATGGACTTGTCCGTATTTCCGCTTACCCTGTTATCATATGATTTATAATTTTGTCAGTATTTCTGTTTACTCTGATAATTCCTGCTCTTGTCAGTATTTCTGCTTACTCTGATAATTCATGATCTTGTTAGTATTTTTGCTTACTCTGATAATTTATGATTTTGTCAATGTTTTTGCTTATTCCGATATTGTACGATTTATGGATTACCAGTAATTCTGGTTGTAAGGCCCATATCCTAGCCCGTACTGTTCCGTTGGCTTTCGCGGTCCTCCCGGTAAAATTTTGGCGACTCACGATATATAATCGGCAGTTGCGTGCAACCCTAAGTCATATCCCATTTTCTAGAGTCGGCTCGACCCGAGACCTATACCCTTGCGACCGCGCCGTCGCCGCGGTTTCGACGCCACGTCTCGCTCGCCGAGGCGATAGCCGTGCCAGGATATGTGGGCCCGCGTTCAGTTCGAGGAGAACACAGCGCATTGCAATCCCAAGAATCCATCACATAAATCCTATCAATCCCATCAATCAAAGTACACATCACACTCCATCACTCACCCATCCCCAAGTACAACCACCCCTCCCCTAAAGTCAACTCTCTCTTACATAAGTACACATCACACCCATCACCCCCATCTCTCTCTCTTACACCTCTCTCTCTCATCTCTCTCGTTCTCCAAGCAAGCATCCCACATCCAAGCAAGCTTCCATGGGAGAGCTTGTGTGGCCCACCTTCCTACCACCCAATCCAACGCTTAGATCATCATCTTAACCGTCGAAATTGTCTCCTTGGAGCTCTAGATTGCATGGTGGAAGAAGGAGTTGATCTAGAGGTGGGTGCCTCTTTTCATGTAAGGCCTACCGATTGATGGTATGGATCCCACTTTGGACCTTAGGTGTGGCCGATGGCCCACTTGATCCTCATAATCATTCCATGATGAGGCCATTCTCCATGGACCTCATTATGATGTTTATATTTCCTTGCATGAAAAGAGGCCATCTAGACCGTCCATTTTGGGTGGAGAAGGAATCTCCACCGTTGATCTTTGATTTGGTGGGCCCACATGTATTGGGACCCACTTGATGTATGATTGAAAGCAAGGGAGGACTCATAGTGGCGGAGCCCTCCATCACACATGTCTCGTCTCTCTCTCTCTCTCTCCCTCTCTTTTTTTTTCTTTCTATTGTATGCGATGATGTGGCCGTGTGGCCCACTTGGATGGACCCCACTTTGATGTATGTATTTCCCATGCCCTCCAACCCCTTCTTTGGTGGCCCACATCTATAGGTGGGGCCCACCTCAATGTATGTATTATGTCCAGACTGTCCAGCGTCCAGGGACACTGGACATTGAATGGAAAACACAAATATGAGCTTGGTTTAAGACATTTTGGGGTGGGCCACTTGTATAGGCCCCACCTTGATGTATGTATTCAATCCACGCCATCTATCTTATTTACCCACTCATTTTAGGCATTGAGCCGAAAAATGAAGCTGATCCAACTTTCAGGCAGGCCATACCTTAGAAAACAGTGATTTTCACTGTTTAAATGCACTTAAATTTTTCTACACTCTGAAAGATGCCCAATATTGGGCTTGATAGATTGCTTATGGAGTATAGGACCGATTGGGTGGGGCGGATGCTTCCGATGCCGGCCCCACACGTGAAAAACCTCAGAGATTTTTTTTTTCTTTTTTTAAAGGAACATATGCAGCAGGCGCTGCTGCTGCAGGGGCAGGCAACGCCTAAGTCATTACGGGCGGGCGAAAGGCAGGGACCCACGACCCCTGCCGTGGGCCCCATCATGATGTATATTTGATATCCACACCGTTCATCGGGTGGGCCACTCCCTGAAGTGGACCCACTCCAAAAATCAGCCTGATCTAGGACTCAGGTGGCCCACATCACAGGAAACAGTGGGGTCTAACGGCTGCCATTGGAACCCTTTTTGGGTCACCACAGAAGTTTTGGGTCAATAGGAAATTTGTTTTTCCTTCCATCCAGGTTAGCGTGACCTTATCAACAGGTTGGACGACATTTAAACATTATGGTGGGCCCCACGTGGAACCCACCAGTGATGTATGTGTTTTACTCACACCGTCCACACCTGGACGGTGGGACCCACTGTGATGCGTGTGCTGCATCCAAATCGTCCAGCTACTTGGAATGCTCATTTTATGGCATGGGCATAAAGAATGAGTCGGATCCATAGTTCAAGTGGACCCCACCATTTAAAGTAGTGGACAATGACGTCCACCGTTCAAAATTTCTAAGGGGCCATAGTAGTTTCCTAATAAGTTGATATTTGCTTCCACTTCATCTATCACCATGTTAGTTTACGAACAGGTTGGATGGGAAATAAATGTTATCGTGGGCCTTGGGAATTTTAATGGTGGAAATCATTGTCACCACTTATAATTTGGGTGTGGCCCATTTGATATACCTGGGGCCCATTTGTGTGGCCGTTTGTTGAAGCCCAACTTGATATTTATAAGGCCCATTTGAGGAGGCCCACCTTGATATTTATGAGGCCCATTTGAGGAGGCCCACCTTGATATTTATGAGGCCCATTTGAGGAGGCCCACCTTGATGTATTTGTGGCCCGTTGTTGAGGCTCACCTTGATATTTATAGGGGCTCATTTGATGAGGCCGATTTGATATATTTGGGGCCCACTTGATTAGGCCCGATATGATGTATTTTGAGCCCACGTGATGTATATATTTTGTATCCAGGCTGCTCGTCCAGGGCCGGGCGCTGGTCAGATATAATGATAGTATTATATTATTTTTATTATTATATATATATATATATTATAATATATATATATATATATATATATATATATATATATGTATATGTATATGTTGTGGGACCCACGTGGGGACCACAGTGATGTATTTGTTTCATCCACACCGTCCAGATGATCTGGACAGTGCTGGACATGCTTGGACGGTGCCGAATAGTGTTTAGGCGGTGCTACGGACCCCACCTCGATGTATGTTTCGTATCCACACCGTCCAGAGTGTTTGGATGGTGCTGGGCAATGTCTGGAAGGTGTTGATTCACATAGGCAAAATTTGGACAATGCTGGTTACAATTAGTGAGCCATGTACCCCCATAAAATGATTGTGTACAGTGATACACATGTTGCACCTACAACTATTGAAATGATTTTAGATGTAATCCTAGCTCTCATCGTGATCTATAAACCCTCCACCTTCCTGGGAGACCCATATCATAGTGGGACCCACCGTGATATATATGTTGTATATTCACACCGTCCATTCATGTGACCTCCACGTGATGTACGTATTTAAGGCCCAGATGGCGAGGCCCAATGTGATATATATGGCCCATGTTCGAGGCCCAATATGATGTATACCCGGTCCAGGTGTTGGGGCCCATTGGGATGTATCTGAGGCCCGTGTATTGCGGCCCACATGATGTATGTGAGGCCCATGGGTTGCGGGCCATTGCGATGTATATTGAAGCCCATGGTTATAGCCGTTTGAGGCCCATGGTTGTGGCCCGTTATGATATGTAAGAGGCCCATGGTTGAGGCCCATTAGGATGCGTTTATGGCCCATTTGGTAAGGCCCACTGAGATGTATTTTCGGCCCATGGGTCGAGGCCCATTATGATGTATTTTCGGCTCGTATGTCGTGGCCCATTGTGATATATTTCCAGCCCAGTTATCGAGGCCCAACTTGATGTGTATAAGGCCCATTGGTGTGGCTCATTGATGCAGCCTACTTGTTGGATATGAGGCCCATTGGTGCGACCTAATGATGCGACCCACCGTGATGTGTATATTAGGCCAATGGTGCGGCCCAATGTATCGACCCGCCATGATGTGTAGGCCCACATGCTGCATGTGTAAGGCCCACCTGTAATGACTATTTGAGGCCACTTGTTGGATATTTGGGCTCACCTTATGTTTGACTCTATGTGGACCACTGTTTGGGAATAATGTTGGTTGAATGTCCACATTTTTGGGTAATGATGGTTAAACGCCCGTATGGTGACCTTCCCTTAGGCCTAGTTAGGCCCATTCTCATCGATACCAATTGTATAGGCCGATTCTGATTGCCGACGCCGAGTATCGAGGTCGGTTCCGAGTGTTGAATCCGATTGTTAAGGCCGATTTTGATTGCCAAGGCCTATTGTTGATACCTATATAATGTATATGCGACCCGTAGTTGATGCCCATTGTGATGTATTTGAGGCCCATGGGCAAGGCCCATTGTGATGTATTTGAGGCCCATGGGCAAGGCCCATTGTGATGTATTCGTAGCCTATGGGCAAGGCCCATTATGATATGTATTAGGCCCATGATGCATGACCCATTTGATGTATTCGAGACCCATGTGTAGGGCCCACATGTCATGTAGTTGAGGCCCATGAGCAGGGCCCACCTGTTGTGTATATGTGGCCCTTGAGTAAGGCCCATTGTGTTGTATATTAGGCCTTTATGTGGGGCCCTTGAGTATATTAGGCCTTTGTGTATATGTGGCCCTTGAGTAAGGCCCATTGTGTTGTATATTAGGCCTTTATGTGGGGCCGTGGGCCCATTATATGTTTGGCTCTATGTGAGCCATTCCTTGGGGGCAATGTTGGTTAAATGTCCACATTGTCGAAGCCGATCGTTGATACCGATTATGAGTATGTGACAGCATAGCATCATGATACATGTCCATACGCATTATGTGCATGTTTGTTATGAGATATGGTTAATCATTGCATATGTCATTGAGCATGTTGTTATGAGACTCCCTGATAGGAGGAGATTATCTCACATGAGCGCACGGTATGCACAGGATTGATGCATGACTGGATTGTATGACTCATGCATCTTGCATTATGATTACTGTACGCCCTAGCGACATCAGGGTTGTAGCCTCCACAGGTATATCGTGGATGGCCAGACGGGGCACCAAAAATTTATTCTAGCATCGGGCTGCCATAGATGGCCCTGGGTGAAAATTTCTAAACCCTCTTGGTATCAAAGGACGCCCCAACGTCGAGACCGAGTGGATACATATGAGTGCCCGAGTGCAGAATACCAGGAGGCTGCGTCTCTCACTGTGTCGTGGTTGGTTGGGAGGGGGTGTGGCCTTACCCGCCCAAGAGCTGGGGCCATTGTTAGGCTGAGTTTGACCAGCTCGTGAATGGGTCCGCTATCGACGTGCCGAATAGGTATTGACAGACTATTGGCCAGGCGGATAGTAAGGTTTTTTACGTTCACTTGGACTGTGCGGCTGGGAGAGCGGCAGTGCCATTTGGAGTGTACTAAACCCCAGTGATGATCCCAGAGATAAACCGTACTGATATGTGGACTTATTGGGCAGGAGTTGCATATTCATTCATTCACTATCAACTCGGGCTGGTGGTACGCAACTATTTGTTACGTGTACCTTCGCAATGACTAGGATTTCAGTTGGGGCGCGCGACTTACCTGAGATCAGGAGTTTACCACATCGAGTCTAACTATCCAAATTTAGGTATGGGACTGATTTGGATAGAAGCCCCTTGTGATGGACCCCATAGCCAGTGATACTACGTACTATCACCTCGACTTCACACTCCAGCAGGGTCATTACATTCGCACCGCATATCGCATTACATCCGCTGCATATGTCATTTTGGGTTACTATGTTTCTGCATTTATATGGTTTAGATACGACATCTGATATTTGACTCTTTATGATTCCTCATTTATATAGTTGATCTGTATTGCGCATTCTGATATTGCTTGACTCATGGACTTGTCAGTATTTTCGCTTACTCTGATAACATATTATTCATGACCTTGCGCCTATTTCGACATTATATGATTATGACATTGCATTGAATACTTGGCACTTACCTTGTGCACACACTTACACCACCCTCTAAGCTTTCTATAAGCTTATGCACGATAGATGCGTGCAGGTGATGTTAGGTTGTAGCAGTGTTGAGCTTGGAGCGTGCAGCAGTCTTATGGAGCTTGACTTTCGATTTATGTATTTCCTTTCAGCATTGTACTCAAATGATTATATTAGTGAATATATGATGATGATGTTACCTCTGTGAATTGGGTAATCTTGTGGTTATGCTTATTACGAGTTAAATATACAAAAAAAAAAATCCTCCTTGTAGGATCCCATGATCGGAATCTGGCATATGGATGCTAGGAGCCGAGAATTGGGTACTACGGAGGTTGTCGGCACCGGATTCGGCGATCGGGATTCCTGTGAATCCGATTTCCGGGTTTGGAGCGTGACACCGGTATTGTATGATGATGACATTGTATTGAATACTTGTGACTTACCTTGTGCACACACTTACACCACCTTCTAAGCTTTTTATAAGCTTATGCACGATAGATGCGTGCAGGTAATGTTAGGTTGCAGCAGCGTCAAGCTTGGAGCATGCAGCCGTCTTCTGGAGCTTTGATATTTGATATATGTATTTCCCTTTCAGCACTGTAGTCAAATGTTTATATTAGTGGATATGTGATGATGATGCCTTTGTGATTTGGGTATACTTGTGGTTATGCTTCTTACGAGTAAAATGTACATTGGAAAATCCTCATTGTAGGATCCCAGGATCGGAACTTGGCATATGTGCGCTGGGAGCAGAGAATGGGGTACTACGGAGGCTGTCGGCACCGGATTCAGCATTCGGGATTCCTGTGCATCCGATTTCTGGATTTGGGGCGTGACACCAACTATGCGGTCCACTTGAGATTTGGATCAAACTCATTTTTGGGCTCATACCATAAAATGACATGGAAGAATGGGTGGACGGCATGGATGAAACACATACATCATGGTGGGGCCCACAGAGCACCGACTAGTAGTGGTAAGATGAGTAGTCAATTCGTTTCCCAAACATGAAGTGGAATGGCCTCCAAGACATGGGAATAGACGACAATCCTTGACACAGTATAATGATTACATTTTGGTAATTCCATCCCACTTAAACCCATCTAATCTCATGCTCCAAACACCCCTTGACCGTTGGTAAGATGGGCCCTACAGTAGATAGTGGCTGCTTATGGACTTTTCGAGATTAGATGAGAGAATATTCCAACCCTTCTGGGTTGGATTTGGAACCCCTTAATTTGAAATCTTCTTGTTGTGTTTGGCCGCCTGAATTCAAAATCTCATGTATTCCAAAAGTAGCTATGCATAGTATATTAACATATGTTTGAATTTAATTACTAAATCAACTTTAATATATCTAATTAGTGTATGTATGTAATGTTTGAGACAATGGTTATAATAAACCCGTTGAAATATATGCTTTCCTTGAAAATGGTGAAATTACAAGACTCCAATGTGCCACGAGCACAAGATCACATCCGAGTGACTAACCAACGATTTTAGGTTGATTTACACAGACAATGTTTAGACGGTGCAAATTATTTTATTAACGTAATTATAGTGATACAATTGATAATCTGATTGTTTTGGGATATCTTCAGTGGGTCTTGTGCCCAATGAATTAATAGGCTAGTGACATACATGTTACATGTGCAACTCTTAAAAGGATTGAAAGCTTGAATTTCAAACCGTAGGATTTGAAACCCTGGTCCCAAACCCTGGTTAATCCCCTCAACGCCCCCTCCCACCCCCACAGTGCCAAACGACCCTATAGATGTTTAAGATAAAAGGTAAAGCAATGGTCAGAATTCAAAAAAAAGGACGAAATATTAAAGATTATTAGACTCGAGTGAGAGAGAGAGAGCCCACCCCCACAGTGCCAAACGACCCTATAGATGTTTAAGATAAAAGGTAAAGCAACGGTCAGAATTCAAGAAAAAGGACGAAATATTAAAGATTATTAGACTCGAGTGAGAGAGAGAGAGCCCACCCCCACAGTGCCAAACGACCCTATAGATGTTTAAGATAAAAGGTAAAGCAACGGTCAGAATTCAAGAAAAAGGACGAAATATTAAAGATTATTAGACTTGAGAGAGAGAGAGAGAGAGAGAGAGAGAGAGAGAGAGAGAGAGATTTTCGAGGCATCCACCATTCCTGTGGGCCCATTAGTCAATGGTTTGGACTGCCATGGGCTTCACCCTCTCTCCACAAAGCTAGCTACTCGTCAAACCAGAAAAGCTTTTCAAAAGAAAAAAGAAAATAAAAAGAACAACAGTTATTTGATACTCCGCCTGCACAGTACCTTGATACTCAGGACTCGGAACTTGTAGACGTGGCTTCCATTAACTTAAACTAAACCAAGTTGTGAAATTCACTCGACCATCTACCCCATCAGTCAGATGCACCATTCCATGTTTGAACATGGCTTGAGGCTTAAAAATCAAGGCAATCTGTTACTTTTGTGGGCCACACCACATACAAAAGTTGAGAGGGGTTACCCTCCATTAAAACGTTCATAATCATTTCTTGGGCCAACTGTACTATGGTTCAAAATTCAGCCCATCCATTATGTGTGTCCCACTTGGATGAGGGGTCAGACCAAGTTTCAGATGCATCCCCGCCTAGTGCTTTTATATGTTTTAGGCATGATTTTAGATGGTATGGCCTAACTGAGTTCCGTATATGGCTGATTTTTGGGATAGCCGTAAATTTAAAGGGGACCCATCAAATGCACAGTGTTGTTGTTAGACATACTTCATGGTGGGCCCCACACAGCTCGACATCATGGGAAGTTCCCATGAGCTCGACCGCATAGAACCTTTTCGGTGTATGATGATCTGAACTCTTCATAATGGCATGTGAGTACGATGATCTGAACTCTTCATCTACCACAAGGCTACATAAGTGGACCACATGCAAAAAATCACAATGTTCAACAAATCCAAACCATGTAAAAGAAATATGGTTTGGATTGTTGGTCCACTGCAGTTTTTTCTCCCCAACGAATGAACGGTTTTAATGAGTGGGACCCAGATGAAATTGATATCCCCTCATTCATATTAATAGAAATTAATGAAGCTCCCATATTTATAAATAGATAGTAATGGTCTCCTGCAAACCATACGACAAGGAATTTATGTGCGAGCCTTCAGCGTGAGATGATGAGAGCGGTTGAGATTCAGCTGTACAGAGAGGGAGAGTGTTAAAAAAAAAAGACTCTCTCCTATGCTCATGGAGACATTCTTGAAATTGCAAGCGGATCTTTCGTTGAAAAATCATGTGTAAGGATTTTGTGTAGGGCCCACTATGATAATTGTGATAAATCCAACCCGTCCATCTGTTTTTTGAAATCATTTTAGGACATGTGACCAAAAATGAGGAGGATCTAAAAATTAAATGGGCCACATGAGAGGAAACAGTGAGGATTTAGTGACCACCATTGAAACATTCATATGGCTACAAAAGTTTTGTATCGATTTATGTTCCAAGTGTTATCTTTTCATCTCAGTGAAAATAACCTTATAAATGGTTTGGATGGAATATAAACACCAAGGTTGAGCTTACGAAGGTTTCAATGGTAAGCATTCTTTTCCCCGCTGTTTCATCTCGTATGGCCCACTTGAATTTTGGATCCTTCTCATTTTTGGTATAATGTCTTGAAATGATATCTAAAAATGAATGGACGGGTTGGATTTCACACAAAGATCATAGTGGGCTCCACATAGAATCCTTCTGGAGGATTTTCATGGGAAAGCTACTCCCACGCCACCTGCCAATGGCGGTTGGTCGGTGCTATGTGGGCCCCACCATGATGTATGTGTTTCATCTATACCGTCTATCTGTTTTTCTAGATCATTTTATGATATAAGACCAAAAATGAGTATATCCCAATCTCAAGTGGACCACATTAAAGGAAACAGTGTTGAATGGACGTAAACCATTAAATTTTTTTTGGGGGCCATAAAAGTTTTGGATCAAGCTAATCTTTGTTTTTTCCCTTCATATGGGTCTGCATGACCTAATCAACAGATTGGATGTCAAATAAACAGTATAGTGGGCCTTAGGATGATTTTAACCACAAGCATCACTCTCCCCACTTTTTTCTGTGGTGGGGTCCACTAGAGCTTTTGATCTGCCTCATTCTTTAGATAATGCTATAATATGATCCCTCAAAATGGATGGACAGTGTGGATATAAGACATACATCATGGTGGGACCCATATAACTTGGTGGTGACGTTACTTTAGTTACTCAACCTCTCGTTAGGTAATCCGCGAGACGGAAGCGGATTGGCTGGTGTACCACACACCAACTATATAGCTGGTGTACTCACGTCAGCAAGTTCTGTGAGCCCCATCATGAATTATGTGTTATATCCAAAACGTCCATCCATTTGGCAAGCTCGTCTTAAGGCTTGAGCCAAAAGATAAGACAAATATAAAGATCCAGTCACCTGCAAAAAGCAATGGGGGATTGAATGTCTACCCTTGAAACCCTTTTGAGGTTCACAGTAGTTTCTATTCAATATGAGATTTTTTTTCCTCTTCATCTATGTATTTGTAATCTTATTAACCGATTGGATGGAAAATAAACATTATGGTAGGCCCTATGAATTTTTTAATGGTGAAAATCATTGTCCTTGCTGCAATTTTTGGTGTGGTCCATTTGAGTATAATTTATTTTTTATTTAATGGTCTAAATTTATCTCGAAAAGTGGATGAACGGTGTAGATATAATAAATAAATCATTGTGGGGCCATGTAACTTTGATCTCCTTTGAACCATTAGTACAACTTGGAGCTCGAGGAACATCGGGCGCTTGTCTTTGGGTGACACGTATCTACACCAGCTATATGCCTGGTGTGTGATGCACCAGCCTTTACTCAGTGAGGTCCACTATGATTTATATATTTTATCTTCTCCATCCATCCATTTTCTTAGATAATTTTATGGTTTGATTCCAAAAATGAGGTATATACAATATTCAAATGGACCACAACACATGAAACAGTTGAATTGAACTTCTACTGTTAAAAATTTCTTCAGGCACATAAGTATTAGATCAAGCTTATATTTTTGTTTTCCGTTCATCTATGTCTATATGATCTTATGAATAGGTTGGATGACAAATAAACATCACTATTAGGCCTAACAAGGTTTCAACGGTGGAAGGCGTGGATAAACCAATACATTACGGTTTGCCCGCCGACAGAACTGCCCGTCCATGGCTAGAGACGGGCCACGGACGGGCGGGGGTAGGGCGCAATCCGCGTCCCCAGCGGACGGGGATTAGCTACTGATTGAGTACCCACTCGCTACATCACCAAGTTCTGTGGAACCCACTATGATATATGTGTTATATCCATACCGTACATTCACGTGGAGATATCAATTTAAAGTATGAGTCAAAGAATGAGTAGGATACAAACTCGAATGGATCCCACCACCAAAAACAGAAGATAGAGTTGACTCCTACCATTAAAAATTCCTAAGGGCCACAAAAGTTTTTGATTAAGCTGAAATTTGTGTTTTCCCTTCTTTCATGTCTGTCTTAACTTATAAACACGTTGGATCTTATGTAAACATCATAGTGGACCTTAGGTTGGTTTCAACGGTGGGCATCACTCTTTCCACTGTTTTCTACGGTGGGGTCTACTCCACGATTCATTCTTTGTCTAATACCCTAAAATAATCTCTCCAAATGGATGGCCACATGGATACAACACATACATCATAGTGGGTCCCACGGAACTTGGTGACGTCACTTTATTATCAAGTCTCCCTACAACCCGTCAGTATCTTGATTTGGGAGCTTATCCAGGATGGCCATGGCAGGGAAGAAATACTCTACTGCCCTTTGGTTTCACTTCAGGTAGTAAGATTTTTAAAATCCATGCCGTCTATCTATTTTACCACCTCATTTTAGGACGGAGTTCAAAATTGAAGTATATCAAAAATAGCTCAAGTGAACCACACCACAAGAAACGGTGGAGATAATGCCTCCACGGTTAAAGCCTTTCTAGGAGTGGGAGCCATCTTGATAGATTTATTATATATCCACGCTAAAGCATATCCAAATTCTAAGTGGATCATACTAGCCCACCATTAAAAACTTCTTTTATGGAACAAAAGTTCCCGATTGAGCTGATATTTGATTTTAACGGTGGATAGGGGTGTACATCAGGCCGAACCGAGTCGAACTAGGCTCAACCCGGCCCGGTCCGGTCACCTGTCAAACCTAGCCCGAACCCGGCTTGGCCTGGTCACCGGGCCAACATGTCCAGCCGAAACTCGGCCCGATCAACAATCGGGTGAGTTCGGGCCTGCTCCATCAACAAAGGGATGGATGATGTTCTCACTTTTCTGTCTTAAATGATTAGGATAATGATTTAGGATATATATATATATATATATATATATATATATATATATATATATATATATATATATATATATATATAAATGGTCATGGCAACTATGACCCATCGAACATTAACACCACGACCATGTATCGTAATAACCACGATACAAACTTCTGGGTCAAAGAATTGAGCTTCAACACAGCCCAGATCCGGGTCAGGCCGAGTCAAGCTTTTTCGGGCCAAGTCGAGCGAGTTAACCGGGCTAACCTGGATCGTGTACAGCCCTAATGGTGGATGACAAATAAACATTACTGTGGGGCCTAGCAAGCTTTCAATGGTTGAAATCATTATTCTCACTATTTCTTGTGATATGATCAACTTGAGATTTGGATTTGGTTCAATTTAAGGTTCAACCCCTTAAAAGATATGGAAAAATGGATGGACGGGTAAATTTCTCAAAAAATCTCACGGTAGGCCTCACAAAAATTTCTAGGGTAGGACCTTCTCTTCTTGCAGAAGGCTTCATAAGAAATATGCATGAGAGAGAGAGGTGGAGTTGGTATTTTAATAACCGGTTTCACCGGTTTTGTTTCTCCACTCTTCTTATAAAATCATAAAATCTCACCGTTCTCCCTATAAAATCTCACCATTCTTTTGGAAGTTTCACCATCGGACCGCTAGCGTGCTGCCAACACTCGACCTCATGAGAAGCTACTATGCGGTTAAGTACATAGTAAAATAGTACTATAAGGTCGAGCACATAGAATCATAACATACGGTCGAGTCGTGTTTTAGTGTGAGCCGTTGGATGATAAATTTTCAAATGCCATCCCAGAAAAAAAGGGCAAAACCGGATAAATCGGAGTTATATAATCTTGGGGTGCGCTGCCGTCACCAATTGTGTGGGGTCCTCTATGATATATGTGTTATATCCATACCGTCTAACCATTTTGAGATATCATTTTAAGGCTTTACTGTAAAACTAAAGCAGACCCAAACCTCAAGTGGACCACGACACATAAAGTGGGGACAATGATGCCCATTGTTAAAACCTTTCTACGGCCCATCATAATGTTTATTTTACATCCAACCTATCCATAAAGTCACACAGAACTGGATGAAGGGACCAAACAAATATCATCTCGATCCAAAACTTTTGTGGCCCTAAGAAGTTTTCAATGGTAGGCGTTCAATCCCTACTACTTTCTATGTTATGGTCCACTTGAGCTTTGGATCTGCTTAATTTTTGTGCTAATGTCCTAAAATGATTTTTCCAAATGGATGGACGGTGTAAATATATATAATACTTAGATTATGGTGGGGCCTAGCGACCGCTACACGGTCGGTGGCGTGTGGCACACTAGCCTTTCCGCTTCCCACGCGGAAGGGGACGAGGATTAGATACTGACCGGTTGAGTAGCGAGTTGGCTACTGAAGTGACGTCACCAAGTTACGTGGGTTCCACTATGATGTATGTGTTATATCTATATAGTCCATCCATTTTTAGATATCATTTTAGGGCATGGGCCAAAGAATGTGGCAATTAAAAAGCTGTAGTGGACCCCACCACAGAAAACAGTGGGGAGAGTGATTCTCACCGTTGAAACTATCCTAAGGACCACCATAATTTTTATTTGAAATCCAATCTGTTCAAAAGTTATAAAAAAATACATGAAATAAGAGAAAACACGGATATCAGCTTGATCTAAAACTTTTGTGGCCTTTAGAAGTTTTTAATGGTGGGCGTCACTGTCCCACTATTTTCTGTGCTGGGATCCACTAGTGCTTTGGATTTAACTAGTTCTTTGGATATTGCCCTAAAATGATGTCTCCAGATGGATGGAAGGTATGGAGACAAGATGTATATCATGGTGGGGCCCATGGAGCTTGGTGATGTCACTTGGGTAGCTAGTTTCGTTACTTAACTTGTAAGTAGCTAATCCTTGCCCCGCAGAAGGGAGCAGATTAGGTGCGGCCTCTGCCTAACCTAGGACAGTGGACCCTCATCATGGGGCCCAACTTGATCTACATATTGTGAACCCACATGACTCATCTGTTTTGGAAAACAATTTTAGGTCCTGATTCCAAAAATAAACAAGATCCAATTCTAAGGTGAACCATACTATTGGAAATAGTGGTGATTGAATAATCACCTCGCAGACAGCCCTTCCTCTAGATAGTGTGAGAATGAATTTTTATCTACATAGATAGATGGGCCCATTATAATGTTTATGAGAAATCCATCATGTTCATTCATTTTTATTTTTTTAATCATGTAGGACGTCAGAAAAATAATGAGGTATATCTATAATTCAACCGGGCCACACAATAAGAAAATGTGAGTAGTTAAATACCTACTATTGAAACCTTCCTAAGGTCTACCATTATTCTTATATGCCATCTATACTGTTAACAGAGTTATTCTTGCTAGGATAAATTGAAAATACAAAAATATTAGCTCAATCCATGTAACCCTCTAATGTTCACCAGCAAACATCCATTCCTCACTATTTCCTGTCGTGAAGCCTATGTGATTTTCGGATCTACCCCACTTTTTGTCTCATGCCCTAACGTGAAATTAAAAAAAAACCAGATGGACGGTGTGGATTTATCACAACATGATGGTGGCCCCTAACTAACTTCCTATCACATTAAGTTTTCCGGAGAGGTTGTCGCATCTTCCTGCGCATTTTGAATGTTTATCATCCAACATGGCTCGACCTTATGTTATGGTTCTATGCACTCGATCTTGTAGTACCATTTCCCATATATCTATATCAGTGAAACGGATGGTCCTCACCATGATTATCCCCTTTGATGAAAACAAGCCCCACCCGATCATCTTGTGGACAATACCATTACAATGAGTCGTGCCACTGATCATCCACTGATTTTGATGGTGTCCGGTGTCCTGAGGAGTTTATCACAGCCTGATTTTCATATCTTGTGATTACCATGGATGGCCTCCATTTTTTTCGGATTTGGTATTTTAAGGGGAAAAAAAGAAGAAGAAGAAGAAGCTGTATCATGACTTGCGATGCAGCCGCGGTATCGTACGTATTATTTCTCAATCAAGGAGAAGTTAGCGTTTCCTTTCTAGAATGGGGCACGTTTCAGTGGTACCTTTTAAAAAAATAAATAAAAAAAATTTAACACACGCACACACACCCCACACACTCACGCGTGGAATTTCACCACCTATGGGTTCTCGAACCCTTGACCGCGAGTTGAAACTACTGAGAGTCTACCACCCGTTTCAGTGGTACCTGTGACACAGTAGGCTACGACGGTGGTACCGCGAATAAGTGGGGCCCACGTGATTTGTCATCACATCTAATCTGTCCATCAAATGCCTTCCCCCCCCACCTTTTTTTCACGCCCGCGAATTGTCTGACGGACGGTTCAGATTTATGAATACATTAACGCAGGGCCCACTTCCGATACCACCGTAGCTTAGGTGTTCCGGCACGAATGTACCCCGTCTTCTTGGAAACGGATTGGCTACTCCCCCTGACACCAGCCAAGGGCTAATGGTCGGTGCTCTGTGGGGTCCACCATGATGTATGTGTTTCATCCATTCCGTCCATATATTTTAAAAAATCATTTTACGGTATGATACAAAAAATGAGATATTAACCAATCACAATGGACCATATTACAGGAAATAGTGTTGAATGAGCGTCGCCCATTAAAAACATTTTGGGGACAGTAAAAGTATTGGATCAAGCTTATATTTGGTTTTTTCCCTTCATCTGGGCCTGTATGACCTAATCAACGGATTTGATGTCAAATAAACAGTACAGTGGGCCTTAGGAGGATTTTAATGGTGGATATCTAATCACTATTGTTTTCATGTGGTGTGGCCCACCTGAGATTTATATACCTCTCACTTTTGGGTCGAATACTAAAATGATCTTTAAAAATGGATGAACGGAATCGATGAAACACACACATAATGGTGGGGCGCACAGAGCACCAACCACCAGCCACGGGGCTCGTGTCTGGGGGATTAGCCAATCTGTTTCCCCTCTTTAACATCCCATTTAAAAGAGTTATTTCAGTAAACATGCACTACTCTAAAAGAAAGAAAAATATACTCGCGCGACTGTAACTTTCATGTTTTCTCGCTCAGAAAATTGCAACATCGCCGCCCTATGTACGATCCAACCGTTCAAATGAGAGATTCACCGTTTTGATTCCCGGGAGTTAACAATCGGTCTGACCATCTGTTGGCGTCACACACTAATACTATCCATCTCGCATCCATGTTTAGTGCGGGCCGTTAGTCATTCTTCTTCGCTAATGACTATACGTGGGAAGCATCCAATTATCAGACCTGCTTGAATTAGAGCCAAAGTATCTAAACGGTGGGAACATCCTGATTACAGGCTCAGATCATCACATGGTATTACTTGGCAAGCGTGAATGGCGACTACCAGAAAGTCGACCTGGGGACGCGGGTTAGGCTGTTAGCTACTGATTGGTTGAGTAGCGAGACTCGCCCCTGAAGTCGAAATCGGATTGCGTACTGAGTTACTCAGTACGCTCTTATCGTACTGAGTAAACTATTTCGGGCCCACCTTTAATGCATTTGGTTTATCCACACCGTCCATACGTTTTTAAAGATCATTTTAGGCGTTGAGAACAAAATAGAAGTATATCCACACCTCAAATGGACCATACCGCATGAAACAGTGGAAGTATTGATTTCCACTGTTGAAATATTTCTAAGGCATGCAGTGATGTTTACTTTTCATCCAACCTGTTCATAAGATCAAACAGAAATGGATGAAGGGGGAAAAAACAAACATCAGCTTGATCTAAAATTATGTGGCCCCAAGAACGTTTCAACGGTAGAAGTTCAATTCAAACTGTTTAAGTTCGTGTGGTCCAGTTGATCTTTTTATAAGCTTAATTTTTATTTTAAATCCCTAAAATTATCTGGTAAAATGGATGAACGGGTTGGATAAAATCCATGAATGAAGGTGGGCCCCAAATAGTTTACTCAGTACGCTTATGGTACTGAGTTACTCAGTACGCAATCCGCTTCCCCTGAAGTCACGTCACCAACTTCTGTGGGCCCCACCACGATGTGTTTTTTGTATCCACACCATCCATACATTTTGAGAGATCATTTTAGTGAATGATACAAAAAATGAGGCATATCCAAGGCTAGAGTGGACCCCACCACAGAAAACAATGGAGAAAGTGGCACCCACCGTTGAAACCTTCTGAAGATCCACCCTGATGTTTATTTGAGATCTAACCTGTTCATGTGTTAAAGTAGACATGAAAGAAGGGAAAACATAAATATCAGCTTGATCGAAAACTTTTGTGGCCCTTACAACTATTTAACGGTGGGTGTCACTTTCCCCACTGTTTTCTGTGGTGGGGTTCACTGGAGCTTTGGATCTGACTCATTCTTTGGATTAGACACTAATATGATCTCTCCAAATGGATGAACGGTGTGGATACAAAACATACATTATGTGGGCCCACAGAAGTTGGCGACGTCACTTCAGTAGCGGGCCTCCCTACTCAATATCTAATCCGCGTCCGGACCTGGGGGCGTGCTCATTTTCCAGAGTGAAAGGAACGACCATCTCGTCCGTCAGGAACTCGACACGTGGAGAGCAAGACTTGGTTATCTGATTTGAGCCAGACTGTCAGAAGTGGCAGTCACATGCGAACGGGCCCACCGCGATCGGCCACTGAGTGGCGTGGCGTTTTCTTTACCCGCTTTACTCGAGCCGCGAATAAGTAGAGGTTCCCGTCGGATTTTCTGGAGAAATTGCTGTTGATTTTTAGGGTTTGAAATAGCAACGGATCCCTCTTCTCGTTGGCTCTTTCGAGAGCCATTGTGGACAGAGCTTTTCCCATTTTCCTTCACTTCAAAGAGAAAAGAGTCAGAAATGGCGATATCTAGGGTTTCTTTCGGAGCTTTCGCGATCGTCACGCTCATTTTCGGCATCGTTTTACCTGCAATTCAAGCGCAGACCCTTGCTCCGGCTCCGGCTCCTGCCAGTGATGGTGAGTTTTCGCTGATCTGATAATCGGATCCGTTTCCTTTCAATCTTTTATACTGTATTTCGGATTCTCTCGTTTTCGCGGGGTTTTTTTTTTTCCTCAGGGATTCTTTGTATTTTAACCGATTCTTCCAATACTCGGGAGTTTTTTTAGTGTTTGTTGTTGCGTTTTGATTGACTTCTTCCGTTAGATCTTCTTCTTCTTCTTCTTTTGCGTGTCTTGAGCGTTTCATGTTCGTCTTTTGGAGAGATGTGGCCATTTTTCGTGTAAAAATCGTTTTTCTTGCGTGGATTTCCTTTATTTTGTGTTTGATGGTGAAGATCTTGGAGTTTTGTTTGATCTACATGCATTTTTGTGTGAAACATTGAAGGAGGATCTTATGCTTTGTGTTTTTTTTTTTTTTGTAGAGATATGTTCTTATGTGTATGTTCCGGGAAGAAAATGTTCTTTACAATGTGGGAAAATACTTGTATTTTCCTTGGTTTTCTGGCGATCTTTTCTAATATACTCTGCTTTGGGCAATTCTTTTGATCTTTATATGCTTTTATTTTGGTAAAGCTTTCTGTAATCTTTGGAAGATAATGGAAGACAAAATGCGCGGTGAGGCATTTTACAGTGCGCGGCCTGAATTAGTTGTTAGGTAATCAGTTGTTAGTGTTAGGTGAGGTATTTTACAGTGCGCGGCCTGAATTACTGTAATTTCATTTGGTGAACTATTCTGCACCGGTGGCCAAACTTTCAACTATCTGATCGTCCATCTGGTGAGCCCCACTCTGTGAGTGCGCAATGGACCAAAAATCTCCATTTGACCACTTCAGTCCTATGATGAGTGGAATTTTTGGTTTTGCGTATGTACGGGCATTATTTTCTTCCACACATTTGCAAGGCAATTGTTGGACTGCTGCAAGTATTGTTCAAAGGGGGGAGTTTTTGGACTGCAAGGATTGTTCAAAGGTTGGAGTTTTTGTTCTGCAAGGATTGTTCGAAGAGGGGAATTTTTGTGCATCATTCTCGATCCTTGGTGAGGGCTACCAGATGAGAAAAGTCTCCACTTGTAAGCATTTCTGGCCTATGTGGAAATGCCTATAATTCGGGATGAGAAATGCATTTATTCTAGAGATATATCTTGTTTGAAAATTTGAATTATTTTTTGGTCTTTTGCTAGACCAGCTTGCATGATATCCGTAGTTGATATTTTCTTCATAGAGCTGACAGTTGATTTCCAAAGAAAGAATTCCCTTGTTTATTCATGCCAAAGTCTTTTTGGGTGAGTCTGATCTCCGCCGCACCTTTGAATGATATCAGGTTTTCAAATCTGTATTTCACTTTGGGCCTGTTTGGGAGGGTGGGAAGTAAAGGGAGGGAGGATGACATTTTCTTTGAAAGTTAGTTCCAATAAAGCATTTGACGAGAATGAAAAAACAAGGGGAGGGTTGAAAAATTTTTGTAGGACGTTTTTTCTGTGATAACGCCTTCTTTGGAAATATTTCCCAACAAGTAAAAGGTGTTATTTTCCTGGAAATTATTTATTTTCAGTCGATCAGGGAGTATTCAGCTGCGTAGTTATTTTAGGAGGGTTTTGGGCCAGAGCTCCTGCTCTTGAATTTTGCCCCTTGCTCCTCCGCAGGCCTCTCTCTAATCTTTTCTTTGTTGCTTTTCTGTTTTGTTTCTCTTCCTATTCTGCTCTTTGGGCTCTCTGCCCTTTTGATAAAATTATTTTCACCTTTCAAAAAAAAAAAAAGTGAACTCCTAGTAAAAGGTGTCATTTTCCTGGAAATTATTTTCCACCCAAATTCTTTCCAAGCTCCCAAATGGGCTAGGGCCTGTTTGATAAGGAAGTATCCATGGAAAATGAAATGAATTCATAATCATTTCACGGCCCGTAGGCATGGCGGTTGCTGGGGTTAAGTATGTCTTAACTCTTCAAGCTGTCCGTCACTACGGGTACAGCAGTCAAATAAAAGTAAATAAAGGCTTCTTCGCCTGATCGGGATTGAATGAATATACACACGCCTTGCTCTTCTTTATTTACTTGCTCTTCTTTATTTACTGGATACTTCCTAGGGTAGGTAATATTGATTTGGATTCTTATTTGATTTGCAAGAGGAAATCTCTAATTCATCTCACAATAGTCACCTTAAATCTTGTGCTTGAGAATTGAAAAGTGTAATTACTATATGGAATTCATGGTTTTTTTCCATCTCTTTTTGGCAAATCAAACAGCAGAAAACATCTTGTCAAGGAGGAATCCCCCCTAGGGCCTAGAGGAAAGTTCATAGGTTTATTCTGTTTCTTATATCTTGATAGATGCGCTGGGTTCTCATTTCTCCATCTTCTGTCAGCTGAGGAACCTGTTTGTAGCTTCTTACATGGGAGGAATTGGCTTTTGCTTTTTGTTCTTTGTTAGCTGTGAATGCATCTCTTCGGAGTGTTGGTCTTGGTTCTTCTTTTCGAGTGTGTTAGTTACAAAGGTAGAACACCCTGCTTCAATGGCTGCAGTTTCCATGTTCTGATATAGCGCATTCTGCCTTCCTTCCGATCTTGGAGTATCCTTTTTTTTTTTTCCTTCTTTTTTTCAAAATTTATTTATAAAAATCTCACTGATCTCCTCTGTTGTTTGCCATTTCAATGTTCTGATAGAACTTCCGGTTCTCTTAAATCGTTCCCTGGGACCCATTATCGTCTCCCTTTGTTCTTTGGATCAGGGAATCTCTTGTCTATTTCTCATTTATTCCTTTCCCCAAACCCATGTGAGTGTCCATGTTGTTTGCCACTTTTTTCCCCTCTTGCTGTACTATTCAAAACTGCATACTTTTTCTTTTTCATGGTTTGTCTGGAATCTTTATGGATTGAAATTTTTTTTTTTTCAGGGACATCAATTGATCAAGGGGTGGCCTACCTGCTGATGTTGGTGGCGCTGGTTCTCACATACCTCATCCACCCATTGGATGCCTCCTCGTCTGGGCTCTTTTAATTTGGATGTGTGATGGGATGTTCAAGGAGAGGGAGAGATGTATCATACATGATCGTTTGACTATTTGGCTGTTGGTGTTTGATTTGATGATTCGGGATTTTGGATGAGTTGGTGGGTTTGTATTTTCATATTTTTAGTCCTTTATCCTCTTTCATCTACCATGTCATGTCTTATTTGAATTCTTGAATTAGCACCTCGCTTTTGTCTCTCTCTGGCTCATATACAGCACCCCATTTTGATGGGGGTGAGTATTATATTTAATTATTCCACGATTGTTTTTAATCAGGGCCTGTTTGGAATTGGATGCAGCTAAAAGTAGACCCATATGGATGGATGTCCGGGATCTGCTATGGCAGTGCTTCCACTTTCAAAAATGGCCACAAGGTTGGGGCACTTAAAAAGCGGTATGCTGCGTGAAGGCGACCCTAAAAGAGGCGTAGGGGGCATCATGTGATATGGTCGTTTGGGACCATGTGACAAAAGTTGGGCATGTGACACTGTTTTTGAGCCTATTGTCAGTCGCAGACCGTTGCCATGTCTGTGGCGTAGACAAGTTGCAGCAGTTCACGTTTTGCACAGACGAGAAACGCCAAGGAGCCTTTGCTCCTTCACGTGGGTCCCCACCACGTGACAATCCAGAGGAGACCTGTCCTCTGCTTATTATTAAGCTGCATTCCAAAGGAGTGTTCCCAGAGGTCGGAAGAGACGCTCATTGCCAAGTGGCTGTGGGTGGTGGACCCTGGCATATTTCTCTTATTAGAAATATTTTTGCTTTGAGAGGGTAGGGTTAACCTGAGGAGTGAGGAGAGCGATTTGGAGATATGCTTTTGTAGTTTTACGTCTCCCGCATCCTTCATGGACGAGTCTCCACTGAAGTTGAGGGCATGGTTTGGTTGGTGCCTTTCCTCTCTGTTCTTGTCATCTCCCGCCACAGAATTGTCTGAATAGACAATTTAACTCATGGATGGTCATCATACGTGCATTTTAGAAGACACCAAAAAAAGAAAAAATAAATGTTTGGGGCATAATGAATTAAACATGTATTTGTCATGGAAACGTATATTCAAGAAAACTTTAAATGGCAATTTAGGAAACTCTTGAAGACGACTATTCAAAACATTTGTGGTTGCCATCCGTTGATAATACAAGGTGGAGATTATTAACAAAAATGATTAATTCGTATATGGATTATTTGCAAAAGGAATGATTTGAGAGAGAATGAAGTATATTAGCTGATTGATGACTTGTGCACATTTACTTCTCATGTATGTAGGGATTTTAGCTATTTTAAATGAATTATGGCATTTTGATCTTTATTAATATATAATATATGCATATATGATGGCATTTTTTCCCCTCCAGTCTTTTGAGTAGACATTACAGTCTTTTTAACTATTGAAACCAAATTAAATGAGAACATTCCCTGTCCTATATTTTTAAGGTTTTGCTAACCATGGTTATTGATAAGTACAAGCTCTGGGTCTTTTGAAAGTCTCAACAAATAAATGCATACCCTTTATCATCCCGGACGGTTGTGGGAGCAATCCACGGCGGTCATCAGTCTCAAGCACCGTGAATCATCATAATTTATGGGACTCTCTATGGTTGACTCAAGTGACTAATGTCTAGGGGTCGTTACTCTTGCTTGGGTGGTAGACTCTCAGGAGTTTCAACTCCTGGTCAAGGGTTCGAGTACACATAAGTGGTGAAATTCCACTAGCGTGAGTGTGTGGGGTGTGTGTGTGTAAGTGTCTAGGCAAATCTGATGTAGAGCAGGCCGCGGACAGTTACATGGCCAAGATGGATCAGAAAAGGCCCGGTCGACGACAGAAGTGATCCAGACCATCGAACCTTAAATCGGATGTATCTTGCAATCTGGAATGAGTTATCTAATGTAAAATATATGA
The DNA here is from genome assembly GCF_029962835.1 of Magnolia sinica. NCBI lineage: Eukaryota > Viridiplantae > Streptophyta > Magnoliopsida > Magnoliales > Magnoliaceae > Magnolia > Magnolia sinica. Next base: position 129,177,709 of record NC_080575.1, on the reverse strand, counting down.
TTTTGGGGTAGAACGAGCTATTGAAGCCAACCAACCTCGCTACGCCGGGTTGCACAGCCCGGAATTACGAAAAACCCCCGGATCGACTGTCGTTTCCCTGTTTTAATTTCGTTTTTACTATAAATAGTAAGTTTTAGTTTGATTATAACTCTTCATCCGTCGGGCTTTAGGATTGCGCCCAACGTGAAAAGAGCTTAGAATAATTCGGAGAACGGTTTGGTGAAGCCAAATAGGACACTTACTATTTTTGGCCGAAAACCTTGCGCACTAGTAGACATCACGATCATCTATAAATAGTAAGTTTACTATTTATAGTAAGTCGCGGATTCTAGGAGTTTGAGTTGTAGTTTGATTCTAATTTCTTTTCCATTGCTTGGTACCCCTATTTAAAAGGTTGTGAACTCATTTTTATTCATCAATTAATCAATTTCGAATTTCTTAGAATTTATTTCTATTTTCTGCATTCTTTCCTCGTGGATTCGAGAAGTCTCTGTGAGGAGTCCAGAGAAGCTCCATGGATTCGGAGTAGTTATCTTCATCACGTTCATCCCTGTGTCAAAATCCCAAATGATTTTCAAATCAATTGATATATACTCATTCATCCGCATCCTGATCCTCCTCTTTTCTTCAAATTCTTAACATAAGGTAGTAACTTTTCTCACATGATTGTAAAATTTCCTCTATAAATTCAGTTTTTCAAAACACAGTGAAATACGGGAGAGAGATTATTAATACAATTTGTATCACTTTCTTCATTATTAAGTAGGCCGCTTTCTCTACCTCTGCCTGAACGGTACCTACAAAAGTATGATTCTGGGAAGGAAGTTCGATTGTGAAAATTGCCCATTAATCACATTATGCTACGTGATATCCTAAAAGCACTTTCAAGACAAAAATCACATTATCCAAATGGAAATATGAATGTGGCCTGGCCAATCTGATGAGTGAATCTGATCCCCGTTGATCTTTGTACATGGAGCGCAGCATCCACTACTCAAAAACTCCCGCACACTCTCCATGGTACGAGTGCTGCGTGTAAAGATGCATGTGGTGGAGTGGGGTGTATCTACCGTGACATTAAAGTTCTTTTTTGAAAATACATTGAAGAGTAATTTCCAACTGTACGACCCATATATGGCCCATCAACCTTTTGAAGCCCACTTGCTTTTTACCTCTCAAGAATAAGCCCCAGCTGTACGGCCCGATTTATCAGTGAGAAATTTACAACTGTACGACCCATTTATGGCCCATTTCTATATGTAAGCCCACTTCTTTTTACCTTTCAAGAATAAGCCCCATACGTACGGACGGCTTCCCAAAAGTCGAAAATGCCCCTGCTTTTCCTTCCGCAAGAGGATGGCCGCTGACGCTCCTCGAACTCCGAGTTGTACGAACGGTTCAAAAGATATCAAAGTTACATGGGCCTCACAGTCATGTATTTGTTATATCCACAACGTTCATCCATATTTCGAGATCATTTAGGAGCATTAGCCACAAAAAAAAAAAAAAATCATACCCAAAGATCAACTGGACCACACCACAAAGAGCAGCGTGAAAATTGATTTTCACCGTTAAAAATTTTGTAGGGCCCACCATAACATTTATTTTCCATCCAATCTATTCATAAGGTCACAAAGACCTGGATGAATTTCATAATGATCCAAAACTCCTACGACCCCTAAAAGGGTTTCAATGGTAGACGTTCAATCCTCCACTGCCTTTTACAGTGTGGTCCACTTGATAGCTAAATCTGTCTTATTTTTCATCTCAAGACTTAATACGAGTTCGCCAAATAGATGGAAGGTTTGGATATAACACATACCTCATAAAAGGACCCACAAAGGCGGTGGGGATTATAAGAGGATTTTTTGAAAAAAATTTCAATATATCTTTTACTATGTATCGAAGGTCTTTCTATATGTATCGAATGTCTTTCGATTGATTGAAAAAGGTCCAGAATTGTCCAGCGAGTTTGCCTAAAAAATCCTGTAATTTTCAATACACATCTAAGTGTATTTGATATGTATCGAGGTTATAGCTACGGATTATAGCCGTAGCCATAACTGTAGTCCGTATACATTTATGTAAATTTTATTTTATTTTTTATTTTTATTTTTTTACATTCAGAACTTTATTCTACCTACAATTTTCTCTAATACATATTTATATAAATATGTATATATAAGCATATAAATTTTTTTTCTCCCTCTTTTTCATTTATTTCTTTATTCATTTAACAAGAATGTATTCTAAACCAAAATTAGTTACTTGACATACCATATATGATTTTGGGGTAGGAGAAGCTACTTTACCCAGCTAACCTTGTTATTTTCCAAGATTCTATCAGGTCGATGGTTGAAAATCCATTTCATTCACTTCGCAGACAATTTCAATCAGTTTGCGGTGAATTTCATTTATTTCAATTACTTCGCGATCAATTCCATGCATTTCACGGTCAATCCCGGCGATTCCCCTTCACTTCACGGTCAATTCCATGCATTTCACGGTCATTTTCGACGATTCTGTTTAGATTCACGGTCAATTCCCTTCACTTCACGGTCATTTCCATGCATTTCACGGTCAATTCGCTTCACTTCAGTGTCATTTCTATGCATTTCATGGTCATTTCCGGCAATTCCGTTTAGATTCACGATCATTTCCACACATTTCACGGTCAATTCGCTTCACTACATGGTCATTTCCATGCATTTCACGGTCATTTCTGGCGATTCCGTTTAGATTCACGGTCATTTCCATGCACTTCACGGTCAATTGCCTTCACTTCACGGTCATTTCTACGCATTTCATGGTCAATTCGCTTCACTTCAGTGCATTTCACGGTCATTTCCGATGATTCTGTTTAGATTCACGGTCATTTCCATGCACTTCACGGTCAATTTCCTTCACTTCACGGTCCTTTCCATGCATTTCACAGTCAATTCGCTTCACTTCACGGTCATTTCCATGCATTTCACGGTGATTTTCAACAATTCCGTTTAGATTTACGGTCATTTCCAAGCACTTCACGGTCAATTCCCTTCACTTCACGGTCATTTCCACGCATTTCACGGTCAATTCGCTTCACTACACGGTCATTTCCATGCATTTAACGGTCATTTTCGGCGATTCCGTTTTGATTCACGGTCATTTCCATGCACTTCACGGTCAATCGCCTTTGCTTCCCAATCATTTCCACGCATTCATGATCAATTCGCTTCACTTCACGGTCATTTCCATGCATTTCACGGTCATTTCGGGCTATTCCGTTTAGATTCACGGTCATTTCTATGCACTTCACGGTCAATTCCCTTCACTTCACGGTCATTTCCATGCATTTCATGGTCGATTCGCTTCACTTCAAGGTCATTTCCATGCATTTCACGGTCATTTCTGGCGATTCCGTTTAGATTCACAGTCATTTCCATGCACTTCACAGTCATTTCCATGCATTTCACGGTCAATTCGCTTCACTACACGGTCATTTCCATGCATGTCACGGTCATTTCCGATGATTCCGTTTAGATTCACGGTCATTTCCATGCACTTCACGGTCAATTGCCTTCACTTCACGGTCATTTTCACAAATTTCACGGTCAATTTGCTTCACTTCACGGTCATTTCCATGCATTTCACGGTCATTTTCGGCGATTCCGTTTAGATTCACGGTCATTTCCATGCACTTCACGGTCAATTGCCTTCACTTCACGGTCATTTCCATGCATTTCACGGTCAATTCGCTTCACTTCACGGTCATTTCCATGCATTTCACGGTTAATTCGCTTCACTTCACGGTCATTTCCATGCATTTCACGGTCAATTGCCTTCACTTCACGGTCATTTCCACGCATTTCACGGTCAATTCGCTTCACTTCACGGTCATTTCCATGCATTTCACGGTCATTTCCAGCGATTCCGTTTAAATTCACGGTCATTTCCATGCACTTCACGATCATTTCCATGCATTTCATGGTCATTTCGCTTCACTTCACGGTCATTTTCATGTATTTCACAGTCATTTCTAGCGTTCTGTTTAACTTCACGGTCATTTCCATGCACTTTATGGTCAATTCCCTTCACTTCACGGTCATTTCCATGCATTTCACGGTCAATTCGCTTCACTTCACGGTCATTTCCGGCGATTCCGTTTAACTTCACGGTCATTTCCATGCACTTCACGGTCAATTTCCTTCACTTCACGGTCATTTCCATGCATTTCACGGTCAATTCGCTTCACTTCACGGTCATTTCCGGCGATTTCGTTTAGATTCACGGTCATTTCCATGCACTTCACTGTCAATTCCCTTCACTTCACGGTCATTTCCATGCATTTCACGGTCATTTTGCTTCACTTCATAGTCATTTCCATGCATTTCATGGTCTTTTCTGGCGATTATGTTTAGATTTACGGTCATTTCCATGCACTTCACGGTCAATTCCCTTCACTTCACGGTCATTTCCATGCATTCACGGTCATTTAGGGGTAGGAGAAGTTAATTTAGCCAACCAACATAGTTATTTTCCAAGATTCTAACGGGTCGATGGTCAAAAATTCATTTTATTCACTTCGCGGTCAATTTCATTCACTTCACGGTCAATTTCAATCAGTTCGTGGTAAATTTCATTAACTTCATGATCAATTCCATGCATTTCGCGGTGAATTTTGGCAAATTCCCTCCACTTCACGGTCAATTCCATGCATTTCACGGTCAATCCTGGCAATTCCCCATCACTTCACGGCCAATTCCATGCATTTCACGGTCAATTTCCTTCACTTCACGGGCAATTCCGTCCTTTTCATGGACAATTCTCTTCACTTCACGGTCAGTTCCGTGCATTTCACGGTCAATTCTCTTCATTTCACGGTCAATTCCATGCATTTCACGGTCAATACCAGTGATTCCGCTTCACTTCACGGTCATTTCCATGCATTTCACGGTCAATTCGGTTCACTTCACAGTCATTTCCATGCATTTCACGGTCATTTCCGGGGATTCCGTTTAGATTCATGGACATTTCCATGCACTTCACGGTCAATTCCCTTCAATTCACGGTCAGTTCCATGCACTTCACGCGACCGTGAAGTGCATGGAAATGACCGTGAATCTAAATGGAATCGCCGAAAATGACCGTGAAATGCATGGAAATGATCGTGAATCTAAATAGAATTGCAGGAATTGATCATGAAATGTATGGAAATGACCATGAAATGCATGGAAATGACCGTGAAGTGAATGGAATTAACCGTGAAGTGCATCGAAATGACCGTGAATCTAAATGGAATCGTCGAAATTGACCGTGAAATACATGGAAATAACTGTAAAGTGAAGCGAATTGACCGTGAAATGCGTGGAAATGACCGTGAAGTGAAGGGAATTGACCATGAAGTACATCAAAATGACCATGAATCAAAACGGAATCACCGAAAATGACCATGAAATGCATAGAAATGACCGTGAAGTGAAGCGACTTGATCGTGAAATGCGTGGAAATGGCCGTAAGTGAAGGGAATTGACCGTGAAGTGCATGGAAATGACAGTGAATCTAAACGGAATCGCTGGAATTGACCGTGAATTGCATGAAAATGACCATGAAGTGAAGTGAATTGACCGTGAAGTGCATGGAAATGGCCGTGAAGTGAAGGGAATTGACCATGAAGTGCATGGAAATGACCGTGAATCTAAACGGAATCGTCGGAATTAACCGTGAAATGCATGGAAATGACCCTGAAGTTAAGCGAATTGATCGTGAAATGCATGGAAACGATCGGGAAGTGAAGGGAATTGACCATGAAGTGCATCGAAATGATCGTGAATCTAAACGGAATCGCCGAAATTGATCGTGAAATGCATGGAAATGACCGTGAAGTGAAGCGAAATGACTGTGAAATGCATGGAAATGACCGTGAAGTGAAGGAAATTGACCGTGAAGTGCATGAAAATGACCGTGAATCTAAACGGAATCACCGAAATTGACTGTGAAATGCATGAAAATGACCATGAAGTGAAGCAAATTGAACATGAAATGCGTGGAAATGACCATGAAGTGAAGGGATTTGACCATGAAGTGCATCGAAATGATCGTGAATCTAAACGGAATCGCTGGAAATGACCGTGAAATGCATGGAAATGACCGTGAAGTGAAAAGAATTGACCATGAAATGCGTGGAAATGACCGTAAAGTGAAGGGAATTGACCGTGAAGTGCATGGAAATGACCGTGAATCTAAACGGAATCGCCTGAATTGACCGTGAAATGCATGGAAATTCTGGCAATTCCATTTAAATTCATGAATTTTATGATCAATTTCGGCGATTCCGTTTAAATTCATGGTCATTTCCTTGCACTTCACGGTCAAATCCCTTCACTTCACGGTCATTTCCATGCATTTCACGGTCAATTCCGGCGATTCCGTTTAGATTCATGGTCATTTCGATGCATTTCACTGTCAAATTCCTTCACTTCATGGTCATTTTCATGCATTTCATGGTCAATTTGCTTAACTTCATGGACATTTCCATGCATTTCACGGTCAATTCCAGTGATTCCATTTAGATTCACGATCATTTTCATGCTCTTCACGGTCAATTCCCTTCACTTCATGGTCATTTCCACGCATTTCATGTTCAATTTGCTTCACTTCACGGTCATTTTCATGCATTTCATGGTCAAGTCCGGCGATTTCGTTTAGATTCACGGTCATTTTCATGCACTTCACAGTCGATTTCCTTCACTTCACGGCCATTTCGCTTCACTTCACGGTCATTTCGCTTCACTTCATGGTCATTTCCATGCATTTCACGGTCAATTCCGGCGATTCCGTTTAGATTCACGGCCATTTCGCTTCACTTCACGGTCAATTCCCTTCACTTCATGGCCATTTCCATGCATTTCATGGTCATTCACTTCACTTCACGGTCATTTCCATGCATTTCACGGTCATTTCCAGCGATTCCGTTTAGATTCATGGTCATTTCGATGCACTTCATGGTCAAATCCCTTCACTTCACGGTCATTTTCATGCATTTCACGGTCAATTCGCTTAACTTCACGGTCATTTCCATGCATTTCACGGTCAATTCCCTTCACTTCATGGTCATTTCCACGCATTTCACGTTCAATTTACTTCACTTCACGGTCATTTTCATGCATTTCATGGTCAATTCCAGCAATTCTGTTTAGATTCACGGTCATTTCCATGCACTTTACGGTCAATTCCCTTCAGTTCACGGTCATTTCCATGCATTTCACAGTCATTTCGCTTCACTTCACGGTCATTTCCATGCATTTCACGGTCAATTCTGGCGATTCCGTTTAGATTCATGGTCATTTCCATGCACTTCACGGTCAATTCCCTCACTTCACGGCCATTTCCATGCATTTCACGGTCATTTCGCTTCACTTCACGGTCATTTCCATGCATTTCACACTCATTTCCAGCGATTCCGTTTAGATTCACGGTCCTTTCAATGCACTTCATGGTCAAATCCCTTCACTTCATGGTCATTTCCATGCATTTTACGGTCAATTCGCTTAACTTCACGGTCATTTCCATGCATTTCACGGTCAATTCCGTGAAGTGAAGGGAATTGACCGTGAAGTGCATGGAAATGACCATGAAGTGAAGGGAATTGACCATGAAGTGCATTGAATTGACTATGAAGTAAAGGGAATTGATCATGAAATCCATGGAATTGACCATGAAGTGAAGGGAATTGACCGTGAAATGCACTGAATCGACCGTGAAGTAAAGGAAATTGACCGTGAAAAGCATAGAATTGACCGTGAAGCGAAGCAAATTGACCATGAAATGCATGGAATTGACCGTGAAATGCACGGAATTGACCGTGAAGTGAAGAGAATTGACTATGAAAGTGAAGAGAATATATCGTGAAATGCATGAAATTGACCGTGAAATGAACTGATTGAAATTGACCGCAAAGTGAATGAAATGGATTTTCGACCATCGGCCTGATGGAATCTTGGAAAGTAAGTAAGTTGGTTAACTAAAGTAGCATCTCCTACCCTAAAATCCTATATGGTTCATCAAGTAACTCATTTTGGTTTAAGAGATATGTTTATTAAATGAATAGAAAGAGAAAAAAAAATTTATATGCCTATGTATACATATTTCTATAAATATGTATTAGAGAAAAATGTAGGAGAGAAAAAGTTCTCCTTGTAATAAATAAATAAATAAATAATTTTTTTAAAAGAAGGTGGACAGCGAGTTGGGGTTGACCAAGTTTTGCCGTCCACCTTCTTGCAATCGGTGGGTTTTGGTTACGGTTATAATCCGTAGCGAAAGAGAGCCAAGCTTTACACAGCTGAAAAAGCAGGGGCATTTTCGACCTGAGATATGGGGCCGTCCAGCTGGGGCTTATTCTTGGGAGATCAAAATAAGTGGGCTTGTTTTTGGGAATGGGCCATAAATGGGTCGTACAGTAGGAAATTTCCCTTCATTCAACGCCAGAATTGAATGTGAACATTTCTCACCCAAAAAAACTCAGTGGAATCTCACGGTACGTGACCAGGATTTGTGCGAAGTATACATTGGTTTTGCAATTCTGAGAAGTGGGGCCCACGGTATGGCAATCCACACCATTGGTCTGTTGAGTTCCACCATGGATTGTGTATGCCCCTAGAATCTCAGATAGGAAGATCCCAGTGACTGATATCAGGTCCCTTTTTAATTGAATGCAGATGAGCTTCTTGCATTTCTCTCCTTAACCATCTATGTATAGATTGCAGATCATGGTTATTCTCTGAGATGTGGCGTACGATTGCTGCTTATCAGGAGAGGAAACTTGTATATACCGTACAAAGATGCGCTCCACATATTGGGGGGCCGAAAGTGGATAGGCCATGGACGGTCCTCTTCTTTGTACGGATGATCTTAACCATTTAATAAACACTGATAAAAGATTGAATGGCAAAGATAATACTCTAGCAATGGCCTATTCGGGGTGTGAAACAGATCACTCGGGTCCGCATGCATATCCGAGTACACGCATTTTCGCTCTTTTGTGGACCCGCAACGGAGACGTGATAATTACAATGCACGTGGGCCACTTTTTACTGCACGAGCTTAGAAGAATATCACCTGGAGAGAAATTTACGACTGTACGACCCCTTTATGGCCCATTTAGGAGACTAAGCCCACTTCAATTTCCCCTTGCGAGAATACGACCCAGCTGTACGGATGGCTTGCCAAAGGTCGAAAATGCCCCTGCGTGTTCCGTGAAGCGGATCGGTGGTGCTCGAAGACGAGCGCTGACACTCCTCGAACTCCGAGTTGTACGAACGGTTCAAAAGATATCAAAGTTACATGGGCCCCACAGTTACGTATTTATTATATCCACAACGTTCATCCATATTTCGAGATCATTTGGGAGCATTATCAAAAAAAAAAAATCATATCCAAAGATCAACTGGACCACACCACAAAGAGCAACGGGAAAATTGATTTTCACCGTTAAAAATTTTGTAGGGCCCACCATAACATTTATTTTTCATCCAATCTATTCATAAGTGCACAAAAGCCTGGATAAAGAGGGTATTTTTTTTTTTTAATGATCCAAAACTTCTATGACCCCTAAAAGGTTTTCAATGGTAGACGTTCAATCCCCCACAGCCTTTTACAGTGTGGTCCACTTGATAGCTAGATCTGTCTCATTTTTCGTCTCAAGCCTTAATAAGAGTTCGTCCATTATATGAACGGTTTGGATATAACACATACCTCATCATAGGACCCACAAAAAGCGATGGGGATTACAAAAGTAAAAAATAAAATAATAATAAATAAATAAGCCAGGAACTTATGGCTACGGTGTTTTCTATAGCTACGGATTATAACCGTAGCCACAGCTGTAGCCCTTGCCACTTCGATATGTCCTTTTATATGTATCGAAGGTCTTCGATTAATCGAAAAAGGTCCAGAACTGTCCAGCGAGTTTGCCTCAAAAATCCTGCAATTTTCGATACATATCGAAGAGTATTCAATATGTATCGAAGATAATATGACCAATAGCTACGGATTATAACCGTAGCCATAATTGTAGTCTGCGCTGGTTTATGAATTTTTTTTATTTTTTTATTTTTTTATTATTTTTTATTTTTTTACATAGATAAATTTATTCAACCTACAATTTTCTCTAATACATATTTATATAAATATGTATATATAAGCATGTAAAAAAAAATTTCTCTCTTTTTTTTATTTATTTCTTTATTCATTTAACAAGAATATCTCCTAAACCAAAATTAGTTACTTGACGTACCCTATATGATTTTGGGGCAGGAGAAGCTACTTTAGCCAACCAACCTGGTTACTTTTCAAGATTCCATTACATCTATGGTCGAAAATCCATTTCATTCACTTCGCGGTCAATTTCAATCAGTTCGCGGTCAATTTCATTCATTTCATTTACTTCGCGATCAATTCCATGCATTTCACGGTCAATCCCAGCGATTCCGTTTTGATTCATGGTCATTTCCATGCATTTCACAGTCAATTCCCTTCACTTCACGGTCATTTGCATGCATTTTGCGGTCAAATCGCTTCAAACCATGAGCATTCCCATGCATTTCACGGTCATCCCAAACTATTTCATGTTGATTCACGGTCGTTTCGAGGCATTATGCGGTCAATTCCCTTCACTTCATGGTCAGTTGCATACATTTCGCGATCAAATCGCTTCAAACCATGATCATTCTCATGCATTTCACGGTCATACCAAACAATTCGGTGTTGATTCGCGGTCGTTTCGAGGCATTTCGCGGTCAATTCCCTTCACTTCATGGTCATTTGCATGCATTTCGCAGTCAATTCTCTTCAAACCATGATCATTCCCATGTATTTCACGGTCGTCCCAAACAATTCCGTGTTGATTCACGGTCGTTTCGAGGCATTTCGTGGTCAATTCCCTTCACTTCACGGTCAGTTGCATGCATTTCGCGGTCAATTCGCTCCAAACCATGATTATTCCCATGCACTTCACGGTCGTCCCAAACAATTCCGTGTTGATTCACGGTCGTTTCGAGGCATTTCGCGGTCAATTCCCTTCACTTCACGGTCATTTGCATGCATTTTGCGGTCAAATCGTTTCAAACCATGATCATTCCCATGCATTTCACGGTCATCCCAAACAATTCCGTGTTGATTCACGGTCGTTTCGAGGCATTTCGCGGTCAATTCCCTTCACTTTACGGTCATTTGCATGCATTTCGCGCTCAAATCGCTTCAAATCATGATCATTCCCATGCATTTTATAGTCGTCCCAAACAATTTCGTGTTAATTCATGGTCGTTTCGAGGCATTTCGCGATCAATTTCCTTCCCTTCACGGTTAGTTGCATGCATTTCGCGGTCAAATCGCTTCAAACCATGGTCATTCCCATTCATTTCGCGATTATCCAAAACAATTCCGTGTTGATTCACGGTCGTTTCAAGGCATTTCGAGGTCAATTCCCTTCATTTCACGATCATTTGCATGCATTTCGCGCTCAAATCGCTTCAAACCATGATCATTCCCATGCATTTCACGGTCATCCCAAACAATTCCGTGTTGATTCACGGTCGTTTCGAGGCATTTCGCGGTCAATTCCCCTCACTTCACAGTCATTTGCATGCATTTTGCGCTCAAATCGCTTCAAACCATGATCATTCTCATGCATTTCACGGTCATCCCAAACAATTTCGTGTTGATTCACGGTCGTTTCGAGGCATTTCGAGGTCAATTCCCTTCACTTCACGGTCATTTACATGCATTTTGCGCTCAAGTTGCTTCAACCCATGATCATTCCCATGCATTTCGCGGTCATCCCAAACAATTCTGTGTTGATTCACGGTCGTTTCGAGGCATTTCGCGGTCAATTCCCTTCACTTCACGGTCATTTGCATGCATTTCGCGCTCAAATCGCTTCAAACCATGATAATTCCCATGCATTTCACGGTCATCCCAAACAATTCCGTGTTGATTCACGGTCGTTTCGAGGCATTTCGCGGTCAATTCCCCTCACTTCACGGTCATTTGCATGCATTTCGCGATCAAATCGCTTCAAACCATAATCATTCCCATGCATTTCACGGTCATCCCAAACAATTCCGTGTTGATTCAAGGTCGTTTCGAGGCATTTCGCGGTCAATTCCCTTTACTTCACGGTCATTTGCATGCATTTCGCGCTCAAATCGCTTCAAACCATGATCATTCCCATGCATTTCACGGTCATCCCAAACAATTCCGTGTTGATTCACGGTCGTTTCGAGGCATTTCGCGGTCAATTCCCTTCACTTCACGGTCATTTGCATGCATTTCGCGCGCAAATCGTTTCAAACCATGATCTTTCCCATGCATTTCACGGTCATCCCAAACAATTCCGTGTTGATTCACGGTCATTTCGAGGCATTTCGCGGTCAATTCCCCTCACTTCACGGTCATTTGCATGCATTTCGCGATCAAATCGCTTCAAACCATGATCATTCTCATGCATTTCACGGTCATCCCAAACAATTCCGTGTTGATTCACGGTCGTTTTGAGGCATTTCGCTGTCAATTCCCCTCACTTCACGGTCAGTTGCATGCATTGCATTTCGCGATCAATTCCCTTTATTTTTGGAGGACTGATCACCTGCAACCGAGATACATATGCACATACAAATTTCTGAAGGCAAAAATTAGGCTATGGCGTACAACTGGTTGTAGGTGGTGATCATTCCCCCTATTCTCTTAAGATTATAGAATAATTGTACAGATATCGATATTGGTTTCAACGGCATCACCCTAGCAAACGCTTAGTTTGACCTAAGAGAATATACACTGGGCACTTCTCTTTCAAGTATTTCAATCAATTAATATATCATTTTACGCTCATTTCCATGCAATGTATGGTCAATTCTGACGATTCCACTTCACTTCACGGTCATTTCCATGCATTTCACGGTCAATTCCCTTCACTTCACGGTCATTTCCATGCATTTCACCGTCAATTCCCTTCACTTCACGGTCATTTCCATGCATTTCACCGTCAATTCCCTCCACTTCACAGACAATTCCATGCATTTCACGGTCAATTTCGACAATTCCGTGCATTCGAGTGTCTAACCTTCCCACACTTGAAAGAAATCGAAATTGTCTGTGATCGACTACCTCCTGTCATCCAATGCCTTTATTGGTCAGATTGGGAACATTTCCTTGGCTGTGCTACCACACCGTTTGTGGTTGCTAATTCTGGATAGAAGTTCCTCGTACATAGTATCAACATCTACCGAAACTTCACTTCCTGTACTAGGCAACGGTTGGGATCCTTTCCCATTTGATGTATTGAATGATGCACTCTCTCGCCCATTGACATCTCTTGTACCCCCATCTGTATGTAAACCGGGTTCCTTGCTAGGCAAATGGTAAGGAACCTCCGCCACTTGGAATCTTTCACTAGAAGATGATGGTGGCCCTTTATCTATGAATCCATGGAGTAACATACCCTCCAGTGCATTACCATTTCCTTCTGCCCCTTCATGTAAATCTAGACCCTTGATTGGTGGATGGTGGCTTCCCTCCGCTTCAAATACTTTTTGAGATGATGATAGTGGTTCGTTCTCTATCGACCCATGGAATAACACACCCTCTAAATCACTACAATCTCCTTCTCCCCCTTCATGCAAATAGATATCCTCAATTTTAAGATGGTGGCCCACCTCCTTCGCTTCAGATCCTCCACCAGATGATGAAACTGGCCCTCTCTCTATTGACTCATCAAATGATATATCCTCGCGTTTGTCATCATCTCATACCCCTTGTTCATGCAAATTAATCCTTTCGATAGGTGGATGGTGGTCCACTTCCACTTCAAATCCTTCACCTGATGATTTCTCTATTGACCGATGCAATATCACATCCTCCAGTCCATTATCATATCCTTCTTTGAGCACTTCGATCAATAGAGATTCTTTACCAGATGATGATAGACAATCATTCTCAATTGACCCATACAACAACATACCCTCGATTCCATCACCATCTCCTCCCCCTTCTTCATTTAAATCGAGCTTCTCGATCAGTGAATGGTGGCCCACCTCCTCCACTTGAAACCCTTCCCCAGTCAATAAGATTCCGGTTGCTGGACCATTGAGGTACATTTTCGATATATCGATATTTACTCGATATATACTTACTTCGATATATCAAAATATCAGATATATAATCGATAATTGCACTAAAAAAGCAGTTCGACGCTGGACATTTTCTGAAAATTTTCGATATATCGAAATCTAGTCGATATATCGATATCCCGATATATCGACATCTACTCGATTATATCGATAATACAATTTAAAAAGTATTTTGTCGCTGGACAGTGTGTGACCATTTTCGATCAATCGAATAATAGTCGATATATCGGTCGGTTGTAAGGATGACTTACTACTATTATATCAACTAGATTTTGATATAATCGACAACTTACACCACCATTAATCGATTAGGTTTCGATTATATCGAAGAGTTTCGATATATCGTGATCTATTCGATATATCGAAGTGTAATTTTTCTAATTTTTTTTCTAATGTGTTTTATATATATATATATATATATAAATTTTCTTTTTTAGGTTAGCTTGTTAGTACACACCCATGTCGGTACACACTCCATGTTATCCAAGTTGTGTTCATAGTGTGCTTCTTCTAGTTTCTTAAGTTGCACGGTCATTTGCATGCATTTCACGCTCAAATCGCTTCAAACCATGATCATTCCCATGCATTTTGCGGTCATCCCTAACAATTCCGTGTTGATTCACGGTCGTTTCGAGGCATTACGCGGTTAATTCTATTCACTTCACGGTCATTTGCATGCATTTCGCAGTCAAATCGCTTCAAACCATGATCATTCCCATGCATTTCGTGGTCATCCCAAACAATTCCGTGTTGATTCACGGTCGTTTTGAGGCATTTTGCGGTCAATTCCCTTCACTTCATGGTCATTTGCATGCATTTCATGGTCAAATCACTTCAAACCATGATCATTCCCATGCATTTCGCGGTCATCCCAAACAAATCCGTGTTGATTCACGGTCGTTTCGAGGCATTTCGCGGTCAATTCCCTTCACTTCACGGTCATTTGCATGCATTTCGCGATCAAATCGCTTCAAACCATAATCATTCCCATGCACTTCACGGTCATCCCAAACAATTCTGTGTTGATTCACGGTCGTTTCGAGGCATTTCGTGGTCAATTCCCTTCACTTCACGGTCATTTGCATGCATTTCACGGTCAAATTGCTTCAAACCATGATCATTCCCATGCATTTCACGGTCGTCCCAAACAATTCCGTGTTGATTCACGGTCATTTAGAGGCATTTCGCGGTCAATTTCCTTCACTTCACGGTCAGTTGCATGCATTTCGCGGCCAATTCGTTTCAAACCATAATCATTCCCATGCACTTCACGGTCGTCCCAAACAATTCCGTGTTGATTCACGGTCGTTTCGAGGCATTTCACGGTCAATTTCCTTCACTTCACGGTCAGTTACATGCATTTCGTGGTCAAATTGCTTCAAACCATTCACGGTCGTACCAAACAATTCCGTGTTGATTCACGGTCGTTTCGAGGCATTTCGCGGTCAATTCCCTTCACTTCACGGTCAGTTGCATGCATTTCGCGGTCAATTCGTTTCAAACCATGATCATTCTCATGCATTTCACGGTCGTCCCAAACAATTCCGTGTTGATTCACGGTCGTTTCGAGGCATTTCACGGTCAATTCCCTTCATTTCACGGTCATTTGCATGCATTTCGCGGTCAATTCGCTTCAAACCATGATCATTCCCATGCATTTCACGGTCGTCCCAAACAATTCCATGTTGATTCACGGTTGTGTCGAGGCATTTCGCGGTCAATTTCCTTCCCTTCACGGTCAGTTGCATGCATTTCGCGGTCAATTCGCTTCAAACCATGATCATTCCCATGCATTTTACAGTCGTCCCAAACAATTTTGTGTTGATTCACGGTTGTTTCGAGGCATTTCGCGGTCAATTCACTTCACTCCATGGTCATTTGCATGCATTTCGTGGTCAAATTGCTTCAAACCATGATCATTCCCATACATTTCACGGTCGTCCCAAACAATTCCGTGTTGATTCACGGTCGTTTCGAGGCATTTTACGGTCAATTCCCTTCCCTTCATGGTCAGTTGCATGCATTTCGCGGTCAAATCGCTTTAAACCATGATCATTCTCATGCATTTCACGGTCGTCCCAAACAATTCCGTGTTGATTCACGGTCGTTTTGAGGCATTTCGCGGTCAATTCCCTTCACTCCACGGTCATTTGCATGCATTTCGCGGTCAAATTGTTTCAAACCATGATCATTCTCATGCATTTCACGGTCGTCCCAAACAATTCCGTGTTGATTCACGGTCGTTTCGAGGCATTTCGCGGTCAATTCCCTTCACTTCACGGTCATTTGCATGCATTTCGCGGTCAATTCACTTCAAACCATGATCATTCCCATGCATTTCACGGTCGTCCCAAACAATTCCGTGTTGATTCACGGTTGTGTCGAGGCATTTCGCGATCAATTTCCTTCCCTTCACGGTCAGTTGCATGCATTTCGCGGTCAATTCGCTTCAAACCATGATCATTCCCATGCATTTCACGGTCGTCCCAAACAATTCCGTGTTGATTCACGGTCGTTTCGAGGCATTTCGCGGTCAATTCCCTTCACTCCACGGTCATTTACATGCATTTCGCGGTCAAATTGTTTCAAACCATGATCATTCCCATGCATTTCACGGTCGTCCCAAACAATTCCGTGTTGATTCAAGGTCGTTTCGAGGCATTTCGCGGTCAATTCCTTTCACTTCACGGTCATTTGCATGCATTTCGCGGTCAATTCGCTTCAAACCATGATCATTCCCATGCATTTCATAGTCGTCCCAAACAATTCCGTGTTGATTCACAGTTGTTTCGAGGCATTTCGCGGTCAATTCCCTTCCCTTCACGGTCAGTTGCATGCATTTCGCGGTCAAATCGCTTCAAACCATGATCATTCCCATGCATTTCACGGTCGTCCCAAACAATTCCGTGTTGATTCACGGTCGTTTCGAGGCATTTCGCGGTCAATTCCCTTCCCTTCACGGTCAGTTGCATGCATTTCGCGGTCAAATCGCTTCAAACCATGATCATTCCCATGCATTTCACGGTCGTCCCAAACAATTCCGTGTTGATTCACGGTCGTTTCGAGGCATTTCGCGGTCAATTCCCTTCACTTCACGGTCAGTTGCATGCATTTCGCGGTCAATTCGCTTCAAACCATGATCATTCCCATGCATTTCACAGTCGTCCCAAACAATTCCGTGTTGATTCACGGTCGTTTCGAGGCATTTCGCGGTCAATTCCCTTCACTCCACGGTCATTTGCATGCATTTCGCGGTCAAATTGCTTCAAACCATGATCATTCCCATGCATTTCACGGTCGTCCCAAACAATTCCGTGTTGATTCAAGGTCGTTTCGAGGCATTTCGCGGTCAATTCCCTTCACTTCACGGTCATTTGCATGCATTTCGCGGTCAATTCGCTTCAAACCATGATCATTCCCATGCATTTCACTGTCGTCCCAAACAATTCCGTGTTGATTCACGGTCGTTTCGAGGCATTTCGCGGTCAATTCCCTTCACTTCACGGTCATTTGCATGCATTTCGCGGTCAAATCGCTTCAAACCATGATCATTCCCATGCATTTCACGGTCGTCCCAAACAATTCCGTGTTGATTCACGGTCGTTTGGAGGCATTTCGCGGTCAATTCCCTTCACTTCACGGTCATTTGCATGCATTTCGCGGTCAAATCGCTTCAAACCATGATCATTCCCATGCATTTCACGGTCGTCCCAAACAATTCCGTGTTGATTCACGGTCGTTTCGAGGCATTTCGAGGTCAATTCCCTTCACTTCACGGTCATTTGCATGCATTTCGCGGTCAAATCGCTTCAAACCATGATCATTCCCATGCATTTCACGGTCGTCTCAAACAATTCCGTGTTGATTCACGGTCGTTTCGAGGCATTTCGCGGTCAATTCCCTTCACTTCACGGTCAGTTGCATGCATTTTGCAGTCAATTCGCTTCAAACCATGATCATTCCCATGCACTTCACGGTCGTCCCAAACAATTCCGTGTTAATTCACAGTCGTTTCGAGGCATTTCGTGGTCAATTCCCTTCACTTCACGGTCATTTGCATGCATTTCGCGGTCAATTCGCTTCAAACTATGATCATTCCCATGTATTTCACGGTCATCCCAAACAATTCCGTGTTGATTCACGGTCGTTTCGAGGCATTTCGCGGTCAATTCCCTTCACTTCATGGTTAGTTGCATGCATTTCGCGGTCAATTCGCTTCAAACCATGATTATTCCCATGCACTTCACGGTCGTCCCGAACAATTCCGTGTTGATTCACGGTCGTTTCGAGGCATTTCGCGGTCAATTCCCTTCACTCCACGTTCATTTGTATGCATTTCGTGGTCAAATTGCTTCAAACCATGATCATTCCCATGCATTTTATAGTCGTCCCAAACAATTTCGTGTTAATTCATGGTCGTTTCGAGGCATTTCGCGGTCAATTCCCCTCACTTCACGGTCATTTGCATGCATTTCACGGTCAATTCACTTCAAGCCATGATCATTCCCATGAATTGAAGCGAATTGACCATGAAATGCATGCAAATGACCGTGAAGTGAAGGGAATTGACCGTGAAATGCCTCTCAATGACCGTGAATCAACACGGAATAGTTTGAGATGACCGTGAAATGCATGGAATTGTCCGTGAACTGGACGGAATTGACGGTGAAATGCATGAAAATGACCACGAACTGATTGAAATTGACCGCAAAGTGAATGAAATGGATTTTCGATCATCGACCTGATGGAATCTTGGAAAATAACTAGGTTAGTTGGCTAAAGTAGCTTCTCCTACCCCAAAATCATATAAGGTACATCAAGTAACTAATTTTGGTTTAGAAGATATTCTCGTTAAATGAATAGAGAAATAAATGAAAAAAAAGAGAGAATTTTTTTATATGCTTATATATACGTATTTATATAAATATGTATTAGAGAAAATTGTAGGTAGAATAAAGTTCTCCATGTAAATAAATAAATAAAAATAAATAAAAAAAATTGCATAGACTTTTACGGACTGCAGTTATGGCTACGGCTATAATCTGTAGCTATAGCTTCGATACATATCGAATACACTTCGATTAATCGAAAATTGCAGGATTTTTTATGCAAAGTTGCTGGACAGTTTTGGACCTTTTTCAATTAATCGAAAGGAATTCGATGTATCAAAGTACATATCGAAAGACCTTCGATGCATAGTAGAGGACATATTGAAAAAGCATTGGCTGCGGTTATCGCTACGGTTATAATCCGTAGCCATAGATACAAGGCTTTTTTTTTTTTTCTTTCCTAATGTAATCCCCACCCCTTTGTGGGTCCTTTTATGAGGTATGTGTTATATCCAAACCGTCCATCTATTTGGCGAACTCGTACTAACGCTTGGGAAGAAAAATAAGATAGATTTAGCTATCAATTGGACCACACTGTAAAAGGCAGTGGAAGATTGAACGTCTACCATTGAAACCCTTTTAGGGGTCCCAGAAGTTTTGGATCATTACGAAATTTGTTTTTCCTCTTCACCCAGGTCTTTGTGACATTATGAATAGATTGGATGGAAAATAAATGTTACGGTGGTCCCTACAAAAGTTTCGATAGTGATAATCAATTTTCTGCTGCTCTGTGGTGTGGTCCAGTTGCTCTTTGGATATGATTTTTTTTGTTTGGATAATGCTCCGAAATGATCTCGAAATATGGATGAACGTTGTGGATATAATAAATACATAACTGTGGGGCCCATGTCACGTTGATCTCTTTTGAACCGTTCGTGTAACCCGGAGTTCGAGGAGCGTCAGCGCTCGTTTTCGGGCCGCGGCCGATCTGCTTGAAGGAACAAGCAGGTGCATTTTCGACCTTTGGCAAGCCATCCGTACAGCTGGGGCGTATTCTCGCAAGGGAAAATAAGGTGGGCATAGTCTCCTAATTGGGCCAAAAATGGGTCGTACAGTCGTAAATTTCCCTTACCTGGACCGTGTACGATAAATGTTTACATATAAGCATTGCATGGGAACTTAAACATACAAGGGTTTTCATTTTCGGAAAATGCGTTGCTCTGGTGATAAATCCCAGCTGTCGAAGTTCTAGAACATATTATTAAGATCGTCTTCCATGAAATAGGAACAATTAACTAATTAGATGAGACACCACGCATGTATACAATGCCAAACCATCAGCTATCCATTGATTTCAACCCCACTATTTGTACGGTTCGGATGTTACAAGTGGCACATTGGCAGGAAGGTAAGCATCGTAAGTTAAGCCATGCAGCTCTATGTAGCAGAGGAGTCTAGCTGTTGGTTTTGGTTGTTTGGCTCCTCAGCAGGACGACAGCCTAAGCACAGATGGATGGCCTAAAAACGGTTTTAGCCGTCCATTTGTTACGTACACCATGGCCCATCTGAGGAGTGAAGTGGCTTAATTTTTAGGGTAGAAGATCAAATAGCGTGGCTCACATGATGGAAAGCTCGGATCTCACACAAGTGTGCTATATTAGCTTACGTGGTTGCATGCATGCGCATGGGTACCATAAGCGTGTGGGCTAAGAAAACTTCCTAGTTTATATACTGGCCCCCGTATAGAAAAATAAATTGCGTGTCCAACCTCTCTTAACTGAAAGCGTTCGTTTTGCACACGTGGCGACTCACCCTCATCAAGCATGCACTCCCATTGGCCCACATGAAGGATAGTCAAATGATTGAAAGTGACTATTAGTCTAGTATTCTAAAATTCATGTGGACCAATGCCACGATGATTTAGATATCTTAGGTAGATTTTTTTTGGGGTGGCCCACCTCATTGTTGAATCATCCTGATTTTTGGGATAGAGGCCTAACAAAGGATGAAGTGCGTGACGGACAGCATGGATTGTATTAGGTTAAGTCGTTCTTCCACGTTAGTGAAAGTACTAGCACTAGTTACCCAAGCGTTTTCCTTTGGATTCCCTTACTAGTTGTAGAGATCGGAGCTGTTCATTATATGGGTCCCACCAATTAGATCCCTTGGTCAGGAAATCAAGCTGGTCCACTTGTTATTTGGAACACAGTGTTAGATATTTGCGTACGGGTTAGAAATACTCGTGCGAAGGTTTTTCATCCATCCGTTTATTATGTAAATTATGGTTCACCTGACGATCAGGCCAGGCCAGTCTTTCTCCTGAGCATTGTAATGACAGGACACACAGAGCATTGGATCTCAAGCTCATGTGCTACAGGGGCGCATGAGATAGCGTGTAGATGAAATGCCTTGTACACACGTGTGGACAAAGCTCGTATACCTGTTTCCCTTCCATTCCCACAAGTCGCTTGCATGTATTGTAAAATTCTACAACACATGTTCTACGCGTAAATATCCGAGCTGTGGGGTCCACCGTATTTTTTTGTTACATCCACTCTGTACATCCTGTGACCCTTCTCATCATTACCGTACATCTAAAATATCAGCTCCATCCAACAGCCAGGTCGTCCATACCATGGAGATCAATGTAAAATCACAGATAAACCCGTTAAGTTCAAGCGGTATGGCCTGCCTGAATTTTCGATCATACTTATTTTAGTTTTGTATGTTTATCCCGTTGAGGATCACCTGATGAATGGGTTGGATGAAATACAAACACTATAATGGGCCCAAAATAACCGACGGCTTGTGTCCTCTCATTCATTATTCTCTTGAGTTTTGGTCTAGGCTTATTTCGGCCAAAAGCCCAACGTCGAGGGGCTCACGTGATAGACGAGTGCGGATTGGATACTGACAAAGTCAGTAGCCAAATCACTACTGAAGTGACGTCACCAAGCTCTGTGGACCCCACCATAATGCATGTGTTGTATCCGTACCGTCCAACTATTTTTAGAGATCATTTTATGGCATTACAAAGAGAATGAGATATATCTAAATTTCAAGTGGACCCCATGAGAGAAAATAGTGGGGACAGTGACATCCACCATTCAAAACTTCTTAGGGGCCACAGTAGTTTCCGATGAAGCTGATTTTTTATTTTTTTTTTTCACTTCATAAATCTCTATGTTAACTTATGAATAGGATGGATCTCAAAAATACATCACTGTGGGCCCTATAAATGTTTCAATGGTGGGTGTGATGGCTCCCACGGTTTTCAGTGGTGGGTCTACTTGAAATTTAGATCTATCTCATTCTCTTTTTAATGCCATAAAATGATCTCTAAAAATGGTTGGATGGTATGGATACAACACATGCATCATGGTGGGGTCCACAGAGCTTAGTGACGACACTTCAGTAGCCATTTGGCTACTGACCTTGTTAGTATCCAATCCGCGCCCCATAGTTGCAAAACAGCCTGAATTTTGGCCTGCCAGACCAGATGAAGGGCCAGAATGGCATAATTCCATATACACAAGTAACACAACACTGTGGAACCCACGCAAATATAAGGCGGTTGTCCCCTCTCAAATTGTGCCGTGTTGTGGTCCACGAAAATCAAGGATTAGCTTGATTTTCAGCGACTGGGGTTAACATGCGCTAAAGCATCTGATGGACGGTTGGATTTTATGATGGGCCTAAGCGAGTTTCGTGATTTCATCTTATATCAAAAATGAGAAATTATTTGATACGGTGGGGCGCGATGGGGCCCACTCTAGAAAGATCGTGGTACTAAAATCATACTATTACGATGATCTGAACCTCGGATTAATGAACATTTGTTAGTTGGATTTGAACCATTGATTATTCTCATTTTAATTAACCCTCAAATTTCTTCCAACCATCCAACATCAGATTACGGCCCACCTAAACGAGGCACATGAGTTAGACATTTTAATCCGTATTACAAACATGCCACATGTAAAATCTATGAGTGCATGACAATGGACCAGCTGAGATGGAACACATCCAAATCTGGTCCATGTTAGATACATCTAGCTGAGAAGGGCCTGTTAGGCGGGCCTTTCCGCAGATGCCAGCTTTAGGGCCCAATTAGTTTATTAGCCTAAATTCAGGCCCAGATCCAAACCACAGTCCTTAAAGCTAAGCAGCCGTAGATGACTGGGCTGGGATCTCCGCCCAGCCCATTTGCTGCCCTAAGTAAAAAACGCGTAGTCGCATTCAAGACATGGTCTTTGCGAAGTGTATTTTATTCCTGGGACTTGCCGGTTGTGATGGTTGATACGTAGACACTGTGAGATTGTACACGTGCCAACAGTTACTCATATCAAGCCATCTAAATGGTGGGCCACCATTTATACAAATTATACACCATAAATTTACATTTGTTTGATTAGTTAACTGGTCGATTAGTAAGATTTAATGAACGGTTGAAATGGAAAGAAACCAATGGTCCAAATTCAGCAAATATGTGTCCACTAATCAGAAAATAGAATCATTCACCCACTCTGAATTCGTGATTTTGACCTGCCTACAGTGGCTTCAAAATTTTGGATGGTTTATTTTGAGTTAATACAGCCACGTTCACAATTTTTTATTTCCTGCTTATCAACCACCACACACTCCGGAGTATCAAATAACTCTCTTGTTTTGGAGCGCACGTCCATTTCTTAGCGGCTAATTATTTGCAACGTGTCAAATTTTGATTGGTCGAAGCGACGATAAAACCCACTAACTTCCACGGAGAAAACGTGTCGGCGTTGCCTATCTAAAGACCTAGGATCCCGGGATCAACCAAATCCAACCCGTTTTGCTAAAGAGCCTTGTACTTCACTGAAACCTCAAAACTGCCATTGCCGTATAGGGAATGGTTCGGTGGAACCCGGACAACTGGAGTACGGTGGAACCATCTTTATACAGTATACATAAGACAGTGATGGATTAATCAGGACCGCCCATATAGTGGGACCAGGCATGGATGACCTGTTTTCGAAAACTACAGGTTAAAGAAAGTGGTAGTCATCACTTTTCTTCACTTATACGAAATGGATAATCTTGACCATTAATTAGATTTGTTATTTTCTATCAATTTAGTTCCAATGGTAAGGCGTCCAGGATCATCTGATATATGTGATTTTAGAGAAATTTCTATGCATAGTATTTTAAACTGGATGTATGGTCTCGATTGATCCTTCGCTCGGCCAAGTGTACTTCGAAGGGGGGCTATTGCTCTTCCTCTGCTGTGTATTCCAAACCTCGAATCCCCTGACAGCCCCTGCCAAACATTAGAATGGCAGAGGTGTCCCTGGAGTTTGAGGTGTTGGATAGTTTTGGGCTGAGAGGATGCTGGATGGAGTTCTGAGGGAAGGAACCCATGGTTTAGTAATCCACATGGTTGATATGATAGGACCTGCATTCGATGGGCCGTCCATCAAACATTTCCCGCAAAAAAAAAAACTAACCCTTCAATGGATGGCTAGCTAGTATAGCCTTGGTGTGGGAAGAAAATATAGCCTTAGTCTCATTCAACACAAAAAGGTCACGGATTAGATGTCTAGAACTTTCAAACGTGGTATTCATGACAATGTGCTTGTGGAGTGTCAGCTACAATGTAGAGAAGATATTTTTCTTTTTTTTTTTTAACACACCCTACACACACTGTAGTGGAATTTCACCACCTATAGGTACTGGAACCTTGACCTGGTGTTGAAACTCCTGGGAGTCTACCACCCGAGCAAGAGTAAGGACCCCAATGTAGAGAAGATGACAAGTTGGGTTTAAGGCGCAAAATTATATTTATGATAAACTAGCCAAATTTTGTTTCCTTGGATATTAAGTTATCTAACTTATGTTATTTTTGATTAATTCATCATATTAATTACTTCTAAAGTATTTTAAAATAATTAAATAGAGAAAAAAAATACAATAATACATGGCATATGTTGAAAAGTTAAAAGATTGACAGTGGCACATGTAGTACATCATAAATAGCGTTTGAAGAATGATGGAAAACATTAGCCACATATGGGGTGATTAAAGATAAGTGGTCATGTAGCATATTCAACACTTATAACATTTAATCTCTAAGGGTTGTGTCTGTGCATGAATTAAAATAAAAATAAATTATTCTATTTTTATTTCACAAATAGCCTGTATGTCGGTATAATTTGTTTGTTAAAAAAGTAAATCTTTACACTTCAAATCAAGAATTTAAATTTTGATTTTTTTAAGAAAATCAAGAAAGAAAAAAAATATCATATTTTAATTTTTAGAAGATATTGAAACTTTTTTAAGAAAATAAAAATTATTTTTTAAAGAACAGTATGGAGAATTGAGAAAGAATGAACTCACTATGAATAATTGAGCTGGCTCATGGTGATCTTGCTGGAAAGGAAAGTGTACATAGATGATCCAGGCTGTTCATTGTTTGGGCTTAACCATTGAGATGGCTGGAAAAAAAAAGAAGAAGCATACGAGTCATCAGCTTGGCAACATGGGCCCACTCTACATTGACTGACCGTTGACATTCAAGGCAACCGTGGCTCAGTAAAAGAGCAGTGCAGCTGATTTGCAGGCAGCAGCAGCATCTTTACTATGGTTCCCATAGATGAACGGCTTGGATGTGATACAAATGCCATGTTAGCACTTCTGGCCTGCGAGTGCGCTTGCAAGTGTGCACGCGCGAGTCCCATTCATTTTCCCTAAGTGCAATCCCTAGGGCCATATCTGTCATTTTCCTTGCATCATGAAGAGGGGCATCACGTAAATCCCCGCACAAGACAGAGGTTGTTTCGTAAGGAATCTTCCCACTTCCCGCCTGCCTCAGAGCGACCGGTTCAACTCGTACCACGTGGCGAGTGCACAACCCTCCACGTTCGCCCACTTGTCGGTTATTCTTTTCGTCTCCCGCTAGCAATAACGTGTTGGCCGAACGGTTAGCCGTTACACGACTAGCCGAATTTAAAATTCGAAATTCGCGGGAACGCTCTTCTTAAAGAAGAGCAAAGAAAACGGAATTTTCAATTTCCTACTTTCGATTCCTACGTCCAAAAACAAGCCGACAAGTGTTTGGCCAGATCTCCGTTTTCGATTTTTTCCAATCAAGCGCTCCAAGACGATCAATCCCCTCGGAATCTCCGTTTTGGATTGTTTCCATCGTTCTCGGATCACCCAGAAGTCAAAATCATGGCCCCTTTCTGATCATCTTCGGTTTTCAGCGTCAAATGATTCGGGTCCGAAGATGATTGGGCCCGTCTGAAATTTGGTAAGGTTCGCTGGAATTCGCCTTCTTTTTCTTTTTTTTCTTTTTTTATCTGATTCCAGTTCTTGGCAAGAATTCATAGGAAATATGTTTTCTCTTTGATACCAATTTTCTAAGACTTTGATAACCCAGATTTTAAGAACTTGGGGTAAATTGCTATTCCGCCAATACTCACTTTTGCAAGGATCTGGTCTGTGTTTCCTCTTATTATACCCAATTTTGTGAGAATTTAGCGGAATTGCAATATCATTCTGTTATTTTTCTTCGATACCCATTCTTGGCAGGAACTTATTGGAGGTTTTTGTTTCTTTGATACCAAATTTCCAAGACTTCAATAGCGGGTTTTTAAAAAATCCGGAGTAAATTGATATTTTTCCAATGCCCATTTTCACAAGAATTGATCTGTTTCTTCATATGCCATTTTTTGCAAGAATTCAGAGGAAATGTGTTTTTTCCAATAACCTATTCCCCACGAATTCAGAGGGAAATTAGTTTCTCCCTGTTACCCATTTTGGTTGGGAATTTGGTGAAATTTTGCATTTTCTCTGATACCCATTGTCTATTTCTCCTTCTTCAGCTATCAATGGAGCACTTCCGGCAGATCGGAGAAGTTTTGGGGAGCCTAAACGCTCTGATGGTTTTTCGGGATAATATCAGAATCAACCAACGGCAGTGTTGTCTGCTGGTCGATGTGTTCAATCTCGGGTTTGAAGGGATTGCAGAGGAGATAAAACAGAATCTGAAATTCGATGAAAGGCCGACGAAATGGAAGGCTCTTGAACAGCCCTTGAAGGAACTCCACAGGATATTTAGAGAAGGAGAGCAGTACGTCTGCCAGTGCTTGGAGACTAAAGATTGGTGGGCCAAGGCAGTCTCCCTATCTCAGAACACTGATTGTGTCCAATTCCATATCCACAACCTGTTATGGTGCCTCCCGATTGTGTTTGAGGCAATTGAGTTTGCAGCCGAGATCTCTGGCTGCGATCAGGATGAGATTCAGATTAAGTGGCTCATGTTGGCAAAGAAGTATGAACGTGATTGGATGGACCCGATGCTCTTCCAACGAAAATTCGGTAAGCAGTACTTGGTCTCTCATGACATCCACAATCGAATAGATAGCGTTTGGAGGGAGGATCGATGGGTTTTATTGGAAACGATCGCAGAGAAGAGAAGTGTGGGAACCAATGTCCTAACGAAACAAGAGATCCGTGTCGCAGATCTTCTGTCCAAGAATTTGAATGGTCTTGAGCGGTCTTCGAATGGGAAGCTGTTCCCGAGTTCGATTCTGGTAGGAGCCAAGGACTATCAGGTCAGGAGACGATTGGGGAGTGGCAGCCAGTACAAGGAGATTCAATGGATGGGTGAAATCTTTGCTGTCCGGCATTTTTTCGGGGAGATAGAACCTTTGATTCCAGAGATATCTCGTCTGTCTTCACTGGCCCACCCAAATATTATGCATTTCCTATGTGGGTTCTCTGATGAAGAGAAGAAAGAATGCTTCCTTGTCATGGAATTGATGAGCAAGGATCTCTACAGTTTCATCAAAGAGATCTGCAGTCCAAGGAGACGGGTACCGTTCACTCTGCCAGTCGCCGTCGACATCATGCTCCAAATAGCAAGAGGAATGGAGTATTTGCATTCCCACAAGATCTATCATGGTGATTTGAACCCCTGCAACATCCTCGTCAGAACAAGAAATTTATCTTCGGAAGGATACTTGCATACAAAAGTTGCAGGTTTCGGCCTCACATCCGTCAGGAACTTCACTTCCAGAACATCCCCCAATCCAGCGGCTATGAGCCCATTAATCTGGTATGCACCAGAAGTCCTATCAGAGCAAGAACAGCCGGACAGTTCTTGTGATTCCAAGTACACGGAGAAAGCAGATGTCTACAGCTTTGGGATGATTTGTTTTGAGCTGCTTACGGGTAAAGTCCCATTCGAAGATGGTCACCTTCAGGGAGATAAAATGAGCAGAAATATAAGGGCTGGCGAGAGGCCGCTTTTCCCATTTCCAACACCAAAATACCTCACCAGCCTGACCAAAAAATGCTGGCATGCCGACCCAATTCAGCGCCCGAGTTTCTCATCAATCTGTAGGATCCTACGTTACATCAAGCGCTTTCTTGTTATGAATCCCAATCATAGCCAGCCCGATGCACCCGTGCCTGTGGCAGACTACTTTGATCTGGAGATGAACCTTTCAAAGAAGTTCACCACATGGGCTAGTGTGGGAACAGGTGCAGTAATGCAGATACCATTTCAGATGTTTGCATACAGAATCATTGAGAAAGAGAGAACCGAGAAAACCACCATCAATGTTAGAGATAAGAGTTCTGAATCAGGTAGTAGCGAGGGAGCATCGGTTTGTGGGGATGAAAATGGAGTCACAGCAGATGATCCGTTCTCTACGTCCTCAGTTCCTTCAAGGTCATCATCTCTGACTGCTTTGGAACCTAACAAGAAGACGTTGGTGAAGAAGTCTCTGGATGGAAAGGCAAACAGAATTTCAGGTAAGAGCTAAGCTTCCATTTCTCTTTCCATGCGAACACCCTCTGTGAAGTCCTGTTTCAGAGGACCCACAGCACACACACATGAGGCAAACGAAATGGACAGTTAAAGAAGTTGGTGGATAGGCCACATTCAATATACACCTATGGCCTGATCAAAGTTCAAATTACACTCTCATATTCAGTACTACACCATTTGAAACTGTAATACATTGTAGAAGCGAAGTAGATTGAACCCATCAATGCAAATCAAAATTCTAAATATTTCTCTGCGACTCCAAATAGTCGATGTTATCTTTAGATCCAGGTTTTTCAAAGAAAACCCATTTGCAGGATTGAAGTTGTTTGTGATTGCAATTGCAGTGCCTCCAAAGTTTCAATTATATATCAAAGTTGATTTTCTTGTGGCACCAGACTTCTTTTCAATCTTATGGTGATTTTATGATATATGTTGTGTCTGAGTGCGTTTATCCTCTTAAATAATGTCATGATTCCTGTGTCTCTTCAATTTCATAGGACAAAACAACAAAGGGAGAGCACTAAGACCGCCTCAAATGACACCGTGTGGACACAGTTTGAGGATGAATTCTGAAAGCCAGCTGCAAACTGTGGTGATGAGCCCGACCCGCCGGAGGACATCTGGGCATGCCTCCGATTCTGAGTTGACGTAGCTGAGATCATTTCTGACAGCTCGCCACCACACTCCTATATAGGAAAAGAGTCTATATAACACACACATACAAAACCTCTTTCTTCTGTTAATGAAAGTTGTTTGCTCTGTTAATTTCCTGTATCCATTGATATAGATAGGTTTAGGGAATATCGGAACTCAACTGCTTGAAACTGTTGTAATTAGAGCTTCTGGTGAATACAGTCATAGTTGCATATTTAAATAGCCAAGGAAAATTCATTTTGTAATGGCTCTCTTTGTGGGCTTGTTTGGTTGCATACAATCACTATATAAGAGCACCCATAAGAGATTGCTTAGAGAGGAACTATCTGATGGCGTGGATTTTCACATTTGGGGTCTGTGATTCACTGATCCAGCACACTGATGAGGCACACCCCATGAATCCCACATTGAAAGAACCTATGACCCATTATACGAGAGCAAATGATGTTTACAGAGGAAATACTGCCAGTCCGCAATGGAAATGGGCAAAATGATAGAAGGGTTTGAGTTCAGTCACGGGAGACTATTGGGCATCCCCATTTATGGTGGGGGCCATGGGGTCCTTCACAAGTGAACCATGGGCCCCACATGCACAAAACCCTTGCCTTGGGACATGGATTAGGTGGTGAGGAGCTCACCACCCTCAGTGGTGGTGTGGTGATGTGGTGAGATTTAATTGCTCACCACCCTCAGTGGTGGTGTTGTGATGTGGTGAGATTTGATTGGTGGGGCTGTATGCTGTCAGAAATTTTCCTGAGCTTTTAAAGGTTTTTCAGCTGATTACCTACTCGGCCCATCTCTGACAGCATACGGCCCAACTAATCAAATATCACCACATCATCACACCATCACTGAGGGCGGTGAGGGCCTCACTACCTAATCTGTGTCCCTGGCCTTGTGCTTCAGCAATTGACGAGAATGCAAAAATAAAAAATAATAATATAATAAAATAAAAATCAATGCAATCAATCTGAGTTGTGTGGGCAACTGCCTACGAAGCCGTGGTTGCTCTAATGGATGCCCCGTTTCAGCAAGCACTTCATTGATGAGTGTTGAGTGAGGTTTGCACAGTTCACCCATATAATAAAAGCTTAGCAAAATGCCTCCAAACAAATAGCATTTTCCTCAGACTAAAAAACTCAAATGCAAAATAGAGATTTTTTTTCCCCTTGGCAACAAAATGATTCCATTAAGAAGAGCTACAGGAATTTAAAATGCATAAAGCTGGGAGATCCACCCCAGCCATCACCAACTCACTGGCCAAAGCATTAGATTCTCACTTTCCACCCACAAACTTTCCTTGGAAACCCTCACTCCCAAGACAGCTTTCCTAAAGGGTTGTTTGGATGCTTGCAAGTGGGAGGTGACTTACAGGTGATGTTTGTGGGGGAGGAAATTCACCTCGAAGTGCCAGGAAACTTCATGGGGCTGGTGTCTAAGTGACTAACAGCTGAAAGTGATAGTGACGAAAGTCACGACTTGAAAACTTACAGGCATCCAAACAACCCTTAAATGCAATAGCTTCAGCTTACATGGACGGAGAGAAATCAGACTGGTAAAAGATATGCCATGTGAAAGCCTGCTGCAAATTGCAATCCTCGAGAGACCGTGCTCACATTAAACTTCCAATCTCCATATAGTGGAGCTACCCACGCTGCTGGATCCCGCGGACTCAGCGCCTCACTTGCCATCTGAACCCAAACAGTTTGGATATCTGGATGCAAGTGGTTTCTGAAGACCTTAGAGAATTATGCCCATTCAAACATGGAAT
The DNA here is from genome assembly GCF_029962835.1 of Magnolia sinica. Taxonomy (NCBI): domain Eukaryota; kingdom Viridiplantae; phylum Streptophyta; class Magnoliopsida; order Magnoliales; family Magnoliaceae; genus Magnolia; species Magnolia sinica. The sequence continues at coordinate 129,146,482 of NC_080575.1, read as the reverse complement.
TCTTCCACCTTATCAAGTAAAGCTTCTGATTGCCCATTCCAACAAATAGTGTCAACCAAACACCCCACAAAACTCTCCCCACTTTCTTGAAAGGGCCTATTTCTCAGCTGGAAAATTCCTCGCCAACCGATTCCCTAAGGACCCAATTAATTGGGAATCTTTCCTGGAAGTAGCTCCAAACCTCCATTACCACAGATTTTATGTAAAAGTTAGACAATTTCCTGTTTCCTCTGCTCTGCACATGATGCATCTGTTGGGAATTATGACACACTGCTCTGCAACCTTTCTACCGTAAGCGCCTTACCATGGGCTGCCACCCAGGAGAAAGCCACAACTCTGGATGAGCACAGGATTTCTAAAGAGCTGCGGCAAACGTGATGGGATGGAGGGGTACAATTTTGCAGAAGTATGATTTTGCAAAATACTCACCTGATCAGTCCTTCCAAATCCTTGAGTCATCATTCTCCAGGTTCAGGCTAACCTCTTCGAGCTCTCTCATCATCTGCTGGAATTCTGCAATTTCTTCCTCTAGATTCCTTCTCATTCCAATATTCCAGACTAGCTGATCCCCTATATTTGGCACATTCTCACATATTTTTGTATTCATATTCAATGCTACTCTGTGTAGCCTTGGGAACCTCTTGGCTAAGGAGTTAACCCCTACACATTCATCCTCCGAAAATCACACTTTATCCCCTCTTTGGGCTCTGAAATAGAGAGCTTTCAGAGCTCTACCCCGCACCTTGGATTGATTGCTCCCCTTCCACATATGCAACACCAAACTTCTATCTCCAAAAACTGGATTGCATCCTCTATTAGATGACCTGTATTTCTCCAGAATCACCTTCCTCCGGAGAGTATCTTTCTCCACTTCAAATCTCCACCACCATTTACATAGCAAACTCCACAATTCCTCTCTCTAATTCTGCCCGCTCCTGATCCTCTTTAGATCTTTGGACATCCAGTTCATGAGGTTCATTACAGGGCTCCTCCTTCCAGTTCATGAGGTGCATTATAGGGCTCCTCTAAAAGTGGCGGCCTTCACATGGTTAGGAGGTAGGAAGAGGGTCTTGACTATCAATAATCATTGCAATAGACACGCATTGTGCATGGGAGATGCTGAAGCAGTAGACCATTTGTTCATTCACTTCCCCTTCACACATGGGTCTAGGCCAGCCTTCTCACCTCGTTTATCATGCAGCAGGTGATGCTAGACTCGTGGCGAGTTTGTTTATGGCCTGGGATGGGGTGGGGTGAACCTCGAGAAGCAAGCTCAGGCTGCATGGAGATTAACGTTGATAGCTGTTTTATGGAATGGGAGGTGTTTTAACAATATTAGCAAGCTCCGACTGGGCCTCTTTTATTACTATTTTGAAGGATTGTAATTTTCTTTTTGATTTGAGTGGGTTGTAAGGTTTAGGCACCATCTCGGCACCTTTCTAATAAAATGATCTTTATCTTCAAAAAAATAAAATAAAATAAAATAAGCAAAAAGAAAGAAAAGATGGGACCTCAGCATTTTAAACGACATCTATAGTACACTAGAAGATTTGCCAGAGTTATTATGTGAAGACATGCCAATGTTAGGGTTCTCATTGCCTATGTGCCCTGTAAAAAGGGCCTATGATAACAGTTTTCAAGAGGAACATTAATCAGGAATCCTTCCCAACAGTTTTTACAGAAATTATCAAGGTGGTTTGTTTGGTTTTAATCCTCCAACTAACTTGAAATTTCTAACAGATCACAAGCGGCTCCCATCATTTCAGGAGTGAGTAGCTCATCTTGCCCGCACAATGGATTTAGGAATTCACATCAGTTTGAATAGCAGCATGCGCTAAATTTTGTCAAACATTTTAAGGTTTATTTTGGATAGTGGACTGCAACGATTGAGTGCACAACAGAAATATGTATTCTTGTAATCTGAGTCACTTGGACATTCCAAAAGCAATGGGCTTAAACAACAAGTTAGTTTCTCCGTGCATATTTTTCCTACAAGAGATGCAATTTCCTCAATGTTAGAATATTTTGATAGACATTTCTTCAAAAACAGGTTTTTCTTTTATACAACCAATTGGGAGTTTCTCTGTAGGAAGGTTAACAATGTTATGGTCCAATCCTGTCAACAAAAAAATGTGAGGTTAAATACATGTCCTTCCAAGAAAATTGAAGGAATGCATGGCTCATCGAAAATTCATTGTGGGCGAGCAACAAGAATGGTACAAATGACTGATGATCAATACAAAAAAATTAATGTAAAACCCATCTCCCAATATCAAGCCCTTCAATCCATCTCTATATACCAATTGCTGGACAACATCGTGCATGTATTCTTTCGGCAAATCTCAGTAACCCAACAGCTTAGCTTCTGACCGCCTGTTAATCTGTCGAGCCTAAGGAGCATCTTGATAACCTTGCTTGACACAGATTTCAGTGGTCTCAGACAGGTGGCATTTTCAACTTTGTGTAACCATCTGCCCACTTCGAGCCTCCATTCTGTCTTGCAGCCATCATACGAAATTTTATAACGATCAGCACAGAACCAATCAAAAAACAGTATTTTACACAAGGATATTTACAGCTAAACTCTCCTGAGATATTCTCAGGCTGTGGTTCCAAAGATCTTGAATTGATTTCCATATTGCATGCTGAACAGAACCTCCTCGGATGGAATAAGATAGCACAAAGATTTCACATAAATTTTCATGATGCTTCCCATCATGAGGGTATTGCATTTTTCTTTGGGTCATCCACATGAGGTCACGTCCACATAATGCAACAGGAAATGGAAGGTAATTGAGATTCGCAAGCCACTCCATGCTGTTTTCCCTCCACTCACACCATCTGCAACAGTTTTATACTGCCATTAGAGTTTGCAGCAACAACCATGTTTGCCTTCTCTCTCCAGCAGACGCTTGAAACAAACTGTCCATTATCATCATCCGTCTCTTGCCGAGTGATAGGATCAATGGAGCCGAACTTGTGAGAAGTTATTGGCATGGGGAGAGATTTATAATAAGCATAAACCTGAGAAGGAACAAACGTGTAGCATTACAGGGACGTACACTAATTATGTAGAGAAGCAATGATGAATGGTAAGGCAGTGAGATCGGGTAACTTGCAGATCACACAAAGATTCTCTTATTAAAAACAGGATATACAATGGTTAAACTAAGAAAATTTGTACCAAAACTCGAGTTCCAACAGTCAAATGGATTAATACAGGCCGAATTGCAGAGTGGACCAAGTCAAACTCCAATTGGCAGCCAAACAAACCAATCCAATCATGATAATTTGAGCAATCATTCAAATTTTTTATTTGGATAAATTAGATTAGAGGTCTCAAGTCCAACTGGTTGGACTATCAGTTATGGTACACCCAGCAGATAACATCCAACCTTTCAGGTTTGTGTGACTTCCAATTCGTCCAATAGGTTGAACACATCATGAGGATCGACTTGTGTAAAAATTAGCCACGTCCGATTATCAAATGGACCGCACTTGTATTTTTCTATCTATCAATTGATATAAATTGTTTTCTATGGTGTGGCTCACATGATGATATGTGGGGATGATTTTTGTATGATGAGATCCTCAAGGTGGGGCCAACCTGTTGGAACATGTGAATGTCCCATGAACTTTTAACAGGTTGGAAGTTATTCGCTGGGTGTACTATAAATTGTGGTCCAACCGGTGGACTTGAGACCTTGGTTAAATAAAGCAACTTAAACGATTGTGACACAACATTGAGCTTTTTAAACTACATAACATAATCTGAATAAAATTCTCATTTCACCTTTGCCCATAACGGTAGGACTTGAGACCTTGGTTAATAAAGCAACTTAAACGATTGTGACACAACATTGAGTTTTTAAAACTACGTAACATAATCTGAATAAAATTCTCATTTCACCTTTGCCCATAACAGTAGGTGCTTGCGCCTATCTGCGTAAGCCCCAAGGACTTCATGTGATTGAGAAAAGGAACCCCAAATGGGTCTATATCCCTTCTGTAAGGCAAAAGACAATGATGCAATGGAAAGACAGTAGCATTCCTCAATTAAAGAATTAAACCTATGTTGTATTGGATACAAACATGTGCAGGTATAGATATTAGATGATTAGATCAGTATATTGTGCTAGAAATAACACAGGCATAAACCTAGGCACTGGCCACATACTTTCATAACATTGCAAGACATCTCCTGAACTAAATTTATTTAGCAAATACTGAGGTCTCTTGTCAGAATTGCAGGCAAGTTATGTTTTAGGCCACATAAGGATGCAAATTTGAGTAACTAGAATGGGCCATATACCCATACAACTTCCCACTACATGCCACAAATAAAGTACAGACTAGTGAAAATAATCTATAGAATGCAACATAGATTTGCAGAGAAATTCAGTACCATTAAATTAAATTTCAAATATATAAATCAAAACCAAGATTGAAGCCAAACGTACCTCATTCGTCTCCGAGCCACATGCTATATAACCGTCAGAAACAGATAAACCCACAAAATTCTGAGGAATCAAAAGACAATGGTTAATAGATGAGCCAGCACTTCAACTAAGGTGTTTCAAGCTAGAAGCAATTAAGAGTGAAGAAACCAGATGGTAGACTACAAACCTTCTCATTTGTATGACCACTCAAGGTTAAGCTGCAAGCACTAGTGGAATCGCCACTAGGAGTGGTCTTGTTTAGATCCCATAGCTTAAGGGTGTTGTCGGTGGATGCAGACACAAGTGTACCTGGATCTAAAAATTTCACATAGCTAACAGCTTTCCCATGCCCTGCCAATGTACACCAAGGGACTCTTGTAGTCCGAAGATCATAACAGTAGATGTTGTAGTCAGCAGATCCAAAAGCCAACAAATGGGTGGAATAAGAGGAGAACTGTACACAGCAGACATTGGCAACATTTCTAACCGTGCTGATGCAATTTTCCTGCCAATGTACCAAAGCATCAAATCAATCTTCTTTTTCTTTTCTATTCTTTTTTCTTTTAAACTTGCCTCAAAGAAAATTTGCAGGAAAAAGCAGAGACCGAGTTTTCATGCCATTGCCTAATTTCTAGTGAAACAAACATTATTTTGACAGAGGTAAGCACTCCCCTTCAAGCCGTGGCTCATACTTCTAGTCACATGAAAATTCTGATTCACAAACTATCTACTTTTTTAAAAAAATCAAATTTTATTAGAAGAAAACTATCAACGTTTTAAAAAAAATAATTTTATTAGAACTAATCATACAACAGAAAGCTTACAACAACAGAACCAGCAGATACCCCCAGGAACAAATACAAAAATCAAAACCAGGAAACAGGACCTAATCATGGGCCATTAAAAGAGAAACCAACAAAGAGGACCAACCTACAGGCCCTGATTTCATGAGCCATCTGCCACCTCATTTGCTTCTCTTTTAATCTGGGATGAGGACACTGGCTTTCCCTAACAGATCGATCATTTCTCCTAACAGTTAAGGACATGCTTTGATAAATGATTGACCAAAAAACCCAAATGCATAAGAGAGAACTTGTATTATTCAGTCTTCCAGGCATATACCAAATGCTCGCAAATCGCTTTTAATAATTTCTTCTTCTTCTTTTTTGAAAGATGAAAATCTTATTGGGCTAGAACAGCCAGAAAAAAAAAAAACAGAAAAGAGAGAGAACAGACCAAACTCTCTTCTGATGCAAGGGTATGCACCAATTGGTTAAAATTATGGCAGTATAACTTAAATCTTATGAACGGAAAGCCATTGCTTCTCATTTTTCGAGTTCAGGCAGTGTCACAAGGGTCATTGTTGGAAGAAAAAAAAAAGTATCTTCTCCATTTCTAAAGAATCAGAAGAATATTGCTTGAAACTAAATCCAAATCTGTGGAGTACAAGCTATCTTCAGTGCAAAAATACAAAATGTGATTAAAGAAGCATGCCTCATTAATGCTCCAAAGTTTCACAGAACAGTCATCACTTCCGCTTGCTAACTTGGTTGGGTCAACTCGAGAAAAGTCAACAGACCAAGCTCTCTTCTGATGCTCTGTATATCGTGAAAACCCTCGACCAGTGCTTGCATCCCATAACTGCATACCATCCAAGCCAATCAATGCAAAGAAGATTAGTCAATGAGGGCAACAGTTGAAGGTAGTGGACATCGTGGCCCTTCTCTAAGTAAATGTCATAATTAAAGCAAATACTCGATTGGCAGTACAAGTAATTTGAGGAAAACCTGAAACTGAATAAGATAATGATAGGCCAAATAAGCTATCAAATAATTTGTCTATTTTGAGTCACTCATAAGAATGTCAAGTACATTCCATACAGATTATAGGTCGACAAACGAGATGACTACCGTGGCCAAACTGCAGCATAGAGCAAGACCATCTTGGAATATAATATCCAGAAAATGCATAACATGAACCGAACTTCAACATGTGTCTATCTGGATGAAAGATTTCCATACCAATTCTCTAAGCTAGGAATTTGGATTCCCATCTTATTCAAATCCATCGAAAAAAAATCACATCCTTGTCAAAGGAAATATTTATCCTACATGCTGGATGTACTTCAATATTGTAATTCAGAACAAAAAAACAGCATGTTATCTGACTAAGAAAATCCAATATAGCTTCACAGACCATCAAGCTTCTGAAAATTGGTTTTAATCAAATGCTGCAGGAATCACCACAGATTATCCAGAATTAATATATCTGTAATTACAATATATAAAAAAAATATTGCGATGAACAACATACTATTATACATAACTCTATGCATGTTATTCCCGACTTGGGCCCTTTTGGACGCACATCAAAAGGAGTGTTTGATGCCTAAACACTGTTTTGAGCCAAACCCCTTCTTGTATTGTGTTTGGATGCACTTTGCAAACCTTGTTTGATTCCCCACTCATCGAAATAAGCACAAAAAAACTGACTCACCAAAAGCAGTCAGATTGGTTTTTGAAATCAACCAACAAAGTCGATGTGACTTGCTTTTTGTGGGAAAACCCTTCTACAGAAGTTGCATCCAAATGGACCCATAACCCAACCACAACATGGCAGGTAGAGCTGGGCATCGAGTCAAGTCGGACCGAGTTAGGGCTGACTCGACTCCAGCCAGTTTTGAAATAGGCCTGACCCGAACTCAATCCAACTCGATACCAAGTCCAGCATGCCTGACTCAATCCGAGTCTGGTCTGTCTGGACTGATCCGGATCGAGTCCGATCCGGTCAGAAGTACCGAGTCGGGTCGAGTTGGCACCGAGTCGGATTGAGAGATGAGGGAGGGAGAGACCAAGAGAGTGGAGAGGAGAGAGAGGGGGAGGAAGGTGATAGTGGTGGGTGGTTGCCGGGCTTGGAAGATGAGGATGAGGGATGGAGAGAGAGATTTTGGGATCGGGTCGGGGTAGGGTGCGGCGGGTAGGGTTAGAGAGTCAGGTTTCAGATTGAGTCGCATTTAACCGGATCGAGTTTCGGGTTGAGTTACTAGGTAACTCGAACTCGACTCAGTTTGAGTTCGGATTGGGCGAAACCTACTCGATTCGGACCGACTCACCCATTCGGTTCGGGTTGAGTCGGATCTGAACGAGTCGGACGAGTCGAGTGAGCCGGATCGAGTCGTTCGGTGCCCACCTCTAGTGGTAGGTATCTTGCCTCAGAGATGTAGAATATATATACTTTATAGATTAGAGAAAAAAAAAAATCATCTTGTATGTCTATTATGCACAATTTTAATTAATCAACCAATGTGACCTAGTCAAACACAAACCAAACATGATTTGGTGGACTAGGGCCAGTTACTTTGAAATACAACCAAAAAAAGAAAACAAAAAAGCGATGATTTAACCATTTTCCTGACCAATCCCAAAATGGCTCACTCCACTTGTTGAGTTTTTTCATGTTTTGATGTCCAAAATAGAACTAGATTTTATTGAAGATCGGTTTTTAAGCTTCCCCTAAGATTGAATTGAAGAAAAAAAGGAAAATAAGAAAGAAAAATCAGAGAGAAAAAAAATGGGGGCTTTATGTGTCTCAGCTTGCATATGCCCTACCAGACCCGATATGACTGTATCAAACCATTTTTTGGAACTACGCAGATCATAAGCATAAAATAAAAACAAAAAAGGAAAGCAGTGTTTGAAATGGTGTAAGTTAATGGTTTAAACGGAGTTGAAGGGCAGAGGATTTCTTGTAGTGTAAGGGAGAAAGACAACCGATTTTAAGTTGGTAAAGACTACAGATTGGAACCCAGGTCTCTCCATTTTTGGAGTTTCATATGATGAGAAGGAAGAGATCAAATTCATTCTCTTAAAACTAGAAGTGCATGCCTTTTTGCAACACAAATAGAGTAGAAATCTATGCTCTATGAGTGGGCTTTGCCAATCTCTCCCTCTTTTGTGGTAAGAGATTCACAAAATCCAATCAAGCAGGCTTTGTTGTAATAGTATGAGCAATGGAAACGATATTTCGTGGTGGAAAAGATCAGAGACTTGGGACTGAAAATGAATGTATCCTTTTGTCATACTTTAAGAGAGGCAACAGGATTACCAATACCCTTGCTAAGACTAGGATGGGTTCGCTTTGTTCCGGAACTTAGTTGACTCATTTTGCCATTTTCTTTTTCATTAATAAATCTTTCTATTAATTAGAAAATAAAAGGAAAGGAAAAGTAGAGGCAAATGTACTGGAAAACTTTCAGTAAATTCCCTTTTATGTGTAAGAAATACAAACCTGAACCACACCATCATAATCAGTTGAAGCTAGATAGTTCTTGATATAGCTATTCCAGCAAACACAGCTGAGCTTCGATTTGCTCGACATCTCAATTACCGGGTAATGAATATCAACTGTGTTGTTCAAGAGCGAACCAATTTCAAAGATCTTTATTTTCTTTGATACCCCAGCAGCAGCAAAATACTCCTCATCCCGGTCAAAACTCAGTGAACAAATAACATTTGCAGAATTGAGAAGATCGCTATTCCTTAGAATACCACGTACTTGAAACTTACTATAGCGGGCATACTTGCATATACCATCAAAGAAGGATCCAAGGTGGTCAGTAGGTTTCTTGTTCATACAGAACTCCTCATTGTCATTTTGTATTGGAGACCATCTATCTTGGTTCTTTAGGACATCTTTATCTAAACGTGTTGCACCATCAGTCTCAGGCAGCTCAAGTTTAGCTCTCATGGAAAAGTATGCATTTTCAAGCTGATTCATATTTCTCAACAACCTAGCCTCATTCATCTGTGACATGGATGAACCAGAGACTATCGTTGTGTGTAACGGTCCATTGTGAATGCATTCATCTGGGTTATTATGGAAGCTTGTCAGTGTGTCTTTTGCAACAGAGCCTTTATATGTCCCAGAAAGAAGCTCATTTCTCAGTGAGTGCCTTTTTTCAACTTCCCCAATGTCTGCTTTTAAACATCCAATGTTTTCAACTAACTTGGCAATCTGTTTCTGCTTTTGTTCTCTCAAGGTTATAAGGAAATGCAGCAACAATTCTGATTCGGCATCTTCTTCATCAACAGACAATGACGATTGATCTCTGGAGGACAAGTTTTGAGCTTTGCATATTAAATCAGATTGCAGGATTTCCCTGTCATGCATATGATATAATAAAATTTTAATCAGATTTCTTCACAGACCATACAAAGTGATGACATAAACCAAGAAATACAATTTAGATTCATGACAGAAAAAATCCCACCAAGACCAACTTAACTTGCACTACTTACAACCAGTGTTCGAAATATCGATACTATCGGCCAATATATTGGCCGATATTATCGTTATCGTTGCACAACAAGACGAAACCCGGGCGATAACGCCCAAAAGACACCAAAAATGCAAAAACTCAGATATCGCATGATATATCGTCGAATAACGCACACCCACAGACGCTTTGCAGGGGACTCACGGGTCCCACTGTAGCCAACAACCCACATCCGTCCATAAATAGCCATGCGTATAGGTGGAGAATAAAAAAATTTGAATTAGAAAAAGAGAGAGAGAGAGAGAGAGAGAGAGAGAGAGAGAGAGAAATCGAAGAGTACCCGCAAAGATTGGTGATCGGAGGTGGGCCATTCGACAGGTAAGTACGATTTTCTTGAATTTAGTACGATTTTCTTGAATTTTCTTCAATTTCCCTCCTCCATCGCTAATTGGAGAGTATTTGTGAGGATTTCTCGGAAATTCCGGCGAGAAATCAGGCCAGATTGAGAAACCCCTTCCTCCGAAATGAGAATCGTCGCCGCCGCGATTGTCAAAACCTCTGCATGCGTGAAGGAGAGGGAAAACGAAGAAGAAGGGCGCGGAGATGGGGGTGAAAAGGGAAATCGGATTGCGTACTGAGTTACTCAATATGCTCTTATCGTACTGAGTAAACTCTATTGGGCCTACTGTGAATTCATGTGATATATTCACGCCGTCCATCAGTTTTTGAAGATCATTTTAAGGGTTGAGCCCAAAATTGAGTTATATCAAACTCTCAAGTAGACCATACCAAAGGAAATAGTGAAAATACTGATTTCCACCGTTGAAACCTTTCTAAGGCCCCAGTGATGTTTATTTTTCATCCAAACTGTCTATGAGATCACATAGACATGGATGAGGGTAAAACACAAATATCATCCTGATAAAAAACTTCTGTGGGCCCCCAAGAACTTTTTAACGGTAGAATTCAATCCACGCTGTTTCAGGTGGTGTGGTCCACTAGAGATTTGGATATTATTAATTTTTTCTTTATAGCGCTAAAGTTATATGATAAAACGGATGGACGGAGTTGATACAATGCATCAATGACGGTGGGCCCCACACGATTTACTCAGTACGCAATCCGCTTCTGTGAAAAGGGGTTTCGATCGTGCGGTGGGTTACGGAGTACGCTCTTATCATACTCAGTAAACTCAGTTGGGCCCACCTTTAATGTATGTGGTCTATCCACGCCGTCCATCCGTTTTCCGTCAATGACGGGCGACATGGGTACGCTCGTACCGAGTAAACTCTGTTGGGCCCACCGTGATTGCACGTGGTTTATCCACACCGTCCATCCATTTTTACTGATCATTTTAGGTGCTCAGCCCAAATTTGAACAATATCCACAACTCAAGTGGACCATACCACAGTAAACAGTGGAACTGTTAATTTCCACCGTTGAAACCTTTTTAAGGCCCACAGTGATGTTTATTTGTCATCCAACCAGATATTTATTTTTTCCCTTCATCTGGGTCTTTATGACCCAATCAACAGATTGGATGTCAAATAAACAGTACAGTGGGCCTTAGGAGGATTTTAATGGTGGATATCCAATCATTATTGTTTTCCTGTGGTGTGGTCCACATGTCGATTTGTGAAGCAGCAGTACTATGTCCAGCCCCGTCGAGATGGAGATGATGATTACGAGCCACCGCACAACTCTATGTGGATCTAGACCACAACTAGTCCCCATCATTGATATGTATATTTCTCAACTTTTACTTCTTCCGTTCTTCTTTTGCTTTTCAATGAATTGGTTGTGTTTTCATATATGACTATAATATATTTATAAACATCATGCATCCAATTTAAATATAGTTGCATTAGTTCAGTTAAACATCGCATAGCTTAGGACCCTATACAAAGGAAACTTATTATGTGCATATTTTTTTTGAGATGTTATGATTTAAAAGTGTATATTAAGGGCTTTTTTAACAATCCCCAAAGTTTCATTAAAAAATTCAACCATTTTCTCAATGTTTCCCCATGTTTCTCAAAAAGTGCGATAAATTATGCGATACAAACGATATATCCCGTGCGATAACCGATACGTATCTGTATCCCAAGGGTGCGATACATAGTGCAATACCGATATTTTGAACACTGCTTACAACCTCTACTATAAACAAATATCTTATATTTTAACCAAATAAAAGCAATTCTTGGAAGTACAGTTACAAACATTTCTGTCACTTGAGATTTTCATCTAGAAAGAAAGTTAACCAAATAAAGTCAATTATGAGAATTACAGTTAGAAACATGTTCATCACTTGAAATTTTCATCTATAAAGAAAGCTTTTAAGTGGATAAATCACCAGTCAAAAGAAAGAAAAGGGTAAACCCTTACAGACAATTAGTTCTCAATATGCAAGGTGGCTTCTAGTAAAGTTGGAGTGTCACTCACTTCCTAGTGGTGAGGCCCTCGTGCAATCAAAATGATGAAGGCAAAGATATCAAAGCATTGCAGCCACCACATACACAACTGACCCAACACAGACAGCTCAGCAGTAAAACTGAGATCAGCTACCCCACTCCGTACCATGATCTTACATTGGTATCTTAAGGTATGGTGTAAGGTACAACACGTTTTCATCTCGCAATGTAAACATAGTTCCATGTGTAAATATTAGGAAATGGTAAAAATAAAATAATGTTCCAGATAAACGTCCAACATATACAGCATGTATTATGCTAGGTCCATTAACATACATTTGGCATCTTGACAAACACTTAGAGCTAAAACACATGTTTGTAACGACTAGTTTACACAGTCAGGAGTTAATTCCCATACCAGCACAAAAGGAGAAGCATTTGCATGAATGGCGAAGCATATGATGAATTGAACAAAGGTTCTTCTGATTTGACATCTGGCCATGTGTCAAGTTAGCAACTAAAAGTATCTCACAGGGTTTGTGTAGTTTGACTTGGATTCAGTTGTTTATTTTATTGTCTTAAATGTCATTGGTTTACTACGTGTCTTCCAAATCTACCTTATAGGGGTGGCAATAGGCGAGGCCAAGGCCCAACCCGACACTTAATAGCCAAGGGTCAAGCCCAAAAAAATGATTGGGCCTGTGCCTGGGCCTGACTTGATCCAGCCTGGCCCGAAGTTGGCCAGGTCGGGCTCATCGAGTTGAGCGGGCTACCTAGCCCATTGCCACCCTTACCACCTTACAAGTAGTCTGATATTAGGAAGATCACAAACATGTTTGTATTTGTATTTGTATTTGCTTTGGCCTCATCTTTTATTAATATATCATCATCATTCAAAAAAAAAAAAAAAAAAACAAGAGCATTTAAAGAAATGATAAATAATTCAACACTATCTTGAAAGATAATGAGAAGGTAACAAGAGAAGGTCACCACAACAATTCCCAAAAAGAAACACATTCAATCAATCAGACTCCTCTCCTAAAGAAGTGCCAAAGAAGAGCCAAATTTCATTAAAATATATGAATTTGTGCATCTTCTATAAAGTATAATATCCAATACCTTGTCTTCGGCCGGGAAGAAGGCTCAGGATGTAGCAGCCAAAGACAGAAGCCAGCCTCATTAGGGTTTTTTGATAGAAAATTTGGAGGAAGAATTCGATGGCGTAGATCTGACATTGCTGCAGCATGCACCTCCCATAATTCAAAATAGCATAATAGCTGGCAGAGAAAAACCAAAGTTAGCCCAGGCAACATGCTTTTCTACCAAGGTATCCCGTATCGGTATCGGTTGGCATAATGGTGTCTTCCGATACCGATACCGATACGTGGGTGTAATGGAGATACAGGGGCGTAACGGCCCGTAACGGTGCAATTTTTATTTTTTTTTTGCCAAAAAAAATATGGATTAAATCCGAAATATTCTAAGCATTCCAAATATGCATTCATTTATAAATTGGAACATAGTTATGGTGGTGCAATAGTCCACTCTTTGGTGAGAAGTTGTATCGGACTGTCTGATGAATTTATGAACCAGATAACCTGGATTTGACTACAAAATTCATATATTTAATTTTCTAAATATCTAATTAATATACTTAACAATTTGATATCATTTCTCCCAATAGTTCTTTTAAAAAAATGAAATTAAATTCAGGTAGATGGCGTTGCCAATTTGGGGCTGACTTGGAGGACCAATCCATGCCCCAAATCAGCCTCAAATTCGTGCAATTTATTGGCATTATCCCACTTATGAATTGGTGGACATTTATTGGATAGTGAATCATGAAAAAAATCAAAAGGCCCTATTTTAAAAAATAAGCGTCCACAAATTAACAATTAAAACTATTCAAACAATTTGATTTTGGCATTGTGAGTTAGCAACTACAGTCCATAATTTAATTGGAAAATTTTAAGTTAATACGTGTATCGTGTACAATTTTTAAGGGCCCGAATTAGGCGGGACTTGGATTGTGAAGTGTAGCACACAAGTGTCAAAGTTTTTTGGGCCCCACCGTGATGAATGTGTTATATCCACACCGTCCATCCATTTTGCCAAATAATTTTAGAGCATGAGCCCAAAAATGAGGCAAATCCAAAGCTCAGGTGGACCGCACCATAAGAAACAACAATAATTAAACGTCCACCATTAAAAATTTATTGGGGGCTACAAAAGTTTTAGATCAAGCTGACATGTGTGTTTTCCCTTCATCCACGTCAGTGTGACCCAATTATCAGGTTAGATGGAAAATAAACATTATAGTGGACCCTAAGAAATTTTTAATGGTGAGCATTCTATAACCACTGTTTCTTATAGTGTGATCCACCTGAGATTTGGATCTTACTAATTTTTTGGATCATGACCTAAAATGATGTGCCAAAATGGATGGACGACATGGATAAAATACATACATCATGGTGGGGCCCACGCGGCACGTGGACCTTTTATTAAAAAGAAAACTCAGTGGAAATGAGCCACGTAGCCTCTTTGGAATGGAAGTTGATTGCATACCGAGTAAACTCTATAGGGTCCATGTGATTTAGATATTTTATCCACTCCTACCATCCATTTTACCAGATAATTTTGGTGCTTGAGCCCAAAAATGAAGCATATCCAAATATCAAATGGGCCACACCACGGGAAATAGTGTGAATTGAATTTCTACTGTTGAAAATTTATTGAGGGCCACTGAAGTTTTGGATAAGGCTTGTATTTGTGTTTGCCCTTCATCCATGTTTTTGTGATCTTATGAACAGGTTGGATGTCAAATAAATATCACTATGGGGCCTCGCAAGGTTTCAACGGTGGAAATCATTATTCCCATAGTTTCCAGTGGTATCGTCCACTTGAGCTCTGTATATGTTTTAATTTTGGTATCAACCCCTTAAATGAGCTGGAAAAACAAATGGATGGTGTGGATAAACCACATACATTCACGATGGGCCCAACAGAGTTTACTCAGTACGATAAAAGCGTGCTGAGTAATTCGTACGCAGTCCGATTTCCTTTGAATGAAAAGAGAGCGAGAGAGGGCTCTTCGACTTCGCTGCGATTTCAAATGGAGAGAGATGCGAGGGCTCTATGTTCGAAACCCTAGTAGAGAGAGAGATGGTTCTCCGATTTTGAAACCCTAATAGAGACAAAGTCACAGAGATGTTGGTCGGCTGATGGAGATGAGGAGAAGGAGAAGAGGAAAAGAAATAAGAAGAATCAGGTACGCCTTCGACCTTTATCTTCTCCTCTTCTCTTCTCTTTTTCCTTTATTTTTCCCCGTGAAACAGACCCTCTTTTTTTTGGGACGTTACGGAGTAACGGACATTACACCCTGTAACGGCCGTTACGGGGCCCGTAACGGTCGTTACGCATCTCTTTTTCTAACCCAACCAATTTATACCCGTATCACGTAACGGCCTGGGCCGTTACCGTTACGTATCGGCCGATACGTAACCGATTTTGAACACCCTGTAAGAAGTCAACATGTGATACAGGCATACAGAACATGCATTTACAATGCGGCTCGGAGATCAATAACCTCAGAGCACTGAAAGGACGAGAAGGAAGAGAACATCTTACAAGGAAGCAACAAAAGGCTCAATTAAAGTGACCAACAAATGGAGAGTGCTAGAAGTCCTCTCACGAACATTAATTGACTTAATAATTTAGACCACAACATGACATGATAGCAAAGCTCTAAGTTAATTGAACATTTCTAAATATGGTTCCAATTCCTTCAAGGCATGTTTGGTTAGCTGTAAATGAATGTAAATGATGGTAAACACGAGTGATGATGACTTAATTTGGTATTATCTAATGTTGACAGGTACAGATTTTAAAAAGAGGATTGGATTGCTCATGTAAACTTTGTAGGCCTTACCATGATGTATGTGTTTCATCCATGCCATTCATTCATTGTGTCAGATCATTTTAGGGCATGGACCAAAAAATGAGGTAGATCCAAAACTTCTATAGCCCCCAAGAAGTTTTCAATGGTAGGCGTTCAATCCTCACTGTTTTCTATGATGTGGTCCACTTGAGCTTTGGATCTGCCTCACCTTTGGGCTAATGCCCTAAAATGATTTGAAAAAAAAAATATTTGAATGGACGGTGTGGATATAACATATAAATCATGGTGCGGTCCACCTCTTACAAGGTTGAGTTTGGCACAATTTTTTAGGCAAAATTCCCGTTGTTAACCAAACAATGGGCACTCATCATGATTACTTATTTACCATCCACCTCATGCATTTATGACTAACCAAACATGTTCTCAATTTTTTCTTTTCTTTTTTCTTTTTTATTTTTGCCCCTCTTGTTGGAGGGCACTAAAATTTTAATAGAAAAGAAACACGGAGCAAATACGAAGATGATGAAGCATCATCCAATTAATACAAAAGAGAGTTATCTCCCCAAGATCCCTGAATAAATCCCCAAACCTATCAGCAAAAACCATAGTCGATCTAGCCCATTCAATAACTAGCCATTTCGCCTTCTGAAAGTCCTTAAATATCCTACTATTGTGTTCATGCCATATTGACCACAGTATAGAAAGAAGAGTAAGTGGACACTGTGTTCGAAATATCGGTATCGCGTTACGTATTGCACCCTTGGGATACGAATACGCATCAGTTATCGCATGGGGTATATCGGTTTTATCGCGTAATGCATCATTGTTGTTGGAAACATGGGGAAACATTAGGAAATTGGTTGAATTTTTCAATGAAACTTTAGTGATTGTTAAAAAAGACATCAATACAAACTTATAAATCAAAGCATTTCAAAAAACAAGTGCACAAAATTAGTTTTCTTGTATGGGGTCCTAATCTGTGCTATCTAGCTGAATTGATGCAAGTATATTCAAAGTCTATTCATATAATTTATAAATGTAAGAAGACGTGTGGAAACACAAGCAATACATTCAAAAGCTAAAAAAGAATCACTAAATCAATTTACATACATATTTGATTTTATGTTTGGACACATATTGTAACCAATTTGTGAGAAATTGGATTTTTATTTTTATTTTTTTCAATTTTCTGCAACTCGGCTCATCTCCTCCAAATCTTGAAATCGAAGCTCCAAAAACATGAAAAATCATGGATTTGTAACAATTTGACACTAATTTAACATGATTTACAAGAAAGAAAAAGAAAAAAAAAAGAATCAAATATCGAAAATGCTCACCGGATCAAACATGTAGGATATATCCCACTACTTGTGCATTTTGTATTGCATAGGTGGGATACAGGCTATAACATGGGCTATATCGGCCAATATCATCGATACTTAAAACACTGAGCAAACATAGGATTGTCCTCCTTCACTCCCTCACCTATCACCATGGCAAGCTCTATAGAATTCTCCAATCAAGAATGGCATAACCCACTCCACCCTAAATAACCTCAAGAAATTCCACCACATCTTCTACCCAAATGAATGCATAAATAGCCGACGTATCACTCTACATCCCTTAGATAATGCAACCATTTGGGATTATCATCTTCCTATTCCTCAAATGGGCACTCGTTAGCACCTTTTTTTTAACATTGAAAATTTTATTCGAAAAAGGCTGAAGCCGTCAGCTTTCTGGTACATTAGAGATGATCTTTGATGCTTGCGCCCATCCCAAAACATGAAATTTGGCCCTTTGGAAGACTTCCAAAACCTGCCCCTTATGGTTCCTAAACCATCGATCATTCTTCTCAAACCATAGAGCCCAAATACCTGCTAATAGACTTTGGTGCCAAAATTTCCCCCTGATCTTCTCTGCACCCCCACCATGCCAACTCAAGAATAAGTTATCAATAGAGCCCGGCGACACCCATATAACACCAAATAATTTGAAGAAGTTATCCCACATTTCTGTTGTGAACGAGCATTGGGTAAATAGATGATCCACCATTTCCTCGGCTCGAAAGCATAAGAGAAATACATTTGGCGGGATCATATTCCTTCTGCAGAGGTTATCCAATGTTAGCACTTTCTTCCTCCCCACTAGCCATGCAAACACCACCACCTTTAGAGGAGCACCATATCGCCAAACAAACGACGTCAGACAAACCCCAAGCAAAGAAGCATCCCGCTTACAAACATATAAAAGGATTTCACCAAGAACTTACCTGATTATTCTTTTGACCATACCATCAAGTCTAGTTCTGAAATAACCAAAGATGCCTTTGAAAGCATATTGAAAAAACTAATGAATTCTGAGATTTCTACATCCACCAAGTACCTTTACACGATGGGGCCCATGCCACTTCCTCTCCCACAATGGATTTTTTTAAAAAAAAAAAAAAAAAAAAAAAACTACCTCAAGAGAAATTTCCACCAACCATGGAAAAAGATCCCTCAACCTATGCCATGCTACCCATTTATCTTCCCAATATCTGATATTCTTCCTATTCCTCAACAAAAACCCAACCCCTTCCCAAACTTTATGTTTTACTAACGCCATTGACTTCCATAGGTGTGATGATCTATACTAAAATGACAACCTAATCCACCACCCCTTATCTTCCACACCATATTTCCTACATATCACCTCTCTCCAATGAGAAGCTACTCTGACCCTAAACCTCCAAGCCCATTTCCCTAACAATGCTAAATTCATATCCTCCAACTTCCTAAACCCACACCCCCTTGATCCCACAGCTTAGACGCTTCTTCTCATTTCATAGGATGAAATTTATGTCCATCTTCCGCTCCTTTCCACAAGAAATCCCTCCTAAGTTTTTTCAAATTATTCAAAACTGACTTTAGGCATTTGCATAATGACATATAATAAACTGGAAGATTAGACATAACCGTCTTGATCAAAGTTAGTTTTCCCGCCCAAAGACAAATGTCGAGTTTTCCATTGAGACAACCTTCTTTCAAACCTTTCAATCACAATCACGTAGATATTTCCCCAGTCTTCCAACACATAGTGGAAAACCAAGATATGACGTAGGAAAGGCACCCTCTCCCTACACCCAAATTTGTAAGCATATATCTTCACTTCCTACTCCGAAATTCCCACCCCCAAAATTTCACTCTTACTAATATTAACTTCAAACCCGAAACTGCCTCAATGCTGACGATGATCGCTCAAAGATTTTCAACATTGAGAGAGTCTGCCTCGCAAAATAACAAAGTATCATCCACACACTGCAAATGAGAAACCTGGAAATATGAATTATCAATTCTAAATCCTTTCATGAGCCCCATCTCCACCCCTCTGTCTATCAATCTGCTCAAAGCCTCCATGATAACAATGAATAAATATGGGCAGAGGATCCCTTTGACGTAGGCCTCTTGAGGCTTTAAAAAACCATTTGAGAAGCCATTAACCAGAATTGAGATTTTTGCCGACTTCACACATTCTCGCATCCAAGCTCGTTTGCAAGCCACACAAGAACCATGACTTGAGGCAACCCCATGTACTTCTCAATGTGGTGCATAAGATCCATGGCTTTAGGAGGGGGAGGGAGAGATGTGACTGAGTAGAACGATTTGACAGAGAATTGCCCCAAACTGTTGACTTTCCACCCACCTCCCAATCCTCTAGCACAAATCCTTGACCACAAAGTAGATTTGTGAGACAAACAAAAGTGATAATCTCATCCTCAATGAGATCTCTTCAGAAAATGAGTCCAAGCCACACCATCACCCACCATTGAAGCAAATTGGGAGATAAGAGAGTCTTCCTCCATAGCAATTCTAAAGAAGACTAGAAAAAGCATTATGGAAAGACCTTTCCCTGCACCAACTATCCAGCCAAAGCCGAATCTGAAAACCCTCCCCTGGTGTGAAGGATAACTCTCTTCTAAAGAGCAAACCAATTATCGGAGCCACTAAAAAAATTGGCAATCTCATCCTCAACGAGGTTTCTTCAAAAATGAGTCCAAAACACACCAACCCCCACCATTGAAGAACACTGGGAGATAAGAGTCTTCCAGTCTTCCTACATCGATCACCCATTCCATGTGGCTGATCAGTTTTCCAATATCTGAATAGAGTTGTAATTCTTGTTCATCTTTTCTGTTTTTTGGTTGGTTGTTTTCTTTAGGCTTTGGCCTTTAATCAATAAAATTGTCGATGTTAAGAAAGGGGGTGGGGGAGCCTTCCTACATAGCAATTCTTTAAGAGGCTAGGAAAAGGGATATGGAAAGACTTGTCCCCACAATACTTGTCCAGATAGAACTAAATACGAAAACCATCAGGATAAGTGAATAACTCTCTTCTAAACATGATACCAAGTTTCAGCATGGCTTTTTCAAAGGCCAGAAGCCCTATACAGAGAGGACTGCCAAGAGAACCACCACCTTATTCCACCCATACTTGCTCGCAATCAGGCTTTTCCACAAGTCATCTTCCTCCTCCCCAAACCTCCACAATGATTTTCTTGGAGGGAAGAGTTCAGAGACTTTTGGTTTCTAATAGCTAACCCTTCACATTCTTTTGGTTTACAAACCTCATCCCGGCTAACGAAGTGAAAGTTTTCTTCTTCTTCTTTTTTCCCTCAGCCACTTGCCAAAGAAAATCCCTTTGGATCCTCTCATCATCATTATTATCTAGGCCTTATCCCAACTAAGTGGGGTCATCTACATGAATCATTTTCTGATCCTAAACCCTTTTGGATCCTTTGTAATCTATTAACGGCATTTGGTAGGTAACAAGGACATAAAGTAACGCAGCATGCTAGCTAAAGCATACTTTCTCAAGGTGATGCACCCCCCAAAACACAAATAGGGGTTTCTTTCAAGTAGATAATTTCCTCTCCTTCCCACCACCACATCCAAAGATGTTTGGCTAGCTTGCCAATGCATAAAGAAAGACCGAGAGAGGTTGACCGAAGTTTTACTGGTTTTCGTCCTAAGGCCTGAGTGAAGGCAAGAACCTCATCTTCACACAATGAAACCCCCAAAATTTACTTTTCTGGATTTTTGCCCCAACACAATCTTAAAGCATTTGAAAACCTTGCAATTATTATCAACTTGTCTCTCATTCGCCACAAAAAAGGGAGTGTGTCATCACCAAACTGAGGGTGAGAAATCTGAAAATTGGCATGCTCTGTTGCAAAATATTAACTAAGCCTTGATCTCTTGCTCAGTCCAACATTTTACTAAGAACCTCCCCACAATCACAAAGAGAGGGGAAGAAAGAATCCGCTTGTTGTAGCCCATGGTAACTCCGAAGAAACCTCTAGGGGATCTATTCACCAAAATTGGGAAAAAAAAAAAAAACTCCTGCATTCCTAAATCTAATTTCTCCACTTGGTATCAAAACCCAACCAATTTGGTACTATAACAGAAAAACTTCCAATCACATAATTGTAAGCTTTCTCCATGTCTAGATTATAAATAAAAGGTAGATTGGCAAAAAATTTGCAAACAACTTCCACCAGACATCAACCTTCATTCTTTACCAAGCTATTTGCATATCAATGGCAAAAGGCTCAGAGACGCTAAAGGTAATCACAATTTAGAGGTTGGTCCTCCAATTAAAAAAAGCTAACAGTGTAATTGCAATTTTCAACATGGCAATACTCAAATTAAGCTATTGATATAGTTGGGCCAATTTTGGGTAGGTCCATAACACCAAAACCAAATGAATGGAGATCCATCTAAAGTATGGAACCCATGATTAAGAATGTTTAATTTGAGTATCATTTATGCCATTGCGGTTGGGTGTTGCCCAAGATACCTTTGACGTCAGAAAATCAAAACCCTTTGATCTTAAGTCCCATCTCCGTTGCATGTCGATTTATAGGCCAAGGTTGAAGAGTTAAGATAATACAATATAGAAGAATTTGGGACATCCAACACCCACTGTGACTTGCCAAGCATCCTTTCATTGGTAACCAGCGAATTTATTTGTGAAGGAAGAGTAATTGTGGAACCCGAGCCCCCCCGGCAAACATTTCCATTTTCCCCTCAAATCATCAGGGGCCCACCAACCTTACTGGCAAACATTTCTATGCCAATTTTTGTAGCCAGAATTTTCCATCTATATGAATTCCTCATCCCCGCCAACCCCAAGGAGGCGAACTTGATAGCACTTTGCTCATCCCTCAATATTACCCCAAAGCTGGACACACTTGCGTTGCCTAAAGAGCTTCCATCAACAGTCAACTTCCACTAACCCAACATAGGAGGTGGCCAATACCCCCACTTTAATAGGACAATGCTAGTGATCATCAATATACCCTTTCCACTGACAGAGTAGGTCAAAAAGAGGGATCCCTTTAAAAACATCCAGGGCAGTGAGGCAGTGAGGTCTTAATCTTGTCAACAAGAAGTGTTGGGCTCAACATTTTACCCTTACAAATCCCCATAGAATTGCCCGAGGGAGCATTTTCCACATGATTTACCTTGAGGCTCAAATGGCCCACTATTCCAACCATCCATAAGCTCCATAATCGATCATGGGAGGACCTAATCAATTTCAACCACCTACAGTGGTGGTCCACTGATTCTGAATCATTCCAGCAAATAAAACACATTGAGAACAGGCCAATTATGTTTTTGGATATGGCCTATCATGAGAATTTTTTGGCAGCCATGGCCAATAGAAAGCTTTGACTCGTGGTGCACCACAGGTTCCCCAAACCTCCCCCCTAGCAGCTTTTGAGGCAGAATAGCTTGCAACCTGTTAAAGGATTGAAGAGCTTGATTACCATTGTGTCCCACAAGTTGTGCGGAATTGAACCAACCACACCACCTTGCTTCCCACTGGCTCATATGAATCTTTAAGACTAGTATTCCAATTGGCCCGAGTGTGAAGTTGAGGAAATTTCTTGGGAAGTGTAGATTCCCAAGGTACAAATCTTCCCAAAAGATTCCATTGCCATAGCAACTATTAGGTAGGCCAAACATGTACAAAAACAACAACAGCCTAGAAAACATTTGCAAGCTTTTTGGACTGGCCATTGTTTTCTTTAATGTGCAACCTGCTAGATAGCTAAACAGCCCGAGCTTGAGCCAAAGGATCTACATGATCAATCTTACTTGATAAATGGCTTGGAAATCCTACACACACACGCACGCACCCACATAGCCGCATGTGGAGAGGTGCATAGGGCTACCTAGCAAACCTCCATAAGGGAAATACAAAGTGATATGGACCAAGTGACTCAGTTCCAAACACTTATCTCCCAACCCAGGATAAAACAAAGTAAGGCCACAAAAAAAAAAACTCTACAATAGAACATATTAAGTACACATCTAATACAAAATATTAATTGAACAACAACTAGCAAAACACAAAGTGTTGAAAGCATCTATCATGTAACAATTGTGATATATAAATAGCATAATAGACACTTATACGCACCTCAAACAGAAGAACCCCAAGACTGTAGATATTTGATGACAATGTACAAGCCCCGCCGTTGAGCTCCTCTGGACTAGCATACCATCTCTCCTCCAAATGTATGCTTTCAGAACCCAATTGAGGTTGTGAAGAGTTTAATACCCTTGGACTGCTAGACATGTTTTGAGGCTTATGTCCTTTATCTGAGTTTTGTTCCCTAAAATCACAACCAGAATTTTGTGATCTAAAATTGTTATTATGATCTTCCTTAAACGTTTCACAAATCAAGCCACTTCTAGTGAAGGTTTTGGGAAGTTGGCCGACAAAATTCGTATGGTCACTGAGCTTTTGATGTGTCACTGATAACATGGTATGGGAATTCATACCCTGCTCGATGTATCTTTTCCTTTTCAAATGATGCTCAGAGTAGTGAGCATCTTGATTAATTGCATTGTCTAACAACTCTGTCTGGATTTGAGGGCCCCAAGAACCAACATATTTAACCTTGTCTAATGGCAACATCATGAAACAAGATGGTCGCATGTGTTGCAAGGCAACACCTTGAGAGTGCGCAAGATCTACCACCTCCAAGATCTGCCTAAACATATGCAGACTCTTGTCCTTATTTATTTTTCCAGACCTAGCTTTTAGCCATTCTCTTAAGCTGACTCCATCATGAATTAAATTTGCACGAGCACCAGCCACATCACCACTGCATCTAGACAAATCATCAGCTTTTGCAGTAGAACCCTGAGATATATCAGAAGCTACCCCAGTCACTACCTTTTCATTATTCTGACCCCGGATCACAACACCAGATCCTTCATGAGTTCCCGGACATCTATATACAACCCCCTTCCCCTTCAAGGTCTTCTTGACAAAAAACTGAGAGAATCCAGACGCTGAAAGAACCTTTGTCCGGATCCCTCCTTGAAATCCTGTAAATGAATTGCTCGAGACAGTATGATTGTCACTGTTAATTAAATGCTCCGAGATTTCAACATGATCTTCATCATTTGGATGTTTAGCAAGTGGCGGCTTTTGAACCTGTGATTTGGGCACCACATCCTCTCCACCGCCTACCTGTTCCTTGGACACCACATCTCCACGTGAGCTCCTGTTCCCAGTCCCACTTGCTAGCTGATATAGATGCTGCCATTGGCCTTTCCTCGGCATTTTATCTCGGCTGTTTGAGCAACCAACTATCGACAAGTTTGAGCCCTTGTAATTTTTCAGCGTCAACTCCTCGACTGTCAAACCCGCATCATCCACAGTGTGAGGATTAGTCTGCAGCTGTTCAGATCCATTTTTGGAACCCGCACATCCAACCAGAATTTTACCCTCTAAAGTCTCCGTGAATACTTCAGGTGATCTTGACGAGGAATGAGGCTCATGCCAATCATTGGCTGGAGACATAAATGTCCCAGGTGATTCCATCATGTTACGGCTCTCTGATTGAGGATGATCATAGTCTTTCCTTTTGAGGTGTGGAGCCTCTGCCGCATTCTCTTCTACCCCGTTTAAGTCTCCCGTCCCTTCCATTGCCTCTGGATGCATCTCATTCAGTTACATGGATGGGCATGCTCTGCGTCAATAAAATGGTTCAGCCAAATGCATGTTAGTGTCTTTTCAGCCAATGAAACATAACAAACTGATGGCAAAAGTAAAAGGGCTCAAACAACAACAACAACAACAAAAAAAAAAGTAGAAATGTGACATGCATTCATAATGCAACATTCCACAGTATATTCATCTAGCTTCCCATGCGAGTTAGCTTTGGCCAGAGGAGACAAAGAAAGAGAATTAAATTCTTAGAAGTATCACACAATGCTTCAGCATAAGGTTTGATGTTACCATGCAGGTTTTCAGTTTGTACTTTGTAAAAGTTGGCCCTATGTTGCAGTGATCTGAACCGTTGATATTATGGGCCCTACCATGGATAGCTCATGCACCAAAAATATCCTAGAAGAGAAGGTCCTAACAATTCAATGAGCAGCCAGCAAATAGGCTTACAGAAAGAAAACACACAATGATCCACATTCAACTGAATAAAAGTCACATCTTCAACAGATAAGATCTTCCAATCAAGAGGGGTTTCTTGGTGGACGTGCCATCTAATATACAGTGAGGCCCACCATATCAATGGCTTGAAAAATTGAATCAAATGCCCTACTTGTACAGACTGAAAATTGAAGCATAACTTACAAACTATAAGCCCAATCATTGTATGATACCTCAAATTTCTAAACATGTTTTACAAATTTCGAATGTTTTCGGAGTTCTGGTAGAAACAGCTCAAACCGTAATCGCATCAAACAATTGCATATCCTCAGGAACGTTTAGTCATAGAACTCGATTGTAGTGTTCCCTAAGCATATCCATCGCATCGGATTACTCATTTCGCAAATCCAATATTCCACGAATTCTAACTCTTAGCAGGTAAGAAATCACCATCTTCCCCACAATTCTTGAAAAAAAAAAGAAGGGAAATGAAACACCTCACGTGAAATCATTTCCCGTTTGGTAAAAACAGAAATCACGTTTCAATGCCCCGATCCTTCCAAGGTTTTCCGCTCTCTAGATCGTCACAATCTCTTCAAACGAAGTAAGGCCGTAATCTCATTCAAACGAAATTTCTAATAAATCAAGAATCCGCAAAAATAAACAGAATCAATTCCCAAAAAAAAATCTAAAAAATTCTGAAAATGAGTAGTCTCGTCGGCAAAAGAAGAAGACGATGCAAGTATCTTCAAGAATCCGAGAAAAAAGCAGCCAAAAATAGCAAAAAGAGAGAATCATCAAAACCCTAAAACCCTAAAGATAGCAAACAAATGAGGGGTTTTCCAAGCATACCTGAAAAGGAAAAAAGAAAAGCTCTGTCGATTTCATTCCTTCGCTTTTTCTTTTTCAATCAGATTAAGCCACCGAAACCCATAGAGAAAAAAAGCATCTTATCTTTCTCTTATGATTTTTCTGCGCTTTTTTTTCCCTAATTTTTTATTCTCGTATTAATTTAAAAATCCAATTTTTTTCCTGCATTTTTATTTTTCGTTCTCCGTTACGGACGGGGATTGCGTCCTACCCCGCCCGGACGGATTACCGTCCGGGCAGGGCTCTGTGGGGCCTACTGCGATGTAAGTATTTTATCCACGCCGTTCATCGCTTCTATCAGACCGTTTTAAGTTATCACCCTAAAAATGAACTGGGTCCACATCTCTAGTGGACCACACCAAAGGAAGCTGCAGTGATAATGACACCCACCGTTGAAACCTTTCTAATGGGCCATTGGGATGTTTGTTTACCATCAAACCTATTAATAAGGTCATGCAGACGTGGATGAAGTGAAAACACAAATATAAGCTTGATTCGAAACTTCTCCAGCTCCCAAGAATTTTTTAATGGTGGAAGTTCAGTCCCCATTTTGTGGTCAACTTAAGATTTGGACCTGCCTCATGGTTAGGATCATAGCTTAAAATGATCTGAGAAAAACAATAAACGGCGTGGATAAAACACTTACATCGTGGTGGGCCCCACAGAGCCCTGCCCGCCCGGACTATTACCGTCCGAGCGGGGGTAAGACGCAATCCGCGTCCCTCCGTTAGAGTCTCTCTCCCCTTTTTCGGCCCAATCACAGATAAACAGCACATAAGTGCGGAAACAGGGGATGCGACTGCACTTCCTGTGGGCGGAAGCCAAATGGAAACGGATTGGCTACTCCCCTGCCACCAGCCGATGCCTGATGGTTGGTGCTCTGTGGGCCCCACCATAATGAATGTGTTTCATCCATGCCGTACATCTATTTTTTTAGATCATTTTATAATATGATACAAGAACTGAGGTATATACCAGTCTCAAGTTGACCACATTATAGGAAACAGTGTTGAACGAACTTCAACCATTAAAAATTTTTGAAGGCCACAAAAGTTTTGGATCAAGCTTATCTTCGTTTTTTCCCTTCATCTGGGTCTTTATGACCTAATCAACAGATTAGATGTCAAATAAACAGTACATCGGTCCTTAGGAGGATTTTAATGCTGGATATCCAATCACTACTATTTTCCTGTGGTGTGGTCCACCTGAAATTTATATTCTTATAATTTTTGGTATAAAGCCTTAAAATGATCTGTAAAAATGGATGAACGGAATACATCATGGTGGGGCCCACGGAGAACCGACCATCAGCCACGGGGCTGGTGGGAGGGGGAGTAGCCAATCCCAAGCCAAATGGGGCCCACCAGGATGTTTGTGAGAAATCCAACCCGTACATCCATTTTTCAAGATCATGATAAGTATATGAGGCTAAAAATGGGGCAGATCCGAAACTCAAGGGGGTCTCAATACAGGATACACTGGGATTGAACAACCACTATTGAGACATTGGTGGAGCCACGGAAGTTGTGAATTCATCGTATGAATGGTTTGGATGGCATATAAACATCATGGTGCACTCTGGAAAAGTTTCATCTGTAATCATTTCCCTGACCAATGTTTCCTGTTTTTGGACCCATTGGTGGACCACGTAGCTTCCGCCCACGACAAGTCTTACGGCTGGCTGTGCAATATGAATATGCTGTGGGCGGTGCACCGGCTTATGTAATAAGTTGCTTTTCTTAGTTTCTATTAATTTATATATATTTAGTTTCTACTTATCCAGTGAATAAATGTCTGATGAACAACATACTTATAAAGAAAAAAAGGAATAGAAAAGCATGTTTGATTAATAACGTCACAGGTAATTCTCCCTCAAGTCTGTTTGATCCGCCTCATATACACCATCCATCATGTGAGGCTAACCTTTGATGTGGACCATTCATTGTGTGAGTCCCACCTTTGAGGTGGACCATCCATCATATTTTGCCACTCATTTTATGGTATGAGAACAAAAAATAAAGTAGATCCAAAATCTCAAGTGGACCACACCATAGGAAATAGGATAATTGAACACCTGCCTTAAAAACTTCATGGGGCCACAAAAGTTTTGTATCAAGTTGATGTTTGTGTTTTCCCTTCATCCTAATCTATGTAACTTTATCAACAAGTTGGATGGCAAATAAACATTACGATGGGCCCTAGGAAGTTTTTAATCATGGGTGTTGAATGACCATTGTTTCGTGTGATGTGGTCCACTTGAGATTTGGATCTAGTCTAGTTTTGGGCGAATAGCTTAAAATGAGTTGGCAAAATGGATGGATCGGGTAGATATATAACATATACATTAAGGTGGGTCCCACTATCACGACATTGCCGGATTGGACGTTTCCCAACGAAAGTGCTTTTCAGATAAAGGAATTTTATAAAACATATATGTCAAATATGTTTGTCTACCAATTAAGTAAAAGTCAAGATAAGCTACCTGAGGCATAAGTAACTTATTATCCAAAGGTGTCCTTAGGGCCTATTTGAATGATAAGTTACTTTGCCATGACATTCATCATGATTATGCTTTAAAATGATATACAGCATTATCATGTTCATATAACCACAATGATAGATGGTAAGTAACATTTATCTTTGTACCCACATCATCCCCCTCTTAAATGAAGATTACTATGGATGGGGGATGATGCAGAGAATGAGGACAAGAACCACGGCGATAGAATTTTTTTGAGAAAAGCTTACAAATCAAAATAGCATACTTCGAAACCAATTTCACCAATTAGAATATCTGATTGCAAGTGGAGCATGGTATGGTATGACTCTAGGAGTGCGTAGCGTGATGTACGTTATTCAGGAATGAATCCCGTCGACGGATGGTTGCATCCTCTAGTAGCTCATCAATGTTGCGCAGGCTTTAGCTTGTTATCGGAGGAGAAGAAGCTGGAGGCTGAGGAGACGAGGTAGTCCGATTGAATTGGGACCAAGCCTCTACAACATCGTGGATAGTTTTGAACTCCCTATAATTAGTCCTACCAAATCTTTTCACCTGTATCCTATAGGATTCCTATTTGTCATAAATGGCAAGGTGATGGCCTAAGAAAACGATATAAAAATTTTAAGCCATGTTTATCTACAGGAAATACCATATGTCAATTTATAATTATGAGAACGGGTAACCTCAACAGAAGAAATGTAACATAAATATATTTTTATGTCACAACATATGGACACTATATTCTACGATATTTCAGACGTATACTTACAACTATGTAAGAACATTTATAAAATTATATATACCCCAACTAAAGATATCCACACAAGTGTTTTATAACAAGTATCTACGCATATAAACAATTTATCTTCATAGTCAATAGGAATTAGAAAAAGATCATACGGTTCAACAGAGAAAATGTATTCAATCAAACCCATATACCGTTAGAGTACATGAGAGGAGAATAACCACCAAATCAATGCAACAAAATGTAGGTTTTTATGTGACCTACAGCTATGTGGGTCTGATATAACCTACAAATCATTGAAGGCAGTCTGAATTATATCAAACCATATTAGATAATATTATATTATGGAAGTTAAACATACGTGAAGAACATACAATATATAATGTGTCATAAGCAGAGAGATAGAATAACATATGTTGTGTACAATAACCAAAATAACCATTTCCACGTATATCATAACCAGAGAAGATAGAATAACATGCTTTGTGTAGAACAACCAAAATAACAATTTTCACATGCAGTATAAAGTTTACAACAAAACATGTGTTGTTCGAAAGACATGCATAACAATCTATATATATATATATATATATATATATATATATATATATATATATATATATATATAAGAATACTATGTACAACACATAAGCTATTACGACAATTTATATAATGTCAAGTTATATAAGTAAGCTATGATCCATTGATACAGAGGAGCAGTTGTTACATTAAAGGGGGCCCCAACAGCTACCTTGGGCCCCACCCCATTAATTTTTTAACATCTCTCTCTCTCTCTCTCTCTCTCTCTCTCTCTCTCTCTCTCTCTCTCCCTATTCTTTCCAACGGTTCTCCTCTCTATCCCTCTTTTTTATTTTTCCATCTCTATAAATATAGCTTTGTATGAGAGAAGTCATTAGTGTATTTTTCCTTTCTTTTATGAGATCTCTTTATCATTGAGAGTGAGTGAGTCCTTTTGTATTTGGGTGAGTGAATCTTCAAGCCATATATAGTACATTATTCTCAATCAAAGCAGTCAATCTTTATTTTCTTCTCTTTATTTCTTACTTGTGTGTTGGACTGACATCAATTGGTATCATAGCAAGTCGATCTTCATGGTGTGAGGACGAGGCTAACGCCATTGTACAGCTTTACTTGAAGATGTTCATGTGTGTGCCAAAGTGGAGGAATTGAATAAGCCAACAACTCTTAAGTATTTATCTACTAAAAAAACTTCTTTTTCAGTGATTTATGGAAGATTTCTAAATCATATTTTGAACCGGGTACCAATTCTTAACCCGGGAAAGAGTAGTGCGGAAGCCAAAGAATTTGCCAACCATATTCAAGAAGTACAAAAACAAGTTCAAGCCAATATCAAAAGTGTTATTGATTGGTACAAAGAAGTCGTTAATATTCATCACCGCCACTCGGAGTTCAAAGAAGGTATTTTGGTTATGGCATACTTGTAAAAAGAGAAATTTCCAATGGTACTTATCAGAATTAAAGAACAAGTATATTGGCTCATGTCGTATCCTTAAGAAGATTGGGTCCATTGTTGTCAGAACATATGTCTTAAATCTTTTTTGGGCTGGTCGAGGGACTGGCTCGACCGGTCGAGGGTCCTCTTGACCGGTCGAGGCTCACTCGACTCAAAGTCCAGCATGTTATGTTTTTGGAGGTCTGGGCCACTCGACCGGTCGAAGGGGTCCCTCAACCAGTCAAAGCCCTGGCTTGATTAGTCGAAGGTTACGCAGATTCTACACGAATTTTGCGCGAACTACGTAAATTTAATGCGATTTCTGAAATTTTCCAAAGAGGTGCATAAGTGGAGTTTCATAAACTATAAATAGGGGTCCCTAGGGCTATTTTAAAGTATTCTAAGGCTTTCTAAAAGTTTTCTAAGGGTTCCTAAAAGGGTTTTAGGGTTATCAAAGGATGTAACAAGGGTGAGATTCGAGGTTGTTCGAATCGGGTAAGTCCTCTCTCTTGTAATTTCTATTTCATAGTGGATTTTTGTCGCTTTGTACCATGGTTTTTTTCCCGCAATGGTTTTCTACGTTAAATCTTTGTGTTCTCCTGTGATTATTGCTAGAGCTGGGCATTTCATACCCGAACCGGTGGATCCGGCCCGATCAGACCCGATCCGACTCGATTCAAACAGAACCGATGGTCAGGATCGGTCAGGATCGGGTAATATAATCCAGATCCGAACTATTTTCGGATCGAAATCGGATAGGCCCTATTCCGAATCGACCCGATCCGATTGGATCCGATTCGGACCAACCCGATCCGGACCGTGTGTGTGTGTGTATATATATATATATAACTTTTACCGCCTAGTCTTTTGTTGAGGGTCAAATATTACATATCAGACCCCAGTTATTGCCTGATTTTACGTACATGATAATGCTTAATGTCATATTTTAATTGTGTTTTTATTGCAGGATGTAATCAGGAGCGTGGACTGAAAAATAGTACTAAAAGCGTGGATTTGACACTCCGAAGTCACCAGAGCAAGGGACGCACTCCAGAGAACCAAGACTGAAGAATTTGCATGCCAGGGATCCGAGGAAATCAAGCCATTCACGTTAAAGAGGCCCGAAATTGGTGAAGAATGCAAGATCACATAGTTCCCGCCATCTGATTGGCTCAAAAATTCATACATGGCCTGGGAGATATAAATAAACCGTACATATGAAATTTCAACCATTGGAGATCTCAGAAAATGGGCCAACGGACGGATCAGCCCATTAATCTCCAATTTGGGGCCCACCTAGTCTCTGGATATGCCTCAAATTTGGTCTCAACGCCTTAAATAGAGAGGCTAATTGAATGAATGGATTGGATTTTGCAAAAAATTACAATGGGCCCCGTATGTACAGCGTGTGTACATAACGTACACACGCTCCCGCCGCGCACCGAACCGAGTCAG
Source organism: Magnolia sinica (assembly GCF_029962835.1). NCBI lineage: Eukaryota > Viridiplantae > Streptophyta > Magnoliopsida > Magnoliales > Magnoliaceae > Magnolia > Magnolia sinica. Next base: position 129,113,963 of record NC_080575.1, on the reverse strand, counting down.
CGGGTCAGCACCTGTTTCTAAAAACGGCAGCAGCCGTTGTCGCGCTGCGTAACGGACGAACGACGTTCATTTTACGGACGCTAGTGGGCCCCACAGAGTAACTTTTCGAATGATCCAAGCCGTCCATCATGTAGAGGGCCTCGAATATTATAAACCCTTGCTGAAATTTTATACCCATGTGTGCACATGTGCGCGATACAGAGGCCACAAACAAGCGGTCCTGCGACGTTCAAAATGATTTTTGGCGTGATTTCTTCTCTGGGCCTCGTGAATGGACGTTCAAAACCACCCATTCTTGACCGAAATTTTATCCTGAATCCAATGGACGGGGTAGATTTCCTCAAAAATACCTCTGTGGGGCCCCACCAACTTCGACAGCGAACTCCTCTTTGCGCAGGCCCTGTTTTCCGCGTCCGGACAAGTCCGAGATTTGCGGGGAGTAGTGGGTCACGATCGTGAATATTTTGAGTGATCCAGACCATCCAATGTGTCCACAGGGACGCCAATAACCTAGCCAAGATTTCAGAATCGACAGATAAGTTGATATCATGCCGCAAATACACTCAAAATGCAAGACGTTTTGCGCTTTTGCTGCGCATGCGAATTCTACTGCGGGAAAAAGACTCCCGACTGAAGTTGTACAGGGACGGAAGCCATTGCCATGGGGTCTTCTATAAAGGAGAGGGGATTCAAGCTGAAAAAATTGTTGAAGGAGAGAAAGGATTGAAGGCTTGGACGATTGTAAGGGAGAGAGAGAAAGAGAAGATACAGAGTTTGTTCTTGAAAGTTTCAATTTATTTATTTATTTTTATTTGAGAGATCAACTCCAATCATGTTAGGCTAAACCTCTTAGCTAGGGCTAAGAGGTGAAGCTTGTAGCGTGATGGGAGAACTTGATGCATGTACCTTTTGTTTAGATTGAAGAGATTTTTGATTTAACTTTATTATGGGAATATTTGTAGTTTTTAATGGCCTGTTGTGACTGAAATTACAATGGGTTTGCAATGGCTGTGAGTATTTCTTTTTCCTTATTTTGATTATGGCGTCAGGAAGCCATGTTGTTCGCCATCGCCTCCTGGGCATGGTTGGATGGCGGTACCCTTCCTAACCTTCATAATCATCTGATTGGTTGGTAATTAGTTTAATTCTGTTGTTGACTTTGTCTCCTGGGCATGGTTTGGTGATGGAATCCATTCTAATTCAAATACCTTTCATCCTTTTAAAGTTATATCAAAGGAAGTTCAGTTTAAGTTCCATTATTTTGAAGCAGGCATAAAGATCTCCCTGATCTCTACAAGTGGATCCTCTGAATCCCTAGTTTCTTATCTCTGATTTCTCTCAAGTTTTAGATTAATATATCACCATTATTCCCTCAAATTCATACGAGTTAAATTTCATCTCATTCTAGTTCTAGTTCTATTTAGTTTTAGATTACGTACAGGTATCAGTCCCTTGGGATTCGACCTCGGTCTCACCGAGTTTATTACTACATCACAACCCTATACTTGGGGAGTGAACATCTTTACATTCGAAGCCAAAAAATCCTGCCCAACTCTATCTCTCTATCTCTTTATATTTGTCTCTCCCTGTTTGTTAAGGAAGAATCTCTCTCCCTATTTGTTAAGAAGAAGGCAAGTAGAAGGCAAGTGGAGAGAGATATACATTGAAAAATAGTATATTGCTGTATGCGAAAGAGAGAAAGAGAGATACTCGTAGCAGGCATCCGCATAAAGCTTCGTCGTCTTGACAGGCAGACCCCAAAGTTAGACGGAAGCGGATTGGCTGGTGTAATGTTAACAAGTTCTGTGGGTCTTATCACGAGGTATGTGTTATATCTAAACCGTTCATCCATTTAGCAATATCGTATTAAGGCTTGAGACAAAAAATAAGATAGATTTAACTATTAAGTGGACCACACTACAGAAAGCAGTGGGGGATTGAACGTTTACCATTGAAACCCTTTTCAGAGTCACAGAAGTTTTGGATCAATATCAAATTTGTTTTTCCTCTTCATTCAGGTACTCGTGACCTTATAAACAGATTGGATGTAAAGAAAACGTTATGGTGGGCCCATAAATTTTTTAATGGTGAAAATCATTATCTCCGCCAATATTTATGGTGTGGTCCAGATGATCTTTAGATATGATTTATTTTTTATATAATGCCCTAAAATCATCTCTAAAAATAGATGAACGGTGTAGATATAATAAATACATCACTGTAGGGCCATGTAACTTTGATCTCCTTTAAACCGTTCTCATAGCTCAGAGCTCGAGGAGCGTCCTTGCTATCTTCGCACGACACGTACTAGAGCAGCTGGCTGCATTTATAAAGCTTCTTCGAGAAGCTATGTAGGGCCGTAGGGGAACGGATTGGTTACTCCCCCTGACACTAGCCCCGTGGCTGGTAGTTGGTGATCTGTGGGCCCCACCATGATGTATGTATTTCATCCATTCCGTTCATCTATTTTTAAATATGATTTTAGGGCTTTATCCTAAAAATGAGAGGGATATAAATCTTAGGTGGACCACACCACAAGAAAACAATAGTGATTGGATATCCATCATTTAAATCCTATTAAGGCCCACTGTACTGTTTATTTGACATCCAATCTGTTGATTAGGTCATAAAGATCCAGATGAAGGGAAAAAACAAAGATCAGCTTGATCCAATACTTTTATGGGCCCCAAAAAGTTTTTAATGGTTAACTTTCATTAAACATTGTTTCCTATAATGTGGTCCAATTAAGATTGGGATATATCTCATTGTTTTTTGTAATACCATTAAATAATCTATAAAAATAGATGAACGGAATTGATGAAATACATATATCATGGTGGGGCCCACAGATCACTGACCACCAGCCATTGGCTGGTGGTAGGGAGAGTAGCCAATCCGTTTCCGCTGTGTAGCGGGTGTACGTGTCGGGCGAAAGCCTTTCACAGTGAGTTCCTACGCTTGTAACTAAGGTGGGGCCTACAGTGATTTTTTTTTAGAAATCCATTCCATCCATCCGTTTTGTGAGCTCATTCTAGGATACAAGCCAAAAACTGATCTGGATTCAATACTCAGGTGGGCCAAAAATGTGAGGATTGAACGTCTACAATTGAAATATTCGTGTGGCCACAGAAGCTTTGAATCATGCTAGTATTTGTGTTTTCATTTCAACCCAATAGGAACGACGTTATAAACGGTAAAGATAGCATACAAACATCACCATAGACGCCAGGAACGTTTCAACGACAGAAATTTCCCTACACATTTTCCTTTATTGCGGCCCACTTGAGTCCTAGATCCTATTCAGTTTTGGTCTCAAGTCCTGAAATGATCTCACAAAACTGATGGAAGGTGTGGATTTCTCGCAAACATCACGGTGTGCCCCACCTAACTTTAAGTGCGGTAACTTCTTGTGGAAGGCTTTTGCACAAAATTCGCGTACGCGTTGACGTGACGAGACATCCTGAAGTTTGGCAGGTGTACCGTGCACCAGCAGTGTATATTTGCATATTGACGTTAGCAAATTATGTGGGTCCCATCATGAGGTATGTGTTATATCCAAACCATCCATCCATTTGGCAGGTTCGTCTTAAGGCTTGAGCTGAAAAATAAGACAGATCTAAAGATCAAATGGACTACACTTCAAAAAGTAGTGGGGGTTGAACATCTACCGTTGAAACTCTATTAAGGGTCATGGAAGTTTCGGATAAATATGAAAGTTGTTTTTCCTTTACATCCATGTAGTTGTTATGTTATTGATAAATTGGATGAAAAAATAAACATTATGGTGGGCTCTACAAAATTTTTAACGGTGATTTTTTTTTTAAGAACTTAATCCGAATAGTAGCCAATCAGATCCGACTCAGTTTTTTTGACTGAGTCGGACTCGGTTCGGGTCAGTCTAACGTTACAATGGATCGGATTGGGTCAGATGACCCAAACTCGGTCCCGAATCTAACCGAGTTCGGGTCAGGCCATGCAAAACTTGAACTTGGTCAAGTTGGGCCGAATCCAATTCAACTCGGTCCGATGCCCAGCTCTAATTGTTGCTCTTGGATTGCTATCCTAGATCTAGATCTGTGTGATTTCGCAGCACAAATCCCCAACAAGTGGTATCAGAGAAATCGTTGGGGCACAGATCTGAATCTGCAGGATTAGTAATAATGGGAAATGGCAAGTTTGATTCACGGGTATATGTTGGACCGGCTCGTTCCTTTGGTAGGCTTCATAGCCTTTCGCATACTGAATGTAATCGGCCATCATGTCTGGCTAGAAATACCTGTAGCATCTCAATGTAAGCTTCATCTTTCTTTCTGCCTGGTGGGCTCCACAAATTCCTTCATGAACACCCTCCATGACCATCATAGTTTCTTTTTTAGATAGGCACCGAAGCAATACTCCATTGGCCCATTTTCTATATAACTCGTTGTTGACCATCATATAATTTGTGGCCGATCTTAGTATACTTCTGTCAGTCTTATCTCGTGGATTTTACAGGTATCTCACGAAGGGAGTCCTCTAATCATCTTCCTCCACCTCCATTTGGCAGATTTCCATTATGTTCTCCCTTTGGAAAACAGAAGGCTTCTCTGGATTGTGATTGACCGATCAGCCGATCCCTTCCATGCTTCTAGGCCTGCAGCTAACTGTGTCATTTCGTTGACGTCTGCATTGTATTTCCTAGCAATGTGCATCAGTTTGACCTCCTTGAATCGGTCGATTAATTGGATTGCTACAGCGTAATATAGTAACAATGACGGGCTAGTTTAGTTGAATGATCCCGCCATCTGATTTATTACTAGCTGTGAATCACCGATCATCATCATATTCTTCACTCGTAATTCCAGTAACAATTTTAGGTCGATTATTAGAGCCTTGTACTCCGCTTGATTGTTAGTACATTCGAATTCTAACTGAAATGCGAACTCTTGCCGATTTTCGTTAGGGGCAATCAACACGATCCCCGCTCCAGACATCTCATGTTTCCTTGACTGATGAAAATTAATTTCTATGGTGTAAGTTGCATGCAATGTAGATGTAGGATGTCTCGGGGAATTTGTTCCTTGAGATTTGAAGGGTGATCGACCATAAAATCGGCTATAGCTTGAGCCTTAATTGCTTTTTGTGGCACATAATGCAAATTGAACTCAGACAACGCCAGTACTTGGCATCAAAGGTGGGCTCACATGATGAACGACCCATATTGAAGGTTGGGCCCCAATGATGAATGATCCACAACAAAGGTGGGACCCACATGATGGATGGTGAACATCAAAGGTGGGACCCACATGATGGATGGCCCACATCAAAATGTGGCCCCGCATGATGGACTATCTACATCAAGTGGGCCCCACATGATGGACGGTCCATAGCAAAGGTGGGACCCACATGATGGATGGTGGACATCAAAGGTGGGCCCACATTATGGACGGTTGACATTAAAGGTGGGTCCACATGATTGATAGTTGACATCAAAGGTGGGCCCACGTGATGAATGATCCAAATCATGTGGGTCTCCACATAGTAAATGGTCTACATCAAAGTGGCCCACATAATGGATGACCCACATCAAAGTGTGGCCCCTCATGATGGACAATCCACATTAAGTGGGACCCACCTCATGGACTAACTACATCTAAGGTCTTGCATGACAGACGACACATATCTAAAGTGACCCAACATAAGGAATGATCCACATAGAAGGTGAGCCCCACATGATGGATGGTGGACATCAAAAGTGGGCCCCATGTGATGGACAACCCACTTTGAACGTGGGGTTCACACAATGGATACATTAAATGTGGATTTCACATAGAGCTGGGCATCGGACCGAGTCGAATCGGATTGGACCCAACTCGACCAGGTCCGAGTTCTACATCGCCTTACCCGAACTCGGTCAGATCCGGGACCGAGTCCAAGTCCTCTGACCCAATCCGATCCTAAACCCTACTGACCTGGACCGATCCGAGTTCGACTCGGTCAGGAAAACCGAGTCGGAGCGAGTTGGGCAAAGTTCAGACCGTTCATTTTTGTCAACGGTGTGGAAATCATTATTCTCACTGTTTCTTATGGTGAGATCTACTTGATTATTAGATATACTTAAAATTTAGCATCAATCCCTCAAATGATCTGAAAAAACTGGTGGACGGTGTGGATAAATAAAAAAAAATTAAGATGGCCCCCACATAGTTTACTCAATGGATGAAATATCTCATCGCGAAATCAACTTCTCGAAGAAGCTTTGTACGAAGGGCAGCGGATTGCGTACCGAGTAACTCAGTACGGTAAGCGTACTGAGTAAACTCCGTGGGCCCCAGTGGCATTCATGCATTTTATCCACTCCGTCCATCTCTTTTGAAACATAATTTTAGAACATTATCCCAAAAATGGAGTATATCCAAACCTCAGAAGGACCACACCACCGGAAACAGTGTGAATTGAACATCTACCGTTGAAAAATTCTTGGTGACAACAGAGGGTTTAGATCAACTTGATATTTGGGTTTTCCCTTCATCCATGTCTTTCTGATCTTATGAATAGGTTGGATGACAAATAAACATCATTGGGGGCCTTAGAAAATTTTCAACGGTTGAAATCAATATTTCCACCTTTTTCAGTGGTATGGTCCACCTAAGTTTTGTATATGCATCAATTTTGGGTTGAACCCATAAAATGATCCGGCAAAACGAATGGACGGCGTGGATGAACTACATGCATTCGCGGTGGGCCCAACTGAGTTTACTCAGAATGATGATGATGAGAGCGTAGTACCTAATTGCGCAATCCAAGAAATATAGCCTAATATAGGCTATATAGCTAAACCAGCTATACGTACCTGCTCTAGGTACGTGTCTTGTGAGGACGAGCACTGACGCTCCTCGAGCTCCGAGTTGTACGAACGGTTCAAAGGAGATCAAAGTTTTATGGGCCCCACAGTGATGTATTTTTATATCTACACCGTTCATCTATTTTTAGAGATCATTTTAGAGTATTATCCAAAATAAAAATTATGTCCAAAGATCATCTGGACCACACCATTACAAAGCAGCGGAGATAATGATTTTCACCATTAAACAATTTGTAGATCCACATAACATTTCTTTTCCATCCAATCTGTTCCATCCAATCTGTCCATAAGGTCACAAAGACCTGAATGAAGAGGAAAAGCAAATCATATTGATCCAAAACTTCTGTTAACCCAAAAAGAGCTTCAATGGTGGACGTTCAATCCCCACTGTCGTCCGTAGTGTGGTCCATTTAATAGTTAGATCTGACTTTCTTTTTTTCCTCAAGCATTAATAAGATATTGCCAAATGAATGGACGGTTTGGATATAACACATACCTCGTGATCAGACCCACAAATCTCACTGACGTTACACCAGCTAATCTGCTTCTTATACCACCCGATCCGCTTCCGTCAGTTTGGGTCTGACTGACAAGACGACAGCCTGTAAACACCTCCTCCCGCCGACCATCCTTCAACAATTCGGATTGCATACTGAGTAAACTCTGGCGGGCCCACCGTGAATGTATATGATCTATCCACGCCGTCCATCCGTTTTTCCATCTTATTTTAATGGTTGAGACCAAAATTTAATCATACCCAAAGATCAAATGGACCATACCAAAGGAAAAAGTTGGAATAATGATTTCCACCGTTGAAACCTTTTTAGGGCCACGGTGATGTTTATTTCTCATCAAACCTGTTCATACGATCACATAGACACGGATGAAGGGGAAAAAACAAATACAAGATTGATCCAACACTTCCGTGGCCCCCAAGAAATTTTCAACGGTAAATATTCAATTCACACAGTTTCCTGTGGTGTGGCCCATTTGAGGTCCATATATACTTCATTGTTTTGGTCAAGCCTTAAAATTATCTGGTAAAATAGATGAATGGTGTGGATAAAATACATAAATCATTGTGGACCCCACAGAATTTACTCAGTACGCTTAGGGTACTGAGTTACGCAGTACACTATCCGCTTCCCTTCTTCAATCAACGCTGCTGCGACTCTCTCTCCTCTCTCTCCTGTACACAGCTACACACCATTTCTCAATATATATACCTCTCTCCAACGATAAATCACATGAAGCCTCTGAACCCAACGGCAGAAAATGACGGATTTGATCTACTAGAAGACATACAGCTAGCCTTCTTCTTCAACGGAAAGAGAGAGACGTATTTATAGATAGATAAACAGATATAAAGAGAGAGTTGGGTTTTTTGGCGCCGAATGAAAAAGCTAGGCGGTAAAATTTTTGTTTTTTGAAAATATACGTGGGCGGTAAATCTTTAAAGAGAAAGAGAATTTTGCGAAAATAAAGAGATGTTTACATCCCGGGTCGAGTCGGGTCGGGTCGGACCCTTTCGGTCCGGGTTTTCGGATCGGTTCTGTCCGGATACACTATTATCTGAACCCAATCCGAAAAAAGATCGGATAGAGATTTACAGACTCGATCAGGCCGATCTAGGCCGTCGGTTCTGTTCGGAACGATACCAAGTCGGACCCACCGGATCGGGTCCAATATGCCCACCTCTAATTTCACATGATGGGTATAGTGGACATAGGGGCCCCTCATAAAGGACAATTAGTATTGATGGTGGGCCTCACATGATGCATGACCTACATTAAGGTGGTTCCCACATAATGGATGGTCTACATCAAAGGTTAATCCCTAATATTGAATGGTCCATATTCAAGACAAGACTCGTATGATGGACGACCCACTTTGAAGGTTTGGCTCACACGGTAGATGATCTACATCAAAGGTGGGCTCCATATGATGGAGGATCCACATCCAACGTTTGACATAATGGACGGCCCAAATGTCTTAAAACATGAAGGTTGTAACCATACATTTAATTTTGCCATTTGGGCCATTTGAGGCACGGTCAATATATGATGATATTCATTAAAATAACTATCTGGATTGCTCTTATAATGGAGTTGTTATAATATTTAAAAATGACATCAACTACCCCTAAAAAAAACTCTCATTTAAATATTTTATCAAATGTGATTATTTTATATAAGAGTTTTTTTTAGTTTTAAAATTTTAATTTTATTAAACAAGTTTATTTAAAATAATAACTAGAATAAAAAGAGCTGATTAAAGTAGTTCTTATTTGAAAAGTTTTTATTAAATTAAAGTAAAGATGCCAAAGGAGCCTGTAGACTTCGTATTACAATTTCCCATGTATCCATATAATATTACATTTATATGCATACATCTATGTGTGCACAGACACGTACATGGATATACACATATGTACGTTTATATGCATATATGCATTTACACACACATATACACTACCCCACACACATATATACATATACACATGTATTTGCATTCCAGTTGATTATAATCACACCATGTGAATATTTGTACAGGAAACAATATAAACATTTGCATCATTTATTGCTGTGTCCAAACACCCCGTGGGAATTTAAATTTGCGGAAATGTAAAAAATTATCGTGGAATTTGTTAATCCAAACAGGCACTTAGGGGAGACCCTAACTCCAGCCAACTAACTTGTGTTAAGTTCTGTCATCCCCACTATAACGTTTGTATTTTTATCCACATCGCTTATCTATTTTTCTAGCTTAGTTTAAGTTTAGATCCTCTGTTTCCAGCGCACCGGCTTCCCTGTGTCCTTGAATTTAATCGGTTCACGTCATTTGTACTGACATAAGCACAATCTTTTAATAAAATAAAAAACAGTTTACAAAATACTTCTTGATTAGAAAGAAAGGTTACATTTCAGCAACTGATTCAAGGACGTGTAGCTACCTGGCCACCGGGATCGGTGACGTTGGTGGGACCTGACCGTGGCCCACCTCGATGTATGCTTTATATATCTATGCCCTCCATGCATCAGTGTTTTTTTTTATTTTAATTACATTCATTGTCCAAAAAATGAAGAAGATACAAATCTTAGGTGAACCACATCACATGAAACATTGGTCACCCAACGACCACCATCGAAAACTTTCTAGTGTCCACGACTATGTTTATTTATCATCCAACCTGTTGTTGATGAGGTCACACAAAGTACATGAAGGGAAAATACAAATATCAGCTAGATCCAGAACTTTTGTTGCCCTAGAAATTGGGGGTTGTGCATACACTCGACTCCCAAGTTCCTGGGTATCACTTATAACCGATTTTTGTTAATTTGCGTTTAATCAGGTTTAAATGCGCAGTATGAAATTACTGGAAACATGAAGCACAACCCCAATTAGTCTACTGAAATGAAAGAGGCTAAATGTTTACAAGTCCAAAATAATGTAAATGGGTCGCCCAAGGCGTCACCCAACAAAATCACAAAATGTGTTTAAAAGAATGGTGAGCTCCAACACCCAGCGATCCACGCTCCATCCACTAGGCTGATGAAGAACCGCCCATCAACTGGAAGTAGGACAGCTCGTCCTCCTCATCAAGACTCGCACCACCAGGCTCCTCGTACTCTGCGTCACCTGCAACTATGAGAGAATCTAGTTGGTGTTTTAAAACACCGTCCCAGAGTGAGAGTGAGTGATCAACTAAGTGGGTGCTATTAATCTTAAGTTACATTAGGCGTCAATTATATTATGAATTTAATGAAAGGCAAACATTCATAAATCCTTAACTAATTTTGTTAATGCATATGCATGATAAATGATATGATGCATGACCTCGCCATAACACTCCCTCGAGCGACTCCATCTAACGATTGCATATGACCAATACTCCCTCATTGCGACCTCAACTACCGAGTCTCCAAATCCTAGCTAATGCAATATATGAATAATGTTAACCGAGTATTTAGTTAATTTCGTTCATCCAGCAGATTGGAAAATCTGGTACACCCCACGATATCAATGCCCTTAATTAGTTGTGGGCCAAGGCCCCTCAATGCGCGAGGCCAAGACCCTGCGATCATTGATCCCATTGGGTTCCTCATCCCCGATTTCAAGCACATGGGGAGGGCTGGGAAAGAGATCACTCACAGTCACTAAGGGGAGGCTCGTCACCCAGCGTAGGTCAACAACTCGGACACAGTGTCCCATTCCACCATGCCCGGCTCCCGAGACAGTGGATTAGTTTCCAACAGTTATCAATGGGCTTCAGTGGGCGAAGGGTGTTCCAGATTCCATTCAGGCTTGAGTAGACATGGTTAATAAACATGGTTGGTTAGTAAGTAGACTAAACCGCATGAGTTCAGGCAAGTACGTGACAGACGGCATTGGGTACAAGTGACCTATGTAGTTTAACTACTGTCGCCCATACGCACCCGCCCAAATTCACGGGTTTAGCCTCAGGGTAGTCCTACTAACGGGACCACCGTCTCTCTCCTCAGATTCGTGACCAACCCAAGGGTTTTGATGGTAATCCATAACACTTCAACAATCAGGGTTATCAACTAACATAAGCAATATCATGCATTCATATTTCTCAACATAAAATTCAGATTTTTCTACGACACAAATGCTAACATTTTGTGAAATAAAGGTGCATATGTGATGTGTGGGTTAGTGAGGAAACCAAGCATTTCATATATTTCTTAATACCAAAAATATACACAAGGGTTAGTACATTAAACATGTTATGGGGAATCATCATATAAGAATTGAGCAAGGATTATACAAGCAATCGTCAATTTCATACCAAATCATGTTGAGAAACATCAAACATTCCATCATCATTCCATATTGATTTGGGGGAGGATCTAAAGTATAATGGCTTGTCTAGATTTTTCAAATACATCACCCAACAAGCAAAATCATTAGATTCATATTAAAATTGGTGCTAGGCCACTTAAGAACAATAGTCCACACCTTATGACGTTTCGCCCAACTCATGGTGCTCCTTAGGTTAGAAAATTAGAGAAAATGATTCCTATATTAATTTAGAAGTAATTAGGTAAGATTTATACAATTTATTTTAGAAAAACCTAGGTTGGGGAGTAGGTTTTGTTTCTTATCTTCTAATCGCGAATGAGGCAGATTCAGTAGAGGGAAATGATCGACGCTAGGGCTTGATTGGAGGGGACCGATGATGGGGAGCACTAAAGCCTCCCCCACCCTACTCTCTCTTCTTCTCTTCCTCTCTCTCTTCCTCTTTCTCTCTTTCTTTTCTCTAAGGCAAAATCGGATGGGGAGAGGGGGTGCCCAAATGATGCCCTTTTATAATGCCTGATTTGGTGTAAATGGCCCCAAGGGCTAGGTTTTTACTATACTAGACCTATGAGAGAGTCTTTCTAAGCTCTAGGGCCCACTATGGGGTGCACATATTAATATACACTGTAGGATAGTTAGCCCTAATGATGATTTACATATGTATATGATCGGCCCGCCATTTGGATGCGCCGATCGACAGATATGATTAGAAGTCTGTTCAACGGTCACCGATAGTCGATCGGGGCCGCGGCTATATGGATATGAGAAGGAAAATATCCTTACTCCATGGGTAAAGTTTGGTCGTAAACCGATGGTCTGAAATCCTCAACTTTGCATAAGAGTGAACGACCCAATTCACTTAAGTTTCAATTCATTCTTTTAGGGTATTTGCACTTCTCATGCACTCGTCCTTTAGCTCAAGTTGAGCGGTTCTGGACAGCACTCAGGTTCAACTCCCACAATGGACGCCAAGCCTAGTAAGATGAATATTATTCTATAGTTTTGGAACTAGTGGCCCACTAACGAGCGGTCTAGAGCTTGTTCAAAAAATTGGGGCATTTCTATAATGAATCTGGTAGTGAAATTTCTCGTGGGCCATGATTAAGGTTTGGATTAACTATGTTCATAGTGTGGCCTATTTATAACTAGTGAAAGTGGAGATTTGGTCATGATTACTCTAAACCGTCGGTTTTAGGCTAAAAGAGTAAATGGGTTGATTTAGTCTATTATTCAAGATCCGGGCCTTATCTGATTCAGCCCCAGTTAGATCTTTAATTTAGTCATGATTGTCTTGATTAGTTAGCGATGGGTAGGTTAGATTTGGGTTATATGTGAGTAAATCATGGGGCTACACCTGATGTTCAAGTGATTGGGCGGATTCGTTGGCTTCCTACGGTTGATTAATCAGACTGGTGCGGTTCTTTATTGATACCACCCTTGTATAAACTAGCATTGAATGCCAATGGTCAGTAAGTGATAATATAAGTTAATTACTAATAAAAGAATTTCAAGGATTTTTGGAAATCCAAGACAGTGAAAATCCAGGATGTTATAAATAAGCTCGCTGGACTTTGAGTAAAGCATGCCTCGACTAGTTGAGCAGCTCCCTCGACCGGTCTAGCAGTCCACTTGACCGGTCGAGCGTCCTTGAAGTTTGAGGACATCAGTCCTGACAACAATTTTCACAATGTCTTCAATCTTCAACCGTTAGCTCCTTGACCTCTTTTTTTATCTCTTCATCACATCATAACTTCAATTAACGCTTCTCGTGCACACTCTGTCCTTCTTTTACGCCATTGCCAAGACCAGAGAAGTTACATAGAACTTGAACTTCTCTATAAGAACGATCTTGGTGAGCATGTTTGTTGGATTCGTGCTGTTGTGAATCTTTCCAGTGTTATGCCTCCTTCCTCAAGCACTTGTCGGATAAAATGGTGACGAACATCAATGTGTTTAGTACATGAGTGATAAACATAGTTTTTAGCTAAATTGATAATGCTCTCGCTATCACAGTTAATCGGCACGACCTCTTACTGAAGTCCCAACTGATATATCATGCCCCTGAGTTAAACACCTTCTTTAAACACTTCCGTCACTGCCATATATTCTGCTGCAATCGTGGAAAGAGCCACCATGGACTGAAGCTTCGACATCTAACTGATTGCTCCACCCGATAGTAAAAACGAGTATCCTAAAGTAGACTTCCTAGAATCTACACTGCCTGCGTAGTCAAAATCCACATACCCTACCAACTTTGTCTCTGTTTTTTTAAAAGTTAAGACGTAGTCTTTCGTACCTCGAATGTATCGAATTAGCTATTTCACCGCTTCCCAATATTGTTTGCCGGGGTTTGACATGTATCTGCTCACAACACCGACTGCCTGCGAAATATTTAGTCTCGTACAGACCATGACATACATTAAATTGCCAACCGTATTCGAATAGGGTATATGAGACATAACTTATTTTTTCTCATTTGATTTATGACATTGTTCTGAGGACAGCTTGAAGTGAGCCGCATGGGGAAGCTCATCGGCTTTGCCTGGTCCATCCCATACTTAATCAACACTTTTTAAAGGTATTCTGCCTGTGATAACCAAAGCTTACTCCTCTTCCTGTCTCTATGTATATTTATGCCGAGAACCCTCTTTGCAGCCCCCAGATCTTTCATAACTGAGTCTTTAGTATGTTGATTTCAAGCATATTATGACAAGCGATTAATATATCATCAACATAAAATACTAGGATGATGAATTTTCTATCACTCAGTGTCTTGTAATAGACACAGTGATCGTATTCACTTTGAGTAAATTTCTGACTCACCATAACAAAATCAAATTTTTTATACCACTGCCTAGGCGACTGTTTTAGGCTATATAACGATCTCATTAACCTGCAAATATTTTTCTCTGCCCCTTTAACTTCGTAGCCCTTTGGTTGCTTCATGTAGATCTTCTATTCAAATTCTCCGTGCAGGAATGCAGTCTTCATATCCATCTGTTCCAGCTCGAGATCGTATTGGGTAACCAGCGCCAACACGAATCTAATAGAGACTTAACCACTGGCGCAAATATCTTTGTGAGGTCAATTTCTTCTCTCTGAGCATAACCTTTCGCTACCAACCTTGCTTTGTATCTATCCTGTTTTCTTTTGAATAACTACTTGCATCCGATTACTTTTCGGCCCATTGGAAGCTCACCAGCTCTCATGTGTGATTTTTATACAACGAGTCCATCTCATCGTCCATAGATGCCTTCCACTTTTCTGTATCAGGCTCATTAAGAGCCTCTTGAATAGTAGACGGGTCCTCCTCATCTGTAATGAGGGCATATGCAATATTAGAGTCATCCCTGTATCTTGCCGGTAACCTTTGATCACAGGGTGGATTTCTTCTCACAAGTGGCTGCTCTACTTGATCCTGTACCTCTGCCTGCGCATTTGTCTCTGCCTGAGTATCACCTGAGTCAATCTGGACGTCTACGATCAACCTTTCTGGTTCATCTTGCTCCTTTAGATCATTTTTGCGGAATAGAGAGCTTTCATCGAATCTGACGTTACGGCTAGTAATGACCTTGCATGTGATCTTGTCGAATAACCTGTAACCTTTCACACCAATACCATAGCCAACAAAGATGTACTTTTTAGCTCTATGGTTTAGCTTATCTCTCTCAATTGACGGTACATGAGAGTAAGCTTCACAACCAAATATGCATATATTTGAATAATCGATTTTCTAACCACTCTATACTTCCTCTAGGATTTTACATTCAATTACTGTTGAAGGAGACCGGTTCATCAAATAACAAGCCGTGTTAATGGCCTCTGTTTATATGTCCTTGCCCAATGCAACATTACTTAACATGCATCTGGCCCTCTCTAAGAGAGTCCGATTCATTCGCTCAGCCACACCGTTTTGCTCAGGTGTGTGGTGCACTGTGTTATGCCTGATGATCCCTTTATCCTTACAATACTTATTAAACTCAGTGGAAGTAAATTCTCCACCATTGTCAGTCCTTAAAACCTTTATTTTCCGCCCTAACTGTTTTTCCACCATTGTCTTCCATTGTTTGAATATGGTGAAAACTTCGGATTTACACTTCATGAAGTAAACCCAAACTTTTCTATAGTAGTCGTCAATGAATGAAACAAACCATGACGACCTCCCAACGGAAACTTCTGGCGATGACCCCCATACGTCAGAGTGCACATAATCAAGCACTCCCTTACAAACATGTTTTCTAGATTTAAAAGACAATCTAAATTGTTTACCATATATACAATGCTCGCATATATTTAAATCAGAATTTTTAAAAGATGGAATCAAACATCGATCAGAAAATACCTTTATGCCCCGCTCGCTCATGTGACCTAAACGAGCATGCCCCATATGTAAAGACGTAGAGTCTACAATAGCTGCTGCCACTCCACCTCATGAAGTGCTCCCAATTAACCTATAAAGGTTTCCGTACCTTTGCGCTCTCATAACCATAAGTGCCCCTTTTGAAACTTTAAGGACACCGTTAATACCGGTGAACTTGCACCCTATAGCCTCGAGTGCACCGAGAGAAATCAGAATTTTATTCATATCAGGAACATGCCTGACATCAGTCAAGGTACACTTTATCCCATCAAATATCTTGATACTCACCGTACTAATAGCCACAACATTACAATCATTGTCATTGCCCATAAAAACCCATCCACCATCGCATTCTCTGTAACTGGCGAACCAGCTCCGATGAGGAGTCATGTGATATGACACTCCTGTGTCTAGGATCCACTCATCTGCATGATTGTCGTGAACATGTCTGATCATGGACACAGACAGAACATCGCCACCACTTGTTTCTTCATCAGATGTGACAACATTGGCCTCCTTGGAAGAAGCTACTGAATTTTTTTTCTTCGCTTTAGGATTTCTACAATCCTTCTTCATGTGTGTAGATAGCCCACAATTTCAACATTTTAATTTTCTTTTGCCCTTACCCTTAGATTTGGATCTAGGCCTTGAAGATCCTGTACCTCGCTCAGAATCTCCACTGCTTGTAATCAGTGCATCGGAAGATGCTCTCATGTCGCCTTTTAGCTTTTTCATATCCTTCCCTTGAAGGGCTGAGATAATGGTGTCAACACTTAGGGTTTTATTTGCGGTGCACATCGTGTCCCTGAAAGACTCATATGATGCAGGAAGAGAATTCAACAATATACATGCCTGTTCCTCATCTTTGACCACTTCCTCCATATCTAGCAATTTGTACATCAATTTATTAAAGTTGCTGATATGGGCTTCTAGATTTTCACCCTCTGCCATCTTGAAGGTATAACACTGTAGCTTCAAATGTAGGCGATTTTCAGAGGACTTCTTTACATAGATGTTCTCTAACTTCGCCCACAAACTAGTTGCAGTTATTTTCCTCAAAACATTATAGAGAACCTCATCCGTGAGATATAAACGGATAGAGGCTAAAATATTACTATCAAGGTTTTCCCATTCATAATCTTTCATGGTAGATTTTCGCTCCTCAAGAGCCTTAATCTCGCCTTGCTTGGATAACAGGCTAATCATCTTAACCTTCCATAACTAAAAATTATTTTTGCCTGAGTACTTCTCAATATCAAATTTGTCGTTTCCCGTTATTACTAATCTTGCAGATTCAGATCTGTGCCCCAACAATTGCTCTGATACCACTTGTTGGAGATTTGTGCTGTGGAATCACACAGATATAGATCCAGGATAGTAATCTAATAACGTCAAGCAATCACAAGAGAACACAAAGATTTAATATGGAAAACCTTTATGAGAAAAAACCACGGCACAAAGCGACAGAAATCCACTATGAAATAGAAATTACAAGAGAGAGGACTTACCCGATTCGAACAAACTTGAATCTTACCCTCGCTACACCCTTTAGAAACCCTAAAATCCTTTTAAGAACCCTTGGAAAACCTTTAGAAAGCCTTATAATACTTTAAATAGCCCTAGGGACCCCTATTTATAGTTTAGGAAACTCCACTTAGGCACCTCCTTTGGAAAAGTCCGAAAACCGCCTTAGATTTACGCAATCCGCGTAGGATCTGCATAACCTCGACTAGTTGAAAGAGGGCTTCGACTGGTCGAGCAATCCGCTTGACTGGTCGAGCTTGACCCTCGACTGGTCAAGCATCACGGACACCCAAAGAACAAGCTCGCTGAACTTTGAGTCGAGTGTGCCTCGACCGGTCAAGCGTCCTTGAAGTTTGAGGACATCAGTCCTGACAACAGGTTTGTCTACTTAAGACTTCCATCGGCTTCTTTTTGCTCATGCCCTAAAATGATTTGTTAAGATAAATGAACAGTGAAGATAAAATACATACATCACGGTGGGGTACACAAATCCCTGCCAGGACCATCTGTCTCTAGTTGGGTCTTAGAGGGGTTAGTACACAATCCATGCCCATTTGTCACTGTCTCTTGGGGGTCTAGAGACAAGGATTAGGTGGCCGTGGTGTGTTGATGTGTTAGCCATTGTGGGGCCCAACGTGATGTATGTGCTTTATATATATCCATGCTGTCCGTTCATTTTGCCCTCTCATTTTAGGGCATGAACCCAAAAAATGAAGCAATCTAAAGCTGAAATGGACACCACAAACCGTGGTGATTGAATGCTCACCATTAAAACTTCTTGGGGACCATAAAAGTTTTGGATCAAGCTTATATTTGTGTTCCCTTTATCCCAATCTGAGTGACCTTATCAACTGGCTGGATGACAAATAAAAACATTACAGTGTACCATAAAAAGATTTCAAAATCCCATAGTTTCCGGCTGTGTGGTCCACTTGAGCTTCAGATCTACTTCATTTTTGGATTAATGCCCTAAAATGATATGTAAAAGAAGATGAACGGTGTGGATATAAAACACATGTATACGTCCAACACATCAACACACCAATATTGCTAGCTGAGGTTGGTGTTGGCAACACCACCTAAAGCCGCGTCCAAGATCTAGACGTGCGGAGATCACAGACGTGGTTTATCATATCCAAACGCCATTGTCACAAAGGATTGATGACTTGTTCCCTTGCTGAATCAGTCAGGTTGGCTTACCACATTGGCTACGCCTCTAGAAAAGAGGTGCATGGTCCAACAATCATCCAATCCAAACTGAATATTTGATCTCCACCGGATGAGATTCAGTCCACTTAAAATCACGAGAGCATGTAAAGGTCCGTCGCAAGTTTATAAGAAAGTGTAATACCTTGGGCCATTGCATGCATGGCAAGTATTTCTGCTACATAATTAGTCTTCAAATGAGTCTTGAAATTTAGATAATTAAATATATGAAAATGGGTTTAAAATAAAATTAAGGGTTATTAGGTACATTTAGAGGTGTGTAGCTAGTTACCAACATACAGTAAAAAGCTTCAAATGATTTAGATTTGACCCACTCAATTGCTCTTCCTTTCTTTCTCTTTACACTTAGCCCTCACCCACTCAAGCCCTCTTTGTTAGGAGAAGAATCCATTCTACACCATACACAGTAATGTTGAAATGAAAAAAAATAATAATTAAAAAATATGTAAACCACGAGGATGTAGCTCCCTTTCGGTACATTCATGAATTCACATCAAATCACTATATTCAAAGGTGAAAAATAAAAAAGCAACTCTTGAGATGATACTTTTCTATTTCTCATGACACAATATATATTACCCTGAATGAATTAGGGTTTACATAAAACACATAAAGTTATAAAATTACCCTCACCCACACAACAATACTGGCTGGCTAAATGAGTAGTACATATCAGGTTCCAGCGATCCTAACACTCCCCCTCTCCCTTAATACTTCTCTCACTCACATCTGACTCCTTGTATGTAGCCACACTCTCTCCTTCTTTACATGCATGCATGTGAATCACTCCAGCACCTGTGTGTGTGTAACATGCTCCCATTCAAATATATACCACAAGGGCCCATTTGTTTTTCTAAATACACCTCAATTGAAATTTCAAGTTGAGGTTTGTTAATTTCACGTGTGTGGGAGCTCTACATGTGCACATTAGGACATGCACCGCACATACGAAAATGCATACGTGAGATTTAAGCTATCCATAAGATTGGACATAATCTTTAGATCCATTGATGAAAAAATAATGCAATTTTTCCTAAGACAATTAAAAAAATTAAAACACGCTTGTAGAATTAGCAAATCTCATTGGAGATTATGCTGTGCCGAAGAACTATGAATCTTGATCTCTCGTTGGGGAATATATTAGGGAGACATATTTATTTTTTCTAAAATTCGAACACATACTTTCTGCTTTAATATAATGTCAAACAGCCACTTTCTCTAAAAGCTTAAGCCATTAGAAAATAGTGTATTAACATATATCAAAGGAATTTAACAAATCTTATCAATTTTTAAAGCCTGTTTGGTAGCAGCAATGGTATGGAAGAATATCTTTCATTATAAAATCGTAACCATCTCATCCATAGCATAAAAATACGTGACCAATAAAAAAAGATAAGGCAAACTTCTGAAATCTAAATGGATAGGTTCGTCCAACAGGTGTGCCTCTTACATAGTGGCCTAAGATGTAGTTTCAGTCATTTTATATATATATATATATATATATATATAAAGTATTGAGTCATTTTCTTTTTGATGAGATCAGCTGAAAAGAGAAATGTTTTACCGAACACTTCCTTTTCTCTCTCTTTTAAATTATCAAAGATGTCGACTGACTGAGCGATTAGATCATTGAAGTTATTTAGTGCGCAGCAGCCAGACTCCCACGATGTTTCACCACCCATTTGAAAATGGTGGTGACTCATCTTCCTCACGTGTGACAGTCATGCACAGATATCCAAACTACCCAAGCTGTGGGGCACACCGTGGATAGAACTTAGCATAAACCCACACTGGTCAAGAAATCCTAACCATCCAATTTATGGATATCAAGCGAACGGACAAAGTAAATTGTCAAGTGGTCCAAAGTCGAGGGGTAAATCTGATGTTTACCACAATCTTATTGTCTAAATTTCGGGTTATTGCCGATCCACAATTAGTTCGGAGATTTGGATGGTCTAGATATTTCAGCAAAAACCATGCCAATATATACGGTGAAGGAGTTACTGCCACCTAAATGGATCAAGGGTTAGGATTTTGCAGATAGATACTGTAACATCTCTCTTTCAATAATTCCGATTTTTTGTTAGTGAGGCTTGTTTTTTTTTTTTTTTTTTTTGATCCCATTTTAACTCAATCGAGCAAAAAAGAAAAAGAAGAAGATGTCAATATACATTTGATTTTGATATCAAGGCGATTTAGTGAAATTAATAGGCAGAAATTCCACAATTTTCCTTTGTTTTGATTACTGGGTTTTTCTTGGTTTTCATGTTCTTTAGATGATTGCATTGATCCGCCCGTCGATTATATTTGATTGGTATTTTTTTGGATGATTATACAATGATCGTACAAGTGGGGGCCATGGTTCAGTGATCCAAACCGTTGATACGTTGGGCCTCACCATTGATGGGCCATGAACCAAAAATATATCACGGGGTGAAATCCTAACTCTTAGATTGGTGACCGGAAAATAGACTGCCAGTATTAGGAAAGATTTGATTCCAGTTGACAGAGATGGTGATGGTTTGCCAGAAGCAGATTTGGAATAGGTTGGAGATCAGCAGCAGTGCCGAATCGACAGATGCCCATGAAAATTGCAGAATCCAATCGGAAGTCCATCAAGGGTGATGACTATCGACGATTATCAGATAAATGACAAGTGCAAGATTAGACTACAACAGCAGCATAAGACACGAGTCACATAAAAAAGAGAAGCAAATTAAGTAAAAGAATGAATTTGTAATTGAAAGTAATACATAGTAGGAATGATTCCAAGGAGGGGAAATTATCAAATCACAATCAATCTAATTAAATCACAATATACTTAAATCTAAACAGAAAGGAAAAAATATGTATAGAAAATAAAATCTTTCCAATAGCCGATCCACATTCAACCGAAAATCAAATCATAACCTAATCATCGCATTGTTGATATGGTGTCGACCATCATGGATGCACCAAGTTCAATTATTATTGTGGCACCGGGTCCAATTGCCGCTATTGAGTTGGGATTGGTTAGGGATAGACCAGGATGGATCTGTTTACTAAATGGGCTCAGATGCAGGCCCAAGCCCAACCCAGATATGAGTTGACCAGGCTTGACCAGTGAGTAGATTCTTAAGCCCAAGCCCGCCTAGCTCAACCCATCTTCCTATTTTTTATCTGTTAATAAAATATATTGGAGGCCCAGTCAGGTGAAGTTCAAATCGAGTCCTACTCATTTAAGTAAGCAACATTTTCTGAGCCGAACTGAAACTAAAACCCGGTGAGCTCTATGCCCAGCTTTTCAGCAAGTTAGATTGGTCGGCCCAGTGCCAGCCTTAATCTTTAGGTTTGGTTTCGTGGGCTTTTAATTTTAATGGTCTCCATCTCCTCAGCATGCCACATGTACGGTGGAGATAGCATCGAGGGAATAGGCTTCTACAGAAGAAACTGTCAGGCTTTGGGCCTGGCCCTGCAAGGACAGCATCAGGCTTGACTATTGGGCCAGCAGGACTAGGCTTGAATGCCAAGCCCCATTACTAATTAGGCTGGAATTGGGCCTAGCGATTGAGACCTGTTAGGTGTCCAACAGTCATGGTTTAGACTGGCCTTAACTCGGCATGGGCTTAGGATAGCAGGCCCAAGCCCGACCAAAATTTTTGATAAAATCTTTATTTTGGCCTTGAATTTTCCTAAACTATCCTTTTAGTAAGAAGGCCACGCATCATAAAAAAAAAAAAAAAAACATTTTAGAGAAATGAAATCGTAAGGTCCGCATTCAAGATAGATGGTTGCCAAAGGACTAGAATGGCATATTTGTAAGATACAACACATATGTACGTGTACGCGCGCATACGTACGCCCGTGCGTACGCGCGTATATAGTATGCGCGCCTATCCAGAAAAAAATGAATTTTTTTTATAACCGACATCCACTTTGGAAAAATTTACCATTACCAGGTACAGAAAATGTAAAAGTAGGAAATTACTTAAAAAAGGAATTACATTCCGAATCAAGAAAGAGGACTTGACACCTTAACCAAACCAGTCCTCCTGTCTTGAATGGAGGGAAGCGGTTTAAGAATTCCTTATGAAAGTGACCAGCCAAGCTCCCTATTGAGTGAGATGAGATGCGACTCCTGAGATAGGATAGATAGATGCCCGTGGGTGGGGCACTTTCACAAATTATTGATCCTATTCCTCTTCCTCTTAGCCGGCTGCTTTATAGTAGAGTAGCCGCCCTTCCTGACCAGGCCTATTTGAAGGGGGTGGCTAGAGCAGCAAAGGTGACATTTTTGGAACCAATCGAACCCTTCCAGTCCAGGGAAGCTAGGACCCTCTCTATTCTGGTCGTCTGGACATGGCCACACCCTTTTCGGTTATTTGACCAAGTGAATATATATATATATATATATAAAGTCGGGTCAGGCTAGATTAGGTTGGGGTAAATTGACTTGAGCCCACGCCCGACCTGGAATTGATTGGGCGATGGGTTCTAAGTCCAAACCCAGCCAATGGTCCAAGCTAGAAAGTCTAAGCCCGGCCAAAAACTGGGTCAGGCTACCTGGTCCGATGCCACCCTAAACAGAATGGTGCTGGGCCCGTCATGTCCATTTTATATTTAATGAAACAAATTCTTATCATCCCTTTCTGCTAATGTGAAATGGGGTCCATACGGCTTAGTCGGACTCGGGCTTGGCATAATAGGCCCATAAGGAGCTTGATCCTGGTATCTATGTTGGACTGGTCCTGAGCCTAGCAAACCTAGCCCGACAACGCGGCTTGACATCCCTACTTTAAATGGGATGTTAAACACATGACACACACAAAAAAGAAAAAAAGAAAAAAAGAAAAAGAAAAGGATCAATTGTGGGATTAAATGCACTAAGAATATGGAGAAATGGATGGAAGAGATTGAACGACAAATGGTGCAACGTTGATCCAAAAGCCTTTTTTAAAAATTATTATAATTAATATCCCCACCGGGAAGAAAAATAGTAACAACATCAACTATCACAAGCAAAGCACGGCCGTTGGCAATACAAAATATATATGAGAGAGAGAGAGAGAGAGAGAGAGAGAGAGAGAGACGCATGAACGCTTAAACGGAACAGAAAGATAGGCTTCACCCATCAAGTCTTATTTATGACACGCACAAGTACCTGACCTGCCGAAACCCTTTCCAACTAAGGTAATACCACCGATACTCCGTTCCCGTTCCGGGCTAACGAATCGGACCACCTCATCGGTCCCGCATCTCAGCCTCCTTTGGCATGTCCCTGGTGGTCCCATCCCTTGCGGCTCCATCCTCACCCGAGATCTCCTCCAACGACCGTCCTTTCGTCTCTGTTACCAAGAACGTGCAGAAGAACCCGAGCATGTTCGTCATTGCCATCACGATCATCGCATTCTTTATCCTTTCCGTACCCCCTACTGACGTGTAGCTTTGCACCGCGAACACGCCAACCATGGCCCCAGCCTTCCCGGCTGCGGCACTCATGGCGTGGCATGTGGACCTTACCCGCGTCGGGAACAGCTCAGCCGGCAGCACGAATGTCGTGCTATTGGGTCCGAAGTTGGCGAAGAAAAAGGTGAGGCCATATAGAACGGCGAACAGCCTCTTGTTCTCCTCCTTCAGATAGTCGTATTTGATCCCCATGATTAGCATGAACAGTGACATCATAAAGAATCCGACGAGCTGGATTATGAATCGTCCAATCTTCTCGATGAAGAAGACGGTGAACCAGTACCCAGGGAAGGTACCGAACATTGCAATCACGAACATGGCCCGAGACGTATAGAACACTTCCTCTAAGGCGTTGAGTTCTTTGGGGGGCTTGGTTAGCCCGATTGCAGGGAAGATGTCCTTCTGGGTCAGGTTCTGGCTATAGAAAGCTATGTCTAGCAAGAACCATGTGCTCATTGTACCTATAAGGTGCCACCCATGGCGAGCAAAGAACTCATTGGAGAGTAATGAGTACTCGTTCACTGATCTGAACTGGGCCACCTTCTCTTGTTCATTTTGGATCTCAATAGACAACACCTTTCCCATGTCAATCGCCGCCTGCTTTGCGTTCCCCTCTATTATTGCGGTGTAGCGGCCCGTCTCAGGCATCTTCATCCGCCAGTAGTAAGTTAGCAGCGCTGGGACTGCGCCGAGCATGAGGACTATCCGCCACATGAAGTCGGCCTCCGGCTGCGTCGACAAGATATGGTCGTCTTGGAATGATGGGGCATGGTAGTAGTACTTGAATAACGCAGAGAGAGTCAAGGACACCAAGCCTGCGGCAATGATGCCAACGCCTTGCATGGCGAAGACGGCTGCGATGAACGCACCACGGGTCTTCTTGTTGGCATACTCGGACATGATGGTGGCCGACAGGGGGTAGTCCCCGCCGATACCGAATCCAAGCCAGAATCGGAAGAAGCACAAAGTGCCTATGACTGATTTCGCACTGGAACCGAACGAGAGGCCTGAACATATGGCGCAGATGACCATGAGTATGAGGGTGATGCCGTAGACCTTCTTTCGGCCGAGTTTGTCTCCGAGCCATCCGAACACGAGCTGACCCGTGAGCGTCCCAACGAGGGCGACACCCACGACGAAGTTGTTGACGGGTGTTGGGAGCTTACCGGGGGCCCCTGAGCCTGGTTCGTAGTAGTAGAGGCGGCCGAGTAGCTTAGAGATGGTGGAGATACAGAAGAGATCGTAAGCATCGGTGAAGAAGCCCATGCCAGCGATGACGATGGCAGTGACATGGTACAATTGGGTTCGGGCCTCGTCGAGTGCGGAGAGCACGGCTAGGTTCGGAGAGGATGACATGTTTGGCTACCTTTTTTTTTTTTTTTTTTTTTTGCCTTTGCTTTGAACTTGCAATGTGAAGTAATCTTGCAATGTGGGCCGTTTTTATAATTAGGATTTTGGATGGAAATGAGTTCATACAAAATGGCAGGCGGTTTTATCTATGGTTATGATAAGGGGAAAACAAGGAGAACGAGGAGCATATGATGAAAGGATATTCTTTGACGGTTGTGGACAGAAAGGAGGCCTTTTATTGTAGTCCACGGACTACTATAGTGAAGGCCTGCTAATTCTCGCAAAATAATTGTGGCTTTTTAGACGCTGCCTTTTTCCCAGCGTGATCTGGCGACGTCCTAAGTCCATATGTTATGAAGTTAGACTTTAGGACGAAATTGCCCCCGTTTTTTTTTTTTTTTTAATGCAAAAGTGAGTAGAAAGTTGTTAAAAGTAGGGGTAATTTTGTATTTTTGAGTTAGTCCGATACGAATGAGGTCTACTTTCGTGCTTAAGGATTTTTTGCGTCCTTTAAAAAAAAAGTAGATAGTATGTTGGGTCTATGCGATACAAACGCCCGTTACTGGAATGTTTATTTTCCATCAAACCTGTTAATAAGGTCACAAACACCTTGTTGAAGGGACTTACACAAATATCAGTTTGATCCAAAGCTTTTGTAGCCCACAAGAAGTTTTTAATGGTCAATCAATACTGTTTCATGTGGTGTGGTCCAACTAACATTTGGATCTTCTTCAATTTTTTTGGATCATGCCCTAAAATGATCTGTCATAACGGATGAATGGCGTGGATGCAAGGAACATACATCAAGGTGAGCCCTACAGTCAGGCATCCACCAAAGCTGAGCCAGATGGTAGGGGCATGTGTTTGCATGGTTCGAACCGTCCAGTGGGCAGGTCCAACCATGAACAGGCCACTAGCAGGGTATCGGTTACCCCAAATGGTCCGGGCTATGATTGTGTGGTATGAAATCACAGAATGTTCAACGGTTTACACTGAGTCCATTTGTCTACCAATGGTTAGATGATCAAGGACCATCCATGGATCACCGATGATGGGGCTTATCTAGTTCTTTCATAGGGCTACCAACTTTCTGGGCTGGTCCATGGGCTTTTGGGCTCCATAGGACTTTGGGCCGAGTGTAGGCTGACAGTTGCACTAATCCGCTTGGCCTTGTTGACAAGTACTATACAATTTCACAGCACTTGCATATTAACCTTCATATTCTGTCAGGGTATCAAAATCTTTTTGTTGGAATCACCTATGGATTTTTCGGTAAGTGACAAAGCTTTTAATTTTTAAAAAAAATCAAAAATAGAAAGGAAGGGTTGGCTTCGCTTGGATGTAAGCTGTCTCCCAAGTATGACATTATTCTCCAAGGTATGACATTGTTCTCACGAGGATACTCGCAGTTACATTTTTGTACCAAGTGAAGGGCGCGGATTAGGGGTACTGAGGAGCTATAGGCTCCAGTTCCTTTCCTTATGGACGGCTTGGGCTTCTTCCCTTATGGGTCCCTTACCCATGTTATAAACATTTCCGGTGGGGTGAGTCCTCTTACACCGAGCTCTGTCATCGGACAACTCAGCTTGAGGGCTCGTCTTTACGTCAGATGAGCTACTTGTCCTATGCCGATGGCCCTTCTGCTTAAACTTTTATCACAGTAGTTTGGAGTCTATCTCAACTCGATGGTATATCATTTATAAATAATTGTTACTATTCCCATGTGAGAGACAAGTTCGATTTTCCCTACAATAATGACAATTATAAAACTTGATCTTCAATATCTAAAATTCTTATAAAAACCTGAAATGAGAAATATGTTTTTGTATATATGCATGCAGGTGAGGGTATCAAGATTTTATTTATAAGAATAAGGGTTAAAGTAGTTTATGTTGTCAAAAGACTTAAATCTGACTCCTTTGGGTTGCTCGACCGGTCGTGAGTCAACCACAACTAGTCGAGGGAGCTACTCGACTAGTCGAGTATTGCACGACTCAAAGTCCAGCGAGCACATGATTTTGGGGACTGAGGTGCTCGACCGGTCATGGCCTATGCATGACCGATCGTGGTTACGCAAATTCATTTCCAAATTTGATGCAGACTGCGGATTCTTTATCGCTTTTCACAAGGGTACGTAAGGGAAGTTTCCTAAACTATAAATAAGGGTCCCTAGGGCTATTCTAAGTCATTCTAAAGCTTTTTAAAGGGTTCTAGGATTATCAAAGGGTGTAGCAAGGGTAAGATTCGAGGTTGTTCGAATCGGGTAAGTTTTCTTTTTTGTAATTTTTATTTCATAGTGGATTTCTGTCGCTTTGTACCGTGGTTTTTTCCCACAAGGTTTTTTTACGTTAAAACATTGTGTTCTTCTGTGATTGCTTGTCATTATTGAATTGTTATCCTAGATCTAGATCTGTGTGATTCCGTAGCTCAAATCCCCAACAAGTGATATCAGAGCAATCGTTGGGGCATAGATCTGAATCTGCAGGATTAGTAATAATGGGAAACGACAAGTTTGATATTGAGAAGTACTCGGGCAAAAATAATTTTGAGTTATGGAAGGTTAAGATGCTTAGCCTGTAGCCTGTTAACCAAGCAAGGCGAGATTAAGGCTCTTGAGGAGAAGAAATCTACCATGAAAGATGATGAATGAGAAAACCTTGACAGTAATGCTTTAGCCTCTATCTGTTTATGTCTCACGGATGAGGTTCTCTATAATGTTTTGAGGGAGAAAATTGCGGCTAGTTTGTGGACGAAGTTAGAGAACATTTATGCAAAGAAGTCCTCTGAAAATCGCCTACACTTGAAGCTACATGTTATACCTTCAAGATGGCAGAGGGTGGAGATCTAGAAGCCCAATCAGCAGCTTTAATAAATTGATGTGCAAATTGCTAGATATGGAGGAAGATGTCAAAGATGAGGAACATGCATGTATATTGTTAAATTCTCTTCCTGTATCATATAAGTCTTTCAGGGACACGATGTGCATCGCAAATAAAACCTTAAGTATTGACACCGTTATCTCAGCCCTTCAAGGGAAGGCTATGAGGAAGCTAAACGGCGACATGATGACATCTTCCAAGGCACTGATTACGAGGGGTAGAGATTTTGAGCGAGGTACAGGATCCTCTAAGCCTAGATCCAAATCCAATGGCAAGGGCAAAGGAAATTTAAAGTGTTGAAATTATAGGTTATCTGGACATATGAAGAAGGATTGTAGAAATCCTAAAACGAAAAAAGAAAATTCAGCGGCTTCTTCCAAAGCCGCCAATGTGGTCACATCTGATGAAGAATCAAGTGGTGGTGATGTTTTGTTTGTTTTCATGATTGGTTACTTACATGACAATCATAAAGACGAGTGGATACTTGACACAAGAGCATCTTATCACACGACTCCTCATCGAAATTGGTTTACCAGTTATAAGGAATGCGATGGTGGACAGGTTTTTATGGGTAATGACAATGCCTGTAATGTTGTGGCTATTGGCACGATGAGCATCAAGATGTTTAATGGGATGGAGTGCACCTTAATTGACGTCAGGCATGTTCTTGATATGAAGAAAAGTCTGATTTCTCTCGGTGCACTCGAGGCTATAGGGTACAAATTCACCAGTATTGATGGTGTCCTTAAAGTTTCAAAAGGGACACTCGTGGTTATGAGAGCACAGAGACACGAAAACCTTTATAAGTTGATTGGGAGCACTTCGGCAGGTGGAGCGGCAGCAGCTATTATATACTCCATGTCTCTACGTATGTGGCATGCTCGTGTGGGCCACATGAGCGAGCGAGGCATGAAGGTACATTCTAATCGATGTTTGATTCCAGCTTTTAAGAATTCTGATTTAGATATATGCGAGTATTGTATATATGGTAAACAATCTAGATTGTCTTTTAAATCTGAAAAATATGTTTGTGAGGGAGTGCTTGATTATGTGCACTCTGACGTATGGGGGCCATCACCAAAAGTTTCCATTGGGGGGTCGTCATGGTTTGTTTCATTCATTGACGACTACTTCAAGAAAGTTTGGGTTTACTTCATGAAACGTAAATCCGAAGTTTTCACCATATTCAAGCAATGAAAGGCAATAGTGGAAAAATAGTCAGGGCGAAAAATAAATGTTTTAAGGACTGATAATGGTGGATAATTTACTTCCACTGAGTTTAACGAGTATTATAAGGATGAAGGAATCATTAGGCACAACACAGTGCGCCACACCCCCGAGCAAAACGGTGTGGCTGAGTGAATGAATCGGACTCTCCTAGAAAGGGCCTGATGCATGTTAAGTAATACTACGTTGGGCAATGACCTATGGACTGAGGCCGTTAACATGACTTGTCATTTGGTGAACCGGTCTCCTTCAATGGTAATTGAATGTAAAATCCCAGAGGAAGTATGAAGTGGTCAGAAAATCGATTACTCAGTTCTACGCATATTTGGTTGTGAGGCTTACTCTTATGTACCGTCAGTTGAGAGAGATAAGCTAGACTATAGGGCTAAAAAATATATCTTTGTTGGTTATGGCATTGATGTGAAAGGTTATAGGTTGTTTGACAAGGTCACACGCAAGGTTATCACTAGCTGTGACGTCAGATTCGATGAAAGCTCCTTATCTCGCAAGAATGATCAAAAGGAGCAAGAGGAACCAAAAAAGGTGATCGTAGATGTCCAGATTGACTCAGATGATACTCAGGAAGAGACAGATGCAAAGACAGAGGTACATGATCAGGTGGAGCAGCCACCTGTGAGAAAGAATCCACCACGTGATCGCAAGTTACCGACAAGATATATGGATGACTCTAATATTTCATATGCCATCATTACAGATGAGGGGGACCTGTCTACTATTCAGGAGGCTCTTAATGAGCCTGATGCAGAAAAGTGGAAGGCGACTATGGACGATGAGATGGACTCGTTGCACCAAAATCACACATGGGAGCTGGTGGAGCTTTCTGTGGGTCGAAAAGTGATTGGATGCAAGTGGTTATTTAAAAGAAAACAGGATAGATACAAAGCAAGGTTGGTAGCGAAGGGTTATGCTCAGAGAGAAGGAATTGACTCCACAGAGATATTCGCGCTAGTGGTTAGGCAAGTATCTATCAGATTCGTGTTGGCGCTGGTTGCCCAATATAATCTCGAGTTTGAACAGATGGATGTGAAGACTGTATTCCTACACGGAGAATTGGAAGAGCAGATTTACATGAAGTAACCAAAAGACTACGAAGTTAAAGGAGAAGAGAAAAAGGTTTGCAGGTTAATGAGATCATTGTACGGCCTGAAACAGTCGTCTAGGCAGTGGTATAAAAAATTTGATTCTTTCATAATGAGTCAGAAATTTATTCGGAGTGAATACAATCACTGTGTCTATTACAAGACACTGAGTGATGAAAAATTCATTATCCTAGTATTGTATGTTGATGATATGTTGATCGCCTGTCATGATATGTCTGAAATCAACGTACTAAAGACTCAGTTATCAGGGACATTTGAGATGAAAGATTTGAGGGCTGCAAAGAGGGTTCTCGACATAGATATTCATAGAAATAGGAAGAGGAGTAGCCTTTGGTTATCATAGACTAAATACCTTGAAAAGGTATTGATCAAGTATGGGATGGATCAGGCAAAGCCGGTGAGCGTTCTCACACGGTTCACTTCAAGCTTTCCTCAGAACAATGTCTTAAATCTAATGAGGAAAAGAAGGTTATGTCTCATGTCCCCTATTCGAATGCGGTTGGCAGTTTAATGTATGCCATGGTCTGTACGAGACCGGATATTTCACAGGCAGTCGGTGTTGTACATGTCAAACCCCGGCAAGCAACATTGGGAGGCGGTGAAATGGCTACTTTGATACATTCAAGGTACGAAAGACTATGTCTTACTTTTTAAGAAAACAGGGACAAAGTTGGTAGGGTATGTGGATTTTGACTAGGCAGGCAATATAGATTCTAGGAAGTCTACTTCAGGATACTCGTTTATACTAGAGGGTGGAGCAATCAGTTGGATGTTGAAGCTTCAGTTCGTGGTGGCTCTTTCCACGACCGAAGCAGAATATATGACAGTGATGGAAGCGTTTAAAGAAGGTGTTTGGCTCAAAGGCATGATAAATCAGTTGGGGCTTCAATAGGAATCCGTGCCAGTTAACTGTGATAGCGATAGCGCTATTAATTTGGCTAAAAATTTTGTTTATCACTTACGTACTAAACACATTGATGTTCATCACCACTTTATCCGACATGTGCTTGAGGAAGGAGGTGTCACACTAGAAAAGATTCACACCAGCGTGAATCCAGCAGACATGCTCACCAAGGTCGTTCCTACAGAGAAGTTCAAGTTTTGTGCAACTTTTCTGGGCTTGGCGATAGCATAAAAGAAGAACAAAGTGTGCACGAGAAGTGTTGATTGAAGCTATGATGCAAGGAAGAGATAAGAGAAGAGGTCAAGGAGCTACATAGTTGAAGATTGAAGACTTGGTGGAGATTGTTGTCAGAAGTCTTAAATCTGCCTCCTTT
Source organism: Magnolia sinica (assembly GCF_029962835.1). NCBI lineage: Eukaryota > Viridiplantae > Streptophyta > Magnoliopsida > Magnoliales > Magnoliaceae > Magnolia > Magnolia sinica. The sequence continues at coordinate 129,081,888 of NC_080575.1, read as the reverse complement.
GGGTTGCTCGACCGGTCATGAGTCAGCCACAACCAGTCGAGGGAGCTGCTCGACTAGTCGAGCATTGCACGACTTAAAGTCCAAAGAGCACATGATTTTGGGGACCGAGGTGCTCGACCGGTTGTGGCCTATGCATGACTGGTCGAGGAGTCCTCTCGACCGGTCGTGCAGTCCACTCGACCGGTCGTGGTTACGCAAATTCGTTTCCGAATTTGATGCGAACTGCGGATTCTGTGTCGCTTTTCGCAAGGGTGCGAAAGGGAAGTTTCCTAAACCATAAATAAGGGTTCCTAGGGCTATTTTAAGTCATTCTAAAGCTTTCTAAAGGGTTCTAAGATTATTAAAGGGTGTAGCAAGGGTGAGATTCGAGGTTGTTCGAATTGGGTAAGTTCTCTCTCTTGTAATTTCTATTTCATAGTAGATTTCTGTCGCTTTGTGCCATGGTTTTTTCCCGTAAGGATTTCTCACGTTAAAACATTATGTTCTTCTGTATTTGCTTGTCATTATTGAATTGCTATCCTAAATCTAGATTTGCGTGATTCTGCAGCTCAAATCCCCAACAGTTTAACTCCATCACAAGTAGTTTCTATACTATAAGATTACATGTCTCTCCGTAACACTGTCCATACCTATGTAGTGCATGCATCCAAGCATACCACTCCTTATGCATTTGAACCAATCACAACTAATCATATGATTGGGTTCGGGTCCTTGCCCGAGTGGTAGACTCTGAGGAGTTTCAACACGAGGTCTTAGGTTCGCGTGGGTGTGCGGCAATAATAATAATACAACGATCATATCCAAACTAGTATATCACGTAAGAACCACCTAATAAAATCCTTGGGTGCGTTTGTTAAAAATAAAATAAAAAATAATAATAATAATAAAGTCTGATTGATTATATCATCTTAACTTCTTATTTATGATAATTGCTTCTTTATTTTAGACATGAGTTCGTTGTATTAATTTTCCCATATGGTGCCAACGATTGACATTTAATTTACTATGTCCTGCTTCCACCCAAATATGGTTTGAAGCCCAGTCCGCCGTGCGCGTGTAAGATAGAGATGATAAGAACAGAACATCACGGGTCCTGATTAGATCGTAAAGACCACTCTGTAATCGAGGCTGAACTCTAATTAAAGCATCCTTGTTAGAGCCCTGCTAAGGCTATTCATTGGGGTGCGTTTGGATGCACCAAACTTCATGATTAATCAGTCTAACGTGGTGCAAAATACCATTAAATGTCATGGTATTTTGTGCAACCAAAAGCACCACAATTTTTAATTGTACTCTTGCACCGGTACCAATGTGCATGACTATGGCCGTTCACCATGTATCTGCCTGGCCCAAATTAGACTCATTTGGTCATCAAGTGGGCCAGACATCCATGAATTTGGATTGTTTCTCACTGTTTTTCACTGCGCGCGCACACAATCTTCTTCTTCTTCTTCTTCAAAAAAAACTTCTCAACCGTCCATTGCCTTTCCATCTTAACCCTCCTTGATATATATGTTGAAGCTCGAGCCAAGTTTTATAATCAAGATGGTGGTGCTTGACAACGGCCGTATGGATTGAATTTCCTTTTTTTTTGTGAGAAGTTGGGGCCCACCATGTCAATAACTTTGTTAATGTTGATTAAGTGCCTTTAATCTAATGTTGAAACATAAGTTTTTGATCGGATTGAACAAATTGTGGATCAATCAAGAAAATCATAAATTAATCGACAGTTCACATCGGCTTTGCGTAATTGCGCTATTTTATTTCTAATTTTGTAATTGGGTTATATAATTGGTGTTAATATGGGAGTAGGATAATCTCAATAAGTAAAAAATGTGAGAAGATGAGTTCAAAATGATTTTGAAGTGAGAAAACAAGAGGTTTTAGATATGTAAGTTAATAACATCTCTAGTAACTTTATATTCATAGTGGATTGTTTATCACTCAATGTCATTGTTTTTTTCTTGCAAGAAATTTTCCAAATAAAAATTTTATATTCTCTGTTATTGCTCAAATTTTTTATTTCTCTTTCACATATTTGATTCATTCTAATGCTACTTTCACGCCCAACGTGTGGTAGCCACTGGTAACAGTTAATCAACGAGGAAAAAAAAACTCCTATATATTTGGCCGTTGTTTTATTTTTCCTCCCCGATTATTAACATGTCGTTTGTCTGATAAGAGTAAATCTTCCATTTCTTTGGATTTTTGGGGCGTCCACCATCTATGATGGGCCCATTTCATCAACTGTCTGGATCGTCAAACTGTAGGCCCCATTTATATAGGCTTGGTTACTCATTATCGAGCGGCAATCGGTTGGGTTTCAGCTGGGTAAAGGTTGGTGTGGTTTGGCTAACACTTGAGGCCGAATTCCCAAGCTCTAGTAGAGGGCTGGCAAAGCAGAACCAAGCCCAACTGGCAAAAATACGCTGTGCATTAAGCTTCCCCTGACCAAAAATGATAATATTTCTTACCTGAATATGTTACTAATTAGTTAGTTGATCAGACACCCTGATCCATAGCTTGAGTGGTAGACTGAGTGAAAGATACATCGTTTCAACACTGAGGTCATGGTATGGATTCCCAAGTGGGGGTGGCTAACAGTGAAGTGTGAACTGACAGTGTTGTGTACTAACAAGCTAACAAAAAAAATAAAAAATTAATCAGTTGATCAGGGGTACGTTACTACCGTCCATAAAAAAAAAAAGTCTTTACAGGCACTAACATGATCCGCAAAACACGACCCAATTGCGTGGGACGGAATAAAGCACCTGCGCCTTTTTCCTGGCCCATGATGTATGTGTTAGATCCGCACCGCCCATCCAAGTTTCAAGTATTTTATCATAGGAGCACAAAAACGAGACAGATCTAAATGTCAAGTGTACTACAACACAGGCATCAGTGGCAATTGTATGGGTAACATCGAAAACTTCATGGGGCTACGGAAGGCTCCAATAAAATGATATTTGTGTTTTCCCTTTATCCAGGTACGTGTGACGAGATGACTAGGTTGGATGGAAAATAACAGTCGTGGGAGGGCATAAGACAGTTTCAACGGAAGGCGTTCAATGCCCACTGCTTTCTGAAGTATGGTCCACTATAGCTTTGAATCTACCCAGTTCTCAGCATCATGATCTAGACCGATCTGGAAAATGGGTGGACGGTGTGGATCTGACACATACATCATGGTGCTGCCCACAGAATATCCAAGCCTTAGGAAATGGATATATTTCCGTACACATGTATTTCTCTTTTAAATTTTTTATTTTTTCAGCTGACAAAAGCACATGTGATGTGAACCAATAATAACACACGCATGGCACCGAATTGTCTGTGCGCGGATTAGGTACTGACCGGTTGAGTAGGAATACTAGTTACGGAGGTGGCGCCACCCTGTTCCGTGGGCCAACAATGATGTATGTGTTGTATTAACACTGTCCATTCATTTGGATAGATCATTTTAGGGCATGAGCCAAAGAATCAAATATATTCAAAGATTGAACCCCACCACATAAAATAATGAGGAGAGTGACGCCCACTGTTGAAAGCTTCCTAAGGTCCACCATGATATTTATTTGAGATCCAACTTGTTTTATAAGTTAACACAGGCATGAAAGGAGGGAAAACACAAATATCAGCTTGATTGAAAACTTCCATAGCCCTATAAGTTTTTAATGGTAGGCACTCAATCTCTACTATTTCTTGTGGTGGAGTTCATTTGGGTCACGATGGGACCTACAGAACTTGGTGAGATAACTTCAGTAGTAGGTTCAGTAGTTAATCCAAATTCATTGTGATTGGTCTATGTTATTAATTATTAACATTGTCAACTGATGCATTAAATATAATTGCGATGATGTAGCCCAATAACATTGCAACAAATAGGAAACTCATGTACACGGCAAGTAGAGTAACTCAACTTACTAGTTTCACCTTTCAAACGCAAGCGGTGCTCCCGTCCTGCAGAAAATTCACTACACCAAAACTTCGAAAAAAGGACGGTCTAAAACCGTCTCAAATGACCAAAAAGGACAGTCATGGATCGTTGCATGGGCCGTCAAATTTTGACGTGTCGTATTACTTAAAGAACAATCGAAAACTGTCATTCTTATTGACAAAAAAAGGACGGTCATGGACCTTCTCTTATGAGCCTTCAAAGGACGGTCATGGACCGTCCTTAAAAAGGACTGTCATAGACTATCTCTGATGAACCTTTAAAGGACGGCCATATACCGACCTTTAAAAGGATGGTCATGGACCGTCCTTAAAAAGGACTGTCATGGACCGTCTCTTATGGCCCTTTAAAAGGACAGTCATGGACCGTCCTTAAAAAGGTTTATCATGGACCATCTCTTATGAGCCTTTAAAGGATAGCCATAGACCGTCCTTAAAAAGGACTGTTATGGACCGTTCCTTATGAGCTTTCAAAGCACATTTTCAAATTTAAGAGGATCAATATACACCTGTTACAATATATTTCATCGTATTCTTCCTGATATACACATGTTATATAATATATTTCATCATATTCACATTCATATCCATCTAAACCCAAACTACGTAAATCCAACATAAATTACATTCATCCAAACATAAACTACATCCATCCAAACACAAACAATCTTATTCATATTACATTCATCCACGCATAAATATATATAAGTTTAACATCATAAATAAAAAAAGGAAAAAAATCAGCAACAATTTTCTTTTTGTTTTTCACCTGAAAAAAAATAAATTAAACCAACAAAATATTATAATTCAGAATCATGAAGAATTGCATAAACTTCTTCCAAAAAAGTGGGCATTTTTTAAAAATAAAACTGATCATTAAAATAAAACTAATGCAAGCAAATAATGCAAAAAAGTGTTTCAATTCAAGTTAATAGAAACAACAACAAAAATTAAAGCTCTGTAAAAAAGGGGCATGTGTTAAAAGGGATACATTCTTGTTTGTTGCCATGTGATTGAGCTACAATTCAAGTTAATAGAAACAACAACAAAAATTAAAGCTTTGTAAAAAGGGGCATGTGTTAAAAGGGATACATTCTTGTTTCTTACCATGTGATTGGGCTACATTATTACAGCAATTGGGTTTGGGTTCGGGATCGGGTTTAGATTTGGATTTTCAAGTTTAAGTTTAGGTTTAAGTTAGGGAGTTGAGATTAGGATTATGTGTAGGTGTAGGTTTAAGGATTTGAGAATACATTTAGGTTTTAAGTTTAGGTTTAGGTTTTAGGTTTTAAGTTATAGGTTTAGGATTAGGTTTTAGGTTATAAGTTATAAGTTTAGGTTATAGGTTATAGGTTAAGGTTTAGGTTATAGGTTTTGGTTTAGGTTTAGGTTTTAGTTATAGGTTATAGTATATAGGTTATAGCTTTAGGGAATTGAGAATAAGTTAAGGTTAAGGTTTAGGTTTAGGAAATCGGGTCCGGGTTCGGGATCGGGTTTAGGTTTGGGTTTTCAAGTTTAGGTTAGGGAGTTGAGATTAAGATTAGGTGTAGGTTTAAGTTTAAGGATTTGAGAATACATTTCGATTTTAGGTTTAGGTTTTAGGCTTAGGTTTAGGTTATAGGTTTAGGTTATAAGTGCAGGTAATAGGTTTAGGTTTAGGTTAGGTTATAGGATAGGGTTTAAGTTTAGGTAATCGGGTTCGGGTTCGGGATCGGGTTTAGCTTTGGGTTTTCAAGTTTAGGTTTAGGTTTAGGTTTAGGAGTTGAGATTAGGATTAGGTGTAGGTTTAGGTTTAGGGATTTGAGAATACATTTAGGTTATAGGTTTAGGTTTAGGTTATAGGTTATAGGTTTAGGTTTAGGTTATAAGCTATAGGTTTAGGGAATTGAGAATAGGTTAATGTTTAGGTTTAGGAAATCGAGTTCGGGTTCGGGATCGGGTTTAGGTTTGAATTTTCAAGTTTAGGTTTAGGTTTAGGTTAGGGAGTTGAGATTAGGATTAGGTGTAGGTTTAGGTTTAGGGATTCGAGAATATATTTAGGTTATAGGTTATTGGTTTAGGTTAAGGTTTAGGTTTAGGTTTAGGTTATAAGCTACAGGTTTAGGGAATTGAGAATAGGTTAAGGTTTACGTTTAGAAAATCGGGTTCGGGTTCGGGATCGGATTTAGGTTTGGGTTTTTGAGTTTAGGTTTAGGTTTAAGTTAGAGAGTTGAGATTAGGATTATGTGTAGGTTTAGGTTTAGGGATTTGAGAATACATTAGGTTTTAGGTTTAGGTTTAGGTTATATGTTATATAGGTTTAGGTTATAAGTTATAGGTTTAGGGAATTGATAATAGGTTAAGGTTTAAGTTTAGGAAATCGTGTTCGGGTTTGAGATTGGGTTTAGGTTTGGGTTTTCAAGTTTAGGTTTAGGTTAGGGAGTTGAGATTAGGATTATGTGTAGATTTAGGTTTAGAGATTTGAGAATACATTTAGGTTTTAGGTTTAGGTTTAAGTTATATGTTATTGGTTTAGGTTTAGGTTTAGGTTAAGGTTTAGGTTTAAGTTTATGTTTAGGTTATAAGCTATAGGTTTAGGGAATTGAGAATAGGTTAAGGTTTAGGTTTAGGAAATCGGGTTCGGGTTCGGGATCGGGTTTATGTTTGGGTTGTCAAGTTTAGGTTTAGGCTTAGGTTAGGGAGTTGAGATTAGGATTAAGTGTAGGTTTAGGTTTAGGAATTTGAGAATACATTAAGGTTTAGGTTTAGGAAATCGAGTTCGGGTTCGGGTTCGGGATCGGGTTTAGGTTTGAGTTTTCAAGTTCAGGTTTAGGTTTAGGTTAGAGAGTTGAGATTAGGATTAGGTGTAGGTTTAGGTTTAGGGATTTGAGAATACATTTAGGTTTTAGGTTTATGTTTAGGTTATAGGTTATAGGTTTAGGTTTAGGTTTATATTAAGGTATAGGTTTAGGTTATAAGCAATAGGTTTAAGGAATTGAGAATAGGTTAAGGTTTAGGTTTAGGAAATCAGGTTCGGGTTTAGGTTTAGGTTTAGGTTAGGGAGTTGAGATTAGGACTAGGTGTAGGTTTAGGTTTAGGGAGTTGAGATTAGGATTAGGTGTAGGTTTAGGTTTAGGGATTTAAGAATACATTTAGGTTTTAGGTTTAAGTTTAGGTTTTACAGGTTTAAGTTTAGGTTTAGGTTTAGGTTAAGGTTTAGGTTTAGGTTATAAGCTATAGGTTTAGGGAATTGAAAATAGGTTAAGGTTTAGGTTTAGGAAATCAGGTTCGGGTTCGGGATCGGGTTTAGGTTTTGGTTTTCAAGTTTAGGTTTAGGTTTAGGTTAGGGAGTTGAGATTAGGATTAGGTGTAGGTTTAGGTTTGAAAATTTGAGAATACATTTAGGTTTTAGGTTTAGGTTTAGGTTATAGGTTATAAGTTTAGGTTTAGGTTTAGGTTAAGGTATAGGTTTAGGTTTCGGTTTAGGTTATAAGTAATAGGTTTAGAGAATTGAGAATAGGTTAAGGTTTAGGTTTAGGAAATCGGGTTCGGGTTCAAAATTGGGTTTAGGTTTGGGTTTTCAAGTTTAGGTTTAGATTTAGGTTAGGGAGTTGAGATTAGGATTAGGTGTAGGTTTACGTTTAGGGATTTGAGAATACATTAAGGTTTAGGTTTAGGAAATCGGGTTCGGGTTCAGGATCGGGTTTAGGTTTGAATTTTCAAGTTTAGGTTTAGGTTTAGGTTAGGGAGTTGAGATTAGGATTAGGTGTAGGTTTAGGTTTAGGGATTTGAGAATACATTTAGGTTTTAGGTTTATGTTTAGGTTATAGGTTATACGTTTAGGTTTAGGTTTAGGTTAAGGTATAGGTTTAGGTTAAAAGCAATAGGTTTAGGGAATTCAGAATTGGTTAAGGTTTAGGTTTAGGAAATCGGGATCAGGTTCGGGATCGGTTTAGGTTTTGGTTTTCAAGTTTAGGTTTAGGTTTAGGTTAGGAAGTTGAGATTAGGATTAGGTGTAGGTATAAGTTTAGGGATTTGAGAATATATTTAGGTTTTAGGTTTAGGTTTAGGTTATAGGTTACAGGTTACAGGTTTAGGTTTAGGATTAGGTTTAGGTTAAGGTTTAGGTTTAGACTTAGGTTTAGGTTATAAGCTATAGGTTTAGGGAATTGAGAATAGGTTAAGGTTTAGGTTTAGGAAATCGGGTTTGGGTTTGGGATAGGGTTTAGGTTTTGGTTTTCAAGTTTAAGTTTAGGTTTAGGTTAGGGAGTTGAGATTAGGATTAGGTATATGTTTAGGTTTAGCGATTGGAGAATACATTAGGTTTTAGGTTTAGGTTTAGGTTATATGTTATAGGTCTAGCTTTAGGCTTATGTTTAGGTTTAGGTTTAGGTTATAAGCTATAGGTCTAGGGAATTGAGAATAGGTTAAGGTTTAAGTTTAGGAAATCGGGTTCGGGTTCAGGATCGGGTTTAGGTTTTGGTTTTCAAGTTTAGATTTAGGTTTAGGTTAGGGAGTTGAGATTAGGATTAGGTGCAGGTTTAGGTTTAGGGATTTGAGAATAGGTTAAGGTTTAGGTTTATGAAATTGGGTTCGGGTTCGAGATTGGGTTTAGGTTTGGATTTTCAAGTTTATGTTTAGATTTAGGTTAGGGAGTTGAGATTAGGATTAGGTGTAGGTTTAGGTTTAGGGATTTGAGAATACATTAAGGTTTAGGTTTAGGTTTAGGAAATTGGGTTCGGGTTCAGGATCGGGTTTAGGTTTGAGTTTTCAAGTTTAGGTTTAGGTTTAGGTTAGGGAGTTAAGATTAGGATTAGGTGTAGGTTTAGGTTTAGGGATTTGAGAATATATTTAGGTTATAGGTTTATATTTAAGTTATAGGTTATAGGTTTATGTTTAGGTTTAGGTTAAGGTATAGGTTTAGGTTTCAGTTTAGGTTATAAGCAATAGGTTTAAGGAATTGAGAATAGGTTAAGGTTTAGGTTTAGGAAATCGGGTTCAGGTTCGGGATCGGGTTTAGGTTTTGGTTTTCAAGTTTAGGTTTAGGTTTAGGTTAGGGAGTTGAGATTAGGATTAGGTGTAGGTATAGGTTTAGGGATTTGAGAATACATTTAAGTTTTAGGTTTAAGTTTAGGTTTAGGTTTAGACTTAGGTTTAGATTATAAGCTATAGGTTTAGGGAATTGAGAATAGGTTAAGGTTTAGGTTTAGACTTAGGTTTAGATTATAAGCTATAGGTTTAGGGAATTGAGAATAGGTTAAGGTTTAGGTTTAGGAAATTGGGTTCGGGTTCGGGATCGGATTTAGGTTTGGGTTTTCAAGTTTAAGTTTAGATTTAGGTTAGGGAGTTGAGGTTGGGATTAGGTGTAGGTTTAAGTTCAGGGATTTGAGAATACATTAAGGTTTAGGTTTAGAAAATCGAGTTCGGGATCGGGTTTAGGTTTGGGTTTTCAAGTTTAGGTACGGGTTTAGGTTAGGGAGTTGAGATTATGATTAGGTATAGGTTTAGGTTTAGGGATTCGAGAATACATTTAGGTTTTAGGTTTAGGTTTAGGTTATATATATGTTAAGGTTAAGGTTATAGGTTTAGGTTTAGGTTAAGGTTATAGGTTTAGGTTTAGGTTATGTTATAGGTTTTTGGTTAAGGTTTAGGTTATAGTTATAGGTTTTGGGATTTGAGAATAGGTTTATGTTATAAGTATAGATTTAGGTTAAGTTATAGGTTAAGGTTTAGGGAATTGAGTTTAGGTTATAGGTTATAGGTTTTTGAATTTGAGAATAGGTTTAGGTTATAAGTATAGGTTTAGGTTAGGTTATAGGTTAAGGTTTAGGGAATTGAGTTTAGGTTATAGGTTCAGGTTATAGGTTATAGGTTTAGGGTATGGTTTAGGTTATAGGTTTTGGGATTTGAGAATAGGTTTAGGGAATAAGTATAGGTTTAGGTTAGGTTATAGGTTAAAGTTTAGGGAATTGAGTTTAGGTTATAGGTTTAGGTTATAGTTTATAGGTTTAGGTTATAGGTTTAGGTTGTAGTTATAGGTTTTGGGATTTGAGAATAGGTTTAGGTTATAGGTTAAGGGTGTGGTCCCTGCAAATACATATATAAACACGGCCTGCTCCAATTGGTCAGGCCCTTCCAATGTTGTCCATAGGAAATGGATAGCTTCATCATAGTTATAACAGCGGTTCCCATCTTTCAGGGACCCCCGCTCAACATCCGGATAGCTCCGACGCACATCCGGGTCTGCTCCATCAATTTCGAACTAATACATTTAAAAACAACATAATTATATCTAAAAGCATCTGGATACCTAGGGAAGGCCTCCCATATTCGTATTGTTGGTTACTCATCCCTTTGTCTATAAGCCACAATCGACCAACACTTTCTATTGCTACTTGTACTCTGAAACCAACACAAATATAACTGGAAAACAATATAAGAAATAAGAAAAAATGAATTTACCTGTACACATCATTAAATGTTTTCCTATAAGGAGGTGATATTATATCTTTGATAGCCACAACCTGTATGATAGAGAAAAATGCAACCGATACAGTCTGTTACAATTCAAAGGAGAAAAAAGATTTGTAGCTGCATTGATATTCTAGTACATTACGAACGGTTGCGCTTACGTACCCAAAAAGTCAGATTGGGATCAAGCCACTACGTAGTTCTTTTTAATTAACCAAGTTACTAAAGGTCATAAATTTCATATTTAACAAAGTATCATTGAACGTCATCTCAAATCGTTTCTGGTTGGTGCATTTAAAAAAATTCAAATACACAATCAATGTATATTCTTGTTACATCTCGTACTACAACAAGAGACAACGTTCTGTCAATACTTCAGTTACATTTGAAATTGAAATCCCCCCTATATCTAGCCTTCATGCTCATCAACTCAACTGTCACTGACAACTTTGTATACTCACGTTTACACGTGGATATAGGGGTTGTACTGCATCCTTCCTTAATTTATTGTACTAAGTATCATTGTCTATGTCATCTTGAGGCTGACTACCATGTTCCTCATTGATCTCATTCATACATGCATCTAAGTCACCGGGTTGAACACGACCAAAAGTATCATTAACCAAATCAACCATTCTGGGCAACAACTCTTCATCACAATTAGTGGCAGATGTACTAGGAGCCTTGGCATTGACACCCATATTAGGAAGTTGTTCTCCATGAAAAAATCAAGTTGTGTATGTCTGATCTATACCATTCATAATCAAATGCTCAGAAACTGTACTTAGTATTTTCTTTCCATGCACATTACAACATCTAGCACAAAGACAACTATACCAATCAACACCTCTCGAATTCCTTTTCGCAAAAATAATAAATGATTCAACGCCTTTAATGTATTCATCACTCATTATATCTTTCACCATCCGATTCTTGCTCGGGGGCATCAAATCCATTCTGATATCACGTGCATGCAGCATATAAAAAGTGAGATACAATAAAAAAGAGGCTTTTCATAAACTGTCAAAACACGCCACACATGTGGTCACTAATCACAAAAAAATAAAGATATATATATATATATATATATATATATATATATATATATATATATAGATATATATATATATATATATCCGTTTACAAGGCTTAAACAATTTGTGAGCTATACAAACATAGACAATCATTTACCTGTAAGTTAAATAATAACACAATAATCACACAACATCCATGCATGCATACATACATACATATATACACACATAAATCCATCCATGCATGTATGCATGCATACACACACATGCATAATCTGTCCATCCATGCATGCATGCATACGTTTCATCCATCCATGCGTGCATGCATACATATTCACACATACATACATGTGTTTTATCATAAAACCATGCATGATGCATTCATTTACAACTTAAAGCCAAACAAGACAGGCTGTAAAGATGTAAATCATTTATAACTTAAACCATTAACATGCATCTAAAAGACTCCTTAATTGAATTTGGATTATTTTATTGATTCAGGTTATTAATAGAAGTTAACTGTTGGTTGTGATGGGTGATTGCTCAAGTGTGGAGAAATCATGTGTCTATTTTTTTAAAAGAAAAAAATTAATATTTTTGGGTCTGTTGAGGGTCGAATATTGCATATCAGACCCCGATTACTGCCTGATTTTACGTACACGATAATGCCTAATATTATAATTTAATCGTGTTTTTGTTGCAGGATGTAATAAGGAGCTTTGATTGAAAAAGAGTATTAAAAGTATGGATTTAACGCTCCGAAGTCACCAGAGCAAGGAATGAACTCCAGAGGACCGAGATCGATGGATATACACGCCAGAGATCCGAAAAAATTGAGAAACTGAAGCTCAAGTGGCCTGAAAGTTAGTCAGAATGCAAGATCACAGGGTTTCCACCATCCACTCGGCTCGAAACTTCATACATGGCCTGAGGACCATAAATTAACCGTACACGTCAAATTTCAGCCATTAGATCCTTGTGGAAGTAGCCCAACAGAGAGATCAGAGGACAATAACCATTAAGAAAGCATCTTGGACATCCTTGGGAGATCTGGACCCAAACTGAACTGATGGAAAGAGCACGAAAAACGGTGGATATTTGCCAAATTTCACTTCTTTTGGATGGTGCAATCAGGAGATACTGACGGCAGAAGATATAACAAAAGAGAATGGCAAATCTGTAAATAAATGTGCCATGCATGGCTTACGTGAAGGCAATTATATTTTTAACGGTGAATGTTGTCCATACATCGGTTAAACGTGTGGCCCACCCTGAAGTCAGATCTACTTTAAACTGGAAGCCATGGGCCAACACTATGTACAGGAGCTGATGGAGGGAGTGGATTTCTAGGACAGGCATCACAGTGGACCCCACCTACTTTTTACGCAAAATATCCAAATTGAGAAGTTTCGCACGTCCAGTGACGAGACGTGTTCCACTTGGTTTTGACAGTGGGCCCCATCCATCATTCCATTAGATGATCTGACCCGTCCATTTGCTCTGGAAGATGGCCAAGACCCTGGATATAATTCCTTTCTGGTCCCATACAAGTGATCGTGTGAATTTCTTATCCAAACAGAAGACGGACGGTGCAATGAAACGTTCCGTGGGCCACACCGAATCTAACCCAAAACCAGTCAATTCTACATAGTTTTTTGAGCAGAATCTAATGGACGATGTGGATCTTTCACCTGACACCAAGAAGTGAGGCCCACCAACGTCCAAAGTGAGCTCGGTTACGCACGCCGTCTTCTGCTGTGCGTAAAGGCTACACATACAAGATCTATAAGAAGAAAGAGAGAGAGGAAGCTTGAAAAAAGAAAGAAAAGCTTGGCGTGGGCAGCCGTGGAGGCAGGGAACGTGAGCAAAAAGAGGACAGTTTGGAGCTGGACGTGGAGCAGGGAAAGAGATAGAAAGGAAAAAGGTTTTTTTTTCTTTATTTTTGTTTAAAGGTAGCCACATCATGACGGGCTAATCCTCTTAGCTAGGGCTAAGAGGTGAAGCTTGTATTGAGATGGGAGACTCGATTTGTTGATTTAATTATTTAATTGCGAATTAAACTTGATTATGGTTTAATTATTAAGGGATGTTTGTAGTTTTTAATGGTCTATTGTGACTGAAATTACAATGGGTCTGAGATAGCTTTGAGCATGTTCCTTTCTTTTTATGTTTATGACGTCAGGAAGCCCTGTTGTTCACCATCGTCTCATGGGCATGGTCGGATGACGGTACCCTTCCTAACTTTCATGCACTATTGATTGGTTGGTAATTAGTTTAATCCTGTTGTTTGGTTTGTCTCCTGGGCATGGTTAGATGATGGAATCCATTCTAATTCATATACCTTCATCTCTTGAAAACCAGATCAAGTAAGTTCAGTTTAAATTCAATAATTCTTGATGCAGGCATAAGATCTCCCTGATCTCTACAAGTGGATCCTCTGAATCCCTAGTTTCCTTCCTCTGAATTTCTTAAAGTTTTAGATAATTATTCCACAATTATTCCTTAAATTCTATTTGGTTTAGATCACATCTTAGTCTTGTTCTAATTCTACTTGGTTTCAGATAACGTACAGGTATCAGTCCCTGTGGATTCGACCTCGGTCTTACCGAGTTTATTAATACATCACAACCCTATACTCGGGGAGTGAACAAGTTTTTGGCGCCGTTGCCGGGGACTGACGGTTACGTTTTTCTGAAATTAATTAGTTTTAGAATTAGGTTAGGATTAGGATTTTACTAACTTTAGGTTAAAGGTTTTTATTTTATTTTATTTTTAGAAACTAACCTGTTTTCCTGTTTTGTAGGATCCTGAAATAACTTCTAAACTGGTAATCCCTTTCTAATTCCTCTACTTTTTCTATTTTTATTTTATTTTATTTTATTTTATTTTTTTAATTTTTAGGAACTAGTTTATTTTTAAACTTTCATCTTTTGTTTTTAGAAACTAGGTTAATTATTGCCCTTTTTAGAAATTCTTTCTAATTTTAGAAACTAACTCATCTTTCATTTATTTTATTTTTAGGCTTCGATTTTCTATTTTAGAAACTTTCTAATTCTAGGTCTCCTTTTTAGAAACTAACTTTCTATTGTTTTCTTTTACAGGATCTTAACATAGGAACTTCTCATTTGGTACCTTCTTTCTAACTTCTCTTCCTCTTATTTTCCATACTTCTGTAGGATCTTTTCTTCTATTTTTCTTAGAATTAGACTCAGAGTTAGGCTTCTACCATGGAAGCGTGGGTACATGCATATGCCGAGATGGATAAGAGATTTTGGGGAATGCCTGAGGATTGTGGAATTCAACGTATACCTCAAGATTTTTCTCCATCAAGAACAGACATTGAGAACCGACTAAAACGTTATGTTCCATCTGTTAATAGGGCCGTATATGATCGTAATTATGGAAATGAGGATTATTATCAACCATCATATTCTCCCATGTATGATCAGTATGACTATTACCAGGGGAAACATCAAAATTTGGAAGATGAACCAACTATATGTTATAATGATTACTCTCTTGGATACCCTACCATTGATATCCAACTAGAAACAATCCAAGAGGATTTAGCTCAGTGTAGCCTGGCCTATCTCACGGAAATGAGAAAATCGTTAGAAGCGCTTAATTCGCGCCTTGATAAGATAGAGGAGGCTCGGTTATCTCAACCACAATTCATTCCAGAAATACAATGCGAGAAAAGTGATCCTAACTCGCTTTGGAAGAATTCTGGAATTACAAATGAGGAGTTGGATTCTATCAATGAGCATATGGTTCAATTTCCCGATGAGTTGATCTCAATGACTGTTCAAAGGAATGGTCAAGATGCGTGGGTATCTTTTAAATACAGTGATGATGACACACTTTCCTCACATGACGCACAGGATCTCAATGATGACGTAGAGGTTAGTTTTTTCAAACCTCAACCGAACTTAGGTGTAGAATGTGAGGAGAGCAACCCCATCCCAAGTGTGTACTGCACGGAATTAGACAATGATGCTTATTGGGATGATGATCATGAATATACAGCCCAAAGTCCCCTAGAATCAATCTTAAGTTTGGTCCAGGTCAATGATCAAGACGTACATGAAGTGGTCGGTCATAATGAGCCACTCCCCTCACCTGACATGTCTGATTTTAAGGTGGAGGATGAGCTCCTTACAATAGACCCTTCTAACTCTTGTGAAACATGTTTGGACCACTCCTCTGAATTAAATGATGATGTGATTCGGGAGAAGGACGAGTTGCTCGCTACGACCTTGGAAATTGAAACCACTAAGTTGAGGCCACCATCTGAGTTGTACACGTTTGACAATTCAACACCTCGATTGAGTAGTTTCAATGAACAAAGTGATCACATCGATGCTTCCCCTATTGATTTTCAATCTATCTGTGCAGGGCTGGAGCAAGAGAGCACACCTCCGTTTACCTTTAAAGACAATGGATTCCTTGGGCAGATCATCACAAGTTTTAATGTGGAAAATGAGTCACCCTCAGCTGAGTGTCCCAACTCTTTTGATGATTGTTTGGCACACTTTGCAGATTCAAATGATCCCATGATAAGAGACACAGTGAATGCCTTGCAAGACAATATCTCGGTAGTCATCACTGACCGAGAGAACCCTTACTTTGAAACCCCTTCTTCTATAGATCCTGAATGTTTACCATTAAGGGAGGAGGAGCTGAAAATTGAACCGAAGTCTGACACTTCGGAATGTGTTGAGACTACATTACTTCTTGTGAAGTTTTCTAAACTTTATCTACCTGTAGTTTCTGATTCACTATGGGATACTAACGTTAAAACTTCTTCTGTCACAGGTGAATCGTATATACTATGGATACCTCAAGCACTTCAACGGAAAATTTCTTATGAGGTAAATAAGTTTCTATGGAAGGTCATGTTCCAAGGCATCCAAGCCTATTGCAAAAAGGGCTTTTGGATGATCCTGTTGAGGAACTTACTGAGAAACTTATCAAGATACTGGCCGAAAGAGGAACCTTGCGGCTTGACTCAGTAGTTTTTCCTTGCTAGATTGATTAATTCATGGTCCATTCTTGTCTAGTTGAAGACGTTAAACTTAGCGCTCCTAGGACGCAACCCAAATTTTCATTCCATTTCACTTTTCTCATTCATTAGTTCAATGTTTGTGGGTAACATTACTGCAAACCCTCACGAGACTACAACTCGTCCACTAGGGGTAACCTAGGGGTTTAAAGGCTTGTTGCATACGCTAAATGCAATCGAGAGTACCTGCGAAAGTGGTGTAGGTAGGATTTCATTTTTGTTATTTTTATTTTACTTCTGTTGGTTTCTCTCTTGTGCTGACCCGATCTTACGTAGATATCTTTGGAAAGCCTCTTGATTCTTTTCATCCAGGTACTATCTTTCCATCACTCCTCCTATATTTCCGTTGTCTCATGTGCATTACATGTTTATTTCTTTTACATTGAGGACAATGTAGATTTTTGGTTGGGGGTGGGAGATTAGGTTTCCTAATCAGTATTTTCTTGGTCTTGAGCAAAAGTTGTGAAATTTTTTATGAATTCGAGGTGATTTTGACGGGCATCTTTGACTTAGAATCTCAAGCTACGTGATGCTGGTCATTTATGACTCTTGGATTCAATTATCTAGTAGATTTACATTTAAGTCTGAATTGTTAATTCATGATTAGAAGTTTTAAACATTGATTGAGTTATGATTTCATATGTCACATCTCGCTTTCACATTAAGATTTCAGTTTGATATTGAAGGGTTAACTTGGTAATCACTAAGCATGTAAGGAACCAGCTTGGAAAATTTGTCCATCATGATCAATTGAAAAAAAAAATAGATACCTTTAGAAAAGGTTGGGCGAATAATCTTCACCATAGGTTTGCTCCCTATAGGTGTAGATTTAATTCCCCATGGATGATATGTGAAAAAAGTTGGGTGTACAGTCTTCATCATAGGTTTGCTCCCTGTAGGTGAGAATTTGATTTCCCTTCTTGACGTTACTTTTATTAGAACAATCAAAAGCAAAAAAAAAAATAAAAATAAAAATAAAAATAAAAATAAAAATGATGAAAAGGTGATTTGTGAGGCAAGTTTTGGTAATTCTCGTGTTGGTTACCAATGATATCCTGAGATAGAGAAGTGAATTTTAATGATGATAAGCCGAGATTAGACTATACACTTATGGAACTTAATGTTTAGAATTGTTCTGATTAATGGATTAATACTTTGAACTCGACTATGAAGTTATCGTGCGTTCGAGTCCAGGAGATAGTAATGCCCAACATTCATGAATCATAGAATTCTAAGATTTGGATTGTTTTTCAAAAAAAATCATTCGATTTTATAGAAATTGTCCTGTAATTTTCAACTTATTTTTCACATAATTTGCTCGGGACTAGTAAAATGCTGGTTGGGGGTTGTGTTGAGGGTCGAATATTGCATATCAGACCCCGATTACTCCCTGATTTTACGTACACGATAATGCCTAATATTATAATTTAATCGTGTTTTTGTTGCAGGATGTAATAAGGAGCTTTGATTGAAAAAGAGTATTAAAAGTATGGATTTAACACTCCGAAGTCACCAGAGCAAGGAATGAACTCCAGGGGACCGAGATCGATGGATATACACGCCAGAGATCCGAGAAAATTGAGAAACTGAAGCTCAAGTGGCCTGAAAGTTAGTCAGAATGCAAGATCACAGGGTTTCCACCATCCACTCGGCTCGAAACTTCATACATGGCCTGAGGACCATAAATTAACCGTACACGTCAAATTTCAGCCATTAGATCCTTATGGAAGTAGCCCAACAGAGAGATCAGAGGACAATAACCATTAAGAAAGCATCTTGGACATCCTTGGGAGATCTGGACCCAAACTGAACTGATGGAAAGAGCACGAAAAACGGTGGATATTTGCCAAATTTCACTTCTTTTGGATGGTGCAATCAGGAGATACTGACGGCAGAAGATATAACAAAAGAGAATGGCAAATCTGTAAATAAATGTGCCATGCATGGCTTACGTGAAGGCAATTATATTTTTAACGGTGAATGTTGTCCATACATCGGTTAAACGTGTGGCCCACCCTGAAGTCAGATCTACTTTAAACTGGAATTCATGGGCCAACACTATGTACAGGAGCTGATGGAGGGAGTGGATTTCTAGGACAGGCATCACAGTAGACCCCACCTACTTTTTACGCAAAATATCCAAATTGAGAAGTTTCGCACGTCCAGTGACGAGACGTGTTCCACTGGGTTTTGACAGTGGGCCCCATCCATCATTCCATTAGATGATCTGACCCGTCCATTTGCTCTGGAAGATGGCCAAGACCCTGGATATAATTTCTTTCTGGTCCCATACAAGTGATCGTGTGAATTTCTTATCCAAACAGAAGACGGACGGTGCAATGAAACGTTCCGTGGGCCACACCGAATCTAACCCAAAACCAGTCAATTCTACATAGTTTTTTGAGCAGAATCTAATGGACGATGTGGATCTTTCACCTGACACCAAGAAGTGGGGCCCATCAACGTCCAAAGTGAGCTCGGTTACGCACGCCGTCTTCTGCTGTGCGTAAAGGCTACGCATACAAGATCTATAAGAAGAAAGAGAGAGAGGAAGCTTGAAAAAAAGAAGAAAAGCTTGGCGTGGGCAGCCGTGGAGGCAGGGAACGTGAGCAAAAAGAGGACAGTTTGGAGCTGGACGTGGAGCAGGGAAAGAGATAGAAAGGAAAAAGTTTTTTTTCTTTATTTTTGTTTAAAGGTAGCCACATCATGACGGGCTAATCCTCTTAGCTAGGGCTAAGAGGTGAAGCTTGTATTGAGATGGGAGACTCGATTTGTTAATTTAATTATTTAATTGCGAATTAAACTTGATTATGGTTTAATTATTAAGGGATGTTTGTAGTTTTTAATGGTCTATTGTGACTGAAATTACAATGGGTCTGAGATAGCTTTGAGCATGTTCCTTTCTTTTTATGTTTATGACGTCAGGAAGCCCTGTTGTTCACCATCGTCTCATGGGCATGGTCGGATGACGGTACCCTTCCTAACTTTCATGCACTATTGATTGGTTGGTAATTAGTTTAATCCTGTTGTTTGGTTTGTCTCCTGGGCATGGTTAGATGATGGAATCCATTCTAATTCATATACCTTCATCTCTTGAAAACCAGATCAAGTAAGTTCAGTTTAAATTCAATAATTCTTGA
The DNA here is from genome assembly GCF_029962835.1 of Magnolia sinica. NCBI lineage: Eukaryota > Viridiplantae > Streptophyta > Magnoliopsida > Magnoliales > Magnoliaceae > Magnolia > Magnolia sinica. The sequence goes on along the minus strand of NC_080575.1, from coordinate 129,062,248 downwards.
TGCAGGCATAAGATCTCCCTGATCTCTACAAGTGGATCCTCTGAATCTCTAGTTTCCTTCCTCTGAATTTCTTAAAGTTTTAGATAATTATTCCACAATTATTCCTTAAATTCTATTTGGTTTAGATCACATCTTAGTCTTGTTCTAATTCTACTTGGTTTCAGATAACGTACAGGTATCAGTCCCTGTGGATTCGACCTCGGTCTTACCGAGTTTATTACTACATCACAACCCTATACTTGGGGAGTGAACAGGGTCTTATCAGTTAAAGTGAGAATTGGGTTTGTTGGCTTTTTAAATATTAAATTGGATTTGGATTTCATTTTTTGGTAAAGGATTCCAATTTGATTTTGATTTTGAATTTCTGGGTAATTATCAGATCGTTCGTTTTTGTGATTTTTTCATGGAAGATAATTGGAAGGTTGTTAGAAATAATGGGCCAATTTGAATTCAAACTATTATTAAAAAATAAAATAAAATAATCTATCGTTCAACTCACAAATAAAATAATTGGAAGGCTGTTTTTTTTTTCTTTTTAGGATCTGTAGGAATAAAATATGTTCCTTCTTATATTTTAAATGAGTTTTTTTGTCCTGTTCTGTTTTGGAATAAAATCACCTATTTCTCTCTTTTTTTTTTTCTTAAATTGGAATATGAATCTTTTCTTAATTGAATGGCCACAGACGTTGCATTGGAAATTCTTTTTAATGCATTTTCTTTTTCTTTTTCATTTCCCTTGTATTCATGCAAATAAAGGCAACAACAGTTGAAGTGCTACACTACCATTCACAAGAAGAAAAGTCAAAAAGCGTTAGAGGGAAAATTGGGCCCTCTTTCTTGTCATTGAAAAATCAGGCCAGATAGATCACGGGTGGGCAACAACACAGGGAGCAATGAGGGAGACCTTTTACATTGTTTCCTATGATGTAGCCCACCTGAGTTTTGGATCAAATTGATTATTGGCTCGTTCTATCTTTATGGTTCAACACACCTAATGCATAGTTTGGATGCCATGTGCATAAAACTGGACCCACAAGCAACTCAAGAGTTCGGTAAATTACCATACTGCGGTACACTGTAAATCATCACTCATGGGCTAGACTCATGTGATAAGCACACTATGTAAAAAAAAATGGTGGTATCTCATCCTCCTCAATTGTGGCACTAATGTACAACTATCCAGACCATCCAAATTGTGGGGCACATTGTGGATGGAGCATATCTATAAAAAATACATTGATCAAGCAATCCTAACCATCCAACTGATAGCTAAGAAATGGCTGGTTAAAGGTAAAATAGTGAGTGGTCTACATTCAGAGGGTAAAATCAGCCTATCACTTTAAAAAGAATAAAAATAAAATAAAAAATAAAAAATCAGATCTTTGAGAATGAAGGATCCTGATCTTTGTAATTTGTTGATGAAACATGCAGATTCACACACCTGGACACTGCAGGTCACATACTCCAGTGTGAGAGGCCTTAAATGAATTTGGGTCGTTCATTATGCAGGTTCCACATGGGTACATGAGCTATTGTACCCAAAATCAGGCCAGTCCATGAATCAGGTGGGCCAATCCTGTAGCGATGAATGTGGAGAGTTGACTAACTTTTTAAGCATCCAATTTTGGTATGCAGGCAGCCCACCAGGAAACTTTGAGGTTCCATCGCCATTCTTTCAACAGAACTGACTGGTTCCCACCACAGTTTTTTTTTTTTTTTTTGAAAGGTAATAAGAATTAACAAAACTCACTAGATTATAATCTGTGTTTCGTTGTTCTTTCCGGTGAAAGTTCAAGCTAACAAATGATTTCAGACTAAGCATAACACAAAATCAGAGTTCCTCACATACTCAAAATGAGAAAGTCACTATGCTTACAATGAATTTTGATGTTGAGACCCACCTAAGATCTTGGAACAAAGTTGAGCTTACCAAAGACATGGAGAATGGCAACAAATGCTATGAACCCGATGCTCATGATGAGGATGGTGTTGGGTGTCATCTTGCGGCCTGCAGTGTCATCTGTTTAGAACTGGAGCATGGTGTTGACACCCGCTCTCAAACAAATCATTCATTCTCAAATATCACCAGATCCTTATAGTTTTGCAGGAATAGATGGACAGTTCATAATTTGATCTCATTCAAAACATTCAAAAGGATGAAAATGATTTGATTGTCAAGGAGTTAGCTGTAGAAACTTGAAATAAGGCCCAGCTGCATACAACAGGTGGTCGGTGGGGATAAAACATTTGCATCAGGTGGGGGTCCTCATGGGCTTCCAATCAAATCACAAACCAAATTTGGAATGATATTCTCACAAGCATATCAACATACACCTTACATGCAAAAATCCTCAAAACAACTTTCCATGATCCAGTCATCCAAATAGAGATTCATAACCAAAATGAAGACTAAAAATCAAAATGCAACATCACCTTCTCAGATTGGCAACAGGTGGGAGCTCAACAACTTTCTATTGCCGTTGATGACCAGTGATGCGGTCGGTTTTAGCGGCTGCTGGATGCGGGTTAAGGCTTGCAAATCGAGAGAGAGAGAGAGAGAGAGAGAGAGAGAGAGAGAGAGAGAGAGAGAGAGAGAGAGAGAGAGAGGCATATTAAGAGAGATCGAGAGGGAGAGGGAGAAGGAGAGATAGATCTAGAGAGATCTGAGATTGAGAAGGAGAGAGATCATGGGAGAGGAAGAGGGTGAGAGAGAAAGCCAGATGATGGCGCGCGGAGGGCAGGGATGAGAGAGAGGGAGCGAGAGGGAGGGTGGCAAGAGAAAATGGGGGTAGGTTTGGGCGCGCGCGGCTCTGTTTTGAGCGCACGCCTAATTTTGGGCGAGACTGGACGGTGCTCTGTGGGTCCCACCGTGATGTATGTGTTTCATCCATGTCGTCCATCCATTTTTACAAATCATATTAGGGCTTTATGCCACAAATTAGAGGGATATAAATCTCAGGTGGTCCACACCACATGAGAACAATAGTGATTCGATATCCACCATTAAAATCCTCCTAAGGCCCATTGTACTGTTTATTTGACATCCAATCTGTTGATTTGATCATACAGGACCAGATGAAGGGAAAAAAAAATCAGCTTGATCCAAAACTTTTATGGCTATTGATCATATTTTTAATGGTCAACGCTCATTCAACACTATTTCCTGTAATGTGGTCCACTTGAGATTTGCATATATCTCATTTTTCGTCTCATATTGTAAAATTATCTGTAAAAATGGATGGACGGCATGGATGAAACACATACATCATGGTGGGAGCCATAGAGCACCAACCAACATCCAAAAACGGTTACTCGCCTCGATCATACTACATATGAGAAAGATATTGGGCAAACAAGATTGATCAACAATTTGAGTTAATTTTGATTTAAACATCTGAAGTTATTTACTCTTCAATTTGAATTAATTAGATTGTCCAAAAACGGTTAAAGGTTGTTCATAATATCAAAAATATATGAATGAATAGAAAACACAAACATCAGCTTGATCAAAAACTTCTATGGCCTTCAAGAAATTTTAAATGATAGAGGTTCAATCACACTATTTCCTGTGGTGTGGTCCACTTGAGCTTTGGATATGCTTCCTTTTTGTTCTTTAGACCTCAAATTATCTATTAATGTGGATGAATGGAGTGGATAAAATAAATAAATAACGGTGGACCCCATAGAGTTTACTCTAGTAAGGGTAACGAGTAACTCACTTAAATGTAATGGAGAAGGGTTTCCTTAAAACATTCATAATCATATATTGGGCCCCACTATGATGTATGTGTTGTATCCACACCGTCCATCCATTTTGAGATATTATTTTAGGGCATGACCCAAAGAATGAGGCAGATAAAAACATGTAGTGGACCTCACCACAGAAAACCCAAATACAACTAGGGATTTCGAATCCCAAATCCCAAATTGGGAATTTCATATCCCCATCCCCAATTCCAGATTACGATTAGGGATTTCAAATCCTTAATCCCTTATATTCGTTCATGGATTAGGGATTTAAATCACACAATTAGGGATTACAAGATCAAGTTTCCAGAGCTCGGATTGGAATCCAATAATTGGGGATTTTATATACCCTTACCTGTATTTCTGGGAGATAGCCATGGAGGCCATAGCCGGCATCTCTGCTGGTCTTCTATGTCTCTTCATCTCCAAGATTCTGGCCTTACACTTCGTCTCCATCACAACCAGCACCTCTACCTCTCTCTGCGGCAACCATTATTGTCGCAAGGAAAGGGTGGCAGATGCTGGCGGCATACGTGGTTTCAAAAAAAAAAATGCTCTCTTTAATCAACTCAGTCACATAACATGATTTTTTTAATGTTCCAAATACATTAATGAAGCTAAAGAATAAATATATAATTTACAAGAATTTTTTAAAGAATACAAATATTAATTTTTGATGGCACAACCCCAAATACACTTTTCTCTACTCGACCAAAAAAGGAGAAGATATGGGGTGATGGAAGAGCCAGCAAGCAACCATGAGATGTGCCGGGTTGAAAATTTCTCTCATTTGGATTTATGCACAACTCTGAAAGGGTAACCCATAGGTTTGAGAAAAAATGTGTGTGGGGGACCACAAATCTAATGAGGAATGAAAGCGAAGGAATGTAGTAAAAATTCTGCAGAAAGAGAAGAAAAACTCTCCCATGATCAAAAATTTCTTCCACCGAATGCTCTAATAACATTAAAAAATTTAGAAAGGTGTATTGAATATGGAAAGTGTGATGGGATCACTTTCATGAATTATCATATGTTTTCACAAGCCTTGTAGGCAAAGTAATTGAATACTAGTTGTTATCTTTTACAAAGATAAAACCTATTCAAAATTTGAAAGACATTGCGTTCATCTAACAATATTCAAGGGTGCATCTGTTACATAAACACACCCTAAATTCTATACCATTGTATGAGATGCACTTGACCATTGATAAAGATAAGAGTTTTCCTACAATACATAAAGACGGATTGCAATAGGATACATTAGTATTCTAGTTGTAGGACTAGGGTCCTTTATGATAACCCAAATCATTTAGACAACGTGATTCACCTTAGACAGGATGTTCAAAAATACTTCTAGATTGAAATATTTCAACCATTTAATTACTCAAAAGTTAAAGGAGAAAATCTGTAAAGAAAAAGAGTCAAATGATCAACTTGTTGAAATATTTCAATGATAGGTAAAATTTCTTTTTTGGGTCACTCAATCTAAGGACGTGAGACCTATCATGTGAACGGCTTGGATCATTTTTTAATGATCCAAGCCCAAGGCTAAAGTACAAAACGTGTCTCATAATAGTAAATCCCCTTTATTCTAAGAAACCACAATGGGATTTAATTTTTTATTGATATAATTTGACCTTTAATCATTTAATTATTTTACTTTATTATCAACTTATGGATAGTTATTGAAAGCTTAGGATCTTCCCATGTAGAAATTTGTGAAGGGACACGAACCCTAGGTCCACGACTGGGTTGTGTCTAGCATCTGCTCCATCCATCAGGAAAATCCATCAAATTTAAAATACAAAATTTGAATTTTTATTTTCAAAATCTCAAAATTTTTCTTAAACACAGTTAAAATTTCTAAACTATTCAATATTCTTTTTCATGTGATATTACAAATCATTTAAATATTACCTTTTAATTATATATATAAAAAATTTCCATTCATATGATATAAAAACTATATATATATATAGAGTCATGCTCCCCTGCGCACCTATGCACGTGCGCACCTTTGCACACGTGTCATGGGTGTCTAATCTGAACGGTCCATGTGATGCGGAATCCCATGAAACCCCCTGTAACAAATTTTCACCTTGATCTAAAATTCTGGTGGGTCATAGCAAAGAGAAATGCAAATCAAGTGAGGAAATTGTTTTCATTTTTCAAGGCCCATCAAAGTTTTATATCAAAGTAAAACTTGGTCCCTGGGGGTTTCACGAGGTGCTGCTTCACATGAACGGTTCAGATTTTGTATCCACATCACGTATGATGGGTTCTCAAAAAAGTTCGTATGTAGTACGTACGAACTGGTTCACAGGTGAGCGTTTCCGTGTGTGTGTATATATATAAAATTTTTACCAACAAATTTTTAAAAATTAAACATTTTTACATTATTACCCGGCCTAAAAATGGGTTGGAGAAACATAGCGGCGGCAAGGATATACAACACATCATCAAAATCTCACTTTTGTTATCTAACTTTTCAATTTTTCTTGTCAAAATACAAAATTCAGTTTTCTTTTTTAAAAAATATATATTTTTTACAATTTGTCAATTTTTTCACAAATTTGTTTAATTTTTTAAATTTTCTTTTTAAAAATATCATTTTTTAAATCTCACTTTTGTTATATAACTTTTCAATTTTTCTTGTCAAAATACAAAATCTAGTTTTCTTTTTTAAAATATATATATTTTTACAATTTGTCAATTTTTTCACAATTTTGTTTAATTTTTTAAATTTTCTTTTTCAAAATATCATTTTTCTTATTGAATTTTTTTTTTCAAAATTATCAACATTATTCAAAGTTTTTAATTTTTTTTTCAAAATCTTGATTTTTATAAAATCACGATTTTTTTTTTCAAAATTTAAAATTTTCTTAAACATTGTTAATTATTTTTCTAAGCTTCTTAACTATTTTTTTTTTTCGAAATTCATAATTTTTGACCTGAGCATTAGAGACGGTTGTTGACAGTCTTTAATAGAGACGGTCTTTGACAGGGCTATAAGATGACTAAGGACTGTATCTAATAGAGACGGTCTTTAACAGTCTCATATTACAAGTAAAAGACGGCCAATGACCGTCTCTAATGCAGACGGCCAATGACCGTCTCAGATGGCCGCATATAAGACGGTCCAAGACCGTCTCTAATGCAAACAGTCATTGACCGTCTCAGATGACTGCAATAAGACGGTCAAAGACCGTCTTAAATGATTTGTAGACGTTCAACATTTTAAGACAATATTAGGGACGGTCAAGAGCCGTCTAAAATTTTAGGGACGATTTACAGCCGTCTCTAAAGCGTACCAAGCAATTTTAGAGAAGGTCCAGAACTGTTTCGAAATCCGTCATTTTTTTTTCCATTTTTCATGTAGTGATTTCTATTTTGCTGCGTTATGATTGACCCATATAATCACTCACACGGTCAGTACATCTGCATTAAATGCAGTATATTATGATGTCACCCAATTACATTGCAACAAATATGAAATGTGGTGATATTGCTGGTGTGTTGACATCACCAAGTTCCGTCGCCACACCATGATATGTGTTATATCCAAACCATTTGTCCATTTTGAGAGATCGAATTAAGGGTTGAGCCCGAAAATAAGACGAATCTAAAGATCAAGTGAACCACGATTAGGGGTGTACATGAACTGAGCTAGCTCGGTTAGCTCGGTCAACTCAACTTGAAAAAGCTCGATTCGACTCGGTTCGAAGTTGAGTTCGAGTTGAGTTGAACTGATTTTTTGCGCTCAAAAATGAGTTCAAGCCGAATTTGAGTAGGCCCCAGCTCGACTCGACTCGACTCGGCTCAGATCGAATCCGGCTTGAATCCAGCTCGAATCGAACCAGTTCAGTAACTCGACTACTTTGCCATTGATGTTACTCATCAAGTGTTTGATAAAATGACTCAACAAAGTGTGGCTGGTGGCAAGGAAGGTATGTACATGAAATAAAAACATTTTTTCTTGATTTTTATGTTGCTTAGTAGGTGTTTGATAAAATACCTGTAAAACCATTGCTTCTGTTTCACATACAAAGGGATTTTGAAAGTGCAGTCCAAGTGTTTGTGAAAATGCCTAAATGGTGAACTCGGCCGGAGTTGGCCCGAGCTACTGACCAAATCGAGCCGAGATGGCCAATCAGGTTCGAGGACCGAGCCGAGCCGAGTTCGAGCTGAGGTCAACCAGCGGCCGAGCCAAGTCGAGCTGAGGCTAGCTCGACTGGGTTCAACTCAATGTACACCCCTAACCACAATGCATAGAGCAGTGAGAGATTGAACATACACCATTGAAACCTTCTTAGGGATACAGAAGTTTTGAATTAATATGTATTTGTATTTTTTTAATCTTCATTCATGTTTGTGTGACCTTAAAAATAGATTGGATAGAGTTAAAAACTATGGTGGGGCCGTACCAATTATGATGGGAATCATTGTACCAACTGCTATTGGTGATGTGGTCTACTTGACCTTTGAATATGATTAATTTTTTTAATTCATGTTTTAAAATGATCTTGCCAAATGAATGAATAGACATAATAAATACATAATGGTGTACCCATGCCAGAAAAATTTGATCTTCTTTCTATCGTTCATGCTGTTACAACCTCAATGACTTACAAGCTCTTCTACACGCGCCCCGTATGTACACCAACGAAATCAATGGAATGCGGTACAGCAGCTAATCCGCTTCTGAAATGATTGAGTTGGGCCGTATCCTCCTGTAAGCTTCCACCAACCTACCTTCCACGGTAGAGGTGGAAGTGTGGACTGTAAATCGGACTGTCCATCTAATAGCCGATTTCATGGATGGCCAACAATTCAAAATTCACATTGAAAGGATGATCCTACTCATCCAATCATTTACTTCAAACAAAGTGTATAAAAAGAAAATTGGATGAACGATCATCATTCAGCGGTAAGAATTGAGTAAAACAGATAGGTTCATCATCAGATCAGTGTGATCTTGAACTGTAGATCATCTACGGTAGATGCCACTGGATGGACGGAGTGATTCACTATACCAATTGCTGCAGGGAGGGTAGGTAAGCTCCGCTGGACCGGGTGTTGAAATTCCTGAGAGTCTACCACCGGAGCAAAGGTAAGGATCCATCACTCCTTTTCAATTATAACTTAAGCTAGATTGATTTTTCGCTCAACTGTAATTACAATATAAATGATTTTTCAGCTCAACCGTAATTACCATGTAAATGGGTAATAATTATTTACCTAAGTAATTATCACATATTTTTTTGATGATGTCACAACAAATTTACAAAATGAATGTGGGGCCATTGTGATGTATCTGACTTATCCACACCGTTCATTTATTATGCTAGCTAAAGTTAGGAGATAAGAAAAAAAATTGAGGTAGATACAAAGTTCAAGGGACCACATCATAGGAAGCAGTGGGAATCGAATGCCTACCATTAAAAATTTCTTGGGGCTCTTAAAAGTTTTGAATCAAGCTGATATTTGTAGTTTTCCCTTATCCATGTATGCGTGACCTTATGAATGGGTTATATGATGAAAAAACTGCAATGCGGCCAAGTGAAAGAAACAACTTTCAATGGTAGATGATTTAAGGCCACGGTTACCTTTCGTGTGGGCCATTTGAGTGTTGGATCTACTTTATTTTTTAGCTCATGCCTAAAATGTTCTAATAAGATAGATGGACTGTGCGGATATAACATATACATTACCGTGGGATCCTGATATTTATGTCAACACTTTTGTATCCATTTTTGAAGAAAAATTACCCTTACATTTTCAAACCAGTTGAAAAAGTAATAATTATTTATTTACCTGTATAATGGAAAATCAAATAGGCTTAGTCTGCGTACCACTTGATACGCCAGATACTAAAGCGTGGAATGCATTACGGATGAGTCACAGTCTAAAACTCACAATGGTTGAATAACCTTGGCCTCGGAATCGGGGACGGCTGTTTTTCAAATAAGACCGTTGGATGATTTTCATTTTTGAATTGTCCAATAAATGTCCAAAAAATCTAATATTTAGATAATCAGCGAAGGATAATTTGTGGTCCCTCATATATGAAAGCAAGTACACATAATTCTGACGGTTTATTTCGAATAACTTGTATGCCACGTGTGCCACTCAATAATTTCTAAGTGCCTAATAAACTGACGGAGTATCATAGTATTTGAGGTTGGCTGAAACTGACGTTCCGTACCAGGCCACATAAACGCTTAAACAGAACATAAATATAGGTTTTGCCCACCAACGACTTATTTATGCCATGCACAAGTACCAGACTTGCCGAAACCCTTTCCCATCAAGGTAATACCACCGATACCTCCGTTCCCGTATCGGGCAACCGACTCAAACCCCTTCAACGGTCCTGCATCTCGGCCTCCTTTTCCACGTACCTGGCGGCTCCACCATCCTCACCCGAGATCTCCTCCAACGACCGTCCTTTCGTCTCTGTAACCAAGAACGTGCAGAAGAACCCGAGCATGTTCGTCATTGCCATCACGATCATCGCAGTCTTTATCCTTTCCGTACCCCCTACTGACGTGTAGCTTTGCACCGCGAACACGCCAACCATGGCCCCAGCCTTCCCGGCTGCGGCACTCATGGCGTGGCATGTGGACCTTACCCGCGTCGGGAACAGCTCAGCCGGCAGCACGAATGTCGTGCTGTTGGGTCCGAAGTTGGCGAAGAAAAAGGTGAGGCCATATAGAACGGCGAACAGCCTCTTGTTCTCCTCCTTCAGATAGTCGTACTTAATCCCCATGATTAGCATGAACAGTGACATCATAAAGAATCCGATGAGTTGGATTATGAATCGTCCAATCTTCTCGATGAAGAAGACGGTGAACCAGTACCCAGGGAAGGTACCGAACATTGCAATCACGAACATGGCCCGAGACGTATAGAACACTTCCTCTAAGGCGTTGAGTTCTTTGGGGGGCTTGGTTAGCCCGATTGCAGGGAAGATGTCCTTCTGGGTCAGGTTCTGGCTATAGAAAGCTATGTCTAGCAAGAACCATGTGCTCATTGTACCTATAAGGTGCCACCCATGGCGAGCAAAGAACTCATTGGAGAGTAATGAGTACTCGTTCACTGATCTGAACTGGGCCACCTTCTCTTGTTCATTTTGGATCTCAATAGACAACACCTTTCCCATGTCAATCGCCGCCTGCTTTGCGTTCCCCTCTATTATTGCGGTGTAGCGGCCCGTCTCAGGCATCTTCATCCGCCAGTAGTAAGTTAGCAGCGCTGGGACTGCGCCGAGCATGAGGACTATCCGCCACATGAAGTCGGCCTCCGGCTGCGTCGACAAGATATGGTCGTCTTGGAATGATGGGGCATGGTAGTAGTACTTGAATAACGCAGAGAGAGTCAAGGACACCAAGCCTGCGGCAATGATGCCAACGCCTTGCATGGCGAAGACGGCTGCGATGAACGCACCACGGGTCTTCTTGTTGGCATACTCGGACATGATGGTGGCCGACAGGGGGTAGTCCCCGCCGATACCGAATCCAAGCCAGAATCGGAAGAAGCACAAAGTGCCTATGACTGATTTCGCACTGGAACCGAACGAGAGACCTGAACATATGGCGCAGATGACCATGAGTATGAGGGTGATGCCGTAGACCTTCTTTCGGCCGAGTTTGTCTCCGAGCCATCCGAACACGAGCTGACCCGTGAGCGTCCCAACGAGGGCGACACCCACGACGAAGTTGTTGACGGGTGTTGGGAGCTTACCGGGGGCCCCTGAGCCTGGTTCGTAGTAGTAGAGGCGGCCGAGTAGCTTAGAGATGGTGGAGATACAGAAGAGATCGTAAGCGTCGGTGAAGAAGCCCATGCCAGCGATGACGATGGTAGTGACATGGTACAATTGGGTTCGGGCCTCGTCGAGTGCGGAGAGCACGGCTAGGTTCGGTGTGGATGACATTTTGGCTACCTTTCTTTTTCTTTGCCTTTGCTTTGAACGTGTGATGCGAAGTTATCTTGCTACGTGGGCTGTTTTTATAATTAGGATTTTGGCGGGAAATGAGGTCGAACAAAATGGCAGGCGGTTTTATCTATGGATATGACTGGGGGAAAACAATGAAGACGAGGGGCATATGATGAAAGGATATTCTTTGACGGTTGCGGACAGAAGGGAGGAAACAGATTGGCTACTCCCCCTGACACCAGCCAATGGCTGATGGTCGGTGCTCCGTGAGCCCCACCATGATGTATTTGTTTCATCCATGCCTTCCATCTATTTTTAAAGATAATTTTATAGGATGAGACAAAAAATGAGGTATATCCCTATCTCAAGTGGACCACATTACAGGAAAGAGCGTTGAATGAGCGTCGACCATTAAAAATATTTTGGGGGCCATAAAAGTTTTGGATCAAGCTGATTTTTGTTTTTTCCCTTAATCTGGGCCTGTATGACCTAATCAACGTATTGTATCTCAAATAAACAGTACAGTGGGCCTTAGGAGGATTTTAATGGTGGATATCCAATCACTATTGTTTTCATATGGTGTGTTCCACCTGAGATTTATATCCTGCTTATTTTTGGGATCAAGACATAAAATGATCTGTAAAAATGGATGAACGGAATGGATGAAACCAATACATCATGGTGGGGCTCACAGAGCACCGATCAGCAGCCCCGTGGCCGGTGGCAGGGGGAGCAGCCAATCCGTTTCCCAGAAGGATGCCTTTTATTGTGGTCGGCGGACTACCGTAGTGAAGCCGTCCTAATCTCGCTGGGGGTGGGTGGGTGCGGCTTCGGTGGATCCCTGACTGTAGGGCCCACGTTGACGTCTTTGCCTTATATCCATGACATCCATCCATTTTGTCTACTAATGTTAGCCCATTATCTCAAAAATGAAGAGATAAAAATCTCAATTAGACCACACCACAGTAAACAGTAGTGATTGAATACCCACCATTGAAAATATTCTGTGGGCTACCGGAATGTTTATTTTCCATCCAACCTGTTGATTTGGTCACAAGGGCCTGGATGAAGGGACCACTCAATATCATCTTGATCCAAAACCTCTTGGTTCACGATAAGTTTTTTATGGTCAATTAATACTGTTTCAAGTGGTGTGGTCCACCTGACATTTTGATCTGCTCCATTTTTTCTTTTCATGCCCTAAAATGATCTGTCAAAATGGATGAATGGCGTGGATGTAAAGAACATACATCAAGGTGGGCCCCACAGTCAGGGATCCACCAAAGCCGAGCCAGATGGTTGGGGAATGTGTTTGCATGGTTCAAACCGTCCAGTAGTGGGCGGGTCCAACCATGAAAAGCCCACTAGCAGGGTATCAGTTGCCCCAAATGGTCCGGGCTATGATTTTGTGGTATGAAAGTCACAAAATGGTTAACGGTTTACATTGAGTCCATTTGTTTACCAATGGTTAGATGATCAAGGACCATCCATGGATTACCGATGTTGGAGCTTAGCTAGTTCTTACATAGGGCTGTCAACTTGCTGGGCTGGCCCATGAGCTTTTGGGCTCAGTAGGAGTTTGGGCCAAGTTTAGGGATGCCTTTAGACCTTGGGCTTAGATATTAGAGCCCGAATGATTTTGAATCGAGCTTGGGCTACCTTTGTTTGTATGTGTAACGATGAGTGTTTGTCAATGCGAGCCCCAAAATGAATGTGTGGAATAGATGTAGAGAAGCCATTGGAAGGACATGCATGAATAACCTAAAATATGATTTTGACCTTAAGCTAGCCTGGAGGAGGATCCTTACTCTTGCTCGGGTGGTAGACTATCGGGAGTTTCAACACCCTGTCAAGGGTTTGAGTATCCTTAGGTGGTGAAATTCCAGTAGCGTGAGTTTGTGGGGTGTGTGTGCGTGTAAAAAAAAAAAAAAAAAAAAGCTAGCCTGGAAGCCCAGCCCGGTCTAGCCCATTGACAGCCATTGTCTGACACTGATCCGCATGGCCTTGCAGCGGACAACAATTTTACTTCAATAGTCCGGAGGTCTACCTATCATTTTACCGTTTGTTTTTATGAATCCAATGTTTATTTTCGGCTGATATTTGTTCCGTGGAGTTTATTTGACATACTCTGGCACAATGTGATGGTCGATAAGCATGCACTTAGAAATTGTAGAACTGGCATGTGCTTACTGAAATTAAGACATCTAGATTGTGGGGCCTACTGTGGGTAGGTTATCATCCCAAATGCAGATCAAATCAAACGATCCTAACCTCTGATCAATTGAAAATTTTTACTAATTTTAATTTGGACTGTTAAAAAGTCCTTCAATTGGACATTCCTGCAATGGAATTAGTGGAAGTTTTTCTCTAAAGTTGATCTGGGCCCACTGTTTGAACGGATTAATTGAATTACTTGCATGACAAGTATACAATTTCACAGCGCTTGCATATTAACCTTCATACTCTGTCAGAGTATCAAAATCTTTTTCCTAGGTAAGTGATGGATTCTTCGGGTAAGGGACAAAGCTATTATTTTAAAAAAAATAATAATAAAAAATAGAAATAATGAATTGGCTTCGCTTGACCGTAAGCTATCTCCGAAGCATATGACATTATTCTCACAAGGTTGGCCGGGTTTTCATTTTTTTTACGCATATTAGGAGGTGTAGTTACTAGTTGGGCGTAGTGGGGCCTACCTTTATGTATGTTTTTTATATCCACGCCGTTCATCGGTTTTGTCAGATCATTTTAAAGCATGAACCCAAAAATGACGCAGATGAGAAGCTCAAATGGACCACACCATAGGTTACGGTGGCGATAAAGACACCCACCGTTGAAACCTTCTTAGGGCCCACCATAATGTTTATTTTCCATCCAACCTGTTGATAAGGTCACACGGACCTGGATAAAGGGAAAACACAAATATCAGCTTTTGCAGCCCTCAAAGAAAATTTTAATAGTAGGTATTCAATAACCTCTATTTCATGTGGTGTGTTCCAGTTGAGCTTCTTATCTGCTCATATTTTGGGTTGGTATACTGAAATGATCTAGACAAATGGATGGACAGCATGGATATAAAATACATATATCAAATGATCTAGAAAAATGGATGGACAACATGGATATAAAATACATATATCAGAGTGTGCCCCACAGAGCCTAGCACATCACACACCACAACTTGGGGGTAATGTTGGAAGCACCACCTGACCTGCGTCTTCAAGTGAAGCCTTTCGTCCATCAAAGTACGTCAGAATCTTTTGCTGCCGAACTACATCCAACGCCCCCTTAAGTGCTTACGAGTCTTGTTGATGCAAAAAACTGGTGTGTCCTCCGCTGGCCTACCACCTACACAAAAAGGAGACAAAGGGGACCCCGGCTAGAGCTGGGGATCCTCCGATGCTAAAGTCAGTGATAGGTTCCAACTAAGAGGTTTTTAGGAGAGTTTTCTGCGTACTTTTTAGCTTGGAGATTTCCTATTTTTATAGGAATGGGAGAGTCCTGTCGTGTCAGGATTCTTCTCCTCATATCTCGGAGATTTGATACTAATACGTTTTGGGACTCCATCCGATCCCGAGATCTTCGAGATCGGGGATCCTTTCACTAGATTTTTAGGACGGTATTTTCATTTACACCGTCTCTTCCTTACTTAGATCGGTCCTGACTGACTCTAGTGTTGAGTGGATCTGGGCCAGTCACAAGAATAAAGCTATTTGTCTTGTGTCGGATAAATCAGAACCATTCAGTAATCGATATCTTCTCTGACTCTGATAGCCGACCTTATAACCGACCTAAATATGGGTTGGTTTTACGAGGTCGGTCAGGTGGCTTCTAAGCTTCGGGCCTTAATCGGCCTTTTAGATGTTGCTGCCTCATCTTCCAAATCAACTTCATGTATCTTATATACTTTGCCTATGGCTCGTGACTTTATAAGTCTCGATTGGGGTTCGTCCCCTGCAATCCGAGTTAAGTCTCTCCTTTAGGCATTTAGTTCTTTTACCTCGGTCGGGCTTGTTGCCTCGGAATCCTAGGCAGTGTCAGTAGAGTTGGTCCATTCCATAACCGGGTCTCTGGACTTGTCATATTTTTCCCCAACAAGTCTTATTGAAGTTTCTTTTCACACGATCACTTGGAAGAACAATTGAAGATGAATGACCAAATTAGGCCAATTTTTAAGTTGAAGGTTCAACGGATTGATATTTAAGATGGATTATTAAATTAGCAGATAGCATATCGCCGTGTATAGGGCTTTCTATTTTGATGATCTCAGCCGCATATTTAATGGGCCTGTTTGCCTATGGGCCATATCTCAAATCACACCCATTTGGATTGCACTGAAGCTGTAACACGGATCGTTTTCTACGTGGCCCATGCACACCTCTCGACATGAGGTGGCCCACGCTCTAAACATGACCTGACCACCAAAATAAAATAAAAACCAGGCCCATGTATCAGATGGGCCATACTTGTATATCTAGGCAGTAGGCAAGTTCTTAAAAATCTATTATAGTTTGTCTTCATAAACACGTCCCATCTGAAGGCCGACTAGCTTGATTCTGAACCCAGGTCATCTCCTCTGCATGGCCCACCTCGAGTAAGCTCAGGTTCTCCCACACAAGTGGTCTACATACATGTGCATTTGTAGTTGTGTGAATGTGTACAGCATGTGTTTTTCCAATTAGCCATTAAAAAAAAAATCATACTTAATCTAGACCTTGTACTTGCATTGGAAGCCATGTCTGATGTTAATAACGATAATAAAACTTGATCTTCTGCACCTAATGTCCGTTTAGAAGCTTGAGACGATGATTAAAATTTTTGTATATATAAGTGAGGGAACTAAGGTTTTATTTATAAAAATAAAATTGGAGTAGTTTAGCTCATCACAGGGAGCCTCCACGCTGTAAAAGTCCATATGCCTCTTCAATACTGCATGCATATGAAGTACATCCACACACATGGCCCCTTTCTATATTCATATTGGGACTCATCGCTATGCTCCATCTAAATAATGCAACAATCATATCCAAACTATTATTGGTAAAATAAGGCTAAAATAAATGTATGAGACAGATGAGCCTAGCAACTAGACTTGATATGGATATTCTTAAAGTTAGAGTTCGACTCTAATACGAGCTCTTCAAATCAATTCAGATATACCGACCACCTAATAAGCCTATATAAATACATCCACTGCCATGGGTAAAAGAGACACAACAAATATCCTAATTCTATAACACATACTCTGGGTCTCCGACCTTAACCGTTGCTCCAACATTTTCTCTTGTATATTCATCAATATTGTAGGTACTTAGTTGCTCAAAGGAGGTGAGGCAATATCGATCAGATTTCTCTGCATCAACACAAACTAATTAATTCCGTGAGGCCCACCAAATAAAAGACTCACAAACATCTTATTGATTATATCGTCCTACTCCTACTTATTTATGATATTTGCTTCTTTATTTTAGACATGGGATCATTGTATTGTATTTGCTTAGTCCTCTATGTACACGTGGGATAGAAATGATAAGAACAGCACATCGCAGGTCCTGATTGGATCCTAAAGACCACTCCATAATCAAAGCATCCTTGTTAGAGCCCTGCTAAGGCTACTCATTGAGAGTGCGTTTGGATGCACCAAATTTTATTAAATTTCATGATTTATCAGTTTTATTTGGTGAAAAGTATTATTAAATTTCATGATATTTCGTGCAAGCAAACGCACCACAATTTTAGAGTGTACTCTTTCCCTTGTACCAATGCGCGTGCATCTTGCCGTTCACCAGGTTGGTTCCCTGTGTATCTGCCTGGCTCAAATCAGACTGCTTTGATCATCTGGTGGGCCAGACACTCACGAATTTGAAATGTTTCTCAGTGTATTTCACCAGTGCTGGCACACACATAACCGTCCATCTCCCAAAAATAGAACTATTCAGCCGTCAATTTTCTTGCCAACGTGACCTCCTTGATACTTGTTGAAACTCGAGCCATTTTCATAATCAAGATGATGGTGCCTGACAGTGGTGGAACGGTTCGAATTGTCATATCAGCGGCATCCTCCATCTTAGGTGGGGCCCACCATCTTAATAATCACGAAAAAAAAGAAAGAGAATAAAAACTTCTTAGATGTTTGGCCTTCTTTTTCTTTTTCCTGTATGATGTTATTCTCTTTGGTCCCGATTATCTGCATGTTGTTCGTCTGATAAGAGTTAGAATTTTCCATTTCGTTAGATTTTTGGAGTGTCCACCATCTACGATGGGCCTATTAATGCATCAACTGTTTGGATGACCAAACCATAGGCCCCATTTATATAGGCTTGGTTAGGTGAGAAATGTAGAAGCCACCTTGCATGGCTAACACTTGAGGCTCAAGGCCCAAGCCTAATATAGGCCTAGCAAAGAAGAATCAAGCCCAACTGGCAAAAATTTGGCTGGGCAGATGCTTAGGCCAACATAAAAATGATAATATTTCCTACCTGAATGTTTCTAATTAATTTATTGGTTGAAGGTTTTACCATTTATATAAAAAATTAAAATGACATATTTGTAAGACACATGAGAGAGTGAGGTAGAGCGGCTCGTAGACACTTTTATGGCAAAGATGGACTAGAGAAGGCCCGACCGGAGGTGGAAACGATCTGGACTGTCGAGACCTTAAAACAGTTGTATCTTGCAACCTAGGATGAGTTTTTTGACATATCATATATGATTTGGGGTAAGAGAAGCTACTTAGCTGATTAACCTAGTTAGGCTGGAGTGCTCATGCAGAATTTGCAAGATTCAATTATATTGATGGTCGAAAGTCTAATTTATTTTTATTTTTATTATAAATAGTAAGTTTTCTTTTTGACTATAACTTTTGATCCTTTTAGTAGAAGCCGTGCCCAACCTAAAAAGGGCTTTGAAAAATTAAGAGAATAACATGGTTGGGCTACATTGGACACTAACTATTTTTCACCGAAAATCATGAAGTCTAGTAGGAATGGAGGCTGCCGATAAATAGTAAGTTATGTTTTTAAGGTGTTTGAGTTGGAGTTTTAATTTAAAACTCCACCCTATGTTAAAACTCATTATTTAAAGATTGTAATTTTATTTTTTTTATCATCTATTAATTTATTTCAATTTTATTTTTAAAAAAATATTTTTATTCATCATGAATTCGAGGAAGCTCAGTGAGAAATTCACATAGCTCCGTGGATTCGGAGTAGATATCCTCCCAAGGAAGATGGTGATGGACGTCACCGTGTCCTTACATCAGAGATAGAGTACACATGCACACAAAAGGAAACAGATTGGCTACTCTCCCTGCCACCATGGGTGCTTTGTGGGCCCCGCCATGATGCGTGTGTTTCATCCATTTTTACGGATCATTTTAGTGATTGATCCCAAAAATGAGGGATATAAATCTCAGGTGGATCACACCACAGGAAAACAATAGTGATTGGATATTCACCATTAAAATCCTCCTAAGGCCCACTGTACTATTTATTTGACATCCAATATGTTGATTAGTCATAAAGACCCAGATGAAGGGAAAAAACAAAGATCAGCTTGATCCAAAACTTTTATGGCCCCCAAAAGGTTTTTAATGGTCGACGCTCATTCAACACTGTTTCCTGTAATTTGGTCCAGTTGAGATTGGTATATACCTCATTTTTGGTCTCATACCATAAAATGATTTGGAAAAATAGATGGATGGCATGGATGAAACACAGACATCATGGTGGGGCCCACAGAGTACCGACCACCAACCGTTGGCTAGTGGTAAGGGTAGTAGCCAATCCGTTTCCCACACAAAGACACAGACACTATAAATAGGTATAAAAAGGATTTGAGTGGGAGTCTGGTTCCTCTGGTTTCGGGAGGCAGAGACTCTATGCCTCCGGCAACCTCATTGGTCCAGCTCACCAGGCCTGCTACGTAGGTAGTTTCCTATTTAAAAATTAATAATAATAATAAATAATAAATAAAACTCTCTACCGTCTTTCCTAATGGTAACAGTAGCACAAACGGAACTTTCCATTTCCGTTTCCGGAGATTTTTTAAAGATTTCTTCTCCCCTCGATTCTAATTTCAAATTTCTTCCTTTTACAGATGAATTTCATCAAAGCTCTCGCCGAAAGAAATGAGGGATTTTTTCTTTTGACGATTGGAGGCCCTCCTTCCCCAATCTCTCTCGCCATTTTTTCATCGGGCAGCCAATAGCCAATTTCGGCTATTTCGTCTATTCATCCATCGAAGATCCACCCTACCTCACAGGTATTTTAACTTTTTTATATAATTTTTTACAGATTATTTATTTTATATATTTTTTCCTCCATTCAAAATCCTTTTTTTTTTCAAGGTTATAGACATTAAAGTATTGGTTGTCTAAATCTAAATTTTATTGATCAATATCAATAATGGTAGCTGTAAATAACTGATGTTTGTGAAAACCCAAATGCTGTAGTTAAACCCAAATATATACTTTTGTTTTTTGTTATGGGTGTTTGACTGTAATTTTCCTTAACAAAAAAAACAAAAATCCACGGTTGTACAGATGATCCTGACCCCATCATGGATAGAGCATGGCAAAAAATTATAGTGAATAGATGATCCTAGAAATCTGATCTTGGGCTATCAAATGTACGGTTGTACATAGAAGAAAATATCAACCATTCAAAATTCAACGGGAAAAATCATATCATTAAGATATAATCGGTTCCAATTACTCCTGCCTCGTGTAGATGGGTTTTGAATAAGATCAGGTTGACCACTTCCAACCTCATGTTGAAACTCTTGAGAGTCTACCACTGAAGCAAAGATAATTACCTTGATGAGAACAACCCATTCACATTATTTCATTTATAATATATATAAATTATCTCTCTTCCATGTTCTAAACATACATTAACCATGGTCCAGTAGATATGTGAGTCGGATTCCATAAACGTACAACCCAACTATCTCTGAAAATTGGCATTACTCTACTCATTAGATGGTCCAAACTCTGCGAAATCAACGAAGGTTTCTAATAATAATAAAAAAAAAACTTAAATTCCCCTGTACAAAATGTGCCTGATCATATGCATGTGGCTCACCATTATGTACAATCACAACGGCTATTGCAATGCATAAGGAATTAAACCTTTTTTTTTTACACACCCCCACACACTCACGCCGTAGTGGGCTTTCACCACCTATGGATACTCGAACCCTTGACCGGGTGTTGAAACTCCCGAGAGTCTACCACCAGCGCAAGAGCAAGGTTTAAACCTAGTATGCAATGGACAATACATGTTTATGGTCAAGCACAATGCCAAATCCCCATGTAATAAACATCCCCAACTACATATCTCCCTCAGTTAAAAGTACGAATCTAGAAGTTCTTGGGCGGAGCCTATGGATTTTGAATTCTTCCAGTGGGCCTATTCAAAAATTTGATTTTGCCTAGCTTAAACCCAGCCCATGGACATCCCTATGAGTAACAAACTTGCATGGTTATGTATTTATTTAGAAATTGGAAAATATTTTAGATCTTGAATTAAATCAAAGAGAAACATTAATACTTTATATGAGTGATATAAAAGTAATTAACAATAAGCTGAGTTATAAGTCCTTGATGTACAAATATTTACGATTGTTTGATTATATGAATATGGGGACATTTTTTTTTTTTTTTTTTTTTTTTGTGGAAAAATTCAGATTCATATATATCATTTTGAACAGTAACTTATATTTCTGGTCTTCCCAAGAGAAAAAGGACCTGGCAAAGACCTAACGTAACAAAAAACCGGGCCAAACCAATCCCACAATCCATAAAACTCGGAAAAATAGAACAAGAAAAAAACTGAGGAAAAACCTCCCACCCACTAAAAGGAGAGCTGGAAAGCTACTTCCTCTCCCTGACAGAACCTAACCCTACCCTGTCTAATACAAGCAGCCTACGCACCTGTTGGGGAAGCTCGGCCCAAGAATTACTACAAAACTAAGATTCAGAAGAACTCCCTTCATGGGTTAGTACATTAGCCGGAGTGTTTCCTTCCCTGAAAATGTGCTAAAAAACTATATGCCCTTTTTGGCGGAGCCGGTTTGTTCTAGCCGTCTAACCTCTCCATTTCCAACTCAGGCTTAAGTTCTCTTTAACCACCTTGACTACCAACTCCAAATCCGATTCTACCACCACTTCACAAAAATGTAACCAAAAAAATATCCGGGGATTTGTCCTTAGCTTTAGCTACAAGATATTGACATTTCCACCACTGTTAGTTTTGATGTTATTTTGCCACTATACAATAATTTCCAGTTAGAACTAAAAATTAATATGCCATGTGCATGCATAAAGTGATTAGATTATTGTTGTAAAGTAGGTCATTTAAAGAATCAATGAAATAGAATTAGTATTGTAACGTATTGTGATCTATAAAATATACACAAATTAAAAATAATTGTTGTATTTAGAATAATTACATTTTTCTCTTTATTTTGCAAAAATATAGGTTCCAAACAACTACATGTTTCTTGGGTGATATTTGATGCTTATATGCAAATCACAACAAAGATAATAAAGAATTAGTATCACAAGATAACATGATTAAAAAAATATATGCATATATAAAATATTTGTTAAGTGGGGAATAGTTACAATTTTCTCTAACATGTTGACCAATTTAGGTTCCAAATGACGGTATATTTCTTTTATAGTGTTTGATGTATCCTGTAGGCCAATTAAAAATATAAATATTGTTTAATGTGTAATCACTAATGACTACATTTCAAGTACAAAAAAGAAACACGAATTACTTACAGGAGGAGGTAGTAGATTTCTCTCTTCATACGTAGGCTTTATGTCTTCAATAACCTGATGGATATAAATATATAAATGTATATACTTTATTTGAACAAATTAAATATTAATTTTAAAATCTTAATTGAGTTAAATAATTAATTATCTGAGTGTAGATGAGATTATCAATATATTTCCTATATGTGTCAGCATGTTGGTAACCACCTTCTACCCATTTCAATAAACATGGATACACCATTTTTGTTGTTAACATTAACTGATGAATGATGTGCTCTTGTAACCATGGCTATTTATAAAATAAATTCATATGAGAAAGACATATGAGAACGAAAAGAAAAAAATTTGATAAAAGTAATTGTTTACTTACTTCTAGTATAATGACACATCCGTTCACATAACTCTTCTTCTCTTCCATACATTTAGAAATACTTCTAATCAGAAACTCATAAACAGCAGTCGCCCAATCATAACTATACAACTTTTTTATATTATTTACATAGTGCAACAAGAATTGGTATGGCATGATTTGAAGTTGGAAATAAAAATGTATTAAATATATACAAAATAAAGAGTTTGGTAAAGTCAGCTAAGCATTCATCCAAAGTTTCTTCCATCCACCTCTTAATATTCTCCTCAATCAAATTCCTCAATATAAGAACATTTGGAAAATATTTATTTTTAAAATTTTCATAGCAATCATATAGTTTCTTCTTCATATCTATAGACTCTCCATTCATACTCAACTCTAATATCAAAGTAATGTTTTGGGGTTTAATAAATAGCCTATTTCTTCCAATGATAAAACTTTTGCTTTCATTATCCCATCTACGTATATTAATATTTAAAATGTGCGTTGAACTGCTGACCTTGAAAAACGCAAAAATTCCTTAAAATGAGTGGTTGATATTGCTTTTTTATGTTCATCTTTTAAATTAATTTGATTGATAAAATTAAAAAATTCTGATGGAGTACATCTGGTGTTGTAATCATAGTTTTTTTTTTATATTAAAATGACTTATCCTGCAATCATGAAGATTAATAACGATTAAGGCTATACATAACTTTTATATCTCATTTTAATATTTGATTAAAAAATTCAGAAGCATAGGAAGAGGTTACTCACCATGTTAAGCACAATATGCTTTTGAAGAACTTGTCAAATTAAAGGGATAGACACCTTCTTAAAGACAAAAAGATTGCTAGTCAAAAAAATATTTTTCCAAAAAAAATAAAAATTTACATGTATATACTCGTGCTTTTATATTATATTTGTACATATCTATAATACCCGTAATATTCAATTTTATGAATTCCGCCACGTTCAGTGGTTAATGGTTATTGTGCCTTATACATTATGTTCACTGTTTATTTGGTATTAGATGGATGTTCTTGTATTGCTATAAATGGGGACGTGGTTGCTCAAGGATCCCAGTTTTCCTTGAAAGATATTGAGGTCTTGACTGCTCAGATTAGCTTAGATGCGGTAAGCTATATTTCCTTATCGTTGATTGTGTATTCTTAATGTTGATGAGTATTTGAAGGGCCATTTGTCTTTTTCTAAGTAGAAGATTTTCATTCCGAATTTCATCTAAATCATGGGTGGATGGTGGAGAGTAACCATAAATAAGAGTTAAATTTTTTTTATTGGGAAAGCAAAATAAGAGTTAGATTTATTCAATTGTATGTATGTTGTTTCCTCTCTCTCTCTCTCTCTCTTCTTTCTCTCTCTCTCTCTCTTCTAATACACATGGGGCATGAATATGACTTACGAACACAAGTGCATGAGTAGAAATACATAAACTGATAAGAGACCAATGGCAAACATATTTAATAGAGGGGACTGAAAACAGGTTTTCAAAAATTCAATTGTATGTATGATGTTTCCTCTCTCTCTCTCTCTCTCTCTCTCTCTCTAATACACATGGGGCATGAATATGACTTACGAACACAAGTGCATGAGTAGAAATACATAAACTGATAAGAGACCAATGGCAAACATATTTAATAGAGGGGAGCTTCTCTGGACTCCTCACAGAGACTTCTTGAATCCACGAGAAAAGAAAGCAGAAAATAGAAATAAATTCTAAGAAATTCGAAATATTAATTGATGCATAAAAACGAGTTCACAACCCTTTATATAGGGGTACCAAGCAATGGGAAAGAAATTAGAAACAAACTACAACTCAAACTCCTAGAATCCGCGACTTACTATAAATAGTAAACTTACTATTTATAGATGGTCGTGATGTCTACTAGTGCGCAAGGTTTTCGGCCAAAAATAGTAAGTGTCCTATTTGGCTTCACCAAACCGTTCTCCTAATTATTCTAAGCTCTTTTCACGTTGGGCGCAACTCCTAAAGCCCGACGGATGAAGAGTTATAATCAAACTAAAATTTACTATTTATAGTAAAAATGAAATTAAAACAGGGAAACGACCGTCGATCTAGGGGTTTTTCGCAATTCCGGGCTGCGCAACCCGGCATAGCGGGGTTGGTTGGCTTCAGTAGCTCGTTCTACCCCAAAATCATATATTTTATGTCAGATAACTCATTCCGGATTGCAAGATACGCCCGATTTAAGGTTCGATGGTCTGGATCACTTCTGTCGTCGACCGGGCCTTTTCTGATCCATCTTGGCCATGTAACTATCTGCGACCCGCTCTACATCAAATACATAAACTGATAAGAGACTAATGGCAAACATATTTAACAAAGGGGGCTGAAAACAGGTTTTCAAAAATTGCTGATATGTAATATACCAAATAATAAATGTAGTGAGGTACAAATAACCACGCAATGTTTACTTCATTTTTTCCTGGTATAGGGCTTTTTTTTTCCCTTTTGTTTTACACACGCACTTACACCCAACACACCCCAATGCACTCACACCATGGTGGGATTTCACCACAATGGGTACTCAAACCCATGACCTCGTGTTGAAACTCTTGTGAGTCTATCACCGAGGCATGTGTATGGTCCTGCTTGGCAAAGGGCTTAAGAAAATAATAAATATAAAACCAAAATGGTCTTATGTTTTGTAACCATTAAACTTTCCAAAGTTTTGATGAGAATTCTGAAATAAGTATAAAATATCTTGAATTCTAGGTCTTCTGAATGACATCATTTACGTCTATTTGATTAGCTTTCATCTATTCAATTGTTATATTAGAGATGTGGTGACACATAGCTTCCTCTACCTTTCACAGATCTTTTTTTTTTTTGGAAAGTTGATGAAAATTTTATTAAAACAGCACCAATAGGTAATAAAGAATATAAACCACAAAAATAACCAACTAGCCCACCTTACTACATTTGCACAACACACTCTTTCTCCCCACTATTACAGCAGATCCACTCCTGAACAGTACCCCAAACCCTCCCTACAACCCACTCAATGTTGTAGCTAACATTATGGAAGCATCTTTTGTTTCTCTCTTTCCAAATGTTGTAGTTAAACCCAAATGCTGTAAATGACTTATGTATTACACACATGCATCCATGGTTTTAAGACTCGGACGAATCACAAAAGTATTCCACCATTTTTTATATCGATCAAGAAATTCAGATATAGACAACCAATTATTGATGATGTAAATGTGGACCCCACGTCGGTGTTCACTAGACAAAGTGAGGTTGCAGTACAAAGTGGGCCCCACGTCAGTAGATATTCCACTATTCTTTCAGTTATCGCTTATTTTGTGCTAACTTCTCCATCAAAAGTGTGACAAGACATGAGAGCTTGTATTCTTGTTATGCATATTTTGAATTTCTGATACTTTGGATGTTTTGCCTTAGAATTCATTGTCTGTTCCTTGAAAATAGGACGAGGTTGTTGCATATCATCTATAAAGACAGTCGGGACTAGAAAAAGCTCTAAGTAGGTGTATGTTGGGTGATTACATTTTCCAATTATTTATCCATCCTGTCTGGTGGAAGCCCAAATGAGAATATACCAGCACATCTGCATCTCCATATGGATGGAATGGCTCGAGGCTTTTTCATTTCAGAGTTGAAAACATCTACAACTCGCATTTGTATATATGAAATGAAATAACTTCCTTTCCACATTTTTTAGGTAATTAAGGGCATCTGAGGGCTTGATCTTTTGGTTGTTCAGCATTTTCATAAATTAGATCTTGAAAGGAAATTAATATATCTGCCCCATCTGATTTCTAGATACGTCTTTTCTTTCCTACCATGTTGTAATAACAGTACAAGTGAAGGTATATCTATTAATCAATGTGACTGTAAATTATTTTTTTAATCTTAAAATGTAGGGTGATATTCTGTGGTGCCCTATTTATTTCAAGTCAATTAAGTAACATATACTACTTGTAATTTGACTCTGTAATTACTACCACCTAAGCTCCCATAGCTAAAGGTTGTTTCTGTTTTCCTTGTACCAGACTGGTGATAACTGCATGTGCATCATCCACAGTTTCTGTGATGTACATACATGAAATCCAGACCATCCCAAGTCTTAAGGCCCATTGTAGATGCAGAGTAGCCTGAAAATCAATGTTTGATCATCCTAACCATCCAAATGATTGCTATTAATAGGACTGAGAAATAAATCCAAAATTCATGAGCAAAGTCAGATAGTCAATATTATACAATTAGTTGGTAATGGGACAATTAGAAATAAGATGGCCAGAGGTTCAAAATTCTGGTTTATATTGTATCCGCAATGGGGTCCATGCTTTCGACTATCCAGATTACTATAAATGCATCTCGCGTTTATGGTGGATGAAACAACAAAACCTAGAACTTATTACAGCCTAACCCTGTTTCATTTCTTGGCATCTCCTATTTGTTTCTCCTCCAATGTTGGTAATAAATCAACTGTCCACATTGATCAAGATCTGCCCAAGAGGAACTTGACTGGTGCTTTGGGAGCACTTGATTATAGATTTGGGTTTAACTACAGCATTTGAGTTTTCACAAAAGTATACATCAGTCATTTACAGTTACCATTATTGACATTGATCAATAATATTCAGATGTAGACAATCAATATTTCAATGTCTATAGCTTTGAATTTTTATTTTTTTTAAAAAAAGGATTTTGAATGGAGGAAAAAATATATCAAATAAATAATCTGTAAAAAATTATATATAAAAATTAAAATATCTGCGAGATACGGTGGATCTTTGATGAATGAATAGATGAAATAGCCGAAATTAGATATCGGTTGCCCGATGAAAAAATGGCAAGAGAGATTGAGAGAGATTGGGGAAGGGGGGCCCCTGATCGTCTAAAGTAAAAACTCCTCATTTCTTCCGGCAAGAGCTTTGATGAAATCCATCTGTAAAAGGAAGGAATTTGAAATTAGAGTTGAGGGGAGAAGAAATCTCTGAAAAATCTCCAGAGACGAAAATGGAAAGTTTCGTTTGTGCTGCCGTTGCAGTTAGGAAAGACAGTGGAGAGTTTTTTTTTTTTTTTTTTTTCTTTTAAAAAAGGAAACTCCCTATGTGACTGGCTTGGTGAGCTGGACCAATGAGGTTGCGGAAACAAAGGATACGGACTCTTTGAGTGGATGCATGTGCATTTATTAAATCTCGGTGCACTTTCTCATCAACTGAAAACGTGGAACATTTTCAACATGTAGTCGCTAAAATGATAGTACACGTAAAGGAGGGTGGACCAGGCTAAAATGAAGAAATGGACGGTTGCTGTGGAGGCATGCCTGACCCAAAACCCGAAACAGCAAGACACAGATATAGAGGCATGTACGTGCATGTGTATGTACCGAGTACTGCTTGAGCCCTGACATCATGTTCCATTTAAAACTTGAGTTAGGTCAGACGGGGCTGGGTCAGGTTAGTTGAGCCTGACCTGATTACAGTTAATGAGTTGGTTTGGGCTTCATAAGTTGGGTCGAGTCAGGCCCAATGCTAATGGATCAAAGGAAGGAGTTCGGACCAAAGTTCTTGGCCCATCTAATAAATGGGTCAGATTCTAGTTAACCTGACCCGGACAAAACAAGAGTAATGAAGTATCCAACTGACACGGCACGTGGCACAATGTGAGTTCATGATCCAAATAGGCCATATACCATAAATCTAGCAGTGTGAACTGCCGTAACCATACCATTATATATATATATATATATATATATATATATATATATATATATATATATATATAAAGGAACGGTCAGAGGAGCATTTCACACTGAACCATTAAAATTCAAAACAGCTGGACGGTTATAATTGTCCGATCACTTCTATTTTCGACCATAAAATGGTGGACCACCTGATAAGAGGTCCCATCGATGCATATTTGCCTCGCGCATTTGGAAGAAGGCACATAACTTTCATGCGCCTACTCGCATACTAGCATTTTCGAAGAAAATCGATCATGAAAGAGTGAATGATCACGTTTAGCGACTGGACGCCCAACAATGGTGTAGGAGCTTTTTACACCATCCAGTTGGTGCAAATGGCATTCGATCCCAGCCGTCCGTATCGATTAGCCGCATCTTAAGTGGGTTAGTAGACCAAAAATCATACAGATAAGGTAAAGCTTGACCTTTGGATTGATTGACCTCTTTCTTTCACCACTGCCCAGACATTCAAAGCATGCTAATTGCTAGATTGATAAGGTGCATCGAATCAGTGCAGCTCAATGCTGGCCCACCATTGATCCGGTGCGTTGGTTCATGCAGGAAACGGATTGGCTACTCCCCCTGCCACCAGCCCGGTGGCTGGTGGTCGGTGCTCTGTGGGCCCCACCATGATGTATGTGTTTCATCCATTTTTACAGATCATTTTAGGGCATGATCCCAAAAATGAGAGGGATACAAATATCAGGTGGACCACACCACAGGAAAACAATAGTGATTGGATATCCACCATTAAAATCCTCCTAAGGCCCACTGTACTGTTTATTTGACATCCAATCTTTTGATGAGGTCATACAGACCCAGATGAAGGGAAAAAACAAAGATCAGCTTGATCCAATACTTTTATGGCCCCAAAAAAGTTTTTAATGGACGACGTTCATTCAAAACTGTTTCCTGTAATGTGGTTCACTTGAGATTGGGAGATACCTCATTTTTGGTAGCACACCATAAAATGATCTAGTTAAAATAGATGGGCGGCATGGATGAAACACATACATCATGGTGGGGCCCACAGAGCACCGACCATCAGCCAATTGGCCGGTGGCAGGGGGAGTAGCCAATCCGTTTCCGATCAAGCGTTAAGCGGTATAGAATGTGTACGTACTTTATAGATACTTGCCAAAGCGTGCTTCCGTACTTATGTAGGTAGAAAGAGGCAGGCACCTCTAAGCACGTGCGTACGGAACAATGTGAATGGCAGAGATAGATGGCCTCCACATAGATACCCTCAGGACACAATCTCCCACACTCCGTTCTCGCCTGGTCAAGGGCAGCCGCGGATTAGGTGAGGCAGGGGTAAAAGCTTAGGGCCCGTTTGGCCGGGTGGATTGGAAGGGATTGAATGGTATTAGGGTGGATGGCATGGTCCAACCCTGATCTTGGACCCACCACCTATATGTATGTGTTATTTATCTACGCTGTCCGTTCGTTTTATAAGTTCTTTTCAGGGCATGGTCCCGGCAGATCCAAATCTCAGGTGGAGACACCACAAGAAAAAAGTGGTGATTGAAGGCTCACCATTAAAAGCTTCCCAGGGCCCACTGTAATGTTTATTTATCATCCAACTTGTGCTAATAACTACACAGACATGGGTGAAGGGAAAACACAAATAGCAGCTTGATCCAAAACTTTGGTGGCTCCAAAGAAGTTTTTAATGGTGGAAATTCGATTCCCACTGTATGGTCCACCTGATATTTGGATCAACTTAATGTTTGGGATCATCCGTTAAAACGATGTGAATAAACGGATGGACGGCGTGTGTATACAACAAATACATCCATGTGGCCCCACGGTCAGGTCCTCAACTACTAGCTGTTATTCCCGCCTCACCTAGTCTGCTAGTCACCTTCTTCGCGCCCGTGAAGGAAGGCTTGCTAGTCCTTGGGCTTTTTACTTGTTTGCGTTTCCACAGACTGAATGTGATACAGAGCTCCCGCCACACCATGTGGATCATGTGGAACGGATTGGCTACTCCCCCTGACACCAACCAATGGCTGATGGTCGGTACTCTGTGGGACCTATATGATTTATGCATTTCATCCATGCCGTTCATCTATTTTTCTAGATCATTTTATGTAGAAGACCAAAAATGAGGTATATCCAAATTTCAAGTGGACCACATTGCAGGAAACAGTGTTGAATGAACTTCGATCATTAAAAACTTTTTGGTAGCTATATGATCTAATCAACAGATTGGATGTCAAATAAACGGTACAGTCGGCCTTGGGGGAATTTTAATGGTAGATATCCGATCACTATTGTTTTAATGGTAGATTTGTATCCCTCTAATTTTGTGTCAAGCCCTAAAATGATATGTAAAAATGGATGAACGGAATGGATGAAACACATACATCATGGTAGGGCCCACAGAGCACTGACCACCAGCCACCGGGCTGGTGGCAGGGGGAGTAGCCAATCCGTTTCCTCCTGACCATTGTAAGAGTCTACATGGCCATGATTGCCAGGGAAATGATCGAGTGGAGCCGTCTCCTGCACTAACCTTCCATGCAACATACCTTTCAAAGTACAAGTGGGTGTGGATAGTAAATCGGGACCGTCCATCTAATAGCCTATTCTGAGGATATTCTACAATTTAAAATTCACACTCAAAGGATTATCCCAACCATCCGATCATTTACTTCAAACAAAGTGTATAAAGGAAAATTGGTTAAACGGTCACCATTCCGCAGAAAGAAGTGAGTAAAAGAGATGGGATCATCATCAGATAAGCGTGATCTTGAACGTTAGACCATCCACGGTAGGTGTAACTGGATGGACGGACCGATTCACTCCCAAATAGGAGGTAGGTAGGCTCCACGAATCGTTTCCCGGCTACCACCTTCACAGTCCTCCTTGGGAAAGCTGGGCTGGCTTAAACATAAGCAACTGGAGAGCTGATGTAGCCACCAGTCGGAGAGCGTTGATCCCACACGCACATTCCACCTATGTATATACTTAGAACGAAGTTATTTGATACTCAGGCTGCGTATCAAATAAAATGACCGAATCGTGGAATGCAATTTGGCCTCTAAAAATCTCAATGGTTGAATAAGGCTGCTGCATGATTCTTCGTTTTCTAACTGTCCAATAAAATATCCAAAAAAATCTAATATTTAGATTTTCAACATAGGGTAATTTGTGGTCCCTGATATAATCTAAGCCTAGTACGCATAAGTCAGAGAGTTTGTTTTAAATATCCGTGTTATGTGAAAATCTAGAGCATGTCCCGAGTTGGCTTATAGTGCTCTCTGAATAGTGAGGTTCGATGAGGTGATGCTAAGCTTGACTTAACCTCATCCGCTTGAAGTAAGCTCGGACTCAATCCCGAAGCGCAGCCCCCTCACCAAGTCGAGCAGAAAGAGTATGAGTGCAAGAGTCGACAAGTCAGTCTGTATGGAGACATGACCTGTGAATCATCCCCAGCAACGTACGATCTCGGAATAACCGCATAACTGCCAATATCTTCACGTTCGTCATTCGTGGCTAGAGGCTAAGATTATGTTGAGAATGACGGGCATGTCCACTCCAGTTGAAAGGTATAAATAGCTATCGAATACGTAAGAATAAGTAGGCAATATTTGATACCCTAAAGCTCACGCTACACTACTTAGACCCAAATTCCTAGCTTAACTTTGGCATCGGAAGGTCCCCTCCTCTAGTTAGGGTCTCCTTTGCCATTTTCTTGTGTAGGTTAACAGGGCTCGATTCGAGTGCTTGGAGCTCAGTGAGGGTGAACTAGATTTTTGCATCAACGATGTGTATGTCACATGTGCAACTTATTCGATAATTTCTAAGTGCCTCAATATCATATATACTGTCCACAACGATACCTTATTTTAGATTATGTGAGATGATGTGGAAGTTTGAAACCCTTCGGGTACCTATCCAACCAACTCAAACTACAATGTTCCCACATCTCCAACTGTACTAGGTGCGATCCAGTTAATACTATTAGTTTTGTATTTACATTTTACATATTCCTTCTCTTAAGTGATTCTCGATTTTCTGTTTTGCACCTTTTTAATTTTATGGACTCTAATGCATCAGAAATCATGTTTGCTTAAACTATCATATTCTTTTCTTTGATCTTGGCATGCTGTAGTTATGTAACTTTACTAGCAGACATCGCCTCCTTAACTTCACCATATATTAAGACATTATTGATCATTTAAGTTGAGTAGTAATACATTTAGTTATATGTGTGCATGAATATATTATTGCATTTTTCAGACATTGCATTTTCTTTTCTTCCTAACTAGTATTTCTATCAAATATATCTTAGGTTGAGACACCGTAATTTTCTTAATGATGATTCGGAAGAGTAGTGGTTTGTTAGTTGATTTTTTATCAGTTGGTAACTTGGCCAGTTTGCTAATATAAAGTTTTTCAGATCTTCAGAAAATTCTTAAAAACTCTTAAATCCTACGAAGTAGAGAGCAAGTAAGAGTAGAGAACGAATGAGGTTGCCCACTATTTTACGAGTCATTACTCTTGCTCCTCCAATGGTAGACTCTACAGAGTTTCAACACCTGGTCAAGGGTTCGAGTACCCATACGTGGTGAAATCGATATATATATATATATATATATATATATATATATATATATATACACACACACACTACTTTATGGGTCACGAACATCTTTAAATGTTCGTGTGCTGGTACTTGCCATGGGCCATCACGTCCGAGTGTGACACGTGTGCACTCCAGGAACCACCACGTCCGAGTAACCAGGGGCCACTGCACTAGAGTTAAGACGCAAATTGGTACTTGCCAGGCTGATCTCGCAGCAATTATGTGGGTCCCATTTTCAGCCATCGAACTGCCAAGTGATCTGAGGCAGGGCCCATAGTCGAGAAGGGACCACACCTGCACGCGGCAATGGATGCCAACCCACCTGCCACGTTGACAGCTGGTCTCGGGTCGGCCGCAAGAAATGGCCAAAAGGATTTCATTTTTCTCCACTTTTGCAGGATTTTATAACTTTTGTTTCAGTGGCTTTGGCTAGCTTTCTTTCAATCCGGACTGTCCATCCAGTGG
The DNA here is from genome assembly GCF_029962835.1 of Magnolia sinica. Lineage (NCBI taxonomy): Eukaryota > Viridiplantae > Streptophyta > Magnoliopsida > Magnoliales > Magnoliaceae > Magnolia > Magnolia sinica. The sequence continues at coordinate 129,028,612 of NC_080575.1, read as the reverse complement.
GACTCGCTATGGATGGAAAATTATTCGACATACCCATATATGGCATGATCTTAGCCATCAAATCAAGGGTCTTCGAACGATGGAGAAGAATATATAACAGTTGATGGTCAAAATTAAGTGCTGGAAAGTAAACCAAAGTGATGGCTACCATCATCTAATATCATCCATCCATGATGAAGTCCACTAATTGGACAGTTCAGATTAGTAGAAAAATCAGCCACGTGTAATGTAGGGAGATTACTCTACCCTATCATCGTTCTTCCGGCTCTAAAGTACATCTCCAACTTACAATGATGCTGACATGTCACTACCAGTTGAACTGTATTTTAATTACTGGAATTCAGATCCACCATTTGCACAATATAAAAGTGTGCTTTATTTTTTTGTCATGATAAGTGGGGCCATGTTTTAGTGGTCCTGATCACTGGCCCATTGTATCCTACGGTGGATGCAGCAGTAGAATTGGGAGGAGAAGATCACTGACTTCTTCTAAGAGAGTGCGGATCCTCTGCCTCCCGGAGGCAGGAACTCCCTGCCTCCAGCGTTTTCATTGGTCAACGTCACTATAAGTGCCACGTCATCAGATTTTTAAATATATTAAAAAAATACATTTAATAAGAAATATAACGGACGTTAAACGGAAGCGGTTTGCCTGCTGAGTTACTTAGCAGGGTAAGCGTACAGAGTAAAGTCTGTGGAGCCCACCGTGGTCATTCGTGCATTGTATCAACTCCATCCATCTCTTTCATCATCTAATTTTAGAGTTTTACAACAAAAATCAATCTTATCCAAAGATCAAGTGGACCACACCACCTGAAGCAGTGTGAATTGAATTCTACCGTTGAAAAGTTGTTGGGGCCCACAGAAGTTTTATATCAAGATGATATTTGTTTTTTTACATTTATCCATGTCTTTGTGATCTTACGAACAGTTTAGATGAAAAATAAACATCATTGAGGGCTTAGAAACATTTTAATGGTGAAAATCAATACTTCCACTGTTTCCTTTGGTATGGTCTACTTAAGCTTTTGATATACTTCAGTTTTGGGCTCAATCCCTAGAATGATTTGAAAAAACGGATGGACGGCGTGGATAAACCACACGAATTCACAGTGGGTCCAGCAGAGTTTACTCGGTGCGATAAGACTCGCACGCAATCCAATTACACAGGGATGCGGATTTCCAGCCAAAGCCTTTTGCAGTAACATCCTGCGCAAGGATTTTGGATGGGCCAACTGCGACATTAGTGATAAATCCAACCCGTTCATCCATTTTTAGATATCATTTTAGGACATAATACCAAAACTAAGGTGTATACAAAACTCAAATGGGCCACACGAGAGGAAACAGTGGGGATTTAGTGTCCACCATTGAAATATTTATATGGCCACAAAAGTTTTGCATCGGTCTAATATTTTGGTATATATTTTCACTTCATCTTAGTAAAATTGATCTTATAAACAGTCTGGATGGCATATAAACATCAAGATGCCTAGGAAGGTTTCAACTATAGGAATTTCTTTCTCCACTGTTTCATCTTGTTTGGCCTAGTTGAGTTTTTGATCATCCTATTTTTTGGTTACATGTCTTAAAATGAGCTCTAAAAGTGGATGAATGGATTGAAATTCTTATAAACATCATGGTGGACCCAACCATACATTCCAGTGCTGGAACTTCATGTAAAAGCTTTCCCCGGTGAATCCGCGTCCACGGTTTTCATTGGAAACGGACTGGCTACTCCCCTGCCACTCGGTACTATGTGAGCCCACCATGATGTATGTGTTTCATCCATGCCGTCCATTTATTTTTCTAGATCATTTTATGGTCTGAGACCAAAAATGAGGTATAACCCAATCTCAAGTGAACCACATTACATGAAATAGTGTTGAATGAACGTTGACCATTAACAACTTTTTGCGGGCAATAAAAGTTTTGGATCAAGCTTTTCCCTTCATCTGGGTCTTTATGACCAAACCAACAGATTGAATGTCAAATAAACAGTACGGTGGGCCTTATGAGGACTTTAATAATGGATATCCAATCACCATTGTTTTCCTGTGGTTTGGTCCATATGAGATTTATATCCCTCTCATTTTTGGGATCAACCCCTAAAATTATATGTAAAAATAGATTAACAGAATGGATGAAACATATACATCATGGTGGGGCCCATAGAGTACCGACCACCACCACCATCGGGCTGGTGGTTGGGGGAGTAGCCAATCTGCTTTCATTTCCATTTGGGATTCAGTGAAACATTGACTAGTGAGACTCGCTACTGAAGTAATGTCACCTATTTATATGGGTCCCACTATGATGTATGTTTTGTATCCACACCGTCCATCCATTTGGAGAGATCATTTTAGGGCATGAGCCAAAGAATGAATCAGATCCAAAACTCGAGTGGACCCCACCATAGAAAATAGTAGAGAGAGTCACGCCCACCATTTATTATGACTGAATCCAATCCAAACCTCGTCACTTTGTCTATTGAACCCCGTCACTTTGTACTGCAACCCCATCACTTTATCTACTGAACCCTGTCACTTAGTGTTGCAACCTCGTCACTTTGTCTAGTGAACCCCGTCACTTTGTCTACTGAACCCCGTCACTTTGTACTGCAACCCCGTTACTTTGTCTATTGAACTCCGTCACTTTGTACTGCAACATCGTCACTTTGTCTACTGTACCCCCATCACTTTGTGCTACAACCTCATCAATTTGTCTACTATACCCTGTCACTTTATGCCGCAACCTCGTCACTTTATCTAGTGAACCCCGTCACTTTATGCTGCAACCCCGTCACTTTGTCTACTGAACCCCGTCACTTTGTTTATTGTACCTCGTCACTTTGTACTACAACCTTATCACTTTGTCTACTGAACCTCATCACTTTGTACTACAACCTCGTCACTTTGTCTAGTGAACCCCGTCACTTTGTATTGCAACCCCGTCACTTTGTACTACAGTAGACAAAGTGACGGTGTTGCAGTACAAAGTGACAGGGTTCAGTAGACAAAGTGACAGGGTTGCAATACAAAGTGACGGGGTACAGTAGACAAAGTGATGATGTTGCAGTACAAAGTGAAGGGATACAATAGACGAAGTGACGGGGTTACAGTACAAAGTGACAGGGTTCAGTAGACAAAGTGACGGGGTTGCAGTACAAAGTGACGGGGTTCAGTAGACAAAGTGACAGGGTTGCAGTACAAAGTGATGGGGTACAGTATACAAAGTGACGGGGTACAGTTGAGGGTGTACACGAACCGGGTTAGCCCGGTTAACTCACTCGACTTGGCCCAACTCAGAACTGAGTTCGGGTCGGGACGGGCCATTTTCTTCGACCTGAAACTGAGTTCGGGTCGAGCTCAGATAGGTCCCAGTTCGGCCCGACTTAGCCCGAAACCCGACTCGACTCGTCCCGACTCGCCCTTTAGGGTATATATATACCTTGTTTTAAGGAAAAAGAAAAAGAAAAAGCTTCTGAAACCCTTCTCTGTCAAGGTATGTCCGTTTTCTTTCTTTCCTTTCTGTAATTTCAGATTCGAAAATTTTATTTTTCTTCATTTTCTTTTCATGGCCTAGATCTAGATAAATGTTGTTACATCAATAGATCTGCTATTTTAAGGGGATTTTAGGTCTTTTTATCTTTTATTTACGGTGTAGATCTTACTGTGGATGATATTTCCATTATCTGTTTCTGATTTTCATGTTATGTGGTGGCGTTATTGAATATGATCTTGAACCTACGATCGGGATTTCAGCTGTTATATGTAGTCTTTTGAGTTGTTTATTTATTTATTGTGAATTATGTTGTTTTTCTTATGTTATTGTTGTGGATCTTTTAATCTACAACACGGTTTTATTTTATTGTATCTGATCTTGAATCTATGATCGGACTTACAGCGAAGTTTGTGGTTTTTTTCGTGTTATTGTATTGAATCTTGTATCTACGATCGGATTTCGAGCAGTTTTTGTTGAGGTTAGATTTGCGTAGAGATATGTGATTTGCTTATCCTAACTTTACAATCTGATTTTCAGTTATTTTTGTGGTTTGAGCGGACCTACTATTTTAAGGGGTTTTGGCTATTTCTTTTTGCTACTTCTGAATCAGATCCAGCCATGGATGACATCTCAAGCTGTTTTTTCTGATTTTCAAACTGATTGGTGATGGCATTGGATCCGATCTTGGACATACAATCCCATTTTCAGCTTTAAATTGTGGACATTTTAAAGAGGGATTAAAAAATAAAAAATAAAAAAAATTCTTACTCTTATGTTATTGTTGTAGGTTTTCAGCTATTTTCGGTTTTGTAGGTTTTCCCAACTCGGCCCGACTCATCCCGAAACTGGCCCGAACTCGAAGGTTCGAAACTGGCCTAAACTCACCCGATTGTTGACCGGGCCGGGTTCGTGCTAGACATGTTGGCCCGGTGACCGGGCCGGGCCGGGTTTGGGCTGGGTGTGGCTAGTGACCGGGCTGGGCTGGGTTGAGCCCAGTTCAACTCGGATCGACTCGTGTACACCCCTAGGTACAGTAGACAAAGTGACGGGGTTGCAGTACAAAGTGACGGGGTTCAGTAGACAAAATGGTGGGGTTGCAGTACAAAGTGATGGGGTTCACTAGACAAAGTGACGAGGTTGCAGCACAAAGTGACGGGAAGCAGTAGACAAAGTGATGAGGTTGTAGCACAAAGTGACGGAGTACAGTAGACAAAGTGACGATGTTGCAGTACAAAGTGACGGGGTACAGTAGACAAAGTAATGATGTTGCAGTACAAAGTAACGGAGTTCAGTAGTCAAAGTAATGAGATTGCAGTACAAAGTGACAGGGTTGCAGTACAAAGTGACGGGGTTCACTAGACAAAGTGACGAGGTTGCAACACTAAGTGACAGGGTTCAGTAGATAAAGTGACGGGATTGCAGTACAAAGTGACGGGGTTCAGTAGACAAAGTGACGAGGTTTGGATTGGATTCAGTCGTAATAAATGGTGGGTGCGACTCTCTCCACTATTTTCTGTGGTGGGGTCCACTCGAGTTTTAGATCTAATTCATTCTTTGGCTCATGCCCTAAAATGATCTCTCCAAATGGATGGACGGTCTGAATATAAAACATACATCATAGTGGGACCCATATAAATAGGTGACATCACTTCAGTATCGAGTCTCACTACCCAATGTGGCACCGAATCTCAAATGGAAACGAAAGCGAATTGGCTACTCCCCCCACCACCAGCTCGGTGGTGGTGGTGGTCGGTACTCTGTGGGCCCCACCATGATGTATGTGTTTCATCCATTCCGTTAATCTATTTTTACATAGAATTTTAGGGGTTGACCCCAAAAATGAGAGGGATATAAATCTCAGATGGACCACACCACAGGAAAACAATGGTGATTAGATATCCATCATTAAAGTCCTCCTAAGGCCCACCGTACTGTTTATTTGACATCCAATCTGTTGGTTTGGTTATAAAGACCCAGATGAAGGGAAAAACTTGATCCAAAACTTTTATGGCCCCCAAAAAGTTTTTAATGGTCAACGTTCATTCAACACTACTTCATGTAATGTGGTCCAGTTGAGATTGGGTTATACCTCATTTTTGGTCTCAGATCATAAAATGATCTAGAAAAATAAATGGACGGCATGGATGAAACACATACATCATGGTGGACCCACATAGTACCGAGTGGCAGGGGAGTAGCCAGTCCGTTTCCAATGGAAACCGTGGACGCGGATTCACCAGAGAAAGCCTTTTGCATGAAGTTCCAGCACTGGGATGTATGGTGGGGTCCACCATGATGTTTATAAGAATTTTAATCCATTCATCCATTTTTAGAGCTCATTTTAAGACATGTAACCAAAAATTAGAATAATAAAAAACTCAACTAGGTCATACAAGATGAAACAATGGAGAAAGAAATTCCTACAGTTGAAGCCTTTCTAGGCGTCTTGATGTTTATATGCCATCCAGATTGTTTGTAAGGTCATTTTTACTAAGATGAAGTGAAAACACCAAAATATTAGACCGATGCAAAACTTTTGTGGCCATATAAATATTTCAATGGTGGACACTAAATCCCCATTGTTTCCTCTCGTGTGGCCCATTTGAATTTTGTATACATCTTAATTTTGGTATTATGTCCTAAAATGATATCTAAAAATGGATGAACGGGTTGGATTTATCACAAACATCGCAGTGGGCCCATCCGAAATCCTTGCGCAGGATCTTATTGCAAAAGGCTTTGGCTAGAAATCTGCAACTCTAACGTGAAATCGGATTGGGTACGAGTCTTATCGTACTGAGTAAACTCTGTTGGGTCCACTGTGAATGCTTGTGATTTATCCACGCCGTCCATCCATTGTTTCAAATCATTTTAGCGGTTGAGCCCAAAACTGAAGTACATCAAAAGCTCAAGTAGACCATACCAAAGGAAACGGTGGAAGTATTGATTTTCACCATTGAAATGTTTCTAAGCCGTCAATGATATTTATTTTTCATCCAAACTTTTCATAAGATCACAAAGACATGGATGAATGGAAAAAACAAATATCATCTTGATATAAAACTTCTGTGGGCCCCAACAACTTTTCAACGGTAGAATTCAATTCACACTGTTTCAGGTGGTGTGGTCCACTTGATCTTTGGATATGATTAATTTTTGTTGTAAAACCCTTAAATTAGATGATAAAAGAGATGGATGGAGTTGATACAATGCAAGAATGATGACGGTGGGCACCACAGACTATACTCACTACGCTTACCCTGCTGAGTTACTAAGCACGCAAACCGCTGCCGTTTAACGTCCGTTATTCTTCCTATTAAATGTATATTTTTAATATATTTAAAAAATCTGATGACATGGCACTTATACTGACGGGGACCAATGAAAACGCTGGAGGTAGGGAGTTCCTGCCTCCGGGAGGCAGAGGATCCGCACTCCTTCTAAGATAATCCTTAAATCCATTGGATTAGAAAAAAACTTAAAAAGGAAATATTATTGAGAGTAATAAATAAGGTCTCATGTAATTAGAGTCGCATAGATTCCTAATTCAACTTAAAATAGAAATTTCAAACTTTTCTAAACTAATCAAGTTGTTTAAAATAATAAACCTACTAAAAATAGACTCAAAACAAAAACTTCGAGTGATTAAAGGAGTCTTCAAAACCTAAAATAACTATAAAAATGATAAAATCACAAATTACTAAAAATAGTAAGTCAAACTTTAAACACAAACACACCCCTTGAACAACCTTAATTTACAAAAATATTTAGAGGCCAACACAATGTTATTTTCTAATTTATACATTTCATTGATAGCTTTCCAACCACAGCTCATATGTGCGCTTTTGATATCAAATCATGGATTTGAAGATATGGTTCCGTTGGCTATCTCGACATGATTTCTTTTGATAGTGGTTTCTTTTAGGATGTCCCTACCCATCTTACATTAGTCATCTCCACTTGAAAAGAATTCATTCTCCCATTTAAGATGATAGTATTTCATCGCGATTACTTATCTTTATAGTCATCGTTATCTAGTTGTGGCTTACAATTTAGCATGGGTGCTGGACCCTCTGGGTCATGAACTAACTGACCACAACCCCCTTGGACAGTCGTGAGTTGTTCGTTACCTGAATCTATCATCATAGTCACTGGTTGATTCCAAAGCGCTAATTGTAGGATTATTTTCACCCGTTCCATTATTAAAAACTATCAACATAAGGAAAGATTTTGCTCTGCTATAAACTAACATAGTGGGTGCATGGCAGAAGGAGGAGAAGGTCATCTTCTTTCTATAAGGTAATCCTTGAATTTACAAGGTAGAAAATCTCAAGAACAATAATATTGAGAATGATGAACAAAATGTTGTTTATCATGCTCTTGATGTGCTTGTATGAGCGAAGATGCCTTTGTTGCTTCAACTCAAAGTAGGAAACTTTCTTCAAATAGCAAATGGGACGCTTTAAACCTTATAACAAATAAAAATAGCAAAATCTTAGTAATTAAAAATATTAAATTTAGACTTCCAACTGCCTTATTTGGGCCAATGAAACTTAGATCTAATCGATAGCTTTCCAACTACACTTCATATGCATGATTTTGATATTTATTTGCAAAGTCACAGCCATTGAAAGCTGTGTTGGCCCCATCTCACCTTGATAATTCTTTCAATATTTCTAACCTTTCATTAAGATGTCTATGATCTGTCCTACACCGCAATGGACCATCCCCGCCAAAAATTCTTGGTAAAAAATATAAAAGTTCAATTGTGACTGATGAATATGAATAGAGAAACAGCAATGATTCACATTCAACTGAAAGAAGTTAAAAATTGCACCAATGATGTAACGACAATGGCCTATATTCAATGGAAGAAAAGTTAAAAGCTATAAGCCTATAACAAAGATGTAACCGTATATATGATCTTCCATCTAGGTGATTTTTGGGACTTTGTCCATCTAAGGCAGCCACTAACCCAGCAATGGCTTGGGCAAGGTTTAAAGTAATCGCCAAAACTGGTGTATCACATGTATACTAGTTTGGTCTATAAATGTATCAGGCCCGAAACTTTAATTGGAAACGGGTGATATAGTGACATGGGGTGATGCAACCCAACTTCGATGGTGCCCAATGTGATGACCAAAATCGATTATCAATCTGCAGTTGTCGATCACAGTTAGCAAATGGCAAAAAAACAAGATACATGTAATGTTCATGTATCTTAGAGAATGAAAAAGTTGGGCTTAATGCAAGATTGGACTTAAAAATATTTATTAAAAAAAAAAAAAAACAAAAAAAAAAAAAAGAGAGAGACTGAAGAAATGGCCATATATGTGCATATATGTATGAGTAGTCAGATTCTCTTTGCCCCTTTCAAACCTTCTTTCTAAGTAATTACCATATATACGTAAACTTATCTGCCTCTACCGAAAAAAAAAAAAATCACCTTCTACACATTTTTATCAATGGGTTGAAACCAACTATCTACATTTAAAAAAAATAAACTGCCATCCTCAATAAATACGTATAAATGGTTTGGATCACTGTAATATGACCTCACATTTAACTATGGTCTTTAAATTGCAGATTTTCTTGAATGGAACCATTAACAGATGTCTTTAAACCATTATAACTGTAATATGTTTATTGATGGAACCGGGCCAGTGGGTTGGACCATTTATCATTGGGCTAAATTTTAGGTCTCACCTGGCCTTCGGACCTAGTTTAGGGGACCAAGCCCTGGCCCAACAGGATCAAGCCACCTAACCATTGCCACCCTTTATTCAGTCAGTAGTGCAACCAAGATTTATAGGACATGGTCCGAAAATGCATGATACCAGATAGGTCAAGCTATAAGATTATGTTATTATTTTATTTTTTTAAAAAGAAGGTTTACTCGGCATTATGAAACATGTACTCAATAGGCCCAAAATAGACCGACATTATTCGAGGTAAGCAATTTGGTCGGATGGTTCTAACCATCGGTATACTCTATACGCTACAACTTCACTGTTCAGGTGCTCTAAAAGCCATTCTTCTGGCTTAGCTTTTCTCTCTTGTATATTTACAGCAGTGTAAAATGCGCTACAAATGAGATTCCAGCGAGGAGAAGGAAAGATCATCATGGCCCACTTGTCAGAAGAGCCAAGCCGTTCATCTAGTGGGCCCATCGGGAACATATATGCCTGGCTCAAAAGATAGGTTGGTACTATTCATGAGACACACAAGTACACTGAATATAGTCAATTGGTCAAAATTTCACCATCTCTCATGCACTCACTCGTGACCACCTGATGGGTAGGCCTGATTTCTGTGCATTACAAGTGGGTCCCAGACCTTGAACACGTCAGGTTTATCTAGAGAGAACGAGAAAGCGAATCCAAACATCACAATACAATACAAAAACCATGGGCTCAGGTGTTGTCGTTGTGCATTGATTTGGGTTGAGACAGAAAATCAGAGGGAAACAGAGGCCCACTTGCAAGTTTAACTGTCCAACTAACAGCCTCGAAAAAAGTGTTACCTCTCCGTTTTTTTACCTTTTCACAGAAACCCTCCTCCACAATGAGAAATGTTATTTCAGTTCCCTTCAAAACATAATGAAACCAATAAACATGATTAGACAATCCAGACCGTCAAATCACTGACCCAACTGTGGATGGGACTATACCTAAAAATTACATGGAGAAAATGATTTTAACCATCTAATTTTGCCCCTTTTAATTTGGATCACTCACAATTTCACTTTTAACCATCCATTTCAGATATACTACTTGGATGGTTAGGATTCTTGATCATTGTGATTTTAATAACACGCTCCATTGACAATGGTACCTGGAATTTGAAAGGTTTTGATTGCTGTAAATAAAGTACTATATCTTAGGAAAGGATGAGTTACCACCATTTCCAATTTCTAGATGGTAAAAACCAACATAAGAGTACAGCCCTAGGATGTGCCACCGGGGCACGGGATGCACGCATGATTTGCACGGAGAAGATCTAAACCGTCTATTTGATAGGCTTTTAGTGGGCCATATTCGAACGGTCAGAATGTTTGGAACATCCTAACCATTTTATTATGCACACAAATGGGTGTTGGAAAACAAAAGTCGGCAATGGCTCACATTCAATAAGTGAAGGTCCACTTATTGAATGGTTAGGATAATCCGATGATAGCAGTTATTGAATAATGGCCAATCGATGGGAAAGCTCACAGGATCCCTGGTTTGATCATCATATGCACGTGCCAGTGCCACATGTGCTATGTGTACGTGTACTGTACCAGATTTGGAGGCAGAAAAATCTTATATATGTATAGATGGGTGTGGATTAGCTTTCATACATTAAATTCCATTTTAGTACTATAAATTTATTTAATTTACTATATTGAGAGATGCTCCAATGCTCTCAGTGCATTATAAGTTCTAAGTGCTCCTCATCGCAACAGGGCACTTACAGTCTGATTCATTGATCTAGACTGTTTTTATGGGCTATCACGCAAACACCACATGATTTGACCAATACTGACCGTTTGATCAATGGCCTTTAACATGGACAGTCAAGATCGGTTGCATAAAAGTCAGCCTAATAAAAAATTTGATACCGGAGCATTTTTCTTTACTATTTAAGGGAATTATTATTTGATAAAATGCAATTGATTAAATAATATCATTTTTCTTTACTATTTAAGGGAATTATTATTTAATAAAATGCAATTGATTAAATAAGTTACCTGATTATAATCGTATTTTTCTGCATGATTCCTCCCACACTCTGATTTTTACTAAATAGTGCCTCGATGAACCACTATTCCTGACTATGCTTTTTAAAAGAAAACGTACATTACGACCCTCTTTTACTTTTTCTTTACGAAGATGAGAATTGAGAATTGTCGGCCCACGTAGTACGCCTCTACTATCCAGCCTGTTCACCTGTTCAGATTTTTGAGTTATGAGTTCTCAAAAAATTCGCACGAGTCCCACGCGAACGGGTGTGTGTTGCATCCTACACCGCCCGGACAGTAATCCGTCCAGGCAGGGCTCTGTGGGGCCCACAGTGTTGTAAGTGTTTTATCCATGCCGTTAATCATTTTTCTCATATCATTTTAAGGTATGATGAAAAATATTAGGTAAGTATAAGTCTTAAGTAGACCACAAAGTGGGGATTGAAAGTCTACTATTAAAAAGTTCTTGGGAGCTGGAGAAGCTTCGGATCAAGCTTATATTTGTGTGTTCACTTCATCCACATGTGCATGACCTTATTAACAGGTGACCCTCATAAAGGTTTCAACAGTGGGTGTCATTATCACTGCAGCTTCTTTTGATGTGGTCCTCTAGAGCTGTAGACCTACCTTGTTTTTTGGGTCATAATTTAAAATGGTCTAGTAAAAGCGATTAACAGCATGGATAAAATACTTAAATCACTTTGGGCCTCAAGCGGCGGTAGGACGCAATCCGCGTCCTATATATATATATATATATATATATATGGAACTGGTACTATGCGTTCGAGCGCATGAAACCTTAATATAAGGCGGGATGTGTTTTGTCTTCCACTGTTCGATGAAAAATTTGAAAACTACATCGTGGAGATGCCAGCGCTTTAGGAAAAAGGCAAAATCGATAAAACTGCTGCCAAGTAATTGATATTTATCAATTTAAGTATTTAGTTCGCCTTCTAAGGCCCGTACATATTGCGATGCGAGCCAATCAGGTGGCCATCATCAAGTTTTATGGTCCCCACCATGGTATATTTGTTACGTCAACACCATCTATTCTATTAGAGAGATCATTTTAAGTCATGAGCCCAATAAAAAAGCATATTCAAGCGCGAATGAACCCTATCAAAGAGAATGATGCCCACTGTTGGAACCTTCTTAAAGCCCATCAAGATGTTTATTTGTTATCCAACTTGTTTACAATGTCTCACAAACTGGGATGAAAGGTCAAAACAAATATAAGCTTGATCCAAAATTTTAGTGGCCCCCAAAAAGCTTTGAATGGTAGGCATTCAATCCCCACTACTTTTTATGTTGTGGTCCACTTTAACTTTGGATCTGCCTCATTTTTGGGCTAATGCCCCAAAATAATCTCTCCAAATGGGTGGACAATGTGGATATAACACTAAAATCATGGTGGGGCCCTCAGAACTTGGTGACAGCAACACTACTAGGGCACAGGCCGCACGGACGGAATTTCTTTCTAGAGCCTTTAACAATAAGTTTTATGTGTGGGGAGCATAGGTGGGATTCATTGTGATATTTATGATAAATCCATTCCATTCATCTATTTTACAAGATCATTTTAGGACATGTGACTAAAATTGAGCTGAATTCAAGACTCAAATGAGCCACACGAGAAAAAACAACAAGGATTGAATAACCATCCCTGAAACATTCCTATGGTCACAAAATTTTTGTATCCGGTCAAGTTTTTTGTGTTTTTAGTTCATCCTAGTGGTTACATTGCAAACAGCTTGGATATAGTATAAACATCAAAATAGAGCCGATGAAGGTCTTAAGGTTAGGCGTTTCTTTCCATTGCATTGCGGCCCCACCCAAGTCGACGTAGCTTTACCATGGCTCACATTGATGTATGTATTTTGTATCCACATTGCACATCTGTTTTTATATATCATTTTAGGATATGAATCTGAAACTGAAGTAGATCCAATTCTCAGGTGGACCATATCATAGAAAACCGTAGTGATTGACAATTAATGGGTCACATAACTTTTGATCAATCTAATATTTTTTTCACTTCATCTAAAGTTTATATGACCCTATCAATAGTTTCCATGAAAAAGAAGCATTATGTAAACATTATTGTGGGCCTAGGAAGTTTTCACTATGTGAAAAATGGAAGAAAAAAAATAGAACGGATTTCAAGACGGTTCTGAACCGTCTCTAAAATTGCTTGGTTTAAAAGACTCTTTAGAGAGAGCCATAAACCGTCTCTAAAATTTTAGACGGCCCCTGACCATCCTTAATATTGTCTTACAAATTTGAATGTTCATAAATCGTTTAGGACGGTCATTAACCGTCTTATATGCGGTCATCTGAGACGGTCATTGGCCATCCGCATTAGAGACGGTCTTTGACCGTCTTATATGCGGTCATCTAAGATGGTCATTGGCCGTCTTTTACTTGTAATCTGAGACTGTCAAAAACCGTCTCTATTAGAGACAGTCTTTAGCCGTCTTATAGCCCTGCCAAAGACCATCTATTAGAGACTGTCAAAGACCGTCTCTATTAGAAACGGTCTTAAACCGTCTTATAGCCCCGTCAAAGACCGTATCTATTAGAGACTGTCAAAGAACGTCTCTAATGCTGAGGTCAAAAATTAAGAAGCTTAAAAAAATTATGAATTTAAAAAAAAAAAGTTGGGAAGCTTAGAAAAATAATTAACAATGTTTAAGAAAATTTTAAATTTTGAAAAAAAAACTGTAATTTTATAAAAATCTAGATTTTGAAAAAAAAAAATTAAGAACTTTGAATAATGTTGATAATTTTGAAAAAAAAAATTTGATAAAAAAATGATATTTTGAAAAAGAAAATTTTAAAAATTAAAAAAATTGTGAAAAAATTGACAAATTATAAAAAAATATATATTTTAAAAAAGAAAACTAAATTTTGTAAAAAAAATGTTAAATTTATTTATAATAAAAATGATATTTAGTTAAAAGAGAAAAATATACATTTTGAAAAAAAAATGTTAAATTTATTTTTGAAAAATAAAATTACTAAATTATTAGGCACATCCACTAATTGAACCTTTAATCGTTTTTAGACAATCTAATCAGTTCAAATTGAAGAGTAAATAACTTCAGATGTTTAAATCAATTTTCACTGAAATTGTTGATCAATCTTGTATGCCCAATATCTTTCTCATATGTAGCCTGATTAAGGTGAGTAACTAGTCAAATTGAGAGTATTGATAATAAAATAGAGTGAATGGACTAGACATGTAAAATGGGCCAAATATTCTGGTTAAAATTGTGACACAACTTACTGACCTCGTGAGAACCTAAGAATTGATGTTAGTAAGTTTTGTGGGCCCCATCATGATGTGTGTCGAACATCAACACCGTGGATTTGATGTGTCCCCTTTAGGTTATGAGATATCTCAAAAATCATCGGTAAACGAAACTCAAGTGGGCCATACCATTTAAAACTATGTGAAGACATCCTAAAAAATATAAATGCACTTGGTGGGGCTCACATGAGTTTTGGATGTGCTTGAAACTTGGTCTGACCCCTCATCCAAGTGGGATACACATAATGAGTGGGTTGGATATGTGAATCACATTTAGGCAGGCCCAATATATGATTATGAATGTTTTAAGGAAACCTTTCTTCACTACATTTAAGTGAGTTACTCGTTACCTTTACCAGAGTAAACTCTGTGGGGTTCACCATTATTTCTTTATTTTATCCACACCATTCATCCATGTTAACAGATAATTTGAGATCTAAAGAACAAAAAGGAAGCATATCCAAAGCTCAAGTGGACCACACCACAGGAAATAGTGTGATTGAACCTCTAGCGTTTAAAATATCTTGGAGGCTATAGAAGTTTTGGATCAAGCTGATGTTTGTGTTTTCTATTCATTTATATATTTTTGATATTATGAACAACCTTTAACTGTTTTTGGACAATCTGATCAGTCTGGACATGAAGAGTAAATAACTTTAGATGTTTAAATCAAAATTCACTCAAATTGTTGATCAATCTTGTTTGCCCAATATCTTTCTCATATGTAGTATGATCGAGGTGAGTAACTAGTCAAATTGAGGGTAATGATCAGTAAAATAGAGTGAATGGACGGTGTCGATATACATAAAATATATCAAGGTGGGCCCTACACGGTTAGAGTAACACCCATGAAGGAGTTACCTAAATAATGAAATGGTAATATATGAGGTCACCTCATGGGAACTTCCCATGAGGTTAATCTGTGTGCCCCACCATGATGTGTGTAGAACATCAACACCATGCATTTAATGTGTCCCCTTTAAGTCCAAAAA
Organism: Magnolia sinica; assembly: GCF_029962835.1. Taxonomy (NCBI): domain Eukaryota; kingdom Viridiplantae; phylum Streptophyta; class Magnoliopsida; order Magnoliales; family Magnoliaceae; genus Magnolia; species Magnolia sinica. Next base: position 129,013,083 of record NC_080575.1, on the reverse strand, counting down.
TCAGTTGTATACGAAACTCAGGTGGGCCATAGCATCTAAAACTATGCGAAGACATCCCTAAAACATATAAAAGCATTTGGTGGGGCCCACATGAGTTTTGGATGTGTATGAAACTTGGGTTGACTCCTCATCCAAGTGGGACACACATAATGAATGGGCTGGATCTATGAACCACATCTAGGTGGGCCTAATAAATGATTATGAATGTTTTAATGGGAGGGTAACCCTCTCAACTATAGTATGTGGTGTGGCCCACCAAAGTCATGGATTGACTTTATTTTTAAGCTCGTGGCCCACCATGGAATGGTGCATCTGACTGACAGGGCAGATCCAAAGTTCAAGTGGACCCACCATAGAAAAGAGTGGGATAGTGACACCCACTATTGAAACCTTCTTAAGGCCCACCGCGATGTTTATTTGAGATCCAACCTATTTATAAGTTAATACAGACATGGATGCAGTTGAAACTTGGTTTGACCCCTCATCCAAGTGGGACACAGGATATGTGAATCACATTTAGGCAGGCCCAATATATGATTATGAATGTTTTAAGGAAACCCTTCTCTACTACATTTAGGTGAGTTACTCGTTACTCTTACCAGAGTAATTAAACTCTGTGGGGTCCACTGTTATTTATTTATTTTATCCACTCCATTCATCCATGTTAACAGATAATTTGACGTCTAAAGAAGAAAAAGGAAGCATATCCAAAGCTCAGGTGGACCACACCACAGGAAATAGTGTGATTGAACCTCTACCGTTTAAAATTTCTTGGAGGCCATAGAAGTTTTCGATCAAGTTGATGTTTGTGTTTTCTATTCATTCATATATTTTTGATATTATGAACAACCTTTAACTGTTTTTGGACAATCTGATCAGTCCAGATTGAAGAGTAAATAACTTCAGATGTTTAAATCAAAATTCACTCAAATTGTTGATCAATCTTGTTTGCCCAATATCTTTCTCATATGGAGCATGATCGGGGCGAGTAACTATAATGATCAATAAAATAAAGTGAATGGACCAGATATGTAAAATGGGTCAAATATTCTAGTCAAAATTGTGACCCAACTTATTGACACCCTGAGACTCTAGGAATTAATGTTAGTAAGTTTTGTAGGGCTCATCATGATGTGTGTCGAACATCAACACCGTGCATTTGATAGAAGTTTTGGATCAAGCTGATGTTTGTGTTTACCCTTCATTCATATCTTTTTAATATTATGAACATGTTGGATGACAAACATTACTGTGGGCCCAAGGAAGGTATCAACAGTGGAAATCATTATTCCACACTGTTTTGTGTGGCATGGTCCACTTGAGTTTTGGATTTACCGAAAATTTGGGATCAACACACACCGTTCATCCATTTTTCAAGATCATTTTATAGAATTATCTAAAAAATGAATCATATTCAAAGATTAAATGGACCACACCACAAATAAGGGGAACAGATTGGCTACTCCGCCTCCACCATCCAATGGCTGGTGGTTGGTTCTGTGTGGGCCTCACCATGATTTATGGCCCCACGACCATTTTTTTTTTTTTTTTTACTTTTGAACCAGTTGGATTTCAAATAAACATTACGATGGGCCTTAGGATAGTTTCAATGGTCGGAATCACCCTCCCATTGTTTTCTGTGGTGGGGTCCACTACAGATTTTTATTTGTCTCATTCTTTGGTTCGTGACTTAAAATGATATCTCAAAATGGATGGACAGTGTGTATATAACAAATACATCATAAGTTTTTATATTTTTAATATATATATATATATATATGAAAAAAGGTTCTATACGTCTAACTCATGGGAACTCCCCATGAGGTCGAGCTATGTGGGCCCCACCATGACGTGTGTCGTAAATCAACACCGTGCATTTGATGGGTCCCCTTTAATTATGGAATATCCCAAAAATCAACTGTATATAGAACTCTGGTGGGCCATACCATCTAAAATCATGTGAAGACATGCCTAAAACATATAAAAGCACTTGGTGGAGCCCCACCTCAAATTTGGATGCGTCTGAAACTTGGTATGACCCCTCATCTAAGTGGCACACACATAATAGATGGGCTAGATTTGTAAACCACATCTCTGCGGGCCCAAAAAATAATTATGAATGTTTTAATGGAGGGTAACCCCTCTCAACTTTTGTGTTCAGTGGTCTGTGGGCCCCACCATGATGTATGTGTTTCATCCATGCCGTCCATCTATTTTTATAGATCATTTTATGATATTACAAAAAAAAAATGAGTTATATCCCAATCTCAAGTGGACCATATTACAGGAAAAAGTGTTGAATGAATGTCGACCATTAAAAACTTTTTGGGAGCCATAAAAGTATTGGATCAAGCTGATCTTTGTTATTTCCCTTCGTCTGGGCCTTTATGACCAAACCAACAGATTGGATGTCAGATAAACAGTACAGTGGGCCTTAGGAGGATTTAAATGATGGATATCCAATCACTATTGTTTTCCTGTGGTGTGGTCCACCTAAGATTTATATCCCTCTTATTTTTAGGATGAAGGCCTAAAATGATCTTTAAAAATGGATGAACGGATTGGATGAAACACATACATCATCCTGGGGCCCACAGACCACCGAACACCAGCCACGGGGCAGGTTTCAGGGGGAGTAGCCAATCCGTCCACCCCAAAAACCATCCCGCGTGCGCCCACTACCCCAAAACCCTAAATCCCTCTCTCTCTATCTAATCCGCGTCCAGAGACGCCCTAATCCGCAGGTTGTCTCTCGCGGCCTCCTCTCTTTCCCTCTCTCTCGCACCCTCTCTCTCTCTCTCTCTCTCTCTCTCTCTCTTTCTCTCTCTCTCTCTCTCTGTCGCACCTTGTCCCTACTCTCTCTCTTTGTCTCTCTCTTCCTCTCTCTTTCTCTCTCCATCATAGATCTACTATTGCCGAACGCCCTTACCCACGCACGCCCTCTCTCTCTCTCTTTGAAGCTCGGTTGAAGGCTAGCTCATTCATCACAGCGAGGTATCTCTCTCAATCTCTCTCTCTCTCTCTCTCTCTCTCTCTCTCTCTCTCTCAATCTCTGTCAATCTCAATACCGATTTAGGGATTTGGGGATTTAGCAATTTGTGGATTCTTGATTCGATGTGGACCCTCATTTAGGGATTTGGGGACTTAGCAATTTGTGGATTCCTGATTCGATGTGGACCCTTGTTTAGGGATTTGGGGATTTTAGGGCTTACAGATTTCAATGTGGACCCCGAACCGGGGATTGGTAAGTTTTTTTATTTGAAAAACTTCATCGATCTGTTGTGGTAAGTAGGCTACTAAGGTTGAAGATCAGGCTCGAACAAGCCTTGTAATCGTCCATAAAAATCCAAACACTATTTGCTACGTCGATTGTCTTGAGGCCAACGTTCTTTTGGGAATGAAGAAGCACTTGTTGACATCATTTGATCTCTAGCACTGCAGATGTAACAACCCTAAATTTTGGTACATTATTAAAAAAACTAAATTAAATATTTAAAGATTTTATTTTTAAATAAAAAATAAAAACAAGTCAATAGTTGAGTTGGTAGCGAAATTCTTAGTTGAGAGAGAGGTTTAGGAATCGATTCTTAAAGTGGTAATAATAATTTTTTTTATTAAATATCATAAAAAAATCAAATTCAGGATAAGGGAGGATGTGCTCATCCTATCTTATGAGAATTTTCTTTAAAAGGGATACGGAAGGTTTCTGCATTAAAAAAAAAAGGAGATAGGAAGCCTAAAGTAAAAGGAAGAGAAAATTCTAAGAAGGCTCGATCAGGTAAGTTCGAATCGTTAGATCTTTTTAACTTTTTATTATGTTGTTAATTTCTTCTTGATTTATACAATGGATGGCGTGGATCATCCACACCATCATTGTATAGGTGTGTAGAGTCAATTTTAATAAAGTGATGTTTTTATGATTTTGGTCTAATTAGTAATATTTTAGGAATAAATTAAATGGATAGAATCTGATTGTGCTAAGATAGATCTGTACGGATCATATGATCCTTAAGGCCAAAATTTACAAGGGTCATAATTTTTAGATCAATCCAACAATCAGATAGGCCACATTAATCAGATCTAAAAGTGTTTAATAAAGGAATCTTAGATTTTTGCGCAAGTGTTGGTATCACTTGGCGTAGAAGGTCGAGATGGGCCATCGGTGTATGTGTGGTTAGATCCACACCATCCATCTAATGTGTAGAGGTAAAACATGATAATATCTCAAGAATCTGAATGATCTGACCATCCGATGGACCACCCCAATCAAGTAATTATCATTCAATTTTATAATCTTAAAAAGGAGAAAAAATAAAATAGAAATTTGAATTATTTGATTGTTTTAGATCTGGCCACTTAGGATGTTAATCAGAGGTAGGCCCCACCATGTAATAAAAACATATGAATAATAATGTTGTTGATATAACTGATAGGATTTCTGAATTCAAACCAACATAATTACCCTGTGGATTCTACACTACCAGACTCAGGTGAGTAACCCAACTTGTCTCATAATTCATTAAAATTAAAATAAATCATTGTGATTGTTTGATTGATTTACTGGTTTGAATATTTTGATATGATAATTGTACGATAAATTTATATGTGAATATTTTAATCGAGATAACTATGCCAAATATGAAAAATATGCATTTACATATCATCCCTCATTCATTGCATTGAATAATGCATGGTCGATCCTAGGGGCCCTCCCTAGAAGAAATGTCGATCCTGGTAGAGCGTTACCAGATGCAGGCTATGCCCAAGCCTACCGAAAGGTGGAAGCCTACCCAACGGGTGGATGCGGGTTGACGACTTCCAACCCAAGTAGATGGACGATCACCCCATCTGATGCATTCATACCCCATTTTACATCATTGTACATGTATTTTTGTATTATTTTAAATGATATGATTATGAACCATGCTGGGTTATATCACTAAGCCTGGTCAGCTTATATTTTTTTATTGATGGAAAAACCGTACAGATATGAATGAGGATGGGCCGGTGGCTCAAAAATAGGAATATGTGGTCAAGCCAGAAAGGACTCAAGGGACACGTGACCCTACTTGACAAAAGAAGAAGTTACAGCCTTAGACTAGTCATGATATTTTTACTTTAATTATTTTTAATTTTCTTAGATTGTAAATTAATTCTTTCAAGTTGTTGGTATCACGCCCCGAAATTCGAGTATTCGAATAAGTCTTCGGGACCCGAATCTCAAGGTGTGAATTATAATATAATGACATTAATTACAATCTAGATGATTTAATTAAATTCAATCAATACTCAACATCATCTAAAAGGAAATACAACTGAAATGTTTATTTAATTCAACCCTTTCTACATCGAAATTTGAACATAAACTAAACCTAATAACAAAATGATTTGAATTAAAACTAAACCTAATTAAAAAATAAAAATAAATAAAATAAAAATAAAGCTAATAGTAGAGACCCACCTGCTCGTAATATTCCAGCTCTGCACCTGTGCATTTGTTTTAGTAAGATGAGCATAACAGCCCAGTAGGGTCGTTTCTTACCCAAAATTTAACATGTTCAGATAATATTAATTTTTTTAAAAAAAAGGAATAGAAAACAGATAATGGAATTTAACAACAGAATTGTGAAATGCAATACATGTGATATTTCCATGAATATTCCTAACATTTGTATTATTTCTTACAACACCATATCCAAGTGAATGGTCACGTTGCATTAACGCCCACGCACTGGTACCTCATGGTGAGGGACCCATTTATACGTTAGCTGGTCAGACTACTGCTCCAGTTGTACTCCTGACGTATGTCCACGCACACAATTGTACTCATACGCCGTACACAAAGGAGACTCCAAAGGATCCAATGGGTTCTAGGGTCTTTCACCCAAGGGACACGATTGCCCTACTTGCTGACTTTAGGGTCTCTCACCCAAGGGACACGATCGCCCTACTTGCTAATACAATCATATATATTTTTTTTTACAATTTAAATAATCAATAGATAAGCATGAATAACATGAACAATTCTAATATCAACAAAAATAAATGATTAATAATTTAATAAATTCAATTTCTACACTATAATGCAAGTTCTATATGAGGTACATAAATTTGTTAAAATATCAGGTTCTATACGAGCTCCACCCTTGAGTAATAAATCTCACATTGAGTGGCTGGGCCTACTAAAATTCATGGTTACTTTCGCATTCTCAGCTCAAATATTTTTATTTATTTATTTTATTTTTGTGGCCCACCATCAAAAGTTGGTTCGGTAATTTGGACGGTCTGATTACCATACCAACATTTCATGGTGGACGATTGAGGAGTCACCACCATATTAAAAATCGCAGTAAACTATCATGATATTGTTATTTAACAAAGAGGCAGATTGTGGAAATAAATCCATACAACAAACCGAGTAAATGGTGTATCCCAAAGTAATAATTAAAAATGCAGGTATATGATGAATGTATACACTACAGAGCCGGAGGGGTCATAACCACTTGCACAAATCCAAAGCCGTTGGTTGATTTCTAGAATACATGCAGCAACTCCAATGCCCCACCATTCAATTTTTCATGGAAAATGGGAAAGCTACTCGCGCGAGTAGGATTTGAATCCTACTCGTGTGTCATGTGCCACACAAGACACGTGTGTGATATCTATTCCATTCATCTGAGAGGTCATGTTTTCTATGTTCCCATTACTTGAAAATTTAGCAGTTAAACTAAATAGGTGGACCATACTTGTAAGTTGAATAAGGACGTTGTTAGCTTTCATTCATTCATGGTGCCTAAGAAAATGGACAGACCGTACTCTTTTATTTATTTATTTATTTATTATATTTATCTAGGCATGTTGAAGATGTGGATTGCATGGTAGATTTCTCAGACTTACAGTTGTGTGCTATGTTCCGCATATGGAGACGAGTAAGATTGTAGTCATACTCGCCTATCTCGCACTAGCAGAGTCCCATTATAATAAGAAGATCTCCAGTTCAACTGGTTGGAAACATTACGGTCCATCAAGTAAATAACTTCTAACCTTTAATATACAAGTAAAATCTAACCCATTCAATAAGTTTATTATACTATTAGGATCACTTACAAGAAAACACTTACATTCACTCATTAAATGGATAATACTATTTATCAACAGTTATAAGTTATTTTCTATTTTTTGGTGGATATCCTGACTAGTATATAGGAATGATTTTTTTTTTAAATATAAATGATCTTCATGTTGTTTTAAACGTATTGGGTGGGTTGGATGTTGAATGAGCTTAGTATGTCATAAATCTATTGCTAGGTGGACCGTAACTTATGGTCCAGCTTGATGGACTTGCAACCTTCTCCATTAAAGTAGTTTCTCATGGTACATCTCCTGACTTTTCATAAGGAGTTATTTGATACTCTGGTAGAGTACGATGATTGACATGCACGCACTCTGAAATTGCAAATGTGGCATATGATAACACAAATATTTTTATATACAGAATTTATAAATCAAAATATAAACTTAGATAATTGGTTTATTGTATTTGGTAAATTTATTTTATTTTATATATATATATATATATATATATATATATATATATAATTATTTCAACATTAAATATCAGGAATATATATATAATGAAAATAAAAATTCATAAATAAGTAGGATTTCCTACATAAAAATCAACTGATAATAATATTCCTAACAAAATTTCGGAATAATAAACATAATAATTAACTGAAAATATTAAATCTCAAGAGAAGATCATCTACCTTAAAGTTTGATGATCCGCCTCCGCTCTAATCTCCCTCTCTCTTGATCTACAGAGCTCTCTTTCCCTCTCTCTCTTGATCTACCCGGTTTACTCTCCCTTTATGATACGATTGAAACTTTGTTTATATTTTTCCTTTCTTTTTAATGGATATGAGGAACGAGGTGGAAGAGTGGGAGATGTGGGCAGTTTCATTTCGTGGGAGGGTTCGGCGGCCATTACCGTACAAAACGGAAGGAAAGTGGAGAAAGTGGTTTAGTCGTGCGGAAGATATAACTTTCATTTTTTATTTTCTTTTAATTTTTTTAAGATATAGTGGGTCCCACTAATAATAATTTAAATCTACTCCGACCATCATCTCGGCCTGGCCAAGAGAATATATAAGGTAAAAAAATGAGGCCGATCTGAAACTCAGGTGGGCCACACGCAAACGGACAGCGGGGTTAGTTCCCACAAAAAAAAATAAAAAATAAAATTTTAAAAATTTAGGTTATTACAGTTGGACATGTTTATTTCATTTCATAAGATCCCAATTGAGAGGGTCCCTAGTTATGTTTATGATTAATTATTGGAATAAATGATTGTTTCTTATTTTGAGATGTTGTTGATATGAATGGAATGTAAATCTACGGTAGAGCTAGTAGGTAAATGAATAATTGTATAATTGAATGAAATTAGTACACTCAGTGTACGTGTCATGGGCCGAAACTCGGGTCTGAGGGTGCACACTCTGTACTCGAATTTCAGGGCGTGACAGAATGGTATCAGAGAGATGCTCGTTCTAAATTTAGTGTGACCTGTAAGTTATGATCCCACATACATACATAATTGGTAGATTCCCTTTAATTAGAAATTGTACTAGGATTCTCTATTTAACTATTGTGTATTAGGGAAAAAAAACGTAGAAAAAAAAAATAATAAATAAATAAATATTCCATATTCATTAATATATTATTATTTTTTTAAATGAATGTATAAAACAGCGTTAGGATGTTTTCCTATATTGTAATTTAATATTATTTAAACCGTAAAATTTTATTAAAAACATTAAATTTCTCAAAATCCTGCTATACAGAAGTGGACAACAGTAGTCACTCTGATTGTAAAAATCGTAACTATAAAAAAAATATAATTCTAATGGTGGTGATTTAAAAAAAAAAAAAAAAAACTTAATTGTAGGTTGTAAAGTTTGGATTAAATTTTATTATAAAGAAAAAAAAAATCTAGGTTCCCTGCACTCAAATTGAATGTGTTTTACATTGAAATGAGTTATTCTAAATCAAATATAAATTTTAAAGATATTTAGTCGACAAGTTGCGTTGGACAGTATGAATCATCCACAACTTGTAAAATTCATAACTATAAAAGTACAACTCCGATCGATGCAATTCAAAATCCTGATCGATGATAAACAAGTCTAAATTAAAATAAAAATAATTAGAAAATTGAAATCAGATGGTCATTATACTGATTTAGGGACTTAGTGTAGACTTATCAAAAATTCGTCAAATTTTGGATAAGTCATACTGCGGGAATTTTAGAAATTCATGTGAATTGCTGACTAAGCTAAAATTTTATAAAAGGACTATATACTTGTCATGGAATCCCAAAATAAATAAATAAATAATTAATTAATTAATTAATTAATTAAAATTAAAATAAAATAAAATTTGAATATAATTTGATGTTCCTAAGTATTTAAATAGTGATTATGACCACATCCATTAAAAAGAAATTAAATCTGCCAAAAAAAAAAAAATTAAGTTCCTATTAATTTTTGCTGAACGTAGAAATAAGAATTTAGATTCTCTATACTTTTATTTGAATATAATTTAGATTAAGATGGATTAATATAAAGAAAATGAATTTTAAAGATATTTTAATTCACAAAATTCTGCTGGACAGCAATGGGTAGCAAGAATTACCCAACTTATAAAATTCATAGCTATAAAAGTACTACTCCAATTGAGGCGATTCAAAAGCCTGATCAAAGATACACAAGTCTATATTAAGATAAAAATAATAATAAAATTTGAATCTTATAGTAAATATACTGATCCGGTGAATTAGTAAGGGCTGGTCATAAATTATCAAATTCTGGACAGGACTGACTGCAGGAATTCTAAAAATTTTTACAGTTGGAATTTTTAGCTAAGATTTTACAGAGATAGTAAACTTATAATAAGATCTCCATATAAATTTTTAACCTAATCTGAAATTTTATAATATAATAAAATGTAATATAAACAACAGTCATCAAACCGAAAATCAATTTGTCCATACTGACTTTCTATAGATTTGAATTAATAGAATTTTTTATTTTGATAATTAGCTTTAGTTAAATAAATATTTTTTATTTGAAGTACTTCATTTAAAGAAAAAAAATATATTAAGTATTAAAAAAAAATCATAATCTCTACTAAATTTTAAAAATTCCTTCTCATAAGATCATAAGTCCATATTTGGTAGAAAAAAAATATTTTAAGAAAAAAAAGAAAAAAATAAATAAATAAATAAATATTAAACTCACTAGAATTTTTTTTTCAAGTATAGGACAATGTCTTCCCTAAATTTCAAGGTATGGTTAAATTATTTCTAATTTTCTAATAAATTTCAACATTATAAAGTGAAAATCTAGACTAGTTTAGTATCCCTGATCAAACCAGATAAAATTATCGTTCAAAATAATTCCTGAATATTTTTTTTAATCATATAAATACTCTTAGAAAACTCCATAAAATTTATGATGATTCGAATTGTAAAGAAATTATAAACATTTAAGCACTAGGCTGTAAACAATAGAAACGACTGTTGGACAGCAGGATTTTTCACCCTTAGCAGCGATAAAAACCTTAGTAAAAGTAATAATTTTAATATGAATTTTTTTTTTCTTTTTTTTTATCATATAGTTAATGACATTTTTTTCAAATTTCAAGTCATTTTGACTTTTGATTCGAATGTTAAAATTCTGTAAATAACATTGTGTCTGTGAGTCCAAATTTAAAATATTTCGTTGGTTATTTGAGTGATGCAATACATAAGATCATTGATTTTTATGGTATCTGAAACTTAGAAACCCAACCTAAGAGCCCATAATATTAAAAAGAAAAAATTTGCTCCTTATATTTTGTTAAATAATGAAAATCACCTGATTTGAGAAACTCATAACTAATTAAGTACGAGTCCAATTAAGGTGATTCAAAGGCTACATCGTAGATTAATAAATCGAGTTCAAAAGAAAATAATTAAGAAAATAAAATTTTAAAATTTTTTCAAAAACTAAATTTTATTTTTAACTGGAAAAAAAAATGTTTATTTTTAGACAACCCTCACTGTCTGAATTTTTAAATCTTCTATAAACCATAGTTTTTGACAAAATTTTACATACTTATAAATTCACTATTACAAAAACTAAAAGACCAATCCGATGTATAAAACCATCCATAATATAAGTGTGATCAATGCCACTAAAAACAAAAAGAATAAAAAAATAAAAATAAAAATTGAAATGTTAGTTTCTAAATCTCGAGGACGAGATTTTATTTTAAGGGGGGTAGAATGTAACAACCCTAAATTTTGGTACATTATTAAAAAACTAAATTAAATATTTAAAGATTTTATTTTTAAATAAAAAATAAAAACAAGTCAATAGTTGAGTTGGTAGCGAAATTCTTAGTTGAGAGAGAGGTTTAGGAATCGATTCTTAAAGTGGTAATAATAATTTTTTTTATTAAATATCATAAAAAAATTCAAATTCAGGATAAGGGAGGATGTGCTCATCCTATCTTATGAGAATTTTCTTTAAAAGGGATACGGAAGGTTTCTGCATTAAAAAAAAAGGAGATAGGAAGCCTAAAGTAAAAGGAAGAGGAAATTCTAAGAAGGCTCGATCAGGTAAGTTCTAATCGTTAGATCTTTTTAACTTTTTATTATGTTGTTAATTTCTTCTTGATCTATACAATGGATGGCGTGGATCATCCACACCATCATTGTATAGGTGTGTAGAGTCAATTTTAATAAAGTGATGTTTTTATGATTTTGGTCTAATTAGTAATATTTTAGGAATAAATTAAATGGATGGAATCTGATTGTGCTAAGATAGATCTGTACGGATCATATGATCCTTAAGGCCAAAATATACAAGGGCCATAATTTTTAGATCAATCTAACAATCAGATAGGCCACATTAGTTAGATCTAAAAGTGTTTAATAAAGGAATCTTAGATTTTTGCGCAAGTGTTGGTATCACTTGGCGTAGAAGGTCGAGATGGGCCATCGGTATATGTGTGGTTAGATCCATACCATACATCTAATGTGTAGAGAAAAAACATGATAATATCTCAAGAATCTGAATGATCTAACCATCCGATGGACCACCCCGATCAAGTAATTATCATTCAATTTTATAATCTTAAAAAGGAGAAAAAATAGAATAGAAATTTGAATTATTTGATTATTTTAGATCTGGCCACCTAGGATGTTAATCAGAGGTGGGCCCCACCATGTAATAAAAACATATGAATAATAATGTTGTTGATATAACTGATAGGATTTCTGAATTCAAACCAACATAATTACCCTGTGGATTCTACACTACCAGACTCAGGTGAGTAACCCAACTTGTCTCATAATTCATTAAAATTAAAATAAATCATTGTGATTGTTTGATTGATTTACTGGTTTGAATATTTTGATATGATAATTGTACGATAAATTTATGTGAATATTTTAATCGAGACAACTATGCTAAATATGAAAAATATGCATTTACATATCATCCCTCATTCATTGTATTGCATAATGCATGGTCGATCCTAGGGGCCCTCCCTAGAAGAAATGTCGATCCTGGTAGAGCGTTACCAGATGCGGGCTATGCCCAAGCCTACCGAAAGGTGGAAGCCTACTCAACGGGTGGATGCGGGTTGACGACTTCCAACCCAAGTAGATGGACGATCACCCCATCTGATGCATTCATACCCCATTTTACATCATTGTACATGTATTTTTGTATTATTTTAATTGATATGATTATGAACCATGCTGGGTTATATCACTAAGCCTGGCCAGCTTATATTTTTTTATTGATGGAAAAACTGTACAGATATGAATGAGGGTGGGCCAATGGCTCAAAAATAGGAATATGTGGTCAAGCCAGAAAAGACTTAAGGGACACGTGACCCTACTTGACAAAAGAAGAAGTTGCAGTCTTAGACTAGTCATGATATTTTTACTTTAATTATATTTAATTTTCTTAGATTGTAAATTAATTCTTTCAAGTTGTTGGACATGTTTATTTCATTTCATAAGATCCCAATTGAGAGGGTCCCTAGTTATGTTTATGATTAATTATTGGAATAAATGATTGTTTCTTATTTTTGAGATGTTGTTGAATATGAATGGAATGTAAATCTACGGTAGAGCTAGTAGGTAAATGAATAATTGTATAATTAAATGAAATTAGTACACTCAGTGTACGTGTCATGGGCCGAAACTCGGGTCTGAGGGTGCACACTCTGTACTCGAATTTCGGGGCGTGACAGCAGACCTCGTTGTTGTCCCTAACATTATTTATTTCTTTTGATCAGTTTGACAATTGCTTAAGCTTAGTTATGTTGGTTTGCATGAGGAGGTGATTATAAATAGTAACTATTCTTATTCTATGCTACTAGATGTAGTTGGGTGCAATGACTGGCGCTCCGAAGATGTATTTTTTTAAAAAAATCACAGTTGCAATAGGTGTTGAATTGAATTTAATTGAATCGTGAGTCGTAAGACTTTTTACATTTAATCTTAATTTGCAGTTTGCCCTTTCATTTGGGTGGGAACTCATTTCTAAGTTTGCAAAATGAATAACTAAAATCTAAAAAGCCATCTCCTTACATTTTGCATTAGATGCATTTGTTCCATCCTTGTTGTCTCTGGAGTCACTTATGCCATTATATATTATTTTGTGCCTTGCTAAAAGTCAGAGTCGAGACATCTTTGGTATGTGGAACTGCAGATCTTGTCATTGTTCCCAACATTATTTCTTTCTTTTGATCTGTTTAGCAATCTTTTGATCTTTTGTAGCAGTAGTGGGATTTGGGAGTGGATTAGGACCCTCTTTCATGCGGTTTTTTCTTTAATCATCATCATCATCATCTCCATAAAAGTTGACAATATCTCCCTATGTCTTATCTTTTAAAAAATTATTTTCCCATCTTGCGGTTGCCTCATAGCATGATCTCAAGTCTTAACATTTTTCCTTCTTCCAGAAACTTCATGTTTGGTGTTGGCTTCCAAATAGGCAATGGAATATGGGAAGGATACAATCAATTTCAAGGGTGGATACTGTTATTTTGCTTTCACATGGGGAAGTGAGTAAATCACTTGTGGGTTTCTTTTAAGCAACAACTATCGTTGGTTACAGTGTCCAGTGATTTTACAAGCAGGTGGTGACAGTGTCCAGTGAAAAGCTATTACCTGCAAATCCAGATATCCTTGAGGGTGTCGATGATCTTATTCAGATTAGTTACCTAAATTAGCCCTCAATTCTCTACAACCTTCAGTATAGATATTCTCATGAAAAGATTTATGTGAGCATCATTCTTGATTTTATTTTTCTGCTTAGTGTGATGTTGGTTCCACCTCCATTGCCTTTATTGACTTCCTTTCCCATTTATCTTTCTGTAGACCAAAGCAAGGCTTATTTTGGTTGCAATCAATCCCTTTAAAGAGGTGTCTTTTTATAGAAATGATTTTGTTACAGCTTATAAACAGAAACTTATGGACAGTCCACATGTATACACTATAGTAGATACTGCCTTCAGTGGGATGATTAGAGGAGGAATGGAAGAAACCTACCAAAGGATCCCCTAATTTCACTGAATTTTTGGATTTGCAGCATGAAAATGCTAATGTATTAGCTTATATGCACCAATAATCTCACATTTGACTAAATTTTTGGATCTACAGCATGAAATGAAGAAATTCACAAAGAAATTTTTGTTTCTTTTTGTATAACAATTCTCCAAATCCAATTTTGGTGGGCCTTGTTTAATCTTGTATATTGGAATGGAATACATGCGGACACAGTTTTAAACTTGCTGGATTGGTGAAATTCATGCTTCTTGACACATGCAGTTGTCATTTTAAAATGGTAACAAATTCATAAATTTGTTTATTTAATTCACTGTTCACTTATTTTGTGGATTATGGTCCTTGTACAAGTTAATGTGGAAGCGATATTGCTTGCTTTCTTCAAGGCAGAAGAAAGTTCTGCATGTAGAAAGAAAGTTTACAATAGCATCATCACAAAGTGCAGCTTTATCTGCAATACAGAGTTCACATCATTTTTTATCAGAGTTTCTTAATTGAAACTGCAAAAGATGCTTAATTTGTTATATTTTGTTACATCTTGAAATGCAATTATATCTGGCCCCTGCCCTTGCTGCTGGCTCCTTCACCAGGCTGATTTTGCTTCTATTTTCATGTTTTTCTTGGTTCATGCTTGGGTTCGCATGAACCAACAAGGTGCAAAACAGAGGAAGTTCCTTGTTTGTCACAGACAGGAATTTTAGCCTCAGTATAAAATTGTGGTTGGAGTTGAAAGTCAGTCTATTGCATAGTATTAAATAGTAGCGAATAAACAATATATTATGGTTCCTTGAAATTTTTGTTGATTCTGATTTTTCTGTAGCTGATAAATTAACTTGGGTTGTCATCTTACTTCCATATATTTGGCTTTTGGCAAATCTTCTGTTCTTCTTTTTCTCTATTAGTTACTTAGACCATCAAATGTTGATTTTCTTTCATTGTTTAGTTTTTTGGTGTATGTGATTGTCTGCATTACTGTAAGTTACTGTTCATTTTACCGTTTTTGGAACCCACACAAATGATCTTGGCTCACTTAAGTTCGTCATAGAAAACTTGCCACCAATGCTTGTTACTAAAACTTAAGTTACTGATGAGTACAATCCAATGATTGAATCTCTTTGGTGGTGGAAACTCTTTAAGTACTTGAGACTATGTTCCCTACTTCTCAGCTCCCTCTTGATCTAGCATATATGGAAACATGGCCACTTTGATTGTAATAATTTCAGCCTAAGAGGAGACATGCAGTTTCAGTTTCTTTTATATTAGATTTTTTTTTTTTTTGTTTTATTCTCTCTTTTTTCCCTTTTTGTTTGGACAATTGGGAACTGTTAGAGAAATTGGGCTTCCTCTTATATCTTCTTCTGTTATCCAATTTCATAAACACTTACATATAACATGTGTTGATACTCGATGATCTTAGTGAAAGTTTAAAGTGTAAGACAAACTCACTTGCTCGGCAGATGCTATATATAGGCTTTCTTGGTTTATAGGCAAGAATAATTATTGATATAGTGCTTTGTGGACAATTATGTTTTTTTTTTAATTCTTGGAAGATAATTTCAACACGCAATACTATGTATACCTTTGTGGTGCCGCTGAGGTTCATATACTGTGCAATAGTTGACAACAAGTCATTAGATTTTTCAAGATTTGGGGGGTTCCCGCACAGTGACAGTTTGGTAATTTTGGAGTCCTTGGTTAGGGTTTGGGCGAAAGTACGAGTGTTGGCGCCGATGCTTTCGGAATCCGAACTCATTCTTTTGAAAAATAGAAATATGGAAATATTAGTAAATATGGATTTTCTTATTAAGAAGAAAATGGAAGATGGATTGAAAAAACATTTTGGAGTTTTTTTTTCTTCTTTTTTGCTTCAAGAGAGAGAAACGAAGAGATGAGAGTGGGAAAATCGAGGGAGAGAGTGGGGGAATGAAGTGGCCACGTGAGATTTGAAAATAGCAAGTGTAGTTTGGTTTGAAAATAACGTTTCGCATGCGTGACGTGCATTTCTTTTAAGACAGTAATTTGATTTTATTGAAGACAATTGAATTACATAGGCAAGTGTTTAATGCAGGGAACTTCTCTAGAAATGTTATTTTGATAACTAACCTGATGAGAGTAATTTGTGGTTCAGTTCCTGGACAAATCTCTCTATCATATTCAAAGAAATCCACATTTTTCTTCGTGTTTCTTACATGGTTCTCTGTCTCATTTTTGTTTGACTTGAAAGTAAAGATGATGCATCTTCTTATTTATTCAATCATGGAATGCAGGATGTTGTCGTTAAGGTTCTTACAGATCAGGACTTTCATGAGGATCAACTGAAGGACTTTCTAAGGGAGGTATACATTTGAAACATTGCTAATAATGTTCTTTGAAACTGTACCCATTTATGTATTCGGATGTGTGTCGGAGCTATCCGGATGTTGAGCGGGGGTCCCTGGAAGGTAGGAACCGCTGTTATGACCATTGGAGGGGCCTGGCCATTTGGACAGGCCGTGTTTATGTATTTGCTTGAAATTAATGGAGCAGATCCGAATGTGTGTTGGAGCTATCCGGATGAGTGGGGGTCCCTGGAAGGTGGGAACCGCTGTTATGACCATGATGAAGTTGTCCATTTCCTATGAACAACATTAAAAGGGCCTGACCAATTGGAGCAGGTCATGTTTATATTTGTATTTACAGCGACCACACTCTTAACCTATAACCTAAACCTATTCTTAAATCCCAAAACCTATAACTACAACCTAAACCTTAACCTAAACTATAACTTATAACCTAAACCTATAACCTAAACTCAATTCCCTAAACTTTAACCTACAACCTAACCTAAACCTATACTTATAATCTAAACCTATTCTCAAATCTCAAAACCTATAACCTAAACCTTAACCTAAACCTATAACCTAAACTCAATTCCCTAAACCTTAACCTATAACCTAACCTAAACCTATACTTATAACATAAACCTATTCTCAAATCCCAAAACCTATAACTATAGCCTAAACCTTAACCAAAAACCTATAACCTAACCTAAACCTAAACCTATAACCTAAACCTATTCTCAAATCCCTAAACCTATAACCTAAACATAAACCTAAACCTAAACCTAAACCTAAACCTATAACGTATAACCTATAACCTAAACCTATTCTCAAATCCCTAAACCTATAACCTAAACATAAACCTATAACCTATAACCTAAACATATTTAACTTATAACCTAAACCCAAACCTAAACCTAAACCTTAACCTAAACCTATAACCTAAACCCATAACCGATAACCTAAAACTTAAACCTAAACCTAAAACCTAAACCTTAACCTATAACCTATAACCTAAACTCAATTCCCTAAACCTTAACCTATAACCTAACCTAAACCTAAACCTATAACCTTAACCTAAACATAAAACCTTAACCTAAACCTATACTTATAACCTAAACCTCTTCTTATAACCTAAACATATTCTAAAATACCAAAACCTATAACCTAAACCTAAACCTAACCTATAACCTAAACCTAAAACTAAAATCCAAACGTAAACCCGATCTTGAACCCGAACCCAATTTCCTAAACCTAAACCTTAACGTATTCTCAAATCCCTAAACCTAAACCTACACCTAATCCTAATCTCAACTCCATAACCTAAACCTAAACCTAAACTTGAAAACTCAAACCTAAACCTGATCCCGATCCCGAACCCGATATCAATTTCCTAAACCTAAACCTTAACCTATTCTAAATTCCCTAAACCTATAGTTTATAACCTAAACCTAAACCAAAACCTATGACCTAAAACCTTAACCTATAACCTATAACCTAAACTTATAACCTATAACTTAACCTTAACCTAAACCTAAAACTTAAACCTTAACCTATAACCTAAAACCTAAACCTAAACCTAAAACCTAAATGTATTCTCAAATCCCTAAACCTAAACCTACACCTAATCCTAATCTTAACTCTCTAACCTAAACCCAAACCTAAACTGTAAAACCCAAACCTAAATCGGATCCCGAACCCGAACCCGATTTCCTAAACCTAAACCTTAACCTATTCTCAATTCCTTAAACCTATAGCTTATAATCTTAACCTAAACCTTAACCCAAACCTATAACCTTAACCTAAACCAAAACCTATGACCTAAAACCTTAACTTATAACCTATAACCTAACCTTAACCTAAACCTAAAACCTAAAGCTTAACCTATAACTTAAAACCTAAACCTAAATCTAAAACCTAAATTGTATTCTCAAATCCCTAAACCTAAACCTACACCTAATCCTAATCTCAACTCCCCAACCTAAACCTAAACTTAAACTTGAAAATTCAAACATAAACCCGATCCCGAACCCGAACCCGATTTCCTAAACCTAAACCTTAACCTATTCTCAATTCCCTAAACCTATAGCTTATAACCTAAACCTAAACCTAAAACTTAACCTAAACCTAAACCAAAACCTAAGACCTAAAACCCTAACTTATAACCTATAACCTAAACTTATAACCTATAACCTAACCTTAACCTAAACCTAAAACCTAAACATTAACCTATAACCTAAAACCTAAACCTAAACCTAAAACCTAAATTTATTCTCAAATCCCTAAACATAAACCTACACCTAATCCTAATCTCAACTCCCTAACCTAAACCTAAACCTAAACTTGAAAACCCAAACTTAAACCCGATCCCGAACCCGAACCTGATTTTCTAAACCTTAACCTATTCTCAATTCCCTAAACTTATAGCTTATAACCTAAACCTAAACCTAAACCTAAACCTTTATCTAAACCTAAAACCTATAACCTAAACTTAAACCTAAAACCTAAATATATTCTCAAATCCCTAAACCTAAACCTATACATAATCTTAATCTCAACTCCTTAACCTAAACCTAAACCTAAACTTGAAAACCCAAACCTAAACCCAATCCCGAACCCGAACCCAATTTTCTAAACCTTAACCTATTCTCAATCCCCTAAACCTATAGCTTATAACCTAAACCTAAACTTAAACCTTAACCTAAACCTATAACCTATAACCTAAATATATTCTCAAATCCCTAAACCTAAACCTACACATAATCCTAATCTCAACTCCCTAACCTAAACCTAAACCTAAACTTAAAAACCCAAACCTAAACCCGATTCCGAACCCGAACCCGATTTTCTAAACCTTAACCTATTCTCAATTTCCTAAACCTATAGCTTATAACCTAAACCTAAACCTAAACCTTAACCTAAACCTATAACCTATAAGATAAACCTAAACCTATAACCTAAATGTATTCTCAAATCTCTAAACCTAAACTTACACCTAATCCTAATCTCAACTCCCTAACCTAAATCTAAACTTAAACTTGAAAACCCAAACCTAAACCCGATCCCGAACCCGAACCCAATTTCCTAAACCTAAACCTTAACCTATTCTCAATTCCCTAAACATATAGCTTATAACCTAAACCTAAACCTAAACTTATAACCTTAACCTAAACCAAAACCTATGACCTAAAACCTTAACCTATAACCTATAACCTAAACTTATAACCTATAACCTAACCTTAACCTAAACCTAAAACCTAAACCTTAACATATAACCTAAAACCTAAACCTAAATGTATTCTCAAATTCCTAAACCTAAACCTACACCTAATCCTAATCTCAACTCTCTAACCTAAACCTAAAACTAAACTTGAAAACCCAAACCTAAACCCGATCCCGAACCCAAACCCGATTTCCTAAACCTAAACCTTAACCTATTCTCAATTCCCTTAACTTAAACCTTATAACCTAAACCTAAACCTATAACCTTAACCTAAACCAAAACCTATGACCTAAAACTTTAACCTATTACCTATAACCTAACCTTAACCTAAACCTATAACCTAAACCTTAACCTTAACCTATAACCTAAAACTTAAACCTAAACCTAAAACCTAAATGTATTCTCAAATCTCTAAACCTAAACCTACACCTAATCCTAATCTCAACTCCCTAACTTAAACCTAAACCTAAACTTGAAAACCCGAACCTAATCCCGAACTTGATTTCCTAAACCTAAACCTTAACCTATTCTCAATTCCCTAAACCTTAACCTATAACCTAACCCAAACCTAAACCTATAACCTGCACTTAAACCTAAACCTAAAACCGAAATGTATTCTCAAATCCTTAAACCTAAACCTATATCTAATCCTAATCTCAACTCCTTAACCTAAACTTAAACCTAAACTTGAAAACCCAAACCTAAACACGATCCCGAACCCCCGATTTCATAAACCTAAACCTTAACCTATTCTCAATTCCCTAAAGCTATAATCTATATAATATAACCTATAACCTAAACCTAAACCTTAACCTAAACCTAAACCAAAACCTATAACCTAAACCTTAACCTATAACCTATAACCTAAACTTATAACCTATTACCTAACCTTAACCTAAACTTAAAACCTAAACCTAAACCTAATTAAACTTATAACCTAAAACCTAAATGTATTCTCAAATCCCTAAACCTAGACCTACACCTAATCCTAATCTCAACTCCTTAACCTAAACATAAACCTGAACTTGAAAACCCAAACCTAAACCCGATCCCGAACCTGAACCCGATTGCTGTAATAATATAGTCCAATCACATGGCAACAAACAAGAATGTATCCCTTTTAACACATGCCCCTTTTTACAAAGCTTTAATTTTTGTTGTTGTTTCTATTTACTTGAATTGAAACACTTTTTTGCATTATTTGCTTGCATTAGTTTTATTTTAATGATCAGTTTTATTTTTAAAAAGTGCCCACTTTTTTGGAACAAGTTACTGCAATTCTTCATGATTTTGAATTATAATGTTTTGTTGGTTGAATATTTTTTTATTAGATGAAAAACGTAAAAAGAAAATTGTTACTTATTTTTTTCTTTTTTTTTTATTTATGATGTTAAACTAATATGTATTTATGCGTAGATGAATGTAATGTAGATAAGATTGTTTGTGTTTGGATGGATGTAGTTTACGTTTGGATGAATGTAGTTTATGTTTAGATGGATTTACGTAGTTTGGGTTTAGATGGATGTGAATGTGAATATGATAAATATATTATATAATAAGTGTATATCAGGAAGAATACGATGAAATATATTGTAACAGGTATATATTGACCGTCTTAAATATGAAAATGTCCTTTTAAGAGTCATAAGAGACGGTTCATAGCAGTCCTTTTTAAGGACGGTCTATGACCATCCTTTTTAAGGACGGTCCATGACCGTCCTTTAAAGGCTCATAAGAGACGGTCCATAGCAGTCCTTTTTAAGGACGGTCCATGATTGTCCTTTTAAAGGACGGTTCACGGCCGTCCTTTGAAGGCTCATAAGAGACGGTCCATGACAGTCCTTTTTAAGGACAGTCCATGATCATCCTTTTAAAGGACAGTCCAATGCCGTCCTTTTAAAGGACAGAAGGCTCATAAGAGGCGATCCATGATCGTCCTTTTTAAGGACGGGTAATACGACACGTCAAAATTTGACGGCCCATGCGACGGTCCATGACTGTCCTTTTTGGTCATTTGGGACGGTTTTGAACCGTCCTTTTTTCATTGTTTTGGCGTAGTATTTTAATGGTAAAGCATTCAATCACCACTATTTCCGATAATATGGTCCACCTGAACTTTAGATCTTTATCATTTTAGGGCTCATGTACTAAAATGATATTCCAAAACAGATGGACAGCATGGATATAGAATACAAAGATCAAGTTGAGCCTCACTAAATTTGCTTCGGTCCACTTTGGAAGCAGAATGGCTGGTGTGCCACAACCACTGACCTTGGTAGTGTGTTACCGTTACCAAGTTATGTGGGCCATATCATGATGTAAGTGTTAAATCCACACCATCCATTCATTTGGTGAGATCATTTTAGGCATTAGCCTTAAAATTAGATATATTCAAATCTAAAGTGGACCACAACATAAAAAGAAGTGGGGATTGAATGCTTATCATTGAGAACTTTTTGGGGCGCACAAAAGTTTTGGATCAGGCTGATATTTGTTTTAACTCTTTTTAAAATACCTGTGACATTATGAACAGGTTGGATGAAAACAAAATACATCATGGTGGGCCCTCGAAATGTTTCAAAGGTGGGCATCATTGTCCCTGTCCTTTCTCTGATTGGGTTCATTTAAGCTGTGGATCTACCTAAGGTTTTGGGCTCATATCGGGCTCATATCTTAAAATTAATGATCTTTCCAAATGGAGATGGTATAGATAAAACACATACATCTTGGTGGAGCTCACAAAACTTGGTAACAGCATCATACATTTTGCTTTTTCTATAGCGCTTGGAATGGTAGAATATAGTTCGCTTGGAATGATAGAATATAGTACACGTCTCGACCTTATATTAAGGTTTCATGAGCTCGACGGCATGGTACCATTTCCATATATATAGTAATGATTTTTAATTTTTTTTCATGTTATGACTAATTTGAAAGGAATTTTTGTAGTTTCATCTCCAAAGAGCAACTCCAAGTAATTTCTAAATATTTAGGCATTATTTTGTAAAATATAGATTCTTAGGGAATTTTAGGGTTAAAATACCCTGATTATATTAAAAGATACTGATTGCAGTGGACAACGTACCTGCCAGCCACGATGCAACATACTGGGCCGTGTAGGCATTGCCGGTTGTAAAATTGGTAAGCAATTGGTAGGAAAATCAGCCCCATCTGTTCATTTGAGCTGGCCATGACAATACATTGTTGGTTGGTGGGTTTTTCATTTATAGGCTTAATTTTTTTTATTTTAGAAACACATTTTTTTAGTTAGTTTTGCGTTACATCAGATTTCTATTCTCTGGCTTTTTCTAAGGAAAGAAAAAAAAAACGCACTCTTAACTTTTAGCTAATGAATGAAAACCCTAGAGCATGGAAAGGAATTTTAGGTCTCGTTAGGCACCATGGATTCGGAATACTTGGATTTGGACTCCGTATTCAGAGTTCTTCGTTGCATTTTGGTACCATGGATTTGGAATCCCCTGTAATTAAAAAATAGTTGGCATTTAAATTATGTAGTCTATTTATAGAAGTTTTTAGCAAACGAATGAAAACCCTAGAGAAAGAAAATAAATATTTAAGCCTTGTTTGGCATCATGGATTTGAAATACCTATATTTGGACCTTGAATCTAGAATTCTTCATTGTGTTTGGTACCCTAGATTTAGAATCTCCTATAATTCAAAAATAATTAGCATTTAAATTATGTAGTATATTTATAAGAGTTTGAATTTAATTACTAAATCAATTTTAATATCTCTAATTAGTGTATATGTGTGATGTTTGACACAATAATTGTAATAAGTCTTTTGAAATATATACTATAACAAAAAAATATAAATTTCAATCCTAGAATGAACCACAAGTATAGGATCACAACCCAGTGACAAACATCTTGGTATCCATTCCCCAGTGGAGGCGGTTAACAATGAAGTGTGAACTAACAGTGGGTGTACTTACAAGCTAACAAGAAAAAAAAAAAACCAGTGACAAACCAATGTTTTCAAGCCATTGATTTACAAAGCCAATGTTTGGATTGCTTGGATCATTCTATTGATATAATTTTAATGATGCAATCGATAATTCGATTGTTTTAGGATGTCATCAGCAGGCCATGTGCACATCAAATTAGTAGCCTACTAACACATGTTACACATGTGACTCTCTTACCTTTAAAAATGTGCAAAAATAATAATTATTATTATAAAAGAAATAAAAATAAAGGATTGATAATTCAACTAAAAGGAATGGAAAGCAAAACTCACCAAAAGTAATGAATTAAACTCTTTTGAATTCAAAATACCCACTAATCCACTGTACCAAAGTACCAATGAATTCAGATTATGCTCAAATCCCCCAAAGCTACTGTGCCAAACAACCCCATCTCAAATTGAACCATAAAAACTTCATGTATTAACCAATTAAAATTTAGTCATTTCCTCAAAAGTAATAGACCACTGCTGCTATCTTTCAGGAAACATAAAAAAGACGGGGGAATAAATTCCCAGCAACCAAACAAGCCCAAAGCCATCGCATTGTACCATTGGCCATTTATTACATTGACGTTATATCTTGATTTACATATGTGATACATTGCCAGTGGTATGGTACGTTATACCATCATTTACCTATTGATATTTTACATGCGTGTCTTGGTGCCATTAAAACATTTCCCACGCTTTGAGTTCATGCGTGATTCTGCCAAGGCTTTTCGTGCATGCATGTGATCTCATGCTCATGCAGTCAGATCATCGTTTGAGATATGTAAATCATGTCATGATCCTGTAACATGTTTGATCAAAACCATGCATTGATTATGTCATGTTTGATTCATTTGCACGTGTGAACCCTATAACGATGGATGCTGCGTAGCTTAAAAATCATACTGGCTGGACAATCTAATAACTAGGACCTGATCCAAGATCTGTTGACAATCACACATGGGCAGCTGGAAGCAACGGTTGCCTGAACTCATTTAGATACTTCAACCCGATCGTGCCGATATTGCAAGAGTGGGGTCATTTTCAATGATGAATGATTGACAGAGCTTTGTAGCCCATGAGAAATGCGAATGGGGGTTGATTTGAGATTGAGAGAGTTGAGTGTCATTTCCTGATCAACCTAACTGACGATTTAGATCGCTCACACGCGCCACATTATAGGTATTTTAATCTGGGAACTTTGATGCGTGGCCCATCCACGGTAGATCATGTTAGACAAGACATTTAAATCTCATGCGGATGGACCACATGTACAGAGATTTGAGTCCCTGGTAACTAACTTGACGTTAGCTCAGCTCTATCATTTAATACTCCCTCCACAGGATTTAATAAACGAGGTACAGTCGCACCTGCTCTTGTTGTCGGTGAGTAAAGCTACACCACACGTGCCAATGTGGGAATGAAATCCCAGCCATACAAGAGATGACTATCATCAATAAGATCACGAGGTAAAGCTGGCCACCTGGTATAAAATAATGGACGGTTTAAACCAGAATGTTCAATTCGACATACGTGTTCCCCATCCGTTAAGCAAATTGGACCTTTCTGTAGCAAGTGATCTTCAAGGCGAGGCCAGTTTATGCACGGCTTGATGGGATACACGTATGATCACCTACACGTGCGAATCCGGACATATCAGCCACAAATGAAGTACATTTAAAATGCCATCCGTCACAAATTCAAGAAGTAGAAAAAAAAAAAAAACAAAATCCTCATATGCCGGAAAAATCTATGATATTTTACTCTTTCAGAGTCCACACATGGACAGGCTTACAGTCTTCCACGCACGCCCAAAGATAAAAGAAAAATAAAATAAAAATCAGAAGAGTGCTGTTGCGATTCGCTCGAATGGAGATCAAAGATGCTATTCGCATATCTCACTTGTGAGATCTGGAGCATAAATCAAAGGAGGGAAGTTCTCTTGTCAAGTGGGCCACAATCACTGAATTATAATAGGGGGCAATAACCAGCGGCCTGTGTTTAATGAGTATTTATGCCATACTTAATAGGTGGACCTTGAGTTTTGGCCAGTGCTGGTTCATAGCGCCTCACCTGATCAGCGTTCCAGATTCCGCACGTGTCTAGAAAAGTCCAGACATGCACCTCAAACCGACTCTTTTAATTCTCCTCGCGCGAATCGCCTCAGCATTCTAGTAAATAAAATACATGAAAAAACTAATAATTAAAAGAGTCCGAAACAGCACTCACTCTCTCCATTCGCCGTTAACTGTAACGGAGAGATTTTTTGAAAACGATAAAAAAAAACGAAATAGTGAAAGATGGCGGCTCTATCTTTTCCCGCCGTTACAAAATCTGCCGAGAAATCGGCAGGCCGGCAGAGGGAATCCTCGGGTCTTAGAAAGATGGGAGGGGATCCGACGAGAATAAATCGCCGATATCTTGGAAATAATCGTCAACGTGCCACGACTGCGCCCCGAAATCCTCGCCCGTTCCGAGAAAGATATCACTGATATCTTCTTGAAGGAAGCTTTTCTGTGACACGTCCTTGAAAAATCCCGGTAACGGGTTCTCGAACTCCCAGAAATCATCGTTCAGGAACGGCGTATCCAACGGCAAAAACTCGGCGGAATTACTCGGTAAACTCGGCGCTTCGCTTGCTTCTTTGACCGGTTGTTGCCGGTTACCACAATCGGTTTCTTCGATCGAGGAAGAGCAAAAGCGGAGAACCGAGGTGGGAGAGTTGATATTCTGACACTCGTCGCTTGAATCTTCGCCGGAAAACGTCGTCAGATCGATTTTCGGCTTGGATTTCGCCGGAGATGCGGAGAAGTTCGTCATGGCGTCTGGCCCTCGCAGCTGAATCGCGGCGCTGTCGTAGACCTTCGCGGCCTCCTCGGCCGTGTCGTACGTTCCTAACCAGAGCCGCACACGCCGAGACGGGTCGCGGATCTCCGCTGCCCATTTCCCCCACGGCCGCCTCCGTACGCCGCGGAACTTCTTCTCGGCCTGCAAATCCGGCGTCGTCGACGGCTTCTCCCGCCCGTTCCTAACAGATCTGCTCCTCCACACGCCGTTACCGTTTCCTCCGTTATCTCTCGAACAGGCCTGGATGCTTATCTCGTTAACGTATCGCTTGACGCGCTGCCGGCCGAAAATCGCCTCCTCGTCGCTGGAGGAGTCCGTCGCGTCGGCATCCGTGACGGAAATTCGAACAACTCTCGGACATCCGGCGGAATCTGTCAGATTCCAGGAGCCAGAAGAGTTCCTCAGCCTCGCCGATGGCTTTGCCAGCTTTTTCGTCACAGTCCGATGCTCGGAGTATTTGACAGCCGGGAAAATGCAGCTTTGATCCATGGCGATGGATTTCTACCTTCTCACCTCCCTCAGCTCCTCTCCTTTGGCATTGTCCAAACGCTGTTCCTGGAAATGGAAAATCTGAGCTAAGAAATAGACGAAAAGAAAGATGCTTTCGAAGCGAGGCGAATAAAGAGGTTCCAAAAGAAAGCCGAAATGAAAGGAAAAAAAAGAAAGAAGGAGAAGCTACAAAACAGGGAGATAGCTAGAGAAGGAAATCCACAGCCAAGTCATGAAAGGAAATGAGAAATTTCCATGTAAGGGGAAGAAAGCTTCTGAAATGACTGTAACAGGACAAAAAGACAGATGCTTCTAAAATGAAAGGAGAGAGAGAGAGAGAGAGAGAGAGAGAGAGAGAGAGAGAGAGAGAGAGTGAAGGAAGGAGAGAGAAGGAAAGAAAAGGAGAAATTTCGAGGAAAGCCGAGAAAGGGTTTTACCTGAAAAGGAAAGAGATGGACGGATTCCGGTTCTGCGGTACAGGCGTAGGAGCACGGAAGAACAGTTTCCCACCAGCAGAAGCTTTCTATTCTCAGAATCTGAAAAGCTCTTTCTCCGCAGATTCCCAATCTAGAAATCCCTCAGGCAACAACAGAGGATGAAGGGATTTTCTGAAAGTGCTTAGAGCGAGTTTAGAGAGAGAAGCAGGGTGTGTGTGAGAGAGAAGAAAAAGGCTCAGATTAGAGTCTAAACCGGTGAGATCGCTGTTTTATAGGATCCAACAGCCGAAATGAATTCCAATGAAAACGATTTTTTATTATTATTTTAAATTTGTGTTTTTCTACATTATTTTGTTTATGGTGGAATCTGAAATAAAACAAAATATAAAAATAAAATCCTAGTTTTAATTTTTTGGATTTTGGAATTTCTACTTGTGTTTTTCATCTAGTTTCATTTTTAAAAGCTCCAGTTCTCTCAGAGCAATATATATTGTAGTGCTCTTACTTCCAATGGGACACTTAGACAATCCAATCCATTGATCTATACTGTTGGTTAGGCTCAACACTCATTCTATGTTCTACCGTGGAAATATCTCACGGATCTGACATTCTTAACCATCAGATCAGTAGCTTTTTAATATTGACAGTCATGATCTTTTCTACGAAAATAGGTCAAATAAGCCATTTGATCCATGTATTTGTCAGGGGCCATGATCATTGTTTATTATTGTGAAGGATTTCTTTTGTTTGGAAATCATAACCATGCCATCCATGGCTTAGATAAAGAACGGCTAAAAACTAAGGTCAAATTTAGGATACTTTCGATCATCTGATCAATGCAATTTTTTGCATGGTGGCACATGAAATGTGTTTTTGGACTTAATAGACAGATCAAATGGATAGATTTGACTGTCTAAAAGACCCAGTCCGAGCAGGAGTACCATAATTTATAACAGCTTCCAAAGCACTGGAGCAATTTCTCTATAATTTTTGGTTTCCCATTCGTGGTATAGCCAAACCAGCACGGGTAGCAGAGTAATGAGTTAATCGGGTCCATCTAAAGTTCACTGCATTGGATGGATATTTTTTTCAAATAAAAAATATTTAATTATCATATTTGTATGAAAGCTAACCTTCATCTAGAGACATTGGAGTAATATAATGGACAGGATTGTAAAATAGGTGTGATTTTTTAAATGTAAGCTATTTATGATAGAGCCCACTGGATGAACGGCTTTGATCGTTACATCTCCCTGCCAATTCTGCTGCGGAGAGATGGTTGTACCGTATTTCGGTTCTTAGGGCTCTACCGTATCATTTCTCAGTTTTGGATGTTGGCCGCCCTCTCAGCCGTAGATTCCAGCATGATTTGAAGCACATTGGCGTAGACTTCCTTGTGCCTCAGTAGTGAATGAAATTCTTCCAGTACGCATTCACCATATGGGCCCACATGGAAAGGTAATGAGAATTGAATGGAGTTCTTACCCTTGAGTTCTCGTAATGCGGTTGAATAAGAAATCAATGGTTCATATTAAGCTCCAGAACTCATTGTCAGGAATCACCCCATCAGTATCAATATTTTACCAAGGCCGATCTATGGCCCACTGAAGAAGATGGATGGTTCTGATATATTTCTTACTCAGTAGCGGTGACATTTCAGTTGCAACAATCCATTCTATGGGACCTAGAATGAATTGACGGTCAGCGATCTCATGAATAATATTGTCTTGTAAGTTTGTTGAATACATATCCATTCTAGGGCCCATTGCATGAATGGTCACGATCGGCATAGTACACTGCCACGTGTGCTACGCAGAGGCGAGCCTACCGTCTACAGATTCCTCCATCTATATACCGTATCATCTCCCGGGCCTCTGTGTAACGCGAGGCGCCGCATCCGGGATCTTGACCGGTCAGCAATATGCCACGTTGCCTGGTGGGTCCCGCAGTCGGCGAAAGCGTGGGTGCTGAGTAAGAAATGCTGGTAGTATCAGGGTCTCCAGGAGTAGAAGGTCACGTGAGCGTGGTTGCGCGATTTCAGTTAAATAGGCGGTCAAATCATTGGGTTAGGCGCCACGTCAGTAGCCATTTGACTAAAAAATCTCTTATTAGTATTTCTTAATCCTTAATTATCTGAGTATTACCGTTCTTAATTACTTCTTTTCCTCTTCGTGTGTCTATGTTCGAAATTACGTAAATGCCCTCGGACTTTGCAAAATGACAAAGAATCGCAACTTCATTTTGCCTCTGTAGCGATTAAGAGCCTAGCGTGTGTCGCCTGCAACTAGGGGCCGCATGTTGCGATGGTCCGATGATTTTAACCATTCATATTCTGCTTAATTATATAAATAATCCATTGGCCTATGATCACTCTTCAGTTATGATGTTACCTATTTGAAATTTAAATTAGAATTTGAGCCATTGAAGATTTTCCTCCCATCGTTCTAAATTAATTGATAAATAGTGATTAAAATATCATTGACTCATATAATTTTAAGTATTACAGCTTAGATTATAACATATGGACGTTCCAGATTATCAGATAACTCAGCATGTGAGCCTAAGTTAGCAGAAAAAGAATCTCGATTCTAAGTCGCGACGGAGCACATCATTTTTCAGGTCGGTGAAATGACGCGAGAGAGAGGGAGAGAGAGAGAGAGAGAGAGAGATTTGTTGATTACATTGCAAATTCGTTAACTTCTGTATAGGAAAAGTCGTAGTGCCAGCAGGCAGGCTGGGCCATGTGGTATATCCCACCATAGATATAGATCACGGAATATCTCTCTTTTTTATTTAAAACAAACGGACGCAGCTGTATTCTACACTGGTGCCCCGTCTCTTTCTTGGTCGCTATTCAATCAGTAGCCCCTCGTGTGGGGGATCGAGCACGTGTCTGAGATCCTGGCCATTCATTTGGGTACCCTGAAAATGCCATGGCCCAGGCCCATGGACCAAAGATAGGGCTGGTACTGACAGGTCAAACTTGCAGGTGAAAAATGTGCGGTCAGGAAAAAATCCAACGGTCCTTCAACGTATAGATGTGTGTACAACCCAGATTTTTTATTTATTTTTTTTCGGATATGGCATTATCACAGTGATCGCTGTCTGATGAATGGCCTGGATCTCTGACACTTGCGCCGTCAGGCGGAGTTCTGACACGTGTTTCGCGTCCATACGTGAGGATTGAATCACACCCTTTGTTTTTACGTGGGTGACTGCCTCGTTTTCCTCGCCATTTCCAAGAACCTAAGAAGTGCTCCGCTATTCGCGCGATAAGAGAGCGAAATCGTCGGACACGTGCCAATATGTTGTATGCGTCCGTTACCTGGGCCTTTCAAGAGGGAAGCGGATTGGCTGGTGTACCACAAACCACCGATGTGGCTGATGTGTCGAAGTTACCAAGTTCTGTGGGTCCCATCATGAGGTATGAGTTATATCCAAACCGTCCGTCCACTTAGTTAGCTCGTCCTAAGGTTTGAGCAGAAAAATAAGACACATCCAAAAATCAGGTGGACCACACTGTAAAAAGCAGTGGAGGATTGAACGCCTGCCATTGAAACCCTTTTGGGTGTCACATAAATTTTGGACGTATAAGCGAATTTGAAATTCAAATATGATCCGACCCAGAAAGGTGGCCATTCTATTAATCAGGTGGGCCAAGTAACACCAAAATGTGTAAGGATGGAAAGAAGATGGCCCACCGTCAAATTCTGGGCCACAAGATGAATGAACCGTCCTGATCTTTTGGCTAGACTAGTGGGCCATCCATAGCTCCAAGTGTTAGACTGAGTGAAAGATTCCTCGTTCCAAAACTAAGGTCTTGGTATCGATCCCTAGTTGGGGTGGCTAACAGTGAAGTGTCAACCGACAGTGTTGTATACTAACAAGCTAACAACAAAAGAAAAAAACAAAACCGATGACTATCCATCATTCAACACATGTTGTCCGTTTTAGCACGTGTGTGGTCCATATGCGTTTGCTGCACGTCATTTATTTCATCTGTGTCTCTAAAAGCACCTTTTGCTCCCAACCGTAAGTAATTAATTAGCATAATCCAGCTTTGGCTTTGATTTATCTTCCGTACAACCCTATTAGAACCGAAACCAAAAGTAGATGATACCTACACCCCTAAAGTTATAAAATGCACACTTTCTTTTCTATTTTTAAATAGAATGATACAACTTTTCTATTGCATCACCAAAATTGGAAAGAAAGGGTGCCCCGACCGGTTAATGGTGGCACCCAAATGGGAGATTGGATCAATACAGCCGTTGTATCCTAAGTAATGATACAACCATTTTTTTTCCCTCCATCATGTGGTATTTCTAGAATATCCAATCCTTGAAAAAGATGGTACCCACCAAGATGGTCATCTGATAATAAAATCAGAACCATCCAGTTGCCGATCTGGAAACAACCTTAAAATCAATTGACAGCCGATGATCTGACTCAGTGAATTGGTGTGGCCCACCGAATGAGTTGATCGGTGTGAACTTTCATATCACTTCAAGTGAACGGTGACGCCCACCTTTTGCACGCAGTGAAATCCTACACGTGATATTCTGACCGAAAAAAATGGATGTATTCTGATCAACCATACAGCCCGCTGTATCCTATCATTTTTCCGAAATAATTCTCCACAAAAGCAGTTACTTTCTTTGGAAGCAAATATACGCACGTTTTATTTGTATATATCTGCGATATTAATACCCGCCCTTTCAATCAATGGCCCACAAAAAGGGGATGCTGAGGTGGGTGGATACCTGACTGTGGGGCGCACCTTGATGTATTTTACTATCATCCGTCCCGTCCATCAGTTTTGACTGCTCATTTTAAGACATGACGCCAAAAATGAAGCAGATCCAAATCTTAGTTGGACAGCACCTCACGAAACATTGGTGATTGAAAAACCAACCGATAAAAACTTCTAGGTGGCCACTGGAATTTTTATTTGGCATCCAAGCTGTTGATAAGGCCACAAAGACATGGATGAACGAACCACACAAATATCTGCATGATCCAAAACTTGTGGCCCATAAAATGTTTTTAATGGTCAATGACCACTGTTTCCTGTGGTGTGGTTCACCTGAGATTTGGATCGGCCTCATTTTTGGGATCATGCTCTAAAATGAGTATTCAAAACGGACGAACGGCGTGGGTGTAAGGAATATGCATTACGGTAGGCACCACAGTCAGGGATCCACTTAAGCCGTGCCCCACAAGAAGATCATTTAGGAGGCTGTTCGTACTGACAAGGAAAAAGAATCAATGACAAAGGATTGAATTCTTCCAATGTGAGATGTTTGGTATCAGCCATGAAGGGGAATTTCGGGGTATAAACGGTTTGGATGGTTGAAACATATCCCCACACATCCAAGGAATTGTTTGCTTATTAAGAGGGAGCCAATTAGGTGCGGCCCTGAGAGTGGGGCCCACCTTGATCTATGTGTAGTATATCCACGCCGTCCATCCATTTTTTTCCATCTATTTAGGGCGTGAGCGCAAAATTGAAGAAGATATAATTCTCAGGAGGACCACACTATAGGAAAAAGTGGTGATTGAACGCCTCCTATTAAAAACTTCCTAGGACCCTCCGTAATGTTTATTTTCCATCCAACCTCTTGATAAGGTCACTCAAAGATGGATGAAGGAAAAAAAACAAATATCAGATTGATCCAAAGCTTTTCTGGCCCACAAGAAGTTTTTTAATGGTCAACCACCATGGTTTCCTCTACTTTGGTTCAAGTGAGATTTGGTTCTGCTTCATTTTCGGGCTCATGACCTAGAATGATCTGGAAAAAAGGATGGACGTCGTGGATATACTACAGATACATCAAGGTGGGGCCCATGATCAGGGCCGCACCATCTTGGATTATGCCGTGGCCGCACCTAATCCGCTCCCGAACGGCCAGATTCTCATACAGCTGCTGATATACTTACATAGTTGGAAGTCTTGCCTCATGGATCCATCCACAGGGATGGTGTAATGATCAGAACCATCCATCTTTTCGGAGCTGGCGTGGATGGACACATTCGACGGTCGATATGTATAGTTGAACAGGAACAGTTTAAAAGAATAATATCATCGATTCGCTTTCAACTAAAAGAGGGATGGTCAGGATCATCTCTCAGTAAGGAAAGGTGGGCCCCGCGGGTACGTCCTACGCTGAGCCTAGATAGGGGTATTTTGGTCTACTGAGAAGTCAGGTGTTTGTGTCATTTTTGTTGGAAAGTAGAGAACAGTACCATTTTCCAAGCGTGATTAATGGCCGTAGACTCTGTTCGGTATGTCGGACTGAAGACTTCCGACATACGCAATGCTTGAAAAAGTTCCGAGCTTTCTAAGGACTGGTGGGTGATTATTAAGGCGTATGGATCCTCCAGGTGGAGCCCACCTTGCGAACGGTCTTGATTATGTCTGTGTCTTCCACGTGTACGGCTTTAGACCATGACTTTTGAGCAAGTTGAAAAACTAATTATATCTTTGGGAGGGGAGGCCGGTACCTTCGCGACGTTTATATTATTATTATCCAACTATCTATATGGGACCCAACGTGATGTATGTAAGAGATCTACTCCGTCCATCATGTGTGCCCCCTGACGATCTTGGTAGATACAGAAAATTGAAGCTGATAAAAATTAAGATGGGCCACACCATGTAAAAATCACTTATCCTACCCCGCCTTTTTTGGAATGTCTTGAAATTTTAGTTGTCCATTCATCCCAGTGGACCACATCTTAAGAATGGATTGGATGGCATCTACAAATTATGGCGGGCTACTCACGCAGTTTAAAAGGTTTTAATAACGAGCATACCATCCCAAACGTTCCTGTGGTGTGACCAACGTGTTTTGGATCAGTCTAAACTTTAGCATATGGGGTTTACTTGAATGGGCACACCTTATGAACGGAATGGATATTGTCTATACATCAAGGTGGGCCACATACTCGTAGTTAGGTCTCGAGGAACCGTCCTCCCGAGACATGAGGGGAACTGGTTTTTCTCATTTTGGAGAAGTCATTATTGGGTCTAATGCTCACGGAAGTCGAGCAATTTGACTTTCTTTGTTTCCACCACTCACATGTGCGAAATCTAAGCCGCTCATCAGCCGGGATCCACTGCTCAGATGCCATCTTGAAAGAAACTCAATCGGTAGATATTTCTACAAAATAAATGGTTGTTTGAGAGAAAATTGAACGGTAGATATTTCCACTTGTGCACCTAGTGATTTGTTTGTTCTTAACTGTCAGATTGGCGTCCAGAAAATGTACAGTTACAACGTAGAAATGTCAGCCGTCCAATTTCAATAGACTGTCCATTAATGGGAGGTCAGAACTGGACGAGGGTTGAATACTAACTCCCTGTCTGAGCCAACGTGGGCATAGGGAAGAAGTGATTGGGTTTGATTGGCCTTTGATGGGTCAGGTGCAGTACAGAGTACTCCAGTGAACAACTTTCAAAGCTACTATAACGGAAGACTAACTGGGTCCTAACAGGGGCTCTGTGAGACCCGCTGTGATGTATGTATCTTATCTACACCATTCATCCATTTTTAACACATCATTTTAATAGCATGACCCAAAAATAAAGGTAGATAAAAGGCACAAGTGGGCTTAACCACAAGAAGCAGTAGTGATAATGACATCACCATTTAAATCTTCCTGTGACCCACTGTTATGTTTATTTAAGGGAAAACACAAATACCGGCTTGATCGGAAACTTTCATGGCCCCAAATAACTTTCACCGAAGTTTTCAAAACAGTGAGTGTAACAAACTTGAGCCTTAGATTTACCTCTTTTTTGGGCTCATTCCTTAAATGATATGTTAAAGTGGATGGATGAATCACGTATATCATGATGGCCTCATAAAGCATTTGCTGAGGTGAGTTTGCCCGGAGAGTGATAGGACAATTTACATTCCTTTTCAAACATGCTTTGGTGCGCCCTACCTCTAGTAGTAGTATGTTCACCTGTTATATTGTACTTGTGCCAATATTCGCACGTGAGGGGGGAATACCCATCTGTACTCGAGGATGAATGCAAATTCTACCACCAGCTCCACGGTGTGACCTTGGGTGACATGATTTGATTAGGCAATGTACAGCGGCAAGAGATATGGCTTAAGTCATGGCATCGTGTGCCCCACGCATGGCCACGCATGGCCCGTGTAGCTCCGTGAAGCCTCGTGAAGCTCCGTGTTGCCCCATGTGCCCCGTGTGACTCGCATGGCCTTGTGTGGCATCGTGTGCCCCACGCATGGCCCCTTGTAGCCCCATGTAGCCCTGTGAAAAGTGCATGTTACACAAGAACAACTTTCAAACATATTTTGTGTGGGTATTAATTTCTAACACCAGCATGTGTCCTGACGGGATCCCACCACATCCGGTCACTACTAAGGTTAGTGGTAGCAAGGTCACTAGCAATCTGCATCATGGTTACCCGCTCCCAACGCAATTTGTATTCTTCTGATGGTAGAGATGGGCCCACAAAAATTATGTTTGAATGTTGATTGGTTGCTCAGTTTGTAACAGTTGCACTGAGCCCAATTAAATCTTGCCAAAATCGCATCACTAGTGATATATGTGGGCCATGATTTAGTAGATTTGGTGGTTACATGTTTGTAAGGCCCACCATGATTTATGTGTTATATCCATGCTATCCATTAATTTTCCTAACTCATTTTAGGGCATGTGCCCAAAGATAAAGCTCATCAAAATTTCTAGTGAATAACACCATAGGTAATAATATTGATTGAACACCTCTACTAAAAACTTCCCAATAGCTACAAAAGTTTTCCACATATATCACTAGTGATGCGAGTTAAATGGGAAATAAACATTATTGTAAGCCCAGGGGAGTTAATTTTTAATTGTACGTGGGCATTCAATGGCCACTGTTTACCATAGCATGCACCACTTGAGATTTGGATATGGTACATTTTTGGGCTCCTATCCTAAAATGAGCTAGTAAAATGAGTGAACGATGTGGATATAAAATACACACCATGGTGGGCCTGCAATCATAAGTCCTCCGAACCTGATATCTTTGTTATTTGAAGCTCACAGATAGCCTGTGATGGCAATCCAAATTCCTGCAATCAGAACTTAGGTGGGGTGCACCAAGATACACTCAAGCCCAAAAATGATGAATATTCAAATTTCAAGTCGGTCACACAACATCAAAAAATAAGGAGGGAAATGCCAACTGTTGAAACCTTCGTGGGGTGACAGAAGTTTCGAATGAGGATAATATTTTCCTGTTTTCAGTTCATCCAGAAGGAAATGACTGCATGAACAGTTGTATAACATATAAACATTACTATAGACCCACGAAGGTTTCAACTGTGGGCATCTCCCTCTTCAAGTTCCTGCGGACACAGACTTGGCTTGGCTAGTTCTAACTGGTGTCAAAGCTCAGTGGGCCCTATCATGTTGTTTGTATATTATCCACTCCATTCATTTATTTTTCAGCTCATTTTATGGCATGGGTCTAAAAATAAGATAAATCCAAATCTCGGGTGGACAACAACACATGAAAACTGTGTTGATAGAACATGCAACGTTGAAAACTTCCTAAGGTCCGCTTTAATGTTTATTTGCCTTCCAACCTGTATATAAGTCACACGGATATAGATGAAGTGAAAACACAAATATCAGCTTCATTCAAAACTTGTCAGGCAGCCAAGAAGTTTTCAACACTAGGCAGTCAATCCTCACTGTTTTTTGTGATGTAGTTCACTTAATATTTATTTCTTCATCGTTTTTTGGATCATGACTTAAAATTATCTAAAAAAAATGAATGGACAACATAGATAAAACACATACATCATGGTGGGGCCCACAGAGCTTTGACAGCTGCTAACTGGATGGTGTTGGGTCACTAGCCAAAGCGCCTTCCGATGGGGTTGCTGGCATTTCCCCTCCCTTTTTGGATAAGATGGCTTGACATACATGTGTGGATTGCCCTGCAACAAATTCCAAATTCCTGCACTCTAAAGATATGTGGGCCCACCATAATGTTAAGAGAAATTCATCAAATCCACCCGTTTTGGTGGCTCATGGTAAGACATGAGCCCAAAAAGAGACAAATACAAAACTTAAGTGGCCACCACGACAAGAAAATGCGGAGAGGCAAGGATGCGGATTGGCTAGTGACTCTGCTTGCCACTGGCCAGTGCTCTGCGGGCCCTACTATAATGTATGTGTTTCATCCACGCTGTCCATCTATATTTTCAGATCATTTTACATTGTGAGCCAAATAACGAATAAGATCCAAATCTCAATTGGGCCACATCGCGTGAAA
Source organism: Magnolia sinica (assembly GCF_029962835.1). Lineage (NCBI taxonomy): Eukaryota > Viridiplantae > Streptophyta > Magnoliopsida > Magnoliales > Magnoliaceae > Magnolia > Magnolia sinica. The sequence continues at coordinate 128,974,864 of NC_080575.1, read as the reverse complement.
CAGTGTCAATTGAATGCCCACCATTAAAAACTTATCGGGGCCATAAAAATTTTGAATTAAGCTAATATTAATTTGTTTTTCCCTTTGTCCAAGTCTGTATGACCTAATCAACAGGTTTGATGTTAAATAAACATTACTGTGTGCCTTAAGAGTGTTTTAATGGTGGACATTAAATCAATACTGTTTTCCTGTGGTGTGGTCCACATGAGATTTAGATCTTTCTCATTTTTTAAATCAACCCCTAAAATGATCTGTAAAAATGGATGGCCGGGACACATACATAATGGGGGAGCCCACAGAGTACTTACTAGTAGCCAGCCACGGCAACCTCACTAGCCAAACCCCTCCTAGAGGGAAATTCTCGTGTTTTCAGTTCATCCCGGTGGGAATGAACTCATGGAAGGTTTTGAATAGCATTCAAGCAGTAAGCTGGACAAGGAAGGTTTCTAACTGTCGGCATTGCCTATTTTTGGCTCATGTCCTAACATGAGATGACAAAACGGATGAACCGTAATTTTCTCACAAACATCAAGGTGGGCCTCACCCAGCTTTCGACCACACGCAGAAAACCTGCGTACCTTGCACATGTACAAAGCTGTATTCATGCGTACGAGATGATCGACTTGTAATCTAACAGAAGTTAGTGTGTTTCATGTTGCCAGATACTTCTCCCCTGCCGTGGATAAAGCCATTTCTAGAACACTAACCACCGCTTGAAAGGACCGTCTCCTGCTTGTGTCTTCATGTATTAAGTCAAAAGTTTGTACTTTCAGTACAGTGGTCCAAACCGTCGGTGCGGTAGGCTTACTTAGGATGGCTCACTTTTAAATCGGCCTGTTATTAATAACTTGTTCTTTTTATATACACATATATAGCTTAATTAGATTTCAGCACCTGCATTTTCTTATGCTATCTTTATTTTAGTACCTTTGATATCGAAGGGTCAGGAAAGTGGTAAAATAAAATAGTGTAAAAATACGAAGGGGCTGGAATCTACAGTCTTACCAAACCTAAAGAGGGTGGAATCTTACTGAATCGATGGTTTGGGTCAATGAAACAAGGACCCTGTTTACAAACATTGGTTCGTTAGCTCTCATGATCAGCGATTGTCTTACTTCCTGTCGTGACCAGACAAGTTAGGGGCGTTTCAAATCAATGGTCAGATTACTCTTTTGATATGGCTCGTCTTGTAGAGGTTTGCTTAAAGCCCTATCCGTTTCAGTCCATCCTACCTGATTCATATGGAAAAGTCTCACTCACCAGATGTCTCATCATCCACAAAAAGAAACTTAAGATGAACGGTTCAGAAATGCAGTTTCCACTTGTGATGCCTCGTCTCAATAAGATTCTTGCTAGTTGGCCGTAAACAGCAGAAGCTTATAGGTGAACGGTGTGGATCATCACGTGGTGGCCAGATTCGGCCAGCCAATAGGGGGGAGAGGCTAGCTAACAAGCGGGCCACTTCTTTATGTGCTTCTCCATTCCGAAGACTCTAAAAGCTCATATGATAGGGAGTGGCAAATCAATCCATTTATCTCATAACTCAAATACCGCATTTAATAGGCCAGGACCTCGGCTGAATCCTCTCGTGGGCCCCACTTCACATGAGTTCTAATTCACCCGGGCCACTCACCTTAAGTGTCTCCAAATCCCACGGGCTACTACCCTACTCAAGCCCATTGTGAAAATACCCTGCGTTAAGATGCCCCTGAAATCACCATTGCGGATGGCAAACATAACAACAGTTAATACACAGCAGCTCTCTGATTCAACGCCCATTGAAAATATCTTAGGTATTTTCCTTGTAAAAGGGACCACAAATTAGTGATTGCCCCCTTTCATTTTCTCCAAAGCTTTTTTTTTTTGTTTGTTTGTTTAAAGGCACGTGTGGAACTGTAGATCTTTAATATAAATAAGCCATGGTACAGGGTCCTCGCTCTTACCCGGGTGGTAGACTCCAGGAGTTTCCACACCGGGTCAAGGGTTCGGGTACCCACTGGTGGTGAAATCCCACAGCGTGTGTGTGTGTGGGGTGTGTGTGCGTGTGTAAAAAAAATAAAAATAAAAGCCATGGTACAAAATCACACCAATCAGATGACCCCATCCCATCTAAGATGGGCCCATCTTACAAGGGATGGGATTGGATTCCAGGAGCTTTTATGTGATAGCTCTTGTAACAAAATTGCCCATCTTCGAATGGATGAGATCATCCCATTAGTATGATTTTGAACCATCGCTTGCTCTCAGTTGTCCGATTGAATGTATTATCTAGAATAGTGAGTGGTGACGCCACGTGACTTCAAAAAAGCTTCGGAGGAAATAGAGATGGGGAATCGTACCATTATTAGTGGTGGAGGCACCTGTAGATGATTAGTTGTCGTTTGTTACTAGTTTGTTTCTTATGATCCATGAAAGGGATGGTTAGAATCGTCAACGCAATGAGCTTTTTTTGAATTACAAGCAATCTATGATTGGACGTATACAATAAATGTTTTTTGAACAATCATGCTTATGCATTCGATCTTAACTCACCATTTTTATCGTCTGTTGATTAGATGCTTTGGATTATTTAATTGGCCTAATTTTATCACCATCACTTGCAATTGTGTGAGTAGATGAACCATCTAGATCAGTGATTTGTCATGTGCCACGTGTGAGTTTAAGAGCTTGAGAATAGCACTCTTCTTTTGAATTTATAGGCATATCTGTTTTTGATGATTTCATAAAATGGCATTTGCCCGAAAATTTTACATCATGTTTACACACCGCTTATGATTATGCTTTAGAGAATTTGGAAAGAAATAAAAATAGGGATTTTTATGAAACCACATACGTACTTTGGCCTAATGGGATAAAGTATACCTAAGAAAGATTTGAGATATAAGCACCCACATCTAGTCTATTTTTAAAAAATAACAAAAATGCTCTTAAGAAGTAATAATAAATTAGGATTTTGACCATTCAAAAATGCGGTCAGTAGTATGTACCGTTCCAAGATGGTGGTGGACAATGATCTAGACCATTCAATGCTAGGTAGACAACGGTTGGATCATTCAAAAATAGGTGGGTAGCTACGTGAATTGTTCAAAAGTACTTGTTGTTGGGGGACACACACATAAACAATCCTAAGTTAGAATCAAATAATAAGAGATTAAATAAACCAAGTATACAAAGAATGCATGATTTTTATGTGAAAAAACTCTCATGGGAAAAGAATGATACGAAGCGACAATAAATCCACTATAATAAACAATATAACAAGAGATTGAAGAATTTACCAATTTGATAATTAATCCCAAAAGGCATACAAAACCTTACCTTTACTCTCCCTTTGCTCACAAAAGTCATAAGCACATTCTCAATGTTCTAATCCTCAATTACAAACCCTTAAATAGAATTAAAATCAAATTAGGAAACAACACCGTAATTTGGCAAAATTGCGCAAGTCGATCGATAGGAGCTTTGAACATATCAAGTGTCATCAATGACTCATCGATGGGATCGAAGCCATCTTCAATCGAATCAATTTGGACTCAAAACTGTCTAGTGAACAAAAGTTAAAAAATGAGAGTATATCAATGGGATCGAGTAGACTATCGATGTGATCGACAACTGCTCGATGGGATCGAGTGGCCCGTCGATGTCATCGACAAACCCAGTTGCAAATAAATTAAAGACATCTAACAATAATCTCTACTATGTCTTCAATTATCATGAACTATAGCTCCAAGCTCCATCTCTAATTGCCTCCATCATAACTCCACATTATCATTACTTCTCATGGACACTCCTTCGTCAAGCCTTCACCAAACCCAAAGAAATCACACTGAACTTGAACTTCTTTGTATGAACCACCTTTGTAAGCATGTCCACCAGATTCACGCTTGTGTGGATCTTCTCAAGAGTCACTTTGCCTTCTTCAAGCACATGTCGGATAAAATAATGACGAAGATCAATATGTTTAGTACAAGAATAATAAACTAAGTTTCTCTCTAAATTGATCGAGCTTTCGTTATCATAATTTATAGCAATGATTTCGTGCCGAAGCCTAATTAAGCTAATTTATCATCCCTCGCAATCAAACACATTTTTAAATACTTCTATCGGCGTCATATACTCTGCTTCAGTTGTAGAAAGAGGCACCACATATTAAAGCTTCAACATCTAATTGATCACTCCACGCGCTAGTATAAACGAGTACCCGAAAGTCGATTTTCTATTATCCACATTATCTGTGTAATTTGCATCCATATAGCCTACCATCTTGTCATCAAACTTATCAAATGTCGAGGCATAGTTTACTCTACATCAAATATACCGAAGCAACCATTTCTTGGCATCCTCGTGTTGCTTACCAAGGTTAGCCATGTATTTGCTCACAATACCCACTGCTTGTGAAATATCAGGTCTCGTAGAAAAATTGGCATACATCAAACTGCCAACAGTACTTGAATATAACATAAGACACATCACTTGATTTTCTTCATCTTTAGTTAGACATTATTTATAAAAAAGGTTAAAGTGAGCATCGTTGGGTGTGTTAACCAGTTTCACCTTGTCCGCACCGAATTAAACCAATACCTTCTTAAGGTATTCTATTTGTAACAACCGTTGACCCATCCTCTCTCTATCTCTAGGAATATCTACACCGAGAATCTTCTTTGCTGCCCTCAAATCTTTTATTTCAAATATTCCTAACAATTGAGTCTTCAATGTATCAATCTCAGACATGCTATGATTGGAGATAAGCATGTCATCTATGTACACTACTAGTACAATGAATTATTCATCACTCAATGTCGTATAATAGACATAATGATCGTACTCACTTTCAGTAAATCACTGAATCATTATGAAAGTTTCGAACCTTTTGTATTACTGCCTAAGCGATTGTTTCATGACATACATGACCTCATTAACGTGCAAACTTTATTCTCTACCTATTTCATTTCAAATCATTTTTATTGCTTCATGTAAATTTGCTCCTTCAATTCCACATATAGGAAAGTAGTCTTCAATTCCAATTTCAGATTGTATTGGGCAACCAGCGCCAATACAAATATAATAAACATATGCTTGACCACAGGCATGAAAATCTCGTTGAAGTCAATACCATACTTCTGTGTATATCCTTTCGCGACCAATCTTGTCCTGTATCTATCTTGCTTCTTCTTATAAATCTACTTACAGTCGATCATTTTATACTCCATTAAAAGCTTCATCAGCTCTTATGTCTCATTCTTATATAAGGAAAATATCTCATCACGCATGACTATTATCCACTTTTCAGCATTAGAATCATCTAACGCTTCCTCAAAGGTAAACGGATCTCCCTCATCGAAGGTAAATACAATATTCGAGTTATATTTGTATCTGACTGACAATCTAAAGTCTCTCAGATCATTTCTTTTGAGAAGTGGTTGCTCGACCTACTCCTGTACCTCTATCTTCGGCTCAAACTCATCCTGTATTTCAACTTTTTCAATTTCAACATTTATCATTGTTGATTTTTCTGATTCCCTATGTTCGTTCTTACGAAGTAAAGAATTTTCATCAACCCTGATGTCTTGGTTGATTATAATCTTTCGTGTGACCCAGTGTACAACCTGTACCCTTCCACACCAAACTAAACTAATACCTTCTCAATGCCCTAATCTTTTATTACAAATTCTTAAATAGAGTTAAGATTGAATTAAACAACAAAAATTATAATTTCGTACAACTAGGCAAGTTAGTTGATGGGAGCTTCGATCAGATCGAGTGTCATCGATAAGATCAAAACCATCTTTGATTAGAATGATTGGGACCCAAAATTGTCTAGAGAGTAAAAGCTAAAAAGCGAGAATTTATCGATGGGATCGACAGATGCTCGATGGGACTGAGTGGTTTGTTGATGCCATCAACCAAGTTACAGACAAATTGAAGTCATCTAACAACACTTACAAAAGTACATAGCAACCTCGACCGTTCCATAATAGTGGACAACGATCTGAACCAATCAAGATAAGATGAACAATGATTTGAATTATTCTAAGATGGTGGATGGCAATCTATACCGATCATTCTATCTATATTTGCAATGAGATGACCACTTCTATGGAGAATTTTTGTTTTCTGAAATAGGCTCACAACAGTTACTTGCATATGATGAAAAGTGATATAAAAAAAAAAAAATCCCTTGAAATGTCAGTATTGACATCATAACGAAACTTTTTTAAGTGGTTGTATCTAATTAGAAAAAAAAAAGGGTGACATTTTATAAAAAAAAAAAATCCTTAAAATACATCTAACCTATGATATTTAATAGAAATTTTCATTAAATATAATAAGATAATTTCCGAGGGGTAACCAAACTGAACAGTAGTCATTATTCTTTCTCAAAATGATCTAATTATTGTTTTTAGCTACTAGCCAACAAGCTGGAATAGCTCAGTTGGCTAGAGCGTGTGGCTGTTAACCACAAGGTCGGAGGTTCAAGCCCTCCTTCTAGCGATAAATAGTTTTAATTTTTTTAGAAGAGGGCCATCGGGTTTGTTTGATCTTATACATCTTTTCCTTACAAAATAAATCTATTCCACTCGTCATGTGGGCCCAATATTGGAAATAGGTGAATGGGTTAAGAAACTTCAGTCAAGTATTCCAGAGTTTTACACGTTTTTTTGCTACCTGTGGCCCACCTGAGGTGTAGATCAACCTGATTCTTGGGCTACATCAATATAGTAGTACCGTTCGGATGGATGGATTTGATCTCGGACCTATTTTGCAATGCTGGCACATGTCGCCTGTATGCACCGGCAAAGTTCCTGCCACTAAGTATAGTTCACAGCATTGACAAAAGTCTTGAGCAATCCAAACCGTTCGACCGACAGACCACCTGATGGATGGTCCAGTGCACAAGAAGGGGCACCTGGTAGAGCGTTTCTTACCATTCCATCTATGAGCCTTTTCTTCTTCCGAATTGTTGCTCTACACCATCTTTTTATCTTTTGCCATCTACAAGTGGGTAATGTATCGGATACTTAGAATTTTGATCCGTGTCATCCGAAAATGGTCCACTGATTGGATGGACCTGATGCATCATCATACACACAAACACCTAAACCTCGTACGTTAGAGCTGTACATCGAGTCCAGTCGGACCGAGTTAGGGCTGACCTGACTCGAACACGGCCCGACTCAGTACCGAGTCCAGGATGCCTAACCTGATCTCAGTCCATGTCTAGCCAGGACAAATCCGGATGGAGTCCAACCGGTCACAGGTAGTAAGTCATGTCGAGTCGGCACCGAGTAAGATTAAGTGCAACTGGCTTCCGTGAGTTGAAATCAGAACTCATAACCTAGGTACACCTGTTGGAATTGCAGCTTCTCCATCAGTTACACTACATCTTAGATCTGAAAACTTCAAATTTGGAATTCTTTCATATGTATGTATGAGTTGAGTTTTGAATCAACTTGAGTCATCACCGAATTGAATTTCAGGTCGAGTCGAGATGATTTACTAGGTGACCCATATTCAACTTAGTTTGAGTTGGAATTGAACAAAGTCTACTTAATTCAAATCGACCCTCCCACTCAATTTGGATTGAGTTGGGCCTGAATGAGTCGAACGATTCAAGTCCGCCGTGTGAGTCAACGTCTACTCTACTTATGGAGAGATTTGCGGCTGAAAATGTGTTTAGATCCCATGATTAAAAAAAGAAAAACTAATATGTGGATCGCCAACGACAAGGTTAGCAGCAATGGCATCCTCTGGTACTCACCAAAGAGTCCCATACAAACATCTATCAAAAACAACCGCAACGTTTTTGGATTCTCAAACTCCCTGTTTTGTAGTTTGAGCATTGTTTTTACGTGATTTCCAATCCTCATTTGGACAGCTCAAGGATCATCAATCCCTAGATGACAGATGCCCATGTTTTATGTGATTTCCAATTCTCACAGGGTCACGTCTCCACCCTTCATGGATTTTTAGATCTGGGCCATCCATCAGGTGGGGCCCACAATAAACATTCCTTGGATTGGAAATCAAAATAGTTTGCTCATCCTGTGGGCCGGAGTGGGCCCGCTTGATAAGTAGACTGCCTGAATTTAAGAACTTCGTACGTTCTTGGATAGCCCCAGCTGATGAATGGGCCAACATCTTGCACACATGTGCAAGGTTCGAACGTGCCCACACGGGTGTACAAGGTTGCTAATGTACACGCCACCACGTATGCTAGCGTGCCTGACAGGTGCAATATCAAGGCCATCCATAAGGTGATTCTCATCGTCTAGATGTTATATCCAAAAAAAAAAAATCTGGCCAATTCAGAAAATGGGTACAATTTTAGAAACAATTGCACGGTTAAGAAAGCTTCAGCGCGGTATTTTGTAGCAGTAAATTTTTTTTCTAGACTGTGGCCCATCTGATTATTGGGCTGATCTGATTTTTGGAAGAGAGAATCTAAATAGTGCTACGCCTTTGATGAATGGTTAGATCTGCTACCATTTCATCAGGCTAGTACGTGTGGTGTGTGGATTAGTATTCTTGTACACGCGTGTGGGCATATCATATCAGAGCTACATTTTTAATGATAAGCTTTAGCACTTCCACGAAACATAGTATGGCTCTTGTGGTGCACGTGCATGCACGGTGTATATAATTCATGCGTGTGCGCTTCGATACACTGCTCACATGCGCTTTCACGTGACCGCCTTACTAAGCCCATAAACGGGTATAAGCCCGTCCATATACACGCAGAGAATATGTGCCACGATGGCACATGGGCATGATATCTAAGCCATCCACCACATGGACCCCAGTATTTACATCAGTTCTCCAAAATCAGGCAATTTTTCTCATTACGTATTCCATAGTGTCGGATGTTTCTGAGAAGCTTTACCAACGTTATCCATCGGTCCATTTATTTTATAAATTGTGGCCCACATTTTGATCTAATGAAATTCAACTCTTTGTAGTTATAAAGAATAAATTCGTCCCACCTGATGGACGGTTTGGATGTCAAGCTTGTGTATCACGCTTGCCCAGAAGGTGGTGTGCAGACGAGATGCCGTGTAAACGTTTGTGCTCTCAGCAAAGCTCAATTTCCACAGTTTTGATATTTAAAAAAATGATGTGATCTTGTGGGTGCGTTTGGTTTCACCAAATATCATGATATCTCATCATTAATCAGTCTAACTTGTACAAATTTTCATGATATTTCATGGAATGTGTAACCAAACGTTCCCGTGTAAAATAAAAATTACACAAATTTTCTATGTAAAAACCGGTGTAATTGCAAGTCAAAACAATGTTGGAACTTGCAGTACTATGTTGTTAGACTAAATACAAGAAGTAAAAAAATCTTTGATACTCTTGCAAGTGCGAGGGTTCACATGCATGCACTAAAATTGCACATGGGGCGGACAGGTAATTAAATTAAACCGTCCAGATCATGAGTCCCAATATTGATAGCTCCAAAATTTAAAATCACATTGACCCAATTTTCTAACTTGCAGATTGGTCAGCTTTTAATGAACAGTTTACATGAAAAATAATCAATGGTCCAAATTCAACAGAAAGATGGCCACTAATCAGGGGTCAGAATTCTTTAATCAATATGACTTTCGGATATTTATTATCTATAGTGGATCGTGTAGTTTGGACGATTAATTTAAGGTGCATTCAATCCAGTGATGACTTAAATAACTCCCGGTGAAATGAAACCCATGGCAGACTTATTGGAGATACCTCATTTCAACACTTGAGGTCTTGGCAAAGATCACAAGCGGGGGTGGCTAACATGGATGGCTAACATGGAGTGTGTGTACTGACATGCGCGTGTGCTAACAAGCTAACCCAAAAAAAAAAAAAAAAAACTCCCCGTGAAATGAAACCCATGCGGTTCTAATGCATGGACCAGCCTAGTAAATGGGCCAGTGCAGCTTTACCCGAAGCGGGTACTGAGTAAACTCTATGGGGCCTACCGTAATTTATGTATTTTACCCCCTCTGCTCATCTATTTTACCAGATGATTTTAGAGCTTGGCACAAAACATAAATCATATCTGATTATCAAGCGGACCACACCAAGGATAAAAGTGTGAAATAAACTTATATCATTGAAAAATTCTTAAGTTCCACGTAAGTTTTAGATGAAGCTGATATTGGTGTTTTCCCTTCATTTATGTTTGTATGATCTTTTGAACAGGTTGGATGACAAATAAACATTAGGAAGGTTTCAACGGTGGAAATCATTATTCCAACTTTGTGGTCCACTTGAGATTTTTGGCTAGATAGATGAAATGAGCTGTAAAAACCGATTAACAGCGTGGATAAATTACATACATTCAAGGTGTGCCCGAGAGAGTTTAATCGGTACGATAAAAGCAAACCGCGTTACTCAGTACGCATTTCGATTTCAGCTTTACCATGGGCGCGGCTTCGGTGGATCCCTGACTGTGGGTCCATCATGATGTATGACTTTACATCTACGTCACCCATCCGTTCTCACGACCACACCACAAGAAGTATTAGTGTTTGACCTGATATCTGTGTGTTTTGAGCTTATTAATAGAGTAATTTCTAACTGTACGACCTATAAATGGCCTACCAACCTTTTTAAGCCCACTTACTTTTTACCTCCCAGGAATAAGCCCCAGCTGTACGGCCCCATTTCTCAGGTCGAAAATGCGCCTGCTTTTCCTTCCGGACGCGGATCGCCAGGTGCTCGAAGACGAGCGCTGATGCTCCTCGAACTCCAAGTTGTACGAACGGTTCAAAAGATATCAAAGTCACATGGGCTCCACAGTTAGATATCAAAGTCGCATGGGCCCCACAGTTATGTATTTATTATATCCACAACGTTCATCCATATTTCGAGATCATTTCGGAGCATTATCAAAAAAGAAAATTCATATCCAAAGGTCAACTGGACCACACTACAGAGCCGCGGGGAAATTGATTTCACCGTTAAAAATTTTGTATGGCTCACCATAACATTTATTTTCCATCCAATCTATACATAAGGTCACAAAGACCTGAATGAAGAGGAAAAACAAATTTCATAATGATCCAAAACTTCTGTGACCCCTAAAAGGGTTTCAATGGTAAACGTCAATCATCCACTGCTTTTTAGAGTGTGGTCCACTTGATAGCTAGATCTATCTTATTTTTCGTCTTAAGCCTTAATACAAGTTCACTAAATAGATGGACGGTTTGGATATAACACATACCTTATAATGAGACCCACAAAAAGCAGTGGGGATTACAACAAAGAAAAACAAAACAGTCAGGAATATAACCGTAGAGATAACCATAGTGCTGTGGCACTCTTTTTTTTTGACATGGAGAACTTTATTCTACCTACATTTTTCTCTATTACATATTTATATAAATATGCATATATAAGCTTATAAAACATTTTTTCTCTCTTTTATCATTTCTTTCTTTATTCATTTGACATGAATATCTTTTAAATCAAAATTAGTTAATTGATATACTATATATGATTTTGGGGTAGGAGAAGCTACTTTAGCGAACCAATCTAGTTATTTTCCAAGATTCCATCAGGTTGATGCTCGAAAAATCCATTTTAATCACTTCGCGATCAATTTCAATCAATTCGCGGGCAATTTCTTTCATTTTATTCACTTCGCAATCAATTTTATTCACTTCGTGGTCAATTTCAATCAGTTCACAGTGAATTTCATTAACTTCATGGTCAATTTCATTCACTTCGCAGTCAATTTCAATCACTTCACGGTCAATTCCCTTCATTTCACGGTCAATTTTATGCATTTCATAGTCAATTCCGGCGATTCCCCTTCATTTCACAATCAATTCAATTCATTTCACGGTCAATTCCCTTCACTTCACGGTCATTTCCATGCATTTCACGATCAATTCGCGTCACTTCACAGTCAATTCCTGCGATTCCCCTTCACTTTATGGTCAATTCATTTCATTTCACGGTCAATTCCCTTCACTTCACGGTCATTTCCATGCATTTCCCGATCAATTCGCTTTACTTCATGGTTAATTCCATGCATTTCACGGTCAATTCTGGCGATTCTCCTTCACTTCACAGTCAATTTCATGCATTTCACAGTCAATTCCCTTCACTTCAAGGTCATTTCCATTCATTTCACTGTCAATTCCAGCGATTCCCCTTCACGGTTAATTCCATACATTTCACGGTCAATTCCCTTCACTTTACGGTCATTTCCGTGCATTTCACGGTCAATTTGCTTCACTTCACGGTCAATTCCATGCATTTCACAGTCAATTCCTGCGATTCCCCTTCACTTCACAGTCAATTCAATTCATTTCAAGGTCAATTCCCTTCACTTCACGGTCAATTCCAAGCATTTCACGGTCAATTCCGACAATTCCCCTTCACTTCACGGTCAATTCAATTCATTTCACGATCAATTTCCTTCATGGTCACTTCCGTGCAATTCACGGTCAATTCAATTCATTTCACGGTCAATTCCCTTCACTTCACGGTGAATTCCATGCATTTCGCGGTCAATTCCCTTCACTTCACGGTCAATTCCATGCATTTCACGGTCAATCCCGGTGATTCCTCTTCACTTCACGGTCATTTCCATGTATTTCATGGTCAATCCCCTTCATTTCATGGTCACCATAACATTTATTTTCCATCCAATCTATTCATAACGTCACAAAGACCTAGATGAAGAGGAAAAAAAAAATTCATTCCAAAACTTCTTTGACCCCTAAAAGGGTTTCAATGGTAGACATTCAATCCTCCACTGCCTTTTACAGTGTGGTCCACTTGATAGCTAGATCTATATTATTTTTCGTCTCAAGCCTTAATACGAGTTCGCCAAATAGATGGACGGTTTGGATATAACACATACCTCATAGTGGGATCCACAAAAAGCGGTGGGAATTACAATAGGAGGAAAAAAAAAAAAAAAGTCAGCGAGTCGGGGTCGACCGGGTTAGTGGCTACGGATTATAACTGTAGCCATAACCGTAGTAATCCCCACCGCTACGGTTATAATCCGTAGCTACTAACCTGGTCGACCCCATCTTGCTGACTATTTTTTTTCCCTTTTGTAATCCCCACCGCTTTTTGTAGGTCCCATTATGAGGTATGTGTTATATCCAAATCGTCCATCTATTTGGCGAACTCGTATTAAGGCTCGAGACGAAAAATAAGATAGATCTAGCTATCAAGTGGACCAAACTATAAAAGGCAGTGCAGGATTGAATGTCTACCATTGAAACCGTTTTAGGGGTTACAGAAGTTTTGGATCATTATGAAATTTATTTTTCCTCTTCATCTAGGTCTTTGTGACCTGATGAATAGATTGGATGGAAAATAAATGTTATAGTGACCGTGAAATGAAGGAGATTGACCATGAAATGCATGGAAATGACCGTGAAGTGAAGGGGAATCGTCGGGATTGACTGTGTAATGCATGGAATTGACCGTGAAGTGATGGGGAATCACCAGAATTGACCATGAAGTGAAGGGAATTGACCGTGAAATGCATGGAATTGACCGTGAAGTGAAGGGGAATCGCCGGACTTGACCGTGAAATGCATGGAATTGACCGTGAAGTGAAGGGAATTGACTGTGAAATGCATGGAATTGACCGTGAAGTGAAGGGGAATCGCCGGAATTGACCATGAAATGCATGGAATTGACCATGAAATGAAGGGAATTGACCGTGAAATGCATGGAATTGACCGTGAAGTGAAGGGAATTGACCGTGAAATGCACGGAATTGACCGTGAAGTGAAGGGAATTGATCGTGAAATGAATTGAATTGACCGTGAAGTGAAGGGGAATCGCCGGAATTGACCGTGAAATGCATGGAATTGACCGTGAAATGCACGGAATTGACCGTGAAGTAAAGGGAATTGACCGTGAAATGAATTGAATTGACCGTAAAGTGAAGGGAAATTGTCGGAATTGACCGTGAAATGCATGGAATTGATCGTGAAATGAAGGGAATTGACCGTGAAATGCACGGAATTGACCGTGAAATGAAGGGGAATCGTCAGGATTGACCGTGAAATGCATGGAATTGATCGCGAAGTAAATGAAATGAATGAAATAGACCGCGAACTGATTGAAATGGATTTTTGACCATCGACCTGATGGAATCTTGGAAAATAACCAGGTTGGTTGGCTACAATAGCTTCTCCTACCCCAAAATCATATAGGGTACATCAAGTAACTAATTTTAGTTTAGAAGATATTATTGTTAAATGAATAAAGAAAGAAAGAAAAAAGGAGAGAAAAATTTTTATATGCTTATACATTCATATTCATATAAATATATATTAGATAAGAATGTAGGTAAAATAATGCATCTATAAAACAGCTAAACCCGGTCGACCGGGTTCCAACCTGGTTATAATCCCTAGCCACAGGGGACCCCAGCTTTCGGAAATCGCTTTTTTGAAGAGCAGGGGCATTTTCCTAATGTGAAAAGGTGTCCGTACATCCGGGGAGTACACTTGGAAGCTAAAAAGCAGTGGGCTTAAACAGGTAAATGGGTCGTACATATGGAAATTTCTCTTATTAATACCTTGGATGGAAAACATACATTCCGTTGGTCCCCAAGAAGCTTTTAACGGTATTCAATCACCATTATTTCCTGTGGTGTAGTCCACCTGAGATTTGGATCTGACTCCTTTTTTGGATCATCCACTAAAATGAGCTTTCAAAACGGATTGACGGTGTGGATTTGAGCCACATACATCAAGGAGGACCCCAGAATCAGGGATACACCCACCCCCTTTAGATACCCCACGTTCACTCTTTTTATACGAGATTTAAAAATGCTGCAGTACTCTCAAAGAACTTATAAATTACAGTACTGCTGCTTGCATTGAGACATTTAGACAGCTCAATCCATTGACATAGACCGTTCGTTGGGTCGAAAACACATTTGATAAATAATAATAATAATAACCATTTGATCAATAACCTTAAACATGGACGGACAAAATCATCCAATTAGTGTTATTTTTGATTGGAAGCCGTTGAAACGTGTTCTCAACTTAGCAGGCGGCTCAGATTGACCGATTGGAATGTCCAATTGAACCTATGCAACAAACTTATAGAGGTACGGTAGAACTGGAGCATTTATCTACAAGAATTCCCTGAACATTTTTATCAATGTCGTTTAGACTAAGGCTTTGGCTTTCCTGCCGTTGAAAAGTAAGAAACATTGTGAGTTTCAAGGAAGTCACGAGAGAAATTAATAAAGAAGAAGAGAGAAAAATGTTAGGAACATAGCCACATGGCTTCTTATTTTGTATTACTAGATGGATTATCAGTATATTAAAAAAAGAAATACGTGTAATCGTATGGTACACGTACCACCACATCCTGT
Source organism: Magnolia sinica (assembly GCF_029962835.1). Classification (NCBI taxonomy): domain Eukaryota; kingdom Viridiplantae; phylum Streptophyta; class Magnoliopsida; order Magnoliales; family Magnoliaceae; genus Magnolia; species Magnolia sinica. Next base: position 128,959,506 of record NC_080575.1, on the reverse strand, counting down.
AGTGGTATCGGCCTACTGTGGGGCCCACGTCAACTGTATATTGGATCCATCCCATCCGTTGGATGTGCCGTTCAATGTTAGACCCCAGGGTTAAAAATCATCATGAATGAAAATCAAGTGGTCCATGCAGAGAGGAACAGATGGGAGCAGTTGCCCAACCAATAAAACTTTCCCCTCTGTTTGTGGAGTCCACATGTTGTCTATGTGCCATCGAATACATTCATCAGAGACAACCCGCTAGGATGAAGGGACCCACCAAATATCAGGAGATTTCAATAATCAAGTGGACCACACCACACGAATCTAGAGGTTTGATAAATAATTTTGCATTCTATCCTTTGTGGTGGGACATCTTAAAGTTTTGAATCAGCCTCAATTTTGGTTTCTGCGGTGAGCATGAGGAGGAGAATACTACCAATGAAGTGGATCTGATGCATAAACTGATGTGGGTCCCATAGCAGCAGTGTGACACTCCACACATTAAATAAAAAATAAAAATCAATAAGATGGTATGGTAATAAGTAAAGGATACGTGGATTAATCCCTATGTTTCTAATTAATCCCAAAAAACTATAATAATCGAGATTTCTCATGAATAGAAGAGCTCTGAAATTGCTTGAGGAAATTTCAAAAAAGAAAATAAATAAAAATAATAATAATTTTAAAAAAAAAAAGGAAACTACAACAAGAAAACTTTGAACTCTTCCAGAATGTGATGGATGATATTTAGGCACTGAGGCATTGTACACGTGTCATACAGGTAATTCAAATTGAACCAGGAAAGTTATGGGACTGATGTGTAATAAACAAAACCTTACACTTATTTGACCATATCACTTTCGGATTGGTCGTCATTTATTGGACGGCTGAGATGAAAAGTATCTAACAATCTTGTGATCGGGAAACAAGTGTCCACGAATCTAATGTTAGGATAGTAGAAAAAAATAGAAGAGAGTAAAATAGCCGTTTTCTCACACGTTAGTTAAATCTCTTCTTATATATAATTGGCACTGCTGACCTTGCTACACGTACGGCCAATGTGTTCATAAAGAACCTGGATTTTCTGCCTTGTGTAAATGGAAATTTTTTTATTTTTCTGCATTATAATTGGTCCGTATAATTACTGGCGTTGTCATGTAGTGTTTGATAATATGGCTCAATCATATTGCAACAAACACGAATTTTTTATTTGTAGCAAGCAAAGGCTCCGAATTCTTTCCAAAACCATTGACAGGGTCCCCTCCTCATTCTGCTCATTTTCAAAGGTAAAAAGTTTGCATTGATAATAAATGTATCAATAGGCTACTATGCTCATTAATGATATCTCAAAATAATTAGATTATCAATTGCATAACTAAAATTACATCAAAGCAGTCTAAACATTGCCCACGTAGATCAACAGTTAAAAAATATTATTTAGTCACTTAATTTTGATTCTATGCTTGTAGCTAATTTTAGACTTGGAATTTCATCATTTTTTACTACAGTATATATTTCTTTGCACTTATTACAATTATCGCGTTAAGCATTTATATGTATACTAATTAGAGATATTAAAATTGATTTAGTAATTAAATTCAAACTCTTATAAATATAACACATAATTTAAATGCACAGCCATTTTTGAATTAGCGGGATATTGAATCCAAATTGCCAAACCTAATTGAAAAATTCCTAATCTAGAGTATTCCAAATCCAGTAGATTTCCAATCCAAGCATTTGGAATCCGCAATGCCCAACGAAGCCTCATTGACATTTTAGGGCCCCACATTTTCAAAAGATTCAATAGATGTATCATAACCTATGGTACAACCTTTTCTTCATGCCTACATGCCATGTCACTTGTAGTTGTGTAGGGGGTGCCCGTTGGGTACTACCCCCACCACGACCTAGGTTGAGATAGATTGTCCTAAGGATATGTGGGGCCTACCATGATGTATATGATTTATCCATCCATTTTGACATATCATTTTAGGGCATGAGTCCAAAAAGGAGGCAAATTGAAGGTTCAAGTGGACGACACCATAGGAAGCAATGTGGATTGGATTCCTACAATTGAAATCTTTCTAAGGCCTAACATGATGTTTTTTTGCCATCCAACTTATTCATAAGGCCACATAGACCTGTATGAAGGGAAAACATAAATATATACTTGATCCAAAACTTCTGTCCCCAAGAAGTTTTCAACGATAAGTAATGCAGAGACATTTTTACATTGGGCTTGAGCGAGGTTGCTTGTGAGATGCAGGGGCACACTCGGGTTAGATGGCCCATGTGAGGTGGCTTCACGCATGTGAGGTGGGCCCCACCAGTGTGAGGCAGTACTCATATGATTTGGGGCACACAAGGGGGGATTCGGCCGAGGTCCTAACCCATGAGATGTAGAACTGAGCTATGAGATAAATATATTGATTCACCATACTCTAACAGTTCGAGCTTTTAGAGCAAGTGGTTAATTGTCTTGCATCAAATTGGTATCAAAGTACATCTCATAGTATCAAAGCAGGAGGTCTCATGTTTAATACTTCTCACCGGGGGTGATTAATGCAGGGGTATTTTCCACAAAAATCTTAGAACGAGTAGTGTGGTTACATGTATCAAAGCACTTCTCATGGTATCAGAGCAGGAGGTCTCATGTTCTCAAGACTCCTCACCTAGGGTGATTAATGCAGGGGCATTTTCATACTGAGCTCGAGTGAGGTTGCCTGTGGGATGCAGAAGCACACTCGGAGTAGGTCCCACAGGGATATATATATTCACCATTAAAAACTTCTTATGGGCCACAAAAATCTTAGATCAAGCTAATATTTATGTGGTCCCATCATCTAGATATTTATGACATTAGTTGGATGGCAAAAACACATTCCGAAGGCCCTCCAAAACAATTTTTAATGTGGGTATTCATTCGCCATTGTTTCATGTGATGTGATCCACTTAAGATTTTGATTTGCTTTATGTTTTGAATCATGTCTTAAAATGATCTTTCAAAATGATGACAGCATGGAAGTAAGTTACATACATCATGGTGGGCCCCACATTTAAGGATCCAATGAAGTCGCCCCCCTAGTAGACGTAGCCATACCATTAGTTTTATTCTTTCTTTCTTTCTTTTACACTCACACAATCACGGTAAGTGCTTTCTCACCACAATGAGTACTCGAAAACATGACAGTACTCGAACACTTGCCCTCGTGTTGAAACTCTTGCCAATTGTTATACCTTATTTATGAAAGTTCTTTAAAATAGCCAATTAGAAACGGACATATATCATTACATGGGAAAGAAATAGCATAAAAAAAAATTTTAAAAATATTTTGAGTGTTTTTCATGGAAGTACAGCTGGTATTGAGTTGGATAATACACGTCATCTGATGACGAGGCACGATCAAGAAATCCAAGAGTCAAAAAGCAATCAAGCAAAAAAGAACTGTTAGAGGGACACGAAGAGATAGAAAAATATGGAAGAATGATGTGGCAACAGTTCAAACCATCATAATCGTTGAAATTAAGAAAAGAAATGCATGAAGAGAAGTTCCAACAGAGATCTATAAAAAATAAGAAAATTAAGTAAAGAAAATCATCTCATCTTAATCCAACAAACCAATCAAACTTATCTTTTTTTATCATACCTTAGAGCTATCCTAGGAGCAACGGTAATCTTTAGCCGTAATCAAAGTTTACACTCTTAAGTTAGAATATTTCCGATTTTAATATAATTGGTTCTACTTTTAGAAAGACATCCTGTAGTTGCTCCATGCGATCAACTCTAAGTATTTCTTTTATGTTTGGCGGATCTCATAGTCAAAAAGTCATTTCATGCGGAAGGCAATGTGCAACCCATATTCAGATGAAGAACCCTAACCTTCAACAATCGATTGATCATCTTATAACAATCTTGTGCAAGTGACTGAATAAGCAACCAATCTTCTCAAGTCTTAGTCATATATGATGGCATTCGGCATATCTATCTATGTAGGCACTAGGGGTCAAAGTTGTTCGGTTTGAATCGAGCGGCACAATCAGCTTTAGCATAGCTGCATGTATCACACATGAAGAAAACTAAACCGAGTGCCAACAAAATTAACAAAGCTAAAATTTCTTTTCACTTGAAATTTTTTAATAAATTATGGCATAATATAGAAAGATAAAGAGATGTTTTTCCTCTTCAGAGCATAGAAGTATTTTCCCTGGTAATAACAAGCTGGAGATGAGAGAGGTAGAGAAGTAGGCCTATCAATGAGGCACGGCTTCGGTGGATCCCAGACTGTGGGGCCTACATTAGTGTATGTTTCTTGCATCTGCACTTTCCATCCTTTTTCTCAGGTGGACCACACCATAGAAAACAACTGTGATTGAATATCCACCATTAAAAAGTTTCTAGGGACCACCAAAATGTTTATTTTCCATCCAACCTGTTGATACGGTCAAAAGGACCTGGATGAAGGCATCATATAGATTTCAGCTTGATCCAAAACTTTTGTGGCCCACAACAAGTTTTTAATAGTCAATCACCACATTTTCCTATTGTGTGGTGCACTTGAGATTTGGATCTGTTTCATTTTTGGGTTCATGCTCTAAATTGAGCTATCACAACAGATGGACGGTGTGGATATAAGGCACATTCAACATGGTGGACCTCATAGTCAGGGACCCACCCACCTTGATTGATCCAGGGATCCACTGAAGCCACGACCCTGTCAATGGGTGTAAGTGAGCTGGATTTTGAACTAGTGGGACCAGGTCCTTTGACAGGACCTGTTCAAATGATTAATTTTGCTGATCGGCTAGGTAAGGTCCATTGCTAACCTTATAAATAAGGTTTCTATTAAGATGAGAGTTTTCACTAATGATTTTTTCTCATATTTTGCCGGATGGAAGATAAGAAGTGGGATGCTTTTGTCAAAGATTATTTTCATGCATGATTAAAAACAGTTAATACCATATGTCATTGCAGTTGTGGACCTTGTTAGGTGACAATTTATCTTGACGCATGATGAAAAGAAATCCAAAGCCAGATACAATGGAGCCATCTAATTCCACTATCAAGATCTTCACCTGATAAAGCAAAAGGTGCCAGCCTCTTTTTATTTCTTGTTGTAGGGTTAATAAAAAGAGTTTCGTTTCTCTGCAGGTCCATGAATTACAACGCGCGACCCTGAAATTAATAGCCCACTTGATGATCGGACCGGACCAGGCCGGCCCTTACTCGAGTTCAGGTCCCTACTGGCTCGGGCTGTCCAGCCCATTGCCACCTCTAGCAATGACCTTCCATTATCCGAGTAGCTATAGACGGACAGTCCTATCAGGGGCTCTGTGGGGCCCATTGTGACGTATATGTTTTATCCACGTTGTCCATCGATTTTTGACAGATCATTTTATGATATGAGCCTAAAAATAGGCAGATTGAAAGCTCAAGTGAACCACACCACATGTAGTAGTGGGGATTGAATTCTTACCATTGAAATTTTCCTAGGGTCTAATGTGATGTTTATTTGCCATCCAACCTGTTCATAGGATCACGTAGACCTGTATGAAGTGAAAGCATAAATATTGACTTGATCCAAAACTTGTGTGTCCTTGAAAAAGTTTTCAACAGTCCTGAATAAATAATAATTCATTGTCAAATGCTCAATAAGTATCTAACTGATTGTTAATAAAATAAAAACTTTTTAATGAAACATTTTTATGAAATTAATAAATTTCGAAGAAGCTCCTAAATCATCTATAGAGACTTCAATGAGCCAGGCCGAGTATCCCAACTGACTCACCCTGAGTTGCATGCCCGAGTCCCGGGCAAAGTTGTCCAACTTGTCTTAAGAAATAGATTATAATGTAGAGATATTGCCCTTTGATTTTTGACCGGTGACAATTTTCTTTGGAACCGTCCATTTGATGTCCACTGATTGGATGGCTAAGAATACCCAATCAGCGTGGTTTCCAGTGCATGTTCCATCCACAGTGGGACTTTAGACTTGAATGGTCTGGATTGACGGCCGGGGATGGGAATTGGGAACCCAGATGGTGCAAAACGCATGAGGGGGTGTTACGTTGTTAGGTGGCATATGATTTTGTGAAATATGAGCGAACTACCACATGATGAGGAAGGTGGCAGAGAAAGGTGACCAACTTTCTGAGCACCCCACCTAGAATTCCATAGCCCACCTCACATGCAATAGCGGACTTAGTATTCCCAACAACTCATATTGTCCACACATCACATGCATGGACAGATTTTCTTGAGAGAGAGAGAGAGAGAGAGTAGTCAATTTAATTAATACAATGGGGAAAAGGATCACGTGCCTACGGGTACACATGACATTTGAGTACCAAACATCTCCCACCGGCAACCCTAGGTGGTGGGCAATCCTTAATCATGTTTCTAGCCAAATGCCATGGCCCACTAATTCGATGATGGGAGATGTTTGGTACAATTAGTAGACATGGATTGTGGTCGAGTGAATCATGGAAGAACAAGGATAGAAGAGTATTGATGATAGAGGCCGAATACCCTACAAACGTTTGTAAAGAAAGCTTTTTCTATGTTTCTTATACACCTATATATGCAATGGTTATTTACATGCATGTAAAAGTTTGGGTGTAACTTATTCACCTATGTGTAAAAGTTTTTCAACCATTTTATTAGTACACCTTATTTTGTGTATCCCTTCCCATCTGCTAAGCAAGTGATTCTTATCAATAGGTTGGATGGTAAATAAACATTACAGGTCCTAGGAAGTTTTTGATGGTGCGCTTTCAATGACCATTGTTTTTTATAGTTTGGTCCACTTGACATTTGGATCCAGTTACCATGCCTTAAAATGAGTTGAAAAAATAAATGGCCGGCGTGGATGTACAACACATGCATAGGCTCCAAGGTTAGGACAACACCCATTAACCTGTTACTCTCACTCCTTACATGGCTCTAAAGCACAGGTGCGCTTGGCAGATATGAAAACTGTTGTGAATAAGGTTAAAATTATCATTTCATTTATTTTTTTATTTTTTTATTTTTAAAAAAAATTGCTTAAATGATAGACTCCACATTTAACAAGCGTCCATGACATTTTTTTTTTCATTGAACTACAAAATGTATTACAAAAGTCATGTTATCTCTAGTTACAAGCAATTGAGGTGCAAGGGACTCCAACTATAACAATGGGTTGACCCAAAGACCAGGTCTATATATTCATTAGCTGCGCCGAACTATAGAAAGCAACAGACATCCATCCATAATCTTCCAATAGGTAGGCCACACCATGGGAAACAATGGACAGCCACCCACAATCTTCCAAAATCCCGTGATGGCATGGGTAAAGGTTGATTGGCCTTATTTTGTTTGATGGGGCAAATCCTTCTCAAGAGCAGAGTCCACCTTATGAGCTGAGCTGTAGTATATTATTTTTCTAAAAACATTACGAGAACCAGCCCATTTACAATACATGCATATGCGACCAAAGCATTCTGTGGTTTCCATGTTACCGTCACCCGGCAGATGGCTTCCAACCTTTCATGCATGTGCGTGCAACATCCAAACCATACAATGGGCTGGCCCAACCATTAGGATTATCTTACGCAAAAATCAGCCACATCTACTCATTGCGTAGGTGGCACCATAGAAAACGATGTCTAGCCACTTGAGTAGGTCACACTTGTATGTTGATATTTATCAGTGGCTGGACATTGTTTTTTATGGTGTGGCTCATTTGATGAGTAGAAGGGACTGATTTTTGCACTAGGTGATCCTCTAGGTGGGGCCAACCTATTCGAATGGTTGGTAGTAGCATTCACTTGTCCAATCAGTTGATTCAACACCTCATTTAATACTACCATGAATTACGTACAGGACCAAATGCAACAAACCGCAGATTTAAAATATATATATAAATAAATAAATAATGTGCCACTAGCTGTTTTTAGGGCCCACCTTGGCAATCCAGCGGTGTTCCCCATCATGAGACTTGGATGGCTCAAAATTATAAGATTCAATCATCATGTAGGATACATGATAGAAAACAAGGGGCAACTGCCCCAAAAAACTTAAAATTCATATGGTGGCCCACTTGATGATTGGATCAGCATGAATGTTATGGGGCATCCCATTTTCATTATGTAGCAACAATGTTGGATCATTTGGCGACGGTCACACACCAAACTAGTCGCAGGTGAGACCTTTCCACTGCTAAAATATATTGTTTAGTCAGCAAATATTAGAGATTGTTAATCGCTTAAAAGTAGTTGGTTTCCTTCAAATTTTACATTGTATGGTAGGCTAACGGTTCTAAGAATATCAGTTCCAAGAGTGCTCTTAATTGGTGAAGTGGGGAGAACCTCATTTTCAGATGGGGACCACCTGAATCGACATCCCGCCTTTTTGGTAGGTCAGCAAGTCTCGTCCATGGACAAAAAGAGGGGCACCACCTGAATTGGTGGGCTAGTGAACCACAATCCTTTTTATATCCTTTTCCATTTTTATGAAACTGAGGTACCAAATCCGCCAATGCATACCAACCCAAACAATCAGCCAATAGATGAGCTATAGGCTGAAAACTACAGTGATTAAACGACTCTTGCCATCCATTTTCCTCGATGGAACGATTGTAACGCTGCCAGTGGTGGCTAGATATAGGTGGTCAAGAAAATAAATAAAGCACCCAACCCCACGCACTAAACAAACGGCTGAGGTAGAGAAACATAGAATTCATTGTTATCGCCAAAAATGTCATTGGGATGCATATAGCAAAACATGTTTATCAAGGGCAATGACCCTTGAATAGGTGAGTGAAGATGCATCATCCATCTTTTCATAACGGGTCCTCGAGCAAAAGCACTTCCTAGGTATGCACACCTCACATGCTTCAAAACGAACCAAATGTAAGCAAGATAAGAGCCACTCAACAAGCGAGGCCTGATTTTTGGGAGACCATGCACAAAAAGGTTAGGCATTTCTCATTTAATAATAATTTTTAAATTAAAAAAAAAAAAAAACACGCGCGCGCGCGCGCACACACACACACACACACACACACACACACAGAGCAAAGGTGTTCACTCTTATTCTCACCTCACACGAAGCAAAGAACAATCCTTCCAATCGATCCATAAAATGGAAAAGTTTAAAACAAGACCCAAATTCAACAAACATACCTAAAAGAGAATAACCAACCTCATTTTGGTCAGGCCTTGGATAAAGCAGGGCCAAAGATGCAAACATTTTGGAATGAGGTAGACATCAACCATGTGTATTGGCTGTATGCATGTGCACTGATAATCACACTGCTGCAATGTTGATGTTTTTCTTACTAAAAGTTACTTTCATGGATGTGGTTTTCATATCAGACGGACCCTGAAGGAATCAATGTTTATGGATGAAGGAAAAGATGTACCAAACAGCGACAACACATATGCAAGCCAACAAATCCAGAAGGATGATTGGGTTTACGTTTCTCTTCTTTAACGTGAAGAGGGATATTTACGGAGATTGAATCATGAAGCAAAATCTGATTGGCCACTTACGGTGTGGTGCACATGTGAAGAGAGCCAGTGGGGGAGAGATTAGTAGCCCAACGGTCCATGCATCAAATTCCCATACAAGCAAATCAAATGTAGCAATGTGTTATGTGGAGAGCATGGTTAAGAACTTCCTCGGTTTTCTTGAGGAAGAGATTTGACCACTTCCTCATTCATACATAATAATGAAAAAGACCCAATTATAAGAAAGGGGAAGTTGCCCTCTGCACACGCACGCACACAAACACACTAACCCATAGCATACTTCTGGGTCCAGCTCCTTGCAGTTGTCTCGTACTTGCTCCTGTCCGTCTTGTACATGTGAGCAATCTCCGGCACCAGTGGATCGTCAGGGTTCGGGTCCGTCAAGAGAGAACAGATTGAGAGCAATACCTGAAATTGCAAACAAGATCCTTTCCCACCCGCTTAAACAACAGTAATCAAATTCCATATCAAGAAACTACAGCCGCCCCACAAATTTCGCCAGCTAGATAGGTTATTTATCAAAAGAGGCTGATTGCAACACTTGAAGGGTTTGTTCCCTTGGAGGATGAGCACAAATTGTAAATAGATAATTCACATTTATTGGGCTAAAATTAAGTTTCATACAATTTGTCAGCCCACGAGTTTGTAAAGTAAGCTTGGGTTTTTAGTTTGCATAAATCAGGCTCATGATTCAGTGATGATGCAAACCATTGATATTGTGGGCCCACTGTGACAGCCCATGCACCAAATAGACAGGTAACGAGGACGACTAGCCCACTTTAAACCATAAAAGGCCTGATATCTTATGTCTAGTAATTTCGAAGGTGGGGGATGTTTGGTGCAGGGGTCATCCACCAAACTGAGGTCCATCGTATCAACAGTTCGGATCACTAAATCACTAAAGCATGGGGCCCACTTTTACTAACTGAAAACCCAAGCATATTATAAACATGACTACAGCAATGCAAAATACCTCGTAGGTACAAAAGCTTAAATTATTTTCATTCCACTTTCAGTTGCTTGAAAAATGAGGGAACAATGAAAAAACAACACCGAATCAGGAAAAAAAAAAAGGGCGGGGGGAGAAAGTGTGCGGGACACGTAAAAACGACACCATTTTCCAGAAAAATGTACAAACCCATGTCACACATGTCGGACATGCATCAACATAGCTACAAGGAAAAACCTTAATTTATCTTTTAGAATTGTAGTTTAGCAGCATTCATATACTACCAAACAGTTAATAGAGTATTCTAGCTGTGTAGATACATCTTTTATCTTACGCATACAAACTAGAAGTTATATGACAATACATTCTTCAAATATCATTATACATCTGCATGGATGCATAGGCACTTCAGAAAGTTACCCAAGGTCCCCATAAAATACCTGAAATCCCGTGTAAATGACAGGCACTGACAACTTTAGTGCATCCAACCTACATAGGATGTAAGGTTTGAAAGGAAAATTTTACCGAATCACAAAAATAAGGTGGCTGCCATCAGTGACCTTCAATCTAATGAGAGGGTTTGAGACATAAGTGGGGAAGATTGAAAAGAGTTTTTTTCTTTTTTTTGGCTGCCATCACTTTAAAAAGTTGTTGGTGGTTTTGGACTGCACTGGTCATAAATCTCAGCCTGATATTCATTTGCAAGCAAACAAAATTTTTAACTGTTTCAATTGGCTCCCGTAGTATACAGATATCAAATTTAAGAGGTAAATGGTAGAGAACAAGAACCTTGGAAATGGTTAATGCAGGGCTCCACTGCTCCTTCAATATGTCAAGGCAAATGCTTCCATTGCTGTTGATATTTGGATGAAAGACCTTTGTTCTGAATGCAACCTGCACAATCCATTAACAGAGATCAGAGATCAGAATCTGAAGGAATTACTAAACTGCACTACATCACATCAAGAATCAAAACACCGAGAAATTACACAACTGCAATACCATTAAATCATGCAAACTTGAGCGGTTACGGTTGGTCCATCCCTTATACATTGTGGATTAAGAGACATAACAATCACGTGTTTTATCAGTGTCCAGCCATATCTAGAAAAAAAAAAACATAATCATCATCATCTATGCCTTATCCCAATTACTTGGGGTCGGCTGCATGATCTTGTTCCACCATTCCACTCTATCAAGGGCCATACCTGAGTTGCACCATAGTCATCAAGTCTTTTCTTTACCACCTCCATCCATGTCCTTTTCGGCCTCTTCCCTTGCCCTTTTATAGCCTTCAAATTGATATGGGTGGATCTCTTCCTACATTTTTTATTTTTTATTTTTAATTACTTGAAGGGCAGCTGCTATGTGTGGGCCCCAAACCTTAAGCTATGCAAAATAAATCCTACACTAGCATTAACAGCAGCAATCAGAAAGTGCTGATTTCTCTCGGCAAATCTGTTCTTTCAGAGTGCAGGTATCAACTACATTGCTCTCCCTTTTTTCTGATCAATATCAACCAGAGTACTAATTTCCTTACACAGCTTCACACCAATTTCTTTCAAGAGTGCTTTTTGCCGTAGTATCTTTCTGTGCTCCAGTTTTCAAGCGGTCAAGTATCTGTCAACCTCATCATCATCATCTAAGCCTTATCCCAATTCCCAACTAATTGGGGTCAGCACACAAATCGTGTTTCACCATTCTAGACTTTCCTTCACCATATCCTCAAACCATGTCCTCAGCTCCTTTACGTCCAACCACATCCTTTTGATCCCTTTAGAGGGAAAAAAAAGAAGAAAAAGGCATGTCCTTTTGATCCTTCCCCTTGCCTTTTTAGAGGCTTCAACTTGACATGGGCCCTCCCCTTCCCTCTGCCCTTTTAGGGCCTGTTTGTTTTCCTATTTACAATGTAAACACCATGTAAATGGGTAATCATTACTTACCCTTGCATTTACATTCTACAGCAGTCACTTGATGTTGACAGTAAACTTGTTTGGATCGCTACTACCTAAAACCGAGAAAATAAGATTTTTTTTTTTTTTCTACTGATTATCCCTGGGGTACACTGTTAAGCGTGTGTCTGATCCATGCCGTCCATCTGGTTTTCCCGCTCATTTTAGAGCATGAGTCATCTAAAGTTCAAGTGGACCACACCACAGGAAACAAGGGGAATTGAACACTTACCATTCAATTCTTCTTGTGGGCCACAGAAATTTTGGATTAAGCTGATATTTGTGTTTTACCTTCATCCATGTCTGTGTGACGTCATGAACAGGTTGGATGATAGGTACACATTCCTCTGGACCCTAGGCTCATTTCAACTTTCAACCTTAGGCATTCAATTTCCCCCTTTTTACCATGGTGTGGTCCACTTGAGCTTTGGATCTGGCTCATTTTTTGGATCATGCCCTAAAATGAGCACGTAGAATAGATGGAAAGTGTGGATCAGACATACATAACGGTGGGCCCAACAGATTTTACAGGCACAATTTCCATCTGATTTGAACGTATTTACAACATGGTTTTCGAGGCCTAATTACACCATAAATCCCTCTCTTCCAACAAGGTGTGTAAGAAGTAATAATTACTTATTTACACTTCCTTTACAATGTGAATTGAAAATCAAACAGGCCCTTAATGCCTTTGACATATGTCTGCCTCATCATGTGCATTTTCTTTTGTATTCAGAATATATTTGCCCAGTGGGCGATCACTGATCACACAGATTATGTATTGGATAGCACTCTGAGGAAAAGAACAAAATGGCAAAGCAACTTGTTGATGCCCACTTAACTCTCTTTACAACCTCTCTCCATTGTAGTAATGTCTTCCAAATACCTATGAAGAAACTAACGTAGACACCACTACCAACTGGGTCCATCTTTTCTTATGCATAATTCATTCCATCAGGTCAAGCTTCCACAATTTAACCATAAAAAAAAAACCGCAAGGATAGAACTAAAACATTCAGATGAGTCATCGTCATCTAAGCCTTATTCCAACTTTTGGGGTCAGCTAACCATCCAGATGGGCATCATCTAATAATCTGATCCCGGAGAACATGAACACAGCAAGTCGCTCATTTGGGAATCCCAATCTCAGAACCTCTCTGGTCTACTCTTGCAGCAGAAAAAATAGCTCATAAAGCTTCTCGTAGCCTCGTAGAGTTAGAAACAATATCAGAATGGATCACAAAAAAAGTCAGGTGCTGAATAGATATAAAAAATCTACTGTCATCTGGGACCAATGTTTTGTTAAGCCCAGGGCCCCAGGCAGTAGTTGATGAGACTTTTCAATATCAGCTGGAAAAATGGGAGAACCGCCTTCAGCCTTAGCCTTTTCAATCTCCCCCCATCAATGAGGTCTCAAGATCAAGCGATTGATAACAGCTTCTAATAAAGAACCAAACAAGGTATTATTTTAAACTAATAGAAGAATATGCCAATCAACATACATCATGCCAAAGATAAGTGTCGCCAGTATCTCTGCATTAGCAACATTCCTGTTACCATGATTGTTTACAGCAAGCACTCGCCGCATCTTAAAATTGTGCACCAAGTGCCTGTCATAAAGTGGAGCATAACGCAATCTGACAAGAATCTTGTAGCATACTTCTTGAGGTAACAATATCAATTGCTTCCTAGTTTAAGTTTGTATCTTGACTTCTTTATTGCCTTAGAAATTTGCATAGCATTTAACAAAATCAATTATTATCTAGCAACAGGGCTAAACCAGAGTTGTTCTATGTTCATCTGCCAAATAAAACAGAATTCAAAAGATATTCCAAGACACTAACATATGGATAGGATAGAGAGTTAGATATCCAACTTAGAGATGAAAATAATTAGGAGTTTATGAGATACCTTAGGTGGTTTAAATGGATAGTCCGGAGGAAAATGAATGGTAACCAGGAAAACACCCCCGGCATAAGGACTGTCTGGGGGACCCATAATAGTTGCTTGCCAATGAAACATGTCTTCAGCTACAGGGCCTGTGAAGGAACAATGAAAATGCATCAGAAGAAGTTCAAATTTCACAAAGTGGCACCAAGCAGTTAAGTTTGCAAAGCTATGTTACTAACAAAGCAGTTGGGGTTTATATTAGTTATGCCCAACTGAGAATTTTGGTAGCTGAAGAGACAATTGCAGCCCATATTCCGCATGCAATGGGCCAAAATGAGTCACAAGACAGACCATATGTCTGACCATGGGCATGGGCTGACAGCATTATGTTGGACTCACTGTAAGCCTTTTTTGGGCTTGATGTGTTGGCCAAATGTTTTTGAGTTGTGCTGTGAGCGGGATTCAAGAAACCTAGAAATCTCTAAATTGTAGAAATTTCTGGAGTTATCTGCAGAAGTGCATAATCAAGAGGGCTTTTTTCAAGGTCTTGAGGTATTTTTGGAGATCTGATATATATTCTATTATGCTTTGTGGAGTTCATGTATTCACTTGAGGTTTTTTTTGTGTGAGATATCAACTTGAGTTTGTTGGCAAACTAGAGATCTGATTTTAAAATCAGCCCCTACGCCTAGCTTGTGCCCGCGCTCAAAATAGTAAATTATTATCTTCAGAAGTGCCCGCGCTCAAAATAGTAAATTGTAGAAATTTCTGGAGTTATCTGCAGAAGTGCATAATCAAGAGGGCTTTTTTCAAGGTCTTGAGGTATTTTTGGAGATCTGATATATATTCTATTATGCTTTGTGGAGTTCATGTATTCACTTGAGGTTTTTTTTGTGTGAGATATCAACTTGAGTTTGTTGGCAAACTAGAGATCTGATTTTAAAATCAGCCCCTACGCCTAGCTTGTGCCCGCGCTCAAAATAGTAAATTATTATCTTATTGTAGTCTGTAATCTGTAACTGTAATTGAATGGGAAAATGCAGTTTAGAAACACATCAACTCAAGATCAATGGGAAGTAGGAATACTTAAAACACAAACTAGTCCTCCCATTCAACATATCATATCTTGAAAAAGAATAAATGGAACCATCACAAAGAATGCAACATCAGTTATACTGATATTTCTTGAAGGTAAAGACATAAACTAATAAACTGCTATTTTCAAGAAAAGGCAGACATTCCAGTTATTTCATCAATAATTCTTACTGCAGGTCATATTTTAACCCAAAAAAAACAGTTGCCTGTTCTGTAAGATTTTTTTGGAGACAATGAAAATTTTATTGAAGGCAAACGAAGGCAGGGACAAATACAAAGACTACCAAAACACAAGGATTGATGGGACAAAGATGATGAGGGGTCATCAATCCCTAGAAAAAACAATCAGTTCCCCAACTACCATCTAAAGCCCCTTTACAACACCCTTTGAAAAACTCTAATCAAAGGGCCCAAGCCACCGTACTTTGTTTGTTGAAAGTAATATTTAAAATATTTTGAACACTTTTCTTGAAAGGCCACAGAAACTTTCATTAAGAGGAAAAGAATCTGTGAGGTAGTGCTATATACCAACCCACACAAAAGCAGAAAACAAGGAAAAAGACAAAAAATAAAAATACAACTTGACAATGCATCCCAAACTTGCAGCCCATTCACATACAAGAATCATTGCTCTACTAGCAACCCGCTCCTCCCGACTGCTTTCATTTCAGAAGCAACTTCCATTTCTTTCTACCCAAATCATCCACAAACTAGCGAGTAAGTATAGTCTCCATAAAATTTTAATTTCCTTGTGAAAAGCCACCCCATGCCAAGCCTGAAAAAGATCTCCAATGTCAAGAGGCATGGACCAAGCTAAATTGAACCTTCTAAGAAAAACTGACCACACTTACAAGAATCATAACAATTAGAACAAAATATTCATTTCCAAGTGACCAATCTACAGTTTGAAATGGGACAGCGAATACTCCATAAACTCTTCCAAGGGTAAGTTTTGTTTTTTTTGTTGGAAGATTCTCTTCCAAGGGTAGTTTCAAACCGAATTGCAATAACAAAAATCTCATACTCACTTTGAGAAACAGATAAATTCCATGAATATCCTCATTAAAGGCTGTTTGTTTTGGAGTAATGCCAGGGTACACCATGCTTTTATTTTCTACTTCATTTTTAAAAAACACGTAACCCCCTGTTTTCAACATAACTTCAGAAATAAAGATGAAAATAGAACTCCTGGCAAAAATAAAAACAGGTAGCCCTTAACGTGGTTGTTGTTGCCATATGAAGGATGCCAATTTTTTGTATTCAACTAAACGAAAGATGAGAAGACATTATCCACAATTTCAAATATGAAAGTTTACATCATCCTTACAAAAACCCCAGAAGGTCCCCAGATACAAAATATAGCGCCCTAGAGAGACCTCTCTTCCTGAGAGTGTCTATTGTAAGCACCTTATTTTTGCCCACCAGTCAACTGAAGGCAAGCCTGCAAGGCAGACTTTCATATTCCCAAATTAGGCTAATAGGATCCACCACTCTCGGAGGTTGGCAGCAGGTAACAACTGAATAGAAGAACTTAACCAAGAAAGTAAGAAGCAACGCAAATTAACAACATTCCACAACCACTTGTACAGCACAACTAGATTGATGCTGACTTGTTGAAAGAGACACATGTGACGGCAATTCTCCCCTTTTCCTCGTACAAAGTTTCTAATATAGCTCCGAGACCAAAACACATTCTCACCAACAAGAGACATGACATGAGAAATTGGTCCGTTACTCTCCCGTGCCAATCTGAAGATGGCTAGGAAAAGCGGAAAAAAGAGATCCTTCCCCGCACCATCTGTCCAACTAAAACCGAACTTTAGATCCCTCCCTAGGACTAGATTAGCCATGACAAGATTAACTGTACACAGACTCGCAAACACACAATCAAAAAAGGATGCAGCAGATGAATAAATCTCAAAAAGGCCCAGGACACTGACACGCATTACTAAAAACATGCATAAAAATACATGCTCAGAGACTGCATTCAATTTATCAAACGGTGTTGGCCGGTATCATGTCATCAGCATCAAACCCGATATGAAAATCCATTGTATTGAGCCACTGGCAAAAGTTCCAAGTTGATACTTGACGATATATCATGATATAAAGATCTATTTAAACTTTGCAATATTCATGCAAAAATTAAAAGAGTTCTTTCCATATGCACCCCTCCCTGTTGTCCATACAAGAAAAAGCACCCTCCTATTTTTCTATTTGTAAATAACATCAAATTTATATGTATTTATGCAAAAAAAAAAAAAATGTAGTTAAATTCCGTTCATGGATGACACTAAGATATGCAAATTGTGTTACTTTTGAGTTGTTAGCATGTTTAAATTATTATCTTACCCTCAATGGTATACCATGCCTTAGAGATGATAAAGCCCTGTATATGTCATACACAGTATTTTGGTGATATGCAACATCGGAACCATGTGACATTTGCATATGGGATATAACCATCGATCAATGGGCCCCACTTAAGTTTTTTTTGGCATAAAAAGCCCTCCCTTTTTTGTCTAGTCATTCACTCCATGCCCCTTGGATTGGATGATTTTGATCCTTTAAATGTTGTTAACTTTTTGTAGTTGTCCTTTTATATAGCCTTTTTTTTAGGCTTATAGACAATTGATTGCATGGATGCCAAGGTATTCAATAATGGTAATGGTGGCCATAGCAGCCACTGCCTTTACCTTTACAATACGAGCCATAATGGCCATTACAACTTTAAAATAATAATAATAATAATCAGCCCATGACAGTCCCATACAGGCCATTTTGGCCGTTACAGCCCTGAAACATGTAACAGGGTCCACTTTTACCATTGCATAATGACTGTTACATAACCTTTTTGTACACCTTGATGCATACCATCATCTTTGATCACCTTTTGGCTGTTAATTTTTTCTTGCAATTGATTGGAAGGACAGGATCATACAGTTGTTGTAATTTTGAATCGTGGCTTGCATCTAATGTTTGTTATCTAATGAATGGCCTAGACCTTGCACGCACACCACGTTGGCACGTGTCATGAATCAGTTGGTGTGAGGACGGCCCTGATTAAGTCAAGCCATCTTTACAGCAGACCCACCTCATTATTAGCTCAAATCAACCCACAGGACATGGAACACGTGAACGTGCAAAAGACAGAGCCTTTTTTGCAAAAAATAATAACAACAAAAGGGGGGAAAACCTCAAGTGGGGCCTGCTGATTGAACGCCATATCCCATATGCAAATGCCACATGGGCTGCACGTTGCATATCACCAAAAATACCATGCACAACCTTTGCACAGCCATACCATCTCGTAAGGCATGTTATACCATTGAAGAGGGAAAATCGTAATTTAAACACACACTAACAACTCAAAAGCAACACCGTTTGCGCACAGGTCATCCACCAACAGTATTGAACCACAATGGGATTTTTGCACAAATGCATAAAAGGTAGTGTCATTTACAGATACGAAAATAGGATGGTGTTTTTTTTTCCTTCTTTTATAGGCCAAAAGGGGGGTACATATGCAAAATAATAGTAATAATAATAATTTTTAAAAAAAAATAATCAAGAACATTGGAAAATTCCATTTTTCATACAGCTTTTTGGAGTGTGTTTGGCATGTTTTGATAACTCCAATCAAGTTGTTTTGCATCAAAACACAATTTTGGTAGAAAAATCGCAATCTGGGTGATGAGGATATCCGAACACCTTTTAGAGTTTATCAAAGGAAGAGAGTTGCCTCAGTTTCTTTATGGCTAGGTGATCATTACATGGAGCCCAGTGGGCCCAATTCGAGTTCCTAGCCACGTTGAAGGCTCCACATGCATGATCGTGCATTTTTTTAGACCCTACTCTGGGAAAATGCATGTGGGCTACTTAGTTGAGAATATTGGATCATTAGATCGATTGGATACATTTATCGGACCGTTGGATTTCATACGATAGGCCATCTTGACCATTGAACCATTTTGATCGTTGAGACGTTTTGATCGTGGACTAATATTGAACAGTAGTTTTAGTTATTTTGTTTAGTTAGTTTGATTGTTTTGGTTTATTTTATGATTTAGTTGATACTATGGGTGTTTCGGACATTTTTATAGTATGAAGGCCAAATAGAGCATATAAGGCTTGGATGTGGGAAGCCTATGGCAGTATTGGCTATTGGATGAAATTTTCTTCTTGCTTTTTTTGGAGCAAAATTCGTCCTATGAGTGGAATTTAGTGTGAAGCCATAGAGTGATTCCAACCATCTTCTCTCTTTTTTCTTATCTTCAATGTATTCTTCTCTTCTTCCCTCTCTCTATTTTCTTTTTCTTTTTTTAGTTTCCTCCCAAATTCCATCCCCACCGTCCCCAAAACCCTCTAAACTTAAACCCTACCCAACCGTATAACCTTACGTACGTACGCCCGTCCATGCAGCCAGCCCCATTCCTCCCTTCTTCCCTCTTTTTGGTGTTGATCCTTCTCCTTTAAACCCCATAACCCTAACCCTAGAAATCCAAACCCTTATATCCCAAATTCCATAAGCCTTAAATCTGCAAACACTAATTCTATCTAACTCTAACAAAGTGCAAGTGAATCCTCATATTTAGATCGAATCCCATGCTAGATGGAAGTTCTACCTTCCATTGGGCCGTTTCCGATCGATAATCTTAAGATACATCTGCGGGATTGTGATGTGGCCTTGAATTTGAGCATAGTTGACTACTTGATTTATTTAGATTTGTGATAGATTGGCAATATTTTATATTTTGATTTACACTACTAATCCGTTTATTAATTCATTCGCATTATTATAGTTTATGCTATATGTCCTATATCACTGAGACATATATAGTTATTTTTGTAATATTTTGGGTTCTTAGTGTGTAATCATGTGTCTTTTAATGTCTCCTGAAGTTTCATAGAATTCCACCATTTTCCTAAAGTTTCTCTAATTTCTTCCTTGAAGTGCCATACATGAAATATTTCCCAATGTTACCGTATACGATGAGTCCAATACAAAAACATAAAACATTGCTCAGAGATGAGAAGTGTGCACATATATGCATTGTATGTGAAAGTTAACATACAAGGGCTTTGGAATTGCTTATCTGCATTTTTTTCTGAAAAAGAGATCTCGCAAAATTAATTGAACCCTCCCAAATATATCGCTTTTCTAGAGAGACGTACAAACAGCACAACCCCACAACTAAGGAGAAAACTGTTTTGTTGGAGAACCATAAGACTTGTACAAATATTTTGTGGAGAACCATAAGACTTGCACAAATATCATACAAGAAGTGACCAACAATAATATGCAAACAAAAGGGAGTGACAATACGCAGAAAAAGTTGTTTCTGAGCTTAAGGGACAAGACAATCCATATTTAGTTATCATCATCCACACAAATAATTTAAATATCAGTCACAGAAATGTTCTTTACTTCATAAGCAAGTTCCAGAAATTTTATGGAAATAATCAATTGCCCACATATTTTCCCAAGCACAGTGCAACGGATTTTTTTCTGAAGAGACTTCCCATGTAGATACCAGAAAGTCCAAGGTTCCGAATATCAGATTTCAGGACTCAATTTGAGAAAGCCCAAGTAAAGGGGGAACTTTGATTTGGGTTAAAGGTACTGAGAGGAGGATGAGGGAAGATGAAACGGGACTCGTTGAGTTGCAGCAAAGTGAAATGAAGGCATCTATAAAACTGAAGAGAGGGGATATGAAGGCTTGCTACTTGCTGAGGATAAGATGTTGGATGGGAATGAATGGCAAAACAAGTTCCATCTACCCAACCCCAAACAGAGGCAACAAGCTATGATGATGATTATGGTGCTATATTTTTTACACACTATGATCTTCATATCCTTATCAAGAAATAAATGGCCATAATAATGAATGGATAAACCTAGATGCCCGGAAATATATATATATATCCTCAATAACAACTTCAAATGGAATGTTAGGCGTCTCAATTAATATAAACCACGGGGAAAAAAGGACTCAGATAGACGGACAGCAATCAGGAACCATCAACAAAATTCTAGCACAAATTAATGTAACCTGCCATGCCAGCTCATGAGGAAAACAAACAGAAACCTAATGATTGAGCTCAATGACTCGCATTTAAGATCGTGCACTAGTAAATTCCCCAAAAACCGTTGCACACGCTTAGGCTTAAAGCATCATCCGAAACCGGTAGGTATTGCCCAACAACATCCATGAACCGGCATTTTTAACTATTGCCCCCAAAAAGCTGGATACAAGGGGATACGGGGCAAAACAACCCCCTGTTGTTGGTGAACGATATGGTACACCAAAACTGATTTTTAATCCTTGCTTACAACTCAAGCATCCATCAAATCCTATCAAAACATTCCATTTCAAGCCAATACAAGGGATTTGAACCGTGATCTTTCAACCCAATGAATCCTTTCGTAGAAATCCGTAAATTATCACAGGCAACAAAGTCAACATCACAATCGGATCAATCTACAACAACAACAACAAAAAAGAAAAAGGAATCTGCAGGGATACGAAACGGATTGCAAAAGATACCACAGATCGAACATCAAAACGACCTAGAATCAAGGAAAAATGCAAAAGTTGAATCGAGAAGGGATACCTGCGCTGCAGGACGTGGGAGGATCTTTCTGGAGATCCTTAAGTTCTTTCAAGATCCTCTTGGAAGCCATGGCTGAAAACCTAACAGCTCGGAAACCCTAGATCGTCAGGAGAAGAAAAGCAAGGAAGACAGAAGGAGAGATAGAGACAGCCAGGTATTTATATACCTGCGCGCTCGAGAGAGAGAGGATGCTCCTCTTCTTCTCTTTTGTCTTTGCCTTAGACAAGAAATGAAGTAAAAAGAGTCCCTTGTGTTATGAGGCTATTATGTATGTATAAAGGAATCCAAGAATTTATCAGGTACAGCCGGAAGTACGTTAACTTGTCGTGCAACTAGAAGTTCCCGCCAACAGGAAAGGTTTGTAGTAAATCCATACCATTCAAGAGGTAGGCCCCACCATGAGTATTAATTAAAACGAAAGCATGGCTGGTCCTATCATCAAGAGGAACTCATTACGGATAACCGACGATCTAACTCCACATCTACCCTTATTAGCTTTCGCGGACTGATTTCTCTGCCAGACGACCTTCATCGTTGTTCCTGTCGTTTTCATGGTACGGATGTACTGCAAAGTTGGAATTTTGGCGGGAAAGTACTGGCTGTATGACAAGTTAGGTACTTCCTGCTGTAGATGACTAGCTCTCAACGAATCGTATTCCAGATGGGTGGATGCTTGAAGGATGATTGGTGATGAAAAAAATGTTTAGGTGCACTCGCGCTAATTTAGTCACTGGATACTCCCTTCCCCATTTGCACACGTGCATGATCTTAGCGGTTCATCAGGTATTCCTCATTGTGTAGATTCTGTGTCCGAGGATTAGGTGTTCCGCTTATCAGTGGTCCATTAGAATCTTCCATGTAGGGAGGGTCTCGTGAGCGAGCTGCAACTTGAAACCAGCCACGTCGATGGGACACTGAACTATGGGGCCACCTCCATGTATGCACTGCATATCCATGCCGTCCATATGCTTTTTCTGTTTTGTAGATGGTCTTAAAAATAAAGTACATAAAATTCTCAAGAGGACCACACCACACGAGACAGTAATTATCGGCCATTCAAAGCTTTTTGTAGGCCACGAAAGTAATAAATTAAGCTGATATTTGTTTTTTTTTTTTATTTCCATCCAAGCTTGATGTAAATAAATATTACCATGGCATTTGAAAGTTTTTAATGTTAGGCATTTAATGACCACTGCTTCTTGTTACGTGGTCCACCCTGAAAATTATATATGCTTCACTGTTAGTGGGACCAAGCTCAAAATAATCTTTAAAAAACAGATGGACTGTATAAACATGGGGTTTACCCTACAGTCAAGGTCCCACTCACATTCCTGTTTCCAATGTCGCAGCCTAATGTCGCACTCTTAAATCTCGTGATGGAACTAGTGTGTGAGTGTACGCACCTCACTTGATAGGACACAGGGTTCGGTGGATTCAGGTAGCCTCCCATCTCTATAGATCCGTGGCTTCACTGTTAGTGGGACCAAACTCAAAATAATCTTAAAAAAACAGATGAATGGTATACACATGGGGTTTACCCTATGGTCAAGGTCCCACTCACATTCCTGTTTAAGTCGCACTCTTGAATCTCATGATGGAACCAGTGTGCAAGTGCACTCTCCGGAATGCACCTAGGTGGATTCAGGTAGCCAATGAACTCTGTAGATCCGTGGCTTCACTATTAGTGGGACTAAGCTCAAAATAATATTAAAAAAACAGATGGATGTTATATACGGGGGGTTTTCCCTATGGTCAAGGTCTCACTCACATTCCTATATCCATGTCACAGCTTAAGTCGCACTCTTAAATCTCATGATGGAACCAGTGTGTGAGTGTACTCTTCAGAATGCACCTCGCATGATAGGACATGACTTCGGTGGATTCAGGCAGCCACCAAACTCTGTAGATCCATGTCTTCACTGTTAGTGGGACTAAACTCAAAATAATATTTAAAAAACATATGGACTGTATATATACGGGGTTTACCGTACGGTCAAGGTCCCACTCACATTCTTGTTTCCAACGTCGCAGCCTAAGTCGCACTCCCGAATCTCATGATGGAAGAATGCACCTCACGTGATAGGACACGGGGTTCGGTGGAATCAGGTAGCCACCACCGAGCTCTGTAGGTCCGTGACTGTGGGGCCTACCGTATGTATTATGTCCATACCCATACTGCGCAACCATTTTTTCAAACCATGTTAGTATTTGGCCCCAGGAATAAAGTGAATCCAAATCTAAGGAATAGTGGTGATTGAGAGCCCACAATTAAAAACATGTTAGGAGTCACACAAGTTTTAGATTTGATGGTTGTGTTATCCCTTGTTCAGATATGTTTAACCTTATCAATGGGTTATGTGGATAATAAACATTATGATGGCCCTATGAAGGTTTTAATGGTCTAAATCTGTTTAACGTTATCAACAGGTTAGATGGAAAATTAATATTATGGTGGGCCTACTAAGTTTTTTATGGTTTGTGTTCAATCATGGCTGTTTTTGTGGTATGGTCTACTTAATCACTGTTATATTTTTATGGTATGGTCCACTTAAATTTTAAATGTACTTTATTATTATACTCGTGCCCTAAAATAAATTTATAAAATGAAAGGACAACGTGGATATAGAACACATGCATCAAGGTCGGCCTCCAAGTCACAGATCCACCTAATCCATGTCCATTGTTATAATGGTTTACGTGCGGCTCCCTTTGAATATCGTATTAAGAAGAACATGGGTACGTGTTGTACCAAATGAGTACATTTGGGGACCATGGTTAGTTATCCACACCATTGGTTGCCCAATGAACTCTTCAATTAGTCAACTCTAACCTTCCATTGTTGGCACGTGAATACATGAATGCACCAAAGACAATATTCCATGGTTAGGATATTCTAATTTGGAATACATGTTAGAAATTGACTATCCATGAATCATGATGGTGACATTAGATTAATGGCTTGGAAAAAACAAGCATGTGTCCTGCATATGAAAACTCCACGCACGATAATGAAGCTTTGTACTCCTTGCCAACAATGAAACTCAGGGGTAGGGGTCATTTGGCACCATGGATTTATTTTGGTTGTTTCAAATCCTCTTACATATTTAGTACAATAAAGTAACTGTGGTTTCAAATATCGGGGGATTTGAAATCCATCATAAAGAAACAGGTGGTTTCAAATCTCGAGGCTTTCAAATCACCTCAAAGAAGAGATCTGAAATTTAAAAGCCTATTTGGGAGTGGATTTGGAACCCTGCATTCAAACCTCTCTAAATTCAAAACCCTCTAGTTTTGAAATCCTTCTATTGTGTTTGGCACTTTGTATTTAGAAATCCTTGTAATTCAAAAATAACCATGCATAGTATATTTATAGGGATTTGACTTTAATAACTAAATTAACTTTAATATATTTTTTTTATTGGTATAAGTATGTAATGTTTGAAATAATGGTTATAATAAGCCTGTTGAAATATACACTTTGCTTGAAAATGATGAAATTCCAAGTCTCGGATGGGCCACAAGCATAAGAACACATCCGAGTCATTAACCAATGATTTCTAACCATTGATTTTAAATGGACAATATTCGAACGGCATAGATCATTATATTAAAAGTATTTATAGTGATAAGATTGATAATATAATTATTTTATGATATCATTAGTGGGCCATGTGTCCCATCGATTAACCGACACACAAATTACACATATAGCTCTTGAAAGGATTTTATATGTAACCTAAACTTTCACCTTGGATTTTAAATATCCTCTTCATGGGATTTGAAACCATCAATTACTTTATAGTGCTGAAGGCACTAGGGAATTTAAAATCTCCTTAAACCCCCTCGAATCCATGGTGCCAAAAACACCTAACATAAAATCTTGGATTATATATAAAATAATTCCTAGAGTCGCATGTGTAACATGTGTGTCACTAGACTATTAATTTATTAGGCACGTGACCCATTGATAATATCCCAAAACAATTAGATTATCAACTGCATCATTATAATTACTTTAATACAAAGATTTGTGCCGTCCAAACATCGTCCATATAAATCAACCATTAAAAATCATTGGTCGGTCAGTCGGAAGTGATGTTGTGCCGGTGGCCCATTCGGGTCGCAGAATTTCATCATTTTGGGCAAAATATTTATTTCAACCTACTTATTACAATCATTATGTCAAACATTACATAAATACCTTAATTAGAGATATTAAAATTGATTTAGTAATTAGATTAAAACTCCAATAAATGTATCATATAAATGGATACTTTTGGATTATAAGAAATTCTAAATCCAAGGTGACGAACACAATGGAAGATTTGAAGTCCAGGGGTTTCAAAACCATGGGTTCTAAATCCAAGGGTTCCAAATCCATGCTTCAAAACAGGCCCTCAAGCCTCCCATGTGAGGGAGCGGATTAGGTGTGGCCATTGCCTCACCAAACACGGTGCAGCCTCGACCCTGGGCATATGTGTTTGTATGTATTGTATGTCCATGCCGCCCATTTATTTTCCTAGCTCATTTTAAAGCAGGAACTAAAAAATGAAGCAAATCCATATCTCACGTAGACTACAACATAGAAAACACCGTAATTGAATGCCTGCCATTAAAAACTTAGTACGGCTCACCGTAATGCTTATTTGCCATCCAAACAGGTGATTAGGTCACATTGACCCGGATGAAGTAAAAAACAATTACACGAACATACACGTTTTAGATGAGGAGCAGGTCGGAGATTGTTGGTTGAGGCAGGCACCGCACCTAATCCGCTCCCCCGACATCAAACGTGTTTTAGATGAGTAGGTCGGACGACAGTTGCAAGAACATATATGTGACTCTCGTTGCATCTATGCTCGATCCAGACCGTTAAAAGCATCAACTACATGATTAATGTGGCATCTGTAAAACTTGAAACATATAAATGATAATAATTATCTTAATTTCTATGTAAATTTTTACTGTCTAATGTTCTCAATTTTAACTGTCTACTTAATCGATACTGATAAGATATATAGGACTGTAAATCAGCGAGAATTTCCCATACACGTCGAATTCATGATTTTATGGTTTGGATTGACGTAAAAGATGTAATATGTATGATGTAGTCGTGCGTGAGCTTTAAACCTCCAGAGTACCATACAACCATACAGTTCCATCTCCTTGATTGACGCTAGTGCACTATGCGTGCGGCGCACGCAAGCAGAAGCAGGGGAACTGTGCGGTGAGGAGTTATTCCATGCGCTAGCTGCGTACGAAACCTGATACGCAGGCACTCGAATTAGACAGACTAAATTTTATGGAAGCGGCTTGGCTGGTGTACCACACAGACCTGGCTGGTGGGACACATATTTCCTGCAAAAGCCTTTGGCAGGAAATGACTGCGGGAAGCTATGCCGAGCCCACCGTTATGTTTCTGAAAATCCACCCCCATCCATCCGTTTTTTTCCTCTCGTTTTAGGTCATTAGACCAAAAATCGGATGTACCCAGCGCATGAATTTTTCAAAAACATCACGTTGAACTCCACGTGGCACCCATTGCAGGAACTTCCTGCGAAAGGCTTCAGCAGGAAATCCGCATCCTTTCTGGTGTGGGTATGTGTCGTGTGAAGACGATAGCTGACTCTACTCGAGTTCGAGTTGCATGAACGGTCTAAAGGAGATCAAAGTAAGATGGCCCCACGATGATGTATTTATTAGATACCCATCGTTCATCTATTTTCAGAGATCATTTTACACCATGAGCTCAAAGACAATTCATATCTAGAGCTCGAGTGGTCGCCATTCTCACCGTAAAAAATATTCATACAGCCTAATGTAATGTTTATTTTACATCCAATCTATTTATAAGGCGACACATACATGATTGGAGAGGAAAAACAAATATCATATTTGTTGATGCAAATGTCTGGTTCGTCCTCCTTTGACCCTTGTATGCCTGCACAGAAAGAGGACAAAGGAGACCCTGGCTCGAGCAGGGGACCCTCCGATGCCAAAGTCAGGCCTGGACTCGGGGTCTCAAAGTATTGAAAGGTTTTTAGAGGGAATTTGTTTCGTACCTCTCAAGGTGACAGGGGTCCTCCTTTTATAGCTGCTGGGGTCCTCCTGATATTGAGCGCGGGATCTTCTCCTGGTATCACGGAGATAGGATCGTGCCCATCTTGAGCCGTCATCCGATCCCGTGAGCTTCGGGGTCGGAGATCTTATCCCAAAATATCCGGGATGAGATTTGACCTAGCGACGGTCGGTCTTGTAAGGTGGTCCGCCCGACACATGCCCGGAACGCTGATAAGTCGTCCGAACCGACTCAACCGTTGTCTCGGTTTAGCGAACCATGCCTCGGATTTGACACATCCTTCGGTGACCCGAGGTATTAAGTCCGAGTCTCGAGGCATTAAGTCCGAGTCTTCGGACTTGTATTTTTGTCCCCAACAGTAAGCCCCCCTACTCCGTGTGCTTCATATGACACTAAGGAGTGGCGAGTTTGGAGTCGGTTCGTAACTCAGTCCGAGATGAGTCGTGGTCATTAAATGCATTCCGTAAGGCCTTTGATGGGGGACGGTTCAGCTCCTGACATCGCATGCGCCGTCAGCCGTCAAATCGCACATCCCGCCAACGAAGATTGGACACGTAGCAAAGGTATTATTGTCGCCAGTCGACGTGCGCCACGTGTCGAATGAGGGAATCGATGCAGGCGTCGAATCATTTCCCCATTAATTGTCTCTGCCGTATGGCAACCTTATATAACGTCAGGGGCCCCGCACTTTAAACTTTTACTGCTCTTGCCATTCCCGCTCCGCATTTTCTTTGGGGTTTGCATAGCCTTTCATCTCCTTCTTTTCGTTTCTCCTAACCGTCGGTGCCTCTTTCCGCCATTTCCGTTTTCCTTTCTCCCTCCGGTGAGTTTCTCCTTCCTCTTTATTAGATATTAATGGCGGATAGGAGTTCTCAAAGTCCCCAGGGGGGAGCTTCCGGAGACGAAGGCGAAGCGCAACGTTTTTGGAACGTTGCGGAATCGCCTTCCTTACTGACGGAGATAGCAGTGGACGCCAACGCTGCTTGTCTACCGGAGAGAGTTACCGAAGCTCCGGCGGAGCGCCCTGCTTCCGTCGTTCCTTCTCGGGGCGGGTCGTCTCTATTAACCCGCCCGGGAAGGCCTAACTTGCAAAGGGACATGGAGGAAGATGAGGAGGAAGAAGATGAAATTTTAATCACCGAAGGAACCCCTGATCTTGCTCCCGTTGGTGAATCGGCGCAGGCCGAGTCTGAAGAAGAAGGATCGGGGGAAGATTTAAGCGGTCCGGTTCCCTCAGTCTTGACTGAGACGGACTTGGACAGAATCCGAGTCGGGTACCATATTCCCGAGTCGGTCATCACCTATCTTCCCCGTCCGAATGATTTACCGGATCACCCTCCTGCCGGGGCAGTCGCCATGTGTCGATGCAATGCGGCTTGCGTCGGCCCCTTCAGACCATCGTCCGGGGAGTTTTGTCTCGCATAAAGATTGCCCTGGGGCGCAGATAGTCCCGAATGGGTGGAGGAACTTACTCGGATGTGCGGTGTTGTGGGTGAGATGGAACAACCACCACTTACAGTCGACGAATCTCCACCTGTATCAAGTACGGGTAAATCCGAACTATCCCGGCTTCTACGTCTTCTGCTTGGCGAGGCGGAGGCGGGTCCCAGATAACCAACCCTCTCACTTCCAACAAACACTGGAGAGAGCGTTGGTTTTGGGCATGTGGTCGCTGGGAGACGGATGAATCCGGGTCCTACGAGGCTCGTGTCCCTCGGGCGTTCCAAAGAGCAGGTGACTTGGGTCTCCTTTCCCTCTCGCCCCCTTATTTTTTTATTTTTGTTTTTGTAATATTCTGAGTCTGACGAGCTTATGTTTGGCAGACATTCCAAAGAAGCGGCCGAAGCTCGGCACCACTGCCTCGGCTCGGATCAAAGAGTTGAGGTCGTTGGATTCGAAGAATAGGTCTTGGAAGGTGCTTCTACAGCCGGAGCGCCTTCATCTTGCAGGTCTGGACTCGGAAGTTACAGGTAATTGAGAATGAATCTTCTGGATTTCCCGAATTTCCCTCGACTTACTTCGCCATAACTTATTCTCTGATTTTTATTTTTTTTTTTATTTTTTTTTTTTTTTTTTTTACAGATCTGCCCGAAGCTCGTCCCAACCTCAGGATCACCCTCGAACCGGAGATGACTGGAGCTCGTCCTGCCCTTAGGCCAGTCACGAAGTTGAAGGCTCCTCCGCGGTCAGTTCTTCTTTCGGAGCCTCGCCGAAGAGGCAAAGGGTGCTGCGGAAGGAGAAAGAGCCAGCGAGCTCTTCTGCCCCTTCCGTCGTGGTGATGAAAGAGCGGAAGAGACGGCGGTTGCTGCTTCGGAGCCTCAGGCGGATCCTGACTCGGCACGCGTTGAGACGGATGTTCCGAGTCGGGAGGAGGAGACCGGGGCCGCGTCCTCCAGGGGGGAGGGAGAGACGAGGACCGCGTCCTCCCGAGGGGAGGGGACGAACCAGGAGGGGCCGTCATTCCTGCAGCAAGTGGTGTCGGGGATGGTTCCATGGGCCCTGGCCCACGGGTGTGAAAGAGAGTTCGTGAAACTCTACAACGCCCCGTCGTCGCAGACCGTTTTTGAACTCGCTCCTTGCTTAATCAAGGCCAGCAAGGAGCTATCCTCAACTCATCGACTGCAGGCTCTTCTGTCTGAGGTCGAAGGTCGACGCGAGGAGGCCGAGGTCCGGGTCGGCGTCCTGACAGGCGAGGCGTCCCTTGCCTGGAAGGCTGCCGAAGACGCGAGGGCAGAGGCGGCTTCCTCCAGACGAAGCGAAGGCAGAGGTCGCTCAGGCACTGGCTCGACTCTCCAAAGCTGAAGAGGAGAATCAGCGAGTTCTAGCAGTCCATGCTTCGTGCGCGGATGACTTAGCTCGGGCTAAGCTTGAGGCGGCGGAGCACATTCAGCAGGCCGTCGAGAAGACTCGGGAGGCCGAGAGGGCTAGGGACCAAGCCGTCCAAGCATTCCTCGAGTCGGCGGAGTTCGAGAATGAAAGGGACCGCTTGTTCCAAAGCGGATATCTAGAATGCGTCAAGGACATAAAGAAATCCTTCCCTGACCTTGACCTTTCAGAAATCGAGGGTGGAGCAGCCTCGGGATCCGAGAACCCGGACGCCACTGCTGAAGATACCGCTAAGGGCGAGGCCGGTGCATGAGGACATTTACCGGGGCCCTTGGACATATATATATTTTTTTGCTTTGATGTATTCGCTTGCTTTGTACTTACATATGTTTTGATGAATGAAAGAGATCTTCGCTCGCTTTGTACTTACATATGTTTTGATGAATGGAAGAGAAATGCCTATCTTTACTTATTCGACTTGGCTTTATCCTTTCTTAGTTCAGAGTCTTTAATCGTTGAAGACAGAACTAGGGATAGTAGACTTTGAGGTGTTCAGCGTTCCAAGGGTGGGGCAACGGTTGTCCGTTTAGGTCTTCTAGCTGATACGTTCCCGGTCTAATGGTGCCCGAGACAATGTAGGGTCTTTCCCAGTTGGGTCCCAGTGTACCCGAACCAAATTCCTTGGTGTTAGAAAACACTTTTCGAAGAACCATATCCCCCATTCGAAATCTTCTAATCCTAACTCGGGTGTTGTAGAACCGAGCCACTTGTCGCTGCCGCGCCTCCGTGCGCAGCCGTGCCACTTCTCTTTGTTCGTCCAGAAGGTCAAGTCCGAGTGCAAGGAGTTCTTCGTTTGCTTCTGCATTGAACGTGGTGATCCGAGCCGAAGGTAATCCGATTTCAACGGGAGTGACGGCTTCCGAGCCATAGGCTAGTGAAAATGGGGTCTCCCCTGTGGCTGTTCGAGCGGTGGTTCGGTAGGCCCAAAGAATTTTCGGGAGCTCTTCGGCCCATGCTCCTTTGGCCCGGCCAAGCTTGGTCCGAAGATGTTGCTTGATAATCTTATTAACCGCTTCAACTTGTCCGTTGGTTTGAGGATGATGAGGCGAAGAGTAAACGTTCCGATTCCGAGGTTGTCGCACATCCCGCGAAAGCTTCATTATCAAATTGCCTTCCATTGTCTGAAAAATGGTACGGGTACCCCGAATCGGCAGATAATATTTTTCCATACAAATTCGGTGATCTTCTCGCTCGGTTATTTTAGCTAATGGTTCTGCTCCGCCCACTTCGTGAAATAGTCAACCGCCACCACAACAGCAAACTTGGTCCGACCTTTTCCCATAGGGAGCGGTCCTATGATGTCGATGCCCCACTGTGCGAAAGGCCAGGGACCGGTCATCGGCGTTAGTGCTTCGGGCGCTTGCCTCGGAATTGCCGCGAACCGTTGGCATCTGTCGCATTTTTGAACGAGCTCGCGAGCGTCGCGTTGGATAGTGGGCCAGTAGTATCCCTGTCGTAGGACCTTGTAGGCGAGGGATCGCCCTCCAGAGTGGTTTCCGCAGATTCCTTCATGAATTTCCCGTAACACATAGTTTGCCTCGCTGGGTTTGAGGCACCGCAGCAACGGGGCGTAGTAACCTTTCTTGTAGAGGGTTCCGTTGAATATGGTATAACGGGAGGCTCGAATCTTAATTCGTCGAACCTCGGCACGATCCTCGGGCAACTTTCCTTCGTTAAGGTATTGGCGGATTGGATCAATCCAGGAAGGTTCCGAGTCGATTGTATTGACAACCTCGCTAATTGGTTCGTCTATGCTTGGCTTGTCAACGTATTCGACGGGGACGGACCTGGGTATCTCATCTTCATCGGCTGAGGCGAGCTTTGCTAACAAATCGGCTTTGCTGTTTTCCGCACGAGGGATCCGAGTGACACGACAGAATTGAAATCCGTTGATAAGTTCCTTTGCTTTCTGCATGTATGCCCTTAGCTGGTCTTTTCGTGTCTGGTATACACCGGTAACTTGGTTAACAACCAACTGAGAGTCGCTGAAAATACTTAGGTGCGTGACCTCCATGCTAGCGGCGAGTCGGAGGCCGAGTAACAACGCTTCATATTCCGCCGTATTGTTCGACGCTTGGAACCCAAGTCGTAAGGCGTACTGTATATAGGTATGATCGGGGGTTTCAAGCACAACCCCAGCCCCACTGGCCTTCGAGTTGGAAGAACCGTCGACATACAGATTCCACGGAATAGGGCAAGGGGGAGCGGTCGAGGTCAGAACTGCACCGTCCTTCGGTGTATCATTTACTGAAAGTTCGGTTGAAGACGTTCCCTCGGCGATAAAATCAGCTACGGCTTGCCCTTTGATTGCTGCCTTTGGTCGGTATTGAATATCAAACTCATTCAGCTCGATAGCCCATTTGGTGAGTCGGCCGGAAGCTTCTGGTTTCTGCAGTACCTGGCGAAGCGGAAGGTTGGTCATTACTATGATGGTGTGGGCATGGAAATACGGCCTAAGTCACCGAGAGGAAGTTATTAAAGCCAAGGCCACTTTTTCCAAGCTTTGGTATCTCGTTTCTGCTGGCAATAACGCTTTGCTGACGTAGTAAACCGGCAGTTGCTTTCCTTCGGATTCTCATATCAAAGCCGAGCTCACCGCTGCCTCGGATACCGCTAGGTAGAGGAGCAACGACTCCCCCGGTTCGGGTTTTGATAAGAGAGGTGCAGAACCGAGATATGATTTTAATTGCTGGAATGCTGCTTCACACTCTTCCGTCCAACCCATCGCTTGTCTTCCTTTCAATTGTTTGAAGAAAGGGAGACACTTATCCGTTGCTCTGGACAGGAACCGATTAAGTGCTGCGACTCGTCCAGCCAACCTTTGGACGTCTTTAATGGTTTTGGGGGATTCCATATCAATCAGAGCCTTTATCTTTTCAGGGTTTGCCTCTATTCCTCGCTGACTGACCAAGAAACCGAGGAATTTACCGGAGCCTACTCCAAAAGCACATTTACTTGGATTTAGCTTCATCCGGAACTTCCGTAGGATTAGA
Organism: Magnolia sinica; assembly: GCF_029962835.1. Lineage (NCBI taxonomy): Eukaryota > Viridiplantae > Streptophyta > Magnoliopsida > Magnoliales > Magnoliaceae > Magnolia > Magnolia sinica. Next base: position 128,925,555 of record NC_080575.1, on the reverse strand, counting down.
AACATTTCTTCCAAATTATTCACATGATCAGCCGCGTGTATGCTTTTAACGAGCATGTCGTCGATGTATACTTCCATGGTTTGGCCTATAAGCCGAGCAAAGATTTTGTTAACTAACCTTTGATAAGTTGCGCCGGCATTCTTCAGACCAAATGGCATCACTCGGTAACAATAAAGGCCTTTGTCGGTGACAAAGGTCGTTTTTGATTTATCTGTTTGATGCATTACAATTTGATTATATCCTGAATATGCATCCATGAAACTAAGGAGCTCATGTCCGGCTGTACTATCTACTAGCTGGTCTATCCTCGGAAGCGGAAAGCTATCCTTGGGGCAGGCTTTATTTAAGTCGGTATAGTCAATACAGACTCGCCACTTCCCGTTGGATTTCTTTACAAGCACGACATTCGCGACCCACTCTGGATAGTGTATTTCTTCTATGAAATTAGCCTGGAGGAGTTTGTTGACTTCCTCTTCGATGATAGCGTATCGTTCAGGGCCGAGCGGTCGCCGCTTCTGTCGGATCGGTCGATACGACGGATCGATGTTGAGTCGGTGGGTCACCACAGAGGGGTCGATCCCGGGCATATCTTCATGACCCCAGGCAAAGACGTCGGCGTACCTACGGAGCAGGGCTATCAGCTTTTCTCTCAAAGGGGACTGCAGAGACGAGCCAATTCGTACCGTCTTGGATCCATCTGTCTCGACCAAGGGGACCGAGACAAGATCCTCGACCGGCTGTCCTCGTTCATAATTCTCGCCCCGAGGATCCAACGATTCGATCGTTAATATGTTGGTCGGACTTTTGTCGGCGGCTCCTTTTACGGCTATCATGTAACATCGCCTCGCATCCTGCTGGTCTCCTTTGACAATCCCGACTCGGTCGGGAATTTCATTGAAAGATGGTACGTGGATACCACGGCCTGGAGGAGACTCAATGAAGGACGGCCGAGTATTGCGTTGTATACTGAGGGTTGATCGACGACTAGGAAGTCAACCATCATCGTCGTCTGACATGGGGCGCTGCCAGCAGTGAGTGATAACGAGACAATCCCTTCAGGCAGTACCTGTCCTCCGGAAAAACCGATCAACGGGGTCCGAACTGGGCGCAGTGTGGATCGTTCGATCCCCATTCTGTCGAAAGCTTGGGTAAATAACACGTCTGCAGATGACCCCGTATCGACGAGTATCCGAAACACTTTTCGGTTAGCGATCGCCAAGGAGACGATCAGCGCATCATCGTGGGGGTGATGGATACCTCGGGCGTCTCCCTCAGTGAACGATATGCAATATCTTTCTCTTTTCCTTTCTTTTGATGGCCGATCTATAATCATGAGCTCGGACTGAGGCTGACTAAGTTTTCGTGCGTGGTTCCTTCGCGCGTTGTTTGAGTCGCCCCCACATTGTGGACCGCCGATGATCGTCCGGATTTCTTCCATAGGCTGACTCTCGCTCGGGCGCGCCTCAGATGCCCCAGCTTTGACCATATGTTCTCTGAGTCGGCCGTCTTTTATGAGTCGCTCGATCTCTTCTTTTAAGTGACGCAATCACTTGTGTTATGCCCGTGATCGCGGTGATAATGGCAGTCTTTATCCTTGTCCCGCCGATTAGGATTACTCCTGAGCTTCTGGGCCACCTAACAAAGCCTTCGTTTTTATTTCCATCAGGACCTCTTCCCGAGTCTTATTCAGGGAGTATATGTGGAAAATTTTCGATCCGGCCGTTTTCCTGACCTCGTCACGCGCTTGATCCTCTTTGCGTTTCCTTCCTCCGGCCGAGTCGGCTTCTTTTTTGGCCGACTCTTTGGCCGAGGTTTTAGTTTCACGCAGGATTCGCGCTTCCTCGGCGTTGGCATATTTATCGGATCGTGCCATAAACTCTGTCAGAGTATCGGGCGGAGTCTTGTCTAGAGATGCCAGGAATGGCTTATCCCTAACTCCTTGCATGAGTGCATTGAGGGCCGTTTCTTCCGAATGTTTTCGAACTTGAAGGGATTCGAAATTAAAACGCTTGATGTAATCTTTTAGTAGCTCTCCCTGCTTCTGAACTACGTTATTCAGATGTGCAGGGGGCTTTAATTTCTTCTTTCCGCCGATGAAGTTGGTGAGGAAGGCGTCGCTCAGCTCAACGAATGAACTGATGGACTTTGGTTTCAACTGTTTGAACCACAGTCGAGCTACATCAGTCAGTGTAAGAGAAAATGCCCGACACATTACTGCATCCGAGGCATCGTGGAGTTCCATATAGGTTCTGAAGCACTCAATATGCTCGGTCGGGTCGGTTTTGTCGGTGAAAGGAGTGATTTGAGGTAATCGAAACCTCTCGGGCAACCGGGCCTTCAGTACCGAGTCTACAAAGGGGGACGATTTCGCTTCGGACCCGGTTGAGTATATATTCCGGCCGTGCTTTATGTCCGCCATCTCTTTTGCCATCTCTTCCCGCACTTCTTTTTTGAAATTTTGAATGTCGGCTTTCCATGGTTCGCTGCTTTCTGCCGTGCCTTCCATGGAAGGGCGATTGCGCCTTCTTCGCTCTATTTCGTGCCGAAGATCAGTCGGGGGGAGGGAGGCGTTGGCTGACTGCGCTGGAGATGGTTCTGATCCGCCTTGGGGTTGGCTCGGCCGGAAAGACTGCGGCGCGGAAGGTTGAGGATCAACCGCCGCCGTCGGTACGTGCGCTGTCTCCCCTTGAGGATGCGGGAGTGGCTGCATTTGCTGCTGATACATTCGTTCCAGCATCTGCTTCATCATATTCATATCGGAGCGGATTTCTTGAACCTCCTTGTCCAACCGCCCATCGTCGCGACCCCGCTGATTGTTGCTTGTTCCAGTCGCCCCTCGTCGGCGGTTGTTAGGTGGGTTCTGGGCTGGGGGAACGGCGATTGGACCCGGTGGCCCTGTAATCGCGTTCTCATTCAAATCTTCTTCTGGGACCGTCCTTCTAGTCATCACCATTGGACTCAGTATAGAGATACGAGATGGCTTTTTGCACGTTCCCACAGACGGCGCCAAACTGTTGATGCAAATGTCTGGTTCGTCCTCCTTTGACCCTTGTATGCCTGCACAGAAAGAGGACAAAGGAGACCCTGGCTCGAGCAGGGGACCCTCCGATGCCAAAGTCAGGCCTGGACTCGGGGTCTCAAAGTATTGAAAGGTTTTTAGAGGGAATTTGTTTCGTACCTCTCAAGGTGACAGGGGTCCTCCTTTTATAGCTGCTGGGGTCCTCCTGATATTGAGCGCGGGATCTTCTCCTGGTATCACGGAGATAAGATCGTGCCCATCTTGAGCCGTCATCTGATCCCGTGAGCTTCGGGGTCGGAGATCTTATCCCAAGATATCCGGGATGAGATTTGACCTAGCGACGGTCGGTCTTGTAAGGTGGTCCGCCCGACACATGCCCGGAACGCTGATAAGTCGTCCGAACCGACTCAACCGTTGTCTCGGTTTAGCGAACCATGCCTCGGATTTGACACATCCTTCGGTGACCCGAGGTATTAAGTCCGAGTCTCGAGGCATTAAGTCCGAGTCTTCGGACTTGTATTTTTGTCCCCAACAATATTAATCTAAAACTTAGGTGACATCTAAAAAGATTTTAATGATAGACGTTCAATCCCCATTGCTTGATATATTGTGGTTCACTTGATCTTTGGATAGGTTTTAGGCTCAAGCATTACGGTAAGCTCCCCAAATGGACAGGCGATTTGGATATAACACATACGTGGTGGCGGGACCTACAAAACTTGGTGACCTCAACACACCATGTGTCGTACACCTGCCAATCCGCTTCCAAATTTTATAACACGTTGTCACTAAGCTAATGTCTGTAAATGAGATTTTTTGGCCATTCCAATCCCTGGTTCTTGGACACTTGTTTCCATAAATAAGACCATTGGATATTTTATTTTTAACTGTCCAATGAAAGTTCATCAATCTAATAACCATATAATCAAATAAGTATAATTATTTGCTTCACATTTCATCAAAATTTTATCCAAAAATTGATCAGTTAAATTTGAATTTATTGTATACCTCGTGTGTAGTTTGTAAGTGCCAGTGTATCATCCATCACGCACTGCTAGAGCATCGAAGTCTTTTTTTCTCGAGCCACTTTATCAGGCTCCAGTACTCCAGTCCCGAGTGAAGCTCGATCGAGTGCATCCTGTGAGTGCACTCGCCTCGCATGTGGTGAAAATGCAAACCTGTGCGAGATCACATCTGCAAGTCGAGCTGTCCCACTGTTTAAATGCCTACTTCTCAAAATCATACCCATCAAATCATAATCTAAGTCGCTCCAGCTGTATAAATGTGGACCTTGGATGAGTGCCGTCTGTTTGCATACGTACCACTTATAATCAGACCGACACTGACGTTCTGAGACAAAGCATCTACACGGTGGAGATGTCATGACGACCGCAACCAAGTTACGGTGGAGATGTCATGACGACCGCATCCAAGTTACCGGCGGTCCACGTTCATGACAGACGCCGATTAGGTACTATGTCTGTCCCGAATAGGGTGGGACCCACCATGATTTATGGGTTTATCAACAACGTTCATCCATTTTTTTCATATTATTTCAGGGTAAAAGCCTAAAAATAAGCCAGATCCAAAGTCTCGAACGGACCACATCATAGAAAGCAGCGGTGATAATGACTCCTGTTGGGAGCAAAAATACAAGTCCGAAGATTCGGACTTAATGCCTCGGGACTCGGACTTAATACCTCGGGTCACCGAAGGATGTGTCAAATCCGAGGCATGGTTCGCTAAACCGAGACAATGGTTCAGTCGGCTCGGACGACTTATCACGTTCCGGGCATGTGTCGGGCGGACCACCTTGCAAGACCGACCGTCGCTAGGTCAGATATCATCCCGGATATCTTGGGATAAGATCTCCGACCCCGAAGCTCACGGGATCGAATGACGGCTCAAGACGGGCACGATCCTATCTCCGTGATACCAGGAGAAGATCCCGCGCTCAATATCAGGAGGACACCACGATCCTATCTCCGTGATACCAGGAGAAGATCCCGCGCTCAATATCAGGAGGACCCCAGCAGCTATAAAAGGAGGACCCCTGTCACCTTGAGAGGTACGAAACAAATTCCCTCAAAAAACCTTTCAATACTTTGAGACCCCGAGTCCAGGCCTGACTTTGGCATCGGAGGGTCCCCTGCTCAAGCCAGGGTCTCCTTTGTCTTCTTCCTGTTCAGGCATACAAGGGTTCAGGAGGACGAACCAGACACATTGCATCAACAGTTTGGCACCGTCTGTGGGAACTGTGCAAGAAAGCCATCTCGTATCATTATATTGATTCCAATGGTGATGACTAGAAGGACGGTCCCAGAGGAAGATTTAAATGAGATTGAAGGACCGGTGGGTCCAGTTGCGGCCCCCTCGGCCCAGAACCCACCTAACAACCGCCAACGAGGAGCGACCCGAACAAGCAACAATCAGCGGGATCGCGACGATGGACGGTTGGATAAGGAGGTTCAAGAAATCCGGTCTGATATGAATATGATGAAGCAGATGCTGGAACGAATGTATCAGCAACAAATGCAGCCGCTCCCTCATCCTCAAGGGGAGACGGCACGCGCTCCAGCTACGGCTACGGCGGTTGATCCTCAACCTCCCGCGCCGCAGTCTGTCCGCCCAAGTCAACCCCAAGGCGGATCAGAACCATCTCCGGCGCAGTCAGCCAACGCTTCCCTGCCCCCGACTGATCTTCGGCACGAAATAGAGCGAAGAAGGCGCAATCGCCCTTCCATGGAAGGCACGGCAGAAAGCAGCGAACCTTGGAAAGCCGACATTCAAAATTTCAAAAAAGAAGTGCGGGAAGAAATGGCAAAAGAGATGGCGGACATAAAGCACGGCCGGAATGTATATTCAACCGGGTCCGAAGCGAAGGCATCCCCCTTTGTGGACTCGGTACTGAAGGCCCGATTGCCCGAGAGGTTTCGATTACCTCAAATCACTCCTTTCACCGGCAAGACCGACCCGACCGAGCATATCGAGTGCTTCAGAACCTATATGGAACTTCACGATGCCTCGGATGCAGTAATGTGTCGGGCCTTTTCTCTTACACTGACTGATGTAGCTCGACTGTGGTTCAAACAGCTGAAACCAAAGTCCATCAGTTCATTCGTTGAGTTGAGCGACGCCTTCCTCACCAACTTCATCGGCGGAAAGAAGAAATTGAAGCCCCCTGCACATCTGAATAGCGTAGTTCAGAAGCAGGAGAGCTATTGAAAGATTACATCAAGCGTTTTAATTTCGAATCCCTTCAAGTTCGAAAACATTCTAAGAAACGGCCCTCAATGCGCTCATGCAAGGAGTTAGGGATAAGCCATTCCTTGGCATCTCTAGACAAAACTCCGCCCGATACTCGGGGGAGTTTATGGCACGATCCGATAAATATGCCAACGCCGAGGAAGCGCGAATCTGCGTGAAACTAAAACCTTGGCCAAAGAGTCGGCCAAAAAGAAAGCCGGCCGGAGGGAGGAAATGCAAAGAGGATCAAGCGCGTGACGAGCGAAGGTCAGGAAAACTGCCGGATCAAAGATTTTCCACATATACTCCCCTGAATAAGACTCGGGAAGAGGTACTGATGGAAATAAAAAACGATGGCTTTGTTAGCTGGCCCAGTAAGCTCAGGAGTAATCCTAATCGGTGGGACAAGGATAAGTACTGCCATTATCACCGCGATCACGGGCATAACACAAGTGATTGCCGTCACTTAAAAGAAGAGATCGAACGACTCATAAAAGACGGCCGACTCAGAGAACATATGGTCAAAGCTGGGGCAGCTGAGGCGCGCCCGACCGAGAGTCAGCCTATGGAAGAAATCCGAACGATTATCGGCGGTCCACAATGTGGGGGCGACTCTAACAACGCGCGAAGGAATCATGCACGAAAACTTAGTCAGCCTCAGTCCGAGCTCATGATTATAGATCGGCCATCAAAGGAAAAGAAAAGAGAAAAATATTGCATATCGTTCACTGAGGAAGACGCCCGAGGTATCCATCACCCCCACGATGATGCGTTGATCGTCTCCTTGGCGATCGCTAACCAAAAAGTGTTCCGAATACTCGTCGATACAGGATCATCTGCAGACGTATTGTTTACTGGGGCGTTCGACAAAATGGGGATCGAACGATCCGCGTTACGCCCGGTTCGGACCCCATTGATCGGTTTTTCCGGAGGACAAGTACTGCCCGAGGAGACTGTCTCATTACCACTCACTGCTGGCAATGCCCCACATCAGACGACGATGATGGTTGACTTCCTGGTCGTCGATCAACCCTCGGTATACAACGCGATACTCGGCCGACCTTCATTGAGTCTCCTCCAGGCCGTGGTATCCACATACCATCTTACAATGAAATTTCCGACCGAGTCAGGAGTCGGAATTGTCAAAGGAGACCAGCAAGACGCGAGGCGATGTTACATGATAGCTGTAAAAGGAGCCGCCGACAAGAATCCGACCAACATATTAACAATCGAATCATTGGACCCTCGGGGCGAGAATTATGAACGAGGACAGCCGGTCGAAGATCTTGTCTCAATCCCCTTAGTCGAAACAGATAGATCCAAGACAGACGAATTGGCTCATCTCTGCAGTCCCCTTTGAGAGAAAAACTGATCGCCCTGCTCCGAAGGTACGCCGACGTATTTGCTTGGAGTCATGAAGATATGCAAGGGATCGACCCCTCCGTGGTGACTCACCGACTTAACGTCGATCCGTCATATCGACCGATCCGACAGACGCGGGCCCCGAACGATACGCCATCATTGAGAAAGAAGTCAACAAACTATTCCAGGCTAATTTCATAGAAGAAATACACTATCCGAGTGGGTCGCGAATGTCGTGCTTGTAAAGAAGTCCAACGGGAAGTGGCGAGTCGTATTGACTATACCGACTTAAATAAAGCTCGCCCCAAAGATAGCTTTCCGCTTCCGAGGATAGACCGGCTAGTAGATAGTAGACGGACATGAACTCCTTAGCTTCATGGATGCATATTCGGGATATAATCAAATTGTAATGCATCAAACAGATAAATCAAAAACTACCTTTGTCACCGACAAAGGCCTTTATTGTTACCGAGTGATGCCGTTTGGTCTGAAGAATGCCGGCACAACTTATCAAAGGTTAGTTAACAAAATCTTTGCTCGGCTTATAGGCCGAACCATGGAAGTATACATCGACGACATGCTCGTCAAAAGCATACACGCGGCAGATCATGTGAATGATTTGGAAGAAATGTTTCTAATCCTGCGGAAGTTCCGGATGAAGCTAAATCCAAGTAAATGTGCTTTTGGAGTAGGCTCCGAAAAATTCCTCGGTTTCTTGGTCAGTCAGCGAGGGATAGAGGCAAACCCTGAGAAGATAAAGGCTCTGATTGATATGGAATCCCCCAAAACCATTAAGGACGTCCAAAGGTTGACCGGACGAGTCGCAGTAATCGATTCCTGTCCAGAGCAACGGATAAATGTCTCCCTTTCTTCAAACAATTGAAAGGAAGACAAGCGATGGGTTGGACGGAAGAGTGTGAAGCAGCATTTCAGCAATTAAAATCATATCTCGGTTCTGCACCACTCTTATCAAAACCCGAACCGGGGGAGTCGTTGCTCCTCTACCTAGCTGTGTCCGAGGCAGCGGTTAGCTCGGCTTTGATACGAGAATCTGAAGGAAAGCAACTGCTTGGAAAGCGTTATTGCCAGCAGAAACGAGATACCCAAGCTTGGAAAAAGTGGCCTTGGCTTTAATAACTTCCTCTCGGCGACTTAGGCCGTATTTCCATGCCCACACCATCATTGTAATGACCGACCTTCCGCTTCGCCAGGTACTGCAGAAACCAGAAACTTCCGGCCGACTCACCAAATGGGCTATCGAGCTGAGTGAGTTTGATATTCAATACCGACCAAAGGCAGCAATCAAAGGGCAAGCCGTAGCTGATTTTATCGCCGAGGGAACGTCTTCAACCGAACTTTCAGTAAATGATACACTGAAGGACGGTGCAGTTCCGACCTCAACCGTTCCCCCTTGCCCTATTCCGTGGAATCTGTATGTCGACGGTTCTTCCAACTCGAAGGCCAGTGGGGCTGCTGGAAACCCCCGATCATACCTATATACAGTATGCCTTACGACTTGGATTCCAAGCGTCGAACAATACGGCGGAATACGAAGCGTTGTTACTTGGCCTCCGACTCGCCGCTAGCATGGAAGTCACGCACCTAAGTGTTTTCAGCGACTCTCAGTTGGTTGTTAACCAAGTTACCGGTGTATACCAGACACGGAAAGACCGGCTAAGGGCTTACATGGAGAAAGCGAAAGAACTTATCAACGGATTTCAATTCTGTCGTGTGACTCGGATCCCTCGCACGGAAAACAGCAAAGCCGATTTGCTAGCGAAGCTCGCCTCGGCCAAAGAAGATGAAATACCCAGGTCCGTCCCTGTCGAATACGTTGACAAGCCTAGCATAGATGAGCCGATTAGCGAGGCCGTCAATACAATCGACTCGGAACCTTCCTGGATTGATCCAATCCGCCAATACTTTGACGAAGGAAAATTGCCCGATGATCGCGCCGAGGCTCGACGAATTAAGATTCGAGCCTCCCGTTATACCATATTCAACGGAACCCTCTACAAGAAAGGCTACTACGCCCCGTTGCTGCGGTGCCTCAAACCCAGCGAGGCAAACTATGTGTTGCGGGAAATTCATGAAGGAATCTGCGGAAACCACTCTGGAGGGCGATCCCTCGCCTACAAGGTCCTACGACAGGGATACTACTGGCCCACTATCCAACACGACGCTCGCGAGCTCGTTCAGAAATGCGACAGATGCCAACGGTTCGCGGCAATTCCGAGGCAAGCACCCGAAGCACTAACGCCGATGACCGGTCCCTGGCCTTTCGCACAGTGGGGCGTCGACATCATAGGACCGCTCCCTATGGGAAAAGGTCAGACCAAGTTTGCTGTGGTAGCGGTGGACTATTTCACGAAGTGGGTCGAGGCAGAACCATTAGCTAAAATAACCGAGCGGAAGATCACCGAATTTGTATGGAAAAATATTATCTGCCGATTCGGTACCCGTACCATTGTTACAGACAACGGAAGGCAATTTGATAACAGAAGCTTTCGCGGGATGTGCGACAACCTCGGAATCAGAAACGTCTACTCTTCGCCTCATCATCCTCAAACCAACGGACAAGTTGAAGCGGTTAATAAGATTATCAAGCAACATCTTCGGACCAAGCTTGGCAGAGCCAAAGGAGCGTGGGCCGAAGAGCTCCCGAAAATTCTTTGGGCCTACCGAACCACCGCTCGAACAGCCACGGGGGAGACTCCATTTTCACTAGCCTATGGCTCCGAAGCCGTCACTCCCGTTGAAATCGGATTACCCTCGGCTCGGATCACCACATTCAATGCAGAAGCAAACGAAGAACTCCTTGCACTCGGACTTGACCTTCTGGACGAACAAAGAGAAGTGGCACGGCTGCGCACGGAGGCGCGGCAGCGACAAGTGGCTCGGTTCTACAATACCCGAGTTAGGATTAGAAGATTTCGAATGGGGGATATGGTTCTTCGAAAAGTGTTTTCTAACACCAAGGAATTTGGTTCGGATACACTGGGACCCAACTGGGAAGGACCCTACATCGTCTCGGGCACCATTAGACCGGGAACGTATCAGCTAGAAGACCTAAACGGACAACCGTTGCCCCACCCTTGGAACGCTGAACACCTCAAAGTCTACTATCCCTAGTTCTGTCTTCAACGATTAAAGACCCTGAACTAAGAAAGGATAAAGCCAAGTCGAATAAGTAAAGATAGGCATTTCTCTTTCATTCGTCAAAACATATGTAAGTACAAAGCAAGCGATTACATCAAAGCAAAAAAAAAATATAAATATATGTCCAAGGGCCCCGGTAACGGTCCTCATGCACCGGCCTCGTCCCCAGCAGTATCTTCAGCAGTGGCGTCCGGGTTCTCGGATCCCGAGGCTGCTCCACCCTCGATTTCTGAAAGGTCAAGGTCAGGGAAGGATTTCTTTATGTCCCTGACGCATTCCAGATATCCGCTTTGGAACAAGCGGTCCCTTTCATCCTCGAACTCCGCCGACTCGAGGAATGCTTGGACGGCTTGGTCCCTAGCCTTCTCGGCCTCCCGAGTATTCTCGACGGCCTGCTGAATGTGCTCCGCCGCCTCAAGCTTAGCCCGAGCTAAGTCATCCGCACACGAAGCATGGACTGCTAGAACTCGCTGATTCTCCTCTTCAGCTTTGGAGAGTCGAGCCAGTGCCTGAGTGACCTCTGCCTTCGCTTCGTCCAGGGCTCTTCTGGAGGAAGCCGCCTCTGCCCTCGCGTCTTCGGCAGCTTTCCGGGCAAGGGACGCCTCGCCTGTCAGGACGCCGACCCGGATCTCGGCCTCCTCGCGTCGGCCTTCGGCCTCAGACAGAAGAGCCTGCAGCCGATGAGTTGAGGATAGCTCCTTGCTGGCCTTGATTAAGCAAGGAGCGAGTTCAAAAAGCATCCAGGCCGCATGGCTGCCGGGCTGCGGCGACGGGGCGTTGTAGAGTTTCACGAACTCTCTTTCACACCCGTGGGCCAGGGCCCAAGGAACCATCCCCGACACCACTTGCTGCAGGATTGACGGCCCCTCCTGGTCCGTCTCCTCCCCTCGGGAGGACGCGGTCCTCGTCTCTCCCTCCCCTCTGGAGGACGCGGCCCCGGCCTCTTCTTCCCGACTCGGCACAGCCGTCTCAACGCGTGCCGAGTCAGGTGCCGCCTGAGGCTCCGAAGCAGCAATCGCCGTCTCTTCCGCCCTTTCGTCCGGGTCGGGAATCACGACGACGGAAGGGGCAGAAGAGCTCGCTGGCTCTTTCTCCTTCCGCAGCACCCTTTGCCTCTTCGGCGGCCGAGGCTCCGAAAGAAGAACTGACCGCGGAGGAGCCTTCAACTTCGTGATTGGCCTAAGGGCGGGACGAGCTCCAGTCATCTCCGGTTCGAGGGTGATCCTGAGGTTGGGACGAGCTTCGGGCAGATCTGTAAAAAAAAAAAAACCAGAGAAGAAGTTATGGCGAAGTAAGTCAAGGGAAATTCGGAAAATCCAGAAGATTCATTCTCAATTACCTGTAACTTCCGAGTCCAGACCTGCAAGATGAAGGCGCTCCGGCTGTAGAAGCACCTTCCAAGACCTGTCCCTCGGATCCAACGACCTCAACTCTTTGATCCGAGCCGAGGCAGTGGTGCCGAGCTTCGGCCGCTTCTTTGGAATATCTGCCAAACACAAGCCCGTCATACTCAGAATATTACAAAAAAAAAAAAAAAAAAAAGGGGCGAGAGGGAGAGAAGACCCAAGTCACCTGCTCTTTGGAACGCCCGAGGGACACGAGCCTCGTAGGACCTGGACTCATCCGTCTCCCAGCGACCACATGCCCAAAACCAACGCTCTCTCCAGTGTTTGTTGGAAGTGGGAGGGTCGGTTATCAGGGAACCGCCTCCGCCTCGCCAAGCAGCGAAGACGTAGAAGCCGGGATAGTTCGGATTTACCCGCACTTGATACAGGTGGAGAAATTCGTCGACTGTAAGCGGTGGCTGTTCCATCTCAGCCCACAACACCGCACATCCGAGTAAGTTCCTCCACCCATTCGGGACTATCTGCCCCGGGGCAATCTTTATGCGAGACAGAACTCCCCGGACGATGGTCTGAAGGGGCAGACGCAAGCCGCATTGCATCGACACTTGGTAAATCGCGACTGCCCCGGCCGGAGGGTGATCCGGCAAGTCATTCGGACGGGGGAGATAGGTGATGACCGACTCGGGAATATGGTACCCGACTCAGATTCTGTCCAAATCCGTCTCAGTCATGACTGAGGGAACCGGACCGCTTAAATCTTCCCCCGATCCTTCTTCTTCAGACTCGGCCTGCGCCGATTCACCAACGGGAGCAAGATCAGGGGTTCCTTCGGCGATTAAAATTTCATCTTCTTCCTCCTCATCCTCCTCCATGTCCCTTGGCAAGTTGGGCCTTCCCAGGCGGGTTAATAGAGACGACCCGCCCCGAGAAGGAACGACGGGAGCTGAGCGCTCCGCCGGAGCTTCGGTGACTCTCTCCGGTAGACAAGCAGCGTTGGCGTCCACTGCTATCTCCGTCAGTAAGGAAGGCGATTCCGCAACGTTCCAAAAACGTTGCGCTTCGCCTTCGTCTCCAGAAGCTCCCCCCTGAGGACTTTGAGAACTCCTATCCGCCATTATTACCTAATAAAGAGGAAGGAGAAACTCACCGGAGGGAGAAAGGAAAACGGAAATGGCGGAAAGAGGCACCGACGGTTAAGAGAAAGGAAAGGAAGGAGATGAAAGGCTATGCAACCCCAAAGAAAATGCGGAGCGGGAATGGCAAGAGCAGTAAAAGTTTAAAGTGCGGGGCCCCTGACGTTATATAAGGTCGTCATACGGCGGAGACAATTAATGGGGAAATGATTCGACGCCTGCATCGATTCCCTCACTCGACACGCGGCGCACGTCGACTGGCGACAATAATACCTTTGCTACGTGTCCAATCTTCGTTGGCGGGATGTGCGATTTGACGGCTGACGGCGCATGCGATGTCAGAAGCTGAACCGTCCCCCATCAAAGGCCTCACGGAATGCATTTAATGACCACGACTCATCTCGAACTAAGTTACGAACCGACTCCAAACTCGCTACTCCTCAGTGTCATATGAAGCACACGGAGTAAGGGGGCTTACTGTTGGGGGCAAAAATACAAGTCCGAAGATTCGGACTTAATGCCTCGGGACTCGGACTTAATACCTCGGGTCACCGAAGGATGTGTCAAATCCGAGGCATGGTTCGCTAAACCGAGACAATGGTTGAGTCGGCTCGGACGACTTATCAGCGTTCCGGGCATGTGTCGGGCGGACCACCTTGCAAGACCGACCGTCGCTAGGTCAGATATCATCCCGGATATCTTGGGATAAGATCTCCGACCCCGAAGCTCACGGGATCGAATGACGGCTCAAGACGGGCACGATCCTATCTCCGTGATACCAGGAGAAGATCCCGCGCTCAATATCAGGAGGACCCCACGATCCTATCTCCGTGATACCAGGAGAAGATCCCGCGCTCAATATCAGGAGGACCCCAGCAGCTATAAAAGGAGGACCCCTGTCACCTTGAGAGGTACGAAACAAATTCCCTCAAAAAACCTTTCAATACTTTGAGACCCCGAGTCCAGGCCTGACTTTGGCATCGGAGGGTCCCCTGCTCAAGCCAGGGTCTCCTTTGTCTTCTTTCTGTGCAGGCATACAAGGGTTCAGGAGGACGAACCAGACACATTGCATCAACAACTCCTAACCGTTGAAACCTTTTTATGACCCACCGTCATGTTTATTTGCCATCTAACCTGTTCAGAAGATCACTTATATGTTGATGAAGGCAAAACACACACACACACACACACACACATATATAAGCTTGATCCAAAAATTATGCAGCTTTCAAAAAGTTTCTAATAGTGTGTCCCACTTTAAACCTTGGATCTGCTTCATTTTTTTTTTATCATACCTAAATGATATAAAAAAATATATGGACGGTGTTGATGAACCAATAAATCATGGTGGCCCCTCAGAGCCTGGCCTGTTCCTAACTTAGGACAGGCGGGAGATAGTACCTACTCCGCGTCCGTTGATAAGATACGCCTGATGCGTGTTGTAATAATGAAAAGTTATCCGGAGAGTTTTACGCGGCCCGACGCCTTTGAGGCTTGACGCCCACCAAAACGGGCCTCGCAGATGGATCGACTGTACGCGGAATTGATATTCGACACCCTCGGCGGATTAAAAATTTGAGAGTGTCACGCCGCACGGCTTCAATCGGGGGTGATCTGGCGACAGCTCCCCGGTTTTGCTTTTATGCGACCATTTGCAGGCCGCACATCCTTCGATGAGTGGAAAAATAAGTTCATGACCTGTCCACTGTGGAAGTATCCCAAGCGATAACTTCCACGAGTGCTGCGCGTTGGGCCCACTTGGCCTGTTCATGACATAGGGGTTCTCGGACAGGAAACTAGGTGGGGCTCACTACGATGTGTCCGTGAGAAATCCACCCATCCATTCATGTTGCTAGATCGTAGTAGAACATGGGCCCAAAAATAAAGAAAATGGAAAACTTGACTTTCAGAGAAATATTTTAAATGAGGCTAAATTTTTTGTGTTTCAAATCTTCCCATTAGGAATGATCTTTTGAACGGTAGGGACGGCATATAAACATCATGATGGACCCTAGCTAAGTTTCGACTATAGGCATTATTACCTTACCCACTTTTTGGCATCCTGCTCCCACTTGGGCAGTAATTCGTCCTGACCATATTGAGCCCACCGTGATGTATGGGTTTTATATGCATCTTTCATCTAATTTTCTGAATCATTTTAGGATATGTACCAATAAGTGAGGTAGATCCAAGCCTCAAGTGAACCACCCGGTGGTGATGGAACTCTCACCATTACGAACTTCTTGTGAGTAGTAGAAGTCTTGGATCAATATGATATTTGTCTTTTTTCCTTCATCCTTATGAACAGCTTGGATTGCAAAAAACATCATGTTCGGCCCTTAGACTCATACCTTAAAATGAGCTCGAAAAAAATGATGGGTGGCCCAGACAAAACCCACACATCAGGGTAAGCGCCATAGAGCCCCTACGCAGGGGTTCAAATGCAATCCGCTTCCCACTTTTTTCCTGCCATGAGGCCCACTTGACTTTCATCTGCCTCATTTAGGGTTATGTCCTAACATGATTAGACAAAATAGATGAACGGTTCATTTCTCGTAAATATCACGTAGGCCTTACCTAACTTCCCAAAAGCCTTTTGCACGCAATTTGCATCCGGGTTCTCCCTAAGTCAGACATCCCAAAAGTACGGTAATCTAGCAACACATGCGCTACCCAGTGAATTTAGAAGTTTTTGAATGGTTGCATGCTATTTTCTATGATATAGCGCACCTAAGAATATATTTTGGAGGCATCACCTGTTGTAATAGGGCTCATGCAATTCACTAGTTGGATGGAATATACACAACATGGTAGGTCCCACCATAAAAAAAATAAAAATAAAAATGGACAACAATCTCCAAAATCACGTTGCACCACGTGATGGTTGAAATAGCTTATTTTTTAAGCATCTAACTTTTGGCAAGGCAACATGGCTGAATAAGCTGGATGCCATGTACACCCAAAAAGCCCTGGCAGCACTTGTAGAAAAAAACATATCTTACAAGTTGCAAGGACTTGTAGCCGGCCTCATCATGGTTTGAAGCTGGGATAAATCCAATATGTAACAGCATCGCCAACAATACGGTTGTATTGGCTTGTATTGTGCTGGACCAACTTGATGCAGGATTGATATGGGCCGTACAACCCGGCAATGTTGTGACCGATACAAACCACCAAAACGAATCTGCAGATATGGCGTCCAATTAGGAATGGTTTAATGTGCTATGTGTATGGCAACCTTGCCATTCACACAGTTGCACTTGGGACTTGTTATCACTCACATTACCTATCTGGACTGCATTAAAAACAACAGCAGCGGCGTGGGCCTAAAACGCCCGTGATTAGACCCATCTTTAATGAACAGTCTTCCTTTAATTTCTTCAAGGCCCTGACTGGATGGTATGGATTATTCGATCGGTATAATTCTTCCAAGCCGCCTGTACAGAACCGATTGAACCTTAGTCAAGGATACAGACAGGTGATGTGGATGCAAATAAGTCCAAATGCAACTAGTGCCTCGTAAGGTTCAGATATATCTAAGTATGTTTGGGAGCGTGGATTTAGACGGCGCAGATTTGATACTGACAAGGTCAGCAGTGATTTGGCTACTGACCTTGTCAGTATCCAATCCGCGCCCTGATTTAGAGCCCCTTGGGTTCAGACCCTCCGGAAACCCCCTATATTATGAAATCCTCTTGTTGTGTTTGGCACCCTCCATTAGGAATCAACTTTAATACAAAAGTAGCAATGCATGTATATTTATGGGTGTTTGAATTTAATAATTAAATCAACTTTAATGTCTTTAATTAGTGATGTGTGTAATATTTGACACAATGGTTATAATAAGCCCATTAAAATATATGCTTTACCCAAAAATGATGAAATTCCAAGTCTCAGATGGGCCACAAGCACAAGATCATGTCTGAGTGACTAACCAATAAATTTTAACCATTGAGTTACATGGACAATGTTTGGATGATGTTGATCATCATAATAAAGTAATTATAGTGATGCAATTGATAATCTAATTATTTTGGGATATCATTAGTGGACCATGTGCCCAATAGAATAATAGTATGGTGATGGATTTCAAATCTTCTATTTGAGTGGATTTGAAAACCCTGGTTACTTTATGGTGTCAACTAAGTATCCCCCCAAATCAATGGTGCCAAACTACCCCTATAACTGTTATTATATTAACAGATCTCTGCCATGCTCTTTTTCTTCTTTGCCAACAAACCAATAATTAAAAGAGAAAAGAAAAAGTTATAAAGAAAAAATAAAGAACAACATAATGTTTTTTGAAAAAACAAAAGCATGATGTCAATGTGCTCCATATAAGAGAATAAGTGCAGTGGACCCAAAATACATTGCAACAAGAGCCAGGGCTAAATGCACTGAGAATATATATATATATATATATATATATATATATATATATATATATATATATATATATATATATATATATATATATATATATATATATATGAGTCCTTTTTGTCGCCTTTCCAATATTGGAGGCTCGCTTTCTATCTCTTTTGTGAGAGGGATAAAGAGATTCCAGGTTCAATTATTCACAAATGCCATCTATTTCCTGGCTCTTGTTGCAATGCCAACTCTTTTCAACTGGCTCTTGGTTTTGAAAACTACCCATTCCAGAAAAGGCCAATCGCACAATACATTGGAAAAGAATGGAAACCATATTAGCTATCGGTATCTTATCATTAGCGTGTTTACATTTCACCTACCGGTGACTAAAGCAGCTATAATATGTTAGTTCCACAGATCAGTAATTTAAAGGGAGGGTGATGCTTCCTTCTGTAATCTTTTGGAGGAAATGGAAAGAAAAGACTAACCGTAGTTGCATGGAGCATGAATGGATTCGGATGCTAGAGAGGAAAGCACCCTTGTTTCTGTAGAATAGCACGAGTGTAAATTAGAACTACTATCTTAAAGTGGTACTAGTAACTTGTTGAAGAATCTTACAACCAAGAGAATAACAATATTATCTTGGGAATGCAACATCTTCGACAGAAAGAATAGTGGAAACCATTGAAGAGTGTGCAAGGAGGTTTCATCAGGGTAGACTTTTTAGGAGCAATTTCATAGTAGTAATGAAATATTGGATAACGGTTGTGAACAACAAGGATGTAAGATATGAGCCAAGCAAAAAAGTGTAATGAAGGAAGGGTAGACTTTATTTGTGTTCTTTCATTTGATCAAAGTGGGTTCAACGAAGCTAAAGCAAAGGCAACTAGAGAAGGTTGAGTCGTGGGCTCACATGAGCATGCATACGAAATTCAACCTATCCGAAGGATCACCCTGCTGTTAAAAAGATGTCTTAAATATGGAAAGGGGTGGCTCAACATTTTTGGGGGCCTTAGGCAAGTCATAAAAATGAGGTTTTTTAGTTTAAAAAAATTAATAAATTTAAAATTAAACCATAAATTTGCTTCTTGCCTTTTTAGATGCAAAATTACTAATTAAACTTTTTTTTTTGTTAGCTTGTTAGTACACCCCATTGTCAGTTCACACTGACAGTTAGCCACCCCCACTAGGGATCGATACTAAGACCTCAGTGTTGAAACGAGGTATTTCACTCAGTCTACCACTTGAGCTGTGGAACAGTGTCACGTCCCAAATTCGGGGACGGACAGCTTCCGTGATGCCCCGAATTTGGCACTCGACTTCCATACACCAAGTCCCGAGTTCGGCGCACCACAAGGAAGATTTTTGATTGATTATATATATATATAAATAGTAATACCTGAGCATAAAGATCCATGATCAAATTACCAAGTAACACTGTCCAATAGAAATCCTGATTGTTACAAGTACAATGCTTTTCAAAGGTACACAACGTCAACATTGCCAAATCGAAAAATAGATGCAATGCATCGAGAAAGCAAAGTCTTCCAAGCTACTCCAGCCCTGAAAAAAATGGGAAATATGAGGCTTAGGCAAAAAGCCTAGTGAGTACACACGTGTGTGCAGTGTCCTACCTGCAAGCAAGATAAATATGCTACAAGGAAATCATACCACAGCCATAACCATATTACATGCATCCGTAATCACATCATCATCATCGTATTGTCATGCCATAATTATACAATATCGAAAATATTGACATGTCCATGAGTCATACAATATCAGAGTACGCAATATAAATCAGCTATGCAAATGAAGAGTTATAAAGAGCCAAATATCAGATGTCGAGGACGCAATGCAATATACAGTTCCGGATGAATTCACGAATACCGTCAGCCGTATCTAAATACTGAAATATAGTAACCTGAAATGCTAAATGTTACTAATGTAATGCAATATGTGGTGTGAATGAAATGACTATACTAGTTTGAAGTCGTGATGATAGTACGTAGTATCGTAAACTATGGGGTTTATCACAAAGGACTTCTATCCAAACTAGTCTCATACCTAATTTGGATAGTCAGACTCAATGTGGTAAACTCCTAATCTCAGGTTAGTCGTGCGCCCCAACCGAAATCCTGACCATTGCGAAGGTACACGTAACAAATAGTTGCGCACCACCAGCCCGAGTGAATCGTGAATGAATTAATGAATGAATGAGTATGCAACTACTGCTCAATAAGTCCACATATCAGTACAGTTCATCTTTGGGATCATTATCGGGGTCTGTTACACTCTACACCAGCTTGCCACCCCTATCCGAGCGCACAACTGGGTAAGTGGAAGTGACTTCACTATCCACTGTAAATATCGGGCCCGGCTCGTCAATAGCGGACCTATTCCTCAAGCTGGTCAAACTCAACCTAGACATTGCCCCCTCACTCAGGCGGATAAGGTCACACCCCTTCCCAACTGACCACGACATAGTGAGAGATGCAGCCTACTGGTATACGGCCCTCATGCGCTCATATATCCACTCGGTCTCAACGTTGGGGCGTCTCCTAGCCACGGAGGTTTAGAGATTTTCACTCAGGGACATCTATGACGCCCGTATGCTAAAATCAAATATTTTCGGTATCCCATTTGGCCATCCACGATATGCCTGTAGAGGCTACGACCCTGATGTTGTTTGGGCATATAGTAATCATAATGTGAGATGCATGAGTCATACAATCTAGTCATGCATCAATCCTGCGCATACCGCGTGCTCAAGTGAGATAACCTCTGCCTATCAAGGAGTCTCATAACAACATGCTCGATGACATATGCAATGATCAATCACATCTCATAACCAACATGCAGATGATGCGTATGGGCATGTATCATGATGTTATGCTGTCACATACTCATAATCAGTATTAATAACCGGCCTCAACAATCGGCTTCGACAATGTGGACATTTAACCAACATTGCCCCCAAGGAATGGCTCACATAATATCAATACATACATCATGGTGAAATCACACATCACATCGGTCCTCAGATACATCGCTTTGAGTCTCACACAAGGGCCGCACATTCATCGCATTGGGCCTCACTCATGGGCCGCATATACATCACATTGTGCTGTATCATATATGCACTACACATCGCAATGGGCCTCAGCTTATGGGCCATGAATACACCACATTAGGCTTCACGACCCATGAGCTTCAAATACACAATAGGTGGGCCCTACACATGGGCTGCAAATACATCACAATGAGCCTCATATATGGGTCGGAAATATATCTCAATGGGCCTATGATCAATTTGTCACAAGTCCTAAGTTCATGTACCCAGGAAGTTACACCATCGGCATAGTCCATGAGTTTGAGTAATCACACAATTTCTCATATGCCCACATGGTCTTATGGTCACTCATTTATCAGAAATTTGTATGGTTGAGTGGCCACACAAATGTCACTCTACTTGTCATAATAAGGGACTTAAGGTGAGATGGTTACTTATTATTATTATTATTATACCATATTTCGCATAATGGGGCAACCGCTTTACTAAATTTTCACGTAGCCGGGCGGCCAGTACCACAATTTCACATAGTTTAGTAGTCACCAAAGCACTGCTTGATCATATGATTGGGCTACACATTCCCCACATACCCACATGATTTACAGCTATCCACATCACGCATGATCACAAGATTTATGAGCTACATATTTAGCACCATTTTATCAAATCTAGTTATCACTCATCCCATCAGTGATCATATGGTTAATGGCCACAACAATCATAAATCTACTTAAACAAGTAGTCACACGATTGCCCCAATTTTTATACAGTTAGGTGGGCTATAGAAAATCAAGCACTCTCATGTGGTGGTCCACACAACTTCCACCAATCCACACTACTAGTTGGGCCACTCGAGATCCCAAATTCCTATAGTGTAGTGATCCACATGATTCCTACCAACTGGCGGACTAAATGAGGAATAACTATTACAATAGGCACCATGAAAACGACTTAGATTGCTGTAAATATATAGGCAGCCCCACACTCTAAAATGATCTAATCAAAATAGATGAATAGCTAGTAAAACATGTATATTAGGTGGTCCATGATCGATTAAAAGGAATAGATGGATAGATTTCTCACAAACATTACTGTAACTCTAGGAAATATTTAACGGTGGACAAGTGATCAATATTGCTCCCGTGGCATGAGATTTGAATTTGACTAGTCTATAGAACCATACCCTAAAATGATGAGGATAAACCGATGAAAGGCATAGATCTACATCATACTACAAAGTAGAGTCCATGGCCAAGGAAGCATCCCAGCATATAAGGGCATACTACAGCTTAAGAATTTCTAATGGTTATTACACTGTTTCTACTTGTAGCATGGCCTGACCCACCTAAAATTAAGTTCTACTTCATCTTGTGTCCACAGGCAAGAGGTGGGCTCACTTCCTAAGTGACTGGAAAATACATAGGCAGTGTGGGTATACAACACATGCACCTAGGTAAGCTTCACATGCATCACATTATGTCCAAGGAAGCTTTCATTGGTAAGCATGCAATTCCCTTTCCTTATTATTATTATTATTATATTTTGTATAATTATGGGTCTCATTGACATGGTGGGGTTCACCCCATGAACAGTTCATATAACAAACAACATCATAGCTGATACCACCCACTAGATGAATGACATGGATATAAGGTACATACGTCGAGTGGGACTTATGACACATGGATGGTCTAAATGATGAATGACTAGGATGTAAAATACATGTAACGAGTTGGCTCCATGATCTAATGGCTAACTCAACTTTGGTGGCAGTCACACGTCACAGTAGAACTCAAATAATTTAATAGTAGGGAATTTTATTCCCACTATTTCTTATAGTGTGGTCCACCTAAGTTGTGGATCTACTTCATTCTTTTACTCATGACTTAAAATGGTCTGAATGAGTGAATGAATGGCCCAGATATACCTTTCATCACCAAGGTGGACCTCAGAAAAAATCTAAGTATTTTGCGTACAATTTCCACTGTCCAAGTGGCATGGCCTACATGAACTTCTAATCGGCCTGATTTTTGAGACCATACAATAAATGGTGCTAATAAGATGGATGAATGGTGTGGATTTAGCACATACATTGTAGTATGGCCATGATCGGCCCACAAAATTTTACCCCAAATGTGGACGTCACTTCCTCACACCATTATTTTATTTTGATATTATTGTTATTATTATTTGTATATTTTCTCATAAAGATGAGTCACTTGAGAGATCCAGTCCATCCATTGTGTGTGTCTCACTTGGTGGAGGGGTCAATCCAAGTTTCAGATGCATCAAAGTTTCAGGTGGGCCCCATCAAGTACTTTTGTATATTTTAGCATGTCTTTACATGATTTTGATGGTGTGGGCCACCTGAGTTCCGTGTATGGCTAAAATTTGGGGGTGGCCCATTTTTAAACGAGACCCATCAAGTGCATGGAACTGATGTTCGACACACATCATGGTGGGGCCCACCTCTTTCCAGCATCAGCAGAAACGCTGCTTGCTGCAGCATCAGACGCTGGCAGCAACAACGTCATAGCTGTTTTGCATTTTTTTTTTTGGTTTTTCATATTTGGGGCCCGCAACGGGACGATCCAGTCCGTCTATTGCGTGTGTCCCACTAGGTTAAGGGGTCATTCCAAGTTTCAGATACATCAAAATTTCAGGTGGGCCCCCAGAAAGTACTTTTATATGTTTTCATATGATTTTTGATGGTGTGGCCTACCAGAGAACTAGATTGGCTTAATTTTTTGGCTTAATGCCTAAAATGATCTGAAAATTTGAATGGACGGCGTGGATTTGATATGTACATCATGGGTGGGGCCTGCTTGGACCCACAGTCCAAACCCCTTTATTTAAGCAGCCATGCGCTGCCTGCATCAGTGTCCAAAGGACGCTGCAGTGTATTCTTTTTTTCATTTTTTTTTTGTTTTGTGTTATGTGCACGTGTGTGCATGGGCGTGTGTGTGTTTGGCCAACACAATGGGCCACACTTTGGATGATTTGGATGGCCTACAAAATTCTAGTGGGGCCCACAATGGGTCTCACTAAAAAAATATATATATTTTTTCTATTATTATTCTTTTCATATGTATTTTTTCATGAATCCACACCATTAAACATACCATTATCATCATATCATCACCATTTTTTTTATCATCTTTTTATATGTACTCTCCTACTTATCCACACCATTGATCACATCATTATCATCAACATCATTTCCACCATACAAAAACACAACAAAGACAAAATAAGAATGAGTAGGGTGGGTGTACTCACCTTGATGAATTAGATGGAGGGTAGAGATGGATGGAAGGGATGGGATTGGTAGAGTTGATGGCCCACCAAGATCACTCCTCTCTCTCTCTCTCATGGAAAATGGTGAAATGCTAAGGGATGGAGGGGTATTTATAAAGAAATGGATAAAATTTTGGTTAAGTTAAGCTAATGTGATTAATATTAGTTTAGGCTAGAATTATGGTACTTAATTCATGCTTTGTAATTAATGGTAGATTAAAGGAGCATGGGATGGCATGGTGTGGTGATGTCATGCGTAGTGTATGACATGGAGAAAGGTTGACTTTTCATGCACATGAGAAAGAAGAGGTATGGGTATGTGACATCACAAACATGGGTAGAGATTCTCTCACCCATGTGTGGCATGTACATATGTGCATGACATGTGTTGTACACATGTGTGGAATGAAATACATGGTGCCATGCGCACATGATACACTTATTATTCTTCACGGCGTATCTCATTAACGGAGTATCGTACAGACGCATGGGTGGTACCTCCATGATCACGGCGATGGGACGGTCGATATGAGATAGGTTTCGAGGTCTTGGGGTCCTGGTCAGTCGTGTATGTACTATGAACGGCCAGTCTAGGTTTAGTTAAGGGTATAAATTATCTTGTACATAAACATAGAAAGTCGTACGGAATAGATGGGGTCTTACAATCAGGGTGTTACTAATTAAACTTTTGTATTCAAGTTTACCCAATAAATCAGTTTTGATAGATAAAATTGCTAAATCATTTAATTTATCTTGAGACATAATTGTTCGTAAATAAATTTTTATAATTTTTAGTTTTGAAATACTTTTTTCTACAAATGCAACTGTAGCAGGTATGGTAAGTAGTATTCTATATGTAATAAAACAATTTGGAAAACAATTTAGTTCTTTTATTAGATTAAGTATTTCAATTGGAGTATTAATTTCTGTTTTTACAACTTTTTTTTTAAAACTTTTAATTCCGAAAATAAATCTAAACCGTTAGAAAAATAAAGTTAGAATTTAATTTAGAAAAATGACGTTAGAATTTAATTTTTTGAGAACTTAATTAGCAATAAAGTAGGTAGTTGTGGTCCTAGGTTTTAAGAGAAGAATTTATTGGGAATGATGCTATTACTTTAAAAATAGATGATAGAGTTAGACTATTATTATTATTGATAGTGCTAGTTTCTAGGATTTGTTTTTTATTTTCAATTTCAAATTTGTAAACTAATTTTTAAATGTTCCTATTTTGTAGGCCTTTCAATAAATTTTATTTCAAAAATTTTAGGCTTTTTTTTTCTTCTTCTTAATTTTAATTTTGCTATAATATAAGACCTTCATAATTAAGAAATTTTAATTTTACTATAATATAAGGCCTTCATAATTAGGGGGCCTTAGGCAATTGCCTCATCTGCCTACCCTTTTGAGTCGCCCCTAAATATGAAAAAGTTCGACTAGTCCTGGGAAAGTTCGACTCAAAGTTCAGCAACAATGTATTTGTAATTTTTGAGATCTTCGACTAGTCGAATGATAAGCTCAACCAATCGATGCTCTTGCTCGACTAGTCAAGGGTTACGTAGATTGTGCACGGATCGTAGGCGAATTGTGTAAATCTGAGGTGGTTTCCAGAGATGTGCGTAAGTGGAAGTTTTTCAACTATAAATAAGAGTCCTAGGGTCATTCTAAGGTATTATAAGGCTTTCTAAATGTATTCCAAGAGTTTTTAAAATGGTTTTAGGGTTTTCAAATAGTGTAGTAAGGATGAGATTCGAGGTTGTTCGAATCAGGTAACTCTTCTCTCTTTGCAATTCATGCTTTCATAGTGGGTTTATATTGCTTTATGACATGGTTTTTTCCCAAAAGAGTTTTCCACGTTAAATCTTTGTGTTCTCTTATGTTTGCTTAGTGCTCTTAGATTGCTATCTTAGATCCATCTCTGTATGATTCCACATAACAAATCCCAACACACATCACCATCAAATTTAGACGCTCCAAAATTGGGGCGGATGGTTGGCCACATTAGTTTAGAGGTCTATGGATGGTTGTCTATTGTTTTCTATCATGTACCCAACCTAATAAATTTATAGGCCTGATTTTTGAGTCCTTGGATTATAATTGTCTCTACCTAATGCAAGGGTTGAACGGGATAGGTAGGATACACTATCATAGAGAACAACGGACAACCATCTAAAAACCACTTAATTTATGTGCCAGCACTTGTAGCATAGCTCTCACTGTAAAACGCTATGAGAGGGTTTTATTTCATTTACATACGTAATTACTAATAAATAGATGATGATTAATTACCTTGGACATCAGTCTCAACCTTTCCCTTTCCAAATTAGTGAATCCGTGAAAATTGTGGAGCACGCCATGATGCTTGTATTTTATTCATAAGGTACATTTGTTCCGCCAACTCATTCTAGGGCATGAGCTCCAGAAATGAAACAGTTCTAAAGCTCAAGTGGACCATACCATAGGAAATGGTGGGAATTGAATACTTAATGTTGAAAACTTCTTAAGGGACATAGAAGTTGTGGATCAAGTTGATGTTGTGCATATCCTTTATATATGTTAGTGTGATCTTATGTACAGATTGGATGATAGCTACACATGATCTTATGTACAGATTGGATGATAGCTACACATTCCTGTGGCCATACAAAGGTTTTACTTTTGAATGGTGGATGTCATCAACTCCCTTGTTTCCTGTGGTGTGGTCTATTTGAACTTCCAACCTGCCTCATTTTTGTACTCATACCTTATAATGAGATGGTAAAATTGATGGACGGTGTAGATCACATATACCACACCGTGGGACCCATGAATTTTACGAGTTCCAAAACCGTGTTGGAATTCATGCTTCATGGCACTGTTTTCTAGGCATAAATACAGAGGTATTTTCCTCTTAAACAAACACGTTTAAAAAATAATTATTAATTATTTACCTTTATTTACATTAATTGTAAAAACAAACACCCCAATGGAAATTTGCTGTAAAATGCCGAAGTAGTGTGTAAGTGGCGTATGATTTCCGTTTTGTTGCACCTTTGCAATATAAAGAAAAAATCGCCACAGTAAAGAAGAAGAAATTTGCCACAGTACCTGACACCTAATCAACCATGCTTAGTAATCCGGACCACCTAAATCATCCGAGCTACTGTGAACAGATCAGATCTAAAATCACACTGATCTGAGGATCCTAACGGCCTGATTTTCTCTAGATAAATTGCCATTTCCATTTCATTGGTCCTTTTGCCGAACACCTAATAAATAGTTGGGATCATCGGGCCAATTTTTTTCTTTCACAAACGATACACAGCGAATCACGGTTTATCAGTTCGCAAATGCATACCACATTAGTATGCCACGTGGACAATTTTGATAGTCTAATTTTTACTGATGAAAATGAAAATGATAAAAGATAACTATTAGGACTGTCAGTGGGCCAGGTTGGCCCGTCGAGCTTCTGGTCATTAGCCTGTTTTGGGCTGGCCTTGGGCTGGAGTATCAGGCTTAAGGGTCAGTTTCAGGCTCAAAATGAAGCCCATTTATGAATTAGGCCAGGCTTTGACTATATGCCCGAAGGCTTGTTAACTACTGAGCTTGTTTCTCTATATGTGATGTGTTAGGATTTCTAAAAAATTTCAAACTTTTAAAAAGAGGAAATTCTCATTTGCATTCTTCAAATATTCATTTCTCACCGGAATGGAAAAATAAAGGTTCCTCCCTCTAAAAAAAATTCATTTGCATTCTCCAACTATTTTTCTCTCTTCACTACACCCTTCTCTCTCTCTTCCTTTTAATTCTCTCTCCCTACTCCATCTGACCAACTTAGATAAGCCATGCCACTATCCCAACACACCCTAGCTACTATTGCAGCAGCAATGTGCGGTCGACTATTGTAGGAGAAGAAGTTTAAAAATAAAAAGAAGCGAAAATGGGTGGAGAAATCTAATTGGTAATCTCTCTCTCCCTAATCTAAATATCAGACTTGTGCTCGGGCTTAAGTTGGACCTTGCACAAGAATTCTAGGCTGGGCTTGGGCTGCACTATTTCTGTGACAGGTATAAGCTGGGTTTGGGCTTGGAATAGAAAAAGCTGGTTAAGCTCACCGTAGCCCGGATGTTAACAGCCTAATAACTATTGCCACTGGCAGATTTAGATGGTAGCACTTAGTAGTTGCATTCGTGTCATATGCATAAGTCCAATTAAACTTTTAAAATCATGTCTTTCGTATAAACACGTCATAAAAAAAAGGAATTACTGATTATGTTTAAAATTTATGGCCTACTTATATTTGGCGGTTCACAGTGAAAAAATATATAATGACAAAATTCAGTCCACAAATCACAGGCTAGGATTGTTCAACTGTGCTGATTTTCTGCTCGTACACTTGCGAAAGTGGGTTCCACGTTTTAGTTGGTTTAAGTGGGCTTAAGGCGTTACGGGCTTATCGTTTTGCGTGACTGCGTATCAAGCGTCGTACGCTGCCCGAGTATCATGCATATCCCCAAAACATAAACCGGCCTCTCGCTTCACAGGGGTTTACTGTGGTGGCGAGGAGGGGCTGCACTGGTCGATATGCTGCGTGGATTCTGGCGAAAGAGAGAGATGCTGTTGCAGGGAGGAGGAGTCCGGCGAATCTGAGATTACCGGCGACGGGGAGCTGCGCAAGGAGTGAGAATTCAGAGCAACCAGGTAGGAGAGCTGTGGATTCCGATTTGCAAGGGGGCGAGGGAGATGTTTCTGTGAAAGGGGTGAGAATACCCTTTTTAATTAAGGGAAACCCCTCCAATGGTTAGAAAAATGTAGCCGTTGGAGAGGATTCCGATTCATCCCCCACATGATTCATGGGTTTTGGAGAGGATTCCACAAAGCCCTGTTCTTGAGGATTCCAATTACAATCGATTCCAAATACACCCAATTGCAAGCTACCAAACGCTCTTTGGGCAATTTTATTATCCGATGCAATCTTTCCATGGCTGGCGCAGGTTAAACCCTTCGAAGCACCTGGGTAAGTTAGGCTTCTCAAGAAGAAGATGAGCCGCAGTTGACCCTAAAACGAATACAATGGAGACTGTATTTCTTCTTCGCCCATACTCTACCTTCAACAGGTCTCTCTCTTTCTCTCTATCCATCTATTCTTCCGTCCGTCTTCTCCATCTGACGCCCTAATCACCTCTTGCAGAAAACTCCCAATCAAACCAGTAGCCCAAAGTAGCAGAAGGAAATCCCTCCCATCTCATCCCCTCGCAGCAGCTTTTGCATCCGACGGTCTACATCTCACCTGTAAGTTCCCCACTCCCCTCAGACGGTTCCGATCGTTCGCATCTCCAAACACCGATGATGGACATCCAACCGTCCACATGCCAGACTCATCCCCAAACATCGCTGTTGAACCAGAAACCATCCAGCCACTTTTCTCCAAATGGACTCCCCCCAGATACCTCTGGAGGGGCCTCTCCGTTCTCATCCTGGCAGGCCAGGTAATTATTCGCACTTTGAAGGGAAAAATCCACCAAAAGAACACTCTCCAACAGCTCCAACGCGTGGGCCCAAAATCAACTGGTGTCTGCCTTCTAACTGCAGCCTTTGTTGGCATGGCCTTTACGATCCAATTCGTTAGAGAATTCACAAGGCTAGGGTTAAATCAAGCTGTTGGTGGTGTTCTGGCGTTGGCATTTTCGCGTGAGCTGAGCCCCGTCGTGACATCAATCATAGTTGCTGGTCGCATAGGCAGCGCATTCGCTGCGGAATTAGGTACAATGCAGGTTTCAGAGCAGACTGACACACTGCGGGTGCTCGGCACAGACCCTGTAGATTACCTGGTCACACCCAGGGTTATCGCGTGCTGCATTGCACTGCCTATCCTGACGCTGATGTGTTTCTGCATTGGGATGGCTTCGAGTGCGATCTTGGCAGACGGGGTTTATGGGGTGAGCATCAACATCATATTGGATTCAGCACGGAGGGCATTGAGGCCATGGGATATAATCAGTGCAATGATCAAGTCGCAGGTGTTTGGTGGGATTATTGCGATTGTGAGTTGTGCGTGGGGGGTTACGACTCTCGGGGGTGCGAAGGGTGTTGGTGAGTCAACAACCACAGCGGTGGTGATCTCGCTTGTTAGCATTTTCATTGCTGATTTTGCACTCTCATATTGGTTTTTTCAGGGTGCAGGGGACACGCTTAAGTATACTATGGGTTGATTTTCATTTTCTTTATTGTTTTGTATCTTTTAGCTTTGTAGTGTTAGATCCGTGATGTTACAAATAGCAAGATTTAAATCAAGCAAGCAAAAGAAAAGGCTTTCTGAATTTCTCTTGGCTGATGCTTCCTCTTCTCCTTCTTTTCAGTACAGATAGAAGTAAGGTTTTGTCGCACGGAAAATGGTCTTGTATTCCCATGGTTTTGATTAGTTTACAATGCATTTGGATGTGCAATTGAATTAAATTCCAATTATTGGTCCACTAGTGTACTGATGGTTTTGATTAGTTCACAATGCATTTGGATGCACAATTGAATTAAATTCCAATTATTAGTCTACTAGAGTATAAGTAGCCGATTTGTAATTTTCTTAGCATTCACATTGTGGGTCTGAGCTCCAAATTGCTATTACGTTGCTTTCAGGTTGTAATTGAAAGAAATATAACAACATTTGAAGGTCACTTCCTTTTTTTTTGAATACTAGGTCATTTGCACTACTGTCTGTTTGCGACTAGTGGATCCGAACAAGGTCTCAGAGTAAAAACATAACAAGGAATGAGGCCTTATGCCAAATTATTTTATTTGTTCCCTAACACCCATTTAAATTGAATGTATGTCATATCTTGTGGTGTGGGCCAGGATTACCTATATAGTTGATCTCTGTACCATGGGCTTTAATGCTTTCAGCTTAGACCTTGCGGTACCTGTAGTCCATAGTCAGAACCCTTTGTGGACGAGTAAGCCAACCACCAGGTCCACCACCCCTAGTGGTAGCCTAACTAACTTGGAGGGTAAGAGAGCTTTCAAGAGAGAGTGACTGAAGTAGACTTGTAGTACTCAATAGCTCAAATGCTTACAATTTTCCGAGTTTTCGTCCCAATGAGGAGCCCTCCTTATATAGGCCTAGGAATGCTTTAGCTGCTGTACATCAATGGTTAGGATGAAGCCATGTGGCATCTCTCCAATGGTCAGGAATTCTCTAGTACTTATCTGGATTATCTTGCACAACTCTAGCAACACGAACCTACTCAAGAACTCTAGAAACCTCCATGTGCATGGAAGACATTGTGAATTTATTTCGGTGTAGATGAGTAACTGTGATAACAAAATAAATGCTTATGCATTTGGCTTGATTCCTCGCAGCCAAAGCGTGCCTATGGACACTGTCTTTTGTTAAAAGTGTCTACTTCTAAACAAGTCTTCCATAATAGAACTCATCCAATGCTGTTAAGAAATCCTCCCTCAACGCTAATGGGAATGCATGTTTCTATTATATACTTCTAAGGACAACTTTTCTGACTG
Organism: Magnolia sinica; assembly: GCF_029962835.1. Lineage (NCBI taxonomy): Eukaryota > Viridiplantae > Streptophyta > Magnoliopsida > Magnoliales > Magnoliaceae > Magnolia > Magnolia sinica. The sequence continues at coordinate 128,894,055 of NC_080575.1, read as the reverse complement.
AAATCACCTTAAATCTCAAGACTACAGCTCATATCATTTGTTTAGGGGCCAAGACTATGCACTTTTCTGAATTGTACTAAAATAAGTTTGTATCATTCAAATGTCATACAATACAAACAGTAGAACCAAGTTTGTACATAGAGGAATTTTGTCCTGCTAAGTTTGAGTGGGATGAGATATGTGATCTAGATTCCCATGAGTGCTATCGATTGTAGAGTGTGAAGTGGGAGTGCTCTTGCTCAAATCAGTTTTTGGTGTCTTGGTAAGCGGTCATAGTCTTTGAAAAGTGGGAAAGTGGCAGTCTTCAGATTAATGGAAGTTGGAGCATGAAGTGTCAATGTAAAGCGTTATTATTTATGAATTTATGCAGTGTTTTTTCAATTAATTAATCTTTTGAAAAATGTATTTAGAGATTGCTTTCGTAGGAACATAGAATATGTAGATGTGTGTTCAGTATCTGTTACGATACAGCCATAAAGGCCGATATTTATAGGTAACGGTTGTGACCGTTATGCATTATGGGGGTGAATCGGGGTTGTTGATTTTTTGGGACTGTATCGGCCGTTACAAGGGCCATAATGGCCATTACGCTGCCATAAACATGTTAAAAAAATGAATACAAATTTAGAATATTTGCTACATTATTCTAGATTTTCTAGAAATTTTTTTTTTCAAAATCTTTTGGGCAAATTTTTTTGAACAGTTACAGGGGTTGTAAAGGTCATTACACACCCCGTATCGCCATTACTACTGATATATTAGTAATGGTGGTGACCGTTATGGCCACCCTTACCGATACAAAATACCTTGGACAATGGTGATAGTGGAATAATATTAGTGGTGGAGAGGGTGTGGGATTTTGGAGCAGGATTGGCACCTTAAGGAGAACTGTTGAAGTTTATGAAAAGAACTAATGATCGAATCTCCAGGCCTCAAGCAATGTTTGCAACTGGTCTCAAGAGAGTGATCGACCTCGATTTCTTCGGTGATCTAGGTTTTGAGACATCTGACAGCAATTGCAGTCTCCATTTCTGTCTTGTAATTTTTTTTTCCCCTCATCTTTGTTGCTCTGTGTAAGTTGCTATCCATAACCCTTTTAGTATGAAGAAGAATGCAAGGTACATTTTCAATTTTGATTGCCAATTCTGTGGTACATACATCCAATTGCAACTGATTGGTTCACAATGAGCATAAGGTGACCCAAATCTGGAAGTTTTCCGCCCCGCCAAGAGTGATTGCTTTCCGTTGGCTTGTTGGAAAGATAAGGTTCTTGTGATTGAAAATTTAATAATAAGGAAAATGACAACATTAAACGTGTGCACTATGCATTCAGGGTGCCGAAAGAAGCTGATTATTTATTCAGGCACTGTGATTTTGAGAGGGTAATTTGGGTGAGATTATGTGCTCAATGTGGAATGGCGTGGGTGGTGCCATAGACGATTGAGGCCATGTTTCAGATGTGGAATAGGGATGTTGGGGAAAGAGGAAGAGGATCTTTTGGTGCTTGACTTTGTTGGATGGAGTCTGGTTGATTTGTTAGGAGTGTAATAATAGAGATAGAACCTTATGCAACAAATCGGAATCGTGTCATGTGACTTTTAAGGCCAAAGAGAGAGCAGGTATATTGGCAGCCTATCTAAAAGCTTTCTCCAGGCTTGACCAGAATCAAATGAGTTTTGGGGGAGGGGCTTCCTTTTGTAGTAGGGGTTTTGTAGTGGGTTTGATGAGCTATCATCATCAACCTCTTGCCTTTCCTTCGGGAGCCTCCTCTGTTCTCTCTTTCACTTTTCTATAAGGCCATGTTTGGGTTCAAGAAAGTGAGAATATAAATTTGGTAAATCCATAAACTGGTCAAGTTCATGGATTTATGATGTATATGGATTTGACAATACTTCTAAGTTCACTGTTTGAGAATCACACTACAAATCTATGAATTTGGGGAGCATTTATTACAAAGGAATTGCTTTTTCGCTCTTACAAGTCTCTCATTTTGAGGATTTGCCAAATCTTTGGTTTTTTGGAAGGCTTGAAATTGCCCCAAATTCATACATTTATGAAGGTATGGATTTTGGAAATCCACGGATTTCGCAAATCTCCGGGGGGCGTTAGGCCTGTTGTATTAGATGAGATTTGGTGGGATAGAATTGCATTTGGTCCCGTGCCAATTCCACCCAACGTTTGGGGAGGATGGGAAAGCTTGGAATTAGATTAGATGGAATTACAGTTGATCCAGGGCACTATAGCTTTTTGCTTCTTGCCTGGTGTTTTGAAAATTTTGAAAAGTCGGGTTAATGTTAGCAAGTTGTGTAGGTCTCACCATGATGTGTGGGCTATATCCACACCGTCCACCCATTTTTTAAGATTATTTTAGAGCATGGGCCAAAAAATCAGGTAGATCCAAAGCTCAAGTGGACCCCACCACAAAAAGCAACGGGAATTGAATGCCTACCATTGAAAACTTCTTTGGGGCCACATAAGTTGTGGGTTAAGCTGATATTTGTGTTTTCCCTTCATCCAAGTCTTTTTAACCGTGTGAATAGATTGGATGGCAAATAAACATCACGGTGGACCCTAGGAAGATTTGACCCTAGGAAGATTTCAACTGTGAGTGTCATTATTCCCACTTATTTCTGTGTTGTGGTCCATGTAAGCTCTGGATATGTCTCATTTTTAAGCGCATGCCATAAAACGAGATTGCAAAACAAAAAGCGAATGCCACCGTGACACAAACATAAAGCCTAACTCCATTTATGTTTGTGTCACAGTGGCATTCACTTCACAGCCGTTCATCCATTTTGCAACCTCATTTTATGACATGGGCCTAAAAATGAGACAGATCTACAGCTTACGTGGACTACGACATAGAAAGCATTGGGAACAATGATGCCCACCATTGAAATCTTCCTAGGGTCCACCGTGATGTTTATTTGCCATTCAATCTATTCATAAGGTCAAAAAGACTTGGATGAAGGGAAAACACAAATATTAGCTTGACCCAAAATTTATGTCGCCCTAAAGAAGTTTTCAATGGTAGGTGTTCAATCCCCGCTGCTTTCTGTGGTGGGGTCCACTTGAGCTTTGGATCTACCTGATTTTTGGGCCCATGCTCTAAAATGATCTTGAAAAACGGGTGGACGGTGTGGATATAACCCACACATCATGGTGGGACCTACACAACTTACTAACATCAACAATTTTTTCAAAAATTTCAAATCAGTAGGTGGAAAGCAAAAAGCTACAGCACTCTGGACCAAATGCAATTCCATGTCTTTCTCATTCTTCCCAAACAGTGGGTGGAATTGCATTTGGTCCAATGTTAACTTCATGTGGCGTTTGGAAACGATGGGAATGATTAGATTAATCTAGGTATCATATTATTTAGACCCAGCAGGCGATATAGAGGGATTTCTGGTGGATTTCGAAATCCACTACTTCTGTGGGCCGCACGTTGATGCATGTGTTTTATCCATGTTGTCCATCCATATGCACCTTTAGATGTGAGTCACATGACAATCGAGTTATGTATGCAAGTGACTAGCATTAGGTGTGAAATCTAGTCTATTGATTACAATTTTATGGTCCACCAAACACAGGTTTCACTTGATATAGTGTTTTTTTTAGAGGAAGAATTTGATCCCAAACGTGGGGCTGTACGGTCAAAATACCATGGTATTTCCACATAATGCAATTCAATACTATTTGATCCTATGTTCCAAACAAGCCTTAAGGGACTGTTTGGAGTAAAGGGTTTGTGAAATCCACGGATTTCAATTTCCCCTATTTGTTTTTTGTCAGAGATTTGCCAAATATGTGGGTTTTCCAAATCCCTACCTCCATAAATCTATGGATTTGGCATCAATTCAAATTCTCAAGAAAACTACAGACTTGGCAAATTCTTAAAATAAGAGACTTTTTAAAAGCAAATAAAGTAATTCCTTTATAATAATGCTCTACCATGTGATAAATGCTCCTCATAATATATGTATTTCTAGTTTGATTCCCAAACAGCGGACTTTAGAATTTGCCAGATCCAAATTCAATGCAAATACATGAATTTGACAAGTTCATTAATTTTCCAAATTCACATTCTTATTCCCTTGATCCCAAATAAATCTTAACAACAAACAAAAAGGGGAGATTTGAAATCCTTGGATTTCACAAATCCCTTCCCCATATCACTTTTTTTTTTTTTTCAACACACCCCTACACACTCACGCCGCAGTGGGATTTCACCACCTATGGATACTCGAACCCTTGACCGGGTGTTGAAACTCCTGAGAGTCTACCACCGGAGCAAGAGTAAGGATCCTTCCCCATATCACTTGCCACAAAGGGTTTACTTTTCTCTAATAGCAGTTTAGTTATCATTCAAAGAAAAAGAAAAAAGAAAAGAGCAGTGATCCACCTATCTAAAATGGTCATCTTGGGGGAAATGGATGTAGGAAATCCTTAATTTTTTTTAAAAAAGTTTTTGCATGTACACCCCTACAACCCAACTCCAATCCCCAAACTTCCGCTATTGTTAGATGGCAGATTAACTGGGGCTAGCTGAGCTATCAAATTATGTTTTTGCCCCTCTTGAGTTGAAAACCTTCGTTACCCTGATAGGTGGTGGTCAATTCCCAGGATTTTAGAAACTGCATAAATGGCATGGTCATAGCATAAACCATTTTATATCACTGATCCTGATTTAGAGGTAACTTAAACATATAATTACAATAATTTGATTTATCAATTGGCCGACTGATAGATGAAAAGTAGTGAATGGTTGGTTTCTACCAAGAAATAGCCATTAATCAGAATAATGTTCAAGGTGCAGCAAAATTTGTCCGGCCTTATCAATAGACTCTCTTAATATTCTATATATATATATATATATATATATATATATATATATATATATATATATATATATATATATATGGGAAAAGGTACTATGCGCTCGACCTCACGATAAACTCCCGTGAGGTTGAGATGTGTGGGCCCCACCATGATGCGTGTCGACCATCAACACCGTGCATTTGATGGGTCCCCTCTAAATTATGGGATATCCCAAAAATCAGCTGTATACGGAGCTCAGGTGGGCCATACCATCTAAAATCATGTGAAGACACCGTTAAAACATATAAAAGCACTTGGCGGGGCCCACCTGAGTTTTGAATGCTGCTGAAACTTGGTCTAAACCCTCATCCAAGTGGGACACACATAATGGATGGGCTGGATTTGCAAACCACATCTCGGTGGGCCCGAAAAATGATTATGAATGTTTTAATGATGCACGGCCCCTCCCCACTTCTATATGTGGATGTGGTGTGGCCCACACAAGTCACGGATTGACTTGATTTTTGAGACCTAGGCCCACGATGGAATGGTGCATTTGACTGATGGGGTAGATGTTCGAAACGCATCACGATGGGGCCCACATAGCTCGACCTCATGGGACGGACTCGTGAGGTCGAGCGCATAGTACCTTTTCCCTATATATATATATATATATATATATATAAGATTTAAAATGGGTTAATTACATGCTACATGTCTGATTTTTTGAATGCCCGTGTATCAACCATCATACTCTATAAAAACCCACAACCCAACACCTCGCAGGTACTTTGTCTCTGTCTCTCCCCCCTAGCTATCAGAGTAACCTCTAGCCATTGCCCTGTCTTCTTCTGGCTCCATGTTGAATGTGACCAAAATATCATGTACAACGTTTATGAGGCCTTACTATCATACAAGGCATGTTTCTGAAGAGGGTAAAATGGTGGTTTAAACATGCTAAGAACTCAAAAATTAATGTGTTTGCACATCCTGACATCTATTTATGGAATTTGACTCTCTTTTTTTTAAAGCACAAATACGAAAAAGGTCAAGTGTTATTTACAAATATAGAAAGGAGAAAGTGTTTTTTCTTTCCCTCCTTCCCTCACTGATACTTCTTGGCAAACCCAGGCCCTTATTATTGATGAAGAGGCGGTGGAAATCCTTTTCAGATCTCGTTTATTTTCTTGGCATTTATATCTTGACAAGGACCTTGTTTTGAATTTTTTCTGCACCTTTCTATCAAAGGTGAAAGGTTATAAAAAGGTGGATTTTTTTAGTCGACTTGCTGGAATATTGTATGTGATTCTGTGCTATGTAGCATGCTGGCTGCTTCATTCAAACAGGTTATTCCGTGCACTTGGAGATGGATGTTAGAAGCTTGCTAGTTTGGGCGTAAATCCCCTGTAGCATATGCTATAAGGGTCGTAGTGTACGCTGCAGCTACGTAGTGCGTAGCATCGATAGCATAAGCTACAATGTATTTTTTTTACTATTTTAGTTTTTTTATTAATTTTTCAGGTTTTCTTTGTTTTTAATGTTGAGAAATGTGACACTTATATTGTACTTGAAACTTTTAACCTATGAGATTTTTATTTCTTTTCATAATTGTAACTTGTGGTTTCAATTAGACATTATTAATTAAAGTGGTTTGCTTAGAAAGTTGTTGATGTGATAATTCTTTAATTTGGCTTATATATATGTGAATTGGCTTCTGATAAATGATAACTAATAACTTTTTTGAACATGCTTATAATTGATAAAATGAATCATCTTTTACGCATATATATATATATATATATATATATATATATATATATATATCACTATTTATTATATTTTTCATATTTAAAAATATAAGTATTGTGGAGAGGTGCGTAGAGCTAGCTAACCTATAATATGAAGGGATTTGAAGATCTTTCATCCATAAATTTATGGAGATGATTGATGAGCTAATCTTTATTCTTCCCAAACATTTCTCTTTGATGGTGAAAAATGTTTCACCCAAAAACTTGTACTGCTTCCACCACAGGCAACCAAATTCTTAGTTTTAGCTTCTTTGAGGCATTGTCCTTTATAAGCCGAATGCAAGAGAATGATTTATCTGTCTTGAACTTGTTGGACGGGTGATTAGTTTTCTACATTCCCAACCCGGAATTCATAATTCAGTGTTGGCAAAAACCCAGTCCCGAAACCCCGTAACCATGGAACTTGAAAAATGCGCCCTTAAAAGATTTTAGCAGGCTTTGCTTACTATTCAAGATGAATATAATATGCATTTTCTCTCTTCAAGAATTTGAAAATGATGGCAAGTAGATGTGGCAATGGGCCGAGCTATTTGGTCCGGTTCGGTGACCCAACCTTGAACAGCCAGAGCTTGATCAAGTGCTGGGCTCAGGCGTGAAATCTAGGCTCGTTATCCAGGCTAGACCGTGTCAGGACCACTGATGAATAGTCTGGCCTGTTGCCATGGTGTATATTACATATTACATGGGTATTAAAAATGTAGATCATAGGGCTCGTATTTATAGTAATATGAAGAAGTTCGAAACTCTGGCAGAGTAATGGATGATGTGCATGCCTTAACTGTCCAAATTATGGACCCCACTTTAGATGGTGAATGATACATTGATATAATGAATGATTGGGCTAGGCATATGCTTAGTTAATGAATGATCATATTGATACAGGTGTGTTGTAGGAAAACTTTAAACCGTTGCTTGACACTATAGATTATCCCCTTGCATGTTTGACACCATAAAGTAACCAGGGGTTTCTAATTTAGGGAGGTTCCAAATCTAAGGTGAAAGCTTGGATTGCATTTAAAATCCTTCTAAGAGTTGCATGTGTAACGTGTGTCACTAGACTATTAATCTATTGGGCACATGACCCACTGATGATGTCCCAAAATAATTAGATAATTACATAAAGTAATTACTTTAATATAATGATCTTCACTATCCAAATATTGTCCATGTAAATCAACGGTTAAAAATCGTTGGTTAGTCACTTGGATGTGATCTTGTGTTTGTGGCCTATTTGATACTTGAAATTTCATCATTTTCAAGCAAAGTATATATTTCAACAACCTTATTACAACTAGTGTGTCAAACATTGCATACATACACTAATTAGAAATATTAAAGTTAATGTAATAATTAAATTTTAACCCTTGTAAATATACTTGTGCATAATTACTTTTTTGTAAATATATTTATGCATAATTACTTTTGGATACAGAGATTCTGAATCTAGGGTACCAAACATGATATAATTATTTCAAATCTAAGGGGTTTCGAATCCAGAGAGTACAATGACTCTTAAATATGCACTTATACGGCAATTGCACACATAGCATATATGTAATTTATCCTTAAAAGTATCCGGCTAGCCTTGATCCAGCCATTGCCTATAGGGCTAGGGCTGGGCTTAAGCTGGTCCATTGACACCCCTAATGGCCAGTTAGGTCCCGTTTGGATCCACCCTCAAATGGGGGCATCATCAGAGGCATAAATGTCATTTTGATCCAAAAAGAAGATGAATGTACGTTGGGATGCAATTTTCAAAGCCCATCTTTATCTCTCGCTTGACAAAGGCACTAAAAAATGCCCAACTCTTGTAGTTGCTCCAAAAAGCAAGCATGAAAACTTCCTATAAACCTCGTTTTGAGGAAGTGCGTCCAAATGGGCCCTGAAGCTGGTTGATAATGCAAGCTTGAGATGGCTTTTATGGGTCATGATCTTATGCAGCACTAACAACGACGACGCTCAGATGTGTTAAATGTGCAGCAGCCATCGCATATGATGATGCCTGAATGAATGTCGGTTACTAATTACACCATTCTTCTGCCTTCTTTTGGGGCCTTGTTTGGATGTACCTCAATAAATGAAATGTCCTGTACTCGAAGTGCAACACATGCTTACATGCATTTGTGAGAATTGTGAGATGCTACACGTGCTTACAAGAATCCTAGCACGTGTCGCTTCAACTGGGAAGAATTTATAAGATGATTTAATGATCGGAACCGTCTATACTTACAGGACACCTTGAGAAATTACAATGGTCAAATGACTGTTAACAGTCATTTTCATTAGATGAACGGAGAAATTGAAATTCTAATAAGGTTAAAATCATTGTGGAGGTGTGGTTAGAAGACAAGCTTATTTTTTATATAGAACATGGACGGTTCAAATCATCCGACCACCTCAGCTTGTGGGGCCCTGTACTCGTAGGGCGTGCGGATTGGCCAGTGACCCTGCCACTAGCTGGTGGTTAGTGGTAGGTGCTCTGTGGGCCCCCCTATGATGTATGTGTTTCATCCACGCAGTCCATAATATAGTAGTATAGTATAATGTATTACTAATATTACACATGATTTTGAAAGTTTTGAATAAGTCAGTGTATGTAATTGTAATATCCATTAGTGGGGGATATATTACTAATATTAGTAATTATATTATATTATATTATATTATATTATTATATTACACTATTATATTATTATTATTAATTACTATTATAAGTTATCAGGATATTACACTAATTATAAGTAATTACTATATTATATTATATTAGTAATTATATTATATTATTTGTATTATATTATTAATGGAAAAATTATATATTATTACTAATCAAGTAATATTATATTATATTAGTGTGTAATCATATATGATTATAGTAATATTATAATTATATAATTATAATTGGTTTAATATTATATATGATAATTATATATACTAAAGTAATCATATAATATTATATTAATTAAGTTATAATAATCATATAGTATAATTATAATATTAATATAATAAGTGATGATTATTATACTATATTATTATGATATTATTATATGGTATCATAATAATAGTTATCTTAACTTATAATTTCATATGATGATTATAATAACTTATATATAACTTATATTATGTTATAATCATTAATCATGTTATAATTATATGATAATTATACTTATAATATATACTTTGATAACATTACCATTAATGCTATAATTTAAATAAGATAATGTTTTATATATGAGATAACCTATATGAGATTATGCTAACATATAATGCTATTATAATCATTGATATATAACTAGTTATATATGTTATATTTCAATATGTATAGATGTGGTTATATTATGTTGATTATAATATAATAATTTGATATTAGATATTATAATGTAATTTAAATTATTAGATATCATATGATGATTTAATTATTAATATCTTTTATAATTAACATGCCTATTATATGATCAAAAGATTACCCAGCCACGGTTTCACATGCAACATAGGTAGTTAAGCAAAAATATATCTTTATAGGTGTGATATGTTCCATGATCGAAATCAGGGACTATAATACCATTTCTGAAAATCCTCCTATACATCATGATCTTTTTAATGAAATGGGGTGATAAATATCGAGGTTAATTTCATGACAATTTAATTTGATAATGAGGATTCCCTTTGCATATAGGTGACTGGCATCAGTTGTGAAGTCTAGTCCATTAATTACAATTTCATGGTCTGCCAAACGTTGGTTTCACTTAATTCAGTGTTTTTTTCAAAGGAAGAATTTGATCCCAAACATGAGATTTGACGGTCAGCATACCATGGTATTTGCAGGCATATAATCATTGTGTAATAATGTTGTTAATTCCACCTAACGCAATTCAATTCCTTTTTCCAAATACGCCCTCAATGACATCATCCCAAAAATGCTTGGCCAATTTTCATATGTAAAGTAGGAGGCCAAGATATGAAGGATCTCGCACGACAGCTGAAAAATTCTACAAACTTAACTACTTCATTCTTAGAAAGTTGAATGCCCAATAATTCACTCTTGAGAATGTTCACCTTTAAATTCGAAATAACTTCAAAGCATCTAATAATCTTCCTTGAATTATCCACTTCAGCCTCTTCCACATCGCTTGAATAGAATAGTGACATCTACATACTAAAGATAAGAGACTTAGAAATCCGACTTATCCACCCTAAAACCATCGATTAAACCTGTGGCTAACTCTTTATCCAGCATCTTACTTAAAGCTTCAACTACCACCACGAATATATAGGGAGAGAGAGGGTCATCTTGTTGCGGTCCTCTTGCAGCTAAGAAAAAAAAGTCTTTTGGTGATCCATTCATCAAAAATGAAAACTTAGGCGACTTAACACAAACTTGAATTCAATCCATTTATGTCCACATCCTAACTAGCCCAACATGTAAAAACCTCCAGTTAACGTGATCGTATGCTTTTCAATATCAAGCTTGCTAATGACTCCTTTTTCCCTTCCCTATATTGTGAATCAATACATTCATGAGTTATTAACACATTATCCACTAATTGACTCCTAGTCACAAACGCTCATTGAATTTTTTCTTCTTTTTTGATAGATGTTTCCCTCCCCACTTTTATCCTGTCGTGTGACCCGCTTAAGTTTTTGATCTACCATATTTTGGGCATTGTTCTAACATGAACTGGAAAAACGGATGGACGAGGTAGATTTCACACAAACATCACGGTGGGGCCCACCTGGCTTCCGACCTACGAACTTCCTGCATTTGGCGATCTCATGCAATCTGCGCCAGACACGATGGTTGTTGGATCTTGAGTCGTGACAGAAGCAAAAATAACTCTTTTAACACATAATCCTTTCTCTGGATCTTCTAAAAAAGGAGCATGAGATGGACCAATTCAAGACGTCGCAGAGGCGAGTCCATATCCAGGCCGCTGCTGTTGGGACAAACGAGGAAGATGAAGAGATCTGAGTGCAGCAGACTCCGAAGGAGAGCGTGATCGTCGATGTAATCTCCCTTGTACTCTCTGTAGAGAGAAGTTTTCCTTCGGACCTTTACTCCCATGAAGCACTGTTGAGAGGAAGATCCTTGGCCCCTGAAGTAGCCCTCTTTTTTATGCAAGTCTAAGTGTAGTAAATCGACGATGGGTGCCAGACATTCAAAGAAGGCTTGGCCTTGTAGAATTCTTTGCTTTCCCCAAAACAGCATTCATTCCAAATCCTGGATCGATCCGCTTGACAATGCTTCCCTAGCCGTTTTCGATTTTGTGAAACATTGGTTGTCGTGAGTAAGGAAGATTTCGCGATCAATCTCCTTCCTCTGATTCGTCGTTATTCTTATTTTTGTTTGCAGTCTCCCTAACTGAAACTTTGAAGTTTTGGTCCCAACCACCTTGGGCCCTGGTCCTCATATATATATATATATATGTGTGTGTGTGTATGTGTGTGTGTGTACATATATATATATATATATACATATATACATATATATATATATATATATATATATATATATATATATATATATATGTACACACACACACATATATGATTTAAAATGGGTTAATTACATGCTACATGTTTGATTTTTTGAATGCCCGTGTATCAACCATCATACTCTATAAAAACCCACAACCCAACACCCATCAGGTACTTTGTCTCTGTTCTCCCCCCTAGCTGTCAGAGCAACCTCTAGCCATCTCCCTCTCTTCTTCTGGTTCCACGTTGAATGTGACCAAAATATCATGTACAACGTTTATGAGGCCTTACTACCATACAAGGCATGTTTCTGAAGAGGGTAAAATGGTGGTTTAAACATGCTAAGAACTCAAAAATTAATGTGTTTGCACATCCTGACATCTATTTATGGAATTTGACTCTCTTTTTTTTTAAAGACACAAATATGAAAAAGGTCGGGCGTTATTTACAAACACAGAAAGGAGAGGGTGTTTTTTCTTTTCCTCCTTCCCTCACTGGTGCTTCTTGGCAAACCCAGGCCCTTATTATTGATGAAGAGGCGGTGCAAATTCTTTTCAGATCTCGTTGATTTTCTTGGCATTTATATCTTGACAAGGACCTTGTTTTGAATTTTTTCTGTACTTTTCTATCAAAGGTGGATTTTTTTAGTCGATTTGCTGGAATATTGTATGTGATTCTGCGTTATGTAGCATACTGGCTGCTTCATTCAAGCAGGTTATTCTGTGCACTTGGAGATGGATGTTAGAAGCTTGCTGGTTTGGGCGTAAATCTCTTGCAGCATACGCCATTGGGGTCGTAGTGTACGCTGCAACTACGTAGTGCGTAGCATCAGTAGCGTAAGCTACAATGTATTTTTTTACTATTTTAATTTTTTATTAATTTTTCAGGTTTTCTTTATTTTTAATGTCAAGAAATGTGACACTTGTATTGTACTTGACACTTTTAACCTATGAGATTTTTATTTCTTTTCATAATTGTAACTTGTGGTTTCAATTAAACATTATTAATTAAAGTGGTTTGCTTAGAAAGTTGTTGATGTGATAATTATTTATTTTGGCTTATATATGTGGATTGACTTCTGATAAATGATAACTAATAAATTTTTTGAACATGCTTATAATTGATAAAATGAATCATTAGGCATTTATATATATATCCTATTTTTTAACTATTTATTATATTTGTCATATTTAAAAATAGTAGTATTGTGTAGCTTACGCTACATGCTACGTATTTACGCTACACGCTATAGAGGGCTGAGCGCTATGCGTCACGCTACTGCTATTTAAAACACTAGAACCAATTTACATGATGCTTGGACACAAGAAGCTTGCTACATTGTCATATGTGCTGCATGTGGAGAGGTGCGTAGAGCTAGTAAACCCATAATATGAAGGGATTTGAAGATTTTTCATCCATAATTTTATGGAGATCATTGATGAGCTAATCTTTATTCTTCCCAAACATTTCTCTTTGATGGTGAAAAATGCTTCACCCAAAAACTTGCACTGCTTCCACCACAGGTAACTAAATTCCTAGTTTGAGCTTCTTTGAGGCATTGTCCTTTGTAAGCCGAATGCAAGAGAATGATTTATCTTCGTCTTGAACTTGTTGGACGGGTGATCAGTTTTTCACATTCCCAACCCTGCATTCATAATTCAGTGTTGGCAACAACGCAGTCCCGAAACCCCGTAACCATGGAACTTGAAAAATGCGCTCTTAAAAGAGTTTAGCAAGCTTTGCTTACTATTCAAGATGAATATGATATGCATTTTCTCTTTTCAAGAATCTAAAAATGATGGCAAGTAGTTGTGGTAATGAGCCGAGCTGTTTAGTCCGGTTCGGTGACCCAGCCTTGAACGGTCAGAGCTTGGTCAAGTGCTGGGCTCAGGTTTGAAATCTGGGCTCGTTATCCAGGACAGACTGTGTCAGGACCACTGATGAATAGTCCAGCCTATTGCCATGGTATATATTATATATTACATGGGTATTAAAAATGTAGATTATAGGGCTCGTATTTATAGTAATATGAAGAAGTTCGAAACTCTGGCAGAGTAATGGATGATGTGCATGCCTTAACTGTCCAAATCGTGGACTCCACTTTAGATGGTGAATGATACATTGATATAATGAATGATTGGGCTAGGCATATGCTTAGTTAATGAATGATCATATTGATGCAGGTGTGTTGTAGAAAAACTTTAAACCATTGTTTGACACCATAAAGTAACCAGGGGTTTTTAATTTAGGTTGGTTTCAAATCCAAGGTGAAGCTTGGATTACATTTAAAATCCTTCCAAGAGTTGCATGTGTAACATGTGTGTTACTAGACTATTAATCTATTGGGCACATGACCCACTGATGATGTCCCAAAATAATTAGATAATTGCATAAGGTAATTACTTTAATATGATGATCTTCACTGTCCAAACATTGTCCATATAAATAAACGGTTAAAAATCATTGGTTAGTCACTTGGATGTGATCTTGTGCTTGTGGCCCATCCGATACTTGAAGTTTCATCATTTTCAAGCAAAGTATATATTTCAACAGGCTTATTACAACCATTGTATCAAACATTGCATACATACACTAATTAGATATTAAATTTAATGTAATAATTAAATTTAAACCCTTGTAAATATGCTTGTGCATAGTTACTTTTTTGTAAATGTACTAATGCATAATTACTTTTGGATACAGGGATTCTGAATCTAGGGTGACAAACATGACAGAATTATTTCAAATCTAAGGGGTTTCGAATCCAGAGAGTACAATGACTCTTAAATATGTACTTATACGCCAATTGCACACATAGCATATATGTAATTTATCCTTAAAAGTATCCGGCCAGCCTTGATCCAACCATTCCCTATAGGGCCAGGGCCGGGTTTAGGCTCGTCCATTGGCACCCATAATGGCCAGTTAGGTCCCATTTGGATCCACCCTCGGATGGGGGCATCATCAGAGACATAAATGTCATTTTGATCGAAAAATAAGATGGATGTACCTTAGGATGCAATTTTCAAAGTCCCTCTTTATCTCTCGCTTGACAAAATGCACTAAAAAATGCCCAACTCTTGTAGTTGCTTTAAAAAGTAAACTTAGAAACTTCCTAGAAACCCCATTTTGAGGAAGTGCGTCCAAACGGGCCCTGAAGCTGGTTGATGATGCAAGCTTGAAATGACTTTTGTGGGTCACGATCTTATGCAGTACTAACAACGACGGCGCTTCAGATGTGTTAAATGTGCAGTGGCCATTGCATATGATGATGCCTGAATGGACGTCGGTTACTAATTGCACCATTCTTCTGCCTTTTTTTAGGGCCCTGTTTGGATGTACCTCAATAAATGAAATGTCCTGTACTCGAAGTGCAACACGTGCTTACATGCGTTTGTGAAAATTGTGAGATGCTGCACGTGCTTACAAGAATCCTAGCACGTGTCGCTTCAAGTGGGAACAATTTATAAGATGGTCCAATGATCGGAACCGTCTATACTTATAAGACACCTTGAAAAATTACAATGGTCAGATGACTCTTAACAGTCATTTTCTATAGATGAACGGAGAAATTGAAATTCTAATAGGGTCAAAATCATCGTGGAGGTGTGGTTAGAAGACAGGCTTATTTTTTTATATAGAACATGGACGGTTCAAATCATCCAATCACCTCAGCTTGTGAGGCCCCGTACTCGTAGGGCGCGCGGATTGGCCAGTGACCCTGCCACTAGCCGGTGGTTAGTGGTAGGTGCTCTGTGGGCTCCACCATGATGTATGCGTTTCATTCACACAGTCCATCCATTTTTCTAGATCATTTTAGCACTCAATTCCAAAACTGTGGTAAATCCAAATCTTAAGTAACATATACGTACATAATATATATATATATATATATATATATATATATATATATATATATATAAAATTTTGATAGTAATATACTATGTTACTTATAGTATATTGCATGGATAATGATTATAATATATTCATGATATATTATAATTAGTAATTTTAAGTACCTATAAGCAATGGCCGATAGCAGGTAAGCAATGTATTTAGGTGAGTATAAAATATTTGGTTAATGAAATTAATATAGTAATATTATCTTTAATATTATAATATGGTAATATAGTATGATGTATTACTAATATTACACATGATTTTGAAGGTTTTGAATAAGTGAGTATATGTAATTGTAATATCCATTAATAGGGGATATATTACTAATATTAGTAATTATATTATTATATTACACTATTATATTATTATTATTAATTACTATAATAAGTCATCAGGATATTACATTAATTATAAGTAATTAATATATTATATTATATTAGTAATTATATTATATTATTTGTATTATATTATTAGTGGAAAAATTATATATTATTACTAATCAAGTAATATTATATTATATTAATGTGTAATCATATATGATTATAGTAATATTATAATTATATAATTATAATTAGCTTAATATTATATATGATAATTATATATACTAAAGTAATCATATAATATTATATTAATTAAGTTATAATAATCATATAGTATAATTATAATATTAATATAATAAGTGATAATTATTATACTATATTATTATGATATTATTATATGGTATCATAATAATAGTTATCTTCACTTATAATTTCATATGATGATTATAATAACTTATCTATAACTTATATTATGTTATAATCATTAATCATGTTATAATTATATGATAATCATACTTATAATATATACTTTGATAACATTACCATTAATGTTATAATTTATATGAGATAATGTTTTATATATGAGATAACCTATATGAGATTATGCTAACATATAATGCTATTATAATCATTGATATATTGATAGTTATATATGTTATATTTCAATATTTATATATATGGTTATATTATGTTGATTATAATATAATAATTTGATATTAGATATTATAATGTAATTTGAATTATTAGATATCATATGGTGATTTAATTATTAACATCTTTTATAATTAACATGCCCATTATATGATTAAAAGATTACCCAGTCACGGTTTCACATACAACATAACTAGTTATGTAAGAACATATTTTTATAGGTGTGATATGTTCCATGATCGAAATCAGGGATTATAATACCATTTATAGGAACCCTCCTATACATCATGATCTTTTTAATGAAATGGGGTGATAAATATCGAGGTTAATTTTATGACAATTTAATTTGATAATGAGGATTCCCTTTGCATATAAGTGACTGGCATCAGTTGCGAAGTCTAGTTCATTGATTACAATTTTATGGTCTGCCAAACGTTGGTTTCACTTAATTCAGTGTTTTTTCCAAAGGAAGAATTTGATCTCAAACATGGGATTTGACGGTCAGCATACCATGGTATTTGCAGCTATATAATCATTGTGTAATAATGTTGTTAATTCCACCTAATACAATTCAATTCCTCTTTCCAAACACGCCCTCAATGACATCATCTCAAAAACGCTTGGCCAGTATCCATATGTAGAGTAAGAGGCCAATATATGAAGGATCTTGCACAATAGCTGAAAAATTCTACAAACTTAACTACTTCATTCTTAGAAAGTTGAATACCCAATAATTCACTCTTGAAGATGTTCACTTTTAATCTCGAAATAACTTCAAAGCATCCAATGAATCTTCATTGAATTATCTACTTCAGCCTCTTCCACATCGCTTGAATAGAATAGTGTCATCTGCATACTAAAGATAAGAGACTTGAAAATTCGACTTATCCACCCTAAAACCATCGATTAAACCCGCGGTTAACCCTTTATCCAGCATCTTGCTTAAAGCTTCAACCACCACCACGAATATATATGAAGATAGAGGGTCACCTTGTTGCAGGCCTCTTACTGCTAGGAAAAAAAAGTCTTTTGGTGATCCATTCACTAAGAATGAAAACTTAGGCGATTTAACACAAAATTGAATTCAACTCCATTTGTGCCCACATTCCAGCTAGCCCAACATGTAAAAACCCTCAGTCAACGTAATCATATGCTTTTTAATATCAAGCTTGCTAATGACTCTTTTTCTCCTTCCCTATATTGTGAATCAGTACATTCATGAGTTATTAACACATTATCCACTAATTGTCTCCTAGTCACAAACGCTCATTGAGCTTCTTCTTCTTTTTTGATAGATTGCAAGATTTATCAAAAAAGAAGATATATACAGTCTGAACCAGGTGGGGCCCACTGTGATGCTCATGAAAAATCCACCTCGTCCATCCATTTTTCCAGCTCATGTTAGGACAGGAGCCCAAAAAGAGACAGATACAAAACTCGAGCGAGCTATAAGACACGAATCACTCGGGATTGAACGCCCACCGTTGAAACATTTGTGGCCCACAGATTTTTTGGGTAGTTCTCTCAGCGGGAATGACCTTATGAATGGCTTGGATGACATATAAACATCACGGTGGACCTCTAGAAGGTTTCAACGGTAGGTATTTCCCTCCCCACTTTTATCCTGTCATGTGACCCGCTTAAGTTTTTTATCTACCACATTTTGGGCATTGTTCTAACATGAGCTGAAAAAACGGATGGACGGGATAGATTTCACACAAACATCACAGTGGGGCCCACCTGGCTTCCGACCCAGGAACTTTCTGCATTTGGCAGTCTCATGCAATCCGCGCCAGACACGATAGTTGTGAGATCTTGAGTCATGTTAAAAGCAAAAATAACTATTTTAATACATAATCCTTTCTCTGGATCTTCTAAAAAAGGAGCATGAGATGGACCGATTCAAGACGTCGCAGAGGCGAGTCCATATCCAGGCCGCTGCTGTTGGGACAGACGAGGAAGATGGAGGGATTCAAGTGCAACAGACTCCGAAGGAGAACGTGATCGACGATCAGGAACCGTTCATGGGAGTGAAGGTCCGAAGGAAAACTTCTCTTTACAGAGATTACAAGGGAGATTACATCGACGTAACTTCTCATCCTTATCTTATCAAGATCTTGGAAAGACAAGGTAATTATAATCCAACGATTTCATTTCTACTCTCATATTTTACTGAATTTGATTTGGATGTGATGTTTTTGTGTAGTTTTTTGTGATATTTGCTTATCTTGATTTGGATCTGTCGAAATTTTTCAGTTTTGAGAGAATTTTTCTGGAATTTATGGGTTGAAAGGTATATAATTGCGATCTGTTGGAGGGATCGTGTGGGATTTAATATCGTATCAAATACGCCATTTTTTGAACATATTTTTGTTTCGTATCAATTTTGATCCTTGTTAAAGAGATTCCGAAAAAATATGGTGAGGTTGTTATTAAAAAATTGTAAGAATTGAAAAATTTTAAGAAAAATAGGGATCTAATATTATGTCAAATGCGTTGTTAGTTGAATGTGATTTGTTTTGTATCTGTTTTAATTGTTGTTAAAAAGATTATAGAAAACATGACAAAGTAGTTATTTGAAAATTTGTAAGAATTAGGAAATATTTTGAAAAAATAGGAATTTGAAATCTGATTGTTTGCCTCCAATTGCAGAGGTTCGCAAGTAATATCCTATGAATACATGGTCGATCCCACAAGGAGATGAATTGTGAGAATAAGAAAATCAAATACAAAATTAACTAAGTAATGGACACTAAATAAATGAAATGATTTTGAAGATTTTGAATAAGTGAGTGTATGAAATGATTATATTACTATATGATTATATAATGAAATGATTAGTAAAATCATAATACTATCCCAAAACATAGTAATATTGATATTGTAATGAAATTGATTGGGGGCAATGTATTTGCTTTAATGATTATAATACTATAAGTATTAGTATTATAATCATTGCACATATAGATATTTGGTGATAGTATTATACTCACATATAATTATATTTCATATACTATAAGTAACATAGTATAATTTCATATGATTAACTATAATCATTGCACACATGATTATAATATACTTATAATATATTACTATTAGTATATTAATATATGATTAATTAATAATATTATTGATAATTATATATGATAATATTAGTAATATTACTAATTAAATAATCATATATTATAATATTATATAATTACTAATAATCAATATTATATTATAATTACTATTGATTATAACATATATAATTACTTGTATAATATTATAATATTAGTAATTACTTATTCCACACTATTATATTAATATATTCCAATATTACTTAGTGGAGGATGTATATAAAGTAATATTAGTAATATTAGTAATTATATAATATTAAGTAATATATCTTATAAGTATTATCATCATTTTATTACTAATTATTAGCATGTCATCATACAATGTTAGAAATATCGGTATCGCGTTAATGAAATGATTATAATATATTCATGACATATTATAATTAGTAATATATTATACTTAGTATATTCATGTGTGCAATATCCATCATATTTATGATATATAATATCAATATATTAATGATATATACTTATACCTATAATAAAATTATTTGATGAATATATAATACTTAGTATAATATAATTATGATCATAATATAACATATAAGTAATATATTATAACATGATTAATTAATATGTATAAATATTATGATATATTATCAATTATAAGTACTATGATATCATTAATCAACTTATATTATAATTAAATTATTATGAGTATAACTATTCGCGTATAATCATATTATGATAATTATACTATAACTATTACCATTAAATTATAATAATCATATGACAATTAATTCAATAATCATATATAATTATTGATAATTGACTATTGATACCATAATTATTGATGATATAATTATAGTATTATTATAATTATATAATATTATTATCATATATAATTATCAACAATATTATTATACTAAAGTAATCATATAATATTACATCTCCTGTGAGAGTATCATATATTACTAATATTATTACTAATTATATAATCATATAGTAATATCCAGTGGTTAATATTAGTAATTACTATTGTATAGCAGGTAAGCAAATATCAGTCATTACTTACTTGCTATATTAGTAATATTTTATTATATAATAAATTCTTTGTAATGATATTCTTATTTCCTAACGGTCAATACATATTATTTTTTTAGTGTCACCTAGCAGGTGAGTTTTTCATTAGAAGTACTATCCACTCTTTCTTTTATTTTTATTGTTCTCTACATTACATTACCATTACATTGGAGACAATGTAGATTTTAAGTTGGGGGTTGTGGATAATCACACATGTGAGGTTTTTTTTAGGTTTCAGTGTTTTTCTTAGGTTTATGGAAAAAAATTTCAACATTTGTAAAATAATATGTTGATATACAGGAATATTAACATGATATTAAGCGAATTCCAAAGGCAAAGTTAATATTTAGTTTAGGTTGATAGTAGTCAGAATTCTGATAACTAAAATTTATATACTTGAGTTCGATTATCTAATTACTAGTTTAAAGTGAGTTATAATTTGATGTACTGAATTCACAATACATCCTAGCTAACTAAGTGAGGAATATGATATGTGAACTAGAATAACAAATTTTGATTCAGACAAGGTTGGATGAACTAGTACCATCGATATATGCTTAAAAGAGAGAATATTGAAGGAAAAAAAAAAGTGATGGAAAAAGAAAATTTTATTATAGAGCATGAATGCAATGACCATAACAATCGTGTTAGTAATCCGGAGTAAGGATACCTAAGTATCCATTACTATCACATTACAAGTATAATACCTTATCTTATGAAGCAAACCTGGTGAAAACTTCATCTAAGGATTGGGGCTTAAATATTGCATAATTTTCTCCATTTATATCTTGGTTTTATGAACATGAATCAGCTTAATGTTGTATTTTACTCTTGTATGTGTTGCAAGGTGAATTTAAGAGTTTGGATTGAAAAAGGGTGCTAAAAGCATGGATTTGATGCTCATGAATCACCAAGGCAAGGGATGGATCGTATGAAATCAAGATTAAAGAATTCATATGCCAAAGATTTAAAAAAATCAAGTGAGAAATGAATAGGATCAAAAATTTAAAGTGAAGAATCCTGAAATCGTTCTGAAAAGGTATAATATGAAACTCTAAAGTTTATTTTGAAAAACTGCGCAGCGTAAGTCTATTTTAAGAAACCACATAAATTTAAGGCGGTTTCTAGAGTTTTCCAACTTTGTACCAAAGTTGAAGTTCCCCACCTATAAATAGAGCTTCCCAAGGCATTCCTAAGCATCATTTAAAGTATTCAAGAGCAAGATTTAGAGTTTTTAGAGGGTTTCCAATTTTATTAAAGTTTTATAAATGATTATTTTTTAGATCTTTTCTATTTGCATTTATTTATTTCTTGTTGCTTTCTTTCTCTATTCTAATTATGTTTTTCCAAGTTCCCTCTAGCCCAAGCTAGAAGGGAAGCACGTGAGTTTAATAATTCTTTAAATTTTAAAGATTGATTATTTTAATGATGAGAAAAATGGTGTATGTATGTTATCTATTGTTTAGATTTAGTTTTTTATTATAATGTGAGATTCATATGTTTCCATCATATGAGATCCACTTTGATGGATATGTTTACTATGAATCAATTAAATTTCCTAGATAGGAGAGGATCTCAACCTATTATATTTCTTTGATGTTCATTATCTTATAGATATGAATTCTTAAAATCACTGACGCTTGAGAATATATATCAATGGTACAAATCCATAATTTTCTAGTATTTTATATCATTTATTTAAAATGTTTAAATTATTTTATTTTTTAATTAGGCTGACCATAGTGCTCGGATCCTAGTTGTGTTATCCAAGTCATCATGATTTTGGAACATTAACCTATATGTAGAACTTTGAAGCTTGGGTATTGTTTTCAAATTAATTGAATTCCATACATTCAAAACCTTCAAAATCATTTCATTTGTTTAGTTTCCATTACTTAATTAATTTTGCATTTGAGTTTCTCATTCTCACAATTCATCTCCCTGTGAGATCGACCCTGTATTCACAGGATATTACTTACGAACCTCTGCACTTAAAGGCGCCTATTCATGATGACTTGGATAACACAACTAGGATCCAAGCACTATGGTCGGCCTAATCAGAAAATAAATTAATTTAAACATTATAAATAAATGATATAAAAGCTTAGAAAATCATGGATTTACACCATTGATATATATTCTCAAGCGCCAGTACTTTTAAGAATTCATATCTATAAGATAATGAACATCAAAGAAATGTAACAGTTTGAGAACATCTCCTATGTAGAAAATCTAATTGATTCAAGGTAAGCCTATCTATCAATGTGGATCTCATATGATGGAAACATATGGATCTCACATTATGATAAAAAAAACTAAACCTAAACAATAGATAACATGCATACACTATTCTTCTCATCATTAAAATAATCAATAATCAAAACTTAAAGAATTATTAAACTCATGTGCTTTCCTTCTAGCTTGGGCTAGAGAGAACTTAGAAAAACATAATTAAAATAGAGAAAGAAAGCAAAAAGAAAGAAATAAATGCAAATAAAAAAGATCTAAAAGAAAAAATAATAATTTATAAAACTTTAATAAAATTGAAAACCCTCTAAAAACCCTAAATCTTGCTCTTGAATGATGCTTAGGAATTCCTGGGAAGCCCTATTTATTGGTCAGGAACTCCAACTTTCGTACAAAGTTGAAAAACTCTAGAAACCGCCTCAAATTTATGCATTTTTTAAAAATAGACTTCACGCTGCGTAGTTTGTTAAAATAGACTTCACACTGCGCAATTTTCAAAAATAAACTTTAGAGTTTTAGAATACACTTTTTTCAGGACGATTTCAGGATTCTTCATTTCAAATCTTGATTCTTTTCATTTCTCACTCGGTTTTCTTAGATCTTTGGCATGTTAATTCTTCAATCTTAGTCTCATATGATCCATCCCTTGCCTTAGTGATTTTTGAGCATCAAATCTATGCTTTTAGCACTCTTTTTCAATCAAAGCTCTTAAATTTATCTTGCAACACATACATGAGTAAAATACAACATTAAGTTAATTCATCTTCATAAAACCAATATATAAATGGGAAAAATTATGCAATATTTGAGTCTCAACAATATCATGCCAAACATGCTGTTAGTATGTGTGCGTGTGCGCATGCATCACAAGGTCATCATTTGCAATTTGGCAAAAATCTAGAAATTTTTGAGAAACTAGGGAAGTTTTTGGGAAACTATAGAAATTTAAATATTGTCTTTTGAGTTTTTGGATTCCCTTTCCTCCTTTAGAATGCATTTGGATCACACAAGTGAAGTGAGTTGCAAACATTCGGTTTATGAATCCAGATGAAACGATAAAATGTAAGACTTTTCCTAGTATTCACAAGGAGGAAGTAACCCTCAAAATGTAGTTGCACTTCTTTCATTTCCAATTTGTAAGGAATGTAATTGTAATTTGGATCCAGAACATTGGTGTGAATGCTAGGGAAATTACGATTGGGTTATTTCCACCTTTCTAGAATAATAATTGCAGCTGTATCCAATAATGTATCCAAACACACCCTTAGTAATTAATTAATGAAGATTTTGAGTGCGACTCATGAATTACTCGTAAACTATTCACACAAATTGTTCCTGGTGATTGGATAGTTATTCAGTAGTTCACGAGAATCCTTTGTTTAAAAGTTTTGCCATATAATTTAGTACTCTGTTTAAGTTACCGAATCAAAGTTATGTTACTTTTGTTATTGTTTCTCTCCATTGCTTATGTGGACCATGTAATGGCTTTACACACCCTGAGTCGGTGCCGCCATCATAAAAAATTCCGTGACTATCAAGTGCTTTGTTTTGGGAAATACAGGAGGCCTGAGAGATAATTGGCATCTTTTTTGTGATGTTAGGTTTCTTGAATTTGGTTATGAGTTTGAAGACATTGTTTATTAGGCCTATCAGTGAGCCAGGTTGGCCCATCAAGCTTGAGGACATGGCTGCTGTGACCAGTGCTCAGCTGGCAATTTTAGGCCTAAGAGATGGATTTGGCATGATTTTGGAGACTGAAAAAATAGATGAACTGCGCCCAGGCACACGTTTGGTGACAATTTCAATTGAGTCCCAGCCAGTGTCCACAACTAATTGTTTTCATGGGTTGGGCTAGGACACGATTTTCAAGCCTGCTCTGCAGGCTGTCTCCAGCCTATTTTATGGCTTGACAAATGTGCTGGTCCCTGTCTGATCCTGGCCTGTCCCAAACTTGACCCATTGACTGCTCATGCCTTTTGGCCACCCTGATTGATCCCTACCTAGAAAACTTAGATGATGGATGCCAACTCTACCCAATTGCTATTGTTGGGAATTACTCGTGGTGGAGGAGAGTGGATAAATCTATCTTCTCATTCTAAGGGCCTTTTCCTTGGGCGACGAGCTGTACCTTTTCTCATCACCGCATCTTCTTTAAATTGAGCTTCGGCATTGGGAGGAATGAAGTTGAAAATATCACTTTGGGGGGATGAATTTATATCACATCTGGGTTGTTTGTGGGGAGGAAATGTTGCATGGCTCCACCAAGAGTAGTCAATCTAGGCAAATGATGATATTAAGGACACAAGGTGACCTCATTTCTTCAGTGGTTCATTAGAGTCCTTGGCCTCTGGGGTTGGTTTTTGAGTCTTCTGCATGTGTGTGATTTGACACTTCTCTTCCCATCCCAATGACCTTTATGCGGAGCTTTATGGGTCCAAACAGACCCAGCACTAAAGGCTGATCAAGAATTTGACTGGATCTCTCAAACTGGGTGCTTTTTCCACTTGAAGGAGATGTCTTGAGGCCAGCTCATTATTTCCAAGAGGATTTGGCAATACGACAGCACTGTTGCCCTCCCTGCAATTAAGACAGCTCGGGAGATTTGGATAATGCTGCAACACTGTGCAGTGGCTTGTTATCTGGTGTTCCTAAAAGATGTTTGATCAACATCGGATCCTACGTGGCTGATATCAGCTATCATCAATGTGGTGAATCCAGTACAGAAGCCTCTAGGAAGAGCTTATGTTGGTCAGAGGCAACTTTGACGCCTCTATACAGATCATGCGGTTTCAATATTCGACACGATTAGATGGCCACATGAAAGACAATAGAAACAAAATTAAAATTTAATTCATAACAGAATTGGTTAACTTTCCTCTGGAAGGAGTCGACTACAGAAGATCAAATGGTTAACCCCTGCCAAGTGCCAACTTGGTGTAGGATGGACAGTTTGTGTTGTTCACGGACTGGATGAAGGTTTGATTGTGTCCTTGCAGGGGTCCTTACCGGAGCCATATCTGATTCTGCATTAATGCTCGTCTTACGAAGCAATATGAGGAGACGGTCGCCTTGATGTTTTGAAATAATATGATCATTTTGTATAGGTGGGGAAATTACTCTTTTGAGAGACATCAAGCGCTTGCCACTTTGCTAAATTAAGACCTTGAAGAAGGAATTGAGAAGAGAAGGATATCTATGGAAATCTTAAATCGAGTGTTCGACTTTTGTCAAAGACTTGCATTTCTTCCTCCATTTTTTTTTTCTTTCTACAGGTCGATGGTGTCCACATCATCAAACCACTGAAAATAAAGCTATTCATGGGAAATAAAAATGTGGTGGTCGAGTCTCTATTTTTAGCTAGCTGGCTAACAACCGTATGTGATTTGTATTTATGGATACAAAATTTATCCATTTTGCTCAATCTTGTGACCTTGTTTGAGTGGGATGGCAGCATGTTTATGTCTGGGAGCACATTGATGATCTCAAATTAACCTACTGAAGGGATTATATATGATCATTGCAAGTACCTTGACAGAGTATTTTGAATAAAAAAATTTGCCCTGTCATTAAAAAAAAAAAAAAACTTGGAGACAGTTTATCATTGAAGGACATGGTATCAAGTGTTGGACAGACTTCAAGAAGCCTGATAAGCCACATGTCATGTACTAATACGTTTAAATATAAAACACCTTATCCAAATTATATCCTAGTGGAGCGCTTTGGCTCGTGTATATTTTGAATTCTGCATGCTTCCCTTTTCTTCCACTTGTTTGCGCTCTTCACGTTAATGATATACAAAATTTAAAGGTTCAAAGATCGGATGAACAATCATTGACTGCTGATTTCACTTCTCAAGGAATTGGTCTTTCATTTTATTTTTATTTTTAATTTTTATTCCCCCCTCCCCCTCCCTTTTCCTGCTTTTAGGCCACTGGTTAGAGCACATCTCTTTTTTTTCTTTTTTTTTGGCCAAAGTTCCGTATTCCATCTCTGCAGGTGACCAGCAAGTTCTTTTTGCGGATAAGATTCTGAAGTTCACTGGCTCAGGGAAGATGAAGCGACGTATTCTGTTAATTACAGATTTTGCAATCTACATTGTGGACCCAGAAGTCAATGCACTTAAACGACGGATAGCACTTGCGGCTGTTGATAAGCTATGTTTGAGTGAACTGAGCGATAATTTCTTTGCAATTATTGTTCCAAGCGAATACGACTGCCTTATGGCCAGCACTCGGAAAACCGAGATCGTTACTGTGTTCGTCGAAGCTACCAAAAGCACATCCGACTACGAACTTGAGGTTGCTTTCTCCAATAGGTAAAACTGGAATGCATTTCCTCCTCTTGCCGCACAAAGTTAATTAGTATAAAAGATTCTTCGTTTTCTGGCAATGATCCATACGGTGTTTAGAGCAAAGTAAGTTTTTCCTGATCCCACTGGTTGGAATGATGGTACCATCATTCCGTGATGGTGGTCCCATTGCTTCTGTCAATTGGGATTGGGCAAGGCAGGTCAGATTTCCACTTTTCAGATTTGTGGATGTCATGAACATATCATTTTTCTTAATAGGTGGAAACCTAGACCTCGCCTTTTGGAGAATGATCATAGGATTCGTTCTGTGGTATCGGGAGTGAAAGCAAAATTGCATGTGCCTGACTTCTCGAAAGGGCACACATTTCATAGGCATATATTTTCACTATCTTCAAGTATGGTTTTCTCGTTATGGTATTCTGGTGCAAAATCCTCAGTATATCCAAATCAAACCCAAAGTTAGTGACCTAAATCAAATCTAAGGAACATATCATATGGATATAGGCGACCATAAGATTCCATATTTTTAATAACCCTATGCATGAGCATTTATTGCCAAAATGGTGCTGTGGAATTGATTATAAACATGCAACTCAAAGTATGAGGTCCAGGTCAATCTGATTTTAGAATGCAACTCAATGTAAGTATGATTTTATACCACTTGCTCCAAAAATGCCTCTGCCCTTTAGATTGAGAATTTTGAAACCCCATTTTAAGTAGAGCTGGCCTCCAGTGGTACCAGTACCAGCATAGCTTATGGTGGTACCATGGGGTCCTCATAATGTATGCATAACATCCAACATGTCCATCAGATGTGTCCGCCCACAGGCCCCCATTGGCCTCAAGGCCAAAAATCAGGTCAATCCATAATTCAGGCAGTGACACCACGGGAACAGTTTGAGAGGGGACGCCCACCATTGATTTGCCTGGGGTCCCACCTTTATCTAGTTGCAAAACGACTAGAGAGAGCCTTTTTAAGCATATACATTGTAAAATTTGCCAACAATATTTATATCACTCCACTATGGGCGCAAATGAGCATGCATGCCTTTACCAGTTACGCTAAAACAGAAGCACAGATAAAGGTTGGCTTACACACCACCAATCACTTTTGTAGGCCACCCAAGTGGGCAAAGGGCGAGCCTTGCCATGAAGATCACCTCGTACAAAAATCAGGTTAGTCCACTTGCCAGATGGGAGAAAATGATCGATTGTTTGAATCATGCTCGCTGAAAATCTGATTCACATACTATGACGGGGTGCATGATGAGTGGACTGACCTGATTCTTGCACCATGTGATCTTCATGTTGGGGCCCACCTTTTGCATATCAGATGGCGTACTCACATAACATGTTAGCAGGTGAGTCGGGTTGCATGCTAAGCTAACCAGAACTGATGGTTGGTAATCGTTCCTCATAATCTTCAGTGTTTATTGATACTTCTGTTATGTATACGGTCACGACTTGTGGTGGAATTGTGCAGGTTTGAATACAATGCTTCTGCTGAGTTAGTTAAGGAAGTCCAATTTGAGGAAGTCGAAGGTTTGTCATGCATCCATGATTCCAATTCTTTTTAAAATTGGTCTTGCAAGGACACCCCATGTTGCATCCTGCCAATTCACTACCATACACTTTCCTAGTGGTCAGTGACTGGAACCTGTCACCCATAAGGTAATGGGCCATGGTGCTGATTGCACAATCGTGACCCTGCAGTCGGAGGCTTGGGATGAGCAGTTGAAAAGAGAGAGGCTATTTTGCATTAACCATCAGTTTTCAAGCTGACCCGGATGGTTAAGATAATTCTTTTGCTTCTTCTTCTTCTTTTTTGCACTGTTGGCCACTGACGACTGGGCCTACTGCATGATGAGTTCCAACCACTGACCATGGCCCACATACATTGGAAGATTTCACAGGTCAAGTTCAGTTGCCTATGCAAAGCGTCCTCTTTTCTTTCTTTGTTAGTTTTTGAGGCTGCATTTGGCTCATTGCCATTTCAAGAAGAGAGGAAAACAGTTCATGACATTGGATTTTCTACTCTTGATAGATTTTTATTTTTTATTTTAAAATGGTTAACCGTGGCTCTTTATTGTTGCATTGGAAATAATGAGCTCTTTCATATCCACATGAGTGTCGCTTCATGATTTTGGACATTCTTAGTGAGAATAGAAATCTCTCTAATTTTGAATAATTTTTCTTGAGACCCAAGCCAATAGTAGCCTTATTAAACCTTTTTCCTTTTTTCTATCGGATTCTCATTTCGTGTATTTTTTTATTTTATTTTTTTAATATTGCTAAATCACATTCTACTTTTTATATTGCCAAATGACAGGAGGGGTTAAAACAAGGATTGTGAGCAAGTGAAACCGCAATGATTGCCAGTCTTGTGATATTTTGTTTTCTGCCATTATTGTTTGTAAAAATAAGTGTTTCATGTGTATTCATTATTGGGTGCTTCCATCCGCCCAAAAATGTAATTTTGATTCTTATTACTGTCTTCTTGTAGGAAGCCAATAATTTCCTTTGTTTTTAAGGGCCTAGCTTGATTCATTCCAATAATGGGTCGTTCATCTACTGGTTTGGTTTCTTAGCATTTGGTATCAAAGCCAACACAACATCCCACGTGTATTGGATATCATATCATTCACCATTGAATACAACACCACACCCCACGTGTATTGGATATCATATCATTCACCATTGATATGTCTGTGAATCACCCTTCATTGCCCGACTTGGGCTCTTTCAGGCGGATGCAGCTGTATTGTTAATGGGCTATGCATGTACTGGTTTAGGATGATGCTTTAAACCTTGATTTGGATCAAAATGAGAGCTGTTACTAGCTTTTGAATACACTTAAGGCCAGCACAGTTCAAATATGGCCTGAAGCCCACCTCAAGCCTGGTCAGCTGACAACCATAGATGTCACAGGGTGCAGAGGGCCACTTGAACATAGGCCAGAATGAGTGCGGCCCAAGAGGGCACCATCACTAGACATCCGCTCTTTGTAGGGTTGACCGGCAGAAAGGACAACCTACACTAGAGCGGAAGCCAGTACAAGGTGGAAAGTGTTATGATTAGACATAAGCTAGAGTGGGTGCTGCTGTGGAGTGAGCCGTTGTAGATGGGAACCGCAGGAGGGGGTGACCTTTGGAAAGGGCAATGTGGACTAGAGTGAAAGCTGCCCCAAGGTGGAAACGTATGACCGGGAAATAAACCAGAAAGTGCCATCAGTGCAGCTGCAT
Source organism: Magnolia sinica (assembly GCF_029962835.1). Classification (NCBI taxonomy): domain Eukaryota; kingdom Viridiplantae; phylum Streptophyta; class Magnoliopsida; order Magnoliales; family Magnoliaceae; genus Magnolia; species Magnolia sinica. Next base: position 128,863,143 of record NC_080575.1, on the reverse strand, counting down.
GGCATGGGGATGTGTTCCAATGCCAATGATTTAAGGCCCTAGCTTTGATAAGTTTCATCAGTCCTGAGGCTTTTGGCGTACTGGTTTGGTTCTTGACAATGATATCCTTGCATCTTAATTTGTATTTGGGCCGAAAACATCATCAATTGGATTTTTATGGTTGGGAGATAACAACAATGTTCCCCAGGCTCAGCAGCAGGTGTTGCTACCAGACAGCAACAAGAGAGCTGAACTGGATGGCTATCTTCTTTTTATTGTGAGTCCCACATCTGACACATACCTTACTCCTTTTACTAAACCACATCATTGTTACACATGGATTCATATAGCCTTGGTTACAAGGAATCCATGTCCCTTGTAAGTTCCATACGTTTCAATCATGTTATGACAAAGCAGACGATTGATATTGCATACAAGTAAATTCCAATAAAGCTGTGAAGAGAAGTGTGGTTCCAGTTTTAGATGCACGATCAAAAAAGAAAGAAAATTACGCCTATTTAATAATCTGCCTATGGGATGGGTGTATATTGAAAATACCTATGTATATTGAAAATATGGATGTCACCAGAGGTTTACCTTGAGTTAGTGCATGCCGCGTGTACAATTTCCAAGTGCCTGAATATCAAGCGTCAATAGTGCCTGAGTGTATCATATAACTGCAGTTTGACATATTGGTTAGGCACATGAGAACGAGACAAGACCTGGACCATCCGGACTCTCCATTGACGTGCAAGTATGGTAAATGGGTTGACGGACGGCGCCAGACTGGTCGGGGAGGCGGCTTTTAAATATCAATCCGCTCTCCCGTCTATTCCAGGGAGATCTTTAATGTAAGAGAGAGGAAGAGAGAGAGAGAGAGACTCGGCCACTGCTTTGATGGAAAAAAAATAAAATAAAATAAAAAACAACAGCAAAACAAATTACCAATGATACATATGCCGGATTTCACAAGGATGAGATATCAGATCAAACCTTCGGATTTTGTATGGCATCAAGACGATGCCAGGACTGACAGTCCATAGTGTGCCGGCCGATAAGGATACCTTGTCACGAATCACCAGAGGATGAAGAAGAAGATTGACGCTGCCTAGAGCATCCATACAGGCCGACATACTAAAATATTAAAAAATAAAATAAAATACAGACATGAGAGATACACCAGCATTGGCTCATTGTGGGGAGGAGGATTCGCCTGCCAGGACGGGTGGTGTTTGGCCGCTTGACACATCCGATTTGACTTCTGAGGAAGGCCGGTTCTTGGGTCGGGTGGAGGATTCGCCTGCTCGAACTCGTGGTGTTTGGCCACTTGATTCGTCTGATTTGGCTTCGGAGGAGGGGCGGTTCCCAGTGTCAACCCGCCTGACATCCTCGATCATCTTCACAATGTTTGCCATCTTCGGCCTCTGCTCTGGCATCCTCACCACGCAAGCCATAGCTATCTGCAGCATCTCCACGAGCTCCTCCTCTATGTTCGGATACCTCATCAGCTCCACATCAAACACTTCCGCCGTCCACTCCTCACGGACCACGGATTGCACCCAGCGGACCAAGTGCATCACCTCTTCCCCTGCAGAGGTCTGAACAGGAGACTTCCCGGTGAGGAGCTCAAGGAGTAGGACACCGACGCTGTAGACATCAGAGGCCTGCGATGCTTTTCGGGTGTCAACCACTTCTGGGGCCCGGTACCCAATGGCCCGAGACAGAGGAGCCGCCGGGTTCATTAGGGTTGTAAGGCCGAGATCGGATACACAGCCGTACTGGCGGGAGTTGAGGAAGATGTTTGAGGATTTTATGTTCCCATGGACAAGCTTTCCCGAGTTCTCTGCATGGATGTAGGCGACACCCCTCGCTGTCCCTAGAGCAATTCTCAGGCGGGTGTCCCAGTCTAGTGGGATCCTGTCCTCACGTCTTTTACCTGCAAGAAAGCAGAATATCAGCCAGAAAGAAACTGTTGAATCAGTAAAAATGTAAACATTGGACCAATCTGAGAGAAAACTACAGTCAGGCCTTCATCCGTTTGGGTGTGCCAGTGCCACACCCATCAGTGATATGGAAGCCAATAATTAGGTGGGGTCGACCATGAGAATACGGTCGATCATCAATCAGGCCATCAGGTGGCCCACACTAGTATCAGAAAAATGGATGATTAGAAAGAAAATAACCAATGTTCTATGCTCAACACATTTTCCACACCTGAGGAGTGGACCCACTGGGATATTGCGATGGGGCATATTCAAACTGAGCCTGTTCTGACACATGGCCTGGATCTCGTACACATGCTGTGATTCACATCTTCACTCTTACCTCATGTATCACACCCTAGTATTTCTCAATAATGGTCTTATTTCTACTTCTGTTCTTACGGAAATTCAGAACCCAATTCACAGATCACTACAAGAGTCTAATTTCTCTAATGTACGGTTATAATTAACAAGAAAACTTATTCGGATTGGATTGAGAAACATCTGGACAGTCATTGACACAAATCTCGGTACACTGACAGAATTTGCTTCTCTATGCGCTGTTGATGTGTAGACATAGTGCTTTGAGAATTTGATCTTAGTTACATTGTAATTTCCTACTTTGGTAAGAAAGAATGATTTTAAGTTACATTGTAAATTCCTACTTTGTTAAGAACGAATCTATTTCATTTCCTAAATGTTTTATGTAAGATTACCTTTCCATGTCCAATCATATTTACAGAACCATTCCCTTAAAAATATTGCATGCTTTCTTCCCTGGCAACAAATAACAAGCCATGCCATGCTCTACAGATCCATCCACTTCATTAATTGCCTAATAAGTCCATCTGTAACCTACAGCTTTCTTATAGTGTTCATCTTCTCTCCCGACAAGGTTAAGATGCTGCCTTTTCAAAGTGTACAGATTTGCAATTGGAAGCATCCAGGAACATATACGTGCATCAGTTGCATATATGTGAGGGGCAGATATCATAGAGCTTCATAGAGAGAAACATCAAGTTAAATGACATGCTGGACGGAATGAAGAGACGATAATATGCAGGGTGAGGTTGGCAGGGCAAAAAAGGAGATATTAAATGTGCTTGAAGCAGTTGCCATGAGGTCCACCACTGGTAAAAAGCTCTCAAACTTGGCCGACTCACATTTGAAGTTATGGTTCTTAAAGCCAGGCCCCAAATAGTTGGAACAAGGCAATGGTGGTGGTGGTGGGGTGATGATGGTCTATCTGAAAGGCAGGTTTATTCAGAATGTCCTGATGCGAGTCACTACAATATAGAAATGTTATCAGATGTCATAGGTTTGACTTTAAGGTTGAATTGGTCATAACTTAAATTTCCAAATCCTCACGTATTTCCTATATTTTAAATAATCTTAAAATTAACAATCCATTTTAACGATTCAATTCAGCTGACTCTCTTATGATTCCCCAAACCAATTCAATACTCAGAACTTGATAACAAAGAATAGAATTTGGAAGCAGAGCTTCTCAAATGTGACAATCATACAAACATATTATAATCATTTCCTAACAATTAAGAAATGCCTACAGCTTCAAACTGCTTAAGGTCACTAAACAAGGTGCATAATCCTAATCTTTGCACTGCAAAATTTTCTGAATGTGTCATAGCAAGTTCAAAACTACAAAAATTTTAATTCAGAAATAAAGGAAGAGGAGATCGTAGAGTAGATAGTAATAAGAGTAGCAAGGAAAATGGTGCATTTAGTTGCACGAAGTGAGAGCTGAAGTGAGGACGTGTAAATCCTAAAAATCTAACATGTTGAAGCAACCATGAAGTGTTTGTATAAAATGATACTATACGATTTTGCGTTTATATTTTAATTATATCTAGGCATAAATCATTTAGCAACTTCTATATAAATAGAGATGCAGAAATGGAAAGAACTACATGATTAAAATTGAATGAATAAATGAGCTGTCCTGATGGAAAAGCAGATGGTGAATATCATGGTTAAAAGACTCTGCAACTTGAACCCGACTCGTCCAATCTGAAGTTGAGTCCAAACTCACCAGAGTCGGGGGTGAAATCGGCCGACTCGACCTTGTCAGGGGTGACTTGTCCAGATGACTCATTGTATCGAACTGGATCAGGTCTAACCAAATCCAAGTCGACTCAGACTAGTCACACGGGACTCATCCGAGACACAAAACTACTGCAAATTTCTATGTTACACAAGGACAAGTAAGGGTATTTAGTATGGAAGATCCTCCTAAAGTTTGAAAGCCAAATGATCAGGTACTGGTTTGGCAAGGCTGGTTACAACTCAAATTAGAATAGTGTGAAAGTAATTCCCCAATGTTCATAGGTTCAGCTTGTCCCCAAATCCGAATTAGTATTAGTCTAGTTTCCAACGAGGCCTAGAGTTCAAAACCCTGGTAAGAGTAAAAATTCGAGTGTTGGAGAAGGGAGACCCCAGCCAGGATCAGAGTGCTTGTAATCCACTTGGGTACTCCAGCTTTCAAAGGATCCTAGTATCATAGATGCAAATACAAGCGAGAGGAGGTCATACATGAGAGAGGGAGGAGTGGGATTCTCTGGTGTGAGTTATACAATGGATAGAAATTTCTTGGTGCTAGGGTGGACCATACTGTTTGTTTTAGCATTTCATCAAAAGTGCAAATGAGTCATTTAGAAGTTCTTGCATAAATTCCAACTTGGCATGTCTAAGAACTGAAGCACACATCAATAGAACATACATGGTTTTTCGGGTTATTGACAAAGACATAATATAACAGCACATCATTTTCATTTTGAGTAATTCCTCGACTTCGATCGTTTCCTCGAAATTCAAAAATGCCCATAACCTTCTATCCAACAGTACCCATAAACTAGAGTTTAATCCTATGAAACAACTAAGAGTATGGTCGTAACCATATCAAAACAACAGCAAAAAGGCAGTGTTAAATCTATTTTCAAACAATATAAAAATAGCAAGCACATTGATAGCAGCTGAAATAGATTGCAGAGATAGCATAGACTGAATCCTTAAAAATAAATTAATTAATTAATTAAATAAAATAAAAATCATCCTCTTGGACCAGCTACTGATCATCGCCTTGGTAAGCTGTTGCCTCACCAAGTAGCTAATCTGATGCGAGCACCTCCTCAGGTGGATTCCTGCTTTTGCTCCTCAGCCTACAGGGTATTAGCAGCCATTTACAGTTGTTGTTCCCCTCCCAAGGGCAGGTTGTGGGGTTGGCTGGCACTTTTGTAAAAGTTGCAGATACAACTTCAAGCCTAACCTTATTATGCACATTAAAAACAACCAACAATGCAATCTCCTGACATGGAAAAAGAAAGGATCATAAGATCCACAAAACTAACATGCAACCCCTGATGGCGATACAGCATACCATGTAAGATTTCAAGGCAAAATATTTGGTCATCTGCTCATTGTCAAGAAACATCACTCAGATAAAAATAGCAAATTAAAGTATAATTCAATTTTCTATTAGTATGAAACTACTAAACTAGTCCAGAACAGGCAGATTAGGAAGTAGTATCATACCGTGTAATAGTGAGGAGACACTCCCAAGGGTGTAGTAATCATAGACCATGAGCTTCTCATCCTTTGAATAGTAATACGCCCTTAGCTCAACAACATTCTCATGCCGAATTCTCCCCACAATTTCCATCTGCTGCTCAAACTCCCTCTTTCCAACACCCACCTCCTTCAACCTCTTCACCACCACTGTGGTAGCATCTTCCAAGACTGCCTTATATGCTGTCCCAAACGTCCCCTTCCCGAGCACCTCGGCAGAAGCCCTCAACAAATCCTCTAAATCAAATGCATAACTACACCCTTCAAAGAAAACCAGCCTATTATTTTCATCTTGGCTACTTGCTACCACCTTCTCTGGTGATCTCTCACCCTTACGCAACTTGCCGGAGGCCCCTTTTTCATATTTCCTCTTGGAGCAACATACAATCAGCAAAACCGCACATGCAAGAAATGCAACAGCGCAACCACCTACTATAATTCCCAGTATTGCCGATTCCCCAAGTTTTCTAGTTTTTCTCGGGCTTGGCAATGGTGTGGAAACAGGAGGATTTGTGGGTGAAAGTGAAACTGGAGGAATTACTAAGGAAAGATTGTTGTTACCAGCAAATGACGAATTAGGGAACCTCTTGAGAGACTTCGGCACGCTGCCAGTGAGACTGTTATTAGCTAAATCCAACTGCTGCAAATTCGGGAGATTGAAATCAGGGATTTCACCCGAAAGCAAGTTGTTTGCGAAGCTTAAAGAAGTGAGCATTGTGAGATTCGAGATCGACGAAGGGATGCTTCCATTGAAGGAGTTGAAGGAGAGATTGACGATGGTTAGATTCTTCCAAACAGAGAAATCCAGAGGCAGGGGGCCAGAGAAGTTGTTGAACTGAAGGTAGAGCAGAGTCAGGGTTTTGATTCTGCTTAAATCTGAAGGGAAAGGGCCAGTCAGGCCGTTGGATCTAAGGCTCAGGATTTGGAGCGCCGATAAACGGCCGAGAGTGTTAGGAGGGATCCTGCCATTTAATCCAACACCAGGCAAACGGACGGCTACCACGCGCGAGTTATCAGGGCTGCAGGTGACTCCGGTCCAGTTATGGCAGACAAGGGAGTTCTCGTTCCAGTTGAGATTGCGGCCGTGAGGGAGATTGACGATGAAATCGAGCAGAGCTTGTTTGTCTTCGACCGGATCGGCAAGCAATCGCGACGAAAGTGACAAGAGAAGAAAAATCGCAGAGAAAATGAAGGAAGCTTCCATTTCACTGAAATCCGCGGCAGAGACGGAGTTCCCTCTCTCTCTCTCTCTCTCTCTCTCTCTCAATCCACGAGATTTTGAATCGAAACCGAAGAAGAGGCGGTAAAAACTACCGATTTCGGGGCATTTTCATGAAAAGACGAGCCGTTCCAGAGAGACTTCTCTCAAAGATCGCGCTGGCAGGCTTTAAATCGGCTGTTTCAGTCAAAAGAAGAGCATTTCTTTAATTTGCCTTTTCCTTTTACCTTTTACAGATCGTCGAAACCAAGCGATTCAGTAAGAACTCAAAAACAGGCTTGCTTTTGTAGATCTAGTCAAAGACGAAGCAGTGTGCTTCGATTTTCGTCGAAGATCGAGTGCTTTACCACAAGCCTTCGTCAAAAACCGAGATCTAAGCGTCTAAGAGCAGAAAACGAAACAGGAATTCCAAATCCCGAAGCGGTTTTGAAACTTCTTGAACACAAAATCAAGCAAAAATACACCGAAACCAGCATTTCCGAGCGGTTTCCAAAAGCTTGAAAGAAAAGAAAAGAAAAGAAAAAGATGCGTTTTCTTCTACTTTGTAGGAATGACTCTCCTCATAAACAGAAAAAAGAAATGACTTCTCTGACCGGTTTTTGCTTGCGAAAACAGCATCCAATGCGGAGAAATTGAATAATCATATCATTCCACGATATGACGGAAAAGAAAAGCAGTTCTCCGCAGAAATAGGAAGATTTTGCATGTGAGGAGAGAGCGAAAAGCGGAGAAGAGGCGGCATTTCCACCATTTCTAAGCAGGAGAGATTATAGAAATGGCAGCAGACAGCCAGGAAATCGCCATTAAAGCTCTCAAACAACCACAACTAGGGTTTCTGCAGCTCTCTCTCTCTCTCTAACGGATAGCAGTAAAAAAATGAGCAGGAGGGAGAGGAAATGGGTAAGGTTATATACCCGTCCGCGAACAGAAATCTGTCTTTCATTTCATCGGGGACAGCTCTCTCATTTGGAGCTTCCCATTGACTGAGAGCTTACGTGGCACTGAGATTATAGTGGGCCCTCCTCCTGGTAAGGTTGGGTTAGGTCGAAAGGAATCCTCTCCAACACCGGTTTCACGCAACAGCTAATACAATTAGGCACCGTGTGGCTCACTGTATGTTGACTATTTCATCCTCTCTGTCCATCAGGTGAATTTTTCTGTTTTAACTGTACAACCCAAAAATACGATTGATCCATTTCCTAAGTGGGCCACACCATTCGGAGAAATATAAAATCACTCCTAAAACCTCCTTGTTTCTACGTTGTTCCCACCATATATTGGATCAGGCTGATTTTTAACTAGTAAGTCCAACCTAGTGAAGCACATCATATGAATGGATCAGATGGAATGTAAAACCATGGTAGGACCCACGCATAAATCTATGGTTGGCGTCTCCTCTCCATTGTTCATGTAGCACGGCCCACATGAAGATCTCGATAATTTTTTTCCTTCAGGCCTAAAATCAAGGGAGATACACGATGGATGGAGTGGATTTCATATAAACAACACGGTAGGCCTACGGAGCTCAGGTGTTGTACGCTCTGCGTTCAACCGGTGCTTCGGAGAATTACGGCGTTCTGGATGTTATTTGATTTTATTCTTTCACGCGCACGCGCACTCACGCTACACGACTGTTGCTCGAACCCATGATCTCATCGTGAAGCTCATGCGAGTCTACGGGTAAGTCATAAGGTTATTTGAATTTTTGTGTATGAATGGTGGCCACTTAATAATTATATACGTGGACGATTAACTCAAATTAAACCGATTTAATTGTTGAAATCGTTGTCCATTAGTCACATTCCGAAATTCAGTTTGTTTGAGCAATCCCAAAGTTGATTTTTAGACGCTTTTTTTGTTGAATTAGGACAAATGGATTTTTTCAATTTTAACCCTCCAATAGGTGTCCACTAATCCAATGGATAGATAAATAAATAAGCATAATGCTGTCTTCAATAGTACATCTAGACTGGGACTCATAAATTGGAGAGTTTTGATTTGAATTATTTTTGTGCCGCATGTGGAATTTGTAAGTGACTAAGTACCATCCACCCTAGTCTGCCAGAATATGAAAATTTATCTTTTGAGTTCCGATGCGGAGAACGCCCGTGTACCTACGGGAGCCTATTAAGTGCGACCCAGACTCACCCATGACGGTGCGGCCCTTACCGTGGAGCCCACATTGATGTATGTATAATGTATCCACTCCGCCCATATGTTTTTTAAAGATTATTTTAGTGTATTATGACAAGAATGAAGCAGATCCAATTATCATGTGGACCGTACTAGAGGAAACAGTGTTGATTGACCATTAATGGACCATGAGAGTTTTAGATCAAGATGATTTTTTTTCCCTTCTTCTAGGATTACGTGACCTTAACAACAGATTGGAATGCAAATAAACACTACAGAAACATTAATAAGTGCCCTAAGAAGTTTTTAATAGTAGGACTTTCAATCACCCCTGTTTCCTAAGGTATGGTCCACCTGACAATTAAATCTGCTTCATTTTTTGGTTTAATGCCCAAATATAGTATGGAAAAACAGATGGACAGCATGGATAAATCATACATACAGCAAGGTAGGCCATACGGTAAGCGACGAACCTTCTTGGGTGGGGCCGGGGTCTCACCTGATCCGGTCCCAGGGAACTGTCGGGGTTACTCACTCTATCGTGGGTGAAACCTACCAACGTGCATCAAATCCAACCCGTCCCTCAGTGACATTTCTCCTTGTTTGTTCGTGAGCCCAAAGTCAGGCTGATTCAACACTCATGTGGGCCACGATAGGCTTTACACGAAACTATTGGTGGGCATCCCATCCAGACTGTGTCCTGTTGTGTGGTCCACATGAGGGTCAAATCATCATTATTTTTGGATTCCATGGTTATTATTAGGCAACGTACCTGATAGACGGGTATGATCTTCTGAAAATTCCACCGACTTGGGTCTCAGATCCTCGTGAGGCTGCATAATTTTGAAATGGTCGGACTTTCAGGTTACTCGAATTCGGTTGGGAAATCTTGTCCTCGTTTTTACATCTTTTTGTCGGAATGGTTACATTCAGTACCTTTCGTTTTCCTCATGTATTAAATGTCCACCACACTCGATCAGTTACCATCATGCTACGGTGGAATGCACCGTTTGAGTGGCTCTTATCTGAGGTGCATGACACGTGTACGGTGGCTGGATTCACCCGTATTCAAGGTACAATGCATCAGGCCGCGGATAACAAAACCCCTGGTCAATTTGGGTTGGTTGAACCGCGACTCAGGTTTACCCATCTATACGCAGGCATGGAACCATGGGCTCACATGCAGACATGATTGGATGATCTGCATCGCTCATCTCATGGTTTTGGCCATGGATAAGTTCAACTGAATTGGACCGAAATAGAAGTTTCGACCGTTAGCGTTCTATTAAGATGTAGAGAAACAGGATCGACTTTTCAGTATTGTTATATTTTTGTCTATCTCGGGAGCTGTTTGGCAAGCATGGATTCAAGTGTATTTGGGATCCAAAAGTTACTTGGCAGCATAGATTCAGTAACATTTTCAATTAAAGGCATTTAAAATTTACAGTTTTTTTATGTTCAGAAATCTCTCTCTTTTATTATAATTGATAATTAAATATATATTTATATTTTTTTTCAAAGGTAGAAAAGTCAATTAAATAACAAAGGTGTTGCTAAGCTACTTAATTCAACTTACACATGGCATGTCGTTGATATTTGAAAACAACAACATTATTGGTTGCATCGCTGAAATAAAATTATTAGAATAATTGAATATTTCAAACATTAGCCATGTAAATCACTAGTTAAAAAACAATAAGAGGTTGTTTGGCACCCTAGATTTAAGGGGAATTGAGAGGATTTCAAGTCTCTTGTTGTTTGGCAGCATAAAGTAATTGGAGGTTTCAAATCCAGTTGGTTTCAAATCCCCTTAAGGAGGGGGTTTCAAATCCATGGTAAGAACTTGAATTACACCTAAAATTCTTTCAATAGTTGCATTTGTAACATGTGTCACTAGACTATTATTCTATTGGGCATATGGCCCACTAATGATATCCAAAAATAATTGGACTATTAATTGCATCATTATATATAATTACTTTAATATGATGATCAACACCATCCAAACATTATCCATGTAAATCAATTGTTAAAAATTATTGGTTGGTTACTCAAACATGATCTTATACTTGTGGCTCATCCAAGACTTGAAATTTTATCATTTTCTGGCAAATCATATATTTCATCAGGTTTATTACAACTATTGTGCTAAACATTACATACGCCACTAATTAGATATATTAAAGTTGATTTAGTAATTAAATTCAAGCCTATGTAAATATACCATGCATATCTACTTTTAGATTAAAGTTGGTTACCAATTTAGGGTGTGAAACACGATAGTAAGATTTCAAATATAAGGGGTTTCAAATCTAGGCTCCCAGACAGTCCCTAAGCCACTCATATATACGGTACTTGCAGTATGCTTGAGTCCAAAATTTTTATCACCTTAAAGTACGTATTTCAATCCACTTATCACAATAATTCTATCAAATATTACATATGTGTACTATTTAAAGATATTATAATTAATTTAGTTAATAAATTTAAATTTTTATAAATATATTACAAAACTTTAGTGTATTTTTATTATTAAGGTCCAATGCATATTATAATTAAGATTAAATTATCTTAATTTGTGATTTAGAATTCAAAGTATGGGTAATTTTTTATCATATATGTGACCTATCATCTACCTTTTTTTATTTAATCCGAACAAAACCTACCTTACCAAACTAAACCTCCATTCGTACGGACGAACCAATAAAAATGAAAATACCTCTATTTTTTTCAGTTACTTTAACCTAAAAATCAAAAAATATTTTTGTCCAAAATCTTCTTTCCATATCCTAAAAATCTTCCTTCATGACGTAAGTTTTCGATCATCAGGAACAAAAAAGGCATAAAAAGGAAGCGTCTACCATCCTAATTTTTTCCGAAAGCGTTCCCAGTTCAAGCTCCCATAAGGTGCTGGGTGCTCTCCGTAGCAAGGATTGCTCCAATCATCTTATCGGCACTCCATGCGGACTCATGGGTGGATGCCTTGGCGTGAGCTAAGGGACCTTTCTTGTACACGTGTGAGAGGGATGTAATAACGTGAAATAGGATAATTTTATCTCATGGGTCCTCGTTCGTTGGTCATGATTGAATCCACCAACCCTTCCAAGCTGTCGAGAGGCACATCTCTCGTATCAGCGCTTTACTTTCATGTTTTCCATGATGGCCCAGTGGACATGTTTCGACGGTGGATCTCATGCTCTTACGAGTAATAAGATACACAACCATTGGTTGTCAACATTATATGCCGATTTTCTATTCTCACAAGTGGGGCCCGTATCCCCGTGATCCAGACCATGGATCCGTTGCATCCCACTGGATGAATCATTTTCCAAAATCTCACAGATTTGAAAATCTAACGATCAGTGTTTCTCTTCATAACCGTATATCAGCAGGCCACAAATCAGACGGTTGGAATTATCCTGGATTACCATATCTGAGAACTGATTACCTATTTCAGCCTGCACAGCAAGAGCACTGCAATGTGTTTTCAACCAAAAAGATTCAGAAGAAAATAATATTTTAAATCCCCCACCACGTCAGGTGATTTTATGTGGCTGAAAATTTGCGCAGTGATGCAGTAGCTTGTACGTGATTGATCAGTTCGCCACCGAGGGCTCAGTTTAGGTAAGGAGTGGGTAACAGCTAAGGGGGCGTGTTTGGATTACTGGAAACTAAGGAAATAATGTAGGATAAATCTCATATCATTACTGCCACTTGATTCCTTTGAAATCCGTTCGAATCTCAGCCTGGCATGAATGGGCCAATGGCAGTTGTGGCATAATTTTGTGGGCCCCACCACGATGTTTGTGCTATATTCACATAGTCAACTCATCTTGTATGATCATTTTATGTAATGGGATAGAAAAGAGGTAGATACAATTTCAAAATGGACCACTTAACAAGTAGGGATTGGATGTTCGTCATTGAAAATTTTTTAAAGTCTTCACTAGTGTTGAATCCCTATAGTCACATTGCAAAATAGATAAATGATTTAAATATAAGATATATATGAAAAAAATTATATATTTAACCAATGAAAGTACTTGAAAGAGGAGTCGGTAATGATTACTGTTTTTACCGTTCATCATATTACTCGGATTTGACGTGATCCAAACACGCCCAAAGTGAATGACGTCCTCATGTGGGGGGCACACCTTGGCATATGTACTATATAAACATGCCATTTATCCGTTTTTTCAAATCATTTTAGGGCACGTTTCAAAAAATGTAGCATATCCAAATGTTAGGTGGACCACACAAAATGAATTGAATTCTTATCGTTAAAAACTTCTCGGGGCCAAAAAAGCTTTGGTCTGTCATTTGTTTTTGCCCCTTGTCGAGGTCTATGTGGTTAGATGTCAAATAAACATTACTATGGTCTTTAAGAAGTTTTTAATGGTGGGCATTCAATCACCTTTATTTGATTGCGGCGTTCTTCACCTTAGATTTTGACATACATCATTTTAGATACCACACCTTTAAATTATCCATAAAAACAAACCAACAACATGAATATACAAGACATACATTAATGTGGGCCCCACAATCAGGGCCTTACCCACCCTGTCCAACCTAATCCGTGCCCTTTTACCCATCCATTACCCTTCTAGTAATAATTGACATTTGCTAATTACGTAGCTAGTAGCAAATGAAAAAAGTGTGGCCAAGGATGATGTGTAACATCCCGTTCAACCAGCACAGTGTCCTTGGACGTCCACGTAGGATTTTCCATAGGACTATTCATTTAAACCATTCGCAGTGGGGTATCACAAGCTAATTAACCTATGATTAGCCCATTTGAATAAATCAGACGGGCCATGATGGGACCCGGTGCGGGCCGTCAAGCCAGATGACTCGTCTGCACTTAGCAACAGTCGTACGAGCTATACCGCGACGCAGGAAGGTCGAAAAATTATAAAAATATAGGGAACCATATATCTCACTGGGCTTGTGGTCCATCGCGGATTACGGACCCAGTGGACTCCCAGAAATGAGATCTGGCACTGACTAAATGCACCTCACTAATGCCAAGATCGGAATCTGGGACTCGCAAATAAAATCGAGATACCAGGCTATCCAGCCGTCAGATCTCTTCTACATTTTCGGTGAAGGTCTAATAAAATTTTCTACACCCATCCACGAACTCTGGGACCCGATCGGGGAACGGTGACCGTTGATCACAAATCGGATCCATACGATCAAACCCCAGATCCGATCGTCCCCAAATTTTGCATGGCCCTTCATCGGGCCATGGAGCAACTATCATATGAATTTCATAGCCAGAGGGCCACCAGAATCACTCCAATCACTCGAACGGACCCCATAGGGCCATTTAAAGATCGGAACCATTGACTCAGACCCTATATCCGTTCATCCATTTGTCCCCAAATTTTACACGGGCCCTAATCGGGCCATAAGACACCTAAACACTGAATTTGGTGGCCAAGGAGGCATTAGGGACACCCCAACTTCAATAGGGAGCCCTAGAAGGCTAGTTTGGGCAAATGTGGGAACTTAAGGCCAAAGGGCCCAAGTCTAGGGAATAAACCCTAGCTCTCTCATAACTCTCCCATTCACCACAACCACCAAGGAGAAAAGGGAGAGTAAGAGAGTAAAGGAGAAGAAAGAGTGAGTGAAGAAAGAGCTTGTGTGGACCCTAGATCGAGGTGGGGCCCAAGGGAATCAAATTCCATAACTCCCTACCTCTTCTCCAAGAAGAAACTCTCCACCACAATCACACCATTCGTTCCATGATCGTTTAGGTAAGATCATTCATCCCTTTTTCTTGAAACCTATGAGTAGAGAAAAGATTTACATGGGGTTTTAACATACAAACGTATGTTTTAGGGATTCCGGCCATTCAACCTCAAAGATCCACGCTCCTAGGTCGATCTCACGCCTTCTACAAATCCGAAGGTGCGGACTATTATTCTTAAGTGGCCTAACACCAATTTTAATATGAGTTTAATAATTTTGATTGCTTGGATGCTATATTTGAAAAGTCTAGAGAAATCTTAGGAATTTTATAGATTTGCATGCTTAGCTCTCAAATTGGTGTGGATCTTGCCTCTCACATGAAATTATGTATGGATGATATTTTGTTCATGGTTGTTGATTCATTTCTCTCATATGTGTGCTTTATTGGGTAAATGATTACTACCATTGTGCTCATGATTTCTTTAGTTGGAGGAAGTGCTTAACTTCCTCACAAACTCACACGCACCTTGTTTCTTGATAATATTTATTCGCTTGGTAGGAGTATTCGTTTGTATGGTTGAGATGCATGAGAATATGATTTTGTTATGTCAGTTGATAATCTGAAAAGTTGGCACGTTATGGATCACCACTATTCTAATGGGTTGGTCGGGAACATGATGAGAGACAGTAGTCCCATCGGTAGGACTATGCTATAGCTAGACCTGTGGGTTTGGACAGGTGTGTTCTGGTGGCTGTAGTTCGACTACATGGGTCATTTGTGCCCGATGTCTCTCGTCTCACACTTGCCTGACTCGTGCGGTCTAGCCTACTGTCTGACCAACCTTGTTTGTTAACCCTATTTGCTTACCTTTGTATGGAACCTGATCCACCCTACCACCGTTGTAGCCCATTAATAACCCGCGTGAAATTGGTCCACAGCCTCGTGAGCTAGGTAGGGTGGAATGGGACACTGTGTCCGAGCCGTCGGCTTACGCTGGGGTACCACACCACTCCGTAGTGACCGCAAGCGATCCCTTTCTCTCGGCACTCCTCATGTGCTTGAAGTCGGGGATGAGGAACCCGACGGGATCATGGACCGCGGGGTCTCGGCCTCACGCATTGGGAGGTCTTGACCTTGCAACCAGTTTAGGGCATTGATACGTGGGGTGTACCAGATTCCCCAATCTGCTGGATGAATGGACTTAATTAATAACTCAGCTAACACGATCGCATTGCATCGCACTAGTTAGGGTGGCGACTCGGCAGTCGAGGTCGCTCTAAGGGAGTGTTGTCATACGCGATCGTTAGATGGAGTCGCTCGAGGGAGCATTGTGGCAAGGGCATGCATCATATCATCATGCATGCATGCGCATTAATAAAATTAGTTAGATGTTATGACTGACTGTTTTTCATTAAAATCATATTATAATTGATGCCTGTGATAACTTAAGATTTATAGCACCCATTGAGTTGATCACTTACTCCCAGTTTGGGACGGTGTTTTAAAACACCAACCAGACCCATTCATAAATGCAGGTGACTCAGGGCTGGAGGAGCTTGGCGATGGGAACTTTGAGAAGGAGGACGAGTTCTCTTACTCTCAGCTAATGGGCGGGACCTCATCGAATCTGTAGATGGGGCGTTGGATCGCTGAGCAGTGGGCTCAGCTCTATTCTTTTGGCTTACTATTTTTTTTTGTGATTTGTTGGGTGGCGTCATGTATGACCCTTTTATTCTTTTGGGCATATATATAGATATATGTTGATCTCTCTCATTTCAGTAGACTTGTGTGATTGTATTCATGTTCCAGGAAACTCTAGGCTGCACAACTAAACCGGATTAAATGCACATTAATGAAAATCGGTTATAAGTGACTCTCGGAAACTCGGGAGTTGAGCGTATGCGCGACCCCCGATTTACAGGGCGTTACATGATGTGGCATGTGATTGAGGAGGGCTGGCAAGACAGAAATGGTGGGAGAGCAGATGAGGTGAGGTCCTGTGCCTCACCTGAGATGGTGCAGCGCTTACCATAGGGCCTGACTTTACATATGTATTATGTGTCTATTTAAATTATGTTAAGAGTATTAACTCAAAATTGAAATAGATCCAATTATCAAGTTCTGTGGGGCTAACTTTATTGTACATATTTTATCTACACCGTCCGTCCATCCATTTTGAAAGATCATTTTAGGGCATGAACCAAAAAATAACTCAAATCCAAAATGCATGTGTTCCACACCACAGAAAATAACAGAGATTCAATGGCCACTATTGAAAATCTCCTAAGGTCCATATGATGTTTTATTTGCATTCAATTTATTCGCAAGGTCATGCATACTTGAATGAAGGGAACACACAAACATAAGCATGATCCAAAACTTTTATATCTTCCAAGAAGTTTTCAACCGTAGGCACTCAATGCCCACCGTTTTTACGATGTGCTTCACTTCAACTTTGGATCTCCATTAGTTTTTGGATCACGCCCTAAAAGGAGCTGGAGAATGGATGAACGGGGTGGATAAAACACCTACATCATAGTGGGCTCCACAGATCACGGGCCACGGGAATATCCCTGTGGCGGGTGCTACACGCAATCCGCTTCCTGAAAGGAGAGCCAGCCCACCTAACAAGGGTTGGTTTTCTTCACTGTCGGTGAGCCCACCGGATAAGTGGTTAGCTTTTAGCGGGCAATGGCTAGCGCCATAGCTCGTGCCTCCTCTTTCTGCGTATTTGTCTTTGTTCTCTCCATGGAATCTGTAGAGTGGAAGTTATTTGATTCGTGCAGTACATTGGGACCTTAATCCAGTAGATTTTGATTAAAAACCCAATCAAAAGTGTGGCCCACGATTTGGACGGTTTATATTTGATTCCCAGTGAGTCTCATGTACAACTTCTCACTGCATGTGTATGAATCATCATGCTATGTCGGCGCATAAACCTTTTCTCGTATGTAGTTTTAGCAGCCGGTAATTCCACTTAAGAGAAGTCAAATCCCCAAAAGAGACGGTTTCTCACAACGGCAAAAGTCCGGCGCTACACATGCGGCGTCTGGTAATTCCTAAACCACGACCTCTAATGTACATTCAGCGGGCCCCACCAGGGATGCTTCGATGCCTAGAAAACATGTAGATGGGTAAAACAAGGACATGAATCCAAAACAAGGTCCATTGATAGGATGGTTAAGATTGTTCTATCAGTGAGAATCTGAGTCATACAACCATCTGCAATGACTCCAAAGACAAACGGTCCGGATTCTACGCGGGCGTAGGAAGTGCAGCTTGGTTAGAAACCTTGATATATGGAGCGACTACCAAGCGGACATTTTAATAAATAAGAGAAGATAATGAGGAAAAAACCGTACATTTTAAAAACAAGTTGGGTGGATACGTACGCACCTATACGCATACAAATATTAAGCATGTGTGTGAGATCTGAGCCTTCCCTAAATTTTGAAATAATTTCTAAAAAGCAGACAATTTCACTCTTCGGGTGGACCACAACTACAAAGTGAATTGATGGTTTCGTATACTTTTGTAGCCATTCATGTGTTCTGATATGCTTTGGCCCACCTGAGTTGTGAAATAGCTTAATTTTTAAACGAGAAGATGTAAGCATTGTAGATCACCTGATGGAACGCTCAGATCTCACACACGTGTCAAATTTTGACACAATGTCCGCATGTGGATGTGTACGTCTCGCACATGTGTGCATTTAGCAAACATTTTTCTTTCTCAGTCCTTGCGCTTAATACTCTGGCTGCACATGATGCTTGATACCAAGGCACGTAGAAATGATACATGTGGAATATATTAATTCATATTAAACGGACTAAAATTTGGAAGCCACTGTCTCTAAGTTCCGGTCCAAAAATCAGATTGATTTGAAAAATCTCAACCTCTGATCCAAGGACACTTGTTTATTGAAATAAGATGATCCACATTTTTTCATTTCCAACCGTCCAATAAATGTCCATCAGTCTAGTTTTTAGATTATTAAATAACAGTAATTGTTAATTATAGATGCATCTAGGTTGGAAACCATAATATGAACGGTTTATCACTTTATCTTGAATTAAATGTATGTGGCAGATGCAATTATAAGTAGTTGCATCAAATCATTGCTCTGATGCATCAGCAGCAACTGACGTTTGGTTTGGCGACTCCATTCTTCGCAACGGAAGCGCATGCGTGACCATGGAGACACGACATTTTACGTGCATCCATATCATTTCGAAAATGTGACACATTTGGATGGGATGAGAACCGTCCATTTAGTATTTCCAACGGTGAACGAACTATGGTACAAAAATTACAATGTTGGGACCATTTCAGCCAGTTAATTCTTAGATACAATCAAATACTAAAAGACAAATCAGCAACTGCTCCTAATTATCGAGGTAAGTGTCCATTTATTAGATGGCTAAGATCGTCTAGTCGCCATTACCAAAAATGCTTAACAACCAACCAACAGCTGAGCCTCAGGATGCCTGGTCCGGATCATCATACACGTGCCATATCTGCACGCAATCTGAAGGCGCGCAGGTAATCCGCAGCCGCGGGTAACGTGCAAAGGGCTCGCGGTGTTCCGAACCGTGCATCTCATGGGCTTCGCCGTTGATTCACGACTAACCGATAAATGGACCTTTTCCTCGTTAGATCCGAGCCGTTCGGAAGCAAATTTACTACAACACCTATTACAGGAGCTCGCCCATCAGAACTCTCTGTCCGGCCACGGTGATGTCCGATGTCTGTATGGCATGCAGCTTGTTTACCGGTTTCGCCAGCTGACGTGAGCCCAAAAATCAGGGACGCGGATTGCATATTGACTGATGATAGGGAGTGGCTACTGGACGGTCCTCTGTGGGCCCCAAAATGATGTATGTATTTAATCCACTCCGTCCATCCATTTTGGATCATTATTTTAAAGCATGAGATAAAAAAGGAAAGGCAGATTCAAATCTCAGGTGGGCCAACCATTAAAAACTTCCTAATCCCGCTGTAATGTTTATTTGCTATCCAACGTGTCATCAGGTCATACAGACGTGGATAAACGAAAATACAAAAACTGATCTAAAACTTTCGTGACTCCTAAGAAGTTTTTAACACAAGGCGTTCAATCACCACGGTTTCCAGTGGACCCCTTGAGATTTAAATCTGGTAGGGCCCACAGAGCACCGTCCTGTAGGTGGCTGCTAGCTGTTGCAATCCGCATTAAAAAACCAGGCAGATGCAAACTCCAGTGGGCCAGTAGGGATTATGGCGCCCGTCATTGAAACCTTCTCAAGGCTTTCCAAAAGTTCTTGATCCGGTTGATGTTTTTGCTTGCCTTTAATCCGTGTGGGGAATCACCTTGTAAAAAGGTTTGATTGTATATATACATATCACGGTGGGCCCTACGAAGGCTTCAATGGTGGGCGTCTCAATCCGGATCTGTTTCGTTCTTGGGCTCGCTGCCTACCATGAGGTGAAGAAATCGATGAATAGAGTACATGCCATTTAAACGTTGCCAGAGGGCCCATTGAGTTTATATTGCGGTGGCTCCGGTTGCAAGTACAGGCGATAAATAAGAAGCCAGTGAGGTTTAAAAGGAAGAGATCGGATTAGGTGAGACACCAACCACGTGCTATGGGATATAGAGTTTGGAAACCTATTTAGATAAAATAAAATTAAAATTAAAAAGAGAAAATAAAAAATTTATTGGTCCGTTAAAAGTCTAGGCGTGACGTGAGTCACTCGGCTTGAAATCAAATTTACTTCTCTTAGATAATGTTCTAAGTGTAATAAATTTTCAGAGCAATCAACTTCCAGGATACAATGACTATGATTCGGTTTTAACGGTGCACTCACTGTACGCGAGCTCGAATTACTTCTGTCTTAACCTAAAATATCATAAATTTTACAACATACGAATGATTGTTGTATTTTAAATTATTTTAAAATAATTTAGTGTTTCAAAAATTTCCATCAGAATGGGTTGTGGTTGTGGTCATAGGTGCACATATGCTTACCAATGTGTCTTTTTAATAAGTCTAAAGGGTTGCACTCTTTCATATTTTTCATTTTGAAAGGTTGTATCTTTTCAATCCTAAAGGTCGCACCAATTAAGTTTAAAACTCAATAATCACAACTCTTTTAGAAATAATACCTCTATACTAGATTTTCTCTTATTCTTAATTTAAATTTATTTTGTCATAATGGTTTTCAAACTCCATGTACCAACACATGCCTCACCCAAGATGGTGAGACTCATACCATGGAGCCCTAAAAGTACTATATGTCTCCACGCTGTCCATCCATTTTTCCGTATCATTTTATGAATCTAAAAATGGTACATATCCAATTATCAAGTAGCCCATGTCATATCGAACAGTGATGATTGGCCATTAATGTGCCATGAAAGTTTTGTATCAATCTGATAATTGTTTTTTCCTTTCATCCATGCTTACTCACCTTATCAACAGATTGGATGGTAAATAACCACTAAGAAAACATTAAGTTACACCCTAAGAAGCTTTTAGTGGTAAGACAGTCAATCACCGCTGTTTCTTATGATATGGTCCACGTCATAATTTTATCTGCTTCATTTTTGGGATAATACCTAAAATGATTGGGAGAGATGGATGGACGGCGTAGATGCATAATACATACATACATCAAGGTGGCCCCACGGTAAGGCCCCCACCGTCTTGGGTGAGAACGGGATCTTACCTACGGCTCCCGAAGAGAGGAGACTGGAGGGCAGGACGGGAGACATTTACACCTCGCACGTGTGCAGTATCTGCTTTCAACGCGAACGTGCCCGATCTTTAAAGTCCAGTCTCATCCCCTCTTTCCATAATAGTAGAAAATTGGCTGCTGGTGATTTTCTAGCTGTCCATTTTCCTCCTGCAGATTTGCCCCACCCGATGAGTGGGATGGCCCACCTAATAAATGAGGGTATGTGCTCAATGGCACACCTCATGATTAGCCCATTGTCATGAATGCTGCCCACGTGCTAGGTTGGTACGTTTGCCACCATTTATCATCCTGAGGCTAGTATAGTGACAAATCTCTTTCTCTCGGCAATTTTTCAGCAAAGAAATTCATCGTGAGGTTTATAATTTCTGAGGTTTTTCTCGGGATATTATTGGAAAACTTATTTTGTTTTAAAATTTTGACTTTATTGCAAACTTATGTTGCCTTAATGTAACAAATATTAAAATTTTAGGTCATTCTTGACAGGCACCGAAAAATGAATTCATCGTATTTTAATTAACAGTAGTTATATATTAAATATTTTGATTTCTAATATGTATTGGCCTGACCGAAGATTAACTTTCAACCTGATCGCGTATGTATGCAAGGTGGGGGCCAACAGATGAAAGGCCTGGATCTCGCACACAGTGCCACGGGAGAGGTTTGAGTCACATCATTTCATCCCATGTACAGGGCTTTTGTTCTCTCTTTTGTCAAAATCTCATAA
This sequence comes from Magnolia sinica, assembly GCF_029962835.1. Taxonomy (NCBI): domain Eukaryota; kingdom Viridiplantae; phylum Streptophyta; class Magnoliopsida; order Magnoliales; family Magnoliaceae; genus Magnolia; species Magnolia sinica. Next base: position 128,841,088 of record NC_080575.1, on the reverse strand, counting down.
CTTTGATTTTTTATTTTTACTTTTATTTTATTTTTTGGGATTAGGCCAAAATTAGGATTACATCGCAATCATATATCGGGGAAGAATCTTCTCTTATCTTATACCAAGCTGTGCGTTTGTTTGATTACTTCCTCCTAATCTCAACTTTAACTTGATTATAGTGGAGGTTTTAAGGTTTCAGTTTCGTCACATTGGATTAAAAGGGGCATCCGTCGCCTGTTACCTGACATGTGGCAAGCAAAGCAATGGATCCTGACTGTCCATCTCATTGGTGCTATACATGATAACCAGCACTTGTTTATTATAACTTACTATTTATAGTAAAAACGGAATTAAACATGGAATTCAGATTAATATGATGGAATCTCGCAAATTTGGCATGGACAACCTGACATAGCCAGGTTAGTTGGATAAAGTAACGGTCCTATCCCAAAATCATATATAATACGTAGAGTAACTCATTTTAATTTACGAAATATGTCTATGTTAAGGTTTTGACTGTCTTGATAACTTTTGCATTTGATCGGGTCTTTTCCATTCCATTGTAGACATGAAAGTTCCCGCAGCCTGCTCTACATCAGATATACCATCCTAGCAGTGGATACGGTGGCCTTAAACTGTGGGGCCTCAACGCACCCTTACACGTCAGAGAAACGGACGGATATGTGACTTGCTCATAAGGCAGCCCAGCCCACTCATTGGCAGTCCACCTTATAAAAACCAAAGGACGGCTTAAGAAACTTTGCAATGGCCAACCTGATGAGTGGACCGTCCTGATATTTTGCGCCAATGGTAAGAAGGCCCGGATCGTGTACAGCCATGTATGAAGGTCCACATGGGAGGCTGCTAGCTAACCTCGTTGGAATGGAGTGGGAATGCAAGCAACTGAAAAGGATTGGAATCTACTCGTAGACAAGCTGGAATCAAACAAACCTCTGCCGAAATCTCTTTAATTAATTAATTAATAATAATGTCTCTTATTATAAGAGAGTTTGCTAAGCCCACACGCGTGTGCAACACAGCTCACCTACATGCGACACATGTGCCACCAGAGCACATAGGTGTGATATCCAATCCATCCATCAGGTTGGTCCGCACTGGTAGATGTTTTAACAAAAATAAATCTGGTCCACTCAGCTGGTGGACCCTAATATTATAAACAGGAAAACGGATTAGACAACTCCAGCCTGGTTATTTTTATTTTTATTTTTTGTATTTTTTTAAAACTGTGGCCCACCTGCTCAGTAGATCAACGTAATTCTTACTCTGGGTCATCATTGTAGTGGTCTTCTCCTGACGAATGGATTGGATCTTTGACCTATCGTGGTATGCTGGCACATGTGTGGTATGTACATGAGCTGTATTAGCAAAGCTCAGACATAAAACATTACTGCTGATGGCACATGGGCCACGTTACTTTTTCATGTGGATGCCTTGTATTCTGCAGCATCTTAATTCCAGTCAACCCTTTGACTAATTTGGTTTCCTCCAATGCTCGCGTGCCATTTTAGAGATTGTTGCGTGCCCGTCTCTTGCATCTCCGCCCTACGTACGGCAGTTATTTTGGTTGATGGAACGATTTGGATTATTGATCAAGTCGGTGACGACATCCACTGGCCGTAGCCCGAAAGTCAAAACTAGCCATTCATCATAGCCATTGAACCACGGGCACGCAAGCGGACGGTTTAAAATGGAGGGTAGAGAAACGAGGGATGTTATGCGTTTTGGGTGAATTTTCACAACGATCAAAAGTCTGGGAATTTCAATTTCTGTGAGCTTTTGGCCGCAGCCTGTGTATGAGGTGGCTCACCAGAACATCAGCCATGATCGCACTAGACTACGGCCTCATGTACCGTGGAGATAATAGGGGCGGGAACGCTCGTGTGGACCACACATCAGGAAACAGTGTGAATTGAACATTTACTGCTGAAAATTTCTTAAGGGCCACAGAAGTTTTGGATCAAGCTGATATTTGTTTTTCCATTCATTATGTCTTTGTGATCTTATTAACAGGTGTCTTTGTGATCTTATTAACAGGTTGGATGACAAATTAACAATACTTTGTGCCCTAGGAAGGCTTCAACGGTGGAAATCATTATTCCCACTGTTTCCTGTGGTGTGATCCATTTGAGATTTGGAAATATTTAAAATTCGGGTTCAACCCTTAAAATCAGCTGAAAAAACGGATGGACGGAGTGGATGAGCTACATACGTTTACGATTGGCCCAACAGAATTTACTCCGTACGTAATCCGATTTCGGATCGCTATTAGGCATTAGCTTCCTGAAGTATTAAAATATGAGTTCGTTGTGCCTACTTCGCAACTCAGAATTCATCAAAAGATTTTCAGAAGATCTGAGCCATCCATCCTATGGATCCTTTTGATATACTAGCAACCATACGAAACTTGCATTGAGCGAATGATTCTTACTGGTTACTGTCAATATCTAAATGATCTTTCGGGTTTATATATATATACTAGCACGTGTGCTCACGTAACACATGATGGATGGGCTGGATTTGCAAACCACATCTCGGTGGGCGGAAAATACTGATTATGAATGTTTTAATGGTGCACGGCCCCTCCCCACTGCTGTATGTGGTGTGGCCCAAAAAGTCACGGATTGACTTAATTTTTGAGACCTAGGCCCACGATGGAATGGTGCATCTAACTGATGGGTTAGATGTTCGAAATCCATCACGGTGGGGCCCACACAGCTCAACCTCATGGGACGGACTCGTGAGGTCGAGCACATAGCACCTTTTCCCATACATACATATATATATATATATATATATAAGCGTGGGCCATAAGATTTACATTGTGCGGCATTTGGCCCACCTCCTATTCTATATCCCAATTCACAATGTTTTAAAACCTAAGGGCGTGTTTGGGCACTGGGATTAGAAGGGATTAGGTGGGACGGAATTGCATCTGGTCCCGTGCCAATTCCACTCCATGTTTGGGGTGGATGGAAAAGCTGTCGATGGAATTGCATTGGGTCCCATGCCAATTTCACTCCATGTTTGCAAGTTGGGTAGGTCCCACTATGATGTGTAGGTTAGATCCACACCGTCCACCCATTTTTTGAGATTATTTTAGAGCATGGGCCAAAAAATCAGGTTAATCTAAAGCTCAAGTAGACCCCACCATAGAAAGCAACGGGGATTGAAGACTTACCGTTGAAAACTTCAATGGGGCTACATAAGTTTTGGATCTACCTCATTTTTAGGCCCATGCCATAAAATGAGGTTACAAAACAAATGAACGGTCTAGATATAACACATGTATGTTATTCTCAATAACTTCGAATGATGGTTAGTATATCCATTCTATGTACCACCGGATTACCAACAAAGCATAGAATTATTCTTATCCCATGGCAACAGGGTAACTATGTTTTTTGAATCCCATCCCACCGAATCCCTTCCAATCCCAACGCCCAAACACGCCCAGCGGGATTAGAAGGGATTAGGTGGGATGGGATTCATCTCGTCCCAATTCCACTCCTTGGGAAGAATGGAAAAGCGTGGAATTAGATTAGATGGTATTGCATTGGGTCCCGTGCTAATTTCACTTAATGTTAGCAAGTTGTGTAGGTCCCACCATGATGTGTTGGCTATATCTACACTGTCCACCCATTTTTCGAGATTATTTTAGACCATTGGCCAAAAAATTAGGTAAATCTAAAGCTCAAGTGGAGCCCACCATAGAAAGCAACGGGGATTGAATACTTACCGTTGAAAACTTCTTTGGGGCCATATAACTTTTTGGATCTACCTCATTTTTAGGCACATGCCATAAAATGAGGTTACAAAACAAATGAACGGTTTAGATATAACATATGTGTGTTGTTCTCAATAATTTCAAATGATGGTGGGTATATCCATTCAATGTACCACCATATTACCAACAAAGCATGACATTAATCTTATCCCATGGCAACATGGGACAATCCCTGCCATGGGTAATTATTATGTTTTTTGAATCCCATTCCACCTAATCCCTTCTAATCCCACCGCCTGGGCAGATTGGATGGAATTGGATGGTATTAGAGTGGATTGCACGGATTTCAAGGTAATGATAGCTGCATAGTGGATTGGTGCAAGATCTATGTGGTTGCTATATACCGGGACTGCTACATCCGGTATGTTTGGCACGCCCAGTCAATTCCAGGATTAAACCTTCCAATCCCTTTCAATCCTTCGAACCAAACATGTCCCAGGCAATTTTGAAGGGATTAGGGTGGATTGGATGGGATTTAAAGGTAATGATGGTGATGCCAGTGGATTATCTTAAGATCCATGGGATTGCTATATCCCCGGATCAGGATCCCGTGTCTGTTTGGCACGCCTGGTCAATCCCGAGATCTATTTTCTAATCCCTCCCAATCCCTCCCAATCCCTTCCAATCTGCCCGACCAAACAGGCCCTAAGGTGTTTGGCTCAAGGTATTAGATGAGATTCGGTGGGATAGAATTATACTGCCATGTGCAATTCCATCTTGCATTTGGAGAGGGCCGAAAAGGTTGAGATTAAGTGGGATGGAATTACATTTAGTCTTATAGAATTGCATTTGGTCCCATGTAGGAATCATGTGATTTTGAAATCCATTACACATGTGGGCCCCGCATTGATGCATGCGTTATCTATGCTGTCCATCCATATACACCATTTATACGTGACATTCTGATTATATATGTGTACAAGTGACCGACATCAATTGTGACTTTGGTCTTTTGATTACAATTTCATTGTCTACCAAACATGATTTTGTTTAATCCTGGGTTTTCTATAGCTAAAATTTTATCCCAACCATGGGATTGGATGGCTACAATACCATGTTATTTCCAGATATGTAATCATTATACAATAATGATATTAATCTCATCTAATACAATTCAATACCCTTCAATTCCACGTACCAAAAAGGCCCGTTTGGATGCACCGACAAAACCAGGTTTGGAGATGAAACCCTCATTTTGATTAGAAACACTCGTTCAGCAGCATGTTTGGACCGCACCCCAATTTCTAGTTTGGGACCCACCCGACATTTGAAGGCAATAAATCTCCGTTTTGCCCAATGATGTACAACCTCCAGAAGTCGACAGTTGATATCATGTCCAAAAGCTACCCTAAGTAAAGCAAGTTTGTAACACACCGTTTTGCACTGGGCCAAGGAATGTCAGGTCAGGACCAACCTGTGCCTGACCCGGAAATTGCAAGGCACAAACCCAATTCCAAACGAGCCAAGTTTTTCAGGTCAGATCCTGATAAGGTTAGATATTTCTGGAGCCTGGGCCGAGTCTTTTAAGCAATTTCTACATGGATATTAATAATACGGAGCTAACTAACAAGATGGATATGCATTATCATTACGTAGACCTGAGCGTGACGGGTGACAGATCGGCTCATGAGCTGGCCTGATCCATGGAGACCCTTTCATTTGGCCTTGCATCGATCGTGAAAGATGAGCAGGGTTATAATTGGGCTAGGCTCAGATAGAGCGAGATCAAAAGCTTAAACAGGCTCACCCCAACCAGTTCAAAACCGGGGCCATCAGATGCTCTGATTGCCATTTTCTATTTGTTTCCAAACACGCATGGCCGTGGAATTTGGACCGTTTTATTTGTTCAAAGCATATGAATGTGTTTGGCATGGCATGCCTTCTCTTCTATCAATAAAAGCCAACTTGAGAGATTGAAAATAAAAGGGCGTTGAATGCTTGTTTTTGGGCCCATACATGGAATTCTATCCTTTGGAGTATTAGCATTTAGCCGGGAGCAAGGAGTGTCTACGACCTGCCTAATAAACCTACGGCATCCCATGCGTGATTTGATCAAGTGATGTGGGGGTGGTGCAGATCATGCGGCTGAAGTTGGGCCCACTGACCACATGGTATTCATTGTACGTAGGCTTTATCATAGATAACCTTGCCCGTTTGTCTTTGACGCTAGTGGACAAGGTCTAACATCCATTGCATGGCCCACTTCATCGCCAGTGCACTTGGGAATCATGCAACATGACTGGCGACCAATTCCTATGGCATATTGAAATACCCACCAGAGTATTGTAATTACTGGGAATTATCATTACTGTTTTTTTATTACATCCTGATTGGAAGCAGATTAGCTTGTGTACCACACATCAGCGACCGGCTGGTGTGGTACGTGTCATGCGAAGACCAGGGCTGACGCTCCTCGAGCTCCGACTTGTATGAACGGTTCCAAGGAGATCAAAGTTACATGTGCCCCCACAATGATGTATTTATTATATCCACACCGATTCATCCATTTGGTTAGATCATTTTAGGGCATCAGCCCAAAAATAAGTCATCTCTAAAGTTCAAGTGGACCACATCATAATAATTCTTATTATTAAAACATTTGTAGGGCCCACCGTAACGTTTACTTCCCATATAATCTGTTAATAAGTTCACACATACTGAGATGAAGAGGAAAATCAAATATCATAATAATCCAAAACTTCTCTGACCCCAAAAGAGTTTCAATGGTTGATGTTCAATCCTTTACTGCTTTTTGCAGCGTGGTCCACTTGATCTTTGGATCTGTCTTATTTTCATCTCAAGTCTTACTACAAGCTCTCCAAATGGACGGACGGTTTGGATATAACACATTCCTCATGATGGGACTCACAGAACTTAGTTACGTCAACACACCAGCCGGGTCGGTGGTGTGTGGTACACCAGCCAATACGCTTCCATTGTGATTGTACCACCTAAAACCCTGGTATGCAAATAACAACCACGCAGCAACGTGGTTATATGATTCGGACTAGTCCCATGTGACTCGTCCGAGTCAACTCGGATTCGGTGGGGTCATATCGGATTTAACACCTTGAGTCAAGTGAGTCAGCCTGATTTACTCCCAGCTTACGTGAACAACGGTCCAACCAGAGACCGAACGACTCAGTCCCAGTCGCGTAATCTTTAGACCATATTCAGCGTGAGGTAGTCAAAAAGGGCCCTTACTCTTGCGCGGGTGGTGGACTCTTAGGGCCTCCTGATCAAGGGTTCCAATACCCATAGGTGGTGAAATTCCACTAAGGCGTCAGTGTATAAAGATGCCAAAATATATAAATATATAAAAAGGTCTTAGGCCACTCGAACCTTGCATTGAGAATAAAAATCTGCCAAGATCTATGGTTTACGTGTCTGCTATAGCTAGAGTATTAATGATATGGATCATACATCCAGTGGAGCCTACTCTGAATGGACTACACCCAAATTATTTAGATGACAGTTTTAATGGAAGTGGATTGCCTACTCAGTACACCCAAATTATTCATAGAACAGTTTTGATGGATGTGGGATTACTCAGTACGCTTGAGCATAGTGAGTAAACTATGTGGGCCCACCGTGATGTACGTATTTTATCCACCCCATCCTTTTATTTTAACATATCATTTTAGGACATGTTGAAAACTTCTCAAGGGCACTGAAGTTTTGGATTTATATTTTCCCTTCATCCAACAAGTTGGATGAGAAATAAGCATCACTGTGGTTTCAAGGAAGGTTTTAACCATGGACACCATTATCTTCACCGCTTCCTGTGGTGTGGTCTTTTTGAGCTTTGGATATGCTTCAGTTTTGGGCTCATCTCCTAACATGATCAGTAAAAAGAGATAGATGGTGTGGATAAGACATATACATCATGTGTGGGCCTCATTGAGTTTACTATGTAAGCTAACTTGGTACACGATCCGCATCCAGTTTTGATACTCTGGCGGCGGGTTCCACAAAATGGTTGGTTTAAGTCAATATATGCCACCTGTACCATTTCTAAGTGATTGCGTACCAATCATTCTACACATTTAGAGTATCCATTAATAACTCTCAATTATTTATCAACTGGGTGATCATAAGTCACTTATTGGCATTGTAAAACAGATATTTTCATGAAAACAAAACGATGTTATCTCCATAACGTTATGATATCTTTAAAAGCTCTCCAGTTTTAAACTTTACACGATTTTATTGCAAAATTATTATTAGGTTAACATATATTTAAAGGGAATTGCTAAGGTCCTCATCTTGGTAGGGTTTTGCTAAAACGTGGATTAGCTATTGACAGGCATCACTGAGTTCTGTGGGCCGCACCATGATGTATGTGTTGTATTTACACTGTTTATTCATTAGGAAAAATGATTTTAAGCATGAGCCAAAGAATAAGGCAGATCCAAAGTTCAAGTAGATTTCACCACAGAAAATAGTAGGGATTGGAGGCTGCCATTAAAAACTTCTTATGGGCTAGGGTTTTTTTGGTGGCCCAAAAGGTGAATTTATTTCAGCTCATGCGTTAAAATATTCTCTCCAAATGAATGGACGGTTTTGGATACAACAAATACATTGTGGGCGCACACAGAACTTGGTAACATCACTGGCACTGTCAGTAGCTAATCTGGGTCCCCATCTTCATAGGATACTAGCAACGTCCGGTGAGATCTTAATTAATGGCACGTGGGATCTTAACCATTCATCATGATGAAATGTCTATTAAATAAATCACACTATGTTGATTATAAATATTCCTAAATAGCACATTGGTTTAATGATTCTAATCATGTGATTTATGGCTTGTAAATAATGGACAATGATAATAAATAAATCTCATTCAAATTAGAGTTATCGGTTGGGCATGATTGCTGCACCGTGGCTTAATTCCATTGGTAGTATTGAATGAACAGTCCTGATTGATGACTGGACATCCCACATGTCAATCAAAAGGTTGGGAATGTTGCTAGTGCCCCATGAAGGAAAGGGATGTTTGCAAAACTCATATTTATTTTTTAAAAATAATTTATTAATTTGTAATCAATATTTAGATGTGCAAATATTAGCATAACTCTAATTTAAAATTTTAAAATTATTTATTAGCTTATAATCAATATTGTGATGTTTTATTCTCAAAGAGATTTTTCCGACAACATCATAAGAAATATCTAAACATGAAAATCTCTTTGGAAAATCCCAAACCACGAAATTCCCAAGGATGAGAATTTTCACCTTATGTTTTAGTGGCCCATAATTATATAATTGAGATGGTGGGGCAATTATGCAACATATGATGCACAAAAAAATGGGTCATATTTCAAAGAGAAGCGAGTAGTAGGACCACTTTAACTAAGCATGCATGACCAAGGACCTGATGATTGCGGGTCCCATAGGTGATTAATCCTTTTTCCTGGTCATCTATCTTGTTCTTTTAAAACTATGTTCATATCATATAAGAATTCATGGAATTAGTCGAATTCTATGATTTTGTGGTAGTTTGGTTCTTGTAATTTAACTTCTCTTTTTGGTTAACTAAAATAAGGACTTATCATGTAAGAATTGAATTAATCTATATGCTAGAATAAAAAGGAAAAAATGAGATTTGATTTTTTTTTAAAAATGATTCTATATTTTATTAACTCTCTTGCCTTAATTGTGCTTAGTTTTATCCCATATTGAAAACTAATTAGGAAAATTAAGCATTTATATTAAAATCTTTTACTAATAATTTGTATTAGGAAAACAAAGGTATGACATGGGAGCCACCTTGCACATGTGCAGGTCAAGATCGTGAAGAGACGCGACGTGGTGTGGCGTGTCTTTGATTTGACATGTTTGTTTTCTCTGCGTCATCCACCTTTCTAATATTTAATTAGCTGGCAAGCGACATACATTTATTACACCAATGTCTTGATTATGCACATAAAGATAATGAGCTGTCATGCACCTATCTAATATTTAATGAGTCGGCATGCGCGTCAACATGCATTTACTATGCTACTCATATGCCCCTTAAGCCCCGACAACTACTTACTTTTTCTTTATAGAGGCTTACCTTCTCTATTGAAAGATCATCTAAAAATCCTCTCATCTATAATTTTCTTCTAGCTTCTTTTTGTAACTTCTGTGTGGACAAATCGGCATGAGAATCCTATAATCGAGATTTTTGATGAGAAAATTTTCAAGAGATAGCAGCAGAAAATGGAGTTCTATCTCACTATCCTCAAGTTGATTTACGTTGTTAAAGATTATACCCAATTGCTCAAGGTAAGTGAACCAACGACATCCTTTAAACAATCGATATGGGAAGAACGGAGACTATCTCTATAAAAATTACATTCTCAATGCGATGACCAATGAAAACTATAATATCTATTGTCATATATCCACTACCAAATATTTGTATGATCATCTTGAAAAGAAATTCAAAATAGATACTACTGAAACGAAGAAATATATAGTTAGTTGTTATATTAATTTAAAAATGTGTGATGATAAGTCTGTAATAGATCAAGTGTGTGCTTTACAGAAGATATCTCATGAAATATCATCTAAAAGTATGGTGATTGATGAGGCTTTCCAAGCTATTGTAATAATTAAAAAACACTCACCATTCTAGATGGAGTATAAAAATTCTTTGAAAAATAAGATAATGGACATGAGCTTAGATGACTTCCTCCTTCACATATGTATTAAAAGTTTATCTTCTATATTGAAAGATCATCCAAAAGTTTTCTCCTCTCTGGTTTAAATTCAGCTTCTTTTTGTAACTTCCGTTTAGATAAATCAGAACGGGTGTTCTTGGGTTCGTGTGATTAAGATGGTGAATGCACCTGATCGACATCATTCATCTTAGAGGAAGATTATTGTATCCCAAGGGTTAACTTACTGGTACCCAGTCTATCTAGAATCTTTATGTGTGGGAAATCTATTTTTTGAAATCTATTTTTAAGATAATGACGGTAACATACCTCGACTCTCCAAATTCTTCTTTTATTATTTCTAATTTTAATATTTTGAATTTTCTGTTATATTTCAGTATATTAGAACCGACACTATATTCATTTATTTGCATATAATTATTCAACTAACATATAAAATTATATTACTATCTACGATGTATACTATTTAGACAATGTGGGTCTCACCATTGATTGACCATTCCTCTTAAAAATCACGCCTTCATGCTCGTCCTAGTTGTCCAATCAATGGTTGGGCGAACATGGTCCACATTGATTTACCATGGACAGTCTTATCATTGACCCAAGTCCTGCCCTTCATTCTCCATCCACCTCAAAAATCACTTTAGCCATGTGATGTAGTTGTCCAATCAAAATCTAGGAAAAGACGATCCACATTGATGGAGTTGACATGATTCAATCGATGATCGAAATCATCCATCACATGGCTTCACTTTTGATAGACCATGAAAAAATAACTTTGAGCAGGTGATTCTAACTTTTCTGTCTAGGGGAATGGATGATCCATAATAATTGCAGTAGAAACGTAGATCAATGATCATCCCTAACATGGGTCCACGTTTCATTTCCATGGGCTTAAACACTTCCCAGGCAGGGCTTGGATTGCGTAATGATCCCCAACTGCCAAGTTGGTGATGGAAAAGCTTTGTCGGCTTCAATAGTATGTGTTTTTTCCCGGCCGTCTATCCATTTTGCCAGCTCATTTTAGTGCATGACCCCAAAAATGAGGTAGATCCAAAGCTCACGTGGACCACACCACAGGAAAAATGGTCAAGGATGGAAAGCCTACCATTGAAAACTTCTTAAGGTCCCACCACAATATTTATTTGTTATCCAACCTATTCATAAAGTCACGTAAACCTAGATGAAGGGAAAACATGAATATAAGCTTGATATCAAACTTGTGGCCCTATGAAGGTTTCAATGATAGCATTTAATTCCCATTGTTTCCCGTGACATGGTTTCAATGATAGCATTTAATTCCCATTGTTTCCCGTGACATGGTCCACTTAACGGTTGAATCTACCTCATTTTTTGGCTCATGCCCTAAAATGAGCTAAAAAAATGGATGGACAGTGTTGATAAAACACATACATCATGTTGGGGCCCACATAGCTTTTCCACCGTTGACTTGGGTGGTGAAGGGGTCACTATCCAATCCTAATCCTCCAATACATGATGCATTATCCGTGGATCATTATCACCCCTACTCTTGTGGCGTGGTCCCCTTGAGTCTTGGATTAACCTCGTTTTGGGCTTATACCCTAAAAATAAAATGAACTGGAAAAATGGAGAATGGTGTGGATAAAACCCCTCCGTTATGGTGGGCCCCACAAATGGGGGCAGGGTAGATCAGACACAGTTTAGCTAGTGACCCCAACACTAGCCAGGTAGATGGTGCCAAATATTTGTGGCCCCCACCATAATGTATGTGTTTTATCCACGCAGTCCATCCAATTTTGCCAGCTCATTTTAGGGCATGATTCCAAAAATGAGACAGCCTAAAAATGAGGTGGACCAAACCATAGGAAATAGTGGGGATTGCTACTGAAGTTTTGGCTCAAGATGATATTTGTGTTTTTCATTTATCCAAGTCTCTGTGACCTTATCAATAGGTTGGATGACAAATAAACATTATAGTGGGCCTATGAAGTTTCTAATGGTACACATTTAATTAATATTGCTTTCTGGTGGTGTGGTCCATATGTGATTTAGATCTACCTCATTTTTCGGCTCATGCCCTAAAATAATATGGAGAAATGGATGGACAACATGGATAAAACACATACATCATGGTGGGGGTCCATAGAGCTTTCACACTAGATAGGTGGCTAGTGTTGGGGTCACTAGCTAAACCGCTGGCACAATCCACCTTGATTATACACTCGGTGGCATCTTTCCAAGGTATTATAAATTGCCGTGTGCATCGAAGAGAGTATGTATATTTGGTTTATAGAAGTGAAGCCCATCTTTCACCATCTAAACCATTAACATGATGGGTCTCATCCTTTGTGGCCAATTGATGAAAATCTCAAAGGCAGGTATATCCTAATGTTTGGCTTGAAATTCGATCATTTGTACATGTGTATTGTGCCTGACGTGCCAGAGCCTCTTACAGCTCGATCTAAACCAAATGCCTATGACCTAAAGTGCTGAGATAGACAAAGAAGCCATGGGTAGTCATATATGACCGAGAACTGAAGCAGTTCAGTCGTTTATTCATCTACCCTGCATGCACAATCAAATAAAGATTCGTCTTTTTAATGAATTCTTTTTACCTTTCAATCGAAAGAATTTTTTCTGACCATAATAGCGGAGATAATCCAATTCCCACAATATGAGAGTAGAAAGAATTCAATTACATTAGTTGAAAAAAAAACTTATAAAAGTATACCTCAATGATCCAATATTTGTGGAGTAGATGGCGATATCATAGATCTGAATCTTCCTTGGTCTAGTAACTTTAGCATAGGCAGGAGGAATTATACTATTGAAAGAAAAGAAAAATGTCTTCCGTGCGATCTAGCGCTCAGTGTAGATGGAATGTAATTACACTACTTGTAGTCTGGGTTATTCTATCATAGCAGCATAGACAAACGAGATTGCAATGCCTATGTGCTAAAGTTGATTTAGTGTAGTAGTGTAGACAAGTTATTCTATGCTAAGATAAAATAAAAGATAAAAGGTAGGCAACATTGTATTGTAGATTTGATTTGATGTGTTGGGTTGGCAAGGGTCCAGAGCTCTTCGATCTTCCTCCTATTATAGAATTCTAAGACGGTTACACGGGGAGATCTTTATAGCCACTTCTCATGTCTATTGATGTGGAGATAATTATCTGAAGTCAAAGACAATCATAACATATCAGATAATACTATGCATGCTGGTTGTTCATTATCGATTGGTCATTGGTTGCATTCACATTCTATCCCTATTACATGGACGAGCATTTCTCTTATGCTACCATACATTGACGATAATCACCATTTTCTTTGCACGAACGTGGATAATGCATTGTGATGTTAGGCCAACTTAGTGTATTTATTACTCCACCCCTCGAATATTTTCGGCTATAGTGACAATGTGACACGTCATGGTGTGTTAGCCGAACTCATCATACGGTGTGACCATGTTTCAATCAATACTCAACATTAGTCATGAGCCGACATGTGTATCCTTGTTGTAGCCAGCTTGTCTTATACTTTTTATGCTACTCATGACTTTACGGATTTTAATCTCATTCGACCATTAGAGCTGCTGAAGAAATCTTCATTTTATCTCTTATTGAGATTTCATTAACATGTGGCATCATCTGAATCACTAGATCTGACATGGTTAGATTAGGTGTAAACACCCGAGCGTAGAAGATCTTGTCCTTTTAGGTTGAATGTGGACTATTGCTACATATTTTTTCTTAACCGCTATTTTTTTTAACCTTTAGTTAAAGGTTTATGATTAATTTTTATTTTAAAAGTTTCATCCCATGACCTATCCGAAGTGCCTCCTATCATATAAATGGTTTCGATCACCGAGACATGGGCCCACTTGTATAAATAGAGTGTCGAAATTTTTATGTACAAACATTCAGTCTGAGAGTTGTATAATACGGTTAACGCACTGACACTCTTAAACTTAATGTGGGAATGAACGTGATGAGGAGCACCGTCCTCTACTCATCACCCGGCCGTATTCAAATCTAATGTTAGCCGCTCTTTAGATCCAATTTAGAGAATAATTTTGCCCTCTCATGCATGTCTAAGATACCGTCCAACCGTGGTATGAGAAACTTGTATTTTATGGTGATTTTTTTGATGTCCCAGGTGTCGACACACATGCGCTGACTCACATCTTTTTCAGGAGTTAATAGAGCCGTACGGCATATGGGCTCGTGCTTTCTCGAATAAGACCCTTATGAATCAGTTCCTCCACTTGCCCTTACAGAATTTCGCACTCCTTCGAACTCATCCAATAGTGAGGACGATTGGGTAAGGTGGACTCAGGGACAAGGTCGATATTGTACTGAATATCTTACATGGGAGACAATCCATCGGGAAGGTCATCGGGCCAAATTTCTTTAAATTCGTATAGAAAGGGTTTTAGTTTCTCATGGATGATGGTGAGATCAAGTTCTTTCCCCTTTACAATTAGGACATAAGCCTGTCCTGTTTATTTGAATTCATTTACAAATTCCTACATGGTTAAGAGAAAACGACCCTCCACTTTAAAAGTTTCGGGTGACCCCTCTGGATCCATAGGGGCTAATATGGTTTTCCTTAGGGCGATAACTATTCTGAACCCATGGAACTTCTCTGGACTCCGCGCAGAGAAACTTCAAATCTACGAGGAAAAGAAAATAGAAATAATTCTAAAATTGATCTGTGTGTGCTTGTTACATCATTAATATAGGAAAAAAAACTAAAATTCGTAATTACCAAAAATAATAAATTTCTAACTCTAATAAAAATCCTAATTCTACTAAAACTTTTCTAACGTCTAATTTCTAAAAAATAAAATTCCAAATAAACTTATGCTAGAAGAGTCCTAACATGATTATAAGTTGTTTCTAAAAAAGAAGAAAAATCTAAAACTCTAAAAATAATAAAATATTAAAAATTCAGAATTCCTAAAAAAAAATAATTTTTTTTCTAAAACTTCATTTTTCAGCTGAAAGCGTGTGTTTTCTAATGAAACGAATAGATGCGACCCATTTTGTGGGTCAGTTCACCTCGGATGGCCCGTTTCATTAAAGATTGATAGGTTGCGTGCCCCATAACGATACTTGGATCAAAAGTTATGGCCAATTTATGGTCCACCTTATTTTGCCCCAACCATGCTAGGAATGTATCTGTGACACTTCTACATCAAAACCCAAATTGTGTATTGCCCTCGCATGTATGGACTCAGTCTAGGAAGGGGTTCTATGAAGCCCACCATGATGTATGGGTTTTATCCACACATTCCATCTATTTCCAGCTCATTTTAAGATATGAGCCAAAAAATAAGGCAGATCCAGGGCTCAAGTGGATCACACCCCATAGTAGTAGGGGTGTTAACGGGTTGGGCCAAGTTTTCTCTAAGCGTAGATTGCAATTTTCAACCTCAGCCCAAACCTTGTCAAGCCTATGCTAAGCCAAAATAATTTAGCACAAGCTCGGCTCAGATTGGTTATATAGGGCTCGGCCTGAGCCCAACTCAAATTGGTTATATGAGCCCGGCCTGAGCCCGACTCATATTGGTTCTATGGGGCTCCACCCGAGCTCAAATTTTCCCAAATTTTTACATAGGTTCTCTTCACAAGTTTTTCATCTCTAGCATTCGCCTTTAAAATTTCAAAAGTAGAGTAGAAGAAGAATAAGACTTACAAAGATAAAGAGCATTTGCCTTTCTTTCTTTGAGGAAAAAAATGAAGAGAGAAAAAGAGAGGATTTGATAGACATATTTGGGCGGTTTGGGAGAAAGCGATGTCCATTTGAGAAAAGAAGATGGGTTTTATCAAGGGCCTGGGAAAACAATACATGGAAAAATAGAAGCCCATTAATGGAAATTAAAAAAAAATACACACTCACACTAGTGGAATTTCACCACCTATGGATACTCAAACCCTTGACTAGGTGTTGAAACTCTAGAGATTCTACCACTCTAAAAAAGATTATGTGATGAGAAGACGAGAGTGAAATACTATAATATTCTTTTCCAGCTAGTTTTTCAATTAATTGAAGGGAGGGATGGGATGAAAAATATAGTTTTGAAATTTATTTTTTTAGAAAAAATTTAACGAGCTGGGTTGGGCTACAGGCTTGGCCCACGTTCTAAAGGGGCTCATGTTTTAAGCCCAAACCTGGCTCTTAGGCCTGATACTCCAGCCCAAGCTCGTAAGTATGCCGGGCTAGCCCCGCCCATTGACCTGGCCCACCTCGGGTTGAGCTTGGGTTGGAGTATTGGCCCCAAAGGGTTCAAGTTTAAAACATGAGCCCATTTATCAAGTAGGCCGGCTCGTCAATCCAGCCCGACTCGATAATTTTTAAACATTTTTAAATTTTAACTAAAACATTTCCCACTCAAAACTCTTAAAGCCTCTCTTCCAAAAAAAAAAAAGATCTTCCCAAAAAACTCTTGAAACCTCTCTCTCGTCCTCATTCCCACCTATTTTTACCTCTCCCTCTAAAGATTGGTATGGCATAATATCTAGCTTTAAGGCCTGTTTGGATGCCTGTAACTTTTCTAAAATGTAACAAAGTTACAAGTGACTTTGTTACAGTTGGTGTTTAGGAGAGGAAAGCCACAGATAACTTTCTCTCAACCTATGACTTTCTTACAGGAGAAAGGGGCGAAAATCTTATAGGCACTTAAGTCTTTTTTCAAGTTACCTGTATCTTTGATATAGGTAACGGTTGAAAATTTTGAAATGAAAATCTTTGGAAATAATCACACCTGCATTGAAGAAGCACACCTACCTTCAGATGGAGTGACGGACACTTCTCCCTCTCTCTCAAGTCTCCTTCTCCCTCTCTCAGTCTCCTTCTCCCTCTTCCATCGAGCTTCAGCAAGGTTGGAAACCCCTTTTCTCTCTTTCTATTGTGTTTTTTATTTTTTTATTTTTTTTTGCTTCTGCGTTGACGGACGTAGCTTGGTGAGGTGGCGTGGATAATGGCCGATGATCTGTGGTGCCCACCATATTGTATTTGTTTTATCCATGCCGTCCATCCATTCTTTTGAATCGTTTTAAGGCATGATTCCTAAAACGAGGGATATCCAAATCTCAGGTGGACTACACCACCAAAAACAATAATGATTGAAAGTCCACCATTAAAAAACTACCACGTCCGCTAATGACTTAAAATGATTTGGAATAATGGATAGATAGTGTGGATGAAACAAATATATCATAGTGGGCCCACATAACACGTCAGCAGCCCATGGACAGTAATCTACTAATGATGGTGCTATGTGGGCCCCACCATGATTTATGTGTTATATTCATGTCGTCCATCCATTTCTGATTATTATTTTAGGTAAGCCCATGTCTACAAGACCCATATAATTGGTTTTCCTGCTATGTGGGCCTTCCCTTTGTCAAGCGGCAGGTGTTGTGGCTGTTTGAGGACTCATTTTTGGGTTTTTTTTTTTTTTGCTTCCTGCTATGTGGGCTATTGTGGCTGTTTGAGAAGCCCATGTTTACAGGACCCATTTTTTTTTTTGTTTTTTTGCTTCCTATTATGTGGGATGTTGTGGCTGTCTGAGAAGCCCATGTTTACATGACCCAATTTTGTTTTGTTTTGTTTTGTTTTGTTTTTTTTTTTTTTTTGCTTCCTGCTATATGGGTTGTTGTGGCTATTTGAGAAGCCCATGTTTACAGGATCCATTTTTATTTTTTCTGCTTCTTGCTACGTGGGTTGTTGTGGTTGTTTAAGAAGCCCATGTTACCTCAAGTTTTTTGCCCGCGTTACTAGCATTTTGAAAACTTGGGCCCACTTCCATGGCCCACCTGTTGATTAGTTTAGTTTAAAAATTGACCAAACTATTCATTTATATGAGCTTAATAAAATGAAATAATTTTATTCTATCTTTCTTATGTGTCAATCTAATTTTTCAACAATTCTCTATTTCAACTCTATCTAGTGTGAATATCCAACTTATTATTTGTAACAAAGTTATAGGTTATCCAAACACAAAAACAAAATTACTTGTAAGTTACAACTTACATCCAAACAAGATTACCTGTAACTTACTCGGATAAGTAAGTTACATGTAACTTTCTTACAACTTAAAAAAGTTATAGGCATCCAAACAACCCTTAAATTTAAAAATTTTCCTTCATTTTTTAGTTAGATATCTTGATTTTTTAAAATATTGTACTTACTCTTATTTTCTTTTCTCTTTATTGTAGTCGAGAGTTATAACGAGAACAAAGACGTCAATAGCTCATAACTAAGGCTTTGATTTATTCATTTTCTTTCTTTCCTTTCTATCATTCCTTTATTTTTTTGTAGGGAGTTTTCATATTTTTGATTGATGGGAATGAAAGATTAATATGGAAGCTCATGTAGATGGTTGTTGATTTTGAATGAATGAAGGGGACATGGTTCCTTATAAGGAGTTTGTTCTTGCTTTATGGGAATGGCTATGTTCGGACTCAAGCTGAGCCTTGCATATGTTTTACTGGCCTGGTTCAGGCTGGATTATTTTAGCCTCTGCTGGGGTTGGGCATAGCTTGAGCCCGGCCTTAACCCGGCCCATTGACACTCCTGCCTAACCACAAGCAGCGGTGATAATGGCGCTTTGATGATGCCCACCGTTAAAAGCTTTCCAAGCCCACCACCACGTTCATTTGCCATCCAACCCATCCGTAAGGTCACATGGACCTGACTATTGTAAGCTCGATCAAAACTTCTGCGGCTCTCAAAATGTTTTTAATGGCGGGCGTTCAATCCTCACTGTGTGGTCCACTAGAGCATTGGACCTTTATCATTTTTGGGCTTATAATCTAAAATGATCTGGAAAAATGTATGGACGGCGTGGATAAAACCCATGCATTACGGTGGGCCCCACAGTGCCCCTGTTTGGACCGAGTCCATCAGGCGGGCCAGGACGCGATCCGCTTTCCTTAAACCCTCTCTCCCTCTCCCTCGCTCTCTCGTTTGGAGTTTTGGATACGTAAGCCCGGAAGGACTTCGATTAGATGGCCGTCGTCCCATGGAAGTAAATTCTCGCCCCCTGTCACTCTCTATCTCTGATCTCCATCGCTACAGATTTTTTTGGTCCTTCGCAATTGCTTTTCTTTTTTCCATTTCTTTTATTTTAGATGAGGAAAATTCGAGCAGAGATTGATGCAGTTGCGAAAGCTGATGGGTATTTATCAGTTTTGTTTTCTTGATTAAAAAATCGCTTTCTTTTACAAGAAATTGAAATGGGTTTGATTCTGTTTCTTCTTAAAATGCCCGCAGGCTCAGCTCTGCTGTTTTCGAGATGGGGAACACCAAAGTCATTGCTGCAGTCTATGGGCCTAGAGAGGTTGGTTTTTCTTTCTTATCGTCGATTCTTGTTTTCCGGCTGCGTTTGTATCTGAAATCATGTCGTTTGGATGCCTGCAAAATACTTAGTCATAAAGGGGTTACAGGTAAACACTTTACAGACAAGTGTTTGTATGGCAGGATTTTCCTCTAAGGTGTTTACAAGCAGTAAACATTTTTCATGTAAATTCACCCCTTTGTTACAGGCAAAAAGCCATTTTTCATATCATTGCGGATAAATTCTTTACAACTGAAATGACATTATTTATAGTAAAACACAGTGGTTGATATAAACTCATGATGCGTGGACTACCATGATGTGCAAAGTGTAAGACTTCTATTAGGTGGGCCCCACGTGGTCAATGGTTTGGATGATCTGACTGTTGGGTATTTAGATTGAGCTTACTAGTGGGCCCCACAACAGTGGTGATCGATGTGGTGTGCTTGGACTGTGTTACGTATCCATAGTACATGGACTCTTATCTAGTGCGGAGATTCCTGAGGGAGTAGTTGCGATGGGTTGAACTACTCCAGCCCCTCTTTTATAAATACATGTCTAGGCCAAGTTCATCAATTCACATCTAAACAATCTGCTGTCATTCAGGTAGGCATTTAAGATTCAGTTATTTAGTTTTATAGATTGATCCTACATTCCACATTCAGTCTTACATAAAGAGCATCAAGTCTGTCCATCATGTGCGTCCCTTGATGCTCTTGTATGGCCCTGAAAGAACAGCCCGATTGATCATCCGATGGGCTGCATGAGAGGGAACACTTGGAATGGATGCCTACCTTTAAAAGCCTTCCAGATTGTGTGTGTGGTGACTGTGGTCCATTGATCATTCACCTTTTTTCCTCTGAATATGGACTGTCTTTTTTGTGGCTGTTTGGTGGGTCAGAATCATTTTTAAGTGGCAACCAAACAAGGCCTAAGAAAATTGCAATTTGCTTAGTTAATCTTCATTTGGCTAATCAATTGCAACTCAATGTGCTAGTTTATCCAAATTCAACCTTAGGGTAAATAACTAGTCCCAAATTCTGATTACATTCATGTTAAGTTACCGATAAAAAATATATTCATTTTGTAATGCTTCTCATCTCAATTGAGAATTAAATTGGACATATAATATGCTATAACATTGAATTATAATTAAGTTACCCATTAAATTTATGAATTTTCTATGATCATGCATTATAATCTATCAGTATGAGACTATATAAGACTCAGATGATATTACAGACATGTGTCTCACAATAATATCACATATACATTAACAAGATTGGAAGGTAAATGCTCATGCTTCCTTGCATGAATCATATTGAAGATGTTTTCATTGGTCATCAAGTGGCATGCACATTTACAGATTGAAAGTAATTGTACTACTCCTCGCATATTTAAAAAAAAAGAAGGAATAACAGTGTTCCGTCTCTTTCATTGGTGTATTTCTCAGTTGAGTTGCTTCCTTAATGCGTTTGGTGCTCTTCTTTTAGTTGTGGATGGGATGAGCTCTTGCTCTCAATATCAATTGTCACATGAGGTATGGGACAAAAAGGAGAAAACTGAATTGAACTTAATGGGTTTCTGTTTTTTGTGCTAATGGATCCCAATCAAGCTCAGGAGCCAATCCTGATTTGGCATTACTTCCAAAATAGGCCCTTATCATTTTCTCAGTTCTCTTTAGAAAATCTGTTCAAAGTTGCAGTGGGTGGGAAGATTCAGTCATGCATGAGTTTCAATTCCTCCACACAAAAATTCATCTTTCATATAGATCTTCTATGGTAGACACGCATAGTGCATTCTAGATAAGTTGTTCTGTGTATGTCTTATAAATTAATATGAAGGTAAGCCTGTATAGTGTTTTGATTGATTGGAGTTTTTTTTTTTTTTTCTAGGTCCAAAATAGTAGCCAACAAATTACTGACCAGGCACTGGTAATGTCCTTTTGCCTTTGGTTACTTCCATTTTGGAATGCGTATGCCATGGACGCTTTGTCATCACCCATCTTTTGTCCTAATGTGTATGCAGGTGCGGTGTGAGTACAGCATGGCCAATTTTAGCACAGGAGACTGCATGAGAAGGGGTGACAGTTCTACCCTCTTTCACCCACTTTTATGCCATGTCTCATAATCAAAATTTTGATTAGTTGTTCATGTTCCTGATTGTGAAGGATCTGAACTTGTATGCTTGTTATACCGTAATTAGCTATTCCTATTGAAACTCAGAGTCTAAATGGTGCTGAAAGAAAATATGTATAGCCAAATAAATAGGTATGAAAGTCAAAACTTTAAATGGTATGAAGGACAGGTGATTTGAAAGGCAACTGAAAATTTTATTAAAAGAAGAAGAGAAGCAAGGCAAAACAAAGCAAAACAGCAAGACAAAACACGGCGAGACGCCATGGCGGCGACTCCAATACAGCCCCAGAAACTCCAGCGAGATGCCAAGTCATGCATTGTTTTGGATTCCCTATGAATGATGGTCCACTAGAAAGTTATTCTCAAAGGAAAAAAAAAATGAAGAAAAGAAAAAGGAAAAAGCGAGGAGTTGTTTGGGAAAGATCTTGGCAGACAACTCTGCTAACCTGTGATGATCTAGCGCCTAAATTGGTCAACGATAGATCTCAGACAGTAAATGATGCACTAGCCTTCAGCAATTGTTGAATTCCAAGCCCTCAGCAACCCCTCTTCAAACATTGTGGAAGATCCTTTGAGACCCTTCAACCACAAGTTTTCCATACATCTCCTATGAAACCAAACAATGTTATCAAGGTAGTGCCTAGTGTTGCACGGCTGGAACAGCTAGTTTCTTTTAATAGTTGGCATCAATGGTGATGGAGTAGTTGGGCAATGGCATTATTCACTTGGATTCCATGGTAAGAATGCTCTAGTCCAATCCACTCTACATAAGAAAGAACGAAACTTGTGAATAGAAAGGAATATGAAGTGTAAAAGAAAGTTAGAAGACAAACAAAGAGGATGACACTAAAATCTTTCCTTCCTTAGATGCCTTGCAATTACTCCTATAAATAGGCTAAAGAAGGAAGTTACTTGGCTTGCATAACCTCGGAGATTAGAAGACACATCGGATGATTGCGTGAACATGTAATGTGTTAGATTAGTTAATCATCTTATTCAAGTACATCTTCCAAGGTCCAAGTGTCATGTAGTCACTTGACTCACTTAAGTTCGACTTCTTTGGGTGAAAGTTGGGTTTAGCGTCTTGACTTGCTCGAGCCCATCCATCTCTAGTAGTTTGCCTCATGTGTTATCACATGCTTCTCCCACACCCTTTGTTCTCCAGTGTCCTTCTCTGCACCCTCCTAGTTTGTATGAACCAATTAATTGGAAGGTAGTATGGCTCGGTGATGGAGTCTGAAGATAGATTTGAATTTGAGATTAGAAATTTGAATTAGTACCAATTTGAGAATATGGATTCCACCTTCAGATGCTCAAGTACTTCAATTGATCCAATAATAGCAAGAAAGTATAAACATCTATGTGGAGTGAAGAGTCGCACCACATGAAACCTAAGGGAGTCACTCCCTAATCTATTTAGAAGCGTCACATCATTACACTGTGTTTCCAATCACAGGAAACGCAAAATAAGAAAGCAAATTACTTAATTCAAGTAATTCAGTGTGATGAACACAAAATATAAAAGTAGATTTCTTAATTAAAGTAATTCAGTGTGAATCGTGATGCAGGACATGATTACATGATTAGTCCAAATTTCAGTGTTTGGGCTAGATGATGTTTAGGATTGGTCAAGCAAGAGTGGAAAGAGATATATTTGGTGATCAATAGATCAGAAAGTTAAAGACAAGAATATGAAAGAAGGATAATGGACTGAGTCACACAACCTGAACTGAGTCTCACCTTAGTCATCTAAATGGAGATTGTTGAGTCACACAAATCGGTCAGAGACATCTCACCTCTGAAAGGGGTTGATGGAGTCACATCACCAAGGAAGCAACAAGTGCTGGAAAATTTGTTCTTATTCATTCATGCTGAAAAGAGAACTAGCATACTGGTTTTATAGAAGAGGAAACTTGCTAAAGTAGCCACATATAAATTAATAATCAATTCAGGAAATCTACCACTTTATATTTCCTATCTAAGCACTTCATATTCGCAGTCCCAGACAACTAATTTAGTTTCGAGTGCCACTTTGTTGTTGGAAATTCACCTTCATAAGCGCCCACAGATTTCACCTTTCGCAAGCCAACATTGTCTTTAATGACTGCCTTCGTTTAATAAATATCTTATAAATCTCTAAGCACTTGGGCCTACAAGCAAGTTATGAGCCTAGGCTTGGGTACGTGTATGGGTCTAGGCCTAGCTCTTGGGCGTAGGCATGGGCCTGTTGCCATCGTAGTGCCATTCATAGAGAGAGAGAGAGAGAGAGAGAGAGGACATGAAAGTTAAATATGATATGCAAGATTTTAGGCTTTAGATCATACTAATTTAGAAACAATCATAAAAAACCGCATCTTACATAAAGTCAAGCATTCAACAAGGGGAATCTACAATGTTCCAAGCCTACACATGTTAGGACTGGATCAATTAAAAATTATAGACCAAACAATGCTCAAAGGAGAGTAGATTCATGCACTTGCAAAGAATTATTCCTCAATCCAAGAGATTCACCATGTTTCAATTCGGGAAAGCCTAGGGTTTGTAAAAGTGGAATAGAACTTGGAATTTAGGATTATCTAGGATTAGGGTTAGGGATTTAGGCGAGAGAGGAGAGGATTAGAAGAGAGAGAGAACCTGAAAATAGTCCACATGTGTGGACAACAATCTGGCCCTGACGCACGTGCGTGGGATCCTGCCAGCACGTGTGTGGGGCCCACGAACCCAAAAAAGGAAAGCTTGGATCTGATCGGCCAGGGGTGGGCCACCCACACACCAAATCTCAGGGCGATCGGACGTCTGGTCCGTACATGGTACTCCGTCGAAGTTTCAGCCCTCCAGGAGGGTCTGATTCTACAAATCTGCTGTAGAAAAAGGATCGGCTGCAAAAAGGGGTGGATTTGATGATTGGATGGCTGTGGCAGGTGATGAATATTGAGGATAGGAGGTGGGGACGATTTGCGATGGGTGTGGTTTTGCACCGCGGTAGTTAGTCCTTTGAAGAAGGAAGGGTTTCGCACCCAATTAGATATTCATAACTCAGAGAATTAGAGAAGCAGGAAAATGCAAAATTTTATTCATAATCTTCAATGAGAAAAAACCTACAAGGAGTTACCTATTTATAAGAAAATCCTATACCCCAAAAGCCGCGCCATGTGCACACACTATTACTTAGAGACGAAGTAATAAAAATAACAACTAATCAATGAAATTTAAACCATTCATGTTCCTAATAACGATAATAACTAAAATTCAAAGTCCTAGATTATCTAGGGTAGTGGGCCACGATCATGAGATCCAATGGTGGGATCCATATGATGATCGGGTCCACTCCAAGGAACCATAGCACAACCCTCTAACTAGGAGGCCCTCCATAGAGTCGTCATCGATCTAGATCGATGGTGGGGCCTTCCTCCTTGCGTGCGTGCGTAGGGGGGGCGTTGCGTGTGCACGTGATGTCTCCATCAGAGAGAGAGAGAGAGAGAGACGGATGGATGGGGTGGATTTCTCAAAAAACGTTATGGTAGGCTCCACGTAGGTTTCTAGCTCACGACCTTCATGCTAAAGGCTTTTGCAGGTAGGGGGTAACAAGAACCAAGCTAGCTCGGTTAGCTCGCTCGATTCGACTCGAAAAAGCTCAATTCAACTCGGTTCGAAGTTGAGTTCGAGCCGAGTCGAGCTGATTTTTTGAGCTCAAAAATGAGTTCGAGCCGAGTTTGAGCTGCCCCAGATCGACTCGACTCGGATCGAACCAGTTCGGTGACTCAGTTACTTTGCTATTAATATTGCTTACCAAGTGTTTGATGAAATGACTCAACCAAGTGTGGTTGGTACCTGAAAGCGTGTAGGTAGGGCTGTACACAAACCGGGCTAGCCCGATTAGCTCGCTCGACTCGGCCCGAAAAAGCTCGACCCGGCCCGACCCGAAACTGAGTTCGGGTCGGGACGGGCCATTTTCTTCGGCCCGAAACTGAGTTCGGGCCGAGTTCGGATAGGTTCCAGTTCGGCCCGACTCGGCCCAAAACCCGACTCGGCCTGGCTCGACCCGGCCCAACTCGGCCTATATATATATATATATCTAAATTCTTACCTAGTTACCCTAACCATTTACAACAATCCAGGCCATCCAAATCGTGGGTCCCTTTGTAGATGGAGCAAAGTTCTAAAAATTTATGACAAAAACTCTTCCCAAAATCAAGGCCATTCAAGTTATCTGCCTAAGTTCTTCCCATGGAGTAGATGGAGCAGAGTTAAAAAATCAAGGCCATCCAAATCGTGGGTTCGAAACTGGCCCGAACTCGGCCCGAACTCGCCCAATTACTGACCGGGCCGGGTTCGGGCCGGCATGCTGGCCCGGTGACCGGGCCGGGCCGAGTTCGGGCTGCTTTGGCTGGTGAGCGGGCCGGGCCGGGTTGAGCCCAGTTCGACTCGGTTCGGCCCGATGTACACCCCTACGTGTAGGTTCTCAGTTCTCTTTCTTATCTATTTATATGCTAATATTGTGTATGAATGAGTCTATGCGTGTTGCTAATATTGTGTATGAATGAGTCTATGCATGTGAGTTCTTTAGTAATCAATTTTCATGATTGCATGCATTCTGGTAGCTCATGATCCATCTTCCAGAACTGATTCAAATGGTGAGTGTGCAAACTCTTCTTAAGTTGCCATAATGAATGATGCTAGTCTCTATAGGCACAACATTTCAAGGGTTTTGGAATTTATTTATTTTGTTCTCATTTTGTGCACAAAATTCTGTTCTTTGATAGTAAAGTTTGCAGTGTTTCTTGTCTCAATTTCCAAGGAAGGTATGTACATGAAACAAATACCCTTTTTTTCTTGGTTTTTATGTTGCTTGGAAGGTGTTTGATAAAATACCTGTAAAACCATTGCTTTTGTTTTACAAACAGTGGAATTTTAAAAGTGCAATCCAGGTGTTTGTGGAAATGCTGTAATGGCGAACTTGGCTCAAACTGGCCTGAGCTACTGACCGAACCGAGCCGAGTTGGCCAATCAGGCTCGAGGACTGAGCCAAGCTGAGTTTGAGCTGAGGTCAGCTAGTGGCCGAGCCGAGTCGAGCTGAGGCCAGCTGGACTCGGTTCGACTCGATGTACACCCCTATTTGTAGGAAATACACGGAGTCAATATTTTAATAACTAGTTTCACCGGTTTTGTTTCTCCACTCATCCCGTAAAATCTCATGGTTGGTTTGAAATTTTCACCATCTGACTACTAGCGTGTTGCCAGCACTCGACCTCAGGGAAAGGTACTATGTGGTGGACCGCATAGAACCTTTTCCCATATTCTATGCGGTCAAGCTCATGGGAACTTCCCATGAGGTCGAGTTGTGTGGGCCCCACTGTGATGTGTATCGACCATCAACACTGTGAATTTGATGGGTCCCCTTTAAATTATGGGATATCCTAAAAATCTGCCATGTACGGAACTTAGGTGGGCCATACCATCTAAAAGCATATGAAGACATGCTTAAAACTTATAAAATCACTTGGTGGGGCTCACTTGAAATTTGGATGCATCTAAAACTTGGTCTGACCCCTCATTCAAGTGGGACACACATAATGGATGGGCTGGATTTGTGAACCATATCTCGGTGGGCCCAACAAATAATTATAAATGTTTTAATAGAGGGTAACCCCTCTCAACTTTTGTATGTAGTGTGGCCCATACAACTCTTGGATTGACTTGATTTTTAAGCCCCAGGCCCAACATGGAATGGTGCATCTGACCGATGGGGTAGATGGTCGACACGCATCACGGTGGGGCCCACATAGCTCGACCTCATGGGAGGAAGTTCCCATGAGCTCAACCGCATAGAACCTTTTCCTATATATATATATATATATATATATATATATATATATATATATATATATATATATATATATATATTCAAAAGTATGTCCAATGGATTGGAATTTATTTTCTAATTTACTAACTAAAATAATGGTGCGGCCCTTATTGTGGGGCCCACTTTGATGTATGTATTGTATATCTACACCGTCCATCTGTTTTTTCGCATCATTTTAGTGCATGAACCCAAAAACGAAGTGGATCCAAATCCAAGGTGAACCATAATATAAGAAATTGTGGTGGTTGAACTCTCCACCATAAAAAAATAAAAAAATTCTAGGACATACCGAAATTTTTATTTGCCATCCAACCTGTTGATAAGGTCACAAATACATGGATGAAGGGACCACAGAAAATATTAGCTTGATCCACAACTTTTGTGGCTCACAAAAAAAGTTTTAATGGTCAGTCACCACTATTTCCTATCATGTGGTCCACCTGAGATTTAAATCACCTTCGTTTTTGTGGTCATGCACTATAATGATTTGGAAAAACTGATGGAGAGCTTGGATATACAATACATACATCAAGGTGGGGCCCAAGGTAAGGGTACACCTAATCCGCTCCTACATAATGTATGGGCTACACCTTTTAACTTAGCTGTTCATATGATCTTAGCCACTGATTTGATGATTTTTTTTAATATATATTAGAAATGGACAAAAAAGTCCAACCAATGGTTTGTATTCAATTGGCATAAGGTATCCATTAAGGGGCCATGATCATCCCCAGTGTTGCAAGTTCGTGGCACGACATATTGGGGGACCGAGGAAGCACACAAAGGTGAATCAAGTGATGTAATCCACTCGCACCAAGCAAGCAGAAAAAGAATACATCGATTCTAACGTGGAAAAACCCTTGCGGGAAATTACAAGAGAAGAGAGCTTACCCGATTCGAACAATCTTGAATCAAACCCTTGCTACACCCTTGAAACCCTTTGGACGAATTAAAAACCATTGGAATACCTCCTAATCCTATTTACACGTATTTATAAGCTATGGAAGAATCCCAAACGAAATTAGAAACAAATCCTGCAAAATCGTAAATCTGTACAGAATCCTTCGATGGAATCAAACATACTTCGATGTCATCGAAACTAATCTTTTGATGGCATCGAATAAACACCAAAACTTGTCCAGAGACAAAATATGATTTTTCGAAAATTCTTGATTGCATCTTGCTATGTTCGATGGCATTGAACATTTACTTCGATGTCATCGGACACATTCTGATGTCATCGAAAAGACACCCTGATGGTCCAGTGACCAACTGGAGGAAAAAAAAATCTCAATGGGATCGAACACTGTTCAATGCCATCGAAGGTGACATCGAACAGTCTATCAATAGCATCGATAGGCTCTATATCTGACTTGATTTAAGACATCAAATACAACAATAACGAGCTTACTTGGTTAGCTTACTGCTGGATTGGTGGACATTTATTGGATGGTTAAAAATGAAAAGCATCCAATGGTCTTTAAGTGTTCACAAATTAGAGGCTTGAATTGTTCAAGCAAATCTGATTCTCGGGTGTAATTTGGGTTACAGTATTTAGTAGGTTTAATTTGAATTAACATATACCACATGTATGATTTTGTCTCTTACGATAACTAAATCATTGTCATGCAGGCCTTTCAAATCTTTCCATCCCTTTGGTTCCCTCTTATCATTCTTTTTTGCTCGACTGATTTCGGCTTCTTTCTGCTCAACCGCTTTTCGTTCAACCGTGTTTCTTTCAGCCGTGCTCCATGATATATATTTCCCATAACCATGACAGGACACATTTCCTTTTTCAGTTTGATTTCCCACGGATGATCATGAATAGGGTACAACACTCCCCAGTAATAAAAAGCTGGTTCGGTTGAAAACTAAAGGTAAGCCACAGCATCCGGAAGAGCTGGGATGGGCGCTCACCCACCGTTAATTTTCAATGGGACCCACCTTGGTTTGTATATACCACCCAATGCATCCATGTGATGCTTCTCATGGAGACGAAGGTACTCACCAAAAATTACGTTTTTTGAGACTTAGGTGAACCACAAAACATAGATTTATGGGTTCAAGGCAGATTTTACACTTTTTCCCACAGTGAGGGACATATGAATTTTGAATCGGTGTGTTGGGATTAAGGCCTAAAATGGGTGGCACACCTGATGGACAGAGTGAATCTCAAACATATGGAATCATGAGTTTTGGATCAGCATGATTCTTTTATATGGACGGTTCCATGAATTTTAGGCCAGATCAGGGATGGGTCAGGCCTGACCCAATCATTTTTTTATTTGGGCCTGCCCATGCTGATGTAGGCCTGAACTAAGCCTTGGGCATTACATTGTAGGGCTGAGCCCGGGCTTAGAATGGTCCAGCCCACTGTCACCTCTAATGAGAGGTGGGACCATGCATTTAAGACATGGCTGACTCATCGGGTCAGGAGAGTCGAGCCACAACTCACTTTTAAACCAGACCTCATTAGACCGAGTCCGGGTCGACTCAGATGAGTCATGTTATGATCAAAATAATCAAAGAAGGTACTTAATCAAATAAGAAAAGCAGTGTAGGGAATTTTTGATAAATCCCCCATTTATTTGTTACTTATTTAGAAAACCCATATATGAGTCAAGCTTACAGTGCATAAAAACATTGAAAATCCACCGTCCATCACAACTCTAGCATCCACCTGGCCCGCCAAAAAAGAAATTCCTATCCCAGAACCCACCTAAGTTGCCACCATCATTCAACTTGTAGCACTGCAGATCTGAATAGACGAAGCCATCATTGGGGACGTCTTTAAAAGTGTTGGGGATGTCTTTAAAAGTGTAGGTGTTGTCCACATACTGCAGCCTCCTCATATAAGAGGCCTTTTTAAACCCTTCATCAGGAAATTGTCCACTTCCCATTGGGGGGCTTTTGATTCCTTCAGGTGTGCACGTCTCACCACCCCAATCAGTTCCAGTTGATTTGTCGGCTAAGCTTGTGAAGATGGACTGAGTCCAATAACCCACTGGTAGTCTGGTACATGATCATCTCCAAATGTCAACCACCAATCACCTGTCGATTTTTCCTGTAATAGCAGTAGCCAGATCAGGTGGGGTCCAGTACTATAACAACTAGCAGCAGGCACCATTTATCAGGTGGGACCACTGTGAGCATGACCTGGCCTAAAAATCAGGCTGGGCCACAGCAAAGGGAACACTGGAAGACATTGGTGAGGGTACACCATAGAAACATCCCGATGGAATGTGTGGAACATGTCACCTAGCCTGACGTAGAGCGAATCACAGACACTTTCATGGCAAAGATGGTCTAGAGAAGGCCCGATCAGAGGCCGAAATGATCCGGACCATTAAAATATTCATATCTCGCAAACCGGAATGAATTTTTCGACATATCATATATGATTTTGGGTAGGAGAAGCTACTTTAGCCAACCAACCCCGCTATGCTGGGTTCCCCATGTCGGATTTGCGATATTCTATCATATTGACGGTCAAAAGTCCATTTTATTTTCATTTTTCCCTATAAATAATAAGTCTTGGTTCTATCATTACTTTTGATCATTTGAGTTGTAGGAGTCATGCCCAACTATTTTTGGCCAAAACCATGAAGTATAATAGAAATTATGACTGTCAGTTTACCATTTATAGTAAGTCAAGTTTTTAGGGTGTTTGAGTCTAGAACTCCATCCTAGGTTTTAACTCATTGTTTAAAGGATTGTAATTTTATTTTTATCATCAATTAATTTATTTTTGAATTTATTAGATATTATTTTTATTTTATCTCTGGTGGATTCGAAGAAAATCCATGGGGAATCCATAGAGCACCGTAGATTCAGAGTAGTTATCCATGAGGAAGACCGTGATCGACCTCATCACGTCCTTTACTACATCATAACCCTTCATCAGGTGGCCCATTAACTTATAAGAAAGAAGGTTGAGAGGTACCTTAAATACTGCCAGGGTCACTTCCTCCTGTTGATCTCCATTGTAGACAGAAGTTCGCAGGAAAGAGCCAAGGGCTATATCTTTGCTCACTTGTACAAAACCAGGGCACAATAGATTGTAGCAGCCTATTGTCTTGTATGAATCGACTTTTATTAGAAGTGTACATTGATATGAGAAAAAGTGTTTTACTACTAGAAGAGAATGAAGATACAAACCATTCAAATCATGGGATGGGCCACCTGATGTAGATGGGTGAAGGTCCAAAATTAGATTAACAGCAGAGTTCCATGTAAGACTCCTATCAGGTGGGCTACACATGATCACAAGTGTAGATTTGACTGTTAGATTATTCTAATTGAGTGATTTAGTGAGCTCCACTACAGTCGCAATCATTGTAAATAGGTTTGGGGCGGGACGTTTAAACCATAATTCTTATACACGGTTATTAAGCAGGATATGGAAACCTAAGTGTGGAGACCCTGGAGGAGAGAAGTGTGATGGGTAAGCTTTTCTACTCCTCTTTCTTATAAATAGATGTCTTAGTCCCCTCACTCACATAAGAGAGAAAACCCTAATTTCATTGGATGTTCTCCTAAAGGTGTAAGGTGCGAAAGACCAAGATCCTTTATCAGCGATTACATGTCATCGAAAATGTCTTCTCAATCATATACACATTTAGGGGCTGTTTGATTTTTCGTGTATCAGGGAAATACCGGGGAAAAAGCTCATTATTACCCTTTTTACTCTATTTGAAATTTCAAGCGTATTTTCGTCTAGAAACTTGGTCCAAAAAAGCTTATTTAAATTTGTGGACCCCACTGTGATGTGTATGACATATCCACAGCGTCCATCAATTTTATTAGA
Source organism: Magnolia sinica (assembly GCF_029962835.1). Lineage (NCBI taxonomy): Eukaryota > Viridiplantae > Streptophyta > Magnoliopsida > Magnoliales > Magnoliaceae > Magnolia > Magnolia sinica. The sequence goes on along the minus strand of NC_080575.1, from coordinate 128,808,498 downwards.
AGATTTTAGTGCCTAATTTCAAAATTGAGACAAATGCAATGCTCAAGTGGCCCATACCGGAGGAAACAATGGCCTTAAACGTTCACCATTGAAAGTTATTTTGTTCATTAGGCCCACATTGATGTTTATTTATCATCTAATCTGTTCATGAAGTTATAAAAACATTGATAAGGAGTAAACACAAATATCAGCCTCATCCAAAACTTCTGAGGGCCACACAAATTTTTATACGGTGTGGTGTGGTCCATGGGAGCTTTGGATCTGCATCATTTTTGGGTTCATGTCCTAAATGAGGCTGACATATATGATGAACGATGTGGATACGCCACGTACATCACAGTGGGCCCTACATTCATTTTGCAGCCTAGCACTGAAAACTTCAGCCGTCAACGCCTGCATCGGAAACGATGTGATAATTACCTGGGTAAATAATTATTATCCATTTACTAGGTAATTACCTCTTACATGAAAAATCAAACAAGCCCTTAAGATTAAAGCATTAAATCTCCATTAATGATGCATATACAATCTGTCAATTCCTCATTACATATCTAATATTCCAACCTCAAATCTATCAAGTCTCAGTTTGTTGAATGTGAACCTTTATTTTCTTTCCATCTTAAAGTTAGATTTGATATCCTCCGATCTGACGGTTGAGATCATCTTCATCCCTGTTCTTTTTTAGTTCATGGGTGGGCCCCATGATTTGCCGAGTGTGAACGCAACAATAGAGTTTTTCCATGCATGCAAATGGATGCTATACCCTACTGACATATCAACTAAGAAGTGACTCCACTATTTAAATTTAAATACATGGCACAAGTTTTGGGTCTATGTTCACTTAAAGAGGTGGCCCATTAATTGAACAGTTTGCAGGTATAAGAAGAAATTAATGACTGTGAAGCTTACTGTCCAGAACACAAACAAACGAGGTAATCCACCGCCGTAGAGTTGCGGATATACCTAAGAAAATTAGTAGCTTGGATGATATCAAAGTTTCAAATGAACTAAAAAATCAACGATCATAATTCATTGAATTTTCAAAAAGTAGTAGATAGGATGACGTACATTCCATCCAGCCTTTATGGTATTGAGTTGATCTATTGGGCCATTTATAATCCACAATTGGGCCAAGCTAAATTGCCTGTTATCTGAAACTAGTGGACTCCACACATTCATAGTCGCTCGGGTTCCAGACCATTCACCTACATGGCTTATAGTAGCAAACTTGATTTTAAAATTTTAAAAGAAAAGAAAAGAAAAAGAAGATAAGTATATTAGTATTACATACATCACTTTAAATAAAAACGATAACATTCCATCAGATCGATCTGTGCCGTCTACTAGGTTGAGTATACATTTTTTGGGCATCAATGTGAAAATCACAATGATCAAATGGGCTGATCTATCAATAAGTTGGCCTTTTCTTTTTTGTGGCTATCCATTTTCAAAGCCATTGATGGGATTATTAGTAGTTTTCTAATAAAAGTGATTTTTAAGAGCTGTGAGCTATTTATGATGGGCCCCAGCAAACATGGCACAAGTGGTGGATTTGGCCTATTTTTCTATAAATAGTGTTAACCATTCATTTTATAGGGCCATTATTTGGAACTAATGGACGACATAGATCAGTTGGTTGGAACCTTCAGGTGTCACGCTCCAAAATTCGGGTACAGAGTGTGCACCCTTAGATCTGAGTTTCAATATAATCAGTTTAATAAGAAGTGATAATTATATTAGAGGTGATAATTCCTTAAAGTGTACTAACTTAATTCCTTAATCATTTTAATCAGAGGTGATAATTATACACAGTATAAGTTCCACCATAATCTCAATCATACATACATAATACTTAACACCAATCAACCAGACATATTTAAATCTTAACGACCCTTAAAATAAAATAAACCTTAAAAATCATTCATTTATTATATCATCATATTATAATTATGCTTATTCCATAATAATATTGTTTCAATCAAATAAACTACATAATTTCTTAAATTCTTAAAATCAATATCGATATGTACTATACGTTAATCAAACTATGCTAGCAAATAAACCACATAATCAGAAATGGTCTAATGCCGCTACTTTATCTTTAGATAAGTATAGTCACGTTTCATATGGGTCGTGCTCAGGTACAGTAGATCCTTCTGGTTCTTGTGCCACATCATCTGCCAATGACTCCTCTGTACATTTTTTCCATTAATAAAAAGGTAAGTTGGCCAGGCTTAGTGAAATAACCCAGCATGGTCATAATCATAACAATTAAAATAATACAAAAAATGTATGTAAAATGATATAGATGCAAATGGTGTATGAATGCATTGGATGGGATGATCATCCATCTGCTTGGTTTGGAGGACGTCAACCCGCATCCACCCGTTGAGTAGGCTTTCACCTTTCGGTAGGCTTGGGCATAGTCTGCATCTGGTAACGCTTTACCAAGATCGACATTTCTTTCAGGGGGGGCCCCTACGATCAACCATGCGTTATGCAAATGCAATGAATAATGAATGATATATAAATGCATATTTTTCATATTTGACATAATTGTCTTAATCAGAATATTCACATATGAATTTAGCATACAATTATCATAACAAAATATTCAAATCAGTATATCAATCAATCAAACAACCACAAATGATTTATTTTAATTTTAATGAATCATGAAATAAGTTGGGTTACTCATATAAATCTGATAGTGTAGAATCCACAAGGTAATTAGGTTAGTTTGAATTCAAAGATCCTATCAATTATATCAATAATCCACAAGGTAATTAGGTTAGTTTGAATTCAAAGATCCTATCAATTATATCAATAACATTATTATTCATCTAGTTATTTTACATGGTGGGGCCCACCTTTGATATACATCCTAAGTGGTCAAACCTTAAATGATCAAATAATTAAAATTATATATTTATTAAATTTAATTATCAAGATTTAGATTTTTAAAAAAAAAAATTCTGAAATTAAATGTCAAATAATTAATCGAGGTGGGCCACCGGATGATTGGATCATCCAGATTCTTGAGGTCTTGGCATATTTTATCTCTACACATTGGAAGAATTATATGGATCTAACCACATATACATCGATGACCCATCTCGACTTTCTACGCTAAGTGATATCAATCACTTGCGCAGAAATCTAGCTTTCCTAATTAAATACTTATAGATCTGATTAGTGTGGCCCATCCGATGGTCAGATCGATCTGAAATTCAAGGCACTGTTATCTTTTGGTGCTTAGGATTAAATGACTCGTTCAGATCTATCTCACAAGATCTGAAATCAAATTTTATCCATTCACTTTATTCCTAAAATATTATTAACCAGATTTGAAATCATAAAAGCATAACTTTATTAAAAAAAATTCTACACACCTATATAATGATCGTGTGGATGATACACACCATCTATTGTATAAATCGGAAAGAAATTAACAAGATAATAAAAAACTAAAAAGATTTAAGGGTTAGAACTTACCTGATAAAATCTTCTTAGAATCTCCTCTCCCTTTTCTTTAGGGCTTCCTATCTCTTTTTTTCCTTACTTCTAGATAGGATAAGCACATCCTCCCTTATCCTATCCTGAATTTATTTTTATTTTTTTTTTATGACATTTGATAAAAAATTTACTATTACTACTTCAAGAATCGGTCCCTAGACCTCTCTCCCAACTCAATAATAAAATATTTAAATATTTATTTTAGTTTTTTTTTAATGCATTAAAATTTAGGATTGTTACATCAAGTGTCCATCACAAGCTAATTTAAAAAGCCACTTCTTGGATCCATATGAATGGTTCGGATCATGTCATGTCTGAAGGTCTACACGGGTGAGAGCAATACATGAAAAAAAATGCCAACCGAAAATATAGAGAAGAGTAAAAAGGGACTTACATGATGGGTCACATCGGTTGCAGGCTTTCTACCAAAATCAGAGAGAGATTTAGCTCTTAATAGGTCTTGCATTGTAGTCCGTCGAATAGGTATGGTCCCAAATGGACACCCACCTTCCTTGAGCCCAAACTCTAGATTTGTATTTGAAGGGTGTTTATTCTCCATCCCTTTTGGATAGGAATCTGCATGCGCAGTAAGTTATTAGTTTTTAAACGTTACAAAGTCATTAGGGAAATGTCATTATATATATATATATATATATATATATATATATATATATATATATATATAGAGAGAGAGAGAGAGAGAGAGAGAGAGAGAGAGAGGCACATGCAGACCTTCTTACGTGAGTAGCTGTCCGCACCTTTGCACACATGTCATGGGCATAAAATTTGAACGGCTCACGTGATGCTGCACCCCTTGAAACTCTATCGGCCCAAATTTCAGCCTATCCAAAACTCTAGTAGGCCATAGCAAAGAGAAATGCAAATCAAGGGAGGAAACTATTTCTTTTTGCCATGGCTCACCAGAGTTTTGTATCAGGCTAAAAGTTAATTGGGCTGGTGAGATTTCAAGGGGTACCGCGTCACGTGGACCATTCAGATTATGTGCCCATGACGCATGTGCAAAAGTGAGCACAGGCTCTCATAAGAAGGTACCGAAGTATGAATGCTTGCACCAGAACTTTTTAAGAACTCATCTTCCAAAATCTAAACGGTCCATGTGATGCAACACTCAATGAAACCTCCCGGACCAACTTTCACCTTAATAAAAAACTTTGGTGGGCCATAGCAAGAGAGAGAGAGAGAGAGAGAGAGAGAGAGAGAGAGAGAGAGAGAAATCAAGGGAGGAAATTGTTAACTTTTGCCATGGCCCACTAAAGTTTTGAATCAGGGTGAAAGTTAAGCCCAAGGTGCTGCATTACATGGCTGATTCAGATTTTGCGCTCATATCATGGGAGATGAGTTCTGTGCAGGTGAGCATTTCCACACACACACACACATGGCATGGTTTCCAGGTGTTTTTTTAAAATCCAAATCATGCATCTGGTGGGTATCACCCTCCACAATTACCCCCAATTGTTCCATTTAGTGTGCCCCCCACCTGTGATGCAGGATTTTGGATGCAGACCTGACAAAGGGTACACATCTAATGGACAGTTAGGATGGATAAATGTTAAGAATACTTTTCAACTAAGATGGGGTGATCATCTAATCACTGGCCCACAAAAAAAAAAAAAGATACCTATTTCTATATAAATGACTAGGATTGTCTGATCACTGCAAATCTTGGTGTATGGCCTATAAATGAAAAGAAAGAGAGACTAACCTGAATTATGTGATTCTTGAGTGAAGGATGATCAAAAGCTGGTTGCTTATAAATGTCTACACAATCAAAGATATCTCCATATTCCGTCTGCAAGAAACTTTAAACATCCATCAATATTCCAAAACATTCTAATGATGGCGACCATGTCCTTGATCATGATTACAATGTGTGATGATGATGACTGATCAAGCTTTTTACAATTTATGAATAAAAGAAATGTGCTGATGTGGACATAGGAGCATAGATATGGCAGGCGCATGCATGTATACGCACACGTGTATACAGTGCGCCCGAAGCCACTGGCTATACGCTTATGAGCTATAACAGCCTTAAAATAGCATGGCCTAGGCCAGGCTCACTGACCATCCTTGTTCATTTGGTCCACTTTACAATGATCCTGACCATTCATGTGTTGAGAGCAGCCCAGATGGGTGGCTCTGCAAAGATGTTTCCAATTAGAGACGCCCAGTAAAAATTAATGTTTTATCAAGAGGAATGATCCCATACATTTCAACATATGGTAGTGAGCCAAGTGATGTATAGGTGCTATCTAACCTCTTCATAAAATCCCCAAGAAGTCAAGTGGGCCCCACTAAAGGTCCACCATGTTGTGGGCATGCCATCCAACTCAGTCATCAGCTTCACCCCCACAAGGTTGAAGGAACACATCCAAGGTCATTTCAAAACTCATGGGGGCCACACCACTTGAATATATATGTTTTGGCTTGACCATACATTAATTAGTACATGCTTGTTACATGACTTACCTGAATGCTCTCCACAGCAGGCTTGTTGAGACGCTTGAGTTCTCTCTTCATTTTCAAATGTTCTTCTTTTGATATACTTCTTGCATCGCAGCAAAGAAGAGAAATCGCTATCAAAACTAATATCAGAATCTTACTCTCGCCCATTGCGTGCTCTTCTATTTCTAATGGTTGGATGCATATCTATTTATAGAGTAGCGGTCTCCTGCGAACTCAAGATAAAGAGTCTCTTCTACACTCGCGGAGAGACTCTTGGAATTGCATTGCAAATGAATTTCATGCACTCTCTCCTACACACACCAAGAGTACACCAAGATACTCTTGGAATTGCAAGTTAATTTCACGCAAGAGCAAGATCCGGTGCACGGATTCTGTGTGGGGCCCATTATGATGTTTATGATAAATCCAACCCGTCCATCCGTTTTTTGAAATCATTTTAGGACATGCGACCAAAAAACGAGGAGGATCCAAAAATTAAATGTGCCACATGAGAGGAAACGGTAGAGATTTAGTATGGCCCACTTGAATTTTGGATCCTCCTCATTTTTTGGTATGATGTACTAAAATGATATCTAAAAATGAATGGACGGGTTGGATTTCACACAAAGATCACAGTGGCCCCACACATAAGGTGGGCCCCACTGAGTTTACTCCGTACAATCCGATTTCCTGATCGGCGACGGAAGCAAACTGCGCAGTGAGTAACTCACTACGCTTAACGTACTGAGTAAACTCTGTGAGGTCCACCATGATTTATGTATGTGATCCGCTCTGTCCATCCATTTTACCATATAATTTTAGGGCCTGATCCCAAAAATAAATCATACAGAATGTTCAAATGGACCACACCACATGAAACAGTTGAATTGAACATCTACTGTTGAAAAATTCTTGGGGGCCAAGGAAGTTTTGGATCAAGTGTATATTTGTTTTTTCTCTTCATCCATGTCTGTATGATCTTATGAACAGTTTGGATGACAAATAAAATTACTGTAGAGCCTAGCAAGATTTCAATGGTTGAAATCATTATTCCCACTGTTTCCTGTGATCTGATCAACTTGAGACTTCGATTTGGTTTAATTTTAGGCTCAACCCCTTAAATGATATGGAAAAACGGATGGACAGGGTGGATTTCTCAAAATATCCCAGGTAGACCTCACCTAGGTAGACCTACACAGGATTACACATCCAATGATCGGAGTAGATTCCGTGGTACGCATCACGGTAGGCCCTGTGCTAATATAAAGGTGGGACCTCTTGGACGGTTGGTTCCCAAAAATGTCGGACATTCCCGAGATTGGTGTGGAGTGGATTAGTGTTGCCCGGTAAAAAAGCAGTGGGGTGCTTACCTGACCGTGGGGCCCACCTTCATGTATGCGCTAAATATCCACGCCATCCAACAGTTTTGAGACATCATTCCACTGTATGATCTTAAAAACGAAGTAGATCCAAATTTTAAGTGGATCACACCGCAGAAAAGAGTAGACATTGAATACCCACCATTAAAAACTCCCCACCCCTATGGTAATGTTTTGTAGGCCCCACCATGATGTATGTGTTGTATTTACATCATCCGTCCATTTAGAGTGATCATTTTATGGCATGAGACAAAGAATGAGGCAGATACAAAGCTCAAGTGTACCCCACCACAGAAAACATTAGGGATTTAAGGCCTACCCTTAAAAACATATTGAGGCCACAAAAGTTTTCGATGAAGCTGATATTTGTGTTATTTCCATATTCCATGTCTGTGTTAACTTATAAACATGTTGGATCTCAAATAGACATCATGGTGGGCCCTATAAAGGTTTCAACAGAGGGCATCATTGTTCCCAATGTTTTCTATGGTGGGGTTCACTTAGCTTTGGATCTACATCATTCTTTGATTTATATCTTAAAATGATGTATCCAAATGGATGAACGGTGTGGATACAATACAAACATCATGGTGGGGCCCACAGAACGTGGCGACATTACTTTAGCATCTAATCCTTGACCGCCAGCATTACGGGCATTAACCAACGCCTTAAAGTAGCGTGTTCGAAACAGATACTACATGTAATCCCACCCGAGATCCACTCCGAACATTAGATATATAATCAAGTAATAGGCCTAGTGCCAATGAATCAGGCTAATCCGTGATTCAGACACCAATGAGAATAACTAGAAGAGAGACATCCACCCTTGATTTTTACAGGGACCATCATGATGAAACTGTGAAATCTATTCCAACCATTAGATGTGAGACCAAAATTAAGCTTAGGTCCCAAAAATTAGGCTCATCGATACTGTTTGCAGGGTTAACCTTTCCATGTACACTAATTCCAATAGTGTGGTCCTCTTGAACTACATATGTAGATAAATTTTGAGACCTTGATCTAACATGGAGTGACATAACGTGATGGATTGATTTTACATTAACACCATGATGGGCCCACCTAAGCCATGATAAATTTTGAGACCTTGATCTAACATGGAGTGACATAATGTGATGGATTGATTTTACATTAACACCACGATGGGCCCACCTAAGCCATGACCGCTTTTCCATGCTAAAAAGAAATTAGCCTTGTAATGGAAGCATTTACTTACATTAATTATGAAGAAAGTTTTCATTAACCACAACGCTAGTTGGATGAAAACGTAATGTCCAACTAGTTGTGTGAGCATTACTCTATATATATATATATATGGGAAAAGGTACTATACGCTCGACTATATTATACTATAAGGTCGAGTGTTGGCGTTACGTTATTCATTGGATGGTAAAAATTTTAAACAAACTGAGAAATTTTATAGGGCCGCAATTGAATTTATGTGCGAGCCTTTCGTTATTGGAAGATCATGTGCTAGGATTCTGTGTAGGGCCCACTATCATTTTGTGATAAATTCACACTGTTCATTTGTGTTTTTTTAAAAAAAAAATAAATTTCACGTTAGGGCATGAGACAGAAAGTGGGGAGATCCTAAAATCATGTAGGCTTCCGATAGGAAATAGTGAGGAATGGATGTCTGCTGGTGAACATTGGTGGGTTACATGGATTGAGTTAATACTTTTATATGTTCAGTTCATCCAAGTAAGAATGACCCTGTTAACAGTATAGATGGCATATAAGAATAATGGTAGACCTTAGGAAGGTTTCAACGATAGGCATTTAACTACTCACATTTTTTTATTGTGTGGCCCAGTTGAATTATAGATATACCTCATTATTTTTCCGACATCCTAACATGACCAGAAAAAATAAATGAACGTGGTGGATTTCTAATAAACATTATAATGGGCCCACATATCTATGTAGATAAAAATTCCTTCTCACACCATCTAGAGGACAGTCTGCGAGGTGATTATTCAATCACCACTGTTTTCGATAGTATGGTTCCCCTTAGAATTGAATCTTCTTTATTTGCGGACTCAGGACCTAAAAATATCTTTCAAAACAGATGGGTCATGTGGGTACACAATATGTAGATCAAGTTGGGCTCCACGATGATGGTTGCACTGTCCTAAGTTAGGCACCTAATTTACTTCCTTTCACGGGGTGCGGATTAGCTACTTATAGGTTGAGTAGTGAGACTAGCTACTGAAGTGACATCACCAAGCTCTGGGCCCCACCATGATGTACGTTTTGTATCCATACCTTCCATCCATCCAGAGAGATCATTTTAGGGCAATATCCAAAGAACTAGTTAAATTTAAAGTTCCAGTAGATCCCAGCACAGAAAACAGTGGGACTGTGACGCCCACCATTAAAAACTTCTAAAGGCCACAAAAGTTTTAGATTAAGCTGATATTTGTGTTTTCTCTTATTTCATGTCTTTTTTTAAACTTTTGAACAGGTTGGATTTCAACTAAAAATTATGGTGGGCCTTAGGATAGTTTCAACGGTGGGAATCACTCTCCCCACTGTTTTCTGTGGTAGGGTCCACTACAGCTTTTTAATTGCCATATTCTTTAGCCCATGCCCTAAAATGATATTTAAAAATGGATGTACGATATGGATATAACACGTACATCATAGTGGAACCAGCGTAACTTAGTTATGTCACCTCGGTAGCCGACTCGCTACTCAACCTGTCAGTATCTAATCCACGTCCCCTTTAGCGTGGGAAGCGGAAAGGCTAGTGTGCCACACACCACTTGCAGTTGCTAGGCCCCACCATGATATAAGTATTATATCTACACTGTCCATTCATTTGGAAAAATCATTTTAGGACATTAGTACAAAAATTAAGCAGATCCAAAGCTTAAGTAGACCATAACATAGAAAGTAGTAGGGATTGAACACCTATCATTGAAAACTTCTTGGGGCTACAAAAGTTTTGGATCAAGATAATATTTGTTTGGTCCCTTCATCTAGTTTGTGTGACGTTATGGACAGGTTGGATGTAAAATAAACATTATGATGGGCTGTAGAAAGGTTTTACCAGTGGGCATCATTGTCCCTCCTCACTTTATGTGCCGTGGTCCGTGGCCTCCAAGAATTTTTCAATGGTAGAGGTTCAATAAAACTGTTTCATGTGGTGTGGTCCACTTGAGCTTTGGATATACTTAATTTTTGGTCTCAAAGCCTAAATTTATCCTTTAACATGGATGAACGGAGTGGATAAAATAAATAAATAATTGTGGACCCCACAGAGTTTACTCAGTATGCTAAGGGTACTGAGTTACTAAGTACGCAAGCCGCTTCCTCGCGGGAAATTGGATTGCGGACTGAGTTAACTCAGTAGGCTTTTATCGTACTGAGTAAACTCAGTTGGGACCACTGTGAATGTCTGTGGTTTATCCACACTGTCAATCCATTTTTCCCAATAATTTTAGGCGTTGATCGCAAAATTGAAGTAAATCCAAAACTTAAGTGGACCATGCCATAGGAAAGTGTGGAATAATGATTTCCACCGTTAAAACCTTCCTAGGGCTCACAGTAATGTTTATTTTTCATCAAAGCTGTTCATATGATCACGAAGACATTGATGAAGAGAAAACACAAACATCAGCTTGATCCAAAACTTCCGTGGCCTCCAAGAATTTTTCAATGGTAGAGGTTCAATAAAACTGTTTCATGTGGTGTGGTCCACTTGAGCTTTGGATATACTTAATTTTTGGTCTCAAAGCCTAAATTTATCCTTTAACATGGATGGAGTGGATAAAATAAATAAATAATGTGGACCCTACGGAGTTTACTTAGTATGCTAAGGGTACTGAGTCACTCAGTACGCAATCCGCTTACTCGGTGCGCAATCCAATTTCCTGCTAGAAGGTCCTGCCTTGTAAACTTGTATGAGGCCTACCGTGGGATTTTTTAAGAAATCTACCCCGTCCGTCCATTTTTCCAGATCTTTCAAGGGGTTGAGCTTAAAATTGAACCAAATCTAAATCTCAAGTTCATCATATCACAAGAAATAGTGGGAATAATGATTTCAACTATCGAAACCTTTCTAAGCCCCACAGTAATGTTTATTTGTCATCCACCGTTAAAATCAAATATGAGCTCCATCCGGAACTTTTGTTCCATAAAAGACGTTTTTAATGGTGGGCGTTGAATCCTGCTGTTTCCTGTAGTATGATCCACTTGGAATTTTGATCTGCTTCGGCGTGGATATATAATAAATCCATCAAGATGGCCCCACTCCTAGAAAGGCTTTAACCGTGGAGGCATTATCCCCACTGTTTCTTGTGGTGTGGTTCACTTAGCTATCTTCGATCTACTTAAAATTTGACCTCTGTCCTAAAATGAGGTGGTAAAATGGATAGACCGCGTGGATTTTAAAAATCTAACCACCTGAATTGAAACCAAAGGGCAGTAGAGTATTTCTCCCCTGCCATGGCCGTCCCGTAGAAGCTCCCTTATCGAGATACTGACGGGTTGTAACGAGACTCGATACTGAAGTGACGTCACCAAGTTCCGTGGGACCTACCATCATGTATATGTTGTATCCACATCGGCCATCCATTTGGAGAGATCATTTTAGGGCATTATACAAAGAATGGGTCAAATCCAAGTCTAAAGTAGACCCCACCACAGAAAACAGTGGGAAGAGTGATGCCCACCGTTGAAACCTACCTAAGGTCCACTATAATGTATCCAACGTGTTCGTAAGTAAGACAGACATGAAAGAAGGGAAAACACAAATTTCAGCTTAATCAAAGACTTTTGTGGCCCTTAGAAAATTTCAATGGTAGAAGTCACTCTATCCACTGTTTTCTGTGGTGGGGTCCATTCGAGTTTTTGATCTCATTCTTTAGCTCATGCTTTAAATTGATACCTCCGAGTGGATAGACGGTATGGATGTAACACATATATCATGGTGCGTCCCACGGAACTTGGTGATGTAGCGAGTCGGTACTAAACATGTCGGTAGCTAATCCCCGTCCGCTGGCGACGCCGATTGCGTCCTACCACCCCCCCCCCGGCGTCTCTAGCCACGGACGGTCAGTTCTGTCGGCGGGCAAACTGTAATGTAGCGGTTTATCCACGCCGTCCATTCTTGGATCCTTTTAAAGTATAAGCACAAAAATGAAATACATCCAACACTCAAGTGGACCACAACCATAGATTACTGTTGCATTTAATGCAACTGGCATTTAATGCTTTGTCATTTCATGTCACTGGTGTGGCCCACTTGAGCGTTGTATCTGTCTCATTTTCATGGTTATATCTTAAAATGATCTGAGAAGAAGAAAGGACGGCGTGGATAAACTAATACATTAGAGTGGGCCCACCCACTGAACTGCTTGTTCGTGGCTAGGGACCGGCGGGGGGTAGGAAGCAATCCGCGTCCATCCGCTGGCATCTCCTGATTCATTGAGGGGCGTAGATTGTGCCTTTTAAAATGGAAGTGGACAGGGTAAACTCTCCAAGGTCCACCATGATTTATGTATTTTATCCACTCCGTCTATCTATTTTACTGAATAATTTTAGAGCTCTAACCTAAAAATAAAATATATCCGAATATCACCGAATAATTCTCAGGGGCCACAGAACTTTTGGATCAAACTTATATTTGTGTTTTCTCTTCATCCATGTTTGTATGATCTTATGAACAGATTGGATGACAAATAAACATCAATGTGGGGCCTAGCTAGGTTTCAATGGTTGAAATCATTATTTCCACTCTTTCCTGTGATATCATTAACTTGAGATTTAGATTTGGTTCAATTTTAGACTCAACCCCTTAAATGATATGGAAAAACGGATGGATGGGGTGGATTTCTCAAAAAACCTCATGGTAGGTTGCGCCTAGGTTTCTAGCTCACGACCTTCGTGCTAAAGGCTTTTGCAGGTAGGGGTAAACATGAACCGGGCTAGATGGGTTAGCTCGCTTGACTCAACTCGAAAAAGCTCAATTCAGCTTGGTTTGAAGTTGAGTTCGAGCCGAGTCGAGCTGAATTTTTGAGCTCGGAAATGAGTTCAAGCCGAGTTCAAGCTGCCCAAGATTGACTCGACTCGGATCGGATCGAACCCAACTCGAATCAAACTCGGATCGAACTAGTTTGGTGACTCAGTTTCTTAGCTATTGATAGTGCTCACCAAGTGTTTGATGAAATGACTCAACCAAGTGTGGCTGGTACATGAAAGTGTGTAGGTTCTCAGTTCTCTTTCTTATCTATTTATATGCTAATATTGTGTATGAATGAGTCTATGCATGAGAGTTCTTTAGTAATCATTGACTTGATTGCATGCATTCTGGTAGCTCATGATCCATCTTCCAGAACTAATTCAAATGGTGAGTGTGCAAACTCTTTTTAAGTCGTCATAATGATGGTGCTAGTCTCTATAGGCACATCATTTCAAGGGTTTTAAATATATTTATTTTGTTCTCATTTTGTGCACAAAATTCTATTCTTTGATAGTAAAGTTTGTAGTGTTTCTGTCTCAATTTCCAAGGAAGGTATGTACATGAAACAAATACCCTTTTTTTTCTTGGTTTTTATGTTGCTCAAAAGGTGTTTGATAAAATACTTGTAAAACCATTACTTTTGTTTTATAAATAGTGGGATTTTGAAAGTGCAGTCTAGGTGTTTGTGAAAATGCTGTACTGGCGAACTCGACTCGAAGTAGCCTGATTTGCTGACCGAACCGAGCCGAGCTGGCTAGTCAGGCTCGAGGACCGAGCCAAGTCAAGTTCGAGCTAAGGTCAGCTAGTGGCCGAGCCGAGTCGAGCTGAGGCCAGCTTGACTCGGTTCGACTCAATATACACCCCTATTTGCAGGAAATACGCAGAGTCAGTATTTTAATAACCAATTTCACCGATTTTGTTTCTCCACTCATACTGTAAAATCTCACGGTTGGTTTGAAATTTTCACCATCCAACCGCTAGCGTGTTGCTAGCACTTGACCTCATGGAAAAGGTTCTATGCGGTCAAGCTCATGGGAACTTCCCATGAGGTCGAGCTGTGTGGGCCCCACTGTGATGTGTATCAACCATCAACACCGTGAATTTGATGGGTCCCCTTTAAATTATGGGATATCCCAAAAATCAGCCGTATACGGAACTCAGGTGGGCCATACCATCTAAAAGCATGTGAAGACATGCTTAAAACGTATAAAATCACTTGGTGGGGCTCACTTGAAATTTGGATGCATCTGAAACTTGGTCTAACCCCTCATCCAAGTGGGACACACATAATGGATCAGCTGGATTTGTGAACCACATCTCAGTGGGCCCAACAAATAATTATAAATGTTTTAATGGAGGGTAACCCCTCTCAACTTTTGTATGTAGTGTGGCCCATAAAACTCACGGATTGACTTGATTTTTAAGCCCCAGGCCCAACATGGAATGGTGCATCTGACTGATGGGGTAGATGGTCGACACGCATCACGGTGGGGCCCACATAGCTCTACCTCATGGGAAGTTCCCATGAGCTCAACCGCATAGAACCTTTTCCTATATATATATATATATATTCAAAAGTATGTCCAATGGATTGGAATTTATTTTCTAATTTACTAACTAAAATAATGGTGCGGCCCTTATTGTGGGGCCCCACTTTGATGTATGTATTGTATATCCACACCGGCCATCTGTTTTTCCGCATCATTTTAGTGCATGAGCCCAAAAAGGAAGTGGATCCAAATCCAAGGTGAACCATGATATAAGAAACTGTGGTGGTTGAACTCTCCACCATAAAAAAAAAAAACAATAAATAAATTGTAGGACATACCGAAATGTTTATTTGCCATCCAGCCCATTGATAAGGTCACAAATACATGGATGAAGGGAGCACAGAAAATATTAGCGTGATCCACAACTTTTGTGGCTCACAAAAAAAGTTTTAATGGTCAGTACCACTATTTCCCATCGTGTGGTCCACCTGAGATTTAAATCACCTTCGTTTTTGTGGTCATGCACTATAATGATTTGGAAAAACTGATGGACAGCTTGGATATACAATACATACATCAAGGTGGGGCCCAAGGTAAGGGCTACACCTAATCCGCTCTTACATATGTATGGTTCCAAGACCAATCGTCTGCTGGAACACCACCATGTATGGGCTACACCTTTTAACTTAGCTGTTCAGATGATCTTAGCCACTGATTTGATGATTTTTATATATATATATATATATATTAGAAATGGACAAAAAAGTTCAACCAATGGTTTGTATTCAAATGGCATAAGGTATCCATTAAGGGGCCATGATTAGAGCTGGGCATCGGACCGAGTCAAATCGGATTAGGCCCAACTCGACCCGGTCCAAGTTCTGCATGGCCTGACCCGAACTCGGTCCGATCCGAGACCAAGTCCGGGTCCTCAGACCTGATCCGATCCTAACCCAAACTGACCTGGACCGATTCGAGTCTGACTCGGTCAGGGAACCGAGTCGGATCGGATTGGCCCAAGTTCGGATCAGTTTTTTTTCCTTCTGTAAAGTTGTAGCTGCCAGGTACTTGCCCATGTTGCACTCTGTTACCTGTTAGCAGGTTGGCTGATGATGATTTGGGCATAGCTTGGTTAGGATTAAACATGTGCATTCTATGCTTCACCTTATAAATATATTTTTAGTTTCAGGGTTGTCTTATGTATTTGGGCAATTTATTTGTAACTTCTGTTCTATGGGGTGCTTTTTCTCCTGGGAATCCAGCCTCTAGGAAACAGATTCCATCAGCAAGAGGCTGATGTTTATGTTTGGGTCCTAAGAAAGTGAGAAATGTATTCCCAAGAGAACTGTAAAAGGTTAGATATTGGGAAATGGATTCCCTTAGTATAGTCATATTTGTTAAGAGGATAAAATGCCTCTCTTCTCCTAACAACTCCTACTATTCAAAAACAACTACTCCATTCTTGAGAATAGTTCTACCAATACCCAAACACCATAGGCAGAATCTCTTTCACTAGAAATCCATTTCCCAGAAACACATTCATGACTTCATTTTAGATTCCAGGGAACCAAAGGAAAATGTGTGCATGGAGGAGAAATCCTCATCTCTAGTTAATACTAGCCTACTTTCAACAAGCTCTCAAGTTAACAAAAGATATTCAAGACCATTAAATAAGGAAAAATAAAAATAAAAATGCAACTGTTAGCAGTTGATTTAGAGGTTGATAATTGTTGGTTCCTTCTTTGTCGTCGATAAGGAGTGGTGGGGCCGTGGTGCTGAGGCATGGTGCCGTTTAGAATATTCATTTGAAAAATAGAAGTTCAATAGCAAACATATATGAGTAAATTTGCTACTTGTTGGTGTAAGTTCTGCCAGGTATCTCCTTGATATGATGTGAATGAAGAGGTAGCAGTAAAATTTGAGGGCTTGTTTGGATGATGTCTGAAAATCATCCCAAACTCATTTTTCCCAATGACAATAACCAAGGTCATGCATGGGTTGTACAAATCTTTCCATCATCTCATGGTTAGAAGTCCTATGTATTGGCTTATGAAAGATCCAGTTCATCAGGTGGGACGCGCTGTGAATATATTAATCAAGCCATTTGACTAATCTTACCTCAATAAAACATTTGGATGATTAGGAAAAAAAATAGAAATAAAACAAAGGGTGTGTGTTCCACTTGCCTGATCAATCAAAATTTTTTTTATTTTTTATTTTTGGGCCAGATAACACTGTAGTTTTTATAATGCAAGTAAACCAAAGTATCACATTATATACAGTGGTAATGAAGATGCAGATGTTTGGCTGATCGAATGAATTAATGCAAGCAAACCAAAGTATACTACAAACTAGGGATTAGATCAAGATTAACCAGACACACATCACAATATTACAAATGCAGGGAAGTGTTTGCAGGGAACGCAATTGAACCACTATTGGATGAAGGAGAGTTCTCTCTTACCATATTTGGATTGTAATTACTAATCAGGCAGGCTGCATTTGGATGCACAAGTGAATTGGATGGTCAAGCATTCATTTTCATCAAATATAAGAACGTTTAACAAAGAAAACTAGTGACGCTTCCAAGCATTTATAACAGGTAGCACAACTGTAGCTACATCGCTTTCAACTCCATCCCAATGATGTAATTACAAATTTTTTTTTTTAATAAACAAATGTTAAGGTTTAGTGATTGTCACCTCATTAGACTAACTTCAGTTCAATCAAATGCAATCTTAGTATTTGTATCAGGCATAAAACCCAAACCCAGAGTCCAAAGATAGTTTTCAATGATAATTACAAATAAACACAAATGCCTGACCACATATCTATATTCTATACTCATGTGTAAGGAACCTATGCATATCTAACACCTGATATGTTTCCCCAAGCTTAAATATCTTTTCGAAACCTAATTTACATATCAAATAGCACTCTTAAGAGATCAGCAAAGAGAAAACAGAGTTTAAAAACACAGAGAACTTGCAAACCTTCAAAATACAACAAATGAATGAAAATTGCTAAAATACAAAAATAAGAGATGGTGGACATCATTATGAAGACATCATTCATGGAAGCACCTTTACAGTCCAATGAGCAAATTCCCACACCTTAGCACATGGAGATGGTGGACCCCAGTCAATAAGAAAACTCTAGAATGAGTGCTTCAAATTTGAAAGAGAAGACAATGTGTTCGATTGCACCATTATTTCATTAAAATATCATGATATATTGTGCCACATTAGACATGATATTTAGTGCAATCAAGATGTTAAGAAGTTATATGGATAAAAAATTGTATGGTTGCAGCAAATACCATGACATTTCATGACTAATCAGTCTAATTTGGTGCAGATTTTCATGAAATTTGGTACTAAATACACTTTAAGCTAAAATTTAAAGAATAATAAAGAAAGAAAAAGAAAAAGAATAGGCCAAAAAAGCAAATTAGCATCTAAACAAAAGAACATTCTTCACTTCGAAAGTAAATAAATCATATCTAACATCATGTCCAAAATCAAAAGTAAAAAAACCTAACATGCACATACTAACATATAGATTACGTAAAACTTTCATACATTCAATACCCTCTATATGATGAATACCTTTGTGACATGTAACTAAATGAACCTTGTCCGTAATAGTAACCACCTCCTCCACCTCCACCTTCGTCGTTAGATTAATCCTTCGGTTCTCTTTTTATTGATTCAACTGCAGGAGAACTCTTGGGCGACTCCGAGCTGGATGTGTCCAAAAAATGGTCATTCACTTCTGCTGAATCGGATGGTGGGGATCCTTTCCCATCGTCCTCATTCATAGATGCAAGAAGTTTTTTCAAATGCTTTTTATGATCCGATTTGTACGGGATTCCCAACCACCTATGAAATGTTGCAAGACTTTTAATAAACTTTGATGGTTTACTTTACCTGCTTCAGCATCATGTTGTCTCGGAGGTGGATGTTGTTGTCTGGTAATTCTTGATCTGTATGCCATTTGCATGCTTCTGTGACAGCCTCTGTTGAGGGTCGAATATTGCATATCAGACCCCGATTACTACCTGATTTTACGTACACGATAATGCTTAATATTATAATTTAATCGTGTTTTTGTTGCAGGATGTAATAAGGAGCTTTGATTGAAAAAGAGTATTAAAAGCATGGATTTAACGCTCCGAAGTCACCAGAGCAAGGAACAGACTCCCGAGGACTGAGATCAACGGATTTACATGTCAAGGATCCGAGGAAATCAAGTTGTTCACATTAAAAAGGTCCGAAAATGGTCTAAAATGCAAGATCATAGGGTTCTCGCCATCCGATTGACACGAAACTTCATACATGTGATGGGGGCCATAAATTAACCATACATATTAAATTTCAACCATTGAAGATCTCCAAAAGTAGCCTAACAGAGAGATCATCCCATTAATCTTTAATTTAGGGCCCACCTGATATCTGGAACTGTCTCAACTTTGGTTTCGACGGTTTAAATAAGATGAGAAAATGAATGGATGGATCAGATTTTTGAAACACATCACAGTGGGGCCCGTATGTGAGGTGTGTACATTGCACGTGTACATGTACGCGGGCCGCACCGGACCAGCGCCCGCCCTTACTAGCGGCAACCTTCACAGAAACGGAAGTTTCCATTTTCAGCTGCGCAACAAACGGCCACTAGCCGTTTTTGCGGATGACTGTGGGACCCATACATCACCTGTACGACAGATCCGATCCGTACATCGTGTAGAGTGTCTCAAACACTTCAAAATATTGCTGAAATTTCATACCCATACGTGCACACGTGTGCGATACAGGGGCCACAAAAGGACTGTCCTGTAATGTTCAAAAGTGATTTTATTGTGATTTCTCCTCTGGGCCGCGTCAATAGACGTTCAAAACTATCCATTCTTAACTGAAATTTCATCCTGAATCCAATGGACGGGGTGGATTTCCCAGAAAATACCTCTGTGGGGCCCACCGAGCTACCCAGCGTTCAACGTGCGAAAACTTACGCACATCTGCGAAAATAGAATTTCCAGGCGGTTGTGGCCCACCATATTTCATCATATGGCAGATCTGAACCGTCCATCATGTAGAGAACTCAAAAAAGTTCTAAGGGACGGTGTTTCTTTGGTAATTGAGCAAGAAAAGTGGCGAGTTTTGAGGCACCGAAGTTTGCTACGAAAAGTTGCACTCCGTTTCTTGCTGCGACTCTGCCACCGACTCTAGCCTTCCAGTAGCTATAAGAGGAGGTTTTGGGACATGGAAGAGGGGGACGAGAGCCAGAGCTGGAAGTCAGAGACAGGGAGAGTGGTTCTTTTAGAGTTTTTTTTATTTTGTTTTATTTTATTTTTTCTCATGTGTTCTAGCCTCATCATGTCAGGCTAAACCTCTTAGCTAGGGCTACGAGGTGAAGCTTGTAGCATGAGGGGAGACTCTGTGCTTGTGCCTTTTTGTTTATGCTGAACTGATGTGGATTTTAGTTAATTAATGGGAATGTTTTTAGTTTTTAATGGTCTGTTGTGACTAAAATTACAATGGGTCTGCAATAGCTTTGAGCATGTTCCTTTCCTTTTATGTTTATGACGTCAGGAAGCCCTGTTGTTCACGATCGTCTCCTGGGCATGGTCGGATGACGGTGCCCTCAATAACCTTCATACATTATTGATTGGTTGGTAATTAGTTTAATTCTGTTATTTACTTTATCTCCTAGGCATGGTTTGGTGATGGAATCCATTCTAATTCATATACCTTTCATCTCTTGAAAACTATATCAAAAGAAGTTCAGTTAATTTTCATGGTTACACCCTTCAACTGGATGAAGATGGACTCTAAGTTCAGTTGAGTTCTTGAAGCAAGCATAAGATCTCCTTAATCTCTACAAGTGGATCCTCTGAATCCCTAGTTTCCTTTTCCTGAATTTCTTAAGTTTTAAATTAATATTTCACCATTATTCCTTCAATTCTACTTAATTTAGATTACATTTTAGTCTAGTTCTAGTTCTACTTAGTTTCAGATAACGTACAGGTTTCAGTCCCTTAGGATTCAACCTCGGTCTCACCGAGTTTATTACTACATCACAACCCTATACTTGGGGAGTGAACAGCCTCTTTATAATCCCGTTCTTCTTGCTCCCTTAAAATTCTCTCTTGTTTTTCTTCTCTACTAATTGTTGTTGTAGAAGGCCTGAAACTATAGCCAGAGGCAAATGCAGTTCCTCTGCTAAACCCTTCTTCATTTTTAATAGGCTTACTTCTATATATTCTTGGATTAGTTGTATTGGTTGTAGTTGCAGGGTGAGGGGTGTGGGAAGTCTTCGTATTAGAATCGAGAATGACTCTAAATAAATCTCGGACTTCCTAAGAAGCTTTGCTACATGGTGCGGCATCTCCTCCCTGACAAGCCAAATGTAATTTGAGTCGATTTATTTTGTTGACAAACTGTTTTCCACATAACTTACATTTCAACTTTATCTTTCTATTCTAGGAGTAGGTTTGGACTCCATAATCCCAAATATCCGCTGATGCATCATCTTCCGATGACATATCTAGTGTATATCTGGTTAGCTTAGGACAAAAAAATTAACGTTATGAATGAATAACAATATAATAAAATATTTAAACAACATTATCTAATTGAATAGTACTAATAAAAAAGGTGAAATATTTATCCACCCATAAGACAACCGTAAAACTTCAATGTAACTGTTTTAATAAAATTACAAATAACATGATATAAAAAAATTAGAATGCATCAAAATCATATTGTAGTTGTAGGTACTGTCTCATCAATCTTGTCACTCTCCTCTTCATCGAACTCCTCGTCAATAGAGGTCTCTTTCCCCCACATCGGACGCAACCAATCCTGAGTACAAATGAGCGCTTTAACCGATTTAGGTGTAAGTGAGCTTCCATATTTGCTTAGGACCCTACTCCCCGTACTAAAAACGGATTCTCAAGCCACAGTTGAAATTGGAATTAATAATATATCGCATGCCATTAACAAGAGCACAGGGTACTGTAACTTACCAGGTCTCATCCTCCACCACTCTAAAATATCAAAATCATCGCCTTTGTTTAGAACTAAAAGATCCTCGTTCAGATAGTCTTCAAGTTCTGATCTAGCCATCTGTACTTGAGTCCCTTTTATTATGCATAGTAAGACATGAAATCATCTGTCGTGTCTTCTTGCGATTCATCAACAATAGAACTATAACCTACACGAGGAGATTGTTCTTTTGCGGCACATGCATACAAATTGTATAATTCACTGGCTGCACCAGAAATCTTTTCAGCCTTAGCAACACCCATCACACTATACAACTTATTACATATGAAGCCAACCACAATCATCTTGTATTGGGGATCAAGAACGACTACAACACCCATTACTAGACTACACTCAGACCAATACTTATCAAACTTTACCTGCATACATATGGTCATGATGTGTAAAATATCCTGTCCACTCTTGTTTTTGCGCAAGGCATCTTTTACCTTCCAAAGTTTAGGCAGAAATATATTTGCTGTTGGATACTTGCAGCCCGAAAATTTCTTCGTGCTGTTGTAAAAAACAGAAAGGAACTTACGAACTGATTCAGCTCTTGACCAATCATCTTCAGAAGGCAGCCAAACATATGCACTATCACTCTTCAAATAGTGAGAGAAGGCATGTCTCAAATCTATCGTTGAATTGAACATTTCAAAAGTTGAATTCCAACATGTCGTGACGTCCAACTTTATCGTTCTCTGAGTTGACAAATTCAATCGCTTCACGATCTCATTCCATACATGTAATCGTGAAGGGGACTCCCGTATGTACTTTACACTCTCTCTTATGTTTTCAATCGTGGGATCGATTGTTTTAAAGTCTTCTTGTATAATCAAGT
Organism: Magnolia sinica; assembly: GCF_029962835.1. NCBI lineage: Eukaryota > Viridiplantae > Streptophyta > Magnoliopsida > Magnoliales > Magnoliaceae > Magnolia > Magnolia sinica. The sequence continues at coordinate 128,785,777 of NC_080575.1, read as the reverse complement.
TTAGGATGTGGGCACAACACCTAACATGAAATATCTTTCCACCAAAATACAGGTCACTGGTGGCCTTAAAATGGTTGCGCAAATTCATTATCACGCTATCATTTGCAAAGGCATTGTCTAGTGTAATTATCGAGATCTTCTTCTCAATTCCCCACTCCATTAGACATCTGTGTATGCAGTCTGAAATCATCAAACCACTATGATGAGGCACAAGATAACGGAAGTTTATTATTCTCTTGCAAAGCCTTCATTCGGCATCAACGTAGTGAGCAGTTAGGGACATATATTCCTTTCATTAATTGGATGTCGTCCATAAATCTAATGTCAGACTAATTCAGAAAATCATAGCCAACTCTCATTTCAACCTGACCTTCTCGCCTTCATACATCTTCATACACACCCTCCTGATTATTGTACGAGAGACCTTTTCGTATTTGGGGTTAAGACATTTGGCTAGTCCAACAAAAGCAGGACTCTCTACCATTTGAAATGGTCTTTCATCTGAAATAATTAACTTGGTCATGCACTCATTCACCGACTCTTTATCATACTTGTAGATGGACACTGATGGACCCCCTGCAGATTGCGAAAATGAAAATGTTTGTTGCTTTGATACACTTCTCACTTTTTAAAAACACTTTCCTAGATGTTTCTTCAACGTTGTGGTCGAACCATCTGCTTGCTTAGTGCACTGACTCTTGCAGTGCTTTCATTGTATCTTTACTTGGCCATTCTTTAAGGTTACTTCTTCAAAATCTTCCCACACTACCGACCATTTTTTCGTATTTTTCGCAAGATGTGACTGTGTGGTACTAGTATCAACGATGTCGACAAGAACCTCTTCATGTTCAAGACCTAATCCTTCATCTTCAAGGATAATCGGTGATGTAATTGACTGACCACCAGGGGTCGGGGATAAGATATTGGAAAGACCCTCACTTTCCATCTGATAGTTGAAATATACTAAATCATATTAGCATTAACAATCTAATGCTAATAGAGTTATACTAAATCCTAAATTAGTTACCCATCCAAGGTTGGATAGATTGTAATACTTTCATATTCCCATTTAAACGTTCATGCTGAAAATCCGGCAGCATCTCCCAATGCCTTTATAGATAAGTTGATCTTACATTATATTCCGATGTCAAATATCTAAAGCAATGTAAAGATATTCGGCATTGGATACGAAACGAAAGAAACATATCCAGAGAGAAACGAGGAGATGGACCGCGGATCAGGCATGAACATTTAAATAGGTTATATGAAAGCATACTATCCATCTAACCTTGAACTGTCCAAAAAGGAACAATTTGAGCGATTTCTATGCCATCAAAAACATACTGTATCTATATATGGCCACATATAAATCCTTAAACGGGTAACTAATTATCTAACTTACAAGTAACAATTAAATCATAAATTAGTTATCCATCCAAGGTTGGATAAATTGTAATACTTTCATATTCCCATTTAAACGTTCACGCCGAAAATCTGGCAGCATCTCCCCATGCCTCTCCAGATAAGTTGATCTTACGTTACATTCTGATGCCAAATATCTAAAGCAATATGAATATATTTGGCATTGGATACGAAACGAAAAAAATAAATCCAGAGAGAAACGAGGAGATGGACCGCAGATCAGGCATGAACATTTAAATAGGTTATATGAAAGCATACTATCCATCTAATCTTGAACTGTCCAAAAAGGGACAATTTGAGCGATTTCTATGCCACCAAAAACATACTATATCTATATATGGCCACATAGAAATCCTCAAATGGGTAACTAATTATCTAACTTACAAATCACAATCACAAGTCACAATAATAATCTAAGCAAAGAAAGCAATGTACATATTAAGAGTACAGTACATAGCCAGTAATCAATCTATGGGTTGTTAGATCAACCTATAATCTGCATTGTAATCACTCACATTTATCAAGAAGAAATGACAATAGTTAAGTGATGTTTTCTATCATTCATAAATCAGGAAGTAGCCCTCAAATTACAGCTATGTTTCTTTGAAGTCCAACTTAATATAGTTACAAATGCAAGGAAACTACAATTAGGATAGTGATTGCAATTCAATTCGAGAGTGCAACCTACATGCAAATGCTACGCGTGCAGTATTTTCTTGCATTAAGACAAGAAATAAAGAGAGGCCAAAAATAAAAATAATTGACCTTACAAAAGGCGAAATAAGGGACTGTTGAAACCGAATACGACTCAGAAATCTCAGGTTGTTTCTCTGCTTAAAGCCTTCAACCTGAGAAAGGAACAAAAACAAATAAAGATTAATATATTGGGATAAATGATTAAAAGAAAGCAATGTCAAGCATATAACCCTATTCAGTGGTTCCATGTTGCTCTTCTTTATCAATGAGTGATTTTATTTTGGTGGTCATTACCCACCACCACCCAACATAAGCTGACAAGGACTTGCCAAGTAGACAATTATGGATATTTCTCTTTTTCATCAATGGGTATTTTTACTTTGGTGGCCATTGCCCGCCAACTCCAACATAAGCCGACAATAACTCATACATTTGTCTTACGGTAGAAAGATCCACCCTTCTGGGTGCAACATATTTAGATTGTATGCAAAGTAGTCAGGTAAGTTAAGTTATTTGGAAGTCTTAATTCAAAAGTAATCAAGCTACATGTATTAATACAGCATGTCACCGTTTAGAATTTTGAAAATAAATGAATTACGACATATGAATGACGTGACCCCAACACTAGCCAGGTAGATGGTGCCAAATATTTGTGGGCCCCACCATAATGTATGTGTTTTATCCATGTTGTCCATCCATTTTGCCGGCTCGTTTTAAGGCATGATTCCAAAAATGAGACGGCATAAAAATGAGGTGGACCAAACCATAGGAAATAGTGGGGATTGCCACTAAAGTTTTGGATCAAGCTGATATTTGTGTTTTACCTTCATCCAAGTCTGTGTGACCTTATCAACAGGTTGGATGGCAAATAAACATTATAGTGGGCCTATGAAGTTTTTAATGGTACACATGCAATTAATATTGCTTTCCTATGGTGTGGTCCATATGTGATTTAGATCTACCTCATTTTTCGGCTCATGCCCTGAAATAAGATGGAGAAATGGATGAACAACATGGATAAAACACATACATCATGGTGGGGGGTCCATAGAGTTTTCACACTAGATAGGTGGCTGGTGTTGGGGTTACTAGCTAAACTGTGTCCGACATAATTCACCTTGATTATACATACACTGGCATCTTTCCAAGGTATTATACATTGCCGAGTGCATCGAAGGGCGTTTGTACATTTGGTTGGTAGCAGTGGAGCCCATCTTTCACTATCTAAACCATTGACATGATGGGTCTCATCCTTTATGGCCAATTGATGAAAATCTCAAAGAAAGGTATATCCTGATGTTTGGCTTGAAATTAGATCATTGGTACATGTGTATTGTGCCTGGCGTACCAAAGCCTTTTACAGCTCGATCTAAACCGAATGTCTATGACTTAAAGTACTGAGATAGACAAAGAAACTATGGGTGTCATATATGACCGAGAATTGAAGCAGTTTAGTCATTTATTCATCCACTTGCATGCATAATCACGTAATTTGTGAAGGGGAGATTCGTCCTTTTAATAAATTCTTTTTATCTTTCAACCGAAAGAACTTTTTCTCGTCGTAATAACAGAGATAATTCAATTCCCACAATATGAGAATAGAAAGAATTCAATTGCATTAATTGAAAAAAAAACTTATAAAAGTATACCTCGATTATCCAATATCCGTGGAGTAAATGGCGATATCATAGATCTGAATCTTCCTGGGTCTAGCAACTCTAACATAGGCAGGAGGAATTATACTACTGAAAGAAAAGAAAAATGTCTTTCGTGCGATCTAGTGCTCAGTGTAGATGGAATGTAATTACACTACTTGTAGTCTAGGTTATTATATCATAGCAGCGTAAACAAACGAGATTACACTGCTCATATGCTAAGGTTGATCTAGTGTAGTAGTGTAGACAAGTTATTCCATGCTAAGATACTATAAAAGATAAAAGGTAGGCAACATTGCACTGTAGATTTGGTTTGATGTGTTGGGTTGGCAAGGGTCTGGAGCTCTTTGATCTTCCTCCTATTATAGAATTCTAAGACGGTTACATGGGGAGATCTTTATAACCACTTCTCATGTCTATTGATGTGGAGATAATTATATAAAGCCAAAGACAATCATAACATATCAGACGATACTACGCATGCAGGTTGTTCATTATCGGTTGGTCATTGGTTACATTCACATTTTATCCCTACTAGGTGGACGAGAGTTTCTCTTATGCTACCATACATTAACAATAATCACCATTTTCTTTGCACAAACGTGGATGGTGCATCATGATATTAGGCCAACTTAGTGTATTCATTACTCCACCCCTCGAATATTTTCGACCATAGTGACAATGTGACACGTCATGGTGTGTTAGCCGAACTCATCATACGGTGCGGCCGTGTTTCGATCAATACTCAACATCAATCATGAGTCGACACGTGTATCCTTATTGTAGCTAGCTTGTCTTATCCTTTTTAGGCTACTCATGACTTTACAGATTTTAATCTCATTCGACCATCAGAGCTACTGAATAAATCTTCCTTTTTTCTCTTATTGAGATTTCATTAACACGTGGCATCATCTGAATCACTAGATCTGACATGGTTAGATTAGGTGTAAACACCTGAACATATAAGATCATGTCCTTTTAGGTTGAATGTGGACCATTGTTACATAAATTTTTTTAACAACTATTTTTTGACCTTTAATTGAAGGTTTATAATTAATTTTTATTTTGAAAGTTTTATTCCATGACCTATTCGAAGTGCCTCTTATCATATAAGTGGTTTCGATCACAGAAACATGGGGCCACTTGTATAAACAGAGTGCCAAAATTGTTATGTACAAACATTCAGTATGAGAGTTGTATTATATGGTTAACGTCATAACGCTCTTAAACCTGATGCAAGGATGAACGTGATGAGGAGCACTGTCTTCCACTCATCACTCGACCGTATTCGAATCTGATGGTAGCCGCTCCTTAGATCCAATTTAGAAAATAATTTTGCGCCCTTAGGTATTTGTTGGATATCATCCAGCTGTGGTGTTGAAACTTGTATTTTATGGTGATTTTGTTAATGGCCTGGTTATCAACACACATGCGCCGACTCACATCTTTCTTAGGAGTTAATAGAGATGGTACGACGCATGGGCTCGTGCTTTTTCAAATAAAACACTTATGGATCAGTTCCTATCCACAGGGACTGATACCTGTACGTTACTGAAACCAAGTAGAACTAGAACTAGACTAAGATGTGATCTAAACCAAATAGAATTTAAGAAATAATTACCTAAAACTTTAAGGAATTCAGAGGAAGGAAACTAGGGATTCAGAGGATCCACTTGTAGAGATCAGGGAGAAATTATGCCTGCTTCAGAAATCATGGAATTTAACTAGACTTCCTTTGATATAGTTTTCAAGAGGTGAAAGGTATATGAATTAGAATGGATTCCATCACCAAGCCATGCCCAGGAGACAAAGTAAACAACAGAATTAAACTAATTACCAACCAACCAACAATGTATGAGGATCAGGAAGGGTACTGTCATCCTACCATGCCCATGGGACAATGATGAACAACAGGGGTTCCTGACTTCATAAACATAAAAAGGGGAAAAGAATTACTCAAAGCCATTGCAAACCCATTGTAATTTCAGTCACAACAGACCATAAAAGACTAAGAAAAATATTCCTTTGATAATCAACTATATCAAATTCAGTTTATGAATTAAAGGCACACAGTAAAATCTCCCATCTCGCTACAGGCTTCACCTCTTAGCCCTAGCTAAGAGGTTCAGCCGAGAATGGACATGCTTAGGCTGAATCCAACATAAACAAGAGAAGAAGAAGAAAAGAAAAAGAGGAAACCCAGCCTGCCAATGTTGCTCATGTGCAGCTCTCCATACGTCAGACCAAGCTCCAACTCTCCTCCTTCCAATGCCTCTTTTCCTGCTCCATGACCAGCCCTAAAGCTTCCTGTCTTGCTCCTCACAGCCGCCCAGATTCTTGCTCCCGTTCCAACCTCTCGCTTCAGCCACGTCCAGCAGAAAAACCACCCCTGTCTTCCCATTTTTTCCCCAGCCATCCCAGCCTTTTGCTCCCTGGTTCCCTTCTATATATGCATTCGGCGCATGCTGTGGCTCCTGGAGTCCGTGCGGAAAACTCCTGGAAGGTTTCTTACGCAGCCAGCGATGCAGCAGCGTGCGCAGCAAAAAATCAAAATGCAAAAGGAGTGGCGTTTGGCCTCAGTTTGGGAGGCTCGCCGTCCAGTAACCTCAAAATCGACTTCATGGCTAGGGTCATTCCTAGCTTGGTCATCATCTGGACGGTTTGGATCACCAATCCGATCACAGGCAGTGGCCCACAATCGGCCGGAAATTTCAGATTTCCCAGACACGAAAACAGGGTGCGTAATGTACTTACGCTGTACTGATGGTGGGGCCCACTTCACTATTTTTTTTAAGAAATCCAAGCCGTCCAGTGGATTCAGGACGAAAAACCGTTCGAGAAAAGCGAGATTGTATTGATTTCGGTGTGGTCCCACAAGAGTTTTCTCACTACCGTCCATCTTCCGTTTTGACGGTTGAAATCTGATATATGCCATCTCCTAAAATTCTGTCACCTAGGCGTTGGCAATACAACCTTTGAAATCTAAATGGACGGCATGGATCTTCTAATCACATGATGAGTGGGGCCCACTAAGCAAACCGACAGTCGGGCAGCGTTACGCTGTTGCGTAAGAAGAATTTGAGTTTGAGTCGGTCAGCGCCAACTGACCGACTTTGAGTGCACGGGTGCACGGCTGGTGCACGTGATGTTATACACATTCATCACAGGCGGGGCCCCACAGAGATGTTAATGAGAAATTCGCTCCGTCCATTAGCTTTTTCACATCATATAATGGGTTGAGAAAAACTTGAAGCATATCCAGATCTCAAGTGGGCCCAGAATCAACTGTTTATGGGCTGATCTGACAGTTGTGCCACTTCTAGAGGCACTGAACAGATGAAATTCGACGTGTACGGTTAATTTATGGTCCTCAGGCCACGTATGGAGTTTCGAACTGATCAGATGGTGGGAACCCTATGATTTTGCATTCTGGACACTTTTCGGGCCACTTGAGCTTCAATTTCTCGATTTTCTTGGATCCCTGGCGTGCAAATTTGTCGATCTTGGTCTCCTAGGATCCGTCACTTGCCTTGTGACTTCAGACCGTTGAATCCATGCTTTTAGCATCCCGATCCAGTCTCAGCGCAATTACACCTCGCAACACAAACATGATTAAAATGGGTTATTCAATGGTACCGTGTTCATAAATCTAGGCAATAACTGGGTCTGATATGTAATATTTGACCCTCAATGGTACGACGCATGGGCTCGTGCTTTTTCAAATAAAACACTTATGGATCAGTTCCTCAACTTACCCCTATAAAATTTCACACTCTTTCGAACCCATCCGATAGTAAGGACGATTGAGTAAGGTGGACACAGGGATAAAGTTGATATAGTGCTGGATATCTCGCATAAGAGGCAATCCATCGAGAAGGTCATTGGGCCAAATTTCTTTAAACTTATACGGCAAGGGTTTTAGTTTCTCATGGATGATGGTGGGATCAAGTTCCTTCCGCTTTATAATTAGGGCATAGGCCTGTTCTGTTTATTTGGATTCATCCACAAAGTCCCGTATGGTTAAGAGAAAACGACCATCCACTTTAGAAGTTTCGGGTGGCTCCTCTGGATCCACAGGGGCTAATATGATTTTCCTTAGGGGGATAATTGTTCCAAATCTATGGAACTTCTCTAGACTCCTCACAAAGAAACCTCGAATCCACAAGGAAAAGAAAATAAAAATAATTCTAAAATATTCGAAATAATTTTATTAATAATTGTCTAATCTGTATGTGTCAGTTACATCATTAATATAAAAAAAAAAAAACTAAAATTCGTAATTACCAAAAATAGTAAATTTCTAACTCTAATAAAGCTACTAATTCCACTAAAACTCTTCTAAAGCATAATTTCTAAAAAATAAAATTCCAAATAAACTTTTGCTAGAAAAGTCCTAACATGATTATAAGTTGTTTCTAAGAAAGAAGAAAATTTTAAAACTCTAAAAATAAGAAAATATTAAAAAATCGGAATTACTAAACAATATAAAAGTTTTCCTAAAAATTCAATTTTCAGCTAAAAGCGCTTGTTTTCTGACGAAACGAACAGATGTGACCCACCTTGTGGGTCGGTTCACCTCAGATGGCCCGTTTCAGTAAAGATTGTAGGTTGTGCGCCCCATAATGATACCTAGATCAAAAGTTATGGCCAATTTACGGTTCACCTTATTTTGCCCCCACCATGCTATGAATGTATCTATAACACGTTTTACATCAAAACCCAATTTGTGTCTTACCCTCACATCTATGGACTCAGTCTAGGAAGGGGTTCTGTGGAGCTCATCACAATGTATGGGGTTTATCCACACATTCCATCTATTTCCAGCTCATTTTAAGATATGAGCCAAAAAATAGGCAGATCCAAGGCTCCAGTGGATCACACCCAATAATAGTAGGGGTGTTAACAGATTGGGGTAGGGCTGGGCCAAGTTTTGTCTGAGCGTGGATTGCAATTTTCAACCTCAGCCCAAACCTTGCTCAGGCCCATGACGAGCCAAAATAATCGAGCAAGAGCTTGGCTCAAATTGGTTATACAGGACCCGCTCCCAAATTTTGACGTAGGTTCTCTTCACAACTTTTTCATCTCTAGCATTCGCTGTTAAAATTTCAAAAGTAGAGGAGAAGAAGAATAAGACTTACAAAGATAAAGAGCATTTGCCTTCTTTCTTTGAGGAAAAAAGAAAAATAAGAGAGAGAGAGAGAGAGAGAGAGAGAGAGAGAGAAAGAGAGGATTTGATAGACTTGTTTGGGCAGTTTGGGAGAAAGCGATGTCCATTTGAGAAAAGAAGACATGTTTTATCAAGGGCCCTGCAAAACAATACATGGAAAAATAGAAGCCCATTAATGGAAATTTAAAAAAATTAGAGAGATTTAAAAAGAAAGAAAGAAAAGACACTGGGTTAGTTTGATTTACTAGTGGGAGAAGTTTCAACATGGAATTCGAAGAGAAAGAAATGAGTGTTAGAAAAATGAGATAAAAGAGAGCTTTTCATCTTCTTCTTTTTTTTTTTACACACGCACACATACCCAAACACACTCACGTCGTAGTGAAATTTCACCACCTATGGGTACTCGAGCCCTTACCAACACACTCACACCATAGTGAAATTTCACCACCTATGGGTACTCGAGCCCTTACCAACACACTCACACCATAGTGGAATTTCACCACCTATGGGTACTCGAACCCTTGACCAGGTGTTGAAACTCCTAAGAGTACCACAGAGCAAGAGAGAAGAGATCTTTTCATCTCTCTCTCATATAAGATTATGTGATGAGAATATTATGAGAGTGAAATACTATAATATTCTTTTCCAGCTAGTTTTTCAGTAATTGAAGGGAGGGATGGGATGGAAAATATAGTTTTAAAATTTATTTTTTTAGAAAAAAAATTAACAAGTCGGGCTAGGCTATCGGGTTGGGCCCACATGCTAAAGGGGCTCATGTTTTAAGCTCGAACCTGACTCTTAGGCCTGATACTCCAGACCAAGCTTGTAAGTATGATGGGCTAGCCCCGCCCGCTGACCTGGCCTACCTTGGGCTTAGCTTGGGTTGGAGTATTGGCCCCAAAGGGTTCAGGTTTAAAACATGAGCCCATTTATCAAGCAGGCCGGCTCGTCGGTCTAGCCCAACTCGATAATTTTTAAACATTTTCAAAATTTAACTAAAACTTTTCCCACTCAAAACTCTTAAAGCCTCTTTTTTTTTTTTTTTTTAAAGATCTTCCCAAAAAACTCTTGACACCTCTCTCGTCCTCATTCCCCACCTATTTTTATCTCTCCCCCTAAAGATTGGTATGGCACAATCTCTAACTTTAATTTTGAAATTTTTCCTTCATTTTTTGGTTAGATATCTTGATTTTTTTTAATATTGTACTTACTCTTATTTTCTTTTCTCTTTGTTGTAGTCGAGAGTTATAACGAGAACAAAGACGTAAATAGCTCATAACTAAGGCTTTGATTTATTCATTTTCTTTCTTTCCTTTCTTTTAATCTTTTGTTTTTTTGTAAGGAGTTTTCATATTTTTGATTGATGAGAATGAAAGATTGATATGGAAGCTCATGTAACTGGTTGTTGATTTTGCATGAATGAAGGGGACATGGTTCCTCATAAGGAGTTTGTTCTCACTTTACGGGAATGGCTATGTTTGGACTCGAGCTTGGCCTTGCATATGTTTTACTGGCCTAGTTCGCTGGACTATTTTAGCCTCTGCTGGGTTTGGGCTTGAGCCTGGACCTAACCCAGCCCATTGACACCCTTGCCTACCCATAAGCAGCGGTGATAATAGTGCTTCCGTCTTTCTGGGAATGGCTAGGTTCAAGCCACATATATGCCCGGTTTAGGTTAGACTATTTTAGCCCTGCCTACCCGTAAGTAGAGCTGTACACGAGCAGACTAAGCTCGGTAACTTGCTCGACTTGACTCGAATAGAAATGTTGTTCGAACCGAGTCGAACCATTTTTTGGGAGCTCGGAACATTTCGAGTTGAGTTTGAGATAGACCTAGCTCGACTCGGTATTGAGCTTGACTCGACTCGGATTGAGTTTAAGTATATAACGAAATTTTAAAAAACCCTACCCAGTTCGCCCAACCTAGCAACCCTACCCGTTTCTCCCTCCCTTTCGCCCAAATCGTCCAAATTGCCTTACCCTAACCCATTTCTCTCTCCCTTTCGACTAAATCAGTCGTCCGTCCGGCGACATTTTTTTCTTCCAGCGTCTATCCGGACGAGCTCCGCCAAATACTTTTCGCTTGGCGACATTCTTTCTTCCAGCGTCTATCCGAACAAGCTCCTCTTCTAAAGTGAGTCCTCTCTTTCACTCTCTTCATTTTTTGCGACGAGTAGCGTTCGTCCATCCTCTTCCAAAGTAAGTCCTCTCCTCTCCTCCACTCAACTCGAACTCAGCTCGGATTGGACCGAGCCGAGCACGACATGCTGTTCCAAGCTCGAAGGTTGAACCGAGCTGAGCACGAGCTGAGTGTAAGACCCGTATCCTAGTCCATACTGTTCCGTCAACTCTCGCAATCCTTCCTGTTGAATTCCGCCAACCTGCGACCTATGATCGACGTTTGCGCACGACCCTAAGTTGTATCCTATAAATTTAAGTCGGCTTAATCTGAGACTTGTACCATTACGACCTCACCATCGCCGTGATTCCAACACCATGTCTTGCATACCGATCCGATACCCTGGCAGGGAGATGTGGGCCGCATTCAGTTTGAAGAAAATGCCGCGCGTTTGCAATCCCAAGAGAATCTCTACAACATGTCTCATCAATCAATCAATCAATCAATCAATGCTTTCTTTCTCCTCAAGTCAAGCAGCCCCAAAGTCAACTCTTTCTCACCCTCTCTTACACACTCATACTAGTCAAGTACACCATCACCTCACATCCATCAACCATCACTTCTCTTACAATAACCCTCTCTCTCTCATTTCTCCAACACGTTTCCCAATCAAGAGAAGAGGTTCACGTCCAAGCTCTTCCATGAGAGAAAAATGCATGTGTGTGGCCCACTTCCCACCCCCAAAATCCTTCATCCTAACCATTCAACTCTTATCATCTTACATCAAAGTGAAGTACAAGGAGACCGGCATTCCATCGGACTGAGAAGATCGAACGGTGGGTGCTTCTATAGCCTAGATTTCATGCTTTTTTGATGGGCCAAGTGAGGCCTACCGATTGATGGTATGGATCTCACTTTGGACCCTAAATGTGGCCGATGACTCACCTTGATTATCATGATCATTCCATGATGGGGCTATTCTCCATGGACCCCATCATAATGTTTACTTTCTAGTTTAGAAAGGAGGTCATCTAGACCTTCTATTTTTGTGGAGAAGGGATCTCCACCGTTGATTTTGATCGGTGGGCCCATATGAAATGAGACCCACTTGATGTATGTTGTAAATCATGCAAGGGAGGGCCCATAGTGTCGGGGTCCCTCCATCACACGTGTTCCAATCCCTTTATCTCTCTCTCTCTCTCTCTCTCTCTCTCTCTCCCTCTCCCTCTCTTTTTCATTTCTTCTTATGTGATGATGTGGCCATCTGGCACACCCGGATGGACCCCACCATGAAGCATGTATTTTATCCAAGCCATTTGCAGGTGGGGCCCACTTTATATGTGTGTCTTACCCAAGCCATCAAGCCACTCGGTGGCCCACCGACCCACCTCATATGTATGTGTTACGCCCAAACCGTCCAACGTCAAGGGACGCTGGATGTGAAAAGAAAACAGAAATATTAGCTTGTTTTAAAGCTTATTGGGTGGGCCACTCATACAGGCCCCACCTTGATGTATAATTCTAATCCAAGCTGTCCATCCCTTTCCCTAGCTCATTTTAGGCATTGAGCCAAAAAATGAAGCCAATCAGATTATCTGGCGGGCCATAGTTTAGAAAACTGTAACTTTTACCGTTGAAAAACCACCTAATGTTTCTATACGCCAAAACACCCTGAATATTGGGCTTGTTTGGCTTGTTTTGAGCTATGGGAACCAGTGGACGGGGTGGATTCTTCCGATGCGGGCCCTACGCCTGAAAAACCGCGAGATTACGCGATTAAAAAAAAAACAAAGTGTGCAGCAGACGCTGATGCTGCCTGCGGCATTTGAGCGGACGGACAGCAGTCCCCACAACCCAGTCGTGGGCCCCACCATGTTGTGTGTTTTGTATATCCACACCATCCATCTTGTAGGCCCTTAGGGCAGTGGGCCGCCCTCCAAAAATCAGCCGTATACCACACTCAGGCGGCCCACATCATAGGAAACAATGTTGATTGAAGGTCTGCCATTGAAACCCTTTTTTAGGTAGCAGAAGTTTTGGATCAGTTATGAATTTTGCTTTTCCTCTTCGTCAGGGTCTGTGTGGGCCACACATGTGGACCTACCTTGTGAAGCGAATTGGCTGGGGTACCACACACGAGCTATATAGCTGGTGTATGTGACGTCACCAAGTTATGTGGGTCCCTCCTGTTTCATCCATGTCGTCCATCTATATGGGACCCACCATGATGCATGTGTTGCATCCAAACCGTCCATCCATCTAGCGTGCTGGCCACGCTCCTGGACCCCACCCATGATGCATGTGTTGCATCCAAGCCGTTCAACAATTTTGAAAGCTCGTCTTAAGGTTTAAGAATAAAAATGAGTTAGATCTAAAGTTCAAGTGGACCCCACCATCAATGTGGACAATGACCTCCAACATTCAAACTTTTTAGGAGCCGCAGTAGCTTCCAATTAAGCTTATATTCTGTTTTCACTTCATCTAGCTCTATGTTAACTTATGAATTGGTTGGATCTCGAACACATCACAGCGGGCCACTCCGTGATATGATCATCTGTGAGATCCACCTTGATGTATTTTTGTGGTCCATCTGTGAGGTCCACCTCGATGTATTTTGTGGCCCATCCGTCGGGCCCACTTGAATGTATTTGGGGCCCATGGGTTGAGACCCATTGTGATGTATTAGGGCCCGTGGGTTAAGGCCCATTGTGATGTATTAGGGCCCATGGGTTAAGGCCCATTGTGATGTAATTGGAGCCCATGGGTAGAGGCCATTGTGATATATTTGTGGCCCATTTGGTAAGACCCACTGTGATGTATTAGGGCCCGTGGGTTGAGGCCCATTGTGATATATTTGGGGCCCATGGGTTGAGGCCCATTGTGATGTATTCAAGGCCGGTTATTGAGGCCCACCGTGATGTGTATGAGGACCATATGATGAGGCCCATTTTGATGTATTTTAAGGCCCATGGGTTGAGGTCAAATGGAATGTATACAAGGTCTATTGCATTGTGTGATTCCACTATGGGTTATGTAATGACATTTATGGTGGGTCATGCCTTGGGAGCAATGTTGGTTTGACGTCCACATTGTAAGAATTATGTTGGTTTAATGTCTGCATTATAAATCTCCCTAGGGCCCATTGATAGACCCATACTTGTTGTGCGTAGGCCATCTAGGACTATCTTCGTTGAGAGGATAGTTCATCACTTTATAACATGCGTAGTATAATTCCATGACTCATGCCATACGCATCATATGCATGCTTGAGACGAGTAGTGACTGATCATAGCATAGCCATTGAGCAGATTATTTAGGGGACTCACTAATAGGAGTTACCCACATAAGCGCGTGGTATGCGCAGGATTGTTGCATGACTGGACAGTGTGACTCGTGCATCTCGTATATGTGTGACATGATCATTGTATGCCCTAGTGACATCAGGGCCGTGGCCTCCACAGACACATCGTGGATGGCCAGATGGGACACCGAAAATACTTAGTTCTAGCACTGTGGGCACGTAGGATGTCCTTGGGTGAAAATCTCAGAACCTCATTGGTACCAGGAGATACTCCAACGTCTAGACCGAGTGGAATATGAACGTCGGTGCCTATATCATAAGGTCGTGTCTTCCACTGTGTCATGGTCGGTTGGAAGGGGGTGTGGCCTTATCCTCCCGAGTGAGGGGGCTATAAGCTAGGCTGAGTATGACCAGCTCATAAATAGGTCCGCTATCGACGAGCCGGGCCCGATATTGGTAGGTAGATAGTGAGGTCTCTTTCACTTGCTTGACTGTGCAGCTAGGGAAGAGACAGTCAGTGTGGAGTGTAATAGACCCCGATGATTTCTCCAGAGAGTAACCGTACTGATATGTGGACTAATTGAATAGGAATTACATATCCATTCATTCATTCATTCACTATTCACTCGGGCTAGTGGTGTGTAACTATTTGTTACGTGTATCTTCGTGTGGCCAAGATTTCGGTTGGGCGCGTGACTAACTTGAGCTCAGGAGTTTACCACATTGAGTCGGACTATCCAAATTTAAGTATGAGACTGATTTCGATAGAAGTCCCTTGTGGTGAACCCCATAGCCTGCGATACTACGTACTATCATCCCGACTTCACATTCCAGCATGACCATTTCATTCGCACCGCATATTACATTGCATCCGTAGTACTTAGCATTTTGGGTTACTATGTTTTTGCACTTATATGACCTAGACGGACTTAGCATGATTTGCATATTGCATTACATCATCGGCATCTGATATTTGGCTTCCACATTTTATATTGCATAACCTTGATATGGCCGTTAGCATTCATGCTTTGCATCGCATAGCCTTGGTATGGCTGATAACACTCATGATCTTGTCAGTATTTTCGCTTATTCCGATGATGTATGATTTATGGACTTTATGGTATACTTGACATTTATCTTATGCACACACTTTCACCACCCTTTAAGTTTTCTATAAGCTTATGCACGATAGATGCGTGCATGTGATGTTAGGTTACAGCAGCGTGGAGCTTGGAGCATGTAGCTGACTTATGGAGCTTGAATTTGTCATATGTATTTCCCTTTCAGTATTGTATCCAAATGTTTATATTAGTGGATATATGATGATGATGTTGTCTTTGTGATTTGGGTAAACTCGTGGTTATGCTTCTTTTTTTTAAAAAAAATACGTTGGAAAATCCTTCTTGTAGGATCCCAAGATCGGAATTTGGCATATGAGTGCTGGAATCCGAGAATGGAGCACTACGGAGGCCGTCGGCGCTGGATTCGGCGATCGAGAATTTTGTGAGCCTGGTTTCCGAGTTTGGGATGTGACACTGAGACTCAAGCAGTCCGAGTCGAGCACGAGTTGGGCAAAGCTCGGCTCGACTGGACTCGTACACACCTCCAGGCGATAAGTAGAAGTGTTAATGATGCCCACCGTTAAAAGCTTTCCAAGCCCACCTCCACGTTTATTTGCCATCCAACCCATTCGTAAAGGTCACATGGACCTGACAATTATAAGCTCGATCAAAACTTCTGCGGCTCTCAAAATGTTTTTAATGGCGGACGTTCAATCCTCACTGTGTGGCCCACTAGAGCCTTGGACCTGCATCATTTTTGGGCTTATAACCTAAAATGATCTGGAAAAATGTATGGACGGCGTGGATAAAACCCATGCATTACGGTGGGCCCCACAGCGCCCTTGTTTGGACCGAGGCCATCAGGCGGGGCAGGACGCAATCCGCTTTCCTTGAACCCTCGCTCCCTCCCTCTCTCTCTCTCTCTCTCTCTCCACGCCAACACCCTTAACCCCCCCCCCTCTCTCGTTAGGAGACGAAAATGGAGTTTGTAAGCCCGGAAGGACTTCGATTAGATGGCCGTCGTCCCATGGAAGTAAATTCCCCCCCCCCTGTCACTCTCTATTTCTGATCTCCATCGCTACAGATTTTTTTGGTCCTTCTCAATTGCTTTTCTTTTTTCCATTTCTTTTATTTTAGATGAGGAAAATTCGAGCGGAGATTGGTGCAGTTGCGAAAGCTGATGGGTATTTCCCATTTTTGTTTTCTTGATTGAAAAATTGCTTTCTTTTACAAGAAATTGAAATGGGATTGATTCTGTTTCTTCTTCAAATGCCCGCAGCTCTGCTGTTTTCGAGATGGGGAACACCAAAGTCATTGCTGCAGTCTACGGGCCTAGAGAGGTTGGTTTTTCTTTCTTATCGTCGATTCTTGTTTTCCGGCTGCATTTGTATCTGAAATCATGTCGTTTGGATGCCTGCAATGTTGCAAATAAAAAATAATACACTTGAACGAAGACAACACTGAGCAAAAGTAAAATAAGGAAGAGGAAGTATTGATTTATCTGCACTATTTCATTCATTAACCAATAGCCTTTAAATAGGCAGTACACCAATGAATAGATCCAAACTAATGGCACCAAACTTGGCACTACACACATCGTGTAAATCAAACTATCCTATAGACTGGTAAAACAAAAGACCATGATCATAAAAATTGGACACGTATAATAACCATAAAACCACTAATTGAAAATATCTTATTGACCCAGACAACTAAAAGACTCAAATACTTGAGTAAATAAATTATTTCCAACATTCCCTCCCTTAAACTGAATCTTTGACAACATTCAGTTTAAAGAATATCAACTGCGAACTTCAAACTGAACCTTCCAAAGTGCAGACCCCAAGCAACTTGCTTTGCTTATGGAACAAAGACATTTTGAGAGGTTTGGTGAATATGTCAGCGATTTGGTCTTCACTTCTGCAGAAGATAAGATTAATCACTTCATCTTTCGTGAGATCCCTTAAGAAGTGATACTTAACATCAATATGTTTGCTTCTTCCATGCAAAACAAGATTTTTGGAAAGTTTAATTGCTGAACTGTTGTCACAATAAATTGAAGTGGCTCCTTGTTGCTTAAACTAAAGTTCTTCAAGAATTCTCCTTAGCCAAATAGCTTGACATGCACATGAAGTTGCAACTACGAATTCGGCTTCGGTTGTTGATAAAGTGATAATTGGTTGTTTTTTTGAAGACCATGAGACAACTCCTGAACCCATCATAAAAGCATACCCCGAAGTGCTTTTTCTATCATCTTGATCTCCAGCATAATCGCTATTAGTAAATCCCATCAAATCTGAATTTTCTCCCTTCTTGTAGAGCAGCCCAAAATTAGCAGTACCTTGCAAGTAACGAAAAATCTTCTTTGCAGCAAGAAGATGCATCTATCTTGGGTTCTCCATATATCTGTTAATAAGACTTACAACGTACATTATATCAGGTCTTGTTGTAGTCAAATATATCAAGCTTCCCACAATTTGCTTGTAAAGGGTGTTGTCAACCCTCTGTTTTTTAGGATCTTTGATGAGCTTCAAACCTACTTCAGTTGGTGTACTAACAGAATTGCAATTCTTCATTTGAAACCTGTCTAAAATTTCTCGCACATACTTCTTTTGAGAAATAAAAATTCTAGCTGCAGATTGCGTTACTTCAATACAAGAAAATGGTGCATTATTCCAAGACCAGACATATCAAATTCAACCATCATAGACTTCTTAAATTTGTCAAACATAGCACTATCATTTCTAGTATAAATAAGATCATCCACATATAAGCACACAATGATCATCTTTCCTCCATCACCAATTTTAATATAGAGTGTATGCTCATGTGGACATTTTTAAATCCCTCCTTGGAAAAATAAGCGTCTATACGACTATACCAAGCTCTCAGAGCTTGTTTTAGTCCATATAGTGTCTTTTTTAATTTATACACCTTATGCTCATCTTCAATCTTAACATAATCGGGAGGTTGATCAATAAATACCTGTTCTTCCAAGTTTTCATGTAAGAAAGCCGATTTCACATCCAATTGAAAGATAGGCCATGAGTTTTGAGCCGCCAATGCAATCACCAATCTGATTGTATCAAGTCGTGCAACAGGAGCAAAAACTTCTCTATAGTCCACACCAAACTCTTGCTTATAGCCTTTAGCTACTAAGCGTGCCTTGTACTTGTCGACTTCGCCGTTCTCCTTCAATTTTGCCTTGTACACTCACTTGACACCAATTGTTTTGTGCCCTTTTGGAAGCTCAGTCAACTCCCAAGTATTATTCCTTTCAATAGATGCAATTTCTTCATCCATCGCCTTTCGCCATTTTGATTCTTTGACAACTACTTCGAAAGTGGTAAGATTATAATCTGAGAATAGAGCAAATGTGCAAGTGGGTCCTCAGATTGGTCAATCCCAGTTACCTCATAATAGGTCATCCACGTGGGCCTTCTTCTAGCACGTTCTAGTCGTTGTTCATCTTAAGTAGCTATCGGAACTGGTTGTTGCTCATTCTCCACTGGCTGCTGCCTTCCATCTTCTTTTTCTCCATCAAAATCAGCAAGAATTTGTTGTCCAATAACGTTATTGTTCCATAGCCAGAATTGTTCTTCATCAAAAACAACATCGCGACTGATAACAATTTTCTCGGTGCTAGGATTGTATAACTTATAAGCTTTTGACTGATCACTAACACTAAGAAAAATGCATTTTTCTCCTTTCTCGTTGAGCTTCTTCCTCTTCTTATCTGGAATATGGGCATAAGCAATACACCCAAAAATTATGAAATTATCTACTGATGGTCTTTGTCTGCTCCAAGCTTCCTTTGGCGTCATATTTTGAACGGCCAGAGTGGGACTTCTGTTCAAAATATGAATGCTCCAATTGACTGCTTCGGGCCAGAAATTTTTCGGAATGCTGCTCATTAAAAGACTTCGTACCATACTCAGGATAGTGCGATTTTTCCTCTCAGAAACTCCATTTTGTTGGGGCGCCTACTCTGTTGTAAGTTGCCTCTTGATTTCAAGAAACTCACAAAAATTTGTAAATTCATACGAGTTGTATTCTCCATCACAATCTGTGCGAAGAACTTTGATTGGACTTCCAACTTCTTTTTCAACAAGCGCTTTATAATTTTTAAAAGCTGAAAAAGCTTCAGATTTCTCCTGCAAAAAATATACCCAAATTTTCCGACTATAATCATCAATGAAGGTAATTATGTATCTTTTGCCTCCATTAGATGATGGATTTGTTGGCCCGCAAAGATCAGAATGAACTAGTTTTAGCGACTGCTTTACTCTCCATGACTTTCCTTGTGGAAATTGATTACGGTGTTGTTTGCTAACAACACATTCTTCACAAACTTCAGAAGAAGCTATAATTTGATGAAGACCTGTTACCATATTTTTCTGTCGTAGAATCTTCAATCCACCAAAGTTTAGGTGACCATAGCGAAAATGCCATAGCCACGCGGCATCCTTCAATTTTGTTGAGAAGCATGAATGAGTGGTGTTGTAGAGATAAAGCGGAAACATCCGATTTGGCGTCATATTGACTAGGGCAATTAAGCCTAATTTTGCATCTTGAATTCGACATACTCCATCTTTGATAGAAATTTCGTATCCCTTTTCTTGCAGTTGTCCCACACTAAGCAGATTAGTCTTTAAATCTGGCACAAAAAGAACATTAGAGAGTGTGGATGGAATTTCCCTTGGTTTGGATAGCTACCCCTCCTTTTCCCATTACATGAACTTTAGAATTGTCTCCAAACTTCACATCATCACGGAAGGATTCATCCAAAGCAGAGAATGCAGACTTGTCTCCACACATATGATTGCTGCAGCCTGTATCTAAGTACCATAAAATCTTATTGGTTTCCTCCTTTGCATGACAAACCATCAACAAGGATACTTCTTCTTCCTTTTCTGCAAAATTAGATTTCTCACCGCGTTTATTGGACAAGTTAGTTCTACATTTTGACTGATAATAGCCATACCTGTGACGTCTGTAGCACTCAACATTAGACTTGTCTGCTGACATCGGTCTTTAGTAATTGAGTGGTGACTGTCACATCCTTGGTAGTGCCTCGTCCTCTTCCTCTCCATTGAGAACCATGAAATTGGTTATCTTCAGGCTTTTGGTGTTGGAATTGTTGTTGGTTTCTTTGATCCTTGTTTCCTCTGCCTCCTCCTCTTCCTCAGCTTGCTGAGTTCAAGGCCGAAAATTTGTTACTAGTTGTGACCTGCAACACTTGTTCCTCCTTCTCTTGCTGTTTAAATTTTTGTTTATGAACCAACAACAAACCTTGCAGCTCATCAATTGAAAGATCATCAAGATCTTTTGATTCTTCAATTGCACAAACCACATAATTAAATTTTGGCGTCATTGATCGAAGAATTTTTTCAATTACAGTCACGTCCTCCATCTTGTTGCCATGAACACGCATCTTGTTGACGATTGCCATCGTTCGTGAAAAATAATCTATGACCGACTCTCCCAATTTCATCCGAAGCATTTCAAACTCCGTATGAAGTGCTTGAAGTTGCTGCCTCTTTGCCCTTACTGATCCCTGATACTTCTTCATGGAATCCCAAATTTGCTTAAAAGTTTCTTTGCAAAGAATTATTTCCAAGGTTGACCGATCAATGGCTTGAAATAGATAGTTCTTGGCTTTGAGATCGTTCAACCGCTGCCCTTCTATCTCCGTTCTCTGCGCATCCAACATTGCCGTGCCTGCTGCTGGTTCTGTTATTCATTCTGAAACGACTTGCCAATACTCCTTAGACCTTAAGAAGTTCTCCATTAGCATGCTCCAATGGTCATAGTGACCATCAAAGCGTGGAATTACAGGTTGCACAAAATTATTTTCGGAGGCCATTGCTACTGCTACAAAAGAGTTTTGATGAAAAAATGCTGCTGCTATTTTATCTCACGAACACCCCTTTTTGGTACTCTCAACTTTACTTTTCTTACACTCTCAACTTGGCTCTGATACCACTATTGCAAATAAAAATAATACGCTTGAACGAAGACAACACTGAGCAAAAGTAAAATAAGGAAGAGGAAATATTGATTTATCTACACTCTTTCATTCATTAACCAATAGCCTTTAAATAGGCAGTACACCAACGAATAGATCCAAACTAATAGCACCAAACTCAGCACTACACACATCGTGTAAAACAAACTATCCTATAGACTAGGTAAAACAAAAGACCATGATCATAAAAACTGGACACGTATAATAACCATAAAACCACTAATTGAAAATATCCTATTGATCCGGACAACTAAAAAACTCAAATACTTGAGTAAATAAATTATTTCCAGCATGCAAAATACTTAGTCATAAAGGGGTTACAGGTAAACACTTTACAGACAAGTGTTTGGATGACAAAAATTTGCCTTTAAGGTGTTTACAAGCAGTAAACATTTTTCATGTAAATTCACCCCTTTTTTACAGGCAAAAAGCCATGTTTCAGATCAGTACAGATAATTTCTTTACAACTGAAATGACATTATATATAATAAAACACAGTGGTTGATACACACTCATGATGTGTGTGGACTACCATGATGTGCAAAGTGTATTAGGTGGGGCTCACGTGATCAATGGTTTGGGTGATCTGGCTGTTGGGTGTTTAGATTGAGCTTACCAATGGGCCCCACAACAGTGGTGATCGATGTGGTGCGCTTGGACTGTGTTACGTATCAACAGTACGTGGACTCTATTTAGTGTAGAGACTCGTGAGGGAGTAGTTGTGATGGGTTGAACTACTCTGGCCCCTCTTTTATAAATACATGTCTAGGCCAAGTTCATCAATTCACATGTAAACAATCTGCTGTCATTCAGGTCTGCATTTAAGATTCAGTTATTTAGTTTTATAATCTCCATAATTGATGCATAGATCGATCTTACATTCCACATTCAGTCTTACATAAAGAGCATCCAATCTGTCCATCATGTGCGTCCCTTGATGATCATCCGATGGGCCACATGAGAGGGAACACTTGGGATGGGATGCCCAACTTTAAAAACCTTCCAGATTTTGTGTGTGGCCACTGTGGCCCATTGATCATTCACCTTTTTTCCTCTGAATACGGACTGTCTTTTTAGTGGCTGTTTGGTGGGGCAAAATCATTTTTAAGTGGCTACCAAACAAGGCCTAAGAAAATTAGAATTTTCTCAGTTAATCTTCATTTGGCTAATCAATTGCAACTCAATTTGCTAGTTTATCCAAATTCAACCCTATGGTAAATAACTAGTCCCAAATTCTGATTACATTCATGTTAAGTTACTGATGAAAAATATATTCATTTTGTAATGCTTCTCATCTCAATCGAGAATTAAATTTGAGAATTTTCTATGATCATGCATTATAATCTATCAGTACGAGACTATATACAACTCAGATGATATTACAGACATGTGTCTTACAATAATATCACATATACGTAAATGCTCTTGCTTCCTAGCATGAATCATATTGAAGATGTTTTCATTGGTCATCAAGTGGCATGCACATTTACAGATTGAAAGTAGTTGTACTACTCCTAGCATATTAAAAAAGAAGAAGGAATAACGGTGTTGTCTCTTTCAGTGGTGTATTTCTCAGTTGAGTTGTTTCCTTAATGCGTTTGGTGCTCTTCTTTTAGTGGCGGATGGGATGCTCCCATATCAATTGTCACATGAGATATGGGACAAAAAGGAGAAAACTGAATTGAACTTAATGGGCTTCTGTTTTTTGTGCTAATGGATCCCAATCAAGCTCAGGAGCCAATCCCGATTTGGCATTACTGCCAAAATTGGCCCTTATCATTTTCTCAGTTCTCTTTAGAAAATCTGTTCAAAGTTGCAGTGGGTGGGAAGATTCAGTCATGCATGAGTTTCAATTCCTTCACAGAAAAATTCATCTTTCATATAGATCTTCTATGGTAGACACAGTGCATTATAGATAAGTTGTTCTATGCATGTCTTGTAAGTTAATGTGAAGGTAAGCCTGCATAGTGTTTTGATTGATTGGAGTTTTTTTTTTTTTTTTCCTAGGTCCAAAATAGGAGCCAACAAATTACTGACCAGGCACTGGTAACGTCCTTTTGCCTTTGGTTACTTCCATTTTCGAATGCATATTCCATGAACATTTTGTCATCACCCTTCTTTTTTCCTAATGCGTATGCAGGTGCGGTGTGAGTACAGCATGGCCAATTTTAGCACAGGAGACCGCATGAGAAGGCCAAAGGGTGACAGGTCCACCCTCTTTCATCTTCTTTTATGCCATGTCTCATAATCAAAATTTTGATCAGTTGTTCATGTTCATGATTGTGAAGGATCTGAACTTGTATGCTTGTTATACCGTATTTAGCTATTCCTATTGAAACTCAGAGTCTAAATGGTGCTGAAAGAAAATATGCATAGCCAAATAAATAGTATGAAAGTGAAAACTCTAAACGGTATGAAGGACAGGTGATTTGGATCCTGAGCTTTTGCCTTCATGATGAAGGCGCGCATTTCTGAGATGATTATATAATGCTGATGTAAGTTGTAGCATACAAACATCTGGAAACGTTTCCCATCACCAGGCATTGCTCCTCAAATAGATTGGTTATGAATTTGTACTTTAGTTTTCAGAGGAATGCATTTATTCGTAAGAATTATGGGTCAGAAATAACAGTGGACACTCCTACCTAACACCTTTGTCAATGAAGAAGCCATGCATTGTTTTGGATTCCCTATGAATGAAGGTCCACTACTGAAAATTTTATTAAAAGAAGAAGAGAAGCAAGGCAAAACAAAGCAAAGCAGCAAGACAAAACACAGCGAGACGCCAAGGCGGCGACTACACTACAGCCCCAGAAACTCCAGCAAGATGCCAAGTCATGCGTTGTTTTGGATTCCCTATGAATGATGGTCCACTAGAAAGTTATTCTTTAAAAAAAAAATGAAGAAAAGAAAAAGGAAAAAGAGAGGAGTTCTTTGGGAAAGATCTTGGCAGACAACTCTGCTAACCTGCGATGATCTAGCCCCTAAATTGGTCAGTGATAGATCTCAGACAGTAAATGATGCACTAGCCTTCAGCAATTGTTGAATTCCAAGCCCTGGGCAACCGCTTTCCAAACATTGTGGAAGATCCCCTGAGACCCTTCAACCACAAGTTTTCCATACAGCTCCTATGAAACCAAACAATGTTATCAAGGTAGTGCCTAGTGTTGCACGGCCAGAACAGCTAGTTTCTTTTAATAGTTGGCATCAATGGTGATGGTGTAATGGGGCAATGGCATTATTCACTTGGATTCCATGGTAAGAATGCTCTAGTCCAATCCACTCTACATAAGAAAGAAACTTGTGAATAGAAAGGAATACGAAGTGTAAAAGAAAGTTAGAAGACATAAACAAAGAGGATGACACTAAAATCTTTCCTTAGATGCCTTACAAATACTCCTATAAATAGGCTAAAGAAGGAGGTTACTTGGCTTGCTTAACCTCGGAGATTAGAAGACACATCAGATTTTGTGAACATGTAACACGTTAGATTAGTTAATCATCTTATTCAAGCACATCTTCCAAGGTCCAAGTGTCATGTAGTCACTTGACTCGTTTAAGTTCGACTGCTTTGGGTGAAAGTTGGGTTTAGCGTCTTGACTTACTCGAGCCCATCCATCTCCAATAGTGTGCCTCATGTGTTATCACATGCTTCTCCCACACCCTTCGTTCTCCAATGTCCGTCTCAGCACCCTCCTAGTTTGTATGAACCAATTAATTGGAAGGTAGTATGGCTTGGTGATGGAGTATGAAGATGGATTTGAACTTTGAGATTAGAAATTTGAATTAGTACCAATTTGAGAATATGGATTCGACCTTCAGATGCTCAAGTACTTCTTCAATATATTCAATAATAGCAAGAAAGTATAGACATCTATGTGGAGTGAAGAGTTGCACCACATGAAACCTAAGGGAGTCAATCCCTAATCTAGTTAGAAGCATCACATCATTACACTGTGTTTCCAATCACAGGAAACACAAAATAAGAAAGCAAATTTCTTAATTCAAGTAATTCAGTGTGATGAACACAAAATATAAAAGTAGATTTCTTAATTAAAGTAATTCAGTGTGATGCAGGACATGATTACATGATTAGTCCAAATTTCAGTGTTTGGGCTAGATGAGGTTTAGGATTGGTCAAGCAAGAGTGGATAGATATATGTGGCGGTCAATAGATCAGAAAGTTAAAGACAAGAATATGAAAGAAGGATAATGGACTGAGTCACACAACCTGAACTAGAGTCTCACCTTAGTCATCTAAATGGAGATTGTTGAGTGACTTGAGTCACACTAATCGGTCAGAGACGTCTCACCTCTGAAAGGGGTTGATGGAGTCACACCACCAAGGAAGCAACAAGTGCTGGAAAATTTTGTTCTTATTCATTCATGCCGAAAAGAGAACTAGTATACTGGTTTTATAGAAGAGGAAACTTGCTAAAGTAGCCACATATAAATTAATAATCAATTTAGGAAATCTACCACTTTATTTTTCCTATATAAGCACTTCATATTCCTAGTCCTAGACAACTAATTTAGTTTCCAATGCCACTTTGTTGTTGGAAATCCACCTTCATAAGCTCCCACAGATTTCACCTTTCTCAAGCCAACACTGTCTTTAATGACTACCTTTGTTTAATAAATATCTTATAAATCTCTAGGCACTTGGGCCTACAAGCAAGTTACGAGCCTAGGCTTGGATACGTGGATGGGTCTAGTCCTAGCTTTCGGGCGTAGGCATGGGCCTGTTGCCATTGTAGTGCCATTCATTGTGAGAGAGAGAGAGAGAGAGAGAGAGAGAGAGAGAGAGAGAGAGAGAGAGAGGTGTACTTCGTACCCTCTTTCCTTCCTTAATCCTTTCAACTCCAGTAATCCTAATTAGTTTACAATAAGGATACTTAAGCATATAGAGGCTAAATACAATTTAGGAAACTTAAGCTAAAACTCTTCATATTGTACACTGCAGGTGCATTGAGGTTTGTGTACACCATCGGTGTTGTGTACTCCTCAGGTATACACACACCTTGTGCACACTAACACTCCCCCTCAAGCTGGAGCATGAATATTGGTCATGCCAAGCTTGACACTGATGCTCTTGAGATGCACTGTATACATGGCTTTGGTAAAGACATCTACTAGCTGATCTTTTGAACGGACAAAAGGAGTACGTAGAAGCTTAGTGGCCAATTTTTCTCAAATGAGGTGACAGTCAACTTTAATGTGCTTTGTGTGCTCGTGGTGGTTGAATCCATTTTATTTTATTTTAGTAGGGATTTATAGAAAATTAAGGGTAGGAAAATGAAACCTTACTAGTGGAGGCTCTCCTTTCGCATGGCTTCCATCTCTTTCCCGGCTGCCCTTAGGTTTAGGGTTTTCTGCAGGAGTTTCCTATAGATCTCCCCTTTAAATAGAGTGGGAGCCTTGATTCTAGAAGATTCCACTAGGGTTTTGGTGGATTTGGCAAAAATATAATTACTGCGTATGGGGAATCAATTCGCTAAATTATCCCTTCACCGAGTGTGTTTTTACTAATTGGGCTAAGTGCTTGGTTTTTATTAATAATGGGAACTAAAATATTAATTTGTTTTAGTCAAGGTCTCAAGTGGTTCATGAAAATCAGGGTTGTTACATCTAAAGTGGCATGGAGTCAGATCTGATGCTCCTGGACAGAGCCGGGAGCGATTCGGCGAGACAAGGTGTGTCTAGAGGGGATTTTGGCAAGAATGGGTGGCATAGAAGTGAGCACCAGCAAGATCCAACATTAAAAACAAGTCCGGAAGCAATACCCAGTGAGTTGAGAGGTGCAGGAAGTTGATTCCGACGAGATCTAAAGGTGTTGGACTGATTCTTGTGCAGATCTGGTGCTAGAAATCAAATTTGAGAGGATTTTCGGTCAGATCCAGGGTCGATTGAGACTTCTCTGGTGAGTGGTGCTTCTAGAGAACTTCCGATGGAAAAAGAATCCTTCCGGTAAGGCTATGATGCTAGAATGGCATTTGTAGGATGATGATGGAGACTTTATCTCTCATTCACCATCCTACTGAGAGAAAAAGAATGAAATCTGATCAATTTCAAGGTCAAACGCTGCAGAGAAGAGGTTGGGTATTGTTGGGAAGAAGAAAGGGAACTAGTGAAGGAGAATTTGGATAAGAAAAAGCTCTGATTCCATGAAAGAATAGATGGAGAAAGGATAGAAAGAGAAGAGGAAGAGGGTGAGCTATATCTCATACCCTCTTTCCCTAAACCTTTATTTATAACCTTAATTCCACTATAATCCTAATTAGATTACAATAAGGATACTTAAGCATAGAGCTAGGCATCGAGTCGAGTCGGACCGAGTTAGGGATGACTCGACTTGATCTGGTTTTGAAATAGGCTTGACCCGAACTCGATCTGACTCGATACCAAGTCCGGCATGCCTAACTCGATCCGAGTCCGGTCTGGCCTAGACTGATCCGGACTGAGTCCGATCCGGTCAGAAGTATTGAGTCGGGTCGAGTTGGCACTGAGTCAGATTGAGAGATGAGGGAGGGAGAGACCGAGAGAGTAGAGAGGAGAGAGAGGAGGAGGAGGGTGATGGTGGTGGGTGGTTGCTAGGCTTGGAAGATGAGGAGGATGAGGGAGGGAGAGAGAGAGAGAGGTTAGGCTTGGAAGATGAGGAGGATGAGGGAGGAGAGAGAGATTTTGGGATCAGGTCGGGGTAGGGTTAGAGAGTCGGGTTTCGGATCGAGTTGGGTATAACCGGATCGAGTTACTAGGGAACTCGAACTCGACTCGGTTTGAGTTCGGATTGGGCGAAGCCTACTCGGTTCGGACCAACTCACCCATTCGGTTCGGGTCGAGTCGGATCTAAACAAGTAGGACGAGTCAAGTTAGCCGGATCAAGTCGTCCGGTACCCACCTCTACTTAAGCAGATAGAGGCTAAATACAATTTAGGAAACTTAAAGTTAAATCTCTTAATACTGTACAATGCAGGTGCATTAAGGTTTGTGTACACCATTGGTGTTGTGTACTCCTCAAGTGTACATACACCTTGTGCACACTGACACATTACATCAATTGTATTTCCCTCTTGCCTTTATATAGGCCTCAATGCAACATAGGAAACTTTTAGAAAGAACTTTCTAGAAGATCCAATTGTCTGCCTCCTATGAGCCCACACATTGTTTCCAAAATGGTAAAAAATTACGACTCTTTAAATTGTAATGAAAGAAATTCTCTCCTTAATGGTGAGAGAAAGATGACTCACAACTATCACTCTCTTGTTGCAATCTGAAGAGTTGTATTGTGGATATGAGCGTGGACCACCCGAAGTTAGATAACCAGGGTGCCATTTGTAAATTACAAGTATGGCCACACCTGTAAGTTGATTCCCAGCTTTTTCTTTTTAGTTATGTAATATGTATATATTCTGGTGGTTGGTTTCTAACTGCGTCATGTTTTGGACTTTTGAAACCATGTTACATTTTGCTGTTTATGCTTCTACGTATCATGACCTTTGTTAGGAAAAGTCCGTTTTAACATCCATATGTTTGAAAAGAATTGCTTATAATTAATTGAACATTTAAAACTCCGTGTATTTTGGAAGACATAAATTTTTTTATTTTTTGGCAAAATGGATTAAACATGTTTTTTTTTTTATTATATATATATATAATATAATAATAAAACAAGTTTTATATCTTTAAAAAAAAAAAAAAAAAAAAAACTTTTGGGGGCACTTTCAAATATAGAGATCGGTGGGCACCAGCCATTAATAAAATTGAGTAGAAGGTGAAAATAGTATAGACGAACTGATTTATATGATTACTTGACAGGAAAGGATTTGAGAGAGGCAAAGAACACCATTTGACTCTCTAATCTCTATATGCATTATTGTTCATACATATAGAAATTCTAATTATTTTAATTATAACTTTCAATTTTGAACTTATTTATATGTAATAGATAAACACATATATGCACATATATAGCCATTTTTTTCACTCTGATTTTTTTGAGTTCAAACTGTATTAAACCTAACCTTTTCATTCTCCAAAATTTTGTGTTTTCCTTTTTTTTTTTTTAATTTTTTTTTTTTTTTAAATTTTTAATACCAAATTTTTACTGTATTTTTAAAATCGAGACCGAGTTAAACAAGGACATTTCCCATAAATTTTTTGTTTGTTTGCTGTATGCTGTTTTGCTAACTATGATCGTGACCAAATTGAAGTATATCATCAACTCAATTTTCTAAAGTTTCATAGGTCACTTGTTATATGGCAGGCGATCCACAGAAATATCTCTAGTAATCCGTCAAACCATGGAAGCTTGCATATTGACTCACTTAATGCCTCGTTCTCAGGTTTTGCATCCGTACCAATGTCTTTTTCATTTACACCACATACTTTTTTTTTTTTTCTTTTCTTTTCAAAAACTCTCTTTAATGTGTTTTGCAGATAGACATATTTGTCCAAGTTCTTCAAGCTGATGGAGGTAGGGTTCTCTAAATGCCTCCCAGATTTGATTCCTATGAAATCTCCCTGCTGTTTCACAATAAATGTACAATGGCTTCTTAAACTGAACTGCTTCAGAGGGTGAACTTACTTATAAGCAATGGGGAGAGGTTTCTGTATGTTCTGGAAAAACCAGGGTCTTTCCCTCTTCCCTCTCTTTCATATCTATACTATATATAACATGAGTAGCTTTGGATATTTTTGCTCCTGTAAGTAGTGGGGAGAGGAAAAACCTTCAGTTTTTTAATCTGTGTAGCCCTTCAACCTGAAGGCGTTTTTGTTCTTCCAACTCATTCCTGGGAGTAGCCTGCATCCACTTCTTCTCTTCTATGCATGTAGCGCGTGTAGTGTTAGGGAACCCATGTGAAATGTGCTTTGGAGTCCACTGATGAATCTGCAACATACACACTGTTTCTTTCTCTTTCTGCATGTAACCTGCATGCTTGTAGCTACACTCTTTCCCTCAGTCTCTTTCTGTTTCTCTCTCTCCATGTGCCACACTCCTAGTGAAATATATGGATGCATATGGACGCCCTCCCCCCCCCCCCGATTGTCCATGCTTGTGAAATCAATGTAAATGGTAATCATCCTACTTGCAGGAACGAGATCTGCATGCATCAATGCTGCAACATTGGCCCTTGCAGATGCCGGGATTCCAATGCGTGATCTTGTCACATCATGCAGTGCTGGATATCTTAACAGCACTCCTTTGCTGGGTAAAGCTTTTTTTGGTTTCTGATTTTCTTTAAAAGAACCATACAAGAAGATTATTGAAGATTTCTATATAGGCTCATTGTCGTTAACTGTTATATGGGCAGACCTGAACTATGTAGAAGATAGTGCTGGAGGTGCAGATGTCACCGTAGGGATCCTAGCAAAGATGGATAAAGTGACTCTTCTTCAGGTCTCAAAACAACAATAACTCTACTGTGATTGATTGCTTCATGTTGTGAACATAAGATACAAATCATAAAATTGTCTTTCTTTGTGGTCTTACTGATTTTGAGGACAAAGCTTGTTCTGGGGATTTGAAACAAGCGTACATGAATATGGCCCATCATCTAGTGAGCATGGTTTGGGTGTGAGATCATTTTTTATTTTTTTTCATGTGTCAGCATATTTTTAAAATGTTACCTTTTCATCTTCATAAAAATCGATCACTACATATAAGCGAACCATTACTTTCAATCTGTGCATACAATTGACTGTAGTTGAGGAGTACCTGTTAGTTTTAAAATAATTATTGTTGAATGTTATATGTGTGGTGGTTGTCTAATCCCAGTGTATAGGCTACATGTGCCCATGTGGCTCAGTTATGTGAGATCCAAGCCCCCCATCAGGTCAGTCCCACCACATACATGTGTTGCCTGAAAAATCAGGCTGGTCCACTCATCGTGTGGGCCGCAACGTTGTGAACAAATGCATGGTTTAGCTTGGTCTGTGTGACAGCCAATGACTCAAGGCCTTATTTTCGGGCTGGGGCATCTGCATGGTGGGACCCACCTGATGGGAGGTTTGGATCTGAATTGTACAAGTCTTGAAATAGCAAACCTCTTATGTGCATATATGTTTACATGTACATGCATTTGTATATGCATATATTACCATGCTGGTTGGATGGTTTTATGGTGGTAGTTATTGATTCATGCATGAAACACCATCTTATCCAAGGTCCTGTGAAGAATACGTTGGAATTGCCATCCTCTTGGCCTCCATCCTGAAATGTGCACCGCACACCAGCTATGGGCGGCGGAACATTATGGCCTTTTCACTTGCCTATTTTTCCTTTTCTTTGTCATTGTTTCCCCGAACCCTTTTTTTCTTATTAAAGTTTTACCACGTGATTATCACACCCATATTGCTCAAATTTCAGATGGATGCAAAACTACCCATGGATATCTTTGAAAATGTCATGGAACTTGCAACAGAAGGATGCAAAGCAGTTGCTCATTACATTCGGGAAGTAAGAAGCTGTCAATTCATTTAACTTATGAGTCGAGATCATCTTTTTTTATTTTATTTTCTTGTGTTTTGTAAGGGTGCATTTGGAAGCACTATTGATTGTATTGCAATTATTCAGCTGCAAAGGTGGAAATCAGGGGGAAAAAAAAGAAGAAGAAGAAACTGTTATGTCCTTAGCATCCATATTGAGGATCTGGGCTCCAAATTGCAATTACGTTACTTTCAAGTTAGATTTGGAATCTGAGGGCTACTTCATCATGACACATGATTTTGTCATTTCCTCTTCATTAAACTGCTTCTTTGCACTTCAATTTGCTATTGCATTCAAAAGCTTGCCTTGGCACAAGATGATTCACTGTCCCTCCCCCACCCCTTGTGCGTGCGCCCACAGTCTCTCGCGCCCTCTCCCCTCTCTCTCTCTCTCTCTCTCTCTCTCTCTCTCTTAAGAGCATGCAATTTTATCCAATTTGTTGGTCTTTGCTCATGGGTGTTTGTTGTTTTGTTCACAGGTGCTGTTGGAGAATACCAAACAGTTGGAGTATCGACGAGGCATATAGTTTCCGTCAGGTTAAGATTCCCAAGTTCTTTATTGTCATTGGAACTGATGAATTCTCCTTACCTGAAAATGTCACTTTGTTCAAGTATAATGCATTTTTGGAGATCCAATCCCTGTTTAGCTGTGAGGACCATTGACTAAAAATTTAAACTTGGACCCAACTTGGAAATCAGGCTTTGGATCTGAGAATTGAATCCATGATCCATTCTGGGCGACATGGGATCAACAGTCCGGGTCACCAAATGTGGCTTGAACTTGTACCAACTCAATGCTTGAAGACTGCATATCCTCACCTTGAGGATTGCATTATTCCTCTTAGGAAATTGGGCTCTGAACAACTCAAGCCTGTCCCCAACAACTTGACATGATCCATTTTGGTCAAGTCAGTGAGTTTGTGGCCACTGTCACAAGTCCCTGATCCCAACTGACATCTTTTTGAAGAACAAGAGAAAAACCAGAAAATGCATTCAGTGACAAATAACTGGGCTGCTTGATATTTATTCCATGCAGATGCACCTTTACCGCTCCAATCACCTAACACATGATGGCGATGCAGCTCAACTTCAAATGATCTTTCAATCCTCCCTTGGCTGTTTTGTGGGGTCTTGTGAAAGCTATAGTTCTCTCAACCCGCATGATCGTTCATTGCTCTTACAGCATGAACATGGTGGACCTCCTGCCTATACTACGATGACAGGATCACTAGCATGCAATTTCTGCCAACTTGGAATTTTATGGATCACTAAAAGCGATCTCCACCAACTTGGGTTTTATGTCATTCTGAAAATGCGCTTTGTAGTGTAGCTTGTTTGCAGTTTTGCATCCTTTGTTGCTCCTTTCAAGTTATGTGCAATTACAGTAAAACGTGTGGTTTTCCTTTTAATAGATATACTAAGGTGTATCTGTTAGGGGGCTGTTTGAATACCACCAAATAACTAAACTTTTTCTACTTACAGCCGTAGACAAGTGACTTATTTCGGATGAGTAAGTTTGGTTTATGATTAGTTATATCTAGTCATGAGATGGCCCTTAGAGTTAATAGTTTAGCAGACCGGTTTTCAGTGCTATGGATTGTGCCGGAGATATTAATATGCTGCTTTGGTCATAGACATGCTGTGCAGCTCCTCATGTGGTGAGCAGAACCACTGATCTGGGGGGCCACTATGTGGACAGCTCACGTCCTGACCATGAAAAAGAAAAAAAAGAAGTAAAGAAGAGAGGCAGAGAGTTGTTTTGGCCTAAAGCCTTCCTGATGAGTGCCATCACATAAACAGCCTCTGATCTCCTTCTTATGTTGTGATGTTTGATTGTGATGGAACCACGTGCAGTAAACAATGCATGAATGCTGAACAGGATAATGGAAACGAAACCAAGTTGCAGATTATAAGATTCAGGGAGGCATTTTAGAGCATTTCCTACATGCTGAGAAGTGCATGCAATACATGTAAGAGTTGGTGAAGCAAAAAGGGTGCCTTTGGATGCTCAATTGAAAATAATTGCAATTTATTCCAACCATTATAGTGGAAATGGCACAAGTGGGGACGTGCGATTCTGACCCATGATGTCAACCAACCGACAATTTCAATTCCATGCATTTCAAACTGGGCTGCTGTGATAGTTTACTGCCATTTTGAAAATGGTCGTTGCTCATCCTCACATGTGGTGCCAGACACACTCAGGCAAAATATGGTGGGATTTGACTGGATGACAAGCTGCTGTTAGAAATGTGGCCCGGTTGAGTGTGGGTGAAGGCAAAATGTGGTGGAAATTAATTAGAAGGCAAGCTGCTGTTAGAAATGTGACCTGATCAAGTAAACCATATTTTCCGTCGGCCTGGGCCTCATCTCTGATAGTGGCCCATCATCCAATCAAAATTTACCATGTCAAGTAGGGGCAATACCTAATCTCCCCTGATGCACAACCATCAAAACCCAACCTCATTGTGACTACCATCAATACCTAATTGTCAATGGAGCATTTATCTAGGATCACACACTAATCATGAAATCCTAACAATCTCTACCACATAAGGACAGCAGGTCTTAGACATTTTAGCCCCTACAATTATTTTCATGGATGGAAATTTTTAAATAATTTAAGACCATAATAAGACATTTTAATTAGTTCAAGGATATTTTAGAAAAAAAAAATGTGATTGGTGTCCATCGGATCATTCAAATTTCACCGGCGAAAGCCAATGAACGGCTTAAAAGCTTCCGCCACTCTCTCCCAAATTAGGTGCCATTTGTGTGTGCGCGCGTGCACGCGCGGGGCACCTTAGTTTGTTGATGGCTATTAAATGGATGGCTTGTGGTTAGAGTTGGGCAAAATCCGACTCGATCCGGTGGATCCAACCCGATCCGAACCGAACCAAAGGCCTGGATCGAATCGAGTAGGACCACTTAGATTCGATCGTACATCGGATCGAGTTCGGATCGTTGTCAATCCGGACTGATCCGATCCGAAATCCAAACGAACCCTAACCCCTCTTTCTCAACTTGAAGGAGGCGCCGCACACACTCATCTCCTCATTTCTCTCCCTCTTTCTCTCCCGCTTTCCCTCCTCTCCTTCCTTCTCTCTTGGTTTCCCACATCTCCTTCTTTCTCTCCTCATTTCTCTTCCTCTCTCTCCTTAGACTCAACTCGATCCGACTCGATTTAGTTTCTCAGACTGAGTTGGACTCAGTTCGGGTGAGGCCAGCAAGGATTCGGATCGGATCGAGTCAGCTCTATCAGACTTGGTCCCGGATCGGATCGAATTCGAGTCAGGTTTTTGAAAAATCGGATCGAGTCGAGTTGGACCCAATCCGGTCTGACTCGACTCGATGCCCACCTCTACTTGTGGTTGCTGCCATTTTCATAGTCTTTAGTCTTTTGTCATGCTCCATACACAATTGTGTCAGTGATTTGGAGGGTCAAGATTGCTTGTCAAAACCATGCCTAAATGTTTGGTTGAAGGGTCGCTGCCATTTTCCAAAATGACTTTGAATTACCCTATTGCAATTTCCATTCAATTAAGCATCCAAATGCAGCCGCGTAAATTATGGTGGGCAAAATTTTCAAATTCGATTTTTCTGAGATTCCCCGCCTAGACTACACTCATCCAACGGCTGTAGGAGTCTTTTGTATGGTAACTATCACAGTATTGGGATGATATGTATTGCATCACTGCAAAATGCTGGGGATCTGATCGAGGGGATGCTTCCTAACCCTCATGATCCAAGGTACACACATGGTTTTCCAATTTTTGACAAGTGGGGCATATGGTTCAATAATCCAGTCCATTGATCTGTTGTTTCCTATCATGGATGGACCATGTTAAGAAAATTCCTTAGCATAATAATGTTAACCTTTCGATTTGCAACATAAAAGATGGATGGTTAAGAAGTAAACTGCAGCAAAGGTTCACATACAAGTCATACGTTCTAGCAGAGTTAGTATTCTGTACAAATATTTAATTTTTGGACAACTTCTCAACACATCAGAGGGGCGCAGCGGAAGCGTGGTGGGCCCATAACCCACAGGTCACAGGATCGAAACCTGTCTCTGATAAAAAAAAATAGAATTATTTAACCTTTTTGTCATATATTTTCCAGTGTGGCCCACCTGATGAATGGATGGCTGTTTTTTGGCTTCCAGATGTCTTCGAGGTGGGGTTCGCTTTCAGCGGATTTGATGGACGGTAAGTTAGCTGTCCACGGAGACGTAAAACATTCCCAGCCACACGCCAACTACCGCGTACGTGAGTGACCATGTGTGCGACGATCTGGACTGTTTATTTCGCGGGTTATAGTCAATGGCAAAATGATTGGGCTCATCAGTTGGTTCCGCTGTGTATTGGCCAACGCATGAAAATTTATGTGTATAGATGATTGCTGCATTCTATGATGATCTGGAACGTGCATCCGTCCATCTTTCCCCATCAGTGGACACTTGTCTACGCAAGCTGATATTTAACTTTTCCCTTCATCTAAGTTTGTGTGACTTTATCAACGGGTTGGATGTAAAATAAACATTACGGCGGGCCTTGGGGAGTTTTTAATGATGGGAGTTCAATCATCACTATTTCATGTGGTGTGGTTCAACTGATATTTGGATCTACTTCCTTTTTGACTTTTTACCCTAAAACAAGCTGGTAAAACGGATTGACGGTGTGGATATAAAACACATACATCCCAGTGGGTCCCCAGTCCTGGAACCACCGAAGCCGCGTCGGTCTAACCTATTGGTCCATCATTAGATGGCGGATGATACCATGGCAACCTCAATAAGACTAACGTTGGCAATGGGCCGGGCTTGGGTCCATCAAAATCAGAAAGTTAAATAGCCCCAAGCCCGAACCTGGGCCTGCAGTACAAGATCCAGGCCTGGGCCAGCCAATTCCCGTACCTAAGGAAGACGATCTTCAAAGAGAATTTGGGAAAGGTCTGCTGATCTAATTGTTAGGATTGCTCCACGGAGGAGATTTTCGGTCGGCCACACACCCGTGCTAGCCATTAGTTGAACGTTGTGGATCATGGAGAGGGGGCCCACATGTACGAATTCTGGTTTGCAATATGATAAATTCGGCCCAGTGTTCTATGAGACAAAAGGTGTTCCACGTTAAGCCATCCTCGCCGTGTAAATGCCATTCTTCTAAAATCAGGGCGAGATGATCATTAGGTGAGTGACATTGGTACGGAGAACTTGGACTGTTGGTTGTTTTTTTTACAGGTGGGGCTCACACGATGATCCGATGGACCTTGTCTTTTAGATGTAACATCTAACGTTGCTGGGATCACATGTGGAAGTGCGTTGATCTTGCACGTGTGCCTCATTTTCACGTGTGAGGGAGTGCCCTACTCAAACATTAAGCGTCATTATTACCGCTGCTTCCTGTGGTGTAGTCCACTTGTGTCTTGAATCTTACTCATTTTTAGGCTCTTATCATAAAATGATTTGAAAAAAATGGATGAACGGCGTGGATAATTCCCATAAATCACGTAGGGCCCCACACAGCCCCTGCCTGGACCGATTTCTGTCCCGCCGAGGCAGGACGCAATCCGCTTCCGGGTTGAAGAGCTGGACCGTTAATCAGCGGCCACCACCATAGACCGTCCATGTCCCTACTCTCGGGTTAGTTGGAGGGTGCTAACGGTGGTTTATCTAATAGGCCGGATCTTTTGGGGTATGGTCCATGTATGCGGCTAATCAGATCAATGGTACAGATGTTATATACAGGAGGCACGTGTCCAGTCGGACCTCGTGTGAAATCAAACCATGATATCTGCTGTAAAGAAACGGGGGAAATTGCGTTCACTTTCATTTCACTTGAAATTGAGAAGGAACAGAAAGGAGGGATTTTGGAATTCAAGACTCGGCCACTTCTCGATATTAACTCCCTTCTCTTCGGTACATCTCAACCTATTGCTATTTGTTACGTCGGGACCGTAGCTGCTGAATCTAAGCTAACGTTGTAATCATCAAAACCGTTTATATGACCGGCCTCACCTTGGATGAGAGATATCTAAAAAATTTCCTTCCAATTTGAATATTTCAATCCTCTAATTAATCTAACTCTTTTGTTTTAAACCTTTATGTAGTAGAATACCTATAGGATCTTCCAATGTTGAAGAAGACTACAATAGCAACTTATCCACCAAATGTGAGGTTCACCATATCAATGGTTTGGATCACTTGATCTTGACGCCAGATCCAAAGGCTACATTGCCGACCTAGAAAGTAGAAATACGTACAGATTTACCGCAAGTGTCCATTGAGCTTAGCCTGTCGGGCATTTTGTCTCTTGCAATCCATTTTACTCAAACACGTTCGGATGAATGGATCGGATATCGTACATCTGTCGAGATCCAGGCGTTCCGCGAATCTCCTTTTGAATCAAAGTCTACCTTCGCGCGAGTCGCTTGTACAATCCAACGGACGCGGATTGCGTCGATTACCGTCCGGGCAGGGGTCTGTGGGGCCCAAAGTGATGTAAGTGTTATATCCACGCCGTTAATCGCTTTTATTAGACCATTTTAAATTATGATTCAAAGAACGAGGCATGTCCACAACTCCAGTGGACCACACCAAAGGAAGCTTCAGTGATAATGACACCCACCGTTGAAACCTTTATGAGGGCCACTGTAATGTTTTTTTACCATCCAACCTATTAGAGGTGGATGAAGTGAAAACACAAATATAAACTTGATCCTAAACTTCTCTAGCTCCCAATAATTTTTTAATGGTGGAAGTTCAATCCACACTTTGTGGTCCACTTAAGATTTGTAGCTGCCTAATATTTTTCATCATAATTTAAAATGATCTGAGAAAAACGATTAACGGCGTGGATAAAATACTTACATCACTTTGGGCCCCACAGAACCCTGCCCGGACGGATTACCGTCCGGGCAGGGGTAGGACGCAATCCGCGTCCCCATCCAACATTGGAATGCGCATTGCACGGGCCCAGG
Source organism: Magnolia sinica (assembly GCF_029962835.1). Lineage (NCBI taxonomy): Eukaryota > Viridiplantae > Streptophyta > Magnoliopsida > Magnoliales > Magnoliaceae > Magnolia > Magnolia sinica. Next base: position 128,746,865 of record NC_080575.1, on the reverse strand, counting down.
TTGCGGGCTGACACTGCCAGTAGCGACGTGGCTAATGGATGGTGCTCTGAGGGACCACAATAATGGCTGTGTTCTATCCACACCGTCCATCCATCTTTGGATCATTATTTTAGGCCATGACCCCAAAAATTAGGAAGATCCAAATCTCATGTCGACCAAACCACATAAAAATAATGGTGATTGAATGAACACCATTAAAAACTTCCAAGAGCCCATTGTAATTTTCATTTCCCATCCAACCTGTTGATTAGGTCACGGGACCTGGATGAAGGGAAAACACAAACACGATCCTAAACTTTGCCTCCGGGAAGTTTTTAATGGTGAGCGTTTAGTCACCATTGTTTCCTGTAGTGTGGTCCACTTGAGATTTGGATCTGCATACTTTTTGGTCTCATAGCCTAAAATGAGCTGAGAAAATCGATGTACGACTTGGATAAAACACCTAAATCATGGTCGGTCCTACAGAGCACCACTGGCAGTGTTAGCATGCAATTTGCGTCCAACACATTTGCACGGACGCCAGCTTCCTCCGACACCTGTTTCACAAAGTTCGTGTAACACAGAGCTCCGTGGGGCAAGGGCGATAATCAAATGGACCACAGGCAGCAGTACGCATTGAAATGTCCACCACTGAAACTTTTCCTGGTCCCACCGTGAGGTATATATCCCATTCAACCTATGAATTACAACTAGGATTAAGGGAAGAAACGAATATCATCCTGATCCAAAACTTCTGTGGATTCAAAATAGTTCCAATGGTGAACGTTTACTCTCTACTTATTCTTACCGTGTGGCCCAATAAAATTTTTGATCTATCTAATTTTTTTTTATATCATTATAAAAAAGTCTTTAGAAACTGATGGACGGAATGGATTTACAAGGCCATCTCTATGGGCCCAAAAAAGCTTTGCGTTACAGAAACTCCCAGTAACAGGTGTTGCAGGACTCGAATCCACTGTCACACGTGTATCAAAATATCGTCTAAATCTCGCGATTCCCAAATCCAAGGAAAAATAAAGAGGAAGACGGGAGAAGCAGAGAAACGGTAGGGAGAGAGAGAGAGAGGAAAAGAAACCCTAGAGCGATATATCGCGATACCGTCTTTGGAAAATGGCTTCGCGATAAATCGGATTTTTCTCTGTTGAAAAAACCGTTATCACATTCAGAATCTCAAATTTTCAGGCAAGTTTTATAAACATTTCATTTACTTCGATCTCTCCTGAAATTATTTTTATATATTTCGATATGAGAAAATGTAATATATTTCAATTCCAATTTGGAAAACGAACGAAAAAAGGCCGTTGTAATATTCAAATATTTGAAATAAGACTCTTCCTCTCTCCCAACGCTTCTCAATCCTTTTACTATGAATCCATGGATGAGGCATGACCGTGCTATGGGGTGATTCGCCGCACACGCGCGAAACTGCCTAGTGCGTGCGAGGTCCGGGCCAGACGTTGGGTGGGGCTTGCCGTGAACATGGGCTGGGAGGGATGACCGACCGCCTGAATTTGACACGCGTGCGGCACGCCTGATGTGCAGACCGGCATGATTTTTGGGGCCACTGCGTGATCAAGGCAGCAGCCATCTGATGAGTGGTTTGGGCCGTGCGATTGCGTATTACAATTTGGGCTGTCAATTTGTACGAGCACGCATCTGAGCCGTAGATGTGATGGGCTGTACTGTGAATGGTTGATGCACCAACAATCCCTTGATGAAAGCATCCTAAACCTTTTGTTGTTAGGAAATTCCAGCAAAGGTTCCCATTCAATCACTAGAAGTTCAAATTTCTTTAGCTTGGATCTTCCAATTTTAGGGTTTTATGGTGCATGTCCATGGTGTCGGTGGGTCCCATCTTATCAATGTTTTGGATCACTAAATCATCAGCACCACTTGTACAAACTGAAAACCTGAATGTACCGTACAATCTCTCATCCTAGCATTGTACCTTGGCCTAGCGGTGTGTGTGCTGCGGATAGCCTCTCCAATGTATCGTTGCCCAACTAGCCTTAGGCCCTGTTTGGTTGCCACTTAAAATCCGAAACAAACAAGAGAAGGAAAATCAAAATCCAAGGATTTCCATTTCCTGATGATTCCAGGTCGCATTCCGTATCCATTTAGTTTTTCTCCATCTAAACATCCCCTAGAATTTGTCGTGAATTGTTCCTGTGGGATTCATGTTGAGTGTGTACTCTAGGATTTTGATAACACCAGTTTGCTTACAGACCTTATGTTGTTCATATTTCTACTAAAAGAAGGCGACTTGTGTGAGGAGAGATTGGAGAGGCGACTCATGTATGCGTGGGAACTTGGCACTTTGGGCTGTTTATCAGGTGAAGCACTCCTGATTTGTGGGCCAGGGCATGTTGATGGTGGGTCTAACCTGATGACAGGCCTGGATCTAGAACACGAGTGATAAGTTGGTAGGTGATCTGTGGATCACATCTTCAATCTCTCTTCATACAAATAGCACTGGCATATCTCTATCTACTATTAATTCAATTTATCATCGATATACTTTCCCCGAACAAATCATTATACAATGTTTATGTTGAGGCATATACATGAAGAGAATACAGTTCCTATATTGTTCGTTAGTAAGTTTCTCAAACATACCTTCTTTTTTTTTTTGGTTATGCATTATGCAGTTTCGCATATTCATGGCACAAGAAGCATGAGTTGACAACTATTCTTTAGTCGGGGAGAACAGAATAAACGTCTTTCAGGAGTGAGCTTCAATCCATATTTCTCTGAATTTTAAACATTCATGTGCATACAAAAGAGAAAGCATTGATACTTTGGCAGTATGCATCCACACAGCCTCTGCAGACATGGCATTTAGTTCAATCCAGCTGTCCAATCTACGGACATGTTTAGATGGGTCTAACCTGAAAATTACACTGAATGGGATTGATCCTAATTCACTGATTAGTTGGCATCTAGTGAATAGTTAAAATGAAAAGTAGTCAACAATTGATGCAGGGAGTACTGGCCAACGCACCGAAAACTCCAGAGTTGGAGATGCACCTGCATCATCCACCCACACCGGTAAGGAGACTCAAATATTGGTCTCCTGCTTTGGTACCACTTGATGCAGGGAGTACTAGCCAATGCACCAAAAGCGCTAGAGCTGTTGGGGAAGCACCGGAATATCCCTTTATCCTGGCCCTCCCATGCAACCAGACCAAGACTTCCCCGTGGGCTACTCCGCATCTCACAGGTCCCACAGTGGGCCCCACCCCGTGGCCATCCTGCATCCACCTCATGGGCCACCCCACCCCAGTGTGGAGATGCACCTGTATGAATAATCAAATGTCCATTAACCAGAGTTAGGATTGCCCAATCAATCTGATGTTGGGGCTATCTCCCATTTACAGTGTGGTCCATTATTTGGATGGGTTTTGTACTATACATATGCCCCACATGTGCGATGAATGAGTGCATACACCATATCTAGTAACTCCATATAGGGAAAGATCATTACATCTTAAATCGTGCCCACATTTTTCATTTCGTTTTCTTGAGCTGGATTAATCATGAAAAGCATCCCAAGGAACCTAGTTACTTTGGAACTACAAATGGCTTTATTTTGTAATGTCGATTATCCTTTTACAGTGGTTCGAGAGAAGGACGTGTGTTGGGAATATGCCGAGAAGTTAGAAGGAAACAAGGTCAAATGCAAATTTTGCCTTAGAATTTTGAATGGGGGGATCAGTAGGTTGAAGCATCATCTATCTCGATTACCAAGTAAAGGCGTTCATCCGTGTAGCAAAGTAAGAGATGATGTTACTGACAAGGTGAGAGCTATAATAGCAATGAAGGAGGAAGGTAAAGAAGCCGCTAGTGCTAAAAAACAACGATTAGCTGAATCCAAATCTCCAGGAAATATTTCAGCTATTAAAGCTCTTACATCCATAGAGATGACACCTCCAATTATGAAAATTTTTCCGTCTGGCCCAACAGTTGTGCCCCAGCCTTCATCTGATAGAGAAAGTGCGGAGAGAAGCATTGCTCTATTCTTCTTCGAAAATAAGTTGGATTCCAGTGCCGCACGGTCTTCTTCCTATCAGCAGATGATAGAGGCGGTCTCAAAGTGTGGCCAAGGTTTCAGGGGCCCTTCATCGGAAGCTTTGAGGACCACGTGGTTGCAAAGAATTAAATCTGAAGTCATTCTGCAATCAAGGGAAATGGAGAAAGAATGGTCGATAACAGGTTGTACGATCATTGCAGATACATGGACTGATAATAAATCGAGGGCCTTAATAAACTTCTTGGTTTCATCACCTTCTGGAACCTTTTTCCACAAATCCGTTGATGCATCTATGTACTTCAAGAACACGAAATGCCTGTCTGACTTATTCGACTCAGTTATTCAAGATTGTGGCCCGGAAAATGTTGTTCAAGTAATCACAGATAATGCCTTGAACTATGTTGGTGTAGGAAATCACATCTTGCAGAACTACAGTACGATCTTCTGGTCACCTTGTGCTTCTCATTGCTTGAATTTGATCTTGGAAGATTTTTGCAAGATTGATTGGGTGCACAGATGCATCTCACAAGCACAATCTGTTTCCAGGTTCATTTACAATCACATGTGGATACTTGATCTAATGAGAAAATTCACAGGGGGACAAGAAGTTGTCCGCACAAGTATTACAAAGGCTGCTTCCAACTTCCTCTCCTTGCAGTCATTGTTGAGGAATAGGTCGAGGTTACGGCACATGTTCAATAGTCCGGAATATTCATCTTCCTCATATGCCAACAAAACTCAAAGCATATCTTGTATCGACATCCTTGAGGATAACAATTTCTGGAGAGTTGTTGAAGAAATAGTAGCTGTTTCGGAGCCTTTACTAAAAGTACTGAGGGATGTTGCTGGAGGAAAGCCGGCTGTCGGATCAATTTATGAATCTATGACCAAGGCCAAGGAATCTATCAGGACATACTACATAATGGATGAGAACAAGTGCAAGTTGTTCTTGGACATAGTTGACGGGAGGTGGCGGAATGAGCTCCACTTACCTCTCCATTCCGCAGCGGCATTTTTGAATCCCAGTATCCAATACAATCAGGATAGTAAATTCCTTGCACACATAAAGGAAGAGTTCCTTACCGTTCTGGAAAAGCTACTGCCAACGCCGGAATTGAGACATGACATTACTGGACAGATCTTTGCATTTAAAAAAGCACAAGGGATGTTTGGCTGTAGCATAGCTAGGGAGTCCCGTAACACAATCCCACCAGGTATGTAATGTAGATTCAGGTACTATGTTCTCAATGATGATTGCCATGTCACATTCAATCATCACCCCCACTTGCCACATTCCACTCAATGGCACATGTGGTACACATGCATAATCTGGACCAGTCAATCTGCGGGCACCACCATAAATAATCACACCAATTGGATGGTTGTAACCCTTTAGTGGGAAAATGGTGAACATTGACCAACGGTTCATGCACTTGAACAAATACTGTTGGTCGACTTTGTGGTTTTTAAGCATAGCCCATATATGTTGAGCTGCCAGATGAGCTGCCTGGATTTTGTACACGTGCCTTATGGCGTGTGTGTCTTTACTAACATTCCTTGTTCTTAATATTTCTGATGAAATTCTTAAGATACTGCAATTTAAACATGTAGGGATATGGTGGGATGAATATGGCGATTCAGCGCCGGGGTTGCAACGGGTTGCTATTAGAATACTTAGCCAAGTTTGCAGCGCTTCTACTTTTGAGAGGAACTGGAGCACCTTTCAGCAGATTCACTCTGAAAAGCGCAATAGGCTGGATAAAGAGACATTGAATGACCTTCTATACATAAGTTACAATCTCAAGTTGGCAAACCGTGTGAAAGGAAAGCCTGCGGACATTGATCCTATTATTGTTGAGGACGTAGATATGACTTCGGATTGGGTGGAGGAGACTGAAAACCCTAACCCAACCCAGTGGCTTGATCGGTTTGGTCCCACTTTAGATGGTGGAGATTTGAATACAAGGCAATTTAACAGCACCATCTTTAGTTCAAATGATCATATATTTGGGTTGTGATTGTTTGCACCTTTTAGCACCTCATCTTTACCATGTGGACGTTAATGCTTGATTGGTGATAGCCTTTCTATAGATTTTTATTTCTTCAACAAGTTCAACAGTTTGTTTTCTTATGAAATGTGTAGCATTATCTCATTATTAATAATTTTTACCCTTTCTGTAAAAAGAAAAAGCATGAAGCACGTGCATTGAATTCTAATTTTGGGCACAGTGGTTTCTAGTTTTCTAAGTACTTCCATTTTGATGTGGGTACTCACTTATGTAAACTATTTACCTGTAAATAGTTCACACGAGGTGTTTGGATGTTGTGAAAGGGATGTAAAGTCCTCACTCCTCATAATACACTTTATGCCAAAAACTTGGCTGAGTGCAGTTTCCCAACTTCACCCCTGCGGCTGTTATAAAAAAAATAAAAAAATAAAAAAATAAAAACTTTACCCCTGCTCTGTCTCTCCAACAACTATCAGTAGAAACCTGATACAGACTTTTCCAGTACCCAAACGTGATGGAATGGAACAGTTTACCTGTATAACTCTGTACTGTGTAAAGAGTTGACATAAATGAGCTTTTACTGACATCAAAATGACCCTAAATGAGAAACTCATTCATATGTATGGAATCCTTCAGAGAAATTTTTCATGTGTATATGAAATTCTTACGTGTCCAATTTACATTTCCATTGTCAAAGAACCGCTCTAGCGTGACTCACATAGGTATATAGAGGGCATGCCTACCGCCAACTCTATGTGGCAGGAATGTGCATGAAATCCACCCCATCCATCAGCTGTGCAGCCTCATGTTCACCATGGAACCCTAAAATCAGGCTGATCCAAAACTCATGTAGGCCACAGCATAGGGAACAATTAGGATTGGGACGCCCACCATTAGTTGTGTGTGGGGCCCACTGTGGTGTTTATATGCCACTCAATCCATTCATCTGATGTGCCTCCCTAGGATGAAGGGACTCCGCAAAAAATCATTCTATTCCAAAACTTCAGTGACTATACCATGTGTATTTTTAGAGGTTTTAGGCATGATTTTGCACAGTTTCCTATGGCAGGGCCAACCTGGTTTGGATCAGCCTGATTTTGAGGATCAAGGCCAAACACATGGTGGTGCACCTCATGGATGGGGTGGATGTCACACGCTCCATAAACCTACACAATTTACCTTTAGCATTTATTATTATTATTTTTAATTATCTATAAATGAGAGGAGAAGGAGCTACTGGAGTTTAGCTTGCAAAATGTGAATAACCTAAAATGCTTTCCATTTTCTTGTAATGTATCGAAGAAAATTGGCTCACCAGCTGTCTCTGTGGACACCGGATTAAGGATACCCTCTTTCCATGTTTAAGTCCATGCACCCTGCCCTGTTTATCCCAGTCCTCCTTGCACCCACATTCAGATTTATCCTTTTTGCAGTTTCTAGTATAGAGCTCTGCTCTAATTCAGGCCATGAAAGCTCTTTCTTTCATGACACACTAGGAGCCCCATGTAGGACACGCTGCCCATTCATGGGAGATCCCTTTAGATAAATAAAATAAAATAAAAATAAAATAAAATAAAATACCAGTTATTCAACTGAGCCTTTGATTCCAAAAAGTGAAGCTATTCTTGAGATATGGAGGTACCTTAACCTTACTCTTTTCTTTTTTTAAAAAAAATATAAAAATATATTTCTATATATGCATCAAGGGTTTTTTTTGTCATCTAACCATGTCATTGATTTCACTTCCTCTGATCCATAATCATGCTATGTTAATCTGAATTGTGATGGAATGGAAGCCTCATTTTTCTATAAGGGCCCGTTCGGCCGGTCGGATTGGAAGGGATTGGATGGTATTGGAAGGGATTTGAAGTTGAATCCCGGGATTGGCCGGGCGTGCCAAACGGAGTCAGTGATCTGATCCCAATCCCATGGATCTTAAGACAATCCACTGACAACACCATCATTACCTTTAAATCCCATCCAATCCACCCTAATCCGTTCAAATTTGACTGGGACGTGTTTTGTTCGAGGGATTGGAAGGGATGGGAAGGTTTAATCCCGGGATTGGCCGGGCGTGCCAAACAGACTGGATATAGCAATCCAGGGATAGAGCAATCCCATGGATCTCAAGACAAACCTAGAAATCCATGCCATCCACCCTAGTACCATTCAATCCCTTTCAATCCACCTGGCCAAACGGGCCCTAATGGATCTGTCACATGGATCCATGAAATGGCAGGATCCTTTTTTGCAACTTCTGTTTCAGCTGAGAGAATGAGTTCAGCTGAGCGACACTCACAAGTTCTTAGACATGCAACGTTAGGTGTAGCTTCTTCGAGCCTCCTTCAAGCCGTGTGCGGAGTTCCAACAAAAAACACTTCTCAGAGATTGCTTGATGATGTTAACTGCTGAAGGTTTTCTAAAGAAGTCAGAAGGGTTTGATACGACTTTGGTCTGAACCAGTCATGCCTTTTTCCATGTGTAATAAGGTGTGTTTCTTAACCATTATCACCAAATAGCCCCACCTATTATACTTCAATCTTGAAAGTGCCCCGATGCATTAGATTGAAAATTTGCAAGCCGATTCAAACATTTTGATTAGATTTGATGAATTGAGGATACTACTTCCATTTTCCATTGTTCTTTCATGTCAACATAATTGGAACCTTCTAGATCATCATCATCAACTAAGCCTCATCCCAATTAATTGGGGTTTGCGATTGGAACCTTCTCGATGCATCATAAATTCATATGGCCACATCCATCATATTCTTATGTTTGCATGACATGCTCATTTCATTTCTAGGATTCTGCCTTGTTGGACAGCATATCGTTCAGGCTCGTATGTTGACTTTGCAACTAGGTAAAACTCCAATTACTGTTATCATGTTTCTTGGTATTCTTGCATGAGAATCGATCGCCTACAGCTAATGGCACCACAACTTGTGCCGTGCCATGTTTTCCGCTAACATGCTAATCATGCAGGACATATAATGAAAGCTGAAGGTCCCCACTATAAAGATCACCCTTCTTGAAAAACATGCTGATTGATTCACTAGGTGGTCCACACCTGTATTCCGACTTAGTGTGGCCCCTCTGATGGCTAGACCAGTTTGATTTTCATGCTAGGTGGTGCTGGTTTTGAAAATTTCATGCCCACAGTTCCATGTGTAAAAATGGAGAGAACAGCTTGAGAGGACAACCAAAGCATACTATAGAAGAGTAGTTCGGTTGGGTTAATCTACAACTACCAATAAGTTCATGACTTGCATACCTTGCCTAGAGAAATAAATGAAAATTATCCATCCTCATGTACAAAATACATTTCTGCAATTCCATATCCAAGTTATGTGGCTTTATCAACACACTGCTCGTTTCTAAGTTCATCCAAGTATACACAACATTTCTTCACTTACTATTTTCTGACTAACTACTACGACGTCAACCTCATGTTTTATCCAATGTTTTAAATATCGTTATCGCGTGATGTATCACACCCTTGGCATACGGATACATATCGGTTATCGCATGGGATATATTGGTTGTATCGCATAATGTATCGTTGTTGTTGGGAAACATGGGACCATTGGGAAACTGGTCGAATTTTTCAAGGAAACTTCAAGGATTGTTGAAAAAGACATCAATACACACTTAGAAATCAAAACATTACAAAAAAAAAAAGGTGCACATAATAGGGGTTTCCTTTGTATGGGGTACTAATACATGCATTGTCCAACTGAACTAATGCAAGTATATTTAAAGTCTATTCATATAATTTATAAATGTAAGAAGACATGTATGGAAACACAAGCAATACATTCAAAAGAAAAAAAAGAATCACTAGATCAGGTTACATGTTTGAGTTTGTGTTTGGATACAACAATTGCAACTGATTTAAGAGAAATTTTGATTTTTCCCAATTTTCTGCAACTTGCCCCATCTCCCCTAAATCTTGAAATCGAAACTCCAAATCCATGATTTTTCATGGAAAACATGAAGAAATTATAGATTTGTAACCATTTGCCATTGATTTAACGTGATTTACAGCAAAAAAAAAAATAAGGGATAAAAAATCGAATATGCTCACCGGATCGAATAGGTGGGATATATCGGCACTACCTATGCATTTCGTATCTCACAGGTGGGATACGAGATATATCATGGGATATATCTGCCGATATCGTCGACATTTAAAACACTGGTTTTATCTCTACTGTATATAATGCTGGTAGTAATCGACAATTTTGCCCATGCAATTAGTCTTGAGAGAGTCGAGAACTTTGGGATTTGAAAGGACATTAGAAGGGATTTCCAATGCAGATGAGTGTATTTAGGGAATTTGCAAATTCTGCATGCTTAGCTACAAATGGCTCAGATTTTATGCACTTTGTATGAAGAGTGGTTGGGATTCATTATGATAATTGATGCAAGTAGCCCACACTCACCCTCTCCTGCCTGAATTTAGTAATATTTTTATCACTATGTGTGGACAAGATTAAATAAGATTGAAGTAGAAGAAAGTCGGTAAGCATTATTGTCAATCTTGTTCAAACACTACATACTAGTACAGGAGATGGTACAGGCAATGTAACGTACCAGTCTCTATTCCAATAAATCTAGGTCCATATTGGTCATTTTGGTCTGTCCGTTTTGACAAACATGTCTCCAGCACAAAAATTATGTTAATTTATTTTCTATTTTTGGGCATTTTGGCCAGAATTCATTGATGAACATCTGGGTTACTTCAGTTCGGAAGCCCCCTCAATCTAATGGGAGGATTTAAATGAAACCTTCTCGAGCTTGTGCTAACTTTTTTCCAGGATGGAACCTGGAGCAGCTGAAAAATGCCCACTTTGGGGAATCAGCAACTATAGCAGTTACCATGCAATGCAACCCTGTGGGGCTGGGGGAATAGGTATTACCCGTCCACCTCCATTCCTGTTTGTAAACTAATCTGCGATATCAACGGATGGTAAGATGGTTTGTTTCAAACTTTTGATGATAAAATATGATATTCCCACTGATTCCCAATAATTAAACTCTTGTACAAGAATTCACATGCTTTTCCAAATCCATTGTTTCCTATTTTCCTATGTTTCTTTACTTCCACTTATTTCACATTTGATTCTTTTAGCAGTTGTGCCTTGCATAAACTAAACTGACTGTTGATTCGTATTCATATTCTATGCACAAAGAGAGAGAGAGAGAGAGAGAGAGAGAGGGAGGGAAAAACAAAAGAAAAAAAAAGGGAATTTGCAGGATCTTTTAATTTATTCAGTGGCAATTGATATTATAAAACCTACTGTCTATCGATGGAGTGCAAAGTGGGCTGTGGTCAAATTCGAGCGTTGCTGCATGGCAGAATAGGTCAATATTTTCAAACGTTTTTAACTGCCATCTTAGAGTGTTTCTTGTTATGGATGAAATCAGTGGTCTGCCTTTCGAAACCTCCTTTTTACTCTTCTTCTTAGTGCCTGTTTGGTTGTACCAAATATCATGAAATTTCAAGATATTGTGAGCTCACCCATCTTTCAATTCTGCAAATTGTACATTAATTAGACCTGGCTCTGTTTGAACAGAAATTAAAACTGCGCAGATCTTGCAAGACATCGGAGGGCCCTGCTTATTGAGACAATTCATGGATGGCGAATGCTTTCTTGCAAAGGCCCGTCTGCGACTCCCGAACACAAGCTTGCTGCAAGTCCTGATGCTGCAGCATGATCTAGGCCGTCCATCAGGCAGGCCACACAGTGAGTGAATGTCCTTTTAGCCCAAAGATCAGACCTGTTGCTTGTATGTCGATACTGCCCATATATGTTGATTGTGGCCCCCTCCCCCAAAGATTGGACTGGCCTGATACTGGGCCAGGTCTGGTCCACCCTGGCTTCCTACACCGTGAATGGCTCTGATCTCGCAGGCTTGTGTGATGTTGGCATGTGTAGGGTGTATCCATCTGATGCTCGCAGGTGTGCCCTTGCAAGCAGAGCATTCCTCTCTTTCTGGATTGTTGTACATCTCTCATTATAATGTCCAATGAGATATGTCTGCAATGAGAGATGCACACCGCATGTACAATGTTTGCAGGTGTACTGCAGTGGGCCCCATCCGTAATGGCCAATTTGCATTTACCAGCAACCTGGTATGTAAGAGATTTTAATATATTTACTGGCCATTGAATGGATAGGCAGATTCATTGAATATCTATTTATATATTATTGTATTAGAAGAGCCAATCTAGTTTGCGAAGATCAATGGCCCAGTCTTCCAGGTTGTAGAAAATGGCCCTTCTTAGTTGCATGTGAGCTGTCGCTGTATTTCTTTTGCTTGAATGCATGTTTGAAGGCTACCAATTTAAGTGTCAGGATTATCCCATTGAGAAATTTGGGCCATGGTGGGGCTCATCAGATCAACGATCTGGAGCACTGAACCCTGAGCCCCATCTTATATCAACTAAAAAACCATACCTTTGCAATGAGGATCATATGAATTCTCTGTGTCAAGTATCAGTTATCTTCAAACACCAGATATTTCAGCTATTCTATTGATCAGGTGGGCCACACGTGAAGAAGTAGATGAATATAAAAATGAGAACCAACACTCTTACATCCAATGCATCCCAAGTCCAGATTCCATGCATGTGCCACGTGTATGGTTTCGATGAAACTATTATGCAGAATACAAGTGAGTAACAGGAGGGATTATGGGTCCGGCCCCCACAATAAAGATCACCTTGCACAAAAATCAGGTTAGTCTGTTCACAACCTGGGCGATGTCAAGTGTCAGTTATCTTCAACAAATCCAGGTGTGGCCCACCTATTGAGCAAATCAGCCTGATGTTTGAGAAGGGTGACTTCATGGTAGGAAATTGCTTCATATGGTACTGACTTTCTACACAAGTGGCATGTTGGCTGGAAAGATGGTACGCTAGCACAAGGCATGGTACCTTTGTCATTGAAAATCACCTAATATTTTCCCAAAAAAGAAACTCGAGCAGCAACTCATCCACGCCATCCTCTCCTCTATAGCCAAAGGGCCCAGTCACCAGAGACTAGAAACTGGGCGAATTATAAATGGCAATGAGTAAAAATCAATGAGTGAGTGGGTCAGTTCCATAGACGGATTTCCAAGCACACTGTCGGCTGAAACCACTCTCAAATTAACGTTTTTCTAATCACATTTTTACGTCATACAATACGGTTTAAAGAACTAATATTGCAGTGGCACATCAAAAGCATAGATGGGCACATTGCCTGCCTTCTCTTTCATCTCCCAACTCGATGTGTTTTAGTCCTCACTGCGGTAGCTGGATGGAACCGCACATAGTTCCAACCGCCCTGTCCATTCCTCGCCTGGCTTTAAGGTGATTGGTTTCTCGATCGCTGCCCCATCAACACAAAGCATCTGTTTGTACTCTTCATCGCCAAAATCTATCATGGATCTTGATTTCTTCTCCCATGGATTCCAGACCACTGTTAAGGAATAGAAAAAAAAAAAAAAAAGAAGGCTTCATTTGAAGTTGACAACAGCCTCGAATTATATATATATATATATATATATATATATGACCAGCCTATTTGAGGAGCTGGATTTCACATGCTCTTAACTGGTTGGAAGTTATCAGCTGGGTGGAGTATAACTTGTTGTCCAACCGGTTGGACTTAAGGGTTGTGTGTGTGTGAGAACACACACAGTTCTATGGTGTGCCCCACCTGATAGTTGGATGGGCAAAATGCCATACAAACACCATGGTGGGTCCCACATGCCAACTAGTTGTGTGTGGATTTTCCTAATTGTCCCCAATGTGACACGTGGGGTGCCCAATCATCAATCCGGACTGTTCATTCAATAGTAACATAGGGAGCAAGTCATGACCAAGAATCACACCGATTGGATGATTGTAACCCCATGAATGATTCCAATTTGTTCTGTCTATTTTTTACATACCATAGATCACACTGTTAGAATCATCAAACCAAAGTGCTACTTTGGAATCATAAGCAATATAAAAGCAGGATCTATCAAATAGATGGCTCAAGATGATGATGGACCTATTTTGCTTCTTTGCTCAATCTTGACTGCCCATTATCCCTGCGATTGATTGAACAATTGGGATCATCCTATTGGCATAGTTGTACCTAATTGTATGAAAGAATGGACAATTCGGATTGGGCATCCCAAGTGCACTTGAAAGCTTTGGATAATCAACTCCAACCATTTGATGCCACATTAAAATTTATGCATCGGTCCAAAAATCGGGCCCATGCATCTGTGATTTAGGTGGGTCACACGAAGGGAAACAGTTTGAAGGGTGAGGGTTGCCCTGTACACTGTTTCCAAATGTGTGGTCTACCTGAATAGAGCTGAATCTTGGGCTTTGGGGTCAGCTACATGAATTTTGTTCTGCCATTCCACACAAGGGAGGATGCCAAGGAATTCCTTCCTTCCACCAAACAGGCTACGGAATTGTAGTAGGCATTTATTGAGAAAAGAGGAATTACACAGTTTGCCACCTAGAAATATGCACGGTATACTCAGGTTTTTGGTTTATAGAACAGGACCACTGCAGATGGACCGTCTTCTCAATAGGAGAATCCTAACCTTTCAATTTGTGGCCTGCAAATAGATGGTCTAGAAGAGAAACATGGTCAAACATCCATATTCAACTCAAAAAACAGCCCAAGATTGATGGCTAGCATCTCCTGGTGGTTTTTCAGAGCATGGTTTCATCGGCGAAGAGGCCCCAATGGACCAATGGTCTAGATCACTAAGCCATGGTTAAATTGTACAAACTGAAAAGCCTAAGTATATTGTGCCTATGCTCAGGTTGAAAAAGCGTAGCATTCTTCCCCACAAAATGTACAAGGCAATTAATTATTAATGTGAAATGAATGGTGGAATTACGGAAATTTAGGAGAGAATGGACATCTTACCAACATCGGGAAGCCCCTCTTTTCTTATAACAAACGTCTGCTTCTTTTCGTGGTCAAGGACTGCAATTACATTTGGAGAACTAAGATAAATGCGATCCACCTGCGTACATTAGAGAAATCTTGTAAGAGATCCTTTCTGTGATTCTTGCTATCTACTCTGGTCAAGCACAAGATGGGAAATAGCTCATGCATAGAATCATTTGAAAAGTAAAAAAGAAGAAAAACTTAGCAATTGTTTCCTTGTTTTTCTAGGAGGGATGGTTGGGTTTCAGACCCATTTCAATGTTTGCAGCAAAACATAGTTCCATTCACATTATCCCACATGTTTCGCCAGTCTCAGTACTCTTACCTCAGACTCAAATGTTATGGCATCTCCTTGTTCAGTGAAGCGTTCTCGTTGGCAAAGGTTGTCCAGATAATCAAGTGTCTCCAGCCCTTCTATCCTCACTTCACTGCGAAGACAATTCAAGTTCATATCCAACCCATTCTAATATTTAAGACTACATAAAGCATGAATTCATGCACTCAAATAGAAGTACACCTAAAGCTGAATGGATACAACTACAATGGAACCACTCATCAGTAAATAAGAACATAATCAAAGCACCGCTTGATCCCATGATGCTAGAGGTTCGCTGAGCCCATACATACCCCTGCATGTGGCCCCACATGCCAATCATGAATGTGTGTGGGACATCCAGGGTGCCAGTCACATGTGACCCATCATGCAGATGACCTGGCTTGAAAACCAGGAAGTCCCCTCATCAGCTGGGGCACATGTCTAAGTTGTCATGGAGTCATGACAACTTTTTAAAACCGTCCCTTGCTTCCTTGAGCGTGATCCACCCAATGATTCATTTGGCATGATGATTTTAGGCTGGGTCATCTAAAAGGTGGGGCCCACTTGACACACCGTTTGATTTTTGCATGCGCTTGCAAGGTTGGCATGTGTGGTCACATGTAGAAGTGTGGGTGGAGGACTGCATGTGAGCTTAGGAAGCTTCATATAAAAAATTCAATTCTGAATTTGAACACTAAAGTTTGAACAACAAGACAAAAATATCCAATGATAATTCAATCAGTGGATTAAATGAAGATGAGTTCTATGGTCCTATCTAATACAGGGATGTCAATTCTAATCCAACAGAGATTTTTCTTTACCTGATGTCAGAAACAGAGAAATATGTGTGGAAAGCAAAAGAGAAACTAAATGGCTTGCTGTCGAGGTTCCTAATCCGCGATATCATGGTGAGATCTCCATTCAACGCAAGAGCCACTCTAAGACGGAACTCAAAACTGAAATGCCACGGTAAATTTTTTCATTAGCAAGACATCGCATACAAAATAAATAAATAAAAGAGAAAATTTAACACGAAAAAGAGAATGGAAAAGAAGATACAAAAGTTTCATCATTTTTCATCTGAACTATTTAAGGGCCAGTTGGAAGGGGGCAATTCCCAAGATTTTTCATTTTTTTAATAGAAAAAAGATTTTAATCGAACAAGGTTAATGCAAAACAGCCCCATTAAAGGGGAACACCTTAAAAGGGTCAACTGTATCAACTCATTTCATTTCGTCTCCCCATAGAAAACAAAATACATCAGGCTAATCTTATCTGATTTGATTAGTGCCGCCTGCATGCAAACATGCCCTACAAAAGAGTTCCAAATTCCAATGACCCGATCAAGTTTCAATTATTGCAAGTCCAATACTACCCAAATGTTCTAAAGACAATAACAACAACGGCCCAACTGTCTATAGGTACTGGGTTCATACCAGTGGGGCCAGCACTTTAGATCCTCTTCAGATGGTTTCAGTAGCAAGTCTATAGCAGATTTGCCAATGTACTCAGCAGGATGAAGAGGTGGAGGATCATCATCAATGGTCCAAATCTTGTTCCTTGCAAACCCATGTTGCTCCAGTGATCCACAGTTTCCAAACTTCAAGAGCATTAAAACATGATGTTAGTCAGGAACTTGGAATTAGATACCACAGGAAAAGATATGAGCATGCATGAACCTGCGGGAAACAAATGGGGATTCCTCCTCGCATTGCTTTTGGTGGCTTAAATATAGCCTGCAGTAGATAAAAGACAATATTTCAGCAAAAGTTAGGATGATTTCTCTAGTACATGAAGTTTGTCACATAGCTCTGCAACTCATGAATTTCATGTTCTGAAACTTAAATAAGATCATACATAGTAAAAATACCAAATCAAATCAGGGCATGCTATTGATCCATGAATCATGAGGTTCAATAAATGCTAAAAAAAATTAAAATACAAAATGGATGCAGCGGAGGCAAATTTACCATATTCTATTATCAATTTTATAATAGTCTATGGCATTCCGGTAGATGATGTTATAGAGCAGACATGACAAAGAAATTAATTCACAATGTCATCCTCTATTTCATATGATGTGACCCATTTCAAGTTCATTGGATGATTTACGTATAAATTTTGATATATGATTCTATTTGGACTGAAAAGCCATTTCCATTGGATTCAAATTCGACTGTTAAGTCTTGAATAATTTACAACAGGATTTTAAGAGCATCGGCTATGGAATTAAATAAATTACTAAGGAAAAACTTACTGAAAGAAAAAGATCAAGGGATTAAATGACACAACATGCAAATCTGATTAAAGTTTAAGGAAAATACTACAGAAGGAATATTGTGGCCACAGCAATCATGTACATAATTCTTCCAGAAAATACACAGATCAAAATGAACAAATTCAAGATAAAAATTCAAATGATCGATAAAAGAGAATGCTATGTCAAATAACGAAAATATAAAGAGGCATGGATTAAGAATCAAAGACAAGAGAAAGCATCCGATTGAAGCAGAATCGAACTTCAATAGAATAAAATTATAAATCTCATAAATTGAAATTTTCCATTGAATTTTTAATGTACATGATGACATGCGGATATCTATAAAGTTATCGTCAAATCCGAGTTCAAAATTGCTTTGCATTTACTCGACTGAGATACCAAAAAAAAAAAAAGATTTCAAGCCCACAGAAAGTAGAGAAACAGGATTGTAAGAGTACAAAGATTCAAGAAGTCACACCTTACTGCTAGTGAACAGGAGTTCTTCCCCACGATCGTTCCTCCATGAAATGACCTGACCACCATGCAAGCTAACCTGGATTGCTGACAGAAAAATCATCAAGAAACAAACCAGAAACCATACATTTCAGCCGTCAACAAATTCTACAACAATCCTAGATTCATTCTCCAAATCCAACGTTTTAAAAATGATGTCAATTAAAACACCCAATCACCAAATTAAGCATAGGGAGAGATAAGTATCTAACCCGAGCAGAAGCTCCTCGTGGCATTCTAAGCGTGACCTGATCGATCCCATTCCAGTCCTTGGAGATCTCGATCGCAGCTCTCTGATCCCAAACCGCCGAAAAATGACCCATCTCAAAAACACAAAGGGGCATAAACAGAAGGACGAAAAAGAAGAAGACCGCGATCCGAGATTCTACTTCCTCCCTTCAAACAGACATCCAACACGGAAAGGAAAATAGGACTCTACTCAATAAAGCCACCGCACTGATTGTTACAGCTGAGAATCTGAGCTCCGCACGACACCTTTCTTGTGACTGGAAAACCCCATTTTCTCGTGAACAAAAAACCAGAATCCTATCTACCACTCTCACTTTCCCTTTGTTCCTAATCCCGTCTTAATACCCACTGATGCATGCATCATTACAAGAACACAACTCAAAATCCCAAATATGAAGAAAATACCTTGAATTCATAAGAATTTCACCCAACATCCCTCACATTTGGATATGAAGAACACAACCCAATGCCAGAATTCCCCAGGTAATATCAAAATCCACTCAAACCAACCCAAAATTTCATGAAAATTCACCCCCAAATCCGTTACATTTCTATTAAAAGAAGAAAACCCAATTCCCAGAAGAATCCAAATCCCAAAAACCTCCTGTCAAAACAACTCCAGATGTCAAGAAATCTCTGCCCAAAAAACTCCAAAACCAATACTGAACAGAAACCACTTCCAAAAACCAATGCCCGAAAAAGCCCAACTCCCTAAAATCCCAAAACTGCGCTTGGAATTATGAAATTCATCCCAAAATCACCACACCCATTTCTGGAAACGGCCCAACATCTACAACAAGGAAGAAGAACAATAAAAAATCCGATAAATTACATTCATGTAGAAGGAAAGTCAGTCAAAACAATGGCCTTTTTCAAAAAGATTCAACTGGCATTTATTTAGAAAGAAAAACAGAAAGATTGTAACAGAATCGGAGACAAAGCTGTTGAAAGATGGGCACAAACTGAAAAAAAAAAAAAGGAAGAAAGAAAAAGAAAAACAGATGACAGTTGGTTTTGTTTTTTAATTTTAATTTTTTAATTACATTTATATGCATGGAGATACGTGAAGAAGGTGGAAGATGTACGAACGGTCAAAATTAAATTGCATGGGGATTTAAAAGAATGAGATTTCTTCCCCTGTTTTGGTTTGTTTTCTTGTTCTATACAGAACTGATATTAGGATTTAATTAATCATGATTAAGGGGAGTTAATTGCAGGTAAGGTTGAGATCACGTGAAGAAGGCGTGAGTGCGAGAGAGAGCTCTTTCGGTTTTCGGGTCGTGTTTGGGTGCGAATGCAGGCTTTGTTTGAATTTGCAGAGGCTGGTGGGGGCCGCTTCCGGAAAGAAACGTGGTGCATGTTAGATTCCTGCCGTTGGTACTTGTTATAGTGCGCTTGGTGCGCGTGGGACGCGGACTTCATGCGAAAGCCTTTCGCATGAAGTTCCTGCCTGGGAACTTAGGTGGGGCCACTGTGATGTTTTGTAAGAAATCCTCCCCGTCCATCCGTTTTGTGAGTTCATTTTAAGACATGTTGTCCAAAATGAACCGTATCCAAAGCTCAAATGAGCCGTGCTAAGGGCCCGTTTGTTTTGCCATTATAAATGATGGTAAATAGATAATTATTACCTATTTATATTGTTTGGAAGAGATGAAATATGAAGGGTTCGTTTTGCACCCTCGATTGGAGGGGATTGAGGGGATACGAGGGGGTTTCAAATCGCCTGGTTGTTTCGCAGCTAACCGGGGTTTGCAATCCGCCGGGAGCGCTTGGATTACACCTAAAATCATTTCAACAGTTGCTGCAGTAACATATGTGTCACTATATACTATTAGTCTATTGGGCACATGGCCCACTAATGATGATCAACACACTCAAACATGATCTTGTGCTTGTGGCCCATTTGAGACTTGGAATTTCATCATTTTCGGGCAAAGCATATATTTCAGCGGGCTTATTACAACCATTGTATCAAAAATTACATATCTCACTAATTACAGATATTAAAATTAATTTAGTAATTAAATTCAAATCCATGTAAATATAGCATGGATGAGTACTTTTGGATTAACTCCGGGGTGCCAAACACACCCGAAGATTGCAAATCCTGGGAGTTTCTAATCGTGGGGCTCTGAATCCAGGGGTCACAGATTCGCGCTCCCAAACAAGCCCAAAGGGTAATTGCACCTACGTTTTCAGAATTTACTTTTTGAAGAAAAAGGTGAGAATGATGGAGTGAAATTTTTGGATCTCACCATGATGTATGTGATTGATCCACGCTATTTATCTATCTTAACAAATCATTTTAGAGTTTGTATTAAAAAATTAGGAAGATTATAAGTTTAATCGGTCCACACTAAAGTAGACAAGGGAATATTGACATCCATCATGTTTTTTTTTTTGTTAGCTTGTTAGTACACCCTAGCTGCCAGTTCACACTTCAATGTTAGCCACCCCCACTTCGGAATCGATACCATGACCTTGGGGCCGTTTGGCATCATCGATTGGAGGGGGTTTCAAATCCCCTGGGTTGTTTGGCACATATAGTAACTACAGGTTGCAAATTCAGGGGGTTTTTAATCCCCTCTTTAAGCGAGTTTGCAATATGTGAGAGCTTAGATTACACCTAAAATCATTTTAATAGTTACATGTGTGACATGTGTCACTGTACGCTATCATTCTATTAGGCACATGGCCTACCAATGATGACCAACACCATTCAAATATTGTCTAGCACCGTTCAAACATTGTTCCTATTAATCAACGATTAAAAATCGTTGGTTAGTCACTCAGACATGATCTTGTACCTACAGTTCATCTAAGACTTGGAATTTCATTATTTTCAGGAAAGCGTATATTTCAACGGGCTTATTACAGCCATATTATCAAAAATTATATATCTCATTATTTAGAGATATTAAAGTTAATTTAGTAATTAAATTGAAACCCCTATAAATATACATCCAGAGGTATTTTTGGATTAAAGTTGATTCACACTCCAGGCTGCCAAACACATTGGGAGGATTGCGAACCCAGGGGGTTCCAAATCCACGCTCCCAAAGAGGCGTTTAGTCTACCACTTGAGCTATGGATCAGGGTGTAACCATCAATAATTGAAATGTGAAGCCATCCATAGGTCCCACATTGATTTGTATCTGTGAACCAATTCATATGATCACATGGACACGGATGAAAGAAAAACACAAATATCAGCGGATACAAAACTCATATGGCCCACAAGAAGTTTTCAATGGTGTATTTAATCCCTGTGTTTCATGTGTTGTGGTACAATTGCACTATTGATTTGCCTCGGTTTTCAGTATATGCCCTAAAATGAGCTGACAATGGATGGACGGCTTGTATCAGACACATATATCATAATGGGCATGCAAAATTTTGAAATTTTTTATTGATATTAGTGTCAAATGAAATCAAAGCTTACTTTGCATGGCGGCTTGGTGCATATCTTACGAAAAATAATGATTCCTTGCTAGAAATAAGAAACCAAACAAAGCCCATGGGCTGGTGTACCACACACTAGCCATGTAGCTGTTGTAGACACGTGTCATGTGAAGATGAGCACTGACGCCCCGAGTTGTGCCAACGGTTCAAAGGAGATTAAAGTTACATGGCCCCATAGTGATGTATTTATTATATCTACACCGTTCATCTATTTTTAGAGATTATTTTAGAGAATTATTTAAAAAATGAATCATATCCAAAGATCACCTGGAATACACCACAAATAGCAGCGGAGATAATGATTTTCACTGTTAAACAATTCGTAGGGCCCACCATAACATTTATTTTCTATCCAATCTGTTCATAAGGTCACAAAGACCTTAATTAAGACGGAAAACAATTTTCATATTGATCCAAAACTTTTGTGACCCCAAAAAAGATTTCAA
Source organism: Magnolia sinica (assembly GCF_029962835.1). Taxonomy (NCBI): domain Eukaryota; kingdom Viridiplantae; phylum Streptophyta; class Magnoliopsida; order Magnoliales; family Magnoliaceae; genus Magnolia; species Magnolia sinica. The sequence continues at coordinate 128,724,626 of NC_080575.1, read as the reverse complement.
TGATAGACATTCAATTCCCCACTGCTTTTTGTAGTGTGGTCCACTTAATAGTTAGATATGTCTTATTTTTCCTCTCAAGCCTTAAGACGAGCTGGACAAATGGGTGGACAGTTTGTATATAACACATACCTCATATACAGCAGCTATATAGGTGGTGTGAGGTACGCTAGCCCATCCGCTTCCAAAACAAACGCCCTCTTGAGGCCTGTTTGTTTTTCAAAGAAACGGGATTTAACTGGGAAATAGTAATTATTATAATTTCACTGCGTTTAAAAATTTATGGGAATTTGTGCCTGTGAAATTGGTTCAAAAGATGTAATTTTGAAAATGTGGTTGGAGAAATTCTTACCGTTGAAACCTTAATGAGTTCAACAGTGATGTTTAGATGCCATTCATATCGTTAATAATGTCATTCCTACTGGAACGAAGTGAAAACGAAAATATTAGCAGAATCAAAACTTATGTGGCCCCACAAATATTTCAACCGTGAACGTCTAATTATCAAGTTTTCGGCTTGAGATTTGGATACGGTTTAATTTTGGCAACTTGTCCTAAAATGGACTCAAAAAACGGATGAACAGGGAAGATTTTTCACAAACATGACAGTGGGCCCCACCTGGGTTCCCAGCGGAGGAACTTCCTGCGAAAAGCTTTCGCAGGAAATCCGCGTCCGTGCGCGTGAAGAAGTAGGAAACGGTTTTCAGTTGCGTGGAGACTCGAGGAGAGTGCATGCCATGAGCATGGCTCGCGTCTTTGCACACTCTACACGGGTTTTCGTTTTCTAGCCCACGGATTGCCAATCTAGACCGTTGGTCTCTTGAATCCCTATCTAGATCGTCCATAAATCAACGGTTGGAAATAAAAAATGGTTAAGGGACAACATTCAGTGACGGAGAGCGAAGAGAATTGCTTTCTAAGCTATGGTTCATATGGTGTGATTTTTGAAATACAAACCATCTGTGATGGGTCCAACTGTCTAGATGGTCCCGCTTGATAAACCATCTTCCACGTGTATCGCGAAGGATTGATCCACCATATTCCCGACTCTACCATATCATCCATCTGGCTCTACCACACGCAGCTCAACTTCCAGACACACTTGCCATTCTGACACACGTGTAGGATATCCGAGCCACATATCAGGTGGAAGCCACTAAATTTGATCAGGCAAAAAACTCGGGCTGTTCAACTGCCGTGTAGATCACACGTGTAAGAATATACCATGCAATTGTTAGAACATTGCTTAAATGATCTAACATCCTATCAGTGGACATTTTTTCAGTGGATTCGGACCGTCCATTCATTAGATATCCATCGCTGTACCAGTTAGAATATCAGTGCAATTGTTGTATTTGAACCCTTAAATTGGGGGCCATGATTCCGGCAATCGAGCATACCACGTGAGCAATTTGTAAGCACGTGCATATCAACTATCTTTTAGGACAACCGCACGTCAGATGGCACTGCTGCGATGTTCCTAATTGCAGAAAGGTGATGACAGGGTGGATATGAAAACAAAACACAAAGTGCCCCTCAGCCGTTCATCAAGTGGGGCCCACTAAGTATTTGCCACAGGCCAAAATTCAGGACAGCCCGCCACACAGATGGGCCCTGTGATGACTCGGGTCTGGTTGTTGGCCACTATTCATACATATGGGACCACTTGACCCCTTTGATTTGGGCTTGCTGGTCCTGAGACTATGGGCCCACGAGTTAGGCCCGAGCCTGACATCTCGGACCCAGTTATTGATCTAGTGGCTTAGATCCATTGAAATGCCCGACATGATGGGCCCCAGTACAAGGCTAGCGGCTGGAGGCGGCATGGTCCTGATGGTTGGATATAGGCGACCAGGTGGGGCCTGAGAATCTTTATCTCTCATGGTCAATGACCCGATAAGCTTTGATGAGGATCAAAGTGGAGGTTCGCCTCGCGCGTGGGAAACGGATTGGCTACTCCCCTGCCACCAGCCCCGTGGCTGGTGGTCGGTGATCTGTGGGCCCCACAATGATGTATGTTCCGTTCATCAATTTTTACAGATCATTTTAGAGTTTTATGCAAAAAAATGAGAGGGATTCAAATCTCATATGGACCACACCACAGGAAAACAATACTGATTGGATATCCACCATTAAAATCCTCCTAAGGCCCACTGTACTGTTTATTTGACATCCAAGATGTTGATTATGTCATAAATACCCAGATGAAGGGAAAAAACAAAGATCAGATTGATCCAAATCTTTTACGGCCCCGAAAAGTTTTTAATGGTCGATGTTCATTTGACACTGTTTCCTTTAATGTGGTCAACTTGAGAATTGGATATATCTCGTCTTTGGTCTCATGCCATAAAATGATCTAGAAAAATATATGGACAGCATGGATGAGACATATACATCATTGTGGGGCCTATAGAGCACCGACCACCAGCCATTGGCTGGTGGGAGGGGGAGTAGCCAATCCATTTCCGCGGGCGTGACACGACACGCTGTAGATTAGCGTTTGAATTTCTGTTGCCACCGGAGGTTATATCATTCGGTAGGAAAAAGGTCGGGACCACTTTTGAACGACCACGGCGCATGTTAGAGATGGCAAGACGCGGATTGCGTCCTGCCGCCGCCCGTCTCTAGCCCCGAAAGGGCAGTTCCGTGGGCGGGCCCACCGTGATGTATCTGTTTATCCATGCCGTTCATCTATTCTCTAATATTATTTTAAGGCATAAAAAATAAAAATAAATAAAAATAAATAAAAAAGCAGATCCAACGCTCAAATGAACCACACCGCATAGGGAATGGATTCGATACTCACCAGGTCAGTATCCAAATCGCTACTGAAGTGACGTCATCAAGCTCTGTAGGCCCCACCATGGTGCTTATTATATCGATACAGTCCATCCATTCGGAGATATCATTTTATGATATTACAAAAAGAATGGGATAGATCTGAAGTTCAGATGGACCCCACCATAGAAAACAGGGGAACAGTGACATCCTCCGTTCAAAAATTCGTAGGGGACATGGTAGTTTCGGATCAAGTTTATATTTTTATTTTCACATCATTTATCGTTATGTTAATTTATGAACAGGTAGAATCTAAAAATGCTCACAGATTAGATATTGACAAGGTCAGTATCCAAATGGCTCCGGAAGTGATGTCACCAAGATCTGTGGACCCCACTATGGTAATGAGATAAATGTAAAGTTCAAGTGGACCCCAGTAGAAAATAGTGGGGATAGCGACATCCATCGCTCAAAACTTCTTATGGGTCACTGAAGTTTCCCATCAAGCTTTTATTTTTGTTTTCACTTGGTCTCTCACTGCGTGAAATCATGAATAGGTTGGATCTAAAAAATACATCACGGTCGGCCCTATAAATGTTCCAACGGTGGGTGTGACTGATCCCACGATTTTATGTGGTAGGTCAACCTGAGCATTATATCTATCTCGTTCCTCTTCTCATACCATAAAACCTTCTATAAAAATGGTTGGACGGTATGGATACAACACATGTATCATGATGGGTCCACATAGTCTGGTTACGTCACTTCGATTTGGCTACTGGCCTTGTCAGTATCTATTCGGCGCCCCTAAAAAATACATCACGGTGGGCCCTATAAATGTTTCAACGGTGGGTGTAACTGATCTCACGGTTTTCTGTGGTGGGTCTGCTTGAACTTTACATCTATATCATTTTTTTTTAATGCCATAAAACGTTCTCTACGTATGATTGGACGGTAAGGATACCATACATGCATCATGGTCGGCCGACAGAGCTTGGTGACGTCACTTCAGTAGCAATTTGGCCACAAACATTATATTGTCGGTTTCAAATCCGCGCTCCACCCAATATTACTCTTGCATTTAATGCACAGTCATTTTATGCTTTGTGCACTTAATGCAACTAAGTTTATTATTTGGTGTGGTTCACTTGATCGTCGGATCTATCTTATTTTTGTGTCCTTACCTTAAAATAATCTTAGAAAAGGGATGGACGGCATGGATAGAAGATACATCAATGTGGGCCCACCCACAGAACTGCCCGTTCCGGGCTAGAGACGGGGCGGGGGAGGACGCAATCCGCGTCCGGTGCCGTGCCGTTTAGAAGGTCCCTGACAAAAATGCACTCTTTCGGTCCGTACTATCTCACGTGACAAATTGGCATGTATGTGACAGATTCAATCCGTTCATCAGGTGTGGCCCTCCCTACATACCCTTAGGGAGAAAAATTCATTCCTGTCCACTAAGCTGTGGACCACACGTGTGCATCGAATGTGGATCGCTGGTGACTTTTCTTGTCCACGTGCCCAATCCAACCTGACGAGCTGCTTGGATCGTTCGCACCTATGCCACATCTGTACCGTTGATCAGCACCATAAATAGGCCAGCGAGTTCACTGATCAGCATTCTTGCCGGGCTAGAAAATTATATGACATCCTGGCCACTCATCAGGTTGGCCCACTACGGGCATGCAACATTCTGGTAACTCATCAGGTGGACCACATGTGTACGAGGAAAATGGATGGTTAGAAAAGAAAAGATACCAATGTTCAAGGATCAATATGCATGTGTGGCCCACCCAATGACGTAACCGGCCTGATTTTTTGTACCAACTGGGACTAAGGTCTAACCCAGAATTCTATCAGAAAAATGCCATTGTCTAATTTGAGGCTTTGTTCCGTCAATATCCTCAGTTGATCCATAAATTGGACGGTCGGGATTTGACTGCATGCACGCCGCATGATGTAATGCTAATGAGGACGACCGTTTGGAAATGTTGACGAAATCTAATCCTGGTATTGAAACATTCATCTGCTGTAGCCGGTTTGAATCCGCGCTGAGGATTTGAATTTGAACTAGTTCGGGTTTCGGGTCGGGTTTGGTAGTAGCAAAAGCTCAAGCTTGAACGCCACTTCGGGGCTGTAAATAAGCTTAATAATATTGGATACCTGTGTAAGGGAGGAAATGGGTTGGGTGGGGTCTGAGGGGGACTTTGTAACTGCCCCATTTAAGAATCAAGTTGGAATCTTGGCGATCATTAGAATTTGAGTTTAGCATAGGTAAAATGTAATTGATTTATTATTAGTTTGGAATTTGACTATGTGGTACACGTATGTGCATAGTTTGTGGGTGTGGTAGAATTGATTTGCGGACTCGTTCAACCTGAACACTAGTGACCCCTAGTGCCAAAATAGAGCGGTACGTAATTAAATGGTTGAAAGACTAATCATCTATTCAAAGATTTATCATGTATGCTTGCCAAGCAATTTACAGAGGTTAGGGCTCTTCCTCTAATGAGTTCTTTTTACTTTAGAAATCAAAGACTTTTGAATGTGTAATAAGTGCTTGGATTGAACGAAAACTGAAAATAGATGCGGAAAAGTAAAACTTACCATTAAAATAGAATCATTGTCTTGGATGAGAACAACGGGGCATGGGTGCTTAACCGAGTAACCTGTTGATGAGCGATGAATGGATGATGCCGAGATTATAAGATATTTTCGACCCATTGTATGAGCGTAAGTGAACGGTTCCTGAGACTACGATCTTACTTCAAATCCGACATACTGTTACATATGGAATAAAACTATGGCTATTAGTTATGCCTAAATCAGCCCGTCATAAAGCTAGGACAAACTGATCTACTCCTAGAAATTAAGAGATCCACGTTGATAAGCAATGTAGATGATAAGTATTCTGAAGGACTAGATAAGTAACATTGCACTTGAATTGACTCGTATTAGATTGATTCTAGGATTTTGTTTGGGGGTCCTTGCTTTGCGCTATTTATATATTTTCAAAGACGTCATGAAGTAACTGCTGCTTACGTGGTAATATTGTATATTGCTAGTTGTAAAGTGATGATTAACTTATTCGATCGTACCTTACTTTTATTGAATGTGTCCTTATCACCATAGTCAATTATTAACGTGCTTTGATATTAACGTTACCTTAAGGATTCATTATCCTTATCTAAAGGTTACCCAAGCGCCACAACTCATTGAAGACCTGTTTATTAATGAGTTGTCCTCCATATATTCAGCGTACGTCATGAAGATTTTGTACTTGTCACATGGCTTAATCTGCATCGTCGAATCTGGTGTTGCCAGATCTTGTCCAAATACCTATTTAATTTAATGGGTCGGATTTGAGTTAGGTATAAAAATTCTGATTGAGCATTCACACAAATAATGTTCTATACCATTCAATTAATCATGACTAACAATTAATGGTAAAAATTAAAATGGCTAACAGTCAAAATTGAACAGGTAAAATCAAATGATTGTGCTAAAATTTTAGTGTGATCTTTGGTATATTCTTCATCTTATACTATCCATGTTATCACAAGTAGCGAATGGTGGAACAGATTGGCTATGCACACCAGAAGAGAAATGTAATAAGAGGATAAAAAATGGCATTACCCAAAATCTCAAAATCTACATCATGCTTGAGACCATAGAGCCATAATAACTCAAGACTACTTTAATTACACTTGATGATGATCTTATAACCTGTATGTGATGGTCCACTATTAATTAGTATAGGATTTGGATATATAGCAGATAGTTTAGGAAACGGAAAGATTAGATCATTAATACATGCATGTATGAGGTATTATATGAACTTCTTTTTATAGTAGGGCATGTTAAATTTTATAAGATAGTGGAGCACCATACATTGTGCGCCCCAGAAACCTTAATCCTTCTATATATATATATATATATATATATATATATATATATATATAGAGAGAGAGAGAGAGAGAGAGAGAGAGAGAGAGAGAGAGAAGAGTTTGGATCACAATTGTGGTTGGTTTTTACATTTCCCAGCTTTTTTCCTAAAAACTTGCATGAAAAACCTAGAGAATTAAAAATAATCTCTTTTTCCAGGTTTTCCCACAAAACACAATGCACCAACCAAAAAATACTCAGCCATGGCCCACTAAAGTTTTGGATCAAAGTAAAAATTCGTAGCAGGGGGTTTCATAAGGTTCTGCTTTATGTGGACCATTCAAATTTGCGAGATTCATCAGATATGATGAGTTCTCAAAAAAGTTCGTATGTACTATGTACGAACTGGTTCGCAAGGGAGCGTTTCCGTGTGTGTGTGTGTGTGTGTGTGTGTGGCCAATTGCAAAAATTTAATTGAGTTAGCAGCACGTTGATAAAGCAGCTAAATCAAAGTTGAACTATAGAAATGGGTTAAAGGAATATCATAAATAACCATATAGTGGCAGTGATGCACATGAGACTTATATAAATAAATTGGATTAAATGGACGGTCTAATTCTATTATGAACGTTATTTAAAGTATTTATATATATTATTATATTAATATATTTTTTTTTTAAATTTTGGTTGATTAGATTTGCTAAGATGAAGTTTGTTTGATTTCAAAAGTAGATTAATATGCATCCCGAGTATTGGTATTTACACGTTTGCATTGATGGAATCAAACATACTCGATTGAGTATAAAAAGATTAATAGTTTAGAACAAGTAGCTGAAGATGAAGACAAATCATTTCTAGCCACTTTTAAATTTTGTACGATATCATTTCTTATGAAGGATTATAATATTGAAGGCTTCACACGGTATATAATTGATTAGAGGGTGTAGCTTATGGTTTCTTATTAGGAGAGTGCATATATAATAATTTAGTACACCTTCTACCATAACATAAGAAAATGAAGTTGGCCTATATATATATATATATATATATATATATATATATAGTTGTAAGGATTTAGTTTAAAATATTCTATTGTGTAATAAGCCTTAGTCTTGGAGAAGTTCATTCCCCCTTAGAAACTTTAGTTCAACAAGTCTAGAGATCTTATAATGTAAATAGTATTCTCTTTCCTTGTGGTTGGGAATTCACACATTTCGTGTGCTTTCTTTTCTTCGTGTGTGTTTCCATGCAACAGCTATCATAATTACAAATTTGAAATAATCTTGTTTCTTTTTTTTTTGTTTTTAATATTAATGTATTTTTTAGTATATAAACATTTATGGTGCTTAAAAATATAAAGTAGAATATGCAGCATAAGTGAAACATGTGTGGTGTTTAATGGTGTATGTGGAATAAGCAACACATGACATATACAACTTAGTGCATGTGGTAAATGTAGTACATGAAGGCATTAAAAGTTTAAATATAACATATTTGTGACATTTGAAAAATGGACAACCAGAGTTGTACACAAGTCAAATCGAGTTGAGCTTGGCCAGCAGCCTATCCCAACTCGGTTGGTACAACTCAACTCGGTTTGGCCAGCAGCCTCTCCCAACTTGAGTTCACCTTGACTTGGTTCTCGAGCCTAGCTGTCCAGCTTGGCTTGAATCGATCGATAGCTCAGGTAAGCTTGATCCAAGTTTGAGCTTGAGTGGGTGGACTCTTATATATATATATATATATATATATATATAAGTTATAATTCAAGGTGAGATGAATCGAGTCAAGCTCAGGCCAAGTTTTGAGCTTAGTCAAGTCAAACTCAGGTCGGCTCGAGCTTGGCTCAAAATTCTTTCAAGCTCAGAAAATTAGATTCGATTGGTGCTAAGTGAGTTAACTGAGTTGGCTCGGTTCATGTCTAGCACACCTCTATCATATGTATATGTGTATCACTAGCGAATGGTTTAGGTTGTGGCATAACAAAGGCAAATAAATCTCACATTTTTAAAACAAAAAAAGTATGCCCCAACTAAAAAGATTTAGACCACTCATTCTTTCTTCTTCTTCTTCTTTTTATTTTTTTCAAATCCTGCACATAAAAGCAGTATAAGCATTAGTAAAACCGTCATGGACGAGAAAAAATCAAATAATTGGAAGCATTCTAAAAGGCTTCTAGTGGTCCACATAGTGTAAGAAAATTTCAAATAATTGAATAAGTAATATCTTTAATGATGAATAGAATCTTGGGTCACGGGCATTTAATGGACGTGATGGACCATGGACTAATCGCAGGTTTCCCATAGAAGGTTGGACTGCTTTTGGATTAAATAGAGCACGCAGGTCAAAATTAATTAAGTTCGTTTAGTCGTTAACGGTCACATCTTATCTTACCAGAAAAGGAAGTCACGCGAATTTGAAAAACTGTATTGGGAGGACTTTTGGGACTTGTAATTAAGACTGCAGAAATGGGGCGGACGTCCCTGTAACGATAGATTAAAAGTCTCCCACAGTGGGACATGTGCCCTTATGGTATTTGTAACACGTGTGAGAGATCTAGGCCGTATGTAGGGTGCGGACCAACATGCACATGCCCTGTCAAGGGACGCGGATTTCCTGCGAAAGCCTTTCGCAGGAAGTTCCTGCGCTGGTAACACACGTGGGGCCCACTGGGTTGTTTGTGAGAAATCCTCATCGTCCATCCATTTTGTGAGTTCATTTTAGGACATCAGGCCAAAGATGAATAGTATCCAATGCTCAAGTGCGCCGAAAATGTGATAATTAAACATTCATAGTTGAAATATTCGTGGGGCCACAGAAGTTTTGAATTATGATAATATTTGTGTTTTCAGTTCATCTTAGTAGGAATGATGTTATTAATGGTGTGGATGGCATGTAAACATCACTGTCGAACCCACAGAGGTTTCAACGGTAGGAATTTCCCTAAATACCTTTTTTCTTTTAGTACGGCCCACTTGAGTCTTGGATCCAATCTAATTTTGGTATAAACTCCTAAAATTAGCTCACAAAACGGATAGAAGGAGTGGATTCCCAACAAACATTACGGTGGGCCCCATCTGCGTTTCCAGTGCAGGAACTTCCTGCGAAAGGCTTTCGCAGGAAATCCGCGTCCCCTGTCAAGAAATTCAGGCAGGTGGGCCAGGGACTCATATTTCCTACAACGCCGTTCCTGCGGCACAAAGCTCTGTGGGGCCCACCGTGATGTATGTGATATATATCCATGCCATCCGTTTACTTTGCCAGATTTAAGGTATGATCCCAAACATGAGACAGATTCAAAGCTCAGGTGAACTGCCCACCATCATAAACCTTTTGGAAGTTACAGAAGTTCTGCATTAAGTGGTGGTGATTGAATGCCCACCGTTAAATACTAAGGGCCACAAAAGTTTGGGATCAAGCTGATATTTGTGTTTTCCCTTCATCCAAGTTAGTGCGACCTTATCAACAAGTTGGATGGCTTTTACGGTGGGCCCTAGGAAGTTTTTAACGGTGGATAACTATTGTTTTTTATGGTGTGGTCCACCTGAGATTTAGATCTGCTTTATTTTTTGGGCTCCTACCTTAAAATGAGCTGGCAAAACGGATGGACAGCATGGATATAAAACAATCCCAGCCTGGCGCAGCCCATGAGTTAAATGTCCTGTAACATAAGTCGTACAGGTATCCCGGTGATCCAGACCGTTTATCTGATGGCAAATAGCGCGGATGTTAATTCCCCAAATCCCCAGATGCGGTCGTCAATCATAGCCCTTCGATCAGTAACCGGCAAGTAGACAAATTACGACTGCCCACATTCCATTGGAAATGGGTGGCATGATTAAGACTAATAAGATAAACTGTTTAATTTCAAAACCGGCGGCAGCCATTTACTGAAAAGATTAGTCTTTTTAACATTTAAATAACAAATATTCAATTGAAAATGGACAACCGAAATTGGTGACCACATCATTATCAGACACGCAAAATGACTCTGATGAATGTGTTTTAAAAAGGAGACTAATCTTATGTATAAACTATATATAGATATTTCTATTTTCTATTGTCCAATTTGGAGCATGTGCCCACCGTTTCAAAATTTGAAACATCCTCCATTCGACTTTCACTGAAGACATCTCTCATGATTCTAGGCTTTGATAGAATGAAATGGACCATTGATTGAATTGTCCACAACCATAGTTCTAAATTCATTGGGTGGACTTCAATCTTGTTAATTTTGACTCGGATTAGTTGAAATTGTCCAGTACGATGGTTGGATTGTCCTGAAATTTTAGTTCTAAGACTCACTGGGTTGACTCAAAACATGTACAATAGGTGGGGCAAGAGCAATAACATAAGAACTAACATTCAAGATTGAGCAGAGAAACAAAATAGGTCCAATTATTATCTTGAAACTTCTATTCAATAGGCCCCACCATGGATTGCTTATAGCTAGGATCATCCATCCCGCTACTTCTTTTTCTTTTTTTTCTTTTTTTTTTTCTTTTTTTTTTTTTTTAATGGTGGTTCAAATGAGTGGATGGTGTAAATTGATGATTGACCATCCCACATGGCACTTAAGAGAATTTGCGACATTCCTAAAGTCACACATTTATCATTTCCCACATCATTTATTTGTTTTAATCCACCAAATATCACTTAAATATCAAGTCCATTAGTGTCACGACCTAGATTTCGGGTACCTAGCGTATGCTTTGGACCCGAGATCTATGTCATGACTTATACACTAAGTGTACTTAAACTATTAAATGTCTTACAAAAAATCTCATCTACCCAGTAGCTTTACCGTAGATTTATATTACATTCATACTAAGAAGCATATCATAAATAAAAAATAACCATTTATTTCAAATAACAAATCATAAACATAGTTAAGGACCCTCCCATTAGGGGTCTTATGAAATAAAATAAACATGTCCAACAACTTTAAATGATTAATTAACAATTTAAGAGAATCAAATATAATTAAAGTAAAAAAATCACAGCTACTATAAGGCAGTAACTTCTTCCTCTGTCAAGTAAGGTCACGTGTCCCTTAAATCCTCCTTCGGCTTGGTCACATATTCTTATTCTTGAGCCACCAGCTCACCCTTCTTCACATCTGTACAGTTTTTTCATCAATAAAAAGGATAAGCTGACCGGACCTATTGAGAATTCCCGACATAGTTCTTTACATCAAATTATAATAGAATGATAATAATCATACACAATATAATTTTTTTTTTAAAAATGCAAATGCAATGCATTAATGCATTAAGTGAGAATTCGTCCACTTGCTTGAGTTGAAAACCCGTCAACCTACATCTACCCCTTGGCAGGTTTCTTCGATTTGGTAGGCATAGGCAAGGCTGACATTTATTCCTTAAGTAGGCTTTCACTAGTATAGTGGACTTCTGATAATGATTCTACCAAAATATACCATCCAGAAAAGTCCCTCAGGAATCTAACACGTGTTGTGCATGCAATTGATAGATGCATCATGTAATCATGAATCATGTATTGCATAGGTTATTTCGATTATCACATTTAAATCAACATAATTTAACACATTAATCAAATCATATCATTATTAATACAGAAATCACAGTCCTTTAAATTAACTAAGAGTACATGACAATTAAATCAAGCAATTAAATTAGGATAATAATACAACACATCAAACTATCTATCTATTTTAACTTATAGATGGGAAACACGTCCGGATCACTCACCTTGATATGGTGGAGATGATTCCGTGAATTAACGGTTTGAATTGAATTAGAATTTCTTAAAATCAAATAATTAAGAATTTTTTTTAAATCTTACGATTGCACATAATGAATAAAATGTATGATTTATTATTTACCATTTATTGAGATCGATATTGCCCATCCAATAGTCTGATCTATCTAGAATTCAAGATTTTAATTTATCTTAATCTTAAGAAGTTAATGAATGGTAATGATTTAATCAAACATTTCAAAATATGTCATATAATTCTTTATACCAAATTGTATCTTGCGTAGAAAATTATTCTTCCATTTTATTTTTATTTTAAATTTCGTTAGATTAAAGAAGAAAATTGATAGATATATGACCAGCAAAATCTATTAAGTTGTCGAATCGATCTGATTCTTAAAAATATTATATAATTAATTCTTATAACACCTATGAGCAATATAATCATATTGATCGCTGTCCATCATGAAAAAAAATATCATATTTTATATATTAGCTTTAAAGTCATGCACATGCCTTAAAATTTCACATTCTATATTATAGCAAATCATGCACATACCTTTTTACATTAATTAATTAAACCTATACAATAGATGTTTGATTGATCCAATTCATCAAATGTGTGGATTATGACAAATTACATATTACATAAATAAAATAAAATAAAATAATATAAATTACTTATCTAAATAAGTGAATTCCAAAGAAATTCCTCCTTCCACTTTCCTTTCGTATTATTTTTCTCCGAGTTTTTCATTGCCTTATTTCAGTTTTGACAAGTAATAACAATTTTCCATAACAATAGTTACATGCATTGATCAAACCATAGAGATGGTCCACGTCAACTTATGTTTACATTGAACATTTTCTTGTTCTTTGTCTGTGGCTGTCTTTAAGGGACGTGAAAAAGGGGTCGAGGACGCGGTTGTCACGAGTTTCTAGATTAAGGTCATAAATCGTCCTTGTCCATTGAGGAATCACATAATCCTCTGTTGGAGAGGATCAAGCCCAGTATGCTTGTGTTTTCAGTTGGTAAAACTGGGTCCCATGGTTCAGTGATCGAGACCGTAGATCTATAGGTAAACCCCAAAATCTGGCTGATCAGGCAACCGTAAACCTCCAATCTTTGCCTGAGATGAAATACAACAAAAGGTCAATATTCAAGCGAAAATGGTCGAAAATTCAATGTATTGTATCTCCTAGGATCCACAATTCTTTTGGGGAATTTTCAATCCATGAAGAGGTCCTTTAAAGTAACAACGTGGACCATTGAACCATAGCCCATGGGACCCACATATTAAAACTGAAAATCGAGTATGATGTTCGTCTCTTACTGCGCAGGGTCATATAATTCCGCGCTTACCAACCTCTTCAATCTGTAGCCGTTTCAAAGAACACGACTCCTGCCGAAACCAAATGAGAAACGCAACGGGTAAATATCACTGCTCGCGAATCAGGATCTCAAGCATGTGTTGTCCCACTGAGGCCAACATCTGAAATGGGAAGATGATCTGAACCGTCCATGTTCTTGGTAATAATATCTATAAGCTATGACCCAATCATCAGAACTTGTTGAAGATTTGGCCATTGACAATTTTCTTCAATATTAAAGGTGTATCTAAACGAACTGATCTTTTAATCATCCGTTCAGCGTAGGCGACCAGTATTTCGGTGCTTGGAACGTGGACGATTCAGATCATTCAACCATCTCGGCATGTGGGTCCAAATAAGGCGACCTATATCGGTTTAATTGGCGATAGAACCACAGCGAACTCGGTACTCGTAAAACTATCTTATCGCCGCCGCGGCACAAGGTTGAATTGACAGATTATCTGCAGGCTAAGTCCGTGGGCCACATAAGTTTACTGATCATCAGGTGGGCCATAATTGCACATTGGATATGGACCATTGGGCTAATTCCTAGCCGTCTATTTCTTTGCAAAATTGGAAACTTACGATTATCGGACATCTTTTGGAGCCGACCACCCGACTTTGTCCTCAGGGTAAACTTGCAAAGCACACACGTGTGCCGCATTTGGGCTCGTAAGTATTTCTTTACAGAATGTCTCACAGCTAGGATATTAGTGACACGCGTGCAACGTGTCGTATCCGGACTACTTATCGGGTTGAAGCCCATCCCAAACATGCCCTGGCCAACAAATCAGGACGGTCCAGTTGATAAGTGGACCGCAGGTGCATGAGAAGCGTATGGTTATAAACGAAAAGGATCAGCTATCGCATCTGGTAAATGCACTGGCCTCTTTATTGGGCTAGGGTTTGATCACGGTGTGGACCACATGATGAGTGGTCAATCACCAATTTAATCCCTCTTAACCCCTATTGCTAATTTTGTAAGGAGGAATCTTGGAGTCCAGCTCGTCAGCAAAATGTATAGTATAAAGGAGGACAAAATTCTATACATGCATGTCATGTTCTAGTTATATTCAAACCGTTGATTTGATGGAACCCAATGGTAATGGGGCATTCCACCCAAAATGTTCCATACAAAAGACGCTAACCTTTTGATCAATGTAATCAAATGGTTAAGGTCTTTGATCTATGAGACTTTGATGAAGCTAGTGTTTACAGCAGGGCCCATCAGATCAACGTCTTGAATCAACGGGTCGCTGATCATCCCGCACTCAATAAGGTTGCCATAGGATGAGCTGAAATCAATCATGAGCATAAATCCGGCTCATGGGTGAAGGACCCAAATCCAGGCCCAGCCCACCATGGGACTTAAAAGTAAAAGTACAGATATTAGGTCTACTTGGACAAGTTAGGCTAGGCCAGGCCTAGCCGGTCCTACTCATCTAGTCAGTTGTCCACGACACATGGATAGACGACTCTGTCCCAGCCCCACTCAAGACTCGGCCATACCCAATCTGGTCCTACATGACGAGCCCAAATTGCAAATGGGGGGTCACTCAGCCCCTGTAGACTATTCTCTTAAAACGGGTTGTAAGCAAGGTTTTATACCACTACCAGGTACGCGAATCCATTCAGTTCGTTTCAGGCAATGCATACCGGGTTCGCACAATACTTCCAAACCTTGGCTGTACATCCATTTCTGGGAAATCGATTTCGAGTGAAATTGTAGATTCTTGAGTGAAAGAGTCGTGTCTCTAGTGTTTGGGCATTGGGAAAAAAGCTATTCTGCATAATCCAGATTGGGTTATTGGGTCCTGAAAGAGCTGTTAATAACCTTTAATTGTGAAATCTCCCTAGGCAACATTAGAGTCTCAACAGTCACAAATCACATTAACCATTATCAAATAACAAATACAAGACGTTTGAGAGAACTCTTAATACATGCCCCTCATAGTTTAAACTTCAATATACAGCAATTTCAATTGTTCTGATTTTAAACAACATTAGGTGGGGTATAATGATCATAGGTTACGCTCTGAAAGAGTTAAAAGAGAAACTCACCGTAAAAATGGGACTCCTCTTTTCAAGGTCCATCTCGGCACGTCTGCCGTGTCCTGTCCCAACCCACCAAGAACCATCAACTCTCAAACTAATCCTTCTTCGTCAAATCTGTTGTAATCTAGCCGTTCGCTGTTAGAAGTAATTTCAGGCCAATAATATAAAGCCAAAATTACGGAAATAAAAGAGAAACAAACAAAAAAGGAAAATTGATTGTGTAAGCGCCAGTATCTTTTGTCAGCCAGCAACAACAGCATCTTTCCTGGTATTAGGTTCCAGCAGCTGATGGAGCTTTCCCTTGGAATTAGAACTCTCACGGTTCTCGCCCTCCCGCTGCCCACTTCTGCTAATCGAGCTTGAGTTATTTACTCTGGATAACAAATTCTCAATGGCCACGGGTGGGGCCCCCTGTGCTTCCATCTTATTAGCATCCCCTTCTCCTGCCTGTCCTAATTGTGCTTTTTTCAGTTTCTCCTGAGTAGCCACATTCACAGAGATTAAGAAGTGCATCATGGTTGATTCACATAGGTCATTATATAAGAGAAATTCCATATAAAAATCCAGTGCACTGATTGCGCATAGTTGAGATGATCTAGTCCCTTCACTGACTGAATGATCTCATCCACATGAGATGCATCATGGTTGATCTAAGTGATTCTTAGGAACCATAGGCATGGCGCCTACTGAATCAAAGGTTTAGAATGATGATTAGCACTTTTTCTACAAGTGATCCAGACCATCTATTTTGCAGGACATTATATGTGGATGCGATTATCGGATCAGTGGAATGTTTGTATGTGTCCATGAAGGGTGGGCTCGATGGGATTGGCAATTCCCAATTCCGAATGGTTTCTTGGCCCGTCCATTTGTCCAAATAAAAGTCAATGCACAGTAAGCTGCAGCAAGCAACTTCCATTTCTCATTGGTGGGTCACCATCAAATACAAACAAAAATTAATAGTAGTGAAAGGCAAACAAAATTTAAACAAGAGACTCCAGTTCATCAGAAATTTAAACAAAATTTCTTTCCATTGCTTTGAGGGGACAACAATGGAACTTGAATGAATAGCCTGAGGCAGATGGGCTGATAAAGGCAGAAAGCAGAAGGAATAAGGGAAAGAGACTACAAGAGGAAGTACCATCAATGAAGAATTTTCCTGCCTCAGTTTCTCTGATTTTTCTGTTAGACGGTTCATTTCCAACCTAAGGGACATATTCTCTGCATTCAAGGATTCAACTCTTGTAGCAAGTTCCTCAGTCTCTGCCTAAAAGGAGGGAGGAAAAAAAAAAAGAATAATGTCTGAACAGGAAGCCAAATAATTGATACTGTGATCAAATGGGACATTGACTGAAAGGAAAAGGTAGAAGAACAACATAAAACAGGAAGTGCAAGTATATTCCCAGTACCTGTTTTCTCAGCCGTGACCTTCTAGCAGATTCTCGATTAGACTGCTTCCTCCGTTCTCGTTTCAGCTCGCGCTCATCCTGAAGAACATAGTATTTTTTATGTTTTTTTCAAGTTAGGTTACTCTTACATGTTTGGAACACAAAAATATGCTGAACAGCAATGACAAAGAAAACTGGAAAAATACCACAAATCAATTTTGAGGGCAATGATCAGATAAAATAGAGAAATATTCAGCATGTTGTTTGTTATTTCTCAGTACTTCATTGAACAGGCCTTCTAAGGCTCAAGAAGATAACAAATGCATAACAATGCTACCCATGCTGCAAAACTGTTTGCAGAATCTTCGTATCGTGATTTGAGATCCGGCCAAGCTACTCAATTTTAACAGTGCTACATCTCGGCCTTAAACTGTTGCTAAGGTCATAAAAAGCAGCCAAAAGGATGCTATGCATGACCACACCATGCATGAAGCACATAGTTACCAATGCCAGCATTATAACTTTACTAGGATTCAGATTAGCACAGTTTTATTTCAAGTTGATCGTCATTCTGATGATCAAATGCAGGCCAAAACTAAAAGCTGACCATTGGATTCATTCTATATCTGTTCTCAAAAATGATTAATGAGATTGGAAACTTGAAATCAGTCATGTGAAGGACTTGGCAACGCGAAAAAAAAATCTAAGCATTCTTGACTAATCATTTCCAAGAAATTGTCGGAAAAACCAACAGAAAACACAAGTAGCAAACACCAAAAACAGAGCAGCTGTTGCAATATATACCTGCATCCAGACTTCAGAAGGAACACCATCATGAACAGGCACCACCATGCCTGCTGCCGGAGGAACAGTAGCTGAACTTAACTTTGCTTTCCCACTCGTGGGACCTCTGAACTCCATTCCCGGTGTCATACTAGGCGGAGGAGCGGTTCCTGCAGGTTTACCTGCAACGCCGTTAACCGCCACAGTAACCCCCAAAGACCTAGTAGAAGATCCATTTGCCTCTCCACCATGAGTGTTGTTGGCATGTGTGTCATTGCTCCCCTCTCTCCCTGCTGCTGATTGCCCTGAATGAGTAAAAAAACAATGATATATTTACAAATGAATTCAAGCAATACACACTAAAAGATTTATTGAAAACAGCTGAAATTCTGGATATGTTAGCAAAATGTTCCGATTTCATAAAACACAGCAAACCATTTGCAGCAATAAAATCTAGATGAGCTACTGAGTAACGATTTCGGGCAGCTGCATGATTTCCACATACACCAATAATGCATCCATACCTGTCACTGGTGTCTCTTCGCTGCTGCTTTTCTTGTGTGCTTCGTTTCCCTAGCAAAAGATGAGGATCATAAATAAGATTTGTTCTGCTTATGCTTCACTCACGAGCATATAAAATGCATTAAAAAAGGCTATCATAAAACAGTATTTAACGCAAGAGCCAGGATAGAAGGGTTGTTACCTGTTTGGTGGTATTTCCATCACTTCCATCACTTGAACCTTCTGTGCCGTAATTCTCACTACTACCACCCACGGTCATAAAGTGAAAGTCAGATGAGCCAAAAGGCAACTAAAATCAGGCAGCTACTATTCAAAGCCATGAAGCAAAAAGAACGATCACAAGATCACAAAAGAAGAAGAAGATAGATAAACAAACCTCTGTGAGTGCCCACGTGCTGCACCACTTGTTTCCTTTTCAGAATGTCCATTGCCTATTGACACTGCGAGCCCATCAAATCCTTTTAACTTCTTCATTAGACCTCGATCTTTGTTGCCTGATGACTTGGAAGGCGTTTCTATGCTTAAAGGTGTCGCCACCTGTACCACAGTTACATTGTAAAGATATCAAAACTGGTTCATGAGGAAAATAATAGAACTCGATCAGAATGACAAAATCTGATGGCTGATGGAAAGCCTCCTATATTGTTCTTTATTGCGCCGTGCTGTTAAAAATGACAGGTGAAAGACATGAAACAAATGAGTCAAAGGAGAATTTTTGGGTACCGCATTCTCGCTTGTTGATGTAGCACCATGACCATGCGAGTGTGGTCCCTACATATGTAACAATTTACTGATGTAAGCATTTCAATCTGTTGAGCTTTTGACCAGCAACTATCTTTCTGCTCTTTGTTTATTTAAACTATAGAGAAGGTTGTGAATGATACAAGGCCATTCATTACAAACAAGTTAGCATGTACAATTACAACCAGCTCACTGTCCAAGTAGAAAGGAAAGAAAAGCAAGACGTGCATTTTCACCTATACATCTGGACTTACAATAGGCACAGAAGGATGAGCATAAACACCTCCATGTGGGTAGATAGCTGCATATGGTGTCCCATAAGGTGGTATCATATGCTGAAACAATTAAGAAGATGTCAAGTGGAGGATCATCTCATCTACTGCTCAAAAATCTAATCTGAAGCTTTGCTATCAACCTTGCAGGGGAAAATCACAATTATATGTGTTGAAATGACAAAGAAACTAAGAAACTACAAACAAATTCTAACTTGAAAAATATATACTCTTGATTTACGAGGAAGATAATCACAATCTGCACACATGTGAAGTTTGTGGGTGTGTGTGTGTGTGGGCCCGCGGGGGGGGGGGGGGGTGGACAAGAATGTTTCAGAGAAGGAATCTGTTACTTTGTATATGGAGTTCCCTTTTTCAATCTAGAATTCCCATTAATTGATGCAACATTTCCCTTCAGAGAACCTCAAATATATTCCCAAATTAGATATGCAGTGGTTGTCGATACTGCAACCAGTTTTAGAAGCACCTCAAGCTCATTTTCAAAACAAAAGTGACATAAAGCCCCAAAAAATTTACAGTTTCATTTGGATAATGTTGTCAGTATCAAGACAAGTAAACAACATGTGGAAGACAATTGCAAATCCCGTCATTCTGGGAAGATGAAGTCCCCAATTTCTCCTCGTTTCCAAGCATGTGTCCACCTTTTACGACAGGAAAACCCTACTGCAAGGCCTATGTTGATAATTGCACACCGGCTTGCATGTGCACCTCTTGCTTGTGTATTTCTACCTCATTATGCAAGATGTAACTTATGACCAACCAGGAGATATGAGTTGTAACCATGCGAGCATGCCAGCAAGTCTGTTGTCATTTTAGTCATCCGCCAATTTGACAAGGTTTCCTGTGCACGTCTTACACTCAAGAAGGTGCTGTCTTCAGGCTTTAAGCCTGATGGGTAGTAGATACTGTCTGGTGTCCATGTAAAACACTGGTAACTACGGGCAACACGCATGCTAGTTTTAGTCTCATTCAATTAGTTTGTTTCCTATTACGTATTGCACTCTGTTGCACTGCCTCAAGAAAAATTAAAAGAAAATGAAAATACCTGTGGGCCCCACATGTATGGGTGGGGAGGATGACCAGCTGTAACAGCAGGGCTGAAATAAGGTGGTGGCAAACCAACCCCAGGTCCATAATATGCCTGAAGAAGACAATCAATTTCATGAAAATTGATCTTTTAAAGTATACAAGCACAAGTGCATGAAAGAAGCATGCAATAAGTAGTAACCTGAATCGCAGCCCAATCAGGATATGCATGAACGTTGGTCTGTTCCTGCCAATGGAGGAAGATTGTCTCATATTCAGACATTGAACTTAGGTGCATGCAAGCAATAAGAGCCCCAAAAGCACAGCATGGAGATGTTTGTGTGCATGGGTGAGTAATTAATATGAGGAATGATCCTGTGCAGTGCATATATACCCCCCCTTTTTTTTTTGAAAGGGTCTTATACCTATTAAATAACAACTTGAGAGACATCAGTGAGCCTAACAGTTGCTCAGTGGGGCACGCATGACATGCACAGAACATTGCATTACAGTTGAGATCATCACCATTTGATCATGATCTGATGGTTGAATTTTAAGGATTCTTTTATCACTGTAAACCTAATGCGCTGGATTATTATTCACTCTGAGTGTGTCGTGTATGTGCTTCCTCTGATTGTACTTTTTAGCAACACCGTGACTACTGTGGAAATGTCAGAAACAGCATGCGATTTTCCTTTGAGATCACAAAAGAAATGGAATGGACACCTAAGAATCTAGCTGCCTAACCTGCATAGGTGAAGATGCTTTCTCAGATTTAGGTGGTGTCCCAGCTTCAGTGTTTCCCATAGCCACCAATCGAATTACAAACAGTAAAATGTTAGTTGCTTTCTGACAGCCTGGATTCCCTTTACTCACAGAGTACTTCCTGCTTCCGGTATCAAAGTTCAAGCAGCTGCATCTGAAACAATCAGCCCAACCATTCATCAACTGTGGGGATCTAACAGGGAAAAATATTTAAAGGCAAGAGTAAGAGATCCCCAGTAATATTCCATGATCCATCTGACTGCATTACGATTGATGCATGCTGCAATGAACAGATAGAACTGAAGAAACAGGCAACATAAATGCATAAAGCTTAGAAGTATACTGTTCTGCCTTTTGCTGTAATCTGATTATAATCAAACAGGACAATAAGATCACATACCACATAGGTCAATTTCACCTCGAAACTGTATATACATCATGTACTCTTCTTTTTTTCCCCTTTCTTTTTTCTTTTCTCAATTTTTGCACTCACATGCAGCAGCAAACAAGTGAAAGGGTACAACAGAAGGGTAATCAAGTGTGTGTGTACTGAGTACCAAGGGGAAACTTTAAAGGTCGTTTAGATGATAGTTACATATGAAGTGAAACCTGTGTAGCTTGCCATTGCATAATTCAGCGGTACTAAGATACACAATCAGATCATTTTAAACAGCCAGTCTCTCTTTCTAACTTCAATTCACAATCAGTTTGTTTTAAGCAGCCACAGGCTTCCTTTTTAACTTAAGGGCATTAATCCAATTACATGACCTGTGACTCCTTAGCAACTTTGGCATTGAGATCCTAGCATTGTAGTAGCACCAAGAGCAAAGCAACACAAGGTATGCCTTAGGGTGTGTTTGACGCACCTGCATAAGGCGCATTTGATGCCTAAACAACATTTTGAGTGAAATCCCAATTTGCGTGGTGCATTTGGATGCACTTTTGCAAAGCCCATTTAACTAAGCACTCGTCAGAATAGGCGCTAAAAGCCCACACGGTGAGCCAACCGATTTTATTTTATTTTTGGGTGGAAAACCCCTCTTTGGATTAGCGTCCAAACAGGCCATGAAGAAAGCTGAAGATAAAAGTAAAATCACAGAATATGTCGAAGATCTAACAGATTAGGACTCCTCCAAATAAAATATGAAAACCTGAATCCAGACCCCTTTTAAACATGAAAACATGAGTCTAGACCCCTTTTAAATGGAGTCCAGGTCATGTCCGAAAATAGGATTAGTACTCAACAGAGTTTAAGATAATAGTGTCAAACCAATTTTTAGCCTACTTCCATGGCCGTGTCATGTAGAAAATCAATAGCCTTGGCAAATGCAACTCAACAAGCACGTTTTATCCACACCATCTCCCTCTCGGTTGGGCTTGTAGTACGGCCAGTGCCCGTGTGTTTGCAGGTAGAACTACTCATGTCCACTCACATCCTCATGAATGCGCAAGAACCCCATGTTTCCCTGGGCATGTATGCATGGAAGTATCTGCAAGAGTATATGGGTATAATTGCTGCTTCATTTATTTGATACTGAATTGTTGGGGTCCAACAACTTACCTGACAATATGAAGTTCTTTCTAATGCAGAGACAACCATTAAAAATGCCCGTGGCAAAAATGAAAAACAGAACGGTTATTCACTGAACCCAAAAGTAATTCCTGACTAAAACAGGGGGCATAAGTGTAATTCTCACGGCCACGGCCGCGAGTTCGGATATCATGGGTTCAGATCACGAAGGGATTTCAAAAACATTTTGATGCCGGTAAGGCATGGTAAAGGACAGAAATACCCCTGCACCTAAAAGAAATTGCCTGGAGTCCGTTTTAAAAGGGCAGTGCTATTACCAGTCTCTTTCCACAACGGAGGTGGGTTTTCCTATAATTTCATTAAATAGGAATATTTTTGTCAATATGCGTGAGAAAAACAAACGACTATGGAATTTCTACATTCCGTTCCTTCCCTCTTTGTTCAAAAGGCAAAAACTTCCTTAAAGATTTCATTTTTTTTCCTATTAACTTTCCGGTTTGTTCCGGTTTTACCCTCATCTCTCTCGTTCCTTTTACCCTCCTTTTGAATTCCTTCCATTTTTCCACTGTTATTTACCTGGAAATCTGTGGGCAATTTTGCCATCGTTGCTTGTTAAATTTTGAATGTTTTTCTTCTTTTATTCATTTCTTATCACTGCGCGGGAAGAAGATGACGTTCTTCAATCGAAGAAAACGCAAGGTAAATCTACACAAGCAGATCAAAAACGCCCTAAAAAACAAATAGAGATCAAAATTCCGCCGAAAACAAACAGAATGTTATGAAATTCTAACAAATCCAATAAACAACCACGAAAATGCAACATTTCAGAGATCTAAACCGTCTCCGAATCCAGAATACTTCAAATTCAGTCCATAAAATCACATTTCACTCCCGAATTCGGTAAATCAAACCGTGAATTCCACATACCTGGATCTTTCAACGCCGATGACCTCCTCAGAATCGGAAAATCTCTCAAAATCTCCGTCCCTTCACCTCCTAACACCTAAAAAAGGGCACGATTCCTCAAAATCTCGACGATCTCCAAGCATCTGAAATAATTCGAGAGAAATCTCGATGGGAAAAACGGAAAAACAGACCCTAAGCCTAGCTGGAGCTTCTCTTATTCCGCCATTTTCATCTCTTTCTGTTCTAAAAGCGGAGGGAAAACGAAAGGCTTCTGCAGGGGGGAAGGAAGAGAGAGAAGAAGAAGAAGAGGAGGAAGAAGTGGGGAGCGCCAAGCCAACTGCCACGTCATCAAGACACGTGTCCGTATATCCGACTCGGTATACAGCGTGTATATACTGAGCCTACGGTGGTGGTTGAGCTGGCCGTCGATATTCGCGCGTACCAGTTATTAATTCCTACTTCGCAAACGTGTCCGCTCAGGAACGATCTTCGCGCCTGGGGCGCCAGCTAATCTCCTCCGTCATGTGGCATACGTGGCCCGAAAAGAGAAAGGTGGAATTAACCATATTGCAGAGGCCTTTCGGATCCGCCAAGGGCAACCAATTTCGGGATCTCAAGATCCGTTGGCATTTTTATACGAGGAAAAGCTTTGATACTCTGGCAACGCGTGATGGATGATACACTGGCATTGGATACGTGGCATACAAGTGAGTCAGATTAAACTTTCTAAATTGCGTTCACGGTTTCGATGTCTCATTAAACAGAAGTTATAGGATTTGTGGACATCCGTTTCACCGTTAAAAAAAATGAGAAATATACTATGGCCTCACGTTTTTACAAAACACGTGTGCACAAATGATGGACACGTGTATATCTGGTTTGGGTTAACCAATCAACATGAGATGGTGGTTTTCACAGTATGGCTGGTTTGATTTGAGTTAGTTTAATGTAATTTTTGAGTGCCTGCGTATAAAGGTTCACGCTCTGCCGGAGTATCAAATGGCTCTGCGTATTTTTAGTTTAAAATTCGAAAATCGTTGTTAGAAAAAAGCTTGGAATTGCCCCTTGAGTTGATGGAAATGGGAGGAATCTTCCTTACACGTCGAAAAGACGAAAATGCCCATGAATATTGGTAAGCTCTCGTTTTCTGGTTCAGCTGTATAAAAGTCCTATACATTGCATAGCACAATACACGTGGCAATCATTTATTGTGACGGGACTATTGATCAGACGGATAGGCATGGCGACGGATTATGGTCAAAACCAGTCGTGATTGGACAACTCTGATCATCCATAAGTCGTGAATTGAGTTTGGACGGTTGCTGGTAAGAGTGGCTTTGGGCTAAGGGCCCGTTTCGGAGCGTCGATTTCGATCCATGGACTCGGAACCCCTGGATTTAAAATCCTGTTGCTGTGTTTGGCACCCTACGTCAAGAATTAACTTTAACTCAAAAGTAGCCATTCGTAATATATTTATATGAGTTTAAATTTAATTATTAAATTAACTTTAATATATCTAATTAGTAAATATATGGAATTTTCGACACAGTGATTATAATAAGCTTGGTAAGATGTATACTTTTACAATAAAGTGATGAAATTCTAAGTCTCAACGGGGCACATTGTAATAACTCTAAATTTTGATGTGTTAAAAAAATTAAAATAAATATTTAAAGATTTTATTTTTAAATAAAAAATGAAAACAAATCAATATTTGAGTTGGTATAGACATTCTTACTTGAGAGAGAGGTTTAGAAATTGATTCTTGGAGTAGTAATAATAAATTTTTTTTATCAAATGTCATTAAAACAATTCAAATTCAGGATAAGAAAAGACATGCCCATCATATCTTATCAAGAGAAGTTTCTTAAAAAAGGAATACGGAAAGGTTTCTGCTTAACAGAAAAAAATAGGAAGTTGAAGAAGAAGATATCTTAAGAAAGCTCGATTAGGTAAGTTATAATCATTAGATCTTTTTAATTTTTTATTATGTTGTGAATTTCTTTTTGATTTATACAATGGATGGTGTAGATCATCTATGCGATCATTGTATAGCTATATAAAATCAATTTTAATAAATTAATGTTTTTATGATTTCCAATCTGCTTAGTAATATTTTAAGAATAAATTAAATAAATGGAATCTAATTATGTCAAGATAGATCTGTACGGATCATATGATCCATAAGGTCAAAATATACAAGGGCCCTACTTTTCAGATCAATCTAACTATCGGATGGGCCACATTAGTTAGATCCAAAAGTGTTTAATAAAAGAATTTTAAATTTTTACCTAAGTGTTGGCATCACTTGGCGTAGAAGGTCGAGATGGGCCATCGGTGTATGTGTGGTTAGATACACACTATCTATCTAATGTGTATAAGCAAAACATGGTAACACCTCGAGAATGTGGATGATCCAATCATCTGGTGAGTCATTCCTATTAATTATTTGACATTCAATTTCAAGATCTTAAAAAGAAAATTTAAATCTTGATAATTAAATTTAAATAAATATATAATTTTTATTATTTGATCATTTAGGGTTTGGCCACTTGTGATGTATATCAAGGTAGGCCCCACCATGTAAAATAAGATGAATAATAATGTTGTTGATATAACTGATAGGATCTCTAAATTTAAACCAACCCAATTACCTTATGGATTCTACACTACCAGACTCAGGTGAGTAACTCAACTTATTTCATGATTCATTAAAATTAAAATAAATCAGTTGTGATTGTTTAATTGATTAATATACTGATTTAAGTATTTTGTTATGATAATTGTACGCTAAATTCATGTGTGAATATTCTGATTAAGACAACTATGCTAAATATAAAAAATATATACCTACATATCATCTATCATTCATTACATTTACATAATGCATGGTCGATCATGGGACCTTCCCTATAAGAAATGTCGATCCCGGTAGAGTGTTACCAGATGTGAGATATGACAAAGCCTATCAAAAGGTGAAAGCCTACCCAACGGGTGAATGCGGGTTGACAACCTCTAACCTAAGCAGATGAACGATCATCTCATCTAATGCATTCATATATCATTTGCATACATATCATTGTACATCCATTTTTATGTTATTTTAATTGCTATGATTATAAACTATACTGGGTTATTTCACTAAATCTATCCAACTTACCTTTTTATTGATGGAAAAATCGTATAGAGGAGCCATTAACAGATTATGTGGCGCAAGAACCGGAAGGATGCACTGTACCTGAACACGATCTATGTGAAACATGGTCATACTTATTTGAAGATAAAGTGGCGACATTAGACCATTTCTGATTACTTGCTAGCATAATTTGATATACGTAAAATGCATATTAGTATTAATTTTGAGATTTTAAGAAATTATTTAGATTTATTTTATTAAAACGATGTTAGCATGGAATAAACATAATTATACTACGATGATATAATAAATGAATGATTTTTAAAGTTTATTTTATTTTAAGGGTTGTCAAGATTTATATATATGACTAATTGATTGGTGCTAAGTGTTATGTATGTGTGATTGAGATTATGGTGGAACTTAGACTGAATATAATTATCATCTCTGATTAAATTGATTAAGGAATTAAATTAATACACTTTGTGTACGAGTTATGAATTGAAACTCAGGTCTGAGGGTGCACACTTTAAACCCGGATTTCGGAGCGTGACACACAAGATCACGTTTGAGTGACTAACCAATGATTTTTAATTATTGATTCACATGTACAATGTTTAGATGATACTGGTCATCCTATTAAAGTAATTATAGGGATGTAATTGATAATCTAATTATTTTCTGATATTATTAGTGGGTCATGTATCTAATAGATTAATAGTTTACCGAGACACACATTATACATGCAATTCTTAAAAAGATCTTAGATGTAATCCAAACTCTCTTTGTGGATTTCAAAAGAGCATATGAAACCAAATTACTTTATAATGCCAAACAACCCAAAGCATTTAAAATCCCCTCAAATTTATGGTGCCAAACGACCTCTAAGGCTACTATATTCATGTTAATATTGGGAGTAGCCAATTTTTAAAAACTATCTTAAAATTGTACAATTACTAGGTTAAGTTGTTATAATTTTAAGATATAAATTCTAAAATTTGTAAATTATTATTTAGTTTAATTAAATTAATAGAAAAAGTTAGCAACAAAATCAACATGTACGGTTATATAGTGGTGGTTTATATTGGGCTCAATTTTGACTGGAACGACTAGTAAACAACTTCACCACACGTGCAGTATCATTGGGCCACTGGAGCCATTGATAAGGTGGGCACACTTAAAAGTCCTCTACCTCAAAATTCACAACGGTTAGACTATCTTGGCCATTTCAGTTTTGACCTACATATTCGGAGTTCAATAGACAAACACGAACCGTTGGATGTCTGAGATACTGAAGTCAATGGTGAGACTTTGGATGTCAATAAATAGAACGGTAGACCCATGACAGTTGAGAGTTGACACTCTATCCACTACGAGTCCGGTAGAGAGGATTCCGGTTCAGAAACGCCCTTGGCTATTCACACGAGAGGTTTAAAAAAAATAAATAAATAAATTTACACGCACACACACCCCATGAGAGGTTAAAAAAAGGCTATTAATGGGGCAAATGAGCCAATTTGGTACACATGCTCCATATCTCTCACCTGTCGTATTGGCCCGAAAATGACTAGTGCATCCCTCATGTGTGCTAAGCTGCATGGTGAATATATATATATATATATATATATATATATATGTGTGTGTGTGTGTGTGTGTGTGTGTGTGTGTGTTATCTGTGTGTGTGTGGATTGGGTGGGAACTTCCCATGAGGTCGAGTTGTATGGCCCCATTATGATGTGTGCCAAATATCTACCCCATTTGTCAGTTACACCATTGCATGGTAGGCTAGGGGATTAAAAATTAAGTTAAATTCATGAATTGAGTGAGCCACATCACATACAATAGTTGAGAGGGGTTATCCTCTAGTTGAAACATTTATAATTAGTTATTGGGCCCATTGAGATGTGGTTCATAGATTCAGCTAATTCATTGTGTGTGTCCCATTTGGATGAACAGTAAGATGAAGTTTCAACCACATTCAAAACTTAGATAGGCCCGCCGAGTGTTGTTATATGTTTTACACATATCTTTATATAGTTTTAGATGCCATAGTCAACTTGAGTTTCATATATAGCTGACTTTTAGCATATACCATGACCTAAAGGGGACCATCAAATGCACCATGTTAATGTTCAACACACATCACGATAGGGCCCACACAGCTCCAACTGGTGGTATCATTTTCCTATATATATATAGGAATGTTCACCCATGTGCACTTTTGCACACGTGTCATGGGCGCCGAATCTAAACGGTCCATGTGATCCCCTTGAACTCACCCGTGTGATTTTTGTACACGTGTCGTGGGCACCGAACCTAAATGGTCCACGTGATCCCCTTGAAATTATACAGGCACAATTTTCAGCTTATGCAAAGCTCTCGTGTGTCGTACCTAACAAAGGAAATGCGAATCAAAGAATGATGGAATGCTCACCATCAAAAACTTCCCAAGCTCTCTATAAGCATATTTGTAATGTTTATTTTAAATCCAATACGTTAATAATACGAAACAGAACAGGAAGGGAAAATACAAAAATTAGCTTGATCCAAAACTTATACAACATACAAAAAGCTTTTAACAATCATTCATAACTTTTTCCAGTGGTGTGGTCCACCGGGGATTTGGATCTATTTAATTCTTGGAGTAATGTACTTAAATGAGCTGAAAAAAACAGATGGATGGAATGGATATAAAACATATTCATCAAGGTGAGCCCCACAGGGTACGGGCAACACCCGCGAAGCTGTTACCAGGGGAACAGCTAATCTACTTCCACCGATGGAGTGCTGACGCGGTGAAGTGTGATTGGTACGGCCGCATTCATCTAGCCAGGCAGCACTACGGCGACACCAACCGCATCTCGCGTGTCATCACACCACCAAAAAGACCTAAAAAGTGGTCCCATCAAACAAGACTTTCCATGGACGCGAATTTCATGCGAAAACCTCTGCGCTGGGAACTTAGTTAGGGCCACACCGTGATGTTTGTAAGAAATCAACCCCGTGCATCTGCTTTTTGAATTCATTTTAGGGCATGGATCCAAAAATGAGCATGATACAGGACTCAAGTGGGCGGTAAAGGTGAGGAATGAATTTCCACAATTAAAATATTTGTGAAGCCATGGAAGTTTTGAATCACGGTAATATTTGTGTTTTCAGTTCATCCCAGTAGGAATGCCTTTATAAATGAATGGATGACATGTAAACATCAATGTGGCCCCAGGGAGGTTTCAACGGTAGGAATTTTCCTACCTAGCTTCCACTTGGTTCATTTATCTCTTTTTTCTTTTTTCTTTTTTCTTTTTTATCTCGAGTCTTAAAATAAGCTAAAATACGTTTTTTTTTTTGTTTTTTTTTATTTTTTTTATTTTTTATGATGAACGGGGTAGATTGCTCAAAAAATATCACAGTGGCCCCACGTAGGTTTTCAGCTTGGTAACTTTACGGGAAGACTTTAGCAGAAAATCGGCGTCCACTTTCAATAGCCTCCTCCTAAGATAGTACTGTCTCCAATCTGGACTAGGACGCGGTTGTCAGTAGCGACCCCTTCGTCAGTGTTGTGGGCCCATCACAAACGCGGTAGTCAGTAGCGACCCCTCCCCGTCAGTGTTGTGGGCCCATCACCATCATTGTTGTGGGCTACATTTTAATCGCTCCAACCATTTTACAAGGTCAATTTAAGACATGATCCAAAGAATAAGGCAAATCTAAATTTTAGGTAGACCTAACCTCGGTGATTGAATGCCATCCAACCTCTTGAGTAGTTCAAGAGACCTGGATAGAAGGAAAAAAAATATCACCTTGATCCAAAACTTTTGTGGTCGGCAATTGTTTATTTTTAATGGTGGGCATTCAATCACCATTGTTTCCCATTATGTGGTCTACATTCTCTAAAATGAACTATAGATGGAGGATATGAATAAAACATATATATACATCATGGTGGAGCTCACGGAGCTTTTCCACCACCAACTAATATGGGGTAAGTACTAGAGAGGTCACTACCGAATCCGAATCCACCTAATCTGATCTGAAGGGAAGTCGGGCCCGGGGATGGTTTTGCACAAGATGTACTGAAATCAAATTGTATATGACCCATGTATTCCTTAGGCGCTTTCCGGTTTCATCCCATTCATTATTCAGATCCTTGTTCTTTAAGGTTTTTAAGTAATAGGCCTATCTAAATAAAAGATAAAAAAGAAAATCATTGCATCTAAATTTCTAACAAACCTCATTTCTTTTCAAATCTTAACTATTGGACCTAGTCTAAACGAGTGGAACCTAGTTTCAAAACCAGGGTACAAATGGATCAGGCCGACAGGGACCCCAAATTCAACCATTTAAGAATCAGGTCACAATTTTGGATCCATTCCAGCCCTTTAAAGTCAGGTTTAAGTTGGGTTCAATCTAAAAAGAGCCAATCTATTAATTTAATGGATCCTCTCAACCCTAACCTACCCTATTTATCACATGTCAGGAACTTAGGTCTGAATTGGGCATGGGAAAGGATACAAAGATTATAATTGGTTTTTTCAAACAAATAATGATCCAAACCATCTAATTAGTGGGAGCTATCAATTTTGATGGTAATAATTAAAATGGCCAGCCATCCAATTAAATAGGCATTTTTAAGTAATTAGGGTAGTTTAATTAATGTTACTTCTGATATATTCTTCATAGATGATGGGGCTCAAAATCCCCGCAATGTAATTTGTAACAAATACCGGATGGATAATCACATTTTGTAAAAAGTGGGAAAACCATTGCTACAAACTAACTCATCAAAAGAAAGCAACAAACCTATATATGTAGGTAATTAATCTACTTTTTCTTGAGTCTAGGTCAAGTTTGGACGGGCTTCATTTCACTGTAGTCTAAATTGGACCCATTTACAATTCGGTTTGAGCCCGGTTGGGCTAGTTGATATTGAAAGGATCCAAACCAAACTAGTTTTATAATTGGGGTCAAACTTTTAGACCTAGGCCTGCACCATAACTCTAAATTTTGAACCCAGATGGGTCCAACTAATCAATTTAAACCCTTGTTTAGAATAATTAAATTGATCTTCGAGTATTCGTAGATCTAAGTTCCTATTAATACATATAGATAAATTATAATTTTAAAGGTTTTAAGACATTTTAAAATAAAGGCATCACTCACTTTTATTGAAAATAAATTCATTAAACATCACCACTTGGTTATTATTATTATTATTATTTTTTATTTTTACAAATGTGAGAGATTAGTCTACGCACTTTATGTTCTTAACCTGATTCAACAAATTTTACGAATAACTGCATATATATATATATATATATTAACATCCATTTGATGAATTATAAAATTCTTTATAGAAACAATAACAATCAAAATGTGAATGGATATCATTTTTGAGACAGTAGAATATGTTGAAGCAAAAATCTAGATCACCCTCTATGGAGCTATGCATGTTCAGAGTGAACCCTGGTCCTACACAAAACCATAAACAAAGGAGACCCTGACTCAAGCAGGGGACCCTCCGATGCCAAAGTCAAGCTAGGGAAACTGAGTCTAAGTAATGTAGAGCAGAGTGAGGGTGCGTGATCTTGCCTACCTGTTGCAATGGGTTTCTCTAGTATTTATACCTAAAATAGTCACTATCGTTAAACTCGGCATGATCTACTCCATCAAGCAGGCATTACGCGCATGGAGATGTTGGTCGTTATTCTTAAATCGTACATCAGATTATTCTCCCATATACCTTATTGGGTTGTATCTCTGAACGTGATCTTCGGCCACATCCCTACCCGGGCTAGTCCCACAACTCAATTCCCCGAGCTCATGATGGGACTAACCTTGTTCGGGCCTCAGACTTAACATATCCAAGCCCATGACCGGATCCCATGGTCGGAGCCTATTGGGAATGCCCATCTTTGACTCGGTTTCTGACCTAAAGGTTGAAGAAAGGACTCCAGTCAACCGATCCAGGGCTGTAGTTCTTCGAATAAGAATTCCAGTGGGTCGATCCAGGGCTGTAGTTCTTCGGATGAGAGTTCCAGTCGGCCGGGTGGCTCAACCTGCCTCTATTCCGGAACCCTAGTTTTTGGATCGTAGTCTGGAAGCATGGTCGGCTCTAATGTAGCACTGTTCTTCTGAGGCTCTA
The DNA here is from genome assembly GCF_029962835.1 of Magnolia sinica. Taxonomy (NCBI): domain Eukaryota; kingdom Viridiplantae; phylum Streptophyta; class Magnoliopsida; order Magnoliales; family Magnoliaceae; genus Magnolia; species Magnolia sinica. The sequence goes on along the minus strand of NC_080575.1, from coordinate 128,691,571 downwards.
CTCGTTGGTTCGGTTTACCCAAGTCAGCCCTTATTGATTTGGCTCGAACTTTTCCATAACTGAATATATATTAATCTTACCTTAATTTTCAGTTGAGTCATTAACTCTACATTTCTTTATAAAGATATGCTTTATGAGCACTTCAAGCCTCTTCTTCCTATTCTTGCACAAAAGTTTTGTACATTGAAAATGAAAAGAAAAAAGAAAAAAGAAGAACAACATTTTTATATCTTTTTGTAATAAGCACATAGGTTTATTATAATGAGCATTGTCTAGCTGTCAATACATAGGTTGAATACAAGCAACAAATTTCATGTGCAACTCAAATATAATTATTTATGGTCGCATGTTGTGAATGTTACTCCACAAGGGAGCCTTTTACGCTCTTGGCGTTTTCTTTTGTTGAATCTAGCTGGAGTATGGTATTGATTTAGATGAGATAATGCATACAATTTGAAGTTGTCGCTAGCCAATGAAAAGTCCGAATCTATAGTTGACTAGAACCGTAAAGTCTTATAAAGGCTAAGGAATTCCCAATTTAAGTGACTCTTATAATTGAGCTAAGACAAAAAATTCTAAGAGCTTTGGTGATGGTTAGGTACCATTTTTTGCATGCACAAGGTGAGGTTTATACTCTGAATGATGTTTTTAAAATTTATGGGGATTTAACTAAGTTATAAAAAACTATATTCGGGTCAGCCTATGGAAACGCTATGCTCAATGTCAGGCTAATCCACTGGAATAAGAAAGTAAAAATAAAAAGAATATCAGTAGTAGCAATGATAGAAGATGGAAAGTGTAGACTAGAAAGCAAACTTGGTTAAGATATGAGAAGGAGAAGAGGAGATCCAATGCTTTTATATAAGATTAGTATCCCCGACCCCAATTCTATTTGCAAATTTCAGCAAATTTCTTTTTCTACTAAATTTCACTCTTTAATTTGGCAACCTTCTAGCATAGTGGAGGATGATTCTCCATATAACCTCTGATGTGAGCGCTCTTCTGCCCCTTGAGACCCTTAGTTTCTTAAATAGTCTCACCCATTTCCCGAGCGATCAAGAATCCCTTTGGTATGCTTGGACATAAGAAATTAAGGAAATGGCTGCTCTTTTATAGACCAGACCGGCGGAAATTGGTTCCTAATAGTGCTGATGTGTCCAAAATTTATATTTTTCGAAGTCTTTTGGGTGATGAGAGTTGTCGCGTGTTGAGCGGGAATCTAATTCATACTAATACATTTTCACAATTTTTTAGGCATTTTTGCCATCTCAACAGCTCTGAGGCCAATGCGGCGAATCTAGTGGTGCCTCATCACCAGCGGAAATCCAATTTGTGCTGGTGCCTTTCGGCCAATAGTTAGTTGGCTCCTAGAGGTCCTGGGATCCTCTCCGTACGTCCCGTCCAGGTTTGCAATGCTTCTCTAGGCCAACCGTAGCCTAATTTTAAAGTTCAATGGAAATCTTACATAGTAGTTTCAATTATTCTTGGTAGGGTGTCTACACATGTATACAACCCAATATCAAATCCATCTAAATTATGGGCCCTACTATTGATGGAGGATGGGCTCAGTATAAGGAAGCGCATCAGTTGTTACCTGAGGAACACCTAAGTGCAGATTACCCTAAGCTTGTGAGGTCTACCTTGGTGTATTTGTTGTATATCTACATCGTTCATTTATTTTTCCATCTCATTTTAAGAAGTAATTCCAAACCTTAAGAAGATCCAAATCTCGGGTGACTCCTACCACTAGAAACAGTGATGAATAACGATTGAATACTTTTTTGCGGTCACAAAAGTTTTAGAACAATCTGATCTTTGTGAGCCGGGAAACACTTTATCAGCTCCAAGGCATCATACAGCTTGGGCTATCTCTGCCCTATAAATATTAGAACCACCAACCCATGTTTAGCCATTCATGTGATGATGACTGCTTAGAAGAATAATTTCCGTCGGTTTGAATTTGGAAGTTGCTCCGGCCACACCAGGTCTCTTGATTTCGACGGTATAGGTTGCCGTTCACGTGTGCTCCAGGTAAAGTGCATTTTCGTACTTCCAACGCAGGCCTCTCTTTTCGAAAGCGGATTGGCTGGTCTACCACACAGGCACACACCAGCTGTATAACTGACGTAGGTACGTGTCGTGGGAAGACGATCTCTGACGCTAGTCGAGCTCTCAAAGTTTCATGGCCGCACATTGATGTATTTATTATATCTACACCGTTCATCCATTTTTCGAGATCATTTTAGAGCATCAGCCAAAAACTGAATCATATCAAAATATCAAATGGACCACACCACAAATAACAGCAGTGATAATGATTTTCACCGTTAAAAAATTCGTAGGGCCTACCATAACGTTTATTTTCCATCCAATATGTTCATAAGGTCACAAAGATCCGGATGAAGAGGAAAAACAAATTTCATATTGTTCCAAAACTTCTGTGACCCACAAAAGGGTTTCAATGGTATACGTTCAATCCCCTACTGTTTTTTTCAGTGTGGTCCAGTTGATGGTTAGATCTGCATTATTTTTTGTCTCAAAACCTTACGAGGAGCTCCCCAAATGGATGGACGGTTTGGATATAATACGCTGACGTCAATACACTAGCTATATAGCCGGTGTATGGTACACCAGCCAATCCGCTTCCTTTCTTTTCTCACCATATGAGAGGACGCACGGGGTTACCTCGGTGACTCGGCTTTATGGGCCCACCGTAAGGTAGGTCTTTGTTTCATCCGTGCCTTTTATCCCCTTTGTTAGTTCATTTTAATGCATGAGTAAAAATGAGGTAGATTTAAAATTCAAGTGAACTACACGATAGAAAATGATACGGATTAAACACTTACCATTAAAACATGTGGTTTGGGTTCGAGTACCCGTGGTGGTGAAATCCCACTATAGCATAAGTAGGTCGGTGCCTGCCTGGCTTGCGTGTCTCCTTGACAAAAGATCTTATCCCCAGGGATAGGTCACCAGGATATCTACGTCCCACGTTTGCACTCGAAGGAGGACGCGGGAAACTTATGTGAGGCCCACCGTAATGTTTGTGAGAAATCCAACCCTTTCATTCGTTTTTTTAAGATACTTACGTACCATTCATACTGATTCAAAACTTCCGTGGCCCACGAATATTTCAACTGTTGATGTTTAATCCTCACGCTTTTGGCCCACTTTTTGAATCTAGCTCATTTTGGGCTCCAGGTCCTAAAATGATCTTAAAAAACAGCTGAAAATGGTAGATTTCTCACAAACATCGAGGTAAGCCCGCTCAGGATCTTACTGCAATAGGCTTTTACAGGGAATCCTCGTCCCCTTACACGAGGAGGTTCGGATACGGATTGGGCACTACCTAGCTCGAAACAGGCGGGAGCTCGGAGGGGGCACCGTGATTTATGGGTTTATCAACACCGTCCAAAGACTTTTGCATATCATTTTAAGATGAATGCAAAGAAAAAATTTAGCAGATCCAAAACTTCTGCGACTCTAACGAAATTTTTAACGGCGGGAGTGTAATCCCCACCGTGTGGTCTAATTGAATCTTGAATCGGATTCATTTTTAGGCTTTCATCATGAAATTATTTGAAAAAATGAACGGTCTGTGTTAATAAACCCAAACATTTCGTTGGGCTTCTCATAGCCACCCCCTATTCCGAGTTCGAAATAAGTGGAGGTAGTACTTAATCCACGACACGGAGGTTCACGGTTACCATACACAATGACATTTGCTTGGGACTTTTTTTCCTTTTTTTTAATTTGTTAGTACAACTCACTGTCAGTTCACACCTATGGATCGATGCCGAGACCACGGTGTTGAAACGAGCTATCTTTCACTTAGTCCACCACTTGAGCCATGGGTCCGGGTGTCATTTGATTGGGACGTGTCGCCCAGTTAGCGATGTCACCAAAGATATGGGTGGCAAAGCATATTCTAAAGGATCGGCTGGTGTACCAGCCACCACCGACCTGGTGGTATGTTTACGTCATCAAGTTCATAGATCTAAAGATTAAGTGGACCACACTGCAAAAAGCAGTGGGAGAATGAACGTCTACCATTCAAATCCTTTTGCAGTCATGGAAGTTTTGAGTCAATATGATATTTGTTTTTCATCTTCATATAGATTTATGTGACGCTATGAACGGATTGGATGGAAAGTAAATGTTACGGTGGGTCAATATTTAAATGGTGAGAATGATTGTCTGCTATTTTTTGTGTGGTCTACTTGAGCTTTGGATGCGACTCATTTTCTAGCTAATTTTCTAAAATAATGTCACCAAATGGATGAATGGAGTGGATATAATAAAAACATTATTGTAGAGCCATATAACTTTGACATCCTTTGGACCGTTCGTACAATCAGAGCAAGAGGAGCATCAGCATTCGTCTTCCCACAACACGCACCTACACCAGCCAAGTCGGTGGTGCGTGCACCGTCCAGTCCACTCCCTTTTTAAAGGAATTTAGATACCAGGAAGGATGGACGTGACAAGATTTAATTGGTCTGACTACTGATTACGTGGTGCTCAACCAAACCACTTCAAGCATGTTGCGATGCGATAACGTATGGCTCAATCAAATGTCACCAACTGACAAGACGAGTGGCCCTGTAAAATCCCTCCACGAGAGGTCCCCAGTCACAAGTAGGCGCAGTCAACATCTTCTCACCAACTACCAATCTAAGTGGGTTTGCGTACTTAACCACAGTGTGGACTGTAAGGAGTTTCAACACGAGGTCTTGGGTTGAATTCCCGTATGTGGTAAAATCCCACTACGATGCATAGCTCTAAGTGGTAAACTGAGTGAAAGATACCTCGTTTCATCACCCAGGTCTTAGCATCCAATTCCTAGTGGGGGTGGCTAAAAGTGAAGTGTAATCCGACCGTTGGTGTACTAACAAGCTAACAAAAAAAATGCGGCTCCGCAAATATTTTATTAGTAGAATTTCAATTTCAATTTTTTCTAATGGCGTGGATCAATTAAGTTTCAAAGCTCTCTTAATTTGGGGCTCATGGCTAAAATTGAATTTTCAGAACGGATGAAACAGGTGACCTTCTCGTGGACATCATGGTGAGCCCCACCTATCTTCCTACCCCAAGTCGCACACAATCAGCGTCCCTTCATGGTTATTTGGGCGGAGTGGATCATGTGGGAGGCGGATTTGTAGTGTAGCAAACACAGCTAAGGTGAGGTACATGTGCTGTTGGAAAAGTTTTTTGGGCCTCACCATGTTGTATGTGATCTACCCACTCCGTCCAACTATTTGTTTCAGCTCATTTCAGGGCATTAACCTAAAAATGAAGTAAATCAAAAATTCAGCTATACCATATCATATGAAGCACTAGTGATTGAACACCCACCGTACCAAAAAAAAAAAAAAAACAAACAACTTTATCTTAGCCTGTTGATTAAGTTACACAGACAGGGATGAAAGGCGAATCCCATGAGATTAGGAGGGATGGGATGGATTTTAAGGTAATGATGGTGGTGTCAGTGGCTTGGGAACAAGTTCAGTAGGTTGGTTTGGCATGCCCGGTAAATCTTGGAATTTTACCTTCCAATCCGTCCAACCAAGGGAAGGGATCAATTTTAAGGTAATAATGATGATGTCAGTGGACTGTTTTAATGATGATGATGATGTCAGGACTGTTTTAAGATTCATGGGATTGCTTATATCCCGGGACAAGTTCATCGGGTCTGTTTGGCTTATCATATATATTCCATGATATTGCGATCCCATCCTTCTTAATACCGTAGGATTGGTCCGACTAAACAGGCCTAAAACTTTTATAGTCCCTAAAAGTAATTTTTGGTGATCGATGTTCAAACATCACTTTTCCTACAGCGTAGTCCACCTAAGATTTGGATCTGATTAATTTTGAACTCTAGACAAAAATTGAACTGAAAAAGTGCATGGACAGCACACATAAATGCAAACATCACGCTCAGGGTGACGGAGGTTTTTAGCAGCGGACGTTGCCAACGATGGGTGCTGCACGTCTGATTCCAATTCAGGGGCCGTTTGAATGTAAATGCCTCGGGAATAGCTAATTATTATAGTTTCACCTTTTTAAAATTACGATGGTAAATTTGCTTCGAAAAAGGGTCTAAAATGACTAACATTACTTTTTAGGCCCCATCATCATGTAATCGGCACACTTGCGTTGTCCATCTATTTCGAAAACGAGGCAAATCTAATATTCAAGTGGCCCGTACCAAAGTAAACAGTGGGCCAAGAAGTTTTTAACAATGAATGTTCTAATCCATTTTAACTGTAACGTGGTCCCCTTGAACTTTGAATCCACCTTATTTTTTGGCTCATGCCCTAAATTCAATAAGCATAAGCATGATAATCTACATCCATCATGGTGGGCTACACAAATTAAGCAGCATCCTTAGGTTTAGGGTTAAAAAAAGTAAGAGTCAAATCAATCATCTAGAATGATGCGCTAATTACATGGCAAAATAATTATTACCCATTTCCGTGCATTTATTCTAAAAAATCAAACATGGCCTAAGTGTCATCCGATGACACGCTAGTGGATGTTCCCTCTCTGCGTATATCCGTGCCGTCCGTTAGGTTTTTCAGCGCATTTTAGGGCATTATCCTTAAAGCGATGTACATCCAGATCTCAAGCTAACAAGGCTAGAGGAAACGGTGGCCATTGATCGCCTACCCTTAAAACCTTTTTAGGCCCACCTTAATGTTTATTTACCCACTCGGTGATGAGGTCATACATATATCAGCTCGATCCAAACTCACCAAAAAGATTTTACTAGTGGAAATTCCATTCCTATCGTGTGGCCTACTTGAGATTTTTGGATCTACTTTATTTTTAAGAACATGCCCTGGAAAAACTGGTGAATGGTGTGGATTTAGAACAGATACATCGAAGTGGGCCCCACCGTGAGGCGCAATACCAACTAATGTGTTAGCCGGATAACACCTAATCCACTCCCGTTTCCTTGAACCCACGTGGAACGCGCAGACACATCCAATAAAAAAGGCATGACATATTCAAAGACGGGACCAATATCTGACAGTGGAAGATGCGGAAACCGACGGCCATGATTTCTCTCCAGCCGTGCGTGGCGTCAGTACGGGTATCCGTGCCAACGTAGCCGGCACCAGATGGAATAATTCAATGGTTTAGACACGTGTAGTCCGTGGTCCCCCAACACCTTTCGCAAATGTCGGTGCGTCGTGGTCCCCACATAAACGTATCCCGCTCGATCCGGACGCGTATTGTGCATTGAGGCGTACACTACCCTTTACCGTAGTTTGAAGACTCTGTAGGACCCACCACGATGTATGTAAATTATCCACGCCGTCCATCAGTTTTTCCAGCGCATTTTAGAGTAAGACCCCAAACTTGAAATATATCCAAATCTAAAGTGGACCACACCACATAAAACATTATGAATAATTTCTTCCACCGTTAAAATCCTCTTATGGCCTACAGTGATGCTTATTTGTCATCCATCCTGTTCATATGATCACACAGACCTGGATGAAGGAAAAACAAACATATAAGCTTCATCTTGATACCAAAATTCAGTGGCTATTAAGAAGTTTTCAATGATATGCGTTCAATTCTAATACTTTCTATGGTGGTCCATTTGATCTTTGGATATATTTAAAATTTAATTTTGTCCTACAATAATCTGTAAAAACGGATGAACGGCGTGGATAAAATATATACGTTGTGGTGGGCCTTAAAAAGTCTTCACACCACGGTAAGAGGTAGCGAGTGCCTCACTTTACAATCCGAGACCGATCAATCCTACCGAAAAGCGCTGGGACCCACCAGGAGGATATTTCGAGGAAGTGTCACCAGCTCACACATCACGACCCCGCGACTTTTTACTAGATAAACAATAATGGCTGACGTGGCGACACCAACGTCCACGTGGGAAGCTAATACGTATGGATAGCTAATTGGCTATAATCGGACGTCTCTTCCATCCAGAGGAGCGGATTAGGTGCAGCACCCTGGCCTCACCCAAGATGGAGCAGCCATTACCGTGGGGTTCTTTTAATGTATATATTCTACATCCACACTGTCCATTTGTTTTTTCAAGATCATTTTAGGGTAAGATCCTAAATTTGAAATAGATTTAAATCTCACATGTACTAGCAATTGACCATTAAAAACTTTCCGCGGGCCAAAATAGTATTGTATCTAACTAATATTTGCTTTTCCCCTTCATCCAGTTTTTTTTTTCAGCTTCTAGACAGGTTGGATGGAAAATAAAAATTAAACAAACATTAAGGTGAGCCCTAAGAAGTTTTTAATGGTTGGGAGTTCAATCACCACTTTTCCTATAGCATGGTCAACCTGAGAACTGGATCTGCTTCCTTTTTTGGATCATTCCATAAAATGATCTGGAAAAACGGATGGACGTCGTGGATCTAGAATAAATATATCAAGGTGGGCCCCATGGTAAGGGCCGCACCGTCTCGGGTGACGGCGGGGCGCACCTAACCCGCTCCCATCAAGGGAGTTTGCTTTGCGTCTGTCGCGGCCTAGAACTCAGCGTGTATCGCGTCACCAATTGAGGCAGACATCCTCAGTGATCCGATCATCTGAACCGTCCACATTGTGGAGTCTATTCCATAAATTCTTAGACATGAAAATTATACTAGAAAAATAGTTGTGAGCATCACTATAATGCATAAGAGTTTAAAAGATAAAAAAGAAGTTAATAGCGGATTGGATTCAACTTAAAAAATCAAACAATAAAATTGTCATTATAGCATGATTCTTCGATTATATCTTATTTATTTTATAAAATACAAAATGCACGATTGAAATCACCCGGCAGCGACAGACGCTGGATTTTGAGTAACAGCAGACGCGAAATGAACTCCCAAGAAGGGATTTTTTCAGGACATTGACCTCATTAGTTGATTTAACCCAGGTTTAGCCTCTCTTCTCTAAAACTTACCTTATTTAACCCTCTGGATACTTTTTATTTATTTTCATCACAAAAATGCCCTTCAACCACTCCCCCGTACAAGAATAGCTTTCTTCGTAGGATGAAGGGGCTTCTTGAAGAAGGGATTGCGATCCCACTAAATTATGAATGAGGCTACTCTTTAGCTTATCTAATCCATTTAATTTAATCAGACAATCATGAGCCATAAAGGAGTTTTTTTCAGTTTTGCTGAAATTATTTGTAGCCCCCAATAGCTCTAATAGCGTGCATTAATTTTGAATTGTTTTCTTTGATGTGATTTATCTATAATGATTTTTGTCTCAAACTTTAAACGATAACATAAAATTAAAACTCGTTCTAGGTGGACAGATTATATTTGCTTCACGGTAAGCCAGTGAACCCCGCATAAGAAGTGAGATGAGATCTTATGGTGGGACTCTTGCCACAAGAATGTCACTTTATTGTTTCCTTTTTCCTTAATTGTTTTTTTTTTTTTTTTACAAGAGGGTATGAAGGTGTGAAAGGGAGGATGATGCCTTTTTGTTTCCTTCCTAATTCCCTCAATCCTTAAATGGTTCCCTTTGTAATTGTTTTTTAGTTTTTTTACTTGGTATGAATAGTGTGAATTTGTGAAAGGGATTAGGGTGTAGTAGTTCACTTTATTATTATTATTATTATTTTGTTGTATAAATAATGGAAATTTATGGAAGGGAGGAGAGTAGTGTTTCCCTATATAAATGTTGTAATTGATGAATTTTAGAATTTATGAATGTTATAATGGATATAATTTATAATGAAAGAATGTCGTAATTGATTAATGCAATTAATATTGAAATTGATGAATACTGAAATGGAAGAATGTTGAAATGGAAAAATGCTAAAATGGAAGAATTTTGAGATGGAAGAATATTGTATTGTAGATCATCGATATTTTATGTGAATCGTTGATACTCATTAGTGGGTCACCGATCTTACGAAAATGGTCATAAATTCCTCTTTACAAGAATAAATAGGATAATCTTATACTTATTGGAAAGATATTTTCATAAAAATTTAAATGGCTTTACAATTATCTCATTTTGACACTTTTTAACAACTCAAAAGTGAGCCTAAATTTCATCATAGCATGAATCGCTAATACTCAGTGTAGGTCATTAATCTCACGAAAAAGGTCAAAACTCTATTGTTATATGTTTTATTGAGGGTGATCTTGTGATCATTAAAAAAATAACTTGATGAACTTTCAAATATCTTTTATGATATCGGTCATTAATAACTGATGTACTTATATTTCCTTAAAGATCTTATAACATGTATGCCTCACCTTGTAATACTTTTATGCATAGGATGAATGGATAATTTTTTTATAATGAAATAATGTTGTAATGGAAGAAAGGTGTAATTGATGAATGTTGTATGGTGGATCATTGATATTTATTATGGATTGTCGATACTCGGGGTTGATCGTCGATACTCAATCAGCGATCCATAGTAAGTATCAACGATCCATAGTAAGTATCAACGATCCACAGTGAATATCGACAATCCACAATGTCTGGCCTTTAAAAATAATCCCATAATGAAACTGAGATCCACCTTTCGTAAAGGAGAATGACAAAATTTCTTCCTTTTCACATACTCCCACCATTCATATCCAAGGAAAAAGACGTTCTACATTGGAGAATGTGCTTAGAAAGTCCCAATCAAGAGTGTAGGTGTGATCCATGTAATGATAAACTTTGAGCCCACTTTTGTACTATCAAATGGTATCTAAATGAGATTATTCTAATTTTATTTGAAATATCATGAATTTATTTTTCTAACAAGCATAAGATCACTCCACTCAGACATGTGACGAGGGAGTTATATTCGTTTTCATGGGATTGACGACTCATAATTATGATGAATTTTGGGCTCATTTTTTAGACTATTAAATGGTATTCAAATGAGATGGTTTCAAATCTATTTGAAACTTCATTTATTTATCTTTCCAACAAACATAAGATCAACTCAATTAGATATATAACGAAGGAGTTATGGTTGTTTTCATGAGATCGATAACCCATAGTGATTATAAGTGATCCATAGTGAGTATCGATGATTCACAATGAATATCATTGATCCACAATATAACATTCATTTAGACTATTCTTCTTTCATGACATTCTTTCATCACAACATTCTTTCATTACAACATTCATTAATTATAACATTCTTTAATTACAAACCTCATCAATTACAACATTCTGTGACACTTTAGGGAACCATCATACCCTCTTTCATTTTACAAACCCCAATCATTGATATACACTATATGAAAAAAAAAAAAACGTAACACACAAAACAACCTACCTTTGGTCACCATAAATTCTACATAAAAAATTTTGACTTGATAAATATAAAGAAAAAACCCCCTCATTTTTATTTTATTTTTTGCATAGAGAGTGTACTGAGCTTCACCAGAACTTATTTGAAAATTGTCATGGTCTTCAAAGAGTGGTGGTGATTTATATAACTATTAATCGTCGAACAAGTTTTAATTCTTTGTATGGTCCATTACGATTAAAAAAAATATATACAAAAAAGAAAATAAAGAAAACAGCCAAATGAGCTTCTTGCAGCAAGGGCCCTAATATAAGAATCCATCTCACATCTTATGTGGAGTCCATTAACTTGTCGTGAAGAAAATGCAACCCGTCCACATGAAAGAGATCTTAATTTTATATTATCAACTAAAGTTTGAGGACAAAAATCATCAAAGAAAATAATTTAGAATTAACAAACAATGTTAATACCATTGTTGGTCACAAAGAGCTTCTCTTCGAAAATTGAAAAACAATCTTCTATGTTTCATGATAGTCCAATTAATGTGACCGGTTCAGATTGGCCAAGGAGGAAGCTCATTCATGATTTAGTGGTGCCCATAATTTCTCTTTTTCATATGAACATTATTATCCTAAAAAATAAAAAAATAGAAAATTACCCAGGGACAAAATAATTAAGCTTTAGAGATGAGAGGCTAAAGCATTGCCTACATATTAGGTAAGGCCATTGTCCTAAAAAAAAAAAAACCGTAAAATGAGGTACCGTCCGTGGGGGAGTTATGTGATACTCGTGAGCTTGATCGCTGATACGTGGGCACGCAGAAATTGGCCACGTCCCAAATATTAACTTAAACTAAACTGATAAAATTGTGAAAAAGCTCTCCCTCAGTCAATCTCAAAGTCAGGTTGGCGAAGCATATTCTCTCGTTCGTGAACACTTATTTGTTTGAAATAGGACCATTGGATTTGTTCGTTCGTAACCGTCCAATACATGTCCATCAATCGGATTATCAGATGATCAAAATAAGGATAACCTTTTTTGTTGATGATACATCTAAACTAGTCCTCGTAATTTGCACGGTTTAACTTTAATTAACTATGCCATCTATGCAGTATCCATACAATTCCGAAGTGCCTGAGTATCGTCCATCACACTCTACCAGAGTATCAAGGTTTTTTCCCATCAGCCAAAGTAGCTGGATATTAAACGCTGCATATGACAGATGGCTGGTGCGAAATGACGCCAGCGACGGCCCATCCACGTCAGCGCGAAGCGTGAGCCGTTGGATGACGAGGTGACCGACGCGGATGCTGATTTCTCGGTGAAGGAGAAAGAGACAAGTGCAAGCGGGTCTGACGTGGTGGGTATTTTTTTAAAGGTCCATCAGACGCGGCACCTCTCCGACAGAATGACGTGTCATGCAGAGCATGGTGCAGCCGCAAGCACCGAGGGCCCGGCAGACGTGGACGTGAAGCAACAGGTTGCCATCAGATCTGTATTCTGGATCTTCTCACGCTCGCCAATAGAAATGCCACTATACTCTCCTCCTGTATCAAAACTTCCATACATCCTATCTTCCAACCGTACACGTGGCAGGTAATGGAGATTTGGATTGGTTCATCAGCAGTAGCTTCCATATCATGATAGCCCCCGTCCAAAAAAACATCAATAAATGACATTCGACATCACTCTTACCAATTTTATGTCCAGCGGCTGTCAAGTTAACAGTTTTGGATTTCATGGCCTATGTGTGGGCCATAGATTGGACGAGTTTGATAGTGTGATTCATGTATTTTCTAAACTACATATTTTCCTCCGTAAAATTGAAGTAGATGAACGGTCTCGATCTGCCTTACACGCTGCCACGCGTACACTTGTACGGAGTATGGAAGATACTATACAAGCCGGTGTGTGTATCATTTCCCAAATAAAGAAAATTATAATTAGCGGTCAAACTCGATGGCCTCCACGTTGCTGTGATTAGTGGAATGCCCTTCGTTTCTTTCGGAATCACCAAAGGTACCCATCAGCACGAGGTACTATCCTCACGTGACTTATCTAGAGATGAGCAATCTAAATCAGGGCTCGATAAAGCTCACCGTCATGTTTCACCATGGGCCTGTTCGATATTTCAGCTCAAGTGTAATTATCATGTAAATGGATAATAATTATTTACCTATGTAAGTAGTGCATCTTTTTTGGTGCAAAGGTTGCAACTTACTTTTTTAACACTGTAATTAAGAAATTTACAACATTAATATGGGGCCATCGTGATGTATGTTACTTATTCAGACCGCTCATTTGTTATCCCAGTTAAATTTATGACATTAGCAAAAAAATGAAACAGATCTAAAGGCCAAGTGGACAACACCACATGAGACAACGGGAATCGAATACCAACCGTTAAAGTCACATGGTGAAAAAATTGGCGAAAAAATAATAATTACTTGTTCACGGTGATTTTCATGTACTATTGAAAAACAAACAGGTCTAAGAGTTCTATTCATTTTGAAAGATTATTTTAAAGGGTAAGTTTAAAAACAGACCGATAAAGATAAAATATACCAGCACAGGAAGCGTTTGATTTTTTATTTTATTATTTTAACATATGCACCCCCCCAGTGGGATTTCACCAAGTACGACCTTAGATCAGGTGTTGAAACTAACGATAGCCTATCACCCGAGCAAGAGTAATGACCCGAGCATTTGATCCACCTTATTTCTAGGCTCATTATCTGAAATTATTTATCATAATAATATACAATATGAATAAAATACTCTCATAGGACCGTCCGTACCTGGCCAGCTCCTGGTGGCAGTATTCCGTTGGCGGTTTAGCTGATGACACGTTAACTAGCGAGACTAGCTAGTGAAGTAAAGTGATGTCACCAAGTTCCATGGCCCCACGATAATGTTTGTGTTCTTCCCAAAACGTTCATCCATTTGGATGGATCATTTTAGGGCATTAGCCAAAGGGTGAGTAAGATCCAAACTCGAGTGTACCCACCACAGACAATGGTAGCAGGGATCAAACGCATACCGTTAAAAGGTTCAACATGCCACGGTAGTTTCCAATCAAGCTAATATTTGTTTTCCTTTCATTTATATCTATGGTAACTTATTAGCTGGTTGGATCTCAAACAAACATTACCGTGGACCTTAAGAAGATTTCAATGGTGGCACTACTCTCCCCATTCTTTTCTATGAAAGGGTCTATTAGAGCTTTGGATCTATCTCATTCTCTGACTTATGGTTGCATGCCCTGCAACCATCTCTCAAAATGAACACATGATATGAATACGACCTATAGATCATAGTTGCCTTGATGATGTCACTTCAGCAGCGAGTTGGCTACTCAACCTGTCGGTGGCTTATCCGCGTCCCACCCAATCCACTCCCGGGAATGGGAAACATGCTCCATCCGTGGTGGAGCTATCTCTATGGTTCACGTAGCAGAGTGACCTATCAATCGCAGCTGTCCATCTGCTGAATTATTGTGAATAGCTCTTGTATAAAAAAAATTACACCGATCAAAAGAGCCTAGCCACCACTTTTTCACCGTGGCCCTTACCATGTCTTGGGAGCCACCTGCATCCCTGCTACGGAAATCGAATTGAGCTGTCCCAATTTTTAAGTTAGGGGTCGTTTGGAAAGAAGCATTCGGTGATATTTGCCATCAACGGGTGGTAAATGGTGCGTCAGGTAGAGTCAAATTTACACCAAATACAAGGAAGCCTCTCTAAAATAACAGCAAAATTAAAACATTTCGTGAGTTCCAATTACCTTCGGTTATGTCATCATCTCCTTCTCACTGTTTCTACCGCTTCTAAATAACATCACATGTATTTTAGTTAGTAGTAATTCTAATTTACATCAATTACATGGTAATTGCCACTAGGGCTGAAAGTTGGGACAGTTAGGTCCAGTTGGCACTTAACCCTCGCCCAATTCAAGGTTACTATACCTTAACCTTAACCCAACCTTGGGTTGGGAATTTTAAACCAAAGCCTAACTCGAGCGGGTTCGATTGGGTTAGTCGGGTGAATACATGCTAATATTTTCATTATTACATTAGTTTATTATATTTTCAATGCACATTTTATTTTTTCGTACCTATAATTTTATTAATTATATGTGTAGTTATTTACCATAAAAAAATACATTTTTTCTAAACAAATGAGAAAAAATATATGACAACTACTTGTTTAAAAGTCCCGTTGTGTAGCATGCAATCTATTTGAGAGAAAAAAATCTGGCATATCTTGTTAACTTGAGTCATTGAAATAACATCAACCAATGAAACCCAATGACACCAAAGGTTCTTGTGCCTTCAACATAGGGGATCCACACTCAATTGTAATTTATAAGTAATTTATATATCGATCGAGGGCGAGCCTAAAAACAAAGTAGATTTAAATCTCAAGTAAACCTAGATCCATGCTCAAAGAAACCCGACGGCAAATTTTATCCATGTTATCCATCTATTTTTTCAGCTCCTAGCTCATTTTAAGGCATTAGCCTAAAAACAAAGTAGATCTAAATCTTAGGTGGATTACACCATAAGAAACGGTGGTGAATGAATGTCCATCATTAAAAACTTCCTGAGGCCATAAAAGTTTTGTGTAACAACCTATTTTATTTATTTATTTTTATTTTTTTCACCACCTGGCCCACCTAATCTTTGATCCTGTCTCAACTATTGTTAGATGTCGTAATTGGGTATGTAGAAAAGTATGAACGGGATGGATTTCCCTTACTGTCTTTGTGGGGCCCAGTTTCTAGTATGTATGTACATAGGTGTGTATGCAAGTGAAGTATACCGGATTCAACACCCAGTCAAAGGGGATGTTAACCCGTGTTTTTACAAAAAGGAGAGAATTTCTCTCACTTTCATTCTCCCGCTCAAATGAAAATTCAAACGGACGGACGTCCGCTGAATGATGATGGCCCACCCATCATTATGATGTTGGTAGATCTGAACCGTTGATCTTGTTCAGATGGCGCCTTTGACCAAACCCTGACCACTTTCGCACGTTAGAACACATGTGTGAGTGCACGATCAATGGCATTAGAAAGACGTATGTGCTGAAATTCTAAGAACGAAATCAAATTCTGTTTTGCCACGTTGGCAATCCGTTTGTGAGGCGAATATCTATTCGTAGCCGTCCATTCCCAGTTCATCTAGACCGTAGGAAAATCCTTGCAGTTAAGGAATCGTAACAAACAAAAGGTGGAAAGAATATTTCTAGTTTTAGCAATACAGACGCCCTAGAAAAGATCTAAGCCGTAGGACTGTCATCTGAGCAATCTCAAGCGTGCATTTCAAATTTATAACGAGTCTAGAAACTTCACTTTGAAGGGATTAGGGTTTTTCCGTTGAGTTTCATTAGCCGCTTTAAGAAAGAAACTCAAAACCATCAACGTGTTAAGGGTTTCCATCCAAAATGTGGGTCCCACATGCATCCCAGCGTCCATCTAAGCCGTCCAATCGAGTCAGATCATGTGATGATCCGTCAACCACAAGTTTGCCATTAACGTCAGAGTCATCTTCTCCGTCGGGTTGAAAAACTCACCATCCGTATGTGGGGTCCGTTTGTCGATCAGGTGCGTCTATTTGAAGGGTCTTGCCATTTGATAAACACCCCTAAACTCTGATTATGGTTCTACAACATGTCTGACCATGCTAATGGGTTATTTGTTAACCGAGTCTAGGTGAGTTTTAGTTTAAAACTCAACTAATTATAGGATTAGTTACAGAACCATCTAGAGTTAGACTGACGGTTATAAATACCCCATTCCTCTTCTTCTTTAGTCCTTTTCAATTCAAAGAAAAATCAGAAAGAGAGGGAGTGGGAGTGGGAGTGGGGCGAGTTAGTGCGTCTGAGTCGATCTATACCGAGTCGACTCAGCCTGGGCGACTCTCATTATCAATTTGAGTTTATTCATGGACAAGATGTTGTCTGAGGAAAGAGGAGCAAAGGAAGGGGAATGAGAGCTGAAAGTTCTTGTGGAGGCGAGTGGTGTTGACGAGTCACACTGACTCGTTGGTATTGCACTCAATCTGGAGTGTTGGTGTGTCGCACGAATCGCTCAAGTGTCATTAGTGCAGCTGGTCGTGGAAAGCAAGTCGATCTGTGAGATTCTCCATTTGAGGTAGGTACATCTTAACATTCTTTCTCAAACTCGAAAATCGACCGAGTTAGGTTGTTCCAATGGGGTTATTGCCGAGTTTTCAACCTGTGCTAGTCCATTGTTTGCTTTGATAATTTGTGCTAACTCAGTCATAAACTGAGTTCAACTCATGTGAAATAAGGGCTGAATCAGCGATTCGACTCAATTTATCTTGAGCTGAGTTACACTTAGTTGATGACTGAGTTATCATGTTTAGATTTGCTGAATTGCAGTTGCAGTTAGCTTGGTTTAGGAATCATAGTTCAACTCACTGATTCATTTTTAATGTGTTAGCTAACTCAGTTAAGATCTGAGTTACCTAGTGATGTTCCACGCACTCCACTGAGTCACTGACTCGGTGATGCAGTGATTTATATTATAGTAGTGTTGAAACTAATTAATGCATGTCTTCCTAAAACCAAATCTCAGGAAAACTTCACCTGGAGAGCTGAGTTCTTGATCTTGCTTTGGTGACGACACCGAGTTGGATCAAGCCTCGACTAGATCTTGGCACTTTGTAGGTCTTGAGTTGATTTTGATCCAAATCAACTCGGATTAGGGGTGAGCTATTATTATCCCTTTGATTCCAGCTAGGATGTTGATTTTTACTTAATAATTTGTTGATTAGTTCTACTTGGTTGTAGGGGTTTGGATCCTTACCAATTTCTTCTTCCTTTCTTACCTCTTAGTAAGAGAGATCCAAGCTTAAGGTGAGATCTACCTTTCAAGCTTCTTTCACAATAGTAGCTTAGGCTCATTTCAATTATGATAATCTTATTAAAATATTCATTTTAGTAATTTCATTACATAATCTCTTGACTAGTGTTTGAACATGATAATATAAACTGTTTGTGTAGAACACACATGTACTCTTATCCTTGTAAGATGAACTCTCTTGTCTAATTCTTATGGTGTAGAAAGATTTCCTACAACTAATGTACTCATGCTTATAGGTAGTTTTTGTTACAATTATAATGTGGGGGATTTTTGGAACGAAAATCAATGTGTAAAACATAGAGATAAGATTTGTAATTGGAGATAATTTAGTATCATGTGGCATATGCTTAGTTCATTGTATAGGTTGTAAATAGAAAAGAGTTTGCCAATGTGTGGCATAGCATGGATATATTATGGCGGGATTATATTGGAATTGTATTGGAATCATAAAACTTCATGTATGAAGAATGATCCTTAAATTGGTGGCCTCATTAGGAATCAATTGATTACATTTACCATCTTGGGAATATTTGAATTAGATTTGAAGATGGTGTCTAAGAGTGGACTTAGTGTCCTTAAGGGAATATTGATTAATGTTAGTGGTTAATGGAAATGATTTGAATATATTGATCACTTGAGAATTATAGTATTAATGTGGCCACTAGTTGTAAGGATGTACAATAATGGCTGATTGTGAACCGGATTAATAAAGGACAGGTAATCATGCATACATTGCATATGGGCGTTATCGGGTGCCTGGTCAACTGTTTGGAAAGACCAGTGTACTGTTCGAATGACCCTAATATCATTCGAATGGGTCGACTGTTTGAAAGACCCATTCTTTGCATGGATGAGCCAACTGTTTGAAAGGCCCATCCGATGGCCAGTTAGATGTGCATCCCCAGGCTGAGGTGCATTTCATGCATCCATTCATTTTAAAAAGATCATCTTATAAAATGTTGCTTTGCTTGATTGTTTGATTTGAAATATCCTAATTACTATGTTCGATTGAAATCTTGGGGGGTGTTTCTCATTGAAATGGCCACTCATGTATACTATTGTGCAATTGCACCAACCGTAGGTGTCGTAGATGAAGAAGCGGTACCCATGAATGAGGAACCAACAACTGATGTTAGAGAGAAATGGCCATATTTATCCCAAGAGGAGTTTGACGAATCACAAGCCAAGATCAAGCGCGATGGATCTTATACTTGGGTGGAGACTCCTGAACATAACTGATATAATTTCCCTATTAGTTTTTCATTTGCGTTGTATAAGCCCTATGGGCCTTTACTTGATTGTGTTTGGATGTGGACTCCATATTTTCCATATGCATGGTTTTCATCTCTTTTTTGGATGTGATGCCACTCTTAAATGTTTTTCCATTCGCTTGGATGAAATTCCTTCTTCATAGTTAACATCCCGATTTTTGTACATGAGTGTCAAACTCATGCTATGAAATCCGGGGCGTTACATTTTGGATTAGGCTGATATGTATTTTCCCTTCCTACAGATCTATGTGACCTAATCAACAGATTAGATGGCAAATAAACAGTACAGTCAGCCATAGGAAAGTTTTTAATGGTGGGCATTCAATTACCATTGTTTTATATCCTGTGATCCACTGAGATTTGGATTTTTCTCAGCCTTAGGTTCATGCCTTAAATTGAACGGGCAGATTGGCCATTGAGGGGCAAGATAACACCGTCGGGCTAGTGGGAGCGTAATATGTCACGAATTCATGCTCCGAATACCCTGCGGAGGAAGTGTAGTGTACCATGAAACAAAAAGCTTTGGAAGGCCCACCGTGATGTATACCTTAAATCTACTCTGTCTATCAGTTTAGAGATGTCATTTTATGACTTCATACTGAAAATTAGAAATATACAACACTCAGGTGGCCCATATCATGGAGAGTAGTGGGACAGGGATACCCCCCATTAATACCTTCTAAAAGTCCACATGAGTTTTGAATCAGGATTATTTTTGTTTTTGTCCTTTCATACCGGCAGGATTCATGCTATGAACGGTTGGATACCAAGAAAGGTTTCAATGGCGTGCATCCATGTTTCCAATACTTTTGTTTTCGATTAACCTGAGTTTTGAAATCAAGTCCTAATATTAGCTGTGCAACTGATGAATAGAATAGATTCTACGTAAACATCATGATGGCCCCAAGGGTAATTGTCCTATGAAACTGTCGCAAATGGCCTCCGATGGCCATGCTTGGGGACACGTGCCGACGTTACAAGTGTGCATGGAATATCTCTGCTCCGCATAAAGTGGGCCGCTGTGAAGACGAGCATGTCCAAAAAATCAGGCTAACCCACGTGTGCTCCATTGAATTTTGGACTCAAAACCTTCTTTTCTCTGCAAACCGTCCATTCCTTATCTGGGGTCAATTTTGTAAGCGCAGCAGCTTAGTTTTTCCTTAGGGTCATGTCAGAGAGGGAGACACCTTATGCACCGATCAGATGTCCTTTGGCTGAGTGGCAATGGTGGATCTATGGATCTACTGTCCAACCACACAAAAATAACACAACTAAACCACCCCTCAGAACAGACGGTTGGGATGGTCACCACTCAAATAGTATGATGGCCCCTATCCATTTATTAAGGAATAATAGTTAAGATAGTCCATAGGACTACCCAATTACATACACTACAATGGTGCGTGCCAAGGTAGGTATGAAGAGTGTCTATACCAAGATATAAAATTGTAAGCTCATTGGGCCAGTGCAGTAGTATCACGTTCATGGACCCTACGTACTTTAAAACTTTGGTAGGCGGGAACGGATTGGCTACTCCCCTGCCACCAGCCAATGGCTGATGGTCGGTGCTCGGTGCTCTGTGGGCACCACCATGATGTATGTGTTTCATGATGTCCATCTATTTTTATAGGTCATTTTATGGTATGAGATAAAAAAATGAGATATATCCCAATCTCAAGTAGACCACATTACAAGGAAACAGTGTTGAATGAACGTAGACCATTAAAAACTTTTTGGGGGCCATAAAAGTTTTGGATCAATCTGATCTTTGTTTTTTCCCTTCATCTGGGTCTGTATGACCTAATCAACAGATTGGATGTCAAATAAACAATAAAGTGGGCCTTAGGAGGATTTTAATGGTGGATATCCAATCACTATTGTTTTCCTGTGGTGTGGTCTACTTGAGATTTATATTCCTATAATTTTTGGGAAAAAAGCCATAAAATGATCTTTAAAAATGGATGAACGGAATGGATGAAACACATACATCGTGGTGGGGCCGACAGAGAACCGAACATCAGCCCCCCGTGGTGGCAGGGGGAGTAGCCAATCCGTTTCCTTGGTAGGCAGGCTTTCACGGGATACGGTGGCAATGGCTTGGGCGCGGTTTAGGTGGGATCCTCGGATCCACCCAAATCGGTGAATCGCTAACTGTGGGGCCAACTGTGATGTATATAACTTGTATCCACACCGTCCATCCATTTTAACATCTCATTTTAGGGCATGCTGTAAAAAATAAAGGAGATCCAAATCTTAAACGGAGCGTATCACAGTAAACAGTCTTGATTGATCCCTACCATTAAAAACTTGATGGGGTCACCTTAATGTTTATTTGCAATCCAACCTGTTGATAAGGTATGTATGAAGAGACCATAGAAATATATACTTTATCGAAAACTTTCATGCCCACGGGAAGTTTTCAATAGTCGATTACCACTGTTTCCTCTATCATGGTCTACTTTAGATTTGGATCTACTTCATTTTTGGTATCATGCATTAAAATGAGTTTTCAAAATAATTAAGCGGCTTGGATATAAGGAAAATATATTAAGGTAGCCCATGGCCAAGGGTGCGGATCCACCCTAGCAGCGGCCCTGTGGCCTTGGGTTTTTTTTTTTTGTTGTGATTTTACATGCACACACACCACCACACACTCACGCCATAGTGAAATTTCACCACCTATGGGTATTCGAACACTCAACCAAGTGTTGAAACTCCAAAGAGTCTACCACCGGCGTTGGGTTACCCAATATTAGCTGGGAGCTGATTAGGTGTGGCCCGGCCTCACCCTAAGATGGTGCGGTACTTACCGTGGGCCTACCTTGATATATGTATTCTTTATTCACACTGTTCATCTGTTTTTTCAGATTATTTCAGGGCACGAGTTCAAAAACAAGGCAAAACCCAAACAAATCCAGATCTCATGTTAACCAAACAGTAGGAAAGAGTGATGATTCACGATTAAAACCTCCTTGTGGGCTATAAAAGTTTTGGATCAAGCTTTTTTTTATTTTTTTTTATTTTTATAACTTAATCCAGATTTTTTTTGTCCTTGTTAACAGGTTAGATGGCAAAAAAATATATTAGGAAAACATTACGGCATGCCTCAGTAAGTTTTTAATGGTGGATCATTCAACCACCACTGTTTCTTGTGCCATGGTCCACCTGAGATGAGATATGTATCTGCTTCATTTTTTCGGATCATAATGACTGCATGTCTGGTCGGTGGAATTGAATGTTATTGAATTGTATTAGGTGGGATTAACATCATTATTACAAAATAATTGCATTTCTTGAAATACCATGGTTTTGTAGCCATCCAATCCCATGTTTGGGATAAGAAATCTACTCGGTGAAAACACAGTTTAAGCAAAATCATATTTGATGGACCATGGAATTGTAATCGACAGATCAAATTTACAACGGATGTCGTTTACTTGTACACATATATAACCGGAATGTCACATGTAAACCATGTATATGGATGAATGGCATGAATAAACACATGCATCAATGTAGGGCCTACATGTGTAGTGGATTTCAAAATCAACACAGCAAGGGACCAAGATTTGCATTTGGTCATAAGGATTTCAAAGTCACATAACAAGTTCTATCTTATAAGTGTTTAGAACTACATATTTATAGGAGATAAAATGCTTCTAAATATGAAGTTGCGCTGGGCTTAAATAAATTGAGCCCAAGCCTATCCTGAAAATTTGACAGGAACATACATTCTAGACTATGAACTGATTGGCCACAGGTGGGATCTCACATTGAATGGATGACGTTTAGGGCCTGTTTAGATCATACGTTGCTTAAGATAAGTTACTTACGCCACAATTAACTTATCTTAGTTCCTACTTATTAAGATGATAAATATGTTTCAACACCTGGTCAGGCGTCCTTACTCTTGCTCCAGTGGTAGACTCTTGGGATTTTCAACACCTGGTCAAGGGTTTGAGTACCCATAGGTGGTGAAATTCCACTATGGCGTGAGTGTGTGGGGGGGTGTGTGTGCATGTGCAAAAAAAATAATAAACAACTTACTTATCAACTTCTCTCTTTGATCTCTCCTGTACCTGTATTCAACAACTTATGAAAAGTAGAAAAGCTTAAAAAAAATTGACATGATTAAATACTTTCAAGTAAAAAAGTTACTTTTAACTAATCATAAAACAGATGGTGGATGAATGTGAGCCACTAAAAAAATGTATTAATAAGTGTTCGACTTCTCAAATAAACCATCACATCGGTAGGTGGCTGTCATTGTTTTTTATGGTTTGGCCCACATTTTGATTGTATATGCTTTATATTTTCGAAATCCCGTCACATGGTGCAGTTCAATTGATGTGAAGTTTAAATTATTTTTGTTCCAAAGCATATACTAGGAAGGGCCTACTAGGGGTGGCAATAGCCTGCTTGAGGTTGGCCCTGGGTTAACCCTGGAGCCTTGAGCCCTAACTCTACCCAGCCCTAAAGCCTTCAACCTTGTCCCTAGCCCTACTCTAGCCTAACCCTAGAAGACTAAAGAGGTCTTGGCTCTTGCCTATAAGGGCTAGGTTAGGGCAACCTTTAAGGCCAATCTTATAAATGTATCGTTGTGGGTAAAAAAGGGGACCGACTAAGGATCACTTGTGTGAGATAAACTACATTGCCCTTAGAGGCAGAGTACGAC
The DNA here is from genome assembly GCF_029962835.1 of Magnolia sinica. NCBI lineage: Eukaryota > Viridiplantae > Streptophyta > Magnoliopsida > Magnoliales > Magnoliaceae > Magnolia > Magnolia sinica. Next base: position 128,667,477 of record NC_080575.1, on the reverse strand, counting down.
CTGATGGCCAGACCCGAGCCCTGTAAATGACCAGACACTTCGACTATCACAAGAGGAGTTCAACTACCTAGCTTGGTGTAACGACCTTGGATTTTCTGTGCTAATCTTTCCTTAAGTAGTTGTTTTGGGGTAATTAGCGCTTTACTCGATTGCTTGTGAAATTCGCATCAATCACTTTAAATTGTATCTGCATGGCTCTAAACGTGTAGATTAGTGAGCGCTACGTTACTCTGAAATCTGGGATCCATCGCTAAATCCAGTTGTTCTGGGAAATTTTTGGAAGATCTGGATCGGATCTGGACCGCGCGTCGAAAGTCCGATGGCGATGATCTTAGGCTGTTGCAGTCACCGAGTTGGGCTTGATCTTCACCTCGAAAATCAAGTCCATGTGATGTTCTGGGTCGATTTGATTGAGCTCGGAGTGAAGAGTGTGAGAACGGTTGGAATTTATTAAGCTTTTATTGAAATCTGAGTCGTGTCGCTTGCGCGACGATTTTAAGCATTCTGACCGTTGGATTCTGACCCAATTTCACCATCTGATCAGGATAGTTGGCCCAGGCATATCCTAGTGCTTGTGGACCTGATCGAGATTCCGTGACCGTTGAATTGAGTGTGGTCCGCCACGGCTGATCTGAAGAGCCGGTCGGTATGAAAACTCAGCTTGACCTAGATCCATGATCAGTGAGCTTAAGTCCGACCTTTCGTGGCTATAGGCCCACCAGAAGTGCTTCGTTGGATCGAGAAAGGCGTGCTTTGGTTATAATCTAAGTATACCTTGACCCTGGGGTTATTTCCATCATTTTAAGGCCTATATATAGTCCTTAAACCCTAGCTCTCATTTCCATACGAATTTTCTCTAACCCTAGCTTGGAAAGAGAGTGGAAAAGAGAGAGTTAGTGAGAGAGATTGGTTGGTGAATCATCTTGATTTCTTCCTTGTTCTTCTTCACCTTTGAACCTTTACTTTGAATCGTTCCTCTGACGATTCTGAGTTCCTTTGGGGTAAGTTAACCTAACCCTAACCTGTGTTAGAGCTTAGATTAGACTTGGTGTTGTTGTATCTCATTTCCATCTTTGTTTTAGGGTTTTCTAGCGCCGTTGACAAAGACTACTCGTCTAAATCAGTTCGGTGGTTCTTTCTTCGCTTAAGGTGCGGACTTTGAGTGTATAGGTTATGGTTTTCAAGGCTTTCAATCCCAGTTAGTGATTTATTCTTGCTATGGATGAGATTTCACATGTCAAATGTTGTGTTTACATTGCTTTCCTGATATGCATGTGCTATATTGAGATTTGCGTATTCTATGTGTATTTATAAAGTACCGTATACGTATAAAATATGCACTTATGTTTGCCATGATTAATTGTCATGTATGTATGCTAGATGCATGTATGACAACTCCTTGATAAAAGGAATTGTCTAAGTGCATGTATTTCAACATGCGTCATGTATGTTGTTCCATGTATGCTAAGTGTTTGTAGAAATGCATGAATGATCTAAAGTGTAACTGATTACACTAAATTCGGGCGTTGAGAAGTGATTCTCAATACTCCTATGGATGCGCATGTTTTCCTTTATGCAGTTACCTTTCAAGTTATTTAAATTCAAGCATTTCCTATGCTTACACTTATGTTAAGTTGATATTCTTCAGATATGTATGTACCATGATTTGAGTTGTTGATCCATTACTGTTTTACATTCCATATGAGCATCTGTTGTAGTGTAAGGTGTTTGGGACTATGCCTTAGTCCAGGAAATCGGTAATTGACCCTATGTGCGTGGTTGAGATTGCTTTCGCCACGTCGGACGTATTAGACGAACTCGAGTCGTATTAGAGTTGTCGGCAGTGGTTTGGCCACGCGGAGTGTTTGCGCACTCTATATCGCTCAATTCGACGTGCGCTCGTACTAGTCGAGTTCGTCAAGTAACCCGATTGTCCGATGTATGTTAACCATGTATGGACGCTACTGCTTGAATCTAGGGTACCGAACTTACCAGTGAAATCCTAATAACCATGGTACCTGATCCGCTAAGACTCATGAGCCGGACATGGTAGTATGGGACACCGTGGTCGAGCTGTCGGCCTCTGGGGGTGACGAGCCTCCTCGTAGTGACCGGTGAGCAACTTAACTCGTGAGCCGATTATGGTGGTATGAGACACTATATTCGTCGTTGTCGGCTACATTGATTGGTGACGAGCCCTTTGTAGTGACCTCGAGCATACCTGGATACCGCAAGGAGGTGACGAGCCGATCTGTGGTAGTAAGGGCATGAAAGGCGTGCATTGATTGGTGACGAGCCCTTTGCTACGACCTCAACTATATGATCGTATGAGATATCTAGGATTGACGACTCTATTATGGATCACTGTTTGGATGGTGATATGAGGAAGATATCTTAGCTTCCCAATCCTGTTGTGTGAAATGGACTAATAACAATTTGGTAATCATATCCATGCACCGCATTTGCATGTGCTTTGTAGATGTGGCGCACTTTGAGGCGATGTCATGCGTAACGTAAGATGAAGACGCTGAGGGTGTACGCGTGAGGGCACGCATCATATTGCATTCATGCTTGCATTAACAAGAGTACTTAGGATTTATTTACTTATCCTGCTTTATCATTACTGTTTGATTGAATTGATAACATGTTAACCAGTGCCTTATTGTTCCACTGAGTTGATCACTCACTCCCACGTTTACGGCGGTGTTACACACCCACCGGACTGCATCTTAGGCCCTGATGTTGCAGATGTGGATGCGACGTCTGAGGCAGAGCGGGAGCTGGATGACGACGAGGCTGCCTTCTCCTATATGCAGTTTTCAGACGGGTTCTAGCGAGCCTCGGTCTGTTGCGTGGGATCTCTGGGATTATTTTTGGGAACTGAAATGATGTAATTTGATACTTAAATTTTGTTAAATAACACTCTCACACGATCTGGATTGTATATGTAACTCAGGGATTTACACTTGTACACATTTTACTATAAGTCTTCCGCTTGCTTTATTCACTTGTCCCTGAATTATATCTGTGTTTTGGCTTAATCTATTCCATGTTTTATGCACTAATACAGTCAACATACATTCATCATTAATTATGTTGCATAAGTGATGTTTTGGAACTCGGGAGCTGAGTTATGCTCGACCCCCGAATTTCAGGGCGTTACACTCGGGTAGGCCGATGGACTGTAACTTTGGTCATGATGCATCAAGGCCGACTTCAGGTACCTCAGGTATCGACCTCGGCCTCAGGAGGGTCCAACCTCGACTGTCGGTTGCGAAGACCAGCCTCGAACTTGGAGGTCGGCCTCGAACCTTCAACCTCAAGGTTAGCATCGCCTGTTCGAGGTTGGCCATCTAGTGCGACCTCTTATTGTCGATCTCGACCTGTTGATCTTATCATTAAGGTTGTTTCAGGATCTGCATCGAAGATCTCGGAAGATAGCTGCGTGCCAAGTAAGGGAGCTTTCTGTCTAAGGAGGGCATCCCATGACTATAAATAGAGGTCCATTCTATAGAGAACTACACGCACTGAAACCCTAACACTCATAGATCTAGATTCCCTGTCTGACTTAGGCATCTGAGGGTCCCCTGTCTTAGCCATGGTCTCTATTATTGTTTTCCTTGTGCAGGTCCTCCCAGGTGCCATTAAGACAATTGGATTTCTGCATCAACATCTACAATTAGTGAGCACATGCTTATGCCTCACCTAATTATCCATCACATATTTAGACTTAAATAAGTGTATTAATATATTGATTACCATCTTAAAGTAGGGTCCACAATTTGGACAGTTTTTAAGTGCCTTGTATCATTCATCAAACTCTATCCAAGTTTTAATACTTATGTGCTTTATATTAGAAAGGTTCTCATTAATAAACAAACTTTATAGTCTATGTATGCCTACTTAGTATAGTACCCATATATGAACTATGTAATTTATATTATTAATACCTATTTATTATATAATATATACTAAGGAAATATGCTAGGCTGCGCCAGCCTATTCATCATTGGCCTTAGCCCAGCCCAACCTGAACACCAGGTCTAAATTTTAAGCCTTAACCCAACCCTTGGGCCAAGTTTAGTTCGAGCATATTAGCGTGGACTGACAACACTCGGGATGGTAAGGCCCTTATTGATGGGCCTACATTAACGCATGTATTCTATATCCACTACATTTATCCATTTTTCTAGATTATTTTAGAGCATGAACGCAGAAATAGAGTAGATCCAAATCTAAGGAGGACCATGCTAGAGGAAAAAGTGGTGATTGATTGTTATTGGACCATAAAAGTTTTGGATCAAGCTGATATTTATTTTTTCCTTTCATCCCAGTTCATCCAGGTTTTTCATCCCAGTTCATCCAGGTTTACGTGACCTTATCAATCAGGTTGGATGACAAACAAAAATTATGGAAACATTACAGTGGCCTAGGATGTTTTTAATAGCAAAATTTTCAATCAACACTGTTTCTAATTGTATGGTCCACCTGAAAATTAGAGCTGTTTCATTTTTGTGATCTAAACTGATTTTGCGAAACAGATGGATGGACGGGATATAGAATACCTGCATCAATGTGGACTCCACGGTGAGGGAAGCATCGTCTTGGTGAGGTCAGGGCGGCACCTAATCGGCTGCCAAGTTTAGTGGCCTAAGCCTGGCCCTTCACGGTTGTTAGGCCAGGCAACGTGGCCCATTCCCACCCGTAGGGCCCACCTTACCTGTTAGAGATGAATCCAATCCTCTACTTAACACAAGACAAAGCAGAAATTTTCTGCTTATGGTGAGTGGAGGATCCGGATACATGGAGACATGTATGGTAAATGTGGGTTTTGGAGAGGTTGCGTGAGCAGATGGCAAACCTCTTCGCGAGCACAAGATACCCTTTCATTTTGCTTTCATCCAGCAAAATATCCACAAATGTCACATGCTGCATACGTAGAAAATGAGAACTTGCGAATGCTAAATGTACTGGCTTGAATGCATGTTAAAAGTGCACTTGCCACACATGTGAAAATGAGGCCTGTGTGGGATTAGAGCTGATTACCAAGCAATAGCTTATTTATTTATTTTACATACTCACAGCCCACACACACACACGCAGTCACACCACATAGGCCTATCAGGTAATATTAGCAATTGAGGTGCCATAGGTAGAAATATGGGCCCATGCAAGTGTCAAGCTGCCCACTCCTGCATTAAATATACCAACGCTTTAGAGTCTTGATGGCCGGTTCAAAATTATTTGAATCACTCATTAGGCAGGATATAGGACTTGGCATAGATACATCACTAAGGTTGAACTAAAAGAAGGTAAACCATAAATTGACTAAAACTTTTGATCCATGTATCATTATAGGACATACAACCTACCAATCTTTATTGTAGCGGGCTATCTGGATGAACCAACCCACTTTATGGATCACATTTGCCCGTTTTACAAAAAAAAAAATGTGCACTTTTAGCTCAAAAACAACATTTTAGGAAAAAATATTAAATTTAGTAATTCTAATTTGTATAGTATTTTCTTATTTTTAAAATTTTAAAATTTCTTCATTTTTGGATAAACAACTTTTAATCATACTAGGACTCTTCTAGCAAAAGTTCATTTAAAATTTTTACTTTTAGAAATTAGGCTTTAGAAGAAATTTACTAGAATTATGACTTTTATTAGAGTTGAAATTTTACTATTTTGATAATTACAAATATATTTTTTTATTTTTTGTGCATTCAAGAAAATACCCTTATAGATTTAAAGTTTTAATCACTTGAGGACAATAGCGTCTACTGAAGGTGTAGGCAACAATCTCATGAACGGTGTTACAGGGAATAATCTTATAACAACGGTAGTATTTGAAGCTTTTCATTAGGAAAATCGACAAATCATGCAAGGACCGTGGACAACGATTAACCGTTCGACGAAAACTATAGGATATGTCCATGTTTATAATAATAAGTAATATGAGATCAGCGATATACCTTGTACTCATCATATTCGTGGTGCAACACTTGTAATGAATCGCAAGCCACCATTCAATAATGGTGAATCGTAAGCCACTACTTTGATCATGGGGAAGCTGTTCTACATTCCATATGTAGAGATAAATTTATAATGATACATCTTTCGAACAGGGTGCACTGTAAACAAAAAGTCTATAATGTAATCATCGATATCAGGAGCAGCGAGAATCTCGTATCGAAATCATTAGTGAAAAAGCTGTAATTGAAAACAAAAAAGTATCCAACTCCATACATGATTAGATGAATCAAGGGGATCAATAAAACAGAAATAACCGAACGATGTCTTATATCATTTTCCATTAGTAAATATTATAAGGAGGAATTAATGTGTGACATATTCGACATGGAAGTTTGTCACATGTTATTTGGTTAACCATGTTAATATAACGTTGATGCTACGCATATAGACTGAGATAATATATTTATTTTTATTAAAGATGGTAGAAAGATTATCCTCCCCCCTTTGGGAATGGAGAACTAACCCAAAACTTTTAAAGTTGAGGGATATTCTCTTGTAACTGAATATGATTTTGTCAAAAAATCTGAAAAGACAGGAGATGTAGATGCATTAGTTGAAAATAATAAAGATGTAGATCCCATGAACATCCAAAAGGGTTTAAAACCAAATTTGCAGGAGTTCAAAGCAATTATACCCGATGAACTTCTTAATGAGTTACCTCTCATACGAGATATATACAACTGCATTCATCTTGTCCCAGGAGCAAGTCTTTTTAATTGCTCATATTATTAAAAAGAGTGTGAGATCTTACAGGTACAAGTAGATAACTGATCTATACGGGTCAAGTCAAGAAGAGCATGAGTACATGTGTCGTGTCAACTCAAGAGAGTAATGCAAAGTACAAGGAAAAGGTTGATAAACATCGATTTCAAATTTATTTGAGTATCATGAGTGAAGTCCATTTTTTTCCAAGTTGTGGGGTCTAATGGAGGATGTGCCTCAAATAAATTCCCAACATGGTTGGACGAAAAGAATGTAAGCTATAAATTGGCCATACTTTTTAATTTAGATATTGTTATGGGATGCATCACCTATCAATCTGTAACAAGCCATTCGATGTGAACTAACCCTCAAAGTGGATTGCGTCCTCCTGTTTCACAAGAAAATGTGCACTTTTAACTCAAAAATGAAAATTTAGAAAAACTTGCTATTTTTAGTAATTTCAATTTTTGTAGTATTTTTTGATTTTTAAAGTTTTATTTTTTTTAAAAAAATAACTTATAATTATGCTAGGACTTTTTTTTAACAAAATGTTTATTTAAAATTTTTATTTTTAGAAATTAGGTTTTAGAAAATTTTTACTAGAATTACGATTTTTATTAGAATTAGAGTTTTGATATTTTTGAATGAATTTTGGTTTATTTTTATCTTTTATTAATGGTATAATTGAAATATATACATTAGACAATTATTAATTAATAAAATTCTAAATTTTTTACTTATAAATTTAAAATAATCTCACTGTGGATTCAAAGCTTTAATCACATGTGGAAACCTGCTCTTCCCTGCGTGAAAATGTCTTGTATAAAAATAAGGCTCATTAATATTCGAGTTCCTGAACTACTCGGGATTTCCTACCACAATCATTGTAGGAACCCAAGCAACAAAAAACTCAGCAGGACCTGGGCTGATCCAAAACTAAAGTCAGCCACACCACAAGTGGGGATAGAGGCGCCTGCTATCTTAGCCATTATTATTTAAAGCGTCACTTTCATTAGCGTGATCTTAGTCATCACATCCGTGGACTTGAAAAAAGATGGTTGCATTATCCAATCTCTGCAATCTTTTCATGATAACTCTTAAAATATATTCTGGAGTTAATGGACAGTTCAGATTAATTGATTAAAGTGTTCAAGTGAACAATGCTACTAGGAGCACTATAACCTATAATGTTCTTAAGAGCACCAGAACATTTCTTTGTATTAAATATGTTAATTATTCCAATCAGGTTTGCCAAGTCACGTGCATGTAAGAGAGCTAGCTTACGAGATGCACGTGTCAAAGGGAAGCGGATTGGCTGGTGTACCACACACCGGCTATATAGCTAGAGGTGAGCATCGAGTCGAGTTGGACCCGATGGGTTCTAACTTGACTCGATCCGATTTTTCAAGAACTTGATTAGAACTCGATCTGATCTGGGACCGATTCCGATAAGGTTGACTCCATCCGATCTAAATCCTTTCTGGCCTGACCCGAACTGAGTTTGACTCAGTTTGGGAAACCGAATCGAGTTGGATCAAGTTAAGTCTAAGGAGAGAGAGAGAAAGAAGGAAATGTGGAAAACCGGGAGAGAAAGAAGGAGAGAAATGAGGAGAGGAGAGAAAGAGGGAGAGAAAGGAGGAGAGATGGGTGGGTGCAACGCCTCATTCGGGTAGATAAAGAGGGATTAGGGTTCGTTTGATTCGGTACGGGTAGAGAGATGGGTAGTAAAAAGTAAAAAAATATATGTAAAAAAATTATATATAGGACCTAGCCAGATCGAGTCAGATCGATTTGGATCGGATCGGTCCGGATTGACTACGATCCGAACTCGATTCGATGTACGATCAGATCTAAGTGGTCCTACTTGATTTGCACCGATTCAGACCTTTGGTTCGATTTGGATCCGGTTGGATTCGCCAAATCGGGTTGGATTCTGCCTAGCTCTATATATAGCTGCTGTAAGTACGTGTCATGCGAAGACAAGCATTGACGCTCCTCGAGCTTTGAGTTGTAGGAATGGTCCAAAGGAGATCAAAGTTACATGTCCCCCAGAGTGATGTATTTATTATATCTACACTGTTCATCTATTTTTGGAGATTATTTTAGAGCATCATCCAAAAAATGAATCATATCCAAGGATCATTTGGACCACACCAAAAATAGCAGCCAGATAATGATTTTCACTGTTAAAAAATTCGTAGGGCCCACCATAATGTTTATTTTCGATCCAATCTCTTCATAAGGTCACAAATACCTAATGAAGAGGAAAAACAAATTTCATATTCATCTAAAACTTCTGTGACCCCAAAAGGGTTTCAATGGTAGATGTTCAATCCCCCACTATTTTTTGCAGTGTGGTCCACTTAATAGTTAGATTTTCCGTATTTTTTGTCTAAAGACATAAGATGAGCTCACGGGATGTATGTACGATTTGGATATAACACATACCTCGTTATCAGACCCACATGACTTGCCGAGGTCAATACAGCAGCTATATAGCTGGGGTGAGGTACACCAGTCAATCCGCTTCCGTGTCAAAGTAGCGTACGTGTGATCTTACCCATCCATCTAGATCATGGCAGTACCATTTTTATTTGACATGACGAGCCCCGACTCGACTTGAAAAGAAGGTCCAAAACCTGACGGGTACCGGAACCCGATCGGTTCCGGTAAGGACCTGGACCTGGCAAGATCCGGACCCTCGATCAGCCTTTGTCTGGAGAATTCCAGAACCTGAACCGATAGCCCTTCTGACGAGCGGCTTGAACACACGTCTGTCGACGTCGTGACGTGTAAGATGTTATAACAGAAAGGCAGAAGTGCTCGGGACCTAGCATTTTCACGGCCATTGTTGTGGAAACTGCCATGGAATGCAGCACAGACTACGATGTCTATTCAACTTGTACTAAGTGGTGGTGACTCGTCCACCCATCGTACATTTGTCACATGTCGCAGATCCAGTCCAAATAGTGGGCCTGGAAACCATGCCAATCATACGATTTTTAACTGTCCAGTTCCGAAGGTTGAATTTTTTTTACTGCTGACCATTTTATTTTTAAACCGTCCCTACCTGCGATGGAAACCAACCAGACAATTATAACCACCTGATCAGATTGATTTTACTGATCACCATCCCCAATGTGGCTCAAAATGCTGGGAGCGGATTAGGTGAGGCCCTGACTGTGGGGCCCAGCTTGATGTATTTATATCCATGCCGTCCATCAGTTTTCCAGCTCATTTTAAAGAATGGTCCCGAAAATGAAGTAGATCCAAATCTCAAGTGGACCACACCATAGGAAACAGTGGTCATGGAAAGCCCAATATCAGTTTTCCAGCTCATTTTAAAGAATGGTCCCAAAAATGAAGTAGATCCAAATCTCAAGTGGACCACAGCACAGGAAACAGTGGTCATGGAAAGCCCAATATTAAAAAAAATTCTAAGGCCCACGGTAATACTTATTTGCCATCCAACCTGTTGAAAAGGTAACACAGACCTGGACGAAGGGAAAACAGAAATATCAGCTTAAGATCCAAAACTTTTGTGGCCCTTAAGTAATGGTGGGCATTCAATCCCTAGCGTGTGGTCCCCTTGAGTTTTGGATTTACTTTATTTTTGGGATCACAGCCGAAAATGGACTGAAAAAACTGATGGACAGTTCAGATATACAACACATAAATCAAGGCGAGCCCTACGAACCAACTGTTATCTGGCCTTACCTAAACGGCTTCCCAAAATGCTGGGAAGATGGAATCTTTACAACCCATCTGGCACCTTGGATTTAAGGGTAGATGAGTGTATATCATATCAATGTTGTTGCTTTTTGCATTTGACCGCCTGAGTAAATAAAATTCCAAGTGTTTCAAATTTAGCTTTTCGGTGTGTTTTAAAATCTCACTAGAATGTTAAGATTTTAGTGTAATTAATAAGATTTATCTTTTTTGTCTTGTTTTTAAGGGTTAGAGAGTCATATATGCAGCAAAGGTACGCATAGGCTATTAGTTCACTAAATACATGGCACACTGACATGCCCTAAATCAATTCAATTATTGGCTATAATACTAAAATCACATCATTAAAATGATTTGAACTATCCAAATGTTGGATGTCTAAATGGACATTTAAAAACATTGGTGAATTACTTGTTGATAATCCTTGCATCTGTACCCACCAGAAGTTAAAAAATTTTTCTTTCTTGGCCAAAGTATATACTTTAACAGGCATATTACAATCCTTAAATCAAGTGTGTGTGTGTGTGTATATATATATATATTGCTGTGCGTGTGTGTGTGTGTGTGTGTGTGTGTGTGTGTGTGTGTGTGTGTGTGTGTGTGTGTGTGTGTGTGTGTGTATATATATATATATATATATATATATTGCTCACTTGTACACCGGAACTTATATCCTGTGGTGTGAGCCCAAAATCTGAACCCACCATGTGATGCACCATCTTATGAAACTCCTAAGGCCTAACTTTCACCGTTATCCAAAACTTTGGTGTGCTCTGGCAAAAGTAAATAGTTTCATCTCTTGATTTGTCTCTCTTTTGTCATGACTCACCAAAGTTCGAGATAAGGGTGAAAGTTGGGCCCAGAGAATTTCATGGGTTGTGGCATCACATATACAATTCAAATTTTGCATTCATATTAGAGGAGATGAGTTCTGAATAAGTTATCATGAGTTGTCGTGAGAATTGGTGTGAGATGAGCATTCCTCTCTCTATATATATACACATGCTAATTTATGATATAAAACTTGATTTAATTAATTAAATTTAACTCATGTGAATACATGAAAGAATTCTAATGCCCTCTAAATACAAGTTTTCAAACAAAAGATTTGAATTCAAGAGCATTTCAACCAACACAAATGAAGATTTGGAATCACCTTAATTCCAATGTAATTGCGATTAGCTCTCAAATGGGCAATGTTCAATAGGTAATATCTAAGGCCTGACCCCAAATATTTTTATACACTCAGGCCCACCCATTATTAACAGGGACATGACTCAATAGGGAGACTGACACAACTCATTCAAAACTAGGCTTGAACGTAAGGTCGGGTCCAGACCAGGTAAGCCCAACTGTGGGAGCCAAGTACCTATGGTAACCAATTGGCCATGATCACTGTAATTGCCAGGTCTCGTTTGTTCATGTGCTAGGAAATTAGGGGTGGCAATAGCCCGGGTTTGGGTATAATCAGGACAGGCCCATTTACTAAACTGGTCAGGATATAGGATCAAGCCCAACTTAGGACCCAAAATAAGATGAGTGGGTCCTACCCGTGAACACATTCTTAAGCATGAATGCCCGGCCCAATGCATTTGGTAAGAAGATAGTGTTCTTGCATCTCTACTTATTTATATGCAAAAATTGCATGCAGTGATTCCTGCAGTTTATACAATGGCCCATACAATGGATTATCCAAATTCGCATCGTGTTCTTCATATCAAAGACGATTTGTAGGCCACTGATCTGACCATCATAAAAATATGGAAGATTTTGTAGGCACTACTCATCCATTGTGTTGGGATTTCTAGACAATGGACCTTGTGAAAACTGGCAGATTAGAACACTACATGAATACATCAGCAGCGGTGCCAATGGGCTGAGCTGGCCTATTGGGCTTCTGACCTGGACTGCTTTGGATGGGTTGGAATGGAGAAATAGGTGGTCCCAGGTTGGTCCATGCGTCAACTGACCCGACCCACCTTTGGAGTAGGTCACCGAAGCTAAATGGGTAGTGGATCGGGCCTACGCTAAAACTATGATCCATTTAAGTAAATGGGTCAGGCTTGGGTAGATGACCTGATCCAAAACCCAAAACAAAATGAAGAAGAAAAGTATGAAAATATTTTAAGTGTACGTACAAATCCATTGTTATATTACGTTCTCAAGTCTAAGTTGGGTCATGGTGGGTTGGGTCGGGTCAGCTAAGCCCAACGCATATACAATTAAATTGGTTGGCCAAGCCTGGTGAATTTTTAAGTGGTTTGGGTTAGGGTAGAAGGTTGTAGATCATGGGTCAGGTTTGGGCAGAATACTTGGCCCATTTAGTAAATAAGTGAGGTTGGGCTGACCTTAACTCATTCTGATTTATGATCAAGTGAGATCAATTGTGATGATGAATGTATCATAAATAAAGCCTATACAATCATTAAGTGAGCCACACTATTGAAAAATAATGAATTATTAAAAAATTTTAAAATTCACTTTGTGGCGCATGTGATTAGAGTTATGCATTAAGTCAAGTCAAACCGAGTTAGGGCTGACCTAACTCGATCCAGTATTGAAATAGGCCTAACTTGAACTCGACCTGACTCGGTACCAAGTCTAGCGTGCCTGACCCGATCCAAGTCTGAGTTTGGCCTAGACTGATCCATACCAAGTTTGACCCGACTCGGTACCAAATTCAGCATGCCTGACCCGATCCAAGTCCAGGTTTGGCCTAAACTGATCCAGACCAAGTCCGACCTCGTCAAGAGTATCAAGTCGGGTCGAGTTGGCACCGAGTTATATATATATATATATATATATATATATATATAGAGAGAGAGAGAGAGAGAGAGAGAGAGAGAGAGAGAGAGAGAGGTGGTGGTGGTGGTGGTGGGTGGCTGTTGGGCTTGAAAGAAGAGAAGGATGAGGAAGGGAGAAAGAGTTTGAGATCGAGCTGAGGTTAGGTGGGTGCGGCGGGTAAAATTAGAGATATTTAGAAATTAAGTGTATATATACACACACACCTAAATTCAAGTCAAATTATTGGGTAACTGGGACTCGACTTGATTTGAGTCCAAATAGCCTATTCAATTCGGACTGATTCACCCATTCGGTATAGGTCTGAACTAGTTAGATGCATCTAGAAAGCTGAATCGAGCACTACAGGTGATAGTTGGATTAGCTAATTTTGAAATCTCCCCAAGCTCACTATAAAGTTTATATGCTATCAACCCATTCATATGGTGAATCCCATCGGGGATAAAAAAAAAACAAACATTAGCCGGGCCCAAGCAAGAGTTTCAAGGGTGGGTGTTTGGTTCCCACTGTTTCTTATGATATGGCCCCTCTGAGCATTCGATCCGCTTCATTTTTATAGATCTTATATTAATATGTGCTTGCAAAACCGATGGATGGAGTGGATTTCACGTGGACAATGTAGCGGCCCCACATGGCTTGTCCATCAACTCAAATTGTCTCACATGGCTTGTCCATCAACTCAAATTAAACCGGCTAACTGATGGTACCCGCTGTCGATAGGTTGGTTGAGAAATCGTAACCTCTGATTCACGGACACTTGCTTGTTGAAATAGAACCACCGAATATTTTTCATTTGAACCGTCCAACAGATGTCCACCCGTAGGATGGTCAGATGGTCAAATAAACTCCATCCTTTCGTTCATGGTAGATCTCAACTGCAACCCACAAGTGCCCGAGTATCATCACCACAACTGCCAGAGTATCAAGTTTCTCTTGCTCTCTTTCTTTTAACTGTCGATTTTCCTCATGAGAGTGTGGTCCACTTGGGCTGATTTACGGGCCATATCATCTTGCAGGTGGTGCCCATGGAACGAATGGCAGATATTTCGCACGAATTTCAAGTTAGCACGGGTGCAGGAATTCACCTCTTCAATATCTCCTCGCGCGAATCGCATCGGTCTGAAATCTCTTCATCCAACGGGAGACCCTCTTCTCTCAAAATCGTGCATCTGTAAATCAGACTCCTTTTGCTCTCAACCATTTCCTAATTCCGGGGCCCCGAATCTTTTCAATCCCATCCAATCAGAACCGTCGATCTTACCGATCCGATCCGAAAATGAACGACGCGGATGTCTCCAAGCAGATCCAGCAGATGGTGAGATTCATCCGCCAAGAGGCGGAGGAGAAGGGCAACGAGATCTCCGTTTCAGCTGAAGAAGTAAGTGAATTTCCATGAATTCCTCCTTTTCGGGTATTTGATTCGATTCGTTTCAGCCTTTGATTCCTCTTTCAAGCCAATCTCCTTCAGCTGCTTTTCTTCGTAGATTGAAGCTGATATGTTCTCTTTATACTTCACAAATGTCACTAAGATAGGGCATGGAAACACATTCAGTCATCCATCCATCAATCCACACACACACACACACACATATATACATAGATACACGCACATGATGGATGAGATCGTACTGCCAAACCATTTCTTGTATGGAAGTGATATATTGCAATCCCGTTGACTTGCAAATTTTGTCGAAATTCTTGAGTTTCGGTATGGTTTGTCATGGTTTAGGGCCTTTACGTACTGTTTGGATTTACCCCAAATTGTGAACTGGTATCTGACGAGAGCTAGTTTGGGATCAGTACTGTTCTTGGAAGCGCATCTGGAAACTCAAGAATTAGCAGTGATCAAGACTATCTCAGCTCACATCAATGGCATGTAAATGGGTGGTTAGGAAAATGGCAATCAAAAAATGGGCAATTGTCCACATTTAATGGTGAGAATTATGCCGATCGGACGGCTCGGATGGTTGGGCAACCGGCCGTTCACATGGTGACCCTGAAGACCAACAATCCTTCATGGATCCTGTGAACTGCCTCTTCCCAACATGTCATATTTCCCAAGGTATCCTGATGGCACAGTGTCCAAACCATGGTTTTGAAATTCTAATAAGCTCGACTCAGATTCGGTACGTCTGTCAAGTCGAAAAACTTGGTTGAGTTTTTTAGTCTTTGGACAACATGACATGGTAACATTTACTTCTTAAAACTTATCAATATTGTAGAATCTTGCGAGCTGAGCTGAGTCAAGTGTTGTTGAGTTGTACTGATTTTTGTTGAGTCAAGTCTACCAAGTCTTCAAATCAGACTGAGCCTTAACCAGATCTCTCTCTCTCTCTCTCTCTCTCTCTCTCTCTCTCTCTCTCTCTCTCTCTCTCTCTCTCTTTTCTTGAGTCTTGGTGACCAGATCTTTTTTTTTTCCTCGAGTCTTGGTGAAATCTGATTGACTCAACTCTCTCTCTCTCTCTCTCTCTCTCTCTCTCTCTCTCTCTCAAACTTAGCTCCAAAATCTAACCTTACATCAGGGTTGCTTCTGAGTTTGATTGCTGAGATTAGTAACGATTTTCCGAATCTGTGCCACTACATGATGGTCCAGAGTGTTCATCAAGTCAGTTCCGTAGTATATGATCCACATAGAAAGAAAAAAAGAAGAAGAGAATCTTACTCATGTGGGCTCCTCACCGTCCAATCCATATGAGGTGAGTTAGAAACTGCTCCTATGGACCATTGTTTTCTAATTTAGTTTGGGAAGATCTGAATGTGTGAGATCTGCCCACAGGTTTCTCTATGGTGTGAACTTCTAGATGAGTGGTATGTATCATCATGTGGTGAGCCTTGCTAGCAAGCCTATTGT
Organism: Magnolia sinica; assembly: GCF_029962835.1. Classification (NCBI taxonomy): domain Eukaryota; kingdom Viridiplantae; phylum Streptophyta; class Magnoliopsida; order Magnoliales; family Magnoliaceae; genus Magnolia; species Magnolia sinica. The sequence goes on along the minus strand of NC_080575.1, from coordinate 128,651,354 downwards.
AATCTCATCATCATCACCATCTAAGGCTTATCCCAACCAATCGGGGTTGGCTACATGGATCCTATTCCACCATTCCACTTCAAGGGCCATAACTTCAATTAGGCTATAGGTCATCAAATCTGATCTTACTACCTCCACAGCTCCACCAACGTCCTTTTGGGCCTTCCCCTTACCCTTTTAGAGCCTTCAACTTGCACCAACTGATTCCTTCTAATCGGTGCAGTTATGAGTCTCCATTTCACATGAGCAAATCATCTAAGTATACTTTCCCTCATCTTATTACCTATTGGTGCCACTCCTAAATTCTCTGAATGATTCATTTCTAATTGTGTCCTTTATTGTCTTGCCACTCATCCATCTCATCATTCTCTTTTTAACTACATTCATCCTATGAACATGTTGTTCCTTGACTGCCCAAAATTTTGTCCCAACTAGTGTGGCTAGTCTTATAGCTAGCCATCCTATAAAATTTCCCCTTTTGTTCGACTGGTACTCAATGATCGTTAAAACTCCAAAGGCACTGATGCAAGACACATGATTTAATGCTAGCATGCAATGTGGAGATTACGAAAGAGTCCATGAAGTAATTTAATTAACAAAAGATGCTAACCTACCACGTAATTAAGAGTAAACAATAGGAAATAAAATTTGATTTAACCTAAATTACATGCCCGCATGCCAAGAAATCACATAAATCAATTAAAACTAGGCCCAAGGAAGGATAGAACTTCCAATTTAACATAGGCACGTTACACACTCAATGGACTAACTTGTAGGTTCTATGATTAGGGTTAGGAAGGGAAAAATATGAAATTTGAAAAATTAGGGTTCATGGGAATTATGGATTTTGGAATTAATGTTCTTTTAATTTTGGAAAAAAAAATGAAATTAGGGCTAAATTGGGTGAATTGGTTAAGGGGATTGATGGATTTAAGTATTGGTAGAGGGGAATTAAGGTTTTGGATGAAAAAAGTTAGAGATTTTAGGTCAATTAAGGAAATTAGATACTTAGGGTTTGGGAATTTAGGAAAATTAGGGAATTAGAGAATTTAGGATTAGGGTTTATAGGTAGACTTAGGGATGGGCAATTAAAGGGTTTTGATGGGGGAAGCAAGGGGAAATCAAGAGATTGAGGGGTTTTTCATATTGTCAGCCTAGGGGCTCGCACATGTGGCCATACAGTCACATGTGTGGGTGTTGGCTAAGGTTTTGTGATCCTCAATGGTTGATTTTGGTTGAAGTTGAAGTTGGATTATGAAAAGTTGAAGAAAAAGATAGTTTGGATGGTTTTGAATAGGAAGGGAAGAAGAGAGATGGAGTTTTTTTTTTTTTTTTTTGAAAATATCTCTTTTTGGATAGAAAAGAAGAGAGAAGGAAGATGATAGATGGATCATGGAAACCTCGCACCTCCATTGTCTGGGGAATGAAATCATACCACACCCAAGTTTCAAATCACATAGAGTATTCTTCAAATCACATGAAGAAAATAAAATAAAAGTTTTTTTTTTTCTTCAAAGTAATGGCATTAAGGCTCTCCCCCCTCCCCCTTCCCCTTTTTTTTTTATAGTTTCAGAAAAGACATTTCACAAAAAGACGCTCTCAGATAAGATTCTCAACATAAAGACGTTTAATAAATTAAATGTTGTTCTTAACTCTCTAATCTCAACACAAACATAAGATATACAAAAAATAATGAAGCATGTAAACAATTTAAACAACTAAACTATTTCGTGGCCCATGGGAGTGAGACGATTAAGATGTCCAATGATGATGACCCAATGGTCCGATGTGTCCATCGAGCTCCTATATGCAGTGTACGTGCATCTTCCCAGTGTGGGGTTTTCAAAGATGCACGAACATGCATGTGAGGTCTTCAATGTGGCTAGGAATGTGAATGGGCCAAGTGGGCCCCATGTAATGGTCGTCTAGCCATAAGGAGACTGGCTCAGTCCTCCTCTTTCGATATGGTGCTCGGATGTCCTCATCAGGCACACTTCAATTCTTTCACACAACTTGAATTCTATGAGCAACATCTCTCTCAATCTCTCCACTCATGAATTATCGACTCTAGATATCAAATGTGGTCAATTTGGGATACTCCTCCGTCAGCGATTTGAATTAATTCCTCATTTCCACTCCCATTCTTACTAAAATTGTACTCCATGTGCTCTGTTTTAGTTTGACTGATTTTAAATCCTTTTACATTCTAAAGCATCCCTCCACAAATCTAGCTTTTCATGGAGGCCTCCCCTCATCTTTTCAATCAAAACCATATCGTTTGCAAACAACATACACCATGGGATCTCTTCTTATAAATGTCTCGTTAACTCGGCCATCAATGCAAGAAGGTATGACTAAATGCGTTAATTCGGGCCATCAATGCAAGAAGGTATGACTAAATGCCGAACCCTAGTGCAAGCCTACAATAATTGGGCACTCACATGTCTCTCCACTACTGGTCCTCACATTTGATACTCCCTTATACATATCCTTAATCATGTTAATCTTTGAAGATAATCTTTCTTATCATTATTATTACGTGAATATTAGATGCCTTTTAATTGATCATGTATTATCAGCTACAAGATCTTCTAGAAGCTATATTTGGTAAAGAGATGGGCTTGCCCTTGATATATGCTTGCCCCTCTTTAGGCGAAATATTGATGCTGAAACCAGCATTCGAAAATTGCTTACTTTTCTACTAGTGGTGGTTCTGTACTAAATGATTGAAATTTTGTTTGTATCTTCCGCTATTGTGGGTGATGCATTTGAAAGAGTCCTACCTTATTTTGTTTACTTGCTTACATTGATGGTTTGGAAATCTCCTCCTCGCAGGAATTTAACATTGAGAAGTTGCAACTGGTTGAAGCCGAAAAGAAGAAGATCAGACAAGAATATGAGCGGAAGGAGAAACAGGTTGAAATTCGGAAGAAAATGTAACCTACCAAACCTTTACTCCTTCCCACTATATTTTCCCAGTAACATTGTTCCTTTCTCTACTAGAGAGTACATATCATTATTTGTACTTCTGGCATGGAATGTAGTTACTCTCCAATAAAGTATTGGAACTCTGAGAAATTTCATTTCCTCGATGCTTTTAGGATGAATTATCCTTTCTGAGGTTTGCTTAGCCCACATGCATGTATAGTCCTGTCCAGCTACACGCTGAAACATGTGCTATTCTATGCAAGATCTGAGTGGGCGGGCCACACTTCGTAGTTCTTCTGGACAAAATTTTATTAAAAGAGTGAAGAGAGGAGCTGGCAGTAACTTCCATTGAATGCCGACCTGTTTCATTCATTTAATGCATTTGATTTGGGGTGCAACTTCAGTTAGGCTCAAACTGAACCCAACTGGCCTAACCTGAAATTTTGGTCGGGTTGGGCTTACTCAGGTGGTGGCCTTGGGTAATCTCAACCAACACGAACCCAACCCTATATTACATATATTATATGAATATATAGTATAATCGGGCTTTGCTAAGCGCACACATGTATGCAATAAAGCTCATGTAGACACCACACGTGCTAGCGTGGCACATACTTGCGATATCAAATCCATCCATCAGGTTGGTCCTACCATCGACATGTCTTTACAAAATAAAATCTAAACCAATCAGCATGTGGGCCCCAAATTGGAAACAGGTAGATCAGTTAGAGAACGTCAACCAAGTTTTTCAGAGCTGTACATTTGTTTTTCAAACTGCAGCCCAACTGACCTGTGGATCAACCTGAATCTTGTGCTAGGGCATCAATATAGTGGTGAAGTTCTGATGGATGGATTGGATCTCAGACCCATTGCGCCTTGTCGGCACATGTGTGGTGCGTACATGAGCTTCATTGCACACCCATGTGGGCTAAGCAAAACTCATAATATACTAAATTACTACTATTAGTAGAGTGTACTATCCGAGTACTATGTGTCCAACCCAACCCAACCAACCAACCAACCAACCTGACCCAACCATAGATGGGTTAGGGTCAACGATATGGTACATAGGATTTTGGCTTAGGTTAGGGAGCTTAGCTTAGGTCTCAGGTTGGTATGGGCCACAGGTTGACCCAGCTTGAGGTTCGGTTGGGTTTGTGTTGTACCTCAACCCAAACCCAGCCTGCCCAAGTTGCACCCCCTACATTTGATACTCTAAATTATATGAAGTGTTTATTTATGAGCCATAGTTGGAATTTCCAATAGGAAGATATAATGAAAGCTCTGATTCCCTTCTCTGCGGTTTGGTTTTCTCCCCTTCTGCAACTGTCTGTGTCCATACATTGTTTCAAAATCCACTAGCTACGTTTTATCTATTTCTCTTTCATTTTTCTAATTGGAAACTTTGTTGGGCCTGTTTTGGGTGGTCAGATGCCTGCTGTAAGTGTTTTTTCTTTCCTTTGAAAGTTTCAGGGAGATATGATATAGTAGTTATGTCAAATAGATATATGACTTATCCCACTTACTTATGGTTATGCTCCTATTGTGTTTTGGTGGTAAACTCTGTTCTTTTGTTTGTCGTTCTGTACAAATTTATACAAAAACTAGTACCAAGACTGAACAATCCAATAAGCCAGGACGTCAGGTTCTTTATTCGGAATAAGAAGGGAGGAATCAACAATATAAGGCTATTAAACAATTCAACTGTTCATTACTTTGCAGTGACTCTCTTTATAGATCAGATTCAGGGAAAAAGCTAGTTTCTATTTCTTTTATGCCACACATGTGATATGCTTTTGGCTATACTCCAAGTGTTTTCGCTCCGAGTACTAAATTGTGGCAACTCATCTATACAATAAATGACATATCACTCACACCAATCCAGCCTGTCAAAATCATGGGACCCAATTGTAGATGAGCATAATCCGAAAATCACACTGACTGGCTGATCCTGTCTGATTGTTGGCCATCGGGTGGATGGCAAAAAAAGAAGTGATCGTGGGTCCAGTTTAACAGGTCAAGTCAGATGGTTAAAATTGTCTGATCAGTGTCATCTTTCGCTATGTTCCATTCACAATAGGGCCCAGGATTTTGATGGTCAGGATTGGGGTGCACGAATGCCATGTGCATAGTGAATAAGTTGCTACGATACTGTGGTGCAAGTGCACATTGAAGTTTAGTCCCAATACTTATATTTCATACAGACATAAATGCTCTGTGAATTGCTTGCATGCAGCGAGTACTCCATGCAGCTAAATGCTTCTCGCCTCACAGTTCTTCAAGCTCAGGATGATTTGGTTAGCTCCATGAAGGAGGCAGCTGGGAAGGAGCTCTTGAATGTCGTCCATGACCACCATGGCTACAGAAAGCTTTTGAAAGAACTGATTGTTCAGGTAAACAGAAATATGAGCAGACTGCTCTATAGTCATGTTTTTGTACCATTGACTGATGGGCAATGAAGAAATCTTGTATAACTGGAGAAAGCACAATTCACTTTGATGCTATGAATGATGGGTAAGTAGGCATAGTGATCATGGTCTTGAAGGGGGTGTTTGATTTTTGGAAAATACACTTAGGTAGCTGGAAAAGCATAATAATGAGCTCTACTCCGCGTTTTGAAGAGAGGAAAATGGTGAGTAATTTGACCTCGATTTTTGGGATTGCATGAACTAGAATGGGCGTGGAATTGGGGTGTTCGAGTAATGCCCAAAGTTTGTGGGGCCCACCATGATGTATGTGTCTTATCCATGCCGTTCATCCATTCTGCCAGCTGATTTTAGGGCATGAGCCCAAAAATGATGCAGATCCAAAGCTCAAGTGGACCACACCACAGGAAACAATGTGACTAATGACGTATACCATTGAAAGCTAAAACTTTCCTACTGCCTACAGTGATGTTTATTTGTCATCCAACTGGTTCACAAGGTCAAACGGACATGGATAAAGGTTAATCACAACTATCAGCTTGATCCAAAACTTATGTGGCCCTGAAGAAGTTTTCAATGGTAGGCATTCAATTCCCACTGTTTCCTGTAGTGTGGTCCACTTGAGCTTTGGATTTGCCGCATGTTTGGGCTCATGCCCTAAAATGAGCTGGTGGAATGGATGGATAGCGTGGATAAGACACATACATAATGGTGGGCCCCACAGTTTTTTTATACGTCCGTCATGTTTTCCATCCTCATTTTTGAATTCAAATAAAAACAAATAGCTTAGCTGTCAATGTCAACATTGGGGTGGCTGCCTGAATTACAAATGTTAGTAATTATTATTTATTTGCAAGGAATTACCATGGTAATTAGAAGGCCAAACATCCCTGTAGCATTTGAGGAAACAGCAGATTTTTAAATTTTTTTTTTTTTCTCCTAGGCTTTTTTGTTTCCTGGATATAACCAGTTGAAGTGTATGGGAAACAGCTGAAGTGCCAGCTGAGCTATATACCCCTGAAAATGGGTTACCAGAAATTTATGCTTTACTATAAATTATTTTGGGATATTTTCTTGATTACAGGGAATCTCTGATTACTTCTGGAAAATTCATGATTGCCTTCTGGATAACAATTTCCTTTTTTGTAATCGACCTTGAATATTTCATTAGTGGAGTAATAAGATTACAATCTCCTGCAGAGCTTGCTCCGGCTGAAGGAGCCAGCTGTGTTATTGCGGTGCCGGAAAGATGATCTCGGGCTGGTGGAATCTGTGTTGGATTCAGCAAAGCTGGAGTATGCAGAGAAGGCGAATGTTCATCCTCCTGATATTTTGGTGGACACAATAGTCTATCTGCCGCCTGCTCCTAGCCATCATCATGCACATGGGCCTTTCTGGTAATTTTTCTTACATCAAAGTTCATACAAAGTTTATTGGGATAATTCTAAACCCTCTCTCACATGGACTTAACAAAGGAGAAATTTCCTATTCACTTGATGTAGCACATGGGAATTGAAGGCAACTGCGATATTAGGGAGCCCTCTCTCACATGGGCCTCTCTAAACATTTGTTCACTCCAGTTTTTCCTCATTCTCAAGATATTGAAAGCAAAGGTTGATAATTGGGAAAACCTAGTTCATGCACTCTTTAAGTATTTTGTCCATGGTTTTTGAAATAGCGTGTAGCGTATAGCGTAGCATTTGGCCCTCTATAGCGTGTAGCGTAAGCTACGTAGTGTATAGTGTAAGCTACACGATACCAAATATTTTTTAATTAAAATAATGGAAAAATATGATAAAATTTATAAAAATGCATATTTCCTACGAGTGTTTGACTACAAATCTAGATCGTTAACTGCATATTTCCATGCAAAATTTCTCCGTCTCTTTGCCTTTAGGCATCTCTAAGTGTGACATCTTTTTATATTTATATATACATATATATATATTTATTTATTTATTGAAACATCACAAGTTCACAATATGGACCACAATTTGGATGGTCTGGATTGATCTAAGCACTCTATCCACAACATGGAGCACAATTTAGATGGTCCAAATTGATCTAATGTAGTGGCACGTGTGATGGGGATGAGTCACCGCTATTTTAAAATAGGTGTTGAACTAGCAATGGAAGAAAAACTAAAGAAAAAGGAGATTTCAAGTAGCATAAGCTACCTGTGCTACATTGTACACTACGCTACATGTAGCGTATGCTACATGCTCTGTAGGTTACGCTACATGCTCTGTAAATTATGCTACATGCCCCATAGCTTACGCTACTAGGGAGCTATGCTACCTGCATACACTATGTAGCGTTTTAGCTACGCTACAATAAGTAGCATACGCTAAGTGGTATGCTACGAGCGATACTGAAAACACTGATTCTGTCTATAGCAACATCTTACTTTTTAATTTTCACAATTCCAACCTTTCTTAAGAATATTGAATGCACACATGATAAGGCTGTATCTTTCAAAAAAAGTTGTGACCAAAAGCTGATATTGTGCGCTGATTCAGTTCTGGAGGTGTTGTTCTGGCTTCTCGAGATGGGAAGATTGTGTGTGAGAATACGCTTGATGCACGGCTTGATGTTGTCTTTCGGAAGAAGCTGCCAGAGGTATCTACTATATCCCATTCAAGCGCGCGCCCCCTCCCCCTCTCTGTTTTTGTTTTTCTGTGGGCAGCAACCTGCTTCTTTCAAAATGTTTGGGGAGAGGTTCTAAAAATCAACTCATTCAGGGGGTGCTTAGCCTGCTATGCCTTGTTTAAATTGTGATTTTTCAGTACCTATTGCACATTCTCCAACAATTTACATTTTTACATTTTTACATATTCACTCCTGCACCTGGAGGGCTTTGAAGCAGTGTTGGTAGTATGAGTGTCGTTACATGTATCGCTCACCGGGGATACGGAAACATGTATCGCTCACGTTGGATATGGAAACATGTATCGATATCGTTGCTGATATCGCTAGCCGAGGAAAACATTGAGAAAAAAAGGAGGAATTTTTCAATGAAACTTCAGGAGATGCCAAAAGACACATGTTTCCATATTTAGGAATAAAAAATTTGTAAAAAAGAACTTTACACAATTAAGTTTCCATTTACTAGGGGCTTAAACTTGTGCTGTTGTAAAAAAGCAGTGCAATAGTACCAAAAATTTATCCATGTATTCATACATACATAGATACATCATCCAACTATCCATCTATCCATCCGTCCACTCATACATACGTACATGCATGCATTCATACACACTCATCAATCCATTCATGTAGGATGCTCCCATACATGCATAACGCATCCATCCATCCATCCATCCATAACACATTCAGGAGTCCATCCATCAATGCACACATCCACATACATATATCATACAACCATCCATACATGCAGACATGATTATAAAATAACATGATTTTATTTATTTAAAGTAAACAGATTTTTTATTTTTCCATAATTTTTGAAATTCTGAAAGTTAATTTCTTATGAAAAATATAACAATCACTCATCTCATCCATAAATTAAAAAAACAACAATAAGTTCTTTCATGAAACAATATCATTATTTTTTAAACTAAAGATTATTATTTTTTGCATTTAAAATTTTTTTAAATAATTAAAATTTTCAAAAATTGAACAGGAGTAGTTGAAGTGGTTGAAATTCACCCCCAACTTAATTTAACCACTTTTTATACCATGCTTGAAAGTGCTGAATTTGCAAGTTGGAGTCAGCCTTGAATATGAATGGTAAGGCTCTGTTTGGCAGACATCTAAAAATCAGTTTGCCTCATTTTAGTTGTCAGTAATTATATATTAGAGATCTTGATCACTAATACATAATGAGTCCATGTTGATAGTGATTATGTATTAGAGGAGATCAAGATCTCTAATAGATAATTACCTTTAACTAAAATGAGATTAACTCTTTTTTAGGTGCCTACCATACAGGGCCTAAAGGAATTACAATTTGGAGACTTCCACTTTATTAGACTGATAACTGCAATCCAATTTGATTGCCCATCCAAATGCCATTGAATGAGTTTTAACCCCAACCTCAGGGTAGGAAAGGGATCCATCCAGAACATGTGATTTTGGAAGTGTACTTGTGTGCCACTTCATGATTTTGGCCATTCCTATTATCATATGGAAATGAATCCAGTCTGCAGTGGGTTGTTCTTGAGTTGATTACTGTTTTCAGCATTGAAATTTTAATATCCAGATATCATACCATCAGCATCAAGTTGTTGTCCCTAAATCAGATTCTTTCTTGCTTGATGCAGATCCGGAAGTGGCTCTTTGGCCAGTTTGCTGCGTGAGATTATTTTTCTGTTCCCCTGGATTATTTGCTTCTAATCAATCAGACATTGTATGTCTTGGGATTATGCATCGGTGATGAAAATCTGTGATTCGTGTTGCTTGTTTGAGTATTTTCTTTGAGGATTGCGATGTGCCTTTTCTATTCATTTCATGACAGGCTGCAATTTGCTGTCTTGTTTGGGACATTAAAATAGAGCTCTGGTTTTCACTCGTCCCTTACATCTTACATTGGAAATTTCATTGATCTTCAGTGAGGATTAGGAATAGTACTCTTCCAATCAGCGTGGGTTTTTTACTATCATTCATCCAGGAGGTGGTCCACTGATTGTTGGGCTCTGAGTAAAATCGTCATATGCAAAAATCAGTTTCATAGGTTGGTATCAATGTTGCCCAAGGTGCATTCTAACTCCTGTCTGTGTAGGTTATCCTGGGAGGGAAGTGATATTTACACCCACTTCTTGATGCCCACAGCCTTTGTTCTACTTTTGGCATAAGACAAATACGCTTGGGTTTGTATTTTCAGGCCTGGATGGATTGGGACTAATTCTTAGCCCGCTAAGCTAACCACTAACTAGCCGAGCCTGGGCTTATTTAGTATGTTCTTTATTCGGAATAAGCCCAAGATCGGACCCGTTTACGTAGCTGCCATTGACCACTGATCGGGTGTGGTGAGGCCCAAGAAATAAATAGTCTGGCCTCTAGATGGGTCCACCCTATTTTCAGACCAAAAATGAGATGGACTGGCATGATTGATTGCTGCCCGGTTTGCTATACAGCGTCTTGGAGTGCAAATCATGTAATAGCATTTTTTTAGAAGCCTTTGGGGCCACCTGATCTACTTCCACGGGTACTCTGATCGATGGAGGTGTTTTAGCCTTTCCTTGGCTTGCATATGAGGCTGTTCTGAAGGATGTTAACCGTTCATCTGATGGGCCCTACAATAGATGAGCAATTGCATAGATGTTCCATTGTTCGACAATCCTGTTCGTCTGATTGATGGCCACCAAATGAACGGATGAAAACGAAATTGGTCCACATTCAGCAGAGAAAATTCAGGTTACCATGATCCGTGAGTGTCATTTCTGAACAATACAATCATACTTTGAAGCCTACTCAACGGGATCACTAGGATCGTACAGTCACTGGTGATGTCAGCCATCCATGCCAAGGCCCTTGGATGGTCAAGATCACCCAACCTTACAGCCACAGTTGTGAAAATCTCAATCCAACTAAAGCTATGATCAAAGATGGGCCCCACAGTCCACTTGGAAAAAGTGGTCAGATTTCCACTACCATTGTAGAATCTTAACTAAACCTCAACAAAATATATTCCCATCTACTGTGCTCACGTGGCAGTTGCTGTCCGCGCCGTTACGGACGCGGATTTCCTGCAAAAGCCTTTGGCAGGAAGTTCCTGCACTAGGATGCAAGGTGGAGGAGTCCACCCTGATGTTTATGAGAAATCCAACCCGTCTATCCATTTTTCGAGCTCATTTTAGGATATTATAATAAAAATGAGGAGTATCCAAATATCAAGTGGGCCATACAAGATGAAACAGTGGGGAAAGGAATTCCTACCGTTGAAACCTTCCTAGGCTCCAAGTTAATGCTTATATGCCATCCAAACCGTTTATAAGGTCATTTTCACTGGGATGAAGTGAAAACACCCAAAACTTAGACCGATACAAAACCTTTGCGTCCATATAAATATTTCAACGGTGGTCCTAAATCCCCACTGTTTTCTCTCGTGTGGCCCATTGGAGTTTTGTATCCACTTTATTTTTGTTCGCGTGCCCTAAAATGAGCTCGAAAAACGGATGAAAGGTTTGAATTTCTAACAAACATTGCAGTGGGCCCCACCTGAATCCTTGCGCAGTAACTTCTTTCGCAGGAAATCCGCCTCCCGCCGTCACTAAGGTGAAGATTTTGATAAATCACCCATAGATAACTCCAAACAATGTTAACTTGACACGTGTCAGTCACTCAATTTCCTATATAAGATAAGGCGAACACTGAAAATTTCCACTCAATCCTTGTAACTTCCCATCTTAGCTATAGCATTGCTTTTTCATTTTTGATAGATTAGCTACTAAGGCAATCTCGTCCACGTCATCGATATGGGTGCCGGATTCCGGCTAGTCCCGGCAATGTGGGTGATGTGGGCGATGCTCTTGGGATACCTGTTTCATGTGGGGGCTGCGGAATGCGATTTCAAGGCGATTTTCAACTTTGGCGACTCGAATTCTGATACAGGAGGATTTTATGCTGCTTTTCCTGCTGCGTCAGGCCCTTATGGCATGACCTACTTCAAGAAGCCGTCGGGCCGCGCTTCCGATGGGCGTCTCGTCATTGATTTCTTAGGTAAAGATAGTAGAGCTGCTTTGAGGTTGATTGAGGCGAGTAAATAGCGTTTGGTGCGCGTTTGGAATGGTCAATTGAAATGGATCTCAATATAACTCAATTCATTACATTCAAGCTACCGTAACTATTATTTCAGATCCAACCTGAAACACATCGAATTGCTATAGATTAAAATGGTGCTATCCCAACATTTTTGTCATTTTCTCTTTATTGGGAATTTGGTTTATTGCAATTCAATGTAACTGAGCATCCAAACGCGCCCTATGTGCTAGGGTTCCTTGTCGTGATAGACTCAACTGCAACATCTTGCATTGCTTGTTAGTGTTAAATGATGCAGTTCAGCTGGGCCATAACATTCTATAGTGAAATTGATCACATACAGGTATCACTTGTGTAGGATATCAGTGCCACCCTCAGATCACCCTTCTTGAAAATCAGGCTCATCAGATCATCAGGTGGGCCACAACTGTATGTTAAGCTGTACCATTGATTTTCCAATGATTTCAAAGGTGTGTCCCACCTGATTAGTGGAACGTCCTGATTTTTGTCTCAGATGATCTTCATGGTGGGGCCAACCACTTTGATGGTATTGATGCCCTACACAAATGGTATGGAGGATGGAAAGACGGTGCGATACCACAAGTTGTGGTCCCTTGCATGTATGTGATCAGTTCCTAGGTGAAACCGTGGAAGCTCATGCCAAACAAAATAATAATGACGGTCATGATGCTACTGATGGTAGGTGGTGGTACCGCACAATCGAGTGCAATTTTTTTCTCACACGTGGCATTGTGGCTCTGTGTGATATCCAAGCCACTCATCAGGCAGATGTTACTAAGTAGAAAAATTAGATAAAAAATTTCAGGCTGATTCGATCATCTGTGTGGGTCCATGCACGTACGAAGAAAGACTAACGGCCCACATTCCACCGACACGACCAACCACCTGAGGGCCATACTGGACTGTTTTTTTTTTTTTTTTTTTTAAATTTTTAAAAAAACAAGGCATCTGTATGGCGGGACAAGTCTGTTTAGCAGCTTGGATATTGAACACGTGTGGCATTATGCGACATGTGCGGTATGCATGATCCAAAAACGTGCATTAGCAAGTCCTCACGGGGAGACTTACGGGGGTGAAAGCGCACAAGAGGAAGTTGCAGGAGTGATTGGGACTCTGAGAGGTGCTGTTTGTCAGTATTTCTTTTGTCCCTTTATGGACCACTAGCTGGCTTTTGGGCCCACCAGAACGCATGTTTTTGGCCTTTTGTCTTTTAAACCCTTTAAAAATGGTGGTAACCCTACAACCTCACATGCCATAGTTTTATAAGCAATCCAGACCGTCCAACTAGCTGGCCCAATTGTGGAAGATCATAGCCCAAAAAATACATCGAAAAGATTGTTGTGACCATCTGATTTTGGCCTCCTTAGTGTTTTACTAGTAAACAATCATTTAAGAACAATCAGTTGGATGGTTAGGATCCTTTGGTTAGTGTTTTTGGGGCCACCATGGCGTGTATCTTTCATCATCAGGTGGATTCACTGGGACGAAGGAAAGAAGATACAAAAATCAGCCTTATCCCAAACTCATGCAGGCCACAACGCGTGAACTTATGAGGTTTTAGGCAAATGTTTACATTGTTGTGATTGGCGAACTGCAAATAGCTCCCATGGTGCTGTATACATTATCGATCTCGGCTTAATCATTACGGGAGCAGATATGATCCTATAAAGGATAGGTCAGATAACTCTCTCTTCCTATTTTTTTTTGTTTGAGATATTTAGAACTAATAAATACCAGATAATCCAGTCTAACAATTAAATTCAATTTTATTTCACCTTATTATAATATCATCTTATCCTAATCTCATCTAAAATTGAATTCAATTTTGAATTTAGGATATACATGAGAAGCTTGGTGGGACCAACTATAACACCAGTAGTTGTTGCCTACGAGTGGATTCCATGGGCCATGTCCAAAAGTAAGAGGCAGATGTCACCCACACCAGATGCTTGTTAGCCTCACACGCATCTATCTTCACACCCAATTTACAGGCATTGCACGTATCAACCTAGTTGACGAGACCACGCTACAAAACATGTTTTATTTGAATTGACTGATTTTTGCGTGTATCCAACTTCACAGAGTGTGGGCCAAATTGTGTACCGGTCAGATGTTCTGCACACTTACAGGTTCTACCGCTTACAGGTTCTACCGGTCAGATGTCCTGCACACTTACAGGTTCTGTTAGATGGCATATAAATAACTTGATACTGGGTCCCACATAAGCCCACTAACTTACGGCACTATCTACACACACTGTAGCGTGTGCACGAACCGAGTTAGCTTGGTTAATTGCTCAACTCAGAAAGGCAACTTGACTTGGCTTAAACTGGTTCAAGCCGGGTCAAGTTGATTTTTTGAGCTCGAAATATTTTTGAGCCGAGTCTAAGCTAGACTGAACTAAACTTGACTCAGATCGAGTTCACTTAATATAAATATTTTGTATATATTTATATATTTAAATAAAATATATATTATATTATATTATATTAAAAACCCTAAAATCTAAATTGGGACTTGCTCGTAATCTTGAACTTGAACTCAGCTCGAAAGATCGAACTTAAACTCGACTTGAAATTGACTTGAGCTGGCCTGAACTGCTGATTGAGCTGAGCTGGCCAGTCAGGCTTGAAGACTTAGCTGAACTGAGTTCAAGTTGAGGTATCCTGCTGGCCGAGCCAAGCCAATCAGGCTTGAGGACTGAGCTGAGCCGAGTTCAAATTGGAGTAGCCTGCTTGCCAAGCCAGGCCCAAGCTCAACTCAGTTTGGCTTGTGTACAGCTCTACGGCCTTTATAATCCAATAAGCATCTCTCTCTGCTGTTGCTCAATTTCTTGACGCACTTATATATCAATCCAGTCCGTCCAAAAGAAGGGTCCTGCTGAGGATTAGTCCAAAACTCAATATTTCCTGAATGCTGGATAAGATTATCTAACTGTTTGAATCTGGGTTTTCTGTCCCATCTACACTGGGGCCTATGATTTCAACGATGTGGATTGAGGTACACGTGCTACATGCTCTGGATGTGTGCATCTGTCACACATGTGAGTCATTTTGTAACGTTCTCTTTTGTTTATGTATTTAAATGTTTACAGCTCAGGCTCTTGGTTTACCGTTTCTGAGCCCATATCTACAATCAATGGGGTCAAATTTCAAACATGGAGCCAACTACGCAACATTGGCATCAACGGTGCTATTGCCAAACACCTCTCTCTTTGTTAGTGGCCTCAGCCCCTTTTCATTGGCAATTCAGCTCAACCAAATGAAAGAATTCAAGGCTAGAGTAATTGACCTTCATCCCCACGGTAAGCCATAGATTTCAAGTTATTTGATACTCTGGCTGACTATGACACTTGATACTCAGGTACTTGTAACTTGTAGACGTGGCATACATTAACTCAAACTAAAGGCCCATCTGGAAGCCCTTCCTCAAATGCCTTAAGCAGATTGGTTGAACAATTCTAACCATTGTTTCACGGACACTTTTAAATTTACTAAAATGGGACCATTGAACATTTTCCATTTTTAACTGTACAATATATGTTAGCCAATCTGCTCTTCAGATAATTAAATAATTGAATTTTTTAGTTCATGGTCATTTAAACTGGGACCCATAACTCGGTCTATTTAGTTGGAATTACTCGTATGCCACTCATACAATTTTTAAGTGATCTTTAAGTACCTGGGGATCATTCTTCAACTCTGCCAGAGTATCAAAGTTTTTCTAATTTTAACCCTCAAATGAGTGGAATGCTCCTGAAATTTTAAACAAATGTCACAGAGAAGCTTCCTCCACTGGACATTTTCGGGCGGTCATTGTATATTATGTACATTGGCCAGAATGATTTCACCTCCGACTTGGCAAAGATTGGCATAGACGGCCTGAAGCAGTTTCTTCCTCAGGTGGCTTACCAGATCGTCGATACAGTCAAAGTAAGTAATCTCATGTTCCATCATGACAACATGCATGCACACATGCACACAGGTCTTCTATTCGAATCACTTGTGGGCAGTCATACTTCTATTCGCATAACATATTTCATGCTCGGACTTATAAGAGATTGATGGACCATGACTCTTATAAATCAATGACTGTCATATTCAATCTCAAGTTCCCAAAGACCACGGAGGAATCACTTCTCAATAAATCTAATGAACATAAGATGAGAGCAACATTAGCATATCACATGTCCAATCTTGGACCCATGGTCACCATGATTAACGTTTGAGATTTTCTCACTCACATCCACGTAGCTAGTGGTTTAGGGTATGGATGGTTTTTTAGGGCATTGACGCCAACACATATGAGTTCATTAAAGGTCCCATTGTTGCCGCGTAAATTGATCAAATTGAGATGGGCCACATAATCTAGCTTACTTTGGGGCAGGCTTGAGTCGAAGGTGGAGATGGACATTGGGCCTCTATATTCAGCCCGATAACTAACTGGGCTGACTCGGTTCCTTGGCTTCTAGTTTCATAGCCAATTAGAAGATCTGGCTCGTCCTAACATTTTTCAGCCATTTTGCCTTGTACTTTGCTAACCAGGGCTGCACTTGGCAAGCGTCACCCTAGTTCAATTACCCAACTAGGTGCATCAACATCACTGCGTTTGGATACACGAGTGAATGGAATGGAGAAAATTCAATTTAGTCGTCCACAAAAACAAAGAACACCTCATAATAGTCATATTGAGGAATGCACCCATAATTTAAATTTGAAGTCCAGACCCTTAATATGAATTCTAAAAAAGGTAATTAGATCAATTTGGTTTTTCTTTTTTATTTTTCACTTTAAGGGATCAATTCTGGTTCTATTTAGTACTGCATCCAAATGGGCACATAGACTTATTTTTATATCTAAGATTTGCATCTACAGTCACTATATGCTGAAGGGGGGCGGACATTTCTCGTATTCAATATCGCGCCAATCGGTTGTTATCCGGCGTTCTTGATGGAGCTACCTCACAACAACTCCGACTTGGACATGTATGGGTGCATGGTCTCCTACAACAATGCAGTGGTGGACTACAACAATATGTTGAAGGAGAAGCTCAAACAAACACGATATCTCCTCCCAAATGCATCGGTGGTATACGTCGACATTCATTCTGTTGTCCTTGAGCTCTTCCGGCATCCTACGAACCATGGTAAGGTTCTTCTTCCACACTTATGAAGAGATATATTGAACTTTTGCTTGATCTAACAAACTATAGATGTGAGGCCCACGTCTGAAGGATCTAGAATAGTTGGTGGGAGATGCCCTATAAAATCTCCTTTGAGACAATTGTGCATTATGCGAAAATGTAAAAAACTAGAAATAAAGTAACAACAAAACACATGAATATGCATAGACCATCACGAAAATGGCTACATCCATGAACAAAGATGATCCCACTATGATGAAGGTTGCAACGACCACTTACATATATTGCCTTCCCAAAACCTAACTCAATAATATCCAAAAAGAATCTCTGGTCATCTTTGGATGCACATATACCAATCAATTAAGATATAAATTTTATTTTTAAAGATTTAAATAAAAATCTCATATTTATAAGACAACAATCACTTAAAAATTTTAATTATGAAATATTGCAAAATTTACTTTATGGAATCCTATTTTCCTTATCATCCAAACATTTCAAAGTATCATATTCATTTCCATTCATTTCTATGGAAATTGAAAAAAAAAATCCTTGTAAAAAAGTTCAAGCCCAAACGAGGAAATTCTAATATTTTTACATGACAAAAGTTTCCACATTTTACACTTTCCTGCCTCATAGGATACTGGGAAACATCAGCCACCAGGTCATAATGGGGGACTCTATGTGAACTAGCAGGACGTGGAGATCAATTAATTGATATGCATCTTGAGAGTAGATGGTTGACTGGGATTAGAATAACAAAAGGTTTGTAGAATGTTTCATTGTTGTGAATGTAGATCTTAGAGCTGATAATGTGTGAGCACTGGGGTCAATAGGAATGTAACATAAGGTATTAAGACATCTCATGGGGCCCGACGGGATAATAGAAATGTGACATAGAATTCGAGACACATAACAGATCTTAACTATTCAATTTAATTAGCCCTTCCTAAACGTAAGGTCATTGGTTGTATTTGTCCATTTTCGTCAGAGAATTATCATGCCTCTATTCTTAGCAGGTATTTGTCCTTCTCCTTGCAGGGCTCTTGTATGGAACCAAAGCTTGCTGTGGAGATGGTGGTGGTGCTTACAATTTTAATCCGCAAGTGTTCTGTGGGAATAGCAAGATTATAAATGGGAGGAATGTCACAGCAACAGCATGTGGTGACCCACAGAACTATGTGAGCTGGGATGGAATCCATGCCACTGATGCTGCAAACAAGCTTATAACATGGGCCATACTCAATGGCTCTTATTTTGACCCTCCATTTCCACTCTCAAAGCTATGTGACTTGCAACCAATCGGTTAATCTATTTCTATACTTTCTCTAGTAGTTCAAATTTCATTTGGGGTTTTGTACTTTCTGGAGTTTTTTTTTTTTTTTTCAAGTACCGAATTCCCTTTTTTTTTTTTCAAAGCTAATCAATGAACTCAATTTCATTTGGGTTATTGGCACTTGTCTGACAAAGAGCATGCAAATGGACGGTAAAAAAAGAAGAGAAAAAATGAAACAAAAGAAATGGTCCACATTCGTGGACCATAAATCTACTTTGACAGACTTATTTCCAACATGAGAAATGCTAAGCCATGGCAGGCATCTCAGCCAGACACCGTTGTATGAGATCGGGGCCATTGATCAGGTGGAGATCATCATGAATATGGGTTTCCCGTAATCAGGCTGGTCTACTATTCAGGCCGGTCACACACGTAGGAGAGAATATCAACGGTATATGTTCAGCATACTTTTGCCGCTCACCTGATGCACTGTCTATATCCACACCGTGGATATTGTAGACACCCCGCTGCGGGCTGACAAGCTTATCAGAGCACTCTTGAACCTGTTATCCCAATTCAATCCAGTCAATTTAACCCCAATACAAGCTCAGTCTGGGCATAAATTCAGGCCCATTAGCCGTGAGACTAGGTGGCTAAGGCAGATGGTTGGTTGGAAGAGAAACTAGAGGACCGAATCAGGGTCTCTCAGTATATATAGAGGCTAGAATAGAGTTGTTGCAGCAGAGGTGTAATTCCTCCTGCAATTCATTCCAGATAATGCAGAAACTGCTGCATGTGGCTAGCTCAACAGTTATAAACGGCTAGCCATTGTCTCACAACATTCAGCATGTGGCAACTTAATGGCTTATGCACAACAGTCAGAAAACAGCTATAAAATGGCTAGTTTTCTCCAACAGCTAGAAAACAGTCATGAGATTTATTTCCCTGAACCATAACCCTCAGCCACCAGAGCCTATATAAACAGGGCCTGGATGGGTTTCCAAACAATCTCTCAACCCACTTCGGCAAGCCCATTTGAACTGAGATAGCCACTCCTCTTATATACTCCAGTAACTCCAGCAAAACAACAAGGTTGAACCATTGCTTGAAGAACAGACCAGCGGTGTGGTTTAGAACGGTTCAACTAAACCAGTAGTTGAAGAACAAACCAGTACAGTGGTCTAAATCACAACTTCTCTTCTCTTCTCTTTTCTTTTGAGATTTTTCTTTTATTGTACTTCTGCCAAACTATGTGTAAAAGAGTTTCATTAGTGGGCCTTTGTGTTTGTTGAACGTAGACCCACATCAGACTCATTGTATCCTAGAAGTGGTTTGGCTGTAACCCATTAGCATACTCAATTCACTTGAGTAGGGACAAATAACGCTTTAAGGACAACGTCCCAGACGTGCTTCAGCCTGTCCTTTTCAAACCAATTTTATTTTTTCGGTTTCCATATTTATACAGAAAAAAATATTATTCTGTATAAATTTCAACAATCTTAAAGCGTTATTTGATGGAAGCCAACAGTGTATCATCCATCAAGTTGATGAATCAGGATTTGATTCATCTTAACCGGTTTAATGGAACCAACTTTACGAGATGGCAAGACAAGCTGAAATTTCTTCTGACGGCGCTGAAGATCTAATACATCCTAGGTCATAATCTTTAACCGTCACCTGAAGTAACTGACAAAGACACGCCTGAACAAGTGGCTACCCACACCAAACGAGCTGAAGACGAACTCTTGTGTCGAGGACACATTCCGAACGCACTCTCCGTCTGCTTGTATGATCTGTACCAATAGACGTCATCATCGAAGGAAATTTGGACCGCTCTAGAATTCAAATACAAGGTTGAAAAAGAAAAAACTAACAAATTCCTCTTCGCCAGGTATTTTGACTTCAACATGGTAGATAACAAACTGCTGCTACCCCAAATCCAAGAAATGCAACTAATAATAAACAAAATAAAAGCCATCACAATTGATCTTCCTGAATCATTCCAAGTAGGGGCTATAATCGCCAAACTGCCACCGATATGGAAAGACTATAGAAAGAAGTTACTGCGTAAGACTGAGGACTATACACTGGAACAAATCCAGAAACATTTTCGAATTGATGAAGAATCCCGTAATTGCGACAAAAGGAATGATAACGGGAATGCCTCGTCCAAGTTACATGCAGTAGAAAACACTAATAACAAGAATCCCAAGAAGGACGATTTCCTGAAACCCAATAAAAGAAAATTTAAGAAAAACACCTAAAAGAAGAACGGAAAGTTCAAAGGCCTATACCATGTCTGTGGAAAAACCGGGCACTATGCTCGAGTATGCCGATATCGTAAATCTAAAAAAGAGGCAAGTGCAGTAGAAGAAGGCGATATTGTGGCCATGATCACTGAGGTGAATACTATCCAAGGAAAGGTTCATGGTTGGTGGTATGATACTGCCGTTATCATACATGTGTACTACGACAGATCAACCTTCAAAACTTATGAGGAATTGACCAATGGTCAAGAAGTCCAAATAGGTAATGAAGTCCGATCGAAGGTTATTGGCAAATGAACCATCGAACTAATATTCACCTGTTGAAAGAAAGTGATTCTGACAAATGTCCTGCACGTTCCAAACATGAGGCGAAACTTAGTTTCTGGGGACCTTCTGGGTAAACCAGGATAAGGTGGTGTACGAATCAGGAAAATTGATTCTGTCCAAGAATGGAAATTTTTGTCGAAAATGGATATGCTTGTAATAGGATGGTCAAGTTTTCTTTGAATGAAAATAGCACTTCTGCGTATATGGTTGAATCCATTGGACTATGGTATAATAGACTAGCCCATATAGGGTATAATACCTTGAAGTTCATAATTGAGAATGGTTTAATCTCATACACATAATGAAACCGATAAATGTGAAGTGTGCATACGATCCAAAATGATGAAAAAATATTTTCCAAGTGTTGAAAGATCGTCTCAGGTATTGGATATTGTACACAGTGATATCTGTAAGTTAAACGGCATTCTTACTCGTGGAGGAAAACGATACTTCATAACTTTTATTGATGATTGCTTTAAATATATATATGTTTATCTGTTAAAGAGAAAAGATGAATCATTGAACATGTTTAAAATATATAAAGCAGCAGTAGAGAATCAACTTAATAAGAAGATAAAAATTCTCCGTAGTGATAGAGGAGGAGAATACTTCTCCAATGAATTTGATAACTTCTGTGAAGAACATGGACTAATACGTCAATGTACTGTACCATACATACCTCAACAAAATGGAATAGTTGAAAGAAAGTATAGAACATTAGTATAGATGGTACATTCAATGTTAATAAGAGCAAAGTTGCCACTAAGTCTATGAGGTGAGGCACTGCTTGCAGCGTACCATATACTAAACAGAATTTCGTCTAAAAAATATAAAATATCTTCATATGAAACATGAAGAGAAAGAAAACCTAACTTAGGATATCTAAAAGTGTGGGGGTGTTTTGCATATTGTAGAACCCCTGATCCAAAAAGAACTAAGTTAGGACCCAGAGCTATTAAGTGCACCTTCGTACGGTATGCACAAAATACTAAAGCTTATAGACTTCTAGATGTAGAGTCTAATACAATAATAAAATCAAGAGATATTGAGTTCTTTGAGAACTTACTATCCTTGGAGTCAAAGGATAATGAGGTCTAAACTCCTGATAGAGAACCAGATAGCACAGCTGTACAGATAGTGGAAGCTCCTGTTGAACCTCGTAGGAGTCAAAAGACAAGAATAGAGAAGAGTCTAGGAGATGACTATATAGACTCCCAACGCGTCATTTTCCATCTTATAGAAGGAGATCGAGAAAATATTATAAGAAAATTACCTATAGTAATGACTATAGAAGATGATTAAAACATACAAAGAGGTTGTATCCTTTATAAACTCAGCTTTCTGGAAAGAAGTTATAAACGATGAAATAGAATCATTAATGTTAAATCAAACATGGGAACTAGTAAACTTGCCAGGTTCTATACCCATAGGTTGTAAGTGAGTATTTAGAAAGAAATATCACACTGATGGAACTATCCAAACCTTTAAAGCTCGATTAATAGCTAAGGGTTTTAGAAAAAAAGAAGGATAAATTATTTTAACACATACGCTCATGTAGATAAAATAACATCTATTAGGATATTATTTGCGCTAGCTTCCATACGTTATCTTCACATTCACCAAATGGATGTAAAGACCACATTCCTAAATAGTGACCTCAATGAGGAGGTATACATGGAACAACCTAAAGGATTCGTTCTACCAGGAAATGAAAATAAAGTATGTAGATTAATTAAATCTCTGTATGGATTAAAACAAGCACCAAAACAATGGCATGAGAACTTTGATTCCAAAATGTTATCTCATGGTTTCATGCATAATGTAACTGGTAAATGCATATATTCTAAAGTAGATGGTAGTTACATAATTATTATTTGTCTGTATGTTGATGACATGTTAATAATAAGTAATAAAATGGAAGGTGTAACTGAAACAAATAGGTTTTTATCTTCTGTATTCAAAATGAAACATCTTGGACAAGTTGATACCATCCTAAGTATCAAAGTTAAAAAATATTGTGGAGCTTATGCTTTGTGTCAATCTCATTATATTGAGAAGATACTAAACAAGTTTAACCATCTAAATATAAAAGAATAAAAAACTCCATTTGATCCAAGTATCAAGCTAAAAGAGAATAACGGAAGAACAATTGCACAATTGGAATATGCAAGTGCTATAGGGAGTCTTATGTATGCTATGTAATGCACTAGACCTGATATCACATATGCTGTGAGTAAACTTAGTAGGTTTACTAGTAACCCCAGTACTGAACACTGGAATGTAATCAATAGAGTCCTTGGTTACTTAAAAGCAACTAAAGACTTAAGACTATTTTATTCAGAGTTTCCTACCGTATTAGAATGATATACCGATGCGAGATGGATATCGAGTGCATGGGACAACAAGTTTACTACAGGGTGTGTATTCACCCTATGAGGTGCAGCTGTATCTTGAGAATCCAAGAAACAGACCTATATAACGCACTCGACTATGGAGTCTGAATTTATAGCCCTGGCTGTAACAGACAAAGAGGCTGAGTGGCTAAGGGATCTTCTATTAGAAATCTCTTTCTATGTAAAGTATATATCGGCTGTGTCACTACATTGTAATAGTGAAGCCACATTAGCTAGAACCTATAACGACACATATAATGGTAAGTCTAAACATATCAGTTTTTGACTTGATTATGTCAGACAATTGATTCGAGATAGAATCATTGCTATTTCCTATGTAAAATTAAGCAATAACCTGGCAGATCCTTTTACTAAACCTCCACTGAGAGAGGTAGTAAAGGTTACATTTAGAGTGATGAGGTTAAAACTCTTTAACCAAAATTCCACCAATGATGGTAACCTAACTTAAAGTCAGAAAATTTATAATTTCGAGTTTAATGGATAAGAACAAATCACTAATATATGAAAAGTTTTTCAGTACTAAATTATAAACCTCATCCATAATAGATAAGTGTTGAGCGTTACGAAAGATGGATGAGTCTTAGAACTCTTAATGAAATTCAGTCTAAAGGACAAGTGTCTTATAGTAACGAAGACACTGGAAGGATTTCACTTATATGAACGTAGAGATGGTGCCGTCTCTCATGAGAGTTAGGAGTTTTCTCTCGGGATCGATTACGAATTAGGATAAACACATGACTATTAATTATACTGAGCAAGATTGTGGGAACTCTAATAACACATAGCGAATATGTGTGTAGTTTCTCCGACTCTGTTATTTAGGAATAACTGGTTCAAAGCTGCGGCTACCAGTCATTTCGATAGAGTTTTGAGATATTTACACTAAGGGAAGATTAAAATCGAAAGATATCTTTCTTTATGCATATAAGCTGATTATTCTGATAGAAATGATTAATCGAGAAAAATATATTTTTTAAAAATCAAGTGGGGGATTGTTGCATAATATTGATTTTAAAATATATTTTAATAATAAAATATAATATATATATATATATATATATTAAAAAAGTTTGAAAAAACACTTTTTTGTGGGTTTTGGGAATAGTCCCATATTGGAAAAAGAGGAGAAGATTTTGTGGTTTATATGAAAACAGTGGAGTACCTTATTATTTGCCCACATAGTCCATGGACCATGGGACTTGTGTGTTGTAGTGCATAGCACTGGAACACCCGCGAGCACTCGCGCTCGAGCTTAGTCTCGGTCACGATCACGGTTACGGGCTCGGTGCGAGGGCGTGGGTATGTGAGATAGTGTGGTTGTAGAGGCGTTAGTGGCATAATTTGTACTTCGCACGTGCGCGGAGGGTCGCTCCTTCGCAACCTTACGCGAACCGAAGCGAGACGTGTGTGACTAGGTGGCTAAGGTAAATGGCCGGTTGAAAGAGAAACTAGAGGACTGAATGAGGGTCTCTCAGTATATATAGAGACTGGAATAGAGCTGTTGCAGCAGAGGTGTAATTTCTCTGCAATTCATTGTAGATAATGCAGAAACTGCTGTATGTGGCTAGCCTAACAGTTATAAACGACTAACCACTGTCTCACAACAGTCAACATGCAGTAACTTAATGGCCCATGCACAACAGTCAGAAAACGGATAGTTTTCTCCAACAGTTAGAAAACGGTCATGAGATTTATTTCCCTGGACCATAACCCCCAGTTACCACAGCCTATATAAACAGGGCCTGGATGGGTTTCTAAACCATCTCTCAACCCACTCCAGCAGATCCATTCAAACTGAGATAGTCACTCCTCTCATATACTCCAGTAACTCCAGCAAGATAGCAAGGTTGAACCATTGCTTGAAGAACAGACCAGCGGTGTGGTCTAGAACGGTTCAACTGAACCAGTAGCTGAAGAACAAACTAGTGCAGTGGTCTAAATCACAACTTCTCTTCTCTTCTTTTTTCTTTTGGGATTTTTCTTTTATTGTACTTCTGTCAGACTGTGTGTAAAAGAGTTTCATTAGTGGGCCTTCGTGTTTGCTAAACGCAGACCCACATTAGGCTCGTAGTATCCTAAAAGTGGTTTGCTTGTAACCTATCAGCATACTCAATTCATTTGAGTAGAGGCAAATAACGCTTTAAGGATAATGTCCCGGACGTGCTTCAGCCTGTCCTTCTCAAACTAATTTTATTTTTTCGGTTTCCACATTTATACAGAAAAAAAATATTATTCCGTATAATTTCCAACAAGGCCCACCTTGATGTACATCAGTTTTTCCGGCTCATTTTAGAGCATGGTACCAAAAATGAAGCAGATCTCCAAAAATCTCCAGCCGGCCACAGTAGGTATTGAAGCCACAAAACTGTGTTTTCCCTCCATCTACGTATCCGTGACCTTATCAACAAGTTTGATCGCAAATTAAAATCAGGGCAGGCCCTGGGAAGTTTTCAGTGGCAGCATTCAATGACCACTGTTTCCTGGGTGTGGTACACTTGAGATTCGGAAATACTTTATTTTTGGAACCAGAGAATGAGCTGGAAAGACTGATAGATGGCATGGAAATACAACACATGCATCAAGGTGGGCCTCACCGTCAGGGAAACACCTACTAATCCGCTCCCCCTCAGGCGGGGGATGCGGAAATCGGCGGACCTCCATTGCTCCCTTTGGTGCATCAAGGTGGGCCCCAAATGTCCTTCATTTTTTCCTTTGGTGCGGCACACCTAAACTAAGTATCAGGGTGGATTTTGGGATGTAGGCCTGACAGTAGGGGCCACATCTAATGGACGGATTGGATTTCACTCATACATCAGGATGGGCTCCATTCAGCTTTAACTTATGGTAATTAGCATCCGTTGTAACCAGGTTCATTCCCTGTTTGGTACTAGGGTGGCCAACGTTTTTTTTTTTTTTTTTTTAATTATAATAAAAATAAATAATAAAAAAAAAATTCCTCCATGTGGCCCAAGCCCAAGCCCCAACAGGTGTCATACGGTCCTGCAAACAATTCACTCCATGTGGGGCCCACGGTTCTATGATCGAAACCTTTGGGCACTTCCTCGTTGATAGGGGATTTGGATGTCTCCCAGTTTGGAGGATTCTAACTGTCCAATATTTGAGTTGATGTACATTTTATTAACCGTAAAATTGTAGTCCACCAAATGAAGAATTATTAACGTCCAATCCTGGAGATAATATAGGCAGCGTTCATCTACAGTGTACCTCATATGGTCAACGGTTTGGATCGCTAAAAAGTGGGCCCCGCAAGCAAAAGATATCTAGCACGTCAGAGAATGGTGCGTTTGCTGATGGGGAGGACCCGCTCAGATCTATCAACATTGTTCCTTTTCACCATCCTCTAGCTAGCTTAGATGCTGCTATGGGTTGGATTCGGTTCCGGGTCTGATTTTGAGCTCAATTGATAATGGGTTGAGTTTGGGCCCAGGTATTGCATAATCGTCTGTCAAGATCCAGACCGAACCTCGGAACTCGGAAGTCGGAAAGGGGCCATTTATGACTTTAGTGGGCCCAATTGGACCTCAATCAAAGGCCAACATGCCAGGCCTGGTCTAATTTTCAGACCCAGTTAAAAATTGTATGGGGCAATGGTGGTGGTGAAAGAAGATTTAATGTGTGGCTTATATCATTTGATGGGAGATAATGTGATTGGTGATGCGAATGTTGCCATGTCGTAACATACTCTGCTATAATCTAGCATAGGTAGTTTAGTCATACTCTTCTTTTACCCCTTGTCATAAACACGTGGATCAGCCAGTGCTAGCAATCTATGTACGGTTTCTAGAGTATTAATTCCCACCCCTACTGTTCGCCGTGGGGTGACCCACCTGTGTGTTTGGGTCACACTGATTTTTGGGATATGCATGCGGAGAAATTCTGGGGCGCCTTTTGGACGGATTGGATGTGAGACGTACGCTATTACATAAGTGTGGGCCCCACAAAAGCTTACCGTACGACAGCTTACAGCTTCTACCTAGTTGAAAAAGAGAGTAAAAAGTACATGTAACGTGGACGTGTGCACGATTCGGATCCACACTACTCCCAAGTCTCAATAGTGTGGTCTGCCATAAATATATTTATGGAAAAAGAATTCCATGCCATCGTTTGAATAATTCAATCAAACGCCATATAATACCTGCAAGTGAGGGCTGGTATTCGATTTGTGTGTGATTAAAAAGTATAGGTGTGCTAGAGTCTATTTAACTCAATGTTTGATTTAATTAAGACTGAATTATATATGTGTGTGTGTGTGTGTGTGTGTGTGTGTGTGTGTGTTTGGAGTAAACGAGAGTAGAAATGGGAAGATTTAAAGGAAAAAACAAGATTTAAGAGCATGAAGAAGAAATATTACAAGAAATATTAGACAAAATAGGAAGACAGCACCAGAGCTATCAAAGGTTTGCACCTATGTTGAATAATGTGGCTAAGCTCGAGCTAGATTATTTTTTGCTTGTAATGAGCCTAAGTTGGGTAAGGGCTTATGTTGAATAATGTGGGCTAGGCTTGGGCAGAACTTCTCCTGACCCTAACTGGGCTTATGTTGAATAATGTGGGCTAGGCTTGGGCAGAGCTTCTCCTGACCCTAACTTAGCCAAATGACACTAGTAAAAGCACTGCCATTACTTCTGTCCTGACTCATGTTCAGTCTTCCCACCTACCAAATGGAGCAGGGATTTACTAAGGAATATTTATCATCTTATCATTCCCTCTCGATGGTAATGCATTTTTTCTCTCCATGCCCTGCGCTCTCTAATTATATTGAATAGACTCTCCACCTTTGATGACAAGGAGGGTTTAACCACAAAGTTCCTAGGTGGTGCTTTCTAGTAGGGAAATTAGGTAAGTGCCCTCATTTATATATTTTTCTTTTAAAACGTGGTGAATCTAGAATTGTGGGGCTCATGTGGTATTTACCGAATATCCCACCTGTTCAACATATGCACCCTAATATAATTATCAGATATACTAAAAATCTTTCAAATCCGATCACCGAGCTCAGTATTAGAAGGGTCACTCGAATCCATCACCTATGACGTTTGCCTGAGTGTTGAGGGAGAAAGCAAATTGCGTTATTAGAAGCGTCACTACGGAATCAAGTTCATCATCTATGATGCATGTTTGGCACCTGAGTGTTGAGGGAGGAAGTGCGTCCTACCCTACCCGTCTCTAGCCACGGGCAAGTCTATGGGGCCCACTGTGATGTGTATGTTTATCCATGCTCTTTTTCTCATATCATTTTAATGTATGAGCCCAAAAATGAAGTAGATCCAACACTCAAGTGAACCACACCAAATAGTAAGATTGAGCCATACGTTCAAATCATTTATTCTTCATTTTTAGTTCATAAAATATCTAAACTAGAACCCAAATCATTTATTCTTCATTTTTAGTTCATAAAATATCTAAACTAGAACCCATAATTTCAGTGGTTTAATTGGAAATAATTGCATGTCATGCATGCAATTTATAAGCAATCTCTTACACCACGTTTACCCATCACACTCTTCTAGAGAATCGATGATAGCTCATAATATGAGGCAGATAACTGGCTTTTAATGTGAAGTGGAAAACTGCCCTTAGAATACGTCACGCATATAAAAGCAAGGAAAAAAAAAATGATATTGCACATATGACTGAGCCCAAACACAAGCGCTATCCTATCAGCTTGAAAAGTTGGCCAGTAGACGCATCAACTGGGCCGCATGGTTGAATGTGGACCGGCAAATACCCATTTCTAGCTGTCCATTTTAGGTATTGTTTGTCAGTTGTCACCCTTTATTTGAACGTATTTGAAGTTAATTGGTTGTAAATGCACAAAAGGATCATGTGATGTGAAATGCCTTTCTTTGGGTGTAAATGCACGACGGTGGGTGTGATGGCTCCCACAGTTTTCTGTGGTGCGTCAACTTGAAATTTAGATCTATCTCATTCTCTTTGTAATGCCCTAAAACGATCTCTACAGATGGTTGGATGATATGGATACAACACATGCATCGTGGTAGGGTCCACAGAACTTAGTGGCGTTATTTGCTACTGACCTTGTCAGTATCCAATGTGATGTACAGCAAATAAAGCCGGGCCGACCATGCAGCGGCGGATTGCGTGTTGAGTAACTCATTCCGAAAAGCTTATTGAGTAAACTATGTGGGCCCACTGCGATTTATGTATTTTATCCACTCCGTCTATCCATTTTACAAGATAATTTTAGGATTTAACCTAAAAAATGAAGCCTATATAGAGGTCAAGTGGACCAAACCACAGGAAACATTGTGAATTGAACTTCTATTGTTGAAAAATTATTGTGAGTCGCATAAGTTTTGGATCAAGCTGATTTTTTATTTTTTCCTTTCATCCATGTCTTTGTGATCTTATGAGCAGTTTTGATGACAAATAAACACCATTGTGGGCCTTAGGAATGTTTCAACTGTGGAAATTATTATTCCTACAATTTCCTGTTAGGTGGCCCACTTGAGGTTTTTGGATATGTTTCAATTTTTGGTTCAACGCTTAAAATGAGATGGGAAAACGGATGGAAAGCGTGGATAAACCACATACAATTGAGGTGGGCCCAACACAATTGAGGTGGGCCCAACGGAGTTTACTCAGTACGATAAAAGCATATTGCATTACTCAGCAATCCAATTTCCTCCGTAACCTACCCCACGAATGAAATTTTCTCCAAAATAACCATCTACTACTTCCATATGAACGGTTAGGATCATCACCCCGGGTGGGCCACAAGGGGCGAGCTTCTAGACGAGAGCCTTGCTAGCGAAAAACAGAGAGGATACGTGAAATCGTAGAGAGACACAGAGGGGGCTACGCACGTGTCCATATCAGAAATCAGATTCTTCGTTTTTTTTTTTTTTTCCCTGATGTGATAGTTACGAGAGAAACGGCTGAGAAACTCCATTGTCTGAAGCGGATTGCGTACTGAGTAAAATCTTTGGGCCCACCGTGATTTATGTATGCTATCCACTCCGTCCATCCATTTTATCAGAAAATTTTATGGCTACTAGATAAAAATGAAGAATATTTAGAGCTCAATTGGACTACACCATAAGAAACAATGTGAATTGAACGTCTACTATTGAGAATTTTTTAGGGGCTATAGAAGTTCCGGATCAAGCTGATATTTGTTTTTTGTTTTTTTTTTTCTTCCGCTTCGTCCATGTCTTTTTTATCTTATGAACAAGTTAGATGACAATGAAATGTTAATGTGGAGCCTAAAAACGCTTCAATGGTAGAAATCATTATTCTCGATGTTCCCAGTGGTGTGGTCCACTTGAGCTTTGGATGTGTTTCGGTTCGCTTCTGGGGTGAAACTGAAGTCCATTCGTTCCTTGCGATTCTAGGATTTTCAGAATCGGAATCGGACCGTTAGCACTCTAAAACCGAATCGGAACCGGATCGTGAAAAACGGTTCGGTTCTGGATCGGTTCCACGGTTCTGGGTTTTTTATAATCTAGCTCAATTGTACGTTCTATTTTATAATTTAGACCACGTCCATTTGTGTTATAATGCACTTGATGAATAGTTTAAATATTATATATGGTATGAAAAAAATATATTTATAAAAACAAGCAAAGAGTATATTATAAAATATAAATTATGAGTCAAACATGCAACTAAAATATATCGTAAACTCATCATTTCAGGTACGGCTCTAAGTTCAGTTCAATTCCAAGTCCGGTTCCACAAATCACATCCACGGTATGGGTCACCACGGTTCAGTTTGGTTCTACTTATCCCAAACTAGAATTGAATCGAACTAAATGGTTCTTTAATTATTGGAATTGGATCCGAAACCGGTGCACTCTAGGACCACACCAAACAGGGCCGTTTGGTCGGTTCTTGTCCGGTTCCACGGTCCTACTGGTTCGATGTGCACCCAACGTATGGACGGCGTGGATAACCCGTATACATTCATGGTGGGCTTGACATATTTTACTCGGTACGATAAAAGCGTATTGAGTACGCAATCCGATTTCACGTTGTCTATGTGAGCGGGTAATGGTATCTTGCATCCCCCTTTCACTCCTATAGAGAAACTTTGTTGTGACAAAATCCCTTCCTCATCCAACGCTCCAAGAGCATCATCGCCGAGCTTTTCAGCCATCTCATGAAAAGATGGACGGATCCAACGGTCCTAAATCGTTCGAGGACTTTCCCGCCGAGTTTCCTGACATCAGAGCGTTCTGGTTTGTGGATTTCTTTCAACAGCAAAAAAAATGAAATGGAGACTGTTATAGCATATCTTCTCCCTTTTTGACATGTTTGGATGTTTCCCTGTTAAAATTGATCCGGTCTCGTGCATATTTGAAAACCGTGATTTTGCAGAAACGTGTTTTCCTTTTCTGGCGTTTGGGACGCTTTTGGATTAAATCGTAGCAGATTTCGGTTTCTAGGACATGTGCATTTCGAGGTTATCTAGGGCCATGGCATTTCGGCCTGGCAGCTGGCTGGACGGGCCTCTGCGTGTCAGGTTTATGGGCCTGAACTGTCTGGTTTAGGTTTGATGTTGAATTTCAAGGCTCGTTTGGCTGCTCTACTCTAATCTAATAAGAGCTATTTTAATAAGCTCTTTTTGTTCTTGCTCTTGTTTTAAATGATCTCGTTTGGTAAAATCACATTTTCAGGAAAAAAAAAGAGAAGCTCTTATTTGAAATAAGCACATTTGGTAAGAAGTTCAAATACAAGTTTTTTTTAAGGGTTGCTATGTCATTTTAAAAGATTACAACAACATTATAAGAGCAATCTCTACCGTTGTTTTGGTGGACCCGTCATAGATAGACCTAGCCCCAAATGGCTAAAGAATGGATGGCTGCAACCTTCATCTTTTACGACACATGGGTTGTTCATTAGGTTGGACATTGGATGTGGATCCTCCATCACATGGAGCCCACCTTTGATGTGGATCGTTCATCATGTGAGACAAACCCTTAAAGTGGGCTGACCATCATTAGAGGTTGACCTTTGTCTTGGATGTGGACCATTCATCATTAGAGGTTGACCTTTGACGCAGACTGTCCATTATGTGGGGCCCACCTTGATGTAGGTCATCCATCATGTGGGGCCCACCATCAATGCTAATTGTCCTTTATGTGGGTTCTTCAATGTCCACTACCCATCACGTGGAATCCACATTTGATGTGTCCATCATGTGGGCCCTGCCTTCAAAGTGGGTTGTCTATCATGTGGGGCCCACTTTTGATGTCCACCATCCATCGTATGGGGCACACCTTCTATGTGGATGATCCATCATGTTGGGCCGCTTTGGATATGGGCCGTCCATCATGCGAGACCTTGAATGTCAACCGTCCATTAGGTGGGGCCCACTTGATATGGATTCTCCATCATGAGGGGGCACACTTTGATGTGGGCCATCCATCATGTGAGGGCCACTCCGTCCATTATTTGGGCTACCTTGATGTGGACATTTATTATGTGGGGCCCCATGTACAACACGGGTCATTCATCACGTGGGCCCACCTTTGATGTCCATCATCCATCGTGTGCGTCCCACCTTTGGTGTGAATTGTCCATCAAGTGGGGCCCACTAACGTGGATTGCCCATTATTCTGGGCCACACTTTGATGTGGGCCATCCATCATGTGGGGCCCACCTTTGTTGTGAACTGTGCATTATGTGGGCCCACCTTGATGTGGACTATTAATCATGTGTGGGGCACCTTCAATATGGGTTGTTCATCATGTCAGCCCACCATTGATGCCCACAATCCATAATGTGGGTCCCGCCTTTGCCATGGACCGTCCATCATGTGGGGCCCACTTGACGTGGATAGTCCATAATGTGGGGCCACATTTTGATGTAGGCCATCCATCATGTGGGACCTACTTTTGATTTTCACCATCCATCATATGGGACCCACCTTTGATGTTCATCATTCATCATGTGGTCCCACCTTTGTTGTGGACCATCCATCATGAGGGGACTAACCTTCAATATGGGTTGTCTATCATGTGGGCCCACCTTTGATGTCAACCTTCCATCATGTGGGTCCCATCTTTGATGTGGATGCCCATCACGTGGAGCCACACTTTGATGTGGGGCTCACCTTTGATGTGACTGTGCATTATATGGGCCCACCTTGACATGGACCATTCATCATGTGGAGCCCCACCTTCAATATGGGTTTTTCATCATATGGGCCCACCTTGACATGGACCATTCATCATGTGGAGCCCCACCTTCAATATGGGTTTTTCATCATGTGGGCCCACCTCAGAAAGATTGTAAAAAGAAGAGAAGAGGGTAGGATAAAAATTATTTAAAAAGTTTATGATCAGACTTGTTTAAAGATGACCAAAAATGTCTGCCCACTTAAGCTAAATAAGCTCTTGCAGAGAAGTGATCTCTCAATCACTTCTTTTTTAAGAGCTTTTTAGCTATTTTCTAAAAAAAAAAAAAAAAAGCTTTAAAATTAGAGCTTTACTAAACAATCTATTTCCAAAATAAGAGCTTATTTTTTAAAATAAGCAAATAAGCTCTTATTAGTAGAGATGACAAACAAGACTGGCATATGTCCAGTGATTGCTTTTGAGGCCCAATTAATTTATGATCTAGGCCCATCCTAGGCCCAGTTAGGATTTCTTCCCTGTTGAGTTTGAAGGTGAGGACAGTTTATGCTTGTCGTGGGTGGGCTGTGCGCCTGAATTTCAGCCCATGAGTAAAGAGCGGCAGGCCCTCGCAGAAGTTCAGGCCCAATTATTAGCACATGGGCCAGACTTGGCCCGAACCCATATGGATTCCTGGGATTTGGACAATTCACTGATAGAGTTTCTTAAACTGGTCATATTTTGTGATAATCAGTGCAATTGTTGAATAATCAACATATGTGATCAGTTAAAAGATTTTAAAATTTCAGCTGATTCTGCAAGTTCACGGTTCTTTTGGGCTTTTTGCAATATTCTCAGTTAATGGGATTTTCTGTTTTTGGGTGTAATTGTGCAAATTTCTCCATGTTTCAAATATAATGCATCTGGTCATCAGATTCGACACTGGACCGAAATGGTTTTTATCATTGCTAAGGCCTGTTTGGATGCCAATTAAAAACTGATATCATCTCATTTTAGTTAACAGTGATTATGCATTAGAGATTTTGGTAACTGTTAAAAATAATCTTGATAACCCATAATTGATATGAATTATGATCACTAATACATTATTTCTGTTAATTAAATTGAGATGAACTCATTTTTAAGTGGCAACTAAGTTGTGGTAGAGGGATGGGACTGTGGTTGTTTGGATGCTTGATTGGATTGCATTGCATAAGTTCAATCCAAAAACTAGGAATGGCCGGCCCCTCTCCATAATAAGTGAGCAACTCCAAAACTTTTAAAGTGCAATCTGAAAGACAGTTTCCCAGAATAGCAATCAGGGGTCAATTGTCATTATGAATTCAAATGATCCCACCTACATTTGGGTCATTTCATATATACTTTCTTGAATCATTGGAAATTGGAATTCAGTTCATCTGAGCATCCAAAAACACCCTAATTTAACATATTACATACCTGAAGATAAGGGATACTGCTGTGAAAGTTCAAGCAAGTTGAAGGGCTCCAAGCAGCAACAAACAGCATCGAATTAGTGTAATTTGTCAACAACCCATCCACAACTACCTTCCAATGGTTAGCAATATACCTACAGTGGTTTCAAATTTAAGTTTAATTCAAATTTGTAGTTTATCTGAAGGTTGTCGTAATCTGTTTTAGTCTATAAATACAAAAGGGATTGTTCTCCTTTTTAGTATTTTAATTTAAATTTCGTGATCTTAAAAAAAAATAATAATAATAAAAAAAATACGAAAGGGATTGAACTGTCAAACAGTGTAATTTTCTAAGGAACTGAGAATCTTGTCTTCTTGCCTTGAAAATTCGATAATCGTATTTGAGCTGTTAATGACTTGGGTTTCGGTTGGTTTCTGTATAATCTTCCTGCTTCGCATGATGAACGGAAACTCTTATTTTAACCTCTCTTGCTTTGCACAAGATAATTAGATTTGGGGCATCCAACATCATCTCTCTTTTGATAAAGCTCTTGCTAGCTTGTTTTGCTATTGGTGAAGTTCTGAAATTTCAAAGGTACAATGCTTATTAGAGTTCTTTCTTGTATAACAGTGCAGAAGTTGTAAGAGTAAGTTAAAAGCATGGAGGGTCTCACAGGTTACTAGAAACTATGCCTACCAGTCTGTTATTGTTTCGAAGTACTTGGGGTGCGTTTGGTTGCACCAAATATCATTGAAATTTCATGAAATTTCATGATTAATCAGTTTAACTTGGTACAACATTTCATCATATTTCATGAAGTCTGGTGCAATGAAACTCCCCCTTAAGCAGGCAACTACAATGCTTCTTTTTTTTTTTTCCTATTAGAAATGAAGGGGTGCTGAGTTTTTTATTATTATTTAAATCTCGATTAGGTGCTTGGTCTGCTTTCTGTGCGAAGTCTGATTGTTCACATGATGGTGGAGAGGCTTGCAGTCATGGTTTTCTGGGCACTGCCAATTCTTTCCTGTGTCTCAACCATATCTTGGTCATTTCTGTCGATATCCTGCTCTTGTTAATGATGCTTTTCAACTTCATTTGTAAGGCTTCATCAAGAGTAGCATGGATGCCGGCACCTTTCAAGGCCTTTCATATCTACAGATAACCTCTTACATCTTCAGTAGTGGGTTGGGATTTGTTTACTTGGGTGTAGGGATTTGGATCCTGGAAGAGAAATGGAGAAACAGACAAGCTGTTGTTCCTCTGCATTGATGGTTAGTGATGTTATTTCAAGGCCTCACTTGGGTATTGCTGGGTTTAATGGTGAGCCTTAATATGGGGCAACTTTCAAAGACATTCGTAAGGCTTTCATCGACAATTGCATGCTTGTTTGTGGGATTCCTCTGTACGTCATCCATTCTCGTAGTCCTTAGAGATGTAGAAGCGTATTCGATTAAGATCATTCTAGATATTTTATCTTTGTCGGGAGCTATTCTCTTGCTAATCTGCGTGGTTAAGGGTTCCAAACATGGAGAAACTGGTCATGATATCGATCACACTCTTTATATGTCTTTGAATGATGAAGCCAATGGCAATAGCATTGATTCAAATAGTTATGTAACTCTGTTTGCCAAAGCTGGATTTCTCAGTAGATTGTCATTTTGGTGGTTGAATCCTCTAATGCGAAAGGGTTGGGGGAAATCCTTGGAAGACAAAGATATACCTCAGTTATGTAAGATCGATCGAGCGGAAATCTGTTACTTATTGTTTATGGAGGAACTGAACAGACAAAAACAGGCCAAACAATCTAGCTCGCCATCTATTTTGTGGACTATCGTTTCCTGTCACAGGAGAGAGATTTTTGTTTCTGGGTTTTTTGCGTTGCTTAAAATATTGACTGTGTCTTCTGGTCCCCCTTCTCAATGCCTTCATTAAGGTTGCTGAAGGGAAAGCGGGTTTTAGATACGAGGGTTACCTTTTGGCTTGGGCATTGTTCTTTGTGAAATGCTTAGAATCCCTATCACAAAGGCAGTGGTATTTCCGGAGTAGAAGGATCGGTCTCCAGGTAAGGTCTTTGCTGTCGGCAGCTATTTACCGGAAACAATTGAGACTGTCGAATGAGGCTAAAATTAAACACTCGGCTGGGGAGATAATGAACTATGTTACGGTAGATGCTTATAGGATCGGGGAATTTCCGTTCTGGTTTCACCAGACATGGACGACAAGCCTCCAGCTCTGCATTGCTTTATCAATCGTTTTCCAAGCTGTTGGACTTGCAACCATTGCGGCCTTCATCGTCATCATACTGACCGTGGCCAGCAACGCTCCACTTGCCAAACTGCAGCATAAATTTCAGTCGAAGCTTATGGAGGCGCAGGACGAGAGGCTGAAGGCTATTTCAGAAGCTCTCGCGAACATAAAAGTATTGAAGCTTTATGCATGTGAAACCCATTTCAAGACAGTAATAGAGGGGTTGAGGAAAGTGGAATATAAGTGGTTGTCGGCATTTCAACTGCGAAGAGCATACAATAGCTTTCTCTTTTGGACGTCTCCTGTGTTGGTCTCAGCTGCTACTTTCGTTACATGCTATTTCCTTCGAATTCCTCTCAATGCGAGCAATGTTTTCACCTTCGTAGCGACCTTGCGATTCATTCAAGACCCAGTTAGGTCAATCCCAGAGGTTATAAGAGTCATGATTCAAGCTAAGGTTGCATTTGCTCGGATAGTGAAGTTTCTGGAGGCACCCGAGCTGCAGATTGGGCATGTGAGGAAAAAGCCTAATGGGGAGCTCAAGCATTCTATTGAGATCAGGTCATCCAGCTTCTCATGGGAAGGGGACCTGTCAAAACCAATGCTCAGAAATATAAATCTAGAGGTTAAACCTGGCGAAAAGGTGGCAATTTGTGGAGAGGTTGGGTCAGGGAAATCAACCCTTTTAGCAGCAATCCTTGGAGAGGTACCAAACATCAAGGGCACAGTAAGTTGTCATTACATTGATCTTGATCTTGTAAGTTTCTTTGACATTTCACTTGATAAAGTGATATGTGTAGATGAATACTGATTTAACAGTAATTACAGGCAAAGACACTATTTCTCTATACTGGCAATTTTCGGTACTGAAATACCTATCTGATGAACTCACCATCACCATCATCCTGCTGCTTAATGTTGCAGATTAAAGTTTATGGGAGAATTGCATATGTTTCTCAAACGGCATGGATCCAGACAGGAACGATCCAAGAGAATATCCTGTTTGGCTCTCCCATGGACAAACAACAATACCAAGAAGTGGTTGAGAAGTGCTCATTGGAGAAGGACCTTGAGATGTTACCGTTTGGGGGTCTCACTGAAATAGGAGAGAGGAGTAAATCTCAGCGGTGGTCAGAAGCAACGTATTCAACTTGCATGTGCAGTGTATCAAAGATGCAGACATATACCTCTTGGATGATCAGTTCAGTGCAGTTGATGCTCATACTGCTACAAGCCTGTTTAATGTATTATTACCATTTCCATGACGCTGACATTTAAGATTTCCATGGCTGTTGTTTTGTCTCGTGAAAGCTAACTTTCCAGCGTACAGGGATGCATCATGGGAGCTCTGTCAGGGAAGAAGGTCTTACTAGTTACTCATCAAGTTGATTTCCTTCCAGCATTTGACTCTATTTTGGTTAGTAATTCCATCTGTCTCTTGTCTGTCTCCTTGTCTCACTTCTTTCAAAATGGCCATCTTTTTACTCAATCTTCCACCATGATCAATTTACTGATTTGTGGGGATGTTATATTTCTGATAGTGACATGCCACAAACCACTAAATGAACAAAATTAAGGTTTAACTTGATGACCCAGATGGTAGGATTGGATTAACCACCTAGCCAAATGGTTGTAAAAGTTACCTAGATGATTCAGATGGTTTCTTTCCAAAACCGTTTTGTTTTGGTTGGATTAGCTAACCTGCCCAAGAATATCATGTGGTGTCCGTAGTTTGTAATTAAAAGAAAGCAATTTGAAGTAATTTGATGTTGCTGGCAGTTAATGTCAGATGGGGAGATCCTGCATGCTGCTTCTTTTCAGGAGTTACTGGGCACGGGTAGAGAATTTCAAGACCTCGTCAATGCACACAAAGACACTGCTGGTTCTGAAAGGCTTGCTGAGGTTGTTCCTCCCTTGAGGCATGAAACTGCCAAAAGAGAAATCAAGAAAGCATCTACTTTGAAAGATAAAACAGCGAATGCACTGTCACTAGATCAGCTGAATAAGAAAGAGGAGAGAGAAACTGGAGATACGGGTCTGAAGCCATACTTACAATATCTGAATCAGAACAAGGGCTACTTGTACTTCTCCTTGGCAAGCCTATGCCATCTCACATTTTTGGCTGGACAGATCGCACAAAACTCTTGGATGGCTGCTAACGTTGAGAATCCTTAAGTTAGCACGGTGCTGCTGATCTCAGTCTACTTGGCAATCGGTTTCAGCACATCGGTCTTTTTGTTCTTCAGATCTCTATTTATAGTTACTCTGGGTATGCAGTCATCAAAATCATTATTTTCTCAGCTGCTAAACTCCCTCTTCCGTGCACCAATGTCCTTCTTTGACTCAACGCCCTTGGGAAGGATATTGAG
Source organism: Magnolia sinica (assembly GCF_029962835.1). NCBI lineage: Eukaryota > Viridiplantae > Streptophyta > Magnoliopsida > Magnoliales > Magnoliaceae > Magnolia > Magnolia sinica. The sequence continues at coordinate 128,611,683 of NC_080575.1, read as the reverse complement.
TCGGGTAAGCTTGTCAAAATACAACTCACCTGCAATCATCCTTTAAAGAGCTTCTGGAAAGATTTTCGATTCTAATGGATTCAATTTCTCGAGTTCTGATCTTTCCATGTTTGTGATATAGATTTCTTCTGATTTAAGTCTTGTTGACCTTGATGTGCCCTTCAGTTTCGTCCTTCCCTTATGTGCTACCATGAACATGTACAGTAATCTCGGTGTACTGGCGGGTTCTCTTTAGATTCTGCACTTCAGCTTCGATTTTCCTTGAGAAGTAACACTGGTGGGATTTGATTTTAAATAATCAGAGATACTACTTTGCTTCTGCAAAAGAATTGATATGGATCAATGGCACGACAAAATCCCTTGTAGCAAGTCATCTGGCTGAATCCATATCAGGAGCGATGACGATCCGAGCTTTTGAGGAGGAAGACCGATTCTTTGCTAAGAATGTCGATCTCATCGACAAGAATGCTAGCCCATTCTTCCACAACTTTGCGGCAAATGAGTGGTTGATCCAGCGTTTGGAAACGATGAGTGCCACTGTACTTTCCTCCTCAGCGCTTGTCATGTCTCTGCTTCCTCCAGGGACCTTCAGCTCTGGTAATCATAGATCCTCTTCTCATGAAGTCTCAAAGAATAAGCAAGTATACCTTTCTTGTAGTTTTACATACCTCAAGTATGTCATTCCCAGTTCTGTCTGATACAGGTATTTTGAGAGTGGCTTAACTTTCAAAGCCATAGTTCCAAAACTCACTGACTCTCCTCAAAATCTTGCCGAGACACAGGGAAACTCTGTACCGGGCCTGACTTGGCGTGGATTCAGAGAGACTCGTTGAGTCGACTTTATGGCTTGGTCTACTCCACACAACTTGGCGTGACTTAAGCCAAGTCACTCGCCTGTACTGAGTGGAGGTTAAAAATAAAGATGGTGGGGAGTGGGATTTGAAGCCCAGCCTCAACCAAAGGAAGCAATGCCCTTAACTGGTGAAGCTTCCACAATTGGTTTGGGTTACATTCTATATTACTTATGCTGCATTCCTTATAATTCCAATTCTATAATATTCCCCAGCTGAACATCGACTTAAAATTTTGGGTTTTTAAACTATGCTCAGAGTAACCTTTTATCATTAGTGGAATTGAATTAACATAGAGAAAGTGTTATTTAAACAGAAAATCATAAATTGTAGGCCAATTGTAAAAATATTTAATACTGATTTGTGCTAATGCTCTCTCATTTTATTTTTCAAAGCTGTCAATCTGCGATCGCATTTCACGAACAACGTTCTTGAATGCTATTTGTTTGGCTGATGAACCATATGGTTACGATACTCTATTGCAGGATTTATTGGGATGGCGTTGTCTTATGGTCTTTCATTAAACATGTCCCTAGTTTTCTCTATTCAAAATCAGTGCACGCTCCTAAATTACATCATCTCCGTAGAAAGGCTTCATCAGTACATGCATATCCCAAGTGAGGCCCCTGAAATCATAGAAGGCAACCGGCCCACGCCTGATTGGCCTGCTGTTGGCAAAGTGGAGCTCCAAGATTTGAAGGTAAATTCTACATTAATAACAAAGAAAATCCTACCCTTCAATTTCGTTTAGAAAAGGTCATGTATGATCTGGACTTTTATGGTTTATAAAGATTATAATACTGAGAAAGAAATGTCAAGCAGATCAGATATAGACCAGATACTCCACTCGTTCTTCGGGGGATAACTTGCACATTTGAAGGAGGGCACAAGATTGGAATAGTTGGGCAGACTGGCAGTGGGAAGACGGCCTTGATCGGTGCATTGTTTCGCCTGGTGGAGCCGGCAGGGGGAAAAATCATCATTGATGGCCTCAACATCTCCACGGTCGGTCTTCATGATCTGAGATCTCGTTTCGGGATCATTCCTCAAGACCCAACCCTTTTTCATGGTACTGTCAGATTCAATTTGGATCCCCTAGCAAAACATACTGATCAGGAAATCTGGGAGGTAATATTACCACTCAAGTGTGTTTTCCTTTTTTCTTTCGCTGTATGAAATGAGAGAGCAGCCGAGTTCCTGGAAAATGAATGAAGAAGCCTCAAATTACACATTGTCCCAAAACTCTTACCCAACTTGGGCATCAACCTTTTGATTTCTGGCTTGACTCATTCAAGAGTGCTTAGTCATGTAAGGATAGGTTTTAATACAGTTGCTGATACTAATTGCATTGTCTTTCATATTGAGAAGGTGCTTGGGAAGTGCCATCTTCAGGAGGCAGTTCAAGAGAAAGAAGAGGGTCTGGACTCTCTAGGTGAGTTTTTTAGATTATGGAGGGCTGTTCATGTTTCGGCTGCAAATCATTATCACAAGTCTGATATTGCAGTTGTAGAAGATGGGTCAAATTGGAGCATGGGACAGCGGCAGTTGTTCTGCCTGGGACATGCTTTGTTGAGGAGAAGCCGGATACTAGTGCTCGATGAAGCCACGGCATCAATTGACAACGCGACGGATGCAATTCTTCAGAAGACCACAAGGGATGAGTTTGCTGACTGCACCGTCATTACAGTTGCCCACAGAATCCCAACTGTGATGAACTGCACAATGGTGCTTTCTATCAGTGATGGTGAGCTTCTTTTATCCCCCTCACACATTTTCTCCAAACAACGCCTGTCAGAAGCATTCCAACAGCTGGATTTGAGCTTAAGATTGTGGCCCACTCAGGTGTCCAATAGGCCTGAAATTTCAGCTTAATGGGTTTTCTGTGGTGCTGAGTTTGAGGAACAGTTCAGATTTTTTAACACATCGCACATCTGTTCAGGTGTGTGAGAGTCGGTCAATCTACACCTCACGAACCTCTTCTTCCTCTTCTTCTTTCGAACAAATGCCAGTCTCTGTAGATATAATGGGAAATGAAACAGTGGGTGGCATCCAAACACACCCTTAGTAATTCAGGCTCCTGCTTGGAAATGCAAGTTATGTATTAGATTGGAAATCTCTCCAGCTATGTAATATCCGATATTTAGCTGGAGAGATTTACAATGTAATATTATCGGACCACCTTCAATATTCTTCTAGAGTATTGTATCAAATTGTTTTATGGTTTTCTGCAGAATGGCTCGAAAAAGCTTTACACCTTCTGGAGAAATGATGTTAATTTTTCTTCTCAGGGAAATTGGTAGAGTACGACTAGCCATTGAAACTGATGAAGCAAGAGGATTCACTGTTTGGGAAGCTCGTAAAAGAGTACTGGTCACACACTGCAAATGCCAGCATCCAGCCCACCATTTTGTGACAAAATCCATCAGTAGTAATCTCAGTTGCAGCCCTTTCCTTTTCGGTTTGGCGTGAGCCTTGGCCTCTCCACTACTGCTTTGAGACCACTACAATTGTATCTGAGTGGTTGTGACTGGCTCCTCCGGCATGCCTCGCCCCATCAGACCCGTTTCTCCATACAGATAGATTATTGGAATCGTCCTTGTTTTGGGCACTACTGTGGATGAGCCCTAATAAGAAAATCATACTGATTGGTAATTCTGGCAATTGATGGTCAGGATCAACCTTCACTATGGTTATTGGCAAGAGCCAGAAGATGGACGATTCCTATCATCTAACCACCTCTGCATGTAGGTTCTATGAGGGGAGATACATGTCGAACGCCCCCTTCCAGCATCTGTTCGCACAGTTCCATTAAACATGAGGCCACACGTATGATTGAGGGAGGGCTTGTATTCGGTTTATGTGTGCTATTAGAAAGTACGCCTGTGCCAAAGTTGTACTCAACTCAATGTTTGATTGAACGCTGGTAACCTTATGCTGAAACGACTGAGAAAGACTAGATTCGGATATCCAATTATCAAGCTAGCCACCAACTATAATCAGCGATGTGGCAATTTGCAAAAGGATAGGGGTGGGTCCTTCCCAATGGATTCTTTTTGCCTTGTTTCTTAATGAATTGTTCTTTCACAACTGCTTGTGACCAATGCGTTTCTTAAAAGAATGAAGATGAATAAATAAACAAGATAGGGTTAAAATAAAGCCAATTTTATTAATATATAAATGTGGCTCATTACAATCAAGAGAGTGACAAATAAACTAAAGAAATAAACAAAACGAGAGGTAAATACCTAATCCATCTGTAATAACAAATGATTGAGGCGAAAGGTCAGTAGAATGTGATCAGAAAGATTGATTGCTAGACAGTAGCAATTAATGCTAAAAATAGGCAAAGCTAAGGTAAACGTAAAGATAAATGTTGAAGAAAGATAAATTGTGTTTGGTGTGGTCTTTGAGCTTTTCATCACATGCTCCTTTATTGGTTATCAAGGCGGTAAAAATGCTCGCTGGATTTCTTTGCATCTATTACTTGTACTCTGAATAGGGAGATTTTCATAGATTTGAAATGGTTGGTTTTCAGATCTCCATTTTTTCGTAGATGCTCCCCTATAGGATCTGACCACATATAGATTTAAGAACAATCAGAGCAATCTCTACCCTTGATCCTAGATCTCAAATCGATTAGGCCATTGTTGCATCTGAATAACCTAATCAGTGTCATCTTCGTCCTTTCAAATCTCGCTCTCTTTTGATTGTGGAATTGGTGGGGTTGGATCCACCTGATCCTGATCTTCCAATATCTTGATTCTAATCAATGCACGGACATCGGCCCGATCTGTTAGTGTTAGTCTCTCCTGATTTGGGTTCATGTTGCAATTAATCTATTTAGATATCTGTTTGATTTTCAAATATTTGGAATATTCGTAATTGCTACAAGGTCTCCGAACGTTTTTGGGAAGATCTCCCATTTGAAAAGGGTCTCCAAACATTTTTGAAAAGATTTCCCATTTTAAAAAAATTGTGAGTGACAACTTTACCGAATATATTATAACCAAATCCATGGTAGGATTTGCCCCCGGCGAGTCTTTTATAAATGAATTGTGTGTACTGCCTCGTTAAAATGTCATGCCAATCATAGTCACGTGTCATCCATCGATTCAATCTCTTAAAGGCATGCATATGGTTCTATGCCATCCTATTAATAACAAAGACATATTGCTAGAGGAAGTGCCGTAAAAGCTATTCTCGAGTGCGAGTATGATTTTGCTATCATCAAACCTATAGTGTCGAGTTCCAATGTGCAATACGTGGCAACACGGAATACGCTCAACCGGTGTGCATTTAATGCAAGTGTTGGAAATGGTCCAATATTATTGCTAGCTTTTAATGCGGATGTGAAATGTATAAGGCCTAACAATTAGCACCATCAATAGGCGGTGGCCAAAACTTAAACCTTGGCAACTAATTTTATTAAAAGAATAAAAGACAAATTTCCAACATTTCAATCAGCAGGAGGCAAATTGTATTCCGTGGGAATAGCAAGGTTGTAAACAGGAGTAAGGTCACAGCAATAGCATGTGGTGATCCACAGAAGTATGTGAGCTGCGATGGAATCCATGCCACTGATGCTGCAAACAAGCTTGTAACATGGCCCATACTCAACGACTCTTATTTTGACCCTCCATCTCCACTTTCAAAGCTACGTGACTTGCAATCAACCGGTTAGTCTATTTCTATACTTTCTCAGGTAAATCAAATCGCTCAAATTTCGCTTGGGGTTTTGTTCCTTCTGGAGTTAAATAATAATAATAATAATTTTTTTTTTTAAAAAAAAACCCAAGTTCGTTTTTAATATTTTTAAAAAGCAAATCAATGTACTCAATTTCATTTGGGTTATTAGCGCTTGTCTGACAAACGTCATGCAAATGGACGGTCAAAAAAGAAAAGAAAAGAAAAAAAAGGGTCCTCATTCATGGACCATAATTCTACTTTGACGGACTTATTTCGAAAACGAGTCTGGCTAACTTCGCTGATGCTATGAATCGGGTTTGGTTCCGGGCCTGATTTTGAGCTACTTAGGTTTGGGCTTAGGTATTACGTAGGCTTCAATTAGGACCCGGACCTAACCTTAGAAAGCGACCGTTTACTTTATTGGGTCAGATTGGACCTGAATCGGAGTCCCAATCACTAAGATGGCCAGACCCGGTTAAAATTGTATGGGTCATGGTCCATCTAGATATTTTGTAGATATTTTGTGTTGTTGGGATAACCAACCAACCATGAGCTCTGCGTTTCGGGCGTGGATTGACGCCACCAAGCTCTGTGGGCCCCACCATGATGTATGTGTTATATCCATACCGTCCATCCATTTGAAGAGATCGTTTTATTGCATGATAAAAATAATGAGATAGATCTAAAGTTCAAGTGGACCCCACCATAGAAAACAGTGGGGACAGTGACATCCACCGTTCAAAACTTCTTAGGGGCCACAGAAGTTTCCGATCGAGATTATACTTTTGTTTTCACTTCATCTATCTGTATGTTAATTTATGAATAGGTTGGATCTAAAAAATACATCATGGTGGGCCCTAATGTTTCAACGGTGGGTGTGACTGATCCCATGGTTTTCTGTGGTGGGTCCACTTGAACTTTAGATCTATCTCATTCTTTTTCTAATGTCATAAAACGATCTCTACAAATGGTTGGACGGCATGGATATAACACATGCATCATGGTGGGGTCCACAGAGCTTGGTGACGTTACTTCAGTAGCAATTTGGCTACTGAGTCACTGACCTTGTCCGTATCTAATCCGGGCCCCTGCGTTTCACAACCAAAAATCCCACTGTCAATGGCGGTAGCGGGAATCCCATCAAGCATTTCAAATCCCTTTGGTGCAAAGGGAATTTCTGTGCACCATAATCCACGGAAAGCCGAATCTCTCTCGCTTCGTATGGTTTATACCATGAGAAGTTTCAGCTGGGTTCCAGAAAGCCCAAGACAAGCTAATGCGTGTGGTGCTGCTGCTACTAGGGATGTCACTGGGCTGGGCCAGGGGTTGGAATAGGCCTGGTTTTGAACTGTTGGGGCTGGGCCTGTTAGTCTGGGCCTTTTCAAAATATGATTGCCAATCTGGGCCCAGCTCATTTACAGCCCCATTTTAGGTACTAGCTTTAAAACCAGGCGGATCTAAAGCTTAAGTGAACCACATACTGGTAATTAAACAACTACTGTTGATTTTTGTTTTTTATTTTTGGCCCACAGGAGATTTGGATCAAGCTGATGTTTTTATTTTTCCTTTCGTCCGGATCTATGTGACCTAATAAACATGGCAATCAACCATCACAGTGGGCCCTAGAAAGGTTTCATTAGTGGATATCATCATCACTGCTGTTTCCTGTGGTGTGGTCCACTTGAGCCTTGGAGCTACCTTAGTTTTGGTTATGTACCCTAAAATGATATGGAAAAATGGATGGGTGGTGTGGATGAAACCCATACATTACGGTGGCCCCTCAGAACCCCGTTCATTCCTAGCTAGGGACCAGCGGGGTTATTAGTTATTACCAAGCTGCGTCCGTCGTTTTGCATCTTGCCTTTGGAAATTAAGATTTATGTAGATGTTAAAAGGAAAACGACGACGATTTGGGTAGAAGTTCTATTGGTTGTATTATAATGGACGGTTGAAAATAAAGTAGTAATGTCCTCCACTTTCAGGTGAGAAACTCCATGTCATTATTTTGGACCATAGCCCGGACCATAGAAAACAATGCCCATCAGATGGACCGCTGATGTCATCGGTTTTTTTTTTTTTTTTTTGGGTTAGCTTGTCTGTACACACCCATGTCAGTACACCCACTCCATGTTAGCCACCCACTGGGGATCGATAGCAAGACCTCAAGTGTTGAAACAAGGTATCTCCATTCAGTCTGCCAGTTGAGCTATGGATATGGGTGTAATTAAAAAGACCATCGGTGGGTACCATTGGCATTAATTAAAAAGAAAATCACATCATTAGGGTCTCTAAATCTCATCATGACTTAACCGTACACATAGCCTACCCGCCTAATCTGTCCACATATTCCTTTGTGGGAACGGATTGCGTGGTGTGCCACACACTATCACCCATAGTGTGTTGACGTCACTAAGTTGTGAGATTTCAACCGTAGGAATCATTGTCCCCACTACTTTAGTGGTGTAGTCTGCTTGGGCTTTGGATCATGATCTAGCCAATAGATGGACAGTATACATATAACACATCATGGTGGGCCACGAACTTGGTGACATCAACACACCACCGAAGTCGGTGGCATAGGGGACACCACGCAATCCGCTTCAATTGTTCCGTAGGGAATATTTGTACGTGTCGATGTGATGTGTTTTCCTTTGTATTTTGTCAGTAAAGATATGTACCTTGTTTGTACGTTGTTAGTCTATATCTTCGCGCATGCATGCTGACGAGACTGCTAATGAAGTGATAGCGATCATATATTGGCCTTTTGTTGACTCTACTGGCAGGAAGCTCTGTGTAGAGGTGGGCATTGAGTAGAGTCGTACCGGATTGGGTCTAACTCGACTCGATCTGATTTTTCAAAAATTTGACTTAAACTCGATTCGATCCGATCCCGCACTGAGTCTGGCAGGACTGACTCGATCCAATCCGATTCATTGCTGGCCTGACTCGAACTGAGTTCGACTCGGTCTGGAAAACCGAATCGAGTTGGATCGAATTGAGTCTGGGGATAGAGAGGGAGAGAAATGAGATGTGGTAAATCGGGAGAGAAAGAAGGAGAGAAAGAAGGAGAGAAGGGAAATCGGGAGAGAAAGACGGAGAGAGAGGAGGAGAGATAGGTGGGTGTTGTGCCTCCTTCGGGTAGAGAAAGAGGGGTTAGGGTTCGTTCGGATTTCAGATCGGATCGGTTCGGATTGACCACGATTCAAACTCGATCCGATGTATGATCGGATCTAAGTGGTCCTACTCGATTTGCACTAATCCACGCCTTCAGTTCGGTTCGGATCCACCGGATCGGGTCGGATTCGCCGGATCGAGTCGGATTCTGCCCAGCTCTAGCTCTATGTCATAATTTTGACGAATCTTCGTCTTTTTCATGTGTCTCCACCGAGGAGTCTCATATGCAAAATGGTCTAATGATCAGAACCGTCCATGCTGTGGAATCTAGGTTATAGAACAATAACTTATATATTTATGGTAGCAAGAAGACGGATGATTCAAGTCGTCTGATAATCTCATCATGTGGGGTCCATGTGGCGGCACGCTACTCACGAGTGGTGATCCTTTTGGAGGCCGTATACACTGCGACGTTATTTAGATTATTTTTAAGGTACACTTCGATTTTTGGGCCCACTGGATGTTTACATTGACATCCAATCCTTCCATCGTGTGTGCCCCTTGTGTTCTCTTTGAAGCTCTAATAGGCTATACCAAATAAAATCATGCCTAAAAACTACTAAAATCATTTGGTGTGGCCTACATATATTTTGGAATGACCTTTATCCAGGGCATCCGTTCATCATCCTGGCCGAGGCCAGATTCGGAATGTAGCATATCCCACACAAAATCTAAGAAGTTTTTAGCGACCGTTGTCCTATTCCAACTGTTACCTGAGCTGATTTTTGGATTTGGCCTGATTTGGGCTTGTTTGGTGTAAGACATTAGCCCGTATTTAATGAGATGTGACTTCAAATCTCGTGGTAAGAAAAATCGTCCCTTGTTTGGTTCATTACAGGTTTCTAATATTGAGTCGTGTACATGGAGCAGGAAGAGCTAGGGAGGGCTCTTCGCAATCCTTTCCGCTCAACCAGGATTTTGGGAATCCGGGGAATTTCCTCCTGAAAGGAGTTAGGCGGGAAGTTCTTATGCACGGAAAGTAGGTAGGGCCCACCTTAATATTTGTGAGGAATCCACTCCGTTCATCTATTTTACAAGATCATTTTAAGTCATGTGAGCAAAAATAAGATATATTTAAAACTCAAGTGGGCCACACGAGAGAAAACAATGGCAATTGAGTGACTACCATTGCAACATTTATATGGCTACAAAAGTTTTGTATTACGCTAAGGTTTTTTGTGTTGTCAGTTCATCTCGGTGGGAATGACTTATAAACGGTTGGGATGATATATAAACATCAAGGTGGAGCTTGGGAAGGTTTTAATGGTAAGAAATTCTTTTCCCATTATTTCCTCTTGTATGGCTCACTTGAGTTTTGGATCTGTTTGACTTTTGGTAGCATGTCCTAAAACAATCTCACAAAACGGATGGATGGGGTGGATTCCTCACAAACATCCAGATGGGCCCCACCTTACTTTCCAGTGTAGTTTTCGAGATTGTTATTTGTTTTTCATGTACAACCAAACCCGAGGTTATTAATTGTTTTTCATGTACAACCAAACCCTACATGAATCAAAATATGTATTTAAGTCATACATACTACATGATCCAAACACCAAAGTGAATAAGCTCACTCCCATGACATTAAGAGATAATCCACTGGCAATTGTATTTATTGAAAAAAAATAAAAAAAAAAAGCAATTCCATCCAACTTAATACCGTCTAATTCCTTGTGCCGGAGACATGTGGCGCACATGAATTGGATGCCATGCACACAGCATGGTGGGCCCACTCAACGCATCATAGGTTAATCTCAACTCCTAGGCTTTGCAGTGAATTAGGCTTCCTATCCCATTACCAAAAATATTTTAATTTCCATCTTTATTTCCTATGATTGAGGGATTGAGAGGCCGTTGATCTGGGGTGTAGTGTGCCCGGTTTGATCTTGGCTGTTGCAAGCCCGTTTTGTTACAGATTTGATAATCAGGCCAACCTCCCTATTATTTATAGGCCTGAAGGTACTTTGGCAGAATAGAATGAAATGAATGATACACAGACACTGAGAATTGTACACGTGTCATATGTTAATTCAAATTAAATGTCCAATTGCAAGGCCCGCTGTAGATGATTCATCCTACAAAATTCTGACTGATTGAAACATTCCCAACCATTAATTAATGAGCATTTGTCTGTTGGATGTGGACCGTTAACTACCTCTAAATGTCCACCAATTAGCGACTTCAAATCAAATCCGTGTAGTTTGCAGGTTACGAGCAATCTAAATGGAACCAAGATTTTGGACGGTTTGATTTAATAGATTACGCGCCACGTGTACGATTTCTTAAGGCATCCGTGTCCACCTTCATCCTCGGTCACATTATCGATGTGGATGGCTTGGACGCATGCTACGTCTGTAGTGGAGACGTTAGCATCCAGCTCAAGGCTAACCTGTTTTATTTTCTATTTGTGATTGTGGATGGTTTGGTCTTGTGCTACGTCTGTGTACGTTTTATATTAGTGTTGTCCATCAGTATTCAGTTGCCAGCTCATTTTAGGGCATTAGCTAAAAAATGAAGCTGATCCAAATCTAAAGTGGACCACACCATCAGAAACAGTGGTGATTGAACGCCCACCATTAAAAACTTCTTGGGTGCCACAAGTTTTGAATCAAGCAAAGATTCGTAGGGGTTCAATCATCACTATTTCCTGTGGCATGATCTACTTGAGATTTGGATCTATTTTATTTTTGGGCTCATGTCATGAAATGAGCTGGATAAACAGATCGGTGGCGTGGATTCAAACAGGCATATTATGGTGGGCCCACAGTCAAGGATCCATGGAATCTCCATACAATGCTACCAGCGGCTGAAACAAGGTGACCGTGTTTAAACTGGTTCAGTCTCATCTCTATCTCTTACGGCATATGATCCCACCAATCAAATTTCGGCACGCCATTTGTCCAATGATGTGAGCAGTGACCTCTTCATCATCCAATTGGCATCCAAATGATGGATGTTGACTGCATATATACTAACATTAGCAGTCGCTATTGGACCATGATCTGTGGTCGATCCCACCATGATGCATGATGTATGTGTTTTGTTCAGACTGTCTATCTATTTTTTTAGCTCATTGTAGTCTGTGGCAAAAAAAAGAAAAAAAAAAAAAAGACTCAGATCCATATCTTAGGTGGACCATAGGAAATAGTGGTGATTGAACACACACCATCAAAAGCTTTTTAGTGGCCACAAAAGTCTTAGATCAAGTTAATATTTGTGTTTTTCCTTCATCCAGGTCTGTGAGACGTAATCAGCGGGTTGGATGGCAAATAAACATTATAATGGGCCCTTGGAAGTTTTTAATGATGGGTGTTCAATCACCACTATTTTCCTGTGTCGTGGTCCAGCAAAGATTTGGATCTGCCTAGTTTTCAGGATGCCCTAAAATAATGATCCAAAATGAATTAAGGGAGTGGATAAAACACATACATCATCATGAGGCCTACATAGCTCTGTCCAGTAGCAATGTGGCCATTGACACTGTCCGCATGCGATCCATGTCCCCAAGAAGGGGTATCACACGTGCTGTGCACAGCGAGCGAGATGAGGAAAGAGGGAAATGAAGGGAGAAAAATCAGCTAGAATTAGGGAAGAGTGGAAGTTGGCAAGAGGTGGCCTATAAAATATAAGCCTTCGAGTTATAAAAAAACTCTTTTAACTTCAATTAAAATATCTAACCATATACTGTAGTGTAAAGATAAAAAAGTGGGTACGCCTAATTTCTATCTTAACTGTACATATCATATATTTTAATTGTACATATTTATTCATTAATGGACAAATATAGCATGTGTACAACATGATGAACAAAGTTACAAATGGGTGCAGATGGTGATTTGCGCGTGCTCAACGAAATCTTCGCATAGATGAGCGAGAGAGACATGCGTTTAGGCTATGTCTGGCCAGCGGCCAAAGGATTTCTCAACAAACGTACTGGATGATGTCTTCTTTTTTGTTGTTATCTCATGTTTTCTATACATTGATTTGCAGATAATCTAACCATTAATGTTTGGATTTTATACGGCCCAGGTTGGATACTTATTTAGTCCAATATTCTTAAGGGTGGGAAGGTGCAACAGAAAGACCTTCCAAGGCCTAACCTCACTTTGATGTTTTCACCACGGTTGAGTGTCTACTTGATGCAGGGGATAACGTGAGGTTGAGCACTATCTTCACCAGGGGGATAACTGTTCAAATCCACTGAACTTCTCTAAACTGCTGGTGGAGACTTCTCGAATCCATGAGGAAAAGAACAAGGAAATTAGAAAATAAATTTTATAAAATTCGAAATTGATCGATGAATAAATTAAATGAGTTCACAACTCTTTAAATAAGGATATTAAGCAATAAGAGAGATATCGAAATAAAAATACAACTAAAACTCCTATAATTCGCAACTTACTATTTATAGACGGTTATGATGTCTACTAGTGCGCAAGTTTTTCGGCCAAAAATAGTGTTCTATTTGGCTTTACCAAGCTATTCTCTTAATTATTCTAAGCACTTCTCGCGTTGGGCGCAACTCTTAAAGTCCAACGGATGAAGAGTTATAATCAAATTAAAACTTACTATTTATCGTAAAGATGGAATTAAAATAGAGAAATGGCAGTCGATCTAGTGGTATTTTGTAAATCCAGCTTGCACAACCCAGCATAGCAGGGTTGGATGCCTAAAGTAGCTCATTATACCCCAAAATCATATAATTTTACCCCTGATAAATCATTCTTGATTGCGATATATGCCCAAGTTAAGGTCTAACAGTCTGAATCACTTCTGATGTCGATTGGGCCATTTATGATCATCCATCTTGACCATGAAACTGTCTGCAACCTACTCTACATCACTACTCTCCTCCAAAAGTCAAGACATTCCAACCATCACATGCACCAGCAAGTGAAACTAATTTTGGATTGTTGTTCATGGTTTTATTTGGTGTGGCCCATCTTGTTACTTCTATCCTATCCATTCTTTATCAAGTGAACCCCAGTGTAGTGATGATAAGATTTTTAAAGTTGAGGCCTATATCTCATCAGGTAGGCCACACCATAGTCACATATAAAGTGAATTAGTAACTTATATAGGAAACTTTTGTCACACGTGTCTCTCCAGCCATTAAAAAGTAGCTATGTATTTCAAAACAGAGCAAAATGAAAAGATTTTAAAACACATTAAAACTATGTATTTCATATATTTTTTATTCAATTTTTTTTTCAAATTCATGTTGTTAAACTACTTTTAAATTCTAGAATGCACTCAAATCCATGCTGCCAACTCTATGAGCATTGTATCCCTCTCATACACTTAGTAGCATTTCGTATTTTATTTTAATTTTCATTTACTTCAACTATCTGGAACGTCCACTTGGTTCAATCTATTCTTGATAAGATGGTTTGAAAGAATTGTATGGATGGGATTATCCAAACTGTTACTCAATGAAAATCATATTTCCAAAATAAAAAATGACAGTTGAAGAAGAGAGTAATGGACCTAATGGATGGTCAAGATAGGCTATGAGAATGCCAATGAGTCCAAATACAACTAGATGTATGAAATGGGGATGTGGATTAGGTACCACCCTGCTTGTTGCGAGCTGGGGATAGGCTGGGGCTCCGAAGGCGTTTCCATGATGTATGTCTTTCACCCACATCATCCATCCATTTTCCATATAATTTTAAATTTTGAGCCCAAAAATAAGTAAGATTCAAGGATAAAGTAGACTAGATAGTGGGGATTAAATGCCTATCATTGAAAATTTTGTGGGGACCGTAGAAGTTTTGGATCAATCTGATATTTCTGTTTCATCCAGGTCTATATGACCTTATGAACAGGTTAGATTTCAAATAAACAACACGGTGGGCCTAGGAAAGTTTCAACAGTGGGCATCATTAGTATTCTCTGCTTCCTGTGGTGTGGTCCATTTGTGCTTTGATCTGCCTTATTTTCAGGTTAACAACCTTAAATGATATGGAAAAATGGATGGACGCAGTGGATAAAAGCCATACATCACAGTGGCCCCTCGGCGTCCCCATCCTTCCCGAGCTCCGAACAGGCAGGGGTGGTACCTAATCCGCGCCCATGAAAAGATCTCCATACATTGAACGTTCTGGATCATTTAAAAAAAAAAAGGGTAATGTTGATATTGACTCTTTCGGCTTTGTGACTAACTGGTCCCTGCTAGGTTGTCCGTAGATCCTGGCCACACAAAAAGAAAATGAAACAAGAAAATAAATAAAGAACTACAAAATAGAAGGATGATGCTCCCGGGAAATAGGATATGCTGTGGCCACTGCAAGGAAAGCTGATTCCCGGGTGGTATCTGTGGTGCAGGCGCTGTGGGGCTAACTGTGATGTATGTATTTTATATTTATGTTGCCCTTTCTACTGGGGGCATGAACTTAGAAATGAGCAAATGTATTTTATATTCATGTTGCCCTTTTTTTAAGGGCATGAGCCAAGAAATAAGCAGATGCCAAGCTCAAGTGAAAAGCAGAAAAAGGTGGGGATAATGACACTCACCCCTAAAAACTTTCTAAGCTCCAACGTGATGTTTATTTGCCATCTAAATTGTTCATAAGGTTACATAGACCTTAATGAAAACAAAATATAAACATTAGCTTAATCCAAAACTTTTGTGGCCCTTAAGAAGCTTTAATGGTGAGCATTCAATTATTAGGTTTTGGAAATCTGATTGCCTACTGGGTTACTCAGTACTCTTTACCATACCAGGTAAACTCTATTGGGCCCACTATGAATGTACGTGGTTTATTTATCCTCGTTGTCCATCCCTTTTCTAACTCATTGTAAGGGTTTATCCCAAAATTGAAGCATATACAAAGCTCAAGTGGACCAAACCATAGGAGGAAGTGGGAATAATGATTTCCACCATTGAAATGCTCCTAAGGCCCACAACAATGTTTATTTGTCATCCAACTTATTCAAAAGATCACACATACATAGATAAAGGGAAAACACAAATATCAACTTGATTTGAAACTTTTATGGCCCCCAAGAATTTTTCAAAGGTGGATGGTTGATTCACATTATTTCATGTGATGTGGTCCACTTGAGATTTAGATATGTTTTATTTTTTTAGTTTAAGCCCAAAATTACCACATTGTTTTGAGTGGTGTGGTCCACTTGAGATTTGGAAATCCTTTATTTTTGAGTTTAAGCTCTAAAATTATATGGTAAAATGAATGGACATAGTAGAGAAAATAAATAAATCACAGCAGGCCTCATAGTGTTTACTCAATACACTTAGGCTATTGAGTTAGTAAGCACATAATCTACTTCCCTCAAACATCATGGCGGATGCGAATTTCCTAGAAAGCCTTTCACAGGAAGTTCTTATGCTGAGATGTTGTGGGGCTCACCATGATATTTGTGAGAAATCCACACCATCCATCCATTTTGAGAGCTCATTTTAGAACATGCAACAAAAAATAAGGGGGATCCAAAGTTAAGTGGATTGCTTATCACTTTGTGCTATGGTTTTTTTTTTCCGCAAGAGTTTTTCACATAAATCGTTGTGTTATTTATATATGCTTGAATTTTCTATTCCTATACTTGTTTGATTCATGTTTGGGTCCCGTATGAGTGATATTTATGTGCCTAACAAGTGGTATCAAAGCCAAGTTATCAAGTTGGGGTTTCAGATTAAATCTGAATACATGGCATCGAAGATGACAAATGTTAAGTTTGAGACGGAAAAATTTACAGGTAAAAATAATTTTAAATTATGAAAGGTGAAAATCAAAGCCCTTCTAATTCAGCAAGGGTTACAATAGATATTCTTTGGGAAAATAAAGAATCTTGATACTAAGAGCAATGAAGAGTGGGATGAACTAGATCAAAAGACGATTAACACAATTCAATTGTATTTGGTCGATGAGGTCATCTATAATATCATCAATGAGACGACTACCACAAAATTGTGGGGAAAGTTGGAGTGCCTCTACATGACGAGATCGCTCTTTATTCGTTTGTTTCTAAAGAAGCAGTTCTACAATCTGAAGATGGTGGAAGAGACAAATTTTAATAAACACAACAAAAACTTCAATAAAGTGCTTTGCAAATTGATGAACATGGTGGTGAAGATCAACATGAAAGATCAAGCCTTAATCTTGTTGAATTTTCTTCTAGAATCCTGTGAGAATCTTCTAGACACTCTGTGCCAAGGTAGAGAGAACATTAACATTGAAATTGTTCTCTCAACCATTCATTCGAAGCAGTTGAGAAAAAAGAATGGTGGCGAGGGTTCCTCTACGAATATGTTAGTTGATGGGGGAAGAACTTCTGAGCGGGAGAAGGAAAATTCACGATCAAGGAGCAAGGACAAGATGAAGTGATTGAATTGTGGGAAGATTGGACATATAAAGGACTATCAGTCCCCTAAAATTTAGAAGGATGAGAATTCAGATAATTCTACAAGGATGGGCCCGAGTCTCTAACCCACCTTCTCCCCAAAAGATAAATGATGGAATTTCCGTCCTTGTGGCTGTGGAACATGCCAGCTTTGAAGGGTAATGGCCTGAGAAATGTCCACCGTTGTTGTTCCTTAGTTGAGTATGCAAGTCCCTTGTTCAGCTCAGGACGTTTGTTCAGGTAGACCTTATCTAAAAAGGCAATGGGATTGAATAGAAGCCGTCCAATCAGTGGCCTGCTAAAGGAATGGTTAGAATATCAGTCTATATTTGAGCAGAAAAACGAACACTCCAATCACTGTATTTTTTTGGCTTATAGCCCATCCCCATGGTAGCCCATCAGATCTACTGTCCAGGTCACAAGATCTGTTTTCCGAGTTTACAGTGAGGAAGAACATGTATACAACTTCTATGCATCCACTTGTATACTTTGTTAGTTTCGCACCATTTAAATATTGATGGTGACTCATCATCCTCCCATGTGGCGCTGATGTACATCTGTCCAGACAATTCAAACTGTGGTCCCATTGCAGATGAGGCATATCCCTAGAATCGCACTGATCAAGCAGTCCTAACTTCCTAGCCATCCTAAATGGTATCTATGACAAATGGGCCTATCGTTTGCAACCATTACCCAACACACCGCAATGGGTACTGTAATCCATAGAGTCGGTGTTAAAACCGACCCAGTCTACCACTGAGCCATGGAGTAGAGACCCAGGAGAGAAGAATCTAATTCATTGAAATTGCAGCACACATATGGCCGGGAAAGGACATACATAACCGTTCATATTCAACTGAACGAGGACCTTAGACGCATGGCTGAGAGCCTCCAATCAGTGATATATGAGAATGGCACATCTATTGGGATGCAACAACTCAATGGTATCGATTAATTCCAAAAGGGATGCTCTAGCAGTAATTATTCATTCAATTCAATCAAATACAAGGTCATGTGTTATCGATGGCTTATATTCAGTTTTTGTGTGCAATTAGGAAGTGTGGGCATGCCAGAGTCATCATCGACTCAGTGTTTAATTAAAGCTGATGACCCTCATGCTAAAATGACTAAGTAAGATCGGATTCAAAAATCCCACTATTGAGTCAGCCATTGATTGTGATAAGCTATCAGGTGATTTGTGAAATGGTAGGATTTAGTAATCTCTAATAAATTATTTTTAACTTATATCTAAGAATTCTTTCACTAATATTGTAATCAATATTTTTAAAGGAATAAATATTGACAAATGAATAAAAAGAAAGCTAAAGCAATATCATTTTTATTAATATTTGGATGGTGCTCATTATAATTCACAAAATAGATAAATGAATAAAATGACAGATAAATACCTAATCCATATGTAGGAATAGATGATCGAGGTAGATGGTCAACAGGATGTGACGAGAAAGATAATTGCCCGAGAATTCAGTTGATCGAGATCAAAGCAATTTAGGGTTATGGATGTTTAATATAATCCTACGATGTTGTAGATGTAGCGTTCAATAGTGATAATATATGCTAAGACTAAGTTATGCTAAGATAAATTTAGAAGAAAAATTGTGTTTGCCATGGGCTCGAGCTCTTATTGGCTTCTGAGAAGCAGTGACTTGGCATAGTCTTCAATATTGTAAAGGATTTGGACATTCATGTTAGCGTAGTCTATCATATACAACCATGTGTTCGAGAAAAATATTCACTTATTTGAATCATGTGCTGGATAAAGTCATTTTGTCACTTAGCTTTAGCATCCATATAAAAAACTTAAAAAATGAGTTTTGTTGTTGCATAAAATACTTATATATATATATAGAACTCTAGTATTTAACGTTATCTTCTTAACACGTCTCTAACTATTCCTCTTAAAGTCAATGTAGACCATGCATGACGCAACTGTCATGTGGTGTGTTATGGCTCATTTGATCTAACCATGCCAAGCTAGTCATAAACAATATTATTAACTCCCGAATAAGATTTCGTCCATCGTTTAGCATGTAGTGGCAACACATGGCAGTATCTAATTAATCTAAGTGTGCCAAAAATAAATGTAAACAATAACAGTACCACCAGAAGCAAATATGATAATGGGCTGATGCGAGGCCCATGTGGCACGTGCACACAAATATTTAACATCACCCGTCCAACAGACAAGTCATGTCAATAAACCCTTAGGACCCATAATCAAATACTGAGGTGGGCCACAGCACAGGAAAAAGTTTGAGAAGGGACCCACCATTGATTTGCAAGGGGCCCAATCGTATTGTATATACTGAATCCAGGCCGTTCAAAACCTTCATGTGGCCTGGTGTAGGTAAAAGCCAAAACTCAGGAGGTTCATTGTTGAGGCAACGTGTCTGATGGACAGGTTGGATGTTATATGTACACCACTTGGGCCCCACATAATTAAGCCCGGATACCACTGAAGCCTCTCCTATTCTGTGGTATGTGTTATATCCAAACCGTCCATCCATTTGGGGAGATCGTGTTCAGGCTTGAGAAGAAAAATAAGATAGATCTAACTATCAAGTAGACCACATTGAAAAAAGCAGTGAGAGATTGAACGTCCACCATTGAAACCCTTTTTGGTGTCATGGAAGTTTTGGGTCAATATGAAATTTATTTTTCCTTTTCATTAACGTCTTTTTGACCTTATGAACAGATTGGATGGAAAATAACTATTTTGGTGGACCCTACTAATTATTTAACGGTGAAATCATTATTTCTGCTGCTATTTGTTGTGTGCTCTAGATGATATTTCAATATGATTTTTTTCTTTTTTTGAATAATGCTTTAAAATGATCTATAACGGTGTAGATATAATAAATACATTACCGTGGGTTCCATGTAACTTTGATCTCCTTTGACCCGTTCGTACAACTGGGTGCTCGAGGAGCGTCAGTGCTCGTCAGCAGCTATATAGCTGGTGTGTGGTACACCAGCCAATCCGCTTCCCAGTTCCATAACTCCGCTTTCACTTTCGGCAATTCATTTCTGGCGCGACCGATGATGGAATCAACGTCACGTAATCGTTCGAGGAAAAAGTCGACAGTAGCGGCCAAAAACAATGGTGGGACTCACGAAAAAGATGGGTAACTGTTACCAACCCTGTAATCAATATTCCATCCTCTCGCGGACGTAACATTAAAAACAAAAAAAGTAGCGCTTTTTCTCTGCCCCAGAAATAAGGCCTGTACATCGTCGATGGTACTCCTGCGTATATCATCTTGCATGTGATGGGTTCGTACAATTCCTCACTCTCCAAAATTGGACACTAGTGTGGATGGATGGATGGATGGCCAGATGGGGCATAGACAATAGTCAAACTGATTACATGGTCCTAACTCTTTGATCATTGGACATCCGTTCGTTGGATTTGGACTTATTATATATAGGGAAAAACTTTGAGACCGACGATCATGAGATGGAATGTTTTAACTCACATGATAGATTACGGGAATCCAATGCACCCTTTTTTCAAACTTGGCTCCTCAAGGTAAGACAACTATACACCTTCTAGCGCCAAGTTAGATGCACTGAGGTCACACGTTTGAGCATTTTTATTTTATTTTTTCCCACACAGACGCCCCTACACACTCACGTCTAGTGGGATTTCAGAACTCTTGACCTGGTGTTGAAACTTTTCGTGAGTCTATCATCCGGGCAAGAGTAAGACCCGGTTCTTGCATCCCTTACGATGCAAGTGCTTGGGCCCGTTTGGCCGGTCGGATTAGAAGGGATTGGATGGTATTGGAAGAGATTGGAAGTTAAATCCCGGGATTGGCAGGGCGTGCCAAACAGAGCCGGTAATCTGATCCCAATCCCATGGATCTTAAGACAATCCACTACTGACAACACCATCATTACCTTTAAAACCCATCCAATCCACCCTAATCCGTTCAAATTTGCCCAGGACGTGTTTGGTTCAAGGGATTGGAAGGGATGGGAAGGTTTAATCTCAGGATTGGCCAGGCGTGCCAACCAGACTGGATATAGCAATTCAGGGATAGATCAACCCCATGGATCTCAAGACAATCCACTGACAACACCATCATTACCTAAAAATCCATGCCATCCACCCTAGTACCATTTAATCCCTTCCAATCCACCCGGCCAAACGGCCATGAGAGTGTGTGTGGTGGGGTGTATCTGAAGGAAGGAAAGAAAGAAAGGAAAAAAAAAAATGCTCAAGTCCCATCGCTGATAGAGACTAATGATTTACTTTCCACACTTACACTTATTTTCAAGACTAATGATTCATATCGTTTGTTCGGCAAATCCGATTATTATGTATTTATTTTAATTTTCCTTGAAAATATAAGTCTTTTTGTTTTTTTTTTATAGCTCCCTTCCCTTCACTTGATGTTCAAGGCTGAAATTGGTGGTACTTTAAAATTTCCTTTTTATTTTTAACTAAAATATCTCTAAAATTATTTTAAAATTATAATTTAACATTTTACCTTTTTGGAGCTTACTTTTCAATTTATTAAACAACACCCACGTCGCCGGAAAGCCCTCCCAGCCCAGAGCTACTCACACAAGCAGGATTCTATCATAATTTGAACATTTGTGCTAAACTTCTCGAGGTTTTTCAACGCTAGTCAAGCTACGCACCAGTTTCTTCCACCTAAAGAGTATTGGGTAGTTGCCTGGGGTGGCTGGTCTAATTTATCAGCCTAGATTTTATTTTTTTCTACTTGGCCATGTGTTTACATGCCAATAATAAAAAGATTAAAATAGACGAATGAAGAGAATTTTCATTTACAGTTTGTTCATTCATCACGTACGGGGCCATTAATCAATGGATCGGATCCATCTACCATGGCTCCATATGTACAAATTAGGGATCAAATAGGGGAGCTCCTCACTTTTAACAAACTGGGAACATAGCCTCTTGAAAAGAATTATGAGAAATGCTATTTGAATGATGTTGTACCTTTATCAAATAAAAGTGTTCTATTCGTGAAGATCTCACATGATTAAAAAGTATATTAGAGATGTTATTTGTTAATGAAGTAAACTATAAAAATTACTTTATGACAAAGAAAGCTAGATAACAATAGATTACAAAGTGTAGATCGACCACATTTTTTGTTCTACATCTACTGGATGGGTTGGATATCATGCTAATATCATGTTGGCCCCATAATTCTCCACTTTTCCACTTTAGAAATAAAAAAAAGCATACTGTGGGCATTATGGTAATTTAACCATTCAAAAAGCACATCACTGGCATTTCAGTTGGCTACTTGGTAGAGCCCTCGTTTGGTAACATCCTAATTCCTAAGGAATTTTGTGGTAAAAGTCTCTTAGTAATTTCATCCTTGAGCATTTCCTTGAAATTTCCGTTACTCAAGGCATTATTTGTTAAAATGTGAATTTTAGAGGAATTTTCCAAATAAAAAAAAAATAAAATATAACACTTTCAGAATATCACTGTTTCTTTTCTTTATCTTTTTTTTTTTCTTGAGGTTTTTATATTTCTACTTAAAATTAAGAGGCTATGAAACAATGGCATCTAATACATGCAGTAAATTTAACTAAATCCAGGGGTAACAAGACTATGTGAAAAGGAAAGATATCTAGCCTATTAGACAAGCTGGTCTGTAACCCCACTAGGGGAATGAACTGTTGGATATTATACAGATTAATATATTTCTGTATAATGTGGAAACCAAAAAATTGCAAAATAATCTGAAATCAGGATATGCTGAAGCACGTCTGAAACGCTGTCCTTAAAGCGTTATTTGCCCCTACTCAAGTGAATTGAGTATACTGATAGGTTACAGGCAAACCGCTTCTAGGATACGACGAGCCTGGTGTGGGTCTACGTTCAGCAAACACGAAAGCCTACCAAATGAAACTCTTATACACTCTATCTGGCAGAATTACAATATAGAAAAAGTCTCAAAAGAGAAAGAAAGAGAAGAAATTTCTTTTGATTTAGACCACTGCACTGGTCAGTTCTTCAGCCACTGGTTCAGATGAACTGTTCTAGACTACACCGTTGGTCTGTTCTCCTAGCAAAGGTTCAACCCTTGCTGCCTTGCTGAAACCACTCAAGTATTAGAGAGAAGTAATGAGCTCTGTCTCAATTTGTAAGGGTCTGCTGGAGTGGGTTGAAAGATAGTTTGGAAACCCATCCAGACCCTCCTTTTATAGGCTATGATAACTGGGGATTATGGTCCAGGAAATTAAATTCCATGACCGTTTTCTAGCTGTTAGAGAAAACTAGTCATTTTATGGCTATTTTCTGACTGTTGTGCATGGGCCATTAAGCTGTTGCATGCTGACTGTTGTGAGACAGCAGCTAGCCGTTTTCTAGCTGTTGGGCTAGTCATGCAGCAGTTACAGCTAGACCCTGCACTAACTACACAGCTGTTACAGATCTGCTGCAACAGCTCTATTTTTCAGCCCTCTATATATTCTGGAGGACTCTCATTCAGTCCTCTAGTCTCCCCTTCATCCAGTCATCCGCCTTAGTTACTTAGTCGCACCACGACTCGCACACGATGCGGACGTGCGAAGTGGAAAGTGCGCTACTAGCGCCTCTACAGCCAATATTATAATACTCTACTGTTTTTATTTAAACCATTTTTTCTTCTCTTCCCTTTCCCATGTGGGACTATTCCTAAAAACCCACAAAACGGTATTTTTCAAAACAAAAAATAATATATCATATATTATTTTTTATTATTAAAATATATTTTATTAAAATCAATATTTTTGCAACAATCCCCTACTTGATTTTTTATAACATATATTTTTTTCGGTTAAACAATTCTGCCAAAATAATTAGCTTATATTCGTAAAGAAAGATATCTTTCGATTTTAATCTTTTCTTAGTATAAGTATCTCAAAACTCTGTGGAAATGACTGGTATCCGTAGCGTTGAAGCAGTTATTCCTAAATAACAGAGTCAGAGAAACCACACACATATTCGCTATATGTTTGTTAGAGTTCCCACAATCTTGCTCAGCACAATTAATGGCCATGTGCTTGTCCTAATTCGTGAACGATTTAGAGAGAAAAACTCTTAACTCTCATGAGAGACGGCACCATCTCTACGTTCATATAAGTGAAATCTTTCTAGTGTCTCTGTTACTATAAGACACTTATCCCTATAGACTGAATTTTATTAAGAGTTCTAAGACTCGACCCTCTTTCGTAACGCTCAACACTTATTTATTATGGATGAGGTTATATAATTTAGTGCTGAAAATTTTTTACATATCAGTGACTTGTTCTTACCCATTAAACTCAAAATTAGAGATTTTTTTTTACTTTAGGTTGGGTTACCATCACTGGTGGAACTTTGGTTAAAGAGTTTCAACCCCATCCCTCTAGATGTAGCCTTTACTTCTTCTCTCGGTAGAGGTTTAGTAAAAGGATATGTCAGGTTATTATTTGATTTCACATAAGAAATAACAATAATTTCATCTCGAATCAATTGTCTGACATAATCATATCGAAGACTGATATGTTTAGACTTACCATTATAAGTGCCACAATAGGCTCTAGTTAATGTGCCTTCACTATCAAAATGTAGTGACACAGCCGATATAGGCTTTACACAGAAAGGAATTTCTAATAGAAGATCCCCTAGCCACTCAGCCATTTGCCTGTTGCAGGCAGGGTTATAAATTCAGACTCCATAGTCGAATGCGTTATGCAAGTCTGTTTCTTGGATTTTCAAGATACAGCTGCACCTCTTAGGGTGAATACCCACCCTGTAGTAGACTTGTTGTCCCCTACACTTGATATCCAGCTCGCATCGGTATATCCTTTAGTGTTAAAAACTTTCTACATATCAGTGACTTATTTTTACTCATTAAATCCGAAATTAGAGATTTTTTTACTTTAGGTTGGGTTACCACACTGGTGGAACTTTGGTTGAAGAGTTTCAACCTCATCCCTTTAGATGTAGCCTTTACTGCTTCTCTTGATAGGGGTTTAGTGAGAGGATCTGCCAGATTATTGCTTGATTTCACATAAGAAATAGCAATAATTCCATCTCGAATCAATTGTCTGACATAATCATGTCGAAGACTGATATGTCTAGACTTATCATTATAAGTGCCGCTATAGGCTCTAGTTAATGTGGCTTCACTATCACAATATAGTGACACAGCCGATATAGGCTTTACACAGAAAAGAATTTTTAATAGAAGATCCCTTAGCCATTCAACCCTTTGCCTGTTGCAGGCAGGACTATAAATTCAGACTCCATAGTCGAATGCGTTATGCAAGTCTGTTTCTTGGATTCCCAAGATACATTTACACCTTCTAGGGTGAATACCCACCTTGTAGTAGACTTGTTGTCCCCTGCACTCGATATCCAGCTCGCATCGGTATATCCTTCCAATACGGCAGGAAACTCTGAATAAAATAGTCCTAAGTCTTTGGTTGCTTTTAAGTAACCAAGGACTCTATTGATTACATTCCAGTGTTCAGTACTGGGGTTACTAGTAAACCTACTAAGTTTACTCACAGCATATGCGATATCAGGTCTATTACATAGCATACATAAGACTCCCTATCGCACTCACATATTCTAATTGTGCAACTGTTCTTCCAGTATTTTCTTTTAGCTTGATACTTGGATCAAATGAGGTCTTTGCTTCTTTTATATTTAGATGGTTAAACTTGTTTAGTATCTTTTCAATATAATGAGATTGACACAAAGCATAACTCCCACAATGTTTTTTTAACTTTGATACCTAAAACGGTATCAACTTATCCAAGATCTTTCATTTTAAATACGGAAGATAGAAACCTCTTTGTTTCAGTCACACCTTCCATTTCATTACTTATTATTAGCATGTCATCAACATACAGACAAATAATAATGATATAACTACCATCTGTTTTAAAATATATGCATTTGTCTGTTATATATGCATGAAACCATGAGATAACATTTTGAAATCAAATTTCACATGCCACTGTTTTGGTGCTTGTTTTAATCCATACAAAGATTTGACTAATCTACATACTTTGTTTTCATTTCCTAGTAGAACGAAACCTTCATGTTGTTCCATGTATACCTCCTCATTGAGGTCACCATTCAGGAATGTGGTCTTTACATCCATTTGGTGGATGTGAAGATTATGTATAGAAGCTAGCGCAAATAATATCCTAATAGATGTTATCCTAGCTACAGGTGAGTATGTGTCAAAGTAATCTATCCCTTCTTTTTGTCTAAAACCCTTAGCTACTAGTCGAGCTTTAAAAGTTTGGATAGTCCCATCAGTGTGATATTTCTTCCTAAATACCCACTTACAACCTATGGGTCTAAAACCTGGAGGTAAGTTTACTAGTTTTCATGTTTGGTTTGATAGTATGGATTCCATTTCATCATTTATAGCTTCTTTCCAGAAAGCTGAGTCTCTAGAAAATACAGCCTCTTTATATGTTTTAGGATCATCTTCTATAGTCATCACTATAGGTACTTTTCTTATAACATTTTCTCTATCTCCTTCTACGAGATGGAAAATGATGCGTTGTGAGTCTATGTAGTCATCTCCTAGACTCTTCTCTATTCTTGTCATTTGACTCGTACGAGGTTCAACAGGAGCTTCCACTATTTGTGGAGCTGTGCTATATGATTCTCTATTAGGAGTTTGGATTTCATTATCCTTTGACTCCAAGGATAGTGAGTTCTTAAAGAACTTAACATCTCTTGATTCTATTATTATATTAGACTCTATGTCTACAAGTCTATAAGCTTTACTATTTTGTGCATACCATACGAATGCGCACTTAATAGCTCTTGGTCCTAACTTAGTTCTTTTTGGATCAGGGGTTCTACAATATGCAAGACACTCCCACACTTTTAGATATCCTATTTTATATTTTTTAGACATGGCATGCTGCAAGCAGTGCCTCTCCCCATAGACTTAGTGACAACTTTGCTCTTATTAGCATTAAGTTGACCATTTCTACTAATGTTCTATTTTTTCTTTTAGCTATTCCATTTTTTTGAGGTGTGTATGGCGTTGTACATTGATGTATCAGTCCATATTCTTTAAAGAAGTTATCGAATTCATTGGAAAAGTATTCTCCTCCTCTATCGCTATAAAGAATTTTTATCTTCTTATTCAGTTGATTCTCTACTTCTGCTTTATATATTTTAAACATATTTAATGCTTCATCTTTGCTCTTTAACAGATAAACATACACATATCTAGAGCAATCATCTATAAAGGTTATGAAGTACCGTTTACCTCCACGAGTAAGAATGTCGTTTAACTCACAGATATTGAGTAAGAATGCCATTTAACTCACAGATATCACTGTGCACAAGATCCAATACTTGAGATGATCTTTCAACACTTGGAAAAAGTTTCTTCGTCATTTTGGATCTTATGCACTTTTCACATTTATTGGTTTCATTATCTATGTATGAGATTAAACCATTCTTAGTCATGAATCTCAAGGTACTATACCCTATATGAGCTAGCCTATCATGCCACAGTTCAGCAGATTCAACCATATACGTAGAAGTGCTACTTTCATTCAGAGAAAACTTAACCATCTCATTACAAGCATTTCCCTTTCGGACAAAATTTTCATTCTTGGACAAAATCAGTTTACCTGACTCATACACCACCCATATGCCTGGTTTTTCCAGAAAATCCCCAGAAACTAAGTTTCACCTCATGTCTGGGACGTGCAGTATATTAGTTAGAATCACTTTCTTTCCAGAGATGAAAATCAGTTCGACAGTTCTTTTACCGACGACTTTCGATCGGACTTCATTACCCATTTGGACTTCTTGACCATCGATCAATTCCTTATAGGTTTTAAAGGCTTATTTGTCGTAGCACACATGTACAGTAGCGGCAATATCATACCACCACCCTGGAACTTTGCCTTGGATGGTATTCACCTCAGTGATTATAGCTACGATATTGCCTTCTTCTACTACACTTGCCTCTTTTTTAGATTTGCGATAGTGGCATACTCGAGCATAGTGCTCGGTTTTTCCACAGACATGGCATGGGCCCTTAAACTTTTCGTTCTTCTTTTGGGTGTTCTTCTTGAATTTTCCTTTATTAGGTTTCAGGGAATCGTCCTTCTCGGGATATTTGTTATTAGTATTTTCTACAGCATGTACCTTGGACGAGGTATTCTCGTTATCATTTTTTCTATCGCGGTTACGGGATTCTTCCTCAATCCTGAGGTGTTTCTGGATTTGTTCCAGTGTGTAGTCATCGATTTTATGCAGCAACTTCTTTTTATAGTCTTTCCACGTCGGTGCCAATTTGACGATTATAGCCCCGACTTGGAATGATTCAAGAAGATCAATTTTTATCGCTTTGATTTTGTTTACTATTAGTTGCAGTTCTTGAATTTGGGGCAGCAACGGTTTATTATCTACCATGCTAAAGTCAAAATACCTGGCGATGAGAAACTTGTTGGTACCTTCTTCTTCATCCTTTTATTTGAATTCCAGAGCGGCCCAGATTTTCTTTACTGATGACGTCTGTTGGTACAGATCGTATAGGCAGTCGGAGAGAGCGTTTAGAATGTGCCCTCGACACAAGAGTTCGTCTTCGGCTCTTTTGGTGCAGGCAGCTACTTGTTCAGGTGTGTCTTGGTCAAATGCTTCAGGTAGTGCTTGCAAATTTAGATCTAATATATAATAGATCTTCAGCGCCGTCAGGAGAAATTTCAGCTTGTCTTGCCATCTTGTAAAATTGGTTCCATCGAACCGATCAAGACGTATTAAGTCCTGATTCATCAACTTGATGGATGAAACACTGTCCGCTTTCATTACAGAATAACGCTTTAAGATTGTTGGATATTATACAGATTAATATATTTCTGTATAATGTGGAAACCAAAAAATTGTAAAATAATCTGAAATCAGGATAGGTTGAAGCACGTCTGAAACGCTGTCCTTAAAGCGTTATTTGCCCCTACTCAAGTGACTTGAGTATGCTGATAGGTTACAAGCAAACCGCTTCTAGGATATGATGAGCCTGGTGTGGGTCTGCGTTCAGCAAACATGAAGGCCCACCAAATAGAACTCTTATACACTCTATCTGACAGAATTACAATATAGAAAAAGTCTCAAAAGAGAAAGAAAGAGAAGAAATTTCTTTTGATTTAGACCACTACACTGGTCAGTTCTTCAGCCACTGGTTCAGATGAACCGTTCTAAACCACACCGTTGGTCTGTTCTCCTAGCAAAGTTCAACCCTTGCTGCCTTGCTGGAACCACTAGAGTATTAGAGAGAAGTAGTGAGCTGTGTCTCAATTCGCATGAGTCTGCTGGAGTAGGTTGAGAGATGGTTTGGAAACCCATCCAGACCCTCCTTTTATAGGCTATGATGGCTGGGGGTTATGGTCCAGGGAATTAAATCCCATGACCGTGTTCTAGCTGTTGGAGAAAACTAGCCGTTTTATGGCCGTTTTCTGACTGTTGTGCATGAGCCATTAAGCTGCTGTATGTTGACTATTGTGAGACAGCAGCTAGCCGTTTTCTAGTTGTTGGGCTAGCCATACAGCAGTTACAGCTGGACCCTACATTAACTGCACAGCTGTTACAGATTTGCTGCAACAACTCTATTTTTCAGCCCTCTATATATTCTGGAGGACTCTCATTCAGTCCTCTAGTCTCCCCTTCATCCAATCATCCACCTTAGTCACTTAGTCGCACTGCGACTCGCACACGTCTCGCTCCGGTTAGCGAAGGAGCGACCCTCTGCGACACGATGCTGACGTGTGAAGTGCGCCACTAGCGCCTCTACAGCCACACTGCCTCACATGCTCACGCCCTCACACCGAGCCCGTGATCGAGACTGAGACCGAGACCAAGACAGAGACTGAGCCCGTGCCCGAGCACGGGCGCGGAACACGCAAGGTCCATAGTCCTTGTACTAGGTGAGTAAATATTATATTACTCTACTGTTTTCATTTAAACCATTTTTTCTTCTCTTCCCTTTCCCATGTGGGACTATTCCTAAAAACCCACAAAACGGTATTTTTAAAAACAAAAAATAATATATCATATATTATTTTTTATTATTAAAATATATTTTATTAAAATCAATATTTTTGCAACATGACCGAATTTCCAATCCATGCAAGTGGTTGTTTAGTGATGGTAAACGGTAGTAATCCAAGGTAAATGGATGTGCACGGGCAAAACTAGTTGTTTGGTTGATAGTAGATAGGGGTAATAGAATCCAAGTGAAATGTAATAATGCAAGAAAATCATGTGAATTTGAATCCTCTTAAAAGGCTAAGCAACAGATTTAAACACCACAATCGTTTGATTTTCAAAAGTGGGTTAACTTTTATGGCCCAGTTGAGCACTCATATTTTCCTTATATTTTAACAGAGTACATGTGTGTGTGTGTGTGTGTGTATCAATGTGCTTATTATAATTATTATGTAAAATATCATATATACTAATTTAAGGTATTAAAACTAATTTCCTTAATGTATTTTAATTGCAGTCATCTAAAGATTTCAATTGTCAATTTTAATTAATTATAGGCATTCAAATACAACCCAAGATTTCAGCTGTCATTATGTAGCTTGGATTCCAATGTATACCGAAGAAGCCCAAAGCTCCTTATTCATTCCTAAGTGACCGGACATTTAGGGTTTGTATGATTTTCCGTGATACATGTAAATCAAGGTTAACAAGTAATTATTACTTTTTCACCATGTTTGAAAATATGAGAGTAATTCCACCTCGAAAATCGAAACAAAAGTGTTGACTTAAATATGTGGAACCCATTGTAATGTATATGATATATCCACATCGTCCATCTATTTTATTAGAACATTTTGTAACAAGAATTGAAAAATGAGACAGATCTAACACTCAAATGGTCCACACTAAAGGAAACAGTGACTTTAATTCGTCCACCATTGTAAGTTATTTTCTTCACTAGGCCCACATTGAGGTTTTTTTCGTCATCTAACTCGTTCATAGGATTACACAGGCATGGATAAGGGGAAAATCAGCTTGATCCAAAACTTTTAAGGGCCCCAAGAAGATTTTAATGGTAAGCATTCGATTCTCGTTGTTTCTTGTAGTATGGTCCACTTGCCCTTTGGATTTGCCTCATTTTTTTGCTCATGCAATAAATTCGACTATCATAAAAAATGAGCAGTGTGGATAAGTAACATACATCATGATGGGCCTCATATTGATGTTGTAAATTTCTCGATTAAAGTGTTATAAAAGTAAGTTGTCAAATCTGCATTAGAAAGGATGGGGTAATTACCTAGGTTAATAATTATTACCCATTAGCCAGAAAATCAAACCAAAAAACAAAAAAAAATCAAACATTTTCCTGTTAGCTTGTCATTACCCTCAATACCAGTTCACACTTCTTTGTTAAAAACCTGGAATCCATGCCAAGACCTCAGTGTTGAAACGGGCTATCTTCCACTCAGTCTACCACTTGAGCTAGATCAGGGTTGTAAATGTTGGGAAACATGAATTTAGCATAAGTCGTTTCTTGTCCAGCCATTACCGTGGGGCAATCAATGCCCCAATTGACCCATTGGGAATCCTCATCCTAATGAGTGGATGGAGCTGACTTTTAAAGGGTTGGATGTCGCATTCATGCAATCGTACATTTTACACAGAGCACACATGTGACCCAAATGAACGGTCCACTCATTATATGTTAATCCCAAAATGATAATTATGGGACTATCAGAATTGTTGATTTAGACAACATTTGTTTATGACCATCACTTCCATTTAACCATTCATTATGTTTAGGAATTCTGCCAAATTGTTTCAGTTCAAAAAATTTCCATTATGTAGAAAGCGAATTCCAATACTTAAGTGATCATTAGAAAAGGATGCGAAGCTGATGCTGATGGGTCCCAATGCCAACGTTGGGCCCGCCATTCAGTCTGCCAACGGTCGTGATCAATCCATGTCAGTGAAGCTCGCGGGAATTAGTAAGATGTTTGGAATACATCGATGGTGGCCCCTTAAGATAGACTACTTTCTCTCTCATGCATTGGATCGCGGGAGTCCGATTGCGATACGTCTCTTCCGACGATCCAACGTCAAAGTTGGTAGACTCAGCCGGACGCGGATTAGCTACTGACAAGTCGAGTAGCGAGACATCTACTAAAGTGATGTCATCAAATTCTGTGGGCCCCACTACGATGTATCCACACCGTCCATCCATTTTGAGATATCATTTTAGGTCATAAGCCAAAGAATGAGAAGGATAAAAAGCTTTAGTGGACCCCACCACAAAAAACAGTGGGTAGAGTGATTCCCACTGTTAAAACTATCCTAAAGCCCACTATGATGTTTTTTTTTGAAATCCAACCTGTACAAAAGTTAAAAAAGACATGAAAGAAGGAAAAACACAAATATCAACTTGATCTAAAACTTATATGACTTTAAGAAGTTTTTAATGGTGAGCGTCACTGTCCCCACGGTTTTCTGTGCTGGGTTCCACCGTAGCTTTGGATTTAACTCATTCTTTGGATCTTGCTCTAAAATGATATCTCTAAATAGATGGACGGCGTGGATACAAACATACATCATGGTGAGGCCCACGGAACACTTCAGTAGCGACGTTGCTACTGAAGTGATGTGGTCGCGTTTCATTGGCGCAAAACTTGGAAACGGATTCGCTACTCCCCCTGACACCAGCAAATGGCGTGGTCGGTGCTATGTGGGCCCCAACATGATGTAGGTGTTTCATCCATGCTGTCTATCTATTTTTACAGATCATTTTACGGTACCGCTAAACAAATGAGGTATATTCAAATATCAAGTGGACCACATTACAGGAACAGTGTTGTATGAGGGTCGACCATTAAAAACATTTTGGGGGCCATAAAAGTTTTGGACCAAGCTGTTCTTTGTTTTTTCTATTCATCTAGGCCGTTATGATCTAATTAATAGATTGGATGTCAAATAAACAGTATAGTGGGCCTTAGGAGTATTTTAATGGTGGATATCCAATCACTATTGTTTTCATGTGGTGTTGTCCACATGAGATTTATATCCCTCTCATTTTTGAGATCAAGCCATAAAATGATATGTAAAAATGGATGAACGGAATGGATGAAACACATACATCATGGTGGGGCCCACATAGCACTGACCACCAGCCACGGAGTTGGTGTTGGGGGGACCTCCGTCATTGAAAAAAAACGCCGTTACTGGTCACGTTTGTACTCGACCACAGAAAATCCTTATTTTCTTTACTTAATCTCCTCCATCAGTGATGTCTCTTCCTATCGCTCTGTTGTCCTTGTGATGGACACATCTCGTGCTCCAGTATTTTTCCTGATAAAAGAATACAATGAAGTGCCTTCCACAAGTTGAGGATAGATGTGGCTGATTAGCTATTCCCAGTGGCCATAGCTTCAAAATTATACATCCGCTTGAAATTCAAATATCAAACCGAGCAAATTCAAGTACTGGAAAATCATGACCCTAATTATCAAAAGAAAATCCCGACTCATGAAAGATTTGAGAAGAATAGATAAATTAGAATTTATTATGTGTGGCACGCGGAAAAATAGAGAGAAAGAGAGCCATGCTGCGGAGGGAAAAATGAAGAACTTCAGCTGGGTTGTATCGAGTGAACTTTGTTAGCCCCATCGTCTATGTGGTTTATACACGCTGTCCATCCGTTTTGACAATTGATTGGAGTAATTGACCTCAAATTTAAAGTATATCCAGATCTTAAGTGGATCATACCGCTGGAAACGGTGGGAATAATGGTTTCCACCGTTGACACCTTTTTAGGGTCCACAATGATGTTTATTTGTCATCCAACCTAATCAAAAGATTACACAGACATGGATTAAAAGAAATCATAAATATCAGCTTGATCCAAAACTTCCGTGGCCCTCAAAAAAAATTTCGACAGTACACATTTCGTTTACACTTTTTCCTATCATGTGGTCCATTTGAGATTTGTACTTGATTCGTTTTTAGTTTAATTCTTTAAAATGTTTGGTAATATGGATGGACGGAGTGGATAAAATACATATATTACCGTGTGCAAGGAGTTTTCTGTGGCGTGCGGAGTTACTCAGTACCCAATCTGCTTTCTGTGAATCAAAGTAAAATGAGATGTTTTCGAGGCCGAGTATAAACGTCGCCAGTAAACGGCGTTTCTGTTTTCAACGGAGGAGCATTAAATGCTTTCAACGGAGACCAACTTTTACGCCAATGAACGCGACCACATCACTTCAGTAGCAGTGTTCAGCAGCGAATCCGCACCCCTCTAAGCCTAGCAGCGCCAGTCAGAGGCTGTCTTTTGGGGAAACGGATTGGATTCTCCCCGGCCACCGGCCAATGCTTGATGGTCGGTGCTATGTGAACCCCACCATGATTTATGTGTTTTATCCATGCCGTCCATATATTTTTCCAGATCATTTTAGTATATGAGACGAAAAATGATGTATATCGCAATATCAACTGCACCACATTACAGGAAACAGTTTTGAATGAATGTTGACCATTAAAAACTTTTTAGGGGGCCTAAAAGTTTTGTATTAAGCTGATCTTTGTTTTTTCCCTTTATCTAGATCTGCATGACCTAATCAACAGATTGGATGTCAAATAAACAGTACAGTGGGCCTTAGGAGGATTTTAATGGTGGATATCCAATCACTATTGTTTTCCTGTGGTGTGATCCACCTGAGATTTATATACCTCTCATTTTTGGTATTAACACTAAATTGATCTATAAAAATAGATGAACGGCATGGATGAAACACATACAACATGATGGGGTCCACAGAGCACCGACCATCAGCCACCGGGCTAGTGGCAGGAGCAGTAGCCAATCCGTTTCCTACTCACACGCTCCTACAGTGAGTGCACGTGCCAAATTTCAGGTCGTTTTCACTGCTCATTAGGCAGGTCCTCGTTTATGGTCCACCTGGAGAGTGGATTTGCGCATTATTACTGGGTCAGGTTAGCCACATGGCCAGACACGGCTTATTTAATGGCTTGGATTTCTCTCACACCTGATCCCTCTGTGCTTGTGTTGCCGCAATTAGAATAGGATCCTAATTTTACACCGCTACTATTTTATACTCTGCCAGCGTATGACCCATGATATTCGGGCACCTAGAAATTGGACACGCGTCATACACGAATTTTGCTCAAACGGACTAAAACGTGGAATCCACTCTCTGAGTCAGTCTCAAATAAGATTAGCTGAGAAATACTCACGTTTGATTAGAAATGCTTGGATGAACGGAACCTTTCGATGTTTCTCCTCTTCAACTGTCCACAAATGTCACAATAATCTTAATTTTTAAATCATGATACATCTAAATTGAGACCCAACACAAGTTGTGTAACCCATGTTGCATAGAGCAATATGTAACCCAAATTCTGTAGGGCTATTAGATCACCCCAACCATCAGCTTCAGATGGGATCCAAAGGCAGCTAGGCAGATTCAGAACTCAAGCCACATTTCAAGGAAAGCACGGGAGATAGAAACACCAGCAAATTAAGCCTTCTTGGGCCCACCATGATCTTTATACCACTCCCATCCCGGTATTGGTCGGTACGGGAAAAGCTCTGGAGCCCCCACGTATGTGTTTTATCCACACCATCCATTCATGTTGAGAGCTCATTTTAGGATGGGAGCCCAAAAAATGAGGCGAATCTAAAGCTCAAGTGGACCACAACACAGGAACTAGTGGGGATTGAGCGCCCATTGTAGAAAACTTCCCAAGGCCCACTGCGTTATTTATTTGCCTTCTAATTCATAATGTCACACAAACCTGGATGAAAGAAAACATAAAAATCATTTTGATTCAAAACTTTTATGGCTTAAAAGAAGTTTTCAACCGTAGACAATCAATCCCCACCAAATCTTGTGGTGTGGTCCACTTGAGATTTGGATTTGCCTCAATTTTTGGATGATGCCCTAATATGAGCTAGAAAAAATAGAAAAATGGATGGACAACATAGATAAAATATATTAAGCACGTATACATCATGACAGCCCATGAAGCTTTGAGCTCCATACTGGAGTGGTTACTATCAATTCGAAGTAACACATTAGTATGTGTTATCCTTACTGTGGGGCCCAAGTTGGTGATTTGTTGTATATCCATGCCATCCATCCATTTTTTTAGTCCATCTTAGGGCTTGGTCCCAAAAATGAAGTTGATCCCAAACTTAAGTATACCACACGATAGGAAACAATGTTAATCAAATTATTAAGGAACTATGGAAGCAAACTCCGAATTTGGATCACACAAATATAACAAGCGCAAACAAAGCATACACAAGTACACATTAATTTTCACGTGAAAAGCTCTCATGGGGAAAAAAAAAAAAAATTCACGGCACAAAGTGACAACTATCACTATCAAAATAAAAAGTACAAGAGATGGATGCACTTTCAATTAGAAAACTTTCGTTTTCTACTCTACAAACTCTAAAAACGTTTAAACCCTCATTAGAAAACTCTCATTTTCTCTTATCCAAACCCTAATTTGGGGCTCTCTCAATTAATCAACTATTCTTGTTTTATCTATTGAGACCCTATTCCATATACGGATTGAAGACATTTGATAACATAAACACCTATTATTAAAAACTTTCATGAGTCCATTGTAAGTATATCTATAATGTTTATTTGTCATCCAATCCATTGACAAGGTTAGAGATAACTAATAAAGATAAAATACAAAGATCAGCTTGATCTAAAACTTTTGTGGCCTAAAATATATTTTAATGGTCATTCACCACTTTTTCCAACTGTATGATCTACCGTAGACTGGGATCTTCTTAAGTTTTGGAATAACATCTTAAAATGAGCTGAAAAAACGGATGTACGACGTTGATATACAAAAGATTCATCAAGGTGGCACCCACACGGTAAGGGTAGCACCTATTAAGATGTTACCCGGTTAACACCTAATCCTCTCCCGTCATCAACGACGTTTATCCATTGCATTTCCCGGCAGGGAAAGGAGGCCCCACCGGGCGGTAAACACGGACAAAATCAAAAAGGTTGGCGATAGTATATAGACAATTGACTAGGGGCAATAAAACGTGGAGTATTTGATACTCCGGCTGCGTGAGACGCTTGATGCGCCGGCACTTGGAAATTGTTGACGTGGCTTCCCTTAGCTCAAACTAAAGAGACTATACTATGGAACCCACTGTCACCAAATCCCCTCACTAAAATAAGATTGGTTGAAAGACAGTAATCTCTATTCGTGGACTCTTGCTTGTTGAAATGTAGCCATTGGAATTTACTTATTTTTTCCCATTTCCAGCGTCTGTTAAATTTCCACCAATCACGTGTTCAGATAATCTAAAAATCTTCATTTTTGGTCTTTG
Organism: Magnolia sinica; assembly: GCF_029962835.1. Taxonomy (NCBI): domain Eukaryota; kingdom Viridiplantae; phylum Streptophyta; class Magnoliopsida; order Magnoliales; family Magnoliaceae; genus Magnolia; species Magnolia sinica. The sequence continues at coordinate 128,574,221 of NC_080575.1, read as the reverse complement.
ATAGGACCCACAATTTCAACGGTTTATGTGGAAATACTTGTATGTTATAAGTGCATCGTCTGATCAATCTCTTGCACCACGTGCACCCACAGTCTATCGTAGCTTGTAATATGAGGCAGAGAACTGACCTTAAATAAGAGGCGGCGAAGTGCTCTTCGAATGCGTCAGATAGATAAAAAGTACGTGAAGAAAAGCGATTTTACACATATGCGCACCTCAAACACAAGCGCTCCCCTATCAGCTCGAAAATTAGCCAATAGATACGCCAAGTTGGCCACATGGTTGAATTTGGACATTCAAATACCCATTTGTAGTTGTATTTGGAGGTAATTGAATCGTACATGCACATTTTTTTATATATATTATCAAAATCTTTATATATTTGCTTTGAATTCATTTTAAGTGGTGTCAAATGCCTTAGGTTTTCTCTCATCTTAGGGATATAAGCCTCGTGATCAACAAAGATGTCCAAGTTGTTCCTCATATCTCGATGGTAAACTCACAGAATTTTTACCGTGGGTGTGTGTAGTATGAGCACATGTATAAAAGAAAAAAAGAAAGTATACAAAATCATGCTAATAGAATGATCCAAAGTATCCGGACATTTGCCATCTAAGTGGATAATTAAAAAATGGCTAGTTATTTGCAATCCTTAGGGGTAGTGGAGTGGATTGGAGGGGGTTTCATATCCCCTTGGTTGTTTGGCGCATAAAGTAAGTAGAGGTTGCAAATCCAGGGGGTTTCTAATCTCCTCTTTGAGGGGGTTTGTAATCCACCTTGAGAGCTTGGATTACACCTAAAATCATTTCAATAGTTGCAGGTGTGACATGTGTGTCACTGTACACTATCATTCTATTGGGCACATGGCCCACTAATGATGATCAGCACCGTCCAAACATTGTCCATATTAATCAACGATTAAAAATCATTGGTTAGTCACTCAGACATGATCTTGTGCTTGCGGTCCATCTGAGACTTGGAATTTCATCATTTTCAGGCAAAACATATATTTTAGTGAGCTTATTACAACCATAGTGTCAAAAATTATATATCTTACTAATTAAAGATATTAAAGTTGATTTAGTAATTAAACTAAAACCCCTGTAAATATACCATGCATAGGTATTTTTAAGGGTTAAAGTTGATTTACACTCCAAGGTGCTAAACACACCGTGAGGATTGCAAATCCAGGGGGTTTCCAATCCCGAGGCTCCAAATCCAAGGGGTTCTAAATCCACGCTCCCAAACAGGCCCTTAGGTTCATGCCCATCCCAAGGTTAGAATATACTCGTTTTTAACAAATGCATATTTCAATGAACTTATTATAATAATCTAGTTAAACATCACATACCTAGATTAATTTGAGATTCTAAAGTTGTGAAAATATTAAAGAAATCCGAGCTGGGAACCTAGGTGAGGCTCACCATGATGTTTGTGAGACATCCACCTAGTCCATTCATTTTTTGAACTCATTTTAGTACTTGTTACTGCTAAAATCCTAACGACTCTTCGCTCGAATGCAAGAACCCCAATCCGGTATTAAGTCTTGGACCTGCGAAATAGTGGTGAGCAAAGGAGACCCTGGCTGAAGCAGGGGACCCTCCAATGCCTAAGTTAGGTCAAAAGAATTTGGGTCTAAGTCTATTTGTAGAGGGAGAGTGTAGAATATTACGTACCTGTTTTCTCCCACAAGATACTATTTATACCTTATTACCCAAGGTGAGCACATCCGCATAACTCGGCGCATCTTAGGGCATGATGAGCATACCCGTCTAATTAGCCGCATCTTAGGATATTTGCTTCATCTTACGAGTGGTTCAGTTATCTAGTCGTTGCATAGTTATGCAGACGTAGGTGATTAAATAACCGTCGCCATTCATGTGATAGTGGGACGCTTTTTGGACTTCCTCATTAGTGGATTCTGGTTCGAGTCTTAAATTGAGCACCTTGGCACTAGACCGTTCTAAGTTGACAGCTTCGGCCTCGGGTCATTCCATGATTCCACTCTGACCTCTAGGCGGACCGACTCAGCCTCGGTTCGTATCGCCGGGACCTCGGAGCATAATAGTTGTTACGTCGGATAATCATTCTTCGCCTATTCAACTTCAAGCTTAGTTTTACGCCTTGAATCCGCTCTGGATTATCTCAGACCTCAGCTCTGATGTGTCTCTGATCTTCCCATAACAATACTTATGGCAAAAAATGAGCCGGATCCCATACTCAAATAGGTAGAAAATATGAGGATTGAACCTCCATAGTTAAAATATTTGCAGGGCGACGGAAGTTTTGAATCAAGATAATATTTGTGTATTCAGTTCATCCCATTAGGAATGACTCTATGAACGGTATGGATGGTACGTAAACATCACTGTCGACCCAAGTTAAATTTCAACAGTAAGAATTTCCCTACTCACATTTTCCTTTATTGTGGCCCACTTGAGTATTGGATTGTGCTAACTTTTGATATCAAGTCCTAAAATGAGCTCCGATTTCAAGCCCTAAAATGATCTCAAAATACGGATGGACGATGTTGATGTTTCAAAAACATCACGGTGTGCTCGACGTATATTTCCAGCAGAAACTTCCTGGAAAGGCTTTTGGCAGGAAATCCGCGTCCATTGGGCGGAGGGATCTTCATGAGCGTGACACCTCGGCGCTTGCGTTCCTCGCGTGCGGATGCGCAGCTGCAAAATAGCTATGACAATGTTTCCGCTCCACGTGTACGTCAAATAAAGACGAACCGTCCATGCAGCAGCTCCCTTATCTACGCTACGAATGAAATTTTCTCCAAAATAGGCCTCTACTACTTCCAATGAACGGTCTGGGATCATCACCCCGGGTGGGCCAGAAGGGGCGAGCTTCTAAGACGAGAGCCTTGCTAGCGAAAAACGGAGAGGATCCAGGAAATTGCAGACGGAAAGAGAGGGCGCTGCGCACGTGTCAATATAAGAAATTAGATTCGACAGGTGTATTTATCGCTGATGCGATGGTTAGAAGAGAAACGGCCGAGAAATTCACGTACCACATATTCGGTTTTGTCTACGTGAGCGATGACGATATCTAACATCTCTTTTTCACTCCTATAAAGAAACTCCGTTGTGGCAGAATCCCCTCCTCATCCAACGCTCCAAGAGCATCATCACCGAGCTTTTCAGCCATCTCATGAAAAGATTGCCGGATCAAACGGTCCTAAATCGTTCGAGGACTTTCCCGCCGAGTTTCCTGACATCGGAGCGATCTGGTTTGTGGATTTCTTTCGACAGAAAAAATTGAAATGGAGACTGTTATACCATTTCTTCACCCTTTTTGACATGTTTGGATGCTTCCCTGTTAAAACTTATACGGTCTCGTGCATATTTGAAAACCGTGATTTTGCAGAAATGTGTTTTCCTTTTCTGGCGATTGGGACGTGTTTGGATTTTTTCTGTTTGTTTTGGATGAGGCGAACGTCCTTAAAATCGTAGCAGATTTCCGTTTCTAGGGCATGTGCATTTCGTTGTTATCTAGGGCCATGGCATTTAGGCCTGGCAGATGGCTGGATGTGCCTATGCGTGTCGGGTTTATGGGCCCGACCCGTCTGTTTTTGGTTTGGGGCTGAATTTAGGCCGGCATCTGTCCAGGGCCTACTTTCAAGGCCGGTTAGTAGATGATACGGGCCCATAATAGGCCCATGTACCAGGCCCGTTTAAGATTTCTTCCCTGTTGAGTTCGAGGGTGATGCCGAGTGCCTTGGGGATTGCAATGGTATGGGCTGAAGTGGGGATCGGCTAGGATTTTGAACTAGTCGGGTGGATCCAGTTCAAAATTTCGGTTTTTCTTAGACCGGGCCCGACCCATTGACGTCCCTAAGTAGAAACTCCACTAATGGGGCAGTTTATGCTAGTCGTGGGTGGGCTGCACGCCTGAATTTCAGCCCAGTAAGTAAAGAGCGGCAGGCGCATGACAAGAGTTCGGGCCGGATTATTAGCATACGGGCCCGGCTTGGGCTTACGGGCTCGGCCCAAACCCATATGGATTCGTGGTATTTGGACAATCCACTGATAAAGTTTCTTAAACTGGTCAGATTTTGTGAGCATCAGCGCAATTGTTGAATAATCAACGCATGTGATCAGTTAAAAGATTTTAAAATTCCAGCGGATTCTGCAAGTCCACGATTCTTTTGGTCTTTTTGCGATCTTCTCAGTTAATGGGCTTTTCTGTTTTTGGGTATAGTTGTGCAAAATTGTGTGTTTCAGATATAATGCGTCTGGTCAATGGATTCGATACTGGACGGAAATGGTTTTTATCATTGCTTAGGCCCTGTTTGGATGCCAATTGAAAGCTGATTTCATCTCATTTTAGTTAACAGTGATTATGTATTAGAGATTTTGGTTAACTGTAAAAAATAATCTTGATAACCCACATTATTTCTGTTAATTAAATTGAGATGAAATTATTTTTAAGTGGCAACTGAATGGGGCCTAAGTTGTAGTAGAGGGATGGGACTCTGGTTGTTTGGATGCTTGATCGGATTGCATTACAGAAGTTCAATCCAAAAACTGGGAATGGACAAAGCGAGGCCGGGCCCCACTCCATTGAAATGAGCGAACTACTCCAAAGCTACCGCACCAACTGTTTAAGTGCAACCTGAAAGACGGTTTTGCGGAATTGCAATCAGGGGTCGGTCGTCATTTTGAATTCAAATGATCCCACCTACATTTTGGTCATTTCCTATATACATAATTGAATTATTGGAAATTGGAATTCAGTTCGAATGAACATCCAAAGACACCCTAACTTAACATATTATATCCCCAAACGTAAGGAACAGTGCTGAGAAATTTCAAGTAAGTTGATGATCTCCAAGGAGCAACAAACAATGTCGAATCAGTGTAATTTTCCTGCCAAAAAACGAAGTCTCACCTCTGTCAAACAGTTGAATTTTCTAAGAAACTGAGAATCTTGCCTTCTTGCCTTGAAATTTTGATAATACTATTTGAGCTGTTGATGACTTGATTGCTTTCTGTATAATCTTCCTGCTTCGCATGATGAACAGGGAAGCTCTTATTTTAATCTCTCTGGCTTTTCACGATATAATTATATTTGGGGGCATCCAACATCATCTCTCTTTTGATAGAGCTCTTGCTTGCTTGTATTGCTATTGGCGAAGTTCTGAAATTCATAAGTACAATGCTTCTTATTAGAGTCTTTCTTCTATGACAGCGCGGGAGGTGTAAGATTAAGATAAAAGCATGGAGGCTCTCACAGGTTACTAGAAACTATGCCTACTAGTCTGTTATTGTTTCAAAGTACATAGGGAATATTTGGTTGCATCAAATATCACTGAAGTTTCGTGAGTAATCAGTTTAATTGGTCCAACATTTCATCATATTTCATGAAATTTAGTGCAACCAAACTCACCCTTAAGCTGGCAACTACAGTGTTTATTTTATTCCTATTTGAAATGATGTGGTGCTGAGATTTTCTTTTCTTCCTCTTCTTCTTCCTCTTCTTCTTCTTCTACTATTTATTTATTATTTTATTTTATTTTAAATATCTTGATTAGGTGCTTGGTCTGTTTTCTGTGGGAAGTCTGATTGTTCACATGATGGTGGAAAGGCTTGTAATCCTCGTTTTCTGGGCACTGCCGATTCTTCCCCATGTCTCAACAATATCTTGGTCATTTCTGTCGATGTGCTGCTCTTGTTATTGATCCTTTTCAATTTCATTTGTAAGGCGTCGTCAAGAGCAGCTCGGATGCCGGCACGCTTTCAAGGCCTTTCATATCTACAGATTACCTCTGCCATCTTCAACGGAGGGTTGGGATTTGTTTACTTGGGTGTAGGGGTTTGGATCCTGGAAGAGAAATGGAGAAACGGACAAGCTGTTGTTCCTCTGCATCCATGGTTAGTGATGTTATTTCAAGGCCTCACTTGGCTATTGCTGGGTTTAATGGTGAGCCTTAAGATGGGGCAACTTTCAAAGACATTTGTAAGGCTTTCGTCGACAATTGCATGCTTGTTTGCGGCATTCCTCTGTACTTCATCCATTCTCGTAGTCCTTATAGATCTAGAAGCGTATTCAATTAAGATCATTCTGGATATTCTATCCTTGCCGGGAGCTATTCTCTTGCTAATATGCGTGGTTAAGGGTTCCAAACATGGAGAAACTGGTCATGATATCGATCACACTCTTTATATGCCTTTGAATGATGAAGGCAATGGCAATAACATCGATTCTGATAGTTATGTAACTCTGTTTGCCAAAGCTGGATTTCTCAGTAGAATGTCGTTTTGGTGGTTGAATCCTCTAATGCGAAGGGGTTGGGAGAAATCCTTGGAAGACAAAGATATACCCCAGTTACATAAGACCGATCGAGCGGAAAGCTGTTACTTATTGTTTCTGGAGGAACTGAACAGAAAAAAACAGAACGAACAATCTAGCTCGCCATCTGTTTTGTGGACTATCGTTTCCTGTCACAGGGGAGAGATTTTTGTTTCTGGGTTTTTCGCGTTGCTTAAAATATTGACCATCTCTTCTGGTCCTTTGCTTCTCAATGCCTTCATTAAGGTTGCTGAAGGGAAAGCGGCTTTTAAATATGAGGGTTACCTTTTGGCTGGGGCATTGTTCTTTGTGAAATGTTTAGAATCTCTATCACAGAGGCAGTGGTATTTCCGGAGTAGAAGGATCGGTCTCCAAGTAAGGTCTTTGCTGTCGGCAGCTATTTACTGGAAGCAACTGAGACTGTCGAATGAGGCTAAAATTACACACTCGGCTGGGGAGATAATGAACTATGTTACAGTAGATGCTTATAGGATTGGGGAATTCCCTTTCTGGTTTCACCAGACGTGGACAACAAGCCTCCAGCTCTGCATTGCTTTAGCAATCCTTTTCCGAGCAGTTGGACTTGCGACCATCGCAGCCTTCATCGTCATCATACTAACCGTGGCTTTGAACGCTCCGCTAGCCAAATTGCAGCATAAATTTCAGTCGAAGCTTATGGAGGCGCAGGATGAGAGGCTGAAGGCTATGTCAGAAGCTCTTGTGAACATGAAAGTATTGAAGCTTTATGCATGGGAAACCCATTTCAAGACAGTAATAGAGGGGTTGAGGAAAGTGGAATATAAGTGGTTGTCAGCATTTCAGCTGCGAAGAGCATACAATAGCTTTCTCTTTTGGACGTCTCCTGTGTTGGTCTCTGCTGCTACTTTCGTTGCATGCTATTTCCTTCGAATTCCTCTCAATGCGAGCAATGTTTTCACCTTTGTATCAACCTTGCGACTTGTTCAAGATCCAGTTAGGTCAATCCCAGATGTAATAGGAGTTGTGATTCAAGCTAAGGTAGCGTTTGCTCGGATAGTGAAGTTTCTGGAGGCACCAGAGCTGCAGATTGGGCATGTGAGGAAAAAAGCTAATGGGGAGCTCAAGCATTCTATTGAGATCAGGTCATCCAGCTTCTCATGGGAAGGGGACCTGTCAAAGCCGACGCTCAGAAATATAAATCTAGAGGTTAAACCTGGTGAAAAGGTGGCAATTTGTGGAGAGGTTGGGTCAGGGAAATCGACCCTTTTAGCAGCAATCCTTGGAGAGGTACCAAACGTCGAGGGCAGGGTAAGTTTTCACTACATTGATCTTGATCTTGTTACTTTGACATTTCATTTGATGAAGTGATATGTGTAGACATATACTGATTTGACAGTAATTGCATGCAAAGACAGTATTTCTCCTTTACTGCCAATTTTTGGTTCTGGAATACTTACCTGATGAACTCACCATCACCATCATCCTGCTGCTTAATGTTGCAGATTAAAGTATATGGGAGAATTGCATATGTTTCTCAGATGGCATGGATCCAGACGGGAACAATCCAAGAGAATATCCTGTTTGGCTCTCCCATGGACAAGCAAAGATACCAAGAAGTAGTTGAGAAGTGCTCGTTGGAGAAGGACCTTGAGATGTTACCGTTTGGGGATCTCACTGAAATAGGAGAAAGAGGTGTGAATCTCAGCGGTGGTCAGAAGCAACGTATTCAACTTGCACGTGCGGTCTATCAAGATGCAGACATATACCTCTTGGATGATCCGTTCAGTGCAGTTGATGCTCATACTGCTACAAGCCTATTTAATGTATTCTTTCCATTTCCATCACGCTGACATTTAAGCTTTCCTTGGCTGTTGTTTTGTCTCGTGAAAGCTAACCTTTATGGTGCACAGGAATGCATCATGGGAGCTCTGTTGGGGAAGATGGTCTTACTAGTTACTCATCAAGTTGATTTCCTTCCGGCATTTGACTCTATTTTGGTTAGTAATTCCATCTATCTCTTGCCTGTTTCCTTGTCTCACTTTTTCAAGATGGCTGTCTTTTTACTCAATCTTTGACCATGATCAATTTACTGATTTGTGGGGACATTATATTTCTGATCGTGACATACCACAAACTGTAAAATGAACAAAATTAAGGTTTAACTTGCTGACCCAAATGGTCATATCAGTTACCTGGATGATTCAGATGGTTTCTTTCCAAAACCGTTTTGTTTTGGTAGGATTGGCTAACCTGCCCAGGAATATCATGAGGCGTTTGTAGTTTGTAATTAAAAGCAAGCAATTTGAAGTAATTCGATGTTGTTGGCAGTTAATGTCAGATGGGGAGGTCCTGCATGCTGCTTCTTTTCACGAGTTACTGGACACAAGTAGAGAATTTCAAGACCTCGTCAATGCACACAAAGACACTTCTGGTTCTGAAAGGCCCGCTGAGGTTGTTCCTCCCTCGAGACGTGAAACTGCCAAACGAGAAATCACGAAAGCATCTGTTTTGAAAGATAAAACAGTGAATGCACCATTAGTAGATCAGCTGATTAAGAAAGAGGAGAGAGAAACTGGAGATACGGGTCTGAAGCCATATTTACAATATCTGAATCAGAACAAGGGCTACTTGTACTTCTCCTTGGTAGGCCTATGCCATCTCACATTTGTGGCTGGACAGATTGCGCAAAACTCTTGGATGGCTGCTAACGTTGACAATCCTCAAGTTAGCACGTTGCTGCTTATTTCAGTCTACTTGGCAATCGGTGTTAGCACATCCATCCCTTTGTTCTTCAGATCTCTTTTGGTAGTTGCCCTGGGTGTGCAGTCATCAAAATCATTTTTTTCTCAGCTGCTAAACTCCCTCTTCCGTGCACCAATGTCCTTCTTTGACTCAACACCCCTGGGAAGGATATTGAGTCGGGTAAGCTTGTCAAAGCACAACTCATCTGCAAATCATCCTTTAAAGAGCTTCTGGAAAGATTTTTTATTCTAATGGATTCAAATTCTCGAGTTCTGATCTTTCTATGTTTGTGATATAGGTTTCTTCTGATTTGAGTATTGTTGACCTTGATGTGCCATTCAGTTTCGCCTTTGCCTTTTGTGCTACCATGAACGCATACAGTAATCTCGGTGTACTGGCTGTTGTTACCTGGCAAGTCTTATTCGTCTCCATACCGATGATCTATCTTGCAATTCGATTGCAGGTAATAGTGGCACATTCCTGTTGTGTTTCTAAGTGGCTTCTCTTTAAATTCGGTACTTATGTTTCCATTTTCCTTGAGAAGTAATTCTGGTGGGATTTGATTTTAAATAATCAGAGATACTACTTTGCTACTGCAAAAGAATTGATGCGGATCAATGGCACAACAAAATCCCTTGTAGCCAGTCATCTGGCCGAATCTATATCTGGAGCGATGACAATCCGAGCTTTTGAGGAGGAAGACCGATTCTTTGCTACGAATGTCGACATCATTGACAAGAACGCTAGCCCATTCTTCCATAACTTTGCGGCAAATGAGTGGTTCATCCAGCGTTTGGAAACAATGAGTGCTACTGTACTTTCCTCCTCCGCGCTTGTCATGTCTCTGCTTCCTCCAGGGACTTTCAGCTCTGGTAATCACACATACTCTTCTCATGAAGTCTCAAAAAATTAGCAAGTATACCTTTCTTGTAGTTTTACATACCTCAAGTATACTATTCCCGGAACTCGGTACTGGGCCTAACTCGGCATGGACTCAGAGAGACTCGTTGAGTTGACTTTATGGCTTGGTTTACTCCACACAAGTTGGTGTGACTCGAACCGAGTCACTCGCCTCTACTAAGTGGAGATTAAAAATAAAGATGGTGGGGAGTGGGATTTGAAACCCAACCTCAACCAAAGGAAGCAACACCCTTAACCGGTGAAGCTTCTCTGCAGTTGGTTTGAGTTATATTCTATTTTACTTATACTACATTCTTAATAATTCCAATTCTATAATAGTTAAATATCAAGTTGAGTTGAGTCTTTACGTCAACCCAACCCAGCTGAATATCGAGTTAAGTTTTCAGGTTTTTGAACTATGCTCAAATGAACCTTTTATTGTTAGTGGAATTGAATTAACATAGAGAAAGTGTTATTTAAACAGAAAATCATGCTTCGATGATAATCATCCTAAATTGGAAGCTAATTGGCAGAATATTTAACACTGATTTGTGCTCATGCTCTCATTTTCTTATTCAATGCTGTCAACCTGCGATCACATTTCACGAACGATGTTCTTGAATGCTATTTGTTTGGCTGATGAACTGTATGGTTACGATACTCTGTTGCAGGATTTATTGGGATGGCGTTGTCTTATGGTCTTTCATTAAACGTGTCCCTAGTTTTCTCTATTCAAAATCAGTGCACGCTCGCAAATTACATCATCTCTGTAGAAAGGCTTCATCAGTACATGCATATCCCAAGTGAAGCCCCTGAAATCATAGAAGGCAACCGGCCCACGCCCGATTGGCCTGCTGTTGGCAAAGTGGAGCTCCAAGATTTGAAGGTAAATTCAACATTAATAACAAAGAAAATCCTACCTTTCAATTTTGTTTAGAAAAGGTCATATATGATCTGGACTTTTATGGTTTATAAAGATTATAATACTGAGAAAGCAATGACAAGCAGATCAGATATAGACCAGATACTCCACTCGTTCTTCAGGGGATAAGTTGCACATTTGAAGGAGGGCACAAGATTGGAATAGTTGGGCGGACCGGCAGTGGGAAGACGACCTTGATCAGCGCATTGTTTCGTCTGGTGGAGCCAGCAGGGGGAAAAATCATCATTGATGGCCTCAACATCTCCACGATTGGTCTTCATGATCTGAGATCTCGTTTCGGGATCATTCCTCAAGACCCGACCCTTTTTCATGGTACCGTCAGATTCAATTTGGATCCCCTAGCAAAACATACTGATCAGGAAATCTGGGAGGTAATATTACCACTGACATGTGTTTTTCCTTTTCCTTTCACTCTATGAAATGAGAGAGCAGCCAAGTTCTGGGAAAATGAATGAAGAAGCCCCAAATTTCACATTGTCCCAAAACTCTGACCCAACTTGGGCATCAACCTTTTGATTTCTGGCTTGTTTCTTTCAAGAATGCTGAATCATGTCATCAATTACCAGATAGATTTTAATACAGTTGCTGATATTAATTGTGTTGTCTTTCATATTGAGAAGGTGCTTGGGAAGTGCCATCTTCGGGAGGCGGTTCAAGAGAAAGGAGAGGGTTTGGATTCTCCAGGTGAGTGTTTTAGAATATGGAGGGCTGTTCATGTTTCTGCTGCAAATCATTATAACAAGTCTGAAATTGCAGTTGTAGAAGACGGGTCAAATTGGAGCATGGGGCAGCGGCAGTTGTTCTGCCTGGGACGTGCTTTGTTGAGGAGAAGCCGGATACTAGTGCTCGACGAAGCCACAGCATCAATTGACAATGCAACGGATGCAATTCTTCAGAAGACTATAAGGGATGAGTTTGCTGACTGCACTGTTATTACAGTCGCCCACAGAATCCCAACTGTGATGGACTGCACAATGGTGCTTGCTATCAGTGATGGTGAGCTTCTTTATTTCCTTTACTTGAGTATTAGTGCATTTTCTCCAAACAATGCCTGTTGGAAGCATACCAATGGCTTGGTTTGAGCTTAAGATTTTGGCCCACTCAGGTGTCCAATAGGCTGGAAATTTCAGCTGAATGGGTTTTCTGTGGCGCCGATTTTGAAGAACAGTTAAGATTTTTTAACACATGGCACGTATGTTCAGGTGTGCGAGAGATGGTCAATCTACCCCTCGCTAACCTCTTCCTTTTCTTTTTATTCTTCTTCTTTTGGTTGGCAAAGGCCAGCCTCTGTAGATATAATGAGAAATGAGTGGGTGGCATCCAAACACACCCCTAGTAATTCAGGCTCCTGCTTGAAAATGCAAGTTATTGGACCAGCCTTAATATTCTTCTAGAGTGAAAGCTCCATTGTATCAATTTGTTTTATGGTTTCCTGCCGGAATGGCTCGGAAAAGCTTAAAACCCTATGGAGAAATGATGGTAATTTTTCTTCTCAGGGAAATTAGTGGAGTATGACGAGCCAATGAAGCTGATGAAGAGAGAGGATTCGCTGTTCGGGAAGCTTGTTAAAGAGTACTGGTCACACACTGCAAATGCCGGCAGCCAGCCCACGATTTTGTGACAAACTCCATCAGTAGCAATCTCAGATGCAGCCCTCTTCTTTTTGGTTTGGCGTGAGCTGTAGCCTCTCCACAACTGGTTTGAAATCACTACAATTGTTTCAGAGAGGTTGTGACTGGCTCCTCCAGCATGCCTGGCCCCATCGGACCCATTTCTCCATACAGAGAGATAGATGATTGGAATCGTCCTTTTTTTGCATTGCTGTGGATGGGCCATAATATGAAAATCACGCTGATTGGTAATTCTGGCATGGTCCAGATCAACCTTCGCTATGGTTATTGGCAAGTGTCAGAAAATAGACTATTCCTATCATCTGACCACCTCTGCATATGGGCTCTATGAGGCCAGAGGCTCGCGAAAGCCCCAAGCTAGTATACATACAACTTCTGCAGGCCCTTTAGAAATAATAAGCAGCAAAGCTCCAGCAGCTGTGGCCAATTTTTGGGGATCAAAATCGCAATGCTAATATAGGAGAGGGTCTTCAAGTATTTTGACGGTCCAGATTCTTGCTTTCTGGGAATTTGGTTGGGATTGTGAATGGTTTATTGGCGCAATTTTGTTGAGAAGACGTTACAAAGAAGTGTGTTGTATATAGTCGCGACCTTTTCTACTCGATCAAGAGAGATTCAAGAAGAGTTTCTTCATGGCTTGCATTTCTAGTACAGGAAAATCTCACTGTTTGGATGATGGCAGTAGCATAGGGGCCGTGTCTCCATGGTGGTACACCTGGCAGGGTTAACATATCATCTGGGACCGTTCATCTAGTTTTCCATTTCTCTCTCTCTCTCTCTCTCTCTCTCTCTCTCTCTCTCTCTATATATATATATATAGGAATTTGACCATACTGACCTCGAAGTTTGGTCAAATTACCCAACGTGATTAAACGTTCAAATATCCCAAGAGTGACCTTCTGACAAGCTTTGGATATTGTTTCGGACAAAAATGCCCCTGTCCTTGGTATTGTCCACTTGAACTTTGGATATACTTAAATTTTGGACAACCCTTAAAATGAGCTGGAAAAACAAATAGACGGCATGGATAAGCCACAAACATTGACGATGGGGCCAACCGAGTTTACTCAGTACCATAAAAGCGTAAGGAGCAACTCAGTTAGGGGTGTACATCGAGTCGAACCGAGTTGAGCTGGCCTCAGCTCGACTCGACTTGAACACTGGCTGACCTTAGCTCAAACTCGGCTCGGTCCTCAAGCCTGACTGGCCAGCTCGGCTTGGTTTGGTCAGTAACTCGGGCCGAGTTCACCATTGAGGCATTTCCACAAACACCTGAACTGCAACTTCAAAATCCCACTGTTTTACAAACAGAGGCAATGATTTTCAAGTATTTTATCAAACACCTTCTAAGTAACATAAAAACAAATAAAAAAAACAAAGAGAAAAAAAGTATTTGTTTCATGTACATACCTTGCTTGCCACCAGCCACATTTCGTTGAGTCATTTTATCAAACAGTTGGTGAGTAACATCAATGGTAAAGTAACCGAGTAACCGAACTGGTTTGATCCGAGTCGAGTCGAGTTGGGACCTGCTCGAACTCGAACTTTAAAAAAATCAGCTCGGCTCGGCTCAAACTCAGCTTCGAATTGAGCGAGCCAACCGAGCTAGCTCGGTTGGCGTACACCCCTAAACTTAGTAGCCAATCCAATTTCTTTAGTCCATCTCCGTGTGTTATGGATTCTTTAAATGCATTATCCAATAATCTGGTAAATTATATAGTTGCGATTGAGAAATCAGACTGCGTACAGAGTGGGAGCGGTTTAGGTGATACACTGGACTCACCCAAGACAGTGTGCCCTTACTGTAGGGCGCCTTCCATCGACTTTTAAAGATATCTTAGGGCGTGTTTGGATTCACGTTTTGGTTGTATTGTATTGTATCTGGTACTGTTCACGTATACGTTGGGAGATATTCAGAATACATCCAGCGGAGACATGTCACTAACCAATGTTTAGATAGGACGTATTACTCTAGCATGTATACAATTTCATGTCAAATCAATGTTTGGAAACGATCGGATAAGGGCCACACGATGTATATACGTGCATGTAATGGGGCTCACTCACTGTTCCATTGAATGATCTGAGCCGTTCATTCACTTCAGAGGGTGGGCATTACCCTTGCCTAGGTGTCCTTTTTGTTTATATGCAAACTATTGCAGAATTTCAACCGTTAAAATATGAAATGGACGACGGAATAAACATCCTCATGAGCCACGCTGATTTTACTCCAAAAGCACTCCCTTCCGGATGGTTTTTCATCCTAAATCCAATGGACGGAGTGGATTTTCTAAGAAGCTTCAATGAGTGGGCCACCAAACTTCACAGAGTTGACGTACGTCGACTCTGTTGTGAAATAGAGGTTCCGTCTTTTCGTTGTGGGCCACTATCATGCAATGAAAGGTGGATCTGAACCGTTCATCAGGTAGAGGGAGAAAAATCCATCAAAAACATGTTGACCTTTCATGGCCATGTACTTCCTCATGATCACTATAATGATTAAAAGAAGACCGTTCAGCTGTTGTTTTAGCTTGATTGTCTCAGTGGGCCACATCATCGGATGATTAAAGCTCACCATTCATGGTTTAAATCTCGAGAGGAAGATGATGGACGGTGTGGATTCGTCAAAAGACGGTCATACTGGGCATTACCAGCAATACAGTGAAAGAAGAAAATGCTTTCTTCCTGTTTACATTTAGTCAAACGTCCGGCCAGTTGCGCGGTACAATCCCATCGATGATTCAAAGTGGTTCTCGGACATATTCGCGAGCGTTGAATGCGTCGCTCGCCGTTCGTTTCCAAACAAGGGACATATCCCATCAACCCCACTAATACGATACTATACACTCGAAACTGTGAATCCAAACACGCCCTTAGGGAATTATGCAAAAAATAAATAAAATGAAACAGATACAATTATCAAGTGAACTATATCATAGGAAAAGTAGTGATTGACCGTTAATGGGCCACAAAATTTTTGGATCCAGCTGATATTTGGCTTTTTACCTTCATCCAGGCTCATGTTTCCTGAGTTGGATGGAAAATAAACACCTCAGAAACGTTAAGGTGCGCCATAAAAAGTTTTTAATGGTAGGGCATTCAATCAACACTGCTTCATATGGTATGGTCCACCTGATTATTTGATCTACTTCATTTTTGGGAAAATATTATTAAATGATCGGAAAAAAAACAAAAAAAAAAAAACGGACGGACGGCATGGATACAGAATACATACATCAAGGTGGGCCCCACGGCAAGGGCTCCACCGTCTTGGGTTAGTCTTGGGTATCTCCCGATCCCCTCTGCAAAAGAGCTTTCACTCCATGTTTACAAGAACCAGAGCGAGACCGCCCAGGGAGTAGCTCCCTCACCTGAGATGAACTGTCCCGATCATCACGGCGAGCTTCCAGCCGACAGCCTTTCTAGTGAAAAACGGAGAAGATCCAGGAAATTGTAGTGAGACAAAGAGTGCGATACGCACGTGTCAATATCAGAAATCGCATTCTTCGGATACATCGATGGAGGAGAAACAGCCGAGAAATTCACATACAACCAAATTTGGTTTTGTCTGCATTAGCGATTACTATATCTGACGCTCCCGCTTTCATTCCTATAAAGATACTCCATTGTGGCAGAATCTCCTCTTCTCCTCTAACGCTCCAAGCACATCATCGCCGAGCTTTTCAGCCATCACACGAAAAGATCGACAGATCCGACGGTCCTAAATCGTTTGAGAACTTTCCCGCCCAGTTTCCTGGCATCAGAGCGATCTGGTTTGTGACTTCTTTCAATAGAATAAAAAATAATGAAATGGAGACTTTTATAGCATTTCTTCCCCTTTTTTAGCATGTTTCATGTTTGGATGCTTCCCAGTTAAAACTGATTCGGGTCGGGTTTCTGGGCCCGACCCGTCTGGTTTAGGTTTGGACCTGAATTTTATGCCGGTTCTTTTCGAGCCTGATTTCAGGCCCGTTAATAGATGGTTTGGGTCCATGACGGGCCCAGCTACAAGGTCCATTTAGGATTTCTTCCCTGTTGAGTTCCAGGCTGAGGCCCGGATTTTGAACTGGTCGGGTCATGGGTGGGTGCAATTCAAAATTTCTTTTTTTTTTTTTTAGGCCCGGATCCGACCCATTGACGGCCCTAAGTGAAGTTCCACTAATTGGCCAGTTTACGATTGTCGTGGTTGGGCTGCGTGCCTAAATTGCAGCCCAGTAAGTAAAGAGAAGTGGACCCATGACAGATCTCGGGCTTACTGGGAATTGGCCCGAACCCATATGGATTCCTGGTATTTTGGCAATTCACTGATAGAGTTTCTTAAACTACAGATTTTGTTAAATAATCAACGTATGTGATCAGTTAAAAGATTTTAAAATTTCAGTGGATTCTGCAAGTTCATGGTTCTTTTGGGCTTTTTACGATCTTCTCAGTTAATGGGATTTTCTGTTTCCGGGTATAATTGTAGAAACTGCTTCATGTTTCAGCTGTAATGCGTCTGGTCAATGGATTCGACACTGGACGGAAATGGTTTTTTATCATTGCTTAAGGCTCTGTTTGGCTGCCAATTAAAAACTGATTTAATCTTATTTTAGTTAACAGTGATTATGTATTTGAGATTTTGGTGACTGTTAAAATAATCTTGATAACCCATAATTTATATAAATTATGATCTCCAATACATTATTTATGTTAATTAAATTGAGATGAACTCATTTTTAAGTGGCAACCAAATGGGGCCTAAGTTGTAGTAGAGGGGATGGGACTGAGGTTGTTTGGATGCTTGATCGGATTGCATTGCAGAAGTTCAATCTGAAAACTGGGAATTGGCAAAGCGAGGCCGGTCCCATTCCATCGTAATGAGTGAGCAACTCCAAAACTACCACACTGATTGTTTAAGTGCAACCTGAAAGACGGTTTCGTGGAATTGCAATCAGGAGTCCGTCGTTGTTATGAATTCAAATGATCCCACCAACATTTTAGTCATGTCCTATATACATAATTGAATTATTGGAAATTGGAATTCAGTTCATCTGAGCATCCAAAAACTCCCTAACTTAACATATTGTGTCCCCGAACGTGAGGGATGTAATATTGGAAATTGCAATTTAGTTCAACTGAAAGCTCAAGCAAGTTGATGGGCTCCAAGGAGCAACAAACAGCATTGAATCAGTGTAATTTTCCTGCCAGAAAATGAAGTCTCACCTCCATCAAACAGTTTTCTAAGGAACTGAGAATTTTTGTCTTCTTTCCTAGAAAATTCGATAATAGTATTTGAGCTGTTGATGACTTGAGTTTCAGTTGGTTTCTGTATAATCCTCCTCTTTGCATGATGAACGGAAGCTCTTATTTTAACCTCTCTGGGTTTTCACAAGTTGGTTAGATTTGGGGCACACAACGTCATCCGTCTTTTGATAGAGCTCTTGCTTGCTTGTTTTCCTATTGGCAAAGTTCTGAAATTTCAAAAGTACAATACTTATTAGAGTTCTTTCTTGTACAACAGTGCAGGAGTTGTAAGAGTAGGAAGCATGGAGGCTCTCACAGGTTACTAGCAATTATGCCCACCATTTGTCTGTTATTGTTTCAAAGAACTTAGGGTGCATTTGGTTGCACCAAATATCATTGAAATTTCACAATATTTCATGATTAATTAGTTTAACTTGGTGCGCATTTTCATCATATTTCATGAAATTTGGTGCAACAAAACTCACCCGAATGCAGGCTACTATAGTGCATTTTCCCCCCTATTTGAAAAGATCGGGTGCTGAGTTTTTTTTTTTTTTTTAAATATCTTAATTAGGTGCTTGGTCTGCTTTCTGTGGGAAGTCTCATTGTTCACATGATGGTGGAAAGGCTTGTAGTCATGGTTTTGTGGGCACTGCCCATTCTTCCCCGTGTCTCAACCGTATCTTGATCATTTCCGTTGATGTGCTGCTCTTGTTATTGATCCTTTCCAATTTCATTTGTAAGTTGAAATCAAGAGCAGCTCAGATGCCAGCACACTTTCAAGGCCTTTCATATCTACAGATAGCCTCTGCTGTCTTCACGGCGGATTGGGTTTTGTTTACTTCGGTGTAGGGATTTGGATACTGGAAGAGAAATGGAGAAATGTACAAGGTGTCGTTCCTCTGCATCGATGGTTAATGATGTTATTTCAAGGCCTCACTTGGGTATTGCTGGGTTTAATGGTGCCCCTTAAGATGGGGCAACGTTCAAAGACATTCGTATGGCTTTTGTTGACAATTGCATGCTTGTTTGCAGGATTCCTCTGTACTCCATCCATTCTCATTGTCCATAGAGACATAGAAGCTTATTCAATTAAGATCATTCTAGATATTTTATCTTTGCCGGGAGCTATTCTCTTGCTAAGCTGCATGGTTAAGGGTTCCAAACATGGAGAAACTGGTCATGATATCGATCACACTCTTTATATGCCTTTGAATGATGAAACCAATGGCAATAACATCGATTCAGATAGTTATGTAACTCTGTTTGCCGAAGCTGGATTTCTCAGTAGAATGTCGTTTTGGTGGTTGAATCCTCTAATACAAAAGGGTTGGGTGAAATCCTTGAAGGAAAAAGATATACCCCAGTTACACAAGACTGATCAAGCGGAAAGCTGTTACTTATTGTTTATGGAGGAACTGAACAGACAAAACTGGACCAGACAATCTAGCTTGCCATCTATTCTGTGGACTATTGTTTCCTGTCACAGGAGAGAGATTTTTGTTTCTGGGTTTTTCGCGTTGCTTAAAATATTGACCATGTCTTCTGGTCCTTTGATTCTCAATGGCTTCATTAAGGTTGCCGAAGGGGAAGCTGCTTTTAGATACGAGGGTTACCTATTGGCTGGGGTATTGTTCTTTGCAAAATGCTTAGAATCCCTATCACAGAGGCAGTGGTATTTCCGGAGTAGAAGGATCGGTCTCCAAGTAAGGTCTTTCCTGTCGGCAGCTATTTACAGGAAGCAACTGAGACTCTCGAATAAGGCTAAAATTACACACTCAGCCGGGGAGATAATGAACTATGTTACTGTAGATGCTTATAGGATTGGGAATTCCCTTTCTGGTTTCACCAGACGTGGACGACAACTCTCCAGCTCTGCATTGCTTTAGCAATCCTTTTCCAAGCTGTTGGACTTGCGACCATCGCGGCCCTCGTCATCATCACACTGACCGTGGCCTGCAACGCTCCACTAGCCAAACTGCAGCATAAATTTCAGTCGAAGCTTATGGAAGCACAAGACGAGAGGCTGAAGGCTATTTCGGAAGCTCTTGTGAACATGAAAGTATTGAAGCTTTACGCATGGGAAACCCATTTCAAGACAGTAGTAGAGGGGTTGAGGAAAGTGGAATATAAGTGTTTGTCGGCATTTCAGCTGCGAAGAGCATACAGTAGCTTTCTCTTTTGGTCATCTCCTGTGTTGGTTTCAGCTGCTACTTTCGTTGCATGCTACTTCCATGGAGTTCCTCTCAATGCTAGGAATGTTTTCACCTTTATAGCAGCCTTGCGACTTGTTCAAGACCCAGTTAGGTCAATCCCAGATGTTATAGGAGTAGTGATTCAAGCTAAGGTAGCGTTTGCTCAGATAATGATGTTTCTGGAGGCACAGATTGGGCATGTAAGGAAAAAGCCTAATGGGGAGCTTGAGCATTTAATTGAGATCAAGTCATCCAGCTTCCCATGGGAAGGGAATCTGTCAAAGCCAATGCTCAGAAATATAAATCTAGAGGTTAAACCCAGTGAAAAGGTGGCAATTTGTGGAGAGGTTGGGTCAGGGAAATCAACCCTTTTGGCAGCAATCCTTGGAGAGATACCAAACATTGATGGCACGGTAAGTTTTCATTACATTGATCTTGGTATCGGAAGCTACGTCGACATTTCACTAGACGAAATGATGTGTGTTGATGTAAACCAATTCGACCGTAATTACAAGCAAAGACAGACTTCTCTATACCGGCAATTTTCAGTCCTGAAATGCCTTAGCTAATGAACTCACCATCACCATCATCCCACTGCTTAATGTTGCAGATTAAAGTTTATGGGAGGATTGCATATGTTTCTCAGACGGCATGGATCCAGATGGGAACAATCCAAGAGAATATCTTGTTTGGCTCTCCCATGGACAAGCAAAGATACCAAGGAGCAGTTAAGAAGTGCTCGTTAGAAAAGGACCTTGAGATGTTACCGTTTGGCAATCTCACTCAAATAGGAGAAAGAGGAGTAAATCTCAGTGGTGGTCAGAAGCAGCATATTCAACTCGCATGTGCAGTGTATCAAGATGCAGACATATACCTCTTGGATGATCCGTTCAGTGCAGTTGATGCTCATACTGCTACAAGCCTGTTTAACGTATTATTACCATTTCCTATCACCCTGACATTTAAGCTTCCCTTGGTTGTTGTTGTTGTCTTGTGAAAGCTAATTCTTCTAGCACACAGGGATGCATCATGGGAGCTTTGTCGGGTAAGAGGGTCTTACTAGTGACTCATCAAGTCGATTTCCTTCCAGAATTTGACTTTATTTTGGTTAGTAAATCCGTCTCTTGCCTGTTTCCCTGTCTCGCTTCTTTCAAGTTGTCATCTTTTTACTCGCTCTTCAACCTTAATCAATTTATAGATTTGTGCGGATGTTATATTCCTGGCCGTGACATACCACAAGCCACTAAATGAACAAAATTAATGGTTTAACTTGGTAACCCAGATGATTGGATCGGATTAACCGGCTAACCAAATTGTTGTATAAGTTACCTAGATGATTCTGATGTTTTCTTTCCAAAACCATTTTGTCTTGGTTAGATTGGCTAACCTACCCAAGAAAATCATTTGGTAATGTTTGTA
This sequence comes from Magnolia sinica, assembly GCF_029962835.1. Lineage (NCBI taxonomy): Eukaryota > Viridiplantae > Streptophyta > Magnoliopsida > Magnoliales > Magnoliaceae > Magnolia > Magnolia sinica. The sequence goes on along the minus strand of NC_080575.1, from coordinate 128,552,886 downwards.
CTTAAAAGAAAACAATTTGAAGTAATTCAATGTTGTTGGCAGTTAATGTCAGATGGGGAGATCCTGCATGCTGCTTCTTTTCACAAGTTACTGGACACAAGTAGAGAATTTCAAGACCCGGTCAATGCACATAAAGACACTGTTGGTTCTGAAAGGCTTGCTGAGGTGGTTTCTCCCTTGAGATGTGAAACTGCCAAAAGAGAGATCAAGAAAGCGTCTACTGTGAAACAACAGAAAACAGATAATGCACCAGCAGTAGATCAGCTGATTAAAGAAGAGGAGAGAGAAACTGGAGATACAGGTCTGAGGCCATACTTACAATATCTGAATCAGAGCAAGGGCTACTTGTATTTCTCCTTGGCAGGCCTTTGCCATCTCATGTTTGTGGTTGGACAGATCACACAAAACTCTTGGATGGCTGCTAACATTCAGAATCCTCAAGTTAGCAAGTTGCTGCTAACTTCAGTCTACTTGGCCATCAGTTTTAGTGCATCGTTCTTTTTGTTCTTCCGATGTCTTTTTATAGTTGTTCTGGGCATTCAGTCATCAAAATCATTATTTTCTCAGCTGCTAAACTCCCTCTTCCTTGCACCAATGTCCTTCTTTGACTCAACACCCATGGGAAGGATATTGAGTCGGGTAACCTTGTCAAAATATAACTAATCTGCAAATCTCCTTTAAAGAGCTTCTGGAAAGATTTTCTATTCTAATGGATTCAAGTTCTTGACTTCTGATCTTTCCATGTTTGTGATATAGGTTTCTTCTGATTTGAGTATTGTTGACCTCGTTGTGCCGTTCAGTTTCGTCTTTGTCATATCTGCCACCATTAACGCATGCAGTAATCTTGGTGTATTGGCTGTTGTTACCTGGCAAGTCTTATTTGTCTCCATACTGATGATCTATCTTGCAATTCAATTGCAGGTAGTGGTGGCACAATCTTGTAGTTTTCCTTAGTGGGATCTCTTAAGATTCGGCACTTCTGTTTCCATTTTTCTTGAGAAGTAATTCTGGTGGGATTTGATTTTAAATCATCAGAGATACTACTTTGCTTCTGCAAAAGAGTTGATGCGGATCAATGGCACGACAAAATCCCTTGTTGCAAGTCATCTGGCCGAATCCATATCAGGAGCAATGACAATCAGAGCTTTTGAGGAGGAAGACCAATTCTTTGCTAAGAATGTCGACCTCATCAACAAGAACGCTAGCCCATTCTTCCACAACTTTGCGGCAGCTGACTGGTTGATCCAGCGTTTGGAAACAATGAGTGCCGCTGTAATTTCCTCCTCAGCACTTGCCATGTCTCTGCTTCCTCCAGGGACTTTCGGCTCTGGTAATCATAGAACTGTTCTCAAGAAGTCTCAAAGAATTAAGCAAGTATACCTCTCTTGTAGTTTTACATACCTCAAGTATACCATTCCCAGTTGTCTGATACTGGTATTTCAAGAGTGGTCTAGCTTTCAAAGCTGTAGTTCCAAAACTTGCTGCCTCAGCTAAAAATCTTGCCAAGACACTGGGAAACTCAGTGCTGAGCCTAACTTGGTGTGGACTCGAAGACTCATCGAGTTGACTTTATGGATCAGTCTACTCCACACAACATGGTGTGACTCGAACTGTGTCACTCACCTCTACTGAGTGGAGATTAAAAATAAAGATGGTGGGGAGTGGGATTTGAAACTCCAACCTCAACCAAAGGAAGTAACTATTGCGCAGCACGCCAACAACGCAGTGAGCCTAGATCCAATCTCAGGCCTCACCCACAAACGATAAACAAGAAGAAATATAAACTAGAAACAGATCAAAGCAATGCAAACAAACCACAAGACAAGATATACGTGGAAAAATCCCAAACTAGGGTAAAAAACCACGGTTGCAAACTTCCACTATGAAGAACGAACAAAGATTACAAGGCAATATACTAACCTCTCCCTTGGAAGTACAGAGAAAATCCCTTGCCCACACCTTAGAAATATTTCCCAATATTCACCTTAACCCTAGAATAGCCCTAGGAATCCCAATTTATAGTTTTGGCAACTTCCCTTTCACACCCTTGCGAAAGGCGACACAGAAATTTGCAGTCCGCATTAGATTCGGAAATGAATCTGCGTAACTACGACCGGTCGAGCAGACCCCACGACCGGTCGAGCATGGGTCACAACCGGTCGAGCACCTCGGAACCAAAAACTAATGCTCGCTGGACTTTGAGTCGAGCCAGTCCACGACTGGTCGAGCAGGTCCCACGACTGGTCGTGCGTGGCCCTAGATGTGGCTCCACTTCTCAACAATCTCCCACTTGGAGACACATTGCCATAAACCCCATCTTCTTCATCCGGAGTGCACCACCTCCCCGTCTTTAAGCCTGAAGACTAATCAAAGCTGAGCAGAGTTTCAGCTTCTCCCATGTGACCGCCTTGGTCAACATATCCGCAAGATTCTCACTTGTATGAATCTTTTCCAGAGCAATCGATTCATCTTCCAGTAACGAACGTATGAAGTGATATCTGATGGCAATATGCTTGGTCCTTGAATGAAAGGTTAAATTCTTAGCCAAGTGTATTGCACTCTGACCGTCACTGTACAACTTGCAATCTGCTTGCTTCTTACCCAACTCTTCCATGAAACCTTGCATCCACACCATCTCCTTGCGTGCTTCTGTAGCCGCAACATATTCTGCTTCCGTTGTACTGATAGATACTATCTTCTATAACTGAGAGACCCAACTGACTGCAGCACTACCCAGAGTAAAGACAGAACCTATAGTGCTTCTTTTGCTGTCGATATCTCCTGCCAAATTTGAATCCACGTAGCCTTGTAGCTTGATTTCCGATCCACCATAGCATATCCCTACATCCTTAGTACCTACAAGGTATCTAAGAATCCACTTCACAGCTTCCCAATGTTCTTTCCCAGGGTTGTTCATGAATCTGCTAACAACTCTCACTGCTTGAGCAATGTCTGGCCTCGTGCTCCCCATAGCATACATGAGACTCCCAATAGTTGACACGTATGAGACTTTAGTCATGTAGTCCCATTCCTCCTGTGTCTTTGCCCCTTGCTCCTAGATAGCTTGAAATGGTTGGCTAATGGACTGCTAACCGGCTTAGCACCTCTCATACTGAATCGATCAAGTACCTTGGCTATGTACTCTGCCTGTGACAGAACTAATTTCTTGTTTTCCCTGTCACGCTTTATCCTCATGCCTAGGATTTGTTTTGCAGCTCATAAATCCGTCATGGCAAATTCTCTAGACAGTTGTCTTTTGAGATCTGAGATGTCCTTCATGCTTGAACCGGTCACAAGCATATCATCAACGTACAGAAGAAGGATGATGTACGATGTATCAAACTTTTTCAAGTAACAACAGTGGTCTGCATGACATCTCCTGAAACCGTTTCCTGACATGAAACTGTCGAACTTCTTGTACCACTACCTCAGGGCCTGCTTTAGGCCATATAAACTCTTCTTCAGTCTGCACACCTTGTTGTTTTTGTTGGGCCACTTTTGGGGCACCAAATGATGCAAGATTCATCCTGTTTGATAGCCCATTGAGTTAGTGATGCAGGACATGGAAAATTAAATATGATATGCAAGATTGCAGGCTTAGATCACACCAATTCAGAAACAATCACACAACTTCCACATCCCACATGAAAATCCAAACATTCAATTAAAGGGGAATCTATGCTGGTCCAAGCCGACACAGGCTAGGACTGGACCAATAAAATTATAAACCAAACAATGTCAAAGGGAAATAAAATCAACTACTCATGCATAAAAATCAGTCCCTAATCCAAGGGATTCCCTAATTTCAATTCAAGGAACCCTAAGGTGATAAAAAGGGGTAAATCAATTAGGGATCATGTAATATAGGGTTAGGATTCATGAAAAAACGGCTATGAGAGGATAAATTAAGATAAAATCGATAACCAAAAGATGATCCCGAGTGTGGACATATTGAATGGTCCAGATGGACGTGTGTGTGATCCCGGCCGCACGTGTGTGGGGCCCAATATTCAGAAAAAGGCCACCTTGGCCCTGGTCGGCCAGGGATGGACTCCAAAACCTCCAAATTTCAGCTCGATCCGATGTACGGTTTGTGCGTAGTGCTCCGCCAAAGTTTCAGCTCGCCTGCGGGCCGAAATCTGGAAACCTGCTGTAATGAAGAAATCTGATGCAACAAAAGGACAAATTCGAAGGTGAGGGAATATGGAAAAAATGGTGATGGAAGATGGGGGTGAATGGGGATCGATGTGGCTTCGCACCACGGTAGTTAGCCCTTCGAAAAGGGAGGGCTTCACACCCACTTTTGAATTCTTCCACAACTCACGAAGAGAGCAGAAAAATAAAGCAGGAATTTTTTTATTAACTTCAATGAATGAAAAGAACTACAAGGGGTGCCTATTTATAGGGAGAAATCCTATACTCAAAAACTCGCACCATGTGCGACACCTATTACTTGGCGATGAAGTAAACTAAAATAAAAACCAAACAAGAAAATCTAAAGCGTTCACGATGTTCTAAATAATAACAATAAGCAAAACTTAAAATATAAAACCAATCCGACGAGTGGGCCACGATCATGAGATCTCATGGTGGGCTTTTCTTGACTATCGGGCCACTTTTCTGAACCAAAACTTGTCTTCTAGCTAGGAGGCCCTCCCTGGACGTCGTCATCGAGCCAGATCGATGGTGGGGTCCTCCTTCTGCGTATGTACGTGCGTAGGGGTGGTGGTGTGCGGGCGTGCGTGTGCACGATGTCCTCATCAACATCTAGCTGCTGTAGATGTAAATCCTTTATAGCCACTATACTCAAGACCATACGAATCGTAAACATTTTTACCATAGGTGAAAATATTTCAGTGAAATCAATACCTGCCTTTTGTTGAAAATCTTTTACAAGCAATCTAGCCTTGAACCGTTTCGAATCATCGTGCTCCTCCTTCAGTCTGTAAACCCACTTGTTATGAAGAGCTTTCTTACCCTTGGGTAGAGTGACTAGCTCCCATGTAAGATTAGACTCAAGAGAGTCCATCTCATCATTCATGGCCTGCTCCCACTTAACCCGTGTATCCGACTGTAATGCCTCTTCAAAACACTCTGGTTCACCATTATCTGTCAGCAGTAGATAATGTAAGGAAGGTGAGTATCGGACCGTCGGTCTCCTCTCCAGAGTAGACCTCCTCACAACTGGTGTATGCGGCTCTGCCTCATTAATGAGGGTCGAATATTGCATATCAGACCCCGATTACTGTTTGATTTTACGTACACGATAATGCCTAATATTATAATTTAATCGTGTTTTTATTGCAGGATGTAATAAGGAGCTTTGATTGAAAAAGAGTATTAAAAGCATGGATTTAACGCTCCGAAGTCACCAGAGCAAGGAATGGACTCCAGGGGACCGAGATCGATGGATATACACGCCACAGATCCGAGAAAATTGAGAAACTGAAGCTTAAGTGGCCTGAAAGTTAGTCAGAATGCAAGATCACAGGGTTTCCACCATCCACTCGGCTCGAAACTTCATACATGGCCTGAGGACCATAAATTAACCGTACACGTCAAATTTCAGCCATTAGATCCTCGTGGAAGTGGCCCAACAGAGAGATCAGAGGACAATAACCATTAAGAAAGCATCTTGGACATCCTTGGGAGATCTGGACCCAAACTGAACTGATGGAAAGAGCACGAAAAACGGTGAATATTTGCCAAATTTCACTTCTTTTGGATGGTGCAGTAGGGAGGAATGAACGATGGACGTTTCTAGAAGGCAGAGTGGCAATTCTGTAAATATAACGAAATTCATATGCATGCATGCACGTAAGCAAGAGGTTTGCTTCAACGTTCTGTATCGACTCATCACAGGTTGATTGTGTGGCCCACCTAGAGTTTGGATCTACTTCATACTTTGACCCATAGGCTTATACTTTATTAAGAAAATGATGAGCGGAGTAGATCTTTGAAAATACCATCAGAAGTGGGCTCCACCTATTTTTTGCAAACTTTCCAAATAGAGCACTGCGAAACTTCCAGTGACGGACGTGCCATCCACTGGGTTTTTACAGTGGGCCCTGCCCATCAATATGTTGAAAGATCCAGACCGTCCATCATATTCATGATGAAATTTCGGCCAACCACTACCAGTATCGCATACAGACGGGACCTGAGGGTGACCCAAATGTCCAGTGAAGCAGGAGCTCTTACGGTATGATGCACCGATCAACTTCTGTTCTCAGAGGATGGTGGCCCGTCATCACAAATCAGATCTTTGATCGACACTGTCCATATTGAAGCTAGCTCAAAACCGATCGGACACCGGCTCTTGCACCTTCATTATCGACAGGGAAGCAAACCCAATCTGCGCCAGCTGAGCTTTCCTAAACAGAGACGGAAGCTCTCTGTTTTCTTCCGCACACAGGCTGTCTACTGTTCCATCAGCGGCCCACTTTCGTCATCAGACGGTTGATCCCAACCATCCAGAGTGTCCAGAGGAGGATGCCGACCAAAAACTCCTATTCCCTTGCAACCATTTATTCAGATAAGATCGTCAGGATTGGATCTTTCGCCAGACATTGATCCACGAGTTGGCCCATCAAAAGTTCAGATCTATTCCAAATTTCGAATATTGGCCTAAATGGACCGTACTAAGACAATAATCGATGCAGATTCGCTGAAGGATTACTATAAGTGGGTCCCACAGATACCACCAACTCCACTATCCAAAGCACATCTGGTTGCTATTTTAAGGAGTGCGTAAAAAACACTCCAGCGACGTCGGCTCTTGAGAAACTGTCCGCTCCACTGCCCTTTTACAGGGGCTATAAAGAGAGAAGAGAAAAGGAAGAATGGGGGGATCGGTTTTTGCAGGGACCCACGTCAGGGAGATCTGGGACATGGAGTGCAGCCGTGGAGGCGAATTTTGAAGCCGGTTTCTGGAGTTCTTTTTTTTCCTTTTTCTTTTTCTTTTTATTTATTTCTTTCCTTTCATGTTTTTCTTTGGTTTTAGCATGATCATGCTAGGCTAGACCTCTTAGCTCGGGCTAGGAGGTGAAGCTTGTAGGATGATGGGAGACTTTATGCTTCTGCCTTTTGTTTAGACCGAACTGATGTTGATTTTATTTTAATTAAGGGAATGTTTTTAGTTTTTAATGGTCTGTTGTGACTAAAATTACAACGGGTCTGCGATAGCTTTGAGCATGTTCCTTTCCTTATTTTGATTATGACGTAAGGAAGCCCTAGTGTTCATCATCGTCTCCTGGGCATGGTCGGATGATGGTACCCTTCCTAACCTTCATATCATGTTGATTGGGTGGTAATTAGTTTAATTCTGTTGTTTACTCTGTCTCCTAGGCATGGTTTGGTGATGGAATCCATTCTAATTCATATACCTTTCATCTCTTTAAAGTTCGGTTTGATTTTCATGGTTACACCTTTCAACTGGATGAAGATGAGACTCTAAGTCCAGTTGAGTTCTTGAAACAGGCATAAGATCTCTCTGATCTCTACAAGTGGATCCTCTGAATCCCTAGTTTCTTATCTCTGACTTCTCTTAAGTTTTACATTAATTTCTCACCATTATTCATCAATTTATATTTGATTTAGATTTCATTGTAAGCTAGTCTATTTCTACCTAGTTTCAGATAACGTACAGGCATCAGTCCCTTGGGATTCGACCTCGGTCTTACCGAGTTTATTACTACATCACAACCCTGCACTTGGGGAGTGAACACTCATAATGCTCTTGTGCATGATCATCTTGTGGCATTGTAACACCCGTGTCCAGTAACTCTTTCATCTCTACGAATTTCTTTTTTTCGGCCTTATTTTCCTGCACATTGTCCTTATGCATCACTTTTTCATTGAAGACTACGTCCTTGCTTCTAATGATTTTCCTGTTTTCTGCATTCCAGAACTTGTAGCCAAAATCATGCTGCCCGTAGCCTATAAACGTGCACCTCCTGGACTTCGCATCTAGCTTGTTTTTGTGCTCTGCATCAATGTGAACATATGAAGTGTAACCGAACACTCTGAGATGTGCAAGGTTCACCTCCTTCCCAGTCCACGTTTCTTCTGGTAGCTCACTATCCAATAATGCTGAGGGACTTCTATTAATGAGATATACGACAGTATTCACAGCATCTGCCCACAATATCTTGGGCAAGCCTGTAGTAACCTCATGCTCCTGGCGCGCTCAAGGATGGTCCTGTTAATCCGCTCAACCACACCGTTCTGCTGCGGTGTCCCTGGAATTATTTTCTGATGTTTGATTCCTTTTGTTGTACAATACTCCTCAAACCTTTTATCACAGTACTCTCCCCCATTATCAGATCTGAGACATTTTACTGTTTTACTTGTCTCGTTTTCTACCATAACTTTTCACTTCTTAAATACATCAAATACATCAGATTTATGCTTTAAGAAATAGACCCACAGTTTTCTATTAGCATCATCAATAAAAGAAACAAAATAACGTGAGCCACCAAGAGATAATACCTGTGCCGGTCCCCACACATCAGTGTGTACAAGCTCCAACAGATGCATCTTTGGAGCGCGTCCCGTCTTCTTGAAACTTACCCTCTTCTGCTTGCCATACACGCAGTCCTCGCAGAATTCCAAGTTAATAGACTTCAGCCTTGGTAGCTTCCCTTTTGACAATAACACTTTCATCCCTTTCTCACTCATATGTCCCAACCCCTGATGCCATAACTGCCCATTCACTCCAGTAGATGTGACTACGAGTGAACCATACGATCTTGAAGTCACATACAAAGTACCTTCCTTTTTGCCTCGAGATATCACTAAGGTACCTTTTGTGATCTTCCAGGAATCACTGGTGAATGTCGTCATATAACCGGTATCGGCCAACTGCCCCACTGAGATCAGATTCCTTCTCAAACTTGGTACATGTCTGACATCCTTTAATTTCAACGTCGTTCCGTCTTTCTGATTCATATGAATGTCTCCCTTTTCAACAATACTGCACGGCTCATCATCACCCACGTAGACTCTCCCGAAGTCACCTGATACATAGTTATGCAGAACTTCCTTACACGAAGTGGCATGAAACGAAGCACCTGAGTCTATAACCCAAGACTCATTCCTCGCATCAAGAGACAAGATCAATGCCTCTGTGTCACTCTCCTCAGATAGATTCACTGAATCCTTCTCGCCTTGAGAGCTTCCTTCTTGTTTCTTGAGTGCCCTACAATCACGTTTCAAGTGCTCCTTCTTGCCGCAATGCCAACACCCGTCTTTGTCTTGCGGTCCCTTTGACTTCTCCCTCGACTTAGAACGCCCGTGTTTATTGCCTCCTTTGTTCAGCGATCTTCCTCTTCCTTCAATGTTTAAAGCATTCCCTGAATCCCCTGAAACTCCTGATGCCTTTCTTCTAGATTCTTCGATGAGAATTAGACCGACCACATCATCAAATTTCAGCTTTGTCGACCCTGAAGAATTGCTCACAGTAATCACCAAACCATCCCAACTGTCTGGCAAACTGGATAAGATCAATAAAGCCCTGACTTCATCCTCAAAAATAATGCCAACGGATTCCAACTGGCTTGTAATGAACTCATTTAGATGTTCAGCCACGCTGCCACCATCTGACATCTTCATGTTGAATAGTTGTTTCATAAGATAAACCTTGTTGGATGCTGATGGCTTTTCATACATGGTAGCTAGGGCTTCCATTAATTCTTTTATAATTTTCATCTTGGATATGTTGAAGGCGACACTTTTAGACAAAGAGAGCCGGATCGTTCCTAAAGCCTTCCTATCTAGTAAAAACCATTCATCATCTGTCATCTTTTCTGGTTTCTTCTTTTTTCCTCCTAGAGGAATATAGAGGTCTTTCTGATACAGATAATCCTCCATCTGCATCTTCCAGATGGCAAAGTTTGAACCATCAAACTTCTCAATTCTAGTTTTCCCTTCTTCTGTCATCGCTCTCAATAGAACTAAACCAATAGCTTTGATACCAGTTGTTGCGCAGCACGCCAACAACGCAGTGAGCCTAGATCTAATCTCAGGCCTCACCCACAAATGATAAACAAGAAAAAACATAAACTAGAAACAGATCAAAGCAATGCAAACAAACCACAAGACAAGATATACATGGAAAAACCCCAAACTAGGGTAAAAAACCATGGATGCAAACTTCCACTATGAAGAACGAACATAGATTACAAGGCAATATACTAACCTCTCCCTTGGAAGTACAGAGAAAATCCCTTGCCCACATCTTAAAAATATTTTCCAATATTCACCTTAACCCTATAATAGCCCTAGGAACCCCAATTTATAGTTTTGACAACTTCCCTTTCGCACTCTTGCGAAAGTCGACATAGAAATCCGCAGTCCGCATCAGATTCGAAAACGAATCTGCGTAACTACGACCGGTCGAGCGGACCCCACGACCGGTCGAGCGGACCCCACGACCGGTCGAGCATGGGCCACGACCGGTCGAGCACCTTGGAACAAAAAACTAATGCTCGCTGGACTTTGAGTCGAGCCAGTCCACGACTGGTCGAGCAGGGGGCCACGACAGGTCGAGCCGGTCGTGCGCGACCCTAGATGTGGCTCCACTTCTCAACAGTAACACCCTTAACCAGTGAAGCTTCTGTGCTATTGGTTTGGGTTACATTCTATATTAGTTATGCTGCATTCCTAATAATTCCGATTTTATAATCGTTAAATATTGAGTCGAGTCAAGTCAAGTCTTTGAATCAACCTGACCCGGCTAAACATCCAGTCAAATCAAGTTTTCAGGTTTTTGAACTATGCTCAAAGAAACCATTTATTGTTAGTGGAATTGATACAACATAGAGGAATTGTCATTTAAACAGAAAATATGCTTAGATGATAATAATCCTAAATTGAAAGCTAATTAGCAAATACCTAACACTAATTTGTGCTAATGCTCTCTCAGTTTCTTTTTCAATGCTGTCAATCTGCCCTCACATTTCACGAATGATGTTCCTGAAACCTATTTGTTTGGTTGATGAACCGTGTGGTTACAATACTCTGATGCAGGATTTATTGGGATGGCATTATCTTATGGTCTTTCCTTAAACCCTTCCCTAGTTCTCTTTATTCAAAATCAGTGCACTATTGCAAACTATATCATCTCCGTGGAAAGGCTTCATCAGTACATGCATATCCCAAGTGAGGCCCCTGAAATCATAGAAGGCAACCGACCCATGCCTGATTGGCCTACTGTCGGTAAAGTGGAGCTCCTAGATTTGAAGGTAAATTCAACATTAATAATAAAGTAAATCCTACCCTTCAATTTCATTTAGGAAAGCTAATGTATAATTGGAACTTCATGGTTTATAAAGATTATATCATTATAATACTGAGAAAGAAATGTCAATCAGATCAGATATAGACCAGATACTCCGCTCATTCTTCCGGGGATAAGTGGCACATTTGAAGGAGGGCACAAGATTGGAATAGTTGGGCGGACTGGCAGTGGGAAGACAACCTTTATTGGGGCATTGTTTCGTTTGGTGGAGCCAGAAGCGGGAAAAATCATCATTGATGGCACATCTCCACGATTGGTCTTCATGATCTGAGATCTCGTTTTAGGGTCATTCCTCAAGACCCGACTCTTTTTCATGGTACTATCAGATTCAATTTGGATCCCTTAGCAAAACATACTGATCAGGAAATCTGGGAGGTAATATTACCACTGACATCTGTTTTTCCATTTCCTTTCACCACTGCTTATTATCATTTGGATGTCTGTAAATGGGGCAAGTTGTAAATGATTCACAGGGATATCGTTGACAGCATTTAACTCTATTTCATTTACAGGTGGGATTTCATTTACAGCCTAACGGCTATATTTTCAAATTTTGGTTCTCCATTTACAGGACTTCAACAATTGCAGACTATACAAACAGGACAGGCTGTAAATGGTTTACACCTTCAAATCATTTACCAATTAAACCATTTACAGGCATCCAAACGACCCATTATGAAATGAGAGAGCAGCCAAGTTTTGGGAAAATGAATGAAGATGCCTCAAATTACAGAGTCCCAAAACTCCTACTCAATTTGGGCATCAACCATTTGATTTCTGAGCTTGACTCATTCGAGAGCGCCCAGTCATGTAACTCATCAATTCCCAGATGGGTTTTAATACAGTTGCTTATACTAATTGTATGGTCTTTCATATTGAGAAGGTGCTTGGGAAGTGCCATCTTCAGGAGGCAGTTCAAGAGAAAGGAGAGGGTTTGGACTCTCTAGGTGAGTATTTTAGAATATGGAGGACTCTTGTTGTTTTGGCTGCAAATCATTATAATGAGTCCGATATTGCAGTGGTAGAAGACGGGTTGAATTGGAGCATGGGGCAGCGGCAGTTGTTCTTCCTGGGACGTGCTTTGTTGAGAAGAAGCCGGATACTAGTGCTCGATGAAGCCACGGCATCAATTGACAATGCAACAGATGCGATTCTTCAGAAGACCATAAGTGATGAGTTTGCTGACTGCACCGTCATTATGGTTGCCCACAGAATACCATCTGTGATGGACTGCACAATGGTGCTTGCTATCAGCGATGGTGAGCTTCTTTATCCCCTTGAGTACTAATGCATTTTCTTCAAACAACGCCTGTCGGAACCATGCCAATGGCTGGATTTGAGCTTAAGATTGTAGCTCACTCAGGTGTAGGCCTGAAATTTCAGCTGAATGGGTTTTCTGTGGTGCCAAGTTTGAGGAATGGTTCAGATTTTTTTAAAACATGGCACATATGTTCAGGTGTGCGAGAGAGTCAATCTACACCTCGCCAACCTCTTTTATTTATTTATTTATTTGACGAATGCCTGTCTCTGTTGATATTATGTGAAATGAAAAATGGGTGGCATCCAAACACACCCCTAGTTATTCAGGCTTCTTGTAATGGCTGCCCTCCTTGCATTTGGTGTTGTGTAGCTGGAACATTCTCCTGCTTGGACATTCAAGTCATGGGACCAGCCTCATTACTCTTCTAGAGTGATGCTGCATGGTATCAATTTGTTTTATGGCTTTCTGCCGGAATGGCTTGGCAAAAGCTTAAAACCTCATGGAGAAATGATGTTAATTTTCTTCTCAGGGAAATTGGAGTATGATGAGCCAATGAAGCTGATGAAGAGAGAGGACTCGCTGTTCGGGAAGCTCGTTAAAGAGTACTGGTCACACACTGCAAATGCCAGCATCCAGCCCACCATTTTGTGATAAACTCCATTAGTAGCAATCTCAGATGCAGCCCTTTTCTTTTTGGTTTGGTGTGAGCTGTAGCCTCTCCACTACTGGTTTGAAATCACTACAATTGTTTCAGAGAGGTAGTGACTGGCTCCTCCAGCATGCCTTGCCCCATCGGACCCATTTCTCCATACAGAGAGATAGATGATTGGAATCGTCCGTTTTTTTTGGGCACTGCTGTGGATGGGCCATAATATGAAAATCACGCTGATGGGTAATTGTGGCAATTGATGGTCATGATCAACCTTCGTTATGGTTATTGGCATGTCCCAGGGGATGGACGATTCCTATCATCTGACCACCTCTGCATTTGGGCTCTATGAGGCCAGAGGCACACAAAAGCCCCCAGTTAGTTTCCATACAACTTGTGCAGGCCCTTTAGAAATAATCAGCAGCAAAGCTCCAGCAGCTGTGGCCAATTTTGGAGATCAAAATCTCAAAGCCAATATAGGAGAGGGTCCTAAAGTAACCACATTCCAGATTCTTGTTTACTGAAAATCCGGTTAGGATTGTGAAAGGTTTATTGGCACGATTCTGTTAAGATGATATGGAGTTCCAAAGAAGAGTTTGTGTTGTGTATAGTAACTACCTTCTCTACTCATAGAGAGTATTCAAGAAGAATTTCTTCATGGCTTATATTTCTAGTTTAGAAAAAACTCAACTTTTTGGATGATGGTCATCGCATACGGGCCATGTCTCCATGGCTGTAAACGATGGCAATGGCATGGTAACATACCATCTAGCATATGGTTTATGACGTCCTAAACCTTTTAAATGGCATTATGTGGTCGCCATTATTGATCAAGACTGTTCATTCATTCATACAATTAGAAGCAAGCCATTATATAAAATCATGCCAATTGGCAGAGCCTAAGCTTCTGATCAATAGCATGAAAATGAACGGTCAAGATTGACTGGATAAACGAAATAGGTACAATCATCATCTTGAAACGTCTGCTTGGTATTTAGTATGATTTTAATGTAACACTTTGATTTGATGATTCTAACCATGTGATATATGGCAGCAACGGACGGTTGAAATAAATTGGCCCTATTTTAAAGGGTTATGACAATTGGATTGGCCTGATTCTTCCACCATGGCTTGCCATGGATGTGGGCCATTCATCATTAGAGGCTGATCTTTGATGTGGGCCCACCTTGATGGGGATCATCCATCATGTGGCCCTACCTTCAATGTATGGCACCCATCATGAGGGCCCTCTTTCAAAGTGGGACGTCCATCATGCTGGGGCCCACCTTGGATGTGGGCCATTAATCTTTAGGGGCCGATCTTTGCTGTGGACCATCCATTATGTGGGGCCCACCTTCATGTGGGTCAGTCATCATGTAGGGCCTCGAAATAATGTTAACTGTCCATCACGTGGGGCTCACCTTCAGTGTCTATTACCCATCACGTGGAGCAACTTTTGATTTGGACCGTTCATCATGTGGGCCATCCATCATGCAAGTCCCCCTTTGATATCGGGTGTCCACCACGTGAAGAAATGAGAGAGGGAGAGTAAAAAAGTACAATGTAGAAAAGCAAATTGTTGTACTTGGGATTACAAATAAGTATAAACTAATAAGTTACTTCTAATAAAGTGCTTGCCAAACTAATTTTCAGTAAATAGGTAGCTTAATTGATGCTACAAGAAGGAGAAAAACAAAAAGAGCTGCTTATGGTGGTGTATCAAATTAGGTCCCTAGTGTTTCTTGATGTTTTCCAGTGTTTTGAGTGTTTTTAGCACCCATTATGCTGTGTGTGGATGTGAGGGTGTGTATTAAAAAATAAAAATTTAAAAAAAAAAGAAGCATTTTTAGTATCTTTTTGTTTTCTTAATGGTTATATATATATATATATATATATATAGTTTGATGGGGTGCTGAATCACATGGACCGTTCAGATTTTGGATTCATATTAGGTGAGATGAGTTGTCAAAAAGTTTTCACCAATCAAGTTCATGGGAGAACTTGTGCACAGGTTAGCGTGTGTGTGTGTGTGTGTCTGTGTATACACCTAAGTTTTGAATACGGTTGAAACATGATGTGACCCCATCCAAGTGGGACATCCACAATCGACGGGTAGGATATCTGAACAAGATCTCAATGAGCCCTATGAACAATTATGAAGGTTTCAATGGGTAGGTATCCCCTCTCAACTATTATTTTTGGTGTGGCCTACCTAAGTCATGAGTTGGGTTGATTTTTAGGCATGCGGCCCATGATGGAATGATGCATGTAATTGATGGGGGTGGATGTCCAATACAGACCATGATGGCCCCACATGGCTCAATTTCATTAGAAGCTCCTTCGAGGTTGACCTCACGGTCTCTTTTCCTCATGGGTAGTAGGTTATTTTTTTAAAAGTATTTTTAGGTATTTCTTAGGGCCTGTTTGGTAAGCGGGATTAGGTGGTATGGTATTACATTAGGTTGTGATATAAATTTCATCCAAAGTTTGGAATCTATGGAAAGGATTGGATTAATTCAAATATTTAACCTTTTACTCCCAACAAGATATACAGCGTGATTTTTGGTTGATTGCCACTGCATCTATGGCCCCACATTGATCCATGTATTTTATTCATACCATCTTACCATATGTGCCCTTTACATGTAGCACTCAAGTTGCATATAGATACAGGTGATTGGCATTAGTTGTGAAATCTGGTTCCTTAATTACACTTCAAACATCCACCAAACATTAGTTTCATGTAATACATTATTTTTCCCAAACAAAGAATTTAATCCCAAATATTGGATGGTCAAAATACCTTGGTATTTCCAAACATATAATCATTATATAATAATGGTATTAATTCTATTTAATCAAATGCATCTTTCTAAATATAATTTCGGGCTTGCTAGGTATTCTTTATATTGTTGGTGTTTTTTTGGAGTGCTTATAATATTTTGAGTGTTCAGGGTTGTTTCTTTATGTTTGCCGGTGGTAGAATTGTTTTCTGAGCTTTTTGGATTTTTGTTTTTGTTTTTAATTTCAGTACTGTTGGATTATTATTTTTTCCCTGTGGGTGTTTATTCGTATTTCTGAGCGTTTTTAGATGTTCGTTGGATTTATTTATTTTAGTGTTTCTAAGCATGTCTTTGAAATTTTAAGTGTTAATTTTTACATCTTTTTCTATTGGTTTTTTTTTTTTTTTTTCCTTTGTGGTTTGGATGTTTCTAAGTTTCTTTAGGGTTTCATTTTTCTGCTGCTTACAGCGCATTCAAGTTGTGCAGAGCCTATACAATCTTCGGTAAGTGCAATCCGAATCATGCATATGGGTTTTCCCATCATATGGGTAATTGTTTGAAATTCCAATGTCATTTGTAGCTCATATGAGCTAGGAAAAACACATTAGGAAAGGTGATGCATATAACCGAAACTTCCACGTTTGATGCTTCACTTTGGAATTTTGGGTTAGGATGAATTTTCAAATGTATGGGGATGAGGTGATTGACCGTATTCACAGTTTAGATTCAACATCCACATCACAATTGGGCCAACGAAATAAGAGTTCATCGTGGGAATTAAATATATCTCAAAACATTTAAATGGATTCCTTGCAAATAGAAAAGAGATATTTTGGATTAAGATGAAAGTGATCTTGTTGTCATCCGTTTCAGAAACCGGGCTTGTCCACTCATCAAGTGGATCTGAGTAAGACATTTAAATCCTGCTTAGTGCTGTGAAACCATTCCAGCCCTCCCATTTGGTATTTACTTAAATTCCAACTTTCGTACACTCAGTGGGAAATAGTGCGTCTCCCACTGGATATGTAAGATATAAATATTAGGATTGGTGGACCGCCATCTTCGTATACATGCGTTTGTACGTGGACGAATTATAAGATCTTCGCGCGGCCCCAAGATGTGCACAGCATGCTTTGGTTTTCAGTTTGTACAAGTGGGACCCATGGTTCGTTGATCCAGGCCATTGGTTTGTTACTCCACACTGAGGATGGACCAACCTCTGAAAATCTATTGGAAAAAATTCAATCCTAACCTTTCAACTGGTGGCCTGAAAATAGATGGCTAACAAAAGACAACAATATAGTGGTCCGCGTCACCAATCACGAAATTTAATTACAAAGAAAGAAACAAAAAAAGAACGTGTGGTCGCAGTTTGGAAGAGCTGGCCCTTTTATCTTTTATCTATTTCTCCGTTGAACTCTTATTGATACGTTTGTAGGCCAACCAATCGACCCCTATAATCTTCCCATCCAGTGGACTTCTGGTACATACAAAGTTTTTTGTTGCAGAGTCCACTAAGATCAATGGTCTAGATCACCAAGCCATGGGCCCCACAATATGAAATTACTAGGGGTGTACATTGAGTCAAACCGAGTCGAGCTGGCCTCAGCTCAACTTGGCTCGGCCACTAGCTGACCTAAGCTCGAACTCGGCTCTACTCGGTCCTCGAGCTTGATTGGCCAGTTCGGCTGGGTTCGGTTAGCAGCTTGGGCCAGTTCAAGTTGAGTTCGCTATTGCAGCATTCTCATAAACACCTATATTGCACCTTCAAAATCTTACTGTATTTCAGATAGTAGCAATGGATTTATAAGTATTTTATCAAACACCTTCAAAGTAACATAAATATTAAGATTAAGAAAAAAAGGACGTTGGTTTCATATACATACCTTCCTTGCCACCGGCTACACTTTTTTAAGTCATTTCATCGAACGCTTGGTGAGCAACATTAATATTAAAGTAACCGAGTCACCGAATTGGTTTGATCCGAGTTCGATTCGAGTTGGGTTCAATCCGAGTCAAGCTGGGGTCAGCTTGAACTCAGCCCAAACTCATTTTGGAGCTCAAAAAATCAATTTGACTCGGCTCGAACTCAGCTTCCAACCAAGTCGAATCAAGCTTTTTCAAGTCAAGTCGAGCTAGCTCAGTTTGCGTACACCTCTAAAAATTACGTACTGCAGTAAAATATATATTAGCTTGAAAAACACACTCCACAAAACCATACCTACTTTGCTCGAGACGATAAAACACGGAAGCGGATTGAGTACTGACTAACTGATCAGTGAGCTATTGGGTACTCAGCACACTCTGTGGGGCCCACTGTCCTGTATGTCTTATCCGTGCTGTCCATCCATTTTACCATCTCATTTAGTGAATAAGAACAGAATTAAATCATATATAAAGCTCAAGTGGACCACACTATAGGAACAATGTGAATTGAATGCTTATTGCTGAAAACTTTTCGGTAGCACAGAAGTTTTAGATCAAGCTGATATTTATGTTTTACCATCATCCGTGACTGTATGAACTTATGAACAGGTTGGGTGACAAATAAACATCACCGTGGGCTCTAGAAGGTTTTGACAGCGCACATCATTATCCCCACAGTTTCTTGTGGTGTGGTCCACTTGAGCTTTGGATATGCTTCAATTTTGGGATCATGTCCTAATATGAGCTGAAAAAACGGATGGACGGCGTGGATAAGACACATACATCTACAGTGCCTCCACAGAGTTTACTCAGTACGCTGTTGGTGTACTGAGTTACTCCGTACGCAAACGCTTCCACAAAGCACGTGCTGGTAATTAAAGTAATACAAATTTTCAGAGGTGCGCATGTTACGTAATTCCCCACTCCAACCAGCGGCCCATGTCTGTGCTAGACGATCCAACCACTTATTACGTAGATTAGTGGCAGATTAGAGAAATCTAAGCGCCACTTTCGTTTATATGGCCCTATCTACTGCATATGACATGAACTAAGCTTAACCCACCTTAGTAGAAAACATACGTTTTTAATGCATAGTAATCACCATATGTTCGATCTGCATGGGCCCGTCCGTGATGTGTTTGTGGAACCCAAGTCGCACATCTGATGCACCTCCTCATGTTCACCATACATTCCAAAAATAATCCGGATCCAAAATTCTGATGTGACACACCACAGGGATCAATGTACAATCACTCTAAGAACTTATGTAGATTCACTTTTGTGGCCAACCTAAGTGTTAGAATGACTTGAATTTCCATGGGTCCCTTTATCCCAACGTGGCTCACCTGATGAATGGGCTGGATGATATATATTCAAAGTGGAAGTTTCTGTGGTGCACGTCCCCTCTCGTATGTCCTCCATTGTTTCCTTTGATGTGGCCTAGTTGAGTTATATGGATGAGGCTGGATTTATGGATTTAGGACTAACATGGGGAGATGCATCTATTGGACGGGTTCGATGGCACTCACACATCAGAGTGGGCCCTACATAGCTCAAATGTATGTGATCATCACCCTCAATGGAATAAGCTTAATCTAAGTTCGGATCCTAATCCTACACCACTTTCTCCAACTAAAATCATGGATGTCTGAATCACTGAAACAATGGGCATTATATAATTCTTCATTTTCTTGCTTTAAAAGGAGGGAGAGTGCCTAGGGTCATGGCACTGATGGACGTTTTGTAGTACTATAGTCATGGGTGCGTTGAAATATGTTGTACTTGCACTGACTTTGATTGTATTTGCACCTTCCCTTTCTCAATCTCAGCTTTCTACCACCTTCTACAGCAGCACATGTCCGTCAGTCACTGATACCGTGAAATCCATCGTCCGATCGGCGATCAACAGGGAGAAGAGGATGGGAGCTTCACTTCTACGGCTCTTCTTCCATGATTGCTTTGTCGTGGTACGTTGATCTCCGTCCACTTCTTAGATTGCTTGATCTCCGTCCACAGGCTTGATCTAAAAAACACATCTTGATCCATAGCTCAAGTGGTAGACTGAGATACCTCGTTTCAACACTAAGGTCTTGGTATTGATTCCCTAATGGGGGTGGCTAACAGTTAAGTGTGAACTAAAAGTGAAGTGTACTAAGAAGCTATATATATATATATATGAGAAAAGGTACTATGCGCTCGACCTCACGGCTCCGTCCCATGAGGTCGAGCTGTGTGGCCCCACCAAGTGCTTTTATATATTTTAACGGTGTCTTCACATGATTTTAGATGATATGACCCACTTGAATTCCCTATATAGCTGATTTTTGGGATATCCCATAATTTAAAGGGGACCCATCAAACACACGGTGTTGATGGTCAACACGCATCACGATGGGGCTCACACAGCTCGACCTTACGGGAGCTTATTGTGAGGTCGAGCGCATAGTATCTTTTCCCATATATATATATATATATATATATATAGATAAAAGGTATCTAAACAAGCCTGTGAATAACTGAGGAGAAGCTTGTATGTTTGTAGTAAAGTACTGCATTTACTTCGATGTGACTATACTTCTACGAGATCTGAACCATTCATCTGTTGGGTCCTAGGGTGGGTAGGCCACACTACAAAAACCATAATGGTTGGATTATCCCAGCTGCCGATCAGAGGATTTTCAAAGACTGCATGTCCTCATTGCTTAGACTTCTGTCTAACCGTTTATTTCAAATTCCTCTAATCGAGCTGGCTAAGATTCTCCAACTCGTCGATTTCTGGATGCAGACCATCCAAGATAGGCCCAGCAGATGAAGTGCCCGGATGTAAAGAGATACAGTGCTTGACGAGTAAGGTACAACTGACAGCACCGGATACTTTTGCTCCAACCATTAATATACTATTGTACATCAGCATGCAACTTCACTTAGGGCCTGTTTGGCCGGGCGAATCCCATGGGATTAGGAGGGATGGGATGTATTTTAAGGTAATGATGGTGGTGTCAGTGGATTGGTTTAAGATCCATGGGATTGTTATATCCCGGGACAAGTTGACTGGGTCTGTTTGGCACGCCCGGCATATACCCGGATTTGACCTTCCAATCCGTCCAACCAAGGGATGGGATCAATTTTAAGGTAATGATGGTGATGTCAGTGGATTGTTTTAAGGATTGCTACTTGAAGTATGATTTTAAGCATCAAATGATCTCAGCTACATGAATGGCAGATCGCCCACGCTCTAGATATTGCCTTCTCTGTTCTCCTCGATTACAGGCCGGATATCTTTGCAACGTTTTCTGTTTGCAGTGAAAGATTATTTTAGAACTCTGCCTGTGGGACTCACTGTGGTTGGTGCATGGTGAGAGGGGAGTCCGGATCCTCTGCTTAAGCAGGGTTTTCCTGCTTGTTACAATCTGATTGGCTCAATTCTCATTTAATGTAACAGTGCTGATAAGGTCGGTGATGACGTGGACCAATAACATTGTAACAGCAAACATCCTATCCGACTTCAGTGAAAGGCAGCCCGATAGTAAGTCCCGTAGGATCTAACAGGGTCTTTCGGTCTTTAAAACTTCCACACAAAAATTTAAGATGGAGGATTTACATCCAGGAATCGACTTAACCACTGGAAGTAAGGATAATCTTCTCACTCCTTTAATTCTAAGTTTAAGATGGCCTCATAAGTCACCCTTGTAGAAAGATTATCCTACTAAGAAAGTGGAGCGCTCTGAAAATAAGGCTATTACAACCATTATGTGGGTCACTACAAGAATTTGAAACTTTTTGGGTGGATGTTCATTTTATTTTTCTATTTTACACAAATCTTACTTGGACACTTCAACTTGTTAGATGATAATCATAGAGGAAATTCAAATTAAATAAAATAAACAAGTAAACTAGTAATAAGCTCGAAGCACGTATTAGATACGCTTTCCTTACATCATTATTTGCTTCCTTGGGTTTCTAGTGAACTGCTTCCAAGATACGACAAACCTTTGTGGATATATATGCAACAATTATGAAAAACTCATGTAAGAACTCGATACGCAGTTTGTAATTTTGACAGATTTTGTGTATTAAGAAAACAGAGAAACTTGCTTCACTTATTTTTTGAGAGATAAATGATCGATTGGAGATATATTTTTCATATGTTTTTATTCTCGATCTACAAAAGATTTTATAGAGAATGAATAGCAGTGCATTTTCACAAAAAGGAGTTTCTAAAAGACAAACCTGAAATCGTTTATAACGATCAAGTCTTTTAAGAAAATATACGACTTTGCTCAAGAGACGTAAGAAATCGCTTCTTATAATGATTGAATTCTGATGGCCGAATCGTCACAACGTTTAAAACCTATAGACCAAATAGGCATCGCCCAAAATCCACCCACCGTTCAGTGCAACAGAAACATCCGACTAACCGAAACATAGTAACAGTTGAGATCAATCGGCCGATTGGCAAGACGGACATTTCTTGTCGGCTGATCTTGAAAACGGTCGATATATGACAATCGATCAATACAATTGCAAGAATTCCCTGGCATAATGACCATTGCCTGTCGACTATTGATAGGTAAAACAGTTGTTATCTAATGGCCAATCTTATGATGGATATATACTCTCTATGATTGATTCAACGACTTAGCCTAGTCGCACCACAACTTGCACCAATTCGCATCAGTTCGCAGTAGGTCACATGGTAGTGCCACTAGCGATACGATGCACACGTGCTAAGTGCACCACTAGCACCTCTACAGTTACACTACCTCAGAGCCCATGCCCGTGACCACGCGTGCCTAGGCGCGTTAATGTGTTCTAGTGAGAACAATGATTTGCACGGGGACACACAACCCAATCTTCTTCTCTCTCCATTCTCCGGGTAAGAATACTAGATAACTCATAAACCTCTCTAGTTCTCTCTTCAAGTAATGTTGGACTAAAGATTTTCAAAGAAATTTTCATTTTTTCAAACAAGTACTAGGAGGAAACGAAATTTTAGTAAAAGTATAAGTACAAGACTCGAACATTTTTATTATTATGTTTAACCAACTCAATTGAAATAAAATCTCAAAAAAACTTTTGACTTTAATAGTGCACATGAATTTAGAACTTATTAGGTGGATATTCATTTCTTTTTTTTTTTTTCTATTTTACACACACTTTTCTTGGGCTAAACTTATGACTACTTCAATGGTGAAACACAGTGATTGTACCACCGAACCATGCATTTTAGGGAGAAATGTCCACTACGCATGTCACAAATTTTAGGTGGATGTCCATTATGTTGTCGGGTATCACCCAAATAATGATGGTATAGATATGATTTTTGGATAATTCACTTGATATATCAGTTTTTTTTTGAAAAAAAAAAAAAACCCCCACACGCTCACGCCATAGTGGAATTTCACCACCTAGCTATGGGTACTCGGACCCTTGACCAGGTGTTGAAACTCCTTAGAGTACTCTACCACCGGAGCAAGAGTAAGGTCCCAAGATATACCAGCTTGACATGCATGGCATACACACAATATGGTGGACCCTACACGAACAGTTGAATAGCATTTTCACATAGGTGAATAAATTCTGCAGATCTTAAAAGCCTTTCTTTACATGCAGTTGAGTAAGAGTTGCAGGCAAAAAAAAAAAAAAAAAACTTCTTTGTGAAACGGTTAGGATTCGGCTAATATTCAATGCTAGTATATTTTGCTTTGATAGCCCAGTGATGATCACTGCAACCGGTTGTAGGTTAGCTTAAGCTACAACCATCTCTTGTGTGATCGTCTCAAGTAGATATGAATTCAAGCCATAGAAACGGGGCCCTGTGATATAGGTAAATAATCGGGCTGGTCAAATCATCAGCCAGGCCACCAAGAACAAGTGACTGTTCAAATCAAATCGTTCATGACATTCAACCCATATAAACGGAGCCCTGTGATATAGATCAGTAATCAGTTTGGTCCAGTTATCAAGAACAATATGGTGATCATTGGTGTTGATGAAATGTGCAGGGGTGTGATGGTGGGGTCCTACTAGATGATAATCTGCCAGCCATAGATAGCGAGAAGAACTCACTTCCAAATAAAGACTCGCTAAGAGGATTCGAGGTGATTGACAAGATCAAGGATGCGGTCGACAAAGCTTGTGCTGGACCTGTGGTCTCTTGTGCTGACATTCTTGCCATTGCAGCCCGTGACTCGGTCGTCGAGGTAAGTGCAATTTCTCCTCACTGAGTCTGAGTCCATTTGTACAAGTTGACCCAGATTCAGACTAGACTAAGGTTGAGTCTACGCCATGGTTCACCCAAAGTCTGCCTGACTCAGCCAGCATCAGTCGAGCTGCTAGAGACATGGGCAAGTTGGGGGAGTTAGTTCTCAGTCGAGTTGCTAGAAACTTGGGTGAGTTAGTCCGAGTCGAATCACTGGAGACTTGGGCGAATGGGTGAGTTAGTCCGAGTCATTTCGTGCAACTCATCCGTTTCTATAAAATAAAGGATCCAACTCCTGTCTTCTTTTTTCTTTTTGTCATTTTCAGCAAATTGTAGAAAAATCCAACATATTAGTGGATAAAAGGGGACACGGATTGCGTACTGAGCTAAACTCTGTGGGGCCCACTGCGATGCATATGTGTTATCCACGCCATCCATCTATTTTACTAGATCATTTTAGGACATGATCTCAAAATTTAAGTATATCCAAAGGTCAAGTAGACCACAGCACAGGAAACAGTGGAATTGAACACTTACAGTTGAAAACTTTTTGGGGGCCACAGAAGTTTTCGATCAAGTTGATATTTATGTTTTCCCTTCGTCGATGTCTATGTGACCTTATCAACGGGTTAGATGACAAATAAACATTAACATGGGTCCTGGAAAAGCTTCAACGATGGGCATCATTATCCCCACGGTTTCGTGTGGTGTGGTCCACTTGAGCTTTGGATATATTTGAAGTTTGGGGTCATGATACGGATGGATGGCGTGGATAGGACACATACATCCACGGTATTCTGTACGCAATCCGCTTCCTGACTTTGATCTTAAAAACCTCTATCTATTTCCCACAGGTACCAACGGCCAAGGTCTTACATAGGTCAGGGTCAGGCCTAACGTGAATTTCCTGCCTTTGTTAGAGGAACTGACTCATATGCATCTTCTATCATTTGAGTCAGTCTTCCGTAAATCAAGAAGCTTGTTGTAACCGCATTTCGTTATCATTATCTATGGCCTCTCTCTCTCTCTCTCTCCCTCCGCATTTTCGGGCAAGTTAGGGTCCACCTTAGCTCAACTGATTATCAGTCGAGCCAAAAAGTCAAGCCCTGATCTTGTGGAATTCAAATGGTGCATGCACCAGATCTAGCCTCCTGGTTTACTTAGAAGCCCAAAAACCATGTTGATTCACAAGTGGGCCACAATATAGGGAACGGCCTAAAATCATGCCTAAAACATCTAAAGTCATGTGGTGTGGCCCACAGTCCACTTGAGCTTTGGAATAACCAGATTTTCTTTGGGGTATCCTTTCATCTTAAGGGGCTTGTCCGATGAATGGATTGGATATCATATGCAAGAAAGGTGAACCCAGAAACAGTCCCAAAGTTTTTATTGGGGGGCAGATCCTCCCAGCTGTCCCTATGGTGTGGCCCACAAGGTGGCACCTAACATCTTGTACACCACCTCATGTTCATCTCTAAGCCCAAAAGTTAGGCAGATCCAAAGCTTAGGTGGGCCACACCAGAGGCAGCGATGTGAAATCATGCCTAAAACCTTTGAAATCACGTGGTACTTCCCACCTAAGTTTTGGAATGGCCTGAATTTTTGGTTTGTCCTTTCATACTGGTAGGGCAATCTGATGAATGGATGCATTGGATGGCATATACAAATTAGGGTGGACCCACAATCATTTTGGAATGTTTTATGGGTTGGGGTCCCTCACAGCTGTCCTATGTGGTGCAGTCTACTTGAATTTCACACACCCAACCGACAAAGTGATCTCTGAAATGCATAATAATGTGGCCCACCTTTCTCGACACTTGACAATGAAGGATTATATCTCAAGGTGGGCCCACTTGCATGCTTGGGGTGGTTAGAGAAGTGAGCGAGAGATGGCCACCTCCAACTCCATGCATGCAAAACTAGTACGCAACTATCTTTTCTCGCCAATAACATGTGCATATTTACAACATCAGAGCCATGCTTAAGGTGGGCCTAAATAGAATGAAGATTTCTTGGCATGAAAAACCAATATCCGGTTAATTGGTGTTGTTCAATGTACACGTGTGGGCCACCTAATCAGTTGATTGATCGAGGTGTCCACACAGTAGAAATTACTGATCTGACGTTCCAAATCACAGCTGGGAGGTCCACGATGGGAAGTGAACCTCGGAAGAAAGGATGCAAGGACTGCAAGCAGAGCTGGTGCGAACAACCTCCCATCTCCATTTGCTAGCCTTCAAGACACCATCGACAAATTCATTGCCAAAGGCTTCACAGCCAGAGAAATGGTTGCACTATCTGGGGCCCACTCAATTGGCATGGCCCAGTGTTCTTCGTTCCGTGATCACTTGTACAATAGCACCAACCTCGAGACCCTGGTAGCGTCCGATCGAAAATCCAGGTGCCCATCAACCGGTGGGGACAACATCCTCTCCTCGATGGACCATCAGAGCCCGAATCGCTTTGGCAACAACTATTTCCAGGGTCTTGTCAAGCGGCGCGGGCTGTTGCGGTCCGATCAAGAGCTCTTCAATGGTGGATCTGTTGATGATGTCGTCAAGATCTACAGCCAGGATTCACAGACCTTCTACACTGATTTTGCTAATGCTATGATCAAGTTGGGGAATGTAAATCCTCTCACAGGAGACAAAGGGGAGATAAGGAAGAACTGTAGAAAACTAAACTAAGCTTATATAGTAATGTTCACATGCAAAAGATAGGCTGCGTTGTAAAGATCACATCAAAAGTGCCACGCCACCAAATCAATGGACAGCTGATGATCATACTCAGTTTTAAGTGAATGGCCCACCTTTTGAATGGCTTAAATGTTCCAATGAAGGGCTAGCTGTATTTTAAAGTTGATATACTACATTGTATGCGAACATTTCTCAAGCTTATAAGATACTTAAATGTGCATGTAATATGTTCGATTATGTAGTTATTTAGTAGTTAAACCTTCTCTTTATTTATATTGCATACTTGGGTAGATGTGCATGCACATGTATTTGCATGTGTGCAGTGTTTGTTGGTTG
This sequence comes from Magnolia sinica, assembly GCF_029962835.1. NCBI lineage: Eukaryota > Viridiplantae > Streptophyta > Magnoliopsida > Magnoliales > Magnoliaceae > Magnolia > Magnolia sinica. Next base: position 128,525,734 of record NC_080575.1, on the reverse strand, counting down.
GTGTGGATGACCATGTAAAACATTGATATATATATATATATATATATATAGTCGGTTAAGGTCCTGTTTGGACACCAAGAAATTTGCTGAATTGGAGGAGTTTTAAATAATCTAATACATGAATTGGTGTGGCGAGTGTGTCCGTCCAACTACAAAGCATGGGTACGAATAATCATTTCAGTTGAGTTTTTGGCCCCACTTGGCAATGATTTTAGATTGGATCTGTTTTCATCACATACACAAAGTGGACGGTGGCGATGGGCCCCAAACGTGATCTAAGTCAATAACATCGAGGAGAATCTCAGTGTAAGCGGAGTATAATAAGGTTTTAGTACCCCTAACACATGGCTACGCTACTAAAAATAATAATTAAAAAAGAAAAAGAAAAAAGAGGACAAGTTCTCTGGTTGAGCAGGAACTTCCCAGTTGTGTACCCAGTTTGTACAAGTGGGGTCCACGGTTGGTTTATCCAAGCCATTGTTAGCATGCGAATACATGGTCAAGAAGAAGTGAACAAACAAGCCACATCCAATGGAAAAAGGCGAAAAGATTCGATGGCTAGGATCTTTAAATTTGGGATATTCAGGGGCATGGTCCATCCATGATGGGCCATCCGACCAATGTCTTGGATAAACCAAGCATGGCTGATGGCCCCCACATGTGTGATTTTTTCAGGCTTAATAGCATGAATAAATGAAGGATGCTTTCTGGCCATTTATTGGAGATGGGGTTATATATTCCAAGGAAATTAAGAAAATAAGGGAATCAAAAGCTCTTGGATGTCCAAACAAGAGAGGCTACACCATCATGTGACCACGTGAAGGCCATCATCACAGAGAAATGCAAGGAAGAAAATAAAGAAAAGCAAGTCTCCAATCGTCAAGAGAAGCATAAAGTTACATTGATTGAAGATGATGAGGAAGTTGACAAGTTGGTCCTAATCACATAAAGCCTCACCCCTTTTAACAAGTATAAAAGTTGAAAGATGCTCTTCATTTTATTTTATTTTTTCAATTTGTTGTGGCATCTCTTACAACCCCAAACATCATTTTCATTACCCAATCTCAAACTATCAGATGCTTTAGGGTGCGTTTGGTTGAACCAAATATCATGAAATTTCATTATTAATTAGTCTAATATTAAGTGCAGAATTGTATGACATTCAATGAAATTGGGTGCAATAAAAAACACACCCTTAAAAAAAAATGCTCACTTGATTGAGGAAGTGAGCATTTCCATTACCTAGCTAACAAACACCCAGATGAGGAAGTGGACAAGTATCCCTTACCTTTTAACAAGTATATATAAAGATTGAAGGATGCATTTCCATTAACAAACGTCCCAATTACACGTTATCAAATGATTATTAAAAAATAACAAATTATTAAAATTTTTTTCTTCATTTGTAACATTTCTCCAACAATCATAAATGCAACTGAGGAATTTGCAAGTTGGGTCCTAATTAAATGGCCCCCCACCGTTAATTAACAAGCATAGAAATTGAAAGATGCACTTTCATTTTCACTCTGGGACATCTCTTAAAATGCCAAACATCCCAATCTCAAACTGTCAAATGATGATTAAAAAACAAAAACAAATTATGTCAATTGATCTTCATTGTAACATGTTTCTAACAACAATCTAAATGGGGAAGTTAGCAAATTGGGTCCTAATCAAATAACACCTAACCCTTTCACAAGTTTAAAAAGATTGAAAGATATGGACTTCATTTGCCATTGTTCATAGCATCTCTCACAATGCCAAACTTCATTTCCCTTCTCCAATCTCAAACCAACAAATGCTAAAAATAAAAAATAAAAAATAAATTCTCAATTAATTTCTTCATTTATGACATGTACTCATCTAACAAACTCATTCCATCTTCACCTTTTATTAAAATAAAAGGAAGAAAATAGAAAGAAATAAAAATCATGGTGCATTTTCATTTTCAAGGGTTGGTTGAGTTCTAATAAATGTTGCTGAAGGCATTCTACTCCCCCCAATCCAAACACTCCCCAAAGACTCACCTTCCTGAGCTTTTCTTTCCATTTCCACCATCTTCTTCCTCTTCACAGATTTAAAAATAGCCATCCCAACCAAACCCAACAAAACCAACACAACAACTCCACAGATACACGCAATGACCCACACCTTCCACTTCCTCCCTTTCTTCTTCTGAACCACAACAACTGGAGATGGAGATGGTGCGATGGATGGAATTACAATTGAGAAGTGGCCTTGATCTCTTGTTAAGCATACATTCTGCAATGTCATCTCACTAAGTTGCACGGACCCATTCGCATCGAATCTAGCACATTTGGTCATCGAATCCCTTCGAAGTGAAACGCTCGGAAAGCTAATAGAAATTGGATCCTTTGTCACACGGAGGCTGACCTTTGTGGTACTGTTGCTATTGAAATTGGATACATTGTAAGCTAAGAAACCCACGACCGGCGTAACCAATGTATAGCCAGGCACATTGTAATAGTAAGAAGACCAATTCGCCAGATTTTGATAGACAATGGCGACCCTCCTCACAAATGGAATTGGTATACTTCCTGGAGGAATACCAACATCGCTAAAATTCGCTCCCCTACTCCAGAAGCTCCCACTCTTGAGCCGCGCAACCGAAGCTTCGATGCCGGAAAAATTAGAGGGGATAGGTACTTTGTATAGAATGCCAGTACGATGTCTGTCTAGTGTTTTGAAGGCATAATCTTGAATAAGATCATCAAGCGAGCTCATCGAGAAATTATCAGCACTTTCACTGTAAGAATAAAGAAACATTGAGAAAAACAAGATGAAACACCACCTCCTTGTTATCCCCATGAAATCAATTCAATTGATCCTGTCACAAGAAATCATCTCACTGCAGTCCAGTCGGATCTGAAAGGAAAACCCAACTGTAATTCTGTCTAATTTCATTCTGAGAAGCTTGAAACATGAACAGTTGGACCATCTGACATTATTCTGTGTTCTGGAACTTACACATTCTCTTTCAATTCTTGGAGGAGAATTTCGATCATGGGCTCAATGCCTATGAACAGCAAACGAGAAATGCATGCTTACTCGAATTTTCGTATAACGGTTTCTCTTGTCGTGTGGACGGCAATGCCTGAAGATCTTCAAAGCCCAATTTCAAAGCTTCTGCATGTTTTTATCTTGAGTCACCTCATCTAGAAAGGTTTGCCACCTTCCAAGCTTCAATCTGTATCCAACCGTTGGGCTTTTCGGCAACGAAGAAGATCTGCGCCGGTAGAAAATTAGAGTAAAATGAAAAAGAGTGTCATGAAAGAGAAAGAATTGAAGGATGGAAAATGAGAGCTTTGATTCTCTTCTATGTTGAGTAGAAGCCATTTTACAATGTCTCTCATAGAAAAAAGGCGACCCTTTTAGGTGTGTCCTGGTCCCTTTTTTTATTTCATATGCTCTGGCAATATGGTGGGCCGGACTATGTTAAGAAAATAAAGAGTTATTCGATACGCTGGCAGAGGAAGATTCTCCATACACATTCAGATTGCCATCGTACAAGTGAAAAACTAGTATCTCGATCCTAACCGTCCATACTATTGTCCTTAGCGTAGATGGACCATAGAAGAAATAGCTGACCAATTTAGAAAAAAAAAGATCCATTGGATGGATCCCTCCGGTGAATTGATGGATAACAATCCCAAAGATAGATCATTCTTTGGGTGTATTTTACATTTGGTTGTGGACCTTTAAAAAATAATGGCATAATTTGAATGGTTTGGGTTGTAGAAATGACGCATGAGTGAATGAGTATGGATGGATATACTCTGACAGAGTATCAAATGCTATTTACCAGACAGAAACAGAAAATGAGTAACATGAACGGTGCCAACGAGGACTGACGTGGAAAAGAACACGAGAGAAAAAATAACTGCAGGCCTTAAAAAATATAAGAATAATCTATTTTTAATAAGATGGGAACAGAACAGTCGGGAGTAAGTAGTTATGTGTAGCCGGCATGCTCTCTGTTTGCCACGTGGACGACGAGATATCCATCGGCCGGGTCGCGTAAGATCGCGTTGCTCGGTCAACGGAGGGAATCCGAGTTCGTGCCGAAGTTGCTCCTCGGCAATTCCTCGCCCGAGTCGAAAGCGGATTCGGTGAAGCCCGGGAAACACGGACTTCGGTGCCGTGACAGTGGGGCCCACCTTGATGTATGTGTTGTATATCCACGCCGTCCATCCGTTTTTTCCCGTCATTTTTAGAGCATGAATAAAAAAAAAGAAGCAGATCCGAAAGTCAGGAGGAGTACACCACAGGAAACGGTGGTGATTGAACGGCCATTATTAAAAACTTCCTAGGGCTCACTTTAACGTTTACTTGCCGTCTAACCAGTTTATAAGACCACTGAAGGTCTTGACGAAGGGAAAACACAAATAACAGCTTCATTCGAAACTTTTTAATTATAGGCGTTCAATCACCACCGTTTCCTATGGTGTGGTTCACCTGAGATTTGTATCATATTTATTTTTCGTACCATGCCCTAAAATGATCTTTAAAAACGGATGGACGGCATCGATAACTAATAAATGTACCAATATGGGCCCCCTTGTCACGGCCTCACCGAATCATTCGGCAGTCAAGGGTGCGGCGCACGGTAACCGGTGCATTGATGTACGCGGATTGGGTACTACATGGGCTATAAGGGGCCACCATGATGTATGGGTTTTATCCATACAGTTCATCCATTTTCCAGATCATTTTAGGGTATAATCCGAAAAACGAAACAGATCTAATGTTCAAGTAGACCACACCATGCGAAGCTGTGGAGATAATGACACACCATTAAAACCATCCTAGCGTCGACCGTCATGGTTAATTTCCATCCAACCTGTTAATAAGGTCACGTAGACCTGGATGAAGGGAAAACGTAAATATCATCTTGATCCAAAACTTTTGTCGTCCCAAAAAATTTTCAACGGTAGGCCTTTAATTCCCACTGTGTGCTCCACTTGAGCTTTTGATCTTTATCATTTTTATACTATATACCCTAAAATGATATGTAAAATGGATGTACGGTGTGGATAAAACCAATACATCACAATTACCTCTCCGAGCCCCTATTCCGACGGTGGCAGTTATCAATCCGCGTCGTACCGTGATCCAGCAACCCCGTTACAGAAATAGCGTGAAACACCCTAGCTCTGGGGCTATCATGATTTTTTTTCGACATCCACTCAATGCATCAGTCGATACACCTCATTTTAGATCGTTATATTAATATTCAATGTGATCTAAAATTCAGGTGGGCCAAAACAGTGGGATGGGGACAACCCATCATAGAAACCTTCCTGGGTTCAACAGTGTTGTTTAAAACACATCTAACGATTTCATAATTTGACCCTTACAAAGATGAAGATACATCCAAAAATATATACTGATCCAAAATTAAGTGGGCCACACCGCGTTAATGTATAGGTTTTATTTGTGATTTTACATTGCCCTCGTAGGTTGGAAACCTCTGAGATTTTAATCAATCTAATTTTTTTATTTTTTATTTTTTACGGTGAAAATGAGGTGGTTCAACTGATGGACGGAGTGGATTCTACACTTTAATTAAGGTGGACACCACGGATCTCGGGTGTTGCAAAGGCTTCCTGCAACTGGTGTTGTAGAAGGTCCTGGCACCCGCTTCCGAAGCGTGATACTGCAACTCTGCACCGTGCACACGAGTTTTCAGTTTTGACAAGTGGGACGGACGGTTAGGTAATCCAGACCATTGAATGTTTTCATCCACATCGAATCGTTTGTTTATTAAAATTATTTTCCATATAAAAGTATGATATTTCTGTTTGTGGCCTCCAGATAATTAAGAGATGAATACAACGACGTTACAACAGTAATAGTCTTAATCACTAGTACTTTCACATCTTAGATATCTATCGAGGAGTATAAAAATATATCTATGGTGGGGTTCAACATTCCAACGGTCTGGATTATCGAACCATGGCTCCTCAGTTGTCATAATCGAAAATCGGTGTAAAAGATGCGGGTTCTTCGCTGTATTCTTGACTATCGAGATAGCAACGGCTGTGCCGTGCATTGGATTCTTCTCTCGTCATCGCTTTTTTCCTTCTGCTAAAACCATATGCACGTCTAATGCTGCTCATGCATATGCATCTACATGTGCTATTATTAAATACGTGCGCTTTACGAGCATTCCATAATGGGGCCACACTGATCGGGCCTCTTAGGTAAAAATTCAGGCTTTTCCAGCCCTCAGATTGGCCAATGTACATGAAAATAAATGGACGGTTCAAAAAGCTTTTCCTAGTAATCAATCCGTTTTGTACGTTGTAGCATATCGGACCGTGTTAAACTGCGTGGTATACTCACAAGACTTTCAACACTGAGACCAGACGAGGGATCGAGTGCCTGCGGTGTGGGACGCGGATTTCCTGCGAAAGCTGTTGGCATGAAGTTCCTGCGCTTGAAACTTCGGTGGGGCCAACCCTGATGTTTTTTACAAATCTACCCCGTCCATCCGTTTTGTGAGCTCATCTTAGGACTTGAGAACAAAAATTACGAGCATCCAAGACTCAAGTGGGCCGCACTAACGAAAAGGAAGTTAGGAAAATTTTACCATTGAAACCTTCCTGGGGTCGACAGTGATGTTTAACTGCCATCGATACCGTTCATAACGTCATTCCTACTGGGATGAACTAAAAGCATAAATATTATCCTGATTCAAAACCTCCGTGGCCCCACGAATATTTCAACTGTGAAAGTTTAATCCTCATGTTTTCGGCCCACTTGAATCTTGGATCCGGTTCATTTTTGGCCCCAAGTCCTAAAATGAGCTTAAAAAACAGATGGACGAGATGAATTTCTCACCAACATCACGGTGGGCCGCCCCACCTAAGTTTCCAGCGCAGGAACTTCGTGCTAAAGGCTTTCGCGGAAATCAGCGTCCTGGTGAGTGGGTCTGTGAGACTGCGGTGTGGGTCACTGGGTCTGTGTGTGAAAAATGGGCGGTCGAGAAAGAGGATAGAAGAGCATTTGGCGATAGTAGAGGAGGAGCACAATTTTCCATACGGGTATCCATAGTTCAATGATCTAGACCGTTGATCTGATGGACCACACCTACATCAGATCAAAAGATGAGAATGTGTGATTGGGTTCCAGCCTCTGCAGGCCACACTTGCGCGAGAAAAATAGACAGAAAAGTGACCAATGGTTCAAATTTCACGTACTTGCTGGGCGATGTGATTAATCGGATGGGGCACACTTGTGCAGAAATTAAGGGTTAAATGAAATGGGCACAGCCATCTACACTCAATGCACACGTGCGGCCCACTCAATTAGTCCTCACTTTTTAGCCAGAGCACGCTGCAGTTGGGCCCACATGATGAACAGACTGGATCTCTCATGCATGTCTCTCTGTCCAGGCTGGACCATTAGCTTGAAAGCCCAGGCCAACCCAGTTGCCAGCCTGCAATTCGTACCTTCATATAAGAGTACATATACAACTCCATGGACTCAAACTTCTACAACATGTGTTGTACGGGCTCTGTGGAGCCCACCGTCATGTCCGTGTGATATTCACTCCGGACGCGGTTTGGCCAGTGACGCCAATACCAGCCAGCCAGCTGGTGTCAAAGCTATGTATTTTATCCAACTCATTCATCCATTTTTCCAGTTCATTTTAAGGCATGAAATAAAAAATAAGGTAGATGTTCAATTCCGACCATTTTCCTTCTGGTGTGGTCCACCTGAAATTTGGATCCACCTAGGTTAAAATGAGGTGGCAAAATGAATGATGGGTGTGAATAAAAAACATACATCAAGGTGGGGGCCACATATCTTTGACATCAGGTAGCTGGATGGTATTGAGGTCACTGGCCAAACTGCGTCCACAGACTCTATGTGTATATAATGTTAGGACGTAAGCCCATATAGTTCGGGCAGATCCAGAACTTAAGTGAGCCTCCCGAAGTTTTGGAAGGATACTGTGCTTTCATTTCATGGCGGTGGAACACTACTTGCCTTTAACATGGGGTAATAACTCTCTTGGGCCACTGCTATGTTTGTATGATACCCACTCCAGTCATCTGCTTCTGCAGCTCATCTAAGGAGAGCTCATCATAGTATGATACCCACTACTATGTTTTTTTTTTTTCCCTTGTCATATTGCTTACGAGTGTTTTGGATCTTCATCATGCATACCTGAGCTCATGTCCTAATATTAGCTAGAGAAACAGATGGACGGAATAGATATACACAAACGTCAAAGTGGGCCCCACTAAGCTTAACAGGAGACTCCTGTATCTGCGCGTCACAAGTGATGTTCGTACCCATCCATTGTTTATAGGGTGTGGCCCACCTGACTATGAACCTGGCAGATGTTTGGAATCACCTTCTAAGCATGATATGACGACACTTATGAAGGGAGCGGAAGTCACGCATACATCACGGTGGACCCACATTTTTTGTTGCACCCAACGTCACGGTCCAACTCAATTGACGGTCCCTGAGCTGGAGGCGATTTAGAGCATTCAATAAAGACAAGGGAATACTGATTTTATTTTGCTACTTGCTACCATTGCGACAAATGCGGCCGAGATATTAAAAATAACTTTGTAATGTCGTGAGAAATAAAAGAAACTATGTTATCACCGTATTTTTAAAATCTAAGGTAGCTTTCAAAAAATACTATATCAAGAAATTAACTCGGGAATAATTTTATTTTAGGTGAGATTTTTTCAACAATGTTATAAAACAGAAATAATTTTCCAACATAACCTATCTTTTAGGATATTCCCAAATAAATGCATGCTTTCAAAATATTAAAAATAAAACTTTATTCTTTTTTTTTTTTTCCAAAAAGGAAGATTTCATTAAAATCTGAAGATGTACAAGTATCTCAAGGGGGGCACACAAAAAGCTGCAAGCCTCCCCTAACCCGAAGGGACCTAAGTATCCACAAATCTTCTACAAACAAAAACACCCCCATCCCGTACGCAGACGGGGGAGAGCACAACTAGGCGGCGCCGCACCGAAATAGGCATGGAAAACTAAGAATCCCTCAGGTAGCCTAAACTCACCCTGTTTAAGAATAGAAGACCTCTGGTGATGGGGGAAAGCGAGGCTACCAAGGGGTAGGACACGCTATCCTAGGCTGTGCTGGCCCTCTTGGCCAGGTCGTCTGCTACTACATTAGCTTCTCTGGGGGGTGTAGGCGATGAAAATGTCCATACGACCCCTGAAAGCCCTCACTCGCTTAAACCAACAGTGTAAGGACCAAGAGTGGCATGTGTTCTTAGAGAGGATCTGCACTATCGACTTGGAGTCACACATCACCTCCACCTTAGTGAAACTCATCTCAGCACAAATGGCCAAGCCCTCACAGATAGCATGGAATTCGGCACGGGAGCTGGAACCCGAGCCATAGCCAGAGGAGAAACCGAAGAGGAAAAGGCCCTCGGAATTTCTCCCAACATCCCCACCCCCTGAAGGGCCTGGGTAACGAAAAGAAGACATAATAAGACATAATATCTACTTGATCCAAACTTTCATGGTCTCAGCATGTTTTTAATGATAGGCATTCCATCACCAGTGTTTCCTGTGGTGGGGTCTACCTGTGCTTTAGATCTAGCTCATCTTTTGGGCTCAAGGCCTAAAATGAGATTTTAAATGTATGGATGACACCGATCACACGTATACATAAAGGTGAGCCTAGTAAAATCCTTTGCATGCCAGCCACTTACAATGGGTGTAACCGTTAGAAAAAAAAAAAAAAAAAGGGTCTAGGGGTAAATCCTCCATCTAAAGATATGTTAAGAGTACAATTTCCTCGTTCAAAGCTAAGAAGCAATGTTTTCTTCATATTTACAAAACTTAAAGGCCCGTTTGGTCGGGTGGATTGGAAGGGATTGAATGGTATTAGGGTGAATGACATAGATTTCAAGGTAATGATGGTGTTGTCAGTGGATTATCTTAAGATCCATGGGATTGCTATATCCCGGGATTGCTATATCGAGTCTGTTTGGCACGCCCGTCCTGTAAGACCCGTATCCTAACCCGTACTGTTTCGAAGGCTTCCGCGATCCTCCTGGATGAATTCCGGCAACCCGCGACTTATGATCGACGTTTGCACGCGATCCTGAGTCATATCCTGTATTTCAGAGTCGGCTCTATCCGAGACTTGTACTATTGCGACCGTACCGTCGCCGCGGTTCCAACGCCGCATCTTGCACACTGATCCGGTACCCTGGCCGGGAGATGTGGGGCGAAGTTTATTTTGAAGAAACGCCGCACTTTTACGAATCCAAGGGAATCTCTACAACCCATCCTATCAATCAATCAATCAATCAAAGTATACACTCATGCTTTCTTTCTCCCCAAGTCAACTCTCAAGTCAAATACATTATCACCTCACATCCATCACCTCTCTCTTACAACCACCATTTCTCTCTCTTTCTCAACAAAAATTTCAAGCAAAAGTGGTGGACATTCAAGCCTTTCTAAGAGAGAAAAGTGTGTTTTGTGTGGCCTACTTCCTTTCCCAAAATCCATCATCTTAGTCATTCCTTTCTCATCATCTTCCTTCAAAGAGAGGCACAAGGAGCTCGGCGTTCCATCAGACCAAGAAGATCGAACGATGGATGCTTCTATAGGCTTAGATTTCATTCTTTTGATGATAGGCCAAGTGAGGCCTACCGATTGATGGTATGGATCTCACTTTGGACCCTAAATGTGGCCGATGGCCCATCTTGATTCTCATGATCATTCCATGATAGGGTCATTCTCTGTAAGACCCGTATTCTAGCCCGTACCATCCCGTAGGCTTCCGTGGTCCTCCTGGTAGAATTCCGGCGACCCGCGATCTTTTATTGGCAGTTGCGCACGACCCCGAGTGGTATCCCGTATTCCAGAGTCAGCTCAACCCGAGACCTATACCCTTACGACCGCGCAGTCGCTGCGATTCCGACGCCGCGTCTCGCTTGCCGAGGCGATACTCAGGCCAGGAAATGTGGGCCCGCGTTCGGTTCGAGAAAACACCGCGCGTCGCAATTTTCAAGAGAATCTCTAGCCTAAATGTCACATCAATCATTAATCAAGTCTAAGTACACAACCTTACTTAGCCACTCCCTTTTCACCAACAAGGCATGGCACCCACTTCTTTTTCACCCAAAAGTCAACATGCACCATCCCTCTCTCCCATCACCCATCTCTTTCTCGCTCCTCTCTCTCTCTCATTCTCTCTCTCATTTTTCCCAAGCATGGAACCGTCCATGGCATTCCATGGGAGAGAAACTAGTGTGGCTCCCTTCCTACCACTCAATCCAACCCTTGGATCATCATCTCAACCGTCGAAATTGTTCTCTTGGGGTTCTAGATTGCATAGGCTGAAGAAGGAATAGAAGATCAAAGGTGGGTGCTCATTTCTTTCTCCTTCTCGTTTTTTTGTGATGTGTGGCCCACTTGGATGAACCCACCTTGAGGTATGTTTTATCCAAACCGTACAAGTCATGTGGACTTTATCTTATAATGGTGGAAACACATAAATATCAAGTTGATTCAATTATGGTGGGCCACGTTCATGTGGGACCCACCTTGGTGACACGTGGGCCACCTACACGTGGGACCCACCATGATGATTGTGTTATATTCAGACTGTCCAACGTCCAGGGGACGCTGGACAGGGAGTGCTAACGTGGTGTGCGTGTACTGACATGGTGGTGCACTAACAACCAAAGAGAGGAAGAAGAATAGTATTTTAAGGTGGGCCACTCATGTAGGCCCCACCTTGATGTATGTAATAAATCCATGCCGCCCATTTCACTTCTCAGCCCATTTTAGGCGTTGAGCCAAAATATGAGGCTGATCTGACAATCATGCGGGCCATATCATAGGGAATAGTGGTATTACCATTGAAACTCACTTTGACCCTCCTATTCGCCAAAAACACATTGCATATTGGTATCATTTGGTCGATCATGGGCCGTAGAATACAATGGATGGGTCGGATCGATCTAAAGTGGGCCCTACCCCAGAAATCTCTAAAATTCTTTTTTTTTTTTAAAAAATATATAGGCAGCAGCTGTTGCTGCCGCCGCTGACACAACGCAGCACCAGCGTCCTGCGCTGGCGGGCGTAAAAACGGACTGGGCCTCACGGCCCAGCTGTGGGCCCCACCGTGACGTGTTTCGAACATCAACACCGTGCATTGGGTGGGCCCTTGTGGCAGTGACACCCCTGTCAAAAATCAGCCGTATACGGAACTCAGGTGGGCCATACCATCTAAAATCATGTGATAACATGCCTAAAAATATAAAATCATCTGGTGGGGCCTTCTTGAGTTTTGGATGTGATTGAAACTTGGTTTGGACCCCTAATTATATGGGACACCTATAATGGACGGAGTGGATCTGATTAATGTGGGTCCCACCTAGTATAAAAAAAGAAAAAAAAAATTATGCATGCATGTATATTGACGTCCAGACTCTCTGGACGTCCAACGTTAAGTAGGGAGGGTCCCATTGGCCCCAATGGTGGACCCTACCATGATGTATGTTCTACATCCATGCCATTCATTTAATAGGTCCCCTTTTTTGATACGTTGGTTCTAAAAATCAGTCATAAAAAGTTCTCGTATGACCCACACCATCACCTTTCATGCGGTGGTATGTCAAGCCACATGGAATCAACTGCTGGGGTCCACATGCAGCTTGGATCCACCTGAAACTCGGTTTGGACCCTTAAATTGGTGGGACACACACAATGAGTGGGTTGGATTTGTGAACTACATCACGGTGGACCCCCAAGACCACATAACCATACCAAAAAATAAAATTTGGTGGACAAATAAATATTATAATGGGCTAAAGGCCCACGTGACCTTATAAACTGGTTGTATGGTAAGTAAACATTGCAGTGGGCCCCTGGCCCATGCGACTTTATCAACAGATTGGATGCAAGTAAACATTCCAGTAGGTCCCATGATCGTGTGACCCTATCATCAGGTTGAAAAAAAAATAATAATAATAAATAAATAAATAAATTTAAAAAAAATGCTGTAGTGGGCCCCATGTCTGTATGACCTTATCAACAAGTTGGATGCAAATAAATATTACAGTGGGCCCTAGGCCCATGTGACCCTATGACCAGTTTGGATAAAATAATAATAATAAACATCATGTTGGCCCCAGTTTGGATGGACAGTATGTTGGGCCCTAGGTTGGGTGGAAAGTAAACATTTTGGTGTGTCTTGCTTAAGACCCATTTATGTATGTTTTGTGTCCACAATTGTGGACCTCCATCACAGAATATGTGACTTATCTATACCTTCCATCCCTATGGGACCCACCATGATGCATGTGTTTCATCCAACCGTCCAACCATTTTTTTTAGAAAATGATTTTTAGGTTTGGGACGAAAATAAGACAGATTTATTTATCAAGTAAACCATAGTGCACGGTGAGGATTGAACGACTATCTTTGAAATCTTTGAGATCTTAGGATTAGATTGAATGAGAAATAAATGTCATGGCGGGCCTTGGAAATTTTAGTAGTGGAAATCATTATCACCATTTATATTTGAGTGTGGCTCATTTGATATACACGTGGCCATGTGGTGTGGCCCACTTACCATATTTATGGCCCATTGTTAAGGCCCACCTTGTTATATACGAGGTCCCTGTGATGCGGCCCATTAGATGTATTTGGGGCTCATGGGTCGAGGCCCAATATGATGTATATAAGGACCTTTTCAATGTGTGATTCCGCCATGATAAATGCATTGTATACCCGCACCGTCTACCCGACTTGATGGCGCAGGGCCCACTTGCTGGGCCTGCCTACACTGTACAGGTCCACCATGCTGTGTGTACTTCACCCACACCGTCCACTTGTGCGGCCCACCTAGATGTTTGTATTTGGTATCCACCCCGTCCATAATGTTGGGATAGTGCTGGACAATGTTTGGTTGGCGCCGATTTACATGGATATGTTTGTACCAGTGCTAATCATCATACGTGGGCCATGGGTGTAGTGATACACATATTATACCTACAACTATTGAAATGATTTTTGGTGCGGCCCATGTAAAGAGGCCCACCTTGATGTATTAGTGCGGCCCATTGCGACGTATTTCTGGCCGTATGGCGTGGCCTATCGTGATATATTTCCGATCCATTTATTGAGGCCCCACTTGAATTGCATGAGGCCCATTGGTGTGGCCCAATGATGCGACCCACCATGATGTGTATATTAGGCCCAATGGTAAGGCTTAATGTATCGACCCACCGTGATGTGTAGGCCCACGTGCTATATGTGTAAGGCCCACCTGTGATGTCTGTTTGAGGCCCACTTGTTGGATATTTGGGCCCATCTTATGTTTGACTCTATGTGGACCACTCCTTGGGAGCAATGTTGGTTAAATGTCCACATTGTTGGGCAGTGATGGTTAGATGTCCACATTGTGACCCTTCCTTAGGCCTTATCAGGCCCATTCTCATCATTCTCTTAGTGGGTCAACCCAAATAAGTGGGCCCCATTTACTATGGACGGATGGCTCCATGCTACCAGATTTGATATAACCATGGCTGAGGGCTGATCTTTATATTATGAATGATCAGATGCTCATCTATGGACCCAGTCTTGTCTATGTGACCAGTCGTCGGTATTGATTATCGATGCTGATTGTCGGTGCTAATTATCGATGTAGATTATCGGTGTCGATTTGTCGAGGTCAATTGTATTGGCCGGTTTCGGTTGTCGAGGCCGATTCTGAGTATCGAATTCGATTGCCAAGGCCAATTGTCGAGACCTACATGATGTATATGTGACCCGTAGTTGAGGGCCATTGTGATATGTATTAAGCCTATGATGCATGGTCTATTTAATGTATTCAAGACCCATGTGTAGGGCCCACATGTCCTGTGTTTGAGGCCCATGGGCAAGGCCCATTGTGATGTATTCATGGCCCATGGGCAAGGCCCATTGTGATATGTATTAGACCCATGAGCAAGGTCCACCTGTTGTGTATATGTGGCCCTTGAGTAAGACCCATTGTGTTGTATATTAGGCCCTTGTGTGAGGCCGTGGGCCCACTATAAGTTTGACTCTATGTAGGTCATTCCTTGGGGGCAATGTTGGTTAAATGTCCACATGGTCGAGGTCGATTATCGATGCTGGTTGTGGATACCGGTTATGAGTATGTGACAGCATAACATCATGATACATGCCCATATGCATCAACTGCATGTTTGTTATGCGATGTGGTTGATCAATGCATATGTCATTGAGCATGTTGTTATGAGACTCACTGATAGGTGAAGGTTATCTCACATGAGCGTACAGTATGCGCAGGATTGATGCATGACTGGATTGTATGACTCATGATTATTGTACGCCCTAGTGACATCAGGGCCGTAGCCTCCATAGGCATATCGTGGATGGCCAAATAGGACACCGGAAATATTTGGTTCTAGCATACGGGCGCCACAGATGTCCCTGGGTGAAAATCCCTAAACCTCCGTGGCCAGGAGACGCCCCAAAGTCGAGACCGAGTGGATACATGAGCGCCCGAGTGCCGAATACCAGGAGGCCGCGTCTCCCACTGTGTCGTGGTCGGTTGGGAGGGGGTGTGGCCTTACTCGCCCGAGGGTAGGGGACAATACTAGGCTGAGTTTGACCAGCTCGTGAATGGGTCCGCTATCGACGTGCCGGATAGGTATTGACAGACTATTGGCAAGATGGATAGTGAGGTTTCTTATGCTCACTTGGACTGTGGGGCTGGGAGAGCGGCAGTGCCATTTGGAGTGTACTAAACCTCGGTGATGATCCTAGAGATGAACTGTACTGATATGTGGATTTAGTGAGTAGGAGTTGCATACTCATTCATGCATTCATTCATTCACTATCCACTCAGGTTGGTGGTGCGCAACTATTTGTTACGAGTGCTTTTGCAATGACCAGGATTTCGGTTGGGGCGCGCGACTAACCTGAGATCAGGAGTTTACCACATTGAGTCTAACTATCCAAATTTAGGTATGGGACTAGTTTGGATAGAAGTCCCTTGTGATGGACCCCATAGCCTGCGATACTACGTACCATCATCCCGACTTCACACTCCAGTATGGTCATTCCATTCACACCGCATATTGCAGAACATTCGCGGCATATGGCATTTTGGGCTATTGTGTCTCTGCATTTATATGGTTTAGGTACGGCTAATGCTATTTGTGTTACTCATTAGGAATGTATATTGTATTGTATCCTCTGCATCTGATATTTAGCTATCTATGATTCCTCATTTGCATAGTAGTTCTATATTGCATATTCTGACATTGATTGACTAATGGACTTTTCGTATTTTTGCTTACTCTGTTATCGTATGATCTTGTCAATATTCCTGCTTACTCTGATAATTCATGATCTTATCAACATTTCTGCTTATTCCGATATTGTATGATTTATGGATTACCAGTATTTCTGGTCTTATATGATGATGTCATTATGTTGAATACTTGGCACTTACCTTCTACGCACTTACACCACCCTCTAAGCTTTCTATAAGCTTATGCACGATAGATGCGTGCAGGCGATGTTAGGTTGTAGCAATGTTGAGCTTGGAGCGTGCGGCGATCTTCCAGAGCTTGGTTTTTAATTATGTATTTCCTTTCAGCATTGTACCCAAATGATTATATTAGTGGATATGTGATGATGATGTTGCCTTTGTGAATTGGGTAATCTTGTGGTTATGCTTATTACGGGTTAGATGTATATACAAAAAAAAAAAAAAAAACTCCTTGTAGGACCCCAGGATCGGAATCTGGCATATGAACGCTAGGAGCCGAGAAGGGGGTACTACGGAGGCTGTCAGCACCGGATTCGACAATCGGGATTCCTGTGAATCCGATTTCAGGGTTTGGGGCGTGACATTCTCCATGGACCCTATCCTGATGTTTATTTTTCATGCATGGATAGGGTCATCTAGACCTTGCATTTCGGTGGAAAAAGGATCTCCACCGTTGATTTTAATCGGTAGGCCCATATGTAATGGGACCCACTTGATGTATGTGGTAATGAATGGAAGGGAGGGCCCATAGTGGCGGGGTCCCTCCATCATCACGTCTCTCTCTCTCTCTCTCTCTCTCTCTCTCTCTCCTTCCTTTATTTTGTGGCCCACATGATGAGTGTATGTGATATCTAGACCGTCCATCAAATGGATCCCATGGCCATCCAAGCCATGTGGGCCCTACCCTCTGGATGATGGGAAAACACAAAAATCAGATTGATCAAGTGGGCCACGTCCGTGTGGGACCCACCTTAATGGACATTCACACGTCCAGCGTCCCTAGACGCTGGACATGGTCCAGTGAAACGTGAACCAATAGTGGGGTGTACTAACAGTAACAAATATATATATATATATATATATATATATATATATATATATATATATATATATATATATATATATATATATATATATATATATATATAAAAGCTTTTTATTTTTGTTTTGGCTAGTACGAGTTCTGAATGTATAAGTCTAATCCACGTCGTTCATCCCATTCCTCAGCTCATTTTAGGCGTTGAGCCGAAAAATGAAGTGAATTCAATATCTAGTGGGCCATACCATAGAAAACAGTGGTTTTACCGTTAAAACCCACTCTGATGTTTCTACACCCCAAAACATACTGAATATTGGGCTTGTTTGGTCGATCTTGAGCCATGAAATGTAACCGTTGGAGTGGATTCTTCTGATGTAGGCCCCACCTATGAAAAAGCGTGAAAATTCTTTTTTTTCAAAAAAAATATAGCAGGCAGCACCTGCTACTGCTGGATGTTGCAGCAGGACGCTGCTGCATTTGACGGTGGGCAGGGACCTTAGGTCCCAGTCGTGGGCCCCACCATGATGTGTGTTGAACATCCACGCCGTGCATTTGATGGCCCCTTTAGGGCAGTGGGCCTCCTCCAAAAATCAGCTGTATGTGAAGCTCAGGTGGCCCACATGGCAGGAAACAGTGAGGGATTAAACATCTACCATTAGAACCCCTTTGTGGTCCAGAAGTTTTGAATCGATATGAAATTTGTTTTTCCTCTGCATCCGGGTCCGTGTGACCTTATTAACAGATTGGATGGCAGATAAACATTATGGTGGGCCCCACGTGGGACCCACTACGACATATGTGTTTTATCTATGTTGTCTAGCCATTTTGGTTGGGCTGCTGGACGGCAAGGGACCCCATCATGAGGTATATGCTTTATCCATGCTGCCTATCCCTATGGGACCCACCATGATGTATGGGTTACATCCAAACCGTCCATCCAGTGGCGAGCTAGCCTTAAGGCTTGAGGCAAATGAGGCAGATCTACCTATTAAGTGGACCACATAGTAAAAAGCAGTGGGGATTGAGTGTCTGCCATTGAAACCTTTTGTTGTCACAGAAGTTTTGGATCATTAGGAAATTTGTTTTTCTCTTAATTCAGGTCTATGTAACCTTACGATCAGATTGGATAGAAAATAAATGTTATGGTGGGCCTTGAGAATTTAATGGTGGAATCATTATCACCACTGTTATTTGGAGTGCGGTACAGTTGATCTTTTGATATGATTCATTTTTTATCTCTAAAAATAGATGAGTTGGGTTCAACCTATTTGAACTCGGCCCATTCGACTTAGTCCATTTGATTTGGCCCATTTGATTAGGCCCGATGTGATATATGAGGCCTGTTGTTAAGGCCCACCTTAATGTGTATATGGCCCTTATGTGAGGCCACGAGCTCATTATATGTTTTGCTCTATGTGGGCCATTCCTTGGGAGCAATATTGGTTAAATGACCACATTGATGGGCAATGTTGGTTAAATGTCCACATCGTGACCTTCCCTTAGGCCGATTATCGAGGCCGGTTATCGATACCGATTATTAGTATGTGACAGCATGTCATTAAGATACCTACACCTTGGAGCCCGCCTTGTGTATATATTGGGCCCATAGGAAAGTCTAATTCATTGCGCAATAGAGAGGGTAAGGAAGCCCACTTATTGCACTTAGACTCGGATCTACCCTCAGTGGGGGATATTATGACGCTCCATCACTGTGATCACATGTGAGCGGGCGCATGTGGGCAGATACTTATGTGGGCGGGGCCTAAGGAGCCTGGGCGAGCTACCAGTGATTGACAGGCTACTGTGTTGGCAGGCTACTGTGCACACAGTGAAGGTAGAGCTTTATCCCACATTGGTTGCATCGTCCAATGTTGTGGTGGTTATAAGTTGGATTCTTTCCTTAACTATCGTGACGCGTTTTAAATCAGTGAGCTTATCTTGATATTTGGACTAAATCTGTCGTCCTTCTGTGGACCCTCATTATTCGTATGCATGTTGTGATGGATGATTGATTAAAGCAGATGTCATTCGGCTGAGATGTTTATGGGACTCCTTGTGAGACGGAGATATAATCACATGATCGCGCGATACGCGCAGGTTTGATATATGGCCTAGATGAGGTTGATGGTATTCGTGGCTCATCAGGATTTGCATATTGTATTGCATCCTCGGCATCTGTTATTGTCTTATTATGTTTTGCATTATATAGCCTTGATATAGCCGTTAGCATTCATGCCTTGCATCGCATAGCTTTGGTACGGCTGATAGCACTCATGGACTTACCAGTATATTTTTGCTTATTCCAATGATGTATGATTTATGGACTTTATTGTATACTTGGTACTTACCTTACACACACTTTCACCACCCCTAAGCTTTTTATAAGCTTATGCACGATAGATGCGTGCAGGTGGTGTTAGGTTGCAGCAGCGTTAAGCTTGGAGCATACAGCGGACCTCTAGAGCTTTGATTTTGTCATATGTATTTTCCTTTCAGCACCGTACTCAAATGATTATATTAGTGGATATGTGATGATGATGTTGCCTTCGTGATTTGGGTAAACTTGTGGTTATGCTCCTTATGAGATAAATGTACGTTGGAAAATTCTTCTTGTAGGATCCCAGGATAGGAACTTAACATTTGGGCACTGGGAGCTGAGAATGGAGTATTACGGAGGCTGTCGGCACCGGATTCGGCGATCGGGATTCCTGTGAATCCGATTTTCGGGTTTGGGGCGTGACAGAAGTTGGTATCAGAGCATAACTTGAGAATACCTGAAGATAACATCACATATCTGCTGATAGCTACCCTTCATTCTATGATTGTTGAGAACTTAGAATGGTTAGATCCCCGAGTTCGAATAACTTAGAGATCTTCTGATATAGCTCCCTGCCATTGAGATTGAGGCTGCATAGTATCCCTGTTTCGATCGTTTCCAATCCGAGATCCGAGGTTCAGTGATGTCATTGTAGTGTTGATGAGGCGTCTTGGGAGCAAGAGACTGAGATTCATGGGCATTGTCCCCATCTCTTAGGTGTTTGACTATGTTGGGATGTGTTCTGATAGGATTTTCCTCCCTTAATGAGCTCTGTGTTAGTCATGTTCTGTTTTAAATTTCAAGGATGAAATTTTTATTAGGTGGGGAGAGCTGTAAGACCCGTATCCTAGCTCCTATTATTCCGGAGGCTTCCGCGATCCTCCCGATTGAATTCCAGCAACTCACGACCTATGATTGACGTTTGCGCGCGATCCTGAGTTGTATCCCGTATTTCAGAGTCAACTCGACTCGAGACTTCTACCATTGTGACCGCATCGTCGCTGCGATTCAAACACCGCGTCTTGCACACTGATCCGATACCCTGGCTAGGAGATGTGGGCCATCGTTTATTTTGAAGAAATGCCCCGCTTTTACGAACCCAAGAGAATCTCTACAACCCATCCCATCAATTAATCAATCAAAGTACACACCCATGCTTTCGTTCTCCCCAAGTCAAGCAACCACCCAAGTCAACTCTCAAGTTAAGAACACTATCACCTCACATCTATCACTCACTTCCATCACCTCTCTCTTACAACCACCATTTCTCTCTCTTTCTTAACAAAAATTTCAAGCAAAAGTGGTGGACGTCCAAGCCTTTCTAAGAGAGAAAAGTGTGTTTTGTGTGGCCCACTTCCTCTTCCAAAATCCATCATCCTAGCCATTCATTTCTCATCATCTTCCTTCAAAGAGGGGCACAAGGAGCTCGGCGTTCCATCGAACCAAGAAGATCGAAAAGTGGGTGCTTCTATAGGCTTAGATTTCATTCTTTTGATGATGGGCCAAGTGGGGCCTACCGATTGATGGTATGGATCTCACTTTGGACCCTAAATGTGGCCGATGGCCCATCTTGATTCTCATAATCATTCCATGATGGGGCCATTCTCCATGGACCCATCATGATGTTTATTTTTCATGCATGAATAGGGTCATCTAGACCTTATATTTCGGTGGAAAAAGGATCTCCACCGTTGATTTTGATCGGTGGGCCCATATGTAATGGGACCCACTTGATATATGTGGTAATGAATGGAAGGGAGGGCCCATAGTGGCGGGGTCCCTCCATCATCGCGTCTCTCTCTCTCTCTCTCTCTCTCTCTCTCTCTCCTTCCTTTATTTTGTGGCCTACATGATAAGTGTATGTGATATCTAGACCATCCATCAAATGGACCCCATGGCCATCCAAGCCATGTGGGCCCTACCCTCTGGATGATGGGAAAACACAAAAATCAAATTGATCAAGTGGGCCACGTCTGTGTGGGACCCACCTTGATGGACATTACAGTGGGCCCTATCCAGGTCCACCTGACCTTATGTATAGATTGAATAAATATATATATATATATATATATATATATATATATATATATATATATATATATATATATATAAAAGCTTTTGGGGTGGGCTGCTCATGCAGGCCCCCCACCTTGATGTATAAGTCTAATCCACATCGTTCATCCCATTCCTCAGCTCGTTTTCGGCGTTGAGCCGAAAAATGAAGTAAATTCGATATCTAGCGGGCCATATCATAGAAAATAGTGGTTTTACCGTTAAAACCCACTCTGATGTTTCTACACCCCAAAACATACTGAATATTGGGCTTGTTTGGTGGGTCTTGAGCCATGGAATGTAATGGCTGGAGTGGATTCTTCCGATGCGGGCCCCACCTATGAAAAACCGTAGAAATTCTTTTTTTCAAAAAAAATATAGCAGGTAGCGCCTGCTGTTGCTGGATGTTGCAGTAGGACGCTGCTGCGTTTGACGGGCGGGCAGGGACCTCAGGTCCCAGCCGTGGGCCCCACCGTGATGTGTGTTGAACATCCACGTCGTGCATTTGATGGCCCCTTTAGGGCAATGGACCCCCTCCAAAAAATTAGTCGTATGTGAAGCTCAGGTGGCCCACACGGAAGGAAACAGTGAGGGATTAAACGTCTACTATTGGAACCCTTTTGTGGTCCAGAAGTTTTGGATCATTATGAAATTTGTTTTTCCTCTGCATCCGAGTCCGTGTGACCTTATTAACAGATTGGATGGCAGATAAACGTTATGGTGGGCCCCACATGGGACCCACTATGACGTATGTGTTTTATCTATGCCATCCAGCCATTTTGGCTAGGCTGCTGGATGGTAAGGGACCCCACCATGAGGTATATGCTTTATCCATGCTGTTTATTGACTGCTTGCCTCCAAGTGCAGAGGTTCATAAGTAATATCCTGTGAATACAGGGTCGATCCCACAGGGAGATGAATTGCGAGAAGGAAAAAATCAAATGCAAAACAAACTAAGTAATAAAAACTAAACTGATGATTTGATTTTTGGATTATTGAATGGATGTAATTCAATTGAATAAAAAAAACACCCAAGCTTCAAAGTTCCACACATAGATTAATGTTCCAAAATCATGATGACTTGGATAACACAACTAGGATCTGAGCACTATGGTCAGCCTAATCGGAAAATAAAACACTTTAAATATTTTAATAAATGATATAAAAGATTAGAAAATAATAGATTTGCACCATTGACATATATTCTCAAGCGCCAGTGATTTTAAGTATTCAATATCTATAGGATAATGAATATCAAAGAAATATAACAGGTTGAGAACATCTCCTATCTAGGAAATCTGATTAATCTAGGGTAAGCTTATCCATCAATGTAAATCTCATATGATGGAAACATATGGATCTTACAAGAGGATAAAAACAAAACCTAAATAATAGATAATATGCATACACCATTATTCTCATCATTAAAACAATCAATCATCATAATTTAAAGAAATATTAAACCCATGTGCTTCCCTTCTAGCTTGGGCTAGAGGGAACTTAGAAAAACATAATTAAATTGCAGAAATAAAAAGCAACAAGAAAGAAAGAAGAAAAATTGCAAATAAAAAAGATCTAAAAGGAAAGAAACAACTTATAAAGCTTTAATAAAACTAAAAACTCTTTAAAAAAACCCTAAATATTGCTCTTGAATGCTTCTAATGATGCTTTAGAATGCCCTAGGAGGCCCTATTTATAAGTAGGGAACTCCAAACTTCGTACAAAGTTGAAAACCCTAGAAAACGCCTCAAATATACGTATTTTCTCAAAATAGACTTCTCGCTGCATAGTTCGTTTAAAACAGACTTCCTGCTGCGCAGTTTTTCAAAATAAACTTCCCAGCTTCAAAATACACTTTTTTAGGACGATTTCAGGATTCTTCACTTCAAATCTTCGATTCTCTTCATTCATCGCTTGGTTTTCTTGGATCTTTGGCATGTGAATTCTTCAATCTTGATCTCCTAAGATCCATCCATTGCCTTGGTGAATTTGAGCATCAAATTCTTACTTTTTAACACCTTTTTCAATCCAAGCTTTTAAATTCACCTTGCAACACATACATGAGTAAAATAGAATATTAAGATGATTTATGTTCATAAAACCAAGATATAAATAGCCAAAATTATGCAATATTTGAGTCTTAACACACACCCCAACCAGCATTTTGCTAGTCCCGAGCAAAATAAGCGAAGAAAAATAAAAATAAGAAAAAAATAATTCTAGAAACAAAATTAAAATGAAAACAAAATTCTAACTACACCACTTTCGCAAGTAATCTCGATTGCATTTAGCATATGCAACAAGCCTTTAAACCCCTAGGTTTCCCCTAGTGGACGAGTTATAGTCTCGTGAGGGTTTCCAGAAATGTTACCCACAAACATTGAAAATAAGAAAAATATTTCAACACTATAAAATTTATACAATTATGCCTCCATTAATCATATGAATTCCAAAACAAAACAATAATTACCCTAGATATGAAGTTAGCTAGAATCTTAATTTTTTTAATCCATTACATCCTTGAGTTCAGAGACCTAATCAAAATTTAGAATAGTTATAACCCAATATCCTTAGGTGCTTCGTGACACTAGTCTAACTTTGGGAAATATGCATGTTCCTTATCCTAACTCCTTTCAATCATCCCAAGAATATGAAATCTCTAGTTATCTCATTTTTTTTTATGACATTTCTTCTTTTATCATCATATCCTCATTATTATAGACCACCCTTAGATGAAGATTCCCATCGGGTTTGCTTCATAACCTAAGGTATCGTACTTGTAATGGTAACAGTAATGGATACTTAGGTATTCTTACTACGGATTACTGACACGATTGTTATGGTCATTGCATTCATGCTCTATAATAAAAATTTCTTTTTTTTCATCACTCTCTTCTTTTTTTTCCTTTAATATTCTCTCTTTTAAACATATATCAATGGTACTAGTTCATTCAACCTTGTTTGAATCAAAAGTTGTTATTTTAGTTCACATATCATATTCCTCACTTAGTTAGCTAGGGTGTATTGTGAATTCAGTACATCAAATTACAACTCACTTTAAACTAGTGATTAGATAATTGAACTCAAGTTTATAATTTTCAGTTGTCAGATTTCTGACTACTATCAACCTAGATTAGGTATTAAATTTGCCTTTGGAATTCGTAAAATATCATGTTCACATTCTTGTATATAAAAAATATTATTTTGAAAATGTTAAAATTTTTCTTTCATAAACCTAATTTTTTCCATAAACCTAAAAAAAATAAACTTAAACCTAATTGAAACCTAAAAATAATAAAAATAATAATAAAATAAACTGAAACTCCCAAAAAAAAAAAAAACTTACACATGGATGACTATCCACACACCCCAACCTAAAATCTACATTGTCCCCAATGTAATGATAATGTAATGTAGAGAACAATAAAAATAAAAGAAATGGTGGATAGTACCTGCCATGAAAAACTCACCTGCTATGTGACACTAAAAAAATTGAATATGATACAAATCCTACACAAATGCTCCGTCAGACCAGGAGCATCATTCTGAATATTCTGGCTCATGAAGAGGGACGGACTCCTCTCCTAAATGAAAGTTTTCCACATAAGGCTTCAATCTCTGACCATTAACCTTGTACACATTGCCATTACGTGGATTCTCAATTTCAACAGCCCCATGAGTATAAATATTCTTCACAATGAAGGGGCCTGTCCATCTTGATCTTAACTTTCCTAGAAAGAACTGGAGACGGGAATTGTACAATAGGACCTTTTGCTGAGGTTCAAAATTCTTCCTCAGGATATTTTTGTCATGAAAAGCTTTGGTCCTCTCTTTGTAGATTTTAGAATTTTCATAGGAGTCTCTCCTCAACTCCTCTAATTCATTTAACTCTAATTTCCTTTGTCCACTTGCTTGATCCATATCAAAGTTTAATTTTTTTATTGCCCAGTAGGCTTTATGTTCCAATTCCACAGGCAAGTGGCAAGCCTTCCCATACACCAATCTGTATGGAGACATTCCAATCGGGGTCTTATAAGCAATCCTATAAGCCCATAAAGCGTCGGATAGTCTGAGGGACCAATCCTTCCTATCTGGCCTTATAGTTTTCTCTAAAATATGTTTGATTTCCCGATTAGAAATCTCAGCTTGCCCACTCGTTTGTGGGTGGTATGGGGTGCTCACTTTATGCTTGATGCCATATTTCTTCATCAAAGCCTCAAATGTTCTATTGCAAAAGTGAGACCCGTCATCACTAATGATGGCCTTTGGAGTTCCAAATCTAGCAAAAATATTTTCCTTGAGGAATCGTATGACCACTTTGTTGTCATTGGTCCTACTTGGAACTGCCTCAATCCACTTTGAAACATAGTCCACACCAACCAATATATAAAGAAATCCAAAAGAAGATGGAAATGGACCAATAAAATCAATACCCCAACAATCAAAAATCTCCAATGGTAAAATTGGGGATAAAGGCATCATGTTGCGCCGGGACACTCTTCCCAACCTTTGACATCTATCACAAGCAACACAAAAGCATGGGTGTCTTTAAACATGGTGGGCCAGTAAAAACCACATTGCAGGATTTTTGCAGTGGTTTTCTTAGCAGAAAAATGGCCACCACATGCTTCCATGTAACAAAAAGAAATAACACTTCGAACTTCATCCTCTGGGACACAACGTCTAAAAATTTGATCAGTCCCATATTTATATAAATACGGGTCATCCCAGAAGAAGTTCCTAACCTCGGTTTCAAAACGCTTCCTATCTTGTAACTTCCAATGATATGGCATTTTTCCCGTTACAAGATAGTTCACTATATCCGCATACCAAGGTAATTTAGAGATCGCAAATAATTGTTCATCAGGGAAAGTGTCCTGGATATGCATTTCCTCAGTGGAATCATCTAACACCAATCTAGAAAGGTAATCGGCCACTACGTTTTCTACTCCTTTCTTATCTTTTATCTCTAATTCAAATTCTTGGAGTGGGAGGATCCATCTCAAAAGTCTCGGCTTTGCATCTTTCTTAAATAACAAATATTTCAAAGCCGAGTGGTCCGTGAAAATGATCACTTTGGATCCCAGTAAGTAGGACCTAAACTTATCCAAAGCAAAAACTACTGCAAGTAACTCTTTTTCAGTTGTTGAGTAGTTCACTTGGGCCGAGTTTAGAGTTCTACTCGCATAGTGAATAACGTAGGGCCGTTTATCTTTCCTTTGGCCCAAAACAGCCCCTATGGCATAATCACTTGCATCGCACATTAGTTCAAAAGGAAGTGTCTAATCTGGTGGACACATGATAAGTGCAGTGGTAACGGATGATTTAATTTTATTAAAGACATTTGTACACTCATCTGTCCACTTAAATGGAACATCCATTTAAAGAAGATTAGTCAAGGGTCTAGTAATGACATTAAAGTCCTTGATGAATCTTTTATAAAAACCAGCATGCCCTATAAGTGATCTAATATCTCTAACAGTTTAGGAGATAGGTATATTAATTATAATGTCGAGTTTTGAGCGATCTACCTTGATTCCATTTTTGGAGATAACATGGCCTAAAACAATTTCCTTTTAAAACATGAAATGACATTTTTCCCAATTTAAGACAAGGTGTTTCTCTTCACACCTAAATAAGACGAGATAAATTGTTGAGGCATTCCTCAAAACTACTCCCAAATACAGAGAAGTCGTCCATGAAAACCTAAGAAATTTCCCAACCATATTTAAAAAAATACTTAACATACATCGTTGGAAAGTTGCTGGGGCGTTACATAATCCAAATGGCATCCGTTTGAAAGCAAACGTGCCAAATGGACAAGTGAACGTGGTTTTCTCTTGGTCTTCAAGGGCTATCTCTATTTGGTTATATCCAGAATATCCATCAAGAAAACTATAAAAGGAGTGACTGCTACCCTCTCTAAAACTTGATCAATGAATGGTAGAGGGAAATGGTCCTTCTTTGTGACTTGGTTCAATTTTCTATAGTCAATGCAAACACGCCAACCAGTGGTGACACGTGTTGGTATGAGTTCATTATTAGAATTCTGCACAATAGTTATTCCAGATTTCTTTGGGACTACTTGAGTTGGACTCACCCAAACACTATCGGATATTGGGTAGATGATTCCCACATCCAATAATTTGATTGTCACGCCCCAAACTCGGAAACCAGGCTCACAAAATTCTCAATCGCTGAATCCAGTGCTGACAGCCTCCGTAGTACCCCATTCTCGGCTCCCAGCGTATATACGCCAGATTCCGATCCTGGGATCCTACAAGGAGGATTTTCCAACGTATATTTATCTCGTAATGAGCATAACCACAAGATTACCCAAATCACAAAAAAACAGCATCATCATCACATATCCACTAATATAATCGTTCGAGTACAATACAGAAAGGGAAATACATATATAAAATAAATCAAGGCTCCAGACGACCGCTGCAAATGAACAGTGCCAATTAACAGGTAATGGTTTAACTTGAAGAGGTATTCTTTTTACATTTCAAAGGATAATGTCAAATTTCTCTATTATCCAGAGGTAGTTTCAGTACGAGGAGTTATTAGTGGTTCCTTGAAAAATTCCCATCAATCAGAGCACAAAGGACGTATAAAATGGAAAGATAAGTGTTCTCAAACCCATATCAGAGTAATACGAAGACATGTTAATAGGCCCATACAATACCATCAGAAACTTATCCAAAGGTATGCGACGCAAATATAATAAGAAGACAATATCATATCTTGATGAAGCAATGTAGATCAATTTCTATGCAATGCGAGACAATAAGCCAAATATCGATGCCGTCTATACAATCGCAATATATCAAATCCTTAATGAGTCCACGAATACAGCATTGATATTGGGTCATATAAACACATCAAACATAGTAACCCAAAACTGCCAAATATGCGGCGGATGTAACTGCGATACTGTGGTCGCGAATGCGAATGACCATCCTTTGGAGTGTGAAGTCGAGGATGATAGTACGTAGTATCGCAAGTCACAGGGTCCATCACCACAAGGGGCTTCTATCCAAACCTATCCCATACCTAAATTTGGATAGATCGACTCAATGTGGTAAACTCAGCTCGATCTCAGGTTAGTCGCGCCCAACCGAAATCCTAGTCATGCGAATGTACACGTAATAAATAGTTGCGCACCATCCGAGTGGATAGTGAATGGATAGAATGAATGAGTATGCAATGCCCACTCAATAAGTCCACATATCAAGATGGTTCCTCTCTCTGGGAAATCACCGAGTCTATTACACTCCAAAACCAGTTGCCGCTATCCCATCGCGCGTCAACAAGGTGAGTGAGAAGAGACCCCACTATCATGCGCAATAATCGGGCCGGCTCGTCGATAGCGGACCCATTCCATCGCGAGTCGGACTAAACGCATAGCAATGCCCAAACTCCATCCCGGCGAGTAAGGCCGTACCCCTTCCAACCGACCACGACACTGGGAGACGCGGCTAACGGGTATAACGGCCCTCATGCAATCCACTCTGCCAGACGGTTGAGCCAAACCCTCGGAACCAAGAGGGTTTAGGGACTTTCACCCAGTGGAATATCTATAGCACCCCATGTAGACAGATTTTGTGTTCAATCCTGTCATCCACGAAATACCACGTGGAGGCTACGACCACTGATGATCGCTAGGGCAGCTCAAAAGGATCACAATGCAAGATGCATGAGTCATACAATCCAATCATGCAGTATCACTCCTACGCATACCGTGCGCGCTACAGGGTGAGAGCAATCTCTGCCTATCAAGGCAGTCTCATAACAATCCTCGCCTCAATGACATATGCAATGGTCAACCACATCTCGAAACAAATATGCAGATCGATGCATATGGGCATGTATCGTGATGCTATCTGTCACATACTCATAATCGTATCGATAATCGGCAGAAAATCGACCTCTACAATGTGGACATTTAACCAACATTGCCCCCAATGAATGACCGCACACGAGCCTACACGTATACGTGGAGCCCATGGCCTCTCAGCAAGGGTGTGACACATATACAACACCATGGGCCTCACTCAAGAGCCATATATACACAAATGGAGCTGATACAATGCACGAATGACAATGACAGTGGGCTCTACACATGGGTCACGAATACATTAAATGCACCATACATCCTGAGCCTAATACATATAACAATGGCCTTGCCCATAGGCCACGAATACGACCACAATGGGCCTTACCCATGGGCCATGAATACCTCACATTAGGCCCTCAACTACGGTTTGCAGATACATCATAAAGGTCTCGACAATCGGAATCGGCTCTGATAATCGGAATCATCCATCATCATCAATCGATAAAAGAATCGGTAAATCGGTCACGATAATCAGCCTTGATCGCTAATCAGAATCGAAAAATCGGTCACAACAATCGGATAGATCGATAATCAGAATCAGTAAATTAGTCACGATAACCGGAATCGATTGATAATCAAAGTCGGCAAATCGGTCACAACAATCGGATCAATCGATAATCAGAATCGGCAAATCGGTCACGATAATCGGATCAATCGATAATCAGAATCGGCAAATCGGTTACGACAATCGGCTCAATCGATCGATAATCAGAATCGGTAAATCGGTCACAACAATCGGATCAATCGATCGATAATCAGAATCAGCAAATCGGTCACGACAATCGGATCAATCGATAATCAGAATCAGCAAATCGGTCACGACAATCGGATCAATCGATAATCAGAATCGGCAAATCGGTCACGACAATCGGATCAATCGATAATCAGAATCGGCAAATCGGTCACGTCAATCGAATCAATCGATAATTAGAGTCGACAAATCGGTCACGACAATCGGATAGATCGATAATCAGGATCAGTAAATCGGTCATGATAACCGGGATCTATTGATAATCAAAGTCGGCAAATCGGTCACAACAATCGGATCAATCGATAATCAGAATCGGCAAATCGGTCGACAATTGGATCAATCGATAATCAGAATCGGCAAATCGGTCACGTCAATCGGATCAATCGATAATTAGAGTCGACAAATCGGTCACGACAATCGGATCAATTAATAATCAGAATTGACAAATCGGTCACGACAATCGGGATCGATCAATAATCAGAGTCTGCAAATCGGTCATGACAATCGGATCAGTCGATAATCAGAGTCAGCAAATCGGTCACGACAATCGGATCAATCGATAATCAAAATCGGCAAATCGGTCACGTCAATCGGATCAATTGATCGATAATCCAAATCGGTAAATCGGTTACGACAATCGGATCAATCGATAATCAGAATCGACAAATCGGTCACGACAATCGGGATTGATCGATAATCAAAGTCGACAAATCGGTCACGACAATCGGATCAATTAATAATCAGAATTGGCAAATCGGTCACGACAATCGGGATCGATCAATAATCAGAGTCTGCAAATCGGTCACGACAATCGGATCAGTCGATAATCAGAGTCAGCAAATCGGTCACGACAATCGGATCAATCGATAATCAAAATCGGCAAATCGGTCACGTCAATCGGATCGGAATTGATCGATAATCCAAATCGGTAAATCGGTTCACGACAATCGGATCAATCGATAATCAAATCGACAAATCGGTCACGTAGATCGGAATCATCGATCGATAATCAAAGTCGACAAATCGGTCACGCAATCGGATCGATCGATAATCGAAAGCCCACAGGAAGGTCACAATGAGGACATTTAACCATCATTGCCCATCAATGTGGTCATTTAACCAACATTGGTCCCAAGGAGTAACCCACACATGGCTACACATATAGTAGGCCCATGGCCTCACACCAAGACCTAATGCACATCACTATGGGCCTCATCATATGGGTCGGAATTACATCACAATGGGCCTCAACCCATGGGCCATATTTCATGGGCCCCAAACACATCAAGTGAGCTGCATTAATGGGCCCTCAAAGACACAACAGGTGGGCTCTACACCCGGGCCTCAAATACATCACATGAGCCAAGTATCTGGGCCTAACAATACAACCAAGTGGGCCCCGCCCATAGGCCAAAATACATCATATTGGGTCATATGGATGGGCCGCACTAATGGTCCTCAAGTAGGCTTGGACCACACCAAAATCATTTCAATAGTTATAGGTGTATCATGTGTATCACTATACACTATCAATCCATGGGGCTCATGGCCCATCAATGAGGACCAGCACTGCCCAAACATTGTCCATATAAATTAGCACCATCCAAACTATGTCCAGCACTGTCCAGTACAAATCTGAATGGTGTGGATGAAATAATGCATCAGGGTGGGTCCCACCCGCTGACAAGGAAAAACAGATGGATGTGTGAATATACAACACGTCATCAAAGCGGGCCCTGCCCGTCCAGAATATAGATAGATGGAGTGGCTAACAGATACATCATGGTATGGCCCACATAGCACCGTCCATTAAGTCTAGCACTGTCCAGATGACTTGGACGGTGTGGATGAAATAATTACATCACGTGGTACCCACAGAGTCTGCTGACGTCAGTCCAGCAGCGGGTCCCACCATCAGGATGGCTTGGATGTAACATATAATCCCGTGGGACCCACAGAACCTGATGACGTCCTCAACACCAGTTATTTGCAGGTGTGGTGTACACCAGCCATTCCGTTGCCAATATCAAGATGGGTCCCACGTGGGGGCCATCACCACATGATATAAAATATACATTATATATATAATAAAATGTTATATTACAAAATACAATATATAAAAAAAACGTCCAGCATGTCCAGCGTCCAGACGTTGGGCGTTTGGATGGATGGTTTTGATAGGACACTGATGGACGGCGTGCAATTAAAATACATACATATAGGTGGGCCCATCCTCACATGAACCACACGTGTGAGGTGGCCCCGTCCCAGGGAAATGGACGGAAGGTGCGGATATACGCATACATCATGGCAGAGATCCACCGTCCCAACTAGGGGTGGTGTGGATCAAACCATACATGAGGGTGATCCCCTCAGCAGCAGAGGATGGGTGGACGGTGCAGATCAAACCCATACCTCGTGATGGGGCCCACAAAGCTTGCTTCATTGCCTTAAAAAAATAAAATAAAATAAAATGACAAGGGGGGGAAGGACGGCTTGATAGAACACGTACGCAAGGTGGGACCCAAATCTTACTAGCGCCAATAGGCAGCAGTGTTGCTGGGTACATACATTCAAGGTGGGTCCCTCATGGTGTGGGCCACATCACATGATATAATACTTATTATGTATTATTTTATTTATTTATTTATTTATTTTTTTTTTTTTTAAAGAGGCAGCGTCCAAGAGGTTGGACGTTGGTCCAACAGGCGGTCTGGATGAAACACAGACCCATGATGGTACCCACAGGACTTGCTGCATCAGCGGCTGCAGCTGTTGACGTGGGGCCCACCATTTGGACGGCGTTAATGAAATACATATGGTATGGTGGAGTCCACACGTGTGTGGGTCCCACGGCTGCAAAACAGCAAGGATGAAACACATCAACCAGGTGTGGCTCCCACTTGTTGGGCTGCAGCACGTTAGCAACAAGGTCCCTCAGCAGGGATGAAACACATGCACGACAGGTGGGCTGCACCGTCCAGGCTGCTAAACGGTGCGCATAAAGCATACACATCAAGGTGGCCCCGCGACTAGTGCACTGCACACACACATCAGGTGGGTGGATCTCCACCGTCCAGTTGTGCTGGATGGTGTAGGTATAATAAATACATCATGATGGGTCCACATCAGCATGGACGGTGTGGATCAACTTCAAGGTGGGCCAAAGAAGAAAGAGAGAGAGATGGAGATTGAAGTAGCGGAGGGACCCCGCCACTATGGGTCCCTCTTGATACAACACATACATCAAGATGGGTCCTACATATGTGGGCCCTTCAATCACAAATCAAATAATAAATCACCCACCTCGAGATCTCTTCTTCCTTCTTCCGCCAATGCGTGATAGAGTCCCAAAGAAACAACTTCAATGGTGGAGATGATCATTGGGTGGTGGAGATGGGAGATAGGGAGGTGGGCCACACTAGCCCTCTCATGGGAGCCATGGACGTGAGTTGCTCCATGGAAGGATTGCTTAGAGGAAAGGAGATGAGAGAGGAAGGGATGTAAGAGAAGTGATGGGAGAGAGATGGTGAGGTGATAGGAAAGTTGACTTTAGGTAAGGGTGATGTAAGAAAGGGATGTTGCTTATACTTGACTTGATGGGATGAAGTACTTGACTTTAGACATGATTGATGGGACATTATCTTGGGATTGCAACGCGCGGCGTTTTCTCGAACCGAACGCGGGCCCACATCTCCTTGCCTGGGTATCGCCTCAGCACGCGAGACGCGACGTCGGAACCGTGGCGACGGCGCGGTCGCACTGGTACAAGTGTCGTGTCGAGCCGACTCTGGAATACAAAATACGATTCGAGGTCGCACGCAACTGCCGAAAAAAAAATTGCGGGTCGCCGGAATTCGACCGAAAAGACCGCGGAAGCCTACGAAACGGTACGAGGTAGGACACGGGTCTTACATTGATCACCTCATTTTTTACAACTTCCATCATGTTTGGATTGAGACGCCTTTGAGGTTGTCTAATTGGTTTGGCATCATCATCGAGGTGGATCCGATAGGTGCAAATGGAAGGGCTTATACCCTTGATGTCAGAAATGGTCCAGCCCAAGGCTCCTTTGTGGTCCCTTAGAACTTTCAACAATTTAATCTCTTGATCCTTCTCTAAAAATGAAGAGATCACCACAGGATAAGTTTTATTTTCACCTAAGTATACATACTTAAGCTCATTTGGCAGTGGTTTTAAATCAAGCTTTGGAACATTGGTTGGTGATGGTAGAGGTTGCAAGTCCTCGATAGATAGGATTTGAGTACGCGGTCTCCATTGGCACATACCAATGTCCTGAGTGGTAGTGCTCTCATTATCATCAGAAATTTCAGCAAGCACTTTTTCTAAATCAGAATTTTTCAAGTCTCCAATGACTTGAATCAATTCATCAGTCAGACTAGGTTCTAATTCCTCTTCTTCTATCAAGCAGTCCATGAAATTCAACTCATGGATCTCATTATTATCAATGGGCTGCTTACATAGATTGAAAATATTTAGCTCTAGAGTCATGTTACCAAAAGATAAGTTCATCATTCCATTCCTGCAATTTATGATTGCATTTGAAGTTGCTAGGAATGGGCGGCCTAAAATGATGGGAACTTGAACGCTAGCGTTTACACATAGTTTAATGTCTAGTACAATAAAATCCACGGGGAAGTAGAATTTCTCCACTTGGATTAGTACGTCCTCTAAAATTTCTCATAGTACCTTAATAGAGCGGTCAACAAGTTAGAGTGTAATTGTGGTTAGTTTAAGCTCGCCTAATCCCATTTGTTTGTAAACCAAATAAGATACTAAGTTGACACTTGCACCCAAATCTAACAAAGCATGTTCAATTTGAAAATTCCCAATAATACAAGGAATAGTGGGACTTCCCGGGTCTTTATATTTGGGTACGGCCCTTTGTTGAATGATAGCTAGCGCTCACTTTCTCAGTAAGGAAGGCCTTTTTGTGCACATTTAATTTCCTCTTTACAGTGCACAAATCCTTGAGATATTTAGCATATGATGGAATTTGTCTAATGGCATCAAGTAGAGGAATATTGACAGTAACCTTTTGGAGCACATCCAACACCTCTTAATATTTCATGGGGACAGTTGGATTCCGAAGTCTAGATGGGAACGGAACTGGAGGCTCATATGACTTAGTCTCTTTATCCTTTTGTTGTTGTGGCTCTTGAACCATAGTCGGTTCATCATTCTCTTGAGATGGTAGCTAATCCTCTAGTATTTCTACCAATTGCATAATCTTGTTATCGACCTCTTTTTCACTTCTCAAGGTAATGAATGATGGCCTTAGCTTGTTCGTGATGTAGCTCGCTTGGATTTGAGTCTCCAATGAAATGTGTATTTCTAAGATTTCTCATAAGTTGAGATGAAAGGGTACCTTTTTCCCTAGCATTTAGTTGAGTCTTAATCCTAGCTACGACCGTCTTTAATTCCTGATTCGATTAGATTAGAGACTGATTCATTTGAGCTTGAGAGTTCATGAATGTGGTTAATGCATCCTCCACAGATGATCACTTTGATGGGGGCACATATGGTGCATTATTAGGTGCCCCAATGAAGTTGTTTTGTGGAGGGCCTTGAGGTGCATTGGGCGCATTAATTTGTGGTCCATTCCTCTAACTAAGATTAGGATGGTTACGCCAATTTAGATTGTACGTGTTTACCATTGGTTGCATAACTGACCTTTGGTAGCTATTTATAGCATTTGCTTGCCCATACTCATGCGTGATATTTTGTACAACTGAGATTATTGGATAATCCTTTATGTCACGGTCTGTACCACCACAAATGCTATAAAAATTACCTAAGGAAGTGTTTGCTTTAACCATATCAACCTTCCTAATTTTTAAGGCTTCGACCTTTCTAGCCAATGCAGCGAATTTTGCATTAAGATCGTCTTCCTCTCTTAGGACATACATTCCCGCTTTCTCTCTAGGAATGGGTTTAGTTTGGTCTGATTTAGCAGAGACATCTCATGTCTGCGTATTCTCTGCTAACATATGTAGAAAATCCCAAGCCTCATTATGATCTTTGTCAAGAAAGGTTCCACCACACATCATTTCTATGAATTAATGGGTATCCATGGTGAGCCCCTTTTAGAAAGCATCAATCACGTGCCATGGTTCATAACCATAATGTGGACAAGTAATTAGAATGTCTTTTAAGCGCTCCCAAGCTTGAAAAATAGTTCATTCCCCTTTTGGGAGAATGACATGATTCTTGTTTTAGTGCATTTGTTTTGTGCTCGGGAAAGAACTTTTTCAAAAATTCTCTACTTAAGGCTTGCCATGAAGTGATGGTATTAGGTCTTAGAGAGTTGAGCCATGCTTTGGCCCGATCCTTTAGAGAAAATGAGAATAACCTAAGCTTAAGTACATCCCTATTGCCATTGTTTACTTGTAACGTTGCAATTACTTCCTCAAAGTCCTTGAGGTGCAAGTAGGGGCTTTCAGAATCTAAGCCATGAAATTTAGGAATTAATTGAATCACACCTGGTTTAAAATCAATGTTCCCTGTGTGAGCAGGGAACACTATACAAGATGGTAAAGTTGATCTCTCAGGGTGTAAATGTTCACGTAAAGTCCGTGGTTGGTTTAACACATTCCTATGAACTTCATTTTCATCCTCAAGAGGAGGATTATTTTGATTTATAGTTGGATTTGGCAGATTTGGATTTGGATTATCAATTGGGTCTGCCATGGAATCCAAGTGATATTGAGTGCCTCTTCTAAGTGAATGATCAAGGCCTGGAACTAGTCCCCCTTCAGAGGAGAGTCGATTGTTTTGATCCCTACTCCAACGGGACATAAACCATCCACACCACACAACAAATACCACTAATTCAAATCGCAATTATGATACTTAAAATAAAAATAAAAATTTAAATCAACAACCCAGGTGGCAGAGCCGACCATGAGGGTTCAGTCCACAAAGCAAAATAAATCAACAACCCAGGTGGCAGAGCCGACCATGAGGGTTCAGTCCACAAAGCAAAATAAATCAACAACCCAGGCGGCAGAGCCGACCATGAGGGTTCAATCCACAAAGCAAAATAAATCAACAACCCAGGCGGCAGAGCCGACCATGAGGGTTCAATCCACAAAGCAAAATAAAAAAATAAATAAATAAATAAAAGTAAAACTAATGCAGAAATTAAACTATGCTAATATGAAAAATAGATTCGGATGATCTTTGTGATCAAACAAAAAACTGTAGACAACCATAGCACTTGGGTGATAAAATCCCAAGCGGGCAACCTTATGTCATAGTTAGTGCTTGAAAGTCCCAATCGAATTTATTTTCAAAGAAAAAGAAAATAAGAAAAAATAAAAAAAAAAAAAAATAAAAATCTATGTGAAAATCTGGAGGGTTTAGAAGAAAACTTACCTTGGCTATCTTGCACAGATCCAATCTATCTCAGTCTCTTCCCGGCAACGGCGCTTGCTTCCAAGTGCGAGAGGTTCATAAGTAATATCCTCTGATACAGGGTCGATCCCACAGGAGATGAATTGCGAGAAGGAAAAATCAAATGCAAAACAAACTAAGTAATAAAAACTAAACGATGATTTGATTTTGGATTTTTGAATGGATGTAATTCAATTGAATAAAAAAACACCCAAGCTTCAAAGTTCCACACATAGATTAATGTTCCAAAATCATGATGACTTGGATAACACAACTAGGATCCGAGCACTATGGTCACCTAATCGTAAAATAAAACACTTTAAATATTTTAATAAATAATATAAAAAATTAGAAAATAATAGATTTGCACCATTGACATATATTCTCAAGCGCCGGTGATTTTAAGTATTCAATATCTATAGGATAATGAATATCAAAGAAATATAACAGTTGAGAACATCTCCTATCTAGGAAATCTGATTAATCTAGGGTAAGCCTATCCATCAATGTAAATCTCATATGATGGAAACATATGGATCTTACAAGAGGATAAAAACAAAACCTAAATAATAGATAATATGCATACACCATTATTCTCATCATTAAAACAATCAATCATCATAATTTAAAGAAATATTAAACCCATGTGCTTCCCTTCTAGCTTGGGCTAGAGGGAACTTAGAAAAACATAATTAAATTGCAGAAATAAAAAGCAACAAGAAAAAAAGAAGAAAAATTGCAAATAAAAAAGATCTAAAAGGAAAGAAACAACTTATAAAGCTTTAATAAAACTAAAAACTCTTTAAAAAAATCCTAAATATTGCTCTTGAATGCTTCTAATGATGCTTTAGAATGCCCTAGGAGGCCCTATTTATAAGTAGGGAACTCCAAACTTCGTACAAAGTTGAAAACCCTAGAAAACGCCTCAAATATATGTATTTTCCCAAAATAGACTTCTCGCTGCATAGTTCGTTTAAAACAGACTTCCTGCTGCGCAGTTTTCCAAAATAAACTTCACAGCTTCAAAATACACTTTTTTAGGACGATTTAAGGATTCTTCACTTCAAATCTTCGATTCTCTTCATTCATCGCTTGGTTTTCTTGGATCTTTGGCATGTGAATTCTTCAATCTTGATCTCCTAAGATCCATCCATTGCCTTGGTGAATTTGAGCATCAAATTCTTACTTTTTAACACCTTTTTCAATCCAAGCTTTTAAATTCACCTTGCAACACATACATGAGTAAAATAGAATATTAAGATGATTTATGTTCATAAAACCAAGATATAAATAGCCAAAATTATGCAATATTTGAGTCTTAACATTTATCCCTATGGGACCCCCCATGATGTATGTGGGTTACATCCAAACTGTCCATCCAGTGGCGAGCTAGCCTTAAGGCTTGAGGCAAATGAGGCAGATCTACCTATCAAGTGGACCACATAGTAAAAAGCAGTGGGGATTGAGTGTCTGCCATTGAAACCTTTTGTTGTCACAGAAGTTTTGGATCATTAGGAAATTTGTTTTTCCTCTTAATTCAGGTCTGTGTGACCTTACGATCAGATTGGATAGAAAATAAATGTTATGGTGGGCCTTGAGAATTTAATGGTGGAAATCATTATCACCACTATTATTTGGAGTGCAGTGCAGTTGATCTTTTGATATGATTCATTTTTTATCTTTAAAAATAGATAAGTTGGGTTCGGCCTATTTGAACTCGGCCCATTCGACTTAGTCCATTTGATTCGGCCCACTGATTCGGCCCATTTGATTAAGCCCGATGTGATATATGAGGCTTGTTGTTGAGGCCCACCTTGATGTGTATATGACCCTTATGTGAGGCCACGAGCTCATTATATATTTGGCTCTATGTAGGCCATTCCTTGGGAGTAAAGTTGGTTAAATAATCACATTGATGGGCAATGTTGGTTAAATGTCCACATTGTGACCTTCCTTTAGGCCGGTTATCGATACCGATTATTAGTATGTGACAACATATCATTAAGATACCTACACCTTGGAGCCCACCTTGTGTATATATTGGGCCCATAGGAAAGTCCAGTTTATTGCGCGATAGAGAGGGTAAGGAAGCCCACTTATTGCACTTAAACTCGAATCTGCCCTCGATGGGGGATATTGTGACGCTCCATCACTGTGATCATATGTGGGCGGGCATACGTGGGCGAACACTGATGTGGGCGGGGCCTGAGGAGCCTGGGCGAGCTACCAGTGATTGGCAGGCTACTTGCATACAGTGAAGGCAGAATTTTATCCCACATCGGTTGCATCGTCCGATGTTGTGGTAGCTATAAGTTGGATTCTTTCCTTAACTATCGTGACACGTTTTAAATCAGTGAGCTTATCTTGATATTTGGACTAAATCCGTTGTCCTTCTGTGGACCCCCATCATTCGTATGCATGTTGTGATGGATGATTGATTAAAGCGGATGTCATTGGGCTAAGATGTTTATGGGACTACTTGTGAGACGGGGTTATCCCCACATGATCACGCGATACGCACAGGTTTGATATATGTCCTAGATAAAGTTGATGGTATTTGTTGCTCGTAAGAATTTGCATATTACATTGCTTCCTTGGCATCTATTATTGTCTTATTATGTTTTGCATTACATAGCCTTGATATGGCCATTAGTATTCATGCCTTGCATCACATAACCTTAGTACGGCTGATAGCACTCATGGACTTACCAGTATATTTTTGCTTATTCCGATGATGTATGATATATGAGATTTATTGTATACTTAACACTTACCTTACACACACTTTCACCACCCTCTAAGTTTTCTATAAGCTTATGCACGATATATGCGTGCGGGTGGCGTTAGGTTGCAGCAGCGTTAAGCTTGGAGCATGCAGCGGACCTCTGGAGCTTTGATTTTGTCATATGTATTTCTCTTTCAACACTGTACTCAAATGATTATATTAGTAAATATGTGATGATGATGTTGCCTTTGTGATTTGGGTAAACTTGTGGTTATGCTCCTTACAAGATAAATGTACATTAAAAAATCCTCCTTGTAGGATCACAGGATCGGAACCTGGCATTTAGGCGCTGGAGCCGAGAATGGGGTACTACGGAGGCTGTCGGCACCGGATTCGGCGATCGGGATTCTTCTGAATCCGATTTCCGGGTTTGGGGCGTGACGCGGCCAATCCCGGGATTAAACCTTCCCAGCCCTTCCAATCCCTCAAACCAAACACGTCCCAGGTAAATTTGAACGGATTACGGTGGATTGGATGGGATTTAAAGGTAATGATGGTATTGTCAGTGGATTGTTTTAAGATCCATGGGATTGCTATATCCCGCGATTAGATCACCCAGTTTGTTTGGCATGCCTGGCCATCCTGGGATTTAACTTCCAATCCCTTCCAATACCATCCAAACCCTTCCAATCTGCCCGGCCAAACAGGCCCTAAGTGTTTTATTTTAAATATTTTGAAAGCATATGTTTATTTAGAAATAGCCTAAAAGTAGGTGGTTATACAAAAAAAAATCCGTCAAAAAATCACAATCTAAAAAAGAGATTTTTCCATTCCTCCCCTTGCCATTTCAGCTATAGATCAAAAACCACACACTTCAAAACTATTTACAAAAACCCGCCCACCTATTTCATATATGTTTTGAAACCACTTACACTAACGGATACCTGGATACCCGACGGATGGAGCAATTAACTACAAAATTAACAGTTTTATCCCTGGTTAACCGCAGATATAACTGTTTGACCCTTCATAGATTTACTTTGTCAAATGACAGTATTGTCCTCCCATTTTTGCTCACATGAACGTCGCTGCATGAAAATATCACCAGTCCACATGAACGTTGTTGGATGTCTCTTTTGAACTAATATCCACCATCCATGTGACATGCGGATCATCAAAATCACACCCATCTCATGTATTTAACCATGAATTTAGCTTATTAGTGTATGCAGTTGACATTTTATTTTTCTTTTAGTGTTATTTTTAAGACCACCCGATGGACCAACAAGATTGACTTATCAATGTTCATCCATGCTAATACCATGATACAAATGGACTAGAGTGCATAATGTAAAATACAGAACTAACCTTCACTACTGTGCTGACATAGAAAAGTTATGCAAGCCCCATCATGATACATGTGTTATATCAGCACCGCCATCCATTTTTCCAAGTCCATTTTTAGGGCATGAGCCCAAAAATGAGATAGATCCAAAGTTCAAGTGGACTGCACCCCCAAAAGTGGATATAATAATGCCTATCATTGAAACCTTCTTATGAGCCACTGCAATGTTTATTTTCCATCTAACTTGTTCATAAGATCATACATACTTGGAAGAAGGGAAAACACAAATATTAGCTTGATCCAAAACTTTAGTAGCTCCTAAAAAGTTTGTAATAGTAGGCATTCAATCTCCATTGTTTCCTACCGTGTGGTCCACTTAAGCTTTGGAACTGCCTCATTTTTAGGCTCATGCCCTATAATGATCTAGAAAAAATTGGATGGGCAGTGTGGATATAACGCATACATCGTGGTGGAGCTCATAGAACTTTACTACTTCAACACACTACGAACCTTTATGTTGTGTTCTACATGTGCAATCCCAATCTGATTAGACACCTTGTATTTGTTATATATTCAAGTCATCGATCCATTTTCCATCTAACATATTGATTAGGGTCACATGAATTTGGATGAAGGTTGAGGTTGTGGGCGGATCGAGCTCATGAGTGCTTTTCTCAAGGGCGTGTGGATTTGTTGGGGGCTTGGGAGTAACATGTATGACATAGAGTCACCACTAGTCAGTTACTTCACTTTCATAGTTGACGAAACTCTGTAGAAACGTTAGGAATGAGAATATGAAGGTTCTCTATCCTAAAATGACTCATTGATCTACAACCAGAAATTCGGTATAAAAGACCATAGTTATAGAGAGTGAAAGTGTTAGGCAGCTACTTTGCCTTGCACAACTATACTGTCTCTACTTCATAGGACTAAACAATTATCAGGTATTTAATTAATTAGTTCTAGCACATTGAATGATGCAAATGTGTGTACAATGTCGTTATAATGAGATGCCTATAACAAGCGATGACCCGTATCAAATAAATCTACCCTAACTCACCCACTTGACGAAGTGGTTGAATAACCAATCAACTCTTGATTGGCAGAATATGATATTTTGACAACCCATAAAGCATACACTCGAGTCAATTGGGTGCTCAAATGCAATGTATGCAATGTGATGTGGATGGTTAAAATAAATAGGGGATTGAAAAAGGAATAGATGTTGCACAATGATAATGCAAGTTTGAATGAAACTAATCATAGTTGGGTGATTAGATGGACGAGTTTGTCGAAGGGTAGACTTCAGTGGGTGGATCGGTGTTTCAATGGCTCATATATATGAATGCTAGGCTTAGCTAAGTGGACCTAAGCTAGAACCCATTTCCTGCTACTCTTCTTCTCCTTAGTGGAGGGATGGAAGGAGAAATATGAAAGGTGGTGTGTGGATGATTATCAGAGAGATGGGATGGATGGAAATGAGAAGGAATATTGGAGTATTTATAGGGTCCAGGGTTAGTTTTCTAATTATTTTTTAGAAGTCCAGTGGAGTAGAAAGGGGTTTTAAGTCTGGGATTTGCTCTTGCCACATGGCACAAGGCACTTGGAACAATGGCAAGGATTGTGATTTTGGCTAGGGGCAAGGGCAAGAGGCCTTTCCCCTCCCAACATGCTTAGTACATAATCAGGATAATATCACTCCACTTGCCCCTCTTCTGCGTGGTTACAAAATTGTCACATGGAAGGCGACACCTAATGTGCCGCCAGCTATAAATGGATTGCCTCCATCTTTTATAGGGGTGACATCATCACCCCACCTAACCTCTTCGGATGCCAAGATACCTTGGAACATTAAGGTCCCAAATTTCAAAAGATATGATAGTAATGGGTGCCCTACAGTCACAATGCATTTGAAAGCATTTTGTAGGAAACTCAATTCAGTAATAAGGAATGATACATAGAGCATTGATCCGTCTTTTTCAAAAATCTTTAAAGGACGATGCTTTTAATTAGTATACATCGCTCAGTCACATAATTTATACCTAAGAATTCTCAAACCTTTAACGATTAATTTTCTTACAATTTGAACATGGCATCAAAGAGAACAGGCCTGACCGCCAAAGAAGTGATGAATCATGGTTGGCATATATTAAACGTTGGCGGGCCATGGTCGCCAGAATAAGAACTCCTATCGATGAGGAGGAATATAGAGACCATTAATAGTTTTTTAACAAAATATTATATGCATGAAGTGAATAACCGTTGGTACAATTGTAGTAGTCTAAAACTACATTGCACGATAAATCCATGGATTGAACTTTCTAACTTGCCTTCATGCATTTGTCCTTGACTTTGTCCTCAGTCACTTCCTTCTTTCTAAAACGCAGCTCGTAATAAACAAAATGATATTTATCTTCCATTAGATTAGAAAGGTTTAATGTGGGCCTATCGATGTGATCTCATCATGATCTAGACAGTACATTTAGTAGGTCCTAGAATTGATTGATTAACCTAACCTAAAAATGAATATTTACCATCTGATTGGTTTCAAGGAACATAGATCAAAGTAATATCAAAGCAATAACCAATTCCATGGTGATTTTAATCAAATGACCAATCCCACGCATTTCAACTTTGGTAGAGATCCAAGCTGCTCAGCTTGTGGGCCTGACTAATTACATTTGGTGTCTCAAAATCAGCCCGCTCTACTCATCTCTTAGGGCACGTGTATGTCGAATGTGGACCACTAATTTACTCTCTTTTAACCGTCC
This sequence comes from Magnolia sinica, assembly GCF_029962835.1. Taxonomy (NCBI): domain Eukaryota; kingdom Viridiplantae; phylum Streptophyta; class Magnoliopsida; order Magnoliales; family Magnoliaceae; genus Magnolia; species Magnolia sinica. Next base: position 128,481,082 of record NC_080575.1, on the reverse strand, counting down.
ACTTTTCTTTTTTTTTTTCAAGTATATCCATGTTATGACTAGACCAGGCTGTTTTTCAAGTCCAACATCTTGACTCTTTCGATGAGGGCAGCTCGTATAGGAAAAGTGCGCTCGTACTAGTCCGCTTGGCAGGGCTCAATGTAGTTGGGTTTGGTCTGGGTCAGGTCAGCCCAACGTGACCCATTTAATAAATGTGCCAAGATATCTGACCCACAACCCATTATCATGTGCCCCAATCTGACCTACTTAAAAATCTCAAACGTGACATGAACTGTTTACTTGTAATGGGGTCGAGCCCAATTGACCCACTTGAATTGACCCCGGATGATAAGGGCCCATTTGGATACCATCAAACAAGTTGCTTTTTCTTACTTATAAATAACAGTAGATAAGTAACTTATTTGAGATAAGTAAGTTTGGTTTATAATAAATTATAAGTAGTTTTTTTTTAAAAATTTAAAGTTACTCTAATCACTTCAGTTTAATAAGTAGAAAACTAGAAATCAAGATAAGCCACTTAAGGCATAAATAGATTTTGCTCCTTCATTGGTGCTCGTTCATTGATCTCGCATATGCATAGCTGTTAGAAGGGATCAAAATAATAGCACGAGGACTTTTATTTGGATTTCGGGTTATGGATCGGGTTAGGTTAGATCATTTGACCAGCTCATAGCTGCATCTGCATCAAATGGAAAGGTTTGGTCGGATTGGGCTAGACTCAGGCCCAACCCATTTTTCTAAATGCGTCCAACCTGCAACCTAACTTGACGTGGCCGGAACCCGGCTTAGAAGTGGGTCAGGCCAATTGACCCATGGTCGACTCGATCCCTTGCCACCCCTAGATCAATGGGCTCGACTACAATTCAATTTCACCCTTTCTTAAATTGTGGTGATTCTTAATCATCCACTTACATCTGGCATGCCTGGGCTGGGCCAGGCGTCAATCCACGTGAATAAACGGCAATAGAGAAGGCAGGCACACACAAAAATATTATACGAAAATAACACATACGAGGGATGGATGATCCTGTACATCCTATGAGTAGAAATCAATGGTGGTTAAAAGATTGTCGGTGATCCAAATTCAACAGTAAAATTCAGTGTAATTTTTGGGAGATGATCCGTCCATACCAGAGCAGACCATTTGCACACGATAGACCATTTACGGTGGATCAAATCACCTCCATCTATGCATTGATGGATAACACACATTGTTTTGTAGTCCACCTTAACATTTGCCAAAATGCATCCCAGTGGAACATTAGCCTTTGGATGTGGGTTATGTATTTCAATAATGCAAACCGTTTGTCCGTTAAGGGTCGCCTTGATCCGGATGGACCATAGTAAAAGCTCTTAGATTGTGACGCCTTAAATCTTTGATCATATAACTCTTTTCCTTTGAATATGAAGATAATAGGTTAATAAAACCTTTAAAATAAGGCTTGTTTGGATAGGTGAAAAAAAAAAGAGTAAAAAAGATGATATATTTTAAGAACACTACCAAATTTATTATATTTTTTCAAAAAAAATTATGAAATTTTTACCTAGAGACAAGAGGTGATACATGTGTATGCGGAGGCATTGGCATATGTGGTGTGTTTGAAGATGAATAGTCATACATGTCACGTACATGAGATGTTGACCAATTGAGTTTTAACAATGGACTGCAGCACATGCATGTGGCACAATCGCATATGTTGTCTACAATTGCACATGTAAGGGTGCTTAACGATTAGTGTGGCACATGCTACACACGAGGCACATTAGGGCATGTGGCGCATTGAGCATTTGATTATGGGCAATTGTACGTCTCACATGTGGTAGATGGATTGTGACATATGTGGAGTACTTGAGGGTTCGTTTTTATTTACTTATATATTAGCATGTTAGTACATACCCACAATTAGTGCACGCTCCACTTGGAAATTAATACTAAGACCTCAGTGTTGAAATGAGGTAATTGTCACTCATCTGCCACTTGAAGGTTGGTGGTGGCTTATGTTGCATATATCTTAAATTAGTGCATGCCAAGCATGTAAAGTACTTAAAGATGAACGAAAGTCACATGGCACATGTGGCTTAAAGTCATGTTATACATGTGAGGTGTTTGAAGATGAGAGTAGCATACATTGTACATGGCACATGAAGATATGTGGTGCATTAAAAGATAAGTTGGTAAAAGAGGAGCGATGATGTGTGTCGCACATGTAATATAAGGGCATATGTGTGGTGTTTAAGATTGATAGCAGCACATGCTAAACAAACCACCCAGAAGATAGGCAGTCACATGTGCAACTACTGTGTAGGACATTTTGTAGAAAAATAAGTCATTTACTTTTATTTCTTATAATTTTTTAGAAATAACATTTCTGAAGTATGTTAAATTAACAAAAAATGAGTATATTTTAGAAAATAAGAGTAAAATGAATGAAAGGAAACCTCCCTTCATAAAAATGTTGTCGTTTAAATAGTTTTAAGCAAATCTAAAAGGGCCCTAAAGAAATATTTAGATATGATTTTTTTTTTTCTTCTTTTCCATTTCTATTCAATGTTAGGCTGATGTAGAGCGGGTTGCGAACAGTTTCATGGCCAAGATGGATCAGAAAAGGCCTGGTCGACGACAGAAGTGATCCGAACTGTCGGACCTTAGATCGGGCGTATCTCGCAATCCGGAATGAGTTACCTAACATAAAATATATGATTTTAGGGTAGAACGAGGTACTTTAGCCAACTAACCCACATACGCCGGGTTACGCAGCCCAGAATTGCGAAAAACCCTTGGATCGACGGTCGTTTCCCTGTTTTAATTTCGCTTTTAATATAAATAGTAAGTTTTAGTTTTATTATAACTCTTCATCCGTTGGGCTTTAGGAGTTGCACCCAACGTGAAAAGAACTTAGAATAATTAGGAGAATGGTTTGGTGAAGTCAAATAGGACACTTACTATTTTTGACCGAAAACCTTACGCACTAGTAGACATCACGACCGTCTATAAATAGTAAGCTTACTATTTATAGTAAGTCACGGATTCTAAGAGTTTGAGTCGTAGTTTGATTCTGATTTCTTTCTCATTGCTTGATACCCCTATTTAAAGGGTTGTGAACTTGTTTTTATTGTCCAATTAATTAATTTCGAATTTATTAGAATTTATTTCTATTTTCTGCTTTCTTTCCTAGGGGATTCGAGAAGTCCCCATGAGGAGTCCAAAGAAGCTCCGTGACTTCGGAGTAGTTATCCTCATCACATTCATCCCTACCTCAGAGGCCCACCCCATGAAAGAGCATATCCATCCCCCCGTATCTTTATAGCTTAGGATGCCTCTGTGTAAAGTGCAAACAATGGTTTGCTAGAATAATACATTCCAACGATGCTGTACGATGGGCCCAGATTTTATCATTTTGATTTAGGGTATTTTTTTAACGATTCAGATGTGTATATCATAAGCCTTACCTTGGATGTGAATAGGCAGCAAAAGAAAGAAACCATTAGATTAGAATATGGTGGCCCTTTGATTATTTGACCATTTTTCTTTTCTTCTTTTTTTACTTACAAAATAGATAGTTTAGTTAACCTTAGAATCACCAAAGGGCTGAAATATTTTTAATCTGATATTTTGATGTGAATCCACCATCCAAGATGTGGGCCATCATATAAACAGATCGAGTTGCTGAAAAGTACTCTGACCAACGGCTAAAGGAACGATGCACCCTTTTGAAACACGTGGGGTTGTACTCTAAGCAAATCTAAAAGAACTAGAGCAAACCGACTTTATGCCCAGCATATTCTCCGTCCTTTGCATTTATCATTAACGGTGTAGAAAAACATTTTCCAACTGCTCTTCGCTAATGAACGGTAATAATCGTCCATCAGTGAGATTCTTTATGATTTGGCTAATTTTTTATTGGATCATTTAGATGAACGGTCCAGATCATCTCTTGGCATGTCACAAGGGGGTCTTAGATTAGAGCATCGTCAGCCAACCTCATAAACTATCAGCGGGAAGGATCACATACGTGCGTATGTAGTAGTGTTACCCTACGATGATATTCTGTGGGGACCACCTTGATGCTTTCTGTAGAATCAAAACCGTGCATCATGTTATCAGACTAATGATGACCTTATCCAAAACTCATGTGGGCCACACCATAGGGAGCAATATACGAGCAGGCCTAACACTTATAAAAGCATACGGTGTGGCCAATATTGATTATGTATAGCTGATTTCTAGGGCATCAATTCATCCTGGTGAGGCTCGTCTGATTAATGGATCAGATACATAATACACAGCATTTTGGGCCCCACATACAATTTGAAAGCTTTCTTTGGTTTACTTCACCCTACCCATTTCACCAAGTCGTTCCTTGTTTTCGGACTCATATGAATTATTCTTATTAGTCCAAATTTTTTTATTTATATCAAAAATAAGGTGAACCATCCGATGGACGGTTTGGATAGCACAGAAACGTCAAGATTAGCCGTACATAGCTCCACCGGACGGGAACTCACATACATCCCGACGCGTGCTGCAAGGGCATTCTCGTCAAATCAACCCTAAAAGACCCCCAACCATACCCTTTTTCTTTCTCTTTGCTTCAACGCAACTCAGAAGGATCCGATTCGAAGAACGAGAGAAAAGGGAAATCTTTCGATCAAAAGCTAGGGTTAGGGTTTTTTTTTTTCTGTGAAATCTCGACCAAAAGCTAGGGTTAGGGTTAGGGTTTTCTGCGATGCCGAAGAACAAGGGAAAGGGAGGGAAGAACAGGAAGAGAGGAAAGAACGAGGCAGACGACGAGAAGCGCGAACTCGTCTTCAAGGAAGATGGGCAGGAATACGCGCAGGTGCTGCGCATGCTTGGAAACGGGCGGTGCGAGGCTATGTGTATCGACGGCAACAAGCGCCTCTGCCACATCCGCGGCAAGATGCACAAGAAGGTCTGGATCGCCGCGGGAGACATCATCCTCGTCGGCCTCCGCGACTACCAGGACGACAAGGCGGACGTCATCCTCAAGTACATGCCCGACGAGGCCCGTCTCTTGAAGGCTTACGGAGAGCTTCCGGAGAACACCCGCCTTAATGAAGGCATCGCCGCCGGCCTCGACGAGGAGGATGAAGGCGCTGGTGATGACTATATCGAGTTCGAGGACGAGGACATCGACAAGATCTAGGTTTTGCCGAGATCTCTCTCTCTCTCTCTCTCTCTCTCTCTCTCTCTCTCTCTCTCTCTCTCTCTCTCCACATACATATCCTGGTCTGTTTTACTAAGTTCCTGTTTTGTTTTCTTTCTATTGCTAAGGATTTTATTATTTGCGGTAATTGAAGGATTTGATGAAAATATATGTTACTCAGCGAATTTGGGCTCTTTTCGATTTGAAATGATAGAGAATTACCGTTTATATGTGATGTGTCGATGTGATCTCGGTTGGATGTGATGGCTTAATTTCAGTATATGATGTGTTCCTGCTTCCATTACTCCCTTCTATATGGTGATTTTAGGGTTTTATGTGGCCATGTTACATGAATTCGGCTTGATTTTTTATTTTTTCCCCCTTTGTCCAATGGCTGGGATGTATGTATGTGTTATTTTAGGAATTGAGGTTAGAACGTTGTATACAGAATCCTTAATTCTTATTGTGTTTACATGTGTTGTGAATTGATTTTGAGGCAGCAATTCGGGCTTTATGCATATTTTTCTATGCAGATGGAGCCTCAGAGCAGGCCATCTGTTTACAAAGAGACACTGACTCACGTGTTCATCTTCATCTTAACCGGTAGGAGACTTTCCTTTCCCATACAGGGTTCAAGGTCTATTAGAAGTACACATATGAGACATGGAGCCTTTTTGGTGTCGAACCCAGGTTTAAAATCCCAGTGTATCAGGTCATGATGGCTAGGGTAGAATCTGTTACAGAACCAAGATATTGGTATTTTATTTTTAATTTCCATCTATCATTGGAAATTGAGATATCAGGCAATGGACCAGCTTGTGACCATCCTAGATTTTTGCAGAAGTTATATGAATTGGTCCAATACCATATCAGAATATAAGCATATTCAATTTACTGGTGAACGTTATTATTATTTAACTTAGTTAAATAGTTTAACAGATTGATCATGCTTTACCAGATTCTGGTCATAAAGGGGAAAAATAATCAATGCTGCAACGCAGTATTTTGGTTTGTTATTACCTTTACATAAGTTATAGCGAATGTCATTATTGCATCCCTAATATTGTAGTGGGATGCATCTGTACTTCTATATCGCTGATACATCGGCTGTAATGTCACTATTGCTTGATGATGGATATTTAGGAATTTGAGTCCTCTTGGAACTTTTTTAAGTTGGGTTCTTGATTTTTAATGGCTAGTTTGGATTTTGTTGGCTATGCTTGATGCAATGGCATTGTTTGAGACTTTTGCATTGATGGAAATTGCTTGGCTTGGCCAAGTTCTATTATTGAAAATCATGTCATCCGAAGCCAGCCTAAGAGTGGTTGAATAGGAGATAAAAGATGGAGAGCATATTGAAATGGTTTGGTAATGTGCAACATGAAGACAATTGACAGCTCCAATGAGGAGGGGAACGTTGAGTGGGGTGGGAGGGCCTGAGAAGAGGATGAGAAGAAGACCTGAAAGGACTTGGATTGAGGTGGTGACAAGCGATACGGAAGCTTGTTCACTTACTGATGAGCTGTTAGATAGGATTGACTGGTGGAATAGGATTTGGCAACCCGACCCAGAATAGCTGGTACAAGGCTATGATGATGATGATGGATATAGCTAGGTTTTATTAGAACAGAACTAACTTTCAACAGGCAAATATGTGATGTGGCATGATAGATAATGGAACATAACCCGTATCTTATTCTTTTTAAGTTTTGTTTGAATCTACCTCAGAATTATCTACTGCGAATCTGTTTATTTCAGATAAGGTCTCCTACAATTTTTAATATCTTATTTGCCTTTCACAAATTTGGTTTCTAGACTAATCTTGCAGAGCATCTCTCATTTAGAGAGGGAGGCAGGGTCATCTTCTCTTTTTAATTATTGATCTGTGACTGGAAAATGAGAACGAGAATGTCAACGTTGGATAAATGGCTGAAATTGGATTGAGGTCATATTGAGAAATTGGGAATTGTTAGCGTATTTGGAAGAACTACTTGTATGGATAGAGGAAAGAATCTCTTAATTTGCACAACGAAGGAGAGAGGATCACTTATTTGAGGTAGGCGTTATGCCAAATGTTAGGCACTAGGCAGGGCAAAAGTATATGACTGTTACAAAAGAAAGTTTTCCAAAGTAGGAAAAGTTTGTGTGCCCGTGCAGCCTTGGCTCATACCACATGAGATGCACACCCCTTAGTCCATGGCCCAAATTTTGAACATGTTGATTCTGCTTGTTCCTGAATTGTAAACAGATTATGATATCAGGGCATTGATGAAAAATGCAGTCCCTGGGTGTTAAACTATGGTTTCTGTTGTATTTCCTTGGGGGACAGTAACATGATGTCCCTTCTGTAGTATCTTTCTAAAACTGTAGATCTCTGTTGGGACCATTGTTTTAATAGCTTATGCTACGTAGCATGCCAACTTGCACTATGTAGTATAGTGTAGCATTGTCACCACGTATGGAATAAAAATAGTTGAAATCACATGTAGCACCCATGCTACCTGTTATTTTCACTAAAATGGTAAAAAATAATTCATGTAGGTTGCATGTAGCTTAAGTCTCCTGCTCGTTAGATGAGCTAGTAGAGCCAGTGTAGTGCATGTGAGTGATCCAGGATAGTGTAACCTTTCAACCAAAAAATAAAAACACACATAAATCTTTTCAGTAATTGTTACAATTTGCTATTTTTCACTAAAAAAATAGTTAATGTTTCAATGACTTAGTGAAATCGGTGTTTTACATAGCTTCGCTATGTAGCATGTAGCTTACACAACATAGCAGACCTTAGCTTTAATTCCATGTAGCTCATGAAAAATAACTCAAGTGTAGGCCATGCTACATGCTAATTTTGCATACAATATGCACTACTTCGTTTACACTACAAGTTATTTTTAACTAAAATATTAAAATCAACTAATTTTTTCAATGATTTATTGCATTTTTCATTTTTAATATAAACCAGATAATCTTTTTCAGTGATTTTAGTAAAATAATACAGGTAAATAGTATAAAATCAATTAAGTTGCTATTTTTTAACCTTTATACTTGATCTTTGCCCTTTTATTTTAGGCTGTTTGGTTGCACCAAATGTCATGAAATTTTATTATTAATCAGACTAATTTGGGGCAGCCAATCACAACATTAACTAAAAATCTAGAAGTAGCATGCAGCTACACTATGTAGCTTAAGCTTCATGGTTTAGAGGGGATGAATGCTATGCTACATGCAATTAGCTATTTAAAATACTGAGTGAAATAATACTTAAAACACTGGGTGAAATAATACGAGCAACAGTCATAAATTAGTTCCGTTGATAATTTTCTTTATCTTTATATTTACGCTATTCCCATTTTCCCGGTTATTTTAATTGAAAATTAAGTAACGTGCAGCTTATACCTCACCCTTTAGGTGGAATAAATGCCACATGCCATCCGCTATTTAAAGCATGGTCTGGACCAAGCTTATGTTGAGCTGTCTATGTGAAAACATATCATTGGGACCATGTTATATCCCTCTAATACGGTTTGTCATTCTATGTTACATGGGGGCAGCGAATAGCACTAGGGGTCTGCTTGCTTGTCTTTTTTGCTTTCTTCATTCTATTCAATCCTTTCACGAATGGCAGTGTGAGGCACCTTTGTTTGTTTTTTTAGACATTGCATGCCGTTTTGAACTTTTCTTGCTGGTTTCTCATTATTAAACTTTCAACAAGAGCCCGGTTGGGGTTCAGTCGTTGAGTGGACCTTGCCCAGGCTCAACCTGATGAAAACCCTTCGGGCCAATCGGATGCACCCTCAAAAACGCAGTTTTGATTTTTGAGCCAAACACCTGTTTGTGTTGTGTTTGGATGGGAACTTGCAAACAAACTCTGCCTGATTCTGCAATAGTAGCTAAAAAGCTACTATTGCAGAATCAGGCAGAGTTTTTTTTCCATACCCAAAGTTGTGGGAGAAGGCCTGTTTTGCTGAAAACTCCTTTTGGAAGTGCCCTCCAAATGGCCCTTGGGTCTAGTTTAGTTGCCTGAACCGTATGAGTGACTAGAATAATAGCAAGTGATTGGACTGGCCGGCTACACATGGATCTCATTAAGTTGTGATATAAAGGAAGTCGTTATTGTGTACTTGTTTACATCATATGGGCTCGTCCAGCTTCGCAGCACGTGCCAATGTGGACATGCGAAATCTGAGCCATCTATTAGGTGGGGCACATTCAAGACACATGAGGTTTGGTCCGGGTCATATTCACAGTGCACCTACCTCACAAATAGCCTGGACATGGCACCCTTTCACGTGCAAAACAACCCTTTCTCGCCCTTTAAATAAAATTATTGTTAGGTTCATTAGAGCAATTGCTACATGGTTTATGCATGATCAGAGCTTTGGTAGGCCCATCATGGGTGTGCAATGAAGCTCGTGTACACACGAGGCATGTGCCAGCATGGCACAATATGTCTCGAGTTCCAATCCATTCAATCAGAATGGCACCACTATCTTTGTGCTCTAGCCCAAGCATCAATTTGATTCACTGGTCAATTGGGCAACATTTTGTAAAATAGATGTACACGCTTAAGTTTTCTGACCCATCCACCGTTTCCAATATTAGGGCTTATACATGCTGATTGGACTAGATTTTATTTTTGGAAAAATTATACAAGTTTGGACCAACCTGATGGATGGATTAGATCTCTCGGACCTGTGCCATGCCTGGCACATGTGTGGCATGTACACGAGCTTCATTCGATGAGCTTGGGCTGCAAAATAGATTCCCAAGCCTGAGCTGAGCCCTGGGCAAAGGTCTACCCCCGGGCTGCAAAATAGATCCTAAACGTGAGTTCAGCCCTGGCTGATTGACCAAAAACGTGCCTGTGCGTGGCTTATTGTAGCGAAGTTTGGGCCATTCATCATGTTGTGTTTGGTGTAATTCCTTGACCAAAAACAATATTTGTCCGCTGATCGGGCAGCGCACACTTGTATGAAGAAAATCCCTGGTATATTATAAAATGTTCCTAATGGGGAGGCAGCGCTCCTGAATGCCAGCCCAATTGTGTCCTAAAGAAGGCTTGGCCCAAAAGCACGACGGCCCAGCTGTTGATAAATGATAGCCGCACAAATACACATCGTTTTAAGTTCCTCTTTGGTGCTACAAAATGAACGGGTAAAGAGAACGTTTTAATAGCTCAAATCCAACACAAGAAATGGATTTTTGGACAGAGGTTGTCTGTGGCTCTTTTGAGGCTGGATATCCATCCTCTACAGTCATTGGCAGAAAAAGCTGTTTCTGCCACTCTCACGTGTGAAGGTTATTAACCAGTGTAAAGGTCATCAACATCGAACTTATTCACCTACGTGTAAATGCTATTCATTAGTTAGTGCGGGATCCACTGAGTTAAATGTATGCCATCCGAACCTCACCATGATGATGGGATGACTCAAAAATCAGGTCTATATAATCATTAGGTTGGGCGAACAATGGTCATACACTCAAAAAAACAATTGGCACACATGATGGTTGGATCAGTCTTATTTTGAGAAGCTTTCTACTTTCTCGGTAAGGCGAACCTTCTGGACAGGTTGGATTCAGTACACAAACCACGTTAGGGTCCAAAACCAGAGTTGTAGAATAAGCATTTTCTAGAAACGATGGTAGAGGACCCAGCCTCTTTTTATTTTTATTTCTTTTTTCTTTTTTTACTTTCTAAAATCGGCTGTGTTGCAAATGTGATTAAAAATAAATAAAAATAAAAAATCAGACCAATGCAAAACTCGGGCCACACCACAAGGAACATATTCGGATAGGATGACTTATGGAGTGGTGGGGATCGTCCTGTCGTTGGATGGAATGGAAAATATACACCATGTTAGATCCCATACACAAAGCGATGGTTGGCATCCCCTTTCAACCTCGTGGTGTGCTCACTTGAATCGTTCGATTGTGCTGACTTTTGTCTTTAAGGCCTCATGTCGATGACCACATCTGATTGAAGGAGTGGATGTGACACATACAACATGGTGGGTTCCACCAAGCTCAGATGGTATGCCCGCTGCATAGACGGAGCTGTAGCAGAGGATTTGGGTCCCTCTCACAAGTATAATCAGCCAAGAAGAAGCGTGATATCTTGCAGAGTGCATTGGAACAGACATCTCTCCCTCAGAATCAATGCTGCTAAACGACCCCTTCAGGGTAATTTTTGGACTTGTCCCTATCATGAGGCCATGTCAATGCCTGAGGATACTTTGGAAGGTCCATGGAATGGACCACCTCCAACAGGCAACTGTACGAGAATTAGGTCATTCTTCTTTGTCATATCCTAGCCTACTCACGAATACTTCCCATCCTTCTCCTACTAGGAAATAGCTCACGTATCTAGGATAAAGGTGAGGCTTCCATTAGCAGAGCCTCACCTGTATCCTGGTCCAGCACAAAGCCACCAAAGCTGAAAATGGCACCGTTTGCTTCACCTGTTTGAGCTGAACCAGGTTGCCAACTGTTTTTGAAACAAAACCAGTTTGCTATACATCTGCTTTGATGGTCACTTCCAAAATGCAATCTTCAACCATGGCCATTGGGTCATCAATGGATGGAAATGACACAAAATGGCACCCATCATAGACCTTTAGAACTATGATCAGCGGTCTGCAAATAGAGACAGAGAACAGCCCAGGTTTCATACTCTTAGTAAAATGCCATTGCTCCAGCAGTTCGGGTCATCTGCTGGGTTCCACAATAAAAAATGGAGAATGACAGTAGTGATGGATTAGCCTACAAATAATTCAAAAAAGGGTTCTAATGTGCCATAATTTTTCTCCCATTACTTGCTAATAAGCACATCCTTGCTGAATTTACATTTTCTTCAAAATGTCAGTTGGAGAAGAGTAATGCCATGCCTATTTGCTCAGGAGCCATTCACCAATATATTGACAACACGCGTCCCCTCCGAAAAGTAAGTGCATGCAACGACAAGCTGTGCGGCTCACTCAGATGTGTATATGAAATGCACTCCTGTACATCAATTACTCCAGCTCATGTTAAGACATTATGAAATCATGTTGACAGAAAGCTCAAGTGGGCCACACACAATGCAGAATAATGGGAAAAGGGACAACCACCTTAAGAACTTTTGTAGCGCCTGAAGTTTACATGACATCCAACCCATTCATAAGGAGACTACATCCTAGATCTAGAACTTCAGTAGGCTCCAACAATGTTTCAATGGCCTGCGTCACATCATCACACTGTTCACTGTGTGTAGCCCGCTTGAGTTTGGATTGGCCTGATTTTTGGGCTCATGGCCTGCCATGACCTGGCTCAAGTGATGGACAGAGTAGATGTTAGACACATCACGGTGGACCCCACACAATTTTAGCTGGCTTGGATTGGAAGGAAGAGCTTCACTTTCTGTTCTTTTTTTAGGCTGGTTTGGATAGGTGTGGGCCTATCACAGTAGCAATAGACAGGACGCATCTGACAAACATCATTTTGGCAAAAGGGTTGCACATACTAGCTCCATCCAGTTGGCACAGGGAGGGGACATGTGTTGGAATAACAGGGGTGAATCGCCCCAAGGCAAATCGAAGTAGCATTACTCGTTAGAGAAAACCTGTTTTAACTCCGCACCTGAGTTAGCATACATGCTTCCGTATAGTGAGCTCAGCCCTGAGGTGAAGCAAGCCATTGATGAAGTAGATGCTCTCATCAGCCATGAACGATGTCCAAGGGGTGGCAAACAGGTTCCGGTACCCAACTGCCTTCCCACCTGTGAATGTGTAGTTCCCCTTGTACTTGCTCACAAAGTCGCCAGTGGGCTTCGTCCTTGCTGCAAACTCATAGTCCACCGCAAAGCTGACAGAGCCCTTCTCCTGCATTCCCAAGAAGAGCCCAAAGCAATGGAATGAGCTATGTTGGTCCATGTTGCAGTGGGCTGAAAGGAAGAAACCCTGGCCACCAAGGTGGAATGCTTGTGAGTAAAGACGGCATGATGGAAAGAGATTCGCGCACTCCTCTCTCTTGAGGTCGAGGTAGACTATGCACTGTTTGTGGGGTTGCTCGAACTCCACAACCTTCACGGGCCGATACTTGTATGCCCGCTCGCGCTCGACCAAACGCCTGTTGCCAGACTCCTCGGACACAAGGGAGCGCTGCCGATGCGGGATCTCGGCTTTAAAAAAGAGGGCATCAAGGACAGCCTTGCCGGCAAGCTCCTTGTCGAATTCGTTGCACGAGAGAACTTTCTTCAGCTTCCGACAGGTCATGTAGCGGAACCGGATGAGGCGCACGAGGCGTGTACCTAAAATGCCACGCCGCTCTTCTTGATCTGGGTACTGGGCCCGAGCCCACTTCAGCACAAACTCGTAGACAGCGTCTTCGGAAGCCACTTGGAGATCGTCGCTGCTCAGCACTACCTCAATTCCGGCCAGTGGCAAGTTTAGTACTTCATCTTGGTACCTGGGAAATCACATGATAATCAAATCTATATCGACTATATGATAAAAGAAGAGATTAATGGAAGATATCAGGACAGCTAGTTTTCTGTAAACTCTATATCGACAGAAAATAAAATGGAGGTCATCATGTAAACAGACTCTCACTTGGCAATGTCCTTATAGCGTGTGGCAAGGTATTGCTTGGCTGCATCAGTCAAAGGCTGGACAGCATCAGCCATCCGAACACTGGATGGAAGCTCTAAATAGAGTAACGCAGATTCTGGAGTCATGGGCAAGTTCCTTAGAAGCCTGCAGCAGTATCGCATGCATGAAGCCACCTCAAACTTGTCTGCGGCCATTAGGACATCCAACAGCGCAGGAGCTGTATTCGTTGATAATGTCTCACTGTACATAAAATTAAGAAGCTCTATGACGGCAACTTCCTCTGTGCCAGAAAAAAAAAAAAAAAAAAAAAGTACAGCAGAGAATTAGTCTTGATGAACTTTTTTTTTTACACACCCTCACACCCCACACACACCACATGGATATTTGAACCCATGATCTCACTGTTGAAACCAACAGGGTCTACCACTGAACCATGAGTAAGGACCCTAGTCTTGATGAACTTGCATTTATGGCTTGTTTAGCTACAAAAACAAGAACATATATCACAGTACTAATCCACAGCTAAAGCGAAAGTAAGACCTGATGCAATTGGATCGATAAGATTGGAACCTACAAACATCAGGACGGGAATGCACCAACAGTTTTCAGTAGGTGACTCAAATAGTCCACTTGTGCAACAATGAATACAAGTTTCAATGCCTACTCACATAACTTGCTATTCTTCAGCCTAGTAACTGGCCAAACGTGTACTGGTGTATGTAGATCATCACCATCCAGTCGCACATTACATAGCAAGCTGTGGTGGGCTAAGTAGATGAATAGTCCAAAACTCTCAAGCCCCAATAATAGACTGGGCATGTCCTCCAATATTTGGACAAGATCAGGAACAACATACATTCATGCTAAATGTGCTCATACCACATGTGAATCATCAGAGATGGGTTTTCCATTCATTGCCATGCAAGACAGTCCATTGCTTGGCCCCAACCATAAAGAGCATGTGATTCAGATAATCCAAACATTGCAATTAAGAGCAGTCCATTGAGCTATGCGTTCAAACTCAAGACCATCATCCCAAGCTCAACTAGCAGTAGACCCCCTTGTGACAAATCGGAGTAGCAGTAGACCCCTACATTGTGACAAATCAGAGACCCTCGCATGGATCAGGGGACCAGCATGAAATGTAGCTCCATCAGAGATGCCTAGCACATGTAGCAAACTGTCATGCATTGCGCAATGGTACCCGAGTTAAAAGAGGCCAATGCAGGAGTTGTCTCAGCTGTTCTTCACCATCCTAAGGGTTCTCACAACTAGAGATCCATAGATATAGAGAGAGGAGAGATTAAAAAGTGGGTCACACGGTAATCTGTAGAAGAGTGGTTCTGTGAGTTCTTATGGTTCGTCAAACTCTGGTGACATATATAAATAAGATGATGGGCATGGCTAGTCCTGTTGCGTATTCATCTGAATCCATCTCTTTCTGCATGTGGTGGGATCCGGGATGTTCATCTGGTGGGCTGCATTGTCAGTGTCTCCAGCCCCAAAATTTTCTCTAGCCTCCATGTTGCATAAGATTGGGGCACACCTGATGAACAAACCTGATTTTTGCAGACAGTGCTGCAGTAGCACGGTTAGGGGGAGTAGGAGTTGGGTCATTTACCCTAGTGAGTACCCACAGCATCCTTCTTGAGAGAGAGAGAGATGGGGGCGGGGGGGATCAGCATGCAGATTGATTTCACAAAATTACCTGAACTAGAATAGGATACTAAAAGTTGGATACATGATGGAAAAAAATGCTAGGGGTGACAATTATCTGGTCAATATGAACTTCTCATAAGAATCAGCTTAGCTATTTATGGCCACATATGCCAATAAAATAAGGCTGCAAGTAATCAACCTGGCAACAACAAACAAAAATGAACTTATGACAAACTGCAACTTGGGGTGTACCTGAGGCACTGACTCGTAGAGTTACAAATCGTTGCTCTGATTCCCGCATGCCATTTGAGAAAAGCTTCAAAAGAATTGCAAGGAATCAAGCCATTAGCAATCATTAAAAACAATAACAATAATATAACAAAACAAAAATACTCATTTAGCATGGAGGGAAACTGTGGTAAATCAAATCCATCATTAGCAATCATTAAAAACAAAAACAATAACATAACAAAACGAAAAAACACATTTAACATGGAGGGAAAATGTGGTAAATCAAATCCAAATCTTACCTTATAGAAGAACGGGCTTTTTGCAGCTAAAATTGGAGAACTAATGTGTATTGATTTAACTCTCAAAACTGAAGAAGAATCCATGCTCCAAGTTCTATCATTTTTGTGGGCAGCAACGTCATCTATGAAGTGAACAGTATTCTAGTTAGAAATACATGGAATGCTAACAGAAATATGGAACGATGGTCAACCGAATTTAGGTTGCAACTCACTTCTGACATGGATAAATACAATATTATGTTTATTTTATCCCAAAAATGAAATTCTGCTTAGTTTTAGACCCTCCAAGCAAGTTCTGAGCAATAAGGCCATGACAGATGAATGACATCAGTAAATTATCATTTTAATCTACAACATTCAGAACTTGTAAGATGCAAGAAATAACTCCATGCGACCCTCAGGATCCCACTTTCTCCTTCTTTACCACCTGGTGGCAAAGTGCACAGAACACTACAAAATACAATTTCTTGAAAGAAAAAAAATTCAACAGCAAAATTAGTTCTCGCATGCATCTAAAAGCAAGGGGGAAATGTAGGTTTTACTTCAAGGATCAATTATTCCACGTGCCACACAGCTGACAACCACTAGCTTCTGTTTCTGTTGTGGGATTTGGGTCTTATAATGTATAATTATAAGCAGAGGAATTAATTTATTTCTCTATCTTTATGGTATCATTTGCAGTATCCAATTTAGGTTAACTGTTAACAAGCACAAGGTCTCATTCAAGATTCCAGAAAGGGGCTGCTCAGGCCCTACATCACCAGGGTTATGCCATTAATGAATCTCAACTACACCATCTGCGCTTACTAATTGAAACTGCAGACATGGGGTCCAAAAGAGTCTGGGTAAGATATCTGGGACTGATACTTGAGATTCATGTTAGTATATGGCAAATGACTTGTTAGACAATAGCAGATACAACATTCAGATTCTAAAAAAACAGAAGGAATCTTACTGATAACAAGAGCAATGGCAATCTGTTGAGTCTGACATTATAATCCAAACAAAAGAGATTGGGTAACTGCTTCACAACCAGCAACAGAAAAAAAATGGACCTGGTCACATGCAAAGTTAAAAACTTTTCATTGGGAACAGATCCTGAGGGAACCCATGAGAAAGAAAAAAAAAAAAATCCTTAAAAGGTCTGTTTCAGGGCAATACATGCACTACTACATGTGGAAACTCTCACAATAAGGTAAATACTTCATTTGAGAGCATGTCTATGACTCAACAATCAACACATTTACTACTTGTTATGGTGATATCTCAGAAATGGGAGTTGTAAATCTGCCTTGGGCAAGGATACATAATGGTGATGATGGTGGTGGTGATTTATACTGATGTGAGAGAGAGAAAACAATCGCCATCGTCATCATCATCTAAGCCTTATCCCAATTAAGTGGGGTCAGCTACATGAATCCTGTTCCCATTCCACTCTATCAAGGGCCATACCTTCAGTTAGACCATAGGTAATCAAGTCTTTTCCTACAACCTCCATCCACATCCTTTTGGCCATTTTCCTTGCCCTTTTAGAGCCTTCAACTTTTCTTTCTAACTGGCGCAGAATTTTGGTCTGCATTCACTCATCTTAGACCTATTGGTGCTACTCCTAAGTTCCCTCGAATGCATTCATTTCTAATTCTATCATCATCTAAGCCTTATCCCAATTAAGTGGGGTCAGCTACATGAATCATGTTCCCATTCCACTCTATCAAGGGCCATACCTTCAGTTAGACCATAGGTAATCAAGTCTTTTCCTACAACTCCATCCACATCCTTCTGGGCCTTTTCCTTGCCCTTTTAGAGCCTTCAACTTGTCTTTCTAACTGGCGCAGAATTTTGGTCTGCATTCACTCATCTTAGACCTATTGGTGCTACTCCTAAGTTCCCTTGAATGCATTCATTTCTAATTCTATCCTTCCATATCTTGCCACTCGTCCATCTCAACATCCTCATTTCAACAACACTCACCGATGAACATGTTGTTCCTCAGCTGGCCAACATTTTGTCCCATAAAGCATGGCTGGTCTTATAGCTATCCTATAAAATTTCCATTTCAAGTTGAATGGTACAAGACGATCGCATAAAATTCCAAAGGCACATTTCTATTTCTTCCACCCAACTTGAATTCTATGGGCAACATCCTTCTCAATCTGTCCATTCATGGATAATTGACCCAAGGCATGAAAAGTGGTCATCCTGGGAAACTTTTGGTCAACAATCTTAACTAATTCCACGTTTTCACTCCTATTGTTACTAAAATTCAACTCCACATACTCTGTTTAGTCCGGCAAATTTTACATACTTTCTATTTTAAAGCACCACTCTATAAAATCTAGCTTTGTGATTACACCCTCCCTCATCTTGTCAATCAAAACTATGACATCTACAAATAACATACACCATAGGACCTCCTCCTACAAATGCCTTGTTAACTTGTCCATAACCAATGAGAAAATGTATGAACTCAATGCTGACCCCTGGTGCTAGCCTATAGTAATTGGGAACTCATTTGTGCAAGCCTATAGTAATTGAGAACTCACTTGTCTCTCTACTAGTGGTCTTCACACCCATTAACACTCCCCCATGCATATCCTTAATTATGTCAATATATTCTTAAAATTTCTTTCTTTCCCAACACCCACCAGATTAACTCTCTAGGGACCTTATCCTATGCTCTCTCTAAGTTAATAATGACCATGGGCCTCGTAATGGACTGTTATTTTATTATTATTTTTTTTATTTTTTGTAACAGTCATCATGGCCATGTGAGGCATAACAGTTCTCATTATTACCGTTACATAATGGCCGTTGTATCATTGTTTTTTAATACACAATGGTCTCAAGTTGAAAGTATCAGGCAGCCCGAGCTAGCATTTTTACTAAAGAATGGCCCATTATACCATCAAATACATGTTCAAAACTAGAAAAGAATAACTATAACGGATCCTCATATTTTTTTAAATTTTTTCAACATTCTTGTACAATTTTTCCTTTAAAAAAATAACCATTACAAGGGCCATAACGGCAGTTATAGCCCATATAGTAACAGTCACATGGCCGGCCATTATGCCGGCCATTTCCATTACCGAATAACTTGGTCCAAGTAGGAACATATCTTAAGTGGCAAACCTCCGAGGCAAGTAACCAAGCTGATTTTCTGATACATTTGTCTCATGCCTTAGTCTTTACTCATTCACTCTCTCCCAAAGTTTCATAGTATGGCTCATAAGTCTAATTCCATGATAATTAGTGCAGCTTTGTATGTCTCCTTATAAATAGGTAACACGGTACTTTTCCTGGTTTTTTCTTGATATTACAGTCTTGTTGAACAAATTTGTCAACCAAAATAACTCAGTTTCTCCCATGCACTTACAAACATCTAGTGGTATACCATCTAGTCTGAGGACCTCTCCTCTTTTTTATCTTCTCAAAGCTTCTTTCACTTCAAATATCCTAATCCTAGAAAAGTATAAATGGTATCTGCTGTCATTTGAGTGTATGGTTCCTTCCATCCCTATGCTCACAAAGTGGTGCAAGAGAGAAAATGAATGTTCAAATAATTGTACGAGGCTAGACATGTTATCGATGATAACAGCAGACTGTTGAAGACGCAATGGGTAGGACCGAAGGAATTCTTTTGGATAATCACAGCATGAACACAGGCAAGTAGGAACAGCTGCCTTGGAAGGATGTGCAACCCATGCCAATTAAACAAACAAGAAGTTGCATCATGATGCTCCTGCTTCATAATGATGTAGTTCCAAGACATGCTCAAAAATAGACTGTCTACCTTTTATTACCACAAACGCTCCCAATATGTGCTACTTCTGGCAACAGGCATTAACACAAGTTTTCCATGCCATGAGATAATGAGTAAAAACACCATCTTTTGTGTGTGTGATGAATGTAAAAACACAGTATCTTTTGCCTTTAAAGAAACTGGTGAATCACGGCTTTTCAAACAGCAATCTCAAGAGCTATGCCTTGGCACTATAGTTTGGGCTTTCTAGGCCAGGGACAGTGTCCCAATTTTCATCCAGAGACTTCAGTAACTTATGTTTCGCAATCCTTAAAACAATGGTAAGCACCATCAGGATACATGAAAGGAATTGTAAATAGTATAGTTATCATGATAGGAATTGGAAAAAGACATCCAAAATATACATATAAATAACTGACGTAGAACTCGATAATCAATCAGATTTATGGTCCCTGGAGTACATAAAAACTCTAAGAATCCATTTGAGTCACATTGTTATGTGGTTTCTTAGAAAAGGAAAACAGACAAAACATACCACCTTGACTGGAAAGCATTCCGACACCTGAAGGTGATTCTTCACTCATTGCCACAGCTTCTTCATCTTGATTGTCATAAACCACACCATCCTCTGACTCAGGCTGATTACAGTTCAATATATGCTCCTCAGGATAAATAGCAAGCGCCGCAACTAAGAGAAAAGATCAGAAGTAGCATTTACCAGCAGTAAGTTTACATATTGACAGATGGCACAGGCCATGATGCATAAAATATAGGGAATGCAAAATGCATAAACAGCATAACAAGGTGTATATGAACCATCAGACCAAAAGGAATAGAAAACATGTGCTGCAGGGATGCTCCAAATTCAGTAAATGTTTCTGAAGTAATAAGATGACTTCAGTAGTTTCAGGATTTTTTTAAAGGTAATGAATGACATTTTATTAAAAGACCACGACGGCTCAAATTTACAAAAGAAATTACATCCTGGCTAAGAACAACCAATTATTTTGGTCAAGCTCCTTAACACAAGAAACCCACCCAATTACATTCATTTTAGCCCTTTTTTATACATTCACCTCCAACATGTGCTTGTGTTGAAAGCACCGAGCATTCCTCTCTCCCAAACAGCCCATAGCACCGCCGCGCCAACTTCCTTCCACACCATGACCTCTCTTTTCCCTTGCACCCCCACCAGGTCAAGCTAGTAAAGGGTCAAAATGGATCCTAGCATCACCCATGAGGAGCTACCCCCCCCTTAATAATAATAATGAATGAATGAATATTTCCCACGCCCTCAGAATAAAAGGGCAATGGATAAAATGATCCACTATTTCTGCTCCTCTCATAAACATAACACATCAATTAAAAATTGCAAGCAACCTCTTCTAAAGATAATCAATAATAAGGATCCCATTCCTACCCGCCAAACATGTAAATACCATCACTTTAGGGGGAACCCCATAAGACCAAACAAAGCCAGTGTGCCACATTCCTCACTTGAGATTGCTGCGCCAATATCTAATATAATGATTGGACAGAAAATCTCCTTGATTTCTCCAGTGGCCACACCGAAAAGTCCTCACCGCGTGGAACTTGAGTCGATTAAGCCACTCCAAAGTCGAGCAAACTCCTTTGCCTCCTCATCCAATAAATTTCCATGGCATAGAAGAAACCACATTAAAGAATTGCCAATAAGCGAGAAACAACAACTACAGTCACCTCCAAATCCAAAGCTACTTTGGCTAGGTTTGGAAATGCAAATAAAAGCATGCATTCACCAATCCACAGTCCTTCCAAAACCAAATTCTCTTCCCATTACCCCAAGAAGAGCGAATCCCCTCCTTGCACTTGTTCATCATCGGCATAATTCCCTTCACAACCCTGGCACCCTATAGAGAGACAAGTTCTTCGCCCACTATCCCCCTTCCTGGAGGCCATATTTGCTTACTATTACTTCTCTCCATAATCTTCCTTCCTCCATCCTAAGCCTCCACAACCTTTTATTTTTTTATTTTTTGAGAAGTTCTCCACAACCATTTGTCGAGTAGAGCTTAATAAAAGCATGCATTCACAATCCATAGGTCCTTCTAAAACCAAATTTTGTTCGCACCCCAAGAAGAGTGAATCCTCTCCTTGAACTTGTTCGTCATGGACATGACTCCCTTCCACAACCTAGATGCTCTATAGAGAGATGGGTTCTTCACCCATTATCCCCCTTCCTAGAGACCATATTTGCTTCCTATTACTTCTCTCCATAATCGTCCTTCCTCTGTCCTAAGCCTCCACAACCTTTTATTTTTTGAGAAGTTCTCCACAACCATTTGTCGAGTAGAGCTTGATAAAAGCATGCATTCACAATCCACAGGTCCTTCCAAAACCAAATTTTGTTCCCACCCCAAGAAGAGTGAATCCTCTCCTTGAACTTGTTCATCATAGACATGACTCCCCTCCACAACCTAGATGCCCTATAGAGAGATGGGTTCTTCACCCATTATCCCCCTTCCTAGAGACCATATTTGCTTCCTATTACTTCTCTACAAATCTTCCTTCCTCCGTCCTGAGCCTCCACAACCATTTGCGGAGCAGAGCTCGATTCACTTGTTCCAAGTTCCTCACACTAGCTCCGGTATGGCTTGCAAACCTCCTCCCACTTTAATAGATAAAATCTTGGGTTTCACCTCCGCTCCTAACAGAAAGTTCCTTCTCAACAGCTATAATCTATCAATGTGGTCACTTGAAGAGCGATGTAAAGTATATCGGTTGATTAGACATATCCGCCTTGATCAATGTCAACTTGCCCCCTAATGACAGATGTTTGCTTTTCCACCAAGACAGCTTCCTTTCAATCCTATCGTTGACTTTATCCCATAGGTGTTTGGTTAGCTTCCCCATGGATAAAGGAAGTCCCGAATGTTGTTGGAAGAGACATTGCCTTGCACCCAAAGGTGTATTATGTACTAACATTTGCAACCGTCTCCTTTAGGGCCAGCAAATAATTGCCTAACGTTTTATCATTTCTGATGCTATAAGCTCTCAAGTGCACCAACCTCACTCCAAAAACCAGTCAACCAGCCCTCAACCAATTCAAATACAGATTCCGGGACGACCCAAGAGACTGAATTTGGACAGCACTGCACCCCAAGTTTTTGTGAATGATCTATTCCATAGGGAATAAAACACTAAAATTTGGTTATAGAAAATAACTCACTTACCATGACATATCATTCATCACAACATGCATCAATTTTGGGAGGTAGGTATGGTTTTATGTGTTCCCATGTAGTATGAATTCGTGTAGTCTTGTGTTAATACACTATGAATCCGCACAATCAAATTTGCAGGAATAACAGTTAACCAAATCAAATAGCTGAAAACTTCAATATCATTTCAGGAAGAAATTATGGACTTATTAATACAGAAAATACCACATCCAAAGCCCTGATATCTGCTAATCACTTCTCCTCTCTTGCTCACCTCCAAACTCCCATTGTTTTCCCCCTACCAAGTTATAGTCACCACTGCCATAGAATTTCTGAGCTACTTTCAGAGAGAGATTTTATTCCAAGGTTTAAACTTAGAAGAATGATACCACAAGCCTAAAAGGCATAGAAGTGTCCTATTCCTCTTATTTTATCCATGGGCTGTCCCCCTGCTGGCATCAATGCATTTTTTCCATTAGGCCTCCTGAGGAATGACAGAACCCCTGGCATTCCACTAGAAAGCAGCAACATGACAAATAAAAAGATACTTTTTGAGACTTTACCTCACAAATTAGATGGGAAATTACAAGGTTATATCAAAACAGTACGAAAATAATCACTGCTGCTTTGCTTTCACAGCAAATCAGCTGCTTGATTTGCTCAGCACCAAGTTCAAGTAACTGGAATATATAGTTCAGAAGCATCGCACTGTTCAGTATAAAATATACTAGATGTTAGTTTCTTATCATTGCACACACTAGCTATAGTGCATCCCATTTCCCATAAATGTTGTGGTGAATTGCTTCTTCCACATCCTCATCCTTCAAAATACAAACCCAAATTGCATTCTCATCTTTCTTACCATACCATAAAACAAACACTTAGTTAGCATCAGTCATACAATTTGTTCTAATTTGCCCTTTAGCACTTATATCCAGATGTTTAATGAGTTATATCAATGCCATTTAGGCATTTATTCCTATATTGCTGAACTGGTCATTTTGAAATTCACTATCCTAATTGCAAAACAGTTATTCTCAACATTGTTCCGAGTCCCACCCCTTCCATCACAATAGCATCACTACATAACATTATAGGTAGCACTTTCGCAAGTGCTACCTATAAATGTACACCACCCAACACCGTAGTCGTTGGACCCCACCACTGTACACGCACCTTCCATTGGTGATTGGAACCACTCATCTGGTGAGCCCCATCATAATGAGTTATATCAATGCCATTTAGGCATTTATTCCTATATTGCTGCACTGGTCATTTTGAAATTCACTATCCTAATTGCAAAACAGTTATTCTCAACATTGTTCCCAGTCCCACCCCTTCCATCACAATAGCATCACTACGTAATACTAATATTATTGACGCTACTTTCGCAAGTGCTACCTATAAATGTACACCACCCAACACCGTAGTCAGACCCCACCACTGTACACGCACCTTCCGTTGGTGATTGGAACCACTCATCTGGTGAGCTCTATCATAGATGACCCAAGGTGCGAAGTTTTATTCATCAGACACTCCCACCAAACCGGTTAAAGCTTAATGTTTTTAATACGAACCATTCGTTTGCAGCCCTCAGAGTGACCCTGATTTCCGCACCATGGCCCAGCCAACGGTGGGCTCCACAGGATTAATTGTCCTACGTGCTCCCAGTTTTCGACCTCCTTCCTCAGATGCATCGAAAACAGCTAAAATGAGGGAGAAAACATCCAAGTAGCAAATAATTTCCATAACATATGCATCAAAAAACAAAACACCAATAAATCAAGTCCAAAGTGAAAAGAGAAAAAGAGAAAAAGGCAAACCCCCACCGTTGCTTTCCTTCTTAATGTCTTCTCTCCTCCGCTTGCGGTTCCTGGCCCACTCAGCAATGCTGGAGCAACCCTCGCCGTCCGATTTGTGCTCGGTCGGTCCCGCCACGACCTCGATCCGGAGTACGCGGTCGGAGAAGACGTTGTTGTTGAAGGCAAAAGCGAAGGCGCCCTTGCCTGGCGAGAAATCGGAGTCCATAATTGTCTGGGGATCGAACAGATCGGTTACTGATTCTTTCATCTTCCGCCCTGATAAAACCTCGAGTTTCAGATATAAAAAAGAGAAGCAGACAGGATCAAACAAGAAACCCTAACCCTAGCTTCTTCCTGGAAAAGGAGAAAGATAGACCTTGAACGGAAGACGAAACCCTTTGGACGGCAGGCTTCGGACGCATTAAATACGAAGAAACTCCGATCGGAAGCAACGGCGAAAAGTTTCTCTTTCAGCTTCTTTCCGTTTTGTGGATATCATATTCTTCGAAAGGAAATGAATGCCACTAGCGTTGGTTTAAATTACCGTAATGACCACCACTTTCGAACGTTGCGCTGCTTGTGGTGGACCAGATTCCTCTGCAACACCTGCTGTACGAAGTGCGTACAGCAATAAAGCTCGGTGGGCCAACCATGTCGTCTCTGTGGCATCCACTCCGTCCATCATGTGCACGCCTCCATTATAGGTATTCGAGACAAAGAATAGCCTGTTCTACGACTCAGGTGGGATAAACAGGGGGAACGATTGGGAAGGGACGCCAGCCATCGGTTTGTGTATGGGGCCACCGTGGGCTATCTATTTTATCCAAGCCGTTCATCAGGAACGAATCACAAGGATGAATTGGAAAATGAAAATATTAGCTTGATATAAAATTCACGTAGGCCATCCGTGTCAAACTAACTTAGGTTTTAGGCGTAATTTTAAACTATTCCCAGTGGTGTGTCCAGTAAGAGTTTTTTATCCTACTGATATTTTATATGAACGGTGAAAAAAAGTGTACGAATTTTATGGACAGGGTGGATGTTACAAATACAGCACTGTGGGCCCTCCATAGCTTACGTGTGGCACGAGCCGTGTAAAAAGGTTAGTAGATGATTTCGTTCTAGCGGACGTTTGCTCCGCTCCTTCCGGACGCGGATTGCCCGAAGACCCGTGACCCGATTATGTGGGGTCCACAGTGATGTAGTTGTTTTATCCACATCGTGTGTATCGGTTTTGACATATCATGGTCGTGATTTGGCTGGTGACCCAACATTATCCGGTTAGCTCTGTCAAAAGCTCTCAGGCCCCACCACGATATATGTGTTTTATCCACACTCCGTGGATTTTTACAGCTCATTTGAAAGCATGGCCAAACAATGAGCCCAAATCCAAAGCCCAAGTGGACTACACCACGCAAAACAGTGGAGATTAAACACAAACGGTTGAAAACTTGCCAAGGTCACGTGAGTTTTGGACTCATCTATGTTTGTATTTTTCCTTCACGGAGTCCAACAAGTTGGATGGAAAATAAATATTATTGTGGGCCTAGGGAGAATTCAATGGGAGACATCATTATCCCCACTATCTCCCTTAGTGTAGTCCACTCGGAGCTTTGAATCTATCTTAGTTTAGTACTGTGCCTCAAAATGAACTTAGCAAAGTGTATAGACAACGTCACGGAGCTTGGACAGTTGATAGAGAGCCAAATTATGTCCATGGATTTATCTCATGGCATAAGCTAAAAATAATTAGACTTAAATCATAAGAGATCATACAACTATCATTGAGTACTTCCAGGGTGCCACAAAAGTTTGGGATCAAGTTATATTTGTGTATTTCTTTCATTTACGTTGTGTGACATTAAGAGCATGTTGGATGGAAAATAAACATCATGGTAAGCCCAACCAAGTTTTGAAGAGTGAAAGTCATCATCCCCAATGTTTCTTATGATGTGGTCCACTTGAACTTTGGATCTAGCTATTTTTTGGGGTCATGCTTAAAAATTATTAAGAAAAAAGGGTGAATGGTGTGGATAAAACACATACATCACACTAGCCCCGCAAAGTTGGGTCATTGGGTTTCCAAGCAATTCATGGTCCCTCCACATGCAAATTGGTGGATACAGATTGCTGGCTGCATGAAGCTGATCAGTGAGGCCACTATGATGTATGTCTTATATACACTCCTTTCATCCATTTGGACATCTCATTTTAGAGAGCCTAAAAATGAGACAAATTCAAAGCCCAAGTGGACAACACCGCGGGAATTAATAGTGTGAATTGAATCTCCACCTATCAAAACTTTGAGGCCCCGTGAGCTATGGATGGTGGTGGACAATTAGGTGGATGGCAAATAAACATCATGGTAGGTGGTAGGAAGGTTTCAACATCCACATTAGTATCCTCATTATTTCGTGTAGTGTGGTCTGCTTGAGCTTTAAATCTACTACGTGTTTAGACTCATGCCCTAAGATGAGATGGCCAAATAGATGATGACATGAACATCATGTTGGGCCCACAAAGGTTAGTGCCAGCAGGGCACTGCAAGCAATAGTTCACACTCGCCTTTACACAGCTGCACACACTTACATGAGAAGCGTGTGGGGCACCTGCTCGGGCATAAAGGTGGACCCCACAGTGATGATGACGATATAAAAAGTCAAGTTCTTGCCCAACGGTCCACCTGACTAAAGGACCCAACATGATATTCGTGAAACCATTTACGTTGAGAGTGCCCCAATTATTCAGAGTAGACTTCCATCCACTCACAGACTCACGATAAACTCCCATGTACTGAACCACGCAAGCGTAATTAGGCAAGTCACACCTGGGTATGCCTACAACTAACCAGCACATCTTGCGGGAGAACGAGCAGGAGATCCATCCATCAGGTGTTAGGCCTCATGTTCACTATGGAAATAAATTTTAAAAAACAAAAAACAAAAAAAACAAAATTTGAGTAGATGGGCAAATTATAAGAATGAGTTGAAATGGAATACCCACCGTCGGTTGTTTATGGATCCACTGTGGTTTATATATATGTTTACTCTTTTAATATGACTCATATCAGGAACATAAATGTACTCTCCAAAAATCATATTGTGTTGAACGTCAAGTGGACCACACCATGTGAATTTGGAGGTTTTAGGCAGGCCCACATGGCCACGTGAAGTTGCTCATTCACATGAGTAGATTGCCATGCCCACGACTTCATCGTGAAAAGCATGTTTCTTACCGGAGAAGGTCTGTCTTGATACATTATCACAAACGCCAGATTCCAAACGAAACGGTGGACCGAACTTATGATAGATACGAGATGTAAAAGACAGAATTAGGTTGGTGTATTTCTTAGTATAGTTAGATCAAAAGAAGAATGAATAAAAGCAAAAGTAGTCCATCAAAGTCCGATCTAGTTCTGTGTAAAGCATGAGGTAACCAATCATTAAGAATGTTGGGTTCGAAGATATTCATTCCAAATATGAAGAAATTATCATTGGAAGTGTTAACTGTAAATCAATTGTAACTTTTGATTAGGGTATCACCATGAAACCCACTATCTATTGATCTTAATGTGATAATGCATTACGTTGGCCGTAGATGTCCGTTTCATGAGAAAACTTACGTCTTCAATATCAAATTTTTTTCATTTTTGATGTAATTTTTTAGTTTTGCAGTTTTATAATTTTCATCTAATTTAAAAGTTACTTTTAATAATATTGAAAATGTTCTCATAAAGTCATATTATCATTTCTAATTTCAATAAATTTAATTTTCATAACAGATTTTGACATTTCTAATCGTTTCTATTCGAATTAGAGTTTTAAGCTATCATATAATTGAGTGATTTTAATTAACGATCTAATAAAAAAATATCTTGACTTTTTTATCTTTCTTTTTATGGATTCAAGAAATCACCTCACGGATACAAGGTCTTGATTGTTCAGGAGGACGTTAATCTTTTCCTCGCGTCTTTATCATAATCTTAACAAGCAAGAGCTTACTGTTTACTTCCCAACTTGATATATCTTATCTATGTTAGAAAGAGTGGAATGCATTGCGATGTGAAATCCCCAACGTCCCTGCTAATGCACTCTCAACAAAAAATATACAGCCCTCATGACACGTGTCAAAAGCTTTCATGTGTACAAGATCTGAACCGCCATCAGATGGGTCTCAAATTAAGGATGCATTGGCGAAAAATCCCATGAGAATTATAAGCAATTTGTCCTAATCTTTTTTCTGTTTTTTTTTTTAATTGTTTTTTTCATAAAACTGTGAACCGGTCGATGAATCAACTAGACTGGTTTTTATTTCCACCCTTTTTGACAGGGACCCACTAGATGGACACGTCTGATCTCCTACTGTGCTGCATGGTTTGGCGAGGACATGGCATCGTCTTAATGACCCAGCTGTCTTGATTGGGCAGGAAGCGGATCATGTGGTGTATGTTGATGTCACCAAATTATGTGAGCCCACCATGATATATGTGTTATATCTACTGCCCATCACTTTTACAAAATAATCATATGGGGCTGTCATAAAACTGAGGCAGGTCCAATGCTCAAATGGGCTGCATCTTAGAATAATTGAAAACTTCTCGGGGCCACCGAAGTTTTGGATCAAGCTGTTATTTGTGTTTTCTCTTTATCTCGGTTTGTGTAATCTTATAAACAGGTTGGATGGCAAATAAACATCACGGTGAGTTATATGAAAGTTTCAACAGTAGGCATCATTGTTCCTACTTTATTTTATGGTGTAGTCAACTTGAGCTTTAGATCTTACTCATTTTTTTGGTGCATGATTTAAATGATATCGCAAAAAGGATGGACAGTGTGGATATAACAAATATATCATGGTGGGGCCCACTTAACTTTGTGAGGTCAACACACTGCCATGGTCGGTGTTGTGTGGAACACGCAACTCCTGCCAATTGCGCAAGACTCTACTTATATACGTATATAATAGTGGATTTATTGAAACGTGGAACCTTTGTTCATAATATCTGGCCACTTTTTTATATGGTGGACAATTACCTTACGGCGTTTAAATAAAAAAAACGAATCTTAGAATTCCATCCATTTGGAAATACGTGTCCAGATGTCCCAAACACATGTTTGGTAGATAATTGGGAACCGACTCTCACGAAACACCACATTGTCTATACTCGTTTAAATCTTTTTCCATGAGGCACGATAATCAGAAGGAACATTATTTTCTTGTTCAGTCGGTGTAGGTGGGCCGCCGACCTTCGGCTAACATAGGCCATTGACGGTGGGGGCGGTCGTGGGATTCTCCATGTCACAATATTTCCCCACTTAGATCCTAGCCATTTGATGGACATGGGACCCAACAACCACCAGTTCATGTCTAAGAAGCTCCGCCAACCTTCAGTGACCACGTCACTGAAAAGATGGGCCACACTTAGGGCTGAAAGTTGGGTGGGTTCAACCCGACTGACCCAAGATTGGGTTAGGCACGGGCAGGATGTATTGGGTTTGGTATCGGGCTTGGGCTATACATACACCAAACAAATAAAACTTGAGTCAAGATCAGGTTGAGATATCAAGTTGCCCAACCCAACCAACCCAAACCAAACCCAATCGATGTATAAGATACTTATAAATTATAATTGAGTGTGCATCATCTTCGTCGAAGGCACAAGAAATCCCAGTGCCATTGGAGCCCATTAATCTATATCATTTTTGATGACTCAAGCTAACATGATACACCATATTTCTCTCTCAAATAGATCATGTGTTATGAACAATCACATATATAATTAACAAAAACACAGGTATAATAGGCTAATGTACTAACAAAAATATTGACATTTATTCATCCCACCAACTTGTCATAGCCCGCTTGGGTTGGGCTTGGGTTGAGAGTTTCCAACCTGAGGTTGGGTTGGGTTGGTTAGAATTGAGGTATAGGAACCTTGGATTGGGCTAGGGTTGAGCACCAACCCGACCCAACCTGCCTAGCTTTCAGCCCTAGCCACACCTATACATTTCTACGTTTGGGTTTTCAGTTTGCACAACTATTCAGTGATTGAAACAAATGATACTATGGGCCCCACCGAGGATAGTCCATGAAACCCAAATTCCTCGTGATGAATCCTAACATTTGAATTATGTCGTCCACACAAACATGTTTAAAGAGAAGATGTACAGCAGTGGTTTACATTCATACAGGGGAAAGGGCCAAATGCTATGCGGTCAGGATCTCTCAATCCGAGGCATTATTGGTCCATTCTCATACATGGTGAAGCATGTCATATCAACTGTTCGTATCATCAAAATATGGGCTCCGCTGTAGCCTTGCTGCCGTGGCACAGCTATATTAGGCTTCGTGAATAAATCACCTATTGATTTCAGGTTAGAACGATGGGAAAGCATCTGGTGTCCAAGCACTCTCGTCTCTGGACACAGGATCAGAACCGTTCTTCTATTAGGCTCTATTGAATGGAGCTAAAAAATATTTCAAAATGTCCATCTCAATGACGAAAATTCCATCGATTGGTGGCGATGCTAATCTGACCACCAGGAAAACTCATCCATACTATCCCTCGCAAATGAACGGTCCAAAATCTGTGACGTGTATGCCATGGATGATTTGGAAGTACGTCTGTGTACCACGAAATAACGTGAAAGCACGTGATCCGCTCCCAATTTGATTTGTTTTTCTATTGGGGTTTGATGAATGCTTGTAGGCATAAAACTTGCATGCATGCAATTCCCGCCCTGCAGTACACGTGGCATACAGGTACGATGATGTAACTGGGACGCGGATTGCGTACTACCCCGCCCGTCCCTAGCTCCGAACGGGTAGTTCCGTGGGCGGGCCCACCGTGATGTATCGGTACATCCAAGCCGTCAATCCCTTTTCTCAGATTATTTTAAGGCATGAGCACAAAAATGAGGCAGATCCAATGCTCAAGTGGACCACACCAAATAATAAGCTTGGTTGCATTAAAATGCACAAAGCATTAAATGTCAGCTGCATTAAATGCAAAAGTCATCTATGGTGTGGTCCATTTGACCGTTGGATCTGCTTCATTTTTGTTTCGTTGCTTGAAATAATCTGGGAAAAGGGATATACGGCTTGGATGTCCATATGCATCATGGCGGGCCCGCCCACAGAATTGCCCGGTCGGAGTTATGGACGGGTGGGGGTAGTACGCAATCCGCGTCCAACTCATGTGACTGCTTCTATCGTAGGCTAAACGTGGATGGCCAAACTACACATCACCGACCTAGGTGGTGTGTTGACGTCACCTAATTCTGTGGCCCCGCCATGAGGTATGTGTTATATCCAAACTGTCCGTTCATTAGGCGAGATCGTTGTAAGGCTTGAAACCAAAAATAAGGCAGATCCAAGATCAAGCCGACCACACTAGAAAGGAGTGGGAGATTGAAAGTCTACCATTGAAACCTTCACGAAGTCACAGAAGTAGTGGATCAATCTGGTATTTGCTTTTAACCTTCATCCATTTCTGTGCGATATTGTGAACGAACAAATTGGATGAAAATAAATATCAGGGAGGGCCCTACAAATGCTTTAACAGTTAGAATCACTACCCCTACTATTTGTAGTGTGGTCCACTTGAGCTTTTGGTATGGCTTATTTTTTGGATCATGCTCCAAAATGATCTCTAGATACAATAAATACATTATTATAGGGTCCACGTAACTTTGATCTAACTTCCATAATTTGTACATTTTGGGGCTCTAAGAAGTGAGGTGCTCATCTTTGCATGCCACATACACACATCACTAAGGTCATTGGAAAAGTAGGCGGCACAAGAAATTGGGTTCACAGTCGGTGCCGCGATTCGAACACTTCACCGAACCATTCAATCGGTAGGAGCGACTGGCGGTGTGTATAAAGGGTAGGGACGTAGTTAACGTGAGCTGATAACTCGGGCCTACTAGGCATTTCTCGTTGAAGATCAACAATTGCAATGATCCATCTCCATCACGGCTAGAGTATGGAACAATATAACTAAAGACCAACAATCTCATGCATCTCCCGTGCCATCGCAGGTTCACATCTATATAGTAAAAAGCTCACAATGGCGGGATGGTCACAATCACGTTTTTCCTTTGACCATTGCTGGCCTTTGTGGGACATCAATTTATTCAAAGTTTAGGATTTTTTTTTTTTCATTGGTTGCATGTATCAAGTCCACAATTTGAATCAACCATTTGGATACCACTAAATAAGTTACTTTTTCTACTTACATATCGGTAGATAAATAACTTATTTCAAATAAGTCTACTTTATAATTAGTTATAGGTAACTTTTTTACTTAAATGTATTTAATTACTTCAATATTATTATTTTTTTAGCTTTTCTACTTTTCATACACTACCGAAGAGAGGCATCATGAGAGAATAGAGAGGAAAAGTTTACCAGTATGTTGTTTATTAAGCATACTTGTCTTTTTAACAAGCAGAAACTAAAATAAGCTATTTGTGAAATAAGTAATTTATCTTAAACAGCTTACAAAAGTTACTATTTAAGATAAGTTACTTGGGCCACAAGTACCTTCTTTTAGTTTCTACCTATTAAGAAGATAAGTATATTTGGTAAACAAACTATTTATCAACTTCTCATCTGTCTCTCTTATGCCTCTCCTAAGCAACTAATGAAAAGTTAAAAAGCTAAAAAAATTAACCAAAGTAATGAAGTGCTTTAAGTAAAAAAGTTGCTTATAGCTAATTATATACTAAACTTACTTATATGAAATGAGTTACTTACCTATTGCCGTAGTAGAAAAGATTACTTATTTGGCGGTATCCAAATGGGCCCTAGGTAATTTTAAACAAAAAAAAAAAAAGAAAAAAAAGAAAGAAAAAAAAAAAGCTATTTATAATTAATCAATCATAAGCTAAACTTCCTTATCTCAAATAAGTTACTTATCTACTATTGTGAGTGGAAAAGGCAATCTATTTGGTGGTATCCAAACAGGCCCTAAATGGCTATAATTCCAACGTATCTTGTAAAATAGGATGGGAAAAGCAATCTATTTGGCGGTATCCAAACGGGCCCTAAATGGCTATAATTCCAACATATCTTGTAAAATAGGATGGGAAAAGCAATCTATTTGGTGGTATCCAAATGGGCCTTAAATGGCTATAATTCCAACGTATCTTGTAAAATAGGATGGGCACTACAAAAAAAAAAGAAAACGCTAGTGGCCAGAAATCATCAGCACCTTCCCCGACGGCTTTTAGCCGTCGAACAGACCGTTGGGAAGTGCACACCAGCATTAGCCATTGTTGCTTGACAGATTAACCATCATTATCTAAAAGCAGTTTCAATTGCTTAAAAACTCTTCCACTAACCTTTTATATGGTTTGGTTTAATTGTTTTAGTAATTAATTGTGGACAATTACTATTATATATAGCAAAGGTGACCGGCATGATGGAAAAAAACCAAAAACAATATCAGTAGTAATCCACAAATGAATCGCCATGCCAAAACAATATGCTGCTTAAAAATTTGATTGTTTTCTATGGAGAATTTTGTGACATAGGGTTGCAAGAGGAGGTTTGTGAGCACCCCACCTCATGTAGGGGCATAGGCATCTACATGTGGGCGCATGTGCTACAACGTGACACGTGAGATTTGAGCTTTCCATGGGTTTTAATGTATTTATTCACGTTTAGAGAATCTCCAAATCAATATCTCCCATGTTAAAAGAACCAGCCTACAAATAAGAGTATCCATTTTAGGTTGCAAGTGGACAGTTGTGATAATGAACTATATGCTCACAGGCCACAAACCCCAATTGCCATAACTGAAAACAAGTGTATCCCATAAATGACTGGGATTATATAATTCATGTGAGGTTTGGTTATTACATATGCGTGTAGAGCCGTACACATACATTGGGTCTCAACATTAAAGAAGTTAAAATAACCGTTACAAATTTTCTCAGCCATTCATTTGATTTGATAGGCTGTGGCTCACCTGAGGCGTGAAATGGATTGACTTTTATGCCATGATATCTAACTACCGTAGCTCACCTGATGAAAAGGTCATATTCACACACGTAACAGATAGTGAGAGAGTTGCCTGCGTGTAAACGTGTATGGTCCAACACGCGTGGAGTTGACCAACTTCACTTTATCTTTTCGAAAACGTCCATAGGAAACAAACAGATTTACAGAAGTCGGCATGAATGTCATATGAGGCCATTTTAGTAATTTACTGTTAAAATGGACCATCTCATGCTAGGCTATCTAAAAATTTACGTCAGCACCTGATATATATAATTTTATTATTAAAATATATAATATATATTTTTCATCCATCTATATTTTTAAATCATTTCAAGATATGAGACCAAAAATGAAGAAGATCGGAATATCAAGCGGACTATGGTATAAGAAACAATGGTGATTGAAGACCCATCATTAAAAACTTTCTAAGCTACCGTAATATTTTCATAATGTTTATTTGCCATCCAACCTATTGATAAGGTCACATAAACCTGGATGAGAGGAAAAAGCAAATAGCAACTTGATCCAAAACTTTTGTGGCCCATTAGTGTTCAATCACCATTGTTTCTTATGGTATGGTCCACCTAAGGATTAGATTTGCTTCATATTTTGGCTCATGCCCGGAAGTAATTTGGAAAAACGTATGGACGGCCTGGATATCAAATACATACATCCAGATGTGCCCCACCAAGAAGGCCGCATTCTTTTGGGCGAGGGGGGTGGCGCATCTAATCCGCTCCCACCTTGTTGTTGTAGCCACGTCACCCTTAGCTCAACATGTTCTAAGCTCGTATCGGCGCGTGCGATGGGTGTAAAGTTGCCTGTAGGGCTAGTAGACCTACGTCATATGCATATTATATATATATATATAGGAAAAGGTTATATGCAGACAAGCTTATGGAACATCCCATGAGGTTGAGCTGTGTGGGCCCTACTATGCTGTATGTGGAACATCAACACTGTGCATTTGATGGGTCCCATTTAAATGATGGGATATCCCAAAAATCAGCCGTATACGGAACTCAGGTGAGCCATACCATCTAAAATATTGCAAAGGCATGCCTAAAGCATATAAAAGCACTTGGTGGGGCCCATATGAAATTTGGATGCCTCTGAAACTTGGTCTGACCCGTCATCCAAGTGGGACACACATAATGGATAGGCTAGATTTGTGAACCATATCTCGGTGGGCCCAATAAATGATTATGAATGTTTTAACGGAGGGTAACCCCTCTCAACATTTGTATGCGGTGTGGCCTACACAAGTAACAGATTGACTTGAGCTTTATGCCCTAGGCCCACCATAGAATGGTGCATCTAACTGATGGGGTAGATGTTCAACAAGCATCATGGTGGGCCCACACAGCTCGAACGCATAGAACATTTTCTATATATATATATATATATATATATTAATGATGTGGGTGGATGTAGTCACATACATCATAGTGGGCCCCATAGTCCGGGGTCCTAGCCACCTGGGTGGATCCGAGTTCTCACCTAATTCGCCACCTGCGATGGCGGATCAGCATGTAGTGCAGAGATGAATGATCCCATCAATCTCAGATGGGTTCCATCATCCCCACCTGTACCAGCAGGTACGACCACCTCACCTTAGGGCATGTTTGGACAGGCACACTGGATGGGATTGGGTAGTATTAGGGTAGATTGCACGCCTTTCAAGATGGTGTCAATGGATTACATGCAATCCCACTGGATTGCTATATCCAGCGGCGCAGGTATGGCGTGTTTGGACGGGCAGATGGCAATCCGTGCTTGTGTTTGGACGGGCTGCTGGTCGGTGCTCCGTGGGACCCACCATAATGTATGTGTCTCATCTATGCCGTCCATCTAATTTAACAGATCATTTTATGATCTGACAACAAAAATAAGTTATATCCCAATCTTAAATGGACCATATTACAAGAAACATTATTGAATGAGCGTCGACCTTGAAAAAGCAATTTGGGGCCATAAAAGTTTTGGATCAAGGTCATTTTTGTTTTTTCCCTTCATCTGGGGCTGTACGACCTAATCAACCTATTGGATGTCAAAAAAACAGTACAATGGGCCTTACGAGGATTTGAATGATGGATGTCCAATCAATATTGTTTTCATGTGGTGTGGTCCATCTGAAATGCATATACCTCTCATTTTTTGGATCAAGCCATAAAATGATCTGTAAAAAGGGATGAACGGAAAGGATGAAACACATACATCATGGTTTCCAAAAAAAAAAAACCTATTAAGCATTGAATCCTATAGGATTGTACCGTACGCCAAAAACCCCCCACAATCCAGCGTCCAAATCCCTCATAATCCAGCGGATTTTCATCCAGCCGCAAATCCGCCGCCCGTCCAAACAAACAACTGCTTGGATGCTGTGGGATTCGAGTACCCAATCCAACTTAATACGGGATGCTCCAACGAAGGCTGCCCGTCCAAACACGCCCTTAACTTATTGTCCTGTGGACTTCACGATCTCCTGCCATTCGTGTCCGGTGGAATTATATGATCCTAATGCGTCAGGACATGGATAATGTCAATATGTCAAAAATGTCATGATGTAAATGTACAAGGGAAGGATCCCTACATGGAAACATTTATAAGTGGTATCATCACATACACTGCGGTAACTACCATACGATATGAGTTGTGTGGGATCTATTATGATATGTGGCTACGATGCACCCCAGGTTATATTCTCAACGGCTAGTTAGTGCTTTCTTTTCTATAATATGCTTGGTGAAAAATATCTTTCTCGTTTGATGCTTGTAATATACCTGTGAGGAATTATATTTTGATAATTCAAGAAAATGTGTTCCCTTAAAGGTTATTGTGTGGTGTATTTGGGCAACCAAGAGATAATGTTTTCTTTATAATTGTGATTTTATTATTGTCATAGCGGATTTGTTATTGGACTAAGTATCGTAATTTTTTCTTCACATTTAAGGTATTTTGTATTAAAAATCTTGATATCTTTCTTACATTGTACATATATGATAAAATGCTTACCGATGTTGAAATTGAAATCTTTTATTAAGTCTCTCTGTATTATTAATCTCATTGATTTACATATAGTTGGGAAATGTGTTATTTTCCCTTACAAGTAATATAAAAGCTTTGGTTAGAAGCTTGGTCATTTTTTTGAGAGTTTGTTTTTCATTGTGTGTGTATTGAAATGGTGACAAGTACCACAAATAAAATAGTTAGCCTTAATGGCTCCACTTGGAAGATTCCGAAAGCCAATATGAATAACATCTTACATTGTAAGGATTTATATGCACCAGTTGAAGACGATGAAAGCCAAACCAAAAGACACATCAAATGATGAGTGAAAAAGTTAAATAGGAAAACTATTAGACATATTCAATAATAGTTGGATAATAGTGTTTTTCACCATGTGTCGAATTAATCTTCTACTAAGATTTTATGAAAAAAAGATTATAAGTAACAATGAAGGAAAATAATTTATCACCAACTAGAGATTGTAAAAATCCCAACACAACTTTTGGAGAAGACAATCGAAGAAGTCGACGTTGTGGATGGACCTTCACGAACCTGGTTATGAAGATTCTAGTGGTGAAAGTGTTGAGATGTGGAGTCACACCTGGACAGGGCTACTCGACCGGTCGAGTGCCCCACTCGACTAGTCGAGGGCTGGCTCGACTCAAAGTCCAGTGAGCTATGTTTTTTTGAGTCTGCGGTGCTCGACCGGTCGAGGGTCCGCTCGACTAGTCGAGCAGCCTGCTCAACCAGTCAATGTTAAGCAGATTCGTTTTGTGAATTTGATACAGACTGCGAAATTTTGAGTCGATTTTCATAGAGGTGCGAAAGGAAAGTTGCCTAAACTATAAATAGGGGTCTCTAGGGCTTCTATAGGATTATAGGAGTTATTCTAAAGTGTGGGCAAAGAGTTTTCTCTATACATCCAAGAGAAAAGGTTAGTATATTGCTTGTAATCTCATTTTCTTCATAGTGGAAGTTTGCACCCATAGTTTTTTACCCTTGTTTGAGGTTTTTCCACATATATCTTGTCTTGTAGTTTGTTTGGTATGCTTTGATTCTACTTCTGGATTATATTTTTTTTCTATTTATCATTTGTGGGTGAGACTGGAGATTAGATCTCGGTTCACGGCATTATTGGCGTGCAGCACAACAACTGGTATCAGAACTATTGGTTTATTTTTATTGGGAGCGATGACGGAAGAAGAGAAGACTAGAATTGAAAATTTTGATGGTTTAAACTTTGATGCAGATGAAAAATTATCTGTATCAGAAGGACTTCTATATTCCTATAGGAGGAAAAGAGAATAAACTAAAAAAGATGACAGATGATAAATGGTTTTTATTGGATCAGAAGGCTTTAGGAACGATCTGACTCCCTTTTGTCTAAGAGCGTCGCCTTCAATATATCCATGGTAAAGACCACAAAAGAATTAATAGAAGCCCTAGCTACGATATATGAAAAACCCTCAGCATCCAATAAGGTTCATCTTATGAAACAACTATTCATCATGAAGATGTCAGATGGTGGGAACGTAGCTGAACATCTAAACAAGTTCAATACAGTCACGAGCCAGTTGGAATCTGTTGGCATTATTTTTTAGGACGAGGTCAGTGCGTTATTGATCTTGTCTAGTTTACTAGACAGTTGGGATGGTTTAGTGATTGTTGTGAGCAATTCTTCAAGGTCGAAAAAGTTGAAATTTGATGATGTGGCTGGTTTAATTCTCAGCGAAGAATCTAGAAGAAAGGCATCAGGAGTTTCAGGAGATTCAGAGAATGCTCTAAACGTTAAAGGAAGAGGAAGATCGCTGAACAAATGAGACAATAAACACAGACGTTTTAAGTCAATGAAGAACTCAATGAGACCAACAGATAAAGACGGGTGTTGGCATTACGGCAAAAATATGCACATAAAACGTAATTGCAGAGCGCTTAAGAAACAAGAATGAAGCTCTCAAGGCGAGAATGATTTAGTGAATCTATCTGAGGAGAGTGATATAGAGGCATTGATATTGTCTCTTAATATAAGGAATGAGTCTTGGGTTATAGACTCAGGTGCTTTTTTCATGCCACTTTGTGTAAGGAAGTTCTGTGTGATTATGTGTCAGGTGACTTCAGGAAAGTCTACCTGGGTGATGATGAGCCGTGTAGTATTGTTGAAAAGGGAGACGTTCATATAAATCAGAAAAACGGAACAACATTGAAACTGAAGGATGTCAGACATGTACCGAGTTTAAAATGGAACTTGATATCAGTAGTGAAGTTGGCCAATACCGGATATGTGATAACCTTCCCTAGTAATTCCTAGAAGATCACAAAAGGTGCCTTGGTGATATCTCGATGTAAGAAGGAAGGTACTTTGTACGTGACTTGAGGATCATATAGTTCACTCGCAGTCGCATCAACTGGAGTGAATGGGCAGTTATGACATCAGAGGTTGTGACATATGAGTGAGAAAGTGATGAAAGTGATATTGTAAAAGAGAAGCTACCAGAGTTGAAGTCTATTGACTTAGAATTCTACGAGGATTGTGTGTATGACAAGCAGAAGAGGGTAAGTTTCAAGAAGACAGGACGCGCTCCAAAGATGCATCTGTTGGAGCTTGTACACACTGATGTGTGGGGATCGGTACAGGTATTATCTCTTAGTGGCTCACGTTATTTTGTTTCTTTTATTGACGATGCTAGTAGAAAATTGTGGGTTTATTTCTTAAAGCACAAATCTGATGTATTTGATATATTTAAGAAGTGAAAAGTTATAGTAGAAAACGAGACAGGTAAAACAGTAACATGTCTTAGATCAGATAATGGGGGAGAATACTGTGATAAAAGATTTGAGGAGTATCATGCAGTAAATGGAATTAAACATCAGAAAATGATTCCAGGGACACCGCAGCAGAACAGTGTGGATGAGCACATTAACAGGACCATCCTTGAGCGTGCCACGAGCATGAGGTTACATGAAGGGTTGTCCAAGACGTTTTGGGCAGATACTGTGAATACTGCTGCATATCTCATCAATAGAAGTCCCTTAGCACCATTGGATGGTGGGCTACCAGAAGAAACGTGGATTGAGAAAGAAGTGAACCTTACACATCTCAGAGTGTTCGGTTACATTTCATATGTTCACATTGATGCATAACATAGAAACAAGATGGATGCGAAGTCCAGGAAGTACACGTTTATAGGCTACGGGCAGCATGATTTTGGCTACAGGTTTTGGGATACAAAAAACAGAAAAATCATCAGAAGCAAAGATGTATTCATCAATGAAAAAGTGATGCATAAGGATAGCATGCAGAAAAATAAGGTCGATGAGAAAGAATTCGTAAAGTTGGAAGAGTTACCGGACACGAGTGTTGCAATGCCACAGGATGATCATCCACATGAGCATTATAAGGCAGAGCCACATATGCTGGTTGTGAGGAGGTCTACTCGGGAGAGGAGACCCACGGTCCGATACTCACCCTCCTTACATTATTTACTGCTAACAGATAATGGTGAACCAAAGTGTTTTGAAGATGCATTACAGTCAGATACACGAGTTAAGTGGGAGCAGACCATGGATGATGAGATGGACTCTTTTGAGTCAAATCGTACATGGGAGCTAGTCATTCTACCTAAGGGTAAGAAAGCTTTTCATAACAAGTGGGTTTACAGACTGAAGGAGGAGAACGATGGTTCGAAACAGTACAAAGTTAGATTGGTTGTGAAAGGGTTCCAACAAAAGGCAGGTATCGACTTCACCGAAATATTTTCACCAGCAATAAAAATGTCTACGATTCGCATGGTCTTGAGTATAGTGGCTACAGAAGACTTACATCTAAAGCAGTTAGATGTTAAGACATCATTTCTTCATGGGGACCTTGAAGAAGAGATATATATATATATACATCAACCGATAAGATACGTGGCATCAGAAAAGGAGAACAATGTGTGTAGACTGAAGAAGAGTCTACATGGCCTGAAGCAGGCCCCGAGGCAGTGGTACAAGAAGTTCGACAGTTTCATGTCGGGAAATGGTTTTAGGAAATGTTATGCAGACCACTGTTGCTATTTGAAGAAGTTTAATACATCTTACATCATCCTTCTTCTGTACGTTAATGATATGCTTGTGGTCGGTTCAAGCATGAAGGGCATCTCAGATCTCAAAAGACAACTGTCTAGATAATTTGCCATGAAGGATTTAGAAGTTGTAAAACAAATCCTGAACATGAGGATAAAACGTGATAAGGAAAATAAGAAACTGGTTTTGTCACAGGCAGAGTACATAGCCAAGGTACTTGATCGATTCAATACGGGAGGTGCTAACTCGGTTAGCACTCCATTAGCCAACCACTTCAAGCTTTTTAAGGAGTAAGGTGCGCAGACGCAGGAGGAACGGGACCACATGGCTAAAGTCCCATGCGCGTCAGCTATTGGGAGTCTTATGTATGCTATGGTGAGCACGAGACGAGATATTACTCAAGCAGTGAGAGTTGTTAACAGGTTCATGAACAACCCCGGGAAGGAACGTTAGGAAGCTGTGAAGTGGATCTTCAGATACCTGGGAGGTACTCTGGATATAGGGTTGTGCTATAGTGGATCAAAAATCAAGTTACAAGGCTACGTAGATTCAAATTTGGTATGAGATATCAACAGCAGAAGAAGCACTACATGTTGTCTTTACTCTGGGTAGTACTGCAGTCAGTTGAGTCTCTCAGTTACAGAAAATAGTATTTATCAATACAATAAAAATAAAATTTGTTGCATCTACAGAAGCATGTAAGGAGATGGTGTGGATGCAAGGTTTCATGGAAGAGGTGGGTAAGAAGCAAGCAGATTGTAAGCTATACAGTGACAGTTAAAGTGCAATACATTTGGTTAAGAATTCAGCATTTCATTCAAGGACCATGCATATTGACATTAAATATCACTTCATACGTTCGTTACTGGAAGATGGATCGATTGCTCTGAAGA
The DNA here is from genome assembly GCF_029962835.1 of Magnolia sinica. NCBI lineage: Eukaryota > Viridiplantae > Streptophyta > Magnoliopsida > Magnoliales > Magnoliaceae > Magnolia > Magnolia sinica. The sequence continues at coordinate 128,438,403 of NC_080575.1, read as the reverse complement.
AGATTCATACAAGTGAGAATCCTACAGATATGCTAACCAAGGCGGTCACATGGGAGAAGCTGAAGCTCTGTTCTGCTTTGATTGGTCTTCAAGCTTGAAGACGGGGCGGTGATGCACTTTGGATATAGAAGATGAAGGTTTACGGTAATGTCTCCAAGTGAGAGATTATTAAGATGTGGAGTCACATCTGAACAGGGTTACTTGACCAGTCGAGTGCCCTGCTCGACCGATCGAGTGGCCCACTCGACCAGTCGAGGGCTGGCTTGACTCAAAGTCCAGCCAGTTATGTTTTCTTGAGTCCGGGGTGCTCGACCGGTCCAGGCCCCTACTCGACCAGTCGAGGGTCCGCTCGACCAGTCGAGGTTACGCAGATTCGTTTTGCAGATTTGATATGGACTGCAGAAATTTGAGTCGGTTTTCGCAGAGGTGCGAAAGAGAAGTTGTCTAAATTATAAATAGGGGTCCATAGGGCTTTTCTAGGATTATGAGAGTCATTCTAAAGTGTGGGTATGATTTTCTCTATACATCCAAGGAAAAGAGTTAGTATATTGCTTGCAATCTTGTTTTCTTCATAGTGGAAGTTTGCACCCGTAATTTTTTTACCATTGTTTGGGATTTTTCCACGTATATCTTGTCTTGTGGTTTGTTTGGTATGCTTTGATTCTACTTTTGGATTATATTTCTTTCTATTTATCGTTTGTGGGTGAGACCGGAGATTGGATCTCGGTTCACTGTGTTGTTGGTGTACTACGCAACATAAAGGCCCTTGTTCTTCATCTTTTACAAAAACTCTAATTTTCTTTTGTAGATATGGGATTTATTATGTGGCTTAAGTAGTTTATTTTAGACCACGTGTGGGAGTATTTTAATATTTTAACCAAGAAAAAGGGGAAAAAAAAAAAGGACTTTTGCTTAAAGATAGTTTTGTAGCAATATTGAGAAATTTTTTTTTTCTTGAAGAAAAATAAAAGAAAGAAAAAGAAAATTGGATTTTGTAAAAGATGAAGAGTAAGCGCCTACTACCACTAAAATCTTCATATTCAGATTTGTGAGAGTCCATCCATAATGATCGTTTCTTTAATTGTCTTTTCTAATGGTTGAATTGAGAGTTTTTACAATTTTTAGTTGGTGAGAAATTATTATTTTTTAATAATTGATTGTAATTCATTTTTGGGTGAAACAATTTGGATATTCAAGAGAGGTCTATCAATGATTATACTTCAATTATTTCTATTATAATGGATTTGTGCTAGACTAAAATTTTCCACATGAGAAATCTTGATGTCTCTTGCACTATACATGTTTGATAATTTATTTGTATTATGTTAGATATGATTTTTATTTCATTAAATCTTTTATATCCTTAATTTCATTGATTTAGGCTTAAGAGGAAAAGATGCCGACATTGTAGACTGTTCCCTGTAGCATGTCTATCTTAGTTTTGTGTCATGATAATCCTTGGGATGCGTGGTGAGCATGAACAGGTGCACCAGATGCATGGTTTGAATTCTACAGACATCCATCCCTGAAGCTTTAAGTTCTACATACACGTCATGGGTGGGCTGAGGAAGCCAATGCAATTCGACAGATGCCCAGCAACGTCAGGATGGGTGTTGACTGTAACTAGATTCATAGACAGTTGCTGTGGCCCGAGCTGAGCAGGTTGGGTCAGGCTAGGATAACATTGACTTTGTAGAACTCACGCGCATTTCATTTGTTTAGTAGACAATATGGAGTAGGTGCGCGTGACTAGTCTGCAGGAAAATGGCAATAGCATCATTTCATGCTGCGGTCATGGGTCATGAGGTTACCAGCACTTTGCATCCACTTGTCAATGCTATAGATCAACACGTGTAACATTACATGGATAAGGCGTTCGAGATCGTGGACGACCCGCGAGTGATGAGCGGGAATGGTGTACTTGGCGACCGTTGGTGTCTGTGGTGGACAGACAAATGATCTGACTCTTAATTTTTAAAAGATAAATTTTGATACTTGTGCCGAGTGTGATGATTGATACTCCGGCACCACTAAATTGAAGACGTGGCATAGAGTAACAGTACTGAGGGTTTATTGGACGGCTGGGATGAAAAAGTAGCCAACGGTTGGAATTCGGCAAAAAGTTTCTGACTCGAGTATCAACGAACACATTGCCAGAGTATGAAATCACTGGATGCGGGTTGCCGGTGGCCCCACCGACAGGAAGTTCCTGTACGTGGGCCCACTGCGATGTTCATAGGAAATCCACACCGTCTATCAATTTAGTCAGATAATGCTAGGACATGAGCACACAAATTAGGTACACTAAACACTCGTGAGGATTGAACGCATACCATCAAACATTTGTAGAGTTACAGAATCTTTGGATCACGCTAATACTTGTGTGTTTTCAGTTCATCCCAGTGGGAGAGGCATTATGAACGGTTTAGATGGAATATAAACATCACCGCGATAGCTGCAAGGGTTGGAATTTCCATACCCACTGTATCCTGTAGTGTGACCCACTTGAGTTTTGGATCTGCCTCAATTTTTGGACCAGACGCAAAAATGAGTGGGAAAAGCTGATGGACGGGGTGGATTTTAAACACACATCTCTGTGGGCCCTAACTAGCGTCCGCATACAGGAACTTGGCGCTGCCAACTCCAAGTTCCCGAAATCACTTCCCATTTATTAAAAAAGAAAGGAAAAGAAAAGAAAAAAGGAGACCCACATGAAGCATAGGACCACTTCAAAATTCAATTGCCTATGTGGGGGGCGTGGTTTTCGAACCCCCAGGATTCGGAACCCCCACCCCCATGGTTAGAAACCCCTTGGATTTGCAATCCTCCTGGTGTGTTTGGTACTCAGGAGTGCAAATCAACTTTAATCAAAAGTACCTATATATAGCATATAGGGGTTTGAATTTAATTACTAAATCAACTTTAATATTTCTACTCAATGAGATATGTAATTTTTAACACAATGGTTATGGTAAGCCCGCTGAAATATGTGCTTTGCCTGAAAATGATGAAATTTCAAGTCTTGGATGGGCCACAAGCACAAGATCACGTCTGAGTGACTAATCAATGATTTTTAATCGTTGATTTATATGGACAATGTTTGGACAGTGCTAGATAATGTTTGGATGGTACTGATTTACATTAATAACTCATGTGCCCAATAATATGATAGTGTATAGTGACACACGGACTACACTTGCAACTATTGAAATAATTTTAGGTGTAATCCAAGCTCACACCCTTGGATTACAAACCCCTCAAAGAGGGAATTGGAAACTCCCCTAAGTTGAAACCCCTGGCTACCTTATGCTGCCAAGCGAACAGGGGATTTGGAAACCCCGTCAAATCTCCTCCAATTCACGGTGCCAAAAGACCCTTTTTATTGAGCCACATAAGTAGTGGGACCCACTGTAGAGGGCTCCACAGCGCCATCGACTACTTTCGATGTTAGCAGTCCATCATGTCTACCAGTCGCCCATCTAGGAGTCATTGTAATCATCAACAACGCGCGTAAGATAACAATATAAAAAAGCCCACCCAAGGCCACAAGCTCCGTGGGGTCTGCTGCCAGGTGTTTGTGACATCCACTCAACCCATTAGTTTGGCAAGCTTGACATGAACTCAAAAATGAGGCATATCGAAAAAACAAGTATACCAACCCATAGGAAACAGTGGTTATGGAAACACCCAACATTGCTTGGCCAACCATGATTCTCGCTATAATGATCTGGTAACACAAATATGAGCATGATCCCAAACTTATGTAGGGTAGAAAGTTTCATTGGTGGGCGTTCAATTCCATTTTTCTTGTGGTGTGGCCCACTTGAGTTTGGAATCTGTTTGATTTTTTAGGTCATATCATAACATGAGCTGATGCAAAAGATGGATGGAGTAGATATAAAACAGACATTTCAGTGGATCCTATGGAGCTTTTGGAGTAGTGATAGGTGGCAATTTGCTCCACCCGTCCCGATCAACTCAAATTGGACTGAATCAGTCAATCCAAGCCACTGAATCTTTTAACCATGCTCATAAGGGCCATATCAAAGCAAGTCAAAGCCCACACACAAACTAAAAGCATGAGTCTACTATCCAACCATTAAGCCCAACATTATTACTGGGCCAGGACTGGGGTATTGGGCCCAATTCTTTACAACCCAGCTCAAAATACAGTCTGCCACCTTCAGGCGGGCTCGCAAAATTCACATCGATCTTAACCATCCAACATGGGCCATAAAACGGATGGTGAGTCGATGAGGAAGAAACTGATCAACGTCCAAATCCAACGGGTTATATGATCCATCTACCTCAGGTCCATTACATCAATGGCCTGGATCACCTGAATATAGGGTCCAATTGCATGGACTAGAGGGAAGAAGAGGCGGAGCGAGCTACGGGTAGAATCACTAGTTGGGCCAATGAGATCCAATCTCTCTGTTGGTGCCTCGGTTTTCTCCACCCCCGCTACTGGTGGGCTAAACATAGCCCTATCACTTGGTTTCTATTATTGGGTTTCGATCTCCACTCTGGATCAATCGGCATTTTTCAGCTGCTTTATCCTGAGAAAACATTTATCAAGATTAGTGTAGTTCAAAAAGAAGCATCTGGAAGTTTATAAGAGTCTTCAATGTACTCCTTTATACATCTTGGACCTTAGCCCTTTTTCCCTCAGATCAGATAAGAGGGTCCGGGCTTCTTCGATCTCCACCTTAAGACTCGCATGGGGATCCAAGTTGTCCGGTCTTTTCCAAATGCCCAATGAAAAAATGCTTCGCCGTATTTTTGGGCCAAGGATCATACTATGCTTATGTTCATTTGCCCGAACACTAAACAGACGTTAAATATCACTCTAATAAAAGTTCCATAAGTTTTAGGTATCATTGGAGATGAGAAGATAGTGGGTCGCCACTCACTAGATGGACGGTCCCGATCCACTGTCCCTTGCCATGTGTATGGTGATAGGTAGGTGTCTTTGAGAATGGGGGAGGGGATTTACCGAGTCATTTCCTTTTCTTTTCTTTTTGGTTAGGTAATCAATGGACTGGACTAGAACAAAAAGCCCATTAGGCTTGACCCAGAACATCATGCCTTGGGCTTCCTATTGGGCCCATTAAGAAATAGATAACCATGCCCCTTGTTGATTCAAGGGCTTTTCTGCAGTGTGTGGCCCACCTGTATCACCTATTTTTGTTAGACTCGGGCTTGCATTTTGTGTCCGCGGGCCAGGTGGGTCATGTCAGCGTGTGAAATCAAATATCAATATTGCATATATAGTCCTTATCACTGATATATAGTACTTTGATAGGGTTGTTTCTGACAGATGCTCCTGTACTCGCAAAGCACTGTTAGTGCCGTAGATTCATTGGGACACATAAACAGTCCATTCATTGATCTAGATTGTCCATTAGGTACAACACACATCCCGATTGGCTACTATGCAAATATCACCTTGATCTGATGATCTTAACCATCTAATCAATGGCTTCTAATATGGATGGTCAAGATCATTTGTCAAAAAAATAAATGTGAAACCAACAATCCTGTCCATCTATTTGATGGTTCACATCAGCGATTGCTTATGATTCTACAGAATCAATTCCGTTAGGCAATCCTAACCGTCTCATCCACATAATGGCTAAAAAGACATAAGGCCGAATCTAAGATGGATCTGTCCTCGACGAATTTTAAACATTTTAATCATGAGTTTTGGCATATAAAGCAAGGTATTTGGGATTTATTAGAAACCACATATACTGATATTTATTTAAAATAATTTAATTAAATTTTAATATAAAAAAATAAAAAATAAAAATGAATATATTAAAATCATATCATTCTTAATAATCGTTCGAGGCTACTGAATTGATGATATAGATATATACTTTTTCACTTGAAAGTTCTCTTTCATTAGCTTTTCTTAGATTTGCCAAATAACATCAATTAATGATTGTTTAGTGCAAAGCTACAATTCCTTTGTCCTCCCTCTAGGCTCATCCATGTTGGGAATGACAAATACCTTCTTCACCAATCATTTATGGTTTGCATGGGAGAAGAACTTCCGAATATTGCGAGAGTGGAAACCGTTCACACCATGTCTACATGACACGCGTGGGAGATATGGGCCAGTTATTAGGTGGGACCTTCCTAGTTGGTAGGACTTGCATGCTAAATCTCTACTTCCATTAATTTTTTCTCCATTTTTGTCTTCTACATGTGTGTGCATGGGGGGTTTTGGGACAACTGATGAGTGGAATAATCTATTTTTTAGGCCACCTATCATGGTGGACCTCCTAAAGTGGACATAGGTGAGAAGTTTTTAAATGTTTTGAGACTTATATGTGCCTCTTGAATTCTATCTTATATATGGCTACTGAATATCTAAGCCATACTCCAGGTGGGTCTCGCTTGTATGTTCTTATGGGCACAAGTGCTTCACTCAACATGTGAGCCATGATATTAGAAAAATTGGTCGACAGGTTAAAAAACCTTAGCCAAGTTTTTCCACAGCCGTCCATTTGCTTTGTAAAATTTGCTAGCCTGATAAGTGAAAACGTGACAAGATAAATCCATATGGTAAATGCTAATTGCACTGGCGCAAGCACACTTTGAAAAAACGTTCATCTTCACCTGGAAAGAGGCCACATGTGTATAGCTTATCAGGTAGATCATGCATGTATACACATAATTAGAATTTAGAACCATCGGTCAATTTCTTGTGGCCGTTCATTTATTTTGTACAGGTGCGTCCCACCTGATGAGTGTTGTAGGCATGGTTGTTTATATAACAGCAGTAGGATTGGAGTAGAACCGGAATCCTCCACAGCAACTGTTGCATATGAATATAATGCCTGAGTTATGTGGACCCACTTTGTTGAGTGTCTGAAAGCCAGTCTGCCTATCAGGTAAATTCTATAATTTTTACCCCACACCTCAAAATCAGCTCCCTACAATATTAAGAGCCACAGAAGCAAACTCTAAAATTGAATTAGACAGATGAAAGATAAGCACAAACAAAATAATACAAAGAACACACGATTTTATGTAAAAAGAATTATTGCAGAAAAAAAATTACAGTTCAAAGCGACAAATAATTCACTATGAAAACAAAAATATAAGAGATAGATTAACTTACATATGCATCTTGATCCATAGCTTGAGTGGTAAACTGAGTGAAAGATACCTCATTTTAACATGGAGGTCTTGGTATCAATCCATAGTGGCGGTGACTTATAGTGAAGTGTGAGTTGACAGTGGGTTGTACTAATAAGTTTTTTTTTTTTTTAAAAAACAAAATGAAAAAGAAAAAAAGAACTTATGCAAAAATCCTAATTTCTTTCATTATGAATCTTAGAAATGATTTAGCTCTACTTGTTCTATCTTAATCCCATTATATATATATATAGACATATATAGATATATATATATATATATATATATATATATATATATATATAGATATATATATATATATATATATATATATATATATATATATATAGTGCTACACCCAGAATAGAAAATAAGTCATGCAATTATGCAAAATTATGCGCGATGTCGATCTAAGCATCGATCAAGCAATCCTCAATCGATCGAGCCCCCATGTTCAATCAATCCAACATGCTTAAAAATATCCAGAGAGTTAACATGAATTTTTCGAATTATATCAATCACTCGAACTTCCAAGGTTGATTGATCAAACCTGTCCAAAATTATCCAGAAACTAATCTGTTTAATCCGTAGTTCACTCAATTGATCTAGCAATCTGTTCAATCCATCAAAACCCTTGTTTTTGCACAAATTGAAGATATCCAAACAACAATACTATGGGGATCAACATAGATCAGTCCAATGTAAATTTCATTCTAAGTTTGGAATCAAATGGGAAGATTGGATTAATTTAGAAATTTCTTAGAAAGAGAACATCTAGATTTTTAATGGAATTCAAAATCACTACATCTGTGGACCCTGCATTAATGCATATGTTTTATCCATGCCTTCCATGCATATGCACCCTTTACATGTGATACTCAAGTTGCATATGCATATAGGTGACTGGTATCAACTATGAAATCTTATCCATTGATTATAATTCCATAGTCCACCAAACACTAGTTTCACTTAACACATTGTTTTTTTCCCAAGGTAGAATCGGAACCCAAATGATCAAAATTCCATAGGATGTTTAGACACATAATCATTGTGTAATAATTGTATTAATTCGGCCAAAGGCAATTCAATACCACCTAAGCCCACATCTCGAACAAGCCTATGCACCCATGTGTTACAGAGGAATTCAGTCCAATCTCCACACACCCCTTCATGATTAGACTATAAAAGTAACACAAATGATCCATTTTCAACGATAAAAGTGTACATGGAAAGAATAAAACAAATGTGTCCAAGCTGGAAAAGAAAAGTGTAAATATACACTCGTGTAACACATGTTTCGGAGATCAGTGCCATACAAATTGGACCTACTGAGTGGATCAACATTACTTTTAGTCCATAACACCTTTATAACACCCTACTTGATGAGTGGCCTGGATCTCTTACATGAACACCCAGCCTCATCTTCCACCTCCAGCTGAATTAGAACCTAGAGAGAGACTAAATCTTCTACGATAAATTTGTAGCAAAAGCTTACCCTACTTCACTTAGTGTGACCTACTGTGGCTTGTTGGCTTAGTGTACGGAATCCAACCCGTCCAGGGAGGATGTGAATCGCCTTTAACCAAGGGATTTAACTTGCTTGTAATGGGGGTTTGAAGGATTAATCCCCTGTAAATAATTGCTCTATAGGTCCGATTGTGATGTGTGCCCTATTTACTCCACTTTGTCTGTCCATTTTGTTGCTCATATAATAAGACTCAGCCCAAACATGACGGAGACCCAAAATTCAAGTGGGTCACACCACAAGAAATAATGTAGATGAAATCACTTGCCATTGAAACCTTCTTAGGGTCCATATATCTTGATATTTATATAATGTCCTATTAGTTCATACGATTATTGTCACCCATTGTTTAGAGTATCTCCGATGGTATCCGTATCTCCAGCTCTATGATATCGATTACATTGGTAATATTAGAAATTCTAAGTATTGGCAACCTATCCTTGACTACCGCTAATGTATTGCTATCGTCAATAGCTTTGACTACCTAAATTTTAGGTGTCATTTGTATTGCCAGTGTCGCGGAGATAGTTCGATAATATCGCCAATGTATCAATAATGCTAAAAATCAGTTTATTTAAAAAAAAATCTATTTCATTTTTTTTAAAAAATTTTTAGGTTCATGCTTGTATGCAATTTTTAATTTGTCGATGATAATATCATGATATTAACCTTATCACAACATGGATGATGTTGAGACCACAACCTTTCATATTCTTTTTTGTTGTCAACGATTCATTGGTGAAATATCTTATGTTATTGATATTCCGAAATATTGATGGATGGTTGGATGGACAACTGGATGGATATATGGGATGGTTGGATGTATAGGAGCGATGCTATGGTTGAACTGATTTCTTATGACAAGAGATGCTTTTGGGCCATATAAGCTTTTTTTTTTTTTGGTTAGCTCGTTAGTACACCCATTTTGAATTCACACCCCACTGTTAGCCACCCCCACTAGGAAATCGATACCAAGACCTCAGTGTTGAAACAAGGTATCTTTCATCCAGTCTACCACTTGAGCTATGGATTAGGGTGTTGGGCTATCATAAGCTTATTATGTATGTATTTTTTTTTTTAAATATCAAAATATGAAAAAATATATATTTTAACATTTCCTAAAGTTTTATTGAAAAATTCTTCCATTTTCTTCATGTTTTCCTGCATTTTTGGTTATCAATGATATTATTAGCAATATTGATATTGTTTATGCATCTTTGGCAAGAGAAGCTTGTAGCGATATAGATACTTTAAACACTGTTCTCACCTAAAAGTGATAAACACCAAATGCCAACTTAATACAAACTTTTGTAGCGACTCAAGTGTTAGGAGTGGGCACTAAATTTCTATAGTTTCTTGTGATGTAGCTCACTTGGGTGGTGAATTTTCCTCATGTTTGAGCTCACGTGCTAAAATGAGTTGGCTAAAGGGCTGATTGGTTAGATGTAATTACATGCACTTTCATGTAATATGTATCAAATTAAGTACTAAATGCATACTTTAAAAACTATTGAGTTTGAAGTTGCAATTGGGTATCAGATACCACATTTGGAAGCACCTTCTACAATCTATTATCCACATTTCACTACACGATTACACTGATTGCATGATAGTAAATTTCTTGTCTATTTATTATCTACATTGCTTTATATTCAAACACCCCTGAAATTCATAATTACATATTTAAGAATGTTTCCTTAAAATACATGTAATTATAAGCAACTAACAAGCCTTAAATGTATAAACAAACACTAAAAGAAATTAGTTTTTTACTAATGAACTTATTTCCGACGAAATCAATTTTATCAGCAAACATGACTTTCCACAACGAAATCATATTTCATCGGCAAAAGATTCTTGCCATGACCAAATATGTCCCCCCCCCCCCCTCACCATTTACAACGACAGCGTGGAAACTTTTCCTGATGACATTATGTATCGTTGGTGAAAACTATTTTCCCAATGATTATTTTGTCGGTAAATATAATTTTTCCCGACGAACCAAATAGTTCGTCGGCAAAAGATCCTTTAGTGTCCTTTCCGATGACGGAGAGGCTATTTTTACCGACGTTATACAATATTGTCGGTAAAGGAACTTTTTACTGACGAAAAAAATCGTCGGTAAAAGAGCTTTTTACTAATGAAATAGATACATCGTCGGACAAAATGAACGGTGGACATATTATTTCACTTTGTGTGGTTGATCATGGATGTCGAGTTGTAATTTTTATTTTTGGTGTAACCAATAAGTATATTTAAAAACAAATGTAAGGAGTGGATGAGGCTGATAGAGCACGGGTGGGCCCAAATATTTTTGAATCTTTTTACCGACGAATTGTGAAAACTATCACCAACGAAAATTTTCGTCGGTAATAATGTTATGTTTTAAGTCGAAAATATTTTTTACTCTTCCCTCTTCTAACCCTACCCCCCTCTCCCGCCCGAACGAGCGCTGCCTACCTGCTCGACGCCCCTATTCTGGTCACCTTAAACCCTAACTCGCTGTTGCCTGCCCAACGTCCGATTGTCTCCCTCTCCATCTCTTTCGTCTCAAATCTCTCCTACATTGGTCAAACAGGTAATCTATATGTTCTCTCATCGATTTCTTCTCTTTCACTTTTTTTCTAATTCTACTTTCTACCGATTCAATCTATTTTATATAGATTACAATCATTGGATGGATATCTATTGTGCATTTTTTTTTGTTTTTGTCTTTCGATTTGATGATTGATGGAAGATTCTAGGGCTTGGATGGTATTTTATTTCGTTCTTATGATTCCAGTCTTTTTGAAATGGGGGTAAATCAATTTTTGTTTGGATACCCGTAAATGGTTTAAGTGGTACTCAATCATTTACAGCATGTCCTGTTTTGGATACAATGTGTAAATGATTGTCTATCTTTAGATAGCCTGTAAATTTTTTAAGTCTTGTAAATGGAGAGCCAATCTTTCCATTTGGAGAGCCTGTAAATGAAATATGACCTGTTTCCCTGTAAATGAAATGGGGGTAAATGCTGTACCCACAACACATATCAAAAGTTTTTACGATCTTAATGACGACATATTTTGTCAGTAATAATTATTACTGACGAAAAAAGATAAAATAACGATGAATTATGCCGTCAGTAAAAGAGCAATTTCCTATAGTGGAATGGAATGGATATAATACAAACATCACAGTGAACACACCTACCCGTAGGGCTGTTTGGGAGCGTGGATTAGAACCCCTTAGATTTGAAATCCTCTTATTATGTTTGGCACCATGGGTTCATAATCAACTTTAATCCAAAAGTAGCTATGAATAATATATTTACAGGGGTTTAAATTTAATTACTAAATCAATTTTAATATATCTAATTAGTGAACATATATAATGTTTGACACAATGGTTGTAATAAGCTCGCCGAAATATATACTTTGCTGGAAAAGGATGAAATTCCAGTCTCGAATAGGCCATAAGCACAAAATTATGTCCGAGTGACTAACTAACGATTTTTAACCGTTGATTTACATGGACAATGTTTGGACAACATTGATCATCGTATTAAAGTAATTATAGTGATGTAATTGATAATCTAATTATTTTGGAATATTATTAGTAGGTAATGTGTCCAATAGATTAATAGTCTAGTGACACACATGTTAAACACGCAACTCTTGAAAAGATTTTAGGCTTGTTTGTTTTTTCAAAGCCATTGTAAATTCACTGGAAATAGGTATATCCAAAACTCAAGTGGACCACACCCTAGGAAAAAGGGAATTGAATACTCACCGTTAAAAACTTTGTGGGGCCACTGTTTCTTTTGGTCTGGGCCACCTGAGTGTTTTATTTGCTTCATTTTTTGTCTTATGCTTCAAAATATTGTATAAAATAGATGGACATTATATACATTACCGTACCATTCAAAAATTAAAATCATCTCTTTTGAACTAGTTTCAATGGTACAAATACCTATGAATTTTCAAACAAGGTAAACCGTAACAATTACCTATTTCCCGTGTATTTACATTGTTTTTGGAAAAACAAACTAGCCCTTACCTGGTATTTACCAGTGCACTGGAAAATCAAACAGGCCCTAGATGTAATTCAAGCCTTCAAGGGGATTTGAAACCCCATTTACTTAATGATGCTAAGCAAACTTTATGATGCCAAGCAACTAGGAGATTTGAAACCATCTCAAATCCCCTTAGGGCCCGTTTGGCCGGGTGGATTGGAAGGGATTGAATGGCATTAGGGTGGATGGCATGGATTTCTAGGTAATAATGGTGTTGTCAGTGGATTGTCTTGAGAGATCCATGGGATTGCTATTCCCTGGATTGCTATATCCAGTCTGTTTAGCACGCCTGGCCAATCTCGGGATTAAACCTTCCCATCCCTTCCAATCCCACGAACCAAACACGTCCCAGGCAAATTTGAACAAATTAGGGTGGATTGGATGGAATTTAAGGGCCCGTTTGGCTGGTCAGATTGGAAGGGATTGGATGGTATAGGAAGGGATTGGAAGTTAAATCCCTGGATTGGCCGGGCGTGCCAAACAGAGTGGGTGATCTGATCCCAATCCCATGGGTCTTAAGACAATCCACTGACAACACCATCATTACCTTTAAATCCCATCCAATCCACCCAAATCCGTTCAAATTTGCTTGGGACGTGTTTGGTTCAAGGGATTGGAAGGTTTAATCCCGGGATTGGCCGGGCATGCCAAACAAACTGGATAAAACAATCCAGGGATATAGCAATCCCATGGATATCCAGACAATCCCCCGACAACACCATCATTACTAGAAATCCATGCCATCCACCCTAATACCATTCAATCCCTTCCAATCTGCCCGGCCAAACGGACCCAAAAGGTAATGATGGTGTTGTCAGTCAATTGTCTTAAGATCCATGGGATTGGGATCCACCACGGACTCTGTGTAGCACGCCCGGCCAATCCCAGGATTTAACTTCCAATCCCTTCCAATACCATCCAGACCCTTCCAATCCGACCGGCCAAACGGGCCCTCAAATTCCTCCAAATACATGGTAAGTAGCACGTGCCTGTGCTGGGGATGCCATGGTCAAGTGTAAAGATTTTCCTTTCCGAAAAAGATGATTTTATCTTTTTCATGAGATAAGATATGTGTGCTTGCCATTTTTACACTGAGCCATATAAAGGGTTGCACTCAATGCACGTCTGTTTGGGAGAACCAACAGTCCATTCCCATGGGGTGACCCACTTGATTCACTGGTGAAATTTAATTACATTTACTACAGTGTTTTTTACCTAGAGGGCTTTTTTTTTTTTTTTTTTTTGTTACACGCTCACTCACCCCATACACCCACGCTGGTGGAATTTCACCACCTATGGGTACTCGAACCCTTGACCGGGAGTTGAAACTCCTCAGAGTCTACCACCCGGGTAAGAGTAAGGACCCTACTTAGAGGTTGAGTGTGTGAATCCAATAGAAAGCATGCTTTAAAGTTTCATTGATTCCATTGAAGCGGCACCTGGCCAATCAAATCCTTGGAAGGCATCCAGCGGTGACAAGGCGGCTATGCAATCAGGCCACTGAGAGCGGTAGAAAAGACCTTCTGTTAGTCTAAAACTAGAAAAATAAAATAAAATCAGAGTTATGTGATAGTAAGCATGCACGAAGCTGATGTGCACATGGCATACATTGATTCGTGAAACACACTGTCGGTAAACTACAGCTTTAAAATTCCACGAAACTCTAGCAGCGTATCCTTAAGTGATAAGTGGATATTATTTACGAAATACATGTGTATCCTTGCTCTTGCTGGGGTGGTAGGCTCTCAGGAGTTTCAACACCCGGTCAATTCCACAAGCGTGAGTGCGTGGGGGTGTGTTTGGGTGTGTAAAAAAAATAAAATAAATAAAAACTACAATTTTAAAATCATACATGGCCATTTGTTTACTGAGATGGGATCATTGGATATTATTTATTTGGACGGTCCAGTAAACATCCACCAATCTAATAATTAAATAAGCCTAACTTTTTATTAATCACATCTGAAATGCATGGTTTCGCCAGTTTATTTGACTTACTTTATGCAACTTACCGCTAATTTCTGAGCGCCTGCGTATCATCCACGTAGCTCTAGCAGCGTATCAAAGCTCTCCGGAATTCAAAAAGGAAAGCAAGCGGCAAAAAGGACTGATTAGACGGGCATGATGATGGAATGGAAAACCAAACCAAATGCAGCAGCCTGTTTGGGGGAGGGAACCAGCCTTTTTCTCTTTGAAGTGACAACTACAGCAGTGACGGAGAATCCGATGTGACAGCTCCATCATTAAACAGCGATAAATGATCCGACAGCGGCTGTATCATTACTTATAATACATCCTTTTCTTTCCGCTATAAAACTCAACGTGTTATGAATATCCATTCCAATCCCATGAAAAACAGGGCCACTTTCAGATTATAACGTGAAATGAAAAATCAGAGCCATCCACTCATGCGGATAACAAAACATTAAATTCAATCGAAAGGCCATCGTATGACTGGATGTAGATGGTGGCCCACCCAATGGGTGGATCGACGAGGTGATAAAGATTGGTTTGGATCAGCGTCTACTTGGGATCATTTGTATAAAGAAAAAGGAAAAAGCATGTTGGGAATAGATCTTCGTGGCATGATTATGCCTGCTTGTTGCTCGTCGTTTCTTGGTTGATGCCAGAGTATGATTGATTATCAGTTCCGTATCCTACATAGATACTATCATGTATGCGGTGCTTTGCATATGCATATAGAAAATATCAGAATGAATACAGGACAGCACCTGTATTCTTGTCATGGCCCCGTAAAAAAAGCATCAAGTTGTACAAGATTCTGCTACTTGCCCAGGACATCTGGGCCACATAAGTAGGCAGAAAATGAAGAGTTATATAATACTCTGGCAGCATATGATGCTCGATAAACATGTACCGAGAAATTGGCATTGTTAGACCAAATGTGTAGTATTGATAAACCAAACTTAGCTTATGATGTTCAGACACTATTTTGTTCAAAAGGGACCTTTTGAAATTTTTTATTTTTAATTGCCCACTAAGTATTCACCAATGGGGTGGTCAAATAATCAAACAAGAGTACATTTTTCATTTTGAAACTAGCTGGAAACCATAATCTAGACAATTAAATATGACATGTATTACATGCATGGAATTCCGGAGTAATTGCCTGTTTCCAACACAAGATTAAATGGTATAGAATTGCATTTGGTGGAATTAATACCATTACCATAGTATTTTGATTGTCTAACCTTACCTTTGGGACCAATAATTCCCAAGGGAAAAACTTTATGAAGGGAAACTTGCATTTAGTGGACTACGGAATTGTAATAAATGGATCAGAGTTTACAACTAAAACAGGTCACTCATGTGCATGTGTAACTTAGTTGTTATGTGTAAAGGATGCATATGAATAAATGACATGAGTAAAATACATGCATAAACTTGGGGCTAAAGATGCAGTGGATTTCCAAATCCACCAAAACTCTTACCGGATCTTGATTGGATGGGATGATACTTGGATTATTCCAAATTAACCTTTCCATCACTTTCAAATGCCAAATGAAATTTACAATGCAATTCCATATCACCTAATACCACTTAATCCCATGTTCCAAACATGTGGTTATCATCCATCACATTCTACTAAAGTGTCATAGATTTTCTCTATGAAGTTAACCTGTTTTTTTTTTTTTTTTAAAAGAGGCAGGTCCACTCATTAAATGGGCCACAACATTAGAAGTGGAACCAACGGACAGCAGAGGGCCTAATTCCACATGTAGGTGTGCCCACCTAGTGAGTGCATAAGCATGGGGCCATTTTATTGTCAAGGTGGCCTGTTTTAATGTCACTCAACAAGGGGTGTTAACCTCAAAGATGGTAAGACAGTGCATGTGAGTAAGCAGTTCTCCCTACTTAGACTCAAATGCCATTTTCATAGTTAGCGTAGTGGCTAGAGCATATAGAAGTTCCTAAGTGGAGCTGTGACAAATGAAATTTGCATTTTTTTTCTACAAAATATTTAATCATGATCAGCCTTTGTGGTAAATCAGACATTTAGGTCTGGTCTGGGTTTTGTAACACTTTAAATGGAGGAGATTGCCTTGCTGAATAATGGAATTACATTAGATGGTATGGAATTACAAAATGGCTTGCTTGTATGTATTGATCAACTTAAATGGGTACTAAAAGGGGCCTAAAGATGCACCTGTCAATTGCTAAGATACTGTTTCTTACTTTGAACCAAGGCATTTTCATAATTCATCCTTGTTGTCTAACTTTAATTAGTGTGATCAACACCCCACCACATTACCTTGCCTAATGGGCTTTTCCACTTCTACTTAGGAAGTGCCATGTTATCCAGTGGTACGCATACCTGCCATTGAGGGCTTGTTTGAATAAGGGATTAAATGATATTGAATTGCATTAGGTGGAATGCAATGAATATATGTCTGTAAATACTTCAAATATGTTGACCACTACTCACCATGTTATCATTTTTTTATTGATAAAAATACTATATTTAGTGAAATTTATATCTAGTAGACTATGAAATTATAATTAACAGATCATATTTCGTATCTGCTGGTAGTCACTTATATACATATGCAACTCAATTGTCACATGTAAAGACACATACGGATAAATGACATATATAAAACATATGCATTAACATAGAAAACATAATTGTAATGGATTCAAAATCTACAAAAAAATCTCACCATATCTCCTGTTAGGATTGAATAGTATGATAGTTGTATTTATCCAATCGCTGTCAACATTAAAACGTGGCATGTAATTTACATTGGACCAAATACATTTTCATACCACCTGATCACACGTTCCAAACAGGTTGGCATGCCACATCATTTGATGATCTAGGAAATGGTGTGTAAGCAAACTGGTCAAACCACTCCAACCGGGCTACTTACCCACTATTCGGGAACATGATTCTCAACATGACATGGGAAAAATTTAAGCTCCTGCACCAAAGGAGCATAAGTAACCCTTTAACCATGGACCACCTTGTTTTGCGTGTTCCTTATAAAGATTTGAGCCAGAACATGGTAAAACCAAATCCTACTCCTCTTGAAAGTCCTTTGCTTATATATATATATATATGAAATGTTTTTAAAAATTCTAAAATTTTAATGGAAAAAAAGATTTTCAGCTACTGAAAGAATTTCTTTTACAAATTTGAAAGGTGGACTCATAACCTTGATAGATCCCCCAAACATTGTTTTCATTTAAATAATGCTCAATGGAAAAATGCCCAAGTTCAAGAGGAAAACTTAGACAGATTAGACTTTGAAAGTGATTACTTAATTAATCTACACTTGTTATTAAATATATTAATTAGTATAAATATACAAATAAGAGAAAAATTGAAAAGACGAGAATATCTAATCTGACAAGAAATGTTAAAATATTTAAAGACAAGTTTATGCAAATTGGGCCTATAATTGTGCCGCGAAGAAAGTGAAAAAGGTTGTGTCACATCACTTTCCCTTTCAACGGCACATCCAACTTTGCCGAGTAGTGTTACCGCCCAACGTAGGCACCGACAAGTGCTATGTTTGTCTAGCCTGCCGTACTGAACCGCTGTTTATCTCGCGGATGCTAAATATTACATGTGCTACCATTAATCTTTAGAAGCCCGTAAGTCTTAATTTGCGCCGGTTATTGGTAACTCATCTCACGTTCTGTCTGCCATTATCAATTTTCAACTATCTCAGGTCATTTATAGAAATATGAACTTTTGATTTCTTTTACTTTTAATGGCTCAATATATGTCACGATTTGATGGCCAGATAAGCAGGTAAACTTATGTTTTGGCTTACATGCATCTACATCTTGTATCATAATTTGACAAATTGCATACCAGTGCCAGATATGCATTTACTAAGTGCCTGAGTATCATCCCACCACAGTCTGCCACAATTTCAAAGTTTTTCTCTAAAAAAACATCTATTATATATAAATTTTTTGATAAGATTTTCTACATTAAAAAAAATAAATAAATAACTCAAGAATAATGGGATTACTAAGTTTATACGTCATTTGGAATCATAAGAAAGCTCGATAGGAATACATGCACTCTATCGTTTCTTAACCAATGGCATGTCATTCATAGCACGCATGGCATGCGTGTAAATCATTAATCTCGACCACTCAAATGCTAGGACTACTGTGGATTGATTATATACCATTGATTGGACAAGTGGACAACCTTAAGTGGTGGCCATACATGAACGGGTAAGTAGCAGTCATAATTAGAGGCCGAAATAAGAGATTTTAAGACCATGCAATCAATCTTTTTAAGTACGTGTTCCTTGCCCAACGGGCCATGATTTGGACAATTGGGATTGACTAATATTTATGTGATATATATATATATATATATATGGGGGACAAACGGCTGCCACATTTTAGAGGGTGGGGGCCAGGTGGGACCCACCAAGTATTCTAGCCCGTTTGAAAGTTATGGGTGAAAAAAAAAAGTACATGCTGAAGGGCCTTGGACGCATGGAATCATAATGACAAAAAAGAAAGCGGTTCTTGGGAACATGGAAACGAAGAAATCTGGTTGGGTAACTGGGGCCAGCAAGGTTATTTTCACAAACGAGAGCCAGCTAGGTGGAGCTTTCTTAAGATCTGTAACGTCCATCAAGGTGCCTCTTTTTAACCATTAAACTAAAATTATGATCATACAGAACTCAGAACTCAGGTAAGCCATGACAGAAGCAGTTGGGATGGATCACTCGCCAGTTTTGTGTAGAACCCTTTATTGAATCCGGGTTCTGGTTGTATATATTTATATTTCCATCCAGTCCGTTCATGTAATGTGCCACAGAATGACAGAATTACTTAAAAATCACATTATTTTAAAATTCATGTAGCCCATGCCACATGAGTATAGTGGTTTTTAGGGAAGTGAATTGAGTCCAACCCCCACCTTGATGGTAATTATTCCAACCTGGCGCTGTGTTGGGGCATCATGATGTACGGATTTTATCTAACTTGTTCATCTGTTTTTTCAAATCATTTAAAGATATAATCTAAAAAAGAAGCCGATTCAAGGCACAAGTAGACCACACTGTAAGAGGCAGCAGAGGTGACAATGGCACTCATTGTTGGAGCCTTCCCAGTGCCCATAATAATATTTATTTTCCATCCAAATATCCATCTAACTTGCTCGCAAGGTAACATAGACCAAGATGAAGGGAAAACATAAATGTCTACTTGATCCAAAGCCTGTTCAAGATTACCAAGATTAATGGAAAGCAAAAATGTCAACTTGATTCAAAATTTCTATGACTTTAATTAAAAGGTTTTTAATTATAGAAGTTTAATTCCCATTATATGTTTCACATGAGCCTTGGACCTGCCTTATTTTTGGGCTAATACGCTAAAATGATCTGAAAAAAATGGATGAACAGTGTAGATATATAAACCTATATATCTTCGTGGATGATTCATGATGGATTCTGTCCAGGCATCAATCTGCTTTATGTACAGTGTAGACATATAAACCTATATATCTTCGTGGATGATTCATGATGGATTCTGTCCAGGCATCAATCTGCTTTATGTTTGTAGATATAAACTTCTTGATGTGGCCCACTTAGAGCATTGAATCATCCACGAAGATTTTATGCAAGTTGTTACTCCCGTGTTAGTAAAAGCAACCCCGGTAGGTGCCTAGGGTGAGGTACCCAAGTATTTTCCGACATAAAGCCTCTCTGATTGGACTGCTATGACCCGCAACACTTGTAGGCAGTGCTCAAAACACCCAAGCTGTGATGGGCCGTTTGATTTTAGGTCTTAAGCCAAAACTCATCCATCACGTGGGCCATACCATGGGAAAATGGGAAGAGACCCAACCATAGGTATGCGTGCAGGTCTCCTCATGGGGTGTATGTTCTACCTTTCATCTTACCTATTCATCAAGATGACCACGCACTCCAAAAAAGAAAAAGAAGAAGAAGAAGAAGAAGAAGAAGAAGAAGAAGACTGATATGTAACTCAGATCGCTGATGCTGCATTAACTCGAGGTTTTAAGCATAACCTGTTATTATTGACGTGGAAAAATAGAAAATGAATCACTTAAAGATAGGTTTAAGGCGTGTTACGATGTCGCTATCTTTAAGGTGATATTCGCACCATACTAGTGATTAAATCAATTTGCAAGAAGGTTACAATAAATCCGACTTCAGGATACAATAAGCCTCTTCTCCAATATCGGAGAAATGTGAGTTTCGGCCTGCAAAAGTATTTATCGGGATCGTATGATTAGACTCTACAATTAGAAATTTATAAGCCTTATTATTTTGTGCATATCTTATGAAAATACACTCAAGAGATCTCAATCCTATCTTGGGCCTTTTAGGATCAGTAAGCCTAACTATAGCTCTGTAACCCCATACCTTGAAGTATGAGATGTTAGGAATCCTATTATTCCATAGTTCATATGCAATCTTAAAGTCTTAGAGTGAGGTATCCTATTAAAGATATGATAGGTAGTCAATAGAGCTTCTCCCCAAAATCATGAACTTAAACCTGTATTATTGGGGATAGAGTTTGCCATGTTTATGAGAGACCTGTTTTTCCGTTCTACTATCCTATTTTGTTATGATGAATATGAAGTTGTAATTTGAAGAATTATACCATAAGTTTTGCAAAACTCTGAGAATTCTAAAGATAGATATTCTTCTCCCGTGTCCGACCTTAGAATTTTAATATTTCGGTTTAATTAGTTCTCAACTTCTGCCTTGTATATCTTGAATTTTTGTAATGCCTCATCTTTATTCTTTAATAAGTATATTAAGATATAACGGGAGAAATCATCTATAAAGGTTGTGAAGTACCTCTTTTCCCCTCTTGTTATTAAACCACTCATTTCACATATGTCACTATGAACTAGGTTTAGGAGTTGTGATTTTCTTTCTACCATTGGAAATAATTTTTTAGTTATTTTGGATTGTACACAAATACTATATTTGTTATTAGATTTTGTATACTTAGGAATTACAATAAGATTATATATATTATCCATTCTACGATAACTAATATATCCTAATCTAGCATGTCAAACATTATATAAATCAAGTATATAAACGGAAGAAGAATTGTCATTTATAAGGTTCAATTTGAACATTCCATTGGATATATAGCCATTCCCTATAAATACCCCATTTTTGAACACAATCAATTTATCGGATTCAAATAGGAGTCTGAATCCAAACTTAGTCAGTAGAATAATTGATATAAGATTTTCCCTAATATCCGGTACATGCAAAACATTGTTCAGAGTAAGGACTTTTTCGGAAGTTAGATTAAGACATACCTTCCCTTTGCATATAACCTTACATGTGGAGGTATTACCCATATATAGTTCTTGATTATTCTCCACTAATTCATAGGAATTGAACATGTTGTAATTTTTACAAACATATCTAGTAGCGCCAGAATCTACCTACCATTCAACATCCTCATTTAACATATCAACTTCAGAGACGACAACTGTCAGATTTATGTCTTCTGTCATATTGACATGCCGTTTTTTTATTACATTTTCTTTTTGTATTTTCAGTAATCTTTCTTAAAGTGACCACAGATTTTGCAAAAGAAGTATGGACCTTTCTTGGATGTGTTCTTTTTGAACCTTTGGTTATTAAGTTTGAGCCTATCATCTTTCTTGAAAGGTGGCTTCTCTAATTTTCGATTCACACTATTCTCAACTATATTAGCGTTACTTAGGGCCTCCTGCTGTTTTTTATTTTTATCACGGAGCCTAAATTCTTCTTCTATTCGAAGAAACATTAGGAGATCCTCCAAGGACATTTTCTCTTTTTTCTATTTCAATGATTTTCTAGTATCCTTCCATTTAGGTAGAAGTGCAGCAATAATAGTGGATACTTGGAAGGATTTGTCGAGATTAGTGCCGTCGGCAACAATCTGTTGGATAATGACCTGTAACTTATGTACTTGATTAAGGACAGGTTTTTTATGCAACATTTTTAATTCTAAAAACTGACTTATAATGAATTTTTTATTGCCTTTGTCCTCTGATGTGTATTTGGTGAGCAACGCCTACTACAAATCCATAACAGTCTTCTTTTGATGGTAAACAACGTATAACGAATTAGAAAGAGCGTTGAAGATATGACATTTTCATAGGTAGTCATTACGCTCCCAACTTTATCTCTTTTGAATTTGTTCTAACGTATCATTGTCAGATAGTGGTAAATGAGGATCTTGAGTGAGCACATGATCCAACTTAAGTGATGTGAAGAGGAGATGGACCATCCATTGCCATCGAAGAAAATTTAAACCATCGAACGGCGTAATTCGAACAAAGTTAGGATGACCCATACAAAAGGCCATAATATCGCCTTAAAATAGTTATTGTTGAGGTGTAAAAATAGAAAATGAATCACTTAAAGATAGGCTTAAAGCGAGTTACGATGTCGCTATCTTTAAGGTGATATTTGCACCCTACTAGTGATTAAACCAATTTGCAAGAAGATTATAGCAAATCCGCCTCTAAGATACAATAAGCCTTTTCTTCAAGATCGAAGAAATGTGGGTTTCGGCTTGAAAAATTGAAAAACCGCACCATGAATTCACTTTTATAGCGTACAACCCTGACTTTTGTGTTGTTACAATTTACCCCCGAAAAACTGTTTATAATTTACTGCCTAAAAATTATTTACAGTTTAGCACCTGAAAAACTATATCTTTTAAGAAAAACCTTCCAAAAATAAAAATGGTGAAGAAGAAGAAGATGGAAGGGAGATTGTTAAAATTATAAATTCGGATTGACCCAAAGATGAGTTTATATAGAATCACAAGAGATACTTAAAACCCTTTTCATGAAAAGACATATTCTTCTATGATGTCTTTTCATCAATGGTGTTGTCTTTCCAATAATGGCATCCCTTCATTTCAAATTCAAAAGATGCTTCCTTTACCAAGAGGCATCATGTAACGCCCCGGATTTCGAGGGTTGAGTAAAGCTGAACTCACGAGATCCAACACATCACTTATGCAACATAAATAATGATGTTTAAATGTTGTGCATATTAGTGCATTAAACATGAAAGGGATTATACCAAATCAGCATATCATACTCAAGAGTTAATATATTTAGCAAGCGGAAGAATGAGATAAATATATAAAGTATGTACATGTTTCACAACCTACAGAGTATGAGTATATTATCGGGCTGAATATATACATGTTTTGTCTCAAAATATATAAAATGTTAAAATGTAAATGTCCGACTAATCTATATAACCCTGTGATCCCATCGAATCAGTACAAGGTCTACGTAGACATGCCTGATAGTTGAACGTAGGAGAATTTTTCCTCCTCGTCCATGAAGTCCAGTTCAGCTGCATAGACTCTGTCATCACTTGCATCTAAACCAGAGTCTGGTTGGTGTTTTAAAACACCATCCTAGAGTGGGAGTGAGTGATCAACTTAGTAGTACTATAAGGCAAATGTTAATATGTTATCAATTCAATCAAGTACTAATGATAAAGCAGTACAATAATCATTCCCTAACTACTCTTGTTAATGCAGGGATCGTATGCTGTAATGATATATGCCATTGCATAAAGCTCCCTTAAGCGACTTCATCAACCATTCGTGCATGATAAACTCATTAAACATCACTTCCTCGCCAAAGCACATGCAATGTGGTGTATGCTTGTGTTAGCCAAGTACTTAATTAGGCTTATTCATACATCAGATTTGGAAAGCTAAAGTACCTCCCTTTATATCATTTACCCAAACCGAAGGATTCATCTAGGGTCGTCAATCTTATTTAACCACATATGATAGGTAAGTTATAGGACATCACTCCTAATGAAAAGCAGTGGATAGGTAAATTCAAGAGTTTATACTCGATGTCACTACGGGGAGGCTCGTCACCTCAGCGCAGGCCGACAGCTCGAATACGGTGTCCCGTACTACCATATTCAGATCATGACTTTGAAGTAAATTTGTAACACTTCGTACTTTCAGTACTCGGGTGTTATCCTCAGGACCTAATTTAGGATCACAAACTCGATTTAGCGATTCTGTAAGGCAACTGTAAATTCATTGGACTTTAGGAGCATCGTCTAAGTATATCTAGATTAGTTTGAGAATGTTAGAGGACAAACACGATCTGACTGACCACCAGATAAGGCCCACCTGAACTAGTCAGATGGGTGGTCTATCTTAAGTTGATCCATAATAACTTATTTTAAATGTATATATATTATAATACAAAATGATTTTATAATTATTTGTAATAATACATATGTTACTTAAATTATTCAAATTTCATATATTATTTATTTAAAAAATATATATATAATAAATTGTATACCAACACATTGTTATATAATTGATATATATTGATTAACACTGACATTTTATAATTTTAACTACATATTATCGTATTATACTATGCATATAATATATATCACTTAATAGTAGTTTTACTATATTAAATATGCATATATAATCACAAAAAAATATTACATTATAAATATTCATGATTTCAAATAAATACCTATCTATAATCACTAATTTATTATACTAAATAAATATGTATATATATTGTTACTATATAATCTAAAGTAGATAGCGGCCCTGATAAGCTCGCCAGTTAGATGAACGACCCGACTCAGTGAGTCAGCGGGACTCAGATGTTGGTTGAGTCAACAAGACTCATCGGGTTTTACTGGACGGTGCAGAGAAGAAAAAGAGAGAGAAAATGTAAGAAAGAAGAGAAAGAGAAGAAGGGAGAGAGGGAAGAGAGCTCGGGGCTGCTGAGTTGGAATTAAGTCGACTTGGTTGGAGCCGAGTCTGACTAGGCCGAGTCGGACGTGAACCTCCAGCAAAATGTGGGTGTGAGGGAGTAAAAGAAAGAATAGAAGAAAGGAAGGAAGGAAGAAAGGTAGGGGGAGAGTTTGGGTTTAGTGGCTACCGAGTTGACTCGGCTGAAACCGAGTCCAGCTGAGTTAGTTGTATTTAGCCTGATCAGGGCAGGGTTGGACATTTCAGGAAAAATAGAAGGGAAACAGAAGAAGAGAAAGAAAGAAAGGAGAAGTGGAGAGTGTGACAGGCGAAGCTGGGGTCGGGGCTTCTATCGAGTCAAGACCGAGTCGGTTTACTATCCAACCTAGCCGCCATTTCTTTGAGCTTCCTACTTAAATTCATTAGCCAATAGATGATGCCTTAATCCTTTTCATTCAGTATCTCCTAAGTTACTTGATTTTGCTACTTAACTTATTATGTGAATATGTGAATATGATAATGTGATGCGCACTTGATTCCTGTGGTAAATAATGAACATATCTCTTTAATTATAACATGCATAAACATTTGGTGATAACAAGCTATCTTTAGTCGTACATTATTAATTAACTATATGTTGGTCGGTTGCGATTGAGTGATGTAATGAATGAACCTGTCCCGAACTCACCAGCTTGCGGTCTATATATCATACCTTACCTTACATGGCTTGAACCGTATGCTCCCCCTACATGCTTAGATCATTTATTTGCCCTTCGTGGCTTTGATGGGTCGTTGGTGCCCTTTTGTGGCTTGATGGTTATATTTACTTATCTTATTGGTTTCTTAGCCATATTGCGGTGTTCATTCGTACCATGATTTCTGGGTGGAGCGGGTATTCGCTTAGCGATTTTCTAGCCATCTTGTGGTGTTCATGTATTATATGATTTTTGGGTGAAGTAGATGTTTTTATGTTATTTTTCTAACCATCTTGCAGTGTTTAGTCGTACCATGATTTTTGGGTGGAGCTGAAGTTC
This sequence comes from Magnolia sinica, assembly GCF_029962835.1. Taxonomy (NCBI): domain Eukaryota; kingdom Viridiplantae; phylum Streptophyta; class Magnoliopsida; order Magnoliales; family Magnoliaceae; genus Magnolia; species Magnolia sinica. The sequence goes on along the minus strand of NC_080575.1, from coordinate 128,411,888 downwards.
GCTTATCGATTTTCTAGCCATCTTGCAGTGTTCATGTACGATATGATTTTCGGGTGGTCTAGAATTTATATGTTGATTGTCTCTTCATCTTGTGGAGTTCAGTCGTACCATGATTTTCGGGTGGAGCTGAAGTTCGCTTATCGATTTTTTAGCCATCTCGCGGAGTTCACGTACGATAGGCTTCTCGGGTGAAGTAGAGGTTTAAAGGTTGGTTTTCTATTCAGTTAACGAATTTCACTTATACCATGATTTCTGGGTGGAGCTGAAGTTCGCTTATCGATTTTCTAGCCATCTTGTGGAGTTCACGTACGATAGGCTTCTCGGGTGAAGTAGAGGTTTAAAGGTTGGTTTTCTATTCAGCTTACGAATTTCACTTGTACCATGATTTTCGGGTAGAGCTGAAGTTCGCTTATCGATTTTCTAGCCATCTTACAGAGTTCACATACAATGTGATTTCGGGTGCAATAGAAGACCGTATGATTGAGTGTTTAATTTTCTGGATGTATTCCTTTATATTGCGATCGCTATTATATTCTGTTTATGATGAGATTCTGTTAATTTGCTAAATTTTTGAGTACATGTTCATGATTATGAAGTGCCCTGTTTAATATATCCATTTTTATGACTTGCGATTTATATTGGATTATTGAATGATGAGTGTGTAATCTTAGAGGGTGTTCCTCACTGCAATAGCCATTGACGCTATCAAACCGTAACAATTGATGCAAGTGTAGAGTGAGTTGATGACGTTCACTGGGTCACTAGAGCAGATCGGTTATCTAGGGAGCTAGGCAGGGTCCGTACGACCCATATTGAGTTCCACCATTACATGATAGGTTTTTGATTTTTGTTATTAATGAACTTTGTATTTGGAATTGTATAAGTCCTATATGGGCGCCACATTTGAAAATTTGGTGATGATCAAAATATTTTTGTTTAATGCATGGTTTACTCTGGCTTCGTTGCTGTTAACTTTGATTAATAACAAACGGTTCAAATTTACACTGAATTTTATAGGCTAACACTCAGGTTTTTGGTAAATGAGTGATATACTTGAGTCTTGAAAACACGGCGCGTTACAGTTGGTATCAGAGCGAGTCTAGATAAACCAGGCCTTGGGGAAAAATAGGACATATATAACTTTAAATACATCGAAGTTACATTGATGAAAATAGAAGCTTGAAACTAGGTTCCATTCCCTTATTTTTAGGATAACTCGTGAATCTAGAAACCAAAATTTTATGCCCCCTTGAAATATTTAGGGTTAATCACTTGAACTTAGAAAAGAAAAAAAAACTAAGTCCCCTTGTGAATTATGATTGCGGAATTTAGGAATTAAACTTAGGTACTGTATGGCAACAAATAACCACCATATTGTGCATTAAATCGAACATAAACACTCTCAAAACGTAAGGGCCCACGCTAGGAATTTTAATTTGAATTACCTAATACATCTCTTTGATTAGAAATAACATTTTTTACATATTCCTACATTTATAAATAACTAGGCATGAAATTTTATAATTCTCGGTGAATTATCAACCCTAACCTAAGCTTATTGAGACTAATTAACCTTGAAGATCTAAGTTTAACATCTTTTAAATCCAAATCCTCATGTAGAAATGTTAGGCCCTTAGATTTTTAATTACATACCATTTAGACAATCAGAGTGTGCAGTCAAAGCGTACTAGGCTATCATAGATTTGTCCCTTGTTAAAATAGAAGACTATATGATATTCAAAAAAAATCCTGAATAATCAGGTTCACGGACTGACGAAATCATATTTAAACAAAGTGTACGCAGTTTGATCCTAATTCTAAATCCTAGAAAATTCTAACAACCTCAATGCCCTGATCAAGTAGAAGGTTAAGATCCACTAGGATTGTGAATGGATACCAAAGAACTCACTACCCTGATCAGGCAGAAGATCATTGTATCAGGCTCAGACTAACCATAATTGTCTGTTCATGTTAACCCGAACATTGAAAGCATAAACCACTATTCTCATCCTTCTTTTAGATGATGTGGAACAATCATTGTAAATTTCAAACATACACACACTCACATGAATATAGAATAGTAGTAAAAATCTTCATTATCTCATGTGAGCAAACCGTAGGTCTAAATTGATGCTATAGGAAATTGGGATGAGCATGATCAAATCTTGAGGGTGAGATTCTTCTTTAAGGGGGGTAGATTGTAACAACCCCAGTCCCGTAGTTAGACACGCTTCATAAGGAAAGTAGTGAACGCTTAGAGACACAAAAAAGAGATTGTCTTCGTCCCATTTAAGATAGAAGTATTAAATTTCGGGGACGAAATTCTCTTTAAGGGGGGTAGATTGTAACACCCGTACTTTCAGTACCTGGGTGTTACTATGAGGACCTAATTAAGGATCACAAACTCAATTTAGTGATTCTGTAAGGCAACTGTAAATTCATTGAATTTTAGGAGCATCAGTCTAAGTATATTTAGATTAGTCTGAGAATGTTAGAGAACAAACATGATCTGATTGACCACCAGATGAGGCCCACCTGAACTAGTAAGATGGTTGGTCTATCTTAAGTTGATCCATAATAAATTATTTAAATGTATATATATTATAATACAAAATGATTTTATAATTATTTGTAATAATACATATGTTACTTAAATTATTCAAATTTCGTATATTATTTATTTAAAATATATATAAAATAAATTGTATACCAACACATTATTATATAATTGATGTATATTGATTAACACTTACATTTTATAATTTTAACTGCATATTATCGTATTATACTATGCATATAATATATATCACTTAATAGTAGTTTTATTATACTAAATATGCATATATAATCACAAAAAAAAAACATTATAAATATTCATGATTTTAAATAAATACTTATCTATAATTACTAATTTATTATACTAAACAAATATGTATATATATTGTTATTATATAATCTAAAGTAGATAGCAGCCCTGATAGGCTCGCCAATTAGATGAACGACCCGACTCAGTGAGTCAACGAGACTCAGATGCTGGTTGAGTTCGGGTTTTACTGGATGGCGCAGAGAAGAAAAAGAGAGAGAAAATGTAAGGAAGAAGAGAAAGGGAAGAAGGGAGAGAGGGAAAAGAGCTCGGGGCTGCTGAGTTAGAATCGAGTCAACTTGGTTGGAGTCGAGTCTGACTGGGCCGAGTCGGACGAGAACCTGGTCCAAGCCTAGCTGGACATTCTAGCAAAATGTGGGTGTGAGGGAGTAAAAGAAAGAATAAAAGCAAGGAAGGAAGGAAGAAAGGTAGGGGGAGAGTTTGGGTTTAGTGGCTACCGAGTTGACTCGGCTGAAACTGAGTCCAGCCGAGTTAGTTGTATTGGACCTGATCAGGGCAGGGCTGGACATTTCAGAAAAAATAGAAGGGAAACAGAAGAAGAGAAAGAAAGAAAGGAGAAGAGGAGAGTGTGACAGGCGAAGTTAGGGTCGGGGCTTCTATCGAGTCAAGACAGAGTCAGTTTACTGTCCAACCTAGCCGCCATTACTTGGCGGGTCACAGTTGAATCTGCGTCACGCTGGTCGATCCGGAGCTGAGTTGCCAAGTCAAGCTACCAAGTCAACTGCTGTAAGCCAGCTTTCTCTCCTAAAGTTAATCATTCACTTTACTATTATGATTAGTGATACTATAGCTATTTTAATTATTAATTTTGTTTAGCCATTAACAGGCTATGTATGCTAATATTAATTACGACAATTAGGTGTTAGATATTAGCATTTACCTATCATTCATAGACATTATCACCTATAATAGGTCACACCATTCATTTCCATTATGATGATTATATTTTGCTAAATTAGCTAATATAAATTATAACAATAAGGTTGACAATTATTATTAAATTAACATTTTTACCATTTCCATCATTATTAGGATTGTTAAATATTAGGATGTATATCTGTTAGCAAATTATCTATCCTAATGATAGTTAAATACTAATGTATTGTCTTATCATGAATAGTAAACCATAATATTAATTATCATCATAATGATTATTAACTAATATTAACCATAACACTAATGTTAGTGAATATTTTATAATTATTAAATTAACACTAAAATCAATTGCACACCAACTAGGGTTCAGACCCTAAAAACCTAAACCTAGATATAAACCCTAAGGATAAAACCCTAAATCTAAGTAATCTAGACCTTAGGTTGGGACTTTAAACCATAAATAATGTGTTAAGCTTAGTTCTAACTGTGGAATTTTGCAATGAATGGTAGGAGTTGATTCTAATGACACCTGTGTTTCCTAGCGACACTAATGGCGACTCGACACATAAGGTGAGGACTCACCCTTTGAGCTTCCCACTTAAATTCATTAACCAATAGATGATGCATTAATCCTTTCCATTCAGTATCTCCTAAGTTACTTGATTTTCCTACTTAACTTATTATGTGAATATGTGAATATGATAATGTGATGCGCACCTGATTCCTGTGGTAAATAATGAACATATGTCTTTAATTATAATATGCATAAACAATTTGGTGATAACAGGCTATCTTTAGTCGTACATTATTAATTAACTATATGTTGGTCGGTTACGATTGAGTGATGTAATGAATGAACCTGTCCCGAACTCACCAACTTGTGGCCATATATCACACCTTGCCTTACATGGCTTGGACCATATGCTCACCCTACATGGCTTGGATCGTTTATTTGCCCTTCGTGGCTTTGATGGGTTGTTGGTGCCATTTTGTGGCTTGATGGTTATATTCACATATCTTGTTGGTTTCCTAGCCATCTTATAGTGTTCAGTCGTAACATGATTTCTGGGTGTAGCGGGTGTTCGCTTAGTGATTTCTAAGCCATCTTGCGGTGTTCATGTACGATATGATTTTCGGGTGGTTTAGAGTTTGTGTATTGTTCGTCTCTTCATCTTACGGTGTTCAGTTGTACCTTGATTTCCGGGTGGAGTGGGTGTTCGTTTAGCGATTTTCTAGCCATCTTGTGGTGTTCACGTACGATATGATTTCCGGGTGAAGTAGATGTTTTTATGTTGTTTTCCTAGCCATCTTGCGGTATTCAGTCGTACCATGATTTTTGAGTGGAGCCGAAGTTTGCTTATCGATTTTCTAGCAATCTTGTGGTGTTCACTTACGATATGATTTCCATGTGGTTTAGAGTTTGTATGTTGATTGTCTCGTCATCTTGTGGAGTTCAGTCGTATCATGATTTTCGGGTGGAGCTGAAGTTTGCTTATCGATTTTCTAGCCATCTTGTGAAGTTCACGTACGATAGGCTTCTCGGGTGAAGTAGAGGTTTAAAGGTTGATTTTCTATTCACCTTACGAATTTCACTTGTACCATAATTTTCGAGTGGAGATGAAGTTCGCTTATCGATTTTTTAGCCATCTTGTGGAGTTCACGTACAATGTGATTTCAGATGCAATAGAAGGTCGTATGATTGAGTGTTTGATTTTGTAGATGTATTCCTTTATATTGTGATTGCTATTATATTCTGCTTATGATGAGATTCTGTTGATTTGCTAAGTTTTTAAGTATATGTTAATGATTATGAAGTACCCTGTTTAATATTTCCATTTTCATGACTTGCAATCTATATTCAATTATGAATGATGAGCGTGCAATCTTAGAGGGTGTTCCTCACTGCAATAGCTATTGGCGCTATCAAACCGTAACAGTTGATGCAGGTGTAGAGCGAGTTGATGATGTTCACTGGGTCGCTAGAGCAGATCGGTTATTTAAGGAGATAGGCGGGGTCCCTGCGACTCATATTGAGTTCCACCATTACATGATAGGTTTCTGGTTTTTGTTATTAATAAACTTTGTATTTGGGATTGTTTAAGTCCTGTATGAGCGCCACATTTGAAAATTTGGTGATGATCAAAATGTTTTTATTTAATGCATGGTTTATTCTGGTTTCGTTGCTGTTAACTTTGATTCATGACAAACGGTTCAAATTTACACTGGATTTTATAGGCTAACACTCGGGTTTTTGGGAAACGGGTTATATACTCGGGTCCTGAAAACACGGGGCGTTACAAAATTCGTATGAGAGAGGGGTGGGGTGATTTAAGGCCTTTAAATAGGCCCAAAACTGGTGTCAATGGCCTCAGGGCCATGGTATACTTAGGTTATAGCCAAAGGGTGTCTGTTTTTGACAAACAGGTCTCTTAGGAAGGTCCATTACTCACCTACGTCATATGGTAAATTCCTTGACCATGAATCTAAGTCAGGTTATGATTTCGGTACGATTGGATAGGCCGATCGAACGTAAAGGACTTGTATTAGATCAACGGTCGTTGTCACTCGATCACGGCCACAAGTATACAGATATGTGCAGGAAAATTTTTCTAATCCATGGGTAAAGTTCGGTCAGAAACTGGTAGTCCAAAATCTTTAATTTCGACGGCAGGCGAAAGACCCAATTTACTTAAGTTCTGTTACGTTTTCTAAAGATATTCGCGTTTCTCACACACTTCGCTCAGGGCTCAAGTTGTGCGGTTCTGGATACTATTTAGGCTTGATTCCTGCGATGGTCGTCAAGCCCAATAAGATGGTCATAACCCTATAGTTTCACGATCATCGGACTTTCGACGTGCGGTTCAGGTCCGATATTGAGTTTCAATGTGCTCCCGAGAGCAACTGACTTTTGGGATTTCTCCTAGGTTTTTAAGTAGCGTTAAGTCAGTGCTTTTGATAGTTTTGGGTCTTGCCATTTGTATAAATAGTGGTTCAAGGTAAATCCATCGATTATTTAGTTTAGTACTTAATTAATTTTCGTCTAATTCCTACAGAATACGATCTTTAGGGATTTCTGCCTGAGGTGGTACTTGGGTCTTCGTACGAATTTTTCTTAAACGTTACACATCACCATTCACACCAACAATCACCAAAGCCACAACCATTCTTTTCCCAAAAATAAAATTTATTTTCTTCTTATTTTGAAAAAACTTAACATAACCCTGTGGTGTGGCCCATCTGAGCTTTCAATTAGGTTGATTTTACCATGTGTGGTGATAATGAGAAGTATCAACTGATGAATGGAGTGGATGATACATGCACAACATGATGGGCCCCACAAAGCTTGGATTTTTTGTTGGAAAAATGTGTTGGTTATTATAAAAAAATAAAAAATAAAATGAAATAAAATTCAACTATTTCGTTTCACTAGGCTGAATTACGTAAAAATATATGCTGTCCTTAAAATGTGATTCACACTCTTATCAATTGTTGATGGGTTACAGGTGAATTGCTTTCATAATAAGATAAGCTTGTTTGGATCGGGTGTGCAGCAATCACGATGAGTCCACTTAAGAACAATTCAACGCGGCAGATCATCTAGTAGAATCAAACAATGGATGTGTTTTAACAGTATTATAAAATGAGATGTTATTTGGAGAATCTGATGGAAATGGAGAGATTTGTGTTCGAGATGATGAAATTTGGACCAGAATAGTCTAATTTATATAGGCATTATGGAGTGGATCGTTGCTACATGGCCATTAATGGTTCAGAACGTTTGAAAAATATTTCTGACCATTGATCATTAATTTCAGCCGTTTTTAGTTGTTGGACTAGAAGATCTAACCATTGGATCATCATGGTCCGTCCGTTTTTGTACCGTTGTGGCTTTCAAGGCAGCTAGTCGTTTTCAGAAACGGCTGATCATTTCAGATTAAAAATTCGACTGTTCTTAGTTGTCTAAGAAAGTTTGGCTCATTTCAGATCCATAACACCTAAGCTCCTAGTAGATCATCTCGCACTGTCTCGTGATGTTTCGTGTATGGTTGTGAGGGAGCTACCACTCTACGATACGATGCGCACGTGCGAAGTGTGTCAACTAGTGTTACTACAGATACACTGCCCACGCTCTCACCCAACCGCGTGCATTCCAGTGCTAACACACAACCTAAGCATTTCAATATCTAAAGCTCCAAGTAAGAATACTATACACACATCTACATATAAACCCCAAATCTTCTCATATCATTTCTGATGTGGGATAAAAGCACTCATCGTAGTTTTCCACTTGAAATTTCAAAAAATCATTTTGGCGGTAAAATTCCAAAAAATTTAACTATTTAAAATTTTGATTTATTTATTTATTTATTTATTTTTATTTTTTTTGTGGCACTTGCAACATTTCATAGGTTAATGACATTTTACCTAACAAACTAGCTTTATCGGTCCGCATTGAGGAATTAGATCATTGATGATATTGCTTAGAAATTCAAAATTAGTTCTAACGTTAAATGGTTAGGGGCCCACTTGGACACAACGTCCAAATCATGGTTGAGTTGTATCTAGTGACCAAAGGCGGTGGAATTTGATTGGGCCAGATATATGCTGCTATCAGTAATGGGCCATGCAGCACATGTTTGAAAGAGTATGTTGTCCATAGGACCCATCTATAACACTGGCACATAGATCTCATCACATGACCCTGTCCCCAGGCAATCCGCATCTGAAGTGGGCAGAGACCCGCATTGGTTTTAGATAAAAAGATGATTGTACTACGGTCGGCAATCGACGATACATCCAAAGGGCCCTTAGTTTGGTCTTCTTCAAATCTAATTTCCATTACCGCATGCATATACCCTTCTTAGCCATCAGTAAGGCATATAATATTACTAAATACTGTCAAACAACGGCGCAGATCTTTTTGACTGGAACATGATTCACGTTCTCTCCCATTCCCCTTTAGATCTTCTATACAATATAAGGAGTAATGATCGGACATACTACCTGTATCATAAGTTATGATACAGCCTTTTTTTTTTTTTTCTTGCCAATATATCGCATATGTAGAATATCTTATCCGTCCTAATGGGTGGGACATATCATGATGATCACTGGTAGGAAAATAAGGACAATCCACTCATTAGGTGGGCCACACCAGAAAACTAAACCCTACCACTGGCTGTCCATTGATATTAACTTTGTGTCCTGATCTATGAGTGGAATAGCCTAATTTTCATACCAGGTAGACATCATTGTTCGACCCATGTTTTGAATGGATGGGATATTCTACATGTCACATTTTCGTGGTAAAAAAATCGTTTCCTAGCTTGTGCTGCGGACACTGTATCTGATCAGTTATCTTCGTAATTCAAACTGTATGACGGTGATGACTGGACATGACTTGTTTTTGTTTAATGCATTGATGAACTGTTACTGATTTTAACTTAAAGAAGATTTGATGGGCCTGACTTCTTTTTCCTCTTTTTCAAGCAAGTGGAGCTTAGTATATTAATTTAATCACATACTTCATAAAATAATAATCTTGTTTGATAGATTTATATCATATATACTTAGCGATCGGTCAGATAGTACTAGAATTAGATTAGATCTACAATACATTATTGTAGTTCATGCATAACTGCCGAGCTTTTGTTTTTTTTTTTTTTTTTTTAAATTTATTTATTTAAAGGTGGGCATGAGCCCCTTGAATTCATTGAACTGAGACCTTTGCAAGGTTTCGGAGGGTCCAAACGAAAAACTGCAGACCACTCCTAGCTTGTTAATACACCCAGTGTCAGTTCACACTTCACTGTTAGCCACACCTACTGGGGAATCAATAGTAATACCTCAGTGTTGAAATGAAGTTTAGAGAGTTGGATCAGAATAAGAGACGTAAAGGACAAGAGTTGTAGAAAAAATCAAAATTTATTTGAAATTGCATATATATATATATATATATATATATATATATATATATATATATATATATATATATATATATATATATATATATATATATATATATACATGGGATTTTCGATCTTTTCATTTAAACTATTCAAGTTATGTGATCTTGTTTAGATGTGTAGTGAGCCCAGATTAGGCTTATTTGATTATATGACCGTTGGATTGATGGATGTTCGAGAGTTAAAATTGATAATTTCAAATCTTCTTTTTTCAAGAATTAAGCTTCCACCAAGGGATGTTAAAATTGTCTAACCAATGTGATTTTGAGACCGTGATTTCGCCACAATTTGTTCTACAAATCAGTGCCTTTAATTCAAGTTAATATATGTCATATGAACAATTTTTAAGTACATTAGTAGGAAGTGTGGTACCTTATTAGTGCATCTTATAACTAGTAGATTAAAAACATGCAATACACATGCAAAGAGAGAAAGCAAAGGAGGAGAAGCTTAGCTAAAAATGAGGTGCCATTTTCCTTCCAAAAAATGTCAGATTTGTAGAATAGCCAATCCGAACATAAGGTGGGCCACATCATGATAATTACTCGATGTGAAAATCAGTCTGATCCACTAGTGGAATAGGACTCAACATCAGAAAAATCAATATAGGGCCATTGGTATGAATTCATGTGAAGGCATAGCCAACCCACTAAATGGGTTGGCCTGTTTTTCACATCAGGTGATTGTCATGGTGATGCACCCGACCTTTGGCACCGATTGAAAATTTTACACATGTGAAATGGTAGAGGGAAAAAATGGGCTGTACTGGAACTACTAATAGAACTGTGGCCATTTTGGCACCATGGATTTGGATGTTTTTGAGGGTATTTCAAATCTATTGGTCATTTGACACGGTGGTTTAGAGGGTATTGTGAATTCAAGGATTTCCGATACCTCCCTTTTGGTGAATTTTGCAATCTCTTGCTTTTGTTTAGATTACCAATTCTCTCTTTTCTTTTGCTCAATTTTTAAGACAAGAGAATCACATGCATGACATACGTATCATTAGGCTATTAATCTATTGTACATATGGTGAGATAATGATATCCAAAAACAATTGGATTATCAATCGCATCATTAAATTAACTGAGCATTCCAAACATTGGCCATGTAAATCTTGGCCATGATCTTATGCTTGTGTCCCATCTGTGGTTTGGAATTTCATCATTTTTGGCTAAACTCTATATTTCAATAAGATTATTAAAATCATTGTATTAAATATTACCTATGTATACTAATCAGGGATATTAAAGTTAATTTAATAATTAAATTCAAACTCCTATACAAATGCACTGCATGATTATTTTGGATTATATGGATTTTAATCCAGGGTGCCAAACACAACCAGAGAATTTCCAAACCATGTTTTAATCCCACACTCGTGTTTGATTAGGGCAGTCAATCCGTGACAATTTAAAGATTTAGAAATTGTGCCCATGCATCCAGGATTGAATATGAGTATTGTGTATCTAATTTGGATTTACAATATTCACCACCACATTCTGTGATGGCGTGCAGGGAGAAAATTTTGGTGACGTATTGGGTGGTGTGCCATCATGATGAATTTGTTATATATATACCATCTGTCCACTTAATGAGATAATTTTAGGGCATGGACAAAAAAGAAGAAGAGATAAATCCAATGCTCAAGTGGGCCATACCTCAAAAGACTGGGGATTGAACGTTTACCATTGAAAACATCTTGGGCCCCACAGAAGGTTTGGACCAAACTGTTATTTATTTATTTTTCCCTATTCTAGGTCTATGTGACCTCATGACCAGGTTGGATGACAAATAAATATCATGGTGGGCTTTATTAAGGTTTCAACGATAGAAATCATTGTTCTCACTGATTTTGTCCTATGGTCCACTTAGCTTTGGATTTGCCTCATTTTTTTGCTTATGACCTAAATGGATGTCGCCAAATGAATGGACGGTATAGATATATAACATATACACCACGGTGAGGCTCACAGAACTTGGTGACGTAAGCACACCACGGGTGTGTGACACCATGCTTCTAAAAACTTCTAATTACAATGCAGGAGCCGCCTTATGAGACGAAATTTAGTATATTACTCTAATCCACCAACAATTCCTGTTGCTCCTTAGTTATTATCTTCATTGCAATATTATCCTACATAATTCCACTTAAGTGGATGCACCAAACACCATTAAGTATACTGCCAAACGAGGCTAATTATTAGAATGGAATAACAATGGCAATTCCAGAGCCATATTCATCCAAAAGTCGCAGCTTAATATTACATAGTACATAGTATTTTTGGGGTGAAAAAACAGTAAGACAACACCAACCACATCTTAGTATTATACATGATGGGAATTTAGGGTTTGTGGAATAATGTGAAAAGAAGACTAGAAGAGGAGCCTGCGAAGAAAGTGGTAGTCTTTCCATCACGCTGGAATTGGAAAAGGGGTGCATCCAAGAAAGAAGGAATATGAATAAATACTCTATTTCATTTTTATTTTATTTTTTTATTTAAAATTTTCTTTTGAAACTTCGATATCATCTGATCTCAGACTCTCCCTTATCTATTTAAAGCTAACCTTCCATTCTCAGTTCTATGAGGTTTCTTAGCGACGTTTGCGATAACAGAATCTCTCGATCTCGATCTCGATCTCTGTGCCTTTTCCCTTTGACCATGCCCATAGATGAATACCCAACGGGTAAGTGCTTGTTCGATGATCCGTCGTACCCGTCTCTCTCTCTCTCTCTCTCTCTCTCTCTCTCTCTCTCTCTGTCTGTCTGTCTGTCTCTGTGTGTGTGTGTGTGTGTGTTTTCTTTTTCCCTTTGACGCTGGCCATAGATGGATACCCTGAAAGGGTAAATGCTTGATTGATGATCCGTCATAGCCATGTGTGTGTGTGTGTTCTTTTTTCCTTTGACAATACCCAAAGATGAATACCCTAACCTGGTAAGTGCTTCTTTGATTATCTGTCATAGCCATCTCTCTCTCTCTCTCTCTCTCTCTCTCTCTCTCTCTCTCTCTCTCTCTCTTCTTTTTTACCTCTGACAATGCCCATAGATGAATACCCTAACCGGGTAAGTGCTTGTTTGATGAATTGTCATAGCCATCTCTCTCTGCGTGTGTGTGTGTGTGTGTGTTCTTTTTCCCTCTGACAATGCCCGCAGATGAAGACCCTAACCGGGTAAGTGCTTGTTTGATGATTTGTCATATCCAACTCTCTCTCTCTCTCTCTCTCTCTCTCAGACAATGCCAGTGGATAAATTTTTCAAGTGGGGAAGTTCTTGTTTAAGGATCTTTCAAAAACATTGATAGGCTTTCAATCAGCTGGTGGGATTCCTTCTCTTCTCTCTCGTTTTGGTGGTTGTTAATTAGCAAGCTTGACGGTTTTTCTTGACATTTATAGTCGGCAAGTGTTCATACGTGTTTACTTCTATAACCTTATTTTGATTATTATTATCATTATTATTATTATTATTATTATTATTATTTTGGATGAGTGAAGAGAGCTTTCTTCAGTCCATTTATGGGAGTTTGTAGGGTTGAATTAGCTGCCGACTCATTCATCCAAATGCTAAGCAAAAATGAAAGCTCGGTAAATGAGTGAATGATGCGGGAGGTAAGTTGAATCCTATGCTCCTCATCCTTGGACTGAAGGGAGCTCCCTTGTTTACTTGCTTATCCAAAATTCCCTTCTCCTCTTGAGTTTCTACTTAGATTTTTCTAAGCACATGTATAGTAGTAATGGTCTTTAATATTATTGCTGTTGCAGGAGAAAGTCATGTAGAAAGATGTATGGTACATAGTTTTCACTTTGAAAAGATCCATCTGATGCATATGATATAGTGCGCGGAGAAAATGTTTCTTTCCCCTTCTTTATCAACTTATCACTAGCGATGGGTTATTCCTAATTATGTAGGCATATGATAGGCTTCCTTTACGTGAATTAACTTGTATAGTTCTCTAATATATTTCTCAGTCTTAAGTTGTTAGCCATGTATCTACCCATATCCGTATGATGGTTTTCAGTGAAGAAGATAGCGTATGATATTCTTTTACCAAAAATTTCAACGGGCTTGAATTATTTTTTCTCTTTGTGCTCAGACTGGATGCATCCTAGCCATGTTTTCTTCATTTTGGTTCTTGCGCCATCATGGGTTTATGTCGAACAAGAAATAATAAATTTTCTATTTTTGCTTCTTTTTTGTGAGAGAACCACAAAACATTAATAAATCAAAGCATGTAGAGAGCGAGAGAGAGAGAGAGAGAGAGAGAGAGAGAGAGATTGCGATTTTTCATAATCTTTCATCTCTCATTTGTTTATTATTAATTTAAACCAGACATTTTCGTCTCTTTGATTCCTCTGTGAAATAAAGATAAAAAGCCATGGTTGGCAATGCATGTGTTCTTTCTTGTTATATACATCTCACAGGTAAACACATCAGAGGACTCTGGCATCTCAGTCTTCAATAATAACTTCTTGGGGCATGCTTTCTCCAGTGCAAGTCCCAAGGAGGACGAAAATGACCAAAGCACCATCTACGAAGCACACCACTGACACTGAGCAATGTATGGCTGGACACAACTAGTTGCAGGGGTTGTTTTTCTTCGAAGATTGGTTGTAGGGATTGTTCTTTCTTACTCAAATGCAAATGTATATCCTATTTATTCTCTTTGATTGTAACTTGTCAGCTGGGGATGTGCTTTGATTCTTCAGTCAACCTGACCTCATTTACAATCCTCAACAGTTCCATTTCAATGTGGAATCCTTTTCACTTCTACTTGGATAAGGAAACTTGGAAGCTACTCAGAAATTAAGAATGTCCAATGCTTTGTGTCATATTGATAAGCTACGTACATTGAGAATGTGCAACGTTTATAAGAAAAGTGATCAACTACAGGCAAACTGCACCACAACAATGCTGCAGGTTGATCAGTTATCTGGCTCAAGATGACTTGCACTGCTGTTGTAGTCCAGGTGGAATGTAGCTGATCAGTTGTCTGGTGGGAAACTTGCTTGTATCGGTCTCTGTTATTATTGTGTTAATGCATTGCCTACTTAGTATTCTTTTCTTGTTTGGATGCATATAAATGGTTTAATTTGTAAATGATTTACACCTGTAAATTATTTTAGCTGTAAGTGATTGGTTTAAGCTGTAATTGATTTATACAGGTAAATGATTGACTGTGTTTGGGTGGCCTGTAAATGGAGATCCCAAACAGGCCCTAGGGCTTTGCCTTCAGGCGGCTCCATGTGTGTACACGATGGCAAAACAGTAATTTCATATCTATTCATCTGTTGGGCAGTTCTGTTGTCGTTGTTGCTGCTGTTTTCTGATGGCTTGGATCAGCTTGTGAATTTTTTTCTTTGGCTCATTTGGATGCTTGTAATTGGAATACAATGGAATCCAAAATCACACGGTAAATGGTCCTTGGTTGTGTTTGGATGCCTGTAATTAAAATATATTGGAATCCAAAAATTATGTTCTGATGCCTGTAATTGGAATTTTGTAATTGTAATGCATGAAGTAAATAAGTTTTCATGTTCCAAATTATTTCACGTGATGACATTTGACATAATAATTATAGTAAGCCTATACAAATATATACATTGGCGAGCGTCTGGCAGCCTATTTTCAAAAATCCACTGTTTATGGCGTTTGAATCTGATTCTCAGCCTTTGGAAAGGATTTCCATTCCATGATTTTGCTGCATTTCATTTTCAATTGATTTCAGTCGCTGCTGTTTACCATCAACCAAACAACTCTTTTTGCCCATATGCATCCATTTATTGCCTATTACTACTGTTTACCATTAACCAAACGACCACTTAGGCCATAAAAATCTCAAAACATAGGAGGAATAAAGAAAGAAAGAAAGAAAGAAAAGAAAACAGATTAGGTTTGTACAGAACTCTAACTTGTTTTCATCTGGATCAGGCGTATCTTACTAGGTTTGCAATTCGGATGGGTCTAGCGGGTTTGAGGGGTTAACCTGAGAATCAATGCAGCATTTTGCATCATAGAATAATGATAAAAATAGTGGCAGTTAATGTGAGTTTGAGTTTTGGGTGAGCCAGGCCTGTACTGTAGTGCAGTGCATCCGTGATGCATGGTGGGCATCCACCATAAGAAAATAGCATAAATGGGCCACACAATGCGGACCGTTGATTGAGCCAAGTTCAACCACTTAAAAATTTTGTAATGTTCAACTGCCATCACTGAATATTTACTTTGTACATAAAAGTCACATGAGAAATGACAATTGAGCCCGACTAACTTAAATTATCACCTTTGGCATGTGTAGAGCTGTACACGAGTCGAACCGAGTTGAGCTTGGCCTATCTTGGCCCAGCTCGAACTTGGCTCGGCTCGACCAACAAGCTATCCCAGCTCGAACTCAGCTCACTTGATCTCTGAGATTATTGGCTAGCTTGGCTCGGCATGGTCAGTAGCTTGGACCATGTTGAACTGAGCTCAAGCTTGATCTTTTGAGCTGAGTTTGAATTCGAGCCTATGTGTTCGGTTTAAGTTTAAGGGTATTTAATATAATATAATATAATATAATATAAGATATATTTGTTTTTGTACAAAAAGTTAACACCCCACTATTCAATTACATTTCGCACGTCTACAGTTATACATGAGCTGAACTAAGTCAAGCTTGGCCAGCTAGCTCGGCTTGATTAGTAGCTCAGACTAGCTCTATCTTTTGAGTTGAGTATAAGTTCAAGCCTATGAGCTATTAGTGTTTTTAATATATATATATATATATATATATATATATATATATATATATATATATATATATATATATATATATATATATATATAATTCATTTAAATATATAAATATTTGCAAAATATTTATATTAAGTGATCCAAGTCGAATCGATTCAAACCAAGTTGAGCTCAAGTCAACTTCTGAGCCGGGTTGAGTCAAGCTCAAACTCTGTTGGAAATTTTTTGGAGCTTAAAAAATCAACTTAACTTGAATTGAACCTAGATTTGAGTCGAGCTTTTTTGAGTTGAATTGAGTGAGTTAACTGAGCTTACTCAGTTCGTGCACAGCTCTAGGCATAGGGCTGGACTCCCATGTTACTTTCACAGCATTGGAAAAATCGGTTGTGACTCATCCTCCTCATCGGTGGCACTACTATACAGCTTCCCAAACCTTGTGGACAGACCGTATCTCTAGAATCACTTTGATTAAGAAATACTAGCCATCTAATTGATGGCATTCTAATGAATTATAAAAAATAATAGGGAAAAATCCAATGGTTAATATTATCTTCTTAGTGTAACTTTTGTATTATGTGTCAGACTTTATATGGTTCAATATCAGATCGTTATTGATATTTGTATATATTTATTCATTAGATTATATTAATATTTTTGAATGTTTTAAGTTTATAATTTATGGATGCGAATATTTTATGATAATACTTTTGAATGTTTTAAGTTTGCAAGAGAGATCGATGCATATTGATTAGAAGCATGCACATATGGGATTTTTTGCCCTAATTTATGAGATGATTAGGATGAGATCTAACACAGATCAGCATGATCAGCTTTATATCCAGTTAGATCATGTAAACCTATATATTGTAGTAGAAATGGATAAGTGGTTGATCAAATGGATTCTATGTGATGATCATGTAGATATCAAACACTTAATCATTCACAATGTGTAAATTGAGCCACATGTGCTTTAAGACCAATTATTTGCGCGCGCGCGCGCATGTGTGTGTGACGGGTCAATTCTAATCCAGTCGTTGTGCAAGTACCTTAATTTGATAAGTGGCTTTTATGTCTTTATTACTCTATGCTACATGGTAATGTTTCAATGAGATAACACCATAGTGTGCATTCTCGAAGCTATGCACTCTTATCAGTTGGGTTAAATGCACACCAGGAAAGTAACCGAGTCAAAGATTGGGTCACAGACAAGGGATGGAAGACCGTTAATCATTGCACAATAGTGGTGATGTACAACAAACTTATCTAAGGTGCAGATAGTTTGTCGGATTTTATTAGGAACAATTTTTGAAAGAATAATTATATGTTGTTCTATTAAGTTTGCTAAGATAAAATTTGTTGGATATCAAAAGTAGATGATGAACATATATTTACACCAATCCAATCTTTCTTTAATGATGGAGGTTCAAGAAAGCATACTTCACCTTCGTTAGTTTTGATATACTGATAACTCGTTGATTGCTCTCTTGTTGGGACATGTAAAAGCCAGTTGGGATATTGTTCCCGAGGTGGAAAAACCTCACGAACAATTTCCACCTGAAATTGAAGGTTGGAAAATCCATCACTTGATGTCGAACCGACATTCAAAGGAATACATTGAATGTTAAGAAGGAAATGGTCAACCAGAGTAGAGGATGTAATAAAGATAATAGAAATCGGTATCAATATATAATAGTAGCTGCAAATGAAATAGATACAGATTTTATAAAAAATAGATAAGTTTGCATCATGATTACTACATTGGGATTTGTGCATGAACATATGGAATCAAGTGCACCTGATTGGGTATAATCAAATCAACCATACAAGACAAGTGATTAAAGATCGAGACAAATTATTTCTGGTTCACTTATGAATTTAGTACAATGCCATCCCTTAAAGAGGATTATAGTCTTTTAAAGGTCTCACATTCAAGTGCCATTTAATAAACTAAAAAATAAGTTCTAAAAATTAAGTTAAGTGTTTTTAACTTAAAAGTGTTGAATTGTAATTTCGATTTAAGAATTTTAGTCAAAAGTGAAAAGAAATTCTAATGTACCACCACTTTTAGCATTCAACATTCAGCACCTGGTATTGAGTGAAAGGTGAGAGTTGAAAAATAGTCCTATATTTTTAGTAAAAAATAATTAAAGCACTTAATAATTATAATTTTCCAAACGATTTGAATCCTATCAGTATTGAAAATAAGAGAAGTATTGAAAATAAGTTTTATCAAACAACCCTTGAATCCACTTAATTGGATTGTGTAGATTGATTTCTTTTTATTAAAAAGGAGTATGACAATTTAATACATCTCATTACTATCATAATATAAGAGATGCGGGAATTAGTCTCTAATCTAGATTTCTCCCATATAGATATTTATAAATATAAATGTAGGATTGTGGTTTTAGATACTTTTCTTTCTAGCCTTAGCTTTAGATAAATTATTTCCCTTCTAGAAAAATCAAATTGAAAGATGGTGTTTTTTTTTTTCTTGTGTTTATGAATTTATATTTTTAATGGGTTTTCCTTCCTCTGTGTATGCTACCTGTAGTGAAAAAAACTATTGTGGTTATGCATTTAAGGTAACTTTTTACCTAATATACGTGGTTCTGGTTACACTAAAAGATGTTATTTTATTTTTTTTTTGGTTTTTTCACAATCAAGATTGAAAGATAACATTGCTACATGAACTGTTGAAGAGTCATCACCATTTTTTAAACAGTGCAAAGGAGCTCTACACGCTTGAAAATCACCCTTTTTATAATTTGAAATGATATATATATATATATATAGGGAGAGAGTCCCGGTCTCCTGCGCTCAAGGCCGCACGGAGCTTTCATGCGAGCATTCATGTGAGCTCTCGGATTACAACCAGGGCTGAGATTCAACGGCATTGAGAATAAGAGAGTCTCGAAAATTATGACTCGCGCCGAGACTCTCGCGCTCACAGGAATGGCATGATATAAGGAATTAGGTAACTATTGGATGGTACTTTATGGGCCGATCATGATGTATTTGTTTTATCCATGCCATTCATCTAATTTTTCAGATTATTTTTGAACATTAGTATAAAAAAAAGGTAGATCCAAATCTCAAATGGACCACACCATAGGAAAATGGTGCTAATTAAACACCCATCGTTAAAAACTTCCTAGGGTCCATTCTAGGGTTTATTTTCCATCCAATCTGTTCGTTAGGTCACAAAGTCTTGGATGATGAGGAAAAAAAAAATCAATTTTATCCAAAACTTGTGGCCCTTAAAGAAGTTTTTAACAGTGAGTGTTGAATCACCATTGTTTCTTGTGGTGTGGTCCATTTGAGATTTGGATATACCTCGTTTTTAGGTTATGCATTAAAATAAACATTCAAAATGAATGGACGGCATGGATTAAACACGTACATCATGGTGAGGCCAGAGTACCCTGTAGTAGTCATCTGGTGACGCCGCCTCAAAAGGCAATCCGTGTCCCCTAGATGCATGGGTACCACCCTCATCAGGACGGAAGCTCATTTCGTAGTGAGTAACCAAGTAGGCTTACCGTACTGAGTAAACTCTGTCGGGCCCACTATAATTTACCTATTTTATCCACTTCGTTCATCCAATTTACTAGATAAGATTACACAGACATGGATGAACTTAAATATCGGCTTGAGCCAAAACTTATCTGCCCAGAAGAAGTTTTCAAAGCGAACATTCAATTTACATTGTTTCCTGTGGTGTGCTCCACTTGAGCTTTAGATATGCTTCAATTTTGAGTTCAACCCATAAAATGAACTGGAAAAATGGATGGACAGCGTGGATAAACCAAACACATTGATGGTGGGCCCAACATAGTTTTGCTCAACATGATAAAAGCCTACTCTGTAACTCAGTATGCAATTTGATTTCACCGGATGCAGCTAGAAACGGACGGTTCTAGTGGTGCCTCTTTGGGGCCCACTGTGATCTATATGTTTTATCCACCCCATCCATATTTTTGGATAGATTATTTTAGTGCATGAGCCCAAAAATGAGGCACATCTGATGCTCAAGTGGACCACACCACATGAAGCATGAACGCATGCAACATTTATTCGCATTTGAATAAAAGTAGTTGGATCACACCAACCGCTCCACCATCATTGTCGTTGCCTGCAGTGGGGCCCACTGTGATCTATGTGCTCTATCCACTTCGTACAACTATTTTAACAGATAATTTTAGGGCTTGAGACCAAAAATAAAGTATGTCTAAACCTCAAGTGGACCACATCACAGAAACAGTGCAAATTAAAAGAATACCATTGAAAAATACTTGGGGGACATAGAAGTTATGTATCAAGCTAATATTTGTATTTTTCTCTTCATCCATATCTGTGTGATCTTATGAACAGGTTGGATGACAAGTAAATATTATTGTGGGCGCAAGAAAAGTTTCAACGGTGGAAATCATTATTTCCATTGTTTCCTGTGGTATGGTCCACTTGAGCTTTGAATATGCTTCAATTTTGGGCTCAACCCTTGAAATGAGATGAAAAAACAAATGGATGGCATGGATAAGCCACATACATTTACGGTAGTCCCAAAAGAATCTACTTAGAATGATATTTTTTCTTCTCTTCATCCAGGTCTGTGTGACCTGATGAACAGATTGGATGGAAAGCAAACGTTAGAGTCGGCCCTACGAATGTTTTAACGATGAGAATCATTGGCCCACTATCAAAAACTTTTTGAGGGCCACAAGTTTAATTTGGATGAATTGGATATTTTTATTTTCTCATCATCCATGTCTGTGTGACCTAACGAACAGGTTGGATTGCAAATAAACATTATAGTGGGCCCTAGGAAGTTTTTGACGATGGGTGTTCAATCACAACTGTTTTCCTATGGTGAGGTCCATTTGAGATTTGAATCTACTTTGTTTTGGGGCTCATGATTGAAAATGATCTGAAAAATTAGATGAACCGCATGGATAAAATAGGTACATCATGATCAAACCAAAGAGCACCATCCAATAGTTTTTGAGCCGTACAACGTGCAATCCCATGAGAGTACGAAAGTATCGCCGCGAGTCACTATTTTGGAGGCTCTCTCGTTCTCACAGATGCTGAATCCCAGCCGTGAGTATAATCTAACAACTCATATGAAAAGCTCGCATAAAATATCCATGCGGCCTTGTGCGCAGGAGACCATTTCTATATATATATATATATATATATATATATATATATATATATATATATATATATATATATATATGGGAAAAGGTACTATGCGCTCGACTTCACAATAAGCTCTCATGAGGTCGAGCTGTGTGGGCCCCACTTTGATGTGTGTCGACCATCAACACTGTGCATTTGATAGGTCCCCTCTAAATTATGGGATATCCCAAAAATCAGCCGTATGCGCAACTCAGGTGGGCCATACCATCTGAAATCATGTGAAGACATGCCAAAAACATATAAAAGCACTTGGTGGGGCTTACATGAGTCTTGAATGCTGCTAAAACTTGGTCTGAACCCTCATCCAAGTGGGACACACATAATGGATGGGCTGGATTTGCAAACCACATCTCGGTGGGCCCAAAAAATGATTATGAATGTTTTAATGGTGCACGGCCCCTCCCCACTTCTGTATGTGGTGTGGCCCAGTTGCAAGTCGACTCGGCACTGACCTAGGCCCACGATGGAATGGTGCATCTGACTGATGGGGTAGATGTTCAAAACGCATCACGGTGGGGCCCACACAACTCGACCTCATGGGACAGTCTTGTGAGGTCGAGTCACATAGTACCTTTTCCCTATATATATATATATATATATATATATATATATATATATCAGAAGTGTTCTAATTAGCCCATCGGTACATGGGAAATGATATGCTACAGCATGCTGTCTTGCAGTGGGGTAAGCCACCGGCCACGACTCGTCCAGGTTGACTAGGGCCTGGTGTAGTTTGATGTGTCGTCACAAGTCAGCACTTAAAATATGGGTGACTCGGAACTGAGCAGGTCAGGCCCACTCAAGGAGTCTTAAAACCATGTCACCGACCTTTTCATTCTCTCTCTCTTGTCTTCTCTTTCTACGGGTGAGAGCATTTTGAACTGAGTCTTTTTCCACCCTTGTAATACAAGGGCCCTCCCCAATATCATGATTGATGTAGTGTACCATCTTTAAGAAACAAAAGTTATTGCTTTCTTGCGGATTGCCTGCGGATGGCTTTCTCACCTAGTTCATGCTCTGGTAAGTTAGGTGGGCCATAGCTGATTTATTTATTATTATTATTATTATTTTATTTTTATTGTTATCTTGTTAGTACACCCCACTGTCAGTTCACACTTCATTGTTAGCCACCCCCACTAGGGAAGGTATCTTTCACTCAGTCTACCGCTTGAGCTATGGATCAGGATGTGGGCCATAGCTGATTTGAGTTGTCACCATCCAAGTCAGTGGTGGTATATCATGGTTGATTTGAGTACTTAAAAATAAATAAATAAATAAAAAGGATTGATTTATGATGTACAGTGGGTCACGAATAATTTCATGGGTAGGATGGACCAGAAAAGGCTTGATTGGAGACAGAGATGATCCGGGCTGTTAGAACTTAAAATAGACATACCTCACAAACCAGAATTAGTTATTGAACGTAAAATATATGATTTTGGTATAGATTGAGCTACTTTGGCCACCCAACCCCACTACACTGGGTTGCGCAAGCTAGATTTTAGAGATAGACTTACTATTTCAGAGATGAAAAGTGCGCCCAACATGAGAAGTGCTTAGAATAATTTAGAGAACAACATGGTGAAGCTAAATAGTACACTTAATTTTTTTGGCCAAAAACCTTTTGCATTGGTTAGACATCACAATGGTGTATAAATAGTAAGTTTACTATTTATAGTAAGTTGTGAATTCTAAGAGTTTTAGTTGTAGTTTGGTTTTGAAATTTCTTCCATTACTTAGTATCCCTATTTAAAGGGTTGTCAACTCATTTATTTCATTTATCAATTAATTTTGAATTTTATAGAATTTATTTTCTATTTTCTTGTTCTTTTCCTTGTGGATTTGAGAAGACTTTGTGAGGAATCAGTGCTCAACCTCACGTCCTTCCCGCGTCAATATAACCCCGGTGATTTCACATGGTAACTGCGCATAAAACAAGTGTTGTACGTTATTTTGGTCCAATAGTGGCACGGTTAGCGATTCACGTGACAAAATTTTGAGAATTGTACTGCGTCGACTCAAAAAGGTACAGTTAAAAATATTAGTCATAAATACAAAAGTGTCAAAAGGTTAGAGAGGGATTCTTTCATTGGTTAATAGAGTTTAATGGGTTAAAAGTGGCAGCAGATTGCTTTACAAGTCCCTCCAATAGGATTATTGGACAAGTTACTTACCCATGGGTAAATGGTTATTCACCTGCTTAAAACTGTTGCCCATGTGCTGCCAACCATGTTCTTCCAGTGCTATATAAAATGTGAGTTAAGTGGACCCCACCATGATGATGTGATGATAAAAATAAAAATCGGTCCTATCCATTAGGTAGGACCCAAGGTCCAAGTTTAGGAGTAGGGCAAATATAATACATCCAAGCCTGGTCCAATTTTGGTGCATCCATACCGTCCATCTATTTTTCTGGATCAGGTTAGGCTTATGATCCCAAAAACAATACAGATCCGAAGCTCAGGTGGACCACACAACAGGGGGGGGGTGCGGGCACAAAAGTTTTTAATCAAGATAATATTTGTGTTTTCCCTTCATCTAGGTCCATGACATTATGAACAGTTTGGATGGCAAATAAACATTACAGTGGGTCTTAGGAAGGTTTTAACAGTGATGTCATTATCACGGCTGCTTCTTGTGGTGTGGCCCACTTCAGCCTTGGACCTGGCTCCTATTTGGGGTCATTCCTTAAAATGGATGCACAGCATGGACTAATACATACATCAATGTGAGCCCTGCAGAGGCCCTACCGAGAGAGAGAGAGAGAGAGAGAGAGAGAGAGAGAGATTTGGAAGTAGGGCTGTCAATGGCCAGGCCTAATCAAAATTTTAAGTAGGCCGGCACGAACAATTTTACGTTCGTGCATTCGTGTGCATTTGTGTGATTCTTTATTTCAAGATCGTCAATCAGACTAGCCAACCGGAACACGTGTATGAGAGATCCAAAGGGACAGCATACATGTCAGAGATCTGAGCCATTCATTAGGTAGTGCGCGCTATGAAGATGCCACATTACAAAGATCAGAGTAGTTGATTCATCAAGCGAGCTGCATATGCTTGTTGAATTTAGACCGTTGGATTTTTATTTATTTATTTTATAACCGCCCAAGCTTGACCTGCCTGGTCTGCAGACCAACATTATTTTCAGTGAATAACCTGGATCTCTAACCTGCGTGCCACCACCTCTCACGAGATGGGCTTTTGTGACAAACATCACAACTAAAGAAAAAAAAAAAAAAAAAAAACCTTAATGCTCTGGCAGAGTGATGGATCATACGCACACACGAAATTACTTTGTGCGGAGGTGCCATACAAGTGAAAATAAACTGTCCAAAATTTTATGGTAGCAAATGTTGATGTATCATCAACAAAAAATTAAGCTTAGTAGACAATCTGAGTATCAGATTGGTGGACATGTATTGGCCCGCTAAAAATGAAAATATTCAACGATCCTATTTCCACAAACAAGTGCCCAAAAATCAGAGGTTAGGATTGTCCAAACAAGGGCTCCACAATTAAATCAGTTTTATTCGAGTTAACATATGCTAGGTGTACAATTTCTGAGTGCCTGCATATGAATATCATACAACTCCAGAAGTAAACTCCATGTGACCATCAAGAGAATTTTGTTAGTAGGCAAAAGGTCGAACAAGCCCATCTGTTGAAAACTGGCTAGTCCCAAACTCAGAGCAGTTTTCAAATAGTTAGCTGACATGGAGTTTGGAACACTTCAAATTATGGCAGCTTGGTCAGTTTCTCACAAGTATCTCTCCATTGATCAGATGTGGGCCTCACAAGATGGTAACGGTGCAAATGGGAGGATTGCATGTAATTCATCTCCAATTTTAATGGCTGATTGGAGCAGATAAACCATCTCCAGTGTTTTCAGCCCTCCCCATTGTGTAACATACTTGTGGCACATGCATGATTATCCCAACGAGGAATTTGGGCCTAACCAAGAACCACTTTGATTGGACTACTTCAACCATCTGATAACAGATCTTTTCCCACCGAATGAGAGCTGTTACTGATTTTCATCTAAATGCCCCATTGAAGGCTAGGATCGACCAAACATTAGTTTTTCTTCTTCAGTTGACATTCTTTTCAGTAAAATCCTTAAATGACACCAGACACTACTTTCACATAGAAACTTAATGGGCCAGTTTTAAATAGCCACATTGGTACGTAATCTCAGACATCTATCAAGAGACAACTAGCTTAAATGGGCCACATGAATGATACCAAGTGGATTATCCTAATGGCCTGATAGAGGGGAAAAAAGGACGGGTAAAATAAAGATGGGAAAAGAAGTCCACAACTAACCGGGCCAAGTCCATTGGGTAGGATGGTTGGGATCATTTGATAAGTGGAATTCTCATATGCGGCCCCTTGTGTGGGAGAATGGAACCCACCCAACTGCAGTGGAATTCTGAAAGTTCTGTTCCAACCCACGTTCTGATGCTTTTAATTAAAGCCGGCCAATTGTCTCTGTGCATGTCTTGGGGTGTTTTCATGCAGGTTCGTAGAGACCCAACATGTGCCCATCGAGGCAACGGATGGCTGCAACCTGCAAGCTTGTTCGAGCCATCTAGAGCATCAGCTATCATTTTTGGTAGGTGGCAATGATGGATATTTATTGAAGAGATGCTGATGAGAAATGGCCTACCTTTCCATGAACTTCATGTTTGATGGAACCATCCAGCTCGGCACCTAACTCCATTAGCTTCGTTACAGTGCTATTAATGTCAGTCACTGTGAAAGATAGGAGCGAAGAGTACCCTTTCTGCATGACAATGTCACTGCCACGCCGGAATTAGCATTTGAGTTTAATCATTTCCAAAGTCAAAACTTCAGATATTGATACAAGGGTCTTTTTGGTGCCCACCTAAGGGTAAAATCGCCATATCAGGTGTCATGTAATCAATGACTGATGCCGATACGTCCCTGACAATATGTCCAATTTTTGGACGAAAACAGTGAAAAAAACCCCACCAAATGTAATGAAGCATGTTAATCAACATTTCTCAAATATGGGCTTTAAACAAGTGAATCAAAAGGTCATTGGTGAAACTCAGCCATATTGGTCAGCACCAAAATGGATACATATCGATTTCGGATGATATTTCAAGCATATATCATGGAGAAAATTTATTGCTGCTGGCTCCGAGCTTTCTGAACCATGAATTTGGGCAAAACCTGAAGAGCTCAAATGCAGATCTTTGATGGAATCAAAATCTGGATTGCAAAGTCAGATTTCAATCCATTGTCACACTCTGACCAAATTCCATGCAGACAGCATCCAGGACAGAAGCCCCGCCAACTGCAATTTTTGGCAGTATGCCAAGCTACCTAAATGTTCATCTCAAAAGTCTCATGAAGTATTTTCCAAAGTTCGTTGACTTGTGTTTCCATTGAAATGAACCAGTGGACCATGAATAAGCATTGAATGATCTGGTTAACACCTAGCGACATTAAATCCAAGAGTCCAAGTTCTCCGTTAGTGATTAACAGGGAACTTCATGCTGTGCACAGAGTTTGTAAATGTGGGACCCATGGTTTGGTGATCCAGATCAGTGAACCTGTGTCTTCCATCATCAATGGACCAAGCTCAGAAACTCTTCTCAATCAGACAACTCTAGCCCTTTTGTTTGTTGGCGTGGGAATGTGTGATTTAAGAAGGAGAAGATCCACATTCAAGGGAAAAGGAGCCAAAGATTGTAAAGCTAAGATCTTCCAATTTGGGAGACTGGATGTCTAGGCTTCTGTTTGTTGGCATGGGAATGCATGATTCGAGAAGAAGAAGATCCACATTCAAGGAGAGGAGGGCCAAATGTTGGATGGCTAGGATCTTCCAAATTGGGAGATTTGGGGGCATGGTCCATCCATGATGGGCCTGCCATATTAATGGCTTGGATAAGCCCATACACATGCAAACTTTGTGTGCAACAGAGAAGTTTCCTGTTAATTTCTACCAGAGCTCTAAAACCAAACTAGATAAATAGCAAAGCATTGACAGTCTTACACTCTTAAATCTAATTTATGCTTTTCTCCAAAGGTGACAGTCTTCATCTCTATTCTCTACTGACGTACTAGTTTAAATGTGGGCAGTTTCATGAGGTCATGGAAATGGAGTTACTTCTGTAGCCTATAGAAACATCCCAACTAAAACAGAGAAATATTTTTATGAAGAAACTCAATGCATGGAAATTAAAATTGAAAAGTAGAGAAAGCCATCCTAGTACGTGCGGGGCCTCTAAGTTGTGTGCGTTAGGTGGGCCCATAGCTGCCGTGGTCAAAGATAATCAGGCAGGTAAGATGTGTATGCAAAACGTGGGCCATTGGCAATTTGTTTAAACCGTCCATTGTTTGGGTTCATAGCCCACCTGATGAGTTGATCGACCTGTTTTACAGGCCACATCATCCGCAGTGGGGCCAAACTTATGCATTGCTCAGATGTCCGCCATATGCCAGGATGGCATGGTTCCATGTACAGGTGTGTGAAAGTTTATCAAACCTCTAAAAATACATTATATAAGCCAGAAAGCTAGCTACAAACTACAAAGAGTTCTGACTTGAACAATGGCCTGCAGACAATTTCAATTACTGTTTTCTTGAATGAAATACAATTAGCATTATAAAATTTAAAAACACAATTAGCATTTTTTCAAAAATTTCAAAGTAGGAAGAAAAAGGACAGACTAAACAGACCGACAAAAACAAATTATAGAAAAAAAAAATACTGTTTTTCATTAACGAAAATCATAAATATACTATGTGATTATATCTCGTCTACCTAAGCCTTTGGCACTGGTAGTGATGCCAACAATCAGTTTCAAGGTCAGGAAAGCCATAAAAGCTAGTGTAGCCACCCATCTTGTCTTTTCTTACTTGCATTATTCTTTTGTTGGTACCACACAGCTCATCATCACCATCATAATCTTTGAACCAGTTGTCAATTTTGAAACTGCAAAAATCTTCCTCACCAATATATCTAGTTTCAAACAGTCGCCTTTAATATCATCAATATGCCCTTTTCTTGGCAGTTTTCAGAAGAAAACCAATGATACAACCATTTGAGTAGTCTAAGCTAAACTATCACATTATATTGTTGTTGACCCCAAAGGAATTGTAGTTTTTGGAAAGTACTTTACAATTACTTCATAAAATTTTTTTTGCCACCATTCCCTTCTACTTCTACGTTTTCCAGCCACATCTACAATGACATGAGAAAGGCAAGGAATAACAGATGATAGACTGACCATTAGAAGGAAAACTAATCATCGATGCACCACCAGTAGGGCTGCAACTTCCGTTCAGGTCAACGAACCCGACTGACCAAGTCTTCGCCAATCCTACACATGACGCACATATTGGGAAAGACCATCCTCTGTTTCTTTAGATTATATAGAGTAAGAATCACATTTGCCAAACGCTTTGACCTTAGGGGATAGGGGCTTTCCACACCCAAGCACATGGTGGACCTGTACCATCCCCTTGCCGTCAACACCAAGAAAAAAGTACTTGTCCAAGAAGATGCCATTAGCAGACCAAAACTCCGTACTTCCTTGCCATTGATGAAGATTGATATCCTTGTCTTGCAACTTTCTTAGAAGATTAGTGAAAAGACCAATTACCCATTGAAAATCTTTATCCTCATCCTGATATTCCACACAATAGCTCCCCCCCCCCCCCGACCTCGATGCAATCTTGAATCTTTGCATCATTCAAAATAAAATAAAATGTCAATAGCTAGGTCATAATTCCTGGGAAGATGCCACTAAAGGTTCATCATCTAACCAAGCGTCCTTCTAGATCAAATTATGTTGGCTTTAAGAACTAGAAACCATATGGCTTGGGTCATGCCTCAATCTGTAAACTCATTGGTATGGGCATGGCACGGGTGTAGGAGTTGGAGGGAGGGACAAGGTCTCTTGGAGGATGCTTATTATGGCAGTGTTTTGGGTCATTTGGGGGGCAAGGAATGGGCGGTGTTTTCGTAATCGGCAGGAAGGAGTGGGTGAGGTTATAAGTAAATTTGATTGTCTTCTATCTGATTGGGTGGGAAATGTTTAGTTTTTTTTTTTTTTTTTAGTTTCAGCTGTCCTTTCTCTGGGTGCTAGCTTTTGATTGTATTCTTTTCTCGCTTTCACGAGCTTTCTAGTACAGTGTTGCTACCTCTCAAAAAAAAAAAAAAAAAAAAAAAGGAAAAAAACTAAAACTAGAAACCATATGCCCTTTTCAAACTACTTCCCTATGATGTTTGGTATGCCCTCATTCTCATTCTCTTGTCACTTCTCTGCCTTGCTAATATGTCTGGAAACCATCCTACCACCGACGATGAGAATGATAATTGGGGCATACTCTTCTACCAAACAACGAGCCTGGAAACCATCCTACCACCAACGAGTCATATACTCTTCTACTATGATGTCCCTCTATAATGCCTTTGGCTCTTCCCCGAGTCTCCACTACCACTTCCCCAACAATGCCCAATGCCTTTTCTCTCACATTCCCAATCTCGAGAAGACCCTCCCTTACAGGTTTTTGAACCTTATTCCAATTAACTAGATGGAACTTGGTCGATAATATATTAAAGAGAAAAGGAACAAAAAACACAAGACTGCTGAGATAGTAGAACCGAGCAACCTACAGATCTAAGAAAGAAAGATTATAATCTTTTAACCCCAATACATTAACCACCCATTCGAAAATCAATTTTTTAGCAAATGACCCCACTGATTTAGCCGTGGACTGAGAGTCGTTAAAGCATCTTTCATTCCTTTCCTTCCAAACCGCCCACCAAATAGCCATTCTCCATATACGGGTTTTGACTTTACCCATATTAAAACCATGCCAAGCTGCTAGCAAAGACGAAGTAGAGTCCGGGAAGCAACCGAAGATGTTGAATCTAGACAAAAAATCCCACCAAATCTGATTAATAAAGGGGCATTGGACGAACAAGTGATCCATAGACTCCTCACTTCTCATGCAGCAGAGACAAATGTTAACAAGCTGCATCCCTCTCTTCCTGAGATTATCGATCATAAGGATTCGGTTCATAGCTGTCAGCCATCCAAAGGAGATGAATTTAGGGGGGGCAGCATATTTCCAAACGAACGGAAAAGCCTGCATCGATGAGATAGGAGAGGGGACAAGAACAAAGTATAACGATTTGACAGAAAAGGTGCAAGACTTATCTCTTTTCCAAATTAGCTTGTCTGGGGAAGATTGAACCAGGGCCACATCAGATAAACAATGAAGCAGATCCACATATTTCTCAACCTCCTGATCGTGAAGATTTCTGACACAATTAATTTCCCAAATACCCCCAGCAACTGTTTGAGAGTAGTAGCTAGCTATCATACTGTCTTTATCCGCTGCAATACAGTAGATATTAGGAAATCTAGCTCTCAGGGTGTGATCTCCCAACCAATGATCTTCCCATAATCTAACCTTCAACCCATTTCTAGGATCAAAGCCTATATTATCAATGACAGCCATTTTAAAAAGGAGAATTCCTCTCCATACATATGAGGCCCTACAGACGGAATTGTCCTTGGTCCATCATCTACCAGGAGACAAACCATATTTGCCTTTGACGATGATGCTCCACAATGCTTCTGATTCCTTACCCAACCTCTAGGACCACTTACCTAAAAGAGCCGAATTCATAATATTTAGGTTT
Source organism: Magnolia sinica (assembly GCF_029962835.1). NCBI lineage: Eukaryota > Viridiplantae > Streptophyta > Magnoliopsida > Magnoliales > Magnoliaceae > Magnolia > Magnolia sinica. The sequence continues at coordinate 128,380,546 of NC_080575.1, read as the reverse complement.
TTTATACTAGCACCCCCATTCTGATAGTGACGACACACCTCCTTCCAATCCATAAGATGAAATTTCTTATGATTGTCCTTCCCACACCAAAGGAAGTTTCGTCTGAGATTATCAATACGTTTTAGGATTGAGGCCGGGCATCGATATAGGGACATGAAGTAAACTGGAAGGTTAGACAGCGCAACTTTTATGAGGGTGATCCTGCCCCCAATTGAAAGATATCAACATTTCCATCTTGTAAGTTTCTTTTGGATTTTTTCCACAATTTTTTCCCACATCATAATCGGAGGAGGTCCTATTGCAAGAGGGAGACCGACGAAACTCGTGGGAAAGGAAGCCGCGGAGGAGCCAAGGATATCATTGTAGGCAGAGAGATCCGGATCCAACACATTCACCCTATATACTTTGGATTTGGCCATGTTGATTTTCAAGCCCAACATGCCTCAAAGCATATTAAAGTGGTGTGCAGGTTATGAATGGACTCAGAGTCAACTTCAACCATGATGAGAGTATCATCAGCAAATTGAATATGAGAAATAGCAATGTTGTCAAATCGCATATGCCATGGCATATTTTTTATAAAATAATAAAAATGAAAAAAATCTATAAAAAAAAAAGAAAAAACTTGACTAATTAGTACACATGATTGGATTGAGTTATTTTACTTATTTCATTATAGTTTGAGTGTTTCATTAAGTTATATATTTAATTACTTATATTATATTATATAAATTTTAACAAAACAATCAAGCTACATTAAAAGAGAACTAATTATTATAAACTTCGAGCAAAGAAATTTTACTGATAAATGGATAACTTGAAACAACTTACAAGTTATAACTTACAACTTAATTTACAAAAGTAAGCACAACTTATAAAATACAAAAAATAAACATACTTGAAGTAATTGTAGAGAGATTACAGTAAGAGAGAGAGTAATAGATTTAGAGCTTTGGAGTAGAGAATAGTGAAAATGGAGGGGATATGAGTGCCAATTTATAGGTAAAAGTTCTCCAAATTGAAAAAATAAAAAATAAAAAAATTGCTTCCACTCTGATTATTAGGAAATATGCGATCGCATATTTATCGCATATAAAAGTATGCCATGGCATGCTTACCAGGATCCCATATGTCATCATGGCATATGCGATTCGATCCATAGTATGCGCATATGCGATCGCATTTGACAACAATGGGAAATAGGACTATAGGAGTGACCACACTAGGTATCGATATGCCTTTGAAAAAACCTGCACTCTGCCCCCTAAGAATCATCTGAGATAGGGTTTCTCCAATCAGGAGGAAGCGGAGAGGGGATAGGGGATCACCTTAACATAATCCTCTTGAGCCAAGAAAGAAGCCTTTGGGAACACCATTTAGGAGGATAGAAAAGTGAGTCGATTCCACACACAACTTGATCCATCTTCTCCATCTGTCTCCAAAACCCAAGCGAAGTAGCATATATTGCAGAACCAATCAACATGATCGTACGCCTTTTCAATATCCAGCTTGTAGAAGATGGATTACTTTCCAGACCTGTGGCAAGAGTGAAGGCATTCGTTGGCAATCAAAGCACCGTCGATAATCTACCTACCCTTTATGAATGCATTCTGATATTTAGAAATAAGCTTCCCCATGACTGACAACAGTCTAATAGACAGGATTTTAGCCAGAATTTTTTAAGGGCCTCCAACGAGACTAATAGGCCTGAAGTCTGATAGAGATGAAGCACCAGCAACTTTGGGGATCAGAGTAACGAAGGAGGCTTTGAGACTTTTCGATAGTTTTCCCCTATCATGAAACTCGAAAAGGAAGTTCATGATGTCTGATCTAATCGTTTCCCAGAAAACTTGAAAGAATATCATTGGAAATCCATCAGGACCTGGAGACTTGTCTCCCGTCAGAGCGAATATAGCAGCTTTAGTTTCTTCTTCAGAGAATGGAGCCTCCAGCAGATCAGCCTCCGATCTTACAATGGCTGAGAAGGCAATCCCGTCGAGACGAGGTCTAGCCCATCCTTCAAAAGAGAGAATGGTCCTAAAATGTTCAATCGCACAATCAGCGATCTCACCTTTATCTTCGATCAGTCTTCCCTCTACTATGATGCTACGGATGGCTTTGACACGAGCTTTCATATTAGCAATGTTATGAAAGTATTTAGTATTTCTATCACCCTCTGCTAACCACTTCACTCCTGATTTAACCTTCCATGATATTTCGTCTTCCAAGGCTCTGGACGATAAAGACTGGATAATTTGAATCCACCTAGACAAAGTTCCTAACGGAATCACTTCACCGGCACTAGACACATCGATCTGCTGCAATTCTTCGAAAAGGGCCTCTGATTCCTTCTCTCTTTCCAGGAGATCTTTCTCCCTCCAACCTTTTAATTTATCTTTGAGGAGCCTAAGTTTACACATCAGCCTATGACCAGCAAAGCCTTCCACCTAAAACGAACCCCACCACTCCACGACTTAATGCTGGAATCCTTCAATTTTGAGCCAAGCAGGATTAAATTTAAATGGCTTAGACCCCAATTAACTTCTTCCATAGAGAGCATGATAGGACAATGATCAAATGTTGTTCTGGGGAGGGCAATCTGGCAAATCGAGAGGAACACCTCCAACCACTCAGTAGATAGAAGAAACCTATCTAATCTCGATTTAATAGGTGATCTGCGACCGTTAGACCATGTGAAAGAGGCTCCAGACAATGGCAGATCAACGAGCTCCTGCGCTTGGATCCAGTTAGAGAAAGCTTCCATAGGAGAGGAAGTTCTCCTAGGGCAAGAATGTTCCTCAGGGAAACGAATGACATTGAAGTCTCCCACAATACAGTAAGGTCTTGGAAATGACTGTCTAGCATTAGTCAGTTCATTCCAAAAGGAAGGCCTGAAAGAGTCTTCATTAGGACCATAGACAGTAACAATGTTACAGCAAAAGTTAGAAGATTTATCTTGAAGAATAACAGCAACCGAGAATTCCCCAGTGAAAGAGGACTGCAAGTCCCAATTGGAGGATTTCCAGGTGACGATAATTCCTCCCGAAGATCCCACAGCATTCAGGGTCACACGACGGACATCTTTATCTCTCCAAATCGACGCCAAAAGTCTATCAGAGAATTGAGGAACTTTAGTTTCCTGAAGACAGACAATATTCGAGTTCTTTCCTCTCTTTTGATAAGAAATTCCTTTAAAGCCGCTCAATTTTGCAAGCTACAGCCGCAAGAGAGGAAATAGACCGTAAAGTTTGGGAGTGTGGCCTTAATGAGAGTAATTCTTCCCACAAACAAAAGGTAAGGCCTTTTTCATCTAGCTAACTTCTTTTGTGTTCTTTCAATAATTGGATTCCTACTAACTTTCTTTGTGTTCTTTCAATAATTGGATTCATATTAACTTTCTTTGTGTTCTTTCAAATTTTTATTTTATTTTTTTATTTTAATACACGCACACACACGCCCCACGCACTCATGCCATAGTGAGATTTCACAACCTATGGATGCTCGAACCCTTGACTGGGTGTTCTTTCAATAATTGGATTCCAAAAATAGGCAGTGTTCGGTTTGCCTCTAACAGGTGGCCCCAAATATGTACATGAAAGCTCCATATGCTTGCACCCCATCCTGCTTGTCAAAAACTTTCATTTCTCTACAACCATCCCTGTTAGAGCACATTTTCTAAGTTTCAACCGAAGGCACAATCCTACTTCAAAACATATAAGGATGCTTTTTAGATTATTGACCTATTCCATCGACACCTCCAATAACAAAACACTGTCATCTATAAACTGAAAGTGTGGAATTTCCAATCTTAAACTGTTTAATTAATCCAATGGCTGATACCCAATTCATAGGCAGACTTAAATGTTCTACCACTATGGAGAAGAGAAGGCTGAAATGGATCTCCCTGTCTAAAACATGCACCCGGAAAAAAAAAAAAAACCCCCCATTTCACCAAAATCGAGAAATAACCCATGAAAATGCATTATGGAATCCACCCTATTCATTTCTCTTCAAATCCCATCCTTCTCAAAGCAGGCACCAAAAACAACCAATCAACATGATATTAAGGAATACTTTTTAAATCGAAGGATGGAAATCTGAGGATCCTTGGAAATTGAGTTTGTTTTCACGGTTATGTTCCCAAACATCGCCCCAAGATCTTAAATTAGGACCAATTAGCTAGTTACATGGCTTGATATAGAATATTGTTTGCGTCCATCTCTGCACCATCTAGAGTTTCACTATTTGAAGAATCCAAGCCCAAATTTCACGGAGAATCCTCCAATTTAAACATCATTTCGACCTTGTTATAATTATTTTATTCATCATCATATATGCCTTATCCCAATTAATTGGGGTTGGCTCCAGAAATCCTGTTCCTTCATTCCACTCTAGCAAGGGTCATAGCTTCAGTTAGAACACAGCTCATCAAGTCTTTTCTTACTACCTCTATCCACGTCAATTTAGGTCTTCCCTTGGCCCTTTTAGAGCCCTCTACTTGCATCAACTCACTCCTAACCAGTGCTGTTATAATTATTTTAGTGTAAGACAAATTATTGATGAAAATGAGGAATGCTCAACATAACGTCGAAGGGTTATCCTCAAATCCCAACTACAATTTAAGATGCAAGAAAAATCTCGAAAATCCTCAATCTAATTAGTTGATCTCCATGAATAATCCCCTATAAAACTCACAATGTAGAGGAATCCCCATAAGTCATGACAGGCCTTGAGAAAATACAGAAAATCTCCTTAACATCCGTCTGTAGCATAAATTTAAACAGTGGTTACAGAGTGCGACTCGCCAAGGGACTGGAACTAGTGTGACTCACCGCATATCAATTTGTATCATTCTATTTCAATTGGTTTCCGCCCAGTTTCAGTCTGGTGACTCGTATCTTTTCTGACTGAAGTAAACACAAGATACCGAGTCCTATCAGATGATTTTAAAAAAATTTTAAAAAAATCATTGTCCATAAAGCGCTAATCTTTGCCTCATCAAGATACCAAGTCCTATCGGATGAATTTTTTTAAATCATGGTCCATACAGTGCCAATCTTTGTATCATCTTTGGCTGAAATCAACGCAAGATACCGAGTCCTATCAGATGTGTGTGTGTGTGTGTGTGTGTGTGTGTGTGTGTATCATGGTCCATAAAGCACTAATCTTTGTGTAGCTTTGACGCACAATGCCCTCATCACCATGAACGACAAGCCACATGCGTTGGGCATGAGTTACCAATAGAATTACCGTTGGAGTTAAGTTTGATATCCTAAGAGGAGAAGGAGAAGCCACCTTGCATAAGTGGTAGGCTGACTCCTATTGACAGACTTAATTACACGATCCTTCTAACCAGGTGTCGCTCCTCCTTCAACTTGCGCTCTCACTCCCTCTTCTTAGATGTTTATATGCTCTAACTGATGCTTCCCCAATCCTGAACCCGAATTCATCAGCAAAGTGCAAGTAAACGATAAACACTTCCAAGGACCACCCTAAGCTACTAATGAACACGAAACTCTTTAAACACCAAAGCCCAAGAGATGATGCAACCTTGTGACAATATTTTTCAAATTTTCCCTTTTCTTGACAGGTAGCACTTTTCATTTTTGTTGAGAAATTTCCTATTAGTTATCATTTAGTTGCACCCTATTTACACTAAACCAGCTAGCAATACAAAGTAATCCTTCTTCACATAATAAATGGGAACTTTATCGCAACGTACCACATAATACGCTCTCTGTATTTGGATGCACTATCGAATTGAATTGTGACAACTAACCTAACAAAGTTGAAACAACGAAGTTGTCATAACCTTAGCACTAATATCAAAGGACTGAGTTCAAAATTGATTACATTACTTACAAGTTGGAGTTGAAAGGTCGACTGCTTTCCTCATTATCATTACTAGGAAAAGAGATTGCAACAACTTGGTCATTTCCACTTGTTTAAACTGGCTGCCGGAAATTTAATTTACTTGTGCATCCAAACACAGACTTGTCCCTATTTGGTTGCCGCTACAAAATGAGTTCATTTCAAATACCAGTATTCAGATCCTTGTATGTTAATATATTCCAATGCAAATTCATTGTGCCAGAAGATATTGCATGGTATATGAAATGCATCATTATGAATTCACTCAGCAATGTGATGTGTTCAATGCAGTTACAAGAATTACAAGGCTAAAAGTAAGCATTGGAATGATGTGGGAATCAGAACTATCTGCAAAGAATCATGTGCTAAGATTAAGGGTGCTAAATGAAAATTAAACTACAAATAAGTTAATAATCAACACAACAACCCCCACCCCCCCCCCCCCCCAAAAAAAAAAAAAAAAATGCCAATAAACATCTTCGACAAAAAACATAGAACGGCTAACAATCGAAACGCACCAAAAGTAAGAGAGTGAGTTCAGGAAAATGAAAGACCCATCTCAAATTCCAATCTGTACCAAATGGGGTTCAGTTCATATATACGATAAATCATTCCTCCAAACAGAAATCACATCTATCTCTCTCTCTCAATCATATGTAAATAGATTATCTTCCTCAAACACAGATAATGAAAGAATAAGAGAGAATAAATTAAAAAGAAAACGAGTAGAGAAGGGAAGGCACCTGCTTGATTGCATAAGGGCCAGCTTCAACGGACCGGATTGAAGCTCAGCCCACCTAAGGGTACAAACGTTGACGCTGAAATCGAGGCCTTCCGAGTAGAAACGAGCGGCTCTCGGGACATCTTTGTGGAGTTGAAGAACCCATCTGAAAGAGGCCATCTTACTGCAGAACTGCACTTCTCAGAGTTGTGCTACGCCCGCACGCACCAATAGCGAAATCTGTCTTGGACATTCAAATCCCTTGTATCGTTTTCATCGGACAACGGAATCCTGATTGTATTTATCTCCTTAGGAATGAATAGGAAGCAAACATTTTCGCAGATACTGCGTTCCAACCAAATGCGAAGGGCGCTTTTCTACTTTCTTCCCTCCTTCCTTTCTCCGTTTTGGAGGCGGATTTCCTGCGAAAGCCTTTCGCAGGAAGTTCCTGCGCAAGGATGCTGTGTGGGGCCACCACCATGTTTTTGGGAAATGTACTCCGTTCATCCGTTTGGTGAGCTCATTTTAGGAAAAGCGACCAAAAACGAAGTGGATCCAAAACTAAAGTGGGCCACACGAGACGGAAAATTGGGGAAAGAAATACCTACCGTTGAAACCTTCCTGGCTCCACCTTGATGTTTATTTGCCATCCAAACCGTTTATAAGGTTATTAACACAGGAATGAAGTGAAAATACAAAAACCTCCGAACTCATATGGTGGCTCGACAGCGACCCCAGGTTATATGTGAATTTAGAGCTGGGCATCGAGTCGAGTCGGACAGAGTTAGTGTTGACCCGACTAGATCCAGTTTTGAAATAGGCCTTGCCCGAACTGGATCCGACTCGGTACGAAGTCCGGCATGCCTAACCTAATCCAACTCTGGGTTTGTCCTGGACTGATCCGGACAGTCCAACCCGGTCAGAAGTACCGAGTTGGGTCGAGTTGGCACCAAGTCGGATCGAAAGATGAGAGAGAGAGAGAGAGAGGAGGAGGAGGGAGGTGGTGGGTGGCTGTCGAGCTTCAAAGAGAAGGAGGATGAGGGAGGGAGAGAGAGAGTTTGGGATCCGGTTGGAGTTGGGTGCGGGTAGGGTTATAGATAATTAGAACTTTTCATTAGGTCGAGATGTGTGGGCCCGACCGTGATGTGTGTCGAACATCTACTTCATCAGTCAGATGCACCATTTCATGGTGGGCCACAGGCTTTTTAATCAAGTGAATTCATGACTTGGGTGGGACACTACATACAAACAGTTGAGAGGGGTTACCCTCCCATTAAAACATTCATAATCATTTATTGGGCCCAAAGAGATGTGGTTCACAAATCCAGCCCATCCGTTGTGTGTCCCACTTGGATGAGGGGTAAGAGCAAGTTTCAGCCACCTCCAAAACTCAGGTGGGCCCTACCAAGTGCTTTTATGTGTTTTAGGGATGTCTTCATATAGTTTTAGATGGTATGGTCCACATCTGATTTTTGGCATATCACATAAACTAAATGGGACCCATCAAATGCATGGTGTTGATGTTCAACATATATTAGGGTGGGGCCCACACATCTTGACCTCATGGAAAGTTCCCATGAGATCAACCTCGTAGTACCATTTCCTTCTTTCTTTCTCAACACACGTACACGTTAGCTAAGTCTCATCGGATTGAGTTTCGGGTTGTTGAGTTACTGGGTAAATCAGACTCGGCTTGATTTGAGTTCGGATTGCACAAAGCTTATTCAAACCGGCTCACTCAATCAGTTTGGGCCGAGTTGGGTTTGAATGAATCGGACGAGTCAAGTCAGCCTAGTGAAGTCGTCCCGTGCCCAACTCTAGATGTGATACTTTGGGTGTTAATCGGCGGTATGACAAGCTTTGTCCAAGCCTGGCCCACAATTTTCAACATTGGCCCAATCCCAACCCAATATTGCACATCAATTACTATAAACAGTACGCTAATATACGCATTTGCATTTTTTATTAATATATAATTGGTTTTTAGTGGGATTAGGGTACGGGATGGGATATACCCAAACCCGGCCCATTTATGACCCGGGCTCAGGAAATCATGGGGTGCACCCGGGCCATTAGTACTCCTCTTGCTTTTGAATATAGCCACACCATGATCAACGCTCCGATCATCAGCATGTGTTTTGCCAGCTGCCTGATAAGCATTCTCCTTTGCGTAGGGAACAACTGAAATATATTCGACCTACCCAAGTTTTTGTTTTTCTTAAGGTTGCATTGGGTTGCACTAAATACCATGATATTTCATGATGAATTAATCTAAGATGGTGCAAAATTCCCTGATATTTCATGGAATTTGGGGCAACTAAACACCTATTCTCTCTGGAAATCTGTGGGACTGTTGAATTAGTGGGCCCACATGCTTCCATTCAAGGAATTTTGGATAGCCAGTGGACACATGGCACATGATAGGGACCATCCTGTTATGGGAAGATCAGAGATGACGCAGCTCCAGCGGAGAGTAATCCAGAGCCGACTCAGAGCATAAGACAGCTTGGAATCGAGTGTAGGCTAGGCTTGGACCCCCAATCCGATTGTTGTTGTGCACTTACTCCGAGCTTCCGAACGGAAACCGTTGACTTAGGATTCAGGGCGGGATCTCGAAATGATCCGAGGTTGATGTATTAGGCTCGGAGTGATTCGACGCCGAGGTAGTCGGTTTGGGACCTGGGTCAAAGTCTACTTATGAGGAGGGTCATGAGTTGTCTCATTATCGCACGATTAGCTGCAGTTACTCAACCGCCCACGTCCGCACGACTATATAACGACTGGGTGGCCGAATCACCCGTATGATGAGGTAAATGCCTTAAGATGCGCCGAGTTATGTGGACATGCTCATCTTAAGCATGAGGATATATATAGCATCTTGTGAGGAGGAAACAGGTATGCAACATTATACACTCTCCCTCTATAACTTAGACCTAGATTCCTTTGACCTGACTTAGGCATCGAAGGGTCTCTTGCTTGAGCCAGTGTCTTCTTTGCTCACCATTGTTGTGCAATTTCAGGACTCCGAAGCAACTCGGAGTTCAGAAATCTGAGTGGAGAGTAATCCAGATTCTGTCAACAACACTATCAAGTGGGAAGATTGTAGATAGACTGTCACAGACCCAATAGGTTGAAGGTTAGACCCGAACCATAGACGGGCTCGCACGGCTGCACCCATGCTCGGACCAGGCCTCAGTAGAAAATCTGTCGAATAAACTTCTACCGTTGCTATCATATGTTTGCTAGCCCCATGCATACCCCCACCACCAAATCACATGTACCAAACGGTGAGTGCGCAGACACCGAGCATGCGTAAGGTGATCTCCACCGTGAAGATGAACCTACCCAAAAATCAGAATGGCCTACTCATCAGACGCATGTTGACCGTTGACCATTGGCAAGTTCTTCAAACCACCGCCCATACTTTTCTTATAGGATAGCCAACCTCATACGTGGCACAGCCTGACTAATACGTGTAGTCATCTTCATGGTACGGGCCACATAATGCATCCCGTAGATGTCCCACACACTTTCCAGGTTGGCATACGTGTTGCATGTAAAGGTGCTTTTGGGGCTAGCAAACCTTTTTCTATAATCATTCGGTGGTAACGGATCTTTTTGACTTGCATTTTTTAATTTTTGAATACGGCTGTCAACGGGTTGGGTTCAGGCCAGCTCCTATAGTGCCTAGTTCTTGAATACCTAGATCCAGATATCATTGGGTTAGGGTACCCGTCAGTTACCCAGCGGGTCTTTAGATCTAGATTTCAAGTCTTAAGAGCATTTACATAGTTTTGACCTGCCCAATGCATGGATTACAATGCACACACGTACCACTTTGATGGATGTGTGGTTTCTAAATGGGTTCCCATACATGCGTGTGGCTTAGGAAACCTTGTTTTGTTGCTAAAATCATCTCTCTCTCTCTCTCTCTCTCTCTCTCTCTCTACACACACACTATAAAAAACTAACCGGACCTGACTAGACCGACCAGACTTCAAGCAGGTCCTCATGACATGCACCCGGTCGATTTATAACCGACCAAATAAAATTGGATAGGGTCCATCGAATACCTGCGGGTCTGGGAACTCACTGACAGGACTGCATTTGAAGGCTGTTTGGCTGAAAGGGTAGATGGGTGCTACCAGTTCCCACAGCCATAGCTGAGATGCAAAGGGATCCCTCCTGTTCTCAACAAAAGAGTGTTTTGGGACACGAAAACCAGGAAAACTGTAGCCTGTCAAATGCTGCTTCCATTTTCCATGCAGCCCCGAACATCATCAGTATGACTAAGAACGATTTCGAACCCTGCCAACCAATGCTAGGTGGCAGCCAAACGCCCTCTAAAGTAGGAGGATTCCCCTGCTTTCTTCTTGGAATAAGCAATACTAAGAACAATGAAATTAGTAATAGTAACTAATAAGCAATGGGAGGACCAAGGAAACTAATTCCAACAAAACCCAAAGCAAGAAAAATGTGCGGAAAGGTCGCTGTGGACAGAAAAAGATGCATAAATAGGATACAAATGCAGTCTGAAATTTTTATAGCATTCTAAAGCAAATGCAGGGGCAATGCAATTCCAAACATGTTCAAGAGCAAAAACAAACATCATTTGATGGGTCCAGCCACTTGATTTCCTTGATAAAAGTGAAGCTAAATAGCTAGACTTGCCATTAGTTGCCAGCCCATCTGGCTGCATGCCAATTCAGGTTGCGTCTTGCACTTTAACCCATCTGCAATTCATCTGGGCAGTACAGAAAATCAAAATGACAGATAGCAGGACTCCATTTCCCCATCATTCCAGGGTACATTTTCTTACCTCAAGATCAATTTGGAATAAACACATAACGTCAGCAGCAGATAACAGAAAAAGGCAAATGCACTCTGAACAAATCATCGTGGGGATCCACCGAAATGAGTCTAGGGGCTTACGCATGGTTCTTGAGAATGGAACCATACCTGCTACCATGCAATCAATCGAGCACACATTTCTATCCATGATGGCTTCACCTACACCTGCTATTTCTCACATTAATTCTTTTGATACTGCTATTGGTTTAATCTTACCAGCCAAAGAATGGAGATCCATAATGAATGACTATTAACATCATTGGGCTTTTCTAAAGCAACAACAATGATAGAAGTACTAATTGAAGTGGTGAGGGCATCATGTTCTTGCAGTTCAGATGTAAACATCCCAAGGCTGAGCTGCAGGTTCACACAAAAAAGAACAGTGCAATTCTAATTGGTAAGAAATCTAACCTGATTTTGAGAAATCTGTGTTGGCCAATCTCATTTTGAGATCATCTAGAGAAATCTTGTGGCATTCTGAAAATCATTGTAATTCGGAGAAATATCAAATTTCCAACAAATATATGGTTCAAAATAATCGTTTCTGATGTCACCAAAACAGCTTCACTGAAAACACAAACCCATCCAATTTGGCAACAATTTTCCGAATTCAAGCAACAATTACAACATAGGTTCTTCTAAACTTCTTGTAATATCATAAGCTTTCTCTAGAAGACAGATGAATCCTCAACTGCAATCATGCTCTACAAGGGTTGCATTATTCAACTTTCAGGTTGTTGAGCAAATTAGTGGAAAGCAATCTGTGGTTGATGGGCAGGAAGATTAAAGAAGAAGAAGTAAGCATCCACTCTGATCCTCCCCTATCCAGTTACCATATTCTGGATTGCATCCAAAACGATATACAGAAAAAAGCTAGTTAAAGAATGGATAATAAAAAGATAAAATAAAAAGGAATGAATAGCCAAAAATGGAAGAAGTGAAAAAAGGAGTATGTGGGTTTAAGGCAATAGATAAAATTAAAAAGATTAGGGTTCAAGAAGTAATTTGATGTCACAGTTGAATTCAAGGTTGTATGCTAAATGAAGTTCCAATAACTATAAAATGGGAAAATAAAAACCGCAATTTCTTTAAATAACAAATAAAAGTAATCACTCACCTAAGCAATTGCCTTTCTAAATAAATTGAAGAATGCACTAAATATGGTTGAAAAATGCCCCCTGCATTAACCACCCCCGGTGAGGAGTCTCGAACACGAGACCTCTCGCTCTGATACCAATTTGATGCAAGACAATTAACCACTTGCTCTAAAAGCTCGAACTATTAAAGCATGGTGAATTAATCCCTTTCTCTCATAGCCCAGGCCCCACATCTCATGGGTTAGGACCTTGGCCGAATCCCCCTCCTTGGCTCGTGGGCCCCAAATCACATGGGCCGCCTACCCCTAGTGTGTCCCCACATCCCATGGGCTACCCCACTTGAGCCCGGTGTGAAATGCCCCCTGCATTACGTAGTGTTCGATCAAAATACAAAAACTTAGAACCATAGTGTTCGATCAAAATACAAAAACTTAGAACCATAGTGTTCGATCAGAATACAGTTTTTAATATCAACGAGATATTGATGGAAACCACTTTCTCCAAAAGAGATAGAAGACATGATAAGAAGCAATCGAGATTTTTGTTGTAGTTGATTTCTATATTACTTGTGTACCCATGTAATAACAATCAAGAAAGTTGGACGTAAACGTTTTTATGATTGCATAACGCCCATATACAAAAAGAAAATTCCAAGAGTACAGATAAAAGAACCACAAGAAAGAAAGAAACACGGCTTTACAACTCCCGTATTATACAAGTGCCGTGGTTCACCATGAAGCCATGCATTCAAATGGCAACAGTGCATCTCTTCTCAACCTCCTATTGCATTGACTAGGGACCCTTTGAAGTTTTTAATCGGGCATGCTGCCCCTCTAATCTTGCTTCAAGTAATTTAGCCTTCAAAGTATTCTCCTTTAAGCCCCGTGGCCATTTCAAAGAACTTTCTGATATCTCAAGATCAGGTGAGGTGTGTCGGAAATTCCACTGTTGTACCGGACTCGACAGACCAAGGCTGTCACCCGAAGCATTGTCCTTGGGACCCGTAACAGAATGACCCCTACATGAGAAGTGGCTACAGGAATCATCCCTATGATCATTTTCAGGTCGAACCTTACTATCTTCAGAAAACGATGACTGGGTTCTGATCAAGTTATCATGTATGTGGTTTGGTTTACCTTTCCTTTCATGGATGCCTTCTTGCGCCTCATAGTTTTCCGGCCTGTGGGAGATGTTGATTTCAATTTGGTTTGATTTATCTCCACCAGCTTCAACTATGATATCAGAGTGGCTTCCTTGTGCTCTATCCATAGTCTGTGTCTTGTTCTGCTTACATGACTCAGCCCTCTCCATGTGTTCTTCAAACTGTACCTGCAAGCTAGATAAGCTACGGCCTCTAATCTTTTCACAGGATCCCAGCCTTTTCTTCCCAGAATAAGATTTTTTCATTTCTTCCAGATCTTCTGCACCCCTGTCTCCATGCAGTTTAGAACGATTGTTGCTTTCATTGTCCCCAATATTCTTGTTTAGTGCAAAGCCGTGCAAGTCACTAGCCATGGAATCATCATCTCCTTGGGGTGCACTTCCAGCTCCATTGAAGTGGACAGACTCAAGAGATTGGCGACGCAGAACATCCTTCCTAGCAGCATCTTCCGGGTACACGGCGTCGTTCTTCGAAACCTTGGATCTTTTTGCTCGAAGAAAGGTCTCGATTTCGCTTCTCAACCTATCTACTATTGTATCCTTCTTAGCCAGATCGGACCTAGCTTCTGCATGCTTCATCTGTGCCCGTTCATCCAGCCATGCTTCGGAAACATGGAGTATTAGCCGATCGTCTTTACTATCATGATCTTTCTCGGCCTTGTGTTTCAGTGCCCGCACCTCCTTTTCATAATCTCCCACTCCCCTTGCAAACTCATCACACAGGTCTTCCAACAGAAGCCGCATCTTCCTCTCCCTTTCAAGCTCTTTCAGAGCCTTTGAGAATGCAGACTTCACTTCAGACAACTCTCTAGCTAGCTTGCGATGCAAGCTCTCTGAGCGTCTCCTCAATTTCCTCTCATCTTCAAGCTCGTCCCTTACAGACTGAACAGCTGCTTTGATCTTATCTTGGACTTTGCTCTTCCTAATTAGCTTGTCCTCAGCAACCTGCTTCATCAGATCATCTATTTCATGTCGGTCTGCTTGCCGTTCATGCATCAGCTCTTGAATCCGAGCCCGTGAGTGGGCTAGCTCCATCTTTAGTGACTTCACCAATGATACATTGGATGCATGCTGTTCTTCTAGGGTCCAGATTCGGTTCAATACTTTCAGTAACTCTGCAGATGTTTTAAGGCTATAACCCACCTCCCCAAGTCTTCCCTTAAAGTCCAAAGAACTGGTGGGAGTGATAGCTGGGTTGTAAGCTGCTATCTACAAGGAACAAAAACATGTGTAAACTAAACAGCAGTCAATGGGCCATCTTTGATTCACAATAACCAGGAACAACAATTTGTTTCCATTTTTCTTTTTCCCCCTTCCGATGAATAACCAACTTCATTTCACCAAAAGGGCAAAAGGAACGAACATTGGTTTGTTGGTTTGAAAAGGTCACTTAGGGTGCATTTTGGAAGTTGCTATATTTGCATGGAGTGGAATGGACATTGTATGAATCAAGCTGCAACCCACATGTCGCTCACTTGCCATTTCAAGCTGGCTTGATGCACTTTCTCAGATGAGTGACCTTATGGATGGTGTTTCCACATGATGTCTCCCAGTCATTATAATGAAGATGTAGCCCTTAAATTGCAAACATGTCTCTCTAAGTTCAAAAATTGCAATTTGGAATGGAGATCCTCAGTATGAATGCTAAGTAAATCAGAATTCAGTAATTCACGCTTTATTTGACTACTGATTTGCAATTCAATCCAACATTCATGTGTATTTAGGTGAAACTAGAAAGTCAGGCAATGGGGAAGCTTTTCCACCCAAAATAAAAAATAAAAAACTGTGTTTTGCGAGCATACTGGTTTGTGGTGGAAAAGGTGGAAAAACCATATCCTGGCCAATGTGGCTCTGGTTTTCCATGTTCCCCCATTTGCCGCTCTGTTGTATCACCAATCAAGTTTACATTGAAACACACCATCAGGGTAAAATGATCAAACCATAACCGCACCTTTGAGCTTTTCAAGTTAAAATGTGGTGAAATCAAAACATACTTCAGGAATTGAAATGCAATGGGACATCATTGGCTGACCGGAATTTCCCACCAACAAGCCTCAGTGCCTAATTTTTGAATCGACGAGACAGTGACGAAACGATCAAACAAATAAAAGGCGGCAAGATAAGATGACACTACCTCCATCGAGCTACCGTAGCTAGCTGGAGAAAACGGCTGCAGAACTCTACGGCTCCTCTCGATTGATTTATGGTGTTGCATCAGTGATGCTGCGACATGCCTCCTCAAACTACCGGCACTCGCTGGCTGGTATAGAAATGTGCGAAATATTTAATCCATAGAAGCTTGGCATATGCATCGATTGATCTGAACCAACCAATAGACAGGACAACTCATGGATGGGTCATGGTAGAGACTTGCAGCGGTTGGCTACTCGTCACCATTCTATCCATAGAACCTAGTTTTTTTCCAAATCAAGCAAACATTCTTGCCCGTTTAAAAATAGGCGATGGATCGGGACAGCTGCCAAGTTCCAATCAGCGGGATGATTGTGTGAAGGCCCATCCAAGAGAGGATCCACTAACTGGACGGTCCAGATCCAAAAAAAATCAGCATGCAATGGCAAGGAAAAGAAGTCGGGGACTTTCATCTAACCTTATCAGGGGGGCTGTGAGGCGAATCGTCGGGATGGGTGGTGGGGAGGTGAAGGCCCTTGTCCTTGTGGTGGCGGATCCTGACACCGCGGCTCATTTTAGCAGGAGGGGGGAGTTGATGATAGTCCCAGAGGTTGGCAGCGAGCTTCCTTGAAGAGAGAGGGGGGATAATTAACCCATGTTTGTTATCGTGCGCACCCCCAAAACGCCATGTGGGAACTGGAGTGCAAGGGCCCCCCTTTTTCCCTACCAAGATCCCACGCCTCAACTTTATGCCCAGGAATTCTCTCTTTTCTCCCAAAATGCCACTGCCTTTTTCTCCTTCTTCCATGCGCTATCCCTCTCTCTTCAACCCAACTTTCCTCTCCAAAATCCACTTCTTTTTCGACCCATGATCTCTCTCTCTCTCTCTTTCTCTGGGATTTCTGCAGCTGCTTTTGCTGTTTTTCTTTCTTCTTGTGCAGATGGGTTTTTTGTGAAAATTTCTAGCGGGGTTGAACTTCTGACTTCCTTTTTGCTGGAAGAGAATTACACAGGAATGCCCGACCGCTTCTCTCTCTCTGTACTCGGCAGCCAAGTGCTTGTATTTCTCGGGAGATTTTCAGATTTTGACGTATTTCTCGCGATATTATCGGTAAAATATAGAAAGTAATAAATAACCGAAAATTTCAAAATGGAGTAAGAACAAATTATTTCGATAAAATGGATACAATTTCGCAATAAAATGAGAAATTTTAAAACTTCAGGCACCGAGATTTTGTTAATATCGCGATAACATCGTCTAATTTCAAAATCTCGGTGATATTCGTCCCGATGCTATGTGGGAGTGCCCGACGGCTCTCTCCCGTACCCTGTTACACACGTGTCGGGTACACACCATTCTGGACAATCACACAGGTGTGGGAGATTTAGCCGCTCATTAGAAGGGATCCACATCTAGGTACGTTGAGAAAAGAATCAAATCAATATGATCATCAGGTGGTATTGGACTGTATGGATTATATGGATGATTAACGGTTCAAATCCGACGTAAATGTATGACTCAGCTAGTGATTAAATCGGCCTCAGTCTTAAGAGAAAAGGCATATAATTGGTGGATTCATTTAATGAACGGCTCAGATCTTGTAGATGAAGGCTAGTTCCATAAAAATGTACTCGCTCGAGTTCACCTGTTTTTCTCACCTCATGGGCAGAGGTAAAAACTATGGTACTTTCGCCGAATGTGATTAATGATACACAGGCAATTTTAATTCACTTGGAAATTGCGTGCGTGCCACACAAGCGAATGTGGGTTCCAGTTTAAATGCACAAAGCACCAAAAGTTATACATATGTCTAATTATCAGTTCGGTGGACATTAATTGGACGGTTAAAAGTGAAAAACATGGATCGGTCTTTGTATCTAAGAATCAGAGGTTAGGATTGCTCATGTATTCAGATTTCGAGACTCTGGACTAACGTAGATTCCGCAGTTTATTCCGCTTAATTTGAGCTAAAGCACCACGCCTACGATTTCGGATTGCCTGAGTATCAACTGTCATTATACTGCAGAGTATCAAGTAATTCTCTGCCATCAAAAGAACAGCGGATTACATGTGCCCCGCGCACAGAGATATTCCCGTGCCGGGGCAGTTTGGGTCCCCAAAATTCATGTGAGCTATTGCAAACAAACAGTGGGAACAGAAACGTTTTCAATTGAAACCTTCTTTGAATTGACTGATGTTTATAGGCCATTCAAACCAGTTATAAGATTATTACCTCTTAGATAAACTGTAATAACAAATATCATGCTGATATAAAACTTTTATCACCTTTGGGTATTCAATTCTCACTTTTTCATGTGATATGGTCCACTTATTTTTTTATATACCTGATTTTTAAATTCCTATTGTATTTTGGTGTTTAAAAACACATGGACAGAATAAATTTATCACGGATATCTCTGTGGACCTACACAGCCCTGGCACAGGTATACTCATGTGCCTGGGCACATGCAATTGGCTGCGAATGAAGGATAATAAAATACTAACAAATGAAAACTGAGATAGCATGGTGGATAGCGTTTATCTAAGTAGTCTTCATTTTAGGAACATTTGCCTGACCTGTAAAAACCAGGACGCCTGGCTCCACCCGGGTCTGGATGGGCAGAACTCTACATAGTAGATTCACTTGCCGGTCACCGCAAAGTTACATGGCTCCCTGGAACCCAAACATAAGCGAGATGAAAAGCTCAAGTAAGACACGTGAGGGTTCATTATTCATGCCTCATTAGTAGACTCATAAGAATTTCAATACAAGGTCGTGAGTTTGATTACTCATTGTGGTGAAATTCTACTGTTATGTAACTTAGATAGTGTGTGTAGAAAATAAAAATAAACATTAAGCCACATGAGGGAGATCACCTCACCTTGCAAGGCATCTAAACATTAGAGGAGGCCACAAGAAGGTTTCAAGGGTGGGTGTTTCCCTCCCAAATATGTAAATCAGTTTCTCTAACTCATGTTACCCTGTATCAAACATTATACATGTGTCTTCCCTTTTTCCTAATAAGAATATCACCTTATAAATGGGTTGCATGGTAAAAGAAACAATAAGGCGGGTCTCACTAATATTTCAATGGAAGGCATTTTGTCCTAATGTTTCTGCTCTTAGTTTTTTATCTTACTCAATTTTGAAGTGAATGTTAGTGGGCCGCTATAGAATCTTATGACGGTTGGTTTTGTCCAGCAATTCGCTGGACTCAATTCAGGTACAAGAGAAGTCTCTGTTGCTTGTGATCCAAGATTGGTGAGACAAACAACCAGGTTAGGGTAGAGCTATCTCTCCACCCTACACGTGGCACAGGATGACTCATTAATCATGGACACAATCACATCCACCACTTTCTTCAATTCCCCTTCGGAATATTTGAAAGTTAACTACCTACCGTTGCTTTTGAAGGCCAAAGATCTCACGGTTAGGATCATTCTATCCACGTCTATCTTGGATCATTTTCCATCCGCTGTGGGGTGTACATGAATAGATGGCTCTTCCTTATCCCATTCTTTCATCTAGACCGCTTACCACTTACAGTTGTGCTAGGAATGAAGTCCTGTTTGACAGTCGGCGGTATCATCGGTTAGCGTACAGGGACCGTTCGTTGGGGACCACACTAGTCGGTTCTATCACTGCTACGCCCTTCCTTTGGTGGGCTTTTGGTCGTCCCAAGATTTCTTTTTCTTTCTCCCACTTCGGATTGGGTGAATCCAATGCTAAAACCTCTGTCCACCAAATCATTGCAGTGTGCAATGCGACATAGTCATGTGACTGAACACGTGTACGTGGACGCCGATGTAGACCGTTCATTCCATACATCTCTGCTAGATGGTCCCATCACGGATTCTTGAGCACAGCAATGCCTAGCTATAACTTCTGAAATCTGTCATATATAGCAACATTTGATTGGACCAAATTTAAGCTAGTGGCCCACTGGTTAAATGATCTAGATCAACTGGCACGTGCATTCGAATCAAACCCAAATGGGATTTTCGGCAGTTTATGGCTTTATCAGGTTCATTTAATAAGTAGACATGATTAAGATATTAGAAATCCATCGACAACTGAGAAAAGAAAAGAAACGAAAACAAAAGTGTTGATGTTTATATGTATGTCCCACCTGATGAGTGATCCCACTTGAATTTTGGTTTGCAACCATGTGGTCCAACTGACAATGATTTTGGAAGCTTTGATGATTATATGTTATGTCCTAACTGATGAGTGGTCCCACTTGATTTTCCATTTGCAACCATGTGGTCCAACTGACAATGGTTTGGATGTCCCGTGCAAATGTTAGGTGGGAATGTGTGTCGGAATGTTATGAACGCTTGTACCGTGGCTATGACGGACTACGGTTTTCAATGAATATATCTAAGTAATTTCTCAGTTACTAACTTTGCACGCGTGGCGCATTTGTACTAGTTCCAAGCCGTTCTGTTGACATGCCTTACATTAGATGGGCCAGAGCCCGAAAATCAAATAGACTGGCCAAGGTGACTGGTAGTTTGACGGACTTCTCGAGGAAGGCCAACAAACGCTCCAGGAAAAGGTAAACTAATACCATTGAATTTAGATTTACAAAAAAAAAAAAAAAAAAAAAAAAAAAAAAAAAAGAATCTTTTTCCATTTCGTCCCTTACCCTTTTTCAGTACAGGATAAAACACTATTTCTTTTATGTATTTGTAAATAACACCCTCCATCCAAATTCTGCACAACCCTCTATTTCATCACATTTGTTATATGGTGAAAATATGCATTTTGCAGCTCATGTAAAACACTTCCCATCACATTAAAGGAAAGATTTTATACACTGAAAGTCCAGTGGGTTGGTGCTCAACTGTAGCCCAACCCAAGGTTCCTATACTTCAACCCTAACCTAACCCAAGTAGACTCGGTCGGGTTGGTCGGGTGGATACATTCTAATATTTTCGTAATTATATTAGTTTATTATATTTTCAATATATATCTTATTTTTTATACTTATAATTTTATTAATTATATATGTAGTTATTAATCATAAAAAACTTCAATTTTTTATTTTTTCCTAAACAAACAAGCTAAAATATAGGACAATTACTACTTTCAAAGGTGCATTGTGTAAAACAATCTATTTTGGGGAGAGAAATTCAGCATATCTTGTTAGCTTGAGTCATTGGAAATGATGTAGACTAAAGAAACCCAACAACATTAGAATTCCCTGTGCATTCAACACAGATGAGCCGCACTCAATTATAATTTATAAGTAACTTATGTATCGATTGGTTTCGGGTTAGGTCAGGCAACCCAAGGCCTCAACCTAAGCCTGACCCTAGTTTTATCGGGTTGGTGTTTGCATAGCCCAAGCCCAACTTGAACTGATACATCATGCCCGAATCCAACCCAATGTTGGGCCGATCACAGGTCGCTCGGTTTGAAATCACCTGACTTTCAGCCCTATTTTATATTCTTGCATGTTGTGATAGATGATACATGGGCACACATAAACTATGAGATGACACATGCATAGCCAAATTAAATTGACACACCGATCCATAGCTCAAGTGGTAAACTGAATGAAGATAACCTCATTTTAGCATGGAAGTCTTGGTATGGATTCCCAAGTGGGGTGTGGCTAACAGTGGGGTGTGCGTACTTATGTGCTAACCAATATATATATATATATATATATATACACACACACACACACACACACACACACACACACACACACACACACACACACACACCAAATTAAAGTAATGATTATACTAAATTAACTCATTAATGGGCTGATTCTAATAATCTGATGGTTCATTTTGAATGAGAGGTTCAAATCACTTGCTAGCTCCTATTAGATGGGAGATCTGAGATTATCCAATGAACGACTAAGATGATCTGGTGGGCACTGAGTGTTAACCTATCTCCAGTTCAGATCATATTTTCACTCTTCATAAATATGGAAAGAGCAAAAATGGCTTTTCCTTGGAGAGAAAAAAACGTCTTCTGAAACACATAAACAGTGTTATTACGCCATTCTGTCATGAAGAACAACGGAGGGCTTGCGCAAGGGTGTCAACACAGATATGGTCATAATACAGGGATTTATTTACAAATACAAAAAATTGTAAGAGATTATTTACAAATACACTAACAAAATATCTAAATAATCATCATTAGTATGGTTCAGGTCCATGGCCTGTCCACTGTATGGATATGATAAGCTAGAGTGGAATGGACGATCCACACCCTTTATTTTTCTTAGGAGAATCTGAGAATACTTCATCCTTACTGCGGTAGAAAGCCTTGTTTTGATTAGTGGATGGACAATGTCATTCTGATTGATTAGTAGAGGACTCCATGTGGACTGAGAATGCTTAAACCCAAATCCCAAATTCCTTGAAACAAAGACTACGCTTGGATTAATGTTGAGTTCTTCTAGTCTACAAAATGACTAAGGAGGACAGCTGATGAATGTTCTACGACTAATTAATCCCTTAAGATCAATACCTTGGTTTGAGAGTTGCACATGGCCTTTATCACGAACCTATCATCATTGGATAAAAATAGCCCAAAGCTGTGTTTTCCCAGTGAAGTTAGTTCTCTTAAGGTCGGCTGCATCAATCTTGTCAAGCTCTTGAAGTTGCACAAGAAACTATCACATTTCGGAAAAGTAAAAAAACAAAAATAAAAATCAATTAGGATATGATTGCCAGGAAACAAACATACAAGCCTGAGGGTGCTCATTTCAACAACTACCAAATATCTGGTCATCATATAGGAACTCTTTGTGTAGATAATGGCAATATTATCATCATTTATCCTTCGAAACAATAGTGTTTAATTACTAAAGAAATGCTGAAAAAGGTAAGTCTATCAGTACTTGTAATTGAACTGACAATCCTTAAGGCTACATTTGGACAGAAAACCTTTGGAAATCCAGATCTTGAGATAGCCATAATTTAGCAGGCGGAACACCTGCCGCATAAGCAATGGTTTGTCGTTTATTGTTACTAGTTTATTTTGCGGGAGCTCTCCTGAAAAATGGCAATCTAATAAGGCAGGCATGGTTCCTGCAAAATTCTATTGTTTGAAAATCCTGATTCACCGACATGGTTCTTGGACTTAACCCAAAAAAGTGTTTGTTTTCCATATGTAGCCCAAGTCATCAAAGACAGAAAAGAACAGCCGATTAGATCAACATTGATCATGGACACAAGTCAGATAACATGATAAGAGTCAATTTCAGTTCTACATCTCCACAAATTACTTCATCTAAGAATGGTAGGACATGACCACCATGCTTTAATCCATTAAAAATTATCCAAAGCACTTAAAATCTGACACCCACATCAAAATACCCTCACCCCATGTCAACCTTCTTCTCTGTGGCACAACATACAGCTCCCTACTACTCTATTCATATATCCCATGATCACATAGAGCCCCCCCTTCTCCACCAACCTTCACATACATCTCATGATCCATGTTTCTCATTCATAGTTCTCTCCAGCTACTGTATTAACACCCCCAAGAAAATCAACCATTCCCTGGTATCTTGCCTTTCAACCACAACCCTTGGTAAAGACCTATCTGACAACACATACTTTCCCACTCCTCCGCTAATGCCTATATGCAAAAACATATGAATTGGGTAGTTGAATTTATAGAGGATATGCCTTTCCTCACTTGCTGTTCATGAATAAGGATATGATTCACATGAATACATATATCACTATGAAAAGTGGACCAATGTAAGTTGGTAATTAATTACCTAAATGTATAGAGACATTTGAATATTTTCTTATCAGTTGAAGATTCTTAATGGGCATCTATGATTTACCGTAACCACCTAAATTTGATTAATCAATCAATCAATAGTTAGTTAAAAATGGAAAAGTTCAACTGAAAAGGTGGAAAACACTATATTTCTAAAAGACAGTTACATTTATGAACAATCTAGATAGTCAGTCATACATGGGATATCCTTGTTTTCTGCTCATCATCTCTATCTTGTTTCTCAACAAGATCTTTTCTGTAGGGGTGGCAATGGGATGGGTCAGGTAATGCCCAGGCTCAGCCTGACACTTAAGACCCAAGGCCTGAGCCTGGCATGGGCCTAACACAACACGCTCAAGTCCAAGCCTGAAAATTTGGTTATGCCAGGCCCGACCAGGAGCCCTGCAAAAATTGATAAAATCCATATTCCTCGCTTGAATGTCCATCCGTTGATCTAGTGGGCCGTACACGCACAAAGAAATAGAGATTTTAGAGAAATGAAACCAGTGGTCTACATTCAACATGGATGGGTTGCCTAACTTAGGATTGGAAAGACATATTTGTAGGATATATCACATTTACATGTAAAGTCGAACCAAGCTAGGTTGGGCTAAAATAAATTAGGTACAAGCCCGGCCTAAAGCAGGGTTGTGCTGGTCAGGTCAGACAGGCTACTCACCCATTGCCATCCATATAGGTCATCAGCAGGTTCGGTTAGATAACCAATTCCGCCCAGAACGCGAAATAAACGTACATCCACATATGTCTGTGTACACTTACTGAAATTTAACATGAGTTGGGCCATGAGCTAGGTGGAGTCCGACTGGATCATTAGTAAATGGATGTGGTCTGGTTGGGTCAGGGTGGATGAATTTTAAGTGGGTTGGGTTGGGCGCGGAGTAATTGGCCATGTGTTGGCTTTTTTGGGCCAAAGTTCGTGGCCTGTTTAAAGTAGGCTTGGGCTGTCCCCAACCCATTGCCAAACCAACCCGCATGGGCCATTACCATATCTCTAAAATCTACTATTTCTCCAATCCTTGCTACAAAACCACCTCATTTCATCCCTTTTTATCTCCACAAAATAAATAAATAAATAATCAATAGAATATCAGTCATCTGATGATCAGATGTGATGTCCTGACATGGATTGTCGCTACTTGAATAGACCCAACATTCATTCTTCATCTCATTCCTTCCAATTTTTCCACAGAAAATCAACAGAATCTGACTCTTCTTCTGATTCAAATCAACAGAATCTGTAAAGCCCAACTCCTTTTTCAGTCATTCTCACATGGCCCACCTCATTTTATTCCTTTTTTTTTTCCAGACAAAATCAACATAATCCCAGCCTTTCTGCTGAAAAATTTTCTGACATGGGCCGTCACCATAATCAATGAATTCCCCAGATAAGTCGAAACCATTTCCAGAAGCGGCAAATTCCAGCAGCTCTGTTCAAATTCCCAGCTGGGTTTTGGGGCTGGAAAATCTTCAATAAGAAAATCAAAAGATCCAGAAAGTTTCCACTCCATCTATGAAAGGGGTGATTTAAATTTCAATGCAATGAGCCTGCAGATCTCTGAGAAATGGAAAAAAAAAAAAAAAAGAAGGTATCCATTTAAGATCTAATTAGTCTTGATTAGATATCTGCCAGCTTGCATGCCTTTAAATTTAAAGCAGAGATGCGAAGGAAAGGAATTCAAAGAAGTATCTAATTTCCTGAGAAGGCTCCAGAAGTGCGTGTTTGTCACTGTACTAGAACTTTTCGCGCCAAAAATAGCCGTTGTTGCTGCCAAAGGACCTGTCATTTTCGAATTAGTAGTGTTCTCAACGTTTTTGCTAGCTTTGTATAGAATTCAATTGCTACCAAAACATCCTTAAATGCACTCCACGCTGTATCTTCTTTCTACTTAGGGAACGATCTCCCATTAAAAATACTTAAATGCCCTCCCAACCATTGCTATCTCATACTATTTCATAAGGAAAACATTTCTATAAAGTTACAGTGTAAAACTGTACATTTCTATTAAGTTACAGTGCAAAACTTTAAAAAAAAAAAAAAAAAAAAAAGAAGAAGAAGAAGAAGAAAGAAGAAAAAAGAAAAAAGAAGAAGAAGTTACTGTGTAAAACTTTTGAATAAAACGTGTCACGTGTATGAGATCCAATGCATCAAATGATTTGTTAGCCGCTCTTGGCCTTCCAAAATGGGCCGAGTCCATTGGTCAGGTGGTATACGAAATAAAATGGTATGTGCAAAAACATTTGGACTGCCCTGATTTTTAAGCAAGGGTAAGTGCATAGTGTGATATCCATCTAGTGTTTTGCCTTTTCCACCAGCAAATGATGATGCCCATATTTAATCGCTGTATTAGGAGGGCCACACTATGTTAATGTTTTGTCTAGAGAATTAGGCAGGTTTCGTTCATTATTAAGATTACACTTACAATCGATGTAAGTCACGTTTCTATTTCTTATGAACCTAAAAAATGTGCCAAAAGCTACAGGACTAATGAAATGCATTAGGTTAGGCTTTTTAAATCATTGGGATCGTAACATTCCACCATGAATGTCCATAACAACCCATTCTATGGTGCCACTCAGTCTGGCTTCCATTCTAAGTAGTGTAATCTTAATATTGTGGAGTAAATGGATCTTTATGCATCAATAATGAAGATTGTACATTGAAATCTTAAATGTGTATATGATTGGGAAGACATTTATGATGCTATGATGTTCATGAGAGGGATACTTGGTCTTTCATACTTTACACCTTTAGAAGAACCTCTTAATGATATTAGGGCCTGTTTGGGAGCGTGGATTTGGAACCCCCTAGATTTAAAACCTCTAGGATTAAAAACCCCCTGGATTTGCTATCCTCCCAGTGTGTTTGGCACCTAGGAGTGTGAATCAACTTTAATCCAAAAGTACCTATTCATGGTATATTTATAAAGGTTTGAATTTAATTACTATAACTTTAATATCTCTAATTAATCAGATATGTAATTTTTGATACAATGGTTGTGATAAGCTCGCTGAAATATATGCTTTGCCTGAAAATGATGAATTTCCAAGTCTCGGATGGGCCACAAGCACAAGATCATGTTTGAGTGGCTAACCAGCGATTTTTAATCATTGATTTACATGGACAATGTTTGGACGGTGCTGGACAATGTTGGGGCAGTGCTGAATTACATTGACAATGTTTGGACGGTGCTGATCATCATTAGTGGGCTATGTACCCAATAGAATGATAGTGTATAGTGACGCACATTTTACACCTAAAACTATTGAAATGATTTTAGGTGTAATCCAAGCTCTCACCGGGGATTATAAACCCCCTCAAAGAGGGGATTGGAAACCCCCGGTTACTTTATGCTGCCAAATAACCAAGGGATTTGAAACCCCCTCAAATGCTCTCCAATCCCCTCCAATCCACGGAAATGACCCCTTAGGATTTTCTTCATGTGTGAGTGAGGGGACGAAGACATATTTATAAAGGGCTGGAGAAACTTATCTATCACAATTCTTCTTTCTTAAGTTTCCATATCATAGGTTTTCATATCCAACTTAATAATCATGCATAGGGACCACGGTTTAAACGTCCCCCAAACTTACATGCATCGATCATAACTGTAGTGGGGCTCATTAAATTGTTAATCTGAATAATTCAATGGTCAAATCAAAATCGATCATCATGTGTGGCCCACCTAATAGGAGTCTTACAAGTAGCCCTTTTCAAAGCATGACAATTGCACTTTGGTTATCCAAGTTGTCATTTCTATAGGTCGTTCCATGACTCAAATATATGACGTGGTATTGTCTCTAATACCAATGTTGATAACCTAACTAATACATCAAAAGCCTCAGGACTGAAGGAACGCGTCAAAATCGTAACATTATTTTACCAGCGTGGACAAAAAGGTGCATAGAGTTACAATTGACATGTGGACAAGTCAATCAATCAAGCTTGACCATACATCTAAGTCTATCCTGAAGAGATACGACCTATCAATCATGATTTTCTCTCCTATGACTTCCTCTCATAATTAATTCTTTCCTTTGTTTTGTATACGTTATTATTTTTCATGTATAGCATAATAGGCAGTGATTACATTTCTATGTATAGCACAATAAACAGCCATGATGTTAGTTGTACATAACCGTTACTCACACTTATAATTCTTATTTAAGATGAATACAATGCCTAAGAAAGGCAGGTTAGTTTTCCTACACATCCTTCACTGGCCAGGGTGAAAAAGTTATAATGCTTGGAGATCCTATCATCCTCGTGGTTTTCCTTCGATACGATTAGAACCACCTCTCAGTCAATCTGCCACAAAAATTAGATATTATTTGATTCTAACGATACATGTAATGATGATGTACAATATATAGAAAGAAGATAATGAAGAAAAAATCAACCACAAGCTACACAAGAACACGATATATACGTGATTTACCACTTGAGCTAGCTACATTTATGGGCAATTCGACAAATAAATAATCATTTATAGTAAAAATAAATCACAAAGAACAAGATATAGAATACTTTCTCTAAAAATACAACAAAAACCCTTTGAATTTAAATTTAAAAATGAAATTTCTTTATTGCTGTATATGTTAGCAACAAATCTTATCACCCTAAACGCCTTAAGAAGAAGACTTTTGAACACCTCTTGAAAAAGCCTTGAAACTTTAAATCTTGCATTTACAAAGAAAACTCCCTCTTGAAACTCTATCTTCTCGAATTCGTAATGCTACATCTTTCTCAATATAACTTATCTAGAAGCCTCTTTTTGTAAGTAAAATATAAAAAATACCCATCTGAGTGTTCACAAATATTTGGATATTGTTTGCTCATGTATAACATGACTTATATAAACTTAAAAAGTGATTAAAATCATAATGATTTTAGTGTTACCATCTTAACAGCCTTGTTTTATAATCATTCATTTTCCAAGTCAATAATGGAATAGGACCTTCTTGTGTAAGCGATTCCTAAAGACCATAAGCAATCAAAGATGCAGCCTACCGAATGAATGGCTTTGATTGATGAGTGGACTTCTCCCCTTGTGATAAATGATCGATTCCATTAGGTCAATTGATTGGATTGCTCACTAGTCCAAGTGCAATATACTTACCATACATGTTTCTCAATTATTTAAAACCATGGTATCAGAACTATAATTATCAGACCATATGACAGAAAAACCCATTTTTGAAGTAAAATTAGAGAGAGAGAGAGAGAGAGAGAGAGAGAGAGAGAGAGAGAGAGAGAGAGAGAGAGAGAGAGTCAAAACCTTCTAATTTTTGACAAAATCAAAATTGGGTCTACCAAACATGCTCCTGAATTTTGTTAGAGAAACGTTCATTTACAGCAGTTGTATGTAGACTTTCACATACAACATTTCTTTCCCATTAACGCGTCACATCCATGGATTATCCGGTTGTTCAGTTCCAAAATGGGTCACCCCATGATGATCACCCCCACATGAAAAAAGGCTGATCAATTCTTTGGTTGGGCTATGATGCCAATATTAATGGACAGCCAATACTATGAGTTGGTTGTGGCCCACCAAACAAGTTGATTAGCACATTTCATACCATGTATTCATTATGGTGTGGCCCACCATTTGCATAGCTCATATATTCTACACATGTGACAGGTTGGCAGTAAAGAAATGGTTGTATGTGAACATTCCTATTTTAGTTATTCATTGAGGCCTTCGGCAGAGTGTTTGTTAGTAAAACAGGTTCATACTACCTGGTTTCAAATGGCTGGGACAAGGCTACCATGACTAGGATGAGAACGATGGTTTCTCTTTTCCTTTTTTTCTTCTTTTCTCCAAAGTTCACTAATGTAACCATGAGGTCCTGTTTGGTTTTTGGATTACAACGTAAATAGACTGTAAATTGGCATTTATTATTTACATCAGTAATTCTCTTCTTCTTTCCCTCGAAGTGATGGTTGCCGTTGCCGTCGTTTACTTTACCTTAAAGTGACAGCTGTTCATGTTTGGAAGGTATAACTCTGAGATAGGAAAAAAGCTACAATGAATGCATTAAAAATTATGGGGCCAATTGATATGTATATGTCTAATCCATGCCGTCCATCTATTTTACTTGCTCATTTTATGGTATGACCCCAAGAGTGAGGCAAGTGTGAAGCTAAAGTTGACCACACAGAGGAAACAAAGGGAATTGAACGGTTTCCGTTGAAAACTTATCGTGGGTCATGAAAATTTTGAACCAAGCTGATATTTATGTTTATCCTTCATTCATATATATGTGATGTTATGAACAGGTTGGATGACAGTCCCACAACCCTATGGGCCTTAGGAAGGTTTCGGTTTTGAATGACGCAAGTCATTATCCCCTTGCTTCCTCTAGTGTGGTCCAATTAAGCTTACAATCTGCTTCAATTTTTGGTCAATGCCCTAAAATGATATGGTAAAACATTTGGATGGCGTGGATTAGACATATATATGATTGTGGGACTCAAAAATTTTACCACCATGCATTTCTGTCTGATTTCATGCATATATGTAGGATTTTCGAGACACATTTAAGAGAGGTATTTCCCCCTTTTTCAAACATGATGTAAAAGTAATTATGACTTATTTACATTCATTTAAAATTATTTACATGTAATTCTTAAAACCAAACAGGCCCTAAGATCAACAGAACTCATCCTAGGTCTTATGTCTAGGGAAGGAAAGGTGCTTTTGACTCTTGAGCTGGATGCCAGATCATCTCATTCTAATCTTTAGTTATTTTAGCTAATTGTTGGTCCATGTTTGGAGAAGTCTAGGAGGTTGTTTGGCACCATGGATTTAGGGGGATTTCAATTCCCTGGTTGTTTGGCAGCATAAAGTAAAAGGGGTTTCAAATCCAAGGGTTTTCAAATCCCCTCAAAGGAGTATCAAATCTATGGTGAGAGCTTGGATGACACCTAAAATTCTTTCAATAGTTGCATGTGTAACATGTATGTCACCATACTATTATTCTATTGGGCACATGGTCCACCAATGATATCTAAAAACAATTAGATTATGAATTGCATCACTATATTTACTTTAATATGATGATAAACACCGTCCAAACATTGTCCATGTAAATCAACAGCTAAAAATTGTTAGTTAGTTACTCGCACATCATCTTATGCTTGTGGCCCATCCAAGACTGGAATTTCATCATTTTCAGGCAAAGCATATATTTCAACGGGCTCATTATAATCATTATGTCAAACATTACATATGTCACTAATTAGAAATATTAAAATTGATATAGTAATTAAATTCAAAACCCCATAAATATATTATGCATAGCTACTGTTGGTGCAAAAATCAGGTTCACCCTCTTTAAACCTTCGTGTACCTACACAGGAAGAAAACAAAGAAGACCCTGGTTAGAGCAGGGGACCCTCTAATGCCAAAGTCAGGCTAGGAATCTGGATCTTATCGTATTGAGGGGATTTGGGAGAGAGTTTTTGCATACCTTTCGCCCTTCAAGTGTCTCTCATTTATAGGAGAGGGATGATCCCGCCATATGAGGATTCTCTCCCTGATTTCTAGGAGATTTGATTTACCTTTAGCTGTAACCTTCTTATGAATGCTTCCTGATCCCGAGATCCTCATGATCGAGAATCCTTTCCCGTGATTTCTAGAACGGTATTTAAGCTTACACTATTTCTTCCTCGCTCGGCTCGGCCTTGACTGACTCAAGTAACAGACGAGTCTTGGCTGACTGCAAGGATAAAGCTTTCTGCCCCCTGTCGGACGGAACAAGATTGGCTTATGGCCGACGTTCTTCTTTAATCCGATACCTGACACTATATCCGGCCTCGTATAGGTTGGTTTTATAGTCGGTCAGGTTGCTTTTAGCTTCAGGGCCTCAATCGGTCTCTTTAGACATTGCTGCTTCGTTAACCGAGCCAACTTTATGCGTCTTACTTTACCTATGGCTCCTAACTCTTAAGGTCTCGGCCGGGATCCGTTTTTCCAGAAATCTGAGCTAAGTCTCTTCTCTAGGCTTGTCTCAATCCAACACGTTGCCTCGGATTCTCGGGCGGTGCCGATAGAGTTGGTCCATTCCATAACCGGCTCTTCGGACTTGGTGTTTTTTCCCCAATAGTAAGCCCCCTACTCCGTGTGTTAGTTAGGTCAATACTAAGGAGTAACGAGTTTTTTAAGTCGGTGTGCCCTGGAGACCGAGGTTATGATGAGACATTAATGCTTCATGTATCGTTCTTAACTGGCGTTAGTTCAGTCCTCAAGGTCGCACGAGCGGACAGCCGTCAGAATGTTTCGTCCGCTTATGAGCATCGAATGCGTGGCTAGGGTGCTACCTGCGTAAGTCGGCACGCGCCACGTGTCGGGCGGGGTAGTCGAAGTATGCGTCGATTTGACTCCTCCTTAAATGTCGTTGTCACATGATTCAGGTATAAAAAGGAAGAGCGGAATTTGTTTCTCATTTTCGCCCGAGCTTTCCTTTCCCGTTTTCTCTTCTTGCTTTCTTCTCCTCCCTGCTTGTCTTCGCATTTTTCTACTTTTTCTATTATTTCCGTCTTTCTTTCCCTTTTTACTTCCCCAACTGTGCGCTTTTCACCTTTCCAGTGAGTTTTCTTTTCTTCCTTTCTTTTTTCGGCTCTTTAATGGCAGCGCATTCTTCAAGTCCCTGGGAAGGGATTTTCGGTGATGAGGAGAAAACGGGACATCTTTGGAATGTCACAGAATCGCCCTCATTGCTGGCGAAGATGGCGATTAGCACCGATGAAGCTTTCCAGTTCTTTGAAAGAACGTCTGAAACTTCATTGGAACGTCCTGCTTCGGCGGGTCCTTCTGAAGGAGGGGCGTCTCTGGTGACCTCCCCTGGGAGACCCAACCCCTGTTTTCCTAAGGATGACTTAGAAGAAGAGGATGAGAAGTTAGAGGAAACCACTGACTCGGTTCCCCTAAGAAGGTTGGCCAAGGCCGTTGAGTCGGCAGACGAAGAGAGAGATGCTGCCGAGGGAGAAGTTAGAGACGATCTGAAGGGTCTAATCCCATTAGTCTTAACTAAGCGGATTTAGACAATCTGAGTCGGGTATCATGTCCTTGACTCGGTTATTATCTGTCTTCTCCTTCTAAGTGAATTGCCTGACCATCCCCCTGCTGGGATGGTCACAATTTTTCAAGTCGCAATGCAATGTGGCTTACGTCTGCCCCTCCAACCCGTTACTCAGGATTTTCTGTCTTGACTCCGAATTGCTCCTGGGTAGATAGTGTCGAACGGGTGGAGGAACTTGTTCGAATGTTCAGTGTTGTGGGCCGAGACAGAGCAACCCCCACTGACTATGGACGAGTTCCTTTATTTATAACAAATACGGCAAACCTTCAACAACCCGGCTGGTACTTCTTGTGCGCTTGGTGGAACAAGGGCGGTCCTTTGATAACCGACCCTCCTATCTCCAACAAATACTGGAGAGAGAGGTGGTTTTGGGCATGCGGTCGCTGGGAGACTGCCGAGCCTAGGCTCTTCCAATCTCGTATTCCCTAGACGTTTTCTGAAGCAGGTGACTCGACATTTCCTTTCTCCATATCTTTTTTATCTTGACATTCTTGAGTCTGACTGAACGCGTTTTGCAGATATCCTCAAGAGAAGGCTAAAGCTAGGAGCCGGTGCTTTAGCTCGGATCAAGGATCTGAGGGGACTAAGTCCGGAAGATCGGTCTTGGAAGACTCTTCTTCAACCAGAGCGTCTCCTTCTCTCGGGCTTAGACTCTGCCGTGATAGGTATCCTTGACTTATTCTGACGCGTTTCTCTTGAATTTTATCTAACTCTTTACCTTGATATAGAGATGGCTGAGGCTTGACCCTTTCTCAAACCGGTATAAAAAATGAAGGCACCTCTGAGATCGGTGCTTCTGTCAGAGCCTCGGCCTTCAAAGAAGGTGAAGATGGCTCCGAAGGCTACGGAGCTATCCGCCCCAGTCGCCTCTGTTTCGGTCGTCCTGACCGTCGTCGTACTTTCTGACCCCAAAGAGAGGGCGGAAGAGATAGGAGCTCCCGCAGAGTCTCAAGTGGCTTTTGAGCCGAGGCCCGTCCCAGAGCGAGTCTCAGAACTAAGAGAGGAGCAGAGAGGGGAGACTTCAGGAGGGGGATGACTCAACAGGAGCCTTCGCCTTTCCAGCAGGTAGTATCAGGAATGATCCCTTAGGCCATCGCTCATGAGAGTGAAAGAGACTTCGCTAGTCTCTACAATGCCTCTTCGCTGTAAACTCTTGGTCATGCGGTGAAGATACTTCTTGAGGTAATGTCGGTAATCTCTCTCTCTCTCTCTTTTTGTTTGTGATTTCGTCTATTGGTGACTCAGTCTAGCTT
This sequence comes from Magnolia sinica, assembly GCF_029962835.1. NCBI lineage: Eukaryota > Viridiplantae > Streptophyta > Magnoliopsida > Magnoliales > Magnoliaceae > Magnolia > Magnolia sinica. The sequence continues at coordinate 128,346,591 of NC_080575.1, read as the reverse complement.
CGCATTTTCCTTCTGCAGTTGGCCCTTTGTTTGGTTAAGGCTTGCTCGAATCTGATTGCCACTCAAAAGTAGGCGGCTGAGGCGGGAGAAAAAGTCAAGGCTTCCTTGGCTCGGGTTGAAATTCTATAGGGCGAGTTGGGACTTGCTCGGAAGGCCACTGCTAACGCCAAAACCGAGTGCGCTCGATTGGCTTCGCTACTGACGGAAGCTCAAGAAGAGAGTTGGCGAATCCGTCAAGGTCATACCTCTTACGCGGATAAGTTGGCTCGGACCAAGGGTGAGGCTAAGGCAACCATCGAAAAGGCCATCGACGAGGCTAAGGAGGCCAAGAAAGTCAAGGATCAAGCTGTGCAAGCCTTTCTCAAATCCTAAGAATTTGAGGAGGATAGGGATTGTTCACTCCCCAAGTATAGGGTTGTGATGTAGTAATAAACTCGGTGAGACCGAGGTCGAATCTCAAGGGACTGATACCTGCACGTAATCTGAAACTAAGTAGAACTAGAACTAGACTAAGATGGAATCTAAATCAACAGTAATTTGAGGAATAATGGTGAAATACTGATCTAAAACTTTAAAGAATTCAAAGGTAGGAAACTAGGGATTCAGAGGATCCACTTGTAGATATCAGGGGGATCTTATGCCTGTTTCAAGAACTCAACTGGACTTAGAGTCTCATCTTTATCCAGTGAAGGGTGTAACCATGAAAATCAACTGAAATTCCTTTAATATAGTTTTCAAGAGATGAAAGGTATATGAATTAGAATAGATTCCATCACCAAACCATGCCCAGGAGACGATGGTGAACAATAGGGCTTCCTGACATCATAATTAAAAGAAGGAAGGGAATATGCTCAAAGCTATCGCAGACCTATTGTAATTTTAGTCACAACAAACCATTAAAAACTGAAAACATTTCCTTAATTAAACTAGTATCAAGTTCAATTTAATTTAAATAAAAAGGCATAAACAACAAGTCTCCCCATCATGCTACAAGCTTCACCTCTTAGCCCTAGTTAAGAGGTTTAGCCCAACATGATGGGGTTAAATCTCTCAAAAATAATCATGGAAAAAAAAAGAATTAAACAAATAAAAATTCAACAACTCTCTCTCTCTGCTCTTTTGCTTCACGTCCAACCAAGCCAAGCTTCCCCTTGGAATCCCTGCCAATTGAATCCCCTCCCTCTCTCTTCTCTCTTGTATTTTATACATGCCAGGGGCGGTGGAATGGAGTGCGTCCCAAGAGACTGGAGTCAGTGGCCTCTTTTACGCAGAGGAATTTGCATGCAAAAGGAAACGCAACTCACTTACGTTTAGCCTGAATCTTGGGACGATGGAGTAGCTGATTTCGAGATCTGAGCCGTTCAGACTCCTTGGTGACGGAAGGTGGCCCCATAGGAAGACTTTAAACGGTTCAGATCAACGAACCGATCATGATCTTGATCGTGGAACGGCCTGGAAGTCCCGGTTTTCCCGGACGCAAAAAACAGGGCCTGTGCAAGGACGGGTTCACTGTTGAAGATGGTGGGGCCCACTTCGATTTTATTTTGAGAAATCCATTCCGTCCACCGGATTCCTCTCAAAATTTCGTCAAAAATGACTGCTTTTGGATTGCTTTTGATGCGGCCCTTTGATGTTTTACTTCCGCCGTCCATCTTGCGTTTGATCGCGATTTACACGTGTGTGCGTAGTGGGAATAGGAGGACACCTAAGTGAGGGTTACACCCCATCTATTGAACGACTGGATGGTCCAGATTATCAAAATACATGATGGGTGGGGCCCATAATCAAAACCCGGTCCGTCCGCTGGTGTTTTTGCACAGGAAGAAGATTTGAGTCGGTCAGCTTGCGCTGACCGACTTTATGAAATTTGGTGCACAGCAGGACTGCGTGCACTGTGTACACGAGCTTCAAGCATGGGTCCACTGAGATGTATTCAGAAAATCTGCTCCATCCAACCTGTTTTTCATATAATTTAAAGGATTGAGACCAAAATTGAAGCATATCCAGATAACAAGTGGGCCCAAAATCAGAGTTTTAGGGGTTGATCTGTCCGTTGGGCCATTTCTACAGGGATCGAACGGATGAAATTCGGCATGTACGGTTAATTTATGGTCCTCAGGCCATGTATGAAGTTTCGATCTGAACGGATGGTGAGAACCCTGTGATCTTGCATTCTGGATGTCTTTCGGGCCGCTTGAGCTTCAGTTTCTCGATTTTCGTGGATCCCTGGCATGTAATTCCGTCGATCTTGGTCCCCTGGAGTCTGTCCGTTGCCTTTAGTGTCATAAGAGCGTTAAATCCATGTTTTAAGCTTCCTTTTCCGTCCATGCTCGTAAATACACTCTGCATCACAAACATGATTAAAGCGGGCCATTAAACGGTATCATGTTCGTAAATCCAAGCAATAACTGGGGTCTAATATGCAATATTTGAACCTCAACAGGGATCGCTTGTATCAAAGCGGATACACGGCTTGTATCAAGGTGATGAAGGAATCTTTTCCTAACATTGATCTGTCGGGATTCGACGATGATGTCTCTGGTCCTAAAGGCGTGGAGGCCGAGGCCGCTGAGTCTATTGATGCTGCGGCTGGTGTTAAGGTCGAGGCCGAGGTAGCTCCTGAAGTTGGTGAGGCTGCTCCCAGTGGTGGCAGCTGAGTCCGAACCACTTCTTTTGGTACCATCATCAGCTCCATTTTTGGCACTCACACCAGCTCTTCAAACAGACCAAGCTTCGGGGCAGGCTCGAGAGTATCCACGACCAAGGAAGATGCTTGCGTGTCACAGTCGACCTTTCCTTTTGCTTTTAAGCCTTTTGCTTTATCAATATAATGCTGCAACAAGGTGTAGCTCAATGTAACAAACATACTGACAAATGAATATACTCAGTTTTTTTTATTCATCTTAATTCAGTTTACATGCTTGTTAGTTTTGAATCTTTCAAAATGCTTCGCTGGGCTGATCCAGGGATAGTAGATTTTTAGATGCTCGGCATTCCATGGATGGGTCAGCAATTGTCCAGTTAAGTCTTCCAATCGATATGTTCTTGGTCGGATGGTGCTTGAGATGACATAAGGTCCTTCCCAGTTGGGTCCCAGTGTGCCCGCACCAACTTCCTTAGTGTTGAGGAACGTTTTTCGTAGAACCATGTCTTCGACTCGAAATCGCCTGACTTTAACTCGGGCATTATAAAAATGAGCTACTTGTTGCTATTGAGCCATAGTTCGTAACCAAGCTTTTTCTCTTTGTTCGTCCACAAGGTCAAGTCCGAGGGCCAAGAGTTCTTCATTATCCTCTTCATTAAACGAACTGATTCAGGCTGAGGGCAGCCCGATTTTGACCGGGGTAACGACTTCCGAGCCATAAGCGAGGGAGAATGGGGTTTTTCTTGTAGCGGTTCGATTCATGGTTCGGTATGCCTACAGTATCTTTGGGAGTTCTTCGGCCCACACTCCTTTGGCTCGGTCAAGCTTAGTTCGGAGATGCCGTTTGATGATCTTATTGACCGCCTCAACTTGTCTGTTCGTCTGAGGATGACGAGGTGATGCGTATACATTTCTGATTCCAAGATTATGACACATTTCATGAAAGCTCTTATTGTCAAACTGCTTCCCATTATCGGTAACAATGGTCTGGGGTACACTGAAATGGTAGACAATGTTCTTCCATACGAAGTTTGTGATCTTCTACTCGGTTATTGTTGCCAGTGGCTCAGCCTCGACCCATTTTGTGAAGTAGTCCACTGCTACGATGACAAATTTGGTCTGCCCTTTTTCCATGGGTAGTGACCTGATAATATCAATTTCCCACTACGCGAAGGGCTAAGGATCGACCATTGGGGACAGTTCCTCCGGGGGTTGCCTCGGAATGGCTGCGAACCGTTGACATTTGTCGCATCTTTGGATGAGTTTACGAGTGTCGTGCTGGATGGTCGGCTAATAGTACCCCTGACGTAAAACCTTATGCGCGAGTGATCGTCCTCCTGAATGATTTTCACATATTACTTCATGTATTTCTCGCAGTACGTAGTCGGCTTCACTGGGGTTTAGGCATCGCAGTAATGGAGCGTAATTACCTTTCTTGTACAGCACCCCGTTGAGTATGGTGTAGCGAGAAGCTCAAATTTTTAATCATCAAGCCTTGGCGTGATCTTCGGGTAACTCTCTATTGTCTAGATATCGGATAATCGAGTCGAGCCAAGTGGGCTCCGAATCGATCGTGTGTACGGCTAAGCTAACTGGTTCATTGATACTCGGTTTGGCGATGTACTCAATTAGAATGGACCTCGGTATGTCGTCCTCGTCAGCTGAGGTAAGTCTCGCTAACAGATCGGCTTTGGCGTTCTCTATCCGAGGGATCCAAGTAACCACACATTATTGGAATCCATCGATTAACTCTTTGGCTTTTTCCACGTATGCTTTCAATTGCTTTTTACGTGTTTGATACACACCAGCGACTTGATTGACAACCAATTGTAAATCGTTGAAAATATTGAGATGCGTAACGCCCAAACTGGCCATGAGTTGGAGGCCGAGCAATAAAGCTTCATATTCTGCTGTGTTGTGTGAGGCTTGAAATCCAAGTCTTAAGGCATACTGCATGTAGGTTTTATCAGCGGTTTCCAACACTACTCCTGCCCCACTTGCCTTAGAGTTGGAGGAGCCATTGACATACGCTTCTAAGGGATTGGGTCAGGCGCTGACTCGGCAGGGGCGGTGGTCAATTCTTCCACAGGCTCGGTATTCCAAGCTATTGAATCTGCTCGTAGTGTTACTTCAGCAATGAAATCGGCCACGGCTTGCCCCTTAACCGCTATCCTCGGCTTAAATTGGATATTGAATTCGCTGAGTTAATTGCCCACTTAGTGAGCCAGCCTGAAGCTTCTGGTTTCTGTAAGATCTGATGTAGTGGGAGATCAGTCATGATGATAATTGTATGAACTTGAAAATATGGCCGAAGTCATCGCAAGGAGATGATCAACACTAGGGCCACTTTTTCCAAGAGTGGGTATCTCGTCTCTGTTGGTAGTAGTGCTTTGCTGACGTAATAAATCGGCAGTTGTTTTCCTTCGTGCTCCTGTATCAGTGTCGAGCTAACCGCTATCTCGGACATCGCAAGATATAATAACAAGGCTTCTCCTGGCTCAGGTTTCGATAAGAGGGGCAAGACCAGAGGTAAGACTTTAATTACTGGAACACTGCTTCGCACTCTTTCATCCAATCCACCGCTTGTCGTCCCTTCAATTATTGAAAAAACAGGAGACATTTATCGGTGACTCGAGAGAGGAAGCGGTTGAGTGCCGCTACTCGTCCAGTCAATCTTTGTATATCTTTTCTAGTTTTTGGAGACTCCATGTCAAGCAATGCCTTGATTTTCTCCAGATTTTCCTCGATTCCTCACTGGCTGACCAGGAATCTGAGGAACTTTTCAAAACTCACACCAAAGGCACACTTGCTCGGGATCAACTTCATTTGAAACTTACGCAAGATCAGGAATATTTCTTCTAAGTTGGTTATATGGTCGGTGGCGTGTACACTTTTGACGAGCATATCGTCAATGTACACTTCCATGGTTCGGCCGATTAACTGAGCTAAGATTTTGTTCACTAATCTTTGATAAGTCGCTCCAACATTTTTCAAACCAAATGGCATCACTCGGTAACAATAAAGTTCTTTGTCGGTGACAAAGGTATCTTAGATTTATCAGACTGATGCATTACAATTTAGTTGTACCCTGAATAAGCATCTATAAAACTAAGAAGTTCATGCCTCGCAGTGCTATCCACCAACTAATCGATCCTCGGAAGAGAGAAACTATCCTTTGGGCAGGCTTTATTCAGGTTGGTATAGTCAATACAGACACGCCACTTCCCATTGACTTTTTCACAAGTACGACGTTAGCTACCCATTCTGGGCAGTATTCTCTTCTATGAATTTGGCCTTGAGGAGCTTGCTAACATCTTCTTCAATGATTGTGTACCTTTCAGGACCGAGCAAACGTCACTTCTGTCGGATCAGCTCGTAGGTCGGATCGATGTTAAGTCGATGTGTGATAACAGATGGGTCGATTCCTGGCATGTCCTCATGGTTTCACACAAATACGTCGACGTATCGCTGGAGCAGGGCTATCAGATTGTTTTTCATCGGCGACCGCAGAGATGAGCCAATTTATACCGTTTTAGATTCGTCGGTCTCGACTAAAGGTACCGAAACAAGGTCTTCGACCGATTGCCCTCGCTCGTGAGTTTCGGCTTGGGGATCTAAAGACTCGATCACTGATACTTCGGTCGGAACTTTTACGGCTATTGCATAGCAGCGTCTTACATCCTGATGATATCCTTTAACGATTCTTACTACCGACTCAATCGGGAATTTTATAGAGAGATGGTATATAAATACCACGGCTTGAAGGAGACTCAGAGAGGGTCAGCCAAGTATCACATTATAAACGGACAGCTGGTCGACTATCAGAAAGTCGACCATTACTGTCGCCTAATGCGGAGGGTTTTCAGCAGTTAGTGGTAGCGAGATGATACCTTCTGGGAGTATTTGTCCTCCAGAGAATCCGATCAATGAGGTACGCATCGGCCGCAAGGTCAATCGTTCAATACCCATTTTGTCGAATGCCTGAGTGAATAGTACGTCAGCAGATGATCCTGTGTCGACGAGTATACGGAACACCCTTCGGTTTGCGATAGTAAGAGTGATAACTAATGCGTCATCATGAGGATGATGGATGCCTCGAGCATCTTCATCAATGAACGAGATGTAATATTTTTCTCTCTTCTTTTCCTTTGAAGGTCGAGCTATGATCAGGATCTCGGATTCGGGTCAACTAATGCTCCTGGCATAACTCTTTCGAGCATTATTTGAGTCCCCTTCGCCGCGGGGACCACCGATGATATTTTGGATCTCCTCCGTGGGTCGGTTATCCCCCGGCATTCTTCCACTGTCCACGTTCTCTCGACGTGTTCTCTGAGCCGACCTTCTCGGATAAGCCTTTCGATCTCTTCCTTCAAGTGGTAACATTCACTTGTACTGTGGCCATGATCGCGATGGTAGTGGCAATATTTATTCTTATCCCGCTGGTTCGAATTACTTCGAAGTTTATTCGACCAGCTGACAAATCCTTCACTCTTGATTTCCATCAGCACTTGCTCTTGAGGTTTATTAAGCGGGGTGTATGTAGAAAACCTTCGGTCAAGTCGCTTACCCAACTTTCATTCATCGCGTGTTCGGTCATCCTTACGCTTCTTTCCTCCGGTCGAGTCAACTTCTTTCTTGGCTGACTCTTTGGCTTGAATTTTCGCGTTCTGGGCAGCCTCACGCAAATTCTTGTTTCCTCGGCATCCACGTATTTATCTGACTGAGTCATGAATATATCCAAAGTTTCAGGCAGATTTTTGTCCAGGGATGCCAGAAACGGCTTATCCCTGACGCCTTGCATGATGAAATTGAGTGTTGTCTCCTCTGAATATTTTCAAACTTGGAGTAATTCAAAGTTGAAACATTTGATGTAGTCTTTCAGTAGCTCTCCCTTTTTCTGAACTATGTTGTTCAGATGCGCAGATGGCTTCAACTTCTTCTTTTCGTCAATGAAATTGGTGAGAAAGGCATCGCTGAGTTCTATGAACGTGCTGACAGACTTTGGTTTTAGCTGCTTGAACTAAAGTCGGGCCACGTCGGCTAAGGTGAGGGAGAAAGCCCGACACATTACGGCATCTGAGCCATCATGCAGTTCCATGTATGTTCGAAAATATTCGATGTGTTCAGTTGGGTCGGTTTTCCCTGTGAAATGTGTAATCTGCGGGAGGCGAAACCTTTCCGGTAGCCGAGCTTGCATCACTTCATCGACTAACAGGGACGCTTTTGTTTCTGTCCTGATTGAATATGCATCCCAACTATGCTTCATATCCGACATCTCTAACACTTTCTTTTTAAAGTCCTGAAGGTTAGCTTTCAAAGGCTCGTTACTTTCTGTTATCCTTTCGGCTGGATGTCGGCTGCGTCTTCTTCGATCTGTTTTGTCTCGAAGATTAGTGGATGTAGCATTACAGTTGTGAAATGAGCGGGCGCTGGCTCGGGCGGCCCATGGGGCTAACTCGGCTGTGCCAGTGACCTCGGGGCAGTGGGATGAAGGTCGGCAACTTGTTGCGGAACATTCATCGCCTGTTCTCGTTGAGGCTACTGAGTCTGTTGACTGTGCATCTGCTCCAACATTTGTTTCATAATGTTTATATCAGCTCTGAGTTCCTGGACTTCCTGATCCAACCATCCATTTCCTCGATTCCGCTGGGTATTCCTAGTTACGGCAGACGCTGTAGGACGAGCTGCGGAACCTTGTTGATTGTCAGGTTGGTCCTGAGCTCCTTGGGTCCTGTCTGGAACTGATGGTCCAGCGTCATCAACTTCATTCAGTTCGGTAAGACCAGTTTTTCTGGTTCTCACCATTAATGCTCGCTTGACACTTCTGAATAGAGCTTGGAACACGACTTTTTGTATCGATTCTAACAGACGGTGCCAAACTGTTGGTGCAAAAATCAAGTTCACCCTCTTTAGACCTTCGTGTACCTACACAGGAAGAAAACAAAGGAGACCCTGGCTAGAGCAGGGGACCCTCCGATGCCAAAGTCAGGCTAAGAATCTGGGTCTTATCGTATTGAGGGGATTTGGGAGAGAGTTTTTGCGTACCTTTCACCCTTCAAGTGTTTCTCATTTATAGGAGAGGGATGATTCTGCCATACGAGGATTTTCTCCCTGATTTCTAGGAGATTTGATTTAACTTTAGCTGTAACCTTCCTATGGATGCTTCCCGGTCCCGAGATCCTCGGGATCGAGAATCCTTTCCCGTGATTTCTGGAATTGTAACACCCCGTATTTTCAGGACCCGAGTATATGACTCGTTTCCCAAAAACACGAGTGTTAACCTTAAAGGATGGTCAAATTCACGTATATTTTTTTTCTTTATCAGAGTAAGCAAATGAGCGTAGAGTGAATAAATCAATATAAGAGAAATTTCATTATCATTCAATTATGCAAGTAGCCCATAATGACTTATACAACCCAATGTCTCAACATTAACGATTACAAGATTTGCATATATAAGAACTAACAGAAAGCATATAAATGTAAGCCGCATGACCACGCAGCTCCTCTTAGTAACATGGTCGTGCGTCCATGGCACCTGCACAACTCCTCATCAAGTCTGATCATATACATCATTTAGGCCACCTGTTCTCCACGTCCGCCCCCCAAGCTCTCCAGATTGAATCCCTTTTATCACCGCAGCAAGTCGGCTAGGAGTGCGAAAGGTAGAGAGTCTTCACAGTGGTGAAGGACCTATGCAGTTGAGTTGATGCGGGACTTCTTTACGCAGCGAAACGTAATTCAGACAACCCCTTTTCCCATGCTTTCCTTCTAAAGAACAAACATCCCATGGGAAAGTTTTTGACGGCCCACACAATGTACGGTTTAGATTTATCATATGGACCGTGATGGTGGCCCACCTAGATTGTCAAATCCGGTCTGTGAAACAAGGCTCGCGCAACAGAGCTTGCACAAGCATGCTCTGCTATGTTTGGTGGGACCCATGGTCAGTGTCACATAGAAAATCCAGTTCGTCCACTGGATTTCCCTCGAAAAACTAGTTGGATATAGGTGATTTAGATCCGTTTCGGTGTGGCCCGCATAACTTTCCTTGCTGCCGTTCGTTCCATGTTTGAACGGCTGAAAACCGGATGCTCGTTGCTTCTTAGAAATTGTCCACCTAGGTCCTATTCAATGGGCCTGTAGGACTTTGATGGACGGTCCGGATCGTGAAAAAGGATGATGAATGGGGCCCATTATCAAAACCCAATCCAAAACACGTCCGTCACTGGACGTTTTTGGCACTATTTGAGTGTTTTATACAAAAAATAGGTGGGGCCCACTTCTGATGACATTTTCGGAGATCTATCCCATTCATCCTCTTCTAAGTTATATGTAAGCCCATAAATCAAAGTATGAAGTAGATCTAAACACTAGGTGGGCCACACAATCCACATGTGATGAGTCACTACCCATCGTTGAAGCAAGTGTTGAGGGTCAAATATTGCATATTAGACCCCATTGATTGCATGGATTTACGATTATGATATTACTTAATGGCCTGAATTAATCATGTTTGTTTTGCAAGGTGTAATTGCGAGCTTGGACTGGATCAGGATGCTAAAAGTATGGATTTAACGTTCAGAATGCACCAAGGCAAGGAACGGACTCTAGGGGACCAAGATCGACGGAATTACACACCAGGGATCCGAGGAAATAAAGTCGTTCACGTTAAAGAGGCCCGAAACTGGCGCAGAATACAAGATCACGGGGTTCTCACCATCCGATTGGCTCGAAACTTTATACATGGCTCGAGGACCAAAAACTAACCGTACACGTCAAATTTCAGCTATTGGATCCCTCTGGAAGTGGCCCAACGGATAGATCAGCCCATAAATCAGTGATTTGGGGCTCGCCTGGTATCTGAAAATGCTTCAATCTTGGGCTCAACTCATTAAATGAGCTGACAAAACAAATGGATGGATCGAATCTTACATATACATCACAATTGGCCCCATATGTACAGCGTGTGTACAAAACGTACACACGCTCCCGCCGCGCACCGAACCGAGTCAACGGGTTAGCAGGCGCTGATCTACGCCTGTTTCTAAAAACGGCAGTAGCAGTTTCGCGCTGTGTGACAGACGGACGACGTCCGTTTTGCGGATGGTAGTGGGCCCCACAGTGTAATTTTTCGGATGATCCAAGCCATCCATCATGTAGAGGGCCTCGAATACTATAAAACCTTGCTAAAATTTTACACCCATGCGTGCACATGTGCGTAATACAAAGGCCACAAATAGGCTATCCTGCGACGTTCAAAATGAATTTTGGCATGATTTCTTCTCTGGGCCTCGTGAATGGACGTTCAAAACCACCCATTCTTGACCGAAATTTCATCCTGAATCCAATGGATGGGGTGAATTTCCCCAAAAATACCTCTGTGGGGCCCCACCAACTCGTCAGCGAACTCCTCTTTTCGCAGGCCCTGTTTTCCACGTCCGGACGAGTCCGGGATTTGCGGGGAGTAGTGGGTCACGATCATGAATATTTTGAGTGATCCAGACCGTCCAATGTGTCCACAGGGATGCCAATAACCTAGCCAAGATTTCAGAATCAACAGATAAGTTGATATCACGCCGCAAATACACTCCAAACGCAAGACATTTTGTGTTTTTGCTTCGCATGCGAATTCTACTGCGGGAAAAAGACTCCTGACTGAAGTTATACAAAGACAGAAGCCATTGCCATGGGGTCTTCTATAAAGGAGAGGGGATTCAAGATGAAAAAAGGGGGATTCAAGGATGGATCGGTTTGGCTTGGACGATTGCACAAGAGAGAGTAGCTGGAGTTTAGTATTTTTTTATTTATTTCTTTTTCTTTTTATTTTATTTTGCTTTGTTTAAAGGATCCAGCCGCATCATGCCTGTGATCGGCTAAACCTCTTAGCTAGGGCTAAGAGGTGAAGCTTGTAGTCTGATGGGAGAGATGTTGTTTATGCCTTTTGTTTAGATTGAAGGGGTTTCTGAGTTAATTTTATTATGGGAATACTTTTAGTTTTTAATGGCCTGTTGTGACTGAAATTACAATGGGTTTGTAATGGCTTTGAGTATTTCTTTTTCCATATTTTGATTATGACATCAGGAAGCCCTGTTATTCACCATCGTCTCCTGGGCATGGTTGGATGTCGGTACCATTCCTAATCTTCATAATCATCTAATTGGTTGGTAATTAGTTTAATTCTTTTGTTGACTTTGTCTCCTGGGCATGGTTTGGTGATGGAATCCATTCTACTTCATATACCTTTCATCTCTTTAAAATTATATCAAAAGATGTTCAGTTTAATTTCCATGATTCTTAATGTAGGCATAAGATCTCCCTGATCTCTACAAGTGGATCCACTGAATCCCTAGTTTTCCTTTCCTGAATTATTTAAAGTTTTAGATAATTATTCCACAATTATTCCTTAAATTCTATTTGATTTAGATCACATCTTAGTCTAAGTTCTAGTTCTACTTAGTTTCAGATAGCGTACAGGTATCAGTCCCTTGGGATTCGACCTCGATCTCACCGAGTTTATTACTACATCACAACCCTATACTTGAGGAGTGAACAAGTTTTTGGCGCCGTTGCCAGGGACTGACGGTTGCGATTCTCTGAAATTAATTAGGTTTAGAATTAATTTAAGATTAGAATTTGACTAACTTTAGTTGTAGACTTATTGATTTCTAGAACTAACTTGTTTTCCTGTTTTATATGATCCTGACATAAGTTTCTAAATTGGTAATTCCTCCCTAATTTCTCTACTTTTTCTACTTTTAAAATTAGGGTTTAAATTTTAGAAATTTTCTACTTCTAGTATCCTCTTATCTGTAGGAAATAGTTTATTTTTAGAAACTACGTTATTTCTTTCCCCTTTTTAGAAATTAACTTTCCATTTTTTTTCTCTTGCAATAATTTTCTAATTCTAACTCTTTTAGAATCTAATTTTGTTTCCTAATTTATTTTTAGAATTTTTGTTTAGAAATTAACCTTCCTATTTTGTAGGCCTTTAAGATAGAAATTTCTACTTCGGTAAGCTCCTTCCATACTTTCTATTTTTCAGTTCTCTTTTAGTAATTTATTTTCTAGTTTAGGACTTTCCTAATTTATTTAGAAATTTTCACTTTCTTTTAGGAATTCCTTCTTTTAGAAATCAGTTTACTGTTATCTTTCTTTTAAAGGATTGTTCTTCTCCTTTTAGAATCTAACTTATTTTGTTTTATTTTGCAGGTTTTTAACTTAGGACTCCAATTTGGTAATTTCTTTCCAACTCTCTCTTTCTTCCTAGATTTTCTTTTCCTTTCTTAGGATTAGGCTTTGAATTTAGTTGAGGGCTGTGAGTATTTCATGCCCAAGTGGGCCCGTGACAACACTCGACGTCTCTTGACTGAAGGAGGATTGGTTGAGGGGTTGACTATCCATCGCAGGACTAGACACCGCTCGAAATCTCCTAAGTTAATTGAAGTTATGGTTGAAGACCAACCTCCTCTACTTCCACCCAGGGTGGAGGATACCCAAGATGAGAACGAGGTGCATCAGGCACCCCCGCCTCGTACTTTACGATATTATCTACAACCGGCGGGAGTGAGTACGCCCTCATGCATAATTTTTCTTGAAAACACAGGACAAATGGACATCAAGCCAGGAGTTATCCAACTCTTTCCCAAATTCCATGGACTTGAATCAGAGAGTCCATATTTTTATTTGAAAGAGTTCAATGAGATTATATCTATATTATGTTTTCCTAATGTATCTGAGGATACAATCAGGCTGAAACTCTTTCCTTTTTCCTTAAAAGAGAAAGCTAAGACGTGGTTACATTCACTGCGTCCTAGATCCATTGGCACATAGAATGACATGCAGAGGGAATTCATAAAAAAATTCTTCCCACATCATAAAACGATGACCCTCAGAAAAGCAATCATGAACTTTGCCCAAAAGGAAGATGAAACATTCTTCCAATGTTGGGAAATGTTCAAAGATTTGGTCAGTTCATGCCCACAACACGGATTTGAAACGTGGCACATTACAAATTTTTTCTATGATGGACTGACATCTTCCATGTGCTAAATGGTCAAGACAATGTGTAATGGAGAGTTCATTAATAAAGATGTTGACGAGGTATGGGATTACCTCGATAGTCTTACTGAAAAAACACAATCATGGGACTATTACCCAAAGTCGAACACCACGTCTAGGCCGACTCAATTAAAGGAGAAAGGTGGATTATATCTCTTGAAAGAAGAGGATGATCTCAAGTGTAAAGTGACTACGCTCATAAGGAAAGTTGAGGCCATGGAAGGAAAGAAGGATAAGGTTAATGAAATTGTTTGCGGCATCTGTGATTGCAACATTCATACAACTGAAAATTGTCCTACAATACCCACCTTTCGAGGAGTGTTGAATGAACAAGCCAATGCCGTAAACAACTATCAAAGACCTTTTACTGGACCTAACTCTAATACGTACAATCCTGGTTGGAAAAATCATCTAAACTTTAGTTGGAGGAATGGACAAACGGCTACCCCTCAAGGTTTCTTCAATCAAAATCCAAATCAAGTGAAACCTCAAGAGGAACCGGTTCGAAATTCCATACAAGAGCTGGCTCAGGCAATGCGGGGAATTACAGATTTTATGCAAAAGATAGATTCTCGTATGACGGTTATAGAAAAGGGGATGCTTCCTGCACAACCTCTCCCCAATCCTAAACCGCAGTACGAGATTAATGATCTCAGCTCTTCAAATCAAATGGGGCACGCTAAATCCATCACCACTCTTAGGAGTGGAAAGATCATTGATAAAACTCTTCCGGTTAGGCTCGAAAAGCCTCAAGAACTAGAAGAGGACAACAATGATGGATCTAGTGATACCCCACAAAAATTAGAACCGGAACTTTTAGAGAAGCCAGTTGCTCCATTCCCCCAACGGTTGGTTTCACCAAAACCTCTCTCTAACTCTCAGGATATCCTAGAGGTGTTGAAACAAGTGAAAGTCAACATTCCTCTACTTGATGTCGTGAAACAGATACCTTCATATGCCAAATTCCTGAAAGACTTATACACGACCAAAAGATGGCAAAATATTCAAAAGAAAATTTTCTTGACTGAGAAAGTGAGTGCTATCCTACAGCAAGACGTGCCACAGAAATTCAAAGATCCCGGTAGCCCAACCATATCATGTGTAATCGGGAACCATCGAATTGATCACGCACTTCTTGACTTAGGAGCGAGCGTCAATCTGATTCCTTACTCGGTATATAAACAGTTAGGTTTGGGTGAATTAAAACCCACCCTAACCACACTACAACTTGCTGATCGCTCTGTTCGTGTACCAAGAGGGATAATTGAGGATGTGTTGGTCCAAGTTGATAGATTTTACTATCCTGTAGATTTTATCATCTTGGACACCGAACCCATTAATAACATAAGCACTCAGATCCCTGTCATTCTTAGCCGCCCATTCCTTGCTACTTCAAATGCAATTATCAATTGCAGGAATGGTGTCATGACTATGTCTTTTGGGAATATGACATTGGAGTCAAATATCTTTTTCAATAACGGCAGAACCTTAGAGGAGGATGACGATTTCCATGACATTAACATGATTGACTCTTTAGTAGAAGATACGAAACCTCTGACCTTATCCTCCGACCATCTAGAGACGTGCCTAGCCCACTCCCATGATTTTGATGATGACATGATTAGGGAGACGTGCGCCTTGCTTGATACTGCACCGGTACTTGAAGTTAACCGGTGGAGGCCACAATTTGAAGAATTGCCACAAACTAATGTAGTGCCTCTACCGTCTAACCTCAAGCCACCGAAGCTTGACCTAAAACCTTTGCCCTCTGATTTGAAATATGCCTATTTAGGTTAAGATGAGACATACCCGGTGGTGATCTCTACCCACCTGGAGAAAGAACAGGAGAGTATGCTCATATCTACTCTCATTGAGCATAAAGGAGCCCTAGGATGGACGATAGCGGACCTCAAGGGAATTAATCCCTCGATTTGTACTCACCGCATATATCTTGAGGATAATGCAAAAACCGCTCGGCAACCACAACGTAGACTAAATCCAAACATGAAGGAAGTGGTTAAAGCCGAGGTTCTTAAACTATTGGACGTGGGTATCATATACCCTATATCTGATAGTCAATGGGTGAGTCCAACTCAAATGGTCCCTAAGAAGTCCGGAATCACTATTGTAGCCAATGCTAATAATGAACTCGTGCCAACTAGAGTCACTACTGGTTAGAGAATGTGCATTGACTACAGGAAGTTGAATACCGTCACGAGGAAAGACCACTTTCCTTTATCATTCATTGATCAGATCCTGGAAAGGTTAGCTGGTCATTCCTATTACAGTTTCCTTGATGGGTATTCGGGCTACAACCAGATAGAGTTAGCCGCTGAAGACCAGGAAAAGACCACATTTACATGTCCCTACGACACCTTTGCCTACCGAAGGATGTCATTCGGATTATGTAATGCCCCTGCCACCTTTCAGCGATGTATGCTTAGTATCTTTTCTGATATGGTAGGGTAATATCTAGAGGTCTTCATGGATGACTTCTTTGTTTACGGTCTATCTTTCAGCAAATGCTTAAAAAGTCTTAAATGTGTGCTGAAAAGATGTAAAGAAAAGAACTTGGTACTTAATTGGGAGAAGTGTCATTTCATGGTTCAGAAGGAAATTGTCCTTGGGCATATCATCTCGTCCAAAGGAATCGAGGTAGATAAGGCAAAAATTGATCTTATCTCTAACCTACCTCCACCCAAGAACATCAGAGACGTGCGATCCTTCTTAGGACACGCAGAATTTTATAGGTGATTCATAAAGGACTTTAGTCTCCTCTCTCGTCCTTTATGCAATCTTCTCCAAAAGGATGCTCCGTACGAGTGGACTGAGCAATGCCAGGAAGCTTTCACCAAGCTTAAGGGCACGTTAACCACTGCACCTATCATGCAGCCACCTGACTGGAGCCTTCCTTTTGAGCTTATGTGCGATGTTTCTGATTATGCTCTTGGGGTGGTCCTAGGCCAGAGAAAAGATAAGAGGCCCTACGTCATTCATTACGCAAGTAGAACTTTAAATTCTGCCCAGGTGAACTACTCGACTACGAAAAAGGAACTCTTAGCTGTAGTGTTCGCCTTAGACAAATTTAGGTCCTACTTGATTGGATCCAAGATTATTATCTACACAGATCATGCAGCACTTAAGTATCTTCTTTCTAAGAATGATTCTAAGCCCCGTTTGATACGATGGATCCTTCTACTCTAAGAATTCGATTTAGAAATTAAAGATAAAAAGGGAGTAGAAAACGTTGTGGCCGATCACCTTTCTCGCCTTAATACCTCTGATTCCCTTGAGACGACCCATATCAACGACATGTTCCCTGATGAACAACTGTTTAGAGTCTCCCATTCACCTTAGTTCGCTAATATTGCTAATTATCTTGCTACAGGTGCCATACCGACATAGTGGACTGCGCAAGATAAGAAGAAATTTTTCACCGAGGTGCGCAACTTTTTCTGGGATGATCCTTATTTATTTAAATATTGTCCAGACCAAATTCTAAGGAGATGTGTACCAGACGATGAGCATCAGAGCGTCATCTCCTTCTGTCACTCACAGGCCTGTGGTGGTCACTTTTCTGCTAAAAAGACCACGGCCAAGATTCTGCAGTGTGGCTTTTACTGGCCCACTATGTTTAGGGACACTCATGAGTTTTACAAAGCTTGTGAGCATTGTCAGAAATTGGGAGCATTGTCCTGTCGAAATATGATGCCTTTGAATCTCATCCTTATCATTGAAGCATTTGATTGCTGGGGCATCGATTTCATGGGACCATTCCCCCAATCGTTTGGAAATCTGTATATTTTGCTCGCCGTGGATTATGTCACTAAATGGGTCGAAGCGATTCCGTGTCGAACTAATGATCATCGCACGGTCATTAAATTCTTAAAAGAAAACATCCTTTCTCGATTTGGAACGCCTCGAGCCATCATTAGTGATGGGGGCTCACACTTTTGTAATAAACCATTTGAGAGCTTAATGAAGAAATGTAGTATCTCTCACAATGTGAGCACCCCGTACCACCCACAGACAAGTGGGCAAACTGAGATTTCTAATAGGAAAATTAAACACATTTTGGAGAAAACGGTTAACCCTGATCATAAGGATTGGTCAATCCGATTGACCGATGCCTTATGGGCATACCGTACTGCCTTTAAAACCCCTATTGGAATGTCTCCCTTTAGACTTGTCTATGGGAAAGGTTGTCACTTGCCTGTGGAGCTGGAACATAAAGCGTACTGGGCGATCAAAAATCTTAATTTCAATCTGGACAACGCTGGCTCGCTACGCAAACTTCAATTGAATGAACTTGAAGAAATCCGGAATGATGCGTACGATAATTCGAGAATTTACAAGGATAAGATGAAAGCATTTCATGACCAACACATTTTGCGAAAATCATTCACGCCTGGTCAGAAGGTCCTTTTGTACAATTCTCGATTACATCTCTTTCCGGGTAAGCTTCGATCTCGTTAGACCAGCCCTTACATTGTGGTTACTGCTTTTCCTCATGGGGCCGTTGAGATAAGAGATCCCGATAATGGCAAGGAGTTTAAAGTCAATGGACATCGATTGAAACCATTTGTCGAGAAATTTGATTCAGAGGACATGTCCATGACCCTGATTGCTCCTGTTTATCAGGATTGATCTCCTAGTCTGATGGAGGCATAGGTAGATTTATCGCTTTCATAGACTAGGATAGTTTCCTTTATGCTATTTTAGGATAGATGGTAAACTTAGCGTTCCTGGGAGGCAACCCAGCCTTTTATTTTATTTTAGTTAGTTAGTTCAAATGTTTGTGGGTAACATTGCTGCAAACCCTCACGAGACTACAACTCGTCCACTAGGGGCAACCTAGGGGTTTAAAGGCTTGTTGCATATGCTAAATGCAATCGAGAGCACCTGCGAAAGTGGTATAGGTAGGATTTTATCTTTATTTTTATTGGTTTCTCTCTTGTGCTGACCCGCTCTTACGTAGATATCTTTGGAAAGCCTCTTGATTCTTTCATCCAGGTACTATCTTTCCATCACTCATCTTATATTTTCGTTGTCCCATGTGCATTGCATGCTTATTTCTTTTACATTGAGGACAATGTAGATTTTAGGTTGGGGGTGGGAGATTAGGTTTCCTAATCAGCGTTTTCTTGGTCTTGAGCAAAAATTGTGAAAATTTTAAACTTTTTTCTGGACTTTCTTGTGAATTCAAAGGGATTTTGACGGCCATCTAGGGCACTTGAAATTTCAAGATACGTGATGTTGGTAATTTAAGATGCTTGGAGTCAGTATCTATTGGATTTCATAGTTAAGTTTGAATTGTTAATCCAGAATTAGAAGTTGTAAATATTAATTGAGTTATGATCTTACATGTCACATCTCGCTTACACATTAAGGTTTCATTTGATATTGAAGGATTAATTTGGTGATCACTAAGCTTGAAAGAAACCAACCTGAGAAATTGAAAGGATTGGGCGAATGGTCTACACCATAGGTTTGCTCCCTATAGGTGTAGATTTAATTCCCTATGAATGATATATGAAAAAATTTGAGTGTACAGTCTTCATCATAGGTTTGCTCCCTATATGTGAGGATTTGATTCCCCTTCTTGGCATTACTTTTAATGGAAAAATTAAAAATTAAAAGAATAAAAAGATAATGTGTGAGGCAAGTTTGAGTTATCGTGAATTCTCTTATTAGTTACCAACGATATCCTTAAATAGAGAGGTGAATCTTAATGTTGACAAGTCAAGATTAGACTATACATCCATGAAATTCAATGTTTAGAATTGTTCTAATTGATAAACTAATATTTTGAACTTAATTATGAAGTTGCCGTGAGTCTGATATCAGGAGAAAGTAATGCCAACATTCATGATTTTTTTCTTAAAATTCTAGTATTTGATGTGTTATTCAAAAATCACTCGAGTGCATATAAATTGTCCTGTAATTCTCAACTTATTTCTCGCATACTTTGCTCGGGACTAGTAAAATGCTGGTTGGGGGTTGTGTTGAGGGTCAAATATTACATATTAGACCCCATTGATTGCATGGATTTACGATTATGATATTGCTTAACGGCCTGAATTAATCATGTTTGTGTTGCAAGGTGTAATTGCGAGCTTGGACTGGATCGGGATGCTAAAAGTACGGATTTAACATTCAGAATGCACCAAGGCAAGGGACGGACTCTAGGGGACCAAGATCGACGGAATTACACACCAGGGATCCGAGGAAATATAGCCGTTCACATTAAAGAGGCCCGAAACTGGCGCAGAATACAAGATCACAGGGTTCTCGCCATCCGATTGGCTCGAAACTTTATACATGGCTCGAGGACCAAAAACTAACCGTACACGTCAAATTTCAGCTATTGGATCCCTCTGGAAGTGGCCCAACGGATAGATCAGCCCATAAATCAGTGATTTGGGGCCCGCCTGGTATCTGAAAATGCTTCAATCTTGGGCTCAACTCATTAAATGAGCTGACAAAACAAATGGATGGATCGGATCTTACATATACATCACAATTGGCCCCATATGTACAGCGTGTGTACAAAACGTACACGCGCTCCCGCCACGCACCGAACCGAGTCAGCGGGTCAGCAGGCGCTGACCCGCGCCTGTTTCTAAAAACGGCAGCAGCAGTTTCGCGTTGCGTAACGGACGAACGACATCCGTTTTGCGAACAGTAGTGGGCCCCACAGTGTAATTTTTCGGATGATCCAAGCCATCCATCGTGTAGAGGGCCTCGAATACTATAAAATCTTGCTAAAATTTTATACCCATGCGTGCACATGTGCGCGATACAGAGGCCACAAATAGGCTGTCCTGCGACGTTCAAAATGAATTTTGGCATGATTTCTTCTCTGGGCCTCGTGAATGGACGTTCAAAGCTACTCATTCTTGACCGAAATTTCATCCTAAATCCAATGGATGGGGTGGATTTCCCCAAAAATATCTCTGTGGGGCCCCACCAACTCATCAGCGAACTCCTCTTTGCGCAAGCCCTGTTTTCCGCGTCCGGACGAGTTCGGGATTTGCGGGGAGTAGTGGGTCACGAACATAAAAATTTTGAGTAATCCAGACCGTCCAATGTGTCCACAGGGATGCCAATAACCTAGCCAAGATTTCAGAATCAACAAATAAGTTGATATCACGCCGCAAATACACTCCAAACGCAAGAAGTTTTGCGCTTTTGCTTCGCATGCGAATTCTACTGCAGGAAAAAGACTCCCGACTGAAGTTGTACAAGGACGGAAGCCATTGCCATGGGGTCTTCTATAAAGGAGAGGGGATTCAAGCTGAAAAAAGGGGGATTCAAGGACGGATCGGTTTGGCTTGGACGATTGCACAAGAGAGAGTAGCTGGAGTTTGGTATTTTTTTATTTATTTCTTTTTCTTTTTATTTCATTTTGCTTTGTTTAAAGGATCCAGCCGCATCATGCCTGTGATCGGCTAAACCTCTTAGCTAGGGCTAAGAGGTGAAGCTTGTAGTCTGATGGGAGAGATGTTGTTTATGCCTTTTGTTTAGATTGAAGGGGTTTCTGAGTTAATTTTATTATGGGAATACTTTTAGTTTTTAATGGCCTGTTGTGACTGAAATTACAATGGGTTTGCAATGGCTTTGAGTATTTCTTTTTTCATATTTTGATTATGACGTGAGGAAGCCCTGTTGTTCACCATCGTCTCCTAGGCATGGTTGGATGTCGGTACCCTTCTTAATCTTCATAATCATCTAATTGGTTGGTAATTAGTTTAATTCTTTTGTTGACTTTGTCTCCTAGGCATGGTTTGGTGATGGAATTCATTCTAATTCATATACCTTTCATCTCTTCAAAATTATATCAGAGGATGTTCAGTTTAATTTCCATGATTCTTAATGTAGGCATAAGATCTCCCTGATCTCTACAAGTGGATCCTCTGAATCCCTAGTTTTTCTTTCCTGAATTATTTAAAGTTTTAGATAATTATTCCACAATTATTTCTTAAATTCTATTTGATTTAGATTACATCTTAGTCTAAGTTCTAGTTCTACTTAGTTTCAGATAGCATATAGGTATCAGTCCCTTGGGATTCGACCTCGGTCTCACCGAGTTTATTACTACATCACAACCCTATACTTGGGGAGTGAACAGCAAGCCCTACGTGCATGCATGCATATGGATTTCGTTGTATTTACAGAATTGCCACTCTGCCTTCTAGAAACGTCCGTCGTTCGTTCCTCCCTACTGCACCATCCAAAAGAAGTGAAATTTGGCAAATATCCACCATTTTTCGTGCTCTTTCCATCAATTCAGTTTGGGTCCAGATCTCCCAAGAATGTCCAAGATGCTTTCTTAATGGTTATTGTCTGATCTTATCCATCGGGTCACTTACACACTGTTCTAAGGGCTAAATTTTGACGTGTATGGTTAATTTATGGTCCTCAGGCCATATATGAAGTTTCGAGCCAATCAAATGGCGGGAACCCTGTGATCTTGCATTCTGCGCCAGTTTCGGGCCTCTTTAACGTGAAGCACTTGATTTCCCCGGATCCCTGGCATGTAAATTCTTCAGTCTTGGTTCTCTGGAGTGCGTCCCTTGCTCTAGTCACTTTGGAGTGTCAAATCCACGCTTTTAGTACTATTTTTCAATCCAAGCTCCTTATTACATCTTGCAACAAAAACACGATTAAATTATAATATTAGGCATTATCGTGTATGTAAAATCGGGCAGTAATCAGGGTCTGCTATGTAATATTCGACCCTCAACAATGGGTTAATGGTAGGCCTAACCGTCATATGAGTGGCGTGAATACTTACATTAGGCTGGGATATACTGTACAATCGGTGCTGATAAAGCACTCTACCATGGTGGGACCTACTGTGTTGATGGATGGCCTAGATGAATCATATGTATTAGGGTGAGGTCCCTTCGTGTCCCACCGCTGTATGGACAAGCTCATCAAATGGACAGACGGCTGGGATGGAGCACGCCCACCACTGATGCTTTCCCACGTGATGTGGCACACACATATATTATGTGTTTATGTAAGCATATTTATACCTGGCGGATCCCACGTGCATGTGGGGCCGATATGGCATTTTATTATATTAACTTGTACTGGAGGGTATTCCAGCCGTTCATGCGACAGGTGGGTCCCACGTGGATGTGGGGCCCATTTAATATATATTACTATATATACTATACTTGCTGGAGAGTACTCCACCCCACCCCACCATTTATAGTGGTATGATATCACTTATTATTATAAATTTTTAAGTGCATGTGTTATGTATACACATGTATACTCCTCCTTCTCTTTTTCTTTTTCTTTTCTTAAAGTGTGCAGGGTCTGACGAGATGGGTGGACGGTCTGACTATAATATCCATAGATGGATGGTTTGATTTTTGGTGCGGCCCGCCATGGCTCGACGGTGCGGCCCACCAGCTGAAGTTAGAACGGATGGACGGTCTGGATATTGGATGACAGCACCCTGGCGCGGTGCATGTATACACGGATACATATTGTGTATTTTATTTATTATTATTTTTTTCTGACAGAAGAAAACATCCAGGAACTCATTTCCACTGATGGACGGCCCAGATGGAATGCCTCACCAAGGTGGGGTCCACTTACGGGGCCCACCAACTGTGGTGGGGTGGGGTCCACTTGCTGACACTGTGTGCGGCCCGCCTGCATTTGTGCAGGGCCTAAAACCAAGGCAGCCCATCTGTTTTAGGTGAGGCCCACCTGCATTTGGCAAGGCCCAGTTGTATTTGGTGTAGCCTACAGGCACTTCTTCCTTGGTTTGCAACATGTACAGCACCCTATCTAATGTGAAAACGGTCCCTGCTTCAGCCATTTTGGAAATCATTCCCGGCTCTGATTTTTAGCTCAACCACGGCTCTTTTCCTGGCCGCTTCACACTCATGTCAATGCCCAAATGGTGGCATGGTGACTACCACTTCTCTCAGCCAAAGAATGGTCCGATCAGGGCCGTTTTCATGTTGAAAAATGGCCGTTTCTCCGTTTGATTTTTTTTTCTGAGGTGTGCAGCAGCTCAACAGAGCCCGATTTTTAGGCTGTTCTAGAACTTAGTCTTAACTACTTCCTGATGCCATTTATACGTCACTGCTTGGCCCAAAAACAGGGCCATACTTGGGCCAGTTTCGGCCCTGAAACAGTGCCTGAACGCAGGCCACCATCGACACCAAAACAGGGCCTGTTCCGGTTCCAGCTGCAGGGTGTTTTTCAGTTATGAACAAGGCTTTGTTTGGGGGTTTGTTTCAGGTGCGGGAGAGGCATGGTGGAGCTTTAGTCCCAGTTCGTTTTAGAGTTCCTAGATAAAGAAGTTTTACCTGGTGCAGTTGGGTACGACTCGAACTTGGGTTGTCACGCACACAGCCACCACCCTCACCTTCTTCCTCTCTTTTCTCTCACTTTCCTTTCTCTTTCACCCCTCAAGTGGTGTGGCTGCAGACTTACACTGACTCGGCTCGGTCCGTTCTCACGGACTGAGTGGGGGCAGTGCGAGCCGAGCTCACCGTACGCTCAGTTTTCCTCTCTGTTTCCTCCCTCTCTCAGTTTTCTCTCCTCTCTTTCTTTCATCCTTCCTTGGATGTGGATTCCGAGGGCACTAACGTCTCCCTTTATATGCAAGGAGATGGAGATCTAAAGGCTGGGATTGGTTCTGCCCATCCCCAATCGACGGCCGCCGATGCCAGACGCCGCTTTCTATAAATGGAAAGCTCTGTTTCCACTTTTTATCTATGTCAGGGAGTTTATGGCTCGAGAGAGAGAATTCTCTTTGGCTGGCGGTGCACGTCAGTGATTCCTTAGGTAAACCGACGTCGCCTTGCCCTTCACGCCAGCAATCCGTCCGCCCTTTAAAGACCCAGCTGTGTTTGCTAAAAATGGACGGCTCAAAGCTATTTCCTTCGTTCCTCTGCAGGGGCCCTTATCCTAATATGGTTTTGTTGGGGTGGATCCCAATAACAAAATGAATGGTTTGGATTACCCGGAAAGTGGCCATGGTGGCCCACTTTAAAGTTCCAAGATACTTATTTTTAAATAGTACGTTGGCGGGAGATGTGCTTTAAGAAATTGTATTTGAGTCTGTCAAACATTGTTTGACTGCAGAGAGTTGTTCAATGCACCTCGTGCATTAGAGCTTGGGTGTACATGCACCTGGCTTTAGGGCACATCACAGCTCTGGTGTCTGATCTGCTCCGATCAATTATCTTGGGGTCCAGTCTTAAAGGTCCTACCTAGGTTTGGGGCGGAGCCGAGGCCCAGGTGGGCTGTATTATTACATTCGGGGCCTTCCTTTGTCCTTATGGCGCATTCCAGTGGTCAGATGGGCACGATGTTTTGCCTCAATGGTGGATTTTCGTCGATCTAATGGTCGGATTGTTCCGAAATTATATGTCAATGGCTAAAATGGGTCTACGGAACCATTTAACTAGATTTTAATGGTCGGGTTATGAATTAAATGGTCTAATATATATTTATAACATTAAATAACATTTTTGGAATATTTTATATTTCATTTTAATTTATTATATATATATATATATATATATTATCAATTATTCGTATTTAATTCTCATGGTTCTCTCTTTGGAGATGTTCTTCATGTTTTTTTTTCGAGGATAAATTATTTATTTGTTTTTAGATTTATGTATATACAAATATATGTACATTTCTAATTTGTTCACGTGGAAAACAGTCCAATTAGAGCCATTTATTTATTTATTTAGTCTTCTATAAGTATTTGATTATAAGGATTAAGTTATTCAGGCTTCTAAGTGGGCCAAAATACATGGGTTTTTAACATTTAGTTATCAATTTATTTAAATCAACGGTGGGATATGAGATATTGGCATTCTGACTATTGACACTAAGTAATGAGTTTTGACTTATCAAATGATGGCGAACAGTGTACGTTATTTGTATCTTCATACAAATATGCTAACCTAGATTATAATAGTAACACCCGAGTACTGAAAATTACGGGGTGTTACAGAAACAGTATTTAAGCTTACACCATTTCTTCCTCGCTCGGCTCGGCCTTGACCGACTCAGGTAACATACGAGTCTCAGCTAGCTGCAAGGATAAAGCTTTCTACCCCTTGTCAGATGGAACAGGATCGACTTATAGCCGACGTTCTTCCTTAATCCGATACCCGACATTGTATCCGGCCTCGTATGGGTTGGTTTTATGGTCGGTCAGGTTGCTTTTAGCCCAATTGACCTCTTTAGACATTGCTGCCTCGTTAACCGAGCCAACTTTATGCATCTTACTTTGCCTATGGCTCCTAACTCTTAAGGTCTCGGCCGGTTTCCGTTTTCCCAGAAATCCGAGCTAAGTCTCTCCTCTAGGCTTGTCTCGATCCAACATGTTGCCTCGGATTCTCGGGCAGTGCCGATAGAGTTGGTCCATTCCATAACCGAGTATCCGGACTTGGTGTATTTTTCCCCAACAGCTACTTTTGAATTAAAGTTGATTCACAATCCATGGTGCCTAACACAGTAGGATGATTTCAAATACAGGGGGTTCTAAATCCACGCTCCCAAACAGCCCCTAGGACTACAGTTTCGTATTTACAAATGACCTTGAATCAATCAAATCAGAAACTTAAAGGGGTTATTTGATAGCATGCATTTAATATATTTTATAATCCATTGTATTTTGAACAATGTAGAATTGAGAGGATTTTGCAAACAGCTTTAAGGTGGGAATTCTAAAAGGACTCTTTGAAGGGATTTTGGATAAATAAAATTCCAAATCTTTCCTACCAAATGCTCAGTATATTCCTAAAAATAAATTTGGAATGCATGCTGCCAAACAACCCTTAATTAGAAAAATTAATAAAATACAAGGAAAATCTTTCGATGATGATTGAGAGTGTGAAAAAGAAAGTTACAAATATCTTGATTTTGACATGTTTGTGCTTCATTGTCACGGTGAAGGGACATTTATTATTTTAATACTCACCTCAACAAAATAGTGGAGCAGAAAATAGCAACGCATGTGTCATTGGAAGAGAAACTTTCCATCACCTAATTATTTGAGAGTGTATTGCACGCTTTAATTTGGTGGAGCCCATGGTTTGAGGGGATGCATGCACTTGATTGAAAATGAGTATGAATATGATTTAAGACTTTTGGGTTTTTTTTTTTTTTTTTTCCTTTCCTATCCATAACAGAGTTTTCAGTTTTTCCTTTGAAAAATTGTATGATTTTTATTTATTTATTTTTTCAGTTTTTATTTCTTAGGAAAAGTTACAAAAACTTACAAAATAATAATACCACAGTTCACTTTGGGCCTCTCTCATATCACTCTAGATAACTAATTAGATATTTTCTAATATAATAAATATGAATAGTCAGATCCCATCCATTGATTGATTATTAAGATCATTAGATTAAAGTGAATTTTTAGAAGGATGAGCAATCAAAGGTGGGCCCCACATGATGTACTATGATCAGGCCTTTTTTAATATAATAATATAGGTCTTCAGTTTCTTAATGGTTAATTGGATAGCTAGGATGATGTGATCAAAATGATTTTTTAGGAGTAAGAGACAATAAATGGCGGGTCCCATGTGATGGATGGCCTCTATCAGTAATCAAACATTTCCTAATACAATCATCCATTGATTAAATATTTAGAAAAGTGATTTTTGGTGCCGACAAGTAATCAAAAGAAGGTCGTACACTATTTATAATGATCCAGCCTTTTGATAGTACAAAAATGGATCATCCTCTCCTAATCATTCATTGGATGGTTAGGATAATGTAACCAAAGTAAATTTTTGGGAGGAACCAGTAATCAAGGTACCGCACATGATGGATAATTTGGGCCAATGAATGGTCTTTTTTAGTAATTGATACGGACCATTTATTTTCATATCTAAAGATGGTCTGACCAAAGTCACTTTTAAGAGGCAGATGCAATAAAAAATAAACTCATATTATAGACTGTCAAGATCAATGATTGCACTCTCTCATATATTCAACATGAGCTATCCTTTGTTATAGTAACTGATCAAATACTCAATAATCATCTTATCAAATGATTTTAGAGAGAGATGGTGGAACTAATGATAGATGGTCTAGATTATTAATTAAATATTTTCAATATGATCTATAAAGACTTGCCACTTTTTTAGTTGTTTTGTCAGTGGTTATAGTTGTGGCCCAAAATTTAGGCCAGTCCACGGATGGTATGCCCCACCGGATGAATGTCTCAGATCTCTCAGGCATGTTTGCCTTCTGTAAAATAGATCTCTTGAAAATAAAATACCTGCGAATCAGAAGGGGCCTTAGGATTTAAAACTATATGAAATGTCTTTCTATCATTTAGGGAAGAGAGCTCTGATTTCTTTCACGAAGAGTGGTCATTGTACTTGCATAAGTGAGATGGACGGAAGCTTTTGCAGGACATCGGCCCATGTGGGGTGCAGATCGTCGGGACATTCCCTGTCCCAGGAATCTGGCTGTCCACTCGATCAGCAGGTAAGTTACACGTGTGTGAATATAAGATGCTCAAAATTTTAACGGTTCATACGTTTTATTCATGCATGCCCACATGATGAGAACTGTTTACACCCATTTTGGGGCATCGACTAGGGCCAATAAGATGCGATGAAATCTTACTTGAATTCCAAACGTATCTCTTGCTCCACTCTTCCGGTGGCATGTCACCTACTAAAAGTTAAATGATATAGAGCTGCACGTATGTATTTAAAAAATAATAATAATAATAATTAAAAAAAATTAAAAAATTAAAATGGTCAATGTGATGAATGACACGTGGCATTAATATGAGTGGGACGTCTGGTTGAAGCAACATGCTTGACAAATCTATAAGTACCCACCGGCATAAAGCTTTTATCACAAATTGGGATATGCTTTGCAATGTTGTCTCACACAATCTTGCTAAATTGAATATCTCCCCTAAAACAATAGGTTCTATTATGGTAAAATATGATCCAACCACTTTTAAGGTTAGTTCGGCCTAGCTACGATTCTGAATGGCTTGAGCAAGCTACCTTCGAGGTTGGCTCGGCCAGACAAGTGATCGTTCTAGAAATACTTCACCAAAAGGAATCAACAAGCAAGATAAGTCCGAGCCATGACTTGGAATGATATAGGCTCGGATGGATCAGTCCAAACCATCCTCGCGTAAGTGATCAGGTCATGCCTTGATGACTCAAGCCTAGGTTGCCCTTAGCCGACTCAGCATACCCCGGGCTCAGTTTAGGAAAGCTCTGCTTGGCTCGTCGTCATTCGACTAGCTGGGTTTTGTCAGTTAAGCCGAGCTCACCTCAGTAATGCACGATAACATTAACTGCTCTGCTACGATCATGGAATAACTGACAACATTACCACATGGGCAGTTCTCGCCTAATGGTTGAGATCGTGCCGAGATCAGTGGACACCCATGTTCTATCAAACAGTATAAATAAGGACCCCATCTAATGGAACAAGCACGCAAAATCTCTCACCCAAAACTCCATCCAGACTACTTAGACCCAAATTCCTGGCCTGACTTTGGCATCATAGGGTCCCCTGCTCTAGTGAGGGTCTCCATTGTCGTTCATCTGCGCAGGTGCTCAGATCCAGGAGCTCAGAGAGGGTGAACCAGATTTTTGCATCAACAGGTGCTCTTGTGGCGATTACAATGATTCGCGAAGCGGATTTCTCCTAGGGCGAATGGCACCATGATGAATTTGTGTCCACTGAAACTGATCCCATAAGGCCCACGAATCTCTGCCATTATGCTAGTAAGGAAATTTGAAAACATTTATAATTTGTGAAGATCTCTTTGGCCAAGCTGGGATAATCAGAAAATAATTGTGCGTTGTGATTGTCAAGAATCTTCGATGAATAAGGAAACTTAGCGAGGGTTTGTCTCCTCGCATAGCTATATGAAGAGCATGTGATGAAGAGCTCCAGGCCAACACCAAACACAATCAATCAATGCTATTTATCTTTGATTTCTAGTTCTTTCACTTCTATCCAATCACACTGTAGAACGTTCAGAGTTTAAACTAGCTTAGATCACTTATATCCAGTGTCATCGTTGTAGTACGCTTAGAATTAGAATAAATATCCACAACTCGCCATCATTGAATTCCCAATCAACTGAATCCTCACTTGGAAGATCGCCCCTTAATCACATCATATTGACCAATTCACACACAGACGATCATGGATATTTATCTATTTATTTATTTATCTGCTGATTGTATTGAACTTCAAATACAAATCAATAAAATTGTTATTTTTAGCCTTTGTTTTTAATAATTTAATCTATCATTGTTCCGCTAAGAATACAAAGCCTACAATTACCATTGAGAGAAAAAACTTAGTGGAAGATAAAAAGAATCCATTTGGACGTACTAATCCTTATCTTTCTAAAAACGCTTTATTGTGATAACCATCGGTGAAGGCAATCAATCCCTCGTATTTAATTATAATTAGTCTATCTCAATGCGAGATGTTAATGTTCAATTAAACTTGAGTCGAGTACAACTCTAGCATACTCATATTATCTAACTGCCCACGGGTAACTGAACGTGGGTTTTCGTTAACACATGTAGCCTTGTCTTTATTGAATTGCACAAACAAGATGGGCAGCTTAATTTTGGGCCAGAAGCCAACAAAGTGGGGTCAATTTAATGAGCGGAATAGATCTCTATCACTCTTCTATGTTCCATGGGAGGCAAGGGGCACGGCTATTGTGGATCCATGACTGTGGGGCCCATTGTGATGTATGTGCCTTACATCAACACCGTCCATCCGTTTTGTGAGCTCATTTTAAAGCATAGTCGGTTTTTTTAACCTGTTGGGAACCGTTACCCGTTGAGTGGACCAGGACACATAAATAGTGGGGCCTGCCTGACGAACGGCTTAGATCTCAGGCAAGAATGCCACGTTGAATTGAGAGAGTGAGTGGTTTGGTATGTTCGAGTGCAGACGTCCCAACTAGCAAGTCGCAAGGTCGACCCATAGTGGCAAATCTCGTCTCGTCGAAAATGAAAATATTTAAAAATTACAACAAATATTACACTGGTGTGTGGCCCCACAATTCTCGATTTTTTTCGAGTTAATATTGCGATATTATACTAATTTAAAATCTGCCGAGAATTTGAAAATCCCACCATAATTCAGTGTACTTTTCACGACATTTTCAACATATCGGCGATATTTATCACTGGTTGGGCCACGGATATTGATCAGATGATCAGAAGGTTCAAGGGCTAGTTCCCATCAGGAATAGTCCACGAGAGTTACCACAAACGATCATAACCGTTCGCTCAATGGACATAAAATCACGAAATGGTCAGAATGGCTTATTTACTTTTTTTTTTTTTTTTTGGGATGGCTAGGATCATTTTGAGAGTGAAATGAAGGCCATCCATGACCTATACATGGTGGGCCCTAGCCGGGGAGAGTGGGTCTTCGTATTTTATGATAGCGTACGAAAAAGCAATTAAGATAGGCAGACGGCTGACCTTGGCCCCCCCACGCATTGAAGTGTAACTGTGTAAATGCACTTTAGCTCGTTGGGAAGGCAAAATGATGAGCATGCCTACTGTAGCGTTTTCAATGAGGACGTGACTACACATGGAAGATATGTATTACATACAGCCCACTCATCCGGTGGGACCCACCCCACTGTAGAACATGCTGCCGGTCCACTCATCAGACGATCCATTTATTCGGGACTCGGATTCGGCAGTCATGGTTATAGTACTGTGGGCTCACCATGATTCATGTGTTTCATTCCAGCACTCTGGCCATTTTGTCAGCTCATTTCAGGAACTAGCTAGAGAGGGACAAAATCGGGTAGTCTGACAGATCCACTCCGTCCATTTGTTTATAAAGACCATAGTAGGATAGAAATATAAATATCAGGGGTACCCAAAACTCATGTGGGTCATACCACACGAAACATTGAGGATTGAACGATTGGAGGTGATGGAAGTTTAGTATATAATTGTTCCTACAATTTATCTGAGTGATGATAGGCGTACGAATGGTTTGGATGACATATAAACATCATTGTCAGCTCCAGGAAGGTTCCAACGGTGGACATTTTCATTCCCACTGTTTCGTCTGTGGTAGCCCACCTGAGTTTTGGATGGAAGCGGATTGGCTGGTGTACCTCACACCAGCTGTATCGAAGTCAGCATGTTCTGCGGGTCTGGTCATGAGGTATGTGTTATATCCAATTCCCCCATCTATTTGGTGAGCTCATCTTAAGGCTTGGTACCAAAAAAGAGACAGATCTAACTATGAATTAGACCACACTGCAAAAAGCAGTGGGGATTGAACGCCTACCATTGAAACCCCTATTAGGGTCACATAAGTTTTGGATCAATATGAAATTTGTTTTTCCTCTTCGTTCAGGTCTTTGTGACCTCATGAACTGATTTGATGGAAAATAAATGTTATGGTGGGTCCTATGAATTGTTTAACAGTGAAAATATGATCTCGGATGCTATCCGTGGTTTGGTCCCTACGATCTTTGGATATGATATATTTTTTGGACAGTGCTTTAAAGTGATCTCTGAAAATAGATGAACCGTGTAAATATAATAAATACATTACTGTAGGGCCATGTAACTTTGATCTCCTTTGAACACTTCGTGCAACTCGGAACTCGAGGAGCGTCGGTGCTCGTCTTCGCACGACACGTACCTACAGCAGCTATATAGCTGCTGTGTGGTACACTAGCCAATCCGCTTCCGATTTGGATCTACCTGATTTTTTAGAATCCTATTCTATCATGGTTTTTTAAAAACTAAGTTTTGGATCTGTCTGATTTTTGGAATCTATCCTATCGTGGTCTTTAAAAGCAGATGGATGCAATGGATTTGTCACCGACATCTATGCTGGGGGCATACACGATCCGTTCAAAAAAATATATATATTTGAGGCTTGGTCTTGGTGGGGGGTAGCCCTCCTCTCCGCCCAAAAAATGAGGTACATCGAGATCTCAGGTGGACCAAACCACAGGTTTAAAAGGTGATTGAACACCTTCTATTAAAAACCTCCAAAGACCCCTGGAATGTTGTTCCTTTGCTTTCGAACCTGTTGACAAGGTAGGTCACGTCACCTGGGTCACTACTCATGGCTCAGCAGTAGATTACGTGAGTTTCAACACGGAAATCATGGATTCGAGGTGTGTGTGGGTGTGAGCTTGTTAAAAAAATAATAACAATAAAATAAAATAAAGCGGTCAGGTGGACCTGGATGAAGGAGAAACACAAATATGAGCTTGATCCAAAACTTTTGTGATCCCAATTAATTTTCAACTGTGGCCATTTAATCATCACTATTTTCTATAGCATGGTCCACCCGAGATTTGGATCTGTCTCATTTTTTTTTTGGCATATACCCTAAAATAATATGGCAAGTCGGTGGTTGTGGAATTTTTTTTTATATAAAAAAAAAAAACACATCATGGTGGGGCCCACAGCAAGACCAGTACCAAGGTCAGTAATGGAGGGGCCACTACCGAATCCGAATCCATATAGGCTGTCGTCTTTTACATTCCATCTTCTTAGACAAGCGTGTCTAACCTGAAGAGTTATCCTGGCCCAATTTTTGAGCCAGCGAATTCTGAACATGGCACCCTCCTGATGAACGGACTGGATCTTGCACACATGTGTCATGCTGCTCTTGATGGGAGGGACTTCTACTCTACAAACATGAGGTGTTTTTGTATACACCCAAAACCTGATCACCTCTTATTATTTTTGGTAAATGGACCACTCTTAACTATCTCTGGACCAAGGGCCCGTTTGGGTGGTGTGTGCCCACAACCAAGAATTAGAAACCGACCATGGGTCCCACAAAATATAGTTACATTCTGTGGACATGATCGCTCTATGCATTCCACCATTCACATTTTGCAGGGGTTTGCAAAACACCTTCATTCCCACAAAATGATCACAGACTTCATGTGGACACAATCGAATCCAAGTCTCATTCTAGGGCAGATCCAAACAGTCCAATGTCTCATGCACATGCTTGACTAGAAAATCACATAAACCAAAGAAGCCAGGACAATCAAGAACAGATGCAAAGAACATTGAAAACTCATAAACAATCACAAACCTAACTTTGATAAGAACTTGCTTGAACAAGTGAAAAACAAAAACTAGGCAACGACACATACCGATGCCACCGATAACCGAAAAAGGCATCTGAGGATAACTTGTCAAACTTGGAATTTTCGGAAATAACATGCTAAGCACATTTCAATGATGATAAGAGGATCACGAAAGCACAAAAAGGTTGGGTCACCTTAAGCTTTTTTTTTTATGACTCTCAGCATCAAATTGCAGAACTTGATATTCCAAACTTCCTTTCTTTACCTACCCACGACCCAATGCTCTTGGTTCTTGATGACTGCTTTGCACCAAACAGATATCTCTATAATTTCATCAATGTTGAAACTAAATAGTACAAAATGGCCATTTCCCCAGCTTGCAATTTCAGGTGGGGTTGTTGGTGAATTTCCATTCCGCCCAATGTGGCAATTAGCTTTCTGCATTCTCCAAGCACCAAAGTTTTAAAAGAACACATTACCATCAGGCCAATATGGCCGGTTCATAAAGCATTGCCATTTCAGGCTAGTTTGTCAAAGAAACTCCATTTCATCCACCCAGTTTCTCAAATGCTAGGCTTTTCAAACTGCAAATAGATTTGTTTAGAGTAATTAAATTCCCATCCAGACAATACCGCTTATCACCCACCCAGCTCACTTGCCATTCCAGGTTCGTTTTCCTGGAGAGAAACTCCCTTCTGAGAAATGTGGGAATGCGTTTTCTGCATCCTACAACCGCAGCATTTTCCAAAGTGCAGGTGGGTGCTTTTCAGAATGAATTATTAAATACCCATTGGGCCAATATGGTCACTCACCTAGCGAAGTGACTTTATTCAGGTCGGCTGGTCGGACAAACTCCATTCCACCCAACCATACACAGCATTTCAAAGTGCAGGTGGGTGTTTTTTCAGAATTACTAAATACCCATCAGGTCAATATGGCCACAAACCAAGCAAAGTGACCTTATTCATGTCGGCTTGTCGTAGAAATTTCTATTCCACCCAAATGCAGAATCTGATTTCCACATTTTCGAAACACCCCACCTTTCAGAGTACACGTGGGTGCAGTAGACAACTGGCGGAATGCCAATTGTAGAATTCTTCTAATTCCACCACTAAGTAAACATGGCCGCTCATCCAGCGTGCCATTTTAGGCTGGCTTACAAACTCTAGCCTATCAATGCAGAGTGTGCTTACCACATTCTACAAACACTACACTTCCCAGAGTACACATATGGTGCACTGAATATTAGCCCAAATGCCCATTGGAGCATTCCTCCAAATGCAGAATTGCAGAATTAAAACCGCCAAGTTAATATCGCTGCTCACCTAGCCACTTGCAATTTCAGCTGGCTCGTTGGCAGAACTCCATTCCGCTAAATATTTGCCAGAATGCCCTTTCAAATGCAACCTTAAACTGCTGAGATAATGGGGTCACTCACCCAGATCACTTGTCATTCTAGGTTGGCTTGTCAAAGAAAACTCCAGGGCAATGCAAAAGAGACTCCATTCCCACCCAATCCGAAATGTAATGCTCTTTCCACTCTTGCCAAACACCACCCTATTCAGAGCACACGGGAACAACAAATATTGGGAAGAATCCCATTGAAGCATTCTTCCAAACACAACCTTAAACAGCTGGGATGATATGGCCACTCACTCAGCTCACATGCCATTTCGAGCTTGGCTCGTCCGTAAGACCCTGTTCCACCCAATGTGGAATGTGCTTTCCATTTTTGCAGAAACCCACCCTTTCAGAGTAGGTGGAGCACAGTAAATATTGAGCGTGCAGAATGCCTAGAGCATTTTCTTCCAAATGCAACCTTAAACCATTTGGGATGATACAAAGGTTTTGGCAAGATAGGTGGTTAGGGGTTACTCCATTGGCAACTAATTTCTCAAGGTTGGCATGGTTGGCTAGGGAGCCAAATATGAAGGTTTCTAATTGTTTCCTCTTGGAAGGGTGATGAAGTCATTTCTTGATGAAGGCTTCTCCATTTTTTAGTGAAGGCTTCTCCAGTTTCCTCAACCAAGGATTCTTTACGATGGTTAAAAGATAAAACAGGAAAATTTTCAGTTAAATCATTGGTTTTGGGTTGGCTAGTTGGAAAGTACATGGTGCTAACTATTGACAATCTTCATTACAAATGTTTGTCTTCTTTGACTCCAAGATGCAGAATCAGTGAATCATTAGTTCATTCTTTGTTATTTTGCAAGGGAGGTTTGGAATCACTTCTTTCAACTCTTTGGGTGCTTCCAGCCACCATTGAAGATTTTTTGCTATCCTGACATGGAGGGGTTTTTGAGAAGTCAAAGAAAAAGACATGGAGAATAACTTGACTAGCGGGGGGGCTTTGGGCATTATAGCTACAAAAAAACGACCAATGTTTCAAAAACAAG
Source organism: Magnolia sinica (assembly GCF_029962835.1). Taxonomy (NCBI): domain Eukaryota; kingdom Viridiplantae; phylum Streptophyta; class Magnoliopsida; order Magnoliales; family Magnoliaceae; genus Magnolia; species Magnolia sinica. Next base: position 128,310,380 of record NC_080575.1, on the reverse strand, counting down.
AGCGAGAAAGCAATTTTAGTTATTAGAAGAGCTAAATCATTTGTAATAGAACGGGAGATGGGGTCAAGTTGTTAGTCTCAACTTTCATCTGGGTGCAAGTAGTGCGATAAGGATTTTCAAAGGTTCTAACATCATTTTTGTACATTTCGACTAATGAAATTATCACTTCTCAAATAAAATAAAATAAAATAAAATAAAATAAAATAAACCCACCGGGATAATACAGCCGCCCAACCAGCTCATTTGACATGGAACAACTGGGCACAGTAAATATTTGCTAGAATGCCCTTCCAAATATGACCTTAAATCGGTGGACAATACAGCCACTGACCAAGCTCACTTGCCGTTATGGGCTTTCTCAGAGAAACTCCTTCCCACCGAATTGGGAATGTGCTTTCCACTTTTGCCAAACACCAACCTTTCCAGAGTATACAGTGGTATAGCTAATACTGGGCAAAATGCCCACAGGAGCATTCTTCCAAATGTAAGCTTAAAACCATTGGGATAATATGGCCACTCACCCAGCTTGCTTACCATTTTGCACTCGCTTGTTGGGGAATCTCCATTCCATCCAATGCCAAATGCGCTTTCCACTTTTGAGGAACGCCACCATTTTCAGAGTATGCGATGATAATAAATATTGTTGGGTAGAATGCCGATTGGAGCATTCTTCCAAATGCAGCCATAAACTGTTGAGATAATATAGCCAATTGCCAAATGTCACTTTTGCCAAACACAGTGATAGATTGTTAGAGCACATGTGACAATAAATATTAAGGCAGAACACCCCCATTGGAGCATTCTTCCAAATGCAGCTTTAAACAACTAGGATAATCCGGTTGCTCGCAGACGACACTTTGCTTTTTTGAGCTGGTTTGTTGGAGAAAATCCATGCCACCTAACATGGAACATGCTTTCCACGTTGGCCAAATGCCACAAGAGTATTACAAGGCGCAGAGAACTTGGACAGCACCAAAATGCCCATTGGAGCATTCTTCCAAATGCAGCCTTAAACAGCTAGGATGATATAGCCACTTACTCAAGCTCCAACTGATTTTCCAGAGAAACACCATGCCACCTAACGTGGAATGCACATGCTGCCAAACACCATCCAAGCACATGCAGACAGAGTGAATATTTGAGCAGAATGCCCACGGCAGCATTCTTCCAAATGCAGCTCTGAACTGCTGCCCTAATATGATGCTTAGTCAACCCCACCTGTAAGCAAATGTTACAGATAGGTCCATGGCATCCATTGCCCATGCAGTAGGAATTGCAAATTTAAGTATCTAAACCTGCAATATAATCATATATGAAGCCATCTTGAATGCTGGGTAGAACCAGCTCAATGATAGCTTCATATGTGAAGCTATCATATATGAAGTATCTAAACTGCCCGAATGTTTCAAGCAGAAGAGCCAGCTCAATCAGTGGTTGCACCATAACCAGAGTCCAAGAACCTTGAAACTTTACAAATGGAAAAAATGCCTTTTTCTCTTAATTTGATTTCATTACAGTATTCAAACTAGATTCAAAATGTTCACAATGCTTTCACGAAGAACAGAATTGGTTTTTAATCATTTCATGTATATGATGAATGAGAACTCATGATATTCAATCAGTTAAAGGCAGCATAAGAAAAAAATAATAATAATAAAAGAGGCAAGGCAGCTTATCATATGTTCCACTCAGATCATTATCTGATAGCAAAGAAAGCTATCTTCATCAATTCTCCAGCGTGGCCATGATCACATTCCAATATTATCTCCATTTTCAGAAACTAGCAATTGCATTTCTATAGCTTCTTGATTGAGGGCACCGAGAGTGAATACCTGCCATTTCAGTTGAATAGGAAGCTATGCAAAGCTAAGGAGCAACTTCAAGCCTCGGTTCGAAGGAGAAACCAGTGAAGAGCTGAAGCGGGAATCGCTTAGTCACGGGGCACTTCTGTGACCACTTCCATTGCTTCTGGTACAGGTCGAACACGAGCAGAGCCGGGGCCCCATAGCTCTGAATGTATATGAGGTCATCATTGCCGCTGCTTGTGAAAACATCATCAAGCTCCCCAAATCCTTGAAAGAACTTGTGGGGCATCCTTGCAACCTCTTGCCATTCTTTCTTGTCCAAGACCCAAATGCCAATTCCCTTGATTATATCAGGCCGGTCCGGTTTCCCAATCCCACCAACCATCACCAGCTTCTCCTTGAGGTTCATCAGCCGGCCACATGTGAGAGAACAAGGCACCGGGATCAAAGTTCCCATCAAAGAAGCATGAGAAGAAGTGCGAGAAAGGTCATACATGATTAGGCCATGTCGATTGCTGTTACCACCCATGACCAAGGTTGAGTAGATCAAGCAGTACAAAACCCCGTGGCAGATCACACTTTCATCACCTCCCCTCCACCCTCTCAACACCTCCGTCGCCAAAGTGACCCATGACTGTGTGTCAGAATTGTAAACATGGATCGATGTATCCCATTGAATGAAATCACCAGGCACTTGCTTAGATTTCACAATAGAAATGGTATAACTAAGCGATTTCCGGTCCACGGATATGGCAAGTGCGCTGTAATCCGGCGATGAATTCAGCCGCGGCGGCTCTTCAAGCTTCCTAAAATTTTTCGTAATGGGATTACACACAAACAGCTGGCTTCTAGTTTGATTATCCATAAAGCAAACCAATCCACACGAAGAAGCAATAAACCAGCAGGACGTCAAATTGCAAGGAAGTTCAAAGACATACCATTTCCTAAGGATGGGATCATATGCATATCCAGCTGGATTATCATTGCTGGTAAACATAAAGTACCAAGGTTTTTGAGACAAGATATTGGAGAAATTCCATAAAAACCTCCTCGAATTGACTATCTCGTTCCACCTTTTACACACCGAACCCATCCTGAAAATGCTTGCGATTGGCAAATATGCTAGAATTCTCTCTAGCAGATCATCAGGGAGAATGGAATCCAAAGAAACCAACGAGTCCTTACTGCCCTCATCGCTTATCTCGGAAAACCCTTCAAGCTGCGAAACCTCTCTGCCTACATCATCCAAACAATGAGTGACCCACGACGTCTCACCCTCCATTTCCAAGGTAAAGAAATTTTTAAAAAAACCTACACAGAAAGAAACCGTTCATCGAACCTTCATAAACCAATCCAAAATCCAGATTAAATGAAAATAATCAGGCAAATAGGATTTTAAAAATAAAAAATAACAATAATAAACAAAAAAAAAAAAAAAGAAAAAGAAAAGAGGAAGACGAATAGAAGAGAAAAAAGAAAAAAGAAAAGAAAAGCATTTCACACAAATCGACTTGATGCATCGGATTGATAAAGGACAGAAAACCCAAGAAATCCAAATCAGAAAAGCTGTCAATGAAACGAAATCAGATCCAAACACCTCAGATTAATATTTTTGAAAAAAATGAATCCAATAAAAGGATTTTATTTTATTTTATTTTTTTCCTGGAACAAGGAAGAACCAATAGAAGGATGAGAAACCTTATTACAAAAAACCAAATCAGAAGGGGAAAAGCCCAGCTCAAATCATCTCCAAGTGAATCAGAATAATATCAAACACAAACATGGCGAAATCTTTAGCCATAGATTAAACCAAAAGAAACCAGTCCACACCACATATCATCCAAAAACAAAACCATGAGATAATGCACATTTCTAAAAAAAACTCAGCAACCCAAATCAAATATTCACCTAAAAAAATATATAATTAAAATCAAGAAAAGTGGATGAAGAAATTACCTTCAAGAAAGGGGGAAAAAAGAAAGCTGAAAACAGGCTCTTATGGACCAAATGGGTCCTCCTATCTTCTCCAAAACCTCTTGATTTTGCAGAGAAATCCAAGAAGGAGAGCGATAAATAGCAGCAGTCTCTCTCCCTCTCTCTCTCCCAATCTCTCCCTGTCTCTCAAGAGGAAAGGGGAATAGAGAGAGAAGATGGAAAAGGGCTGTTTTTATATCTATCCCAAAACTGTAGATTTCGTAGCAAAATGCAGAAAAAAGGACCCAGAATGGCTTTTTCTGTACAATGAGAGGGGGTTAAAAGTACAATACGACAGACCGGGAATGGAAACGGAGGGCGGTTCTCTCCCCACAGAGAGAGAGGGATAGAGAAGGAAGGGCAGGATTTTGTACTCCTAGAGTTACTGATATTTAATACTGTGGTAGAGTGTGACGGATCATACGCATGCACTCGCAAAATTTTTAACCCAAATAAAACCGTCCAAATGATGGGATCCACTGTAGATAGATCAGAACCCCTGAGAAGGTTCAGTGGACATTTGTTTGGTGAATTTGTGACCGTTCGTTATTTTCATTTTATAAGTTTATTAGATGTCCAGGAATAGGCCCTCGTTGAGTTTATTTGTTGTTTAGTCACAATCTCAATGTGGTCCTTCGAGTTGTATGGCCTAACTAAGAAAAAGTGTATGCCACGTGTACAATCTCCCGGTGCCTGAATACCAGCCATTTCACTGCGCCAGAGTATCAAACTTTTTCTCTCTTGCATTTCTTTTGTTTTTTTTCTTTTTCTGTTTTTTCCAACCTGATCGGTGTTGGCGGCTACCGTTCGCGAGTCCGCCAACATGCTCGTTGGCCTCGGACGCAAGAGATTGGAGAGGTTCATGGAATGGACCGCACACAATCGTCCATGCCCATAAATACACCGGTGGGATTTACGACACTGACGAGTCCGAGTCAACTCGGACTGGCTCGACGCCACCATTCACCCACACGATTCACCTCCAACTCAGACAAGCAGGCCAGGTTCACCATGACTTGGGCAACTCTCTAACTCGACTCAGATCAAATGACTCAATCCGAGTCATTGAGTAATTTAAACATGCAAATGATAGTCCATTTATTCAATTCCCCAAAAGGGCCTTATTTTCCCCACAAACAAGCACGGATTTTGAGGTAGGTTGTTGGGGGGTTGCGCGAATTAGGCAGCATAAGCGTCTCAATTTGCGGCTACATCAATGGTTTGGTAATCAGACCTCAAATCAAACGTGGAATGGTAGGGAGATTCTGTAGCTTGCCATCCAACAACCATGGGAAGGAAAGACAATCTCTATCCATTAAATTCAATGGCATAGATGATAATTGATGAAGGGACCATACATTTTCCTTTTCTTTCTCATTGGAATGGCTTTTAGGACTGCAAGTGTCTCAAAACCCTCCAGTCTATGCATGTAAGCGCGCGTGTAAATATCGAAAGAGGAGACAGCCTGCTGAGTAACTTTCATCAAATTCTTTCAAAAAAGAAAATTCCAGCACAGTTTTTTTCAAAAAAATAAATAAATAAATAAATAAAAGAAAAGATTTACCACCTCCTATGAAAAGAAAAGGTGTGAAGTTGGCACTTATTAGGGACAGTTTTCTATTCAAATATCAGAGCAGTACTATGTTTTGGCATGGATTACATGGAGAGCTATTGGAAGGAGCTGGATTTGTAATAATGCTTAGGGGACCAGGTCACATGTACAAGCAATCAGAACCGTTCAAAAGTAGGCCCCACATAGCTAATTGCCTTTTCCTACAAATTATCCTAATCATTTGAATTTGTAGACAAGAATGTAAAATCTTCCTCTTTTTCGTTCAAATGGCTTTCTCAAAGGGCAAGGATTATTTGCAGGGAGAGGTATTTCTTCCGCTGTCTTTCCATGACTCCAAGCCTCCCAATTATATCTTCACACTTCCTTAGGACTGTAAGAAATAGCATTTATAAAAAAAAAAAAAAAAAAAAAAAAGAGTGTAATTTTAGGAGCTGTCACCTGATGGAACAGCCTCAATTTTTACAGGCCTGGGTCAATCCATTGGGAAATCAAGAAGGGTTCAGGTCCATTGGGCAATAGCTTAATATTTGGATTAACCCTAAATAATGATGGCGCTTGTGATTTGAAATGTGTAGATGATTCATGCCGATAACTCACCTTGTCTATGTAGGAGGTGTTGCTTCTTGGTTAAAAATAAAAATAAAAATAGAGGTAAATTTCCCAATGGACATGGGCATTGAATGCATTACCCACCATACAATAATTATACTTACTGTCAAAATAAAATATCTCATATTGACATAAATGATGAATTGATTCACATATTATAAAACCGGTTGGTTGGGATTGCGAATTATCGTATTAATATACTATAAAAGTGCCATTAGACATGCAGATTAGCTCACATGTAAATATTTTAGGAGATTAACTAAATGAATTTGTAGTCATTACATCATGCTAAAAATACTGGATCTAAATAGTCATATGGGGTTTATGATGATTTGGCATTGAAGGAATGAAAAGGTGTCGTTATTTTGATTTTATCACAATAAACCAAACATGGGAATTATAGTATATTTATGCAATAATTTGCAATCCAAACAATTTATAAAGAGAGATAAGTTGTTGATATTTCACCAGTCACAAGTGTAGAATTATATTTTCAAACAGTATATAGTTAATGATATTAAAAATAAAAAAATAATAATAATAAATAAATAAATAAATAAAACAAAAAAAAACAAAAACAAAAACTAAGCAAGTGAACTCCATAGAACTTACAATTGGTTAATTGCGTGCGTATCGCGACAGCTTAAAACATTTGCTTGTATCGATCAATATTTCATTAAAAATAGAAATAAAATGTCTAAATTAGAAATATCATAACAAATGAGAAAATGGGCAAGATATGCATGTGTGATTAGACACGTGTAAGTTGGCAAATGTGGCCCTTGCATTGCACTCACATGGAAGGAAATCAGGCTATCTTCCTTCACATCCCATTCTCTTCCTTTGCTTTCCCTTGTCTGTTCGTTTTACCTTTGCTTGGCTGCAGGGTTTTATACTCTTCCTTTGTCATACCCTCTCCTTTTCTAGGTTTTCTTATAGCAAAGTGCACTTATATAATGTTGCCCTAGATACCAAAGGCCTTCTGGCCTTAAGATAAAGGGCTTGTCCCTTATTCCTTTCATCGTTGGTAAAGGCACTATAGCTACCTTTTACCTAACTTAGTCTCACATCATATGTGTGTACCCATGTGGCATAGCATATTCATTCATGCATGCATGCATAAAAACAATACATGACATCAATAGTGGAAGCTACGGTCAGCAATCTACTGTTTCCCAAAGCTAGTTTTCATGCGTATGCTAGTTGAGAAATGCTCAAGAGCTGGTTAGAGTACATTTGTGACATCTGCAACGCTTTGTAAAAATAAAAAATAATAGAGGCTGATTCGACCATTAGGTCGGTTGGGCATGTATGTATTGTGGGGATTGAACGCACCCTATTGTAACTTTCTTTGTGGGTACAAAAGCTTTTTATTAGGAAACATTAGTGATTTCTCTTATTCCAGGTGAATTACCTTATGAATGGTTTAGAGGGCATATAAACATTATAGTAGGCTTTGGGGAGATTTATACTGCAGATGTTTCCATCTTCATTTCTTCCTTTGTGTGATCCACTTGAATGCCCCAATTTTTTTGAATCATTTCATAACACGAGCTGGTGAAATCGATAGATGGAGTGAGTCTCACACAAACATCACTGAGCTTAGATTTTAGGCTTGTATCCTCTCATATGCTCTCTCTCTCTCTCTCTCTCTCTCTCTCTTCATGTGTAGTGCTTATGTCATACTTTCTACCATACGAAGTAGAGACCATACACCCGTATGGGTAGAGAGGGTGTCTAATACTTTTCTTTTTAATGACAGAAGTCCCTTACTCGAAATCTCAAATCGCAGATCAGGAGTCAATTGAAAGCAAAAGAGTTTCCGAATTCTCTGGCTTTTACAAATTTTATAGGTTCTAGCCAACTACAGGATTTCCAACTAATTACCTAGTAGTGACTCCAAGTGTACTACGTCAACAATCCAAATAAGCTTATACAACCCCAAAACAAATATAAATTAGTATAGGTGTTGATTTCCAATGTTCACAACAACATATACGAATGTGTTACATATGTGACAATATAAGTTCTAGCATCCCACACATAAATATATGCCACCATTAACTTTCAAGTGCTAAAAAATGTGACACATGTGTCAATGTCCACAGGTGTTAAATCTGTGCTTGCATATATATGAGTGTGCCACTGACCCATTTTTAAGTTCCCTGCACATGTCATAATTTATTTTCTTCATGTTTGAAGGTGTTTGACAATCAAGCTAAGGCAACTTTGCCCAAATCCAAGCAGAGCTCAAGTTCCTTAATTTGACCACAGCCCACTGAAAATAGAAGAGTTTTAAATTATTGTATTGGTTTAAGAGTGCATTGACAGGTCATCTTTGTTTTGCCAGAGATTATTGAAATTTTATACATTTGACTGAAATTCCTAGGAAAATTCTCTAATTTCTATTTGTATGATGTTGATCTAAGCAGGTCAATTTGTAGATTCGGATTGATGGTTTAAGTTTCATATTACATTATTGGCTCCAATAATTCAATAATAAATTAGAATAAAATGAAAGGTCTGGAGAAAGGAAAGCGATCGATTGAAAATTTCTTATTCAATGAGAATATCTGATTGAGGCCGGATTCTCTACACGGCTTTGTCGGTCACGCTTAACCTACAATGTGATGTGTGGACCAGTTTCATGTGTGCATTGCATCCAAGCCCTCCATCGTGTGTAAAATCCAAGCTGATCCGAACTAAGGTGGGCCACACCATGTAAAATCATGCATGAAACCTCTAAAATTAATTACATGTTGTGGCTCACATAGAGTTTGGGAATGATCAGATTTTTGGTTGTCCAGTCATCCTGGTAGGAACATCTTCTGAATGATTCGATAGCATATAAAAGACTATGGCGGGTCCCACACATAATCTGAAAGGGTTTTAACGGTGGGAATTCCCATCCCCAACTTTTCTTTTTGGAGTGGCCTAACCTTATTTTTTCAGTACCAAAAGGAATATGAGATGGCGCTCGTGATCAAAGAGTTGGATGTCATGCACACATCATGGTGGCCCCCACACATACATTGCGTAGCTACAAAGTTTTTGTAGTGGAACTATCTTTGGTTTTGTAAAGGAGAGAATAAGGCAAGTGTTTCCACGTATGACCACGACCACCAACCATTATTTTTCTATAATATGTATCTAAATACATATATGCACGATCAGGAGTGGTCTTTTTAGTTAGTTATTTATTTATTTTTCAAACACACGCACCACCGACCATGTTGTTCAACTCGTTGTCATGTTTTTGTAGCCTTCCACTCTTCAATCTATAGATTGGATGGTTCAGATTGTCTTATAAAAGTGATACTTTGGAAACATTATCAATTCATGATGAGTCCCAATAAACAAGTGGCCCAAATTGTTAATTGGAACTGGAGAGAGACACAGAGAGGGTGCACGCTATGCCCAACCGGTGTAACAGATGTACAGCATAGTTTTAAAACTCAGTGACTCGACTTGAAACTCGGCAAGAAATGGAGCTGAGTCTCTATTAAACTCACTGCCTAACTCAGCTCAGCTCAGACAGACACGGTATGACTCATCGAATCACTGCCAAACTCTAATGATAGATGATTCCAAGTATCTATTATTAGTGAATATCATTTAAATTTGATTATTAAATATTGAGTCGAGTCGGCCACTAGCTGAACTTAGCTTGAACCAGGATAGCTCAGCTCAGTTCAGTCAGCAGCTCGAGCCAGTTCGAGCTAAGTTCGCCATTGCAGTATTTTCTCAAACACCTGAATTACACCTTCAAAAACTTATTGTATTTGAGACAGCAGCAATAGTTTTATAGGTATTTTATCAAACACTTTCTAAGCAACATAAAAGTCAAGAAAAAAGGGTGTTGGTTTCATATACATATCTTCCTTGCCACCAGCCACACTTCTTTGAGTCATTTCATCAAATATTTGGTGAGCAACGTCAATATCAAAGTAACTAAGTCATCGACTTGGTTTGATCTGAGTTCAATTCAAGCTGAGTTCGACCTGAGTCGAGTTGGGCTGGGGCTAGCTCGAACTTAGCTCAAAGTCATTTTCGAATTCAAAAAATCAACTTGACTCAGCTCGAACTCAGCTTCAAACCTAGTCGAATCAAGCTTTTTCGAGTCGAGTCCAGCGACCTAACCGAGCTAGCGCTTGGTGGTTAGTGTACACCTCTACTCAAGTCGAAGCTAGCCTTAACATGTAAATGGACCCATGCATGATAGAAATTCTTTTGCTTCGTCCAATGAGTTAAAATCATGGATGGTTCAATTACCAAGAAAAAGAAAAAGTGCCTGAATCAGATTGGTTGAACGGTCCTAACCTCTTATTGATGGACATTTTTTTGTTCTATTAAATATGAACCGTTGACTATTTTCCATAAACAACCAAGATTGGATGCAGGTTTACTGTTCTTTTTTCTGTCATGGGCCACCAAAGTGGGGCCATGATCTATGTATGTGTGTGTTTTGTATTACCCATGTTCACATGTTCATGGGATCACATGCATGCATAGCATGTAGTGAATGTATTAATACATAGACATACATAATTTATGCATGCATAGATGCACTCATATGTGGCAGGCACGAACACATGCTCTCTCAGGCTGACGATCTCCACACACATTTTAAAATGATACTAGTGGGTATGGCACGTGCACGCACGTCAAGAGAGGGGCGGTGGTTTGCAAGGCCTGTGAGAGAGCCAAAGGTGTTAAAAGGGAGATACTCAATAGTTTGGTAGTGTGAAGGTTGAACTTTGGTATTTTTTTATTTAAATTATTTTTCATTTTTTGAAAAAGTATTTTAATAATAAGTATTTATTTGTTGAATTTGGATCATTGATTATTTTTATTAGGCGCCATCCATTATATTTTTGCCAATTAGCTGGCCATAAATTTAAATTAATATTTGTAATGAAAATCTAGTTGAATATTGATGTAGAATGGATTACAGATTCGTTCATGGCAAAAACACACTTGGCGTAGTTCAAATTCGATCCGTCAACAAATCTGGTTGATAGGTCGCAATTGTGCCACAAATTTTAGATTACTTGTCTGATTTTTTACAAAATTTTTTGTTTTATTTTCTAGTTTGATTAGAACTCTTTAATTATGTTTTTAGAATTTATTTAAAATTATTTAAAGGATGTTAAACTTATTTTTATTTATTCATTAATTTAATAAATCATTTCCTTATAAGTTTACTTTTTTTGGCTCGTAAATTCAAGATTTTCTCTTGTGAATTCAATAGCATCTTGTGGATTCAAAGAAGCTATCAATTAAGGAAGATGATGTCCCTTGTGTCATATATAAACCCAGGATTTACATAATTTAATTTCAATTTATTATCTTTCACATGTATAATGCCTTAGTGCCCATGAATCAACCATCTTCCCCTTCCCAAGTATCAAAATTTCTGACCTTACAAAAAGTAGGGCATAATTGAATAAAGGAATAGCTGGTTGTACATTTCTAAATTTTCAAAATACCCTTTGTTTATGTGTGAAAGCCTTGTTTTATGTCCTTTAAATAAAACAAAGTTTAATTTACCTCAATCAAAAATTCATTGTGTCCGTACAAATGACCATGATTGCTCTTGTTATATAGTGGATAATAATGGAGAATGATATTTTCTCCCACCCTATTGATGCATTGGTCCTTTTCTATCTTTGATAATGCAACGCCACATATAGTTCTATTTATTGTATTTGTAGCAAACAAGGACGAAACAGAGGTGCATACATAATTAGCTGTGGTACAAATGAGAGTTGATATCTATACCCACCTTAACGATAGTGACACCCACCTTTTTAGTTTTGGTAATTGTATTGGAGGTTTGATCAAATACATCTCAAAGTATTGCAATATGATACATCAGGACTTTAGTTGTTGAGTATGGATACATCTTCCAATGATCCAAACCACTTATTAGATGATCCTCACATTGTATGGTGTTGAAAGTCAGTGAATAAAAACTCTCAATTGAATTACTTCAATCATTTAATAATTTGGCTCACGTGCTTCCGACTGAAAACTCATGCATAATGTGTAAAGATGCAAGGCCAAGTATTAAGCTATTTATTTTATATGGGAGAGATTGTCAACACCCATCTTGATTGACAATGGCACCCACCATTTCTACTTTGGTAACAACATAGTATTTAAGTAGTATTCAATGAGGTTTGCATGAATATGACATGTATTCGTGCAAAACTCATTGTATAATACTACTTAAATATTATGTTACTAGAAGTATAAATGATGGGCCCATTGTCATGTAAAATGAATAATGTAATAATATGTGGACATGCATATCTGCACATTATACATGAGTTTTCAGTACTTATAAGTGGGGTCCATTGTTGCAGTTGAAATCACTTGTCTATGGGGTGGCACCATGAGTGGAGAGTGCACTAGAAACAATGGAGCAACAGCCTACACTAGCAAACCATGGCCCACTTTTCAAAATTGGAAAGCTTTACATACATGCCATGTTGCTGATCATGTAATTCATCCACATCTTGGTAATGGTGCCCTTTCATCATGTAAATTTCAAGAAAATAACACCCAAACAATAGAAAAGGAAAAATAAAAATAAACTCCCAAATAATTGTAAAAGTATTTTTACTTTCCTATAATCTACATTCTAATGTAAATGAAAAACCATGTAAATTATTCAAAAAAGATCCTACGTCTTGCAAGGCTAATATGTGCCCCACTATGTGGGCTTGGAGAATGGGTGGTCAATTTCAATAATAGATAAGGTCTGATCATTTATCTTGACCATCCATAATGTGAGGTCAACCTTTCATGACTCATTGACATCAAAGACACTTTCATTAGAAGATCCCAGCTGTTTGATTAGTGGCCTGGGATCTAGATGATCCCTATTGATGTTAGGAAAGGTCCCTTCATTTAGGCCATCTTTGATGACTGCCCCTTTGGGAAATGGCTATAATTAGATGATTTTGACAATATAATCATGGCTTGGAGAATAGACAGTTCATGTAGATTATACTATAAAGGTCCCAACAATTATCCTGGATGGTCCGTCATTTGGGTCCCAACTTGATGTCTCATCCTATCAAAATGACTTTGATATGATGATCCCAACCATCTGATCAATTTTTAGGGATGGATGGTCCAATTCATTACACGAGGTCTGATTATTGATATGGATTGTCTAGTATGTGGGCCCCACCTTTGATTCTCCATTCTTAATAAAAACATTTTGTTTAAATGATCCTAATAATTTCATCAATGGCTTGGACACGGATTGGGTACAACCCCTGCGCCACTCCCTAGATAGGAAGGGATGGGGCCTATGAGAGGAAACCTTGATGTATGGGTTTTATCCCTACCGTTCATCCATTTTTCCATATCATTTTAGGGTAAACTCCTAAAAATAAGGAAGATGTAAGGCTCAATTGGACCACACATTGGGGATTATACTCCTATGTTGAAAACGTTTGGGGGCACAAAAGTTTTAGATCAAACTGATAAGTCTATGTAATCTTATGAAGAGGCTGGATGGAAATTAATCATCTCAGTGGGCCCTAGGAAGGTTTCAACCGTGAGTGTCGTCCACTTGAGCCTGGGATCTGCTTACTTTTGGACTTCGACTCTAAAATGATTTGGAAAAATGGATGGACAGCCCAATGGCTTAATTATAGATGGTATATATTTATTGTAATGGAAAGGGTTGAATCATCAATATAGACCTTTCATCATTTGTGTCCCACCTTTGGTGGTGCATCCGTCTCAAAAATTATTTTCATTAGATGATCCTAACCATGTGATCAAGGTTTGGAGATTGGATAATCCATGTTATCTATACCAGAAAGGTTCGATCACTAATCAAGACTGTCTAAAATGAGTAACACATCTTTAATGGACCATCCTTATTAGAAACCACTTTGATTGAATTATTTAAATCATTTGATCAATGACTTAGACAATGGATGGTTCATATTGATTATAATAAAAAGGTGTGATGACTAATCTTGATGATGGCCCATCATCATAAAAAATCACTTTGAGTCGGATATTTGTAATTACGTCTGCTTCACTTCTCAAATTGAACCAGCAAATGTAAAAAAAGTAGTTGTCAATAAAAGTTAGATATTGACTATGTAAGAAGAGTTAAATCAGAAATGATGTTTGGTACCTAGTTCTTATATCTTTTAATAAACATATAATCGGAACTAAATGAATTTTTAAAAATAAATCTGATGAAATGAGAAATATCATTAGAAACAAGACAGGACTGGTTATACAATGTTACACTCAAATAAAAGGAATTGACTACGATGAAACCTTTGCACCAGTTGCGGACCTTGAATCCATCAGATTATTTATTTCAATTGCTTGTTATAAGAAATTTAAAATATATCAAATGGATGTCCCAAGTGCATTTCTAAACGGTGATCTGCACGAAGAAGTATATATTGAACAACATAAGGGTTTGAGGACTCTAAACTTTCAAATCATGTGTACCATATTAAAAAAGTACTTTATGGTTTGAAACAGGCTCTCAGAGTATTGTACGAAAAGTTGATTAAATTCTTACTTAGTCACAATTTTATCATAGGTAATGTTGATAAACCCTTATTCATCAATAAATGATAGTACAAATCTACGTTGACGATATTATTTATGGATCTACATGCACTAATTTGTCCATTGAGTTTGCAAATCTAATGAAATCTAAGTTTGAAATGAATATGGTTGGAGAACTAAATTACTTTCTTGAATTATAAGTAAAATAATAAGAAGATGGTATATTTATCTTACAAACCAAATATGCCTTGAATCTTATAAAAAAAATTTGGTTTAAAAATGGAAAAAAGTTTGATATTCTTATGAGTACAATTCTGAAACTTTTTAAAGATGATTTAGGTAAAAGTATTTACTCCCGTCTATATCTGAGTATAATTGGTAGTCTTCTATACTTAACTGCTAGTAAACCTGATATTATCATTTCATCAATGGTTTGGAGCCTTAGAGGATCCCTAGTACTGATGGTACTATAAAAGGTCTGATAATTGATCTGGACTTCTGGTTTATGTACTAAATCTTTAATGGTCCTGATGACTATATGATGGATGACAAGAAGATAGGATGCTCCATATTAAGAAAAAGGTGCGATCATTGATACATATTTCTCCTCTAATAGTCCATTTTCAAAAGTTACTTTAGTGGTTTGATCTAAACCATTCGATCAATAATTAGGTGAAGGGGTGTTGTATACTAATTGCATTAGATAAGACATAAATGAGTGGAAGAAAATGGAGGCAAAAGTTGAAATTTTCGAATGAGAATCCCTAAGCAATCATTTTCTTTACTTTTACTTCATATCAACAAGTAAATTCACAAATAGATAAAACTATCATTTCTGAAAAATATTTTTCATCCCAATGCATTCTAAGCTCCTAATAGGATGCTTCACTATTGGATAGGTTGGATGCTGCACACATATGAAACGTTGGAGGACCATAAATTGTAGTCCAATTGGTTGGACGTGAGACCTTTTCATTTAGAAAATAATTGAATGATAATTACTTAAACTAATATAGTACTTTGAAAACTTTTTTGAAATGGTACTAAATGTAAGTGTTGAATTAATGAGGTAGTAATTTGTAAATTTTCAAAAAACACATCGCACATAACTCTTTATTTTGTCTTAATTAATGCATTTAAACTAAATTGCCTACTTCACACTATCCATAACTAGATGTACACGAACTGAGCTAGTTCGATTAGCTCACTCGACTTGACTCGAAAAAGCTTGATTCGACTCAGTTCGAAGTTGAGTTCAAGCTGAGTCGAGCTGATTTTTTGAGTTAGAAAATGAGTTCAATCCGAGTTCGAGCTAGCCCTAGCTCACCTTGACTCGGATAGAACCCAGCTCGAATCGAACTTGGCTCGAACCAGTTCGGTGACTCGGTTACTTTGATATTGATATTGTTCACCAAGTGTTTGATAAAATGACTCAACGAAGTGTGGTTGGTGGCAAGAAAGGCATGTATATGAAACAAATATCATTTTTTTCTTAATTTTTATGTTGCGTAGAACATGTTTGATAAAATACTTGAAAAACCGTTGTTACTATTTTATATATAGTGGGATTTTCATGCTGCAGTCTAGGTGTTTGTGGAAAATGTTGCAATGGCGAACTCGACTCGATCTTGGCTCAAACTGGCCCGAGTTGCTGACCCGACTCAATTCAACTCGACGTACACCCCTATTCATAACTCAAGTGGTAGATTAAGTGAAGATAACTTCATTTTAATATTGAGATCTCTTGTATACTCATCTTAAAATATTTGCATAATTTAAAAAAAATACTTAATCACTTCAATTATTATTTTTTTTATTTTAGCTTTTTTACTTTTCATAAGTTGCTTAAGAAATACATTAGCAGAAATGAAAGAGAGGAGAAGGTGATAAGCATATTGTTTACCAAACAAATTTATATGCTTAATAAGTAGAAAGTAAAATAAGCCACTCGGGCCGCAATTAATTTATCCTATCTTCAATAACCTACTATCCAAATGCCTCATTAGTTATAACAAACTGTAATGATTAAGTGGTTGACTCAACAGTTGATGGAACATTAGCTGGAAATTACAAGGAACATATGACAATAACCACCTGATTTTGCTCTTCCAATTTGGACTACTCAATTTTTGTACTTTTAACCATCCATTTGATAGGATTCAATTGAATAATTCGAATTGTTTGATCCATGTGATTCTAGAAAATTTCTCCATCTTCAACCTGTCCAACAATTTGAATGGTCTGGGTAGCTTTAAATGAGTACCACATGTGAAGAGCATGACTTGGCGAAACACCGTAGGAGCCTAGCCCCTCTCTCCAAGGAAAAAGAAATGCCAGGAACAGATGATATGCACTACGAAGGCATGAAAATATGCGGACGTTCTGCACATGAAAAATAGAGCAAATAAAATGAAGAAGCAATTTGATACTCTGGCAGAGTACCGCAGTTCATATGCATGCGCTCCCAAAATACATAAGTAGTGCATGTCTACATCAAGTTAAACTATCCAAATGGTCCACTGTAGATAAGAGGTGAACTCAAAAGCAAATTAATCAATTCATTCGAACCAATACTGATCAGTTGAAATCTGTTTGTCAGATTCCATTAAATTTCACATTAACCTTTTCAGATGTGATTTTCGGTTTTGAAACCCATATAAACAGGGCCTCATATCTTTGCTGTTACAATACCATTTGGATAGTTTAATTTGAGTTTAGGGAATGACAAATGTACCATTTTCAAGTGCACGTGCATGAACCATCACACACTGCCAGAGTACCAAGGTTATTCTGATTTTAGAATCTAATCAGCTTGTGATTTCACGGCCAAACATACTCGCCCACGTCAAATCAAGGGGACTTTTGACCATTGGATATTGCATGAGATTTCACTATAGAGAGAGAGAGAGAGAGAGAGAGGGAGATGAAAATGATAGTGGCAATGCCACTAAGTAACACCCCTTTTCAACGTAGCTTATTGTACAAGTCATATTTCACTTCTAATAGTTTATACCCCACATATTCCTTAGTGGATTTCTGTCTGATTTGCCACAGATAGTTTCTATCAAAGAATCCCCTATTTCAAATGAGGGTTTTGATTCCAATTACTACATTTTAAGCCGCATTTAGTGTCCACACATCTTTCAATGGACTTGATGCTGTTCCTCCCAAATCAAAATCAGCTACCTTCACTAATCTTTGATATGGAGTGCAAAAATGCAGAAAAATCAATGGCCTATAATTCACAGTTCCCATTTTGCATGCGGCCCCACCCACGAATTGTTTGATACTCTGGCTGCGTATATATGCACTTCGAAATTGTATACGTGCCAACTATTATTTCAAAGTAATTAAACTTACAACATTGTGGAATCCACTGTTGCTATGTTGCAACAGTTTCCAATTTGTACACATGACATTTCCTCTCTTTTTAATTTTTTATTTTTATGAAATTAGACCATAGGATGTTTTATCAGTTTTAACGGTCCAATAAATGCCTGGCAAGCTAATGGTTGGATTACCATTTTTTTTTGGGTTCCTGCTGCATCTAAGCTTGCACACATAACTTGGGTGGTTTAGTTTAAATAACTTGTATGCCCCCCAGTAACTTCTAATTGCCTGAGTATCAGCCATCACATTATTCTAGAGTATTTATTTCCCTCCCATAAAAAAGTCGATTTCACTTGCAATCTGGGGTGTGCAATGTACCGATTTGGGAAGAGAGCGATGTTACTGAAAGCAACGGTTTCCAGATATGATGAGAAGGAGCTTCCACTGGAAGATAAGATGGTCAAGATTTTAGCCCAAGAACGTTCATAATCTGAGCTTTCCTTTTCGCCATTAAAGATACGGTAACAAATCTCACACATTGGTTGTAATCAAGTTCTTGGTAAGGATGGGCCACTTGTTTGATTGACTACGATGGATCCAGATGGATATTCTTGAAACAAACATTGCAGAAAGTCTATTACATCCACACACGCACCTTCCATCTAGTGGGCAATACTGTAAAACATTAGGCCAGTTCATTCACTAAGTCGGTTGTTGCGCACAAGACAAATGGAGCTGATTGTCTCATTTTTGAGCCAGACAATTCATACAGTCTGGCCTACACAAAGGGCCCTACCTGGCATAATAGAAAACCTGTGTTGGCTATTTAAATGCGGACAGCATTCTCTGAGCTTAATGGTACTATGCTGTCAACAATACTAGGGCTTAAATTCCAGCCCTCAAGAGTCCATTTTAAGGTCCCACAAAAGCTGGCATTGTTTCAATGAGGCATTATATATAGAGCCCCACTCGCTAATAAATAATGTACAATTCCACACATATGGGGGGTTATATATGAAAGATTCCAACTGTTGATATGTTGGAACACTTGGATTGGGAATGAGGGCCCCAAAACTTAACACACTGGCCTACAAATGGATGGTTAGGTGAAAAAATATACAGCTCGTCTACATTCAATGAAATTAAAAACATTGGCCCCACCTGTACGTGATCTTATGCATTGGTACATTAATTATACTTTTCGTGATGAGCATGGCCCACGTTTCCTTGACTAAGATAGATGCTGAATCAAAATCTAATGTCATCCGTTTGTCACTGTGCAATCAACTGGGTTCATGAATGAGCCCATTTCAGGTCATGGAGCCCACATGGCGTTTGGACGACCCAAACAACCAAGTCTCTTCGGGACCAATAGGGGTTGGCTATGGACCAAAATTTTTAAAAATTGCACCACCTGGTCCACGAGTTTTCAGTGTAATGGGAACCGTAGAGAGTCATGTTTTCAACCATGGGTTTGAGTGGAATGAATATCGAATGATCAAGGTCTCAGTTAATGAATATTAGGCTGTAGATATACACTGTACTGGGTACCAGTTGAACCAACGGTTTGGATCATCTGACTATATAAACTTGTGGGCCCCCATAGGCTGGTTGGGGGAGTTGACTGTTGAGTCAGGCCACATGAGTTCTGGGGCATGGTGTCCCATCCCTCTTGACTAGGCAGATGTGGTTGACTAAACCATCAGTCAGAAAGTCATGATTTGAAGTGTGACGATCTACTGTTCAAGATAGCTTGTCGAATCAGACCATCAATGCGTTGGGAATACCCATCATCAGGATAATATGAATGAATGGTTGTAAATGGACCACCACAATGGTCATATTGTAAAAGTAGAATGCTCGGGTCGAAGTTTGAACAGTTCAGGTTTTCAGTTAGCAGGAGGAAGGGTCACAGTTCGGTGATCCTTACCGTTAATATGATGGACCTCACCGTGGCTAACCCATGGACCCCTAATCAAGGCATATGAAGGGTCTTCACAGACTGGGTTCTATATACAGAACACGGTTGGTCAAATGAAAATCAAGGGTGAGTGTCCTTTGTAGCTTGTTGCTTGTGATGTGGGTTACCTGGGTTTTGGATGGGTCTAATTTTTGGGCGCTCAAGCTACTCCAGGGTGATGCATCTGATGGACGGGTTGGATGTAGTACCAGGATGACATCCAATCGGTACCACCGTAGCTTAAGGGGGTGTCGTTACCGCTAGATCGCGCATGAGACCTCTTCGTTGTACGTTCTGGGTATGCATTGACACTGGATCGCGCGTCCTACCCTGGCCGTATCTAGCCACGAACTGGCAGATCTCTGGGGCCTACCGTGATGGTTTATCCACGTTATCTATCCATTTTCTTGCTTAAAAATGAGTAAGCTCTAAAGCAAAAATGGACAACACCACGTGTTAATCTTACATTTAATGATTTGTGTATTTAATATAACCCAAGCTTACTATCTAGTATGGTCCACTTGAGCTTTGAGTCTATTTTATTTTTAGGTTCATACCTTTAGCATAGGGCTGAAAGTTGGGCGGGTAAATCCAACCGACCTGTAACCGACCCAACATCAGGTTAGGCTTGGGGAGGATGTATCGAGTTTAGTCCGAGGGGCTTAGGCCATACAAACACCAACTCGATAAAACTTGGGTTGGGCTTGAGTTGAGGTCTCGGGTTACCCAATCTAACCTGAGCCTGATCAATATATAAGTTTCTTATAAATTAATTATAATTAAGTGTTGATCGTCTGTATTGAAGGCACTGGAAATTCCAATGCTATCGGGTTTCATTGGTCCATGTCATTTCCGATGACTAGAGCTAACAAGATACGCCGGATTTCTCTCTCAAATATATTGCTTGATATACGATGCGACTTTCAAAGAAATAGTTATCCTATATTTTAACTTGTTTGAAAAAATTAAACTTTCTACAATAAATAACTACATATAAAATTAATAAAGTTGTAGGTACAAAAAATACGTCATGTATTGAAAATATAATAAACTAATGTAATGTTGAAAATATTAGTATATATTTACCTAACCAACCCAATGAACCTGACCAAGCCCGCTTGGGTTGGGCTTGGGTTAAGAATTCTCAATGAGCACCAATCCAACCCAATCCGCCCGGCTTTCAGCCCTACTTTAGCATGATTTGAGAAAAGGGATCGGACAGGAATAAAAATAATACATCACAGTTGGGCCCGACAGATCTGCTGCTCGTAGCTATATATGAGTGGGGTAGGAACCAATCCGCGTCCTTCACGGAGAAGAGCTATCTGACAGATTGGAAGAGCCATACACGTGAATTTAGACATCGTGCGTGCTGCATGGTAATTAAATCCAAACAGCTCAGAAAGTGGGATCCTTTATAGGTAGGAAGTAACTGCAAAATCAGATGAATTAGATGCCCATCACTTCTGATAGCGGACAGTGTTGAGCCCCACGCATATTGATCAAGGACCTGCAATTTGGACCGCTCTTCTTTAGTTTTTTTTTTTTTTTTTGGCTATTCTCCGTAAACAATGGGACCCACGACTTAAAACTATCTAGATTTCTATGCATGTATGCCACAAGTAGCGTTACCATTTAAAAATAGTGATGACCTCACTACATGATCAAAGCCTTAGATGGGTCATGGACGGGATTGCACGGTGACCCTAACACCACCTACTTTATTTTTTTATTTTTTTATTTTTTTTAATTATTTTTTTTTAATTTTAACACAGGCAAAGACACTCACCCCGTACTGGAATTTCACGACCTATGGGTACTCGAGCCCTAACACCTACTTCTACGGTGACTTGATGTATTGGAATTTGATTGGGTTATGATCAATCTTAACTGGCCCCACTATTTGAGTCCAGTTAAGGGAAAAGGATAGGCTACTCCCCCTGCCACAAGCCAATGGCTGATGGTCGGTGCTCTATATGTCCCACCATGATGGATGTGTTTCATCCATGCCATCCATCTATTGTTTCATATCATTTTAGTGTATGGGACGAAAAATGAGTTATATCCCAATCTCAGTTGGGCCACGTTACAGGAAACAGTGTTGAATGAGCGTTGACCATTAAACACCTTGGGGGGGCCATAAAAGTTTTGAATCAAGCTGATCTTTGCTTTTTCCCTTCCTCTGGGCCTGTATGACTAAATCAACAGATCGGATGTCAAATGAACAGTACAATGGGCCTTCGGAGGATTTAAATGGTGGATATCCAATCATTATTTTCTTCCAGTGGTGTGGTCCACCTAAGATTTGTATCCTTATCATTTTTTGTATCAAGCCTTAAAATTATATGTAAAAATGGATGAAACACATACAACATTATGGGGCCCACGGAGGACCGACCACCAGCCACGGGGCTGGTGCCAGGGGGAGTAGCCAATACGTCTCTTCGTCTCGCCATCCACAGGAATCAAGTCATGATTCCTAAAATAAACAAAAGGAAGGCCGTGGTTCATCTCTACTCATGTCATCCACTCAAATGCAATGTGCGCCCACGCGCCAACTTTACAAAGGAGAAAAGCAATGTGCCTCGCACGAGGCCACTTGCTATGGTACTGCCTGTGGGCCCATTTGGGTAGTCAGTGAGCTAAACCATTCGGTTCAGATCATCTGATGGACCACACAATTTCATTCATTTTGCAACGTTGGTTAATTTAACCGTCCATTTCATTTGTGTGGTTGTGGCCCACCACATGATCAAACCATCCAGATTTTCCATAGGGAATTTACATGAAAGGGACAAGCTAATGAGCGGTTTGGATCTAACACTTTGCAGCTGATCAAATCATGGATCTTTTGCACTATGCTAGGTAGTCACGTGGTCGTAAAAAATCTGTCCATCATGCGGGCAAGCGTGGAGAGCATTCCTCGCTTTTCACCACGTGCGGTCCTGTCGAATAAGATGGCGTGGGGCAGAGGTCTGGTAGAATACGTCCGACACATTACAATACGAATACATCCAAACTTTATCCATTAGATCGGTGTCCCTGCAGTGATCCAAACAGTTTATTCGATGGGCCTCACCGTTGATGGGAGATACGAAAAAAAACTCTCACTTTCAATCATTTATACCCTTTCATCGTTCAATTGAGAAGGTGACCATCCATTTACAAATGAAAAGATAGATCATCGGTGGATGACCCTAGATTTAAGATCTTAAAGGCCCAACGTCTCCTATAGTTCTCCCAGTGGTGTTGGGAGACTTAGATGCTCCAATATATTGATCTAGACCGTTCATCAGATTCAACACAAATTTCATTGTATACCGTGCAAACATCACACAAATTAGAAAAATATTAACCATCATCATCATTATTAGTTAATTTGGGCCGTCGGATTGAAGTTATGGCATAAATTCGACTTTCGCTGCCAACATGATCCAACCCTCCTTTATTTAGGATCGGGACCGATTAACCATTACTCCGTTAACTTTTAATATAGACCGTCTAGATGACTTACACAAAAATGGGTCCAATTAACAATCTGATCCATCCATCTCTTAGGACCCACCAAGGATTACTTATGATTGTAAGGATCTCTATAGAAGTTGTCCATGAAATGTATCATGGACTTAATGAACAGTTCAGATTGATTCGACCGGTGAAGCAATGCAGCCAGGAGGAATGAGGATGCCTCTTCTATCAAAACTCGTGGGGATTAGGAAAATCGAGCGGTTCTTTCTAACATGCGCAGGTCGTGATCGGCGGGAAATCCGGAGGATGATCCGGGACGCTGAATCTGACCGTAATTTCCACGAATTTCATGATTTAAGACCGTTCTTTTCTCTACGCGTTGATTGCGTCGTGGCTTGTGCCGTGTTTCCGTGCTTTCGTCTGCGTGGTAGGCCGTGCCACCTGCACTCTCCTTTCACTCAATAGCTAATATCGGTTTGATCAAGATAAAGCCACCCTGTTACAAACTTACAATAGGTAGGCTACCTACATAACAGCATTTACCTCTCGGCAAGAAATGATCACCGACCAAGTTTTCTCGGCAGCATGTAGGACATCTATACCATTGAAGGTGTAGGCCCCTTCATAAAGATCGGCTACTACAAGTGTAAGGCTCATCCGCTGATCAGGTGGGCCGCATGTTAGAATCAACAGACAACTGACTGTGAATTCGGTATGCAGGCTTGGCTAACTTAGAGAAAGGATCAGCCTGATTTTAGACGAAGGTGCTCTTCATGGTAGGCCTATCGTTTTCTACGGCACTGATTTTCTAATAAGATGGTGTGTTGGGGGAAAATATGACATTGTACCATAAGCTTTGATACAGCAGCCTGTAAGTGAGCAGTTCTCCCGTTTGGCATCCAAACTACTGCCTCTGATAACTCGTGGAAAAGGATGGTGCTTTGCACTTGTACGGCAATGGAATACACGGCCTGGATCCCATTGGCAATAACTGGTGGGACCCATCTATTTTATTGCACATGTCATCACTTTCATGCAGAGCCATGGTTTTATATATTCTCTGTGTACCATTGATTCTACGTGAAGGTAAGCATGCTCTTCTTTTGAAGAGTTAAAACTCTATAAAGTGTAAATCCTCTAAAGCTAATTTAGTACAACCTGCGATCTCTGCCTTTCTTGATCACAGATGATCCAGACCGTTGTTCTGAGTCAGGATCATCCAATAGACGTTAAAAGAAAAATCCAGCAATTGAGTAGAAGAAAGATTAAAAATAAGATGGCTTGGATCTTCCAATCCGGAAGACTTTCAAGGAACTCCTGATCCATTGTGTGGCCCATTATATCAACCGTCTAGATTAACAAGCCATGGTCCCAATAACATGGACTGGGTTGGTGAGTACATTCACGTCGTGATGAATCAGGAGGCGTGATTACCAAACATGTAATTCTAATAATTGCAGGAGAATTAATCAAATGAACCACGCGCCGTATGCACAACTAGGTACTCCGCCTTCCTATTGGCTGAAGACTTTGGGACCCACCTCAGCCATCAGACCCACACTAGGCAAACCGTGTGACCCCAACAAGTTGTTAGTGATGAGTATTCAATCACCACTGCTTCATGTTGTGTGGTCCACATCAGCTGGGTTTTTTTTTTTTAACACACGCACACACACCCCCACACTCACTCCGTAGTGGGATTTCACCACCTATGGATACTCGAACCCTTGATCGGGTGTTGAAACTACTGAGAGTCTACCACATCAGCTGGTGAGCTTCGCTGGCAATTCTCTTTATACATGCTATTCTTTTGGTAAATGTATGGCCCCACTTAGCAAGTTGACCGGCCTGATTTTTGGGCCAAGTCATCCACACAGTGGGGCGCATCTGATGTACATCTTGGACCGTCCCACACACGTAGATGCCCATGCCCATGGAGGTGCACAAATCTTGATGCGATGCAATGAAGCAATTGAGTAGAAATGTCCAAGGGAAAATCTCATTCATTTAATCAGTGGACCTTTAATAGACTTGAGAATATCTAATTTTCTGACCATCCATTAACAGGCCAACCGCCAACCATTGGTGAGTATGATGGTCATGAGGGGAGCTTTTACAGCTTCATTCATCCAAGTGGGCTCATCATTTGGAAGGACTAGGATCATTCTAAGGTTGGCCCCTCCACAAAAATTTGCCAGTCTTGATTAAATCTCCGCTGGTTCGGGCTGACTACTGTAAATTCCTTAACGCTATCAATGGGTCAGGCCCCGTTTGGGTTAGGCCCACATCTTCAAATAATTGGGCCATTCCTAATGTCTTCAAAAGTATTAAGCAGGCAACATTCTTCTTTTATAGGGTCCGTTTGGGTAGGGGAGTTTTCACTATAAGACCAGAAATAGTCCTGATTCCGGTGGGCCCCACGCAGTTGAGATCAGATTCGTTGAACTAAAGCCACAGGTTTTTTCATGTTCAGAAATTCAAATAAGCTGGGCTGGGCAGGCTGGGCTCAGCCCTAAAGCCCAATTGCATTTTTCACCCTACGTGCAGGGTGGCTACTGGCTAGGCTGGGATCGGGCACAATCACGGCCCTGATTAAGCTGAAAAGCCATTAGCCCTAATCTTATAGAGTCAGTTTGGGTTCCAA
Source organism: Magnolia sinica (assembly GCF_029962835.1). Lineage (NCBI taxonomy): Eukaryota > Viridiplantae > Streptophyta > Magnoliopsida > Magnoliales > Magnoliaceae > Magnolia > Magnolia sinica. The sequence goes on along the minus strand of NC_080575.1, from coordinate 128,284,458 downwards.
AAGGTCCCAAATATTTACATGATCAAAGGTTTGAAATTGTTTAATTTAAGATTATTATTTTTTGAAATGTCCTTCAACAATGATGATCATACCATAAGAACAGTTTAGAACACTGAAACATGGCCCTGATCCAAGCTCTTTAAACTGTCCAATTTTTTTCCTTTTTCAATAATGGGGACTCAGTTGATGACTGTTAGAGGTGTACACGAGTCAAGCCGAGTCAAGCTTGGCACAGCTTGACTCCATTCGGCTCGATCCTTGAGCCTGACTAGCCAATTTGGCTCGATTCGATCAACAACTCAGGCCAGTTCGAGCCGAGTTTGAGGTAAGATTAAGCCAGTGCAGCATTTTTACAAACACATGGAGTGCACTTTCAAATTCTTACTGCATGTAAAACAGCAACAACTGTTTATAGGTGTTTCATCAAACACTTTGTAGGCAACATCAAAATCAAGAAAAAAAAAAAGAGTATTTGTTTCATATACATACCTTCCTTGCCACCGGCTGACATTTCGTTGAGTCATTTCATCAAATACTTGGTGAGCAACACCAATATCAAAGTAACCGAGTCACCGAACTGGTTCAATTCGAGTTGGGGTTCAATCCGAGTTGAGTCGAGCTTGGGCACGCTTGAACTCGGTTTGAATTTTTTCGAGCTTAAAAAATCACCTCAATTTGGCTCGAATTTAGTTTCGAACCGTGTTTTTCAAGTCGAGCAAGCTAACTGAGCTAACTTGGTTTGTGTACAGCCCTAATTACTGTAATGGGCCTTTATCATTGGTCTGGGCCAACTAGTCCAATGCTAGTGGCCCAAATACTAACAAGATTGTGCACCCTAGACCATTACCACTCCCAGTATCTATATCTATATCATCATCATCACTAACTAAGCCTTATCTCAATTAATTAGGCGAGGTTGATGCAATCCTTATGCTACAACAGCAAGGGTATAAAATTCACAAGGCAAGATGAAAAGACTATTACATAGGTTGATTACATGTAACAAGTTTATCCATATTTTTGTTATATATAATGTATGTAATTTTGAACACTTTTGTCCTTATAATTAGTCTTAAAAGCTTTAGTTATTGTCATTAAAAATATAGATGATTGTCAAAAGTGTCACAAGCTGCCTATAAAATCTATTTTCTTTCACTTCTTTTACTACATATAATTAACCCAATAGCACGTGGGAAGTGTTTAATTAGGATAGGCATACAACAAAGGTTCATTGGGGTCATCCCAACAAATGTCTGACATCGTTTTATATATCTATTTATTAAGAAATTATTTTAAAATTTAAGTGAAGTGAGCACTTGATTAGTTATAATATGGGAATAAGTGAGGACAGATTCGTAAGGTGTCATTTTTCACCTCCTTACTCTAAATCAGATTGTCAAAAAGACAGTAGTACTTGTCTACAGTGGTTACAATTATGGATTTGGTGGGCCACTAGGTGGATGGTCAAGGCCCAAGGGGCTCAAGGATTTGATTAAATGTTCCATGAAAGAGAACTATGGGATAATGGACAGTAGGCTTGCAGAACATACACGAGTTTAAACTCTTGACAATCTCAGCCCATGCTTTGGTTCTTCAGACCACTGATATTTTGTGCGTACTTTAGATGAACAGTACCCAAAAGATCTCCTTTATAGCACTAATCATGAACTTTTAATTTGCTACCTTCAAATAAATAGTTAAGAAGAGAAACACAACAGTAGTCTACGTTCAACCGAGAAAAACCCAAAGATTAACGGCTAGGATCTCCCCAATTTGAGAGTTCTTTGGGGCGTGGTGCATGCAATGTGAACGAAATAAAATGATAGTCCAGACCAGGTGTAATTAGGGAGAGGAAGGGAAAGAAAAAATGTGACATGGGTGGATGGTAAATTGACATTAGTACAAGGAGATGAAATCGTTTGCACTTGTTTATTTTTATTTAAGTTTTAGAAAATAATTTTTCTCTAAATTTGGAAGTATTTTGGTTGCAATATTTTAAAAGAAGAGACTTATTTTTCCTTAAATTGTACAATTTAAACATCACATCAGAAGAATATATCTTCTTACGCCAATTGACTATTGTAAAAAATATATATTTAAAGCTCTGATCATGGAAGAATTTTCTCATTTTATGTTTTTCAAGGTGAGTAAATCTCAAGGGAGAAGGAAAATGTCTGGCTTTCTTTATTCAACTCGGAATCGGTGGCACAATGGTCCCATGATCCTAGATACAAATCTCTTTAGTAATGCTCTATGTTCCTTGACCACCTATTTGCCGACCATCGACCCCACTCCTGCAAAGAATACTATATTAAGTAAGGTTTTGAGCCATGGTCCATGGACAAATAGAGCTTATCAGCCTAATTATCTGAGGGGATAATAACCAAATACCCCCTTATACTTTATGAACTCATGGCCCAATCGTTTAAATGAAGGAAAATTTGACTTGTGGCCTATTTGAAATGTAGGATTAGGTGATATGGATATACGTTTGGTCTAATGTAAATTTCATTGGTTATTTGTAAACATTAAGTGGGATTGGATTAATCCAAGTGTTATGTCATCCAGTCTCGGCAAGAGATGCAACGGGACTTCCAATGGAACTTAAAATCCACTGCATCTATAGGCCACATGCTGATGCATATATTTTATCCACACTATCAAGCAACAATCAAGCTGCATATGCATATTATTGACAAGCATCAATTGTGAAATCCAGTCCTTGATTACAATTGTATAGTCCACGGATTCTGGTTTCACTTAATATAATGCTTTTCCAATTGAAGAATTTAATCCAAACATAGGATTGGACTGTCAAAATAACTTGGTATTACCTGACATTATATATATATATGTGTGTGTGTGTGTGTCGTCCTCATGGGAACTTCCTATGGGGTCGAGCTGTGTGGGCCCCATCGTGATGTGTGTCAAACATCAACACCGTGCATTTGATGGGTCTCCTTTAGGTTACGGGATATCCTAAAAAATCAGCACTGTACAAAACTCAGGTGGGTCATACCATCTTAAATGATGTGAAGACATGCCTAAAACATAGAAAAGCACTTGATGGCCCCACCTGAGTTTTGGATGAGGTTGAAACTTGGTTTGACTGCTCATCCATGTGGGACAGACACAATGGATGGGCCTGATTTGTGAACCACATCTCGGTGGGCCCAATAAATAATTATGAATATTTTAATGGGAGGATAACCCCTCTCAACATTTGTATGTGGTGTGGCCCACCTAAGTCATGGATTGAATTGATTTTTAAGTCCGTGTCCCACCATGGAATGATGCATTTGACTGATGGGATAGATTTTCGATGCACATCATGGTGGGGCCCACATAACTCAAACTCACGGGACATTCCCATGAGGTCGACCTCATAGTACCATTTCCCTGTAAACATAGGGATGGAGAGTTGACTCCCTTGATTTGCCTCTCTCTTTTCTCGTAGCCCACCAAAGTTTAGAGTAAAAGTTGAGCTTCGGAGGTTTCATGGAGTGCTACGTCACCAGGAGGGTTCAGATTTTGGACCTATATCACGGGAGATTAATTAGTTCTTGAAAAGTTTTCACAAGTTTTTGTGAGAACTGTGCTCACGCCATCATTCCTCTCTCTTTCTCTCCCGGTATAAAATTGTATCATGAGGTTGAGCAGCGTGGCCCTACCGTAATGTGTCTTAGACATCCGCACTGTATATTTGGTGGGTCCCCTCTTAAGTTATGGAATATCCAAAAAATCAGCCATATCCAGCACCTGAGCCACACCATTTGAAACAGTGTGAAATCATGCTTAAAACATATAAAAGCACTTGTGGAGCCCACCTGAGTTTTGGATATAGCTGAAACTTAACATGACCTCTCATCCAAGTGGGACACATACAATGGATAGCCTGGATTTCTAAACCACATCTTAGCAGACCCTATAAACAATTAAGAAGATTTCAATGGTTGGATATCCACTTTCAAATGTTGTCTATGGTGTGGCCCACCTAAATCATGGATTGGCATGATTTTTAGGTCCATGGCCCACCATGAAAGGGTGCATTTGATTAATGGGGTGAGTACCCATCACACAACACGTTGGAGCCCACACAGTTCGACCTCATGGGAGCTTTCCCTGAGGCTGATTTCTGCCACTGAGATGTGCGATAGACTTCCACGCCATGCACTTGGTAGGTCCCCTCCAAGTTACGGGATATACCAAAAATCAACTCATCCACGACTCAGGTGGGCCGGGCCCACCTAAATTTTAGAATGACTTAAAATTTGGTATGACTCATTTAAGTGGGATACACATTGAATGGGCCCACATCTGACCGAGCATTACATACATTAATTAAGAAGGTTTCAAATGACCTGAAATCCACTCTCAACTACCGTATGTGGTGTAGCCCACCTAAGTTATAGATAGGCCATCTCTTTTGATTACTACTCACCAAAAAAGGGTGCATCTGATTAATGGGATGAATGTCCATCACACATCACAATGGCCCATAGAGCTTGACTTAATAGTACATCCTCTTTCTTAATTTCTCCCTATATCCCACGATTATTATTATTATTTGACATCTATGGTGAATTGTCCAGGCATTATTCTTTTACATGAACATTGAGGCTTGGTTATCAGATTATATCTTCTATAAGGCAATAACGAGAACATGAACGGTTCAGATCATCATCTAATATGCAATCCCGGGCTGAAAATCCACCGGATCCTATGAAAACCCTTCTGGATAAACTCGGAGTGTCTACTTACCAAAACAAAATTTGGATATTCTGGTAGGGCATGTTGGTTCATACACATGCCCTCAACAACTGCAGACGTCGAACATTTGTTTTGCCTTTCTAGCCATTCAAATCGTGGAACAAACTTCAGATAGATGATAAAGCGAAAAATTATAGTGATCGAGTATCCAGTCACGGTGATTGGTGGACGTATACCAGATGGTTAAAATCCGTATTCAACAAACAAATGTCCATTGATCAAAGGTCAAGATCATCCAATAATCAAATCTACGCTTGTAACCACCCACATTGGGTTCCACACCACGCCACGTCTCCAACTCAATAGTGCATGCGCTTTCGCACGTGTCAACCGGGTAAGCATGACGTGCACCCATTTGAATGCGCCACACGTGAACTTTGAATTTGGACCGTTGGCATATTTCATTACATGTACGGACCTGCATCGAATTAGCATACCTCCCTAATAAATACAATGAAGTCGGTTTCCCGTAAGAGAAGTTATCTTCCCATATTAGAAAGGATTTCAATCTTCTTTTGCCCTTTTGAATGTATATTTCCTCTCACACCTCCAGAAGAGAATTTCATGGATTTTCTAGACAAGGAGAAAGAGAGGCGGCGATCGTAGAGGTAACAAGCTCCGGGCATTGCTTGTCCGTCCATCAGGTAATACTCCCATCTTATTTCTCTTCTTTTTAAGGGCCGTGATCAAAACCTCGATATATATCTGTCCTCATTCTTGTTCCTTTTACGAAAATACCCTTGTGGAGAAAACGAAAATACGAAAATCTCCGGTGATTTTCAGTTGATGTGGTGATAGAGCGATTTCGAAGCGTGCGAGGGTTTTCTTGCGGGCAATATCTAGGAGGACAGGAAATACCCCTGGAGTTGTGTGTTTTTAGAGTGGAAATAGTTGGTTGAAGATGTAGATTTTAGTAGAGATAGGGGCATTCTTGGTTTTTTAAGGCTATGACGTGCTACCACGTGCATCCCGCTAGAGATGGAAAAAGACAAAAACAAACTGAACAAGTTTTGCTGGTAGGAGAGAGGTTGATTTTTGGCAGAGAGTGACGTTGGATACGTGTCACAATCAGATCCGTCCAAATTCTGGGCCATGTTTTAGATTGAGTATAAACCGAAAATTAGATCGATTCAATCCCTGAAACCCGGTTAATCGAAACTGATTAGTAATTATCTTCTAGTCTAACCGTCCATTCGACGGCCACTGATCCAAGAATTAAATTGATCGGTCCGTGTTTTTCTTTGGGTTGTGATCAATCTACTGTGGTTCATAAAGTTGGATGGTTTGGATTGGGGTTTATGTGTGCCACGTATACAACTGCTATCTGTATGTGTAGATCGTTATACTCCCCTTCTTCCCCCGTACGTGCCAATCGCTGCATTGTCTGTTGGGCTTTTAATGGGCTGGGCTGGTCAGCAGGCTTTTGGGTTGGGCTCTGGCTGGAATGGCAGAAGACCTAAGAAATGGACCTGGGTCTAAATTAAAGCTGCTTTTTTAATTAAGCCAGTGTCGCGCTGTATTTAAGAACCTGTCGGCTGGCCTGTAACGCAGATTGCCTACTGACGGTGCCAGTAGCAAGTTGCTACTGGGTGGTGTTCTGTGGGCCCCATCATGCTCAATGTGTTTTATCCACACTGACCATTTTTTCCGGATCATTTTAAGGCATGAACCCAAAAATGAGACGGATACAAATCTCAGGTGGACTACACCACAGTAAGCAGTGGTGATTGAATACCCACCATTAAAAACTTATTCGGGATCATAAAAAGTTTTGGATTCAGCTTATGTTTGTATTTTTCGAAGCTTGTGTGACCTTATCAAGAAGTTGGATGGCAAATAAACAATACAATGGTATAACGAAGTTTTTAACAGTGGGTGTTCAGTCAGCACTGTTTTCGTACGGTGTGATCCACCTGAGATTTGGATCTACTTCATTTTTAGATTCATTCCCCCTCACAGTTTCCTGTTTTCTGTTTTCTGGTACATGTGGTCCACCATATAACGTAAACATACGAGTACGATTGTACATGGCTGCCGACTATTTTGTTAGCCGTTCATTCTCTCAAGCACGTGGGGCCCACCTGATGAGTGGACCATCCATATCTTTAGCTAAGAAACATTGAACATGGGGCTTACCTTGTGAACACTCTTGACGTGGGACTTGGCACAGATACACATTCCTACCATGGTTCGACAAAAAGGAAGTGAGCAATACATTTCATAACTTTTGATCTAAGTATCGTTACCAGGGCAGAACTTATCAATCTTTACTGTAATGGTCTATTTAGGGTGAACAAACTCACAAAATGGGTCACCTCCGTCCATTTTGTTAAAAAATATTTTTAGTAATTCTAATTTTTTAATATATTTTTTTTATTTTTAAAGTTCTAAATTTTTCTCTTTTTTAAAAACAACCTGTAATCATGATAGGGTTCTTTTATCAAAAGTTTATTTAGAAGTTTTATTTTTAAAAACTAGAATTTAAAAGAGTTTAGCTAAAATTAAGATTTTTATTAGAATTAAAATTTTACTATTTTTGGTAAATACAATTTTTAGTTTAGGTTCTTTTTTTATTAATAGTGTAACAGGGACATGTATCAATCAAATTTCTATTTTATTAGAATTTATTTTATAACCTATCTCTTTCTATTTTATTAAAATTTGTTTTATAATCTATCTCTTCCAGTAAATTTGAGGAATCTTTGTGAGGAGTCCATGTAAACTCCGTGGAGTCGGATTAATTATAATTATCCCTTGCAGAAGACCTTGCCATGCCAAATTCTGGGTCTGAGGACGAGGATTAGCTACTGTCAGGTTGAGCTGCGATGTCAGTCTCACCATGATGTATGTGTGGTATCTACATTGTCTATCCATTTCCAGAGATCATTTCACGGCATGAATCAAAGAATGAGTCAAATACAAAGCTGTAGTGGACCCATTAAGGAAAACAGTGAATAGAGTGACATCCACCGTTGAAACCTTCCTAAGGTCCACTGTGATGTTTATATGAGATCCAAACCATTTATAAGTTAAAAAAGACATTAAAAAAAAAGGAAAACACAATATCAGCTTAATTGCAAATTTTTGTGACCCTTAGAAGTTTTTAATGGTGGGTGTCACTCTCTCCACTTTTTTCTGTGGTGGGGTCCAGTGGAGCTTTGAATCTGAGTCAATCTCTGGTTCATGACCTAAAATGTTCTCTCCAAATGAATGGATGGTGTGGATACAAAACATACATCATGGTGGGACCCACGTAACTTAGTTACGTGAATCAGCGAGTCTCGCCACATAATGCATGTTTTGTATCTCCTGCCCATTCATTTGGAGAGATCGCATTAGGGTATGATCCAAAGAATGATTTAGATTCAACAGTCTAGAGGACCGCACCACAGGAAACAGTGGAGAGAGTGATGCCCACCATTCAAAACTTCTAAGAGCCACAAAAGCTTTCGATCAGGCTAATATTTGTGTTTTCCCTTCTTTCATGTCTGCCTTATCACATGAACAGATTGGATTTCAAATAAACATCACGGTGGACCTTCGGAAGGTTTCAACTGTGGGCATCACTCTCCCACTGTTTTCTGTGGTGGGGGTCAACTCCAGCCTTGAATCATGCCCTAAAATCATCTCTCCAAATGTACGGACGGCGTGGATACAACACACACATCATGGGAACGTGATGACATCATTTCAGTAGCGAGTTCGCTACTGTCGGGTTCAGTAGCTAATCCGCGTCCGTCTCATACATCGTATTTTAGAACACACAGATTTCCTGCGACGAGTTCCTACGCTTGAAAACTAGGTAGGGCCCACCGTGATGTTTTTTAGAAATCTACTGCGTCCATCCGTTTTGTGAGCTACCTTTAGGAGAAGTTGCTAAAAGTGAGCAGCATCCAATACTCAAGTTGGCCGTAGTAAAGGAAAAGGTGTTCAGGAAAATTCTTACCGTTGAAACCTCCCTGGGTTCGAAGCGATGTTTACATGCCATTCATACTGTTAATAACGTCATTAGTACTGGGATGAACTGAAAACAAGAATATTAGCATGATTCAAAACTTTTATGGCCCCACGAATATTTCAACTCCAGACGTTCAATTATCACGTTTTCGGCCTACTTAAGCATTGGATACGGTTCTTTTTTGGCCTAATATCTTAAAATGAACTCACAGAACGAATGGACGGGTAAGATTTCTCACAAACATCACAGTGGGCCCCACCTGGGTTCCCAGCGCAGGAACTTCCTGCGAAAGGCTTTCGCAGGAAATCCGCGTCTTCCAAGGTTAGCTGTTTGGGAATCAGATTATAAGCTCATGGATCTTAGGAGCTGCTATTGCAACGGTAGAGCATTAATTGCATGGAGTAACCCTTTAATACTTTTATAAGACTCTCATTTCGAGGATTCGGCCCGTTTGGTTTCACTTCTCAAAAGGGCGTTCTCAAAAAGGTTTTTGTCTTTACTTGGAAAAATCAATCGAATTGTTTTCTCGAGTGTAAGATAAGACTGGGTTTTGCAAGCCCATCCAAACGCACTAGGAGAGATTTGAATTCCGTTGATTTCACAATTAACTTGCTCCAAACAGCTCCCTTTTAGAGTTTTATAAACTGGGCTAATCACTTAGTTAACTGAGTCACCTTACCGAGTTAACTCATTTCAGTCGTTCTTGTATTCATACAAAGAGATTGTAAGTTAAAGAAAAGCTCATGCTTTTAATCTTCGGAAACTAATTGTTTTAAGTAAACATGGGTCGTTCAACCGAAAATAATCACAGGCGTTATCTAATTTTTTTTTTTTTTTTTTAATGTATTTATTTCAGACGATTTTTGTTACAGGAGTTTGAATTGAATTGAGGGTAGAAGAATTGAGCCAGACTCCTTTCACACAATGTCGAATGCTACTGTACATGTCTGTCCTTTGCCAATGAAGGCGACGTCGAACGGGGTATTCCAAGGAGATAATCCTCTCGAATTTGCACTCCCTCTAGCGATCTTACAGATATGCCTTGTGCTCGTCTTCACGCGCTGCCTAGCTTTTCTTCTCAGGCCTTTAAGGCAACCTCGTGTGATCGCCGAAATCATTGTAAGTTATTTTCTTCTATTCTTTTCTTGCATTTTCATTGTGTTTTTGAAGCAGAGTTACCTGTTTGTGACGAATAGGGAGCTTCTCTGTTGTGGACCGAGTGTGTACGTATGCGGCCCCTGCTTTATTCAAGCAATTGATATGATGGCCCATCATGGATGGACCATGCTTACAAAATTTCTCAAATTGGACGATTCTAGCTGTTGAATATTTGGTCTTTCTTCCACTGATTGTGGCTTGTTAGTGCGACAATGGATTAATTAGTCGAGGAGATTTTTTTTCCCCTTTTGGTATGGTCCATTTATGATAGGGGCCATCAGATCAATGCTTGGATGAATCAACGATGAGCCGTCAGTGGCATTATAGATATCAGTAGAAGAAAGCATTCTGCTCTTTTAACATTTCAACCATTATTAAATGAAAATCTAGATTATTTTGTGAGGGGATAAGTAATCATTTATCAGAGCAGCCCATTAAGCAGGGCTCAGATGGGAGTATTTAACATGAACTGGGGACGTGAATTGCATACTGACACTGCCATTGCTGTGTGGGCCTCACCATAATGTATGTGTTTTATCCACGTCATCCATCCATTTTTTCAGCTCATTTTAATGCATGAGACCAAAAATGAGGCGGCAGATCCAAGTCACAGGCACATCTCAGGAAAACGGTGGTGATTGAAAACCCACCATTAAAAACTTCATAGGGCCGCTGTAATGCTTATTTGCCATCCAACCTGTTGATTAGGTGTCACATACCTGGATTAAGGCAAACACCTATGTCATCTTGATCCAAAACTTTTGTGGCCCCCCAAGAAGTCTTTATTGGTGGCCGTTTAATCACCCCTGTTTTCCTGTGATGTGGTCCATCTGCCTAATTTTTGGTCTCATATAAAACGATCAGGAAAAATGGATGGACGGCATGTATAAAACACGTACATCATGGTAGAGCCCACAGAGCACCATCCAGTAGCGCCACTGGGGCCAGTATGCAATCCGCCTCCCCTGACCTGGCCCCCCAAGATCAGGCTAGTCATAAGGTGGTCTCCATGGTTACAACAGCAATGGACAGGTTAACAGAGTAGCCAACATTCCTTATTCTATCATGGATGTTAGAGTTGTGTCATTGTTTACTGAAAAACCACACAAACTGAGTTGACTCGGCTGATTTCTTACTCAGAAAGTATTAAGTATTGGTACATAAACACACAAACATACACAGGCACGTAGACATACAATCAGATGGATTTGTGTCAATGTATGAAGGAGTTCATGACTTCTCTTTTCAAATGCAGGGTGGGATTTTGCTGGGTCCATCAGCTTTGGGCCGCAGCCAAAGCTATCTGCATGCAGTTTTTCCTTCCAGGAGTATCACAGTCCTAGACACACTAGCTAACCTTGGACTTCTCTTCTTCCTTTTCCTAGTGGGACTCGAACTTGATCCAAAGGCAATTCGTCGGACAGGCACAAAGGCCCTTGGCATTGCTGTGGCTGGTATCAGCCTCCCTTTTGTGCTTGGAATCGGTTCCTCATTTGTTCTCCGACAAACAATTGCCAAAGGCGTGCGTGGACCGCCTTTTCTCGTCTTCATGGGTGTGGCCCTCTCTATAACTGCCTTCCCTGTCCTGGCCCGCATTCTTGCTGAGCTCAAGCTCCTCACCACTGATGTAGGTCGCATGGCAATGTCGGCCGCTGCTGTCAATGATGTCGCCGCATGGATCCTTCTTGCGCTTGCGATTGCGCTCTCTGGATCTGGCCACTCCCCACTGGTCTCCCTCTGGGTTCTACTTGCTGGGGCCACATTCATCATATGTGCTATCTTGGTTCTTCGGCCGATCTTTTCATGGATGGCCCGCCGGTCTGAGGAAGGCGAGCCAGTGGATGAAATCTACATATGTGCCACCTTGGCTACTGTCCTGGCAGCTGGGTTTGTGACGGATGCTATTGGAATTCATGCGCTTTTCGGGGCTTTTGTCGTCGGCATTCTCATCCCGAAGGAGGGGCCTTTCGCAGGTGCTCTGGTGGAGAAGGTGGAGGATCTTGTTTCGGGCCTCTTTCTACCATTGTACTTCGTTTCAAGTGGGTTGAAGACCAATGTAGCCACCATTAGTGGAGCTCAGTCATGGGGGCTGTTGGGTTTGGTGATAGTTACTGCCTGTGCAGGGAAGATCCTGGGTACCGTGGCAGTCTCAATTGCTTGTAGGGTGCCTGTCCGCGAAGCTCTCACTCTCGGATTTCTCATGAACACCAAAGGCCTGGTAGAACTTATTGTCCTCAACATCGGCAAAGACAGAAAGGTATCATGGTTTTCTCCACAAAAAAATACAGTTTTCTTCCATCTCTTTTCCTTTGTTTGGGCGGGGCTGATAATTCAGCCGATTATATGAGTGGTGGTTCTGCTCTGCATTTGGGGCAGTGAGATTTTAGGAACTGCATTGATTTAAGCAGGATCAGATCATCAGGATGAGACAACTGAAAAGCCCAATATAGTGTGAAACAACCACTTGCTCTAAAAGGTTGAGCTGTTAGAGGATGGTGTGTCAATGTATATCAAGGGTCTGTGCCATGAAGCATGTCCTTATGAAGCGAGCACTGAATCATGGACAGCTCATATAACTATTTACTTCCCATTAAGACTTATCTCTTAGAATTTAGGTTGTTTTAGTTCTTTTCTTATTAGTTATTAATATTAGACATGTTTTGATTGGTGAAAAGAGGTTTTCTTCTTACAAAGTTTGAAAACTCAGAAACCAATATTGCACTCGAGAACCTAGCTTTCCCATTACCAGGTTTTAGTTTCACCATATACAAGCAGGCCAAATGCTGAAGGACATGCATAGGGCATTTTAATTCCTAATGACTACCAAAGTGGGATGATTTTAATTCCTAATTATCTCCGAAGGTGTACGCTGACAATTCCTTTCGTTGAAACGATAGCAATCCTGCTCTAGGGTTAGTCCCTCTTATGAATATAGCATCATTGTTTAGTCTTTATTGTATTGAATTACTGCAATTCACACATCCATTGAAAATCCAAACACCTGCTTATTGAATGCAAAATAAACAGAAATGATCTTTGTGATTTCAGGTGCTGAATGATCAAACGTTCGCGATCATGGTGCTCATGGCACTCTTCACAACCTTCATCACCACACCTCTTGTCATGGCTATATATAAGCAGGCGAGGAAGGGGAATGCTCCCTACAAGCATCGAACCATACAACGGAAAGACCCAAATTCCCAGCTTCGGATCATGGCCTGTTTCCACAGCACAAGGAACATTCCGACGGTAATCAATCTCATTGAGGCCACTAGAGGGACTGAGAGGCGATCAAGGCTATGCGTATATGCAATGCACCTTATGGAGCTCTCAGAGAGGTCGTCGGCAATCCTCATGGTACACAAGGCAGGGAAGAACGGGCTGCCATTCTGGAACAAGATGCACAGGTCAGATTCGGACCATGTTGTCGTTGCCTTCGAGGCATTTGAGAGGTTAAGTAGGGTGTCTGTAAGGCCCATGACTGCAATTTCTGCACTCTCTGATATGCATGAGGATATCTGTATGAGCGCGGAGAGGAAGCGTGCTGCGATCGTGATTCTACCATTCCACAAGCACCAAAGGCTCGATGGGGTTTTGGAGACGACGCGGGCAGAGTTCCGGTGGGTTAATCGGAGGGTGCTCGAGCATGCACCATGCTCAGTTGGGATACTCGTGGACCGCGGCCTAGGTGGGACTGTCCATGTCTCTGCGAGCAATGTCTCATCCTCTGTTGTGGTCTTCTTCTTTGGTGGGCCTGACGATCGTGAGGCTCTAGCGTATGGGATGCGGATGGCAGAGCACCCTGGGATTCTGCTGAAGGTGGTCCGCTTAATGTCAGAATCCAATGGTGAGATAGTTGCAGACTCTGTAATGATCAGTATAGATAGCAATGCTGATGCCAAACAAGAATCAGAAGATGAAGGGCTCCTTGCGGAATTACAAAAGAACATCAGGAAAGAAGGTTCAGTTCAGTATGAAAAGAGGATGGTAGGAAACAAGGTGGAGGCTATCTCAGCCATTCGAGAATTCAGCCAGTGCAATCTGTTTTTGGTGGGTCGGGTGCCTAGTGGCTTCGCAGCGATGTTCCTGGATGAAATTAGCGAGTGCCCCGAATTGGGTCCCGTTGGAAGCTTGTTGGCTTCCATGGATTCCTCGACGACGACGGCATCAGTTCTTGTGGTGCAACAGTATTCTGGCGAGATGGGATCGTCCCACAACCCGTCAGCGGGTTATGATTCTGAGTCAAGCTGAATGGAATTCATGGGTTCTGTTATTGGATGCGTCTTCTAATAATACTAATAATACATGTAAATAGATGTTAGAAACCACGAATCTCTTGGCCCGCTTTGGGAGCGTGGATTTGGAAAGCACTAGAATCCAAAGCACAATTACATTCCAATGAAGGTGATTCCGAATTCCCATTAGCGTTTGGTTCAAATGCACTCGAATCTAAATCTTCTGTCCGAGAGCTTGTATTTGATTAATTAAATAAGTTTTCATATACTAAATTATATATATATATATATATTTGTGTGTGTGTGTGTGATATTTGATAAAATGATTATAATAAGCCCAGTAAAATACATACTTTGCTAAAAAAGAAAAAAGATGAAATTTTGAGCCTTTGGTGGGTCACAAATGCAAGGATTACAAACAAGCGACTCACCAATATTTTTTTAACCATTCACTTAGATGTCCAACGTCTAGATGGTTCAGATCATTCTATTGATGTGATTTTAGTGTTGTATTTGATAATTAAATCGTTTTGGTATCATCAACCTGTCATGTGTCCAATAAATGGGTAGCCTAAAGGCTTCTATGATGTGTGCTACTCTCCTCCTTGTAAAAAGAGGCAAAAAAATGCATTTACTTTGGATTAGCCTGTAATCTCAGTGTTTTGCTGAGATTTCAAAACACACTAAAATTATGGCTATTTGGATTTGAAATATACTCATTTACCACCAAATTCAAGATGCCAAACCGCTTATTGAAATCATCTTATCAGGGTGACAACTGTGCCTTCTTCTGGAATTGAATACTCAATGACTTGGACAGACTCGCTCAGTCTGAATCAAGTCAGGACTCACCAAGTTGGAGGTCACTCATTCGAGTCAGGCCGAGTCAACTACTTTCAATGCAGGCTCAAGAGTCCTGAAACGGTGGAGGCCGATTTGAGCAAGACGAGTCACATCCGATTCGGCAAAGTGGATGTTATTCCAACCCATGGAGCCAAGGGAATAGGCTCTTTGAGATTGGACGAGCTATAAGGTGCAACCGCAGCCCATGCCTGAGAACTTGGTGTTGGCCTGACCTATGTTCCCGTTGGATAAAAATCCCAAACCCAGCCTAAAACGGCTGAACTTTAAACCAGGCTATGGGCAGCCAACCCAGTCGCCACCCCACATTCCTGGTTTTAAATCTCTTTCCACGAACTTGTTGGCTAGGCTTGGACTCCTTAGCCTTACCCAGCTTGGCCACATGCTTCCATTAATTTCTATCCATTTCTTTGTAAACGTGTAGCCCACTTTCTCTACGGTTGGGGAATAAGGGATTTGATCAATTTTTTGGGCCGGGCTCTAACCATGATGGGTTGTCCTTGTATCCGGTGGGCGTAGCCCAAACCCCGACCAAGTCTACCCAAAACTCAGTTAACTGACTTGTACTACGTGGATTGGCTTTCCAGACAGGACTTTAAAAGTTTTCAAATGCAGTTGACCCTAGATTTATGCTACCCGTAAAAAAAGATCTGGACCGTTCATCAGGTGAGTCATGGTCGCAATATTTTCATTTATTTATGACTTCATACCGAAACAGTACATAACATGTGAAACATGGAAGTTATGTTCATGAAGCCATGTAAGGGTACATGTAAATTATACATGGCTCTTTATAGAGGAACTATATCCAGTGAGATCATCATAGTACTTGGACCACAGCATGACCCCACCATACTTGCTAGAGCCTCTAATGGCTGGCAAGACTTGAGAAGTGAGTGCAGCCACAGGGATGAAACCACTACCAGCCGCCTGGGGTGCGGCTGGTAGCCCTAGGAAGATCTTGGTGGCAGGGATCGCTGTAGTCCATTGCTTCCATGCATCTTGGAGGTTCCTCACATTCCCCGCGGTATACTGGCAAGGAGGGTTGTTATAGAACTGGACCCACACATAGTCGAAAAGCCCCGTCTTAAGGGCCCCACCGACCCATGCATCAGGGAAGGGGCATTGTGGGGCCGCCGTTAGGTACACCTTCTTTCCCTGCTTGCTATACCCTGACAGATATCTAGCGAGCTCGTCCCAGTGTTGGTTCGTGCCACCTTCGATATCGAAATCGATGCCATCCAAGACAGCACTGCCAAGAGGGCGGGAAGAAGAATGCCCTCCGAGGAAGTTATTCCACAGATACGTCGCTACTTGCCTGGCATCCGCAGAAGAGGCAAGGTAGTAGCTCCCCGCACCACCTCCAATAGAAAGCATTACCTTAATGCCCTTCCTCTGGCAAGCTCTTATATCGCTGCTCAACCCAGTGCAGCCGTTGGAAGTCGGGTCACAATGGCCAGCAAGGTTGAGTACTGGAGTCTGACCATTTCCGAATGTGGGGAGAAAAGCTATATTCACAAATGCATAGTTACCAGTCCCACATGTCTCTGCTAAGGTACCTTCGTTCCCATTCTGACCCCAATAGATAGCTATCCCTCCCGCATCTGATCTCCCAAAAAATGCGAAAACCAGCACGAAAAGCAGTAGTGGGAATATTGGGGTGTTGCTTGCCATGCTTTATCTACCAAGCTTGATTGCTTTAAGCTGTTTCTCTGCTTCATAATGCTAATGGAGCATATCTCTTATAGGAGAAGGATTGCAACCGTAGGATAGCGACTGCTTCCTTTGTGCTTGTTTTTATGCTTCATGGAAGAACGCAAATTATGCGTGGCTTGTGGGCCGCGCAAAACCCACTTTTTTTCTACATAGTTGTTTCATTTGAACGTACACGGCATCTTGTTATTGTAATCCAAATTTCCCCTCCTTCTGTAGCATTTTTATATAGGCATTAGATTGTCTTTCTCACATGTCCTTTTGCCTATGACTTATTAGTGCCCTTCTAACTGCTAATGCGTGTGATTTCGCTATTAAAGTGGCATACATAAACAACTTCTCAATTACAGAATCCAAAGATGCAAAAGAATTAAAAATCATGAATGAGGTATGTCTCGTGAGCCGAACCTACGGTTTTGTAATTGTCAGTCTATAAAAAAGACGAACATAACGTCTATGCAGTGGGACGCGGATTTCCTGCGAGCCTTTCCAAGGAAGTTCCTGCGCAAGGATGCTAGGTGGGACCCACCCCAAGTTTTTGAGAAATCAACTCCGTCCATCCGTTTTGCGAGGCCATTGTAGCGTATGCGACCAAAAATGAAGTGGATCCAAAAACTCAAGTGGGTCAAACGAGAGGGAGAATTGGGGAAATAAATTTCTACCGTTGAAACCTTCTTGGGCTCTACCTTGATGTTTATATGCCATCCAAACCGTTTATAAGGTCATTCCCACCGGCATGAAGTGATAACAAAACTTTATGGCCATAGGAAAGTTTCAACGGTGCTAACTAAATCCCTACTGTTTCCTCTCATGTGGCCCAGTTGAGTTTGGATCCACCTCATTTTTTATCCTCTCATGTGGCATTGCTCAGGAACTCTGCCTAAATGTAATGGATAAATTAAGTACCCGAAAATGGGGTTGTAACACCTTTCATGTAGATCATCCATCATGTGGGCCCCAACTTTGATGTTTACTGCCTATCATGTGGGGGCCTCCTTTGATATGGGCCATCCATCGCAGAGAGAGGGGAGTGGTATCAAAACAAGCCCTTAGTCTAAGCACGGCCAACCAAACACTAATGTTGCTGCAGTTGCTGTGTTAATTTGTACTAGTCGGGAGGTCACATGCCGAAGGAATTGCCTTCTATTAAGGCAAAAACAGCAAGCAGGGTACATTAATTGAGACATGCAACAAAGTCCTATGACTTTGTAAACATTGCTTTCTTCTCCACATTCAGCATGGTCAGACTCGAATCATCAACCTTGTTAGCCACGGCGACCCATATTCTAATGGCTGCACAAGTTGAGTAATGACGTAAGATCTTATCAGAAATAAGGCATTACGGTAATGCGATCTATTGGAGACAGCACTAGCAAAGCACTTATGGAATAACTTTCTAAACGGTCATGATAAAAGTAGAGAAAAGGTGCAAGTGTAAATGACATAGGGATGAATGTGATGAGGTCGATCACCATCTTCCTCAAGGATAACTACTACGAATTTACGGAGCTTCTCCAGACTCCTCATATAAAAATAAATTCTATAAAATTCTTAAACGAGTTTACAACCCTTTAAATAGGGAAACCAAGACTTAGAAGAAGTTTAGGAATTAAACTATAACTAAAACTCCCTAAAATGCATAACTTATTATAAATAGTAATTTTTCTATTTATAGTGTCTTATGTGTGGCTTATTCATGTTATTCTCGTAATTTTTCTAAACACTTTTCATGTTGGGTGCAACTCTTACTAAACATGGAATTCGGCGGTCAACATGATGGAATCTTGTCCTACCCAAAATCATATATGGTATGTTGAATAATTCATTTTGATTTGCAAGATATGCCTGTTTTAAGGTTTTGCTGGTCTTGATAACTTTTGCCTCTAATTGGGCCTTCTTTGATCCATCTTAGACATGAAAGTGTCTGTGACCCACTCTACATCAGTATGGGAGCTAAAAAAATATATATTTCTATTGTATTAATTTAACCCATCTTAAATTGAGATAAAATCTCAACACGTGAGCTGCGGCCTCTGGGGTTATCCATGTCTATGCCAGCAATGCCTCATCCGCTGTTGTAGCCTTCTATGGCGGGCCCAACGATTGTGGCTCTAGCACACTGGATACAGATGGCAGAGCCAACTAAGTTATACTCTGGATAGGGAACACAACATCAGAGTAATTGCTCCCTACCTATCTATAACAATCACATATATAATGGGGCCCACCGATATACGCATCATAGTGATTCAATTATATGATCTAGCCCAATGATCATGTGGGGCCCATCAAATAGAGGTCCTACAAGAGCACCTTGGGGTTTTGCTGATGGTGGTCAACCTCATGCCAGAATCCAATGACTCGAAGGACGGTTGAGTTCAGCATGAAGAGAGGATGGTCAGAGACAAGGTGGAGGTTGTTACAACCAAGAATTCAGCCGGTGCAATCTGTTTTTGGTTGGCTGGGCCCGGTAGTCGGTGACCTCGTAGCAATTTTCCTGGATGAAAGAATAGAGTGCCCGGAATTGGGTCCCATTGGAAGCTAGTTGGTATCACTGGATTCCTCGACGATGACATCAGCTCTGGTGGTGCAACACTATAATTTTGGCCAGATGGGATTGTTGGACAACCTGCCTGTTGGTTATGATTCTGAGTGAAGCTGAGTGGAATTTCCCTGTTGCATGGAATATGTTTTTGGATGTGTGACTTCTAATAATACATGTAAATAAAAGTTTGAAAATTTTGACTGGGAAGCTGATGAGGGTCGAATATTACATATCAGACCCTGAGTATTGCCGAATTTTACGTCCATGATAAGGCTTAATGGAATATTTTAATCGTGTTTTTGTTGCTAATTAGGAGCGTTGATTGAAAAAGAGTATTAAAAGTATTGGTTTGACGCTCTGAAGTCACCAAAGCAAAGGACGGACTCCAGAGGACTGAGATCAACGAATTTACACGCCAAGGATCCGAGAAAATCAAGCCGTTCGTGTTAAAAAGACCCAAAATGGTCCAGAATGCAAGATCACAGGGTTCCTGCCATCCGATTAACTCAAAACTTCATACATATGATGGAGACCATAAATTAACCGTACATATTAAATTTCAACCATTGGATCACTCAAGAAGTGGCCTAACGGACAGATTAGCCCATTAATCTCCAATTTTAGGCCCACCTACAATCTGGATATGCATCAAAATTGTCCTCAACGGTTTAAATAAGATGATTAACAGGATGGACGGATTGAATTTCTGAAAAACATCACAGTGGACTCCATATGTACAGCGTGTGTACATAGTGTACACACGCCCGCTGAGCAACTGGCCGACTAAGCCGGGTCAATAGGCGCTGACCCGCGTCATCCTCTCAAAATGGCAGTTGCCGTTTTCGGCCTTCCGTGTAACGGACGGAGCAGGCCATCGTGCGGACGTCGGTGGGCCACCTATATGGCCCGTTTGACCAATCTGATCCATTCACTATGTAGAGGACTCGAGCACATCAAAACCTTGCTGAAATTTTGTACCTATACGTATACACGTGTGTGATACAGAGGCCACAAGTGGACTGCCCTGCAACGTTCAAAATGAATCTTCGCGTGATTTCTTCTCTAGACCGCGTCAATAGATGTTCAAAACCATCCATTCTTGACTGAAATTTCGTCCTGAATGCAATGGATGAGGTGAATTTTCCTGAGAATACCTCTGTGGGGCCCACCGATCACGATAGCAAAGGAGTGCGAAAGCTTTCGCAGATCCGCGAAAATTGACTTTTTCAGGCGGTTGTGGCCCACCATCTTTCATCATATGGTAGATCTGAACCGTCCATCATGTAGAGGGCTCAAAAATATCCTAAGGGACGGTGTTTCTTTGGAAATTGAGCGAGGAAAGTAGGGAGTTTTGAAGCTCCGAACTTGACTGTGAAAAAGCTTTCGTTATGACTGCAATAGTCCTCCACCGCCTCCAGCAGCTATAAAAGAAGGTTTTGGATGTGGGGAGCAGACATTCGGATCCGAATTCCTTGGACGTGCACAAGAGGGAGAGTAGAGTTTGTAGGGTTTTTATTTTTATTTTTCCTTTCTTTTAAAGTGTAGCCTAATCATGTTGCTAGGCTAAACCTCTTAGCTAGGGTTAAGAGGTGAAGCTTGTAGTGTGATTGGGTTGTTAGCTTTACTTTGATTCATGGTTATTGAACTCTTGTGGATTTTAGTTTGATTATTAAGGAATATTTTTAGTTTTTAATGGTTTATTGTGACTCAAATTACAGTGGATCTGTAATAGCTTTGAGTATATTCTTTTCATTATGAGATTGTGAACTTAGGAGGCTTTGTTGTTCACCATTGTCTCCTTGACATGGTTGGGCGACGGAACCCCTTCCTAACTTTTACAATTCTCTTGTTATTGGCTGTGGGTTTGGTAAATTGCTGTTGTTTGCCATAGTCTCCTGGGCATGGTTAGGTGATGGGATCACTTTCAAATCTACACCAATCGTATCTATTGATGATTAAATCCACGAGACATTCAGAGATCTGACAAATCTCTTCTTACCAACTGGATAGAATGGGAGTCTGATTCCAGTTGTGTCCTTGAATCAATACAAGGTAACTTCCTAATTGCTACAAGTGGATCCTTGACACTCTAGTTCCCACCTTTATTTTTATTAGTTTTTAATTAATCTATTCACAATTATTCCCTCATATTCGCTTGATTTAGATTACATATTAATCTAGTTTTAGTTTTATTTAGTTTCAGATTACGTACAGGTTTCAGTCCCTTGGGATTCGACCTCGATCTCACCGAGTTTATTACTACATCACAACCCTATACTTGGGAAGTGAACAAGTTTTTGGTGCCATTGCCAGGGATTGACGGTTATATTTTTTGAAATTAACTAGTTTTACGATTAGTTAAGATTAGGATTTTTCTAACTTTAGGTTTAGGTTTTCCTGATTTATAGAAACTAACTTGTTTTCCTGTTTTGTAGGATCTTGACATAAACTTCTAAATTGGTAATCCTTTTCTAATTTCTCTACTTTTTCTATTTTTAGAATTAGGATATAAGTTTTAGAAATTTTCTAATTCTAGGTTTTTTTTTATAGAAATTTTCTATTTTCTAATTTTTAGAAAATTTTCCCTCTTTAGAAACTAACATTATTTTCTATTTTAGGATTTTTTATTTTTTATTTTTTTAGAATTTTCTAACTTTAGGTTTAGAACTTTCCTACTTATTTTTAGAAATTCTCTAATTTTAGGTTTTATTTGCTCATTTTAGAAATTTTCTAATTCTAGTATTTTTCTATTTTTAGGAACTAGTTTATTTTTAGAAATTTTCCTCTTTTGTTTTTAGAAACTAGGTTAGTTATTCCCTTTTTAGAAATTCTTTTTAATTTTAGAAACTAACTCATCTTTCCTTTATTTTATTTTTAGAAATTTTCCTTTTTAAGAATTAGTTTATTTTTAGAAACTTTTTAATTTTAGGTTTAGATTTTCTATTTTAGAAACTTTCTAATTTTAGGTCTTGTTTTTAGAAACTAACTTAGCTTCTAAGTTTAGGGAACTTTCTTTTTTAGAAACTAACTTTCTATTTCAATTGTAGAAACTTTCTAACTTTAGACTTTCTATCTTAGAAACTAATCTCTTTTGTTTTCTTTTGCAGGATCTTAACATAGAAATTTCTCATTTGGTACCTTCTAACATCTCCTCCTCTTAATTTCCATATTGCTGTAGGATCTTTTCTTTTGTTTAGATTCAGAGTTCGGGTTTCACCATGTATATGCATGAGTGAGAACGTCAATATGCTGAGAAGAATAACATATATTGGGATGATGATTATGACAGAAAACAACCTATATCTCAAAACTTTTCTGAAACTATCATCGAGAACTGATCGGAATATAAAGATCCACTGGTTAAGAAGTCCTTACGTGATCATATGCAAGAAAACAATTACACCCCACGGATTAACAAAACAATACGTGAGTGTTGAGGTTATCATAACTATAGGAGTGAGAATTATTATCACCCATCCGATAAAAAGAAAACAATGCGTGATTATATTATAGGTGATAATATGTATTACCAACCATCAGATTCTTCCACCTATGATCCGTATGACTCTAATCAGTGGAAACATTAAAATTGGGAAAATGAACCAACAATATGTTATAATGATTATTATCTTGGATCCCCTACTTTTGAGATCCAACCAGAAACGATCCAAGAGGATTCATTTCAGTATAACATGGCCTGTCTTGTGGAAATTAAAAAAGCAATGAAAGCACTCAATTCGCCCCTCGATAGGATAGAGGAAGCTCGCTTATCCCAACCACAACCCAATCCAGAAATACAATGCGAGGAAAGTGATCCTCACTCGCTTTTGAAGAAATCTGAAATTTGGAATGAGAAGTTGGATTCCATTAATGAGCATATGGTTCACTTTCCCGATGAGTCGATCTCGATGACGGTCCAAAGGAATGGTCAAGAGACGTGGGTATCTTTTAAATATAATGATAATGACACACTTCCCTCACATGACACACAGGATTTCAATGATGAGGTAAATGTTAATTTATTCGAACCTCAACCTAATTTAGGAATGGAATGTGAGGAAAGCGATCCCATCCCGAGTGTGCACTACTGGATGGAATTAGATAATGATGCATATTAGGATGACTATTATGAACGTGCAACCCAAATTCCCCTAGAATCAATCTCAAGTTTGGTCCAGGTCAATGATCAAGTTGTACACAAAGTGGTCGGTCATAATGAGCCACTCCCTTCACCTGACATGTCTGATTTAAAAGTGGAGGATGAGCCCATTACAACCGACCCTTCTAACTCTTATGAAACATGTTTGGACCACTCCTCTGAATCGAATGATGATGTGATTCGGGAGAAAGACGAGTTGCTCGCTATGGTCCTGGAATTTGAAACCACTCAGTTGAGGCCACCATCTGAGCTGTATACGTTTGACAATTCAACGCCTCGATTGAGTAGTTTCAATGAAAAGAGTCCTCACATCAATACTCCATCTCCTGACCTTCAAATTGTTTGTGCAGGGTTGGAGCAAGAGAGCATACCTCCATCTATTTTTAAAGATAATGGAATCCTCAAACAGATCATCACACACTTCAATGTGAAAAATGAGTCACTTTCAGCTGAACTTCCCAACTCTTTGGATGATTGCTTGGCACACTTTGTAGATTCAAACGATCCCATGTCAAAAGACAAAGTTGATGCCTTGCAAGACAATATCTCGGTAGTCATTACTGACCGAGAGAACCCTTACTCTGAAACTCCTCCTTCTCCAAACCCTGAATGTTTACCATTAAAGGAAGATGAGCTGAAAATTGAACTGAAGTCTAGAACTTCGGAATGCATTGAGACTACATTACTTCCTGGGAATTTTTCTGAATTTTATCTACCTGTAGTCTCCGATTCACTATGGGGTACTAACTCTGAAACTTTCTTTGTTACAGGTGAATCATATATACTTTGGACACCTCAAGAAATTAAAAGGAAACCTTATGCTGAGGTCCATAAATTTCTCTGAAAATTCCTGCTCCAGGGCATCCAAGCCTATTGCAAAAATGGCTTTTGGACGATCTTGTTGAGAAATCTACTGAGAAATTTATCAAGATACGGGTCGGAAGAAGAACCTTGCGGCATGATTAAGTAGTTTTTCCCTTGCTTTCATAGGATTAGGTTAGTTTGCTTTCCCGTTGTTTTAGGATAGTTTACTTTACTCTTGTGCTGACCCGCTCTCACGCTGCGATCTCTTTGGCAAAAGCATCTTGATTCCTTCGTCCAGGTACAATCTTCCCATCACTTCTCATTTACTTTCATTGTCTCATGTGCATTGCGAACTCCTAACTTTTACATTGAGGACAATGTGGATTTTTGGTTGGGGGTGGGAGATTAGGTTACCTAATCAGTGTTTGATTGGTCTTGAGCGAAATTTGTGAAAATTTTTTAAATTTTTCTGGACTCTCTTGTGAATTCGAAGTGATTTTGAAGGATAGTCGTGATTTGAAAAGTATAAGATACGGAATGTTAGTAATTTACTACTCTTGGATTTAGTTATCTGTTAGATTTCACAATTACAGTTTGAATTATTAATCCATGATTAGAATTTTTAAAACATTGATTGAGTCAGGATTTCACATGTCACATCTCGCTTTCACATTAAGGTTTCAGTTTGATAATGAAGGGTTAACTTAGTAATCCTTAAGCATGTAAGGAATCAAGCCTGGAAAATTTGTCGGTCATAATCAATTAAAGAAAAAGAAAATACCAAAAAAAAAAAAAATCCAGGGTTAGGTGAATGGTCTTCACCATAGGTTTGCTCCCTATAGGTGAAGGTTCGATTCCTCACGGTTGACATTTGGAAAAGGATTGAGCGAATGGTCTTCACCATGGGTTTGCTCCCTATAGGTGCAGATTCGATTCCCCTGCTAATCGATGGAAACATCAAAAGCTGGAAGAATGAAAAGAAGAACTGTAAGGCAAGTTCTGGTTTAGGTTGTCTTGAATGCTCTTTTGATCGTCAATGTATGGAAAGTGACAATTGGATTTCTTAATGATGGTAAGTAGGGTTTACACTATATACACTGATGGAACTCAATGTTTACAATTTTTTTGATTGATGGATTAATACTTTGAACTTAATTATGAAATTTACCATGAACTTGATTCCAGGAGAAAGTAATGCCCAACATTCATGAATCTTAAAGTTCTAGTATATGGATTGTTTTTCCAAAAACCGCTCGAGTTCATAAAAATTGTCATGTAATTCTCAACTTATTTTTCGCATACTTTGCTCGGGATTAGCAAAATGTTGGTTGGGGGTTGTGATGAGGGTCGAATATTGCATATTAAACCCTGAGTGTTGCCAAATTTTACGTCCATAATAAGGCTTAATGGAATATTTTAATCGTGTTTTTGTTGCAGGCTGTAATTAAGAGCGTTGACTGAAAAAGAGTATTAAAAGTATTAATTTGACGCTCCGAAGTCACCAAAGCAAAGGACGGACTCCAGAGGACTGAGATCAACGGATTTACACGCCAAGGATCCGAGAAAATCAAGCCGTTCATGTTAAAAAGGCCCAAAATTGTCCAGAATGCAAGATCACAGGGTTCCTGCCATTCGATTGACTCAAAACTTCATACATGTGATGGGGACCATAAATTAACCGTACATATTAAATTTCAACCATTGGATCACTCGGGAAGTGGCTCAACGAACAGATCAGCCCATTAATCTCCAATTTTAGGTCCACCTACAATCTGGATATGCTTCAAAATTGTCCTCAACGGTTTAAATAAGATGATGAACAGGATGGACGGATTGAAATTCTGAAGAACATCACAGTGGACTCCATATGTACAGCGTGTGTACATAATGTACACACGCCCGCCGAGCAACTGACCGACTAAGCCGGGTCAGCAGGCGCTGACCCGCGTCATCCTCTCAGAACAACAGTTGCCGTTTTCGGCCTTCCGTGTAACGGACGGAGCGGGCCATCGTGCGGACGTCGGTGGCCCACCTATACGTCCGACCAATCTGATCCATTCACCGTGTAGAGGACCTCGAGCACATCAAAACCTTGCTGAAATTTTATACCCATACGTATACACGTGTGTGATACAGAGGCCACAAGTGGACTGCCCTACAACGTTCAAAATGAATCTTAGCGTGATTTCTTTTCTAGACCGCGTCAATGGACGTTCAAAACCATCCATTCTTAATTGAAATTTCGTCCTGAATGCAATAGATGGGGTAAATTTTTTCGAAAATACCTCTGTGGGGCCCACCGATCACGACAGTGAAGGAGTGTGAAAGCTTTCGCAGATCCGCGAAAACAGACTTTTCTAGGCGGTTGTGGCCCACCATCTTTCATCATATGGCAGATCTGAACCGTCCATCATGTAGAGGGCTCAAAAACGTCCTAAGGGACGGTGTTTCTTTGAAAATTGAGCGAGGAAAGTAGGGAGTTTTGAAGTTCCGAACTTGACTGCGAAAAAGCTTTCGTTATGACTGGAACAACCCTCCACTGCCTCCAGCAACTATAAAAGAAGGTTTTGGATGTGGGGAGCAGACATTCGGATCTGAATTCCTTGGACGTGCACAAGAGGGAGAGTCGAGTTTGTAGGGTTTTTATTTTTATTTTTCCTTTCTTTTAAAGTGTAGCCTAATCATGTTGCTAGGCTAAACCTCTTAGTTAGGGCTAAAAGGTGAAGCTTGTAGTGTGATTGGGTTGTTAGCTTTGCTCTGATTCATGGTTATTGAACTCTTGTGGATTTTAGTTTGATTATTAAGGAATACTTTTAGTTTTTAATGGTTTATTATGACTCAAATTACAGTAGATCTGCAATAGCTTTGAGTATGTTCTTTTCATTATGAGATTGTAAACCTAGGAGGCCCTGTTGTTTACCATTGTCTCCTTGACATGGTTGGGTGACGGAACCCCTTCCTAACTTTCACAATTCTCTTGTTATTGGCTGTGGGTTTGGTAAATTGCTGTTGTTTGCCATAGTCTCCTAGGCATGGTTAGGTGATGAGATCACTTCCAAATCTACACCAATCGTATCTGTTGATGATTAAATCTATGAGACATTCAGAGATCTGACAAATCTCTTCTTACCAACTGGATAGGATGGGACTCTGATTCCAATTGTGTCCTTGAATCAATACAAGGTAACTTTCAAATTGCTACAAGTGGATCTTTGGCACCCTAGTTCCCACCTTTATTTTTATTAGTTTTTAATTAATTTATTCACAATTATTCTCTCATATTCGCTTGATTTAGATTACATATTAGTCTAGTTCTAGTTTTATTTAGTTTCAGATTATGTACAGGTTTCAGTCCCTTGGGATTCGACCTCAGTCTCACCGAGTTTATTACTACGTCACAACCCTATACTTGGGGAGTGAACAGAAGTCAACCTTCCTCCTTTAATCTTGGCCATTTGGATACCACCTCCTTAGTAACTTAAAAAAAATAAAAAATTAAAATACTTATTAAGTACAAAAAATTACATTTTTAAGTTTGCTTAGTAATTAGGGGTGCACATGGAACCGGCAGAACCGGTAAACTGGACTGGAACCAACCATACTGCATGGTTTGGTCTAGTTTTGAAGTGCATCGGTTTTAGTTCCGGTTTCAAAAATCAAAGAACCGGTTAATTCGAATCGGTTCTCAGTTTGGCCGAACCGGACTGTAGAACCATACCCTAAAACTGAACTTGGAACCAAACCCCTTCGTCTCTCTCTCTCTCTCTCTCTCTCTCTCTCTCTCTCTCTCTCTCTCTCTCTCTATATATATATATATATATATATATATATATATAAACTAGATCATTCATTTAATGAATCACAACACAAGTAGATATTGGTAGCAAAATCATTTTAGGAACACAAAGGGTCATAAAAACAAACCACGACAAGATTACTCATTGTGAAAATTTTCAGTAAAGGAGCTTGGGCTGTATTATAAAAACAAACCATGCAATTGGGCTAGATTATAAAAATCCGGGAACCATATAACTGAACCGGTTTTTTATAGTCTGCTTCCAATTCAGTTATAGGGTGCAAACGAGACGGTCGGAGTTCGATTGTAGTTTTCCTGGAACCGTTAATAATGGCTTGGTTCAGATTTCACGCTAAATTTTGGACCAAATGAACCGTGTGCACCCCTATCAAAAATAACTTAACATCTTAGAGTTACTTTTAACTACCGTTAAGCAATTCTTGCTTTTTAACTTCTCTATCCATGATGGACATGCCTTATCAAAGGCCCATGCATGATTTATGACCCACATCAAAGGTAGTGTACATGCAATGGATAGTACACATCAAAGGTTAGCCCTAATGATAAATGACCTACATCAAAGGCTGGCCCTGCATAATGAACGGCCCACTTTAAATTAGGCTCCACATGATGGACGATCTACATTAAAGGTGTGTCCGGCATGGTAGACAATCCACATTAAAGGTGCACTCTACATGATGGACGATCCACATTAAAAGTGTGTCCCCCATGATGGATGACCCACATCCAAGGTGGGCCTCACATATCATAGATAGCCCACATCATAGGTGGACCTCACAAGGTAGATGGTCTACATTGAAGGTAAGCCCCACACAATGGATGGTTCATATTGAAGACATGGCCAACATGGACTCAACATAATTAATGGTCCACATCAAAGGTTGACCGTACATGATGGATGGTGGGTATTAAGGGTGGAACAAATAGAATTGAGGGACAGTTATAAATACTCATATGATGTTGCAAACCCACCATGCTTTTCTACTTCATGGCTTAACATGGTTAGGGTGGAACAAGTAGAAACCAAGAAACTGGAGGTATAAGTAGCTCATGTAACGTAACTTACCATCCAAACCAGCCCTCATGGAAATCCTTTTCTTAGGGTGGCACCCGGGCCAGCCCCATGAATTAAATACAGGGTGACTCAGATTGCCTTGTTGGTCCTGAGTTAGATACTATTTGAGTCAGGCTTAGTCAGCATATTTGCAATTCTGACTCGTTCTGAACCGGTGAATCTAGTCTCATTTGACGAAGACAGAGTAACATCCAACTCGGCAAAGTACTCGATGAGTTGGAGGTTACTATTGAGTCAGACTGAGTCAGCATATTTTCAATTGTGACTCATAGTCTTGAGCTGGTTGAATCTCATTTGATGAAGATGTAGTAACATCCAACTTGGCAAAGTACTTGCTGAGTTGGAGGTTACCATTTGAGTCAAGCTGAGTCAGCATATTTTCAATTCTGATTCATAGTCTTGAACCAGTCGAGTCTCATTTGACAAAACAGTAACATCCAACTCAGTATAGTACTCACCGAGTTGGAGGTTACTAATCGAGTCAGGCTGAGTCAGCATACTTTCAATTCCGACTCGTAGTCCTGATCTGGTCGAGTCTCATTTGACGAAGACAGAGTAACATCCAACTCGTCAAAGTGGTTGTGATTCTAGCCCATAGAACTAAAGGAGCAAGTTCTAAGGTTGGACGAATTATAAGGTGCAACTGCGACCCATGCGTGAGAACTTGGTGTTGGCGTGACCTGTGGATCTGTTGGATAAAAATCGCAAACCCAGCCTAAGACAGCTGAACTTCAAACCGGTCTAGGGGCAGCCAATCCAGTCACCACCCGACATTCCCGTTTCTAAAACTCATCTAGTCGACTATGAACAGGGCCCGACATGTGTGGCATTATCAAATTTTAGGCTGGGCTTGGAATCTCAAGTCATTTTAGCCGTACACGTTCCCATTCTACAAAAGTACTAATCAAAAACTCTGGTTGGGCAACGCATGCATCTTGCATTTAGATAATTGATTTCCTTTTCCTAAATATCAACCTATTTGCGAGCGTGTGGCCCACTTGTTGAACGGATGGATTAGGAGCATTCGCATGTGGGGAGAAGGGATTTGATCATTTTTAGGGGCCGAGCTCTAGGCATGATGGGCTTGACCTTTGGGACATATGGTATCCGGTGGGGCAGTCGTAGGTCAAACCCGGCCCGTTGCCACCCTTACGCTAGCTTAATAATGTGGACCCGAAACTCAATTGACTTAGACTACGTGGATTGGCTTTGCAGACACGGACTTAGAGATTTCAAATACAGTTGACCACAGTTTCATTCTATCACCTAGAGCACGTAAAAAAGATCTGGACCGTTCATCAGGTGAGACAGGGTCTAAATATTTTCATTTATTTATGATTTCATGCCGAAAGAGTAGATATCATGTGATACATGGAAGTTATGTTCATGGAGCCATGTAAAGAGTACATGTACATTAGACATGGCTCTTGATAGAGGAACTGTATCCAGTGAGATCATCATAGTACTTGGACCACAGCATGACCCCACCATACTTGCTAGAGCCTTTAATGGCTGGGATGACTTGGGAAGTGAGTGCATCGGTGGGGATGAAGCCGCTACCAGCGGCCTGGGGTGCAGCCGGTAGCCCCAGGAATATCTTGGTGGCGGGAATCGCTGATGTCCATTGCTTCCATGCATCTTCAAGATTGCCAATACTCCCTGCAGTGTACTGGCAAGGAGGGTTATTAGAGAACTGGACCCACACATAGTCGAAAAGGCCAGTCTTGAGGGCCCCACCGACCCATGCATCGGGAAATGGGCATTGTGGGGCCGCCGTTAGGTACACCTTCTTTCCCTTAGTGCTATACCCTGAGAGATACCTAGCAAGGTCATCCCAGTGTTGGTTGGTGCCGCCCTCGATGTCGAAATCGATGCCATCCAAGACAGCATTGCCAAGAGGACGGGAAGAAGAATGCCCTCCGAGGGAGTTGTTCCACAGATACGTAGCTACTTGCCTAGCATCAGCAGAGGAGGTCAGGTAGTAGCTCCCCGCACCACCTCCAATGGAAAGCATTACCTTAATGCCCTGCTTTTGGCAAGCTCTAATGTCGTCGCTCAAGCCCGTGCAACCGTTGGAATATGGGTCGCAGTGGCCTGCAAGGTTTATCATTGGAGTCTGACCGTTGCCGAATGTGGGAAGGAAAGCTATGTTCACAAATGCATAGTTACCAGTCCCACATGTCTCTGCTAAGGTGCCTTCGTTCCCATTCTGACCCCAATAGATAGCAATCCCTCCTGCATCTGATCTCCCAGAAAATGCGAAAACCAGCACGAAAAGTAGCAGTGGCAATACTGGGGTGTTGCTTGCCATGCTTTATCTACCAAGCTTGATTGCTTTAAGCTGTTTCTCTGCTTCACAATGCTAATGGAGCATCACTCTTATAGGAGAAGGATGGCAACCTTAGGATAGCGACCGCTTCCTTTGTGCTTGTTTTTATGTTTCATGTAAGAATGCGATTCATTCGTGGCATGTGGGCCACAAAAAACCTGTTTTATTTTTTTTTGGCAGAGTTATTTCATTTGAACGTCGACGGCATCTTGATATTGTAATCCAATTTTCCCTCCTTTCCTACCATTTTTATATAAGCATTCTAGTGTCTTTCTTCCATGTCCTTTTGCCTATGACTCACTACTGCTATTTAAACTTCTAATGCATGTGATTTCACTATTAAATTGGCAGATAGAAACAACTTTCAATTATGCATACAAGGATTTGGAAGATCATTCATTCAAAAGCATTAAAAATCATGGATGAAGCATGTCTCATCTGCAGAACCTACCGTTTTGTAATTGTTGCGCCCATAATCAAGACGAGTATAACATCTAAAGAGCCTGGCAGCTGCAGCAATGAAACCAAAAGACACAATACAAGATGTGGAAATCAACATATATTGCTGCCATTGCCATAGAAACAAAACCATTGAAGTTAATTATCAATGGTAACAACACAAAAGAGGAATCAAGCAACCCAAAAGACACGCATAACATGCTTCTGCAAACCCTTAGAAGGAACATGCGAGGAGTGATCTCTATCCTAATGGGACCTTGATACTCCTATAAGAGTCCCCTCCACTAACCTCATTAAGCTAAGAAATCTCTTAATTTGAACATGGCCAACCAAACACTAATGTCGCTGCTGTCGCTTTGCCTATTGGTGTTTGTACTAGTAGGGAGGTCACAGGCCGGAGGAATTGCCATCTACTGGGGCCAAAACGGCAATGAGGGTACCTTAGCAGAGACGTGCAACAGGGAACTATGCCTTAGTAAACATTGCTTTCCTCTCTACATTCGGCAATGGACAGACACCGATGATTAACCTTGCCGGCCACTGCGATCCATATTCTAATGGCTGCACAGGCTTGAGTGATGACATAAGAGCTTGCCAAAGTCAGGGAATTAAGGTGATGCTTTCTTTTGGAGGTGGTGCTGGGAGTTACCATCTGGCTTCCTCTGAGGATGCAAGGCAAAAGTAGCAGAATTTCTATGGAATAACTTCCTAGGTGGGCAATCTTCCTCCCGCCCCCTTGGTGATGCTGCTCTTGATGGTGTCGACTTTGACATTGAAGGCGGCACAAATCAACATTGGGATGATCTTGCCAGATATCTTTCGGGATATAGTACGCAAGGGAAGAAGGTGTACTTGACGGCGGCACCACAATGTCCCTTCCCTGATGCATGGGTCGGTGGGGCCCTGCAGACGGGTCTCTTTGACTATGTGTGGGTCCAGTTCTACAATAACCCTCCATGCCAATACACTTCTGGCAATGTGGGAAACCTCAACGATTCATGGAAACAATGGACCTCAGCTATCCCGGCCAGTGAGATTTTCTTGGGTTTACCGGCTGCTCCTCAGGCAGCTGGTAGTGGATTCATTCCGAGCAACGATCTCACATCTCAAGTTCTACCCGTGATTAAGGGTTCGGACAAGTACGGGGGAGTCATGCTGTGGTCCAAATACTATGATGATCAAACTGGATACAGTTCTTCCATCAAGAATGATGTCTAAAATGGCCTCTCTCTGTTTCTCTTTGGCATGCTACATCTATCCTTTTGAGTGTGTACTCTTATACCATGTCTACATGATATCCTATGTATATCAATAAATTTAAATCAGCTCTTTTTTCTTTTTCCTTTAATGGGTGTGCATCCAAATGGAAGTTAGGTCACCTAGCATTTACTTTTTTGTTATTACATTAATACTTTTGGAGCACAGAACGAGTTTGTTGTGTGATGTGTAATGGTCCAAGACTGGTAGGCAATCCCAATTTTGCATCTTTGGTGAGGTGTATTTTTCCAATGACAAGAACACCCATTTTATTTATTTATTTATTTAATTTTAATTTTATTTATTTATTTTTTGAGGTGGAAGACATAGTTTGGCAACTAGGCAAGTTAACCAAGTCTTGACCAAGTTGACCAGGCCCTATAACCACCTTGATCACTAGGTTGGGAGAACCAGGGCTGCAAGATTCATTGAGTGATTTGTAGTAAATTTCCCGAGTTGATGCTTGAGTCAGTTAACTTGGCTGAATGAATCTGGCTCAAATTATAAGTCTAAATAAGGGCAAGGTCATAATATTTATCGGGGAAAGGGTAAATTAATAAAAATAAAGAAAGGTGGCAAGTGGCAACCCTCATTTGTTTTAGGTTCTTAGTTTTCTTTTCTTTATCTTCTTCTTCTTCTTCTTCTTCTTCTCTTTATTTTTTTATTTTTATTTTATTATTATTATTATTTTTTTTTTTGAAGAAAAGATTGGTACTTGTTCTTATTTTGCATGAATTTTTTATTTTCTATTTCAGTACTTTTTTTTGGAAGGTTCGACTCTTGAGCTAAGTCTTGGTTAGCCATTACGGTGGAAGAGACGTCCCCTCATCTCTTCATGCACACATGCAAGTAAATTTCTATGTGAAGCTTACTTCCTCACCAACATGTCAACATGTGTAGGAAACCCGCCCTGTAATAAAAGTGTGGGACAATATGAAGATTGTTCCACTCTCTAAGCTGTTAGAATATATATTTATATATAAATTATATTGATATATTAATTAGATTATAATAAGATTTTTTTTAATGTTTGAGTTTATATGTATCGGATGTTATTATTTCATGGCAATATATGCACATTGATATTCATATTGGCCATGATAATGAAATATGACCAATATTTACAAATTAATTGGAAGGTATGCACAACGAGAGTGATCTTTTTTTCTTTTTTTTTTTTCAAAAAGAATCTCAAATTTTCATTGACATAGAGATAAGAGCTTACAAAAGCACTAAGCAGAGGCTCATGCCAAAATAAAAGCAAAGACCCCCTGCTGTACAAGAATACACATTCGGGAGGCCCAACCCAAAGGCCCTCCTACTATATAACAGAGAAAAAAATTAGGAAAAGTTAAGAGATTCGAACCGTCCCTAATCCTGTCTTATCTAGGACCAGCTCCCCTTTAGCGAAGAGAGGGAGGTTGGATGTCGAAATGATGAATCTGGACTACTGAGAAGAGCTGCTCCATTTGGCTAGGCAGTCC
Organism: Magnolia sinica; assembly: GCF_029962835.1. Lineage (NCBI taxonomy): Eukaryota > Viridiplantae > Streptophyta > Magnoliopsida > Magnoliales > Magnoliaceae > Magnolia > Magnolia sinica. Next base: position 128,249,834 of record NC_080575.1, on the reverse strand, counting down.
GCAACAGAGTTAATTTCTCTGGGGATATGCTTGATTGAAATAGACAGCGAGGTTCTAAGAGCTTGAAATTGGTTTTTCCAATAGAAAGCATTCCAAGGAGGGTTCCCTGCTGAAGATAAAAGGCCAACCACAACCTGGCAGTCGCTTTCCACCTCGACGTGGGTGAGGCCCATCTCTTTGTAAAATTTGAGGCCATCGATAACCACCTTTATCTCCACCTGAAAACTTGATCCCATACCATAGCCTTTTGAGAAGGCAAACATGAAGGTGCCCTTATCATCTCCACACACACCCCCACTCCCAGAAGGGCTTAGATTACCCCTAGATGAGCCATCCACATTAAGTTTCACCCAGCCCCTAAGAGGTTTGATCCATTTTACCAAGGAGAAAGAGGGCGGGGAAGTTCTCCCTAGGACCAGCCGAAGGTCTGCTATCACTTTGCTATCTTCTTGGGAAGTACATGCCGGAAGGGAAAACGTATTGGACAAGTGGAACAACTAGGACCTGACCTGGTATATGGCGTGGGTGATTCTGGAGCGGGAGTCTTCAAAACGACGCTCGTTTCTGACCTTCCAGATTTCCCAGAGGATAAGGCCCGGGGAAAGCCCTCTAAGGACTCCCAAAGTAGAGGTATCCTTGGCAATCGCCCACCATTGGGATGCTCTACCCCCCGCAGATTGGTTCGGAAGGAAAGAAACACCAAAGATGGTCGAGAAATGGGCCCAAATGGCGAGCGCAATCTCTCCCTTAGCAAAGAGGTGGTCGAGGGATTCTTCTTGCCGGCTAATAGACGAGCAACAAACACAGGAGGAGGCCATCTAGATACCTTTCTTCGTCACGCTGATGTCGACTGGGACCGCGCCATTGAGAATCTTCCACGAAAAAACAGCTATTTTGGGAGGGAGATGCGGGTGCCAAGCCCATTTGGCCCAGTTGCGCACCTGGTCTGGGGATCTGATGAGGAGCCACGCCGATCTAGTGGAGAAAATCCCCGACTTTTCCTTGGTCCAAATGACGCTATCAGTCCCATGATTCAGCACTAGCCCTTCAGATTGCACGTGATGCCGAACGAAATCAGGGAGAATATTAGGGAAACGAGCAGAGTGAAGGATGCCTTCAGGGCCCATAACGTCTTTAATCTTCAGATCGAGGGGATGGGGGGGAACATTGGTTGGTAGCCAGCCTTTTAGGGGCCCCAGCCCCGTCCAGTTGTCACACCAAAAGCTACCATTACCATCCCCCAGCAGCATACGAGAGTTGCCTTGGACGAGATCTTGGAGTTTCCTGACTTGTTTCCAAGAAGGGGAGTCCGACTAACGTGGGTTGGAGCTATCCTGCATCTGATTTACGCCATATTTAGACCTCATAAATCTAGCCCAAATGCTATTTTTGTAGTCGAAAAAGACTATCCAGGCCCTCTTTAGTCTGAGAGCCTCAGCGACTTCTCTTAAGTTTCTGATACCCAATCCGCCCTCCTTGGATGGAGCTGAAATTGTCTTCCAGTTAACCTAATGCAGTTTTTTCCTCCCTTCACTCCAACCCCAAAAGAAGTCGGCAAAACTTTTTTCGAGAGTTGACAACGTCTTCCTTGGGACTTCAATCGCTGCTAAGGTATGGACAGGGATACTTGAAAGAACATGCTTGATGAGAGTAATCCTTGTAGCCTGGTTTAGGAATTGGGCTTTCCAACCTAAAATGCTAGCCAGAATTTTGTCCACTAGTGGTTGAAGTGTGGAAGAACTAATTCTGCCTTCGGCTAGAGGGACCCCAAGGTAATAGAGAGGGGACGCAACCCTCGAGATTCCCGACACCCTTTCGATGCAACGAACCCGCCCTACTGTCATTTGGAGGAAACAATCAAGCTACTCTTAACAGCATTGATTTTGAGGCCTGACACATCCTTGAAAGTATGGAGAAAGGACATTAAGTTTCTGACTGATGGGCTGCTCCCATTGATGAAAATGGTCGTGTCGTCTGCAAAAAGAAGGTGGGAGATCGGCATGCTCCCTCTACTTGTTCTAAAGGGTTGGCAGGCGTTAGAATTGAATAGATACGATAGGCCCCTACTAAAGGCTTCCATGACTAGAATGAAAAGGCTGGGAGAAAGAGGATCTCCTTGGCGAAGCCCTCTTTCTGATTTGAAGAAACCCGAGGTCTCGCCATTAAGGAGCACCGAGAACTAGGCCCCTTACCAACATTTTTCAGCCAAAATAATCTAAGACTGACAAAAACCGAACCTATGAAGCACCGCCTTGAGGAAGGACCAATTAACTCTATCGTAGGCCTTTTCTAGATCAATCTTGAAAATGACGTTGCTTCCCCGGACTTTTTTGCCAATGTCAAGAAACAGCTCCTGGGCCAAAGATATACTATCTGTAATAGATCTCCCTTGGACAAAATCCATTTGTTCATCGGAGATTAGCATAGGAAGGATGGAGTTCAACCTAGCTGCAATCACCTTGGAAAACACCTTGTGTTGAGGGTCAAATATTGCATATCAGACCCATTTGTTACCTGGATTTACAAACATAGTATTGTTTAACGGCCTGATTTAATCATGTTTGTGATGCAGAGTGTATTTACGAGCATGGACTGAAAAAGGATGCTTAAAGCATTAATTCAACGCTCTGATGACACCAAAGCATGGGATGGACCCCATGAGACCAAGATCGACTGATTTGCACGCCAGGGATCCAAGAAAATCGAGGAATTGAAGCTCAAGTGGCCTGAAAAGTGTCCAGAATGCAAGATCATAGGGTTCTCACCATCTGATCAGTTCGAAACTTCATACGTGGCCTGAGGGCCATAAATGAGCCGTACATATCAAATTTCAGCCATCGGATCACTATGGAAGTGCCCCAACTGACAGATCAGCCCATAAACCATTGATTCTGGGCCCACCTGATATCTGGAACTGTCTCAACTTTGGTCTCGGCGGTTTAAATAAGATGAGGAAACAAATGGATGGTTTGGATTTTGATAGAACATCACAATGGGCCCCGTATATGCAACGTGTGTATATGAGGTACACACGTACCCGAGCCGCACCAAACAAGCTAAAGCGGGTCAGCAGCGCTGACCCGCATCTTCTTCCCAAAAACGGAACTCCGTTTCACGCGGCAACACGGACGACGCTGGCCTTTTTGCGGACGCCAGTGGGCCCCACACATTGTCCTAGTGAATAATCCAAGACGTCCATCTTGTAGAGGGCCATGAGTTCTTCAAACCCATGCTAAGCTTTTGGATCCATGCAAGCACACGTGCACGATACAGAGGCCATAAGTGGGCGGTCCTGCGACGTTCAAAACAGTTTTTGAGGTGATTTCCTCTCTGGGCCGCGTCAATGGACGTTCAAAATCACCTATTCTTGACCGAAATTTCGTCCTGAATCCAATGGACGGGGTGGATTTCTCTGAAAATACCTCTGTGGGGCCCACCGAACACGTCAGCGCCTCTGCGTACGCCTTACGCGCGTTCGGGGAATCCGGGATTTGCGGGAGGTAGTGTGTCACGATCATTAACACTTTGAGTGATCCAGACCGTCCAATGTGTCCACAGGGAGTCCAATACCCTAGCCAAGATGTCAGAATTGTCAGGTAGGTCGATATCACGCCGCAAAGACACTCCAAACGCAAGTCGTTTTGCGTTTTCACTGCGCAGACGAACTCAGTTGCTGCGAAAGCTCTTCTATTCCGACTCCAACACAGTCTCTGATGCGAAAAACTTCCGCATGGAGGTCGAAAATTGGGTGCCGACGAGGGTGCTATAAAAAAAGAGAGAGAGAAAGTGTACGGAGAAGGAGAAAACGGAGGTGAAGGAGACAGGGAGCAGCCGTGGAGGCACATGGGAGAGAGAGGCTCTGGACGAGCAGCATGGCTGCTGGCACGTTGGCTAGGAGTGCTGGAGTAGAGGCTTGAACGGGAGGAGTTTTCCAGGGCAGCGTCGGATTAAAAGAGAAGAAACGGGAGGAAGGGCAGCTATGGCTTGGACGGTTGCTTGATTTTGAAGGAAAAGACTGTAAAGACCATAAGTTCTTCCTTCTTCTCTTCTTCTCTTTTTCGTTTTCTTTTTCTTTCTATTTGTTTTGGGTTCATGTGTGGCTAAACCTCTTAGCTAGGGGTAAGAGGTGAAGCCTGTAGCGAGATGAGAGATACTATGTCATGCTTTTAGTTTCTGAACTGAATCTGATTTTAGTTGATTATTAAAGGAAGGTTTTCTTATTCTTTAATGGTCTGTTGTGACTGAAATTACAATGGGTTTGCAATGACTTTGAATATTTCTTCCCCTTTTTATGTTTATGAAGTCAGGAAGCCCTGTTGTTCACCATCGTCTCCTGGGCATGGTTGGATGATCGTACCCTTCCTAACTTTCATGTACTTTTGATTGGTTGGTAATTAGTTTAATCCTATTATTTGCTTTGTCTCCTGGGCATGGTTAGATGATGGAATCCATTCTAATTCATATACCTTTCATCTTTTGAAAACCAGATCAAGTAAGTTCAGTTTGATTTCCATGATTCCTGATGCAGGCAAAAGATCTCCCTGATCCCTACAAGTGGATCCTCTGAATCCCTAGTTTTCCTTCCTTTGAATTACTTAAGTTTTAGATAATTATTCCACAAATTATTCCCTAAGTTTTATTTGATTTAGATAGCATCTTAGTCTAGTTCTAGTTCTACTTGGTTTCAGATAACGTACAAGTTTCAGTCCCTGTGGATTCGACCTCGGTCTTACCGAGTTTATTACTACATCACAACCCTATACTTGGGGAGTGAACACCTTGTATACACAATTACAAAGGCTTATAAGACGAAAATCAGAAAAGGATTTAGGAGCCGATTTTTTTAGCATTAAACATAGCAGGGTAGCTAAGAATGCTCTTGGAAACGTACCTCCCTGAAAGAGAAATTTGATAGCTCGGTGGAGGTCTTCCCCAACAGTGTCCCAACAGGCCGAAAAGAAGGTAATTGAGAGGCCATCGGGCCCCGGCGTGCCATCTGCTAGCATAGCAGAAACGACCATCTTCACTTCTTCAAATGACGGCTGCGTGTTGAGGGTCAAATATTGCATATTAGACCCAGTTATTGCCTGCATTTATGAACATGATACTATTTAACAAACTATTTTAATTGTATTTGTGTTGCAAGGTGACTTTAGGAGCTTGGGCTGAAAAAGGATGCTAAAAGCATGAAATTGACGCTCAGAATACACCAAGGCAAGGGATGGACCCCAGGGGATCAAGATCAACGGACTTACATGCCAGAGATCCGAGAAAACTGAGAAACTGAAGCTCAAGTAGCCTAAAAATCAGCCAAAATGCAAAATCACAGGGTTTTAACCATCTTCTCGGCTCGAAACTTCATACATGGCCTGAAGAACATAAAGTAACCATACACATCGAATTTTGGCCATTGGATCCTTGTAAGAGTATCCCAACGGACAGATCAGCCACTAAAGTCATGATTTGGGGCCCACCAAATCTTTGGATATGTCTCAATTTTAGTCTCAACCCCTTAAATGAGGTTCTAAAGAGGATGGACGGAGCAGATTTGTCACAAACATCTCCGTGGGACCTACATGTACAGTGCGTGTGCATGTTCTTAAGTGCACCGGACGTACACCAATTCACCTTAAGTCGGTCAGCGTGCGCTGACCGACTCATCTTCTCAAATCAAGAAAAGGCTTCCAGTGGACGCTCTAGCGTCCGCCGGTTCCTCTCAGTGGGGCCCACTCCTCTTCCAAAGTATCAATCGGGACCGTCCATTGTGTGCATAGGTGGGGTATTTACCTCACCAAGGTGGCCTCTTGAGACCATTTAAGATGTTGCAGAATCCTAAGCGTTAAATGCATGATGAACGGCGGAGTAGAAGATATTGTGGGCCACAAAGAATTCAATCCAAAAACCACCATACCCAAATGGTTTTTCGAGTAGATTTCAATGGACGGCTTGGATTTCTCAAGAAACAGGGATGTGGGCCCCACAGGTTACGCACTCATGAATTTTCGCCGCAAGCGCAAGAACAGGGGCTGCGGATGGGTTGTAGTGGGCCATAAAGATCGCTTCGAACAGATGATCCGGTCCGTTCATTGGATTCGTGTGATAAAACTGATCAAACCCATGTCAAGCATGTGGACCTGTATAGACATTTAAGAACGCAACAGTGAGGAAAAGCCACCACGTCGATTAGTGGTGTGGTCCACCTAGAGCTCGAATCCACTTCAATCTTGGACAGGTAGCCTAAATCGACACCAGAAATCCAGTGGACAGATCTGATTCTTCAACAATCATAGAATATGGGCCCCACCAGGTATCAACGCAGGAAGGATCCTCTTCTTACGCACGGTGTAACTTTCACGCTGCTCGGTCGCATAAACAGAGTTCGAAGCAGTGTATAACTCGACTCCAACTGACCTCCTTGTGCACTGACCGACCCTGGCAGCTATAAAGGGAAGAGAGAAAGAGAAGGGAATAGACTGGGGAGGCAGGGATCTACGGCTGGACGTGAAGTAAAAGAGCAGAGAGAGTTATTTGGTTTTTTTTCTTTTCTTCTTCTTCTTTTTTTGTTTATTTTGGATTTAGCCTAATCATGCCCGTGATCGGCTAAACCTCTTAGCTAGGGTTAAGAGGTGAAGCTTGTAGCGAGATGGGTCCTGTATTTTATGCTTTTAATTTAATTTAAAGTTATGAACCGAATTTGATTTTAGTTTGATTATTAAAGGAATGTTTTTAGTCTTTAATGGTCTGTTGTGACTTAAATTACAATGGGTCTGCAATGGCTTTGAGCGTGTTCCTTTTTCTTATTTTAATTTTGACGTCAGGAAGCCCTGTTGTTCGCCATCGTCTCCTGGGCATGGTTGGATGTCGGTTCCCTTCCTAACCCTCATATAATGTTAATTGGTTTTTAATTAGTTTAATTTTGTTATTTACTTTATCTCCTGGGCAAGGTTTGGTGATGGAATCCATTCTAATTCATATACCTTTCATCTCGTGAAAACTAGATCAAGTAAGTTCAGTTTAATTTCCATGATTCTTGATGCAGACATAAGATCTCTCTGATCTCTACAAGTGGATCCTCTGAATTCCTAGTTTCCTTCCTCTGAATTTCTTAAGTTTTAGATTAGTATTTCACTATTATTCCTCAAAAATCATTCGATTTAGATTTCATCTTAATCTAGTTCTCGTTCTACTTAGTTTCAGATAACGTACAGGTATCAGTCCCTTGGGATTCAACCTCGGTCTCACCGAGTTTATTACTACATCACAACCCTATACTTGGGGAGTGAACACTGCGCCATGAGGAAAGCATTATTTTCTGGGGAGACGAGGGCTGGGATTGAGTTGATGAAGTCGCCAATTGGAGCCGTTTCTTCTGCCGTAAAAAGGAGCTTAAAGAAATCAGCCGCTGCACTCTTAATGGACGCCTGGTCATCTGTAACGGTCCCATTTGGCAGCTGAATTTCTCTGATTTGAGCTTTTCTTATGCGGTTCATGGTGGAAGTGTGGAAGAACTTTGAATTTCGGTCCCCTTCTTTCAGCCACCTATTTCTGGATTTCTGTTTCCAGAAAATTTCTTCCAGGTTCTCCAGACGATTAAGGATTTGCTTCTGTGTGTCCAAGTTTGAGAGAGTTTGGGAGGAGGGGCTGAGAATCGATTCTTGCTCTAGATGTTCCACACGCTCACTGGCTGCTTTGATTTGGCTGAATATGTTGCCAAACTCCTGTTTGTTCCAGACCTTCAAAGCAGCCTTAGTGTTCTTCATCTTGCGCTGGAGGTGAATCATCGGATTAATGAATACATCAGATTTCCAGGCATTGGAAACAGCAGTCTGAAACCCCTCATGTTGGGTCCACATTCTTTGAAAATGAAATGGCGGCAGGGCTGTGGGAGGGGCAAGAGGAGAGGTTATGAGAAGAGGGGAGTGGTCGGAGTTGATGCGTGCCAAGTGTTGGATATGGAAGGACGGGAAGAGATGCAACCAAGCAGCGGTGCATAGGGCCCTATCAAGCCTTGCCCATTTTCTATTACAACCCAATCTATTGTTACACCAAGTAAAAGCACTCCCAGATAAGCCTGCATTAATTAGATTTGCTTAGTTAATTGCATCGGAAAATTCCATGGAACTAGGACCCACTAGCGAGTTTCCACCTATTCTCTCTGATTGGGATGTGACTGCATTGAAGTCTCCACACACCATCCAGGGCCATGTATTGTTGTTTGCCTGACTCGCCAGATCAGCTCATAATTCCCTCCTGCACAAATAGGAGCATTTAACATAGACACAGGTGAAGAATAGGGGAGTATCTATGTTGGGGAGTCTGGCCCTGAAGGCTAGAAATTGATATGACGCAGATAGAGCGTCCATGGAGAATGTGGAATGGTGAAAAACCAAGATCTTTCTACCAGTAGTAGATAGAGCGTCCATGGAGAATGTGGAATGATCAGTATCGCAGGTTTATAGGTTTTAATGAGCATTTTCACATGTTTGATCGAGGAAGAATTACCAATTCCCCTCACATTCCATATAAGAAAGCTATCCATCAGAAACACTACCCGAGTTGATGGCCTTGTTGCAATTGTTTCTCTTTCTATCTCTCCAAGAGTTAAAGTAACTGGTCAAGGAATGGTCCGGGAGAAAGAATCTCCCTATGTTGTTGCTCCTGGCCACAGTAGATGGTTGGAGATTGTCTGCATTGTCCCCACTTTTGAGCACCTTGGCAATTTCCGTGTCTTGATCTGCTACTATCATGGTCTCTGATAGTTGGTCAATGTGAATTTGGTCCGATTTACCTGAGGGGCTGGGAAGGAAGAATGGAGATAAATCCACATGGATTTGGCCCACGAGGCCTGGGGTATCTCTGTTCCTGGCACCATTTGAGACAGGGGTAGAAATCGCCTCTGAGGCTATGGGAGAATTTCTCGGCTTGGCTCCCTCCGATTGGGAGCGGAATCTTCTGTGGTAGGTGATTATCTTTTTCGTGGTAACTCCTCCACCTTTGTCCTAGATCTGCTTGGGAGGACTGTTCTGGGGTGTATTGGTTGTAGGAGATTTTCTTCCTTGGGGTCGGCTTGGGCCGTGGAAGCAATTTGCTCGGACCGAGATGTATCTGCGTGAGACTGGGGAGAACTACTAGTTGGAATTGGCATGAGATTGGTCTCTAGGTGCCGTGGAGACTGCACTGGGTGAGGACCGTCCTCCCGCTGTGGAGGATTGAGCTGGTGGAGCTGATGAAATCTCAAAGTCTGATTGTCAGCTCTAGCTGGGGGGGCAATAGGTAACGGTAGAGGTGAGACGGGCATGGTTGGAATGAAGGAACCCTGTGGGGAACATTGTGATTATGGGATGTGGGAGCCATTGGGGCTGACGTAGGTCAGGAGCCTGATGCTCAAACGACCCAGACGGTCTGATGCACTTTGGTTCTGAGAGGCGTTCCATCGAACAGGTGGTAGGCTACCCTGGTACTCTTCCCTGTTGTGATAGAAAGTTGACACAACCCCTTGTTTAGTATCTTGTTCCTTCGACGTGAATGGTTTTGGATTGGGGGGAGTGTGAGAGAAGTTGCGGAGTTCTCCCACTGGATCTTCAATGACAGCAAAAACTGGATAAGACTCCTGTCCCACCCTGAGGTCAACAATCCTGAAAAAATCTCTCCCTGGTTTGATGAGAAGCTTAATTCTAGCAAACACCTGAAAGATGCCATAACTAGAAGCTCAATCTATTTGGACTACTTTGCCATAGTGTTGACCTATGTCTACGATAACTGATTCGGTCCAGGCATGGGATGGGATGCCATACAGTCTAACCCACACTCTACCATGACCTAGCAACGCATTTGGGTGCCAGGGTTCGATTTTGTCTAGTCCCATAACTGAGTGCAGGGCGGAATCATTTGAGAAGTCTTTGAGTTCCTCCTCAGATTTGAATTGCAATAGAAAGGCTTGAGGGGCCACCCGGACTACATCCACTGCCAACGCCACAAATCTGGAACTTCTGAGGGAGCGTAGGAGTTGGATGATGGGACTGTGGGGATGGCTAGCATAGCCTAGAAGGGACAAACCCAGATTACGATGTCGAATCTCCACTAAAGCTCTGTCTTCTGTGACTGTGAAATCCTCTGCAACTGCTGGTTTGGGCGGTTGTTTCCTGAGAGTATCTTTGTAAGATGGTTTGAGATCCGTGGGTTTCGGTTGTGATTGCTTGATATTCCTTGGAGGGCTGCGTTTGGGGAGAGTTGCTTGGACAGAGACAACTCTTCCATCAATCTTCCAGCCATTCAGAACTCCGATCGCTGATCTCGGGTCATCTTCGTAGAGGAAGCGGACGAAGGCATATCCTCTCGGTTTGAAGGAGTCTGGGAATGTGGGTTGGTAAATATCCTGAACTTTTCCATATCTCCCAAAAATAATCCCAATATCTTCCTGAGAACAATCGAAGGGGAGATTTCCGATGAATACCGAGAATCCTCCTAACCTGTTCTCTGCTCTTGGGAGCCCATTGCGGCAGCCAGTCTCTCCTTTGCTTAGGCTTCAATGGGGATGGGGGTTCCTTACCCGCTGTCTAGATCTACTTTCCCTTTCCTTGACTTGGGAAGAATCCCTCAAAGGGGGTCGTCCTCTGTTTCTCCCATGGTAATGAAATCCTAGCGACTCCGAGAGATCAGGAGGACGGTGATGGCGAGAATGAGTCTTCTTCATCTCTCGTAGACTCCTTCCAAATAATTATTCTTCCGGATCCTACCTTGAACCTGTTCACAACGAGAGTGATCTATATTGAGAAACATGTACATATAAGATGTACCTCTGCCTAATTTATGATATGAGATTGGTACGGTACAAATAGATCATGAAAACCTATATACTGCAGCAAAAAAGGTTAATGGGTAATTGGATGGATCTCTAGTAATGATAAAATAAATAGCAAATGCTTCATTAGTCACGATGTGTGAATTGAGCCACACCTGTTGGATGATCAATTACCTAGAAGTAACAAATAAATTAAAATGTAATCATTGTACGAGTATGCTAATCCTGTGTAAGCAACTCTTATGTTTTTATTACTCTATGCCATGAATAGGTAATGGTGATACCACTTTGGTATGCATTCTCGACATCATGCATGTGTATAGATTCAGTTAGGTCAAAAGCATGCTAAGTGATCAAATCAAGATTGAGTCATAGAAACGGGATACAAAAAGATTGTAGATGATCACATGGCAGTGAGATGCATGGGATACTTATCTAGCTAAGGCGTCAAAATGAATGTACAATCAGATTTTATTATAAACTATTTTTGAAAAAATAATATATATTATTAGATATAGACACTCCACCCAAATCGCAAAACAATCAACTATACCTTGATAAAATCGTACCTATAATCCTTGATCGCTAATGGACGCCTGACCAAATTTAGAGGCGGAAACCCAAACTCATCCTAGATTAGACTACTAGACCTGATTAAGATATTCCCAACTCCTAATCCTTCAATCATAACCACTGATCAACACTCGTAAAAATTCACAACTCTGGTAATGTTATAATAAAAGCATACTAGTCTAACAAAACAAGCTTTGAAAGCCAACAAAAAAGGAAACACTAGGCTTAGACCTCCCCTCCACAGGTCATGAATGGTTTGGATCACCCAATTCCTTAGACATGCACACTTGAAATCAGCCTGAGAAGAACGAGGAAAAAGGAAAAGCACTGCCAATGGGCTAAAACACAATATTAGCAGACTGTCAGCTTGTTGCAAGCTGACAACCATGCACCTAACACTCTTTCCACCTACCACAGATCTTGCATGACCAAATTAAAAATCAATAAATGCTCACCGTCAGCACACCGCGAGCGAACGATTTTGGTTTATAAATTCAACCCTAAGCAGTCGACAAATGGGAGGAAGAGAAGTACCAAGAGCAATAGAACGTCTCAGAAGATCAGAGAAGGGAGATAAGCAAACTTTCCACTTTATAAGAGGTTTGTATATAGTTTTGAGATCCTTCAAACGAATAATGCATGATGAATCATCCAAGTATGCATTTTTTACACATGCGCAAGCTAAGCCGATCCACGCTACATTGGGCCAGTTGCAGTAGTGCGTGGGTGTGAGCATTTGTAAAGCTTGAATTTTATACTGTCTATTTTAAGTGATCCATTCTACTCCTCGCTTTGGCCTATAAGAGACCATACCCTTGTTGAATTTCAAGATACAGCAACCAATCATTTTCTTTTGATCAATAAGCAGTTGTTACATATTGGTTATTCAACCAAACAAACATGTTTTGTGCGAGATAAGAGATCTCTAACAATAGCCTGTTAATCAAATACATGAAGGACAAAAACAGAGCTTACGTAATCCCATTTCAAGATGGATGGCGTATGATGGTGGCATTTGAAAAGTGAAATGCTAGTTGCTTGCCTGGCAATCATGACGGCTTTCATCCCCATGTATGTTCCTAGTAAAGAACAAAGAACAGAATCCCTTGCCCCCACCTGTTTTGCGTGGAGTAGCATAAAACACCTATGTCCTATGGATAATATCCATTCTAGACATCAGGATCTATCTACTAGGCCATGGGTAAAAAATTCAGCCAAATCATAGGTTGGTACGTGGGGCAGCCATGGTGTATATCTTTCATCAAATCCATTAATCGGGTGTAAATAACAAGGATGAAGTGAAGATACGGCCTGATCTAAAATTTAGGCAGAGCTTACAGACTTTAGGAGCAATTTTACATTGTTCTCATCATTGTAGTCCATCATACTTCTTTATGGGCCTGATCTTTGATAAGTACGGTTCAAATATGGTTCTCACCTGATGGATGGAGTGGATTTATCGATACACAATGGTGGCCATAGAGATTGGGTCTTTTTTGTGCTGTATACAGTGTGGGAGCATAGTAAAAAGGGCAAAATCCTTATTTCATGTCCGGAAGATTATTTTTTTGCATTGATGCTTTCACTAAATCAGGTTGCGTACTGAGTCACTCAGTAAGCTTTTATCATACTGAGTAAACTTAGTTGGGCCCACTGTGAATATATACTGTTTATCCACGTTGTCCAGCCGCGCATTACTTACGTTGAGAAGCTTATGGAATGTGGACCCACGGCCCCTTCCGTTCTACAACTACGTGATATATATATTTTATTAATGCCTTCATCCATTTTGACGGATCATTTTAAAGCATGAGTAAAAGGGGACTCGTATTCTGGATCCTAATGTCTTGGATCCAGTAGTGACCCCTCTGCAACTGTGCTTGGTGCAGGTCGAAGATCTGAAGGCGTCTCATGAAATTTTGATGGACGGTATGGATAAAACACATATATCACAGTGGGTGCCACATAGTCCCTTCCTCGTCTCTGTCTTCCTTTTAAAATTTTTTTTTTTTACACACACATGCGTCTCTGTCTTCCTTGCTGGCAAAGGGGACTCATATTCTGGATCCTAACTCTTGCTCTGGTGGTAGGCTCTAGGGAGTTTCAAAACTCGGTCAAGGGTTAAGTATCCATAGGTGGTGAAATCCCACTACGGCATGAGTTTGTGGGAGTGTGCGTGCATGTGTTAAAAAAAAAAAAAAAAGAACTTGGATTCAGTACCTATGAACTTCATTATGATGTACATGTTTTATTCATGTTGTCCTTGAGGATATGAGCCTCAAAAGTGGTAGACTGTGTGAAAGATAACTCATTTCAACACTAAGGTCTCTGTATCGATTCCCCAGTGAGGGTAGCTAACAGTGAAGTGTGAACTGACCCTGGGTGTACTAACAAGCTAACTCCTCACATTGAAAGCCTCAAAAGTAGGAAGATTTACAATTTAAGTAAGCCACACCATTGAAAGTAATAGAGATAATGATGCTCACCCTTGAAACCTTCCCGGGGCTGACTGTAATATTTATCTTCCATCCAACTTATTCATGAGGTGGCGTAAAGCTAAACAAAGGGAAAATATAAATCAGCTTAGTCCAAACCTTCCCACGAGAAGTTTCCAACTGTAGGCATCCGATACACTCTACCCCGTCGTGTGGTCCAAGTGAGCTTTGGATCTTCGTCAATTTAGATGAGCTGTAAAAATGGATGGACCACCTGGATAAAACACCTATATCACGGTGCCCCATATCTTCAACCAGTACCGAGCACGGTAGTGGAGGGGTCACTACCGAATCCAAGTCCAGGCGCAGGACGCAATCTGCGTTAGATAGCTTAGATAGCGTATTGACTAGGTCTTCACTTGGCGACTAGTTGGTATTTCTGGTGGAAGATTATTTGATACGTGTCCTTCATCTTGCAATGTATGAATGGGTTTTGAATTCAAACAAGTTAGGCCGATAGTAATCCATACCATTGGTCGGTTGAGTCTCACTGGCGTGGAGCACTCGCCAAAAACATCCCATATGGTCAGATCCTATAGAAAGAAAGAAACTATAGAAGTATACCATGCTCCGTGCGGCGTGATTTGCGGGTTGTACAATAGCCCATGGTTAAATAATCCAAAACATTGATATGATAGATCTCTAAATAGATGACTAATCATCGAAAGATCTCCCGGAGTGGCAGATCCAATCAGTACAGCTTTTCACTTTCTTTTTTTTTTTTTACTGGTCAAATTTGGACCATAGGTGTATTTTCTCTTAAACGTCTCTATTGACAACTAATCAATGGCCAGGATTCTTCCAACATTTAGATTCTTGACACATGAACCTTTCAATTGGTTGATGATCCTTCAATCCACAGCTAGGATCACACTGTGGCCCAACAGATCGACTGTCCACATCTTATTCATGCGTGCAATGTGCTGAAACACGAAGGTGCTTCCAGGATATGAGCACTTAGAAAGGTAGCACTTGATGTTTAGCAGGAAAAACAAAGTTGTGTGCTCCGCCAGATCAAGGTGGGGCCTGGATCCAAACCGTTCATTGGTAGACCCATCATGAATGGACCATACGATGAAAACCTCCTACATCAAACGGTCCTAGTATTTCCATTGTATGGCATATGCAGACCACTCGTACTATCCTGCCTAAAACATTTCTTAATAGGACAATCTTACCATTCTAGTCTTGGGATACGGTCCGTCCGAGACGGGAGACGGGAACGGATTGACTACTCCCCCTGCCACCAGCCCAGTGGCTGGTGGTCGGTGCTCTGTGGGGTCCACCATGATGTATGTACTTCATCCATTCCGTTCATACTTTTTTACAGATCAATTTTGCATTCGATCCTAAAAATTATAGGAATATGATCTCATGTGAACCACACCACAGGAAAACAATAGTGATGGGATATCCACCATTAAAATCCTCCTAAGGCCCAATATACTGTTTATTTGACGTCCAATATGTTGATTAGGTCATACAGACCCAGATGAAGGGAAAAAACAAAGATCAGCTTGATCCAAAACTTTTATGGCCTCCAAAAAGTTTTTAATCGTCGACGTTCATTCAACAATGTTTCCTGTAATGTGGTCCAATTGATATTGGTCTATCCCTCGGTTTTGGTCTCATACCATAAAATGATCTATAAAATTAGATGGACGGCATGGATGAAACACATACATCATGGTGGGGCCCACAGAACACCGACCATCAGCCATTGGCTGGTGGCAGGGGGAGTAGCCAATCCGTTTCCGTCTGGTGTGGATAGTTAGCATGGCCCACACTAGAAAATTCAGAACACGCATATGACTATTGCTCGATGGCTAATGGCAAGTATCTCTCAACCGACCTAACGACCTTGACTCGCGATAACGTGAAGTACCCGCCAATCTCCTTGACTGACGATACCGTGATGGACCCACCAATCTCCTACTATAATAAGGTTGCTCCCCTAATATTTTTCAGCGCGCAAATCCTTCTTCCCCTTGGCCATTTCTTAAAACGTAGATCAAGCATGGAAATTCTATCGTTGCCTTTACTCATCTTAGCGTTAATAGGTGGGTCACACGCAGCTGGCATCTCCGTATACTGGGGCCAAAACGTGAATGAAGGCACCTTAGCAGCTGCTTGCGCCACCGGCAACTATGCCTTTGTGAACATAGCTTTCTTATCCTCGTTCGGAAACGGCCAGACGCCGACCCTCAATTTAGCGGGCCACTGCAATCCAGCATCCAATGGTTGCGCTGGTCAGACCAATGACATCAGAGCCTGTCAGAACAGCGGCATTAAAGTCTTACTTTCTCTCGGAGGTGGCTCCGGTGGGTATTCCCTATCTTCCTCAGATGATGCTCGCCAAGTGGGGGAGTATCTCTGGAACAATTTCCTCAGTGGTCAATCACAGTCTCGTCCGCTCGGTGATGCCGTCCTGGACGGCATCGATTTTGACATCGAAGGTGGCTCGACCCAGCACTGGGACGAGTTGGCCCGGTACC
Organism: Magnolia sinica; assembly: GCF_029962835.1. NCBI lineage: Eukaryota > Viridiplantae > Streptophyta > Magnoliopsida > Magnoliales > Magnoliaceae > Magnolia > Magnolia sinica. The sequence goes on along the minus strand of NC_080575.1, from coordinate 128,233,470 downwards.
TCTCGGACAAGAGCCAGCAAGGGAAGAAGATCTACTTATCAGCGGCGCCGCAGTGTCCATATCCCGACGCTTACCTCGCAACTGCACTCAACACAGGTCTCTTTGACTACGTTTGGATCCAGTTTTACAACAATCCACCATGCCAATACGCAGGTAGCATTGACAATCTTGTGAATTCTTGGAACCAGTGGACTTCATCAGTGCAGGCGGGCCAGATCTTCTTGGGTCTGCCAGCGGCGTCCGACGCAGCCCCTAGTGGTGGGTTCATCCCTGCAGCTACACTCACCGGTCAAGTGCTGCCGGCGATCAAGAGCTCATCAAAATATGGTGGTGTCATGCTGTGGTCCAGATACTACGATACTCTCTCTGGATACAGCTCCTCCATTAGGAGTGCTGTTTGAGCTTTGAACTGCTCTTGCTTGTTTTCATTATTCATACAAATAAAAACCTGGCTGTACTCTTCCGCTTCATCCGTATAATGTTATAAATAAATAAAAATACTTATATATGTGCAGTTTTTAATTCACTGCATTTCTTACATATGCAATAGAATTTTTATTTTTCTACCAATGATTTATGATTTTCTATTTAGTCAGGATTTCAGGTTACTGTTGTTGTACTCTATTTGTAGTCATTTCTAGAATAGTCTATCGTAAGCGTTAAAATAAAGAACAGAACGAATGCAGAGTATTTGCAGTAAAGCTTATAAATAAATATTATATATCCATATATTAGTTTTCCTTAATCCAAACACGATATTATATGGTTTTAATATATTTTAAATAGATCATGATGCGTTCAAAGAGCTGTGATAGTAGGTGCACTTTCCACCGTAGGGGAAGATTACCATCCTATATATATGTGTGGACGATTAGATATGTGAGAAACGAGAGTACATTGAGCACACACGTTCTTTTTTCCTTTTTCTGTATATTTTCAGTGACATGGATTTCCTTGTAAATGGGAAAAGCAAGATCTTATAAATGGATTTCATTTCTAAAATAGTACAGCTAAACAAAAACCGTTTTAATAACAACCAAAAACATTGCATGAACACATCAACGCTCGACGGAGTCGGTTTTTTGTGGTCTCAAGCAAAGACCGATAAGCACATAGCTTGCGTAACGATCATCTTTGAAGTCCCAGGAAATTCCAGCACCCACGATTCTCATTAGTCCACGTCATTTTCGTTGACTGCAGCTCATAAAATATGCCGAATTTCTCTCCCCCAAGTAGACTGGGTTACACGACACAACTTTTACCATGTGTGACTTCTCCGCCCCATCATGACTTTTATATTATATCCATGCCTGCTATCAAAATTTCCAGGTAATTTTAGACCACAGAGCTAAAAAAACGAGGTATATCCAAAGTTCAAGTGGAACACACCACATAAAGCAGTGAGGATTGAATAAACTACTCTTGGGCAATCCGTGATGCTTAATTACCATCTAACCTGTTCATAAGGTCGCCCATACCTAGATGAAGGTAAAGCACAAATATCAGCTTGACTAGAACCTTTTGTGGCTCTAAGAAGTTTTCAACGACAACATCAATTCCTACTGTTTCCTGTGGTGTGGTCCACTTGGGCTTTTGATATGCCTTGTTTTTAAGCTCCTATTCTAGAATGATATTAAAAAAATTGAATGAACGGTATGGATCTACGAAATACATCATCTATAGATCTAAGAAATACATCATCGTGGAGCCCACGTAATTTTCACATGTCAAGAAATTCCATTGCTTCCTGAAAAGAAGAAAAACGTAAGTGTTGACATGTGGAACTTTTGTGGCCCTTTATATTAGATCCACACTGTCCATCCATTTTTTCAATAACTTTTAGTGAATCAAACAAGAAACGAGGAAGATTAAAGGCTCAAGTGGGCCACACTACAAGAATCAATGAGAATTGGACGCTGTCCAATTGAGCTTTGGATGTGCCTCATTTCTGGAATCATGCTTTAAAATAATATGGAAAGATTGATGGACGGTGTAGATCTAACACATAAATTTAGTTGGGGCTTAGAGAAGTTCCACGCAGTAAAAGTAGAGTTATCTAGTACACTGTGAGAGAGAAAATCGACGTGTTTTGTGAGCTGGTGTCATCAACGATAACATGGACTAATGAGAAAAAGCTTTTTTTATGCCTTTAAGACCGATGATATGCACTTTTTTTCTATAGGGAATTAAGAGAATTGAAAATATGATATATCCAAATGGTAGATGAGTATTAGGTTCAAATCCCTCCAACACTTTAAACCATCACCTTATAGGTGATCGGATAAAGGATGGGGTTTGGTCTCGATCGTCCAACGCCTGGAAGTGAACAAGCTGAGACAAGAGGTGTTGGATGACACATTTGATAGAGATCAACAATTGAGTTTCCCGAATTATGGGCCTAATTGTTTCCATTAAAGGAACCCAGGATCGTCAGGCCGAATTCTTATTGGGCCATGAAGATCTTCACGAAGAATCAATTATGAAAAAAGATTCGAAAAGCTAATGAATTTAGGACTCTTCCTTTCCTAAGCAAATCCGGATCTGCTAAGGGAGCTTACGTATCTAAAAAGTCTGCATAAAGGATCCTGAAGCCTAGTGAGGGGCTTTCATCGCCTCGAGAAGACTATAAAAGAAACATTCGAAGAAGAGCTCAAGCTCCCATGCCAAACATACCTATTTATATGATGACTTTATTTTCATGCCTATTTGCTTTTCCTAGTTTAGCTCGCTACTACTCAGCAACTCCCACTATAGTACATTTATCTTAGGAGTAGATTAAACATCTACAACCTTAAATTGCCATATTCCTATGTATATTTGAGTTTCGATTCAGTTGTTCATACCCTGATCATATCCTGTTGACCACTCGCCTTGATTGCTTATTCTGATAGACGTGTCATGGATTTATCTTTCTATTCTTTTCGCTTTAATATTAAGAGTGTGAGACATGACGATTGTAATAGGATCAATATATTAATAAAGATCGATTGTGTTGTGTTCATCTTTATTCTGTTATGTTGAATTTTTCATTTTGATTGAGAAATACTATTGGGGACCGTTGCACAAAACCTTAGGATCTAGCTTCTCAAAACATCAAAATTATGGAATAATAGAGCAATGAAATAAATCAAAACATAAACCACACGATACACGAGATTTTTACATGGAAAACCATCAAAGAGGTAAAAAACCACGAGACCTCGTCCAAATCAACAATTCACTATGAAGTAGAATGTTACAACCGATCACAAGCACACACCGCTTAGATCAAACCTTTTTCACTTACATGGGAGTAGATAAACAATAAGAGAATAAAGATAACGGAGAGATCTCATTGATCATGAGGACGCAGAAGCACTAAGACGTTGATTGTAAAGTAGACTACCTATATGAGCAGAACCTCCATTCCACAAGCTTCCTCTCTCTCATTTTCTTTGTCTTTCACCCTTTGATAGCCCTAAGCTCTTTACCAAACCCTTATAAAGCTTTAGGAAACTCTCTTGCATACCCTAGAACAGCCCTAGGGACCCATATTTATAGTTTAGGAAACTCCTTTACGCACTTCTGTGAAAACCGCCTCAAATTTACACATTCCGCACAAAATCCGGTCGAGTGGCCCACTTGACCAGTCGAGCACCTCCCTCGACTAGTCAAGCACTTTGGAATTTTCAAACCAAAATTCGTTGTACTTTGAGTCAAGTACCACTCGACCGGTCGAATAGACTCCTCGACTAGTCGAGCAACTCTGTCTGCTCTTCGAACTTGGGGAGGAAAAACCCCATCATATACCACATTAAAACACCAGTGAGATAAAATTCTTAAACCAATGATTTTGTAACTGTTGGTATAAGGCAAAAAGAACTCATTTACAAGGGATAACCCATTCATTAAAAAAGAAATCATTTATGAAAGAACTCCACATTTCGATTTAGTCTTCAATCCATTTGTCTCAATGCAGAGGTACTGACTAATTAATAAGTCAATACCTTTGAGTTGAGTGGACTTTGGCATGCCTACACAATTATACGCGCGTACATACTTCCAATCCAAACCTTTGGTCACACAAGTGACTTTAACTAATGACTAAATTGAAGGCAACACAACATGCTGTTTAGCTTCTAGATAAAGGGAATCTAAAAAACTCACGGGAAACGACTTTAGTTGCATAAAAAACAGTACCTACGGCGATGATCCGGTTCACCACAATAGTAGAGCAACGCATGAGGCAGGGTGATGTTCCAATTGGTGTCGTCCATCAAGGGGCCTATGATAGATGACTTATGTTTTACAAATTGTTATGGGAAGATCCGAGCCCCTCAGGATCCCGAGGATCAACATCATACTAATCCAATTGGGCACATGAAAATCCGAGGTGATAACATCCGAGGCTACGATCGGCTCGGACTGATTTGAGACAGGAACAAATAGTATAGCGTTCAAACCGAATACTCCAGGTCGATCCTCTATTGACCGACTAGATACGAACAATATAAGTTACGAGAAAACTCAACTCGACAGGACAGGTCCGCTACTTGATTCAGAGCTCAGAAGGAGGACCTCCAGAATGCTTAACAGATAGATGAAGCTAAGACACACTCCATGCGGACCTAAAGCTTGGCTCGGACTGATAAATCAATGGCAAGGTGGGCTTCCATCGGAGAAAGACGTCCATCCGAGCTGGGGCCTCGTCCTCGTCTTCATCTTCCTCTTCGTCCAATGAAAGATGTCCCGAGTCGAGGCCGGGGCAGAATGTGGGCGCCTCATGCGCTAAAATAGGAAACTACCTTAAGCAGACATGACTGATTTCCTCGCTCACAGATACGCACGATATGCTATGCGATCCCAAGATTGTGAGCAATATCTCCATGATTTAGAAAATCCCGTTGATGGAACAAATTGTGCCTGGATTGACGGACCCAGTCCGTCAAATGATCAAGTACAAATATAAGGGAAACCCCATTGCTACAAGACGCAACATCTTATACTCTCCCTTGGCTCCTCAACTTAGACCCATATTCCCTTGACCTGACTTAGGCATCGGAGGGTCCCCCGGTTTAGCCAGGGTCTCCTTTGCTTATTTGTGTACAAGCTCGAGATGTTGAAGTGGGTCGGACCTCGAGAGTTGAAGTGGAGAGCCGTTCAGATTTTGTCCTCAACATTTTTGGCACCGTTTGTGAGAAGCTGATACGAAAAGTTAGATTCATATCCTTAAGCATAATGGCGAGAGGAAAGAAGAAAGTGCTAGTTGTGGAACCAGAGTAGACTCGTTCTTCTTCATTACTTCACGCCGAATCAGCCCCAGGGCCTTCCCAGCGTTCGCGCAATCGGGTAAGCAAGTATCACGCGATGCAAAGGGAAATACAAGCCTTACGCGACGAAATCAACTAGATAAAGCAACAACGACAGGAGCCACAACCACGTCCTGCTCAAGAAAACCCTGGTCTCGAGCCGATTGGTCCGGTTGTGGAAGCTCATTCCGCTCCGAGGAGTACAAGGCCTGAGGGGCCCCTACATTAACCCCCTCAGGCATCGACTTTTATCCAGAATCCTCCCCCAACTCAAATTCAAGTTTCATCTTGGAACATAACAACTCGAGCTCCAACGAACGCCTCGGTCACCGTGGCGTTCTACCCCAAAATCATATATTTTACGTCAGTTAACTCATTCCGGATTGCGAGATACGCCCGATCTAAGGTCCGATGGTCCGAATCACTTCTGTCGTCGACCGGGCCTTTTCTGATCCATCTTGGCCATGAAACTGTCCGCGACCCGCTCTACATCAAAGATACAGCAACCGATCATATTCTTTTGATCAATAAGCAGTTGTTACAATGAGTTATTCAAGCAAACAACTTTCAAACATGTTTTGTACAAGATAAGAGATCTCTAACAATAGCCAATTACTCAATCAAATACATGAAAGACAAAAAAGAGCTTACGCAATCCCATTTCAAAATGGATGCCGTATGATGGTGGCATTTGAAAAGTGAAATGCTAGTTACTTGCCTGGCAATCATGATGGCTTTCATTGTTGAGGATAGTTTTACAGAATCACATATAGATGAATCTAGGATAGCAATCCAAGAGCACCAAACAAACATAAGTGAACACAAAGATTTAACGTAGAAAATCCTTTTGGGAAAAAACCACGGCACAAAGTGACAGATCTTCACCATGAAAGCAAAAATCATAAAGAGAAAGGACTTACCCGATTTGAACAACCTCGAATCTCACCCTTGCTATACTCTTTGAAACTTTAGAACCCCTTCTAGAAACCTTTTGAATACTTTTAAGAAGCCTTAACATATTTTAAAATGGCCATAGGAACTCTTATTTATAGATTAGGAAACCCTACTTTCGCATTGACTTGGAATAGTCCAGAATCGGCCTCAAATTTATACAGTTCGCACACAATTTGCGTAACCTCCAACTATTCGAATTTCTCGAAAGTTTCAACACTACAAGAAAAATAGGTATTACCGGCGGCCATAATCGCCCATAAAAGTCCAAAACAGCGCTGGTATAATAATTACCGGCGGTCTGGCTGCTGCCGCAGAAGCGGGGCGTTGCTGTATCATTTACCGGCGTTCGATAATTTTAGCGGCGTTTTTGGCGGCCGCCGCTAAATCTAAGCTTATAATCATTTACTGGCGGCTCTGCTGACTGCCGGTAGAAACTATCAAAGCGCCGCTAAAACTATAAAAACGCCGGTAGAATCGATTTGAAGTGCCGCAAAAACTCTACGAAACGCCGCCAAAAAATTTAAAACGCCACTGAAAGATATGAGGAATGCAGGTAACTTTTGCAAGAAACGCCGCTAAAGTCTGTAACAGTGATAATGAGAGATTTAAAAACGCCAATAAAATCTGTTTTAAATGCCGATAATCCTTCATAGTATGAAAGAAAAAATACTAGACTGAATCTTCTAAATCAAAAGACCTTTACAAGCTTAAATTAGCATTCAAACACAACTTATAAATCATTTACAACCAACCTTATTACAGGGGGCCTGAGAATGAAAGCTTACATAATGGACAGAAAATTTACAGATTGAGACACAAGGAAAAGCAAAAGGAAAAAAAAAAATCAACGGACTTCAGCGACGCCCAAGGTGAGACTTCTCAAATGCACCCCAAGAACAAGAGAACTCATGCCATAGAGAGGACCTTTGTCAGCACCACCCTGCCATGCATAGAGGTCAGGTAATAAAACAGTATGTGCACTCATAATCTGAGTTACACCGAAAATTAAATTTTCAGTCATAAATATTTCCTGCAAAAACAACCATACCGAATGAAGTCCATATCCATCCCTATATGAAGCAGCAAAGCCCCCCTCTATTACCAATGCTCCACCTTCAGTTACCAATGCAAAGACAAAAGTTTACAAAACAAAATAAAACAACCAAAAAACAAATTTGATATAAAATAAAAGGAACTAATAAATACCTGTAACTAGCAGATGGAGGAGAACAGCTATGGAATTTTTTTTTATAAATATGTGGACAGATTTTTCTTCCCTTTTTTCTTCAAGGATAAAACTGCATCATAAACATCATAGCATGCAACTCAATACGAGCCTTTTTATAGAAGCATTAACTAGCATGCAACTCAATGTGGATGGACCAAAATTTAGCACAAGGAAAGCCATATAGTGGCTTGTACCTGATGAGTAGCTTTGATCATGCATCCATGTAAGCATTGTGGACCCCCGAGCCTACACTCTATATAGTTACTTCCACTTTGAATAAGCATCTTACAACCAAAGATAAATACATAATACAAGTCAAACATTATGGAAACCCTTCATTATATTTTGAAGCAATGAAGATTGGTAAGAAAAATAATAATAATAATAATAATAAGCCAAGGGTGTGGGGCCCTTGCTTTGGGTGATCCTTACATGGAGTGGACTTGCCTGATTTTTGGACCGTGGCATCAAGAAGTGGGGAACCACCTGATGGAAAGCTTGGACATTACACACCTTCTATCCAGGCCTGTGTTAGATTGTAAGAGAGCTGGGTTGCACAAGCTCGAGGCTTTCTGACCTCAATGCATCTGTGCAAGCATTCGATATAAGGATAATTAGTGGTTGAGGCCCATTTCTTGGCTCAAGCAATTATGGACAAGCCAAGCACACATGATTGTATATTTTGATGATCTGAAACATCCCTTTGATGGATCCTTATGTATTTGGACAGACTAAAAATTACTTTGGCAATTGCATTTTTATCATCGGAATGGTATCCCCTCAAACAGGGCTAAAAAGCAAAAATGGTTAAAGTTCATCAAATTTATAAGGTGTAAAAACACATAATGATGAAAGAAAAGTTTAAATGGTCAGACTAGCTCTACTTTTATCCAAAGGGGCATCAATGGTATAGTCTTCAACCATACATCCATGTGTGCCCATTCATCGATAGAAAAAGATGGTCCCACAGGTGAGATCCACACAAAACATTCTTTATTGAGGTAATTCATCCAACAGTTGGTATGCATGATGTACAACATGTATTATACATTGTTCTGTCTGAAGGATTACAGAGTACTATTTCGATTTTCAGTTTGTACAAGTGAGCTCATTGGTCAGTGACCAAAAATGTCACTAGCAAGATTTGGTATACCAAACAAATTACCAACAAACAAAAAGGACAAAAAGGACAAAAGAAATTTGGACCATGCACGTGTGCCAACTCTACACATGTGAATGACCATGGATGCAGGTCCAAGAGTAGCATTCCTTCAGATAAAGTTGTCTAACACCCCTAGTGAAGTACTCCCAAGTACAAAACCTACTACAAGCACTTGCATACACTCATAAAGGTAAAGGATTTATAGAACTTCACCTGATCCACATCAAGAGATTTGTCAAAACCCCATACAAATAAATAAATTATTGCCTTGTATCTGTTCTTACGCTAATGCTTCTAGGTCTCTATAAGTAGACAATGGCTAAAGGACTAGCTGGACTTAAACTTCACTAATGATTCATTGTTTCCTCCTGCTTCCCTGTCAGTTTCAGCCTGCATTTTCAAAACAATAAGTTTATGATGCATCTAATATCCAGTATACTTCTAACCAGTTGGAGTATCCAGCTTTGTGTGATGCCTAGAACTAAAAAGAAACCGGGAAAAAGAGAAAAAAAGAAAGAGAAGGAAAAGAAAAGATTCACACAACCTGATGCATTGGAACCTTGTAATTCAATTCATCTGGAGCTACTTCAAACTTCTAATGTCTCACTCAGTTTCAACATAAGGAGCATTCAACGAAGTTTTCAACACATCGAGAGAATTTGGTGAATTTCAAATAATGGAGGTGGGTTGGCAACATTATAACACTAATGGGTGCCTTTGTATTTTGAAATGACCAAGTGACCACATGTAAAAAGAAAAGAAACAAAAGAGAATAAATTAAAGACATGCAAATGCAAAATTCAAATCACAATCATAATCTTATAAAACTAAGATTAAATTAAAGAGATTAGACGAGTTTAGATGTGCCCTCTATAATTAAACTAAGATAAAAAATAAATTGTTTAGATATGTCTAACTCTAGCAAAAATCAGGTCAGGCCTGTCATCAGGTGGGCCACATTATATACAGAAAAAAAATGATGGTTTTTCAAACTCATCAATGGCCTGTACACAATCCTATGTAATTGCCAAGTGCCTGTATGTCATCCATCTCACTCTGCCAGATTATCAAAGTTTTCATCATTCTAGGAACTCGTTAACCCATGAATATCCTGTGGGGCCCAGGTCAGCTCACCTATGGTAGGCAAGCGCCTTGAGTCGGAAGACTCCTCAATGCATATTACAAGGCCTGCACTGGGCTAACATGGATCAGATTTTCTATGTCCAAACCTACTTTAAAACTTATTAGGCCAAACCCTCGCCTAGTACACAATCTCTATGTACATATTAATCATATCTAAGAAATGCAAATGACGTTACTGCCACTGCCCATAGGTAAGCTGTTAAGAGTCACCAGACGGAGCAACGCATTCACCTGACATATGGGTTTGAAGGGGGTATTAACTTAGGTTCATGAACTCCAATTGCTATCTAGATTTTCCAAGTACAAAAAATCAATAGGACAGTAAATAAAGGGGTTGGGAAATTCAAATCTAGGAGCTTTATGAGGTATTCCACCATCCATGGTGAGCCCCATCAAAATAGTGATTTGGATCCCTGTACCTTGCCCCGTGGTACTATACTATTGCAGGTGACAGGACTGGATAATTACTCATAGCTGATGTTATTTATAGGATTCTGGATCTCAAAAGAAAATGGCAGTACTTTTTTTCTGAATTTACTCAAGAAGTAAATGCATGCGTAAACTCATGTTTTTGTAGTACCAACTGCTTCATTCCATTTTCTGGTTGGTTCTGATTCAAGCTAAATTGTTGGATGTAGCTCGATGAGGCTGTTACCTGGCTCTGGTTTCTGAACTCCTCTGTTTCTCATTGCCTCTCTCACTCTTGTCACTTTGTTCCATTGGCCAGCACTTGCATACATGTTTGGTAGAAGAACATAATCCCCACTTTCAAAGAAGTCTCTCGTCTTTGAAAGAAGTGAATCCAACCGTCTGTAGATGAAACTATGTATGAAGAAGTTGGACAAAGAAAAAACTTTCAAGGAAAGAAATCAGAAAAGAAAACAAATAGAAGAGAACTACCTTGATGTCCCTAGGATATCCACTCCATCCATTAGAAGTTCAAAAATAGGACAGAACCCAAATGTGAGGCAGATAAAATAATTAAAAAAAAAATAATGGATGCCATGTCAGGTGTACCTATTGCTGAAACATCACTGAATCTTTCTTAGAAAATAATAGGCGAGAGAATTCTAGGTACTTAAACAATAAATCTTGTATTGAAAGAAGCCAGGCCAACAGTTAACAGTATATTTCAGGGAGCTTTTTAGCATATGCTGGGTATTCGGCACTCATATCAGCTCACTTCGGTTATCCTTGATATCAAACCGTAATGTCATGCAATCAATAAGAAGTATGCTAGAACTCCCCACAATACATACATTGTGAAATCGTACAATTGATCAATGAGGTGCACAATAGAGAAGTAAAGAGTTAAATTTTTAAAATGAGTAGAAATACTGAGGGGGTGTTTGTGTGCTAGAAATACAAGCTGAATTTAATTCCTCATATCAGGTTCAACCCTAGCTCAGGCATAGATGCATGGTGCTACAACAAAAAGGTGCATTTAATTCCTCATATGCTCTACACTGCAGATCCAGCATGATAGGTAGCTAGCCATGCGAGGGATTGCAAACAAAACAGGGAAGAACTTTGCAGGGAATCCCATTGCTCTCGTTAAGACAAACCAGTGGCAATACCCACAAAAGTAGGAGAGTAAAGAAAAAAATTCCTGAATATACCGATAGATTAAGCCATAGTAGAAAATCAAGTTTAGATAAAAAGCTTCCTCTTCAGAAAATACTCATCTGAAAGTGCAGCTTTCTCCAATACATGTTCATGAATAAAACCACAGCAAAAACAAATGGATGCCCACATTATTATTTACTAGGGATGCTTTTTGGATGTAAACTCCAATAATGGAAATGTTTTCAAGCTAACACTGACTGAGAAAAATTTGCTATTAGGTGCACAAAAAGAATAATCCAAACATTTTCTTCTTGTGTAATTGTTTTGGTTGTTTGATATTGAGGGTCTGGACTCTAAATGGCAACTACATTATTTTCAAGATTGCCTAAAAGAAATGTAACTGCAGTCGGAGTTTTTTTTTTTTTTTTTTGAAGAATCCAATATGAAAGCTGGTGCCTCACCACTAGCCCAAGTATAGAACTGCCAAAAACTTGTGCATTCGTAGAACTGCCAAGTACTTAGCAAATAGAATAGACAAATGCAAAATCATATCCAGACTGATCAAGAACCCTCCAACTCCTTGTGGAGGTTGTTTTAGTTTTTCACAACACCATACTCAAATTGCATACTAGAGTTTATGAATTGAAAGTAGCAATATCCTAAGCATAGCCAAGTTATTGTTCGGAGGTGACCACTTATAGCTATAAAATCCCTGCTAAAAAGAAGCGGTCATTGCTGTAAATGTGAGGATGTAGAGTAGCAGGATGCAGAAATATAACATTTACAAGAAGGCTAGCCCCAAGCACCGGCAATGCCCGATTTTGTTGTAGTGTACACCATCCTTTTTTTTTTTTTTTGTACACGTGGCCTATCAGTAAGGTTGTTCAACAACTTAGCTATTTGGGGCTTCAACTTTATGACCGAGGGAAGTTTTATTCAAGGCGTTTGGTTAAGGATACGATTTTCTACTTCCAAAATAAGTATTCTGTTAATGGTGTTGACTCTCCTTCTAAGGCATTTGGGTTAGTTAAGAGCTCCTTTTTTCAAGGTCTGACCCCCTATGAAGAGTTGGTCCATTCCATATCATCCAGGGAAGATTTCTATGTGCCTGCATAGAAATCTTGTTGCTTTGATGAAATTGACATTAAGCAAAATTTCATAGAAAGGGAATGCTAACAAGCACTTTGAAGCAAAAGTTGGTCAATAGTGTTAGGGTCTAGTTTTCTACTCTTTTTCTTTCCTTCTTATTTCCTTAAATTGGGCTTACCAGGAAAAGAAAAAGAAAAAAGAAATGTGTATGTAGCTTGGTGACCTCTGGTCCTTTTTGTGCATCTTGAAGTTGTATCATCCGTTCCTTTATAGAAGCCATCTTAGTGGGCCAAGACTTTGGCCAGCTCACCCAAAAATGTGACAGACCCTAGACTGAAGTGGGCCATGCCACAGGAAAACGTGATGATTGAACTCTTATCATTGAAACCTTTCCTAGGGTCACTGAAGTTTTGTATCAATCTAATATTTGTGTTTTCTGTTCATCCCTACGGGTATAATTGAAACTGTATGAACAGTTTGGATGTCATATAAATATCATGGTGGGCCCAAGGAAGTGTCAATGATGAGTTTTTCCATCCCCACTGTTTTGTGGCCCATTAGAGTTTTGGATGCATTCAATCCCCACTGTTTCCTGTGGTGTGGCCCACTTCAGGTTTGGATCTGCTTCATTTTTAGGCTCATGCCTTAAAATAAGCTCCTTGCAGTGATCATATAGGCATGTTTTCTAGGTAAAGGCAAACTAAAGAGTGGATACTGCAAACTGAAGGGGATTATAAAATCAGATGTCAAGGACCTCATTTTACAACTTAAATGTGTACAATAATGGAGAGAAATACCAATTCTACCATTCCCAGGAAACATAAAAACCAGGGAATGAATTCCCTGGCAACCAAACAGGCCCCAAGGGGCACTGCTTGCATTGATATTTTTCCATCAATACTAAGAGTGCACAACGCCCTAGGCAAGTGGCAAACATTAACTTTAGGAAAACAAGCCTTAACATGTTGGCAACGGAAAGCAACCCTCTAAATCTTACATGACTATGGCAGGTTATACAAAGAGAAGCTCAGCAACAGGTTGATTACCAAGCTTTGGCAAAAAGTAAGGAAAAGTAATTCAAGATAGAGAACTCACAGTTTTGAACTTCTCTATGTTTGTCTCGAGAAAACTCTCTAATTCTGACATTTTCCCAGTGCCATAGTTATTCGCCAAGTCAACGTAAGGCTGCCATGAAAAAACATTTTATGAGTGTATTAAACTTAAACTTAATTGAATACTATCACAAAAGACATCAAATGGAAGAAAATGACACAACTCACCTTGACGCCCTTTTCCCTCCTCCTTTACCCGGGCTTGGGACCGGCAATGCAAGAAGTTGCATTGGCGGAGTTAAAAAAGGGCTTAAGCTCCATTTGGTTTGAGAAAAAATTATATTCATAAAGATTGATGTGATGACCACATGGAGCCTAAGACTTATATGCAAATTTAGTAAAAGGTATGATAGGAACTCTTACCCTACAAATATGATGACTAAGTGACCACATGTAAAAAAAAAAAAAAAAAGAAACAGAAGAGATTAAATTAAAGACATGCAAATGCAAAATTCAAATCACAAATCATAATCTTATAAAACTAAGATTAAATTAAAGAGATTAGATAAGTTTAGATGTGCCCTCTATAATTAAAGTAAGATAAAAATAAACTGTTTAGATGTGTCTAACTCAATCCAAAAGTTTGAAACCACAGATCCCTACTACCCCCACTTACAAAAGATGTTTACAGTTCCAAATACTTAATAAAAACTTCTCTCATGTAGTCATCATCCATTTCTGTCTGCAACCTATAAAAAATAACAAAAATAAATCAATTACTATTCACAATCTCATACAATAAGTTCTATTGCTTAAAAAATAATAATAATAATAATAAAATAAAAAATAAAAAATAAAAACTTACCATACATAAAGTAGTGGGCCAAGCAATACTCATTCCAATTGCATCCCCAATTGTTTTATATCGTCCATGGGGCCTTATTAAATCCTCATCACGTACCATTGCCACTTGAACGGATACTTCCCAGAAACCAACTCCAAGTTTTTGCCCCCCTACTTTTGTTAATGGATCCGTGCTCAAAATGGTTCCTTTAGCTACAGTATCCCCATGCCTTACAATACTCTTAAGAAGAACTTGAGTCACATTAGTGCAGCTTGTAGAATTCCCCTTATTCGCCAAGTCTCTCTACAAATGATAAATCAATGTCAATTCTTGTATATAGCTCGAACTATGTATAATTGAAAACATATTACACATAAAAATATACATACATATATTATAATTACCTGAGGGGTTGGAACCAAGTGGCTTGATGATGAGGAGGGTTGGTTCAAGTTGGGATTAGCTGAAACACCTAATAATGTAGCTAGATTAATGCTTGGATTCATTATGGCAGCCATCAATGTTGTCATAGTTTCTCTCAGTGAAGATATTTGAACATCTCTATCAGCCATAGTTTCTCTTAGTGAAGATATTTGAGCATCTCTATCAGCCATAGTTTCTCTTAGGGAAGATATTTCAGCATGCAATTCCTCATATTGTTCATCTATCTTCTGAGCATCGGAGGTCATCCCTTGGGACTGGACACTGTGGGATGTTGTGCCCCATATATCAGAAGGAGAGGGACCTAACGAGAATATATCTTTCCTCGCAGTGCTGTTATGTGAAGCCTCTGGCTGCTGCAAAGTTCGTTCATTTAATTGTTCCTACAATTAAAAATCACCAATTTAGATTTGATATTGCTAAAAGATTAAACAAAATAAGAAGATACATATACATACCATTGCTCTTGCTGAGGCCTCATCCACAGGCATCCCATTCTTGCGTCTATGAGTCAATAAGAACATATCTACTCGGGTCAAATCCTCCCCATTAGCCCTCTTATTTCTCTATCATTATTTAAATAAGTTATATATGAGAAATAGATTGACATCAAATTATTAGGTGATTAATAAAAAAAATTACCTCTTCTTCATGTATTCGCGCAAAGCTCTTCGTGCCTGCAGCGTGGCCAATGCGTTGTTTTCTCCGATTTTCCGTATTTATCTTATTACGGGCCTAAAATGTGACACATCAGCAGAGTAATTTATAAAATTTCAGCTTAAGACAGTTGTGTAATTTCATAACGTAAAGGTTTTAGTAACTACTCATCACATACCTTTCCCTCTTCAGAGTTCCAAAACTCAATGAGGGCCTTCCACTGATCTATATGGACACGCTCATTGAGGTCTGCTAGCCATGCCTCATCATTATCATGAGGCGAGTAGTGGAATTTCTTCAGTTCGCACTTCCAGTCCCTCCATTTTTTTCCAATCGACATCAACACCCAAGATTTAATCTCTTTGTCAAACTGAAACTTGGACTGCATCACATGAACAAAGTAGACAATCACATATTGAACAAAGAATAAATAATAAAATAATAAAATACATAAAACAAATCACCATTACCATGACAAGTTCGTACATATCATCCTTCTTCTCGTTTGGTACTACCCTCCAATTAGAATATGTAAGGGCTGCGTAATCCCCATTACGTGCTATTGTCCCCAAAAAGTTTGTCAGCTTGCTAACATTTTCATTAACGGGCTGCCCTAGATTGTTGGTGGTAATAAAAATGCGTTCCCTTCACGCATGTTCCAAACTTGATGGCATCGTGTGGGGCCTCGACTCCTCCTCTTCGTGAACAACAAATCTGTTAGAAAAAAAAAATGCACATAAATAATATGCAAACTTGTATAGTTCATTAGCAAAAAATACATTAAATTTTTAAGGATATTAGAACCAATGCATAACATACCATTAGAAGTATCCTCTAATGAATCAATTGTCTGGTGTGGATCCTGAGGCAAACTCTGGGAGAGACCCGCCGTAGGCAGGGGAAGCTGGGGATGAGAAGGACCCGCTGTAGACTCGGGCAACAAAGGCTGGACTGGACCTGATGTAGCCGGGGAAGGCTAATGCTGGGAGGGACCCGCTATAGGCTGGGGCAATTGAGGCTGAGAGGGACCCACATTAGTCTTGGGTAGCTGAGGCTAATTGATGCCACCAGTCATAAGGCTTATCGGTAGCCTAGTCATGCGTTTAGAACGAGCACGTTTCATGTCTTAAGAAGAACCTGAGTCACATTAGTGAACAGATGCATGTTGATAAGACGATTCAATTTTGAATAAATAAATAACAGAACCATATGAAAAAAGACAATTTAATTTCTATTTCATACATTAGGAAAACATGGTACTTAAGAAATCAATTATTGTACAAAATGTCATCTCCAATGGGATCAGATAACTCAGTATCATCTATTTGTTCTTCTACCATCGGCTGGGTGGGTGGTAAATATGTGACAACTGTTGTACCATCGACATCTGTCCTTTCCCAGCTAACAGCGTCATCACTCGGGTCCTCCAAACATTGATCATCGCAGGGCGACATGCCTAAGAATATATCAACATCATCTGCAGACTCTTGCCCATGCATCTCAAATAAGTCTCTAGGTTTCGTCCTCACTACAACATGCCAATCCTTCTCGATGAGGTCTTGTACGTAAAACACCTGCTCAGCTTGAGATGTAAACACAAATGGTTCATTAGACAAATGTTGACCTGTATGGCATAATCGTTTCAAATTCACAAGCGTGAACCCCAACCCATCCTTCTTAACACCCCTGCCTTGAGATCGAACATCAACCCAATCACACCTAAATAATACAACCTTCCGAGTACCACAATATTCCAGTTCTATGATGTCCGTCAATACACCATAGTATGTTACATCTCCTGCAATGGGATTTCTGTCATTGGCACTTACAAAGCTTGATGTCTTTGCAGTCACAACAACTCCACTATGTTGAGTTTTTCTTTTTTTCTCACGATCTTTGGTGTGAAATCTAAAGCCGTTTACAATAAAACCTTTATATCTTCTTGCCATACTAGGACCCCGAGCTAGCCATCTAAGGTCTTCTGAAACCTGCTCATTCCTTTCATGGCGCAACTGTTCAACCTATTCAGATACCAAAAATATTCATTCAAAAGCACATGTTTGAATAATAAAAAATTAAGAAAACATGCACATGTCCTTAAACTTATCAAATCGACTACTTACACGATCACTAAACCATTTATAAAATGTATCATTATGAATGCGTTCTATGTCCCTTGGCCGTGCGCGACGATTCATCCGCTTAACAACATTCATATGTTCTCTGTAAAAGTCATTAGTTTTAACAAAAAAAAAAAGAGAAGTAAATTTATCTATGTATAAATTAAGTCCTATAGTTGGCTTACTTAAGAAATGGGCCGAGTTCATGGCAGTTAAAAAGGACATCGATGTGCCTGTGTAAATGTAACTTTATCCAGTACACAATCCTCAGACTTCCCTAATGCACGACCTACTCATGGGAAAATAAAGGATTGTTCTTCTATAACAATGTTATCATAGTCATCATTCCGTATTGGTCAATTGAACCATGTCTTTGTACCATGCAAGTACCTCGAGCAGAATGTTAAGTATTCTTCCACCAAGTACCCTTCCGCAATTGATCCCTTGGGCCGACTTCTATTACACACATACAACTTTAATGTGAGCAGATATCTGTGATCACCAATATTAAAAAGTTTAAAAATATATGGTCGATTAGCATGACTAGCATATCATGGCAAATAATTTTAATTTCTAAACATTAACACGCACCTCTCAATGGGGTACATCCATCGATATTGTACCGGTCCAGCTATTTTTGCCTCACCCGCTAAATGAATGGTCAAATGCACCATAATATCAAAAAAAGCTGGTGGAAAGATCTTTTCTAAATGGCAAAGTGTTAACACAATTCGAGATTCCAATCGGTCAAACTCTCTTACTCGACCAACCTTGGAACATAATTCTCTGAAGAATCCGCTCAATTCAAGTAAGACTGAGGTTACGTTCTTAGGTAATGTTGTTCGTATCGCAATTGGAAGTAGTTGCTGCATCATAATATGACAGTCGTGGCTCTTGAGTCCTAAAATTTTGCGCTCTTTGAGATGCACACAACGTGAAATATTGGCTGCATAACCATCTGGAACTTTCACCCGCTTTAAGATTTTGCAAAAATCATCCTTCTCACTTGGTGACATAGTAAAGCATGCGGGTGGCAAATATGTCTTGTTAACTGAAAGCTGTTTTGGGTGTAATGTTTGTCTTATACCCATATCTTGTAGGTCAAGACGTGCCTTTACACTATCCTTTGTTTTCCCTGCAATATTCAACAGCGTCGCAAGCACATTGTCACATACGTTCTTTTCAATATGCATCACGTCCAAATTATGACGCAATAGATTATGCTCCCAATACGGCAAATCAAAGAAAATGCTCTTCTTTTTCCAATTATATCTTTCTTCCTCATTGTCTTCTCGTCTTCTCTTATGCCCATGATTGCCTACAGTCTTCCCAAAGGTGACATTAATTCCCTGCAATTGGGCCAACACATCAGAACCAAATAGTGGAGTTGGCGCCTCGCCAAATTCTTCCGTGCCATCAAAGGATCTACTATCGGTTCTAAACTTATGATCATGTTCTAAAAATCGACGATGACCCATATAACAAAACTTTCGACTATGTTTTAACCATTTAGACGAAGTGTCCTTATTACAACAAGGACAAGCGAGACGTCCTTTAGTGCTCCATCCAGACAAGTTTGCATATGCAGGGAAGTCATTGATAGTCCACAACAATGCCGCACGTAATCGAAACGTCTCATTGCTTGAGGCATCATAAGTGTCTGCGCCAACCTCCCACAATTCCTTTAATTCATCTATCAAAGGTTGCATATACACGTCAATGTCATTACCAGGTCCATAAGGGCCAGGAATAAGTAAGGACAACATGAGATTAGGTTGCTTCATACACATCCATGGTGGTAAGTTATATGGTATCAGAATAACAGGCCATGTGCTGTGAGCGATACTCATTATCCTGAATGGATTGAAACCGTCAGCTGCTAACCCAAGTCTAACATAACGACCGTCCGAAGAAAAGCTTGGGTGGTTGTGGTCAAAAGTTTTCCACGCCGGGGAATCAGCAGGATGCCTTAATATTCCATCGTCGGTGCGTCCTACTTCATGCCATTTCATAGAGGAAGCTGTTTTTGATGACATAAACAACCTTTTAAGCCTTGGTTTCAAGGGAAAATGACGCAATATCTTCACCATTTAGATTTGAAATACCAAACACATCATGTAACAATCCATGCATATCATCATGTGGATCTGGATTATCGCCTACGACATTTGTGGTAGTAGGCATGGAAGAAGACGTAACCTCCCCATGGAAACGCCAGTAGGTGTAACTTATATTAAATCCGTCACACACGATATGTTCATATACTACTTCTCGAGACATCCAGAAGTTATTGTTACAGTTCTTACATGGACATCGGATCCTCTCTCTATTACTTGCATTTGCAAATGCAAAATCTATAAATTTCGCAGCTCCATTTAAGTATGCGTCGCTGACCCTAAATCAAACAATGAAATTAGAGGATATGTCAAAAGAACGCATCTTGACCACTAAGCCACAAGAACTAAAATGAGAAGTTTCTAAATGGATACCTTGGCAGATGAATCCAACTCTTATCCATAAGTATCTTCCTTAGCCACTCAGACGAGGTAGTGAAAATACATTCTGGGCCTGACAAAGCTTCCTAATATAATTTAAACAAGCCCCATTATCATCCGTTCATTTACCAAAGGAAGCCAAGTTACAATAATAACATGTCCCCCTAAAAAATAAATCCTCCAGGGTATATATATATATATATATATATATATATATATATATATATATATGTTGTAAGTTGTTTATTTCTATTCTCAATCGCAAGTATATTCATCATCCAACCAACTATAAATAAAGCAATAAAAATATTATTAAGCAAGATCAATTAACAACTATAAATTATAATTAGATGTTCAACAACTTAGTTGATCTGTTCATGTAAATAAGTCCTACTTCCTCATGAACGTCACAAAGAAATCAATGTTATATAGCAAAATTGCTTCCCTCCTTAAAGAAACTCGTCTGCCTCTTTAAAAATGATACGTACATGCATATATTAGATAGTGGAGAGTGCTACTTACACACACCATGTCTTCTTCGATCAAAAATGATACCTACATGCATATATTAGATAGTGGGGAGTGCTCGTTACACATACCATGTCTTCTTCAATCACCAAATAAGAATGCAACACACGTGCTAAGGTTGAAAATGCTTAAGATCCAGACATTCATAGGGTGGTTTCCTCTCAATGCATATCTTTCTATCATGAAAATCAGACCAGTCCACTCATCAACTGAGCAACAAAAGCATATTTAATATCAACCATTGGATATAACTTTCTAGCTGTCCATATCTAGGTACGCACGTGTCCCACCTAAAAATTGAATCATCCATTAAAAATAAAAAATAAAAAATTTAAGTTGAGGATCGTTCACTATAAGGGTCATCTAGAATATGCATGATGGATGATACACAGATGCTACATTGGCACGTGGGTTGCATATACAGTTAGTTCTTAAAGATGGGCCATATGGAAATACCATGCTCGAGGGCAATCACAAGCACCTCCTTAACTGAAGTGAGAGGAGTCATAACAGGGGATAGGTCAAGTATTTATGCATTTAAAAAAAACTTTAAATAATAATAATAATAATAATAATGTGGGAGCATCGTCACGCGGTTGTTGAGAGTGGCATCCACTACCGCTACTTCATACAAATATGGATATGTGGGGAAGTGTCGTTTTGTTATTTTGGTGATGATACATGTGATATTTATAAATAAGTACTCAATGTGAAATGCAAAAGAAACCAAATAAAAAGTGGGAGGGACCATATTCAGCTAAGAAGGTGAGGACAATGACACAAGCATAAGCATGTAATAATTGGTTAGATTGGTGGTATTGGTTGCTGCTGGTTTTCTTATGTCCACTTCAACCTACCCTAGTTTCATTTGGCCCATAGAAACTTCCAACTTCCAATTTCCATACATAAAATATATACATACTAAGTACGCATGTGCATAAATATTAATGGGAACTATTACCAAATTAATATAAAGTATAGAATATTGTCTAGTTGTACATGCATGTTATGTTATGTTATGAGAGAGAGAGAGAGAGAGAGAGAGAGAGAGATACATGGATGCATGATGTGCGCATGTAAAGAAAACAGCGTTCATCAATGAATATTGCATGGTATTTACTGGATGTGAGGTTTGGAGCATATCCTGGAATAGTAATAAAAAGGAAACACAGGCAAGTGAATCTAAAAGACCAACAATAGAGGAGTGTCCTGGATTTAATTCTTGGAATAGAACGGAAGTGCAAAAGAAGCAGCCCGTTCAATCTGATCTATCTACTCCCTGGGGAGGTTGGAAATCAAATGATGCAGGAAAATTTAAAAAAAAAAAATCAAACTTTGTTACTAAAAATCCAACAACATACGAATTCAGCCAAACCCATCACAGAAACAGTAATCAAACTTTAAAATTAAAAAAAAAAAAATCCCAAAAATAAAATCTTTTGAATTTCCAATCAGCTACACCAAAAATCAGTTTCAAACAGTAGTTGAGAAATAGCAGGTGTTTTTCCCTACAGGTTAGAGAAATGCTTTACACAGGTCCAGGTGAAACAATTTGAGAACAGGGCAACAACATCATTGTAGGTTCCTAAACACAATAAATATCCTCGTGAGGCTAAACCTTTGTAACAATACTACAAATGAAGCCAACTACTGCATTCATTAAAACAAAGAAAAATCATATCAAAAATTAAATGATTAAAGATGGACATCAAAAGGATTAATTTGTTGTTACCAGTCCTGTTGCATTTTGCAAAACCAAAAACCACTCCCAAGAGGACTCAGACCTTTCCGAACTGTCACTCTCTTTCCAATATGCCAGCTTCTCACAACCACTCAATTCCCACCTCAAGGAAAGAGATGATGAGTTTGCAAAAGCCCTTCCTAATGAGGTGGATCTATGTTGATTGTTCCCCTCCCATATATCAGGTTAGTCCACTCATGGATGGGCCAAAAAAGTATGAAAGAAACAGAGAGATTAAATGTACAACAGTGGTACATGTTATTAGTTGAAGCATTTCTTCAAACAACTAACCAACAGATGTCAGCGGCCATGGACAACCGCGGATATGGCTGCCGCTGCTTGATAATCGAAAGGGGAAGTGAGAGAGAGAGAGACAGAGAGAGAGAGAGAGAGAGAGAGAGAGAGAGAGAGAGATGAAGGGAGAGAGATCGAGAGAGAGTACCTTCAATTATCTCTTCTTTCAAGAGAGGCCGGAGTGGAAGGACGTTGGAGAGAGAGAGACTTTCGGGATTTGGGGATGGGGCGAGGGATTTGGGGATGGGGCGATTTGAGAGAGAAGAGGGAAGAAGGGTTTTTGGGAGAGAAGAGGGAAGAAGGGTTTTTGGGAGAGAAACATTGGCGCGCGCGATTTGGAGATGCGGCGATTTGGGAGAGGAGGGAAAAACAGGTTTTGGAGAGAAGAAGGCGAGCGCGATTTGGGGGTGAAATTCGGGAGGCAAAAAGACCCTCTCTTTTTTTTCTGTTTTAATTCCAGCGGCGGTGGCTTATCCGTACACGGGCGGCTACGTAAAAACGCCGCATATTTTGTATCTACACGGGCGTTTCGTTGGGGCCGCCAGTAAGAATCCGCCGCAGATGATGATATTTCTTGTAGTGCAAAATATATTGTTGCTAGACTTTCAGCCGAACTTTCTCGAGCTAGTTAAATTTCCTTAAATTTAAAACATCTATTAACAACATTAATCCCTACTTATATTCCTAATAAAGAACAAAGAACACAATTTGCCCCCACCTATTTTGCGTGGAGAAGCATAAAACACCCATGTCCTATGGATAATATCCATTCTAGACATCAGGTTCTATCTACTAGGCCATGGGTAAAAAATTCAGCCAAATCTGCAACTCACGTGGGCCACGCAACTGGAAACAATGGGATGAGATTGGCAATCATAGGTTGGTGCGTGGGGCAGCGATGGTGTATATCTCTCATCAAATCCATTAATCAGGTGTAAATAACAAGGATGAAGTGAAGATATGGCCTGATCTAAAATTTAGGCAGGAGACGTTGTGTGAACTTACAGGCTTTAGGAGCAATTTTACATTGTTCTCATCATTGTAGTCCATCATACTTCTTTATGGGCTTGATCTTTGATAAGTACGGTTCAAATATGGTTCTCACCTGATGGATGGAGTAGATTTATCAATACACAATGGTGGCCATAGAGATTGGGTATTTGTTGTGCTGCATACAGTGTGGGAGCATACTAAAAAGGGCTGTCCGGAAGATATATTTTTTTGCATTGATGCTTTGACTAAATCAGGCTGCGTACTGAGTCACTCAGTAAGCTTTTATCGTACTGAGTAAACTCAGTTAGGCCCACTGTGAATATATATTGTTTATCCACATTGTCCAGCCGCGCATTACTTACGTTGAGAAGCTTATGGAATGTGGACCCACTGTTCCTCCACAATTTTATAAGATGTAGATTGCGTCGTGCCCCTGCTGTTCTACAACCATATGATATATGTATTTTATTCATGCCTTCATCCATTTTGACTGATCATTTTAAAGCATGAGTAAAAAAGGAGTCAGTTGAAGCATGAGTAAAAAAGGAGTCAGATTAACTGACGATTTTAAGGCATGAGCCAAAAACGAGACAGATTGATCAATCACTTTAAAGCATAAGCTAAAAGGGAGGCAGATTGCGTCTTGCACCTGGACTTGGATCCGGTAGTGACCCCTGTACTACCGTGCTCGGTGCAAGTCGAAGATGTGTAGGTCCACCACGAAAATTTGATGAATGGTGTGGATAAAACGTATACATCATGGTGGGTGCCACATAGTCCCTTCCATGTCTACGTCTTCCTTGTGGGCAAAAGGGACTCGTATTCTGGATCCTTACTCTTGCTCTGGTGGTATACTATAAGGAGTTTCAACACTCAGGTCAAGGGTTCGAGTATCCATAGGTGGTAAAATCCCACTACGGCACGAGTGTGGGGGTGTGTGTGCGTGTGTTAATAAAAATAAAAATAAATAAATAAATAAAAAGGGGACTTGGATTTGGTACCTATGAGCCTCATCATGATGTATATGTTTTATTCATGTTGTCCAATCATTTTACAAGTTCTTTGAGGATATGAGCCTCAAAAGTAGCCAGATTTAAAGTTTAAGTAAACCACACCATTGAAAGTAATAGAGAAAATGATGCTCACCCTTGAAACCTTCCTAGGGCTGACTGTAATATTTATTTTCCATCCAACTTATTCATGAAGTGGCATAAAGCTAAATGAAGGGAAAATATAAATCAGCTTAGTCCAAACCTTCCCACAAGAAGTTTCCAATTGTAGGCATCCGATCCCCTCTACCCTGTCGTGTGGTCAAGTGAGCTTTGGATCTTTAGTCAATTTAGATGAGTTGTAAAAGTGGATGGACCACATGGATAAAACACCTGTATCATGGTGGCCCCAGATCTTCGACCAGTACCGAGCACGGTAGTAGAGGGGTCACTACTGAATCCGAGTCCAGGCGCAGGACACAATCTGCATTAGATAGGAAATTGACCGTACTCGCCTCGAAGTTTGGGCAAATTATCTAGAAATAAGCTACGTCATCCCATATATTCTAAGAAGGGCCTTCTGACATGCTTCCAAAAATTACTTGGACCAAAATGCCGTTGTCCTTATTTTAATAGTTGTACGGTTTTCTAGGGAATAAAAAGTTACGTCGTATTTAATGCCAAGAAAGTGATAGGTACGGAACCCTTTTTCGCAAGGACCAAACTTGTGGGGCCCACATTGATGTTTGTGTATAATCCATGTCGCTCATCCTTTTTGTCCTGTCATTTTAGGCTAGGGACCAAATATCAGCCTTAGCCAGAGCTCGTGTGGGCCACATAGTGGTGACAATGGAACTCATTGTTGAAACTTTTCAGGCTTACTGTGATGGTTTTCAGAAGTGGACACTACCCAAGTCAGGACTTTTTAGGCCCACGACAAGTTAGTCGACAAGGTGGATGGATCGAATCACCCCCATTATGGCCTTAAGCTATGGTATCAATGGTTTGGTAAAAAAAAGAAATGAACACGTTCAAAACCACGATCCATACAACATGACAACCACGACCCATATAACATGGCAACTACGACCCATACAAACCATGACCCAAATGGGCCCATACTAATGTATGTGTATAATTTATTTTGCCCATCCTTTTTGTCGTGTCATTTTAGGGCTAGGGCCCAAATATCAACCGGATCCAGTGCTTTTATGGCTCACAAAATAGAAAATAATGGTGACTGTTAAAAGTTTACAAGCTCACTGTGATGTTTATTAGAATGGACATTGCCCAAGTTAGGACTTTTTTGGCCCGCGTCGAGCTGACCGACAAGGTGGATGGATCGAATCATCCCATTGTGGGCCTTAAGCTATGGTACCAATGGTTTGGTTGAAAAGGAATTAAACACGTTAAACACCACGATCCATATAACATGACAACCACGACCCATGCAAATCACGACGACCCATGGAAACCACGACCCAAATGGGCCGCAGTTGTATGGATCGTAGTTGTCATGTTATATGAGTCTTAATTGTCTTGTTATATGAGTCTCAGTTGTATGGATCGTAGTTGTCCTATTATACGGGTCACAGTTGTCCTGTTATATAGGTCGCGGTCGTAGTTGTCCTATTATGTGGGGTCTTACTTGTCATGTTATATGGGTCTCAGTTGTATGGATCGCAGTTGTCCTGTTATATGGGTCACAGTTATCCTATTATATGGGTCACGGTCGCAGTTGTCCTGTTATATGGGTCATAGTTGCCCTGTTATATGGGTCTCAGTTGTATGGATCGCAGTTGTCCTGTTATATGGGTCGCAGTTATCCTGTTATATGGGTCGCGATCGCAGTTGTCCTGTTATATGGGTCGCAGTTATCCTGTTATATGGGTCGCGATCACAGTTGTCCTATTATATAGGTCTTAGTTGTCCTGTTATTTGGGTCTCAGTTGTATGGATCGCAGTTGTCTTGTTGTATGGGTCGCAGTTATCATGTTATATGGATCGCGGTCATAGTTGTCCTATTATATAGGTCTTAGTTATCCTGTTAAATGGGTCTCAGTTGTATGGATCATAATTGTCCTGTTGTATGGGTCGTAGTTATCCTGTTATATGGGTCACAGTTGTATGGATTATAGTTGTCCTGTTACATGGGTCACAGTTATCTTGTTATATGGGTCGCAGTTGCAGTTGTCCTGTTATTCGGGTCGCAATTGTTCTGTTATATGGGTCGTGGTTATCATGTTATATATGGCCCACAATGGCGTGATCTGATCCATCCACCTTGTTGACCAGCTTGTTGTGGGCCTAAAAAGTCATGACTTGGGCCTACATTGATGTTTGTTAGAAGTGGACAATACTCAAGTCACCATTATTGATGTTTCAACAGTCACCATTATTTTCAAAAAGTCCCGACTTCGGCCCACATCTGATCCATTGATGTTTCAACAGTCACCATTATTTTCTATTATGTGGGCCACATGAGCATTGGATCAGGCTGATATTTGGGCCTTAGCCCTAAAATGACATGGCAAGAAGGATGGGCAGCATGGATTATACACATACATCAATGTGGGGCCAAGTCAAGACTTTTTTGGCCCACGACAAGCTAGACGACAAAGTGGATAGATCAAATCACCCCATTATGGGCCATATATTACATGATAACCACGACCCATGACAACCACGACCCATATAACAGGACAACTGCGACTGCGACCCATATAACAGGACAACTAAAACCCATATAACAGGACAACTGCGACCGCGACCCATATAACAGGATAACTGCGACCCATACAATAGGACAACTGCAATCTATATAACCAAGACCCATATAACAGGACAACTAAGACTCATATAACAGGACAACTACGACCGTGACCTATCTAACAGGATAACTGCGACCCATACAACAGGACAACTGCAATCCATACAACTGAGACCCATATAATAGGACAACTGACTGCGACCCATACAACAGGACAACTACAATTCATACAACTGAGACCCATATAACAGGACAACTAAGACCCATATAATAGGACAATTATGACCGCGACCCATATAATAGGATAACTGCGACACATATTGTTGAGGGTCAAATATTGCATACCCGGCCCCGATTATTGTCTGGATTTATGAACATGGTACTGTTTAACGGTTTGAAATAATCGTGTTTGTGATGCAAGGTGTGTTTAGGAGCTTGGACTGAAACAGGGTGCTAAAAGCATGGAATTAATGCTTTGATGATGCCAAGGCAAGAGACAGACCCTAGGGGACCAAGATCGATGGACATGCACACCAGAGATCTAAGAAAATCGAGGAACTGAAGCTCAAGTGGCCTGAAAGACGCTCAGAGCACAAGATCATAAGGTTTTCACCATCCGTTTGGCTCGAAACTCCATACGTGACCTGAGGACCATAAATGAACCGTACACATAAAATTTGAGCCATTAGAACCTTGTGGAAGTAGCCCAATGGATATATCAGCCACTAAAACCTTGATTTGGGGCCCACCTTCTGCCCGGATATGCTTCAACTTCCGTCCCCACGGTTAAAATGAGATGGGGAACAAGATGGACGGTGTGGATTTATCAACAGAATCAAGGTGGGACCCACTTTAAGTGAGTGCGTGTGCACAGCACGCGTACGCTCACGGTGCACCAAATTTGGTCAAACCGGTCAACCACCGCTGACCCGCTCAAATTCAAATTAACAAGGATTTTGCAATCCTGTTGCGAAACAAAGGTTGTGGTCCATTCTTGTGGGCCACCATCGCAATTCAAAGGTCCGATCTGGACCGTCCATCAGAGTTCTATAGGTCTACTAACCATGACATAGGTGGAAATTTTCTAAGAAGCAGCATGTATCGGATTTCGACCGTCGGAACGTAAGACGGACGATAGAGCAGAAAACTAAGTAGGCCACACCGAATCTAACCCAAAACCAGTCAATTCCAATTGGTTTTTCTAGATGAATCTAATGGAAGGTGTGGATTTTCAAAAAAAAAAAAAGTAAAGTGGCCCCACCGAACATGTCAGCCAACTTGCGCAAGCCCTATTTACAGCGCAACCGAGACCTGGTTGATCCGGGCCATTTAGCGATCATGGCCAGGATCGGTCCAATGATTTTGGCCGTTCAAAATCATCCCTAGGTGGGACCGACCAGATCCATGAAGTCTAAACGGCTCAGATCACACGCCGGGAGCTCCTGTAGCCGAAAATTTCACTCTAACGCAAATTGGTTGCGTTTTTGCTGCGATTGGAGTGCATAAACTCCAGCTTCCGTCCGCATTCTCCATGCACCTACTGCATGAACCGACTCCAGCCCTTACGCACTCCCAGCCGACCTTCACAGCTATAAAAAGGAGAGAGAGTGAGAGAGGAAGGGCATTCAATAGCTAGGGTGGAGACTTGGACGTGGAGCAGTTGGCCTAACAAAGTTTTTCTTTCCCTTGCTTTTGCTTTATATTTTTTTTAGAGATTAATTAATCATGTCTATGGTTGGCTAAACCTCTTAGCTAGGGCTAAGAGGTGAAGCTCGTGGCGTGATGGGAGACTTTTTGCAAGTGCCTTTTGTTTAGACTGAACTGATGTTGATTTTAGTTTTATTAAGGGAATGTTAATGGTCTGTTGTGAGTAAAATTACAATGAGTCTGTGATAGCTTTGAGCATGTTCCTTTCCTTTTTATGATTATGACGTTAAAAAGCCCTATTGTTCACCATTGTATCCTGGGCATGATAGGATGACGGAACTCTTCCTAACCTTCATATATCTGTTGATTAGTTGTTAATTAGTTTAATTCTGTTGTTTGCTTTGTCTCCTGGGCATGGTTTGCTGATGGAATCCATTCTAATTCTTATACCCTTCATCTCTTGAAAACTAGATCAAAAGAAGTTCAGTCTTAATTTTCATGGTTACATCCTTCAACTAGATGAAGATGGGACTCTAAGTCCAGTTGAGTTCTTGAAACAGACATAAGATCTCCCTGATCTTTACAAGTAGATCCTCTGAATCCCTAGTTTTCTTCCCCTGAATTCTCTAAATTTTAAATTAATATTTCACCATTATTACTCAAATTCATTCGATTTAGATTTCATCTTAGTCTAGTTCTACTTAGTTTCAGATTACGTACAGGTTTCAGTCCCTTGGGATTCGACCTCGGTCTCACCGAGTTTATTACTACATCACAACCCTATACTTGGGGAGTGAACAAGTTTTTGGACTGTTGTTGGGGACTGACGGTTACATCTTTCTGAAATTAATTAGTCTTAGGATTTGTTTAAGATTAGGTTTTAACTTAAGGTTTAATTTTTTTCTGATTAGAGAAACTAACTTGCTTCCTGTTTTATAGGATTTTTTATAGGTTTTCTCAATTGGTAACTTCGTCCTAATTTCTTTACTTTATCTATTCTCTAGATTAGGTTTTATCTTCTAGAAACTAACTTACTTTGTTTTGTTTTGTAGGATCTTACTTAGGGACTTTCAATTCGGTAACTTTTTTTCCATCTTTCCTCTTTATTTATAGAATTCCTTTCTATTCTTCCTCTTAGATCTAGGTTTAGAATCTAGATTGAGGGCTACGAGTGTTTCATGCTCAAGTGGGCTCGTGACAGCACTCCACGTCTCTTGACTGAAAGAGGATTGGTTGAGGGGTTAACCGTCCATCGTAGGACTAAACGCCACTTGAAATCCCCCGAGTTAATTGAGATTATGGCTGCAAATCAACCTTAAGCATTACCCCAACCTAAGGTTGATGAGAATGAGGTGCATCAAGCACCCCCGCCTCCTACTTTACGAGATTATTTACAACCGACGGGGGTGAGTACACCCTCATGCATGATTTTTCCTGAAAATAAAGGACATATGGATATTAAGGCAGGGGTTATCCAACTCCTTAAATTCCATCGGCTTGAATCAGAAAGTCCATACTTACATTTAAAAGAGTTGGATGAGATTATAACCACTTTATACTTTCTTAATGTATCTGAGGATACAGTCAGGCTGAAACTCTTTCCCTTTTCCTTGAAGGAGAAGGCTAAGGCGTGGTTACATTCACTGCGTCCTAGATCCATTGGCACATGGAATGATATGCAGAGGGAATTCATAAAAAAAAAAAATTTCACTTCATAAAACGATTACCCTTATAAAAGTAATCATAAACTTCACCCAAAAGGAGGTTGAAACATTCTACCTATGTTGGGAAAGGTTTAAGGATCTTGTCAGTTCATTGTTGAGGGTCAAATATTGCATATTAGACCCCAGTTATTACTAGATTTTATGACCGTGATATTGTTAACGCCTTCTTTTAAGCGTGTTTGTGTTGCAAGGTAAATTTATGAGCTTGGACTGCAAAAGGGTCCTAAAAGCATAGATTTAACGCTCTGAAGACACCAAGGTAAGGGACAGACCCCAGGGGACCGAGATCGAAGAATGTACACGCCAGAGATCTGAGAAAATCATGCCATTCATGTTAAACAGGCCTGAAAATCGTCCAGAATGCAAGATTACAGGGTTCCCACCATCCGTTTGGCTCAAAACTACATACATGGCCTGAGGACCATAAATTAACTGTACATATCAAATTTCAGCCATTGGATCGCTGAGAAAGTTCCCCAACAGACAGATCAGCCCCTAAAATTTGGATTCTGGGCCCACCTACAATCTGGATATGCCTCAATTTTGGTTCCAACTATTAAAAAGATATGATAAAAGAGATGGACGGAACGGATTTCTCATACCCATCATAGTGGACCCCACTTAAGCATGAGTGTACATAGTGCACAATTGCACTAGCCGTGCATGGCAACAGAGAGTCGGTGAAACCGACTCTTGACCGACCCTTTCTAAAGGAATTCAAATTCCTTTTATTCCGCTACTGCGAACGCCGAACAGAGAGTTGCGGGTGATCCTTGTAGGCCACCATCCGGTCTCAACGGTCCAATCCGGAATGTACATCAGATCCCCATGGAGCTTATTATCACTTCCTAGGTGGAAGAATTGCAAAAGATCGCGAGGAAAGAAATCCAGCCGTTCAAGCGGAGGATAGACGATGTAGGTAGAAATCTGGTGGGCCACACCAAAACAGAGAAAAAAATGGTCATGTCCAACCCTTTTTCCGTGTAAAATCCAATGAACGGATTGGATCTTTCTAGAAACACCAATAAATGGGCCTCACCAACGTCCAGTGTCAATCCGCAAGGCCCTGTTTCGTGTCCGGATGCAACCCGACTTTTGCGGGCTGTGGTGTGATCTCGGTGATGATCAGACGGCTGATCTGGACCGTCCATCATGTAGGAATTCCCAAAACGTCCCAGGGGACGTTATCATTTTAGAAAGATAGCAAGGGAAGAGAGGAGTGCAGCGCCGTTTTCTCACCACCTATCGGTACGAAAACTCTTACGCACGCAGCCGGAGCTCCTTTCGCACCAACCTGTTGCTACGGAAATTCCCCACCAACCTTACGCACTCATAGCCGACTTCCATCAGCTATAAAAGAGAGAGGAGAAGAAAGAGAAAGGATCATCATCTAATCTTGGGCTGGACGTGGAGTAGAGAGACAGAAAGATAGTAGAGTTGTTTTTTTTTTTTCTTTCTTTTTCTTTTTCTTTTATTTTGTTTTGTTTAAGGGATCCAGCCCATTCATGTTGGGCTGAACCTCTTAACTAGGGCTAAGAAGAGAAGCTTGTGGAGTGATGGGACTGATTCCTACGAGGCTATTGATGTTTGAATGAATTTGATCTTAGTTGATAATTAAGGAATGCCTTTAGTTGTTAATGGTTTGTTGTGATTGAAATTACAATAGATCTGCGATGGCTTGAGTATTTTCTTTTCCTTTTTGTGATTATGAAGTTAGGAAGCCCTGTTGTTCATCATTGTCTCCTGGGCATGGTTAGATGACGGCACCCTTCCTACCATTCATACATCTCTCAGATTGACTGTAGATCAGTTTAATTATGTTGTTTGCTTTGTCTCATGGGCATGAGTTTGTGATGGAATTCATTCTAATTTACTTCAATCTTATTTCTTTAAAACTAGATCAAAAGACGTTCAAATTTGATTTTCAGGTTATATGTTCCAAATGGATGAAGATGGGACTTGAAGTCCAGTTGAGTTCATTAATCAACCGTAGATCTCCTTGATCTCTACAAGTAGATCCTTGGCACCCTAGTTCCCTACCTCTAATTTTTACTAGTTTTTAGATTAATATTTTTACCATTATTTCCTTAAAATCCCTCTGATTTAGATATCATCTTATTCTAGTTCTAGTTCTATTTAGTTTCAGTCCCTATGGATTTGACCTTAGTCTTACCGAGTTTATTACTACATCACAATCCTATACTTGGGGTGTGAACATTCATGGCTATAACATGGCTTTGAAACGTGGCGCATTACAAATTTTTTCTATGATGGACTGACATCTTCCATGCGCCAAGTGGTCGAAACAATGTGTAATAGAGAATTCATGAATAAAGATGTCGATGAGGTATGGGATTACCTCGATAGACTTGCTGAAAATGCACAATCATATGACCATTACCCAAAATCGAATACCACATCTAGGCCAACTCAATCTAAGGAGAAAGGTAGATTGTATCTCCTAAAAGAAGAGGATGATCTCAATTATAAAGTGAATAATCTCATAAGAAAATTAGAGGCTATAGAAGGAAAGAAGGACCACAACACGGCTTTGAAACGTGGCGCATTACAAATTTTTTCTATGATGGACTGACATCTTCCATGCGCCAAGTGGTCGAAACAATGTGTAATGGAGAATTCATGAATAAAGATGTCGATAAGGTATGGGATTACCTCGATAGACTTGCTGAAAATGCACAATCATATGACCATTACCCAAAATCGAATACCATATCTAGGCCAACTCAATTTAAGGAGAAAGGTGGATTGTATCTCCTGAAAGAAGATGATGATCTCAATTATAAAGTGAATAATCTCATAAGAAAATTAGAGGCTATAGAAGGAAAGAAGGATAATGTTAATGAAATTGTTTGCGGTATCTACAATATCTGAATTTCGAGGAGTGTTGAATGAACAAGCCAATGCCGTAAATAACTATCAAAGACCTTTTAATGGACCTACACTACGCCAAAATCGTGAATTTACGACGGACCAAATCCGTCGTAAAACCAAATAAACGATGGATTTCGTTCGTCGCTGTTTACTGGTCGTTTAATCTACGACGAATAAGGTCCGTCATAAAAAATAGAAAATCCGTCGCAAAATTCGAAAAAACCCGTCATTAAAATATTTTCGACAGACGGACCTCAAATCCGTCATTGATTTTCAACTTGTTCAGAAATTAGCGAAGGATTTGGTCCGTCGCTAAAATATATGTAAATTAAAAAAAAAGAAAATCAAATTTTTATTTGTTTTTAATGATACACTTGATAGTCATTCAAAAAATAATTCACACGATTGTTTAATAAGAATTCTATTCATAAAATTGGTAACAACTCAATTCAATAGAAGAAATAGCCTGTGGGGCTAACCCAAACAACAATTACCATAGTTTCAAGTTGGACGTGAAACATTGACTTGCAACGGGGCATTCATAACCTTTACATTGGTGCCTGAAAATGCAGTTGAAATAAAAAATAGTAACAGTTCATATTAAATGGAAAAAATGCCAAAGATAGGACGAGTTCAGATCAACTACATGGATACCAGGTCCATGGGCCCCACTCATGCAAACTCAAGATCCAAGGACACAACATATCGTTGGGATGAAGACTAGAAATCCTTGGAAAAGGGAGGAAAAAAGAAAAAGTGCCTGGAGACTGTTAAACAATGCCCACACCATGGAAGCAAAATTCATGTTTACCTCCACGTACCTATAGTTGTGTCAAAATTGCAACTTGAAAATCCAAATGAGAAACATAAACATGAATAGTAAGATTTGTGGACCAGAAATAATAACAAATTACCAAGGATCATGGTATAGATAATGCATTGCAGCCTTGTAAGCTACCTGGAATATGAACAAATACTCCTCATCTGCGAATAACAGATAGGCCTGTAGTCAGTAAGAAAGCCTTTGAGAAAAATGAACAATGAATTTCTTGGAGTTGCATACAGAAAAGAGAATATGTACCAAATGATAAACCATATCTCATATTATTTCTTTTATAACTCCAAAAGGGAAAAGGGAAAAGGGAAAAGGGAAAAAGATCCATCAAGGCAACAGATAAGACATGGTTTTATGATTTGATCAATATATGAAATAACTATATTCATCAATATGGGCTTGAGAGCATAAATTGGATGCAAACAAATCCAAAAACATTGGCTCCTCACTGAGTTCTCTATATACAACAAAACTACACTATGCAATTGAAGATTATACATGCTGCAATGCCTACAATATTATGGGACCAAATAAGTCAAAAACCATATCAAGTTAACATAAAACAGAGGTTACGCCCACATATATATGGATTCATGACCATCAACATGCAGCTGCACATGCCAATATGGAACATGTGTATGAGACCCCAGCTTTCCATTAGATACGCCACATGCAAGAATCAGTCTCTTTGCTCCTCAAGTCTAGCGCAATATACAAAAGAAATGGAGGCTAATACAACTCATCTAGAACATCCATGGGCTTGATGCTTATAGCATTCCCTCACAAAAGAAGGCTCATAAGATGCTACACATTAAGAAGTAAACCAGAATTTTATTTATCCGAAAGTGCTAACTGCCGAAATTTTGGAATACCTTCTCAACGAAAAAAACCAGTAGACTAGCAAACAAATAAAATGAAATAACTGTTCTAATTGCTTCATCTCTCTAATGTTCCGTACAACAGACCCAATCAAAGGAGACTTCAAATCCAAATAAAAGAAACAAATCTCATACCTACTCTTTAAGGCAGAGAATTCTATGCAACTCAAAATTTTCATTTCTGAATAGAAGACCCAAAAGAAACCGCTTCTTTGAAATTGGAAGCATAAGAAGCAGTACCTTTGAGATTCTAAGCATACCTTTCTCAAAAGACTCATCGTAGTCATGGCCCTATCCCAACTATTTGGAGTTGGCAACTTGGCATCATGAATCATGTGTTGTCAATCATGATTAGGCACACAGTTGCAGTATGGGGATTTGCATGTGATTTGTTAGAAACGTCGTTTCTTATAGAGAAACAAAGACAGAGGAAGAAAGAAACTGAAAACTGGAAAAGCCTTTGATCGAGTCATCTTTAAGAATGTAGGATAACTTTCTATTGCCTTTTCTTTTTTATAATTGAAGGACTACCATTCATATGATACAGTGTAGATACAATATGCAAAGACTTTGATCCCAAAGAATCTGAACGGCCCTAAATGACACATCTGAACTTCTCTAATGCTTTGATCGAGTCATCCAACCAGCCAAAAATTCATTAAAGAATGACTTCACCAGAAGCAGTTCCGTTACTAGCTACTGATCATTTACAAACCCTTGGCCACCGTGGTCATGTTTCAGTCACATGCGCTGGAAAAATAAAAGATAGTCCCCACCCAATCCTGTCCCAAAATAATAATGAACTAACAGCAACAAAATAGAAGTTCTGCACAAACATAAGCATCACACAACAAAAGGTCGCAAACTTTGGAGCTGGCAAGGACTTCCACATTTAGTTGCTGACAACCATGTATTACTGAAATGCTCCCAAATTCCCATCTTAATCTATTGACATACAGATGCACACCAAGTAAACATGTTCTTCTTTATGGTTTTCCTACTGATGTCATGCTACCAGCAGTTTTGCTTTTGATATTTGCTAACAACTGCTTAGCTAAACGTGGTTTATGCCTGTGGGACACAATCTGGACGGTCTGTGCTGACACGTGTAAGCTGTGTTCGGTGGATGTAAGACAGCCACTTAACAATTGATGGCTTTTGGAGCAGCATAGACTAAAGAAGGCACCAAAAAGCACTCACTGGTCCAATGTCAATTATCTTTTTTTTTTCCCTGAAAGATAGTCCAATGTCGATTATCTACAGTAATGAGAAACAAAAACTAGCTTCATGATCAGCAATCCTCTGCACATAAAGATGCATTGAGACAGATGAACAAACTGAGATACTGCGCATGAATTATTCTCGCTTTCAGAAGATAAGGTCACCCAAACAACTGATAAACGGGGAGATTGTTTCTTATCCATTACAGCATTGCAACCTAGACTGAGAAGGTGGAGATTTAAAGCATTGTTTATAGACATATCATACATTGTAGGAACCATAAATCAATAATAACCTGAACCATTATAGGATTTAGCCCTGATGGAGATAAATAAACTGCTGGTCCAGCATTCAGCACAGATTCAGCCTACAGTTTCCCAAACATTATAATGAATATATATATACAGAGAGAGAGAGAGAGAGAAGTTGAATCAGTGAAACGGAGAAAGGTAAGAAATCATACAGGGGAGTGCCCCATACACAATGTCAAAATAGTATGACCAAGCTCTAAAAGAAGAGCTCCTAAATGTTGCATGGCCACTCCTACTTGCATTGCTTCTGCCTGAATTTGTCCCCGTGTCACTGGATCAGTTCCCCCCTCTTTCAATGCGCCCTGCATTATTCTATGGAACTGCAGAAAGTTACGATTAAGCAAAACTAGAAACAAAAAACTAGTTGGCAAAAGATTTAGAGTGTAAAATTGTGCATCATAAAAGTCAAAAAGTAATTTCCATGGAAAGAAAATGCCTTGTCGTGCCCAAATTACATCAACGCATTGCTTATGGCTCTGAAGAAGAATGAATGGACTAGGCCTATAAATGCAACTTTATGATAATGACTCTCCAAAATTTTAGTTGTACACAAGATGACAGCTTTAAAGGAAAGCCACTAGAGCAAGATGCAAATCAACACCTTGGGATGGTGGGCCAGCCACATTGGCCTGATAATCACAAACACCCAGATGAGAATACAGTTGAACCTCAATGTAAACTGTTACTGCATAAACAAAGCATTACTCACAGCTGTAGGTGTATTGCTCACCCCGCCACTAGTAGCCACATTTCCAACTCCAACAGAATTCAAAACTGCTCCAATAATCTATGAAAGAAAGCAATGAGAAAAATTAGCCTACAAAACTGGAAAATTGATTGTGATTCACTTATAACAAAACCGATGAACATACCAGCGTAAGGTCAGGTACAATGCCTTCACCTTGGTCCCCAATATTGAAAGTTCCCAGAACCACACTGTGTGAAATTTGCCCAACCTTGTTACGGGGGGCACCAGGAGTTGAATCATTTCCTGCAAAATAAAACAAATGCTCCATATAGTAAACCTCCATATCAGTTCTAAAAGAATAATTCATGGTTGCAAATGCTTAAAACTGTAAGACTCTTACAACTAGGCTGTTTCCTATCATGATGAGTAAAAAAGAAAGTTAAGGGGCCATTCCATGGGCTTAGCAAACTCTAAAGGTGGAGTTATGTATAGAGAGAAAAAAAAAAAAAAAAGAGGGCAACTTATACAAATAAAGCTTTAATTAAACCCGTGAAACAAGATTACGCAACTGCCACACTGCTTAAGGAGATCCATCCATAAAATACAAAACACCAGATAGCCCAACACGGATATCCACTCGATTAAGTTCTAGTTCGGTCAAATTTAGAACCTGCAAAATTTCACATAGTGAGCACAGCCATGCAATTTATAGAAAAAACGAACTAATACAAACTACCGGTTGCCATGAACTTAACAAATTGAAGCAGCAACAGCCCCAAAACATGTTTGGCATTCAGATTCTGAAATAGACCACATTCAGGCATGTAATCTTGGAATGATAATGTCGATCGCAATGAGCTGTATTCCCAAGCCATATGCCTACAACCACGTAGAGACATCCTTAGATGATTAAGGTTGGTGTATCCCAGCCTGAAAATTTGCAATTTCTCTGACCAGACTTTTTAACCTGTTGAGAAACCAAAATACAATCCACAGAGCCCAACTAACTGTTCACAGCTGAAAAGGAACTGAATCTCTAGATATGACAGTTCATTGTAACAATGAATAGAGTAGAGCTTGTGTTAAACTCCATGCTACCCTCTCTAGATCTCTGCAACTTAAAATGCTCAAAGTAGAAATTGGACCTTAAATAGGGGAGGCTTAGATCTAATGCCAAAAAGAATTATGTATTTGGTTTCTGACAGAAACAAGGACATTCTATTTATAGTTAAACTGTCATGATTTCCCCCCGTCTCTCCAGAGCCAGCCCCTGGCGGTGTTTCTGACTGGATTGGCTGTCTTGCAACTAAATGCAGTGTATGCCCATCTTCCAGATCTAATTATATTCAAGAGACAACAGAGCGCACGAAAAGTAACAGAACATGGAAAGGATGGATGAATGCATCAACGCAAATTACATTATGGACATTAGAAACATTTGCTCCAAGCATACGATGCAAGGGATATTAGAAACCAAATCAGGATTTTCTGGAACAGAGTTCAAAATAAAGAGAGATTTTAACTTATCATCACCATCGTAGCCTTGTTCCGGATTATTAGATGCACTACACTTGAATTGGAATATTTTAAATAATGTAAATTATTAAAAAATCCAGGTAACCAAGGATTGGTGCATGTATACAGTTATCAGATATTCTAACTAATAAGCATCATTATGTAAGTATTTAATTTCTATCAAGTGAAGACCCAACTACAGCCCAAGCTCTAATCCACAAAATCAAAGCAGAACAACCCTCTGTTCAGCTACCACAACACAAATCATTCCTTGTTGAGCCATTTCATCAAACAGTTAGCATGGATGAAATATAAGAGGTATTACACAATGGGGTTTTTTAGTTTTTACGAGTGGGGCCATTATTCGGTGACCTAAAATGATGATATTATGGTCCATGCACCAAAAATCTAAATGGCAAAACAAAATCTGAGAGAGAGAGGGAGAGAGAGCTTACAGAGAAAACCCAAATCTCAGCGAAGAACAGAGAAAACGAGGCCCTCGGAGAAAAAGAGCGGCATAGAGAGATAGAGAGAGGAAGAGATCGAACTTTTGGAGAGGAGCCTCGGATTCCTTTGATTTCAAGAGATCGAACCTATGTGAATGGTAGATCTTCGGCGATTCAAGTTTAAAAAATTACAAAAGAAATCTGGAAAAGGAAATCATAATAGCAAGCTCATTCTCTGATTTCTGGAGGAAGTTTCTTTTGACTCCTTGATGCTCTTGCTCCTGCTGAAAGGCTCGAGATTTGGAATATAGGCGTTACTTCTCTAGGCATTGCAGATCGTAGAAGCAGCTCTCGATCAAGAGATTTGGGAAGCCTCTAGAAGAAGTGATGAAGAAGATGAAGGAATAGGAAGAGATGTTATCATCTTTGCAGAGATAGAGAGAGACGGAGAGAGAGGGAGAGAACTGGTTAGGGCCGGCGCCCTAACCAGATATCGCGAATGGAATGGGGGAACGGTTGAGTAGCCGGACACGCTACTGAAGTGACGTCACCAAGTTCTGTGGACCCCATTATGATGTACGTGTTATATCCACAACGCCCATCCATTTGTAGATATTATTTTAATGCATGAGCCAAAGAATGAGGCAGATCCAAAGCTTTAGTGGACCACACCACAGAAAACAGCGGCAAAATTGATGCCCACCGTTGAAACCTTCCTAACGCCCACCATGATGATTTTTTTGAAATCCAACCTGTTCAAAAGTTAAAAAAGACATTAAAGAAGGGAAAACACGAATATCAACCTGATTGAAAACTTTTATGGCCTTTAGAAGTTTTTAACGGTGGCGTCACTCTCCCCACTGTTTTCTGCGGTGGGGTCCACTGGAGATTTGGATGTGACTCATTCTTCGGATCTTATCCTAAAATGATCTCTCTAGATGGATGAACGGTGTGGATACAAAAAATACATCATGGTGCGGCCCAGAGAACTTGGTGACGTCACTTTAGTACGTCAGTAGCTAATCCGCGTCCGGGAATAGGCTGGGTGATGTCAGCAAGTTCTGTTGGTCCTATCATAAGGTATGTGTTATATCCAAACCGTCCATCCATATGGCGAGCTCGTCATAAGGCTTCCGACGAAAAATAAGACAGGTTTAACTATCAAGTAGACCACACCATCAAAAGCAATGGGGGATTGAACATCTACCATTGAAACCTTTTTGAGGGTCACAGAAGTTTTGGATCAATAAGAAATTTGTTTTTCCTCTTCATCCAGGTCTTTGTGACCTTATGGACAGATTAGGTGGAAAATAAACGGTATGGTGGGCCCTATGAATTTTTTAATAGTGAAAATCACTACCCTTTCTGGTATTTATGTGTGGTCCATTTAATCTTTGGATATGATTCATTTTTTGGATAATTTTCTAAAATGATCTCGAAAAATGGATGAACAGTGTGGGCTGAACCCAAATTTCGGTAAATCCAAAGCTTAAGTGGACCATGCCACACGATACAATGTGGAATAATGATTTCCAAAGTTGATACCTTCCTTGTGGGCTTCCTTGGGCCCACAGTAATATTTATTTGCCATTCAACCTGTTCATAATATCAAAAAGACACGAATGAAGATAAAACACAAACATCAGCTTGATTCAAAACTTCTATGGCCTTCAAGAATTTTTCAATGGTAGAGGTTCAATTACACTATTTCCTGTGGTGTGGTCCACTTGAGCTTTAGATATGCTTCCATTTTATTCTTTAGACCTCAAATTATCTATTAACATGGATGAACGAAGTAGATAAAATAAATAAATAACGGTGGACCCACAAAGTTTACTCAGTATACTAAGGGTAATGAGTAACTCACCTAAATTTAGTGGAGAGGGGTTTCCTTAAAATATCTATAATCATATATTGAGTCTGCCTAAATGTGATTCACATATCCAACCCACTCATTATGTGTGTCCCACTTGGATGAGGGGTGAGACCAAGTTTCAGCCGCATCTAAAACTCATGTGGGCCCCACCAAGTGCTTTTATATTTTTTAGGATGTCTTCACATGGGTTTAGATGGTATGGCCCACCTGAGTTTCGTATACGGATGATTTTTGAGATATTTTATAACCTAAAGGGGACACATCAAATGCACGGTGTTGATATTCGACACACATCATGACGGGGCCCACAAAACTTACTAACATCAATTCTTAGGTTCTCGCGAGGTCAATAGGTTGGCCCATTTTATATGTCTGGTCCATTCACTCTATTTTATTGATCAATATCCTCAATTTGACTAGTTACTCGCCTCGATCAAGCTACATGTGAGAAAGATATTGGGCATACAAGATTGATCAACAATTTGAGTGAAATTTGATTTAAACATCTGAAGTTATTTACTCTTCAATCTGAACTAATTAGATTGTCCGAAAACGATTAACGGTTCAATTAGTGGATGTGCCTAATAATTTATTAAAAAATATATAATTTTTTTCACAAATAAATTTCAATTTCCATTTAAAAATAACATTTTTTTTTAAAATGTATGTTTTTTCTCTTAATTTTTCTTTGAAAACTTTTAACAAAATATCATTTTTATTATAAAATATTTCAAAAAAATTTAAAATACAAATTCTGAATTTTATTTTCAAAATCTCAAAAATTTTCTCAAATTTTAATTTTTTTTTTCCCAAAAATTCCAAAATTTCGATTTGTTTTCTTCAAAAGCATCATTTTGTTTTTTAAAATGATATTTATTTTTTTTTCAAAATCTCAGTGTTTTTATAAATAACTTTTTCATTTAATTTCAAATTTTGAACATTTTCAATTATTTTTCAAAATCATAAATTTTTTCAACTTCTTTAATTTTTGTTACAAAATGTTTGTTTTTTGTTAAAGTATCAATTTTTTAATATCGCTTTATTTTAAAATTTTCAATTCTTTCTAACTTCTCCAATTTTTTTTAAGCATTTTTTTTCGAACTGGTCAATTTTCATCGAACTTCTCAATTTTATTTTATTTTTCAAAATATAAACTCTCATTTTCTTTTTCAAAATATTTTCATTTTTCAACATAGTGAAAATTTTCACATATTTTAAAATCTTTTTAATTTTCTTTATCAGGATATTATTTTTTTTCTCGAAATCAAATTCTTTTTTTTTTTCAAATTATCAACTTTATTCAATATTCTTTTTTTCCCCACAAAATAGATTTTTATTAAATCACGATTTTTTTTTTTTTCAAAATCTAAATTTTTTCTCAAACATTGTTAAAATTTTTAAACTTCTCAATATTCTTTTTCATGTGATATTATAAATCATTTATATATTACTTTTAAATTAAAAAAAGAAAAAAAATCCACTCATTTAATATAAAAGTAAATTTTATTTTTATTTTTGCATTTAAACAATTGTTAAAAAATAATCTTAGATACAAATTTGTACAATTAAACCACCGAAATTCTATTAAAAAACAATTATTAGACAAAAAAAACTTAATTTTCCACCATATTTTTTAAAAAAATGAAAAAAATAATGTTTCGAGGCAAAAGTCCTTTTACGACGGACCATGATCTGTTGCAAAAGCAACTGAAAAGCGTCGCCATTTGGCATTTTGGGCGGGAATTTGGAATTGAACATAATCCGTCGCAAAATCAAAATTTGCGACGGATTTAGTCCGTCGCCCATTTACGACGGACCAACATCCGTCATAGATAGGTTGTAAATCAGATTTTAGTGACGGATTTCGGTCCGTCGCGAAATTCCGCGACGTTTGGACTACAGATTTTCGAGAAAGACGGGCTTGGCAACGGACTTTTTCCGTTAGCGACAGATTAAATTCATCGTTAAACCAAGCGATTTTTGCAATCGCAAAAATACGTCACAAATTCACAATTTTAGCGTAGTGCTACCTCTAATACGTACAATCCTAGTTGGAAAAATCATCCAAACTTTAGTTGGAGGAGTGAACAAACTGTTACCCCTCGAGGTTTCTTCAATCAAAATTCAAATCAGGGAAAACCTCAAAAAGAACCGGTTCAAAATTCCATACAAGAGCTGACTTAGGTAGTGCGAGAATTTACAAATTTTATGCAAAAGATGGATTCATGTATGACGGTTATAAAAAAGGGGATGCTTCCTCCACAACCGCTCCCCAATCCTAAATCGCAACGCGAGATAAATGATCCCAGCTCTTTAAATCAGATGGAGCATGTTAAATCCATCACCACTCTTAGGAGTGGAAAAATTATTGATAAAAGCTTTCCGGTTAAGCCCGAAAAGCCTCAAGAACCAGAAGAGGACAATAATGATGGATCTAGTGATGCCCCACAAAAATTAGAACCAGAACTTTTAAAGAAGCCAGTTGCTCTATTTCTCCAACGGTTGGTTTCACCAAAACCTCTCTTTAACTCTCAGGATATTATAGAGGTGTTGAAACAAGTCAAAGTCAACATTCCTCTACTTGATGTCGGAAAATAGATACCTTCATATGCCAAATTTCTAAAAGACCTATGCACGACCAAAAGATAGCAGAGTATTCAAAAAAAGATCTTCTTGACGGAGAAAGTGAGTGTTATCCTAAAGCAAGACACGCCGCAGAAATACAAGGATCCTGGTAGCCCAACCATATCATGTATGATTGGTAACTACCGCATTGAGCACAGACTTCTTGACTTAGGAGTGAGCGTCGTTCTGATTCCCTACTCAGTATACAAATAGCTAGGGTTAGATGAATTGAAAACCACCTTAACCACATTACAACTTGTTGATCGTTTTATTCGTATACCAAAAGGGATAATTGAGGATGTGTTAGTTCAGGTCGACAGATTCTACTACCCTATAGATTTCATCATCCTGGATACTGAACCCGTCAATAATGGAAGCACTCAGATTCTCGTCATTCTTGG
Source organism: Magnolia sinica (assembly GCF_029962835.1). Classification (NCBI taxonomy): domain Eukaryota; kingdom Viridiplantae; phylum Streptophyta; class Magnoliopsida; order Magnoliales; family Magnoliaceae; genus Magnolia; species Magnolia sinica. Next base: position 128,189,057 of record NC_080575.1, on the reverse strand, counting down.
TCGCCCATTCCTGGCCATTTAAACGCAATTATCAATTGCAGGAATGGAGTTATGAGCATGTCTTTTGGGAATATGATATTGGAGTCAAATATCTTTTTCAATAACGGCAGAAATTTCGAGGATGATGTCAATTTCCATAACATTAACATGATTGATTCTTTCGTGGAAGATAGAACGCCTCTGACTTTATCCTCTAACCCTCAAGAGGCATGCCTGGCCTAATCCCATGACTTGGATGATGATATAATTAGAGAGACATGTGTCTTGCTTGATACTGCGCCGGTACTTGAAGTTAACCGGTAGAGGCCACAATTTGAAGAATTGCCCCAAACCGATGTAGTGCCTCTACCGTCTAACCTCAAGCCACCGAAGCTTAACTTAAAACCTTTGCCATCTGATTTGAAATATGTCTATTTAGGTCAAGAAGAGACATACCCGGTGGTGATTTCTACCCACCTGGAGAAAAAATAGGAGAGTATGCTCATAGATATTCTCATTGAGCATAGGGGAGCCCTGGGATGGACGATAGCGGACCTCAAGGGAATCGACCCCTCGATTTGTACTCACCGCATATATCTTGAGGATAATGCAAAGACCTCATGACAATCACAACGTAGACTTAATCCTAACATGAAAGAAGTGGTTAAGGCTGAGGTTCTGAAACTATTAGATGTGGGTATCATATACCCTATATCTGATAGTCAATGGGTGAGTCCAACTCAGGTGGTTCCTAAGAAGTCCGGAATCACCATCATAGCCAATGCCAATAATGAACTCGTACCAACCAGAGTTACTACTGGTTGGAGAATGTGCATTGACTACAGGAAGCTAAATACCATCACGAGGAAGGACCACTTTCCTTTGCTCTTCATCGATCAAATCTTGGAAAGACTAGCTGCTCATTCCTATTATTGTTTCCTTGACGGGTATTCGGGATACAATCAGATTGAAATCACCCTGAGGACTAGGAAAAGACCACATTTACATGTCCCTATGACACCTTTGCCTACAGAAAGATGCCATTCGAGTTATGTAATGCCCATGCCACCTTTCAGCGATGTATGATGAATATCTTTTCTGACATGGTAGGAAAATATCTAGAGGTCTTAATGGACGATTTCTCTGTTTTCGGTTTATCTTTCAGCGAGTGCTTAGAGAGTCTTAAATGTGTATTGAAAAGATGTGAAGAAAAGAATCCAGTACTTAATTGGGAGAAGTATCATTTCATAGTTCAAAAGGGAATTGTCCTTAGGCATATCATCTCGTCCAAGGGAATCGAGGTTGATAAAGTAAAAAATCGATCTTATCTCTAACCTACCTCCACCCAAGAACATTAAAGACGTGCGATCCTTCTTAGGACACGCCGGGTTTTACAGACGATTCATAAAGGACTTTAGTCTCTTCTCTCGTCCTTTATGTGATCTTCTTCAAAAGGATACACTATACGAGTGGATTGAGCAATGCCAAGAAGCTTTCACCAAGCTTAAGGGCATGTTGACCACTGCACCTATCATGCAGCCACCCGACTGGAGCCTTCCTTTTGAGCTTATGTGCGACGCTTCTGATTATGCTCTTGGAGCAGATCTAGGTCAAAGAAAAGATAAGAGGCCTTATGTCATTCATTACCCGAGTAGGACTCTAAATCCTACCCAAGTGAACTACTCGACTACGGAAAGGGAACTCTTAGCTGTAGTGTTCGCCTTGGACAAATTTAGGTCCTACTTGATCGAATCCAAGATCATTATCTACACAGATCATGCGGCACTCAAGTATCTTCTTTGTAAGAATGATTCTAGGCCCTGCCTGATAAGATGGATCATTCTACTCCAAGAATTTGATTTGAAAATTAAAGATAAAAAGGGAGTAGAGAACATAGTGGCCGATCACATTTCTCGCCTTAATACGTCTGATTCCCTTGAGGCAACCCATATCAATGATATGCATGTTTCTTGATGAACAACTGTTCAGAGTCTCCCATTCACATTGGTTCATTGATATTACTAATTATCTTATTACAGGTTCCATACCGACACATTGGACTGCACAAGATAAGAAGAAATTCTTTACTAAGGTGCACAACTTTTTCTGTGATAATCCATATTTGTTTAAATATTACCCAGACCAAATCCTAATGAGATGTGTATCAGACAATGAGCATCAGGATGTTATCTCCTTATGTCACTCACAGGCCTGTGGTGGTCACTTTTCTGCTAAAAAGACCACGGCCAGGATTCTACAGTGTGGCTTTTATTGGCCCACTATGTTTAGGGACACTCATGAGTATTGGAAGGCTTGTGAGCGTTGGCAGAAATTGGGAGCATTGTCCCGTCGAAATATGATGCATTTAAATCTCATCCTTACTATATAAGCATTTGATTGCTAGGGCATTGATTTCATGGGACCATTCCCCCAATCCTTTGGAAATTTGTATATTTTGCTCGCTGTAAACTATGTTACTAAATGAGTCGAAGTGATTCCGTGCCGAAACAATGACCATTGCACAGTCATTAAATTCATAAAAGAGAACATCCTTTCTCAGTTTGGAATGCCTCGAGCCAACATTAGTGATGGGGGCTCACACTTTTGTAATAGACCATTCGAGAGCTTAATGAAGAAATATAGTATCTCTCATAAGGTGAGCACTCCATACCATCCACAGACAAGTGGACAAGCTGAGATTTTCAATAGGGAGATCAAACATATCCTGGAGAAAACGATTAACCCTGAACATAAGGATTGGTCAACTCGATTGACCGATGCTTTATGGGCATACCGTACTGCTTTAAAAACCCCTATTGGAACGTCTCCCTTTCGACTTGTTTATAGGAAGGCTTGACACTTGTCTGTGGAGTTGGAGCATAAAGCGTACTGGGCGATCAAAAATCTGAATTTCAATCTGGACAACGTTGGCTCGCTAGGCAAACTTCAGTTGAATGAACTTGAAGAAATCTGGAATGGTGCATACGAGAACTCAAGAATTTACAAGGATAGGATGAAGGCGTTTCATAATTAACATATTCTGCCAAGATCATTCACACTAGGTCAGAAAGTCATTTTGTATGACTCTCCACTACATCTCTTTCTGGGTAAGCTTCGATTTCGTTAGACTGGCCCTTACATTGTTGTTAATGCTTATTCTCATGGGGCCGTCGAGATAAGAGATCCTGACAATGACAAGGAGTTTAAAGTAAATGGACATCGATTAAAACCATTTGTCGAGAAATTTGATTCAGAGGACATGTCCATGCCTCTGACTGATCCTGTTTACCAGGCTTGATCTCCTAGTCTGATCGAGGTATAGGTAGGTTTATCGCTTTTTTAGGACTAAGGTAGTTTGTTTTATGCTGTTCTAGAATAGAAGGTTTTATGACGTTAGGTTAGTTTGCTTGATATGTTGTTTTAGGATAGTTGACTTTTGTGTTTCGCTCTCGTACTGAACCGCTCTCAAGCTGAGATCTCTATGGAAAAGTCTCTCGATTCATTATCCAGGCACTATCTTCCCCTCACTTTTCCTTTACTTTCGTTGTCTCATGTACATTGCATGCTCATATCTCTTACATTGAGGACAATGTGGATTTTAGGTTAGGGGTGGGAGATTAGGTTACCTAATCAGTGTTTTCTTGGTCTTGAGCAAAAATCATGAATTTTTTTAAAATTTTCTGGAATTTCTTGTGAATTCGAAGTGATTTTGATAGCCATCTTTGATTTAAAATTATAAGATACGTCATGTTGGATTTATGACTCTTAGATTCGGTTATCTATTAGATTTCACAGTTAAGTTTGAATTGTTAATCCAGAATTAGAAGTTGTAAACATTGATTGATTCATGATTTCACATGTTACATCTTGTTTTCACATTAAGGTTTCAGTTTGATTTGAAGGGTTAACTTGGTAATCACTAAGCATGTAAAGAACCAGCCTAGAAATTTTTTTTGCCCGTCATCATCAATTGAAGAAAAAGAAAATACCTAGCTAAAAAAATAAAATAAAAAATAAAAAAATAAATAAAAGATACCTTTGGAAATGGTTGGGCGAATATTCTTCACCATAGGTTTACTCCCTATAGGTGAGGATTTGATTCCCCATAGATGATATGTGAAAAGGGTTAGGTGTACGATCTTCATCATAGGTTTGCTCCCTATAGGTGAGGATTTGATTCCCCTTTTTGGCATTACTTTTAATGGAAAAATCGAGAGCTGGAAGAATGAAAAAAAAAAAGAAGAACTGTAAATCAAGTTCTGGTTTAGATTTTGGTTGTCCTAAATGCTCATTCGATCGTCAATGTATCATGGAAATTGACAATTGGATCTCCTAATGATGGTAAGCCGAGATTACACTATACACTCATGGATCCTAATGTTTAGAATTTTTTCTAACTAATGGACTAATACTTTGATCTTGATTATAAAATCTACCGAGTGCTTGAGTATAGAGAATGTAATGCCCAACATTCATGAATCTTAGACTTCTAATATCTTGATTGTTTTCAAAAATCGCTCGAGTTTTTAGAGAAATCATCCTGTAACGCTCAACTTATTTTTCACATTCTTTGCTCAGGACTAGCAAGATGCTGGTTGGGGGTTGTGTTGAGGGTCAAATATTGCATACCCGACCCCAATTATTGTCTGGATTTACTAACATGGTACTGTTTAACCGCTTGAAATAATCGTGTTTGTGATGCAAGGTGTGTTTAGGAGCTTGGATCAAAATAGGGTGCTAAAAGCATGGAATTAATGCTCTGATGATGCCAAAGCTAGGGATAAACCCCAAGGGACCAAGATCGATGGACGTACACACCAGAGATCCAAGAAAATTGAGGAACTGAAGCTCAAGTGGCCTGAAAGACGCTCAAAGCACAAGATCACAAGGTTTTCACCATCCGTTCAGCTCGAAACTCCATACGTGGCCTGAGAAACATAAATTAACCGTACACATAAAATTTGAACTATTAGATCCTTGTGAAAGTGGCCCAACAGATATATCAAACACTAAAACCCTGATTTGGGGCCCACCTGCTGTCCATATACGTTTTAACTTCGGTCCCCACAGTTAAACTGAGATGGGGAACAAGATGGACGATGTGGATTTATCAACAGAATCAAGGTAGGATGCACTTTATGTGAGTGCGTGTGCACAGCACACGTACACTCACGGTGCACCAAATCTGGTCAAACCGGTCAGCCACCGCTGACCCGCTCAAATTTAAATTAACAAGGATTTCGTAATCTTGTTGTGAAACAGAGGCTGCGGTCCATTCTTATGCACCACCATCGCGATTCAAAGGTCCGATCCGGACAATCCATTAGAGTTCTACAGGTCTACTAACCATGACCTAGGTGGGAATTTTATAAGAAGCAACATGTATTGGATTTCAACTGTCGAAATGTAAGACGGACGACAGAGTAAAAAACCACGTGGGCCATACCGAATCTAACCCAAAACCAGTCAATTCCAACTGGTTTTTCTAGCTGAATCTAATGGACGGTGTGGGTTTTCAAAACAAAAGCGAAGTGGGCCCCACCGAACATGTCAACCAACTTGCGCAAGCCCTGTTTACGGTGCAACCGAGACCCAGTTGATCCAGGCCATTTAGCGATCATGGCCAGGATCGGTCTAATGATCCTGGCCATTAAAAATCATCCCTAGGTGGGGCCGACCAGAGCTATGAAGTCTGAACGGCTCAGATCGCACTCTGGGAGCTCCTGTAGCCGAAAATTTCACTCTAACGCAAATTGGTTGCGTTTTTGATGCGATAGGAGTGTGTAAACTCCAGCTTCCGTCCGCATTCTCCATGCACCGACTGCATGAACCGACTCCAGCCCTTACGCACTCCCAGCCGACCTTCACAGCTATAAAAAGGAGAGAGAGTGAGAGAGGAAGGGCATTCAATAGTTGAGGTGGAGACCTGGATGTGGAGCAGTTGGCCTAACAGAGTTTTTCTTTCCCTTGCTTTTGCTTTATGTTTTTTTAGAGATTAGTTAATCATGTCTATGGTTGGCTAAGCCTCTTAGCTAGGGCTAAGAGGTGAAGCTTGTAGCCAGATGGGAGACTTTTTGCTTGTGCCTTTTGTTTAAACTGAACTGATGTTGATTTTGGTTTTATTAAGGGAATGTTTTCAGTTTTTAATGGTCTGTTGTGACTAAAATTACATTGGGTCTGCGATAGCTTTGAGCATGTTCCTTTCCTTTTTATGATTATGACAAAGCCTTGTTATTCACCATCGTATCCTGGGCATGGTAGGATAACGGAATCCTTCCTAACCTTCATATATCTGTTGATTGGTTGTTAATTAGTTTAATTCTGTTGTTTACTTTGTCTCCTGGGCATGGTTTGCTGATGGAATTCATTCTAATTCTTATACCCTTCATCTCTTGAAAACTAGATCAAAAGAAATTCAGTCTTAATTTTCATAGTTACACCATTCAACTGGATGAAGATGTGACTTTAAGTGTAGTTGAGTTATTGAAACAGACATAAGATCTCCCTGATCTTTACAAGTGGATCCTCTGAATCTCTAGTTTCTTTCCTTTGAATTCTCTAAATTTTAGATTAATATTTCACCATTATTACTCAAATTCATTCAATTTAGATTTCTTCTTAATCTAGTTCTAGTTCTACTTAGTTTCAAATTACGTACAGGTTTCAGTCCCTTAGGATTCGACCTCGGTCTCACTGAGTTTATTACTACATCACAACCCTATACTCGGGGAATGAACACATATAACAGGACAACTGCGATCCATACAACTGAGACCCATATAACAGGACAACTAAGACCCATATAACAGGACAACTGTGACCGCGACCCATATAACAGGATAACTGCGACCCATATAATAGGACAACTGCGATCCATACAACTGAGACTCATATAACATGATAACTAAGACCCATATAACAGGACAACTACAACCGCGACCCATATAACAGGACAACTATGATCCATACAGCAGAGACCCATATAACAAGACAACTAAGACCCATATAACATGACAACTACGATCCATACAACTACGGTCCATTTGGGTCGTGGTTTCCATTGGTCGTCGTGCTTTGCATGGGTCGTAGTTGTCATATTATATGGGTCATGGTTGTCATGTTGTATGAATCGTGGTGTTCAACGTGTTCAATTCCTTTTCAACCAAACCATTGGTACTATAGCTTAAGACCTACAATAGGGTGATCCGATCCATCTACTTTGTCGGCCAGCTCGGCGTGGGCCCAAAAAGTCTTAACTTGAGCAATGTCCACTTCTAATAAACATCATAGTGAGCCTATAAACTTTCAACAGTCACCATTATTTTTTATTTTATGGGCCATAAAAGCACTGGATCGGGCTGATATTTGAGCCCTAGCCCTAAAATGACATGAGAAAAAGGATGGGCAGAATAGATTATACACATACATTAGCGTGGGCCCATTTGGGTCGTAGTTTACATGAGTCATAATTGCCATGTTATATGGGTCGTGGTTGTCATGTTGTATGGATCACGGTTTTGAACGTCTTCACTTCCTTTTTCTACCAAGTCATTGGTATCATAGCTTAAGGCCTACAATGGGAATGATCCAATCCATCCACCTTGTCGGCCAACTTATCGTGAGCCCAAAAAGTCCTGACTTGGGCAGTGTCTACTTCTAACAAGCATCACAGTGAGTCTGGAAAGTTTCAATAGTGGGTTCCATTGTCACCATTATTTTTTATTATGTGGCCCACACGAGCTCTGGCTAAGGGTGATATTTGGGCCCTAGCCCTAAATGACACAACAAAAAGGATGGGCGGCATGAATTATACACAAACATCAATGTGGGCCCCACGAGTTTGGTCCTTGCTCACGCGCAAAAAAGAGTTCAGTACACTTCAATTTTTTAGCATTAAATACGACGTAACTTCTTATTCCCTAGAAAACTGTACAACTTCTGAAACAAGGACAATGGCATTTTGATCAAGTAATTTTCAGAAGGCCCTTCGTAAAATATATCGAACGACGTAGCTTTCTAGGTAATTGATCCAAACTTAGAATATATGGAATGACCTAGCTTTCTAGGTAATTGATCCAAACTTCGAGGCCAGTATGGTTCGTCTATCTGCCCCGTTAGATGGCTTAGATAGCGTATTGACTGGGTCTTCACTTTTTTTTGACATGATAGAGAAAGAAAGAAAGAAACTATAGAAGTATGCCATGCTCCGTGCTGCGTGATTTGCGGGTTGTACAATCTAGCCCATGGTTAAATAATCCAAATAGGTCTCTTAATAGATGACTAATTATCGAAAGATCTTCCTGAGTGGAAGATCCAATCAGTATAGTTTTTCACCTTTTTTTTTTATTGGTCAAATTTGGACCGTATATAGATGTATTTTCTCTTAACCGTCTTTATTAACAACTAATCAATGGCCAGGATTCTTCCAACATTTAGATTCTTGACACATGAACCTTTGAATTGGTTGATAATCCTCCAATCCACAGCTAGGATCACACTGTGGCCCAACAGATCGACTGTCCACATCTTGTTTATGCGTGCAATGTGCTGAAACACGGGGGATATGAGCGCTTAGAAAGGTAGCACTTGATGTTTAGTAGGAAAAACAAAGTTGTGTGCTCCGCCAGATCAAGGTGGGGCCTGGATCCAAACCGTTCATTGGTAGACCCATCATGAATGGACCATACCATGAAAACCTCCCACATCAAACGGTCCTAGTATTTCCATTACATGGCATATGCAGACCACTCGGACCATCCTGCCTAAAACATCTCTTAATAGGACAATCTTACCATTCTGGTCTCGGGATACGGTCCGTCCGAGACGGGAGACATTGTCTGATGTGGATAATTAAAGCATGGCCCACACTAGAAAATTCAGAACACACAAATGACTCGTCCTCGATGGCTTATGGCAAATCTCTCTCAACCAACGTCACGACCTTGACTCACGATACCGTGTTGTACCCACCAATCTCCTAGACTCACGATACCGTGATGGACCCACCAATCTCCTACTATAGTAAGGTTTCTCCCCTATTATTTTTCAGCGTGCAAATCCGCCATTTCTTAAAACGTAGATCGAGCATGGAAATTCGATCGTTACCGTTACTCATCTTATCGCTGATAAGTGGGTCACTCGCAGCTGGCATCTCCGTATACTGGGGCCAAAACGGGAATGAAGGCACCTTAGCAGATGCTTGTGCCACCGGCAACTATGCCTTTGTGAACATAGCTTACTTATACTCGTTCGGAGACGGCCAGACGCCGATACTCAGTTTAGCGGGCCACTGCGATGCAGCATCCAATGGTTGCACTGGTCTGACTAACGACATCAGAGCCTGTCAGAACAGCGGCATTAAAGTTTTGCTTTCTCTCGGAGGAGATTCCAGTGGGTATTCCCTATCCTCCTCAGATGATGCTCGCCAAGTGGGGAAGTATCTATGGAACAATTTCCTCAGTGGTCAATCACAGTCCCGTCCGCTCGGTGATGCCATCCTGGACGGCATCGATTTTGACATCGAAGGTGGCTCGACCCAGCACTGGGACGAGTTGGCCCGGTATCTCTCGGACAAGAGCCGGCAAGGGAGGAAGGTCTACTTATCGGCGGCGCCGCAGTGTCCATATCCCGACGCTTACCTCGCAACTGCACTCAACACAAGTCTCTTCGACTACGTTTGGATCCAGTTTTTTAACAATCCACCATGCCATTACACAGGCAGCATTCACAATCTTGTGAATTCTTGGAACCAGTGGACTTCATCAGTGCAGGCGGGCCAGATCTTCTTAGGTCTGCCAGCGACGTCCGAGGCAGCCCCTTATGGTGGGTTCATCCCTGCAGCTACACTCACCGGTCAAGTGCTGCCGGCGATCAAGAGCTCGTCAAAGTATGGTGGTGTCATGCTGTGGTCGAGATACTACGATACTCTCTCTGGATACAGCTCCTTCATTAGGAACCCTTACTTAGCACCGACTCCTCAGCCGGTAAACAGTCCTGTACCAGAGATTTCTCTAATTGGTAAGTCCAGAAGCAAGGTGCCTTTTATAATATCAGGGTCGGTAGCATTGCTAGTTGTTTTTATTCTATCTGCTATCTGTATTGTGATTTCAAGGAAGAAAAAAAAGAAGAAAGAGGGGGAGGATGATGAGGAATATTTCAAACAAGTACTGGGAATGCCCCGGAAATTTTCTTATGAAGACCTGCGCATTGCAACGGACGATTTCAGGGTAAAGCTTGGAGAAGGAGGATTTGGATCTGTGTTTAAAGGGATTCTGGAAGATGACACCAAAATTGCGGTGAAACAAATGGAAAAAATAGGGCAAGGAATGAAGGAGTTCTTGGCGGAGGTTGAAACACTAGGCAACATTCACCATTTCAATCTGGTGCAGTTGATTGGCTTTTGTGCTGAGAGATCTCACCGACTTCTAGTTTACGAATACATGAGCAATGGGTCCTTGGATCACTGGATATTCAGTGAAAATAAGAATCAAGTTCTAAATTGGCAGACTCGAAAGAAGATTATACACGATATAGCAAAAGGGTTGGCTTATCTTCATGAAGAATGTCGGCAACGAATCGTTCATTTGGACATCAAGCCTCAGAACATTCTCTTGGACGACAGTTTCAGTGCCAAAGTATCAGATTTTGGGTTGTCGAAGCTGATGGATAGAGACCAGAGCCAAGTACAGACGACAATGAGAGGAACTCCAGGGTATCTTGCTCCGGAATGGCAGCAACTTAGAATTACGTTGAAAGTAGACATCTATAGTTTTGGGATTGTCGTTCTTGAAATTTTTTGTGGAAGGAAGAACTTGGATCGCTCTCGTTCAGAATCTAGCAAGCATCTGCTAAGGTTGTTGCAGGAGAAGGCTGAGGAGAACCGTCTGATTGACATCATTGATGTGTCGAGTGCTGATATGCAATTGCATAGAGAAGAATCCATGAAGATGATTAAGCTGGCAGCATGGTGCTTGCAGGATGATCATACAAGAAGGCCTCTGATGTCTACGGTGGTGAAGGTATTAGAGGGAGCAATGGAAGTAGAACCAGAGATTAGTTACAGATTTTCCAATGCCATGGCACATAATTCTACCACAAGCGCTGATTTTCACATCTTGTCGGATCCACCGCAGGCATCAGTGCTCTCAGCGCCTAGATGATGGAAGCTTATGGTTGCATAAGGTGCGAAGATTGGCAAGTCCAAGTACATGTTTGATTCCCTTCTGTTGGTGTTTGTTATAAATCAAAAGTCACAAGTATTTGGTCTTTCTAACTACTACTGTATGTTTGGAATTATGTCTTGCAATTACTTTCAAGCTGCTTTTGGATTTTATTTGTAAACCAGACTTGTCAATTTGGTTGTTGCTGTGTTTGGATGCAAATTTGAATGGAAGAATGGAAATTCTGTCCAGATTTTTATTTGATTGCTTACTGTTGGCATTTCTTCTAAATCGGATGAATCAGTTTTCTACCATGAATCCATAGTAAACTACATCTTTTGTAGCTAAATCTACTGTGCATTCTTCGTCAATTCCTAAACACTGGCGGGTCATCCACAGTATAAGTAGTGTAGTGTAAATGTACATCCATCTAGACCGTCCAACTTGTGGACCCTTTTTTGATGTAGCATGTTCTGAAAATTACTCCCACCTACGATTTTGTAGCCATCAATTTGGTGGTTAAAAGGAAATGGTCAATTATTTTATAATGCATTTTTATGTTTCCAATTTCAATATTAGATCCCCAAGCTGAGTGGACTAGATTTATTTTTTTAGGAAAACATAAAAGGTCAGACCAACCTGATGGATGGATTGGATCTCACACCTATGTGTAGGTCAGGCAATGGTCTGGGTTGGGCCCTTCATTTTAAACCACCATGTCAATTTCAATTTCGAGAAGTGCTCAGAGCACTGTTAGTTGTAGTGTCTAAGTTCAGTTAGACAGTCCAATCAATCAATCTGAACTGTTTGGTAAGTTCAAAACATTTTCTATGCAAAATTAAACTGATCAGACTATCCTTTTCCCAAGCCATGAATGCGGTAGCTACCATTGCATGATAAAAGTGATTCTTTAAAATCATAAGCAATCCATGATGATCTCTAACAAATGGATGGATATATCATATTGTTAATTGGACCTAATATTCTTGGGTAAATGATCTTGACTGTCCATATTTATAAAGAACAGTTATGGAATGGTTAATATTTGTCAAATTGGTGTAATGCTTACATATGGTTGCTCATGAAATGTGGGTTAGACCTAAGTAAAAGTCTAGATCAATGAATTGGACAGCCCTAAATGCCACAGTGCAACTAAGAGTACAATAGCATGAGCATTTCTCTTCGATTTAATCTGTTGATCTTAAATATCGAGTCAAATGTGGTAAAGACTGCAAGTATTTGAGAAGACCCAACCAGACTACACATTGAGTGAAGCATAATTGACAGGTTTTCTTAACCATGCATTATCTTCAAGATTTAAGGTACAACTGGGTCCATGGCTTGGTGATCCCGATCATTGGTCTGTTGGGTCCATGCACAATATCTTTTTTACAGGACAGTCCCAACTTTTCCATTCATTATCCGCAAACAGACTCATCGGTCCACATTTCATATAAAGAAGGTGAAATAATGTGGCCATGATATTCCTAACTATAAAATGTTATGAGCTTGAATCATGGACAGTGGGTTCCACCTGTCTGGGTGAGTAAGCCATGGGCAGCACCCACATAAATGAAAAGAAGTTGTAGGGTGACTAGAATATTTGCATCTTGAACGACAGTGACAAAAGTTCTATAGTGCTACGCCTCACAGGGGCGCAAAGTGGAAATCATCCGGTCACCATACTTCAAAAGACTTTCTATCACAGGGCGTTATTAATTTTACATATGAGGCTTAACGTGCGGGCACTTAGAAACGATACGCTTGTCATATAATAAATTTAATTAACAAAATTGTACCAATGAGATGCCATCACATGTTGGTGCTACGCACTAAATGTGGACAAAATCTTACTTGCATATTGAGAACATTGTTTACACCTGATCTGATGCGCTCAATCAAATGGTCTAAAAGACGCCATGCCACATGTGATGTTGATAAACTTCAAAAAAGAAAAAATAAAAACATGTGCATGGGAGAGCATTCAATGATTAAGTTCTATAAAGAGTATTCTCGGGAGAGCAGGAGCTCAATTAAAGTAAAACTCTCAACATTAAATGATAAAATCCCATTAAAGCATATGTCTATCTGGCATTAAATGCTAGAGTCTCGATAGAAAAGAATGTTGAAACAGTACTTATATTGGCTAAGGGGAAATAGCATTTATTAAGACATCATTAAAATTTTTCTTTATATGATGCAGATACACACATCGCAAAGGGTTTAACCAGCTTATTTTGAAAAATGGGGGTTAGAGCATATAGGGATGTATCAGTCAGAGACAATTACCATGACATTGCCATGTGTAAGGAAGAACTGTTGTATTAATGATGGGTCACACGTCATTTTCACCTTTCCCAAAGGTGAAGCGACATAGGGGACAATGTTCATCCCTATTGTCGCCAATTCATGCAAAAGCCAATCAGAGTGAGTTACATGCGATCCGGATGGATTTGTGATGTAGAGCGGGTCGCAGACAGTTTCATGACCAAGATGGATCAGATAAGGCTCGGTCGATGATAGAAATGATCCGCATCATCGGACCTTAGATCTGGCATATCTCACAATTTGAAATGAGTTATCAGGCATAAAATAATGATTTTAGGGTAGGACGAGCTACTTTAGCTAACCAACAAAGCGTAAGTCGGGTTGCCCACATGTAAGATTTGCAAAATTCCATCATATCGATGGTCAAATTCCATATTTAATTCCGTTTTTACTATAAATAATAAGTTTTAGTTTGATTATAACTCTTCATCTGTTAGGCTTTAGGAATTGTGTCCAACATGAAAAGTGCTTAGAATAATTAGGAGAATAACATGGTTAAGCCACGTACGAAACTTACTATAAAAAGTAAATTTACTATTTATAGTAAGTTGCGAATTCTAGGAGTTTTAGTTGTAGTTTGCTTCTGATTTCTCTTCCATTGCTTGGTATCCCTATTTAAAGGGTTGTAAACTCATTTATTTCATTCATTAATCAATTTTGAATTTTATAAAATTTATTTTCTATTTTGCTTGCTTTCTTTCTCGTGAATTCAAGAAGCCTCTGTGAGGAGTTCAAAGAAGTTTCGTGGATTTGGAACAGTTATCCTCTTGAGGAAGATGGTGCTCGACCTCACCACGTTCATCCCTGCGTCAATTGGTATCAAAGCGAGGATTCCCCTCGGGCTGATGACAAACAACGAAGGTATGAGCCAAAATCCTGTGGATGGTGATTTAGGGATTCCTGATCTTATGGAAAGAATGAAAACTTTCTACCGGAAGAGTCAGTTGACCTGTAAGACCCGTATCTTAGCCCGTACCGTTCCGTATGTCTCTGCGGTCCTCCCGGTCAAATTCCGGCGACCTCGCGATCTGTTATCGGCATTTGTACGTGATCCTGAGTCTTGTCCTGTATATCAGAGTTAGCTTGACCCGAGACTTGTACCAGTGCGACCGCACCGTCGCCGCAGTTTCAATGCCGCATCTCGCGCAGTGAGGCGATGCCCAGGCCAGGAGATGTGGGCCCACGTTCAATTTGAGGAAAACGCCGCACTTTGCAAATTCTGATAGAATCTCTATCATATATCCCATCAATCACATCAATCATAAGTCAAATACATCCCATGAAAAGCCATCACTCACCCTTACCTCTCCTTACCCAAAGTCAATCCAACTCATGCTTAGCCCATTCTTTTCTTACAAAAGTCAAAAGAACCCATCCCTTTCCACTTCATCACCACTCCCCTCTCTCTCTCTCATATTTCTCACTCTCCCAAGCAAATCCCAAGGAGAGGAAACGTCCAAGCTCTCCATGAGAAGAGCCATGTGTGGCCCACTCCCACCACCCTATCTCCCATCTCCACCCTTAGATCATCATCTCCACCGTTGAAAGAGCACTTTTGGAGCATTGGAAGGCTAGGGAGGAAGAAGAATGAGAAGTGGGTGCTTCTCTCTCTCTCTCTCTCTCTCTCTCTCTCTCTCTCTCTCCCCCCCCCCTCCTCTTTTTTAATATTTTGGTCCGATGATGTGGCTGTGTGGCCCACCCAAATGAACCTCATCTTGACAAATGTCTTATCCAAACCATCCAAGCCATGTGGGCCCTACCCTCTGGATGATGTGGAAACATATGTATCAGATTGATTCAAATCAAGTGGACCACGTCCACATGGGACCCACCAGCTGTCACGCCCCGAAATTCGAGTATAGAGTGTGTACCCTCAGACCCGAGTTTCGGCCCGTGACACGTATACTGAGTGTACTAATTTCATTCAATTATACAATTATTCATTTACCTACTAGCTCTACCGTAGATTTACATTCCATTCATACTCAACAACATCTCAAAAATAAGAAACAATCATTTATTCCAATAATTAATCATAAACATAACTAAGGACCCTCTCAATTGGGATCTTATGAAATGAAATAAACATGTCCAACAACTTGAAAGAATTAATTTACAATCTAAGAAAATTAAATATAATTAAAGTAAAAATATCATGACTAGTCTAAGGCTGAAACTTCTTCTTTTGTCAAGTAGGGTCACGTGTCCCTTAAGTCCTTTCTGGCTTGACCACATATTCTTATTTTTGAGCCACCGGCCCACCCTCATTCACATCTGTACAATTTTTCTATCAATAAAAAATATAAACTGACCAGGCTTAGTGATATAACCCACATTGGTTCATAATCATATCAATTAAAATAATACAAAAATACATGTACAATGATGTAAAATGGGGTATGAATGCATTAGATGGGGTGATCGTCCATCTACTTAGGTTGGAAGTCGTCAACCCGCATCCACCCGTTGGGTAGGCTTCCACCTTTTAGTAGGCTTGGGCATAGCCCGCATCTGGTAACTCTCTATCAGGATCGACATTTCTTCTAGGGAGGGCCCCTAGGATCGACCATACATTATGCAATGTAATGAATGAGGGATGATATGTAAATGCATATTTTTCATATTTGGCATAGTTGTCTCGATTAAAATATTCACATATAAATTTATCGTACAATTATCATATCAAAATATTCAAACCAGTAAATCAATCAAACAATCACAATGATTTATTTTAATTTTAATGAATTATGAGACAAGTTAGGTTACTCACCTGAGTCTGGTAGTGTAGAATCCACACGGTAATTATGTTGGTTTGAATTCAGAAATCCTATCAGTTATATCAACAACATTATTATTCATATGTTTTTATTACATGGTGGGGCCCACCTCTGATTAACATCCTCGGTGGCCAGATCCAAAATAATCAAATAATTAAAATTTCTATTCTATTTTTTTCTCCTTTGTAAGATTATAAAATTGAATGATAATTACTTGATCGGGGTGGTCCATCGGATGGTCAGATCATTCAGATTCTTGAGGTATTATCATGTTTTGCCTCTACACATTAGATGAATGGTGTGGATCTAACCACACATACACCGATGGCCCATCTCGACCTTCTACGCCAAGTGATACCAACACTTGCGCAAAAATCTAAGATTCCTTTATTAAACACTTTTAGATCTGACTAATGTAGCCTATCTGATTGTTAGATTGATCTAAAAATTATGACCCTTATATATTTTGGCCTTAAGGATCATATGATCCGTACAGATCTATCTTATCACAATCAGATTCCATCCATTTAATTTATTCCTAAAATATTACTAATTAGACCAAAATCATAAAAACATCACTTTATTAAAATTGACTCTACACACCTATACAATGATGGTATGGATGATCCACGCCATCCATTGTATAGATCAAGAAGAAATTAACAACATAATAAAAAGTTAAAAAGATCTAACGATTAGTACTTACCTGATCGAGCCTTCTTAGAATTTCCTCTTCCTTTTACTTTAGGCTTCCTATCTCCTTTTTTTTTTTAATGCAGAAACCTTCCGTATCCCTTTTAAAGAAAATTCTCATAAGATAAGATGAGACATCCTCCCTTATCCTAAATTTGAATTTTTTTATGATATTTAATAAAAAAATTATTATTACCACTTCAAGAATCGATCCCTAAACCTCTCTCTCATCTAAGAATTTCGCTACCGACTCAACTATTGACTTGTTTTTATTTTTTATTTAAAAATAAAATATTTAAATATTTAATTTAGTTTTTTAATAATATACCAAAATTTAGGGTTGTTACACCAGCCATGGTCCCCACACGTGGGACCCACATTGATGTTATATATACCCACGCCGTCCGTCCAGCGTTCAGGGATGCTGGACGTTGTTTTACTAAGAAGGTAGTGGGTGTACTAGCCGTCTTTTTTAAAATATACACACATACATACATACATACATATATATATATATATATATTAAGGTTTGGGATGGGCTACTCTTACAGGCCCCACCTTGGTGTATGATTTCAATCCAAGTCGTCCATTCCTTTCCCTAGCTCATTTTAGGCGTTGAGCCGAAAAATGAAGCTGATCCAACTTTCAGGCAGGCCACACCTTAGAAAACAGTGATTTTCACCGTTTAAACGCAATTAAATTTTTGTACACTCTGAAAGATGCCCAATATTGGGCTTGATAGATTTCTTATGGAGTATAGGAACCATTGGGTGGGGCGGATTCTTCCGATGTTGGCCCCATACGTGAAAAACCTCAGAAATTGAGTTTTCCAAAAAAAAAATAATAAATATAAGCAGCAGGCACTGCTGCCTGCACCTACGTCATTACGGGTGGGCGGAAGGCAGGGACCCATGGCCCCTGCCGTGGGCCCCACCATGATGTATATTTGATATCCACACCGTTCATCGGGTGGGCCACTCCCCCAAGTGGACCCCCTCCAAAAATCAGTCTGATCTAGGACTCAGGTGGCCCACATCACAGGAAATAGTGAGATTGAACGTCAAGCATTAAAACCCTTTTCTGAGTTTTTCCTTCCATCCAGGTCAGCGTGACCTTACCAACAGGTTGGACGGCATTTAATCATTATGGTGGGCCCCACGTGGAACCCACCAGTGATGTATGTGTTTTACTTGCACCGTCCACACCTGGACGGTGGGACCACCCCACGTGTGGGGCGGATGTGTGTGCGTGTGTGTGTGTTTATATATATATATATATATATATATATATATATATATATATATATATATATATTATATTGTATATATTATATATAGATATTATATTATATTATATAATATGTACATGATGGTGGGCCTTCATGGGACCCACCTTAATGCATGTGTTGCATCCAAGCTGTCCATCCATTTTGAAAGCTCATTTCATGGCGTGAGCTAAAGAATGAGTCAAATCCATAGCGCATGTGGACCCCGCCCTTGATGCATGTGTTGCATCCAAACCGTCCAACCATTTGGCAAGCTTGTCTTATCAGGCTTGAGACTAAAAACAAGTTAGATCTAAAGTTCAAGTCGACCCCACCATTCAAGGTAGTGGACAATGATGTCCACTGTTCAAAATTTCTAAGGGCCATGGGAGTTTCCTATTAAGCCGATATTTGTTCCACTTCATCTATTATTACGTTAATTTATAAACATGTTGGATGGAAAACATATGTTATAGTGGACATTAGGAACTTAAATGGTGGAAATCATTATCACCACTTTTATTTGGATGTGGCCTGTTTGATATACATGGGGCCCATTGCTGTGGCCCATTTGATGTACGTATGACCATGTGAGGAGGCCCATCTTGATGTATTGTGGCCCTCCAATGGGGCCCACCTTAATGCATATGAGGCCCATGTTATGAGGCCCACTTTGATGTATTTTGTGGCCCATTTGTCTGGCCCACTTTGATATATATTTTTTGTGGTCCATTCGAGTTGCCCATCTTGATGCATGCACTCCTCACTCCTTACTATATGATATTATATATGTTGAATAAGCATACCGTCCATATGTAGTGTGGGCCAGCATGATGTATTTATTTATCCTCACCGCCCAATCTCTGGCCGTGGGATGTGGAACCCGTGTGATATATGTATTTCATTCCATGCAGTCCATCTGTTGTACACATGGATCCCACATGATATATATGTTTTTATATCCATACTGTCCAACTATTTGGATGGGATACACCATAATGTATTTTTTTATCCACGCCATCCAGGGCAGGCACCCCATTATGATATATATCAGGGCCCATGGGTTGAGGGCCATTGAGATGTATTCAAAGCCCATTTGGTAATGCCCATTGTAATGTATTTGGAACCCGTGAGCAGAGCCCACCTCATATGTTCCACCCTAACCATCCAGGTCATATAGGGCCAGTCTCGATGTATGTTTTATTCACACTGTCTATGGGATGTATGACTCACTAGATGTATACATTCTATATCCACACTAACCATCTAGTGGGGCCCATCTGCTGCATGTGCAGGGCCTACCTATTGTGCCTTTGTGCAGCCCATTGATGCAACCCACTTGATGTGCATGAGCCCCATTAGTGCGGCCCATTGATGCAAGACCCGTTATGATATGTTAAAGGCCCATGGTTGAGGCCCATTAGGATGTGTTTATGGCCCATTTGGTAAGGCCCATAGAGATGTATTTTCGGCCCATGGGTCGAGGCCCATTACGACGTATTTTCAACCCGTATGTCGTGTCTCATTATGACATGTTTTCAGCCCAGTTATCGAGGCCCGACTTGATGTGTATAAGGCCCATTAATGTGGCCCATTGATGCGGCTCACTTGTTGGATTGATGCCCATTGATGCGGCCTAATGATGTGACCCATCGTGATGTGCATACGAGGTTAATGGTGCGGCCCAATGTATCGACCCACCGTGATGTGTAGGCCCACCTGTTGTATGTGTAAGGCCCACCTGTGATGACTATTTAAGGCCACCTGTTGGATATTTGGGCCCACCTTATGTTTGACTCTACATGGGCCACTACTTGGGAGCAATCTTGGTTGAATATCCACATTGATGGGCAATGCGGTTAGATGTCCTCATTGTAACCCTCCCTTAGGCCTTATTAGGCCCATTCTCTTCGTGGGTTAACCCAAATAAGTGGGCCCCATTCGCCATAGACAGATGGCTCCGTGCTATCGGATTGATATAACCATGGTCGAGAGCCGATATTTACATTATTGTTGATTAGTTGTCCATCTATGGACCCCGCCTTATTTATACATGTTGATTATCGGTACCGATTATCAAGGCCGATCCTGAGTGTGGATTTCGAGTATTGAGGTCGAATATCGAGGCCGATTGTTGAAGCTCAATGCGATGTATATGCGGCCCGTATTTGAGGACCGTTGTGATGTACATTCAGGCCGTGTTTAAAGCCTAATATGATATATATGAGGCCTATGCGATGAGGCCCATTAGGATGCATTTAAGGACCAGGCTATGGAGCCCATTATGATATATGTTAGGCCCATGAGAAAGGCCCATTGTGATGTATTCAAGGCCCATGATGCATGGCCCATTCGATGTATTCGAGACCCATGTGTAGGGCCCACATGTCATGTATTTGAGGCCCATGAGCAGGGCCTGCCTGTTGTGTATATGTTCCCTTGAGTAAGGCCCACTGTGTTGCATATCAGGCCTTTGTGTGAAGCCGTGGCCCATTATATGTTTGGCTTTATGTGGGCCATTCCTTGGGGGCAATATTGGTTAAATGTCCACATTATCGAGGTCGATTGTCGATACCGGTTGTTAATACCGGTTATGAGTATGTGACAGCATAGCATCATGATACATGCCCATACACATTATTTGCATGTTTGTTATGAGATGTGGTTGATCATTGCATATGTCATTGAGCATGTTGTTATGAGATTCCCTGATAGGCGGAGGTTATCTCACATGAGCACGCGGTATGCGCAGGATTGATGTATGACTGGATTGTATGACTCATGCATCTCGCATTATGATTACTGTATGCCTTAACGACATCAGGGCCGTAGCCTCCACAGGCATATTGGGGATGGCCAAATGGGACACCAGAAATGTTTGGTTCTAGTATACGGGCGCCATAGATGTCCCTGGGTGAAAATTTCTAAACCTCTGTGGCTAGAAGACGCCCCAATATCGAGACCGAGTGGATACATGAGCGCCCGAGTGCCGAATACTAGGAGGTCGCGTCTCCCACTGTGTCGTGGTGGGTTGGGAGGGGGTGTGGCCTTACCCGATCGAGGGTAGGGGGCAATATTAGGCTGAGTTTAACCAGCTCGTGAATGGGTCCGCTATCGACGTGCCGGATAGGTATTGACAGACTATTGGTCAGGCCAATAATGAGGTTTCTTACGCTCATTTGGACTATGCGGCTAGGAGAGCGACAGTGCCATTTGGAGTGTACTAAACCCCGGTGATGATCCCAGAGATGAACTATACTGATATGTGGGTTTAGTGAGCAGGAGTTGCATACTCATTCATGCATTCATTTCATTCACTATCGACTCGGGCTGGTGGTGCGTAACTATTTGTTACGTGTACCTTCGCAATGGCCAGGATTTCGGTTGGGGCGCACGACAAACCTGAGATCAGGAGTTTACTACATTGAGTCTAACTATCCAAATTTAAGTATGAGACTGGTTTGGATAGGAGTCCCTTGTGATGGACCCCATAGCCTACGATACTATGTATTATCATCCCGACTTCACACTCTAGTATGGTCATTCCATTCGCACTGCATATTGCATGAAATTCATGGCATATGGCATCTTGGGTTATTGTGTCTCTGCATTTATATGGTCTAGGTACAGCTGACGCTATTTGTATTGCTCATCAGGGATGTATATTCCATTGCATCCTCTGCATTTGATATCTAGCTCTCTTGGACTCCTCATTTACATAATTGATTTGTATTGCGTATTCTAATGTTGAATGACTCCTGATCTTGTCAGTATTTCTGCTTACTCTGTTAATTCATGATCTTGTTATTATTCTGCTTATTCCGACATTGTACGATTTATGGATTACCAGTATTTTCGATATTATATGACCATGGCATTGTATTGAATACTTGGCACTTACCTTGTGCATACACTTACACTACCCTCTAAGCTTTCTATAAGCTTATGCATGATAGATGCATGCAGATGATGATAGGTTGCAGCAGTGTTGAGCTTGGAGCGTGCGGCAGTTTTCTGGAGCTTGATTTTCGATTTATGTATTTCCCTTTCAGCATTGTATTCAAATGTTTATATTAGTGGATATGTGATGATGATGTTGCCTTTGTGATTTGGGTATGCTTGTGGTTATGCTTATTACGAGTTAAATGTATAAAAAAAAAATCCTCATTGTAGCATCCCAGGATCGGAATCTGACGTATGGGCACTAGGAGCCGAGAATGGGGTACTGCGGAGGTTGTCAGCACCGGATTCGGCGATCAGGAATTTTGCGAGCCCGGTTTCCGAGTTTGGGGCATGACATGACCACACAAGTGATGCAGGCAACCCTCGACCGTCTTGCGGATGCGCTATTTCCATTCGGAGCCCTAGGCGGTGCTCCACCGCCCATGGTTATTGTACATTACAATCCTGATTTTTGTAGAGCACTACCAGTAGCAAACCGTAGGATTATATCAGATGATTCAAGTTCTAGCGACGAGGACCTTAATGAAGGTTTTGCCTGACGACCAATCCATGGAGGCGATTATGTAGATCGTGATGAAAGAGACTATCAAGGTAAGGCTGACCTTTCTAGTTTTAATGGTCTATTATGCATAGAAGATTTTCTTCATTGGCTAGCCAAAGTAGAGAAATATTTTAATTATATGGACATGCCAGATCATAAAAAGGTAAAATTGCTAGCGTTTAAATTAAAATCTGGTGCTTCCGCATGGTGAGATCAATTACAACTCTCACGAGCCCACCAGAACAAGGCGCCCATCTCATCATGGCCACGGATGAGATGTCTTCTTCGATCACGATTTCTCCCCAGCAATTATGAGCAGATATTATTCCAGCAATATCAGAATTGCTGACAAGGAAATCAAACCATCACGGATTACACTAAAGAATTCCAGCGGTTGGCAGCACGAGACGATCTATTAGAATCTGAGTCACAGAAGGTAGCGCGATTTATACGAGGGTTATGATCGACAATTCAGGATCAAGTTCAGATGCACCCGGTCGAGACCATGGATGAAGTGGTTCAGTTGGCAGGAAGGGCAGAAATGCAACTTGAAAGAGTTTCGAATTAGCCTTATCCTTCAACTCGACCCCCTATAACGGGCACCGCTCAAGATTCAATGCTGGCACAAGAAAAAGAACCAGTAGGAGAACGTCCTCAACCTCCTGCAACCACAAACCGTGATAAGGAGAGTAGCTCATCTAGGCCTCAATGTGTAGTACTCACAACGGCGAACCCGAGTAGAATTCCAAATCCTTATGTTCAATCAAGGTCGAAAAATTGTTACCACTATGGCCAAACGGACCACTTATCAAACACTTGTTATCAACTTCCCACAACATACTTGACCATAAACGAAGAGGGCACTGAATGTGAGGCTGCAGAAAATTACCCTAGCTTTAATGAACATGAACAAGCCACTGAGGAAATAACAGATGACGATGAATTTACAGACAAGGATCATGGCGAATCTCTAGTTGTGAGGCGATTACTGTATACCCCACGGAAAGAATTACATCCATAGCAACACAATATATTCCATACGCGGTGCACTGTCAACAGAAAGATCTGTGATGTGATTATAGACAGTGATAGTAGCAAGAACATTGTCTCAAAAGTGATGGTGGACAAGTTGCAGCTACCAACGATAAAACTTCCTTCCCTATACTCAATTAGCTAGATAAAAAAAGTGAACGAGACCAAGGTAACTGAATAATGCACTATCTCATTTTCAATTGTAAAAATTATAAGGATCAAATACTTTGTTACGTGGTCGACATGAAAGCATGTCATATGTTACTTGGTCGACCTTGGAAGTCGGACCATAATGCGACCCATCGAGAACGAGACAATGTCTATATATTCATTAAGAATATTCAAAAAATAATCATCGCCCCTATGACACCAGAGAACCACCCTGAAGCCTCTAAAGTGGAGGAGAGTTCCATCTTAACCATTCGAGATTTCATGGAGGAATCCAAGGAAATCGGCGAGGTACACGCCTAGTGGTGAAGGGTGAGGAATCAGAATCCTTAAACATTCCTCTAAGTTTAAGACTATTGCTAAACGAATTCAAAGAAGTCTGGCCTGAAGATTTACCTGATGGATTGCCCCCACGAGGGACATCTAAAATCACATAAACCTCATCTCTGGGGCTAGTCTGCCAAACCTCCGTCATTATCGGATGAGTTCGAAGGAGTGTGAGATACTTCAGGGGCAAGTAGAGGAATTGATCCGTAAGGGTCTTTTGAAAGAGAGCATGAGCCCATGTGCTGTACCAGCATTATTAACGCCAAAAAAATATAGAAGCTAGCACATGTGTTGACATCCGGGCAATCAACAAAATTACCATCGAATATCGGTTCCCAATACCACGGTTGGACAACATGCTCGATATGCTAGAAGGAGCCAAAGTCTCCTCTAAACTAGACCTAAGGAGTGGATACCATTAGATTCGTATCCGACCCGGTAATGAGTGAAAAATGGCATTCAAGACCAAGAAGGGGTTGTATGAGTAGTTGGTCATGCTCTTCGGTCTATCGAACGCACCAAGTACTTTTATGCGTTTGATGAATCAAGTTCTAAAACCGTTCACTGGCCGATTTGTGGTAGTATATTTCGATGACATACTGATATATAGCTAGGATAAGACGGAGCACAGGAAACATCTCAGGCATTGGATCTGCCTCATTCTTTTAATCATGCCCTAAAATGATCTCTCCAAATGGATGGACAATGTGGATACAACACATGCATCATGGTGAGCCCCACAAAACTTGGTGGTGTCACTTCAATAGCGAGTCTAGATATTCGACTTGTTGGTAGCTAATCGGCTTCTAATTTCTTTCTTCTGAAATTTAATTTGGCCATGTCATCTTACAACAATTTTATAAGATTAAAAAAAATATTTACAAAATCTACCTGATTAGCAAGGAATATTAGCTGCGACCCAGGATGAATGATGTCCGCATGATCTTCACCGTGGGCCCACCTTGATCTATGTGTTGTCTATCTACCCCATCCATCCGATTTCTCATATTATTTTAGAGAATTGTACAAAAAATGAAGCAAATACAAATCTCAAGTGGACCACACTATAGGAAACAATGGTCATTGAATGCCAACCATTGAAAACTTCATTTTCCACTGTAATGTTTATTTGTCAACCAATTTATTGTTGATAAGTTCACATGGCCTGGACGAAGGAAAAACACAAATATAAACTCTCTTTACAATTGGAGAATATGGGGGATTGAATTTTTGGAAGGCTCCCACCATGATATGTATGCAAAATCCACTCTAACAATTAGATGTGTAATCATTTAGGTCTGAATCCAAAAAAATTAGGTTAATATGAGATTCATGTGAGCCACACCAAAGAAAATATTTGAAAGAAATTAAGACATCCGCCTTTGAAACTCATAGGACCCATCATGATGATTATATAAAATGGACACATATCTAATGGAACCCCATCATTTTGTTTAATGGAACTATATCACTTTGTCAAATGAACTCGTCACTTTATCTATTGAAACTCCGTCATTTTATTTGACAAGCCGCCACTTTATCTAGTGAAATCCTTTTACTTTGCGGAATAACATTGTCACTTTGTTTAGTGAAACCAAGTCATTTAATTTATTCGAAAACCCTATCAATCTGTCTAGCAACCTCATCACTTTATCTAGTGGAACATTGTCACTTTGTCTAATGGAACCCCGTTACTTTGACCAATAATCACGTATGTAACACCCTAGTTCCCGAAACCCAAGTACACTACTCGTATTCCAAAAACCTGAGTGAACACCAACTTGTCCATCATCTGCGTCTCCTGCACACTGAATATGGTTTGATAGCATCAATTGCTATCCCAGTGAGGTACAACCTCCAAGATTTACCAAACATCAAGATAATTAGGCATAGTTTTCAGGAACAATATATAATGAATAATTTTCATGGTAATAAGACAATTCAATGTGGGCCTTAAATCATGTGGGGCCGCTGACAATATAAACCATCCATTGTCAATGATTTTTTGTTAGTCATTAGACAAAGTGATGGGGTTTATTGGACAAAGTGACGGAGTTATTAGACGAAGTGACAGAGTTATACCAAACAAAGTGACTAGGTTGCCCAACAAAATAACATGATTCCACTAAACAAATTAAGTACTAAGGTTAAACGAGATAAAGCAAATTGGGTTCCATTAGACAAAGTTACAGATTGTCGAAAAAAGTGATGGGTTGCCGGACAAAGTGACCTAGTTCCACTAAACGAAGTTTTACAAGGCTGGAAGACAAAGTGATTGGGTTCCACTAGACAAAGTGATGAGGTTGTTGGGCAAAGTGATGAGGTTCTACTAGATAAAGAGACTATATAGTAGGACAAAGTGACAAACTTCTAATGTATCAAGTGACAGGGTTCTACTAGACAGAGAGCGACGAGGTTGCTCGACAAAGTGACAGGATTTCACCAGATAAAGTGAAAGGAGTGCTAGACAAAGTGACAAGGTTCTAATAGACAAAGTGACATGATTATTGGATAAAGTAACGGGGTTCCATTAGACAAAGTAACGATGTTCCACTAGATAAAGTGATGGGGTTGCCAGACAAATTGATAGGGTTTTGCTCAATAAAATGACGAGTTTTCGAATAAAGTGACTTTGTTCCACTAGATGAAGTGACAATGTTATTGTGCAAAGTGACATGATTTCACTAGATAAAGTAGGGGCTTGTCAAATAAAGTGACAGGGTTTTAATAGACAAAGTGATGAGTTCATTTGACAAAGTGATAGGGTTCCTTTAGACGAAATGATGGGGTTTCATTAGATAAACAAATGTGTCCATTTTATATAATCAACATGGTGTGTCTTATAAATTTTAAGGGTGGATGTCTCTCTTCCAAATATTTTCTTTGGTGTGGTTCACATGAATCTCGTGTTAATTAACCTAATTTTTTTGGATTCGGGCCTAAATGATTACGCATTTAATTGTCAGAATGGATTTTGCATACACATTATGGTGGGCCCTCGCCAAAAATTCAATCCCCAATATTTCTCCAATTCTCCAATTGTAAAGAGAGTTTATATATATATATATATATATATATATATATATATATATATATATATATATATATATATATGGGAAAATGTACTATACGCTCGACCTTACTGTAGGCTTCCGTAAGGTCGAGCATTGTCATAATATTAGTCGTCGGTTGCTAAAGTTTGAAATCAACAGCCAGAGTCAAAACAGGATTTTCACGTGAGAGACCAGTCGTTCCGGTTACATTGAATCCCTACCCCTGCAACCTTCTCTCTATCGCCCTCAATACCAGCCCTCTCTCTCCCCCAATCCCTGCCACGAGCGACGTCCGCGTGCAGCCCTCTCTCTCCGATGATCCCCACCACCAGCAACGTTCGCCTCTCTCTCTCTCTCTCTCTCTCCCTCAATCGGTACCACCAGCCTCGGCCGCCTCCACTTCTCTCTCCCTCCTCTCCCTCAATCGGTACCGCCAACTACGACCGCCTCCACCGCTCTCTCCCTCATTCCCTACCACCACGCCGTGCAGTCTCATATTACAGGTAAGACCCCTACCACCATGCTGTGCAGCCTCGGATTGAGCCTTACAGGTAAGGCCTCTGTTTTTTGGTTTTTTTTTCCAGATTGAGATGCTTTGGATCATGTGTTTGATATATTTCTAGTGTTTGGACAATGACAATACATATGTTTTGGTGATTCCGCAATAATTTGCAATCATGAAGAATGTATATATATAATTTTTTTCCTGAAATTTCACAAAAACATCATAAATCAGTAGATCAGGCCTCATCCATGTTTCAATTCATGTTTAGAGAGTAAGATTGCAAGTAATTTGGTAGAAATTTTGGAAATTTTGAAATTTCCAAAATTTTCCTAAATCAGGCCACTTGCCCTCAAATCTCAAAATTGAAGGCTCAAAATCTTACTTTTCCATGCTAAACATGAAGAGTAAAAAATCTCATATGATTTTATACTGATTTACATGATTAAAAAAAGAGAGATCAAAACCCAAAATAACTCGCCTTTTGAGAAACGGGCCCAAATGTTAGAAAATCTTGATTCTGATTTCAAACAAGTTAGAAGAGAGAAAACTGAAGAAAAATCCAATTTCAAGGAGTTTTGGGAAGTTCCCTTGCGGTTCACTGAACTCAAAGTCCATGAAATGATCTTAGCATTTTTTATTCTCCATTGTTGAGTTCCATCATTTAACATCCTGTATATGTACGCACAATGTTTTGAACTGAAGGATAAGTAATTGGGCACTTCTTTAGAAAATATTGTGTAAAATTGGTACACATAAAAGATATTTGTATGCAAAAAGTGATTGTTAGACGCATTCCATGGTTCCCTAGAAGGCTAGAAGTAGAACTCTTGTTACTTCCATTATTTGTAAATATACATCCACTATAACATAGGATTTCTGGTTATTATTTTAAAGACTATGATATTCTATCATAGTGTTGATGTTCTATAGACTTGTAGTATCTAAGTATGAGATTTGCCAGTGAGTTGACAAAACCTGCCAAAACTGAAGAATACCTTCCACAGTGGGAGCTTGCGGCTGAAGCGTGACATAACCGAGTATGGGGAGTTTGTGCGTAGCTTCATTGCCCCTGCCATTGATGAAAAGTTCGAGTTGTTGGGCATGTAAGTGGTAGCGGATCCATATATTATATACCTTATTTTCATTGACTACATAGATAATGAATGAAATACATATTATTTGTGCTTAGCTTATAAAAGTTTTCTATGTTTTTAGCATGGCCAATGTCTTCATCGTGGCGCTTGAGAGCCTTTCTACTTTGGTTGAGGGAACCCGAGTATCCGGAAAGATGCATTAAGGTATATGAATGATGATCATATGACATTCTCTCTTTCACCTTTTTTTTTTCTTTTTCTTCTTTTTGTCTTTTTGAGTACTTAGGTTTCAAGAATATTAATTTCATGTTGGATTTGCTGTCTCATTTCCAGATTCATTCAAGTTAGGGAGGATTACAAAACAGTAAAGATTGCGTCTAGGCTCAACACCTTAGTGGCCGAGTCCTAGTTACACTGGAGCACCTGAAATATGAATTGGTGGCTACAGTCATTTTGAAGTAGGAAACTATTGGGTTTTGGTGGTATTTTAGGAATCATGAAATCCTAGCCCAGAAGAATCCGGTGGGTGTAATGGACTAAATCGATCTGATAACTCAATCTGAGCCGGCCAGCCCCTATTAGTAAACCATTTTTTAAGGGAGAGTTATTTGAAACATGGATTCCCATGGACTTCTCTTTTGGTGGTTTTGTTTAAATAGTAGGCGGAAATCTTATATTTGTGAGACAATGGTTATCTTATATCTTGTTCATGAGAATTTGAATATGGAAAAGGATAGTGGTTGCTATGTGGAATCCATTATTGTCATTTAGTAAATATTAAAATCCATTATTCTGTTTGCTAATCAAACATATAGTGAAATTTCCCACCATGGGATAAGTTCTTCATTTTCCATTTCTTTTCTTTTCTTTTCTGTCTTATCAAACAGGCTTTAAGATTTTTCAGGGTCTTTGTTCTAGCTTCTAGTATGAAGTTGAAGCATCAGCCATTAGGATCCAAGTTCAACCCCAACTTATGATACTAGAGAAACAAAAGCATAAAACAAAAGAAGCATGCAGATACTGTTAAGACCAATAAATTGAATATTGCCAACGAATAGAAGTTTTAAAGATTTATCAAAAGATAAATTACTTCTCTCTTGCAAGAAAATGGCGCATGATGTGCCAAGTAATGGTATGCAGTAGTTTTCATTTAAGTCAGCTCTCTTGGTAAAATCTGTCATTTTGGAGGAACCATTTTATCCTTAAGCCAAGGAAATGTTTATACAAGTGGACCCATGGTTCAGGGATGAGGGATCCAGACTGTTGACCTGATGGGTGCTACCATGGATGGATCATGTTCTAAAATATCACACAGATTAGAAATTCCTTTTTTTTTTCTATTGAATGTGGAGTGGCTGCATTTTTTCTCATAACCATCAATTTGCAGTCATGAAGAATTTTTGGGCATCCTTAATCTTTGGTGGGGCCCATGAGATCAATGGTCTATCTATCTACCAAACCATGACCTCCACTTGTACTATCTAGCATATCAAGACTCTGTTCACACCTGATTGGGATCAGATCACTAGCCCAACACCATTGTACAAATCTATGGCTTTCCAAATTACTGTCAGTTTTGAAGTCAAATTTTCATATGTGGAAATTTCTTAATGTTAGTGGCATCTCTCTCTCTCTCTCTCTCTCTCTCTCTCTCTCTCTCTCTCTCATGTTTCCACTAGTCTTATGTTTTGAATGACAACATGTATGTAGGGGGTTCTTACTTCCATCTTTTATCTTCTTTTTCTTTTTCTTTTTTTTTGTAAAATTTACTTTTGTATTTTTAATTGGTGAAGCCAGTAACCTTGTTGACTTGGACAATTGCAGAAGATTTCTAGGGGCCTTGTATTATTGTATCTAGTGCTAACACTTACTTGTTCCCTAACCTGAGATTCTAGCAAATATCCTAATCGTGCTAAGCATACTTCTTGAAATTGGATCTAGTTGTTGATGTCAAAAATGTAACAGAAGCAAGTTACATAGGAACCATGAGAAAGAAAAAGCTATCTCTATGATGCAAAACCAAAACAGAATTCACAATTACAATAGACTGAATTTTCTCTCTATTGATAACACCACCAGAAGCTACTTCTGGCAGCTTCTCTTACATCAAAGCCTTGGTTTCAGGTAACTTAGTGTCTTTTTCTAAAACTATATCATTCATCTCTTAGTGAAATTGGTTATTGTTAGTATACGAGAGACATTATTATAATTTCTATTAAGGCATGTACTACAATGGTAAGAAATAACATTACTGTAATTTCTTCTCTTTTTAAAAAAAATATAGGAAACAGCTACAGCTATTAACCGTAGCTTTTTATCTAGAAACCGTAGCTGTTACTAACTTTAGCCTATTGCTACGGCTTTTATTCATAGCTTTTTCCACTTTCTCTGTTCACGATCTGTTGCATAAATTGTATTTTTGATTTCATATTTTTAGAGCACCTTTGGGCATCCATGGTGGGCCCCACGTACATGATATGTTGGAGGCCACCACTTTAAATTTCTAAACTATACATATTTCTAGAAAAATGATATTTTACTTTGGCCAAAATGAGATCCATGTGATCGGGAATCAAATCCCAAAACGGGACATGAAAATCATATTAGGCCACTACGATAGAACATTTTGTAAATAACCAGTTTTCCCAAAGGTGTTTCTTAAGGCAAGGTTGCAAGTGGTGGTTGGATATGCTTATTCCTTGAGTGGTTTGTAGAGATGCCTGTCAAGTTTTCTCCCTCTTTTTTTTATGCTTTTGTTTTTCCTTTCATTATTTTTTTTTTAATCTTCCATGTTAAAAGATGTACCGTTACTTGGTTGTTTCATCTACAATGATAGATCTTCGGCCATATAATCTGCAACCATGAAATCATACATGCATCCTTTATTATGTGAAGGATTTATAAATTTATTTATTTATTTTTTTAAAGAAAGAAGCCTGGAGTGAACATTGCTATGCTTACTGTTGCAATACAAAGCTGCTATGTAACAAATTCTTTGTTATGTTAGCATGACCATGAGTTGTAACATGCACGCGCGCTTTGCTTTGGGCTACAGGCTGTGTGTTATTCTTTTCGTTTACTTGCATAGAGCCATCTTAGGCCTGTTGTAGAATTATTCTGCAAGAATCCTTTCTCTCACCCATATTGAATGTAACTTCACTGCAATGTAACCACAAATGTGTTGTTTTTACAAGAGATGTTTGTTTCTTGCAGGGGCCAAGGAGCAGCAATAGCTCTTTATCGAATCCGAAATCCAAAACTAAAGACAAGTGTGCTGTAATGTAGAGAGCATTTGCATATGATGTATTTCCCTCCCAGTTTAGGCCAATTTGTTGTAATACATGATAAGAACATCACCTAAGCAATCATCATTTGTGTGAATTTCCAATCAGCTTTTATTTTTGTTATGTAAATAAAATAAAAATTATCTAAAGCAATAGCCTTGTTAAAGGACTTTCATTTCAAGATAAGCCAAACATCGATCATTTCATTTAATCATATTCCCATATGTTCATCATACAACCTCATCATCCAACTGGGTTGGGAAGGGTCTTCTAATCTGAATGGTTTTCGAGATATGCCCTTCAAAAGTGGGGGCCCATGGTATCAATGGTCTGGATCGCTGAAGCACAGTTCCGTTGACACAAACTGCAAACTGGAGGATACCATCCATGTACTTGGTTGAGGACCATATAGTACCTTCTTATATGCCGGTGAGAGCTTCAGCTGCTCCTGCAGTCGATTGTATACGGTTGCATCCTCCTCTAGTCTCTTCTGTTCTGCTTCTAGCTTGTATATCTGCAGATATCAAAACACCAATATCAGAGGCTATCAAGAAATGTGTGTATTAGAAGTAGCAATTGCCTCATGTTGTCAGGCAAAATAGACATGTCCCAAACCTGTTGACAAAGGCAGTCGAACGATGACTTGTCAGCCTTGAATAGCAGTGCCTTTGTTATTGTAAACTTACGTTGAATGATCTCAGATTTGCACAAAAACAAAAAGTACTTGAAATTGGTAAAAAAGAAAAGAGAAAAAAAATGCAACCCATGAGCAAGTCAGCACATTGAACGAGATGATAGGCACATACTTATGCTGCAATTCATTTCTAGCCTCAATCAAGCAATTTGCAAACTGGCCAACCTGCACAATGAGAAGTTCTTCACTCCTTGAAATCTGAGTGTATGCAGACTAGTATTTTGTGCACCTCTCCACATGCTTGGAGACGTCTCTGCACATCTTAGGCCAATAGAAACTTTCTTTTACTAAGCTTAATTTGATTAGAGAGATGGATGAGCAAATCAATTTCAGTAACTTGCTACCTGATCAAAACTTATAAATGCTACCATCAAACTGAAACTCAGAAACATTTCAAATTAGATTGATTGGGAATCTTCCCTCTCAAAGAAAACCACAGCAGCAACCACCCTTCCCATCTCCTTATGAAGCTTTCTCACCCCTTCAAAAATCTCCCACAAGCCTTGCAGGGATGCCTGCCCCACCAGACCTTTTCATTGCTACTAGCTGCATCTTACAAACCCATGGGAGGTTTCCCATACATCACTACCACCACCACCATCATCCACACCATTTATATCAAGTGAAAGATGGAGCTTACATGCTTGGAGGGGAGAATAACTGTAGCTCTTCTGATGGGAGCTGCAGCCAGATCAGTTACAGCAAGGAGAATGGTCTACAATATGGTGGAGGTGAACAGACAGGGGTGAATGACAGCTATTTCTATGGTGGGTTGGATGAAACCCAGAAGATATTCAATGGCTTCAATGGGCCGTGGGGATAAGTTCCATTAGAGTATGGTTATGAATGATAGCTTTTTCTACGATGCAAGTGCAGTGATGTTGGAGGGAACAAAGCCCAAGGGAGGGATCTGTACGACTGACTGTAAAATCATAAATTGGATTGTTCCGGTCTATGAAAGACAAGGGAAAGCACAAAATCTTGCAATCATACCAAGTCAATTAATATTTCTCACTTATTTACTTCTATGTATGTTATTAGAAAAAAGAAAATGTTATTCAAAATTTCAACGACCTTAAAACACCGATCAACAATAGTTGAATGTTTCACTGTCCTTGAAACATGCACGCAAATATTTTATAATAAGAATATGAAAATCGAAAATAAAAAATAAAATATGCACGTTATTGCCATGAAAATGAAATCAATCCACATCGTCGACATTAAGAGTAGTAGATGCTTCAATCTTCCGTGATCTATAATAGGTATCTTCTTAGTAAACAATTTCAAGTTATTCCTGCATACAAAACGACCAGAAAAATTTTTAGTTATACATCCATTTAAACTTAACTATATGCATGAAAAGGAAAAGAACCAAAAAATCTAGGCATCAAAAGGAAAAGAACATATATTTAAGTTATTGTTTTAATAAAAGGGTTAGAATCGTACATGTAGCCAATGGCGCAAGCTTGTAGACATTTAAGACATCATGCCTTTGGTACCGATCAATCTAATCATGTGAGATTATATAAGTACATGAAAATCGAAAGTATATATTAAGCATTCATTAATAAATGCCTTAATAGTTATTTTTTTAATTACCTTGATTTAACATCCTACCACGACCCTGTACTATATTTTTTTCCTCTTGGCCTACCAACTGCTTTTCCCTTTACTCTTTCAATGTTACTGTCATAACTGTGGAGATAATGAATGTAGTTTAAAATAATGCAATGTATGTAAGAAATCAAATAACAATACAAGAAAAAAATATATACCTGGCTTCTTCATATGCATTATCAAGTTAGTTATATATACAACAATTTCATTTATCATGCCCAATAACCCACTTGTTACACCCACGACATAACTTACTATTCTCCTCCCTGCCAGATTTAAATCTTTTACTCATTCGGCCTTTAGTACTAACAACCATCGGATCAAGTACTACGTAAGAGTTCTTAGAATGTGCATTAAATAATAGATTGCTTTCACTACCCTCAACATTCTTGTCAATACTAGTTTCTTCTTCGACTCTACATTTTTGACGAACATTTGCAAGCAAATCTTCTAAAGCTGATAACACAGGTTCCATTATTTCTGGAGTCCTCGTTCTTTCATTTATTAAATAGTTCATCATACGAGACATTTTATTGCACCCCAAGATAGTTGACTCATCAATGTTTGAAGACAGAGGAGTTGAGTCACTTTTATTTTTTTCTTTCGCATTTCGTGTCCATATTTTAAGTATATAATGAAAAGGCATTTTTATGATGGATTCTTCCTTGAACACAACTAATAAATGCTTGCAAACAATCCCACAAAATTCGAAGCTCTGAGAAGTACAAGAACTGAACCGTTCATCATGGTTCCAAATAATTGTATACATTTTATCATTCCTTCTATAGACGAATATATTATATTTACTTCATGGTCCTTCCCTTACTACTAACTTATTAACAAGTAAAGCACTTGCCTTCACCTCAACTTGAAAGTCATAAAATACTTCTCTTGGATAAATTTTTGCCATCTCTGTTTCAATATCAATCGAGATTATTGCTACAGGTATACTATATAAAGTGTCACAATCCAATTTCAACTCATTATGATGACGTTTTTGTAAAGCGCGATCATATCCTTCTGCAAATTCTAATAATGTTGCCTTATGACTTACAAAATAATCAATGAAGGCATTCATGCCTTCACTCCGTTGTGTCGTTGACATCCCTACATAAAACATTTTCTTGACATAAGCTGAAATCCACATTTTACGTATCGTGTACAAATCTTGTAATCATTTATTTTCTTCAAGGTTATAATCTACAATCATTTTCGACCATAATGCATCAAATTCGGCTTCCTCATCGCACATATATACACAATTTCTCCAATCAGTGTTGAATGATGGGTTCTCATTAATTACTTTACCTAACTTCTCTGAAAGCTTCTGAACAATGTGCCACATGCACAACCTATGCTCGGTATTCGGATATACACTTGCAATTGCAGCAACAATTGCTGGATCCTGATCTGTGATTATGGCCTTTGGAAGCTTCTCACCCATAACTTGTAACCATGATTGAAATAACCATTCGAAATCTTCAATGGTTTCACCAAACAGAAGCCCGACACCAAACAAGATAGATTGCTTATGGTGGTTGACTCCAACAAATGGACCGAAAGGCATATCAAATTCATTTGTCTTGTATGTTGTGTCAGAACATACAACGTCACCAAAAGCTTCATAGTCTATTTTTGAAATATTATCTACCCAAAAATAAGATATCAATCTATATTCATTGTCAATTTGGATTGCATAAGTAAAATTATCATCATTCCTCTGTTTATTTTGAAAGTAAAGAAGCAACTCTTGAGCACTTTTGCCATGTTTGTCATGCCTTTGAATTTTTAGAGCATTTCTTGCATCTTCATCAATAAAACACATTTTCTCAGGTCCTCCAACTTTATTTGTAAAAAAAAATTTAACACTTTAGCTGCGCCAATACCTACTTTTCTCATGTTATTCATGACAACCTTATGAGAATCTGTAAAATGTCGATGTGATCGTAAACAATGAACCTTGATTGGACTCATTAAATTGTGACTATGTGCTTCCACAAATGTCTTAACTTCCCATCTATCTAATCCATTCTTGTGAACTACAATCTTTGTCTTGCAATCACATCTTGTCATGGCTCTTGGTCTCTTTTTATGATCTGTTGCTTTTATATGCTTGCGATGTCGATGCCCTTCCTTAGAACATATAAAACTTCGCATAATTGTTTCACCTATTTTCATACTATTCCTGGTTGAACCTTTTCGTATACTACTAAATCCACACCATCTAACATATTCATTGTAGAAATCATAGGAACATTTTCAGAAATGAACACCATACCAACTCTTGGTTTCACTTCCTTGGGTGCTTCTAGAATGAAATTATATGGATGTGAGATTGTTTCTTCATTATGATTTGTCTGGTGTTCATTATGATTTGTCTAGTGTCCATTATGACTCTCTACACCTGCATTAGGTTGTGACTCCATTTCCCCAACTACAAGTTCAAAGTAAACATAAATTCGGTTAATCAAAAGCTATGAAATAAATATGAGGGCACAAAAATTACTATTTATAAATGAAGAATATATATATATATATATATATATATATATATATATATATATATATATATATATAACAATAACAACCCTTAGCTTAATCTAGTGAATCATATTGGCATATTCTACAAAAGTATCAAATTACTCTCTTTTACATAATTTTAAGAATTGAAATCAATGAGCATGCAAAAAAAATTATTTAATTGTAGAAACATAATGATGAAGTAACCCTTGAATCAGCCCAATTAATCACTAATCAAGAGAAAGCAATAACTATTCTGTTTTCAAAACATAAGACTAGTGGAAACATGAGAGAGAGATATGCCACTGACATATAAAACTTCCTTAGAACATATAAAACTTCCTTAGGCATGTGGCTCTTGGTCTCTTTTTATGATCTTAAATAAAATTTTTTTTTTTTAAAAAAAAAAAAAAAAAAAAGCTCAAGCGGCCAACCCAAATGCTAGGTTGTCACATGTTGGGCTAAACTTCATTCATACCTCAAGCAGCCAACCCAAATGCCAAGTTGACACATGTGGGGCTAGCAAACCTCTATCTTAACAATTTGGCTGTTTGAGCCAAATTATCATTGGGAGCATAATACACCTGGTGTTTGGGCAGCATGGAAAACAGAACCTGCATTAAATGGGCATTTGCTGTTCTTCTTTTTTTTTTCTTTTTTCTTTTCATTTTTTTAATTCTTCCACCCAGAATCACAAGTTAGATGAGAACTGTTTTGTAGCACATCTCATCACCCTTAGGAACTGTGGTCACCCAAATAGATTCCACATGCCTCTCATTCAAGCATTAAAAAAAAATAAAAAATAAATAAAAAAACAAAGAGAGAGAGAGAGAGAGAGAGAGAGAGAGAAGGTAGTGGAGTCATTTGATCCTATGGCAGAATATGGCAGTTAATATGCAGATGCTCAAATTGTACATGTGACATACATTAACTCAAATTAAACCAACTAAATTATTGAACCCACTGTCCCGTAGTCAGTCCCGAATTTAGGTTGGCTGAATAACCTGACCTCTGATTTGTGGCCACTTGTTAGTTTAAACATCCAATAATTATGTGATCATCAAATAACCAGAATAAGATTTTGAGCCTTCAATTGCGAGATTTGAGGGCAAGTGGCTTGGTTTAGGAAAATTTTGGAAATTTTCAAAATTTCCAAAATTTCTACCAAATTACTTGCAATCTTACTCTCCAAACATGAATTGAAACATGGATGAGGCTTGATCTACTGATTTATAATGTTTTTGTGAAATTTCAGGAAAAAATTTATATATATACATTCTTCATGATTGCAAATTATTGCGGAATCACCAAAACATGTGTATTGTCATTGTCCAAACACTAGAAATATATCAAACACATGATCCAGAGCATCTCAATCTAGAAAAAAAAAAAAAACCAAAAAACAGAGGCCTTACCTATAAGGCTTAATCCAAGGCTGCACAGCGTGGTGGTAGGGGTCTTACCTGTGATCTGAGGCTGTACGGCGTGGTAGTAGGGAATGAGGGAGAGAGAGGTGGAGGCAATCGCGGCTAGCAGTACCGATTGAGGGAGAGGAGGGAGAGAGAGGTGGAGGCGGCCGAGGCTGGTGGTACCGATTGAGGGAGAGAAGGAGAGAGAGAGAGAGAGAGAGAGAGAGAGAGAGAGAGAGAGAGAGGTGAAGGCGAACGTTGCTGGTGGTGGGGATCGTCAGAGAGAGAGGGCTGCACGCGGACGTCGCTCATGGCAGGGACTGAGGGAGAGATAGGGCTAGTATTGAGGGCGATAGAGAGAAGGTTGCAGGGGTAGGGATTTAATGTAACCGGAACAACCGGTCTCCCGCATGAAAATTCCGTTTTGACTCTGGCCGTTGATTTCAAACTTTAGCATCCGACGGCCAATATTATGACAACGCTCGACCTTACGGAAGCCTACGGTAAGGACGAGCGTATAGTACCTTTTCCCCATATATATATATATATATATATATATTGTATGGGGCATGACTCTTGATTTTTCTGGGGCCCACTGTGGTGTTTATGTAATATCTATTATAACCATTGGTTATTAAGTCCCATATTAAGCCTAGAGATACGCACTAAAAGAAATAGCTAGGAGAGAAATGTCTATCCTTTATTTTAAAGGGTCAAATATTATACTTACATCAAAATCCACTTCAACAACTAGATTATTTTAAAAAAAAAAAAAAAAAGCATTTTGCCAAAAATCATACCGATACATGAATCACTTGGGCCAGACTAATGGAAACAATTTGGAAGGTGAGGATTGTCTATACACTGTTTACAATCATGTGGTTAATCTGAATTAGAGCTAGAACTGATTTTTCTGGCCTGTGGCTTAAAATGGGGTGACGCACCTTGTGGTCCAGGTTGATTTTTCAGAAAACATCACAGTATGGTCCACCTGAGCCATTAACTATTTGCTCATACAAGTGGCTATGACAAAGGGGACACTGGTAATATATACTACCAACTGCAGTACTGTGTGTTATTGGAAAAGCTCTATTGGCTCCACCATGATGCATGTATTTTATCCACGCCATCCATCCATTTTTACAGATCCTTGTAGTTCATGAGCACAAAATTGAGGAAGATCCAAATCTCAGGTGGACCACACCACAAGAAACATGGATGATTAGAAGATTAAAAACTTATAGGGGGCTACAAAAGTTTTGAATCAAACTGATATTTGTATTTTCTCTTCATCCATGTCTTTCTAGCATTATCAGTTGGTTGGATGGAAAATAAATATTACATTAGGCTCTACGAAGTTTATAATGGTATGTGTTCAATCACCACTTTTCCTATGGTGTGGTCTACTTGAGATATCGATCTATCTATTTTTAAACTCATACTCTGATGTAAGTGGACAAAATGGATTAAAAGTGTGGATTAAAAAAAAGAAGAAAAAAAAACAACCATCATAGTTAGAGGTGGGCATCGAGTCGATTCAGATCGAGTTAGGTCTGACAGGACTCGAATCGGTTTTGAAATAGGCCTGACCTGAACTCGACCTGACTCGGTACCGAGTCCAGGTCTGGCTTGGACTAATCCGGACTGAGTTTGACCCGATCACAAGTACCGATTCGGGTTGAATCTTAAAATAATGTGAGAAAACGGATGGATGGAGTAGATATACAATGCATAGTTCAAGGTGGGCCCACGATGAGGATCCTACGGACATTACTCATCCTGGGTCACAGCTAATATTCCTTGCTAATCAAGCAGATTTTGTAAATATTTTTTTTTATCTTATAAAATTGTTGTGAGATGACGTGGCCTAATTAAATTTCAAAAGAAAGAAATTGGAGGCCGATTAGCTACCAATGGGTCAAATAGTTAGATTCACTATTGAAGTGACGCCACCAAGTTTTGTGGGGCCCACCATGATGTATGTCTTGTATCCACACTGTCCATCCATTTGGAGAGATCATTTTAGGGCATGATCAAAAGAATGAGGTAGATCCAACGCTGGAGTGGACCCTACCACAGAAAACAGTGAGGAGAGTGGCGTCCACCGTTGAAGCCTTCCTAAGGTCCACCGTGATTTTTATTTGAGATCTCACCTCTTCGTAAGTTAACACAGACATTAAAGAAGGGAAAACACAAATATCAGCTTGATCGAAAACTTTTGTGGCCCTTAGAAGTTTTTAATGGTGGGCATGACTCTCTCCACTGTTTTTTGTGGTGGGGTCCACTAGAGTTTTGGATCTGATTCATTCTTTGCCTCATGCCCTAAAATGATCTCTCCAAATGGATGGATGATGTGGATACAAAACATACATCATAGTGGGACCCACATAAATATGTGACATCACTTCAGTAGCGAGTCTCACGACTCAACGTGTGCTGAATCCCAGTTGGAAACGGAAGCGGATTGGCTACTCCCCCTACCACCAGCCCGGCGGTGCTGGTCGGTGCTCTATGGGGCCCATCATGATGAATGTGTTTCATCCATTCTGTTAATCTATTTTTACATATAATTTTAGGCTTGATCCCAAAAATGAGAGGGATATAATTAAATCTCATATGGACCACACCACAGGAAAACAATGGTGATTGGATATCCATCATTAAAGTCCTCCTAAGGCCCAGTGTATTGTTTATTTGACATCCAATCTATTAAGTTGGTCATAAAGACCAAGATGAAGGGAAAAAACAAAGATCAGCTTGATCTAAAACTTTTATGGCCCCAAAAAGTTTTTAATGGCCGACGTTCATTCAACATCATTTCATGTAATGTGGTCCACTTGAGATTGGGTTATACCTCATTATTGGTTTCATACCATAAAATGATCTAGAAAAATAGATGGATGGCATGGATGAAACACATACATTATGGTGGGCCCACATAGCACCGAGTGGCAGGGGAGTAGCCAATCCGTTTCCAATGGAAACTGTCTAACAGGAAAAACCTTTCGTAGGAAGTTCCAGTTATGGGATGTAAGGTGGGGTCCATCGTAATGTTTATAAGAAATACAATCCATTCATTCATTTTTAGAGCTCATTTTAGTTCATGCAACCAGAAATTAGGAAGATATGAAACGGTGGAGAAAGAAATTCCTACCTTTGAAACTTTCCTAGGCGTCTGGATGTTTATAAGCCATCCAAACCGTTTCTAAGGTCATTTTTACTGGGATGAAGTAAAAATACCAAAAAATTAGACCAATACAAAACTATTGTGGCCATATAAATATTTCAATGGTGGTCACTAAATCCCCACTGTTTCCTCTCGTGTGGCCCATTTGAGTTTTGTATACATCTTTGTTTTGGTATAGTGTCCTAAAATGATATCTAAAAACGGATGAACGGGTTAGATTTATCACAAATGTCACAGTAGGGCCATTCAGACTCCCAGCGCAGTAACTTAATGCAAAAGGCTCTGGCAGGAAATCCGCGTTCCCATGTAAGTCTCCGTTACACTTGTTAAAAATGTAAATATTTTTAATTTAAAAAAAAAAAAAAAAAAACTGGTAATATGACACTTACAGTGACATGGACCAATGGAAACGCTGGAGCCAGGGAGTCCCTGACTCCAGGAAACACCGGATCCGCACTCAGGATTTTAAAATCTAAAGCAATGAGAACACATTTCAGCAAGTCAGCCCTTAATGGGAGCCTTAAATCTGGTGGGCCACGGTAGACAAGAAAGGCCAAATTCTAGCTACATGGCAACCACTTTTCAAATCACATCAATACGGTCCTAAAAAGAAAACTAGGGATAGGCGGTTTGGAGAACCTCTCTTTCCGGGTATTGAATACTAATCGGTTGGCGGATGACGAGGACGTGGATTGTGTCCTGATTCATCTATTTTATTCAAGTGGGGCCACATTTCAGTCATCAGACCGTTGTTCTGATGGACCCCATATCACTGCAGTATGCTATAAAAGAGTTTTAGATCGGATGATTATATTCCTCCCATCTGTGGCTGTTGTTTGGACCGTTGTTTTTAGCTCCTTATCTCTTGGGGACTGATACAGTAGTTTCAATCATCCAATGTGTAAGATGTTTCACGAACCAGCGATCCATTCTATGCTCCTTCAGTTCAACGGTCAGGATCCCTTGACCATAGGCCTTCGTGTATAAACTGGTGCATCAGGATACCATTCACGTTGCGATGCACGAGGATCGTAAACTTCCTCAATGGTGGTGTTGACTACCGACTATGTACTGCACGGCGTTGCGCGTGGAAAAGATGGTCCGATGACAAGTGGGACCCATTTTTTTTATAATCAAGATCGTCTTTTTCTGTTGACTTACATCCACTATGGGATGTGTGCCTAACCACCGCCCAAAATTAGGATCTTTTTTCCTTTGAATATGGACTCTTGTTGTATTTTTCTATTTAACCAACATTTTATGGGCAACAAACTGGAACTTACTATGAACGAGATTCCTTATTGGTTGATCCATGGTGGGGCACAACAGACCAATGGTTTGGATTACGAAAAATGGGCCCCACTTTCCAGAATAGGAGATGCGGGGCACGTACATCATATTACTCCTCTTTGGCGTGTACAAGGCCATTCGGATTTTGAGTTTGTTCACGTGGGCCCACTGTTCAATGATCCAAACCGTTGACGTGAATAACCACTCCGAGGATGGCGTATATGCGAAAGATGTCTAAGATGGGAAGATCTTATCTGTACAGTTTTCTCTCTTTTCCGGGTTGAATGTGAACCGTTGCTGTATTTTCTTTCTTAACCGTCAATT
The DNA here is from genome assembly GCF_029962835.1 of Magnolia sinica. Lineage (NCBI taxonomy): Eukaryota > Viridiplantae > Streptophyta > Magnoliopsida > Magnoliales > Magnoliaceae > Magnolia > Magnolia sinica. Next base: position 128,145,846 of record NC_080575.1, on the reverse strand, counting down.
TGTAGAACCCTATTAAATGATTAGGAATCTTCCAATGACGAGAACTTATAACTCCTTGAACTACTGGCTGTGGGCCAACCTTTCAGCCGGCTGATAGTCCTCCATTCCGCAGTTGGATCCCCTGTTTGGCCCGGAAAACTGTAGGGCTCAACAGATGTACAGTCCACATCTCATACATGCGTGCCACGTGCAGTAAGATAAGGGAGGGTGATTAATTACTAATGTACGAGCCCTTACAAAAAGGTAATATAAGATATTTGGCAGAGAAAAACAGTCTTCTGCTCCGCTGGATCGTTGTGGGGCTGGGATCCAGTCCATTCATCTCACGGGCCCATCATGAATGGGCCTTTCCATGAAAATTCCCCACATCAGACGATCCTGCCGTTTGATATATCAATCGATGGTTAGGATGTGCATGGTACTGTCTCTTTTTTCTTTTTTCTTTTCTTCTTAAGGGCCATTTGGATACCACCAAATAAGTTACTTTTCTACTTGACAGCAGTAGATAAGTAACTTATTTGAGATAAGTGAGTTTGGTTTAAGATCAATTATAAGTAACTTTTTTACTTAGAAGTTATTTAATCACTCCGGCTTAATAAGTAGACATCAAGATAAGTTATTTGAGGCATAAGTAACTTATCTTAAGTAATTTAAGATCAAAACCCTCTCTTAGGGCCTTGTTTGGATTGTACATTGCTTAGGATTACTTATGCTTCTCCTCTCTTTGGTACAACTTATGAAAAAATAGAAAAGTTTTCAAAAAATTAACTGAAGTGATTAGGTACTTCTAAGTAAAAAAATATGTATAAACAATCATAAACCAAACTTACTTATCCAAACTAAGTTACTCATTTACAACTATAAAATAACTTATTTGGTGGGATCCAACCAGGCCCTTAATGTCATGGATCCCAAGTCATCACATAGTATAGGCTATTACATATAGACCATTGAGTGCACTGCATCAGCAATACATGAGTGGTATTACTTCAAGTAGCTGACCTTGGTTTCTACTAGAATCACTGATAAGTAATCTTTAAGTGCTCGACTGCTCTTAAATATTTTTATTTTATCAAACAAACTTTCAACGTAAAGGTTTCTAATTGAATTATCAGCTTTATCCAATGATAGCCTAAATGGCAACAACCGTTTCAATTTTCAATGCTGGCCTGTGTGCCTATCAATCAAGACCGACCAATTGATGGGCCATCTCACAAATGAGCCATGATCAATAATTGTATGCTTTTAACCATTGTATTTATTGTTATGGAAAAAAGTGGGCCAATTCATAGGAGTAGGTTAGACCGATACCTAACATCGACTCAATGGGCTATTGACAACCAAAAAGCTCTAAGGTCAGCACAACATAGGTCAGCTTAGAGGAAGGTACGACATAGAATGAATTCTTCGGAGAACAAACTAAAGAGACTATCAGGACTCATGAAGAAGTTAAAGATGACATAAATTATACATCACAAAAACATCCTATAAAAATGTTCTTTCTAATTGAAAGGATAGGTTGGCAGCCGGGGAGGAGCTCAGCTGATCTTATCCAAAGGCCGACCTATTCGCGTCGACTCTAGCTCGACTAGCGCCCAACCTTATCCGTGTCCGCAGTGCGATCTTATTAAGGGAAACGATCCGAGATTCTCTCCAAAGATTATGAAATGTAATTCACAGTCACTTGGCATCTCGAAATATCCGTTGATAATTTTGGAAGAATCTCAAGCATTATGAGTCCTAATTCATCTATAACACATATCTACTAAATCGGAAGGATTCCTCTACATCACTATCTCTTCTCAACTATGAATAGGGAGATTCCCAATGGAGAAAGGTACGCACATATGTTGTCTCCACCCCCTAAACCACTTCTACCATACCCAAATTTATAACTTTAGTATCAAAGGATCCCATGCTATAGCAAGTGCCTTCCTTATTTTGTTCTTTGTGTATGTACTCAAAGGTCTTAAAAGGATTGACCAGAGAAAACTGCATCAACATTTACTTTTCAGCTATTGCACTTAACTTCTCTAGACTGATGATGCAAATGGACAAGGCACCACGACATAGGGTCAATGTATTGGACGGAACCCCACGTGCCCTTCCACCTCAAAACTAGTAAAAATTTGATACATGGACAGAGTGTGATGAATGAGACTTGACTTTCAGTTGTGTAATGGATGGGCATCATATGTTATGTTTTATAATTTCATCGTAATTTGATCGGACAACAGAGTAGTCAGTGTGATTGAGCATCGATAACTTTCAAACATAGCTGCTTTGCGTGGCCTCTACATAACAACGGCCTGACATTTCATCAAATCTTCTCTCATCATGACAAAGCTTGTACTTAATCCGCATACATGCAGTGTACAGCATACATAGATTTTCAGTCACGGGAACATGGTCCCGTGATTCAGACCGCTGGTCTGTTGGGCCCACGCGGATGGACCTTGTACCACGTATACCCTATGTGGAATACTAGTATGCGGAAAATACCCGTGCCTAAGATCTACCCGGGACAAGGGACCAACGGTCTGGATCATTGAACCGTAGAGTATAGACCGCCCCACTACGAATCGAGGCCTCGGAATGCGGGGCCCAACCCAAGCTTTGGTAGTCGAGACTACTGCTATGTTTCGTCCTTCCGTGGATGGACCATGCCCAAAATATCTCCTTGATGGGACAATTACAACCCTTCCATTTGCAGCGTACAAATGATGGTCCGTCAAGAAATATTGTAGTGGTTCACGTTCAACTGACCAAGTACAAAGATTTGAGGCTGGGATCTTCCAATCTGAGAAAAAATTTTGTGGCATAGTCCATCCTTCGTAGGAGATAACAGAGCAGTGGTCTGGATTATCCGAGGGTGGGCCCCACTAGTCAGAACTGAAAACCCATATGCACTGTGCAAAAGCGCAGATCGAACATCCTGCAATTCAACTATAGTGGGGTCCCCCACGTGGATAGTTTGGACTAGGATTATCTACAACACCTGTTGTACACCGCGGGTAAAACACATAGCTGTGTTGGCCCGCTATGTTGTGCATATGAATTCCACTCCGTCTATCACATGTAGTTTTCGATGTTCACCGTCCATCCCAAGAATCATGAAAAATCCAAAATAGAAAAGCCACACCTCAGTGAACAATGTAAAATCACGACTGCAAACTCTAAGTTTATGCCGTATGACCTGAAATTTTTGGATCTACCTCATTTCTTGAGTATCTGTTCATCCGAGCGAATCCCATCTCTTGGACAGGTTAGATGGGATATACACACCACAGGGGGCTCCACGAAAAAACCTACGGTTAGGGTCTCTCTTCCCAATTTTCCCACGGGTGTGGATTACCTGATATGTGGATTTGGCTGAATTTCGGCCCCAATGCCGAACATCCACCGGCACACCTGATGCACAGGACGGATCTCACATAGACAACACGGTAGGTCCACCGAGCTCGGGCGTTGTACGCCCTATGTACAAAAGGTGTTGCAGAGAACTGTCCTGTCGGTATACGTTGTAGGAATTTTCACATGATACTGTCTCGCATGAAATGGTAGTGGGCCGTCCAATCTCCTTTTATAAAAGGACGCTTCCACAGCCCCACCCTCACCTTACCCATTTCCTCCGCATAAAAAGATACACCTCCCCAACTAACCCATACCTCATGGCAATTCAATCACAACCGTTGAATACGCCCCATCTCATCTCCTTCCTAATCCTTGCACTGATCGGCGGGTCCCACGCAGCGGGCATCGCCACATACTGGGGCCAAAACGGGAACGAAGGCACCTTATCAGCAGCCTGCCAGACCGGTTACTACGCCGTTATAAACATAGCTTTCCTCCACACATTCGGCAACGGCCAGAGACCATTACTCAATCTAGCAGGCCACTGCGACCCATCATCGAACACCTGCGCTGGCCTGACCAACGACATCAGGTCCTGCCAGAGCCGAGGCGTTAAAATCCTTCTCTCCCTCGGAGGCGGAGCTGGGACCTACACACTAGCCACCTCCAACGATGCCCGGGAAGTAGGCGAGTATCTCTGGAACAACTTCCTCGGTGGTCAGTCACCGTCCCGTCCACTCGGCAACGCTGTCCTGGATGGAATTGATTTCGACATCGAAACCGGTGGGGCCCAGCACTGGGACGAGCTGGCTCGCTACCTCTCAGAGAAGAGCCAGCAAGGGAGAAAGGTCTACTTATCAGCAGCCCCACAGTGTCCATACCCCGACTCGCACCTCGGGCCTGCACTCGACACAGGCCTCTTCGACTACGTTTGGGTACAATTCTATAATAATCCACCATGCCAATACGCAGGTGGGATCGATAATCTTGTGAATTCTTGGAACCAGTGGACTTCGTCAGTGAAGGCAGGCCAGATCTTCTTGGGTCTGCCTGCAGCGCCTGAGGCAGCTCCCAGCGGCGGGTTCATCGCTGCAGCGATAGTTACCGCTCAAGTGCTCCCAGCAATCAAGGCCTCACCCAAGTATGGCGGTGTCATGTTGTGGTCTAGATACTACGATAATCTCACTGGATACAGCTCCTCCATTAGAAGTGCTGTTTGAGCTTTGAATGTCTGTTTCCCGGTTTCAAAAATCATACAATTAAGGACTCTGCTGACTCATCCGCACCGTTGGTATATGATACAGTAAATAAATGAAAATGGTTAAAGTTGCAGATATTAGTAGCTATTGCAGATTGAAGTTATGTGATTTCTCAAAAAATGGTTTTTGATAAAAGCCATTTTTGTGCAATACAATTTGAGAGTGTTGAGTTGTTTGTGGATGCATTTTGTTTGGTTTGAGAATGGAAAGATGGATGTTAGTGAAAGTCCACTGCTCTCTGGCAAAATGGAAGGGCCCCAGTGGAATTTCTGGGCATTGAACGGATGGAAATCAAAGGTATATGCGTAATTTAATACTAATAATAAAAAATAATAATAACAATAATAATAATAATAAAAAACAGAGTGGACCCGTATCATGTCTTCTGATTCGGAGATAGGTCTCTATGACTTTAGTAGATAGGAGTTTGTGGGTCCCACCATCAATGATTGCTAGGGCATTGAACGGATGGAAATCAAAGGAATATGCGTAATTTAATTTAAAAAAAACAGAGTGGGCTCCTATCATGTCATTCGAAGATATGTCTCTATGCCTTGTAGTAGTAGACTGGAGTCAGATTCTTGGCCCTGATTAGATTCCATTGGTAAATCGACAGAAAGAAGGCCCCGCATTGGAGTAAGCCCAGGACATGTTTGGGTCTGGGATGTCTGGGCCAATCAATTTTTTGGGAAGGGCTGGGGCTCAACTTGATTTAGCGCAGTATGACTGACCCGACTTTATAAGCAGATTTGTTCTCCCCTACAAACATTCATTCCAATCCTTGGTTAGGCAACACTTGCATCTTGAATCTAGACCGTTAATTTGATTTTGTAAAATTTCAATTTATTTGTATTTGTACGGCACACTTGATCTGAATGTCTATTTCAGCCTACTTGAACAACGGGTGGATTAGAAATATTCACGCAGGATTTGTTCAATTTTGGCTGGCTCGGGTTGGACCCAGGCCCAACATGTTTGTTGGGCCGGGCCTTATCCCTCTAGTGTCGAGACAGACCCTGATAAAATGAAAACCCGGACGTTAAATGGTATCCCGACGTGCCAGCGCATGCCAATGGGGCTAACAGATCAGCCAGACCGTTTATCTGATAAGACCCGTACATAGTCCGTCAGATTTGCAGCCTGGATCATACTCCATTAACGTCCTGATGCATCAGGACCGTACAATTTATTGGTATTTTTGGGTAGGTAACTCTGGACCACACACACCCAAGACGCACGTGGCCAAGTGTCCGAATTTGATGCATGTGGACGAAAAAGAGAGATGAGGTGAGAGTTTGGTATCCGTGGCTAAACAATATCAACCATCCGCCGTACACGTGGCATGTATGTTCATCGATCCAAACCGGTTATATAGTGGGGGACGGAGCATAGGCCCATAGGCTAGAAAACGACACTGATAGGAGATTTTTACCATCTGATAATGGCCACTGAGTTTAGAACGCTAATCATTCTTTTAATCGCCACCCATCAGATGGTTAGGATCATCCAATCAGTGTGACTTACAGGATAATCTCAATCCACAATGACCCAGCAATGTTGACAGTCAGAGTCGACAAACATTTATAAAGCCGTATGCATGCATGCATGCAGTATACCAAGAAAAAAAATAAAATCATATGACCCATTGTATATGTGAATCAGCAATAATAGTTTAATATCTCATTTCATAAATAAATTTTGATAAACTAATAATTCTATTATGGAAACCAAACATTTATAAATTTATGTTATTAGGTCCAATAGATTTTACATTCATTGGAAAGGCAAGGTCAGCATACTCTTTATTAAAATGGGAAGATTCTATTTATGTGTTTTTTTTTAATTAAGATATGATTTCATTGGATTAATTCTTAATTGATTGCAATCTCTCTTTATACGATGCAACCCTTGGTATATCAGGAAGCATCATATCATATTCAATAATGACCTTAAAGATACTAATGATTAGCTTGGGCCCTTTTTCATTTAATGATTGTTTCTTCTCACCTACCCCATTCAATCTCACTCATTCTTTTTATAAATATAGTTTTGTAAATGGGAAAAAGATAATAATGTAATTTTCTCTTCTTCTGTTTTGTGAAATTATTTAATCGGTTTTTAGAGTAATTGAGTAAGTGAATCTGCATATCATTTATAATGTATTGTCGCATCTATTCTTAGTCAAAGTAATAATCTCTCTTTTCTTTTCTATCAATTTTTAAAGCATTTTTTATTTTCTTACCCATTAGATTAGTATCACTATACATACATAATATTACACTAAATGAAATACAAGAAAAAAAAAATGCAAACAATTTTCTTTCTTGAATTTTCTTAGGTCAAATTCAAGCATTGGGTAAGCTAAATTAATTAGAAAAAACAGAAAATTGGAAAAAAAAAAAAAAAAAAAAACCAATAATAATGATCCATATTCAATGTCTACAGGTGGACTAATTTGAAAATATTGATTCATAGGTTGGGACATGCACCCTGCAGTTGGTTTTCTTTTTCTTTTTCTTTTTCTTTTTTTTTTGATGGGTGATGGATTGCTTAAACTGGCTATACAAATGTCATGCACAGCAACATTATTCGTGCAAATATTGTATAGGAAGATCAGTCTTGCCATCATCTAATGCCTTCATGGCCACGCTGGATCAGAAAAGGCCCGGTCGACGACCGATGTGATCCGGACCATCGGACCTTAGATCGGGCGTATCTCGCAATCCGGAATGAGTTAGCTGACGTAAAATATATGATTTTGGGGTAGAACGAGCTACTTTAGCCAACCAACCCGCTATGCCGGGTTGCGCAGCCCGGAATTGCTAAAAACCCCTTGATTGACGATCGTTTTCCTATTTTAATTTCGTTTTTACTATAAATAGTAAGTTTTAGTTTGATTATAACTCTTCATCCGTTGGGCTTTAGGAGTTGCGCCCAACGTGAAAAGAGCTTAGAATAATTAGGGGAACGGTTTGGTGAAGCCAAATAGGACACTTACTATTTTTGGCCGAAAACCTTGCGCACTAGTAGACATCACGACCGTCTATAAATAGTAAGTTTACTATTTATAGTAAGTCGCGGATTCTAGGAGTTTGAGTTGTAGTTTGATTATGATTTCTTTCCCATTGCTTGATACCCTTATTTAAAGGGTTGTGAACTCGATCAATTATTCATCAATCAATTTCGAATTTATTAGAATTTATTTCTATTTTCTGCTTTCTTTCCTCGTGGATTCGAGAAGTCTCTGTGAGGAGTCCAGAGAAGTTCCGTGGATTCGGAATAGTTATCCTCTTGAGGAAGACGGTGCTCGACCTCACGTCCTCCCTTGCGTCAGTTTGGTATTAAAGCGAGGTTTCTCCTCGGATTGATGGCTTCTAACGACGGGTCGGGCAACAATCCCATGGGCGGTGCTCCAGAGAATTTATCTTTAACGGCGGCAACTTTCGAAGTAGCGCAACGAGAGAATCAGCAAGTCATGCAAGGGCTGCAGGCTTCCATCGACCGCATAGCAGATCTCTTGAAGGAAAACCTCGGGCAACTCCGTGTTCCTGGTGGCAATCCTCCACCTCCAATTAATCGCCCTGATCGCAGGATAGTACCGACAGTGCATCCAAGGGTCATTCCTGAGGAAGGGGGCTCCAATGAGGAGAAAATCGGCGACATACTCTTCCAACACCCCAGGACATGGCGGCGATCAAGCAGATTGGACAGATCGAGAGTTCAAGATGAGAATCGATATTCCTAGCTTCAATGGCCAACTTCACATTGAGGATTTTCTTGATTGGCTTTCTGAAGTTAAGAGATTTTTCGACTATATGGACATCCCTAAAGTAAAGAAGGTCAAGCTTGTGGCCTACAAGTTCAAGGGAGGAGCTTCAGCTTAGTAGAAGTAACTGCAACTCGCACATACGAGGCAGACGAAAGCACCAATCCGCACCTGGCAGCGGATGAAGCAGCTACTACGTGCCCGATTCCTCCCTAGCGATTACGATCAGGTATTATTCCAACAATACCAAAATTGTCGACAGGGTAGTCGGTCGGTGAGAGAATACGCAGAAGAATTTTACCGCCTGGCGGCGCGTAACGATTTGGTCGAGACTGAATCGCAGCAAGTCGCCCGATTCAACGGTGGATTGCGTATGGCTATCCAGGATCGGGTCCAGATGCAGTCCGTCTGGACGATGAATGATGCGATCAAGTTGGCTACTCGTGCAGAAGTGCAACTTGAACGTCCTAACACACGGACCTATCCTACTGCAAGGATTCCTGTGGCAGGGCTGCCCCAGGGAACTGCACAGCCTAAGGGGAAGGAGCCCGTAGGAGCACGCACTCAACCTCCTACGTTTGAGAACCGAGATCAGGGAAGCGGGCAAGCTAGACCTCAAAGGGGCGTATCGACTGCTGTTGGTCCAAGTAGAATCCCGAACCCCTATGCTCGGCCAAGGCCCGACAACTGCTATCGTTGTGGCCAACCGGGCCACCTATCAAATACTTATCCCCAGCAAAAAGTGGCAAACCTTGCCATCAATGATAGTAATGCTGATAATGCTTATGAAGATCCAGATATTGAAGAATAGGAGCATACCACCGAGGACGAGGCAGATGATTCAGGTTGGGTTCAGCAAGATCACGGCGAGTCGCTCGTCGTGAGGCGACTATTATATGCGCCAAGAAAAGAAGTGCATCCACAGCGGCATAACATCTTCCGCACTAGGTGTACGGTGAATCGAAAGGTTTGTGACGTGATCATTGATAGTGGGAGTAGTGAGAACATCGTTTCCAAGGTCATGGTGGAAAAATTACAATTGAAAACGGAGCGTCATCCCTCTCCATATACAATCGGTTGGATCAAGAAGGTCAGCGAAACAAAGGTAACTGAACGGTGCACCATATCCTTTTCAATTGGCAAACATTATAAGGATGAAGTAGTATGCGATGTGGTCGACATGGAAGCATGTCACATACTACTCGGTCGGCCCTGGCAATCTGACCGTGATGCCACTCATAAAGGGCGAGATAATATATATATCTTCGTCAAGGACGGCCGAAAGACCATATTGGCCCCTATGGATCCAGAGGGACCACCTGAAACTTCTAAAGTGGAGGGCCGTTTTCTCTTAACCATACGGGACTTCGTGGAAGAATCAAAGGAAACAGGACAGACTTATGCATTAATTGTAAAAGGGGAAGAACTCGAGCCTACCAACATCCCTGAAATACTAAGGCCCCTGCTACATGAATTCAAAGAAATCTGGCCCGATGACCTTCCCGATGGGTTACCCCCAATGCGGGATATCCAACACCATATCGACTTTGTCCCTGGGTCCAGTTTACCGAATCGTCCCCATTATCGAATGAGTCCGAATGAGTGCGAGATTCTGCAGGGACAAGTAGAGGAGTTGATCCGTAAGGGTCTTATTCGGGAGAGCATGAGTCCATGTGCTGTACCAGCTCTATTAACTCCAAAGAAAGATGGGAGTTGGCGCATGTGTGTTGACAGCCGAGCCATCAACAAAATCACCATAAAATACAGGTTTCCTATACCACGGTTGGACGATATGCTGGACATGCTAGAGGGTGCAAAAATATTCTCTAAATTGGACCTAAGGAGCGGCTACCATCAGATTCGAATACGGCCGGGTGATGAGTGAAAAACGGCCTTTAAAACCAAGGAAGGATTATACGAATAGATGGTCATGCCCTTAGGTCTTTCGAATGCGCCTAGCACATTTATGAGATTGATGAACCAAGTTCTAAAACATTTCATTGGGCAGTTTGTTGTGCTTTATTTCGATGATATTTTGATATACAGTCAAGACGAAACAACCCATATATGGAACACTTCAAGAAGGTCCTTCAAGTGCTCATTAAAAATAAACTGTATCTTAATTTAAAAAAGTGCAGCTTCATGACTGATAGCCTATTGTTTCTGAGTTTTATTGTAACATCCACGGGCATTCGTGTGGATGAGAAAAATGTGAAGGCAATCAGAGAATGATCGGTTCCCACAAATATTCACGAAGTGCGAAGTTTTCATGGACTTGTAACATTCTATCATCAGTTTGTAAAAAATTTCAGTACCATTGTGTCACCAATCACAGATTGCATGAAGAAAGGGCAGTTTAAGTGGACTGACAAAGCCAACAGGAGCTTTGCCGAAATCAAGCGCAGATTATCCACGACCCCGGTTCTTGTACTTCCTAACTTCGACAAAATGTTTGAAGTCGAATGTGATGCCTCATATGTCGGAATTGGGGGAGTTTTGTCTCAAGAAGGTAGGCCGGTAGCCTTTTACAGTGAGAAACTTGGCGATGCACGCAAGAAGTGGTCTACATATGAGATCGAGTGATACATTGTGGTCCAGGCACTTCGACACTAGCGACATTATTTGATTCAAAGGGAATTAATACTTTACATGGACCATCAAGCTCTCTAATTCATTAATAGTCAAGCTAACATTAACCGTGTGCATGCTAGATGGATCTCATTTTTGCAGGAATTCACGTTCGTACTAAAACACAAGTCAAGGCAACAGAATAAAGTAGCTGATGCACTGAGTCGTCGTGCAACTTTGTTAGTCACTATGAGCAATGAGGTTGTCGGGTTCGAGCGCCTCAAAGACATATGCCGATGACGACAACTTTAAGGACGCATGAGTTAGATGCCAGGAAGGTGACCCCGATGACTTACTTATGTAAGACGGGTTCCTTTTCAAGGGAAAACGACTGTGCATCCTGAACAGTTCGCTGAGGGAACAGATAATCCAAGAGCTACATGGAGGTGGCCTCAGTAGACACTTGGGCAAGATAAGACGCGAGCTCTTGTGGAAGAATGATATTACTGGACGCAATTAGTACGTGATGTGTGAAAGGCAGTCCAATGTTATTATATTTGTCAGACCTCCAAGGGGCAATCTCATAATACGGGCCTTTACACCCCGTTACCCGTGCCCGACGGACGTTGGGAGGATTTATCTATGGACTTCATGCTTGGTCTCCCATGAACACAACACGGCATGGATTTGGTGTTCGTTGTAGTAGATCGTTTCTCTAAGATAGTACACTTTATTCCATGCAAGAAGATTCTCAATGCAACACACATGGCGAATCTATTCTTCAGAGAAATTGTGCGGTTACACGGGATTCCCAAGACTATTACTTCTGACCATGACACAAAGTTCATAAGCTACTTTTGGCGAACTTTGTGGACTCGATTCGATACATGACTTTAGTTCAGCAGCGCCTACCACCCACAAACTTACAGTCAAATTGAGGTTGTGAATCGCACGTTGGGAAACCTCCTTCGATGTATTTCTGAAGAAAAACCGAAGTAGTGGGATTTGACTTTGTCTCAAGCGGAGTTTGCATTCAACAACATGGTGAAACGCTTGACATGGAAATTCCCATTCCAAGTTATTTATAGACGAGTACCTCGCCACACACTAGACTTGGTCCCTTTGCCCAAGCTCCCAGGCATAAGCATTACAACAGAACGTATGGCTAACAAGATCATGGGCATTCATGCAGAGGTATAAACCAAGCTACATGTCTCGAACAAAAAGTACAATGAGCAAGCAGACAAGCATCGGCCACAAAAAGTGTTCAAGGTGGGCGACCAAGTAATGGTCCATCTACGCAAAGAACGATTTTCGATCGGAACGTACAAAAAGTTGAAGAATAAAAAGATTGGACCAGTAGCAATCATCCAAAAGATCAATGACAATGCTTATGTTGTTGATCTTCCAGATGATATGGCGATCTCACGGACTTTCAATGTCGTGGACCTGACCGAGTGTCATGAACCAGCGCAGGATGAGAACTCGAGGATGAGTTCTTTTGAAGTGGAGGAGACTGATGTAGAGAGGGTCGCGAATACTTACATGGCCAAGATAGATCAAAAAAGGCCTGATCGATGACAAAAGTGATTCGAACCATTGGACCTTAAATCAGGTGTATCTCACAATCCGAAATGAGTTATTAGACGTAAATATATAATTTTGGGGTAGAACGAGCTACTTTAGCCAACCAACCCCACTATGCCGGGTTATGTAGCCCGAAATTGCAAAAAACCTCTGGATCGACAATCGTTTCCCTGTTTTAATTTCGTTTTTACTATAAATAGTAAGTTTTAGTTTGATTATAACTCTTCATCCATCGAGCTCTAGTAGTTGCGCCCAACACGAAAAGAGCTTAGAAAAATTAGGAGAACAGCTTGATTTAGCCAAATAGGATACTATTTTTGGCCGAAAACCTTGCGCACTAGTAGGCATCACGACCGTTTATAAATAATAAGTTTACTATTTATAGTAAGTCGCAAATTCTATGAGTTTTAGTTGTAGTTTGATTCTGATTTCTTTCTCATTGTTTGGTATCCCAATTTAAAGAATTGTGAACTCATTTTTGTTTTTCATTCATCAATCAATTTCGAGTTTATTAGAATTTATTTTTATTTTCTTGCTTTCTTTCCTCGTGGATTCAAGAAGTTTCTGTGAGGAGTCCAGAGAAATTTCGTGGATTCGAAATAGTTATCCTCTTGAGGAAGACGGTGCTCAACTTCATGTGCTCCCTTGCGTCGAAGATCAGTCTTGCCATCATCTAATGCCTCTTTTGTTCATTGCACTGTAAATAAATAAATAAAATATGCAGAAATGGTCCATTTGCTTTATTTTCTTCATCAATGCACAAAATATCTTCTGAAAGTTATGGTTTTATAGTGTTTGCCATTGTCTTCTGGCTGACATATGTAATACTGAATTCTGGAAGTAGCCTCTGTTCAATGCTGAATTTTCAAAAAATAAATACTTTAGGGCTTGTTTGGATAGTGGTATTAAGATGGATGGAATTGCATTTCTGTCATAAATGATCACGGAGGCAAGGAATTGACCGTTAATCTTAGGGGTCATTGAATTTTCATTACAATGTTTTGATAGGTATTCTTGGGGTGTAATGATTACTGTGTATATACACTGATCTCACTCTAATATTGCAATGATTACATTATATAATCACTGTTCTAAATCTCCCATCCCAATACACTTATTTGACCTTGGATAACCCATCCAAATACCACTCTCAATGAATTTATGTAATGATTACTTTAATGGATTACAATTCGGCCTAATACCGACCGCGGATTGGCTACTGACAAGTTGAGTGGCGAGACTGCTACTGAAGTGACGTCACCAAGTTCTGTGGGACCCACCATGATGTATGTTTTGCATCCACGCCGTCCATCCATCTGGAGAGATCATTTTATGGTAAAATCCAAAGAATGAGTCACATCCAAAGCTCCAGTGGACCCCACCAGAGAAAACAGTGGGGAGAGTGACACCACCGTTAAAAACTTCTACAGTCCAAAAAAGTTTTATATCAAGCTGATATTTGTGTTTTCCCTTCTTTAATGTCTTTGTTAACTTTTGAACAGGTTGGATTTTGAAAAACATCAAAGTGGGCCTTATGAAGGTTTCAACGGTGGCCATCAATCTTCCCGCTGTTTTCTTCGGTGGGGTCCACTAATGCTTTGGATCTGCATAAAATAATATATCCAAATGATTGGACGTTGTGGATACAACACATACATCATAATGGGTCCACTGAACTTGATGACACCGCTTCAAAAGCGAGTCTGTCGAATCCGCGTCCCCTCGTACCATGTAATCGGGTGTGGCAGACAGGCCGTTAATGAATCCGTGGAAAGAAGGAGAATTACCAGCTACAATGTCTCGACTCAGTGTACCGTTCATACCAAACAAATAGTATAATGTTGTCAATTTTATTTTTTTGGGTCGTTACTCATGCCTCGGTGGTTACTCACAAGAGTTTCAACATGGGGTCTTAGGTTCGAGTACCGACTGTGGTGAAATTCCACTGTAAATTATAAAATGCTTAGCTATCCAATTGAACAAGTTAAATCAAATTGCTGAGATTTTTGGATTAGTATTAATTTCAGTGCTCCATCCAATTACATCAAGCTTATTTTATAATTAAAAAACCTCTTATATTAAGAAAATTAACTTAAGTATGGTATGAAATCTTTCATTGACAACCTACTCCGATTTAGAGAACTCTTTGGATACAAAAAGAGTAAAGGGCATAACGTTTATAGGATCCTGTTCATTCATCAGGTGGGCCCACCAAATACATTGTCTGGCCACTGGGTGGCTTATCATTTGAGTCAGGAGTGGTTCACACTATGGCACACATGAGGCATGAAACGGCCTAACTTTGGGCCAACCATAGTTACTTGGGCTTGCCTAAGAATTGCAATCTCACACGCTTAAAACTATTTTAATAAGGGCATGTGCCCCTAGATGAATTGATAATATTGTTTGAGATTAGTAAATGCAGTTAGGAAAATATGGACGGATGATAATGATAGAAGTAGGTACCTTGTGGTTGGTCAATGCGTGTTAGGAAGAATACGGTAACGTGTGTGCTGAGGTCTGCAGTACAGCTTTGTGTATTAGGTGGCACACGTGGATATAAGCTATTTTCTTGAGATAATGGAATCGTTTGGTAGCCATCCCATGCATCGGTGATGGCAAAGGTCACCGATTAAAATAATAATAATATGAAGAAAAATAATAAAAGGAAGTTGTATGGAGGAGTCTGTCGGTGTAGAATATGGACAGCCCCCTCTCTACCGTACACATGGCAAAGGAGTGTATCAAATAGAACCCGGTCCAGGCCACCCCATTTGAAATAACTTTGGCCCTGGCACTGACTCGTGGGCCTTAAATCCAACCTGAACCTAGCCAATGACAGATGAAAATGGTCCACAAGCTGTTTACTCACCATAGATTGGACCGAATAGCTATAAACAAACATACAAGTGGATTGCTTGGTAAATGAATCACCCTGAAATCCGCAATTACCTAACTTGGTAGGATTTAATTAAGCCATTTATTGCTGTTAGAGATAACCTTGTAGAGTACATACTAGATTAAGTAACTTTCAAGCATACTTTGAATATCAGACAAAAGCACATGTCTGATCAATCAAATCTATTTAACCATATGACCCAATCAAACCTTGCAAAGTCCAGGAAGCTTCCCACAAATATCATGATAGGTCCGGCAGTCCCTAGGGTTATAGGTAAGTTGTGTCGTCTGTCCATTGGATAGGTGACGAGTTGATTTTTCATTTGGGACTGTTTATATAATTTAGAAGTGTGCACGCGTCGAGCCGAGCTGAGCTTTCGAGTCCCAGCTCGTGCTCGGCTCGGCTTAGCCTTCGAGCTCGGAACAGAAGCTCGTGCTCGGCTCGCTCGAGTTCGAGCAGATTTCGAGCCGAGTTTGAGTAGAGTTTTCGCGTTCGGGCGAGCTGCAGTAGGGACAGGGACACCGGGCAAGGCAAGGACGAGTGACAGGGATGTCCGGCGGAAGGGATAGGAGCACCAGGCAGGGCAGGGACGAGTGGCAGAGACAGGGGCACCGGCCAGGGTAGGGACGCCAAACAGGGCAAGGTGGCCACCGGACAGGGCAATGTGTGTGTGTGTGTGTATGAGAGAGAGAGAGAGAGAGAGAGAGAGAGAGAAGGGCAAGGGAAATCACGACCGAGTAGGACAGGGACCGCCGGACGGTCACTGTGGCCACCAGAAAGGTCGCCAGACAGGTGAGGGAAGAAGAACAGTGAGGCGATCAAGCGGCTGAGTCTTAAGAGAGAGAAAAAAGAAGGGTAATGGCCGATAAGAGATAGGGGAACGAAGAGAGGGTCTTTTTTTTTTTTTTTTTTGAAGGGGATCGAACGAGCACTAGGATGGCCAATGGGAGATTAGGAGTTAGGGCATTGATTCTTAAAGGGTATATATACCCTATCGAGTCGAGTCGAGTCAAACCGAGTCAAGCCGAGTTTGAGTATTATTCGAGTCAAGCCAAGTCGAGCAAGGACAAGCTCAAGCTCAGCTCGAATTCATTTCGAGCACCAAAAAACAACTCGACTCAGTTCGAACTCAGCTTCAATCCAAGTCGAGTTGCGTTTTTTCGAGTCGAGTCGAGCGAATTACCGAGCTTTTGCTGCATGTGTACAGCTCTAATATAATTCTCCTTTTCAAAGTAGATAAAGATTAGATTATCATAGCCATCCGATCAGTGGCCTTCAAAGCTGCTGGAGAAAATGAAATGCTCAACTGTAGAAATCCACCGCAAGAAAGTGAAGAATACTCAAAGGGTAGGACTGGCTTATACAATGATTTTAGAACATGGAACATCCGTTATGAGGGCCCACAATAGGTGCCGGTCCTGATTGATAGATGCATCACCCATTGCCAAATACTATGAGAGAGGGGTCCACCACGTTGTAGCTGTACAGGCTCAACCGTCCCCATCTCGTCGGTAAAAAAATTTAACCCGTGGCCATCCACATTGGGGTGCACCAGATCAACGGTCCTAAGTTCAGTATATATTGAATGCATGTACAATGAGGGAACTCCACGTATAAGAGCAATTTTTCTTTTAAAAGTAACAAATTGCATGCTGTACGTATATATCGCATGATCTTTGTAATCCATACATGCAGCCACCTGCCACATGTGTAGGACATCTGGGCCATTTATCAGGTGGGACTCACCGTCTAGATTATCTGGGCAAAAATGCAGGCTGTCCTAGGTAGGACACAAATATTGTACGGAAATATTGAGTGGCCGAATTCTTTTTAGAGTGTCCACGATTTCACACGTGACTTGCTTGATACATACAAACAGTGGGATTTTGGCCAAATATGATCTACTTGGTGGACCCTACATGGCTCAGATGTTCTGCAGGCATAATAGGTTTGCACGTGTGGATTTGTGCATAATTACGTATGGTATTAGCCAGCCACATATCATATCTTCATCCAAGAGTAAAATCCTTGTCATCCGTTTGGGTACACCACTTATCGCGATAAACCGCAATAAGCAGCGCTCATGAAAAGTAAAATTATCAGTCGTCCAACTGTCACATCATATTTAACACAGGAAGAGTGCGACGAGATATAAGAACGATGACGTCTTTTTCAAGTAGAAAAGGCTTTCAATGGACAAGGTAATTTCTTGTATAGATAAGAAAACGAAAGAAAGAAAGCTCAAATGTTTTTTTTTTTTTATAATTCAAATTCCACTTTAAAATTCTCAATAAATATTAAACTGACCATGACCAAATCAGATTCCAAACCTATGATGGTGAATAAAATAGGCCCATGATTCTGGTTAATCAACAGCTCACTTTTCTTGAGTGCCTACCCACAGAAGAGTTGTTAGCCTACCAAATTAAAAAGGACAAACCCCAACAACAAGGGCAGCTAAAAAAGAGAGATGGCCTGCTAGCCCGAAGTGTATGGAAACCATCCCATGCAGTCACTTGCTCGTAGACCCATTGACTTCCACGTCATCTATCTGGGCCACCCATCGGGTCCAATCTGCTATTCATAGGCTGCTTTGAAAATATCAAACTGATATTATTATTATTCAAACTGTCTAGTAGGTGCCTTGGAGAATGGATGCACAAGATCATTTGTATAAGATAAGTCCAGTCACAGATGTTTAGGACCGTTCCCCTTGCTCTGAGTTTTTCCCACAAACCGTAAAAGGAGTGGATTGGACCTAATGAATGGTCCAGATAAGTGATGCGGATGCCAATGCAGCTAACTTGTAGCCTGAGGTTTACTTAATTCCATACACTTGCCCACTACATCCTTTCTCCAGAGAGAAATGGGAAGCTTTGTAATATAAAATCAAATGCTGTAGCTATCTAATTTAAATAAAGAAAGGGTTTCGTTTTAAGAGATGCAATGTCATAAAGCAGCCATGAAGTCTCTTTCAAAATTACTTTTTCCGGATACATTCTAATTTTCGGATTTTAATAAAAAAGCATATTGCGTGAGCGTCTCAGTTTTTTCACCTCATGTTAGGGCATTATCCAAAAATTGCAGCGTATCCAAAGATCAAATGTACCACAACACAGGAAACAATGTGAATTGAATAACCATAGTTGAAAACTTTTTAATGGCCACATAAGTTTTGGATCATGCTGATATTTGTGTTTTCCCTTCATCCAAATCCGTGTGACCTTATGAATAGGTTAGGTTATATGACAAATAAACATCACTAAATGCCCTATGAAGGTTTCGACAGTAGATATCATTATTCCTACTGTTTCCTGTTAATGTGGTTTACTTGAGATTAAGATATGCTTCGATTTTGAGTTTAACCCCTAAAATGAGCCGAAAGATTGATAAGCCACATCTATTGATAGTGGGCTAAAAGAGTTTACTCAGTAAGATAAAAGCGTAAAAAAAATCAATTTATTTTAATAATCACAGGGCATGTTGTCAGTAGTGGCTAGGGCTATACACGAGTCAAGCTAGCTCTAAAAGCTCGCTCGACTAAGCTCGACTCAGCTCGGATTGACTCGGCTTGAAAGGCCCACTCAAGGCGAGTCAAGCTTGTTTACTAAAGCTCGAGTTGAGTTCAAGCCAAGTTCGACCATGGTGTATTGCAACTCGAACTCAACTCGACTCGAAGCTCGAGCCTGAGCTCGAGTAATATATTTTAATAATATATATTATATTATATTATATATATATATATATATATATATTATAAGTTTTCCTCTTTTTCTTTCCCTTACCCTACCGAGGTACACTCGACTCGACTCGAACCATTAGCTCAACTCGAACTCGACTTGAAAGCTTTGGCAAACAAGCCAAGCTTCAATGTTGAGCTCAAGGGTGAGCTCGAGCTCGAGCTCGAACTCGAGTATAGCATGGACGAGCCAAGCCGAGCTTGGCCTACCTCGACTCGACTCGGCTCGATGTATAGCCCTAGTAGTGGCTTTCACAACAGGGCATGATGTATTGTATCATTCCCGATTGGTTTCAAGAAGTTCCGGCGGGCTGACTAAGGCACGCGTTTCCGTACTCGGATTCGGCAGTAACGCTTTCAGACTTTCAGTACCGAGAGGGGGTCACTACCGATTGCGAATCCCACGTGCTGGCTCCAAAGGGAACGTATTGGCTAGTGACCCTGCCACGAGGCAATGGCCAGTGGTTATGCTCTGTAGGCCCCTATAATGTATCTGTTTCATCCATGCCGTGCATCATTTTTTCGCGATAACTTGATGGTAAGACCACAAAATTGAGGTAGATCCAAGTATGTATGACCTTATCAATAAATTAGATGTTAAATAAATATTACAGTAAGCCCTATGAGCTTTTTGATGGTCAACATTCAATTATTATAGTTTCCCGTGGTGTGGTCCACCTGAGATTTAGATCTGCCTCATTTTTTGGATTAAGTCTAAATGATATTAAGCTGTAAAATGATTTGTAAAAATGAATGGAGACAGGATAAAAACACATACATTATATGAGGAACATAGAGCATCGACCACTAGGCCTAGCCACCTGACTAGTTGCAGCGTCACCAGACAAACTGCATATGTCTCTAAAATGAGGCTGATCTGCTCACGACGTAGGTAGGTTAGTACCTGTTTGACATTGCCAAAAAAATAAAATGTTTGTATTATCTTTTTTTATGATTTTGAGTCTAAAAGTTTTTTTAAGTTATAAATGTGTTTGGTTCGCTGCTTAATTAATTATTGTTAGAAAAATAAAATCTTACATTTCCGAGCACTAACAAAATGAAGATTCTTGATGAAAGGTTTATTAATTGCACGTGAGTATAGAGCTGTACAAATTCACAAATGCGCTATCATAGCATATATGTTTGAGAGAAAATCCATCCACCGTTTGGTCTGAACATATTTTCCACAAATTCATGTGAGGCCCGCTTTATAAATGCCCAGCTTGATTGCTGGGCCAAGGGCATGTTTGCAGTGGGATCAGATCCAAACTGATGAATGCCCTGGTCTTGCACACGTCCACCACGTTGGCATGTACACGTGCACCCATCTCTCTAGGTGCCACAACTCCAATGTGTTGCATGGTTCCTACCATCCCATCCCATATGCCAGAGATCTGGGTCATTCATCAAGCATGGTACACTGCGAATATGCACTAGAGCGAAAATAATTTTCATCCACGAGATCACACCTCTATGGAAAATAGTAGTCGGAAAATGTAAAAATTGTGTGAATATACCAAGTCTAGAAACCTAAGCTAGCCCACTCATTAGATTGGCCGATCATGTAACTTGGATATATGGCGTTACACAAGAGTGACTCACTTTTTAGTGTTGGGGACCACAGAAGCACATGGAGATGAATTAAGTAAAGTATTTCAATTACACAATCAAGTCTAATCACAAATTCTATGAATTTTTTTACTTACAAAAACCTTTTCGGAAAAAAAAACCACAGCATAAAACAACAATAATAAATTATGAAAGTAGAAAATTATAAAAAAGAGAATACCCAATTCTAACAAGCATTGATTCTCACGTACAAGCCCTTAAAACTTTTGGAATGAACTAAAAGCTTTGAAATACTCTCTATTTTTATTATACCTATATATATGAGAATCACAATTGAACTAGGAAACAAATCCCCCACTTACGTAATTTTGCATAACTCTACACCATCGTTCAATGGCACCAAAATATTACAACTTAACATGTATTTTCCAAAATTTTCCAATGGCTTTGATCAATCTTCAATGGCATTAAAGTCTACTCAATGGCATCTGACTGTCATCAAGAGACCCATTAATTTATAGATTTAAGACATTAATTAACATTTAGGTACCGTTTGGAAGCATCATTTTTCTCATGTTTAATCATTATCTACTTTCTAATTTTCTTGTACTTAACACTGATGGTGGCTAGTTGCTATTCCGTAGATTTGCAGATTTTGGAATTTTAGCTATAAGATGGCAAGAAATAATATCATGTTTTGATCGTGATATTAGCTTAGGAAATAGTAAAAATATTAAGGAATTTATTATATGAATATATTTTTCAATTTATTTAATAATTCACAATAAATATTTTTGAATGTTTTTGTTTTTGGCGAGATTTTCCTGATTTCTAAGAAAACCCTTAATTAAAATTTAAAAATCTCGGAGAAATTTCCGGGGCCAAGAAATTGTCGGAGAACGAGATATGTCACTATGGTCAAAACCAAGTCAGGCATTGATCATTATTGGTTTTCCTTTAAAATATGTGATGATGCAATGACTATGATTGTAGTAGGTGCATCAACCAAAGTCAGGGAGGAAAAAGTCACATGGGATGGATTTGGCATCCTTTTGATATCATGGTAAGTCAAGCTGATTAACTTCATTTTACCATGATTTATTACACTAATGGTTAATAGGAATCCTTATATAAGTGGAACTAAGGAGAGAGCAAAATACCACCTCAATTACATAGCTTTTGTAGTTTGTTACATTTTCTTTCTTAGCTCTCTACCTCCCTCTTCCTTTCAAACCATGGGAGGGAGCAAACTCACTCACATTCTCTTCTTCTTCATCATCTTCTTCTTTGTATGTTGGCCTAGTGTCATGTCTACAAAAACAATGATGCGGCCACTCCAGCCCTGCAACAGCTTAGTATTATACTTCCATGACATTATCTACAATGGCAAGAACGCTGCGAATGCGACCTCTGCGATCGTGGGTGCACCCGATGGGGCGAACCTAACCATCTTAGCTGGAAAAAACCATTTTGGCAATATGGTTGTGTTCGACGATCCAATCACGCTAGATAACAATCTGCACTCTGAGCCAGTAGGCCGCGCGCAAGGTTTCTACTTCTATGACAAGAAAGACATCTTCACTTCCTGGCTAGGCTTCTCCTTTGTGCTCAACTCGACAGACCATAAAGGAACCATAAACTTCGCCGGAGCCGATCCGTTGATGAACAAGACAAGGGACATTTCGGTGATCGGTGGGACCGGGGACTTCTTCATGACCCGAGGGATTGCTACATTGATGACTGATGCTTTCGAGGGAGAAGTATATTTCCGACTCCGTGTCGACATCAAGCTATATGAGTGTTACTGATATGGACTTTGCGGGTTGCCATAACCTTTCTCATCATTTTGTAATTGAGATAAGCATAAGTTATTTTGAATAAATGGATTTAAGTAATCCTTTAATTATATGGTGTTATACAACTTTCATGCATGCTATGTTGAAAATTCTAAGCTTGGTTTGATGTTGATAGTTTTAAAAACTCGAGTCGAGAGATGTCAAGCTGAGTTACTGAAAACTCAGTACTTGTTCTGACTTGTTGGTGAGTCTGGATGACTCGTCGTATCGACTCGACACGATACCAGCAAACGAAATAATGGGTTTGTTGTTTTGTAATTTATATTACTTATGCATTTAACGATGTTAGATATCTATTTCTACTCCTAATTTTTTAATTTATAAATTATTATTAAATATCGTCGAGTCAAGGTAGGTTGAGTGTTTGAGTCAACACGACCTGGCTGTAACTGTGAGTATAAGCTTCGGACGTATCCAAACAGGGAGCGGACGTGTGTTAGTGGGTGTTTCCCTGACAGTGAGGCCCACCCCGATGTGTTAGGGTTATAGGTAAGTTGTGTCCTCTGATCGGTTATAGGCCACTGATCGGAATATTGAGAGAAAATCTTTTGAGTCGACAGGTCGGGCACTGAGCCATTTTCACCATTTTCTTAGCAGTTTGGCCATAAAAACAACCCCGATATATAGGTAGGTGTTTGCATGTTCCAGTTAAATTTTGAGGCGACATTTGCGAAATGCAATTCTACTAGTCATTTTACGCAAAATCATCAAATTATGGGGGAAATGTACAATTTTTCCCTTGCATGGTGGCAATTGCAAAACATGTGCACCATTTTCAGTGCTATTACATATTTTTCATTTTCTTAAAGAGGTTTGCTAGAACATATACATTCTGATGTATTACAATAAATTACATTGGAACTTAAGCCTTTAAATCTTCTACGGGGAAATGCATGCTTACCCAACTTTTTTAAAATAAGTAATTCTCAGTAAATAATTTCAAAGATTTATTTATTGTGAATCACCTTACACTTCCTAAGCCAACATGAAACCGATAGTAAGAGCACGAAAGTGAATATAGGTTACAACTAGGGTTGTCAGTGGGCCGGGCCTAGTGGGTCAGGCTTGGGTTTGGCCTGGCTTGGGTTTTGAATTACTCTGGGCAAGGCCATTGGGCCGGCCTATTCAAAAATTTTATTTTGGCAATCTCAAGCCTAGCTCATTGACAACCCTAGTTATGACTGGCATTTCCCAAGAAGTGTTTGTTTGTTTGTTTGGTTTTTTTTTTTTTTTTGAATAATATCAAGGTGTTCTCATCCTACTATAAAGCCAGTCTATTAATATCTGCATATGCGTGTAATCACTCACAAAAATGGGTGATTAGTTCTATATCCTATATGATAATGCCGCAAATCAAGCTAGCATGTGAATGCTAGCCTTGAGAAATGAGAGAAAATCTTTGGAGTCAAAATCTAGGCCGTGAGTCACCCATGCGGGGGATGTATATGCAAAACAAGTGCCCCGTTTCTAATATTGTTACATATTTCCCTAATTCTCCTTTTCAAAGTAGATAAAGATTAGATTATCGTAGCCATCCGATCAGTGGCCTTCAAAGCTGCCGGAGAAAATGAAATGCTCAACTGTAGAAATCCACCGCAAGAAAGTGAAGAATACTCAAAGGGTAGGACTGGCTTATACAATGATTTTAGAACATGGAACATCCGTTATGAGGGCCCACAGTAGGTGCCGGTCCTGATTGATAGATGCATCACCCATTGCCAAATACTATGAGAGAGGGGTCCACCACGTTGTAGCTGTACAGGCTCAACCGTCCCCATCTCGTCGGTAAAAAAAATTAACCCGTGGCCATCCACATTGGGGTGCACCAGATCAACGGTCCTAAGTTCAGTATATATTGAATGGATGTACAATGAGGGAACTCCACGTATAAGAGCAATTTTTCTTTTAAAAGTAACAAATTGCATGCTGTGCGTATATATCGCATGATCTTTGTAATCCATACATGCAGCCACCTGCCACATGTGTAGGACATCTGGGCCATTTATCAGGTGGGACTCACCGTCTAGATTATCTGGGCCAAAATGCAGGCTGTCCTAGGTAGGGCACAAATATTGTGAGGAAATATTGAGTGGCCGAATTCTTTTTAGAGTGTCCACGATTTCACACGTGACTTGCTTGATACATACAAACAGTGGGATTTTGGCCAAATATGATCTACTTGGTGGACCCCACATGGCTCAGATGTTCTGCAGGCATAATAGGTTTGCACGTGTGGATTTGTGCATAATTACGTATGGTATTAGCCAGCCACATATCATATCTTCATCCAAGAGTAAAATCCTTGTCATCCGTTTGGGTACACCACTTATCGCGATAAAACGCAATAAGCAGCACTCATGAAAAGTAAAATTATCAGTCGTCCAACTGTCACATCGTATTTAACCCAGGAAGAGCGCGAACAGATACAAGAACGATGACGTCTTTTTCAAGTAGAAAAGGCCTTCAATGGACAAGGTAATTTCTTGTATAGAAAAGAAAACGAAAGAAAGAAAGCTCAAATGTTTTTTTTTTTTTTTTTTATTGAATAACATATAGAGTATATAATTTCTCAATTATAATATTAATATAGAAAAAATAAAATCCTAATTAAAAAAATATTCAAAGTAGTAAATTTCTAATATTAATTAAAAGTTATCTAAAATAATAAAACTTATCTGAAGATTAATTTGTTAGAATTAAAATAGTCTAGATAAATCTTATTAGAAAAGTTTTAGCATGATTACAAGTAATATTTTAAAAAATGAAAACCTAAAACTCTATAAATAAATAAAAATATTGTTAAAATTGAAATATATTAAAATTAACAATTTTTTTCTAAAATTTTGTTTTTAGCTAGGAACATATGTTTTTTAATAAAACGGACATACATGACTCACTGTTTAGGTCAGTTGATCTATTATGATAAAAATTGACAAGTCTTGTGTCCCATAATAATACTTGGATCAAAAGTAATGACCAATTTATGGTTCAAATTCAAGTGGCAATTTCTCCTTTATCCGGATTGAATTTTTTAAAACTGGATGTGCCTGGCCCAATTATGTCCTTCTTTATGTAAAACAAAGCCCAAATTTGATAAATTACTTCTCCTTCTGTTTAGCTTTTTGTTTTTGTTTTTTTTTGCTCTAGCCATGTTAGAAATGTATCCTATGTCACCATTACATCATTATTTCATCATAAAAAATATTTATAATCTACCCAAAAGCAAGAATTTTTATAATTCAAATTCCACTTTAAAATTCTCAATAAATATTGAACTGACCATGACCAAATCAGATTCCAAACCTTTGATGGTGAATAAAATAGGCCCATGTTTCTTGTTAATCAACAGCTCACTTTTCTTGAGTGCCTACCCACAGAAGAGTTGTTAGTCTACCAAATTAAAAAGGACGAACCCCAACTACAAGAGTAGATAAAAAAGAGAGATGTCCCGCTAGCCCGAAGTGTATGGAAACCATCCCATGCGCAGTCACTTGCTCTTAGACCCATAGACTTCCACGTCATCTATCTGGGCCACCCATCGGGTCCAATCTGCTATTCATAGGCTGCTTTGAAAATATCAAACTGATATTATTATTATTCAAACTGTCTAGTAGGTGCCTTGGAGAATGGATGCACAAGATCATTTGTATAAGATAAGTCCAGTCACAGATGTTTAGGACCGTTCCCGTTGCTCTGATTTTTTTCCCACAAACTGTAAAAGGAGTGGATTGGACCTAATGAATGGTTCAGATAAGTGATGCCGAAGCCAATGCAGCTAACTTGCAGCCGGAGGTTTACTTAATTTCATACACCTGCCCACTACATGCTTTATAAAATCATATGCCGTAGTTATCTAATTTAAATTTAGAAAGGGTTTCAGTTTTAAGAGATGCATTGTCTTAAAGCAGCCATGAAGTCTCTTTCAAATTACTTTTTCCAGATACATTCTAATTTTCGGATTTTAATAAAGAAGCATATTGCGTGCGATGTATCAGTTTTTTCACTTCTTGTTAGGGCATTATCCAAAAATTGAAGCATATCCAAAGATCAAATGTACCACAACATAGGAAACAGTGTGAATTAAATGACCACAGTTGAAAACTTCTCAAGGGCCACATAGGTTTTGGATCATGCTGGTATTTGTGTTTTCCCTTTATCCATATCCGTGTGAGTTTATGAATAGGTTAGGTTATATGACAAATAAACATCACTTTATGCCTTAGAAAGGTTTCGACCGGTAGATATCATTATTCCTACTGTTTCCTGTTACGTGGTTTACTTTAGATTCAGGTATGCTTCAATTTTGAATTTAACCCCTAACATGAGCTGAAAGATTGATAAGCCACATTTATTGATAGTGGGCTAAAAGAGTTTACTCAGTAAGATAAAAGTGGGAAAAATTAAATTTATTTTAATAATCACAGGGCATGCTGTCAGTAGTGGCTTACTCCCGTCACAACAGGGCATGATGTATTGTATCATTCCCCGTTGGTTTCAAGAAGTTGCGGGCTGACTCGGGCACGCGTTTCCGTACTCAGATTCCGCAGTAACGCTTTCAGACTTTCAGTACCGAGAGGGGTCACTACCGATTCCGAATCCCACGTGCTGTCTCCAAAGGGACGTATTGGCTAGTGGCGCTGCCACGAGGCAATGGCCAGTGGTCGTGCTCTGTAGGCACCTGTGATGTATCTGTTTCATCCATGCCGTGCATAATTTTTTCGGGATAACTTGATGGTAAGAGCCCAAATTGAGGTAGATCTAAGTATGTATGACCTTATCAATAAATTAGATGTTAAATAAATATTACAGGAAGCCCTATGAGCTATTTAATGGTCAACATTCAATTATTATAGCTTCCCGTGGTGTGGTCCACCTGAGATTTAGATCTGCCTCATATTTTGGATCAAGTCTAAATTAATGAGATTAAGCCGTGAAATGATTGGTAAAAATGAATGGAGACGGGATAAAAACACATACATTATGGTGGGGGATATAGAGCACTGACCACTAGCCCTAGCCACCTGACTAGTTGCAGCGTCACCAGACAAACTGCGTATGTCTCTAAAATGAGGCTGATCTGCTGACGACGTAGGTAGGTTACTACCTGTTTGACATTGCCAAAAATAAAATGTTTGTTTTTTCTTTTTTTATGATTTTGAGTCTAAAAGTTTTTTTAAGTTATAAATGTGCTTGGTTAGCTATTTAATTAATTATTGTTAGAAAAATAAAATCTTACATTTCCGAGCACTAACAAAATGAAGATTCTTGATGAAAGGTTTATTAATTGCACGTGAGTATAGAGCTGTACAAATTCACAAATGCGCCATCATAGCATATATGTTTGAGAGAAAATCCATCCACCGTTTGGTCTGAACATATTTTCCACAAATACATGTGAGGCCCGCCTTATAAATGCCTGGCTTGATTGCTGGGCCAAGGGCATGTTTGCAGTGGGATCAGATCCAAACTGATGAATGCCCTGGTCTTGCACACGTGCACCACGCTGGCATGTACACGTGCACCCATCTCTCTAGGCGCCACAACTCCAATGTGTTGCATGGTTCCTACCATCCCATTGCATATGCCAGAGATCTGGGTCATTCATCAAGCATGGTACACTGCAAATATGCACTAGAGCGAAAATAATTTTCATCCACGAGATCACACCTATATGAAAAAATAGTGGTCAGAAAATATAAAAAATGTGTGAATATGCCCTGTCTAGAAACCTAAGCTGGCCCACTCATTAGATTGGCCGATCTTGTAACTTGGATATATGGCGTTACACAAGAGTGACTCACTTTTAGTGTTGGGGACCGTGGAAGCACGGGGAGATGAATTAAGTAAAGTATTTCAACTGCACAATCAAGTCCAATCACAAATACTTTAAATGTTTTACCTATAAAAAAATTTTCAAAAAAATAATCATGACATAAAATGACAATAATAAATTATGAAAATAGAAAATTACAAAAAATAGAATACCCAATTCTAACAAGCATCGAACCTCACTTACAAGCCCTTAAAACCTTTGGAATGAATTAAAAGCTCTGAAATACTCTCTATTTTTTATTATGCCCATATATATATATATATATATATATTATGAGAGTCACAATCGAACTAGAAAACAAATCCACCACTTACGTACTTCTACATAACTCTGCACCACCATTCGATGGCACCAAAATGTTCCAACAACTTAACATGTATTTTTAAAATTTTTTCAATGGCTTTGAGCAATCTTCGATGGCATTAAAGTCTACTCAATGACATCTGACTGTCATCGAGAGACCTGTTAATTTATAGATTTAAGACATTAATCAACATTTAGGTACCGTTTGGATGCATCATTTTTCTCATGTTTAATCATTATCTACTTTCTAATTTTCTCGTACTTAACACCGACGGTGGCTAGTTGCTATTCCGTAGATTTGATAGTGCATCTAAACGTACTTAAACAATGGCCAAACATGATCCTAATCAAGATAAAACAGAAGCCTTTGCACAGCCACAAGTTTCAAGAAACCAGGTCAATTGACGCAAGGGAGGACGTGAGGTCGAGCACCGTCTTCCTCAAGAGGATAACTATTCCGAATCCACGGAACTTCTCCGGACTCCTCACAGAGACTTCTCGAATCCACGAGGAAAGAAAGCAGAAAATAGAAATAAATTCTAATAAATTCGAAATTGATTGATGAATGATTAAAATCGAGTTTACAACCCTTTAAATAAGGGTACCAAGCAATGGGAAAGAAATCAGAATCAAACTACAACTACAACTCCTAGAATCCGTGACTTACTATAAATAGTAAACTTACCATTTATAGACGGTCGTGATGTCTACTAGTGCGCAAGGTTTTCGGCAAAACATAGTAAGTGTCCTATTTGGCTTCACCAAACCGTTCTCCTACTTATTCTAAGTTATTTTCATGTTGGGCGCAACTCCTAAAGCCCGACGGATGAAGAGTTATAATCAAACTAAAACTTACTATTTATAGTAAAAACGAAATTAAAACAGGGAAACGACCGTCGATCTAGGCGTTTTTCGCAATTTCGGGTTGCCAACCCGGCGTAGCGAGGTTGGTTGGCTAAAGTAGCTCGTTCTACCCCAAAATCATATATTTTACGTCAGGTAACTCATTCTGGATTGCGAGATACGCCTGATCTAAGGTCTGATGGTCCGGATCACTTCTGTCGTCGACCGGGCCTTTTCTGATCCATCTTGGCCATGAAACTGTTCGCGACCCGCTCTACATCAGTCCCCTCCACTTTAAAAGAACTCGTCCTCTAGTTCTCATCCTGCTCTGGTTCATGATACTCGGTCAGGTTTGCGACGTTGAAAGTCCGTGAGATCGCCATGTCATCTGGAAGATCAACAACATAAGTGTTGTCCTTGATCTTTCAAATAATTGGGACGGGTCCAATCTTCTTATTTTTCAACTTGTTGTATCTCCCGGTTGAAAATCGTTCTTTGCGCAGATGGACCATTACTTAGTTGCCCACCTCGAACACTTTTTGTCGCCGATGCTTGTCCGCTTGCTCCTTGTACTTTTCGTTCGAGGCATGTAGCTTGGTTTGTACCTCTACATGAATGCCCATGATCTTGTCAACCATATGTTCTGCTGCAATGCTCATGCCTGGGAGCTTGGGTAGAGGGACCAAGTCTAGTGTGTGGCGAGGTACTTGTCCGTAAATAACCTGGAAAGGAGATTTTCCTGTCGAGTGGTTCACCATGTTGTTGAATGCAAACTCCGCTTGAGACATAGCCAAATCCACTGCTTCAGTTTTTCTCCTGAAATACATTGAAGGAGGTTTCCCAACGTGCGATTCACAACCTTAGTTTGACCGTCAGTCTGTGGGTGGTAAGCGCTGCTGAACTAAAGTCGTGTATTAAATCGAGTCCACAAAGTCCGTCAAAAGTGGCTTATGAACTTTGTGTCACAATAAGAAGTAATAGTCTTGGGAACCCCGTGTAGCCGCACAATTTTTCTGAAGAATAGATTCGTCACGTATGTTGCATAGAGAGTCTTCTTGCATAGAAAAAGTGCATCTTGGAGAAACGATCTACTACTACAAACACCGAATCCATGCTGCGTTGTGTTCATGGGAGACCAAGCATGAAGTCCATAGATAAATCCTCTCAAGGGCCGTCAGGTACGGGTAACGGGGTGTAGAGGCCCGTATTATGAGATTGTCCATTGGAGGTCTGACAAATATAACAACGTTGGACTGCCTTTCCCACATCACATACCAATTGCGGCTAGTAATACCGTTCTTCCACAAAAGCTCGTGTCTTATCTCGCCCAAGGTGTCCACTGAAGTCACCTCCATGTAGCTCTTGGATTATCTGTTCCCTTAGTGAACTGTTCGGGATGCACAATCGATTTCCCTTGAAAAGGAACCCGTCTTGCATATGTAAGTCATCGGGGTGACCTTCTTGGCATCTAACCCATGCGTCCTTGAAGTCGTCGTCATCGGCATATATGTCTTTGAGGCGCTCGAACCCGACAACCTCATTGCTCATGGTGACTAACAAAGTTGCGCGGCGACTCAATGCATCAGCTACCTTGTTCTGTTGCCCTGACTTATGTTTTAGTACGAACGTGAATTTCTGCAAAAACGAGATCCACCTAGCATGCACACGGTTAATGTTAGCTTGACTATTAATGAATTTGAGAGCTTGATGGTCCGTATAAAGTATGAATTCCCTTTGACAAATAATGTCGCCAGTGTCGCAGTGTCTGGACCACCGCGTATAACTCGATCTCATATGTAGACCACTTCTTACGTGCATCGCTAAGTTTCTCGCTATAAGGCTACCGGTCTACCTTCTTGAGACAAAACTCCCCCAATTCCGACATATGAAGCATCACATTCGACTTCAAACAGGTTTGTCGAAGTTGGGAAGTACAAGAACTGGGTCGTGGATAACTCCTGCACTTG
Organism: Magnolia sinica; assembly: GCF_029962835.1. Classification (NCBI taxonomy): domain Eukaryota; kingdom Viridiplantae; phylum Streptophyta; class Magnoliopsida; order Magnoliales; family Magnoliaceae; genus Magnolia; species Magnolia sinica. The sequence goes on along the minus strand of NC_080575.1, from coordinate 128,114,303 downwards.
ATTTCGGCAAAGCTCTTGTCGGCTTCCCGAAACTGCCCTTTCTTCATGCCATCTGTGATTGGTGACACAATGGTACTGAAATTTTTCATGAACCGACGATAGAATGTCGCCAATCCATGAAAACTTCGCACTTCGTGAATATTTGTAGAAACCGGCTATTCTCTAATTGCCTTCACCTTTTCCTCATCCACCTGAATGCTCGTGAATGTTACGACAAAACCCAGGAACAATAGGCTATTAGTCATGAAGCTACACTTTTTTAAATTGAGGTACAGTTTATTTTTAGTGAGCACCTGAAGGACCCTCTTGAGGTGTTCCATATGGGTGGTTTCGTTTTGACTGTATATCAAAATATCATCGAAGTAAACCACAATGAACCGCCCAATGAAAGGTTTCAGAACTTGGTTCATCAATCTCATAAATATGCTAGGCGCATTCAAAAGACCGAAGGGCATGACCATCCATTCGTATAATCCTTCCTTGGTCCTAAAGGCCATTTTCCACTCATCACCGTATTCGAATCTGATGGTAGCTGCTCCTTAGGTCCAATTTAGAGAATATTTTTGCACCCTCTAGCATGTCCAGCATATCGTCCAATCGTGGTATAGGAAACCTGTATTTTATGGTGATTTTGTTGATGACTAGGCTGTCGACACACATGCGCCAACTCCCATCTTTCTTTGGAGTTAATAGAGTTGGTACAGCACATGGACTCATGCTCTCTTGAATAAGACTCTTACGGATCAACTCCTCTACTTGTCCTTGCAGAATCTCGCACTTGTTCGGACTCATTTGATAATTGTGACGATTAAGTAAACTGGACACAGGGACAAAGTCGATATGGTGTTGGATATCCCGCATGGGGGGTAACCCATCGGGAAGGTCATCGAGCCAGATTTCTTTGAATTCATGTAGCAGGGGCCTTAGTATTTCAGGGATGTTAGTAGGCTCAAGTTCTTCCCCTTTTATAATTAATGCATAAGTCTGTTCTGTTTCCTTTGATTCTTCCACGAAGTCCCGTATGGTTAAGAGAAAACGGCCCTCCACTTTAGAAGTTTCAGGTGGTCCCTCTGGATCCATAGGGGCCAATATGGTCTTCCGGCCGTCCTTGACGAAGATATATATATTATCTCGCCCTTTATGAGTGGCATCACGGTCAGATTGCCAGGGCCGACCGAGTAGTATGTGACATGCTTCCATGTCGACCACATCACATACTACTTCATCCTTATAATGTTTGCTAATTGAAAAGGATATGATGCATCGTTCAGTTACCTTTGTTTCGCTGACCTTCTTGATCTAACCGATTGTATATGGAGAGGGATGACGCTCCGTTTTCAATTGTAATTTTTTCACCATGACCTTGGAGACGATGTTCTCGCTGCTTCCACTATCAATGATCACGTCACAAACCTTTCGATTCACCGTACACCTAGTGCGGAAGATGTTATGCCGCTGTGGATGCACTTCTTTTCTTGGCGCATATAATAGTCGCCTCACGACAAGCGACTCGCCGTGATCTTGCTGAATCCAACCTGAATCATCTGCCTCGTCCTTAGTGGTATGCTCCTGTTCTTCAATATCTGAATCTTCATAAGCGTTATTAGCACTACCATCATTGATGGCGAGGTTTGCCACTTTTCGCTGGGGACAAGTATTTGATAGGTGGCCCGGTTGGCCACAACGATAGCAGTTATCGGGCCTTGGCCGAGCATAGGGGTTCGGGATTCTACTTGGACCAGCAGCAGTCGATACGCCCCTTGGGGGTCTAGCTTGCCCACTTCCCTGATCTCGGTTCTCAAACGAAGGAGGTTGAGTGCGTGCTCCTACGGGCTCCTTCCCCTTAGGCGGTGCAGTTCCCTGGGGCCGGACTCGCCGCGACGTAGGATAGGTCCGTGTGTTAGGACGTTCAAGTTGCACTTCGCACGAGTAGCCAACTTGATCGCATCATTCATCGTCCAGACAGATTGCATCTAGACCCGATCCTGGATAGCCATACGCAATCCACCGTTGAATCGGGCGACTTCTTGCGATTCAATCTCGACCAAATCGTTACGCGCGGCCAAGCAGTAAAATTCTTCTGCGTATTCTCTCACCGACCGACTACCCCGCTCGACAATTTTGGTATTGTTGGAATAATACGATCGTAATCGCTAGGAGGAATCGGGCACGTAGTATCTGCTTCATCCGCTGCCAGTGCGGATTGGTGCTTTCGTCTGCTGGTTCGCGCGAGTTGCATTTGTTCCCACCAAGCCGAAGCTCCTCCTTTCAACTTGTAGGCCTACAAGCTTGACCTTCTTTACTTAAGGATGTCCATGTAGTCAAAAAATCGCTCATCAGAAAGCCAATCGAGAAAATCCTCAATGTGTAATTGGCCATTGAAGCTAGGAATATCAACCCTCATCTTGAATTCTCGATCCGTTCGATCTACTCGATCGCCGCCATGTCTGGGGTGTTGGAAGAGTATATCGTCGATTTCCTCCTCACTGGAGCCCCCTTCCTCAGGAATGACCCTTGGATGCACTGTCGGTACTATCCTGCGATCAGGGCGATTAATTTGAGGTAGAAGATTGACACCAGGAACACGGAGTTGCCTTAGGTTTTCCGCAAGAGATCCGCTATGCGGTCGATGGAAGCCTGCACCCCTTACATGGCTTACCGATTCTGCGCTACTTCGAAAGCTGTCGCCGTTAAAGGTAAATTCCCCGGAGCACCGCCCATGGGATTGTTGCCCGACTCGTTAGAAGCCATCAATCCGAGGAGAAACCTCGCTTTGATACCAAACGACGCAGGGGAGGACGTGAGGTCGAGCACCGTCTTCCTCAAGAGGATAACTATTAGAATCCACGGAACTTCTCTGGACTCCTCACGAGACTTCTCGAATCCACGAGGAAAGAAAGCGGAAAATAGAAATAAATTCTAATAAATTCGAAATTGATTGATGAATGATTAAAATCGAGTTTACAACCCTTTAAATAAGGGTATCAAGCAATGGGAAAGAAATCATAATCAAACTACAACTCAAACTCCTAGAATCCGCGACTTACTATAAATAGTAAACTTACTATTTAAATAATTACGTTATGTCTACTAGTGCGCAATGTTTTCTGCCAAAAATAGTAAGTGACCTATTTGGCTTCACCAAACCGTTCCCCTAATTATTCTAAGCTCTTTTCACGTTGGGCGCAACTCCTAAAGCCCAACGGATGAAGAGTTATAATCAAACTAAAACTTACTATTTATAGTAAAAACGAAATTAAAACAGGGAAACGACCGTCAATCAAGGGGTTTTTCGCAATTCCGGGCGGCGTAACCCGGCGTAGCGGGGTTGGTTGGCTAAAGTAGCTCGTTCTACCCCAAAATCATATATTTTACGTCAGCTAACTCTTTCCGGATTGCGAGATACGCTCGATCTAAGGTCCGATGGTCCGGATCACTTCTGTCGTCGACCGGGCCTTTTCTGATCCATCTTGGCCATGAAACTGTCCGCGACCCGCTCTACATCATCAATTGTAACAACTTCAGTCACTTCTCATCTGATGCATTGCATTTCTATTGATACGTGTGCAACATTTTCAAACTTCCCATTACTGTTGCCCGATTTGGGTGTGACTGCCTCAATCCCGTAATCATCATTGGCAGTGTGACAACTGACAAATATCACTTAGATTTTGGAATTTTAGCTATAAGATGGCAAGAAATAATATCATGTTTTGATCGTGATATTAGCTTAGGAAATAGTAAAAATATTAAGGAATTTATTATATGAATATGTTTTTCAATTTATTTAATAATTCACAATAAATATTTTTGAATGCTTTTGTTTTTGGCGAGATTTTCCTGATTTCTAAGAAAACCCTTAACTAAAATTTAAAAATCTCGGAGAAATTTCCGGGGCCAAGAAATTGTCGGAGAACGAGATATGTCACTATGGTCAAAACCAAGTCAGGCATTGATCATTATTGGTTTTCCTTTAAAACATGTGATGATGCAATGACTATGATTGTAGTAGGTGCATCAACCAAAGTCAGAGAGAGGAAAAAGTCACATGGGATGGATTTGGCATCCTTTTGATATCATGGTAAAGTTAAGCTGATTAACTTCATTTTACCATGATTTATTACACTAATGGTTAATAGGAATCCTTATATAAGTGGAACTAAGGAGAGAGCAAACCATCTCAATTACATAGCTTTTGTAGTTTGTTGCATTTTCTTTCTTAGCTCTCTACCTCCCTCTTCCTTTCAAACCATGGGAGGCAGCAAACTCACTCACATCCTCTTCTTCTTCATCATCTTCTTCTTTGTATGTTGGCCTAGTGTCATGTCTACCAAAACAATGATGCAGCCGCGCCAGCCCTGCAACAGCTTAGTATTATACTTCCATGACATTATCTACAATGGCAAGAATGCCGCGAATGCGACCTCTGCGATCGTGGGTGCACCCGATGGGGCAAACCTAACCATCTTAGCTGGAAATAAGCATTTTGGCAATATGGTTGTGTTCGACGATCCAATCACGCTAGATAACAATCTGCACTCTGAGCCAATAGGCCGCGCGCAAGGTTTCTACTTCTATGACAAGAAAGACATCTTCACAGCCTGGCTAGGCTTCTCCTTTGTGCTCAACTCGACAGACCATAAAGGAACCATAAACTTCGCCGGAGCCGATCCGTTGATGAACAAGACAAGGGACATTTCGGTGATCGGTGGGACCGGGGACTTCTTCATGACCCGAGGGATTGCTACATTGATGACTGATGCTTTCGAGGGAGAAGTGTATTTCCGACTCCGCGTCGACATCAAGCTATATGAGTGTTACTGAAATGGACTTTGTGGGTTGCCATCACCTTTCTCATCTTCTTGTAATTTAGATATGCATAAGTTATTTTGAATAAATGGATTTAAGTAATCCTTTAATTATATGGTGTTATACAACTTTCATGCATGCTATGTTGAAAATTCTAAGCTTGGTTTGATGTTGATAGTTTTAAAAACTCAGTCGAGCGATTTCAAGATGAGTTACTGAAAACTCAGTACTTGTTCTGACTTGTTGGTGAGTCTGGATGACTCGTCGTATCGACTCGACACGATACCTGCAAACCAAACATGGGTTTGTTGAAAACGTTTTGTAATTTATATTACTTATGCATTTAACTATGTTAAATATCTATTTCTAATCCCAATTTTTTAATTTATAAATTATTATTAAATACCGTCGAGTCAACTTAGGTTGAGTGTTTGAGTCAACAAGACCTGGCTGTGAGTATAAGCTTCGGACGTATCCAAACAGGGAGCGGATGTGTGTTAGTGGGTGTTTCCCTGACAGTGGGACCCACCTTGACATGTATGTTATATATCCATGCCGTCCATCAGTTTTTTCAGATTATTTTCAGACATGATTCCAAATTTTAAGAAGATCCAAATCTCAAGTGGACCACACAGTAGTGATTGAATTTCCCACCATTAAAAACTTCCTCAGGGCCATAAAATTTTTGGATGAAGCTGATAGTTTTATTTTCCCTTCATACAGATCTTTGTGACCTTATCAATAGTTTGGATGGAAAATAAACGTTACAGTAAGCCCTAGAAAGTTTTTCATGTTGGGCGTTCAATGACTACTTTTTCCTATGGTGTGGTCCACTTTAAAATACGATTTACTTCATTTTTTAGACCATCCCCGGAACTGATCTATAAAACTGATGGACAGCATGGATATGCAACACATACATCAAGGTGGGCTCCACGTTCTGAGAAAAGGATGGCGTAAACGAGTGAGGACTCCTTAGGCACACATGGCACGTACCTCAGATCCAAACCGCCTAAATAGATTCACCATGTACTTAAAATCAGACTGGTTAGGCAATCCTGACCTCTGATTGGTTAACGGCTCGTGTTGAATTAGGACCGTTCTATGCTTTTGTTTTAATCCGGTTGTCCATCAACAGTTACGGACCTTACGGTCATGCTTGCAGTGTAATTTTTGAATATAATCCATGTCCAGTGGGTCCTGCCACTTGGACAGTTTGGATTATCAGGGAACCTGGCACTTGTGACTGCATCAATTTGCACGCGTATGCTCCATTGCGTAATTTAAGAAAATAATCGTTCTAAATTAATGAAGAGAGCTGCGTCATGCGTAGCAGAATAAAGGCCGAAGAACTTTCCATAGTAGAGCATACAACGTGGAGGTACGAGAATCTTTTCCAAATCAAAATAGCTGGACTCCAAGAAAATCCTGAGTGCGTATACAGGTGTGAATAAAGTAAAATATTCATTTTATGTTAGATAGTATTACTTTTTTGATGAGACATTTTATGAAACTTTACTTTTTTATGAGAGCCCCCAACGAGGCGGATTAGATACTGACAGGTTAAGTAGCGTGTCTGCTACAGAAGTGACGTCTCCCAGTTGCATAGGCCACGCTATGATGTATGTATTGTATCTACACTGCCCATCTATTTTGAAATATCATTTTTAAGCATTATCCAAAGAATAAGCAGATAAAAAACCGTTGTGGACCCACCACAGAAAATAGTAGGGAGAGTGATTCCTACCGTTGAAACTAACCTTAGGCCCGTCATAATGTTTATTTGAAATCTAACCTATTCAAAAGTTAAAAAAGACATGAAAGAAGGGGAAACACGAATATCAGCTTGATTTACAACTTCTATGGCCTTTAGAAGTTTTTAACGGTGGGCGTCACTGTCCCCACTTTTTTCTGTGCTGGGGTCCACTGAAACTTTGGATTTAACTCATTCTTTGGATATTTCTCTAAAATGATCTCTCCAAATGGATGGAAGGTGTTGATACAAAACATACATCATGGTGGGGCCCATGGAACTTGGTGACGATCTCAACCTGTATGTAGCTAATCCGCGCCCCCACAACTTTTTTTTTTTTTTTTTTACACACGCACACACACAACCACACACTCACGCCATGGTTGGATTTCACCACCTATGAACCCTCAACCAGGTGTTGAAACTCCTGAGACTCTACCACGGGAGTACAACTATACACATGTCAGCTGCATGCATATTTTCTATGGCACTGGAGTGCGGTGCAGTGCAGTGCATCTGAATGCCTGATGCAGACAATCTCCATTAGCAGGAATGATACTTTTTCTAAGTTTGAAGATTAGCGTGTCAAGCGTCGGATGCTAGCTAATGGCTCTATTTCACGCGCAAAATGCCATGCTGCCCTCCAAATAGGCCTTTATGGGTCACCTCAAGACCGGCCGAGTCACCTTTGATTACGGTCACAAATCTCATTCCCACATTTTCTTGGTCAAGAATTTCACAGGTGAATTTCAAATTATCCGAGTCACCTTTGATTACGGTCACAAATCTCATTCCCACATTTTCTTGGTCAAGAATTTCACAGGTGAATTTCAAATTATTTTGGATTGATATGTTGGGAAAACTCTCACTAAAATAACAAACTTTGATGTTGGTTATCCATCAAGTGGGGCCCACAATCAATGTTATTGTCCATCATATGGGGCCTACATTTACTATCCACCACCCATCATGTGGAGCCCACCTTTGATATGGATCATCCATCATGTGGGCCCACCTTTGATGTGGGTCGTCCATCATGCAGGGCCCACCTTGGATACATGCCTCTCATCACTAGGGATGGCCTTTGATGTGGACCATCCATCATGTGGGACTTACCTTGATGTGGACCGTTTATCATGTGTGCCCCACCCTTATTAATTGCTCATCATGTGGAGCTCACTTTTGATGTGGATTGTTCATCATGTGGGCCTCGCCTTCAATATGGGTTGCCCATCAAGCAAGGTTGACCTTTGATGTGGACCATTCATACGTGGGCCACATTAATATGGGGCCATCCATTACGTGGGGCTACCTTTATGTGGATTGTACGCATGTGAGCTCCACCTTCAAAGTGATAGTCCACCACATGAGGCCTCTTTTCATATGGACATAAAGAGAGAACCTCCTTTAGGGCCTGTTTGGCCGGTCGGATTGGAAGGGACTGGGTGGTATTGGAAGGGATTGGAAGTTAAATCCCGGGATTGGCTGGGCGTGCCAAACCGTTAAATTTCCAGGGACGTGTTGGTTCTTGGGATGAGGGATGGAAGTTTACGGTATTGGGCGTGCCTAACAATTGGATATAGCAATTGTAGACCATGAGCTCCACCTGGAAAGAATCCATAACAACACTATCATTACCTAGAAATCCATGCCATCCACCCTAACACCATTCAATCCCTTCCAATCCTCGTGGCCAAACGGCCCCTTAACGGACTTTGAGAGAAGTAGAAAAGTTACATGTTAAAAAACTAAAAATAATTACTTGTTAAAATAAGTAACTTTTAGTATATAAGTTATTTTTATTACTATGCTTACTAAATTAAGTGAAAAAAAGTAACCTAATTACTTGACCTAAGTTAAAAAGTAACTTATTTAGTGGTACTCAAACAAGCTCAATAGATATTGCATCTTACCCCTACTCGACGGAAATGGTCCAAAGAAAGGCCCCTGTGGGGGCAACGCAATGTATGGGTTGCAGCTCTTTCAATTTTTTGATCATTTAGAGTGTGATTTAAATTTTAATTTAAAAAAAAAAAATTTAAAAACAAAAAAAGAAAAGAAAGATCCAAGGCTTAAGTGAACCCACACCAGAGGTGATTATGATGCCCACTGTTGAAACCTCCGGATGGCTCATTGTGATGTTTATTTGCCATCGAACCTATTAATAAGGTAACATAAACATGGATGAAGGGAAAACATAAATGTCATCTTGATCCAAAACTTCAGTGGCCCCCAAGAAGTTTTAATTAGTGTGCTTTCAATCCTCATTGCGTGGTACACTTGTGCCTTCAATTTGCCTTATTTTTGAGCTCATACTTTAAAATATTCAGTAAAAATATGGATGAATGCATCAATCATTGTGGGGCTCAAGAGAGCTCCTAACTAACCAATTAACCATGAAAAAATGACATTGATTGGACGATCCGATCCAATCGTAACCGGCCCTTTTAGGTAGCCATCAAATTTCCCATGACTCAAAGAGTGCCTCAGATCCAATAATCTTTGCCTCTTATTTTCTTTTTTACCTTTTTCTTTGTTTGGGTTTCTACCAACCATTTGCTGGCCATCCACGAGACAAAGTAGCAACTATCATCCCATCGCTGTGGTTTTGGAACCATAGACCCACCCATGGCAGGGTTATATGGGGCAATCCGACGTTATACGTGCCCCTGCCACGTGTACGGTGGAGATGTATCTCGATCCTCCCATTCCACCGGCTCTGCCTCCGTACGAGCGTAGCGAGTGAGTGGGAACTAGAAATTTCAATGCGTCGGCTACCTAATAAGCTATACTTCTGGTAACTTGTGGCTTAAAAAATGTATTTGACTTCTTCCATCTCAGTGTCGCTCTCAACCAAGATGTGCATGATGCGATGCCACCTTTTTAAAATGGTGGGGCCCACCACAGATTTCTAAATCCAACGACATGGTTGGTTGGGTTCCCCACCCAACCCATTCGACCAAACAGTGGACCCATCACAGTTTCACTCGAGATAACAGCCGAGGCGGATTGCCTGCGAAAGCTTTCACATGAACTACCTGCGACGGGAAGCTAGGTAGGGCCCACCGTCATGTTTGTAGGAAATCCAACCGGTCCATCCATCATTTTAGGACATGGGCCTAAAAATCGATGCAAATCCAAAACTCAAGTGGACTGCACAACAGAGGATTGAGCGTCCACCGTTGAAATATTCGTGGGGCCACTCAAGTTTTGGATCAGGCTTTTTGTTTTTTTTTTTTTTTTTTTTGGAGGGTATTTTCGGTTCATCCCAATAAGAATGACCTTATGAACGGTATGGATGCCATATAAACATGATGGTAGACCCAGGGAGGTTTCAACAGTAGGCATTTACCTATACACGTTTTCTTGTTGTGCGGCCCACTGAAGTTTTGAATTTTCATCCTTTTTATCTCAACTCCTTGAAATGATATGGAAAAACGGATGGACGGGATAGATTTCCTACAAACATCACAGTGGGCCCCACTTCCCATCGCAAGAAGTTCTTTCATGAGAATCCGCTTCCGATAACAGCAATTCTACGACACGAAACGTGCCAGAGAAATCACGACCACTGATTCGGGGGCCATATCCAGATCTTAGGTGGGATGCGAGTTCTTGCAGCACAAAGCCTTCTGAGGTGGATATGACCTTAGAACTGAAACTTGCATTCCCTCACTATGTTGAATCTGATCCAAGCTTACAGTGGTTGCCATCCACTGAAGACTGGACCAAAACTGTAGATGAACATACGTTCTTCAAAGCTTTTTTATCAAGCTATGAAGATTTTAAAATAATAATAATAATAATTTATAGGGAAAAGTTCAAAAGATTAAGAATGCATTAAAAAAAAATATGATAGTCACCTTTTTTTTTTTAAATGATGGCATCATAAATAAAATTGAAGTTAGATAAGTATTAGTCCCAGTGCATTTTATTAATAGCGTTTGTAGCTATCTTAGATCCTCATTAGAAGATGATATTGGTTCAGTACTACTTCCAAAAGATGTATTCTTCTGACAGAGTTGGTACAGAGTCCTCCAAAGCTCATAACGTAGTTGGGGAACTCTACAATTCACGTTACTCTTGCAGTTGAAAGAAGAATAGACAAATCAATAGTTGATTCTCGGGTTGGTTGTACCGCTGATGCAAATTATGCGGACGATAATTTTATGTCGTTTATAATAGTACAATAATAAATAATGGAGAAAACAAGTGAATTTACATTGCAGTTGCATCTTAAGGATCCAATCCTAATAATGAGTCTGACAATCGATTTCAATGTTTTGGATTAGTCGTAGAAACTGAATGATGAAAAATCAAAATATTAAGTCTTGCTTATGATGGCACGAGATCTATAATCTTTTCCAATTTCAACGGTAGCATTAGAATCAACTTTTAATATAGAGAGTAGAGTTATTTAAATTTTGTGAAATTCTCTTGCACTAAAAACAATGAAAGCCCTGCCGTACATTCGAGATTGGCTCCAACCAATTTAGGGAAATAATAGTTTCAATGATGATAATGACAATGATGAGGACGTTGTGGAGAGTTAACATGAGACTCTACAACGATGGATGGGTCAATTTTATTTTACATTGTTTATTTACATTGTGGACTTGTTTGTTATTTTTGGACTATATTTCATATTTGAGTTTACATGTTTATATAACTTTAATGCGTTGTGAAATTTACTTTACCCTTTTTGGTAAGGGAATATTCGTTGTGAGAAACGTGGAACTTTAGTTATTTACCTATGTTGGTTGGTTATAAACATTGTGATTTGTGAATATTAAGCATATGTATGATGTAAGTATAATTTGTCATTTATGAAACATGTACGATGTACATAAGTATGGTTGTTATTTGGTTGGTTAAAAATCTTGAGCATTGTGATTTGTAATTTGCAAATACATACTAGAACAAAAATATTTTCACACAATAAAAAATAAATTATTTGAAATCGTTCTAACTAGAAAAATTGTCCGAACTTAAAATGTTGAACATGGGTTGGACTAGGCCGAACTCGACTCGAACAGGCCCTCTTATTTGACAGTTTGTTTGAACATTGTTCAAACACAGCCCAGTCAACAACCGAACTGAACCAAGCACAGCTGGTCCATGTTCGACTCGATTCGGTTCAATGTCCAGCTCTATATCTCAGTGCAATGAGAGCTTCTGCATAGATGGATCAAAAGTGGGAAATATCTGTGGCACAATTGATATAGATCGACACCGTTGGGCTGGTTCATGTGAAGTATAGTGATTTTATACTGATATTAGCAATTTGGTGGGGCATTTATATCTGTCAGGCAAAAAAATGAACAACTATATTTATTTAATAATTTAGCAAGTTATTATGTTTGAGCATATGCACTTAAAACTGTATTTTTGGCATGCGCTAACTCAAATTAAATTGTCCAAATTAAGGAATACATTGTAAATAAGTCCTCACCCAAAAATTAAATTGGTTCAACTATCCTAATCAATAGATACTTTTCATTTCAACCTATCAATCAAATGTCTATCCTTCTAATATTAAAGTTATAAAATTGTTGACACTCCATCTAAATTGTGGTCCACAAGTTAGACGCTTTAATTTGAAATTATTATATCACCTGTACGACCATCATCACGAACAAGTGATGTGGTCCATCACAATTTTTCAGAAGTACTGAAGTTTTTCTCTTCCACTTGAAAATTTCTTTTTGAGGCATCATGCATGTGGGGCCACCTGGGAGTGTGTATGCCATCCAACTCACACTTCAAGTGAAACGCACCTTGACAATGGATGCCGTGAAAATCAGGAATAAGGTGCGCCACACAATGGAAAACAATGGAATCCCACCAAAAAAAAACCCTTCAAATTCATTCAGTGGCCCACATAATCGTTGGATCCACTTGAAATGCCTTTGTTGAACGGGTTGCCTGGCATATACACTGCATATACCATTATGATGGGCCCCACGTGTGAAAATGCTGTAGAAAAAGCTTATCCTAAAATTTCATATAAGAACCATCCTTCCTCTTCACAGTTTTATAAATTAAAAGTACTATCTATTATTGTTAGAAAAATAAGTGTTTCTTATACACAACGGAGGATAGAAAAAAATGATAACGAAACGATCAGATCTATCGGGTTCAAGGCTTGACTTGAATAGTCAATTTCTCAAGACAGATTTGCTCTCCTTTTTCTGAAATTTTCAGTAAGTGCAAACGAAGGAAATCTGCAAATTATCTTCAGGATACAATGAACTCTCAATCCGATTTTCAACACAAAAATTTGCACATTTAAGTGTTGAACAGATCTCTAGTTTTGACACTGATATGACTTAAAACGTTCAGAAAAAATTCAACAAGAGATCAGATTAAGAGTAATTGTACAAAAGATGATATAATCTTAAGGATAAGAATATCTGGTTCTGGATTATAGTATCCAGGATTTATATCAATTGAAAGGTTATAGATTTCTTCCTGAAGAGGTGTTAAAGAGCCTCTTCAAGAAATCAATATCCATTCACAGCAAATAATTGCCTTCCCATGAAAGGATATGACTCTTTGTCCTATGACAGTTATTTCTTTACTCATTCAGACAGGAGCAGTTATCCAACAGGAAAAACTATATCCACATAAGCGACACGTGGCATAGGTGCCACATGTACAATCATGTCACAATTACTCTCAATCATAAAAAAGGTAATAAAACATTAGGGTAGACCCCGGTTTAATACCAGTTGAATCATAGCCCAAAAAAGTTTGAACCATGTGCTAAGTGCGCCTAATAAAGCGCCAAAATGCGCCTAAGCAACCCTACAACCCACTCCGCGCATGCGCGGATGGCGTCCTCGATGAGATTTGAACCCTGGTTACATAAGCAAAAAGCCATTCTCTTACCAACTGGCTATACACACTATTTATAGAAAGTTTAAATAATTAATATATTTATTTGCTTTCTAAAAATAACTTTTATTTTTGAAATTTATTTTTATTCTAAAAAACACAACAATTATTACTAATTATTGATTTATAAATTAATTTAGTATTTTTAAATATGTAATATAGAGTGTAATCGAGTTCGAGCTGAATTCAAGCATGGGCCGAGTATCCTGAACCCAACCCCAAATATTAATAAACACACACCCACATCTATGTAGCTACAGTACCCGAGCCCAGCCCATGTCAGGCTGGTTCGAGTACCCGTCATGCGTACCCGACGGATTGCCAGTTTGCCACCCTTATTCATAGGCCTTAACAAAGGTATCAGACATATTCTGAATGATTCTTAGATTTTACACACGTGTGGCATACACAAATAATCAGGCGCGTGCAAACAAGAGAGCACACTCACACTATTGTATGAAATTAATAACCGCACGAATTACGCATGAACAAAGATCAGGATCAGTGGCCTTTTAAAAGAGGAAACGGATTGGCTACTCCCCCTGACACCAACCCTGGAGCTGGTGGTCGGTGCTCTGTGGGCCCCACCATGATGTATGTGTTTCATCCATTTCGTTCATCCATTTTTAAATATCATTTTAGATCTTCGTCCAAAAAATGAGAGGGATATAAATCTCAGGTGGACCACACCACAGGAAAACAATAGTGATTGGATATCTATCATTTAAATCCTCCTAAGGCCCACTGTACTGTTTATTTGACATCCAATCTGTTGATTAGGTCATAAAGACCCAGATGAAGGGAAAAAACAAAGATCAACTTGATCCAATACTTTTATGGCCCCAAAAAAGTTTTTAATGGTCGAAGTTCATTCAACACTTTTTCCTGTAACGTGGTCCACTTGAGACTGGGATATACCTCTTTTTTTGTGTATTACCATAAATTAATCTAGAAAATTAGATGGACGGAATGGATGAAACACATATATCATGATGAGGCCCACTCATCATCACCGTTCATCTTCTCCATTGATCAGGTAAGTACCGTAAGTTTCATTTTTTTTTAATCCTCTATTTTGGAATTTTTTTATTTTTTAAAAAAATTTAAAAAATAAAAAATAAAAAACAGGACCGATTTGAACCGTACCTAATCCAATCCGACTCGGTTTCCCCGATCGAGTCAAACTCAAATCGGATCAAGCCAGCAGTGGATCGGATCAGATCGAGTCAAATGACCCGGACTCGGTCCCGGATCGGATCGAGTTCGGGTCAGGCCATGTAAATTTCGGACCAAGTCGAATTGGACCCAATTCGATCTAACTCGACTCGATCCCCATTCTACATATACTTCTTGAACTTGCCAGTTTTACATGCACTCATTAAAATTAAACCATGGAAATTTAGTGCTCATTTAGATATCACCTAATAACTAATTTTTTATAACTCATATTAAGTTAATTACTATTTTTGACCTTAAGTTAGTTTGAAAAGCACGGTTGCAAAAGTAATGAATGCAATAGAAGCTACTTATTTGTGTAAGTTTTTTTTTTTCTTACTTTTCAATTTATTTTTTTTACTTTTTTGCTTCTGTCTCCATGTGATAGATGGTTATATCAAAGTAGGCCCCGCATGATGCATTGTCCACATCAAAAGTAGGGCCCACATGATGAGTGGTCCACATCAAAGGTAGGGACCACATGAAGGATGGTCCACATCAAAGGTGGACCCAACATTATGGATTACCCACATCAAAGTGAGCCCACAGAATGGATTATCCACAACAAAGGCAAGCCCCAAATGATGAGTGGCCCACATCCAAAGTGGGCTTGCATGATGGACAACCTGTAGCGCCCCAAAATTCAAGGGCCCAAATGATTAGTGGCACTCTCGAATTCTCGAGTGCCACTTGTACCCTAACGAACCTCATATGCATGTAAATATGGATATCAAGAAGTCAAAGAAAGATTAAATCGACATAAGATAACTAATCATCGGAGATTTAAATATAAATCATCAACAATCCAAGTGTTACTAATAAAGTTATGAACCAGCATAAAACCTCATAATCCGAAGAAACAAATATCCATTAGGGACCTTGTCCCATCCTCTCGCCTCTCCTAAAGGAAGTTGGGCCCTAGACTAGACCCGAGATCATCCATCGCACTAGAACGATCCGCCAAATGTTTGGACGTATGCTAACTCCTCGTCGTCGTCCACACTGACATCGTCCAATGCATCTCCCTCCAAGGTTCCTGCCTCTATGCCAGAGTCTGGTTAGTGTTTTAGAACACCGTCCCAGAGTGGGAGTGAGTAATCAACTCAATGGTACCATTAGCAATAGATAGCACAAATAATCATTTATAGGATAGATTTAGCAAATAGCATACATCACAGATTCTTAAATACTCTTGTTAATGAAATGCATGGTTCATAATATGATGCATGCCTCTTTTCACTAACACTCCCTCAAGCGACAATATCTAACGATCCCGAATGACCAACACTCCCTCAGTATGACCTCGACTCCCGAATCGCCAAAATAAGCAATTTAATGTTATGGATCATGTTAGCCGAGTTGATTAATTAGGTTCATTCATCCAGTAAGTTGGGAAAACCGTAATACCCTTAGTAAAATGTTGCCCTAATCTGATCACGCGGCTTAGGGCCGTGGCCGATTGGCTCTCGTGATCCTTAGCCCTCGTGAGTTTGATAATCTCATATGAAGTCAATTAGGACTTTCAAGTCTAACTTGCGATCACTATGGGGAGGTCATCACCCCAGCATAAGCCGACAGCACAAGCACAGTATCTCATACCACCATCCCCGGCTCATGAGTCTTGGTGCTCATTGGTCACTACGGGGAGGCTCATCACCCCAGCGTAGGCCGACAGTAGGGCATGGTGTCCCATACCACCATCCCCGGCTCATGAGTTTTATGGGCCGAATATTATAATTAACAGTGGGCGCAAAGGTCTCAGGGTATCTCGGGTTCCTACATAGGCATGCGATCATGGTTAATACACAAGGATGGCCAATTGTAAGTCAATATACCCCCATAAGTCACACCATAAACCGAACGATCTAAGAACAATGTCTTGTGTAGTCCAACTATGACCGTCGATTCACAGCTTAACTAATCGGGCCAGATTTACTCATGGGTAGGCTCAACGAAAGGTCGCCCAAGTGATTCAATTAATCGGTCAATCCATAAGGGTCTATGCACTAGATAAATAGCATGTATCATCAAATTCAAAGATAATTCACACAAGGCAAGCATAATTCAACAATTCAACTATATGGACAGCAATAAACCAAATTTAGCTAAACCATATGGACCATATTCAATGTGTTTCAACATATACAGCCATAAGGACAGTCATGCACTAATACACAACAGTTCGGTCTTTCATGGGTCAACATAAATCATACAATTCAGTTGTATGTAGAGGATCAAGTACGAGTAATTCAACAAATTAGCAAGTTGTCAACAATTCATGCCTTCTCTCCTAGCACATTTTACATGCAACAATGATTCATCAAAAATCAGTAATATTTGGAAAAAACTAATTGCTTATACCCTATAAGAACCTGCAATCAACAGTTCATACATTGGGGTATTAGGGGCTCAAACCCCATTTTCCATGAATTTGAGAAATCCCTAGTCTATAGTCTCATTCATGCACTCCCAAGAAAATTTTGGCAACATGCAATAGCAATGCACCATTCGCATTTACTAGACCTACGCTAGGCACGATAATCATCCACCTAAAGGTAATGATCTGCACCTATAGTTGATTGGAAGTCGCTGAAATCGTCCTAACATCGTCTGGTCCGCAAGCTCGACGCGTCGGGGCCCTGCGTTGCAAGAAAACGGCAGAAAAATGCATGCATGTGGCTGAAAATTATAGAGAAATAGGTTGAAGTTTGATTCTCACCTTAGATCGGGCGTAGCTCGGTTCTACGGCGGTAGCATCGAGATCCGCGGGGTTACAAGGGCATGGGTGCGAAGGAAATGCGATCCGTAAGCACCAAAGCACACGCACACATGCACACACACACACACACACACACACTCTCTCTCTCTCTCTCTCTCTCTCTCTCTCTCTCTCTCTCTCTCTCTCTCTCTCTCGGATTTTCAGTTGTTCGAAAATCAGGAAATGAGAGAGGGTTGGGCCATATATACCCTGGAATTAGATCATTTAACCCTGAGTTTGATAATATGCCTCCAATGGCCATGTGGGTCTCATTTTTAGCTATTGTGGCCACCCTGATAGGCCCCTGGCCCATCCAATTCATAGATAAGGTGTCTCATGGTCTGATGAAGGGTCGAGTAAAATTTGACGGCAAACGGATGTGGGATTTTGTCATAGCGGTTCGTTTTGCAATCAACGATTACCGACCTTTGATCAATAGTCTGAATTTGTGGGCAAAAGCAGTGAAATATTTCTAGCCTTCGGTGTAAATTTAGAAGAGATCCGACGGCTGGAATGCCCCGATTATCTGATCCAAGAAACAAGGCCAATATATTTAAATTTTTAGGTTTTCTTTCTTTAGGCTTGGCGATTCACGATTTCTAAGTGCTGGTTGGACGGTATGGTTTATCCATCTCTGGGCATCATCTAAACTCGTAGTCCACAAGGGACCACAAGCCCAGTGAGGCATATAACTTTCCAGAGTTTCAGAATTTTTTGTCCTTCCTCGAGCGGTACATGGCTCGTACGGACAGTCGCCAAGTGAAACATGGTCGTCTGACCCTACGGCCCGTGTTCGGCCTAAATATAATTTGATCAAGTCACATTAGTGGCTTAATCATTATTAATTTACGGGTGATAAGCCCACACGTGTGACAGAATTGTACAGTCCTGCGTCAATTCGCACATGAGCGCCTCAGGACACTGCTCTAGTTTTGAGCCGAGCGTTATACAACCTACATTGAAGGTGGGGCCCACACGATGGATGGTTTATATCAACGGTGGGCTCCACGTAAGGGGCGGTGGATATTGAAGGTGGCCCCTCATAACAGAAAATAACATTAAATGTGAGCCCCATATAATGGACGATCCACATCAAGGGCCAACCCCTAATGATGAATTGGCCACATCCAAGGTGGGCCCTGCATGATGTAGGCCCATATCGAAAGTGGGGCTCACACGATGGTTGTCCAAATCAAAGGTGAGCTCTACGTGATGGGTAGCAGATATTAAAGGTAGGCCCCACATGATGGACAATAACAATGATGGTGGGCCCCATGTGATAGATGATCCAAGGTGGGCCTCACATGAGGACAATTCACATCAAAGGCCATAATGAAGGACCCACATCCAAGGCGGCCCCACTTGATGGATGACCCACTTCGAAGTTGGGCCGTACATGATGGATGCTCCACATAAAAGGTGAGCCCGCATGATAAACGACCCACATCTAAGGTGGGCCCCACATGAAGGATAGTCCACATCAAGGGTCAACCTCGCAAGGCGGAGGGTCCACATTGAAGGTAGGTCCCATACAATGGATGGTTCACATTGAAGACAAGGCCAAGGTGGGCCTAAAATAATGAATAGTCTACATCAAAGGTTAGGCCCACATGATTGACTATAGATATTAAGGGCAGATCTAACAAACTTTAGAGATAAGTATTTATCTTATGTTGGGAATTAAACATACTTTTTTATTTTTTAACAGAGTATGTTGTTTACCAAATATACTTATTCATAGGAGTGTACATCGAGTCGAACGAGTCGAGCTGGCCTCAGCTCGGCAATTGGCTGACCTCAGCTCGAACTCAGCTCGGCTCGGTCCTCGAGCCTGACTAGCCAACTCGGCTCGGTTCGGTAAGCAGCTCGGGCCAACTCAGGCCGAGTTCAAGCCAAGATCGGGCCGAGTTCACCATTGAGGCATTTCCACAAACACTTGAACTACAAATTCAAAATCCCACTGTTTTATCAAGGCTGCTCAGTCTCAACCAAAGAGTCAAAAGACCTCTCAGCCAACACCTCCACCTTGCACAATTGCTCAATCTCAACCAGCCCAGCCAGCATCTCCATCTAGTGCAGCTTCTCAGCCTCAACTAACAAGTCAAAAGACCTCTCAGCCAACATCTCCATCTCGCACGGCTTCTCAATCTCAGCCAGTGAGTCAAAAGACCTCTCAGTCCACATCTCCTTCTCTCCCAAGCTCTCAACCTACTCGAGCAGCATCTCAGCTCCCATCTCCACACACTACTTCTCAATCACATACATCAAGGTGAGCAACATCAATGGCAAAGTAACTAAATCACTGAACTGGTTCTATCCGAGTTCAATTCGGGCTGGATTCGATCCGAGTAGAGTTGAGCCAAGGCTTGCTCAAACTCGGATCGAACTCATTTTCGAGCTCAAAAAATCAGCTCGAACTCAACTTCAAACCGAGTTGAATTGATCTTTTTCGAGTCGAGTCAAGCGAGCTAACCGAGCTAGCTCGCTTCGTGTACACCCCTACTTATTCACTGAGTCGAAACCAAAATAAGCTATTTGAAGCATAAATAGCTTATCAAAAGTAACTTCCAATCCAAATGCCTCCTAAGACACGGTAAATATGTCATCACCCAAAAATTAGATTGGTTTTAACTATCCTAACTTTTGTACTCATACTTTCATTTTTTAAGCCATTGGACTCTTTTCATTTCAACTGTCCATTAAATGCCAGTCTATCTAATATTAAAGTTGTTAAACCATTATAAAAATTGTTAATAGTCCATCTAAATTGTGGTCCACGAGTTAGACGCTTTAATTTGAGATATTTATATCACCTGTACCACAATCATTGCAAACAAGTTATGTGTGTCAAACATTAGTCCATCACAAATTTTCAAGAGTATTGAATATTTTCTCTTCACATGGAAATTTCTTTTTGAGGTATCTTGCATGTAGAGCCACCGTGGCATGTGTATGCCATCCAACTCACACTTCAAGTGAACCTCACCTTGACTATGAGATGGTGTAAAAATCATGACCATTTAGCAAAAAAGGTGCACCTCTCTATGGAAAGCAATGGATGCCCACCAGAAAACCTTCAAATGAATGCAGGACCAGATAATTGCTGGATCCACTTGAACTAGCTTTGTTGAACAGGTTGCATCACATACACCCTGCACGTACCATGATGCCCCCACATGTGAAAGTGATGTAGAGTAAGCTTATCCTGTAATATTATCTAAGAAACCATCCTTCATTTTCACATTTTTTTATAAATTGAAAAGTGCTACTTATTTTTATTAACTATTGATTTGTAATTTAATTAGAGTATTTAAATATATAATACATAATGTAATTGAGTTGGGATGAATTCAGGCATGGGCACAAGTATGCCTAGACCTACCTCCAATTATTAATTGAGCTCAAATTAATACACAAACACACACCCACATCTATGTAGCTACACCTGTGCCCAGCCCATGCCTTGTGGGTCCTTACTCATGCCTCAGTAGTAAATTCATAAGAGTTTTCAATGTAAGGTCATGGGTCGAGCATTCATTGCGGTGAAATCTCACTGTAGTGTGGGTGCATGAGTGTACGGTGTTAACAAAGAAAAAAAAAAAAAAAAAGAGCCCCCATCAAGCCTACCGGATGGATTACCAGCCCTATTGATAGACCTTACTAGGTGAATCAGCAGATTCTGAAGGATTCATAGGTCTCGCACATATGCTAACCCTATCGCACTTGATGGTTTTCACGCCAACTCCAACAGAGTTCCCATGGTATCCCAAATAATCATTCGCACACGCATTAACAATAGAGCACGCCCACAGTACTAATTTTGAAATTAATAACCACACATTAGCGTGCTCTTGATTTTTTACTTTTTTTAATTTTCTTTTTTTATTTTTTTGTTCCTTTTAGAAATTGGTGAAGTTGAGAATTGTGGGTCCAATATTGTACATGTATGACATCCAACCTGTCAAACATATGAAACTCACCATAATTATTAGAAAAACAAAAATTTTGGCTGATCAAATTATCAAAGTGGCTGCATATGAATTTGGATTTTCCTAGTGACATGCATTATTTTTTATGGTGTGGTCCACATTATGGTCAGATCTTCCGGATTTGTTTGGTTTGATTATCGTGGCCAGTTTTATTTGTTGGATAGGTTGGATTTTATACAAGTACCGTGTGAGCCTGACATCTCAACTTTACCACATTTTAAAGGTTTTAAAAAAAAAAAAAAAAAAAAATTTAAAGGAGGCATTTGATGATTTCATCGATTAAAAGCACTTGTCATGATCATGATTAGTTGAAGCATTATTTGATAAAATCGGTATTACAGTAAAAATTCTTATAAAATTATACTAACCAAGACCCCCTTATATAATGGGAATAACAACCTTCTTTTGTTCTCATTTCCTTGTGGACTAAGAAGGCAAAACAAAAAGGGACGTATGTGGCTTCAGTGGATCCCTAACTGTGGGGCCTACAGTGATGTATTTGCCTTACATCTATCCTGTCCATCCGTTTTGACAGCTCATTTTATGGCATAATCCAAAAAATGAAGTAGATCCAAATCTGAAGTGAGCCACACCACAGGAAACAATAATAGAATACCCACCATTAAAAACTTATTGGGATTCTCCCTAATGTTTATTTTCCATCCAACTTCTCGACTTGGATGGACCACACAAATATCACCTTGATTCAGAAGTTTTGTGGCCCATAAAAAGTTTCTAATGGTCAATCACCACTTTTTCATATGGTATGGTCCACCAGATGTCTGGATCTGATTCATTTCTAGGACCATGCCCTACAATGAGCTATCAAAACGGATGGATGGCATAAACGTAGAGCACATACATCACAATAGGCCCCACAGTCAGGGATGACTAAAGCCTAAGCAAAGTTAAAAGGACCCATTAGTGGGAGCCACCAAGATTAACCAATAACCTTTAACACTCACCAATTTGCAATCTTTCATGCATCTGTGAACCCGAGCCATTCTGTGTGTTGATTAAATAATAGGCTATCTTTGGAATGGCCTCAGCAAATAGAAGTGTAAAGATGATGGACGTGTTTGGATGCACCATCTAAGCGAATTGAAATTTTGAGTACATAGGTTTCACTGGTAAGAACCTAAAGGAAACTAAAGCCAGCTAATGGTTGAGATAGCATTTGGATCGTACTACCAATTTGTGATTGGCAAGCTTCCCAAGCCAACGTGATGCACTTCTTTCAGGTGGGACCGTAAAAAAAGCCCACTTTAAATGGGCTACTTAATTTCTGAATTTTGATGAAGAACTTTAAGGGGTGTCCCGTTCATATCTTAACAACCCTTAGGTTGACCAGCGAGCCGAGCCGGGGTCAATCATAACTAGCTGGTCCATTATATGTAAAAAAAAATAGTCTATTTATAGATATTTATTAGTAGTTCCCATTCAAAACCTTTCAATGATTCAAACGGTTTATACATGAGACTCAAGATATGGCCAGCCTATTGAGAGCTGTATTAGTCTGATTGGTTGATTCCAAATTTTCCATTGGGAGAAAATGAAAACATAATTCAATTTTAATTTGATTTTTCTGTGGTCCATCTTGTTGCCTTAATCAATCTCAACAGTACACGTGGCTGTTCAAGGCAATCGTTGCTACCCCAGTGGTGGGCAATGGTGCGGATGACCCATGGACCTGAAATCGCACCAATCAGATGGTTTCGAGATTTCATATTGGTGGATGAATATGGATGCTTGAAATTGCACTAATACAATTAAGGCCCATTGTCGTACCATTGATATGGGAGACCCTTGTGGATGGCCCATTCACCAACAAATTCCCAAACGGGGGTATTCTAATTAACCGTTCGATTGGTGGCCAACTAGACAGTGGCTGATGAAGGATTGGATGGGTAGGATATTCTGATATGAGAGTTTTTTTTTTTTTGGCACATAACACATCAATGGTGGGGCCATTCTATCAAAGGTTTTGGATCACTGAGCAATAGCCTTTTATTGTATTGGTAATGCATCAATTTATATAAACAGTATCAATAGATGAAGTAATTTATTTCACTAGTGAATTCCAAATAATTGATTTTGCATCAGTAATAGTAATAAAAACGTATTTGTAGCCATTTCTTCATCTTTTCCTCTTTCAAAGGAAAAAATGGTGATACAGTAGATGGGACCCATGTCATGAGTCATTCACCAGGTAGGGTACACAGTCATTCCATGGACTAAAAATAGTAGGGCAGGTAGAAGAAAAAGTCTAACCATTTAAATTCAATGCACGTGTGTGGCTTTCTTGATGAGCCTACGATCTTGATTTTTAATTCATGGATGTTCATGTCTTGGTTTTAAATTTATTGATGTTCGGAGTGTGCACGACCTAATAAATGGCCTAATTTCTTGCACGGATGTTGTCTGTCGGTAAAATCTGAGCTGTTTTCGACCCCCACACGCGAGGGCTGCTCATTGAATCACGATCCGAGAAAGGACGTACAAGACAAAGTACAACTAATGCCATTGACTAAAAATAGTCCATGGACCATGTACATTGCTTTCCGTACGACTAATGGTCTAGATCATTGAACCGTGTGGCCCACTCATCCAAAATTACTACTATTCATGTCCTCGAGCCGAATATATAGATTCGTGGGAGTGTGGGACCCATGTTGGGTTGGGTTGTGTTCAACCCTAGCCCAACCTAAGGCTCCTACACCTCAATCCTAATCTAATCCAACCCAACCTTAGGTTGGGAATTTTCAACCCAAACCCAACTCAAGCAGGCTCGGTTGAGTTAATCGGATTGGTCAGGTGAATACATGCTAATAATTTTATTATTACATTAGTTTATTATATTTTAATACACATTTTAATTTTTATATCAATGATTTTATTAATTATATATATAATTATTTACGGTAAAAAACTTCATTTTTTTTCTAAACAAATAAACTAAAATATAGGGTAAATATTTTTTTTTAAAGTTGTGTTGTGCAGTACCTAATCTATTTGGGCAAGAGAAACCTGGCATATCTTTTTAGCTCAAGTCAACGGAAATGATGTGGACCAACGAGACCCAAGAACATTGAAATTTCATGTGCCTTTAACATAGAAGATCCACCCTCATTTATAATTTATTAGTTATATATTAGTCAGGTTTAATATGGATTGGGCAACCCAAGACTTCAACCCTTGCCCAACATAAGTTTTGTCAGATTTGTTTGTATAGCACGGCCGGAGATCGGACTCGAAACATCCTGCTGGAACCAACCTAATGTTGGATCGGCCGGGTTGAACCGCCCAACTTTCAGCAGCACCGCTTTCCTATTGGTTCAAGGGGCCGAAGGGAGGAGAATGAATCACTACCCGTAGCTGTATGTGGACAAGATCCAATAGCCAAGTGGGCCATACCACGGGAAATTGTAGGGATTGAACGCCTACCATTGAAACCTTCGTGCAGTCACACAAGTTTTGAATCAGCATGATATTTGTGTTGTCTGTTAATCCTGGTAGGGTAATCTTATGAACGGTCTCGATGGCATGGTGGCCCCACAATGGTTTATATGGTGGGTGTTCAATACCCACTGTTTCTTGTGGCGTGGCCCACTTTATTTATGGATAGGAGTTATTTTTAGGCTCACGTACTTAATGTAATCTGGCCAAACTGACGGACGGAGTGGATGTCACACACACATTGCCGTGGGTGCCACAGAGCAACCGCCTACACGGAGTCGCACAAGAGGCGTCACAGGCTCACAGAAAAGTCACGTACACATTTTCGACTTTTAGTGATCCATGGTTGGGCCCACTAAACGGATGTCCCATCCACCGTCACCTGCCACGTGTACATCCACAGTCGAATGCAACAGATTAATGGTCTAGATCAACAAAAGACTCCACGGTCATGTGCATCGCAGGTTTCCTATGAAAACAAATCATTATATGCTTTTACAATATTATTTGTTTTACACACACCCTACCACACGGGCACTCGAACCGAACAAGATCTTATTCTTGAGTTTGCATGTGAGTCCATCAAAACCGTCCATCTGATGGACACTGTTTTGGAAGGGTACGGTCCAGAAGATGGACGGTTCCGATCATTCGATCGCCTCGGATAGTTACCCCTGCGGTCTGGAAGAAGAGGATGCATCGCGATGCATGAAAGTATTAAATCCTGACCGTTGGTGTGTGTGAGCCAAAGAAAACGACAGCGAAATATAGGGTTACAGATGGACTAGTCGTGGACCTAGAAAGTCAACATTCTTGATCAATCCAGGCCTGGCCCACTTGCAAGGCTAGAGAGAAGAAGCTGATTCCCAGTGAAAAGCGTCTCAAACATCTTTGCTACCTTTGTTCAAGTATATCAAGAACAAAGAACCAGTTTGATTATGCCTGACATGTTAGATCCTCCATAATTGAAATTCCAAAAATTATATGGCTCAGATGTTAGCCGTACACGTCCGTCATCAAGCAACCAATAATGCAGTATGTTGGAAAGGAATTATATGATTCTTGAGCACAGGGTATGGACTGTATACTCAGGCTGTGGGTGATCTAGACCGTTCATTTGATGATCCAGATTGTGGATTAAGCAGAAGTCTGCAGGATTGGAAGATCGTGGCCATTCAAACTTTGGGCTCTTTTCAGTTGAATTTGTGAATTATTGCTGTTTTCTCTTCGTAGCATTGTACCTGCATATTATCGGCGCGCCAGGAGTCTCCAGTTGGGGAGTTTCACGATAATCACTCATCCACGGTGGGGGCCATCATATCAATGGTCTAGACGACGTGGCAATCATCCAACCGTTTCAGACATCTCAGAAACATGCTCACCATTTGCCATCCACAGCAGGTATAACTACGGTATGGATTTGTTACAACTTAATGCACGCATACCAAGAATTGCACTCTGCCAGAGTATTAATTTTTTTTTCTTATATTTAAAGGTTTTCTAGGAAACAGAGTGGCCTACACATCTGCACAACCGGTTTTAAGTTGTGAAAAAAAGGCACACAGTTGAGCAATCCAAACCATTGATTTATTAGATCCCACTGTGATCAGAGAATCTCAAAAAAGAAACTCTGATCGGAAGATCCCAACCGACAATATTATATCCTTTTCACAATTTCCCAGGTAAGGTACTTGAGCATGCACGGAAGTTTATGCAAGATCCAAGTAATTCAATGGCTTTCACTGTGTGGAAATAATGTGGGCCAAAAATTATTCTGCACTAATGAAAATATTGCATATTTAGCCTCAAACCCTCAAGCCCAACTGGGCTTTGGGGTGGGCTTGGACCTATTATTTGGCCCGTCTGCTAGGCTAGAGGATTGCATGCATGGCTCGATCAATTTTTGAGTCATGCTTTGACTCACTTAATTTTCGCCCGACTTACAAATATGCCATTTCAATCATCGGCTACCATGGGTTTAATTTCTCTAAGATGTATATTTATTGTGCATGCGTGGTTCACTTGATTAATGAATGTATTAGAAATATTCAAGTTGAAAATAAGGATTTTATCAATTTTCAGGTTGGGCGGGTTGGGCTGGGCCCGTGCCGAACTAATTTTTCAGGCTTGGGCTTGGATTGGTTTGGGTCTTAAGTATTGTTCTGGGCCTAGCCTGGCCCATTGCCACCCCTAGTGCCACATTAGAAACTGAGAAGTTTGGAGTTTACCCACAACCTCTCCTTGGTTCGGCATGTGTGAGGCGCAAAAAATATGTGCCTATGAACGGTCTGGATGGCATCGGCGAGCACTTACGGCACCCTTTACACTTGCAAGAAGCTGATGATTGCATATAGCTTATGGCTATTCAATTTGACTCAACGGTCATGTTTAGATCATAAGTTGCTTAAGATAAGTTACTTATGTTATAAGTAATTTATTTTAGTTTATGCTTATTAAGAGGATAAATATATTTAGTAAACAATATACTTATCAGCTTCTCTCCTCTTTCGTGTCCCAAAAGTAGAAAAGCTTCAAAAAAAAAATTAGTTAAAGTGATTAAGGAATTTTTAATTTTTTTTTTTTAAATTACTTATCCACTGCAGTAATCGAAAATGTAAAAGCATGAACCAAACCTATTTATTTGAAATAAGTTACTTATTCACTACTATAAGTTGAAAAAGTCACTTATTTGGTGGTATCCAAACAGACTCTAACAGATACACCTTAGTATATCTATTAAAAATGAAAATTTCACATGCCCTTAAAATATCAATATTTAATGCAGAACTATGTTGGTTTTAACAATAAAATAATTGGAAAGCTATATACATTTTATTTTTTGGGTTAGCTTGCTAGTAGACCGCACTGTGAGCTCACACTTCACTGTTAGCCACCCACCACTAGGGATCGATACCAAGACCTTAGTGTTGAAACAAGGTATCTTTGGAAAGCTACATAGAATATGTACTAGTAAAGAGGTAGATTATGTCCCGCCTGTAGAGTCTTTGTGGGGGCCACTCCATCCATCCATTTTGACAAATCATTTCAATGGCATGAGCACAAAAAAGAGGCAAATCAAAGTTTCAAGTGGACCATACCACAGGAAACAATGGTGATAATAATGCCTGCCATTGAAACCTTCCTAAGGCCCACGGTGATGTTTAGTTGCTATCCAACCTGTTTACAAGGTTAAGAAGGGAAAATACAAATATGGGCTTGATCAAAACTTCTACTGCTCTAGAGGAATTTAAAGGTGGGTGTTCAATCCTCATTGTGGACTTCATACCTTGAAATGACAGGGAGAAATGGATGGACCCATGGATAAAGCATATGCATTAGACTTTGGACCGCTGATCATTTTATTTTAAAAATTACTACACGCATGGCAAGAGTTTTACTATGCATTTTCAGCTACAAAAGATTTAGATTAACAATAAAATAAAAAAACTTCTACCACGCCCACCCCAAGTAATCATGCCCTTAGATTGATATGTGAAAATGGATGGATGGCGCAGATAAAACGAATACATCACGGTGGCCCCCACAGAGCCCATGTGGGCAGGACGCAATCCGCCTCTTTACTAGTACCGTATTGTATATAACTTTTGAATTATTTTATTATTAAAACCAACCTTTTTCTGCATAAAATATTGATATTTTAATCTCGGACGGAGGTTCCACCAGCCCATCTATTTTCCACGTGCAGAAACACACGTGCCACCTATTTGAAAAGGGCGAATCTGAGAAAGAATATGCCCCCTGAAAAACCTATATGCACTTTGGCATCGGCAATCGACTCCACTGCGCTTTGCAAGAGTGGAAAGACTCGTCAGGAGAGGGAATTCAGTTCTCATTTCTTTCAGCAAAGAGAATTTAACGACTGTGGACCCCACCTTTTATCCATCGGATATTCTCGAAGCAATACAAACTTAACATGCGCGCTTAGACCTCTTCGTACGGACGATAAATTCCAGGACGAAAATACCCCTCCTTTTCACATAAACGGATTGGCTACTCCGCCTGCTACCCGCCAATGGCGGATCATCCGTGGTCTGTGGGCCCCATCATGATGTATGCTTATCATCCATGCCGTCCATATATTTTTCCGGATCATTTTATGGTATGAGACAAAAAACGACTTATATCCAAATCTTAAATGTACCACATTACAGGAAACAGTGTTGAATGAGCGTCAACCATTAGAAATCCTCCCCCGTCTACTATGATGTTTGTGAGAAATCCTCCCCGTCTAAGTTCATTCATAGTGTCACAAAGACCTAGATGAAGAGGAAAAACAAATTTCATAATGATCCAAAACTTATGTAACTCCTAAAAGGGTTTCAATGGTAGACATTCAATTCCCCACTGCCTTTTACAGTGTGGTCCACTTGATAGCTAGATATGTCTTATTTTTCACCTCAAGCCTTAATTCGAGTTCGCTGAATAGATGGACGGTTTGGATATAACACATAACTCATAATGGGACCCACAAAATCGGTACAGATTACAACAAGGAAAAAAAAAAACAAAAAAAACAAAGAAAAAAAAATACCGAAGCCAGCGAGTTGGGGTCGGCTAGGTTAGAGCTTGGCTTATAGCTACGGATTATAACCATAGCCATAACTGTAGTGCTATACACTTTTTTTTCTTCCTTATTTTTATTTTTTACATGGAGAACATTTTCCCCCTTACATTTTTATATAATACATAGTTATGTAAATATGTATATATAAGTATATAAAAATATTTTTCTATCTTTTAATTCATTTCTTTGTCTATTTATTTAACAAGCATATCTCCTAAAGTAGAATGATTTACTTAACTTACCACATATGATTTTGGGGTAAGAGAAGCTAATTTAGCCAACCAACCTAGTTATTTTCCAAGATTCCATCGGGTCGATGGTCGAAAATCCATTTCATTCAGTTCGTGGTCAATTTCAATCACTTCACGGTCAAACTAGAAATTCAGCGGGGCAAACATGAAATTGAGCGGGGCAAACATGAAATTAGGGCAGAAAGTCGAGCGGGTCGGATCGAGTTGGTGCTCAACCCTAACCCAACTCAAGGTTCCTATACCTAAACCTTGACCCAACCCAACTTAATCTTGGGTTGGGAATTCTCAACCCAAGCCCAACCCAAGAGGGCTTGACGGGTTGATTGGGTTGGTCGGGTGTATACGTGCTAATATTTTCATTATTATATTAGTTTATTATATTTCAATATAGGACTTATTTTTTGTATCTATGATTTTATTAATTATATATGTGATTATTCATCATAAAGAACTTCATTTTTTTCTTTAAAAAAACAAGCTAAAATATAAGACTACTTCTTTAAAAAGTCATGTAGCATAGCACGCAATCTATTTGGGAGAGAGAAATCCAGCATATCTTGTTAGCTTGAGTCCTTGGAAATGACGTGGACAAATGAGACCCGACATCACTAGTGTACCTTCTACACAAACAATCCACGCTCAATTATAATTTACAAGTAATTAATATATTGATCGTGTTCGGGTTGAGTCGGGCAACCTGAGACCTCAAGCCAAGCCCAACTTAAGTTTTATCGGGTTAGTGTTTGTATAGCCCAAGCTTGAGATCGGACCTGATATATCCTGCCTGAGCCCAACCCAATGTCGGGTCAGTCACGGGTCGGTCAGGTTGAACCCGCCCAACTTTCAGCCATACATGAAATTGAGAGGGGCAAACTAGAAATTCAACGGGACAAACATGAAATTGAGCGAGGCAAACATTAAAATTAGTGGGGCAAACATGAAATTGAGCGAGGGAAACTAGAAAATCAGAAGGGCAAACTAGAAAATCAACGGGGGAAACATGAAAATCAGCGGGGCAAACTAGAAAATCAGTGGGGGAAACATGAAAATCAGTGGGGCAAACACGAAATTGAGCTGGGGAAACTAGAAAATCAGCGGGGCAAACTAGGAAATCAGCGGGGCAAACTAGAAAATCAACAGGGCAAACTAGGAAATCAGCGGAGGAAACATGAAAATCAGCAAGGCAACATGAAATTGAGTGGGGGAAACTAGAAAATTAGCGGGGCAAACTAGGAAATCAACGTGGCAAACTAGAAAATTAGCGGGGCAAACATGAAATTGAGTGGGGCAAACATGAAATTCAGTGGAGCAAACTAGACAATTAGCAGGGCAAACTTAACAGATAATTTTATGGCTTGAGCCGATAAATCTAAACGTATCTAATGTTTAAATGGACAGCACCAAATGAAATTTTGAATTGAACTTCTATTGTTGATCATTTCTTATGGGCTACAGAAGTTTTGGATCAAGCTTATAATTGTTTTTTCTATTAATCCATGTCTGTATGATCTTATAAATAGGTTTGATAACAAACAAACATCACTGTTGGGCCCACTACGGTTTCAACGGTGGAAATCATTATGCCCACTGTTTCCTGTGGTATGATCCACTTGATCTTTTAATATACTTTAATTTGGGGCTAAACCGCTAAAATTAGATGGAAAAATGGATGGACGGTGTGGATATACTACATACATTCAATGTGAGCCCAACTGAGTTTACTTAGTACAATGGGAGTGTACTGACTAACTCAGTATGCAATTCGATTATGCTTGCTACACGCCACAATGATGTTTTATTTGTAATACATCATGTTCAATACCCCTCCATTTTTATCGGAATATATATACACCAAAACCCCATATGTGGGAGGGAACCTAGACATTGAAGGAGGGAACCTAGACATTGAGCGGGACAAAGATGAAATTGAGCGAGCCAAACATGAAGAAATTGATCAGGGCAAACTTGATTTTCAACAAGGGAAACATGAAATGTGGAGCCCTGCTCAATTTGCCCTGGTCAATTTCATGTTTGCCCCGCTGATTTTCTAGTTTGTCCCGCTAATTTCCTAATTTGCCCCGCTGATTTTCTAGTTTGTCCCGCTAATTTCCTAATTTGCCCCGCTGATTTTCTAGTTTCCCCCGCTCAATTTCATGTTTGCCCCACTGATTTTCATGTTTCCCCCTCTCAATTTCATGTTTGCACCACTGACTTTCATGTTTCCCCTGCTTAATTTCATCTTTGTCCCGCTCAATGTCTAGGTTCCCTCCTTCAATGTCTAGGTTCCCTCCCACATATGGGGTTTTGGTGTATACATATTCTGATGAAAACAGAGGGGTATTAAATATGATGTATTACAAATAAAACATCATTGTGCAGCGTAGCAAGCGTAATCGGATTGCGTACTAAGTTAATCAATACACTCTCATTATACTAAGTAAACTCAGTTGGGCCCACATTGAATGTATGTAGTATATCCACACCGTCCATCCATTTTTCCATCTAATTTTAGCAGTTTAGCTCCAAATTGAAGCATATCAAAAGATCAAGTGGATCATAGCACGGGAAACAGTGGGCATAATGATTTCCACCGTTGAAACCATAGTGGGCCCAACAGTGATGTTTATTTGTTATCAAACCTATTCATAAGATTATACATACATGGATTAATAGAAAAAACAATTACAAGCTTGATCCAAAACTTCTATAGCCCCTAAGAAATTATCAACATTAGAAGTTCAATTCAAAAATTCATTTGGTGTGGTTCATTTGAACATTGGATACGTTTAGATTTATCGGCTCAAGCCAGGAAATTATCTGTTAAGTTTGCCCCGCTGATTGTCTAGTTTACCCCGCTCAATTTCATATTTGCCCCACTGAATTTTCAGTTTGACCACGAAGTAATTGAAATTGATCACAAACTGAATGAAATAGATTTTCGACCATCGACCCGATGGAATCTTGGAAAATAACTAGGTTGGTTGGCTAAATTAGCTTCTCCTACCCCAAAATCATGTGGTAAGTTAAGTAAATCATTCTACTTTAGGAGATATGCTTTTTAAATAAATAGACAAAGAAATGAATTAAAAGATAGAAAAATATTTTTATATACTTATATATACATATTTACATAATTATGTATTATAGAAAAATGTGAGGGGGAAAATGTTCTCCATGTAAAAAAGAAAAATAAAAAAATAAAAAGAAAAAAGTGCATAACACTACAGTTATGGATATGGTTATAATCCGTAGCAATAGGCCAAGCTCTGACCCGGTCGATCCCAACTCGCTGGTTTCGTTTTTAAGTAAGCCGGCCTATGGCTACGGATTTAGTGGCCTCTATGGCTATGGATTATAACCGTAGCCATAGGTACCATGAATTAGAAAAACAGCGGGGTAAACTAGAAGATCAGCGGGGCAAGCATGAAAATGAACAGGGCAAACTAGAAAATCAGCAGGGCAAACATGAAAATCAGCAGAGGAAACATGAAATTGAGCGAGGCAAACATGGAATTGAGCAGGGCAAACTAGAAATTGAGTGAGGCAAACTATAAAATCAGCGGGGAAAACATGAAATTGAGCGGGGCAAGCATGAAATGCATGGAAATGACCATGAAGTGAAGTGAATTGACCGTGAAATGCATGGAAATGTGGGTTAGCTTGCTAGTAAACACCCATGCCAGTACACACCCTCCATGTTAGCCACCCCCACTAGGGATCGATACCAAGGAAAATGTACCTAAATAAGACTTTAATTTCACTACTAAACTATGGAGATGTCCCAAAAGAATATTTTATGAATCTTCTGAGAAATACTTTGAATCATGCTCGAAATGTTCGTTTCAATAAGCACATTGCATTGTAAGGTATGTTTTCTACTTAAGACTTATTAGATATTGTAGCTTCAGCTGTTGCATTATTACCAAGCAAGCAAACCATGAGAACAGGTTTTTTCTGATAGAAAAAAGTGCAGCAATATAAGCCATTGGGGCAGACTGGAAATTGAGTGGGGCAAACATGAAATTCAGCGGGGCAGACTGGAAATTGAGCGGGGCAAACATGAAATTCAGCGGGGTAAATTGGAAATTCAGTGGGGTAAGCATGAAATTCAACGAGGCAAACTGGAAATTGAGCGGGGCAAGCATGAAATTGAGAGGGGCAAAATAAAAATTCAGCTGGGGAAACATGAAATTGAGCGGGGCAAACTAGGAATTCAGCGGGGGAAACATGAAATTGAGCGGGGCAAACTAGGAATTTAGCGGGGGAAACATGAAATTAAGCGGAGCAAACTAGAAATTCAGTGGGGGAAACATGAAATTGAGTGGGGCAAATTAGAAATTCAGCGGGGCAAGCATGAAATTCAACGGGGGAAACTTGAATTTGAGTGGGGCAAACTAAAAATTCAGTGGGGCAAACTTGAATTTAAGCGAGGGAAACTTGAATTTGAGCGAAGCAAACTAGAAATTCAGCGGGGAAAACTAGAAATTCAGCGATGCAAACAAGAAATTCAGCAGGAAAAACTTGAATTTGAGTGGGGCAAACTACAACATCAGCGGGACAAACTAGAAATTCAGCGGGGGAAACATGAAATTGAGCGGGGCAAACTAGAAATTCAGCGGGGGAAACTTGAATTTGAGTGGGGCAAACTAGAAATTTAGCGGGGCAAACTTGAATTTCAGCGAAGGAAACTTGAATTTAAGCGGGGCAAACTAGAAATTCAGCGGGGCAAACTTGAATTTCAGCGGAAAAAACTAGAAATTTAGTGGGGCAAACAAGAAATTCAACGAGGGAAACTTGAATTTGAGAGGGGCAAACTACAAAATCAGCAGGGCAAACTAGGAAATCAGCGAGGCAAACATAAAATTGAGCGGGACAAACTTGAAAATCAGCGGTGCAAACTTAACAGATAATTTCATGGATTGAGCTCAAAAATTTAAACGTATCCAATGTTCAAATGGACCACACCACATGAAAATTTTGAATTAAACTTCTCATGTTGATCATTTCTTAGGGGCCACAGAAGTTTTGGATTAAGCTTATAATTGTGTTATGGTCCACTTGATCTTTTGATATGCTTCAATTTGGGGCTCAACCCCTTATATCTATATATATATATATATATATATATATATATATATATATATAGATATATATATATATATATATATATATATATATATATACACACACACACACATGCGCGCATGCATGCACATGTGTCGTGTGTATATATACATGTGTGTGGGAAAAGGTTTTTATATGGTCGAGCTCATGTGAACTACCCATGAGGTCGAGCTGTGTGGGCGCTATCATGAAGTATGCCAAACATCTACCCCATCAGTCAAATGCACCATTCCATGGTGGGCCTAGAGCTTAAAAATCAAGTTAATCCATGACTTTTGTAGGCCACACCACGTACAAAACTAGAGAGGGGTTACCTTCCATTAAAACATTCATATTTATTTTTTGGGCCCACCGAGATGTGTTTCACAAATCCAGCCCATCCATAATGTGTGTCCCACTTGGATGAGGGGTCAGACCAAGTTTCAGACACATCCAAATTTCAGGTGGGCCCCACCAAGTAATTTTATATGTTTTAGGCATGTCTTCACATGATTTTAGATGGTATGGCCCACCTGAGTTCCGTATACGGCTGATTTTTCTACTGTCTCATAATTTAAAGGGGACCCATCAAGTTCACAGTGTTGATGTTCGACATACATCATGGTGGGGCCCACACAGCTCGACCGTATAGAACCTTTTCCTCTAGTACAAAAATAAAAATGGAACTACATACATTCAATGTGGGCCCAACTAAGTTTAAAATATACCTGTGTTACATGCTTTCTTCACTGGACCAACCATTTTCAGAAGAAGACAAAATGCTGATGAGGGGGGCCCACAAAAAGGGCTTTTTGGGGCTTTCTGCCAGAAACGCAGTGAGGAAAGGGAGTGAAAGCAACGGCAATGAAAGCAACAGTGGAAAGGGAGAGGAAAAGCAAGTAGAGGAAATGGGAGAGAAAAAACCACAGCTGTGAAAGGAGGGGTATTTTCGTCCTGAAAATCTAACTCCGTACGTGGAGGTCCAAGTGCGTATTCTAAGTTTGTATTGTTTCCAAAAAACCGCTGGATAAAGGTGGGGTCCACAATCGTAAATTTCTCTTCAGCAAAACCGTCATACTTTATAATTCTGTCTGACTATGCCATATCAATGCACATGCATAGACAACCATGCACGTGGCATGGGTATGCATGATCTAAAACGCTCAAATAATGGACCCCACTTCAGATGGGGCGTAACCCAAAATACAGATTGATTGGATTATCCTAACCACCTTATTAACTTATGCTTCGTGAATTTCAAATATTAAGCATTATAAGTTCAGTAATGAATATCGGGTGTAATTTTTCTGTGAAGACCCATCTAAAGTGTGGCCCAAAATCTGGACGGTTCGGATCAAGTTACATTTAAGCGCCGAGCATTCTGCATTTGTGCGAAATGCCGTATTCTTAAAGAGTATGTATGTTTTCTCGTCCGATATAATCTACGAAAAAGTAAGGATTTGGAAACTAAAACGAGGAGGTGTCAAGTCGACGCGGATTTACTGAGCGTTGCAGGAACTTTGAACCCAGGTGTGGCCACTGTGATGTTTGTAAGAAATTCATCCCGTCCATACGTTTTTTTTTTTTTTAATTTCATTTTAGGACACAAGGCTAAAAACGATCCGATTCAATACTCAAATGGGCCGAAGACATGGTAATTGAACTTCCACAGTTGAAATATTCACGGGGCCACAGAAGTCTTGAATCATGCTGATAGTTGTGTTTTCAGTTCATCCCAATAGGAATGGTTTTATGAACGGTACGGGTGGCATGTAAACACGACTGTTGAGCCCAGGGAAGTTTCAACTGTAGGAATCTTAGTACAGCCTACTCGAGTACTGGATACTGTTAAATTTTAGTCCCATGACCTAGAATGACTTACAAAACGAATGCCCGGGTTTCAACCCACCTAGGTTTCCAGTAGGTACTTTGGCTTTCCCAGCAAATCCGCGTCCGTGTCAAGTTCCACCGGTAGACAACATGATATGTTCCACCTAGCTGATTACTTCTATCTTATTAAGTACATAGGAAATCCAACCCGTTCAATTCCCCACTACTAGAACCATTTATATGAAAATCATTCCTATCCACTCATTAACTGGACTATACTTATTTTTGTATTTATCAATGGCTATAAAATATTTGTTAGGGTGTTGCTTAATTGATGAGTGAATGGGGATTATTTTTGCATTAAATGATCTAAGTAGCGAAGCAAAAGTATTTTGGATTTTACAAGAAGTAAAAATATTTAAAGTTATCCACTAGTGGACCATAATCTCTGGTCCAACCCGGTTGGAATTGAGATCTCTTCAAAAAAAATATCTTTTTAAAGGCCTTTTAACTCCATCTTGCCAGCGGAAGTGGCTTGCGTAGTGAGTGACTCCCTGCGGTTAGCGTATCGAGTAAACTCTGCGTGGTCTACCATGAATTATATATTTTATCCGCTCCGTCCATCCATTTTACCGGATAATTTTAGGGCTTGACCCTAAAAATGAAACATATAAAATTTTTAAATGGACCACACCACAGGAAACAGTTGAATTGAACCTCTACTGTTGAAAATTTCTTAGTTACCATAGAAGTTTTGGATAAAGCTTATATTTGTTTTTTTTCCCTTCATCAATGTCTGTATGATTTCATGAACAGGTTAGATGACAAATAAACATCACTGTGGGGCCTAGTAAGGTTTCAACAGTGGAAATCATTATCCCCACTGTTTCCTGTGGTATGGTCCACTTAATCTTTGTATATGCTTCAAGTTTGGGGTCAACACCTTAAATTAGATGGAAAAACGAATGAACAGTGTGGATAGATCACATGCAATCAAGGTGTGGCCAACTGAGTTAACTCGGTGCGATATAAGCGCACTGAGTAACTCAGTACGCAACGCGATTTCCTTGCCAGCGGCAGCACACACAAAAAGCGAAAAAGGTGCCGTCTTTAGCTGTACGTTTTCGGACGCGGAATTTCTGCTGAAGCCTTTCGCGGTATGTTCGTGCGCTCGAACCAGGTGGACCCACTGTGATGTTTGTGACTAATCCACCCGTCCAAACATAAGTGAGGTTTGCTTGGCCATTTAAAACATGCCAACTTAACATGTGTGTGGTGTTTGAATATTTGGTTGGGTCAAATAAACTATTTAATAAATATGAAAATTAAAAAGAACATAAAATTTTAAGATAAAATATTTACATGGTTGAGTCGAGACGTTTTCAGAGCAATTAACTTCCAAAATACAACGACTATGACCCAGTTCTAACAGTGTAATCAGTGTACGCAGGCTCGAACCACTTGTAGTTTAACCCAAAAGTGTTGAGAAATTATACATAAATGATATTTTCTGTAAAATATGAAAGCAGGAAACCAAAATAATCTGAAAATCGGGACAGGCTGAAACACGTATGAGAACGCTGTCCTTAAAGCGTTATGTACCCCTACTCAAGTAATTTGAATATGCTGAAAGGTTACACGCAAATTGCTTCTTGGATACGACGAGTCTGGTGTGGATCCGTGTTCAGCAAACATGAAGACCTACTAATAAAACTTTGTTACACAATTTTTGGCAGAAATAAAAAGAAAAATCCCAGAAAGAAAATGAGAAGAAGAAATGTGAATTAGACCACTGCACTAGTTAGTTCTTCAGCTAATGATTCAGATGAACTGTTCTAGACCACACCGCTGATCTGTTCTTCAGGCAATGGTTCAGATGAACCTTGCTATCTTGCTGAAACTTCTGATTCTCTAGGAGAAGATGTGATTTGTATAGGTCTGCTAGAGTGTCCTGTTTATATAGGTAATGGTGGCTGAGAGTTATGGTCCAGGGAAATTAATTCAATTGACTGTTATTGGCTGTTGGGGGAAACTAGTCGTTATTGGCTATTTCTGACCATTCTAGATGTGTTGTAACAGCTGTTGCATGCTGACCGTTGTACTGGTTAGCCGTTTCAAGCTTTTGGGATAGCCACATGCAGTAGTTTCTACATGGTCAGCAATCAATTGCATGAGGCGTTACGCCTCCCTGCAACAACTATATTTCTAGACTCTATATAAGCTAAGGGATCTCATTCAGTCCCTTAGCCTTCCAGTTAGCAATCGCCTTAACTCTCTATCGCACCGCGACTCGCAAGTGCAAAGTACTCCACTAGCGCCTCTACAGCCACACTGCCTCATATGCTCACACCTTCGCACCGAACTCGTGCGTGGGTATTCCAGTGCTAATACCCCTTGGACCATGTGGGTAAATATTATAATACTCCACTCTCCACATTTATACTCAAAATCCTCCTCTTTTTCAAATGTGGAACTATTCTCAAAACACAAGAAAAAAGGTATTTTGCAAAACTTTTATATATGTGTGTGTGTGTGTGTGTGACAACCCATTTCTTTTAATGGTGGTTATCTCACTCCCCACTGTTTCTTATGGTGAGGCCTACTGGAACTTCGGATCGACCTCATTTTTGGGCCCATGCCCTAGTATGATCGAGCAAAAACAATGGACGGAGTGGATTTATATTGCCTTCTCTACAAGGCCCACCGTCGTTTTTTTTTTAAAAAAAAAAAAAAACAATGCAGCGACATGCAAGTGCATGTCACCGCACGACCTAACCTCTCTCCCTAATTTCCTCTCCCATTCAAACTCTCCTCTTTCTTCTTTGACCATTCTTCATCGGCGGAACCCACCAAACAATCTAAACCGCTCACCATCAACCCAAGAAGATTTTAACGGCAAACGTTCAACCGCAATGTTTCCAATCTTATGGCCTACCTAAATTCCAGATCTATCTTACCTTTAGAATCATGTATTATTACGACTCGACAAAGTAACTGGACGAAATGGATTTCTCACAAACATCTCGTTGGACCCACCCAGCTTCCGTTACAATAAGGGATTTGGAAGGCTTCCACAATTCAATCCACGCAAATTAAAACCTACCCTATTTTTCCTCATTTCTCTTTCCGTTTTCGAGCCAACCTATAAATCGAAAAATCTCGACTGTCCGTTGGATCCATCTCCAATCCGCAACGTCCAAACTATGTCATTCAACTTCCACTTAACACACCAGGTAGGTGATTTTTCCGATTGAAAAGACTACATTATTATATACTTTCATTTCATTAATTATTTATTTCGTATTGCTTATTTAAGTCATTTGATTTTGGTTTTACATGATGTAGAATACATTTATTTGATTTCTAATATGTGGAATAAATTCATTTGATTATTGTTAAATATTTTTAATTATATTATGGGTGCTCTGCCCTGAAAGGACCTTTATGTTATTTTTATGGAGTGCTTTGCCTAGGGTCATTCCCGAAAGGATCGGTACGGGTGCTCTACCCTGGGTATTTATCCTAAAAGTTTATTCACCAGGTGCTCTGCCGAGGGGTCATTCCCTAAAAGGATTAACATTAGTGCTGTCACGCCCCGAACTTGGAAACCGGGCTCACAAAATTTCCGATCGCCGAATCCGGCGCCGACAGCCTCCGTAGAACCCCATTCTCGGACCCTGGCACCCATTCACCAGGTTCCAATCCTGGAAGACTACAAGGAGGGTTTCAAATCATCAGTCTGAATCATAATGAGCATAACAAAAAGCATAACCCACAAACAATAACCACAAGAACACCACCAACAAAATCCACTATGATCAAAAGCTTTTTAGTACAATGCGACAGGAAGGAAAAGTACAATGCAACGAAAGAAATAAGACTCCAGAAGCTCGGCTGCACGCTCCATGTTGAGGGTCAAATATTGCATATCAGACCCAGTTGTTGCATAGATTTACACGCATGATACCGTGTAATGGCCTGATTAATCGTGTTTGTAATGCAGAGTGTTTGTACGAGCCTGGACCGAAAAAAGGTGCTTAAAGCATGGACTTAACGCTCTAATGACACCAAAGCATGGGATGGACCCCAGGAGATCAAGATCGACTGATTTGCACGCCAGGGATCCAAGAAAATCGAGGAATTGAAGTTCAAGTGGCCTGAAAAGTGTCCAGAATGCAAGATCATAGGGTTCCCACCATCTGATCAGTTCGAAACTTCATACGTGGTCTGAGGACCATAAATGAACCGTACACATAAAAATTCAGCTCCTGAATCACTGTGGAAGTGGCCCAATGAACAGATCAGCCACTAAAACAGTGATATGGGGCCCACCTGCTGTATGAATGCGCTTCATCTTCAGTCCCCACGGTTAAAATAAGATGAGTGAACGGATGGACGGATCAGATTGTGCACATACATCGCCTTGGAACCCGAACACGTGACGCGTGTATACGGGGTGGTGTAGCACAGGACGCGCACCAAAATTCGGAACCTCGGTCAGCAAGCGCTGACCGAGCTCTCCCTCTCCGACTCGACTTCTCTCCAGCGGAAGAAAACAGGGATCGCGGTTCGATCAAGTGGGCCGCCATCACGGTCCCAAAAACCAATCTAAACCGTCCATTAGATCATATTGGTCCACATTACCAATGCCTAGGTGGAATTTTTCTAGGAAGCAGCGGGTAGTGGATTTTGACCGTCGAAACTTAGGTTGAACGGTGATATGAAAAATCAGGTGGGCCGCTTCAGCGTCGATCCAAAACCGACCATATCCAACCGGTTTTTCGCGAAGAAAACATTGGACGGCATGGATTTACTAAATAGACAGGGAATGGAGGCCCGCCATCATCACAGCGTAAGAGTTACGCAGTCCCTGTTTACGCAGGGACGTGCGATCGCGTGTCCGGCCTTCCGTGGGCCACCACCATTGATTGTATGGTCCATCTGGACCGTACACAGGCTCCAGGGGATGGGGATGACCCCAGCCAAGATTTCCTTTTGCTTCAATGCATGCCCACACAGGCAAATCTCATGTAAACATAAGAATAAACGGTACAGTTGAAAGCCTGATTGGTTGCACCAAACTAGAGTAGAAGCGGTCATGTCTGACTGGTTTTTCGTCCACAATCCAGTGGACGGACTGGATTCTTCACGCAACACTGATCGTGGGCCCCACCAACAACGCAGCTCGGTGCGCAATCTTTGCTTGCGCACGCTGCTGCGTAAGGAATTCCACCTACAGCAGAACATCAAACGAGGTCTCTAGGGCGCCGGGGGCTATAAGAAAGAAGGGAAAAAGAGCAAAGGGAAAAAGATTTGAACCGGAGGACAGGGGACGAAGCTAGAAGATTGGAGAGAGAGAGTGAAGTTTTATTATTTTTTTTCGTTTCCTGTTATATTATTTCTTTCCTTTTTGCCCTTTTCTTTCTCTTTGTATTTTCCATTTGCTTTGGGGTTTAGGCCAATCATGTGTAGCTAAACCTCTTAGCTAGGGCTAAGAGGTGAAGCTTGTAGTGAAATGGGGGATTTTATTCATATGCCTTTAATTTGATTTCAATTCATGAACTGAATTTGGATTTCGTTCAATCAAAGGAATACTTTCAGTTATTAGTGGTGTGTTGTGACTGAAATTACGATAGATCTGCAATGGCTTTGAGTATTTTTTTCCTTTTTATGTTTATGAAGTCAGGAACCCCTGTTGTTCATCATTGTCTCATGGGCATGGTAGGATGACAGTACCTTCCTGATCTTCATACATTGTTGATTGGTTGGTAATTAGTTTAATTCTATTGTTTACTTTGTCTCCTGGGCATGGTTTGGTGATGGAATCCATTCTAATTCATATACCTTTCATCTCTTGAAAATCAAATCAAGTAAGTTCAGTTGAATTCCATAATCCTTGATGCAGGCATAAGATCTCCCTGATCTCTACAAGTGGATCCTCTGAATCCCTAGTTCCTTTCCTCTGAATTCCTTAAAGTTTTAGATAACTATTCCACAATTATTTCTTAATTTCTATTTGGTTTAGATCGCATCCTAGACTAGTCCTATTTCTACCTAGTTTCAGGAAACGTATAGGTATCAGTCCCTGTGGATTCGACCTCGGTCTTACCGAGTTTATTACTACATCACAACCCTATACTTGGGGAGTGAACAAGTTTTTGGCGCCGTTGCCGGGGACTGACGGTTACGTTTTTCTGAAATTAATTAGTTTTAGAATTAAGTTAAGATTAGGATTTTACTTACTTTAGGATAGAAGTTTTTATTTTATTTTATTCTATTTTTAGAACTTAACTTGTTTCCTGTTTTATAGGATCTGGACATAAGTTTCTAAATTGGTAATTCCTTCCTAATCTCTCTACTTTTTCATATTTTAGAATTTAGGT
Source organism: Magnolia sinica (assembly GCF_029962835.1). Lineage (NCBI taxonomy): Eukaryota > Viridiplantae > Streptophyta > Magnoliopsida > Magnoliales > Magnoliaceae > Magnolia > Magnolia sinica. Next base: position 128,071,274 of record NC_080575.1, on the reverse strand, counting down.
TATGTCTTTCCCCTCTTAGAAATTAACTTTCTATTTTTGTTTTAGTAACTTTCTAATTCTAATACTTTTAGAATCTAATTTTGTTTCTTAATTTATTTTTAGAATTTTTGTTTAGAAACTAACCTTCCTATTTTGTAGGCCTTTAAGATAGAAATCTCTAATTCGGTACACTCCTTCCTTACTTTCTATTTTCCAGTTCTCTTTTAGTAATTTGCTTTCTAGTATAGGACTTTCCTAGTTTACTTTAGAAATTTCCGCTTTTCTTTAAAGAATACCTTCTTTTAGAAATTAAGTTACTGTTATTTTTCTTTTAAAGTATCATTCTTCTCTTTTTAAATCTAACTTATTTTTGTTTTATTTTGCAGGTTTTTAACTTAGGACTCCAATTTGGTAATTTCTTTCCAACTCTCTCGTTCTTTCTAGATTTTTTTTTCCTTTCTTAGGATTAGGTTTTTAATCGAGGGCTGCGAGTGTTTTTCATGCCCAAGTGGGCCCGTGACGACACTCGACGTCTCTTGACTGAAGGAGGAGTGGTTGAGGGGTTGACTATCCATCGCAGGATTAGACACCGCTCGAAATCCCCTGAGTTAACTGAAGTTATGGCTGAGGACCAACCTCCTCCACTTCCACCCAGGGTGGAGGATACCCAAGATGAGAATGAGGTGCAACAGGCACCCCCGCCTCGTACTTTACGAGATTATCTACAACCGGCGGGAGTGAGTATGCCCTCATGCATGATTTTTCCTGAAAACACAGGACAAATGGACATCAAGCCAGGAGTTATCCAACTCCTTCCCAAATTCCATGGACTTGAATCAGAAAGTCCATATTTACATTTGAAAGAGTTCGATGAGATTATAGCTACATTATGTTTTCCTAATGTATCTGAGGATACAATTAGGCTGAAACTCTTTCCTTTTTCCTTAAAAGAGAAAGCTAAGACGTGGTTACATTCACTGCGTCCTAGATCCATTGGCACATGGAACGACATGCAGAGGGAATTCATAAAAAAATTCTTCCCACATCATAAAACGATTACCCTCAGAAAAGCGATCATGAACTTTGCCCAAAAGGAAGATGAAACATTCTTCCAATGTTGGGAAAGGTTCAAAGATTTGGTCAGTTCATGCCCACAACACGGATTTGAAACGTGGCGCATTACAAATTTTTTCTACGATGGACTGACATCTTCCATGCGCCAAATGGTCGAGACGATGTGTAATGGAGAGTTCATCAACAAAGATGTTGACGAGGTATGGGATTACCTCGATAGTCTCGCTGAAAAAACACAATCATGGGACTATTACCCAATGGCGAACACCACGTCTAGGCCGACTCAATTAAAGGAAAAAGGTGGATTATATCTCTTGAAAGAAGAGGATGATCTCAAGTGTAAAGTGACTACGCTCATAAGGAAAGTTGAGGCCATGGAAGGAAAGAAGGATAAGGTCAATGAAATTGTTTGCGGCATCTGTGATTGCAACATTCACACAACTGAAAACTGTCCTACAATACCTGCCTTTCGAGGAGTGTTGAATGAACAAGCCAATGCCGTAAATAATTATCAAAGACCTTTTACTGGACCTAACTCCAACACATACAATCCTGGCTGGAAAAATCATCCAAACTTTAGTTGGAGAAATGGACAAACGGCGACTCCTCCAGGTTTCTTCAATCAAAATCCAAATCAAGTGAAACCTCAAGAGGAACCGGTTCAAAATCCCATACAAGAGCTGGCTCAGGCAATGCGGGGAATTACAGATTTTATGCAAAAGATAGATTCTCGTATGACGGTTATAGAAAAGGGGATGCTTCCTGCACAACCTCTCCCCAATCCTAAACCGCAGTACGAGAGTAATGATCCTAGCTCTTCAAATCAGATGGGGCATGCTAAATCCATCACCACTCTTAGGAGTGGTAAGATCATCGATAAAACTCTTCCGGTTAGGCCCGAAAAGCCTCAAGAACCAGAAGAGGACAACAATGATGGATCCAGTGATGCCCCACAAAAAGTAGAACCGGAACTTCTAGAGAAGCCAGTTGCTCCATTCCCCCAACGGTTGGTTTCACCAAAACCTCTCTCTAACTCTCAGGATATCCTAGAGGTGTTGAAACAGGTGAAAGTCAACATTCCTCTACTTGATGTCGTTAAACAGATACCTTCATATGCCAAATTCCTGAAAGACTTATGCACGACCAAAAGACGGAAAATTATTCAAAAGAAAATATTCTTGACTGAGAAAGTGAGTGCCATCCTGAAGTAAGACGTGCCGCAGAAATTCAAGGATCCCGGTAGCCCAACCATATCATGTGTAATCGGGAACCATCGAATTGATCATGCACTTCTTGACTTAGGAGCGAGCGTCAATCGAATTCCCTACTCGGTATACAAACGGTTAGGTTTGGGTGAATTAAAACCCACCCTAACCACACTACAACTTGCTGATCGCTCTGTTCGTGTACCAAGAGGGATAATTGAGGATGTGTTAGTCCAGGTCGATAGATTTTACTACCCTGTAGATTTTATCATCCTGGACACCGAACCCATCAATAACATGAGCACTCAGATTCCCGTCATTCTTGGTCGCCCATTCCTTGCCACGTCAAATGCAATTATCAATTGCAGGAATGGTATCATGACTATGTCTTTTGGAAATTTGACATTGGAGTCAAACATCTTTTTCAATAACGGCAGCAACTCAGAGGATGATGACGATTTCCACGATATTAACATGATTGACTCTTTCGTGGAAGATACGACACCTCTGACCTTATCCTCTGACCATCTAGAGACTTGCCTTGCCCACTCCCATGATTTTGATGATGACATGATTAGGGAGACGTGCGCCTTGCTTGATACTGCACCGGTACTTGAAGTTAACAGATGGAGGCCACAATTTGAAGAATTACCACAAACTGATGTAGTGCCTCTACCGTCTAACCTCAAGCCGCCGAAGCTTGACATAAAACCTTTGCCCTCTGATTTGAAATATGCATATTTGGGTCAAGATGAGACATACCCGGTGGTGATCTCTGCCCACCTGGAGAAAGAACAGGAGAGTATGCTTATATCTACTCTCATTGAGCATAAAGGAGCCCTGGGATGGACGATAGCGGACCTCAAAGGAATCGATCCCTCGATTTGTACTCACCACATATATCTTGAAGATAATGCAAAAACCGCTCGACAACCACAACGTAGACTAAATCCAAACATGAAGGAAGTGGTTAAAGCCGAGGTTCTTAAACTACTGGATGTGGGTATTATATACCCTATATCTGATAGTCAATGGGTGAGTCCAACTCAAGTGGTCCCTAAGAAGTCCGGAATCACCATCGTAGCCAATGCTAATAATGAACTCGTGCCAACTAGAGTCACTACTGGTTGGAGAATGTGCATTGACTACAGGAAGTTGAATACCGTCACGAGAAAAGACCACTTTCCTTTACCATTCATTGATTAAATCCTGGAAAGGTTAGCTGGTCATTCCTATTACTGTTTCCTTGACGGGTATTCGGGCTACAACCAGATAGAGATAGCCCCTGAAGACCAAGAAAAGACCACATTTACATGTCCCTACGGCACCTTTGCCTATCGAAGGATGCCATTCGGACTATGTAATGCCCCAGCCACCTTTCAGCGATGTATGCTTAGTATCTTTTCTGATATGGTGGGGCAATATCTAGAGGTCTTCATGGACGACTTCTCTGTTTACGGTCCATCTTTCAGCAAGTGCCTGGAAAGCCTTAAATGTGTGCTGAAAAGATGTGAAGAAAAGAACCTGGTACTTAATTGGGAGAAGTGCCATTTCATGGTTCAGAAAGGAATTGTCCTTGGACATATCATCTCGTCCAAAGGAATCGAGGTAGATAAGGCAAAAATCGATCTTATCTCTAACCTACCTCCACCCAAGAACATCAGAGACGTGCGATCCTTCTTAGGACACGCAGGATTTTACAGGCGATTCATAAAGGACTTTAGTCTCCTCTCTCGTCCATTATGTAATCTTCTTCAAAAGGATGTTCCATACGAGTGGACTGAGCAATGCCAGGAAGCTTTCACCAAGCTTAAAGGCACATTAACCACTGCACCTATCATGCAGCCACCCGACTGGAACCTTCCTTTTGAGCTTATGTGCGACGCTTCTGATTATGCTCTTGGGGCGGTCCTAGGCCAGAGAAAAGACAAGAAGCCCTACGTCATTTACTACACAAGTAGGACTCTGAATCCCGCCCAAGTGAACTACTCGACTACGGAAAAGGAACTCTTAGCCGTAGTGTTCGCCTTGGACAAATTTAGGTCCTACCGATCGGATCCAAGATCATTATATATACAGATCATGCGGCACTTAAGTATCTTCTTTCTAAGAATGATTCTAAGCCCCGCTTGATAAGATGGATCCTTCTACTCCAAGAATTTGATTTGGAAATTAAAGATAAAAAGGAGTAGAGAACGTAGTGGCCGATCACCTTTCTCGCCTTAATACCTCCGATTCCCTTGAGGCGACCCATATCAATGACATGTTCCCCGATGAACAACTCTGTTTCGAGTCTCCCATTCACCTTGGTTTTGATATTGCTAATTATCTTGCTACGGGTGCTATACCCATTGGACTGGGCAAGATAAGAAGAAATTTTTCACCGAGGTGCGCAACTTTTTCTGATGATCCTTATTTATTTAAATATGGCCTACACCAAATTCTAAGGAGATGTGTACTAGACGATGAGCATCAGAGCATCTCCTTCTGTCACTCCGAGGCCTGTGGTGGTCACTTTTCCGCTAAAAAGACCACGGCCAAGATTCTCCAGTGTGGCTTTTATGGCCCACTATGTTTAGGGACACTCATGAGTTTTGCAAAGCTTGTGAGCGTTGTCGAAATTGGGAGCATTGTCCCATCGAAATATGATGCCTTTGAATCCCATTCTTATCATCAAGATTTGATTTGGGGCATCGATTTCATGGGACCATTCCCCAATCGTTTGGAATCTGTATATTTTGCTCGCAGTGGATTATGTCACTAAATGGGTCAAGCGATTCAGTGTCGAAAGAATGACCATCGCACGGTCATTAAATTCCTAAAAGAAAACATCCTTTCTCGATTCTAACGCCTCGAGCCATCATTAGTGATGGGGGCTCACACTTTGTAATAGACCATTCGAGAGCTTAATGAAGAAATACGATCTCTCATAAGGTGAGCACCCCATACCATCCTCGGACAAGTGGACAAGCCGAGATTTCCAATAGGGAGATCAAACACATTTTGGAGAAAACGATCAACCCGATCGTAAGGATTGGTCAATCCGATTGACCGATGCCTTATGGGCATACCGCATCGCATTTAAAACTCCTATTGGAATGTCTCCCTTTAGACTTGTCATGGGAAGGCTTGTCACTTGCCTGTGGAGCTGGAACATAAGCTACCGGGCGATCAAAAATCTTAATTTCAATGACAACGCTGGCTCGCTACGCAAACTTCAATTGAATGAATTGGAGGAAATCCTAATGATGCGTACGATAATTCGAGAATTTACAAGGACAGATGAAAGCATTTCATGACCAACACATTTCGCGAAAATCATTCACGCCCGGTCGAAGGTCCTTTTGTACAATCCTCGATTACATCTCTTTCCGGGTAAGCTTCGATCTCGTTGACCGGTCCTTATATTGTTGTCACTGTTTTTCCGCATGGGGCCGTTGAGATAAGAGATCCCGACAATGGCAAGGAGTTTAAAGTCAATGGACATCGATTGAAACCATTTGTCGAGAAATTTGATTCAGAGGACATGTCCATGCCTCCGATTGATCTTGCTTATCAGGATTAATCTCCTAGTCCGATGGAGGTATAGGTAAGTTTCTGTTTTCTTAGGACTAGGGTAGTTGCTTTATTTGTCTGGTCAAGACGGTAAACTTAGCGCTCCCGGGAGGCAACCCAGCTCTTCATTTTATGTCATTTTTTCATTAGTCAGTTCAATGTTTGTGGGTAACATTATCGCAAACCCTCACGAGACTACAACTCGTCCACTAGGGAAACCGAGGGGTTTAAAGGCTTGTTGCATACGCTAAATGCAATCGAGAGCACTGCGAAAGTGGTATAGGTAAGATTGTATTTTTGTTATTTTATTTGTTGGTTTCTCTCTGTGCCGACCGCTCTTACGTAGAAATCTTTGAAAAGCCTCTTGATTCCTTCCTCCGTGTACTATCTTTCCATCACTCTTATTTTTCCGTTGTCTCATGTGCATTGCATGTCTATTTCTTTTACATTGAGGACAATGTAGATTTTTGGTTGGGGGTGGGAGATTAGGTTACCTAATCAGTATTTTCTTGGTCTTGAGCAAAAAGTTGTGAAAATTTTTTATTTTTCAGGATTTCTGATGAATTCGAAGTGATTTTGCCATCTAGGGCACTTAGAATTTCAAGATGCGTGATGTTGGTACTTTATGACTCTTGGATTCAGTTATCTATTAAATTTCACAGCTAAGTTTGAATTATTAATCCATTATTAGAATTTGTAAACATTGGTTGAGTCATGAATTCGCAGGACACATCTCGCTTGCATATTAAGATTTTAAAAGGAACCAACTTGAGAAATCGAAAGGATTGGGCAAATGGTCTTTACCGTAGGTTTGCTCCCTATAGGTGTAGATTTAATTCCCCATGAATGATATGTGAAAAAGTTGGGTGTACAGACTTTACCTTAGGTTTGCTCCCTATAGGTGAGGATCTAATCCCTCTTCTTGGCATTACTTCTAATGAAAAAAAAATCAAAAAATCAAAAAAAAAAATTTATTAAAAGAATAAAAAGATAATGTGTAAGCCAAGAAGAGTTATCGTGAATTCTCTCAGTTGTTACCATTGATATCCTTAAATATCAAGGTAAATCTTAATGTTGACAAGTCGAGATTAGATTATACATTCATGGATCTCAATGGTTAGAATTTTTCTAATTAATGGAATAATACTTTGAACTTGATTATGAAGTTTACCATGTACTGGAGTCTAGGAGAAAGTAATATCCAACAGTCATGAATCTAAAAGTTCTCGTATCTGGATTACTCTGCAAAAATCACTCGAGTTAATAAATTGTTCTGTAATTCTCAACTCATTTTTCGCATACTTTGCTGGAGACTAGAAGATGGTGGTTGGGGGTTGTGTTGAGGGTCAAATATTGCATATCGAACCAGTTGTTGCATAGATTTACACGCATGATACCGTGTGGCCTGATTAATCGTGTTTGTAATGCAGAGTGTTTGTACGACCGAAAAAAGGTGCTTAAAGCATGGACTTAACGCCTAATGACACCAAAGCATGGGATGGACCCCAGGAGATCAAGATCGACGATTTGCACGCCAGGGATCCAAGAAAATCGAGGAATTGAAGTTCAAGTGGCCTGAAAGTGTCCACAATGCAAGATCATAGGGTTCCCACCATCCGATCAGTTCGAAACTTCATACGTGGTCCGAGGACCATAAATGAACCGTACACATAAAAATTCAGCCATTGTACCTCTGGAAGTGGCCCAATGACAGATCAGCCACTAAAACAGTGATATGGGCCCACCTGCTGTATGAATGCGCTTCATCTTCAGTCCCCACGGTTAAAATAAGATGAGTGAACGGATGGACGGATCAGATTGTGCACATACATCGCCTTGGAACCCGAACACGTGACGCGTGTATACGGGGTGGTGTAGCACAGGACGCGCACCAAAATTCGGAACCTCGGTCAGCAAGCGCTGACCGAGCTCTCCCTCTCCGACTCGACTTCTCTCCAGCGGAAGAGAACAGAGATCGCGGTTCGATCAAGTGGGCCGCCATCACGGTCCCAAAGACCAATCTAAACCGTCCATTAGATCATATTGGTCCACATTACCAATGCCTAGGTGGAATTTTTCTAGGAAGCAGCGGGTAGCGGATTTTGACCGTCGAAACTTAGGTTGAACGGTGATATGAAAAATCAGGTGGGCCGCTTCAGCGTCGATCCAAAACCGACCATATCCAACCGGTTTTTCGCGAAGAAAACATTGGACGGCATGGATTTACTAAATAGACAGGGAATGGAGGCCCGCCATCATCACAGCGTAAGAGTTACGCAGTCCCTGTTTACGCAGGGACGTGCGATCGCGTGTCCGGCCTTCCGTGGGCCACCACCATTGATTGTATGGTCCATCTGGACCGTACACAGGCTCCAGGGGATGGGGATGACCCCAGCCAAGATTTCCTTTTGCTTCAATGCATGCCCACACAGGCAAATCTCATGTAAACATAAGAATAAACGGTACAGTTGAAAGCCTGATTGGTTGCACCAAACTAGAGTAGAAGCGGTCATGTCTGACTGGTTTTTCGTCCACAATCCAGTGGACGGACTGGATTCTTCACGCAACACTGATCGTGGGCCCCACCAACAACGCAGCTCGGTCCGCAATCTTTGCTTGCGCACGCTGCTGCGTAAGGAATTCCACCTACAGCAGAACATCAAACGAGGTCTCTAGGGCGCCGGGGGCTATAAGAAAGAAGGGAAAAAGAGCAAAAAGGAGGAGGATTGAACCGGAGGACAGGGGACGAAGCTAGAAGATTGGAGAGAGAGAGTGAAGTTTTATTATTCGTTTCCTGTTATATTATTTCTTTCCTTTTTGCCCTTTTCTTTCTCTTTGTATTTTCCATTTGCTTTGGGGTTTAGGCCAATCATGTGTAGCTAAACCTCTTAGCTAGGGCTAAGAGGTGAAGCTTGTAGTGAAATGGGGGATTTTATTCATATGCCTTTAATTTGATTTCAATTCATGAACTGAATTTGGATTTCGTTCAATCAAAGGAATACTTTCAGTTATTAGTGGTGTGTTGTGACTGAAATTACGATAGATCTGCAATGGCTTTGAGTATTTTTTTTCCTTTTTATGTTTATGAAGTCAGGAACCCCTGTTGTTCATCATTGTTTCATGGGCATGGTAGGATGACAGTACCTTCCTGATCTTCATACATTGTTGATTGGTTGGTAATTAGTTTAATTCTATTGTTTACTTTGTCTCCTGGGCATGGTTTGGTGATGGAATCCATTCTAATTCATATACCTTTCATCTCTTGAAAATCAAATCAAAGTAAGTTCAGTTTGAATTCCATAATCCTTGATGCAGGCATAAGATCTCCCTGATCTCTACAAGTGGATCCTCTGAATCCCTAGTTCCTTTCCTCTGAATTCCTTAAAGTTTTAGATAACTATTCCACAATTATTTCTTAATTTCTATTTGGTTTAGATCGCATCCTAGACTAGTCTTATTTCTACCTAGTTTCAGGAAACGTACAGGTATCAGTCCCTGTGGATTTGACCTCGGTCTTACCGAGTTTATTACTACATCACAACCCTATACTTGGGAAGTGAACACTCCAATACGGCGAGACTAAGGCTGCGACTGCGTCCTGGTGTCACCTGCACGCATCAATCGTGCATAAGCTTATAGAAAGCTTAGAGGGTGGTGTGAGTATGTGCGCAATATAAGCGTGCTCAAAATGCAAGGTCAGAGTAATGCGGAATCATGGTGATGAGCACATGAATGCAATCAGCCGTACCAAGGCTATGCGGTGCAAGATATGAATGCCATCGGCCATAACACGGCCATGCGATGCGAGATGCAACTCAAGCATGCCAATCCTCATCATGTATCAGTACAGTTCTCATTCTGGATAATCACCGAGGTTCAATACACTCCAAATGGCACTGTCGCTCTCCTAGCCGCACAGTCCAAGTGAGCGTAAGAAACCTCACTATTCGCCTGGCCAATAGTCTGCCAATACCTATCCGGCACGTCGATAGCGGACCCATTCGCGAGCTGGTCAAAATCAGCCTAGTATTGCCCCCTACCCTCGGGCGAGTAAGGCCACACTCCTTTCCAACCGACTACGACACAGTGGGAGACACGGCCTCCTGGTATTCGGCCCTCATGCGCTCATATATCCACTCGGTCTCGACGTTGGAGTCATCCTCTGGTACCATCGGGTTTAGGGATTTTCACCCAGGGACTTTCACCTAGGGACATCTATAACGCCCATATATTAGAACCAAAGCCATCCATGATGTGTCTATGGAGGCTATGGCCCTGATGTCGCTAGGGCATACAGTAACTACAATCACACAAATGCAAGTGCATAAGTCACACTATCAGTCATGCAACAGTCCTGTATGTACCATGCACTTATATGGGGCAACTCCGCCTATCAGGGTGCCCATAAACAGTCTGCCCAAAGGCATATGCTATGATCGGTCACTCCTCATATCAGGCATACATATGATACGAATGATCATGAATCATGGATCTATACTAATCATGTTATGTGGTGATGGGCTCTGATCAAAATGAAGATGGGCCTGGACGGCCTATATACTACAGGTATGGGCCTATTAATGGGCCTTAGGGAGAATCGTAATGCGGACATTTAACCAACATTATCCTCACAATGTGGACATCAAACCAACATTGCTCCCAAAGGATGGCCTTCCACGAATCACACATTTCAATGGGCCTTTTGTACATCTTATTGGGCCTCGACCCATGGGCCTCTAATACATCAAATGGCCTCATACATGGGTCTTATACAAATCAAGGTGGGCCTCAACAAGGACCACCAATTCATGAAGCTGGGCCTCCACAATGGGCCTTAAATTATCTCCAAAACGGTTGGTTAGTCGAATGAAACACATGCATCCTGATGGAGCCCATACTAATGGAGGGTGTGGTTTACAATACTTACATAAGTGGGGCCCACCAAAATGCTCATTTTCCACCCAGCTTAAGGCCCAATATAATGTTTATTTTTCACCCAACTTAAGGCCCAATATAATGTTTATTTTCTTCCCAACCTGGGCCCATTGTAATGTTTATTTGCCATCCAATTGCTCATAAGGTCACTTGGGCCAGGTAAGGCCCACTGTAATATTTATTTTCTACCCGACCTTTTGATAAGGTCACACGTGACCTGGGGTAGGGCCCACTGGAATGGGGCCCACTGAAATATTTATTTTTCATCTAACCTGATGACGAGGTCACGTGGGCAGGGAGCCCACCGTGACGCCCTTTTGACGTCCAACCTGTTGATAAGGTCACTGGACCTTGGGAAACTGGGGCCCACCGAAATGTGGTTCACAAATCCAGCCCATTCATTGTGTGTGTCCCACAATTTTAAGGGTCCAAATCAAGTTTCATTTGCATCCAAAACTCAGGTAGGCCCCACCAACGATTTTATATGTTTTAGGCATGTCTTCACATGATTTTAGATGGTATGGCCCGCCTGAGTTCCGTTTATGGCTGATTTTTGGGATGGACGGCTGGTCCGTGGGGACCCAGCAAATGCACGGTGCTGATGGTCTAAACACATCAAGGTGGGGCCCAAAGCTGGGGCCTTGAGCCCAGCTCGTCCGTCCGTCAGGCAGCCCAGCGCAGGCGCTGCCTGCGCGTTCTGCCAGTGGCAGCGGCTGCTGCTGCTTTCTTTTCTTTTTTTTTTGAAAATTGGTTTTTCTATGGTTTTTCCCAGGCGGGGCCCGCTTCAGTAAGATCCACACCAGCCATTAGTCCCTGTGGCTTGATACAAACCCATAGAGTCCAATATTGGGCTGTTTCAGATATACAGGAGCATCAGGGAGTAAATCAAAGGTAGAAAACTTGTTCGCCATGCTATGGCCCACCAAAAGTTCAGATTGAGATCATTTTTCGGCTCAACGCCTAAAATGATCTGGGAAATAGGATGGTCGGCTTGGATTACATAAAAACATCAAGGTGGGGCCTGCATGAATGGCCCACCTCTCCCTTCTCTTTTTTTTATCAAAGTACACACCCATTGCCAGTGCACACACTTCACTTGCCAACGTTCAGCGTCCCCTGGACGCTGGACGACATGCCTAAACACATTTCTATGGTGGGTCCCACGTAGATGTGGCCCACCATCATATATGCATATAATATATATTATATTATATATATATTATATAAAATATAACATATAAATATATATATATATATATATATTTTAAAAAAATGCATTGGGCCATCCAAACAATGGATGGTGTGGATCATCACCTGAAATAGAGTGGGCCATACCGTCTGATGTAGATGGACGGGGTAGATGTAACACAGATTGGTGGGATCCACACCATTACAAAGGAAGAGAGAGAGATAGAGAGAGATATACGGTGAGATAGAGGGACCCCGCCACTATGGGCCCTCTTGATTAAATCACATACATCCAAATGGGTCCCACCAACAAGTGGGCCCTAAAATTTAAAATAATGGCAAATCACCCACCTTATCTTCCTTCTTCTTGGTCCCTTAGACTCCAATGCTCCTTAGCTTCAACTTTGATGGAGGTTGATGGGGTTTAGATGGTTGAGATGGAAGATGAGAAGGTGGACCACACTTGGGAGGGAGAGGAAAAGCTTGGACGTTGAGAGGCTTGGGGTTGCTTGGAGATTTTGAGAAATGAGGGAGAGAGAGAGGTGATATGGATGGGTGAGGTGAGGTAATGGAGTGATGGGTTGGGTTGAAAAATTGTAAAAGGTGTATGGTTGTTGTTGAAATTTGGAAAAGAGGAGTGGTGAGGTGGAAAGAAGGTGGACTTTTGAAAAAAAGAGGGAATGGGTTGATGTACATGAGGTAAGGCTTACATTAATGGTTGATTGATGGGATTAATTGTAGAGATTCCCTCGAAATCCGCAACGTGCTGTGTTTCTTCGAAATAAACGCTGATCGGCATCTTCTTGCCTGGGTATCGGTTCGGTGTGCAAGTCACGGCGTTGGAACCGCGGCGACAACGCGGTCGTTATGATACAACTTTTGGATCAAGCCGACGTCGGTGCGCGAGACCTGGGTTAGGATCGTGAGCAAACACCGAATACGGTGCGAAGGTTGCCGAAATTTGACCGGAAGGACCGCGGAAGCTAACGGAACAGTACGGATTAGGACACGGGTCTTACAAGTGCTTTGCCGAGGGTCATTCCCTAAAAAGATTAACACACACGGGTGTTCTGCCCTTAATTGAACCAAAAAGGATTTTAGATAACTGCATTGTCCTATTTTGTTGTTATAAAAAAAAAAAATTGTTATTGTTTTCATGTAAAATGATGATTCAATACTAGTAATTAATCGTATTTGTATTATTGAGTTTTATTTGTGTTAACGTATAATTTTCAATTTTGGGAAGGATATGATCCTATGAGCTGTCGCACTCACACCTGTATAGATTATTTTGCAGGGTTTGTATATGAAAAATTAGTTAGGCAAGATTGAAGACCTTTTTCCTTTATTTATTTAGAAGTTAATTAAAGATCAATGTATGTTGTTATTAATTATTTTTTTATATCAATGTAACTAAATATTCAATGATTGATTTGTAAATGTTATTGAACGATAATTATTTTGACCCTTTTTATTAGCTCTGATTGCCTTAAAAATACATGAAAATAATGTAGGTTGCGATGTGTATTTTGTTTAATTACAATTCAAAGTCCTAAAATTTGGGTTCGGGCCTATCCAACTCAGGTACCGAATTTCAGGGCGTGACAATATGTGTGTGTGTGTGTGTGTAAAATATTTTTTATTTTAAAATATATTTAAAAATCAATATATATTAATGAAAAGTGTTGAATTAGCTAGCAACAAACTCAATACACCCGCACATGCACCTGTATCCCGTCCTGCACGTGGACTCGGCATGGCACGTGCATGTGTGGTTAATGATATAAATTAGAATTATTGACATATTTGTTGGAAATTATACAGATTGATATAATTTCTGTATAATGTGGAAACCAAAAATTGCAAATAAATCTGAAATATGGACAGGCTGAAGCACGTCTGAAACATGTCCTTAAAGCGTTATTGCCCCTACTCAAGTGAATTGAATATACTGATAGGTTACAGGCAAATCGCTTCTAGGATACGACGAGCCTGGTGTGGGTCTGCGTTCAGCAAACATGAAGGCTCACCTATTGGAACTCTATTACACTCAGTCTGGTAGAAATATAATAAAAGAAAAATCCCAGAAGAAAGAAAAAGAAGAAAATTATGATTTAGACCACTACACTGGTCAAGTCTTCAGCCACTGGTTCAGTTGAACCGTTCTAGACCACACCGTTGGTCTGTTCTTCTTGCAAAGGTTTAATCGTTGTTATCTTACTGGAATTACTGGAGTATAGAGAGAGGAGTAGTGAGTTGTCTCAATTCATATGGTAGTGCTGGATTGGGTTGTGAGATTGCTTGGAAACCCATCCAGGCCCTCCTTTTATAGGCTATGGTGGCTGGGAGTTATGGTCCAGGAAAATAAATCCCATGACCGTTTTCTAGCTGTTAGAGAAAACTAGTCGTTTTATGACCGTTTTCTGACTGTTGTGCATGTGCCATTAATCTGCTACATGCTAACTGTTGTGAGACAACATCTAGCTGTTTTCTAGCTGTTGGGCTAGTCATGCAGCAATTTTAGATGGACCCTGCACTTATGGCACAGCTGTTATAGAATTTCTGTAATAGCTCTTTTTTCAGCCCTCTATATATTCTGGAGGACTCTCATTCAGTCCTCTAGTCTCTCCTTCACCCAGCCATCTGCCTTAGCCACTTAGTCACACCGCGACTCACACACGTCTCGCTCCGGTTCGTGAAGGGAGCGACCCTCTGCGACACAATGTGCACGTGCGAAGTGCAAAGTGCGCCACTAGCACCTCTACAGCTATACTACCTCACATGCCCAGGCCCTCGCATCGAGCCCGTGCCCGAGACCGAGCCTGTGCCCGTGCCCGAGCCCAAGCCCGAGCAAGAGTGCTCGCCGCGGGTGTTCCAATGCTACGCACTGGAACACGCAAGGTCCATAGTCATTGGAATAAGTAAGTAAATATTATAATACTCCACTATTTTCATTTAAACCATTTTTTCTTCTCTTCCCTTTCCCATGTGGGACTATTCTTAAAAACCCGCAAAAGGTGTTTTTCAAACATATTATATATTATATTATATTTATTTTAAAATATATATTTTATATAAAATCAACATTTTTTTAACAATCCCCACTTAATTTTTATAAAATATATTTTCTCGGTTAAACATTTCTGTTAGAATAATCAGCTTATATGTGTAAGTGTCTCAAAACTTTGTCGAAATGACTGGTAGCCGTAGCGTTGAACCAATTATTCCTAGATAACAGAGTTGGAGAAACCACACATATATTCACTATGTATTTGTTAGAGTTCCCACAATCTTGCTCAGCACAATTAATAGCCATGTGCTTATCCTAATTCGTGAACGATCTCGAAAGAAAACTTCTAACTCTTATGAGAGACGGCACCATCTCTACGTTCATATATATGAAATCCTTCCAGTGTCTCCATTACTATAAGACATTTGTCCTATAGAATAGATTTCATTAAGAGTTGTAAGACTTAACCCTCTTTCGTAACGCTCAGCACTTATTTATTATGGATGAGGTTTTATAATTTAGTGTTAAAAATTTTTCACATATCAGTGACTTGTTCTTACCCATTAAACCTAAAATTAGAGATTTTCTGACTTTAAGTTGGGTTACCATCACTGGTGGAACTTTAGTTGAAGAGTTTCAACCCCATCCCTCTAGATGTGGCCTTTATTACCTCTCTTGGTAGAGGTTTAGTAAAAGGATCTGTCAGGTTATTGCTTGATTTCACATAAGAAATAACTATATATGATTCTATCTCGAATCAATTGTCTGACATAATCATGTCGAAGACTGATATGTCTAGACTTTCCATTATATGTGCCACTATAGGCTCTATATAATATGACTTCACTATCACAATGTAGTGACACAGCCGATATAGGCTTTACACATAAAGAAATTTCTAATAGAAGATCCCTTAGCCACTCAGCCTCTTTGCCTATTGCAGTCAGGACTATAAATTCAGACTCCATATTCGAGTGCATTATGCAAGTCTGTTTCTTGGATCCCCAAGATACAGCTGCACCTCCTAGGGTGAATACCTACCCTGTAGTAGACTTGTTGTCTTCTGCACTTGATATCCAGCTCGCATCGGTATATCCTTCCAATATGGTAGGAAACTCTGAATAAAATAGTCCTAAGTCTTTGGTTGCTTTTAAGTAACCAAGGCCTCTACTGATTGCATTCCAGTATTCAGTACTGGGGTTACTAGTAAACCTACTAAGTTTACTCACAGCATATGTGATATCAGGTCTAGTGCATTACATAGCATTCATAAGACTCCCTATAGCACTCGCATATTCTAATTGTGCAACTATTCTTTCAGTATTTTCTTTTAACTTGATACTTGGATCAAATGGAGTTTTTGCTTCCTTTATATTTAGATAGTTAAACTTGTGTAGTATCTTCTCAATATAATGAGATTGACACAAAGCATAACCCCCACAATATTTTTTTAACTTTGATACCTAGGATGGTATCAACTTCTCCAAGATCCTTCATTTTAAATACGGAAGATAGAAACCTCTTTGTTTCAGTCACACCTTCTATTTTATTAATTATTATTAACATGTCATCAACATACAGACAAATAATAATGATATAGCTACCATCTACTTTAAAATATATGCATTTGTCAGCTACATTATTCTTGAAACCATAAGATAGTATTTTTGAATCAAACTTCTCATGCAACTGTTTTGGTGTTTGTTTTAATCCATACAAAGATTTGACTAATCTACATACTTTGTTTTCATTTCCTGGTAGAACGAAACCTTCAGGTTGTTCCATGTATACCTCCTCATTGAGGTCACCATTCAGGAATGCGGTCTTTACATCCATTTGGTGGATGTGAAGATGATGTATAGAAGCTAGCGCAAATAATATCCTAATGGATGTTGTCCTAGCTGCAGGAGAATATGTGTCAAAATAATTTATCACTTCTTTCTGTTTAAAACCCTTAGCTACTAATCGAGTTTTAAATGTTTAGATAGTCCCATCAGTGTGATATTTCTTCCTAAATACCCACTTACAACCTATGGGTCTAGAACCTGGAGGTAAGTTTACTAGTTCTCATGTTTGATTTGACAGTATGGATTCCATTTCATCGTTTATAGTTTCTTTCCAGAAAGTTGAGTTTTTAGAGGATAAACATCTTTATATGTTTTAGGATCATCTTCTATAGTCATCACTATAGGTATTTTTCTAATAACATTTTCTATCTCCTTCTACAAGATGGAAAATGACACGTTGTGAGTTTATATAGTCATCTCCTAGACTCTTCTCTATTCTTGTCCTTTGACTCCTACGAGGTTCAATAGGAGCTTCCACTATTTGTGGAGCTATACTGTTTGGTTCTTTATCAGGAGTTTGAATTTCATTACCCTTTGACTCCAAGGATAGTGAGTTCTCAAAGAACTCAACGTCTCTTGATTCTATTATTGTATTATACTTTATATCTAGAAGTCTATATAGTTTACTATTTTGTGCATACCCTACGAAGGCGCACTTAATAGCTCTTGGTCCTAACTTAGTTCTTTTTTGGATCAGGAGTTCTGCAATATGCAAGACACCCCCATACTTTTAGATATCCTAGGTTAGGTTTTCTACCTCTCCATGTTTCATATGAAAATATTTTATATTTTTTAGACGAAATTCTGTTTAGTATATGGCATGCTGCAAGCAGTGCCTCACCCCATAGATTTAGTGTGGCAACCTTGTTATTATCAGCATTGAGTTAACCATTTTTACTACTGTTCTATTCTTCCTTTCAGCTATTCCATTTTGTTGAGGTGTGTATGGCACTGTACATTAATGTATCAGTCCATGTTCTTCACAGAAGTTATCGAATTCATTTTAAAAGATTCTCCTCCTCTATCACTATGGAGAATTTTTATCTTCTTATTTAGTTGATTCTCTACTTCTACTTTATATATTTTAAACATGTTCAATGCTTCAACTTTGCTCTTTAAGAGATAAATATACAGATATCTAGAGTAATTATCTATAATGGTTATGAAGTACCGTTTACCTCCACGAGTAAGAATGTCGTTTAACTCATAGATATCACTATGCACAAGATCCAATACTTAAGACGATCTTTCAACATTTGGAAAAGGTTTTTTCGTCATTTTGGATCATATGCACACTTCACATTTATCGGTTTCATTATCTGTGTATGAGATTAAACCATTCTTAGTCATGAACTTCAAGGTACTATACCTTATATGGGCTAGTCTATCATGCCACAGTCCAGCGGATTCAACCATATATGCAGAATTGCTACTTTCATTTAGAGAAAACTTAACCATTTCATTACAAGTATATCCCTTTTCGACAAAATTTTCATTTTTAGACATAATCAGTTTACCTGACTCGTACACCACCCTTATGCCTGGTTTTCCCAGAAGATTTCCAAAAACTAAGTTTCGCCTCATGTCTGTAATGTGCAGTACATTAGTCAGAATCACTTTCTTTCCAGAAGTAAATATCAGTTTGATAGTTCCTTTGCCGACGACCTTCGATCGGACTTCATTACTCATTTGGACTTCTTGACCATCGGTCAATTCCTCATAGGTTTTGAAGGCTGATTTGTCGTAGCATACATGTATTGTAGCGGCAGTATCATACCACCAACCTGGAACTTTGCCTTGGATGGTATTCACCTCAATGATCATAGCCACAATATCGCTTTCTTCTACTGCACTTGCCTCTTTGTTAGACTTGCGATATCGACGTACTCGAGTATAGTGCCCGGTTTTCCCACAGACATGGCATGGGCCTTTGAACTTTCCGTTCTTCTTTTGAGCGTTTTTCTTAAATTTTCCTTTATTGGGTTTCAGGGAATCGTCCTTCTCAAGATTCTTATTATTAGTGTTCTCTACTGCATGTACCTTAGACGAGGCATTCCCGTTATCATTCTTTTTGTCATGGTTATGGGATTCTTCCTCAATTCTAAGGTGTTTCTAGATTTGTTCCAGTGTGTAGTCCTCAGTTTTATGCAACAACTTCTTTCTATAGTCTTTCCACATCGGAGGCAATTTAGCGATTATAGCCCTGACTTGGAATGATTTGGGAAGATCAATTTTTATCACTTTGATTTTGTTTACTATTAGCTGTAGTTCTTGGATTTGGGGCATCAGCGGTTTATTATCTACCATGCTGAAGTCAAAATACCTGGCGATGAGAAATTTGTTGGTACCTTCTTCTTCAGTCTTGTATTTGAACTCCAAAGCGTCCCAGATCTCCTTTGCTGATGATGTCTGTTGGTACAGATCGTACAGGCGGTCGGAGAGCGCGTTCAGGTGTGTCTGTGTCGGATGTTTCAAGTAGCGCTTGCAGATTTGGATCTAATATATAATAGATCTTCAGCACCGTCAGGAGAAATTTCAGCTTGTCTTGCCATCTTGTAAAATTGGTTCCATCGAACCGATCAAGACGTATCAAGTCTTGATTCATCAACTTGATGGATGAAACATTGTTGGCTTCTATCAAATAACGCTTTAAGATTGTTGGAAATTATACAAACTGATATAATTTCTGTATAATGTGGAAACCAAAAATTGCAAATAAATCTAAAATATGGATAGGCTGAAGTACGTCTGAAACGTTGTCCTTAAAGCGTTATTTGCCCCTACTCAAGTAAATTAAATATGCTAATAGGTTACAGGCAAATCGCTTTTAGAATACGACGAGCCTGGTGTGGGTCTGCGTTCAGCAAACACAAAGGCCCACCTATTGGAACTCTATTACACTCAGTCTGGCAGAAATACAATAAAAGAAAATTTTCAGAAGAAAATTATGATTTAGACCAATGCACTGATCAAGTCTTCAGCCACTAGTTCAGTTGAACCGTTCTAGACCACACCGTTGGTCCATTCTTCTTGCAAAGGTTTAACCGTTGCTATCTTGTTGGAATTACTAGAGTATAGAGAGAGGAGTAGTGAGCTGTCTCAATTCGTATGGTAGTGCTGGATTGAGTTGTGAGATTATTTGGAAACCCATCCAGGCCCTCCTTTTATAGGATATGGTGACTGGGAGTTATGGTCCAGGGAAATAAATACCATGACCATTTTCTGGCTATTGGAGAAAACTAGCCATTTTCTAGGTGTTGAGCTAGTCATGCAGCAGTTTCAGCTGGACCCTACATGGGCCACTAGCGCCTTTACGGCCACACTACCTCACATGCCCACGCCCTCGCACCGAGCCCATGCCCGTTCCCGTGCCCGAGATCGAGCCCGAGCGTGAACACGCAAGGTTCATAGTCCTTGGAATAGGTAAGTAAATGTTATAATACTCCACTGTTTTCATTTAAACCATTTTTTCTTCTCTTCCCTTTCCCATGTGGGACTATTCTTAAAATCCCGCAAAAAGTGTTTTTCAAACATATTATATATTATATTATATTTATTTTAAAATATATATTTTATATAAAATCAACATTTTTTTTTTACAATATTCTCATAAGATCAAATTCGCATGCCCTTGAACAGAGCTCAAGCCTCCCAGGGCAAAAAGCCTATCTTTTATACACACACACACACACACACACACACGGAAATGCTCACCTGCGAACCAGTTCGTACGTACTACGTACGAACTTTTCTGAGAACCCATCATACGTGATGTGGATTCAAAATCTAAACCGTTCATGTGAAGCAGCACCTCTTGAAACCCTCCGGGCCCAAGTTTTACTTTGATCCAAAACTTTGATGGGCCATGAAAAATGAAAACAGTTTCCTCCCTTGATTTGCATTTCTCTTTGCTATGGCCCACCAGAATATTAGGTCGGGGTGAAAATTTGTTACATGGGGTTTTATGGGATTCCGCATCGCATGGACCGTTCAGATTAGACACCCATGACACGTGTGCAAAGGTGTGCACGTGCGTAGGTGCGCAGGGGAGCATGACTCTCTCTATATATATATATATATAAAATAATAATAATAATAATTTTTTTTTAAACAAAAGAAACCCTTTAAAATTTTGATGTGGACTAAACCCACGAGTTAAAAGTAACAAAAATCACGTGCGTTGAACATCTAACGAGTCCGGATCCTCTGTTTGCCACAACCACGACTTTCCAGCTTTTTTCCTCCTTGGCTGTATAGTGACTGGTCTGCCAATGATGCAAATTCAATGCATTCCACAATCACACGGTCCAATTACAATGCAACAATCACAACTTTATTGCTTGACGCAAACAGGGGGTCCGTATTCCTAGCAGTTATAAGCAGCCGTATGGGGATTGCATGCGACGGGCAGTGGCAAGGAGTTTCCGCGCACAGAACCTAGCGGGGCCACTCACGTATTTGTGAGAAATACACACCGTCCATCTATTTTACCGTCTTATTATTATTATTTTTTAAAAAAAATAACAACTCAGTGGGCACATGCGAGAGGAAAAAGTAGGGAAAGTAATGGTTACCGTTGAAAATTTTCTGATCTACCCTGATGTTTATATGCCAGTGGGTAGTACTGTATTCTGATTCGATGAATACTTGCCAAGCCAGCAAACCGAATTTGGGAAATGAGTCATCTATTCGCATCAGCTTTGCCACATGTGAATCCTAACACCGTCCAGTCTTGATCAGAGGGTAGGATGTGGGACCCACTTCTTAAGTGTCAAAGTGTGTGGGACCCACCTATTATCAGTCTTGTCTTTATTCGGCGATGATAAGATCCGCGGCAGCAGTAGCAGCACCCTATCGTTGTGGTGATGTTTTATCCAGTGCAAGGTGCGTTCATCCTCCCTGGACGCAAATGTCTAGAAACAGAAAAGCTCGTGGGGCCCACCGCGATATGTGTGCTCCATCTTACCTGTCCATCATCTGTGCCAGCTCATCATGCTGGGACGTGTACCGTAAAGCTAATCCGAAACTAAAGCGGCTAGAGATGGGAGGTTACTATTGAAACGTTTCTGGGGCCCACCAAAACCTTGCATAGACAGAGATCTGCTCTGTCCGGAAATCCCCTTATGAACGTATTAGATGGCATATAAACATCACCGGTGGGCGTCCCCATCCACTCCGTTCGTTGTCGTGTGGCCCACTTGGAGTTTTGGATTTTTTTTTTTATTTTTTATTATCATTTTTTTTTGTCTAACGTCCTAAACGCGAGCTCCCACGAAAGTTCCACCTGGCACAATGGCGCGTGCTTGGACCATTCATTTGGCTGGCCCTGGATTGATCATCCACGGTATAAAAATCACTGATTGGATGATCTTCTCCGTTTACCCATGGGTGGTGGAATCGACATTGTCAACGGTCAGCATTGAACTGGAAAAGCTTGACCAACCGACTCGTTGGATCATCCAAGACTATGCAATTAGGGATAGTGGTCCATCCATGATGGGACCCACATTACCAAAATATCATATTATGGACTATGATATGTCATTTGTCCACTTTGGTCACATCGCATCAAAACATGGGAAATTGGTGCGCTCTGCTCCAATTCTTTCCATCCAGTAGATTTTCTGTCATGGCCCCACAAAACGTGGGTCCGATCATATCAACGGTTAGATCACTTAACAGTGGGCCCATTTGGGCAAATTGAAAACGAATTTTACTCCCGAGACTCCAGACCCAACTTTCTATTCCAAGACCTCACGCGTGTAGAGCCAACACGGGCATACGTGGGATATCATAGTATTCCATCATCTAGGCCACTCTGATTAGATCATTACAGTTTATGGCCTAAAGTTAGGCCGTTTCACTCAGGTGGTCCATCACGCACAAACAAACAGGCGGCTAAAACTATTTTTAGTAGCTTTGCTGAGCGCACTCGCGTGTACAAGTCAGCTAATGCACACGCCAGCACATTGACCTGCATGAAAGATAGGTGAAATATCCAAGCCAACCATGAGGTGGGCCTCACCGTGTAGATGCTAATGTCCAAACATGAAGGTGGTCCACTCTGTAGGGTGATAGTAGAAATAAGTACACGGATTATAAAACTTAAATTTCCTTTTACAGCCGGACATTTCTTCAGTTAATTGTGGCCCATTTGACACGTGGAATAATCTGATTCTTGGGATAGAGAATAAAAAATGTGGCCCCCTTCTGAAGGATGGCTTGGATATTTCAGCTATCTGCCAAGTTAGCATACGTGGTGGCGTGTGCATCAGCTGACTCGTACACGCGTGTGGGCTAAGCAAGCTCCAACTATTGGCAGCCACACATCCGCTTAGTACGATGTGGTCCAACTGAGTGGAAAGGCGCGATTTTTACGCCAGAAAATCTCAACATGTGGCCCACCACCTGACCGAAAGCTCTGATGATTCGTACATGTGCCATGTTACCACTTGTGCTGGCACGTGGATGGCAAGGCTCATATAACCGCCCGCTTTTACGGCCATAGACGCATAATCACCCGATTTTAAAATATTTAAATTAGTAAGTTTTATATCTTACAAATACATAACTCAGGATTGGAAAAACGCCATTAATGTATAAAAAGATACATTTGCCATTACTTTCTTTGGTATGTACAGTTATATCTTATTAGAAGGGGTAGCTTAGCACAAGATTTAATGGAGCAACCTTTATCTACATGTGTGATCGACCACGGCCATCCATATAACCTGTTCATAACATCACAGACCCTGAATTAAGGTACGACACAGATATCAAGCTTTATCAAAGTCTTTTGTGCTCGGAAGAAGTTTTCAATTGTAAGAGTCCAATTTCGATAGCGTGGTCCACTTGATATATGAATTTGCCTTGTTTTTTGGGCTCATGTTCTAAAATGATTTAATAAAAATTATAGATGATGTGTCCTAAGAAATAGGTCATGGCAGGGCATATATATTTCACACGTCAAGATATTTTATTGCTTGTTGTGCAGTACACTGGGAGAAGATAGAAGAGAACCAAAGTGTTGGCATATGGAACTTCCATAGGCCCAATCATGAATCATGATGTGTTAGATTCACATCCTCCATTCATTTTTCCATATCATTTTAGAATATGAGACTAATTATGAGGTGGATTATAGTTCCAAGTGGGCTACAATACAGAAACATTAGGAATTGGATGCCTTCTATTGAAAACATTTTGGAGCCAAAGGAAGGATGCGATTAAGATAATATTTATGTTTTCTTTCATTTAGATTTATGTAACCCTGTGAAAAGATTATTTAGCAAATAAACTTTATGGTAGACCTTATAAAGGTTTCAACAATTATTTAATCCTCACTTAAGTTTTGGATGCATATTTTTGGACTCATCCTCTAGAGTGTTCTAGATAAATTGATGGATGTCATTATTGAGATGATTAAGAGTGTAAAACAAAGTTTATTAATTTAAATATTTTTAAATTAGGGAATTATCAGTTGATGGCTGAGAGTGGCCAGTGAAATTTAAATTTAAAAAAAAAATCTAAAAAAATAATAGGAAAAAAAAAGAGTGGTACTATCGATCCAGGTGAGAGAGTTTGTGGGGTACCCTTGCCCTGCGGCGTTATGCCTGTAATGGGTAATGGTCTAGTAATCCAAACCGTTGATACGATGGGCCTTGACGTAGATTGCCAAATCCCCAAGACTGCGGAGATCTTACCCATTGATATGCTTAGCCTGCTTTCAGTCCCTGAATCAGGCTAGGTCTGGTAAGGAATGATACCGTACAGTCCGAAGAACCGATCATGGTGTGATATCTCTCTACAGGACACGTGGTAGGGTCATTTACCAATCAGGTCCACCCAGGTAAAACCCACGAGACAATCCTTGCCACTGTTTTTTCTACAATTTACTCCACTGAATATTTGAACATTAATTGTTTTTGTTTTCAACCGTTACTTTAATGACTGCAGATCGGATGGATAAACTTGTCTAATATGATAACCTTTGAGATGCATACCATCCTGATATGGTCCTTCATATAGGTGGACCCGATTGGACATCATAATGGCAACTATTCTGTGGAGAGATGGCCCTACCATATTACATTTCATGACCATATCATCTCCCTTCGTTGGGATCCTTGCTCTTGCTCGGGTCGGGTGGTAGACTCTCGGGAGTTTCAACACCCGGTCAAGGGTTCCAGTATCCATAGGTGGTGAAATCCAACTACGGCGTGAGTGTGTATGCGTGTGTAAAATAATAATAATAAAAAAATAAATAAAATAAATAAATAAATAATCTCCCTTAATCTGGCAATCAGCATCAGCTTTGAGTGCCACCGTAGTATATGGGTCTTATCCACTCTGTCTATACATTTTTTTTTCTCGTATCATTAGATCGAAGCTCAATTGGACCACACCACTGGAAGCAGCAGTGATAATGATCCTCACTGTTTATTTGCCATCAGACATATTCATAAAATTACATGGACCTAGATGAATGGAAAACATAAGTATCAGCTCCATCCAAAACTTCTGTGGCCACCAAGAAGTTTTCAACGGTGAGAATTTAATCTCATTATTTAGAACCTTCGATCTGCCTCATTTTTTAGCATTTACCATAAAAGGATTTTTTTTTTTTTTTAAAAAATGGATAAACAGTGGTCATAAGACCCATACATTACTGTAGCCGCTCAAAGCTGCTGCCCGTTCCCAGCTGGAGACAGGGCGGGGGTTGGACGCAATCCGC
The DNA here is from genome assembly GCF_029962835.1 of Magnolia sinica. Lineage (NCBI taxonomy): Eukaryota > Viridiplantae > Streptophyta > Magnoliopsida > Magnoliales > Magnoliaceae > Magnolia > Magnolia sinica. The sequence goes on along the minus strand of NC_080575.1, from coordinate 128,045,747 downwards.
GTCCATGTAGGACCATCAGCCGAAGTTAATGGAGCTTGCGACGACCCGGGACCGGCGAGTCTGGCCCAGTTTCACACTACATCCACGCCTGTGATATGCGGTCCCTACCAATATGGACGGTGACGAGGCGCTGCCTAAGTGGGGTCTAACGTCACGAATGACGACGTCTGCGCATCGCGTTCCGGAAAGAGAAAAACTTCGATACTCTGGCTGTGTGATGGATCGATGATACTCAGGCACTTGGAAATTAGTCAGAAATTATATACGTGGCACGTAATAAATTCATATCAAACTGTCCAAGTTATGAATTGCAAATTGGATATATCATGGACCAAAATTTATAAGTATTTGATTATAAAAATATCTGATTGATCAATATTTATTCAACGGTTAACATTTGCAAATCGAATGGTCCAATTTCAATAAAAGAGTTTCCAAGAATCAGAGGCTAGGATTTCTCAGGCAATCTAAGTTTGGGATTCTATATTAGAGGCAGTGGTTTCCACAATTTAGTCGGTTTAATTTTAGTTTATATATACTGTTAATGAGATTTCTAAGTGACGTTGTATGAAGCTTCGTAGTCTGCCAGAGTATTAAATAACTCCACCTCAAGAATCGGATCGCCACGGCCACGCTCACCCAGTCCAGGCATCCGTCCACATGCATTGCCGGGCGGACTTTTTTTTTTTCTTTATCTTTAACCCCGCCTTCCTAACCTGCGCCCATTGCTTAACCTGCGCTCCCCCTTCCTACTTCCCCCGACTTTTCCGCTACTCTCCTCATATCTCTCTCCCTCTCGTTTTTTCCGCGATTGGAAAAACCCTAGCTTTTGTCTGCTTGTTTTCGCTGCAGAAATCGGCAATCTGAGGTATGTTATCGTCTCCTTTCTTCATGAATTCTGCTGTTTCGATTATTTTCTTCTTGAATCTAAGTTTCTATGAAGAAGATCTCGCTTCTTGTGGTCGATTTCTGTCGAATCTGTTGAGTTTTAGGCTCTTTTTCTTCTGAATCTGTTTGATCTTGTCGAACGCCTGCATATTGGATTGATTTTTCGTTTTTATTCGGAATTTTCTGAGCTTTTATGAATTTAATGTCTGGAATTGTTGATTTTGCTGATTTTTCTTTGTTTGGATGTTTAGATTTTCTGTTGAAATATGTGTAGTTCCAGTTTGTTTTAGCTCCAAAATCCAGTTCTGCTTTGAAATTTCGTTTGAGATTTGGTTTTTCTTTGTAATATGATTTCAGTTCTCTGTCGAAAACTGCCTGAGATGTGGTTTTTCATTGTGATATTTTGATATTTGGGTTGTGTTTGGGTCCTCAGCAGGGCGGATGCTTTTCCGCACTGAACCGTAAGAAACTTGTCTTAGGTATAAACAGAGGCTTTGATTTCGATTGTCCGAAAGCATATTTCTGCCGGAACACTTTGTCACATGGAACTTTGATAATTTCCCCAAAACACATTTTGGATGGAAATCCAAACACACCTAAGATGTGTGGAAATCTATGAACTTCTACCTGCATGTTTATTCTAGTTCCACTTAGAGGAATTTCTTTAGAAAGTAGTCCAATTGTCACTCATTCATGTTCTGTTAGGATTTTGCTTTAGTTAGGATTTTTCTCCTGTTTTACTTCTTGTGTGAGTGGTTCTCTTCTTTTATTTTGTTTTATTTATAATTGCATTTCTGTCAGTACGTGTTTGGATTTCTCATGGTTGATAAGATTTTTCTTGTTTTTCCAATTTTTTGGCTGTGTTGCTAGAAAGCTGCGATCTTTACTGGAAATTAGTAGCTGGGTTAGTAATGGCCTCTGTACCCCCCCCCCCCTGCTTTTTCAGGGTCTTTGTTAATCCAATTAATTTTGTTTGCTTTGCATGATGACCGTTTTTGTAGTTTATTATGATGAGGAATGCTAAAATGCACAGCTGCAAACCACATTCCGGTGGATTCATGTAAGGGAGGTTGTCTATATTGACCAAAAATAGCCCCAGCGGGCCTCCTTTTAAGTTTATCATTTGCTTAGGTCTACTGATCAGCCCACGACTGGGTCAGGGTTGCTGCCCACGATTAGGAGGATCAATCAGCTGACAGGCCGGTTTTGCTAGACACATGGCTGGTCACCTTTTCCAGCTGCACAACCATATCACTGATATGCATGATTGTGGCACAACAATTCCTCTAATAGATAAAGGTAATGTATTTTTTTATTGTCTCTCATCACATGGATATGTCTGTGGCATGACTTGGATATATAGACAAGGTTCCAGTTATCGTTCACAGTGTACTTGCGTGCTTGTTGCTTCAACAGATTAGTTCATCAGAATGTGGTTAGGATATGGTAGTTCGTTGATAATATTCAGTATTTTAATGTCTAGGGGTAAAATTAGCTAATTGATTTTCTATTCATATTTATATAGCCTGATGGTAGACAGGGCATGTTTAAACATTTGAGGTCTCCGGTTCCAACCCAGCTAGCCTAAGAAAAAAAGAAAAAGATTATTTAATTGTTGTACCCTCTGCAATAGATGTCATTTGTCAACTATGTTAATGCTGATCAACATCACTTCGCCTGCATTGTTACAGAATCCAAACAGATATCTAGTTTAGTTCTTAAGATTTTTCCATTTCCCTGTGTTGTTGTGTTTACTTTATGCATCAAATGCTCAAGTTCTCAACATCCACTTTTGCATAGAAGTTTGTGTTTAGGGTTTTGATTGTGTTACAGATTTTAATTTGCCTAGTTTCGTCATCCAATTATATGGTTTGTTCTGCAACAGGAAGGATGGGCTGCCAGACTATTATCATGAATGAGATGGGTTTCTTCTAATCAGCACAATCTGTAACTAAAGAAACTGCAATTAATCAGGTGTATTTTGGTTCGAGTTTTTAGAAAATGGACCGTTGTGATACATCAGGGTTTGTTAGCGGAGGAGGGACATAATCCTTGAAAAACCTTGTGATCTAGTTTTGTTCATGCTTTCCTAATGCCGGACGTCAAGGTGGCTGGTTTTTACATCAAGATGCGGTTTATATAAGAGGGTCCTCTTTTCAGCCAATTGTACATCATGGATAACAGGTTTCAACGCTTTGGTTTTGCAACCAATCACTCTTCAAATGCGTTTGAAAATCTTAGCAGAGTTGCTCGAGTTGGTGCTGATTACTGCATGGATACCATTTTGCGACTTGATTCCCCTGGTGCCTCTGGCTTGTATCTTTCTGCTGCAAAGGGCACCAAGCGGAAGTGGGGTGCTATTGATGGAACCGGGTGTCTGGTAGATGGCTCTTCGCTGGTTCTTGGTCTAGGCCATTCCTCAAGTTCCTCCGATAGCAAGGGAAGTTCTGCAACAGCCTGCACCATGTCTTCAGCCAAGGAAACCGATGAAGAGTCCTCCATGGATCTAGGCTTGAATTTTCATCTTCACCTTGGCAATGAGAAGACATCCAGCCCAAAGAAAACTGCTGTTGCTGCTACAAAGGCTATTGAAACGGAATCCAAGTTTGACCTCCAACTGAGTCTCTCGATGGGATCAGCTGAATCCGAAATTACCAGTAACACTCCAAGCTCAGCTCAATGGCAGAGCAAAACTGAGGCATCATTAATGATCGGCAAGGTGCCAGTTGGGGATGAAGGATCTACATCATCATACAGGAATTTACAGACTTCTATTCCGCCTTTGCATGTGGCAGAGATCAGTTTTGTTTCACGTCCAATTACGAGCAAGACGAATCCAATTCCAGCTGTTCCGGGACTCTCATCAACCGTGATATCAGCTCCAAAAAGCTCAGTCACCTGTACTTCCGGGCTTACTCAGCAACGGCGTAGTCCTAATACAAAGATCTGTCAGTTCAATGGATGTGGAAAGGGAGCCAGGGGTGCTTCTGGCCTGTGCATTGCCCATGGTGGTGGCCGGAGGTGTCAGAAACAGGGCTGCGATAAGGGAGCAGAGGGCCGAACTGTGTACTGCAAGGCTCATGGTGGAGGCCGACGATGCCAACATCTCGGTTGCACAAAGAGTGCTGAAGGCCGCACAGATTACTGTATAGCCCACGGTGGGGGCCGCCGGTGCAGCCATGAAGGTTGCAGTAGAGCTGCAAGGGGGAAATCTGGTTTGTGCATCAGGCACGGAGGTGGCAAGAGGTGCCAGAAGGAAAATTGCACAAAGAGTGCTGAAGGTTTCTCTGGCCTCTGCATCTCTCACGGAGGTGGGCGCCGCTGCCAGTTTTCAGCATGCTCAAAGGGTGCTCAAGGGAGCACAATGTTTTGCAAGGCACACGGCGGGGGCAAGAGGTGCACAGTTGCAGGGTGCACAAAGGGGGCAGAAGGGAGCACAGCCTTCTGTAAGGGCCATGGTGGAGGGAAGCGCTGCTCATTTGAAGGGGGTTGCCCAAAGAGTGTGCATGGCGGGACCCAGTTTTGTGTTGCACATGGAGGTGGGAAGAGATGTGCTGTTGCAGAGTGCACCAAGAGCGCAAGGGGGAGAACGGATTTTTGTGTTCGCCACGGTGGGGGTAAGCGATGCAAGCATGAAGGATGTGGGAAGAGCGCACAGGGAAGCACCAACTTCTGCAAGGCGCATGGCGGAGGCAAGAGGTGCTCTTGGGTGCAGCCGGGATCAGGCATCGGCGGCCAAGCCCCCTGTGAACGGTTTGCTAGGGGGAAGACCGGGCTCTGCGCTGCACACAGTGCACTGGTCCAAGACCAGCGTGTGCATGGTGGGGGTACACTTGGATGCGACGACCAGGACCCAAAGCCTAGTAAGGCTGAGAAGATGAAAGACACTGCTATTGAAGAAATGAATGTGGATTTCTCGGAGGCATGCAATGATGGCGAGAAATCTCTAGGTTGGAACAGTTTTGATCCAAAGACATGCATAAACCTTTCCATCTCAATGCAGGCACAGGCACAGGCACAGGTCCATTCTCTAATGGGTGAAGCAGCCTCGCAGGCCAGCACGGCCGACCTTCCAGAAGGGAGGGTGCATGGCGGAATTCTGATGGCAATGCTGGCCAGGGGCACCGGAAATTGAGTAGATACCAGTCCACCTGAGCCCCGGAAAGTCCCTTAAAGTAAATAAGTAGGTTCTCTTTCACTTGTCTTTGATTTGGTATTAGCAGGAGTCGGGTCTTTTGGTGTTTTGTGGTTTTGGGAAGAAAACCCAAGTTTTTATCTCATCCATTGTCATGTGTCATGTATGGTTCGGACTTGGAACGAAGTGATTGGCTTTGACAGCCTGTCTTGAATGTGGTAGTAGTGGAGTTTTGCTGTAGAGAACTCATATCTACATCCCTCCCTAGGGTATATATTTAGGTACTCAGATTCTGTAAATACATGTTACAAGGTCCTGGTGAATGCATCGGTGAGAAAATCTTGCTTCAATCGAATATACGTGCACTTATGATATAAATGATCTTTAATTAGGGTTGGGATCATGCAAATGATAATATCCCATAATTAATTGATACTCTGGCTGCGTATGGTGCTTGATATGCAGGCACATAGAGAAGAGACACGTGGAATATATTGATCCAAATTAAACTGCCCAAATTGTGGAAACTACTGTTGTTGAGTTTAAGGCCGATACTCAGATTGGTTGAGCAATTCCAACTTCAGATTCGTGGACACTCGTTTGTTGAAATAAGACCACCTGATATTTCTCATATTAACTGTCCAATAAATGTCTACCAATCTGATATTGAAATAGTTAATTAGATTCAATTTTTGGGTCATGATACATCTAAGCATAGTTTGGACGGTTTAATTTCAATTCCCAGTATGACATATGTACAACTTGTTTGTAATTTCCAAGGGCAGCATATCATCCATAACACACTGCCAAGTAGTGAAGTTTTTCTCGTGATTTCTTCTTTTATAATTGAAGTTGTACGCATCCCATGAGCATGTCACATGATCGGGCCCTGAATATTTTGATGCTCATGCCAACTTATTCAAAGTCTAGATTTTGGTCTGTCGTCGTCCCTACGCAATTCACGCTTGGGGAAAAGTAAAGCGCCGTCTTGGAGATTGGTCGAGGTAAGCCATTTAGTGTTGACTAGAACGTCTTGCTGATTGGTCCAGGTAAGCCATTTGGTGTTGACTACAACATACAGCGGCCTGGCTTTTGATGGGATTTTCAGCTCCCAAAGGTCTACCCTGTGTGTCGTTGATTTATACAATGTTTCCATTGAAATCATAGAGTTCCTCTTCACTAGATCTAAAGTCGGTTCGGTGGTGATAGCGACGGAGCCGAAAAGATGTATGGTTGGTGAAATAGAGAAGGCTCAATCGGAGACTAGCAACCAGAGTCTTCACACGAGAGGATTGAAGGCAACTTCTCCGAATACTGATTCCAGCATGAATTTAAAACACTTGGATTGCGCATGTCCCAAGAAAATGTAGTTTGTCAATTGCATAGACCACTACAAATGGGCCGTGTCGGAAATCTTGTAGGAACTTTGCTGTATTTTCTCTTCTTGGTACCCATCTGTGGTAAGGATTGCATCATTGGGGGATGGTCCGTTCAGTTGGCTCGTCAGGATATTCCGAGTTTTCATTCTTGAACGAAAGACCTAGACCCTCCATTGTGACCCCACCAAGGATGGCCTACAGTCCAAAAACTATCCAACGAGATGGAAGGTTACTACCATAAGCAGCCATCGATATTGAATGGACAATTACAAGGTTAGGATTGTTCAAGCAATGAGACTTTGGTATGTGTCTCATTGATCGAGGGCCCCACCACATGAACCAATTGGATCGTGTGCCCTTCTACCACATCTAGTTTGCGCTTGTGGGACTTGCAGCACATGGTGATTTTGTAACAGCCCGTATTTCATACCGGGCTGTGATTCGTGGGTATGGCCCACCTGAGTTTTGAATTTGCCTCATCTTTGGTCAAGTGACCTAATGGGACATGTAAAATCACATGGATGGTGTGGATTGCGCCATACATCACTGTCGACCCCACCATTGGTGGTGTGTGCACACAATATGGGTGCAGTTGTGTTGCACCAAACCAAGAGTCGGGTCAAACCAGCTTTGGCCCGACGAATTGCTGAAATAAGAGAGTTTTCTCTCTTTCTTCGGATTCCCGCCGAACGGGCATTTAAACGGATGCCTCCCTGTTTTGTGATCGGTGGCCCACCATTGACGTTTATTCGAATAATCCAAACCGTCTATCTTGTAGACGGGGAAAAATCAACCAAACCCTGACTATTTTCACATGTATCCGTACACGAGTGTGCGCACAAAGATAGACACAAGTAGAGCTACACGTGTGGCATTTTGCCGAAAACGGAAAATGCCGCTCCTAGCGGCCAGCCTGGCAATCCGCATGCAGAATTTCCTCTCAATCCTAACCCTTTGTGCAGGGATATCTCAGCCCTCCATTTTTACCTTGACTCTAGGGCTTTCCTTGCTATAAGAGAGCCGCTGCCACAACTCAAAAATCTCAGAACCCAGTGAGATGTCGTCCATCCTTGCCCAAATGGTGGGTCCCACAAGGTCCTTAACGACCCATCCAAACCATCCAACATTGTTGATCATTAGCTAAACCATCCGTAGGAATTCCACCATTAACAGCAGAGCCATCTTCACCGTTTATCTGAAAAACCCATCACACCCTAGTGGGTCCCATTCACTGATCTAAGATATTCATCACGTGGCCCAGAGTCCCAGAAGCCCATCCATGCTGTCTGATCATAGCCATGCAAGCATAATCCACTCATATCCTTGCAAAATGGCACGGACCAAACAACTAAAGACCATTGATTAGTTACGATTCGAACCCTCTAGAAGAGGATTAGTAAAGCCTTATAAAAGGGTTGCCCCAGAAAAGGAAAGCCGAAAATACAGAGATTTTGAGTTGAGGCGCCGCACCAAGTCGAGTCGACTCGGTCTGAGTTGCTGTGAGTCGGGCTGAGTCCAGTGTCCCATCTGGGGCTTTCCATCAGGGAGAGCAAGGAAGAAAAGAAAGGAGAAGAAGGCGAGAGAACGAGAAGAAGAGATGGAATGAAGAGAGAGAAACAGCAGGGCATGCCGTTGCCGAGTCAAGCTGCCTCGACTCGGTTTGAGTTAGGAGTATGTTCCGAGTCGGGCTTGGGTTTGGTATGAGAGATGCTGAAATCCCTGTGAAAAGGAGAGAGAGAGAGAGAGAGAGAGAGAGAGAGAGAGAGAGGATGGAAAAAGAGGAAGATCAGAGAGAAAGGAGAGGAGAGTTGCTGCTTAGTTCGCTCAAGCGAGTTGGGTTTCCGAGTCTTGGATCTGTTTCAAATTTGGGACTGGCACAGGTCGTTTAGACAGAGGAGATGTAGAAGATGGAAGAAGCGAGGAAGAAAGAAAATCGGGGTACCGAGTCAGCAACTCGCCCCTAAGTTGACTCAATTCATCTCACCAAATTATTACCGAGTTGACTCAGTTGTAGTTGTTCCAGGGAATTCAATCTTGATCAGGTCTGGTCGCTGGGTTCAACAACCAGAGTGTGCTTCAGGTCTCTCCTCATCCAGCTTGCTTAGAGGTGATCATTCTATCATCTTCTTCATTGTTTGTAGAAGTCGAGTCTGATTATCTTAATCCGAGTCAGCTTCCTGAGTTGTAGTTGGCCTGACTGTTAGTAAGTTTGGCCTGTCTGGGGTTGTAATCAAATAAGTAATTGTAGTTCAACCACTGAGTCAGTTAAACTCGGTTGAAACCGTCTTGTTGGGAGTTGTTTTTGCATCTTAATCATCAACTAGTCATTGAGTCGGTGACTCAGTGCATGAAGGATGTGTTTGGTTTGAAATCAAATTCGGATGAACCTTATTTAGGTTCGAATTTCAATATGGGCTTGAAATTGAGCACCGAGTTAGTCTGAGTTAGCAACTAGGTGAGTTTACCTTTTGGTTTCATGTTTTTCCTAAATCAATTAGTATTTGAATTTGGACTTATTCCAGTTTTGGGGTTGTTAGATTATAAGAATCTATTTTTCCCCAAAGTCGGATTTCCCTCTCCAATTGAACCTGGTTGAGTCAAGGTGTGAATCTTCTTGATTCTAGTGGATTAGAGTCAAGTCGTGTTCAGTTGGAATCAGATTTTCCTGGATTTTCAGGTTTGAACTTGATCTCAAGCTAGTCCATGCACTTGAACCATATTTGAAGAGAGCCTACACCCTAAGGTGAGGATTCACCCTTTATACTTTCCTCCATTTCAATAGTTAAATTAGTTTACTTTCATGTATTTTCCATGCTTGACTTATCATTTATGTTTAACTTATATGAATGATTTAGCTTCATTTAATTCTACAAATGTATTAGAATGATTGTAGAATGAGATTCGAATTATTGTCTACATGGTAGGATTGAGATACTTCTTAGTGTAGAAATTGACTCTCTAATCTAGTTAAGCAAACAATCGTATTTGCATATTGTTGATACATTTGTAAGTTGATGTAAATGATAATTGTTTGTAATCAGAAGATTGATTTAATTGTGATTTAGTTTATCATTTATTTGTGTTAATGGATTGTATTGAAAATCTAATATTATATGTTGATGGATATTATATTAGAGATTCCTCTAACTAGTAGCCGATTGTGAATAAAATAAATGTTACGTGGTCATAGACTTACCATCTTGTGGATTATCTATGCCAATGTGATTTGTCGATTGTATTATTTTATTATATCCTTGAAGGACTCATTACCAATGTGGCTTATTGGGAGGACTCTTGTTGTTAGAAGTATATCTGGACTGGTGATGGTAATGTCTTCGTATCGAATCATGAGTGGCCACTAGTTATAAAGATTCTTGTAAATGGAATGTCTTGGATTCTTTATCTTACCATCACTACTTATAATTATATAAGTGTGTTAGAATATTACTTCTTTAAGTCTCATGAGCCGGGATGGTGAAATGGAATACTATGCCCGAGCTATCAGCCTATGCTAAGTTGCGCGCGCCCCCCATAATGACCTTTGAGCTTCTCTGATATTTTATTTGTAAATTGGACTAATAACGGTTGAGTTAATTATGCATACATGGCACGTGGGCGTTATCAGGTGCCTGATCGACTGTTTGAAAGACCAGTGTACTGTTCAAACGACCATTTTTTGCATTTTGAATAGGCCGACTGTTTGAAAGACCTGATACCTTGAGTGAATGGGCCAACTTTTTGAAAGGTTCATTCATTTGTTCAGTTGGATGTGCATCCCCAAGCTGATTGCATTCATGTATTCATTCATTAATCAAAATTAAGTTGGCGATTGAATATTGTGTGAAGTGGATTGTATCTTCTTATGTTATACATTAAATTGTAGTTTGGATGTTATAACCGTTTGCGTAATATTTGTGGGGAATGGATTGTATCTCTACATGTTATACTTTGAATTCCGGATGAATATGTAGTTGGTATTATACTTGTGAATTGTGAAATGTAACTTAGATTCTATAGTTCCTTAGATTGTACTTGTAGATTGTGTTTCTTCTTATGTACAAGTGGCATCATCCTATATGTCACTTAAGAAATATAAATTGTATAGTTTTGTATTTCACTTATGAAGTTTGCATTAGATATTGTATTCTCATGAGTCATTGAATTTCATTCTTGACTATTGTGATGCTTGGTAATCTTAGAGGGTATACCTCACTGGGATAGCCATTGACGCTATCAAACCATATTCAATCAGTACAGGTTATGTAAATGATGTACAGGTTAACATTAATGTGGAGCATGAAGAACTAGATAATCTTGCGATTCTTGATTCTACATTTCCTACTTTTATTAAGATACTTCGTTTGAATTTTGAGTCATTGGTTTGTATAAGCCCTATAGGCAGTCATTTATATATGTTGAGATATATTTTAGGCATTCCCTTTATGTGTGGTTTGTTATGCTTCCATTGCGATTGCTCACTTACACTTATAGAAGGAAAAAAAAAAAACTGTGAAATGTGGGCTCTCCTTCAAAGTTTACTCTTGGGATTTCGGAAAGCGAGTATAAAAGTCAGGTTACGAAATCCGGAGCGTTACAGATTTCCTTAATCACCAGTAACAAATGACTAAGCCCTCTTTTCACCATTTACACATCCAATCAGATTTGAACCACTGTTTTCGTTTTACCATCCCATCTAAATATTTCAATTAGATACTCCAAACCAAAAATAACAAAATGGAAGAGAATAATTTGAAAACTATCATAAAAATTTTGCATCTAGAAATCTTCAATGAAAAAAAAAAATGCATCTATAATGTATTTCAAATGCTATCTTGTAAAACTTGCGGCTCTTCTTCCATTCAAACCAACTTACGAATAAAATGCTGCAACTTACAAGTATTTATGCAGAGATGCCCAAAATGACAGGACCCTTTTCTTGAGAAAGAGCCACACAGTCACCATGGACATTAGACATTCTGGAATTGTTTCAAGTGTGGGAAATGGCAAGAGTTTCTAGATTATGACACTAGGATGAAGCACTATGCGAATGGATAGCAGTATATGATCTGCGGTCGGGCCAACCTACACTTTCCTGACCTGGATGTTGTGGGTGGATTGAGAGCGCCAGATGGGGTGCTTGCCACTCTGAACGAGAGCCACCTGTTCACCTTCCTTCACCATCCCTTGTTTCTGAAGAAACAGATTTTTAGATGATTTTTGAGTAGTTGAATTAAAAGCCCAGTTGGCCTTGAACGTTGTTTGCATAACAAATGAGGTGCATACCTTACATTCAAGTTTAGAACCCTGTTTGGTAGAGGCCTAGAATGAGCTCATCTCATTGTAGTCGTTTTTAGGTGTCTACCAAACAGGGCCTGCACTTCTTTTAGTTTTCCAATGGCCAAGGGTTTAATGTAAGAATATAGGAAAAATGCAGAAAGAATTAAGAAAAATATGAAAATTATTGTCGTAAAAATGGGGCAATCAAAGAGTGGGAATGAATATGATGAGAGATAGTGGAATGAGAGAAGGCAGGTGTGGATAAATTATGAGGGTGAGAGCTTTCTCTTTTTCCAGAACATGGTTCGAAAACTCAGTGACTCAAACAAGTCAACTTGACTCGGCGAGATTTCGAGCCCAGTCAATAAGAAACTGATGATTTAGACTCGGTCTTGACTTGGCAACTTGTCAAGTCAGCTTGCCAACTTGGTTTACTCGACGTGACTCGGCACAACTCAAACCAAGTCACTCGCTGAATGGCTGCCTTTTTATTAAATAACAATAAATAAATAAAAACCAATGTAGAAGGGTGGGAATTGAATGCACAACCTCGCAGGAAAGTGCATTGCCTCTACCATCTAACCAAATACCGTCTCTCTCCAAATCATCTTCTCTCTTCTTCTTTTTCTGTACTCATCACCTAAGTAACTAACATTAATCTAGACTCTTAATTTATTTAATTATTAAATGTCTAATCGAGTCGATTTGAGTCTCCAGGGCAACCCGACCCAGCTGAATATTGAATAAAGTTAAGTTTTCAGGTTTTTGAACTATGTTCCAGAGACGCTGATGGGGACATCACGCGCACTCACGCCGACCCCTACGCACGTACGTACGTAGAAGGAGGATCCCACCATCGATCCGGCTCGATGACGACGTCCAGGGAGGGCCTCCTAATTAGAAGTCAAGATTTGGTTCAGAAAGGTGGCCCAATAGTCAAGAAAAGCCCACCATGGGATCTCATGATCGTGGCCCACTCGTCGGATTGGTTTTATATTTTAGGTTTTGCTTATTGTTATTATTTAGAACATCGTGAACGCTTTAGATTTCCTTATTTGGTTTTTATTTTAGTTTACTTCATCGCCAAGTAATAGGTGTCGCACATGGTGCGAGTTTTTGGGTATAGAGTTCTCCCTATAAATAGGCACCCCTTGTAGTTCTTTTCATTCATTGAAGTTAATAAAAAATTCCTACTTTATTTTTCTGCTCTCTTCATGAGTTGTAGAAGAATTCAAAAGTGGGTGCGAAGCCCTCCTTTTTCTAAGGGCTAACTACCGTGGTGCGAAGCCACATCGATCTCAATTCACCCCCATCTTCCATCATCTTTTTTTCCATCTTCCCCCACCATCCGTACTTCGAATTTGTCCTTTTGTTGCATCAGATTTCTTCATTACAGTAGATTTTCAGATTTCGGCCTGCAGGCGAGCTGAAACTTCGGCGGAGTACCACGCACAAACCGTATAACCGATCAAGCTGAGATTTGGGATTTTTGGAATCCATCCCTGGCCGACCAGGGCCAAGGTAACCTTTTTCTGAATAGTGGGCACCACACACGTGCGGTCGAGATCACACGCACGTCTGTCTGGGCCATTGTTGCTGTCCACATGCGGGATCATCTTTTGGCTCAGGTTTTTATCCTCTTTTATCCTCTTATAGCCGTTTTTCATGAATCTTAACCGTAGATTACATAATCCCTAATTGATTTGCTCATTTTAATCACCTTGGGGTTCCTTGAATTAAAATTAGGGAATCTCTTGGATTAAGGACTGATTTTTATGCATGAGTAGTTGATTTTATTTCAATTTGACATCATTTAGTTTATAATTTTTATTGGTCCAATCCTATCCTGTGTCGGCTTGGACCCGCATAGATTCCCCTTTTTAATTGAATGTTTGGATTTTCATGTGGGACGTGAAATTTGTGTGATTGTTTCTGAATTGATAGGATCTAAGCCTGAAATCTTGCATATCATATTTAATTTTCCATGTCCTGCATCAAATTTGGTATCAGAGCCTAGGGTTCTTGTAGGGGAATTCATTACATGTTTAGGGTTTGGTTGTTTATATCCATTACGCATCAATTCTCATCATATATGGCTATTTAGAGGTCCATAAACCCTGAAATAAGCTGCTGAAATTTTCTGTTATCCCCTTATTTGAATTATTTTAGAAATTAACTTAGTTTTCTATTTCTAGATTATTTCTAGGTTTAGAAACTTTCCTTTTCTATTTTTTTTTATAAACTAATTTTTTAGAAACTTTCTTAATCTGTTTTTAGAAACTAATTTCCTTTCCTTTTTCTTTTTTAGAAACTAATTTACTTTCCTTTTTCTTTTTTAGAAACTAACTTACTTTCTATTTTTAGCAACTTTCCTTTTTTCTTTTTCTTTAGAAACTAGGTTGTTTTTTTTAGAAACTTTTCTAATTTTTTTTTTTTTTTTAGAGGCTTTCCTAATTTGTTTCTTTAGAAACTTTCCTTTTTCATTTTTTAGAAACTAGGTCGATTCTTAAAAATTAAAAAAAAAAAATCTCTTATATTTTGACAACTATATTGCTGAATTTTGGTTGGCACCCTACACTAAACATGGAACAATTGCAAGAGTCACTAAACAAGTTGTCCCAGAAGTTGGAGTTTATGATTAAGCACTTGGAAATGGACCAATGCTTTGAGCAGCTTGATGAACGCATTGTCCGACTAAAGACCATCGCCAAGACAAACTCCACCATTGGGGTAGATGTCTAATCTCAGGCAGGTGGCCTGAAGGATAGACCAATGAATGGAGTTGGCCAAGGAATCAGTTATAGGCGTGCACCCATGTACTTACCCCATGAGGGACATCAAGACCACTATTTTGAGGGGTACAACATGTGCACCCTTGTGACTGGAGAGAATGCACCAGATGTTAGTGTAGAGTTACCCACTGAGGTCATTCCGGTAGTGGATGAGTTTCTTGATATTTGTCCTGATGATCTACCGGATGAGTCCCCTAGGAGGGATATAGAGCACACCAGAACATGGGACACCGTAATACCTACAACCGAGTTTACGTTGAATAATTTTGTCGATAGGTCCACAGGTCTAAATCCTCGTGAAGTCGTTACTGATTATAAACCTAGGAAACTTATTGATCTTGTCCCTATGTCACTGTCCCATAGGCCGTCAGAGTCTGCAGAGTCTTTTGTGCATCACATTCATTCATGACATCAAGAAATCAGGCAGAAGATCATGACTAATAATGAACATTGCACATTTTCTACAGACCAATATAAATGTTTCAAAGGATTCAATATTGGGGACTCTGTGATGGTCTGCATCAGGCCCGAGCGGTATCCTTCAAGGACCGTTCGTAAGTTATATGCGTGTAGCGCTGGACCTGTCAAAATTATAAAACGAAACGTTCTCAATGTGTATGAGGTAGATCTTCCACCTTCCATGGGAATTAGTTTCACATCCGATGTGGGGGATTTAGTTACTTTTCAGGGGACCACTGATACTTTATCCGGCTCTTCGCTCACCCATCTTGATTCCCCATATTTATCCCTTAAACTGTGGCCCCTTCCCAACCCAATTTTTCAGCCTCTACCTCCCATATTTACTTTTCCGAACCTTTCTTCCCAGCCTCTACCTCCCATACCTACCCTTCCCGACCCATTTTTCCAGCCTCTACGTCCCATACTTACCCGTCCTGACCCATTTTTACAACCTCTACCTCCCATATCTACCATTTCCAACCCATTTTTTCAGCCTCTACGTCCCATACCTACCCGTCTCGACTCATGTTCCCAGCCTATACCTCTCATACCTACCCGTCTCGACCCATGTTCCCAGCCTCTACCTCTCATACCTATCCTTCCCGACTCATTTTCCCAGCCTCTATCTCCCATACCTAACCTTCATACACCCAAAAAGGAAATAGAGGATATCCTGGACCATCAGATAGTTTCAACGTCGGACGGCAGGTTTCAGAAATACGTGGTTAAATGGAAGTCACGCCCAGCTTCAGACAGCACGTGACTCACTGAGGAGGAGCTTCAGAGACTTGATCCTGACATCCTGAAGCGGTTTAGGAGTTTTATTTCGCAAGTGGCAAAATCTTTGCAACCGGGGAGAATTGATGGGGACATCACGCGCACACGCGCACTCACGCCGCCCTCTACGTACGTACGTATGTAGAAGGAGGATCCCACCATCGATCTGGCTCGATGACGACGTCCAGGGAGGGCCTCCTAACTAGAAGTCAAGTTTTTGTTCAGAAATGTGGCTCAATAGTCAAGAAAAGCCCACCATGAGATCTCATGATCGTGGCCACTCGTCGGATTGGTTTTATATTTTAGGTTTTGCTTATTGTTATTATTTAAAACATCGTGAATGCTTTAGATTTTCTTGTTTGATTTTTATTTTAATTTACTTCATCGCCAAGTAATAGGTGTCGCACATGGTGCGAGTTTTTGGGTATAGAGTTCTCCCTATAAATAGGCACCCCTTGTAGTTCTTTTCATTCATTGAAGTTAATAAAAAATTTCTGCTTTATTTTTTTGCTCTCTTCATGAGTTGTGGAAGAATTCAAAAGTGGGTGTGAAACCCTCCCTTTTCGAAGGGCTAACTACCGTGGTGCGAAGCCACATCGATTCCAATTCACCCCCATCTTCCATCATCTTTTTTTCCATCTTCCCCCACCATCCGTACTTCGAATTTGTCCTTTTGTTGCATCAGATTTCTTCATTACAGCAGGTTTCCAGAATTCGACCCACAGGCCAGCTGAAACTTGGGCGAAGCACCACGCACAAACCGTACAGCCGATCGAGCTGAGATTTGGGGGTTTTGGAGTCCATCCCTGGCCGACCAGGGCCAAGGTGGCCTTTTTTTGAATAGTGGGCCCCACATACATGCCGCCGGGATTACACGCATATCCGTCTGGGCCATTGTTGCTGTCCACATGCGGGATCATCTTTTGGCTCAGGTTTTTATCCTCTTTTATCCTCTTATAGCCGTTTTTCATGAATCCTAACCCTAGATTATATGATCCCTAATTGATTTGCCCATTTTTATCACCTTAGGGTTCCTTGAATTAAAATTAGGGAATCCCTTGGATTAGGGACTGATTTTTATACATGAGTAGTTAATTTTATTTCCCTTTGACATCGTTTGGTTTATAATTTTTATTGGTCCAGTCCTAGCCTGTATCGGCTTGGACCCGCATAGATTCCCCTTTTTAATTGAATGTTTGGATTTTCATGTGGGACGTGGAATTTGTATGATTGTTTCTGAATTGGTAGGATCTAAGCTTGAAATCTTGCATATCATATTTAATTTTCCATGTCCTGCATTAGACGCAAGTTAATGAAGCCTGCCTAGCGCTGTTGGGCCCCATAGTGGATGGGGAGTACCTCGAAAATCTTCTTAATTGCAAGCTCATGACCATCAAATCTTTCACTTTTTTTCCTGGACCATTGTACCCTCTTTTTCTTTTCTTTTTTCTAATTCTTCTGTTTGTTGGCCCTAAGGGTTAGGGACCTCCAATGTGGAAGTTTTCCAGGGGATTCCCCCATTGATGATGGGGCCCATCAGATATCAGATCACCAATCTGAATCACCAATGCACAGCCCCACCATCGCATAACGGCGCATCGGGATGGAATAATTCCTTAGGGGTCAAAATTTTACGAGTGTTCATGTAGAATCATAGGGTTTCTGAAGTGCCACAGTGCAGTAATAAGAAACTACAATGCTAGCTATTGTTTGGACAGATTATAAAACTGGTCCTGGTACATGGAAAGCGCTGAATTCTGAAAACCACTAATTGGTGTCCCTCAAATGGACCACCAAGGCCCTCAAAAAGTACCTTTGTATCATGCTAGGGGCTCGCATAGATCTAAAAAAAATAAAAATAAAAATAATAAAAACCTTGAATGTCTAGTCAGGCTAAATTGACTTGAAGACTCAACTGAGTCTTTCATGACTCAACTCGATAGATAGTAATTAAAATAAAGTATTTATAATATAGTGAAAATTTCAGAAATATTTATGTTATATATATATATATATATATATATATATATATAGTAGGTGAAATTTGCACAGTTGTTTTTGGTATGCTGGTTAAGGGCATTACCCTTTTGCCTCAGGTCATGGGTTCAACTCTGACACATCATCTAAGCCTCATCCCAACTACTTGGGGTCAGTGGTTTGACCCTCAAATCCTGTATCTTAATTTTGACTCTTCACCTGCTGTGTGACTCGGCTCAAGTCACTATGACTCACATCAAATCAGCCAAGTCCACATGCTGACTCAATGAGTCTTGCCAAGTCACGGCCAAGTCAAGTTCAGGAGCGAGTTTCCTCCGGACTTGGCTTGAAATCGAGTCGAGTTTTAAAACTATCAAGGTATTTACTTGAAGATCTTGATCTATGAAGTTCAGGGTAGTTGACTCATTCAAACAGTGAGTGAAGAATTTTGTGAAATATTGACATATTATTAGTATAATTCAAGGGGCAGAAAAAGAAAGAAATGGAAGGGTAGTCTGTTATTGGTTACCTGCAAGTAAGATAAGGCCTCCGCAAAGGTCTCCTCAGCATCATCTGAGAATTGCATCTGTATGGAGCATACCCCTTGGTACAGGGCCAGTCTCTGTCTTACTCTCTCACTGCATGGCCATCAATGTGATCAGTCTATTCTTCAAATTTGTATTATTCAATCAATCAAATGTTGTCATAACCTATTTCTATGATGCTGCACACTTTCTACCAATGTTCAAAAACTCCTTAATGGGCTCTGAAGTATAAAGTTCAGTGGGTTTGGCTGAACACCAAGTTCAAACTCCCAATTCATATGAATTGATGGTTCATTGACGCTGCTTTTTTTTTCTTTTCTTTTTTTTCTCTTTTCTTGTTTTATTTATACTTTTATAGAAAAATGGGAACAAAGTTGGCTTAAGAAAGATTTATGCGCCAAGCCTGAGTTTCTGAACATTGCTTCCGCCGTGCATATAAACACTAGCACTGAGCTTATCTACCTTAACTAGGAAAGATACAGGAACTGAAATGCAATTAAAGACTAGCAAGAGACACACTCATCCGTAAAAGCAAAGATGGTGCCGAATGGTCGATAGTGGCTTAGTAGGATAGCCATAGATCCTGTTCTGGTGAAGACTACAATCGATGTGCCAAGGGTGTTTGACATCATGGTTGCATGGAATGCAAACATTTCGCTCATGTGGTTCTACAATATGCAAGAACATCCCGGTAAGAATTCAATGCTGTGATCGGCAGAGAAAATAAGCAATGATGGGCATATTGAAGTTGCTGAAATGTAAAGAAGAACAAAATGACAGTAACCTTGAAAGCACGACCAAGGTTGGAGGGATTTTCTCCTCCCACCATGGTTGCTTCGGTCCTCAAAGCAACCGTATGCATAACCTTCACAGCCTTCAGTGGGAACCTGCATGGAAGCCCAATTAGAGATCATTTCTGTCACAGAGTCACCATAAATACAAACGACAAAAATCAGCAGACAGAAAAATAACAGTTAGAAACCCAAAAAAGATCCATCTGCAGTTAAATAAAGAAACATGTAACTTGATCAGAGATGTTGAAGTCAGATGATAAATAATTTTAAGGAAAAAAAAAAAAGGCAAAAAAGGAAGCGGGAGGTTTCATAAAATGTCTTATATGGTACATGAAAGAAGCTCTGTTCTGGCTTGGTAACCTGATTCACTGATTGTTTTTGGATCTTTTACTGCCACTCTAATCTAATTAGCTAATATGATAAGTTCCATATTGCGAGTGTGCCATCATAGTTAATTGATCTTTTTGGCAATTTTTACAGTCACTTTTATTAGCTAGATCAGTTCCAGGTTCGTCAAGTAGTGCCATGTGGTGTGGTGCCCAACATAGCCAGGAGGAATATATATGATTGTCCAACTTTGCTGAATTCACAGAAAGAGCCTCTGAAGAGCCATTATCTTTAAAGAAGAGATGGTCCATGGTCTAACAGTCACAGTGGACATAGTTCCACCAGGACACTTGAATGGTCCAATCTATCAACCTGGGCTGTCCGTTAGGTCAGGCACACACTTCATTCGATACCATGCAAAAATGACTGGAATTGGACGGTTGTTCGAATTTGATCAGTAGGCTATAAAATTCACCACCAAAATTGTTCATGGAAAAATAGGTCCAATCAACAATTTGAGCTATCAAAATTTTGAGGCCCATCATGGATTGTTTATAGTTTCAAGGAATCACTTCTACAAGATAATCCTAACTATCCCATCCATGACATGGAAAACATATCGCTATTAAATACAAGGGCAACTGATGGATGGATTATATCATCTAGTACATGTGACTTTTGCATGGTGCATATGAAATGTGCCGTGAGCCTAATGACGGTACAGAGTGATGGGTTGGACAGTCCAGTTGCCCCAATGCAACTAGGAGCACTGTGACTTTCAACCCTCCAAGAGAACAAGATCATCTCTCGATTTAAAAGTTTAGCAACAACAGGTGTAGGAAAAAGATTCATTGCAGGAAGGACTTGATGCTATCCAAATCCATAAAAAGCGTATTAAGATCCATAAGTTCCGCAAATACTTGGTGACAAGGTATAGTGAAACCCTTCTAATTAAAGAAGTACAGGCTTAAACCTGGATTGAACAGAGCCATACTATAAAAATATACTAGTGATGCTTCCTATGCCAAGAGCACGTACATTATACGGGGTTTGATCTCTTTTTGGATTTTGAAGTTCTAATGGTTAAAAAGGAAAACTGCAGTGAAATAAAAAGCAATCATACTTTCCATGGGCAGTTTCGCCAGATAACATGACCGCATCAGCACCCTCACGAACTGCAATGGCAATGTCTGAGACCTCAGCTCGGGTTGGTGTAGGGTGGACAATCATGCTTTCCAACATATTTGTCGCTACAATAACAGCTTTTCCCATGCCACGGCACATCCTGATAATCTCTTCCTGCACACGTACAAGAAATTGGGTTTTCGACAAAGCCATTCAATTAATGACTAAAAAGATACTTTATAATAAACTGAAAATTTTTACTATCAGTTATAAATTTTGATTAAAAATAACATGCATAAAACCAAGAAACATGTGCCATGAAAACAATGCTACCTCAGTTGTCTGTTTCCTTTGAGAAACAAAAACTAAGGGCCTGTTTGGTAGATGCCTAAAACTTGGTTCGTCTCATTCTACAATTATACTTATGCATTAGAGATAATGCTTGTTGCTTATCAGGATTATTCTTAATCCTTAACAAAAAGAAATATGATCTCTAATACATAACTATGATTAACTAAAATGAGATGAACTCATTTTTAGGTGTCTGTAAAACAGGCCCTCAAGACAAGATTTGGGCAAGTTTGCCTTAAAAACAATTGCATTTCACATTCACACAAATAACACCAACTTATTTATAATCTATAATAGCTTAATAGTGCTCTTCAGGCATATGAATTGATGTTGCATGTCAGCATCAAGTACAGTCTCATTGACAACTGTTTCAAAGTCTTACTTCTTCTACTTCCACTGAAGCCTTTTTGTAAGCTTCTCAATGCCAACTAAATATTGGTAACAAAGAAGAA
Organism: Magnolia sinica; assembly: GCF_029962835.1. NCBI lineage: Eukaryota > Viridiplantae > Streptophyta > Magnoliopsida > Magnoliales > Magnoliaceae > Magnolia > Magnolia sinica. The sequence continues at coordinate 128,024,469 of NC_080575.1, read as the reverse complement.
ACTAAATTTCCATGAAGAGTTAGGCAACCTGTAAGGAAAACCTATTTCACTGATGACAGGGTCATGTTGATCAAAGATTCTAAATGACCTTCAGGAAGACCATAAGATTTTAATAACAGCTTTCATTTCTTCCTAAACACGAGGTTGGTAGTCCTTCAAAGAGCTTCTGTAAATTGAACTAAGGTATGAAGATGTATTTCCATAAATATATTTGACTTTATTCCCTTTCATCTGTGCATGCCTGTGTTCAACTTCGACCTAAAAATTCTTTGAGGTGTAGAGGGCATTCAGATATAGTGGACAAAGAAATGAGTTTAACTGGATGGTCAGGGCTCAGAGAAGTCAAAATATCACTTGTCAGATTGTATAGAGGCGTTCAAACATCCACAAACTATTCTCATTCATTCAAATAGTCATCACACAGATGCTCCAATCACCTAAACCACTGCTCATGCTATTGATTCATCCAAAATAATAATAATAATCTGTATGCTTTAAGCATTCGAGCAGTTCAGATATTTATCAATGAAGTTGAGCATCCAAATAAATTGGTACTTTGGAAGATAAGCTATGGAACAATATCAAGGATTTGAGAGTACAGCACTTCAAAGATTATATTAATGAAAAAGAAAACATAAGTACACAAGAAAGACACCTGCAGCAGCGGAACCTCCTCAATTGGGAGCTCAGCCCCAAGATCACCCCTAGCCACCATAGCCTGCCAAACAATAGGGCTAGTATATTAAAAATAATCTCTATGCAATACTTAACCCATAATTTCAAAATGCAGATTACTACTTCATAAGAATAAAAGGAAAAGACACACACGAACATAAAAGGATAATTACAAACGTGACAAGCAACCTGATATAAGCTATTGCCTACCTGAAAGCAAAGTAAATTCTCCCCGCATGACAAAGTTTTAAAATCCAAATGGGGGGACAATACCAAAGAGAAACCAGATACTAACCTAGAATGTGAGGAGGATAGAATTAGAACCCAATAGATATTAATGTACCATCGAATGCACAATCTATGGATAGGTAAAGAATTTCGATCCACAGATATGTCGATAAGGGTGTAATTTGTGTGTATATTTCACGAAAGTTGACTCTTGCTATCAGAGAAAATAAAGAAAATTTTGCCAACACTTGGGTATTGACCAATAAAGAGAGCTGAAGTTGACTCTTTAAAAGGAAGCAGAATAGGACATGAGACATGTTAGATGCAAGCTGCAGTAGTTGAGAATTATAAAATATGATAAAGAGGTTCAACCGTTAAGAAGTTAAATCAATGTGCTGAACTAAACAGCAGTGTCAAAACATTTCAAGTCTCAGAGATGTGCAAGGATAAATCAACAAGTTGAACTTAGAAGCATTTTTTAAGATTGGCAATGGAATGATTAAGTTGATTACCCCATCGGATGCAGAAATGATAGAATTCAGATTTGGTATGGAGTCTGCGCTTTCAATTTTAACAGTTACATGTATATCTGCACCACAGCCTGCAGAAACCATAGCAAAGGTACTTACATTGACAGCACATAAAATGTTCAACCAAACCAAAAATGCCATTCAGAATTTAATTGTACAGCCATCAAAAACAGATATTTGTATTGAGTATTTACTTCGGAGATAATCCTTCAATTCGTGGACCACTTTCGCATCTTTGACAAAGGAAACGGCATAAAAGTCTACTTTATTTTCAACCCCAAACTTAATGTCATCCCAATCCTTTTCTGCAGCAAATCAAATCAAATAGTTATCTGCATTTGCAAAACAATAGAAGTTCATCATGTAATTAAGACCTTCCATTGGGAAGGAAGCAATAAAAACAACGGCAAGTTTCCTAAAATTGAGAAGGATATGATGTGATGCATCCCAAAGTCTCACCAGTAATAGATGGCAATGTAGCACTTTTTCCTCGAACATTCAAATGCCGTCTAGACTTAAGTTCACCTCCATCAACAACTTCACATCTGACGGAATCTTCTGTCTTGGACTTCACCACTAATGACATCATTCCTCCTAAAAAATGAAATTAAATCATTTGCACTAAATCATTACAGCGGCCTGGTTACATAGCTTTTCTTCCTAAAAGTTCAATCTTAAATATTTCAAATATCTGACAAAGAAAGCTTTTATGAGCTCCAAAATAAATGTGAGGCTTGTAACTTTAAACAGACATTAAAAATACTGTAATAATGTCTTCATACTGCACTTCTAGCTGCAAATATTCAGCATAAATTTGCTCCTTAGATTTCCACCATCGGAAACTCATTTTCTAACTATCAATTTCATTCTGGCTAAGTGCGTCAACACATTTAATAAGCTGTTCTTCATGTTCCAGTAATTTGTAAATAATACGAAATTATGAATACTGACTTGTGGAACTCATGAAGTGATCTAGAAGCATATCAGATCCTTAGTATTTTGTCAACTGCCAGCTATATTTTAAACAACCAAAGTCGAGGTGAGGGATTGCACATACCATCGACCAGAAGCATGTCTCCCACTTCTACATCATTAACAAAGTCATCATAATTTACACTAACACAATTATCTGTCCCAACCCCTCTTCTGATTGTGAAGGTGAATTCCTGGCCAGTAGTTAATGCGATTGGCTGTGGCAAATCACCACTCCTGACCTCAGGGCCCTGCAACATAACAAATAAAGAAAGAGAATTACATTTGAGAGAATGGTCTAATGAGACAATTATGTTAGACAACAGCTTACATCCTTTCCATGTGCATCGATGTCCTAATGAATGAGTTGTCATTACTGGATCTTAACCATTAAATAGAATAAAAAGGGTCACAAGGAATATGTAACAAGAGCATAGACATGCTTATGAACATTGATGGCAACTGAAAAACATTAACGTGAACATGGACTCCAGATTAGAAGATCCTAGCTGTCTAATCTTTGGCTTTTTTTCTGGACAGTTGTTGCATTTCCCTTTCTTAAATATTGGTAGCCCACTACTCGAACGTTGAGGATCATCCAATCTGAGAGATTTTTGCCGCATCACCATCCACAGTAGGTCCTGGCTAGATTGTTGAACCATGCACCCACTTGTACATACTGGGTGACAATATATATCCTCATCCACTAAAAGCCTTAGATTGGATCTGAGCCCTAGATCTCTAGGCTTAGGCAAGTAGCAAAAGCAACAAAGGCGAGTACTGATCCTGTTGTAGAATCGTTAAAAAAAAAAACATGCTGACCATTATACAGTTATCAAGGATTTAGCTCAACAAGGCAGATAGGTCTGGAAGGTGAAAAGAAGAGGAAACTAGGAAGCTGCTCTTTGACCATTACTGCCCTGTCAAGGTGGCCAATTAAGTTGGAAAACATTCCCCATTCCAGGTATTAACTATCAACCTTAAGCCTCTAGTTTTGTTACTAAAAGATGCATCTTATGCAAAGTGTTCCGTAACGGTAATGGTGACCGTAACGGCCACCACCGTTACCTTTACGATACGGGGCATAACGGCTGTTATGGCCCCATAACGGCCTTTACGGTTTTTCTTTTTTATTTTTTTTATTTATGGAAAAAAAAAAACCACCGAAAAACCTGTATTTGCCCCGTAATGTTGATTAAAAAGTATGAAAAACATGTATATGTCTCGTAATAGACCATTACGAGGCTATTATGGCCTTTATAGGAGATATAACGTGCCGTTAATGGCAATTAATGGTCATTTTTTCCATAACGGCTGTTACGGCCATTACGACCCCGTAATGTGTAACAATTGCCACCGTTACCTTTACGTTACGGCCTTTACGACCCCGTAACGGCCTTTACGGCACACCATGATATTATGACATTTGTTATTCTAGTAACATAGAAGCAAGCAAGAGATATTTAATGGCACGTTGTCAATTTGGCAAGGTTGCCTGGTAAGGTAATAGTGCTACAACAGGAAATATTAAGGAGAAACAACCTGCCTTTGTATCAAGCATAATTGCAATGACATTGTCTTTTGATTGAGCATTGTACTCTTTGACTAGATCAATGACTTTCTGGTGAGATGCATGATCTCCATGAGACATATTCAACCGAGCAACATTCATACCAGCCTCAGCTAGCTTCCATATCATTTCCCTTGTGTTGGTAGAAGGACCAATCGTGCAAACAATTTTTGTCTTGCGTCTGACACTTGGCTTAGACCATATGCCTAGTGATGAGTCCCCAAGCTCCTGAATTCCCTTGATATATTGAAATTCCTCTTTTCCCTGGCAACAATAATAATTGATTACTATTGAAATACCTAAAGTGTCAAGTTTAAGCATGCCCATACTTGAATTCATATGCTTATAAATAATAGTCAAAATAACCCGTGTAAGGGATATATCAATCTTCAGAATTGAGGCCCAATCCTCAACAGTTTAGATTTCAATAATAATAAAAGAAATAAAAGATAAGTGATCGTTCACTGGAAAAGAATGTTCCTCTATGTGTGTGTGTGTGTGTGTGTGTGTGTGTGTGTGTGAGAGAGAGAGAGAGGGAGTGTGTGTGTGTGTGTGTGTGTGTGTGTGAGAGAGAGAGAGAGAGAGGGAGTGTGTGTGTGTGTGTGTGTGTGTGTGTGTGTGTGTTACTTGTTACATCAATAGTTTGATCTCCATACAGTGGATCATTTGTTTTGCATTTGTATATTCAGTTCGATGTAGTCTTCTAACAAGCAGTTTCAAAGTTTGACAAATTTGCATTCTCACACCATGAAAGATAATCAAGCATGCAAGAACAAGACGCTATGCATTCAAAACCATTGGGATTGTTGAACGAATTGAGAAATCATACTAGAAAACAAACTCCTACAATTGCCCAACATCAAAACTGACCAAAGTTATTGAAACACTTGGAGTTACTGTCGTTGGACCCTTATGGACACAATCAATTGAAATACTTAATGCACCCTCAGTTGAAATTCTGACCCTTCAAATATTCAGACTTCTCCAATAGTTAGTCTTTTATTAAAAAGAAAAAGAAATTTTGATATATAAGCCGATGCCACTGAGCACCAAATGCAAAAGCTGAAAGTACAGAGCAGGCATATATCCAAACCGATTCAATGGAACTTCTGTTAGGCTGTGGAGATAAAGGATTTGATGTAGAAAATGGGCTGCGGGGCCAAAGCATGTCCAAATCTAGCCTATGAGCTAAAATTTGTCCTGTGGCAAACAGGTGGCCAGGCCAAAGCATGCCCAAGTCTTGCTTATGAACCAAGGACCTATGTCCAGGCCCAACCCAGCCCGTAACAGGCTCAGGCTCGACCAGGCCTACCATCGAAATACTCATCCCACCAATGTTAAATATATCAGGTCGTGCCAGGTCTACTCATTGGGCCTTTAGGTAGATAGAAGCCCATGTCAAGCCTTTATGTAGATATAAGTGTATATCCAGGCCAATTATTGTTGGGCCTAAAGCTCGGGCCCAAGTCCAACCCACAATGGTGTAGGACAGCCTAACCCAACCCTAAATAAATGCGGAATTTAAAAGGGGCAGAATTATGCAAGCATTAACAATAAAAATTCAGCATTATACATTATGAAACAAGAAGGAACTAAGAAAAATTCAGCAATGATCACGAGCATCCATCACAAACACATTGTATTGAACCTTAAAATCTGAATTTAGTCAGATCCAGCGAAAGATGGGACTTTCGTCTCACAATGGGTCCATCCGACGATCCAAGTGGATTTTCTAATCCAAGAAATAGGAATTTTCTAGATTTTGAAATTTGAAAAATTCAGAAAAATGGATGGTTCTTTGATTATAGTTCAAATCTAGGGCCTTGGGTGATAGGATTTGAAAAAGTTCAAAATATGTATATGTGGGGATCAAGATCTTCCAAGATCTAATGATTTGGATTGAAAAGAAAAGCGATCAACTTCCACATCAAGAGAATTTAGAAGAAAATGAAGAAATGATGTTTAAAGAAGAGAATACCTTGCGAAAAGAAAGAATGAGAGAATGAGAAGATGGGAAATCACTTCCCTGGGCCTCACGCCCCCTTCCAATCACTGGAAGTCGAAGACGGAATCGTCTAGCCTTGAAGAAACAAAATATCTCTTTTTCATAAACATAACATAACATTACTTTTGAGGATTATGGCAAAACACACTTATAAATCCAGAATTACATTAAATGAACAAAATACCCCTATTAAAAAAAAAAAAAAAAAAAGTTTCAAAAAAAGAAATTCACACAAAAAATTGTACGCGCACATTCTTAAAACTCAAATAGATAAAATGTGTATAAAATAAACTCAAATCCAAGGTGTCCGATGGGCCCCAATGATAAGGCTATGAAGGTGGGCTGCGATGATCCAACGGTCCGATCACACCATCCTCGTAATCCAACGGTCTAAATATCTCCTCCAAGCAACTTACACACGTCACGAACACATGTGTAAGGTCTTCAACCTCTAGAGACTCAACTCGTACCCGTCATCTAACCACATTGACACGGGTAACGCACACCTCCTGCGTTGATATATTTTGAATGGTCTGATGTTCGTATCACACAGACCTAGAGGCTCGACCAAAACCCAGCCTGAAGCACATTGGAGTCTAGCTGAGCTAGGCATGCCCAGACCATTTGCAACGCTAATAATTAGTTGTATAATCTCAATCCTTTCGAAAAAACACTCATGGTATTGTCACTTACCCTTGCACCAAACCAAAATCTAGCCTCATAGTAATGTTACTAGATCATATGTAGGCATGAATGGAATAAAATGCAAACTGTTCATTACGTAGGCCATTGAAATATCACAAGAATTGGACCATCTACCATTTGATTAAAGAACTTTTGCCCATTCAATGCCAATCACTGTTTCTGAAGGATTCTTTATATCCTTTAGTAACCATCTGTAGGCCTCTGTTTCTTTGTATCTTTCAATGTCTCCATTTGTAGGCCACTAATGGGATGGTTAGGATATCATATTATTCTAGATCCATGTATGATCATTTGTCTAAAAAATAGGAAGGAGACATATTGGTTGTGTATCCCTAAGGAAGAAAATGCCCCCTACGGCGTTTAAACCAATACTGCAAAGGGCTCCAGTAAATCTGCCTCCAGCATAATTCAGGCCCAGTCTAGAGACTGTTGTTGAATAACAATTGCAACCCTGTTGAACAACCCCAAAAACTTACAAAAACAACTCAGAGACCCAGAGAAAGTAGAGTAGAGTAGAATAGAGAGAGAGAGAGAGAGAGAGAGAGAGAGAGAGAGATGGGAAAAAGAAGGCTTAGAGAGACTATTGTCTAATGCAAAATGGTTCTCCCAAGCCCTACATATAACCTTATTAGTATTGTATGCCCCAGAAAGCCAATGTTTTGCATTTGACCTTGGTTATTTCGCTAATGGAATGTTTTTCTTTAGCCTCAATTAATTGTGTGAGTGAAACTAAAGAAACATGTGGATATTCTATGAGTTAGAGGGGGATTCCTCTGTTGTCCTAGGGAAGATGAGTTTGGACACAAAGACCACTTTCAAAGATCATTGCACCCTAAATTCCATGACCATAGTAGCACGAGCAGCAATCCGTGAAAGGTTAAATTGGTCATCATGTGTGTGGGAACTAATGACGAGTTGAGAGGGAAGATCTCCACCATCAGGTTAACTGTTTCTTGTCCCTACCCAAATAGGAGTGTGAGTGTTCACAGAATGCAAGTTCTCGTATTTAGGCCTACCCGAGCACTTGCATTGGAGTATCGCACCAAATCTCTAGTCTAGGAGCCCATCATGCTTGGACCAGATCGACTTGACTTGATCAAGTATTGGCTTTGACTAATCCTTTAACCTGAGGTCATGTTAAGGCTTCATAGTCCTAGTGTTTTGGGCTTTGACTCACCCAGTAAGGACACATTGGTGGCTAGCATATGGGTATGGTTGGGCACATGCATTAGGATGCAGTATAAGAAGCCAACATGCTTCAACGAGGGATCCACTTGATTACCTGAGATATTAATAGTGGACTGATTTTAATGTTTGGACAGTCCATCAATTGGTTTTAAAGCTGGCCAATGTGTTTTAAATGTTTTGAGTGTTTAATTGTTCGATTTTAACCATTGATTATTTGATTTTAACCATTAAGTTGTTTTGACCAATTTTGATGAAAGATTCAATGGTGAATATCTTGTGATTCATTTCTGAAACTGACATGGGAATTGGTCAAGGATGATGGCCACAGTAATTGGAAGGATTTGGTCAATTTGGGTGCATGGATAAGGTAGGTTTTTAGACTTTGTGTAGTGAGGCATACCAAAGTCAAGTGTGAGGAGCATCTGCTGAAACCCTGACTTTCTTTATAAATATATCCTATCCCAGAGTAGACAGATAGAGAGGAAACCCTGGATGTCCCCACCCCTAGGGACGCTTAAGAGAGGGAGAGAGTGTGACACCACCCTCCTCCCTATGCACATGTGCACGCACGCAAAATGGTCCACTTGTGGATGACTCTTAAGGCATGTTAGGGGCCAACCTTACCTCAGCCTCTTATGGGGGTTTCTTTCTTTCTTTGTTTATTTTTTATTTTTGTTGGATTGATCGGGGAGAGACCTCCCGCATTGGAGAATTGCCATAGGACTTCTACAAAGATCATACGATGCCAATCTAAGTTAAAATTCCTTCTATTGGTTTGTTGCTTTTTGGAATTGATTATATCTAGACAGTAATCCTTTGTCTAAATCTTGAATCTGGAATTTTGAAAAACTTACAGTTCCATATCTTTCTAAAATTCGCCAATAGACCTCTAATGGGTGATGTGCAGGACCTGAGAGGTTGCCTGAAGAAGCACGTTTCTGTTGGCAACGCCACTTTGATGTCTCTTCATTTGAACCAAGGTATTTTGGTAATTAATTTTCATCACTTAACTCAAACCAAGCTAGCCAATGAACAAGCATGTCACCTAGCCTAACGCACTTTTCAAGTACCACCAGGGAACCACCATCTCACTTAATGGTACATGTAAGTGCCACTTGGCCCGCCACATCATTCAAACATCAACCACGACACCAAACCACTGGCAAAGCCCACAGTTTCACACCATGGCTCGACCAGGGGCTCCTCAAAGTGCAAAGTGCACCAAAAGGCACCCTACGGCCAACTGACCACCCACCATGCCAAGGCAAGAGCCAAAATCCTCTTATCTAGCCACTATTTAGCTTCTTGCAAAGAAGCCAAAGATGCCTTCACCTGATGTTGCTCGGATGCCTGTTAAGTTCTGTAAGTGGGAAGCGACTTACAGGTAAGTCACAGTGAAATTCACCTAATTTACAATCTGTAAGTCACGGAGGCTGGGATGAGAAGTCACTACCCTGTAAGTGACTTACAGCTGAAAGTCACTTTCGGGTGGAAGTCACAACTTAAAAACTAGAGGCATCCGAACGACCCCCCAAGTTCTGGAAATTTAGGTCTAAAATTTGAAATTCAACCCTAAAAAATCTTTAAAATTTCGAAACTTTCCAACATCATCAATAAGGCACACCTCATATCGCCAACTGTTTTCAGATTAAAAACAGATCAGAGTATGCTACGAAAATAGAGCTCAAGCAAACTAACAGATCTCCATAAACAAGAAGAAGAGCGATATGAGGAGATCTTACAATCTTCGGGACGTCTTCGGGCGACACGGGAAGAATATCCGTGCCGGAACGGGCCGATCCCTTCGCAGCCGTGATTGGGAGACTGAGGCGGCCGATCTTCTTCTTCTGTTCCTTTCCTTCGAAGGCCTTGGACGGAAGAGGTGAGGGTTTCAGCTTCTCGAGCGGGTTCTTGCTGTTTCTACTGGGGCAGAAAACGGAGCCGTTAACGGATCGAGCCGCTGCTAGTTGCGCCATTGCAGCAGATCTCCTTCGCTCGAGAAATGCAAGAAGAGAGAGAGAGAGAGAGAGAGAGAGAGAGAGAGAGAGAGAGAGCTGCTGTCTGTGGAGAAATCGCCTTTGAATTAGAAATGTACGAAAAAGCAGAGGCGAAACTTTGAAAGTATCGATCGAGGAATCGCGGGTTTTTTTTTTTCTCCCTTGCTTCAGCTAACTTCAAAGAGAAACTTTAATACTCTAGCAGGGGTGTCGTAGTTGATACGCAGTCACTAAGAAAATGTACATATGCCGTGTAAATAACTTAAAAACAAACTGTTCAAATCGTGGGTACTCGTCTAGATGGTTTAATAAACTAATCTTTAAACTGATTAAATATTTTAAGAAGATGTCTGGTGGACATTTATTGAACGTTGTGGTGAAGATCATCAACAGTCCAAAATCAACATACAAATGTCTATTAATCAACGTTTAGGATCAATCATTCCATCTAATTTTCAGTTGATGATCTGCCCACGGAAGGCCTCGCAAATTGCTTCATTTGAGTTCATATACACCACGTGTAAAGTTTCTGAGTGTTTGTGTTTCATCCATCCCGCTGTGTTATATGGGCAAGGTTCATCCATTTTGCGAGAATATTTTAGTCCACAGCTTAAAACTGAGGCAGATCGAACACTCAAGTGGACCATATCACATACAGGATAGGGACAATGCGCCTACCATTAAAACTTACTTAGGGCCTATTATGGTGTTTATTTGCCATCCAACATGTCCATAAAGTCACACATGCCTGGATGAAAGTAAAATATAAACATCTAACTTAATCAAAAACTTATACATTGGATTAACGGAAAACATAAAGTCTTCAATGATAGCATTGGATGAAGGGAAAACATAAATATTATATTGGTACAAAACTTGCACTTAAGAAGTTTTCAACTGCATATGTTCAATCCTTATTGGCTTAGTGGTGTGCTCCACTTGAACTTTGGATCCATTTCATTTTTTGTTCATGCCCTAAAATGATCCAGCGAGATGAATGAATGGTGTGCATATAATACACATTATGGTGGAGCTAACAAAGCTTATGGCATCAACAAAGTACAACCTCAGTGCAGTGTTCTACACTCCACAATCCGAATTGTACAGGATGCCACTCTTCCGGAAAGCTGAGCATCTCCCTGGTCAAGTTAGGGCATGAGATGAAAAGATAAAATAAATCAGTCCAGAACTCAAGCAAGGTTGCATTATTGAAAGCAACGGAGAAGGAAATTTCCACCATGGTAGTGAGAAGGAAATGCCCACTGTGGTAGCCTACAAGGTGCCTCGCATGGAGCTGATATGGGGAGCGTATTAAACCATTGTCTCCTATGGTATGATTCAATTTAGAATTGGATTTGATTTCTTTTTGGGCTCATGATCTAAAATGAACTGGTAAAATAGATGAACAATGTGGACGTAGAATACATGCACGAAGGTGGACTCTATATTACTAGAGACGAAGTTTCCTGTCATGAGCTCTGTGGGACCCACTCTAATACATATCTTTTATCCATCTCGTCCATTCACTTTGACAAATAATTTTAGGCATCAATCCAAGACGAAATAAATCGAAGGCTCAAGTGAACCACACTCCAAGATGCGGTGGGTATTGAAAGCCTACAGTTGAAAACTTCTCGGTCACGGCGGTATGAACAGGATGGAAATAAACTTCTATGGTGTGGTCCACTTGAGCCTTCCATTTGCCTTTTTTATTGGGCTCATCCCTGGATGATTTTTCAAAATATATGGGCAGTCTCAGCTGACCCCACAGTGCCCTTGATATGAGTCATGATAGTCCGTCTCTATCCAGGTCACCAAACCGCGTCCGTTTGAATGCCTTCGGAACCGTTTAACCTTGTTCCCCTTGAGAAGAGCATATATCACTTTAATCCAAAAGTTAGGGTGCCCTACTTAGTTTTGGATTTTGACTCATTTCGTTTTGTACTGGGAAGAGCAGTGTAACCGATGGGTGAAGTTGATGTCATGCGGAGCCAATTAGGGGAGCTGGGTAGGACTCCTGACTGTGGGGCTCACAGTGATGTATATGACTTAAATTCACACTGTCCAACCATTTACAACAGGGCATGATACCAAAAATGAAGCATGCCCAAATTTTACATGGACTACACAACATGAAACAATCATGATTGAATCTCTACCATTAAAAACTCCATGAAGTCCACCCAAATGTTTATTTGCCATATAACCGGTTGATAAGGTGACAAAGACTTGTAGAAGAGACCACACAAATATCATTTTGATCCAAAGCTTTTGTGGCCCACGAGAAGTTTTTAATAGTCAATTACTATTGTTTATGGTACAATGGTTCATCCGAGTTTTGTATCAACTTCATTTTTGGATTATACTCTAAAATGATTTATCAATACAGATGGACTGCGTGATGTAGTGACATGCATCAAGGTGGGCCCCACAGTCAGGGGCACACGCACCCCGATGGATGCGAGGATCCACCAATGCCGCGCCCGATGTCATGGGGACATCCCACTCGGCTTATGCCTACGGTAGCTTCCTTCAAGGGGAAGGGGATGGGGATTGCGTGGTGAGTAACTCACTAAGCTCAGCGTACTGACTAAACTCTGTAAGGTCCACCATGATTTATGTATTTTATCTGTGCTATCCATCCATTTTACTAGATAATTTTACAGATTGAGCTCAAAAATAAAGTACATACAATGTTCAAATGAACCACACTACAGGAAACAGTTGAATTGAACATCTACAATTGAAAAAAATCTTGAGGGCCACAGAAGTTTTGGATCAAGATGTATGATCTTATAAACAGGTTGGATGACAAATAAACATCACTGTAGAGCCTAGCAAAGTTTCAACTGTGGAAATCGTTATCCCCAATGTTTCCTGTGATATGATCCACTTGATCTTTGGATATGAATCAATTTTGTGCTAAATCCCTTAAATTAGATGGAAAAACGGATGAACAGACTAGCCAGATGTGTGGGCCAAATAAAGCATACAGTGATAGTGCCCTTCCTGATGAACGGTATCTCATGCACGCGTCTTGCGGGCACATACTTTCTGGGAGTAGGATTCTAACACTACTAGCGTCGTTCTTCCGCACCAAACTTTAAGGTAGCACACGTGCCACGTTTATGCGGGATCAGGCGAGCAGCACATGCACGGATGCACATCTGATTTAAACAGGTGGTTTTCATTTTGTTTCTAGCCGTCCGTTCTTCGTACAACAATGACCCAAAATTTGATGTTATTGGTCACACGTGCATGGAGATTTTGACCGGCTCCTCCTTCCCAACATTGGATGGCATGCATGTCAGAAATTTTGACCATTCATCTGGTTGTATATGCTGTGAATTTAGCCTGGGCCAAAAGATAATATATAGCAGTACACCTCAGTGACAGTGGGAAGGAGGCTCGTTGTGGTAGCTGTGACGTGGGGCCTCACGTTGTATCAAAAGTCAAAACCGCCCTCCACACCACACGTACCTTAACCACTCCCATGTCATGCGAGGTCTAAATGATGCCTATTGTGTTTGAGATTTAAGGCTCTTCATTAAACTAATTAGGTTAGCGTGTTAATTAGAGGCATTTCATGAACATTTGATTGGAGGCCTCGCTGAAGAATTACACTCGATTGTATTAGGTTAAAAGTGGTTGGAACCACCATTACTAGCCAGACAAGTAAGTAGATGTTTGGTGGAGATAATTAAGGTTATTGGTCTTGTGTGGTCCACCATAAATGGAATATACCTTAAAATCTCCCTGAATATAGGGATCCCAAGCTTTTCATTTGTGGCCTACACAGACAAATAAAAAGATATACACCAATGGTCCAAATTCAAGCATAAAGATTCCCAAGATTGATCTCTTGGTCCTAAAATAATGGAACATTATAAGGGCACAAGTCTAACCTAGATCATGTATGCTAGAAAAGGAAGAACCTCTGATCCCTAAAGATAATATCATGTTGCAGGAGGCAGTGCATGAAGAGCATATGGTTGAAAATGTTGGCCTATTTGACTCGGTTTTGCCCAAGTTGTCCATTTTATATTGAGATCGAGATGATTCATACACATTATTTGTAGATTTTTCCATATTTGAAGACCTCAATGAGGCGCAATCCTAGGCATAAGACGTTTTGGTTGAATGTCAGTCTTTTGTAATTTTCTACTTTTCGCATGTGTGTGTGCGCGTATACATGTGTTTGAAAAAGAGAGAGAGAGAGAGAGAGAGAGAGAGAGAGAGAGCTCTTAATTATCACGAGTCTTCCCTCCCTCACTATCGATGTGGGCAATTTCTCACAAGTTTGTTTGATAGGACAACCTTAACCTTTTGAATTGCTGCCTGGAGTTGATGATGATGGTTAAGAAGAGAAATGCATTAGTGGTTCAGATTCAATGGGAAAAGGTCCTACAATTGATCATTGTCCAATCATCCGAGTTTAGGACCAGTGATAAACTTGCAGGTCACCAAATCCCTTAACGATGATGACCCTTTTTTAAATTTAAAAAAAAAAGGTGAGCATGGTTAATGCCCATGCTTCAACTTGGGAGGAAGTGTACTTTGGGCCTTTTCTGTTTGGATCCGTGGATAAACATTTGAGGAATTAAAAATTTATTTTCTTTTATTAATTTTTCAACGATATTTTTCTGATTTTTATCTTTTCTTTTCTTTTCTTTTCAAGTCTATCGTTTTGTATAAAGGATTTTTTCAAAAATTGTACTTAAACATAGAATGTGATATGCGTGTGTTCAAGATGAATTGTGGCACCAGTTACCTTATAACACATGATGCATTGTCATAACTAAGACACTAGCATAGCTAATGGCACATGCTGCACATTTGGTATGTTGACAAGTGTGGTACATGTGAAGCCTTTAAAAGATGAATTTTGTCACATCTGGCACAATAACACGTAATATATTTGCACATGTGAGGTGCTTGAAGATGAGGGTGGCACATTGCACATATGCAAGTTTACTTTGTTTTAAAATGGATTGGACATGTGTGGCATAATGGCACATGTGGAGCACTAGAATAGGTGTTTGCACATATGGGGCACATAAAGGTACTTAGTGGTATATGTTGCCTATGCCACATAATTGTTATAAAATAAAGTGATTTCATAAAATATATACAAAATATATAAAAAGTTTTTGTAAAAAAGCTTTTGTGGGTTTTTTGAGAATAGTCTCACATGGGAAAGGGAAAGGAACTTTTTGTGGTTTAAATGAAAACAGTGGAGTACTATAATATTTCTAGTGTGTAGCACTGGAACACCCGCGCGCAGAGGTTCTGTCACGGGCTCGGTGTGGGCATGGGTGTCACGCCCCAAACTCGGAAACCGGGCTCACAAAATTTTCAATCGCCGAATCCGGTGCTGACAGCCTCCGTAGTACTCCATTCTCGGCTCCCAACGCGCATGCGCCAGATTCCGATCCTAGGATCCTACAATGAGGATTTTCAGTATGATTTTTTTTTTGTATGGAGCATAACCACAAGTTTACCCAAATCACAAAGGCAACATCATCATCACATATTCACTAATATAAATATTTGAATACAATACTGAAAGGAAATACATATGTCAAAAATCAAAACTCCAGAAGACCGCTATACGCTCCAAGCTCAACGCTGCTGCAACCTAACGCCACCTGCACGTATCTATCGTGCATAAGCTTATAGAAAGTTCAGAGGGTGGTGAAAGTGTGTGTAAGGTAAGTGCCAATTATATAATAAAGCTCATAAATTATACACCATCGGAATAAGCAGAAATACTGACAAGATCATGAATCATACAATATCAGAGTAATGCAAAAATATGCGGTAAGTCCATGAATGCTATCAGCTGTACCAAAGCTATGTGATGCAAGGCATGAATGCTATCGGTCATACCAAGGCCATACAATGCGAAACATAAAAAGACAATAACAGATGTTGAAGATGCAATGCAATATGCAAATCCTTACGAGCCATGAATACCATCAACCTCATCTAGGCTATATAAGTACAAAAACATAGTAACCAAAAATGATAAGTATTGCAGATGCAATGTAATATGCAGTGCGAATGAAATGACCATATTGGAATGTGAAGTCGGGATGATAGTACGTAGTATCGTAGGCTACGGGGTCCACCACAAGGGACTTCTATCCAAACTAGTTTCATACCTAAATTTGGATAGTCCGACTCAATGTGGTAAACTCCTGATCTCAGGTTAGTCGCGCGCCCAATCGAAATCCTGACCATGTGAAGGTACACGTGACAAATAGTTACGCACCACCAGCCCGAGTGGATAGTGAATGAATGAATATGCAATTCCTGCTCAATAAGTCCACATATTAGTACGGTTGCTCTCTGGAAAAATCACCGGGGTCTATTACACTTGACACCGACTGCCTTCTCCTTAGTTGCACAGCCCAGCGAGCAGAATAGACCTCACTATCTGCCTAACCAGTAGTCTGCCAATACCTACCCGGCTCGTCGATAGCGGACCCATTTACGAGCTGGTCATATTCAACCTAGCTTATAGCCCCCTCACTCGGGCGAATAAGGTCACACCCTCTCCCAATCGACCACGACATAGTGGGAGACGCGGCCTACTGGTATTCGGCACTAGGGCGCTCATGTTCCACTCGGTCTAGACATTGGGGCACCTCCTAGCCTCAGAGATTCTGAAATTCTCACCCAAGGACATCCTAAGTGCCCACAGTGCTAGAACCAAGTATTTTCGGTGTTCCATTTAGTCATCCACGATGTGCCTATTGAGGCTACGACCCTAATGTCGTTAGGGCGTACAATGATCAAGTCACACATATGCGAGATGCATGAGTCATACCGTACAATCATGTAGTAATCTCGCGCGTACCATGCGCTCATGTGGGGCGCTCCGTCTCATAAGGAGTCCCGTAAATGTCTCAGCCCAACGGCTTATGCTATGATCAAACATTCCTCATATCAAGCATACATATGATGCATATGGCATGATGCATGGAATTATACTAAGCATGTTATAAAGTGATGAACTATCATCGCAACGAAGATGGGCCTAGACGGCCTACACGTACAAGTATGGGCCTATCAATGGGCCCTAAGGAGAGCGACAATGCAGACATTTAACCAACATCATCCTTATAATGTGGACGTCAAACTAACATTGCTCCCTAGGCACGGCCCGCCATAAACATCATTACATAAACCATAGTGAAATCACATTACAATGGGCCTTATGTACATCCCATTGGGCCTCAACCCATGGGCCTCCAATACATCAAATGGCCCTCATAAATATCAAGGTGGGCCTCCTCAAATGGGCCTTAACCCATGGGCCTCCAATTACATCACAATGGCCTTCAACCCATAGGCCCTAATACATCACAATGAGCCTTCACCCATGGGCTCCAAAATACATGATAGGTGGGCCTTGCACCTGGGCCTTAAAATGCACAACAGGTGGGCCCTGCTCATGGGTCAAAGATACATCCCGATGAGTCACATGTATATCAAAGTGGGCCCCTCAATTGGGCCACAAAAATACATCAAAGTGGGCCTGACGGATGGGCCATAAAGTACATCAAGGTGGGCCTCACAGATGGCCACAAAACACATCAAAGTGGGCCTCAATAGATGCTCATATCACAGAGTGACCCGCCGTGATGTGTTTGAGATCCAACCAATTCATAAGTTAACATAGAGTTAGATGAAGTGGAAGCAAAATATATGCTTAATTGGAAGCTAACGTGGCTCCTAAGAAGTTTGAACGGTGGATATCATTGTCCCCACTATTTTCAATGATGGGGTCCACTTGAGCCTTAGATCTGACTCATTGTTAGTCTCAAGCCTATTAAGACAAGCTCGCCAAGTGGTTAGACAGTTTGGATGCAACACATGCATCAAGGGTGGGGTCCACATAAACTATGGATCTGATTCAGTCTTTAGGTCATGCCATCAAATGAGCTTTCAAAGGGGCTGGATGGCTTGGATGCATCACATGCATCATGGTGGGGGTCCACATGAAGGCCCATCATCAAGTATATATTATATATAACATAATATATAATCTATATATGATATATATAATATATACAATATTATATCTAATGTAATATATATATATACACACACACACACACCGCGCACACACACACACACTGTCCCACACGTGGGGCTGGGTCCCACTGTCCAGTGTGGACAGTGTGGATAGAACACATAAATCAAGGAGGGGTTCTACCGTCCACGGTCAGTGGACGGTGGGAATGAAACACATACATCTCTGTGGGTCCCACATGGGCCCACCACAATGTTTATTTGACATCCAACCGTTGATAAGGTCGCACGGACCTGGCTGAATAGGAAAAATAAATTTCATCTTAATCCAAAACTTCTGTGGCCCAGAAAAGGGGTTTCAAGGGCAGACGTTCAATCCCACTGTTTCCTCTGATGCGAGCCACCTGAGCTTTAGATGTGGCTGATTTTTGGAAGGAGCCCACTTCAAGCAGGGGCCCACCTAATGAATGGTTTGGATGACATATACACATCATGGTGGGGCCCACGGCTGGGACGGTGGGTCCCTGCTCATTTGCCCACCAGCAGCAGGCGCTGCCTGCGCCTCTGATAGCAGCAGCAGCAATGCTGCTGCATGTATATATTATTATTATTATTTTAAACCGATTTTTCTGAGGTTTTTCACGTGTGGGGCTGGCATCAGGCGAATCCACCCCACCCACTGGTTCCCATAGCTCGAGACAAGCCAAACAAGCCCGATATCTAATATTTTTTGGTGTATAAAAACGACAAGATGGTTTTTCAACGGTAGAAACTACTGTTTTCTATGTTATGGCCCACCAGAAAGTCGAATTGGCCCTATTTTTTGGCTCAACGCCTAAAATAATATAAGGAATGGAATGGACGACTTGGATTAAAAACATACATCAAGGTGGTGCCTACATGGACCGCCCTCTCTAAGGCTTGATAACCAAGCTAATATTTTTGTTTTCCCCAGTTAACGTCCAGACGCTAAACGGTTCTGGACTTAACAAATGCATGTAAGGTGGGCCCTGCTTAGGTGGGCCACCACATGGCTGGGTGGTGTGGAACAAGACATATAAAGTGGGACCCACCTATAGATGGCTTGGATAAAATACATGCTTTATGGTGGGGTCCATTCAAGTGGGCCACACGGCCACCTCATCACACAAAAAAATAAATAAATAAAAAGAGAGGAGAGAGAGAGAGAGAGATAGAGGGACATGTGTGATGGAGGGACCCCAGCACTATGGGCCCTCCGTTTCAAGCATCCAATCATACATCAAGTGGGTCCCATTGCATGTGGGCCCACCAAATCAAAGATCAACGGTGGAGATCCCTTCTCCACTAAGATGTAAGGTCTAGATGACCCCTTTTTAGACTAGAAAGTAAACATCATGATGGGGTCCATGGAGAATGGCCCCATCATGGAATTATAATAAAATCAATGTGGGCCATCGGCCATATCTAGGGTCCCAAGAGAGATCCATACCATCGATCGGTAGACCTCACTTGGCCCATCATAAGAACATGACAATCTAGCCTATAGAAGCACCCACCGTTCGATCTTCTCGGTCCGTTAAAATACCGGTCTCCTTGTGCTTCACTTTGATGGAGAGGATGAGAAATGAAGGACTAGGATGATGAATTTTTGGGATGAAAAATGGGCCACACACATGCACTTTTCTCTTATGGAAGAGCTTGGTCGTGCATTTTTTTGCTAGCTTGGGAGTTGTGTTGAGAAATGAGAGAGAGAGAGAGAAAGGGTTGTAAGAGAAGTGAGGGATGGGTGTGATAGGTGAAAGGGTGAGTGATGTGTGATGTGTACTTGACATGTATGGTTGTGTAAGAGAGAGGGTGAGAGAGAGTTGACTTAGTAGTTGCTTGACTTATGGAGAAAGAAAGCATGGGTTGCTTTGTACTTAACATGAGGTGATTGATTGATTGATTGATGGAACATATTATAGAGATTCTCTTGTGATCGCAAAAGCGCAGCGTCTCTTCGAAATAAACACCGGCCCACATCTTCCTATTAGGGTATCGGATCGGTATGCAAGACACGGCATTAGAACCGCGGCGACGGTGCAGTCGCAATGATATAAGTATCGTATTAAGCCCACTCAAATCTATAGGATACGACTTAGGGTCGCGCGCAAATATCGATTATACGTCGCAGGTTGTCGGAATTTGACGGGAAGGATCGCGGGAGTCGACAGAACAGTATGGACTAGGATACGGGTCTTACAATGGGCATGTGAGGCAGTGTGGCTGTAGAGGCGTTAGTGGCGCACTTTGCACTTCGCACAGGGGCGCTCCCTTCGCGAACCGGAGCGAGACAGGTGTGAGTTACAGTGCGACTAACTGGCTAAATAGGATGGTTGGCTGAAGAGAAGACTAGAGGATTGAATGAGAGTCCTCCGGTATATATAGAGAGGCTAAAAAGAGCTGTGTAGTAGATTTGTAATAGTTGTGCCATTAGTGCAGAGACCAACTGTAACTGCTCATGAGTAGCTCAGCAGCTAGAAAACGGCTAGTTTTTCAACAGCTAGAAATAGCTTAATGGGAGTTATTTTCTTGAACCATAACCCCCCATCTACCACAGCCTATATAAACAGGGTCTAGATGGGATTCCAAACCATCTCTCAACCCACTTCAGAAGACTCATACGAACTAAGACAGCCACTCCTCTCCTATACTCTAGTGAATTCAGCAAGATAGTAAGCTTGAACCATTGATTGAAGAACAGACCAGCGGTGTGGTCTAAAACGGTTCAACTGAACCAATGGCTAAAGAACTGACCAGTGCAGTGGTCTAAATCACATATTCTATTCTCTTCTCTTTTCTCTTTTGGGATTTTTCTTTTATTGTAATTCTACCAGACAGTGTATAACAGAGTTACATTAGTGGGCCTTCGTGTTTGCTGAATGCAGACCCACACCAGTCTCGTCGTATCCTATAAGTGGTTTGCCTGTAACATATCAGCAAAGTCAATCTTTTTGAGTAGGGGCAAATAACGCTTTAAGGACAGCGTCTCAGACGTGCTTCAACCTATCCTTAGTTTAGATCACCTTAATTTTTCCGGTTCCATATTTCACAGAAATATTATTATTCTGTATAATTTCCAACAGTCTTAAAGCGTTATTTTATGGAAGCCAACAGTGTTTCATCCATCAAGTTGATGAATTGGGACTTGATACGTCTTGATTGGTTCAATAGAACTAATTTTACAAGATGGTAAGACAAGCTCAAATTTCTTCTAACGACGCTGAAGATCTACTACATATTAGATGTAAATCTGCAAACACTACCTGAAGCATCCGACAAAGATACACCTGAATAGGTGCCTGCCTGCACCAAACAAGCTGAAGACGAACTCTTATATCGAAGACACATTCTGAACGCGCTCTCTAACCGCTTGTACGATCTGTACCAACAGACGTCATCAGCAAAGGAGATCTGGTCCGCTCAGGAGTTCAAATACAAGGCTGAAGAAAAAGGTACCAATAAATTTTTCATCGCCAGGTATTTTGACTTCAACATATTAGATAACAAACCACTGCTACCCTAAATCTAAGAACTACAGCTAATAGTAAACAAAATCAAAGCTATCAAAATTGATCTTCCCGAATCATTCCAAGTCGGGGCTATAATCGCTAAATGCCACCGATGTGGAAAAACTATAGAAAAAATTTGTTGCTTAAAACTGAGGACTACACACTGGAACAAATCTAAAAATACCTCAAAATTGAGAAACAATCTCATAACCGCGACAGAAAGAATGATAACGGGAATGCCTCGTTCAAGGTACATGCAGTAGAGAACACTAATAACAAGAATCCCAAGAAGGACGATTCCCTGAATCTCAATAAAGGGAAATTCAAGAAAAATGCCCAAAAGAATAACAAAAAGTTCAAAGGCTCATGCCATGTCTATGGAAAAATCGGGCACTATGCTCGAGTATGCCGATATCGCAAATCTAAAAAAGAGGCAAGTGTAATAGAAGAATGTGATATTGTGGCTATGATCACTGAGGTGAATATTATCCAAGGTAAAGTTTCAGGTTGGTGGTATGATACTACCACTACAGTACATATGTGCTACGACAAATCAGCCTTCAAAACCTATGAGGAATTGACCGATGGTCAAGAAGTCCAAATGGGTAATGAAGTCCGATCGAAGGTCGTCGGCAAAGGAACTGTCGAACTGATATTCACCTCTGAAAAAAAAGTGACTCTGACTAATGTACTGTACGTCTTAGACATGAGACGAAACTTAATTTCTGGGGATCTTCTGAGTAAACAAGGCATAAGGGTGGTGTTCGAGTCAGGAAAACTGATTCTGTCCAATAATAGAAATTTTTTCGAAAAGGAATATTCTTGTAACGGGATGGTTAAATTTTCTCTAAATGAAAGTTGCATTTCTGCGTATATGGTTGAATCCGCTGGATTGTGGCATGATAGACTAGCCCATATAAGGTATACTACCTTGAAGTTCATGGCTAAGAATGGTTTAATCTCATACACAGATAATGAAACCGATAAATGTGAAGTATGCATACAATCCAAAATGACGAAGAAACCTTTTCCAAGTGTTGAAAGATCGTTTCAAATATTGGATCTTGTACATAGTGATATATGTGAGTTAAACAACATTCTTACTCATGAAGGCAAAAGGTATTTCATAACCTTTATTGATGATTACTCTAAATATGTGTATGTGTACCTATTAAAGAGCAAAGATGAAGCACTGAACATATTTAAAATATATAAAGCAGAAGTAAAGAATCAACTAAATAAGAAAATAAAAATTCTCCGTAGCGATAGAGGAGGAGAATACTTTTCCAATGAATTCGATAACTTCTGTGAAGAACATATACTAATATATCAGTATACTACACCATATACACCTCAACAAAACGGAGTAGCTGAAAGGAAGAATAAAACATTAGTAGAGTGGTCAACTCAATGCTGATAAGAGAAAAGTTGTCACTAAGTCTATGAGGTGAGGCACTACTTGCAGCGTGTCATATACTAAAAAGAATTTCATCTAAAAAATATAAAATATCTCTATATGAAACATGGAGAGGTAGAAAACCTAACCTAAGATATCTTAAAGTGTGGGGGTGTCTTGCATACTGCAGAACTCCTAATCCAAAAAGAACTAAGTTAGGACCAAGAGCTATTAAGTGCGCCTTCGTAGGATATGCACAAAATAGTAAAACTTATAGACTTCTAGATATAGAGTCTAATACAATAATAGAATCAAGAGACGTTGAGTTCTTTAAGAACTCACTATCCTTTAAGTCAAAGGATAATGAAATCCAAACTCCTAATAAAGAACCAGATAACACAGCTTTACAGATAGTGAAAACTTTTGTTGAACCTCGTAGGAGTCAAAGGACAAGAATAAAGAAGAGTCTAGGAGAAGACTACATAGACTCACAACGCGTCATTTTTCATCTTGTAGAAGGAGATAGAGAAAATGTTATAAGAAAAATATCTATAGTGATGCCTATAGAAGATCCTAAAACATATAAAGAGGCTATATCCTCTAGAGACTCAGCTTTCTGGAAAGAAACTATAAATGATGAAATGGAATCCATAATGTTAAATCAAACGTGGGAACTAGTAAACTTACCTCCAAGTTCTAGACCCATAGGTTGTTGGTGGGTATTTAGGAAGAAATATCACACTGATGGGACTATCCAAACCTTTAAAGCTCGACTAGTAGCTATGGATTTTAGACAAAAAGAAGGGATATATTACTTTGACACATACTCTTTGCGCTAGCTTTCATATATCATCTCCACATCCACCAAATGGATGTAAAGACCACATTTCTGAATGGTGACCTCAATGAGGAGGTATACATGGAACAACCCGATGGATTCGTTCTACCAGAAAATGAAAACAAAGTATGTAGATTAGTCAAATCTTTATATGGATTAAAACAAGCACCAAAACAATGGCATGAGAAGTTTGATTCCAAAATACTATCTCATGGTTTCATGCATAATGTAGCTGATAAATGCATATATTCCAAAGTAGTTGGTAGCTGCATGATTATTATTTGTCTGTATGTTGATGACATGTTAATAATAAGTAATAAAATGGATTGTGCAACTGAAACGAAGAGATTTTTATCTTTTGTATTCAAAATGAAGGATCTTGGACAAGTTGATATCATCTTAGGTATCAAAGTTAAAAAACATTGTGGGGTTTATGCTTTGTGTCAATTTCATTATATTGAGAAGATACTAAACAATTTTAACCATCTAAATATAAAAGAAGCAAAAATCTTATTTGATCCAAGTATCAAGTTAAAAGAAAATACCGAAAGAACAGTTGCACAATTAAAATATGCGAGTGCTATAGGGAGTCTTATGTATGTTATGCAATGCACTAGACTTGATATCGCATATGCTGTGAGTAAACTTAGTAGGTTTACTAGTAACACTGGAATACAATCAGCAGAGTCATTAGTTACTTAAAAGCAACCAAAGACTTAGGACTGTTTTATTCAAAATTTCCTACCATATTAGAAGAATATACCGATGTGAGCTGGATATCAAGTGCAGGGGACAACAAGTCTACTATAAGGTGGGTATTAACCCTAGGAGGTGCAGCTATATCTTGGAGATCCAAGAAACAGACTTGCATAATGCACTCGACTATGGAGTCTGAATTCATAGTCCTGGCTGCAACAGGCAAAGAGGCTGAGTGGCTAAGGGATCTTCTATTAGAAATCCTTTTTTGTATAAAGCCTATATCTACTGTGTCACTACATTGTGATATTAAAGCCACATTATCTAGAGCTTATAGTGGCACATATAATGGTAAGTCTAAACATATCAGTCTTCGACATGATTATGTTAGACAATTGATTCGAGGTAAAATCATTGTTATTTCTTATGTGAAATTAATCAATAACCTGACAAACTCTTTCATTAAACCTCTACCGAGAGAGGTAGTAAAGGCTACATTTAGAAGGATGGGGTTGAAACTCTTCAACCAAAGTTTCACTAGTGATGGTAACCCAACCTAAAGTCAAAAAATTTTTAATTTTGGATTTAATGGGTAAGAACAAGTCACTGATATGTGAAAAGTTTTCAGCACTAAATTATAAAACCTCATCCATAATAGATAAGTGCTGAGTATTACAAAAGAGGGTCGAGTCTTAGAACTCTTAATGAAATCTAGTCTAAAGGACAAGTGTCTTATAACAACGAAGACACTGGAAGGATTTTACCTATATGAACGTAGAGATGGTGCCGTCTCTCATGAGAGTTATGAGTTTTCTCTCGGGATCGTTCACGAAATAAGATAAGCACATGGCCATTAATTGTGCTGAGCAAGATTATAGGAATTCTAACTAACACACAGCGAATATGTGTGTGATTTCTCTGATTCTGTTATTTAGGAATAACTGGTTCAATGCTACGGCTATCAGTCATTTCGATAGAGTATTAAGATACTTACACTAAGAAAAAATTAAAATCGAAAGATATCTTTCTTTATGCATATAAGCTAATTATTCTGGTAGAAATGTTTAATCAAGAAAAAAATATTTTTTAAAAAAAAATCAGCGGGGGATTGTTAGAAAATAAAGTGATTTTATAAAATATATTTTAAATAAAAAATATATAAAAAGTTTTTGTAAAAAAGCTTTTGTGGGTTTTTTGATAATAGTCTCACATGAGAAAGGGAAGAGAACTTTTTGTGGTTTAAATGAAAATAGTGGAGTACTATAATATTTGCTTACCTAGTCCAAGGACTATGAACCTTGCGCACTGGAACACCCGCACGCGCGCGCTCACGCTCGGGCACGGGCACGGGCACGGGCTCGAGCTCAATACGAGGGCATGGGTATGTGAGATAGTGTGGCTGTAGAGGCGCTAGTGGCGCACTTTGTATTAGTGCAAAAACCAGATGTAACTGCTGCATGACTAGCCCAACAGCTAGAAAACGGCTAGCTACTGTCTCACAACAATCACATGCAGCAGTGGTTATAGCTCATGCATAACAGTCAGAAAACGGCCATAAAATAGCTAGTTTTTAATAGCTAAAAATGGCTTAATGAAAGTTATCTTCCTGGATCATAACCCCCAGCCACCACAGCCTATATAAATAGGGTCTGGATGGGATTTCAAACTATCTCTCAACCCACTCCAGCAGACCCATACAAACTAAGATAGCCCATACGAACTAAGACAACCACTCCTCTCCTGTACTCTACTGAATTCAGTAAGACAGCAAGTTTGAACCATTGTTTGAAGAACAGACCAACGGTGTGAACTAGAACAGTTCAACTGAACTAGTGGCTGACAAACTGACCAGTATAGTGGTCTAAATCACATATTCTATTCTCTTCTCTTTTCTCTTTTGGGATTTTTCTTTTATTGTAATTCTGTCAGACAGTGTGTAACAGAGTTCCATTAGTGGGCCTTCATGTTTGTTAAACGCAGACCCACACCAGGCTCGTCATATCCTAGAAGTGGTTTGCTTGTAACTTATCAGCATACTCAATCTTTTTAAGTAAGGGTAAATAACGCTTTAAGGACAGCATCTCACACATGCTTCAGCCTGTCCTTAGTTTAGATCATCTTGATTTTTTGAGTTCCATATTTTACAGAAATATTATTATTCTGTATAATTTTCAACAATATTAGCACACGTCTTGCCATGAAGTGCTTAAAGATGAACAGTAACCATAATACATTTAAAGCATTTGAAGATGAAGGTGACACATGGTACACAAGGCACATTGGGGCATGTAGATTGAATCATGGGACACTAAAAGAGTGATGGAACATATTGTACATGTGGCACAATGACATTTATGCAATGCTAAGATGGATGGTGGTACATGCCACGCATGTGATCCATAGGTACATATACATTGCTTGATGATAGATGCTTGCACATGCCGAGCATTTAGAAGATAGGTCGTACCGTGTGGGTATTTAATAAAATGGATCATTTACTCTCGCTTTCCTCAGTTTCTTAAAAATAGCATAGGTGAGGAAATAAAAAAGAGTACTTTTAAGGAAATGAGACTGAAATGGAAAGAAAAAAAATGTCATTTTTATGAAAATTACATTTTCTTAATTTATACTCAACAAATTCAAACAATTTTTTTATTTTTTGTATCTAGACATTACACTTTTTTTTTGCTAATAAAATAGAGTAATATAGAGTAAGTCTGGGTGTAGCTTGGGTAGACCCAATCGAGTTGAGGGCTAGCCTAAGTCCAATCTAACCCCACGAGAGAAGAGTTCTCAAAATGTCGACCAACCTAGCCCAAAAGCTTCCCGACCCATGGTATTGAATGCTCAACCATAATGCTATTTGGGTTGGGTAGGGTGAGAACGAGTTGGGTTAAATTAACACATGCAGCTAATAAATAATACATAAAATATCTAACCATTAAAATAATAGTTGGAACTATCTATCATGATTTCTTAAACCTATTTTCCATTCCCATTATAAACCCTATTTCTCCATGCATAACGGTTTTGATGACGAAATCTATCATTCATACACTTGCAGTTCTAGTCATGAACCCTATTCTCCATGCAGGCATGATTTTACATTTATATCACTACGTATGTTAATCGTAACTGATCCAGTTACTATATAGGAGGTCGGGTTGAGTTTAGGCAAGTTGCCAAGCCAAGCCCAGCCCAACTTGAGGTCAGGTGGATGAGTGATAAAGGCAATGAAGTAGATAGAAATTAAAGCATTTTACATATAAACAAAATGTGTATGAAAAATTAAGTTATAAAGCTTTATTTTAGTTGATGTAATTAAGTTTCATAGTCTTTTATTTTTCATGGTTTATATGATCATTTACATAATAATGCTAATAATCAGTAATTTCTCTCATCCTCCTCCCTCTTACTTTACACCTTCATACTTGAAATTCGCCAACTTAGCAAGCTTATCGACAGCTTCAACTAGATGATCTAGTCGGGCAACAAACTCAATAAGCAATGAAGTGAAGGTAGCCAGAGAAAGGGACGTGGTGCTCTCGAGCGCTCGCATCCTCTGGAGAAAGTCCGTCCCGACGTCTCCACCCTCTTCTTCAAACCCCCCGACGTCCCTCGACGGCCATGAATGGAGCCTCCTTTGTTGCTTCTTCATGGTCTCGTGATAAGACTCAGCTTGAGCCGGGGTAGTCTGAGATGGCCCATCGAGGTTAAGTTCAAGGCCGTCGCCTGCCTCAGCCAAGTTGTTAGAGAGGTCAGAGAAGTTGGAAGAGAGAGTGGTGGAGAGCCTAACGGAAGGCAACTTGGTGGAACAATCCAAGAGCTCATGGCTAGAGGTGAGGAGGTAGGAGTGAATGTCTATAGAACGTTGAAGTCGTTCAGTGGAGTCGTGGACGCTTTGCAGTAAGTAAGGTCGGAGGCTACGCCTCATGTTGCTTATGTCTTTGCCCAGGCTCCGTAGCAGCTCGGCGGCTTGACTGCTTGCTTCCATAATCTCTGATTGGAATGTGATCCGTAGGTTATAAGGTGCCTAGAAAAACAATAAAAACACCGTTGTCTTCAAGTTTAAAGTACCGTCCGAAACTGGTACATATCGCCCGTGCCAGTTTCATATATGAATGATATAGCTATATCGAACATATAACACATGATGCATATATTATGTTCAAGATGGATTGTGGCACCAGTTACCTTATAACACGTGATGCATTGTCATAATTAAGACAGTAGCATGGCTAGTGGTACATGATGCACATTTGGCATGTTGATAAGTGTGGTGCATGTGAAGCCTTTAAAAGATAGGTATTGCCACATTTGGCACAATAACGAGTGGTATATTTGCACATGTGAGGTGCTTAAAGATGAGGGTGGCACATTGCACATCTACTTGTGTATTTTACTTTAAAATGGATTGGACATATGTGGCATAATGGCACATGTGGAGCACTAGAATAGGTGTTTGCACATATAGGGCACATAAAGGTATTTAGTGGTATATGTTGCATATGCCACATATTAGCACACATCTTGCCATGAAGTGCTTAAAGATAAATAGTAACCATATGGCACACTTGTGGCTGGATAGCACACGTGATACATGTAAAGCATTTGAAGATGAAGGTGGCACATGGTACACAAGGCACATTGGGGCATGTGGATTGAATCATGGGTCACTAAAAAGAGTGATGGAACATATTGTACATGTGGCACAATGACATCTATGCAGTGTTATGATGTATGGTGGTACATGCCATGCATGTGGTCCATAGGTACATATACATTGCTTGATGATAGATGCTTGCACATGCCAAGCATTTAGAAGATGGGTTGTACCGTATGGGTATTTAATAAAATCAATCATTTACTCTCACTTTCCTCAGTTTCTTAGAAATAGCATAGGTAAGGAAACAAAAAGGAGTAATTTTAAGGAAATGAGACTAAAATGGAAAGAAAAAATGTCATTTTTATGAGAATTATATTTTCTTAATTTATATTCAACAAATTCAAACATGCTTATTTTTATCTCTAGACATTTCACTTTTTTTTTTGCTAATAAAATAGAGTAATATAGAGTTAGCCTGGGTGCAGCTTGGGTAGATCCAGTTGAGCTGAGGGCTAGCGCAAGTCCAATCTAACCCTAGGAGAGAAAAGTTCTCAAAATGCTGACCAACGTAGCCCAAAAGCTTCCCGACCCACGGTATTGAATGCTCAACCATAATGTTATTTAAGTTGGGTAAGGTGAGAACGAGTTGGATTAAATTAACACTTGCAGCTAATAAATAATACAAAAAACATCCAAGCATTAAAGTTACAACCAGAACTACCTATCATGATTTCTTAACCCTATTTTTCATTCCCATTGTAAACCCTATTTCTCCATGTATAACGGTTTTGATGATGAAATTTATCCTCCATACACTTGCAAGTCTAGTCATGAACCCTATTCTCCATGCAGGCATGATTTTGTATGTTAACCGTAACTGGTCCAGTTACTGTATAGGAGGTCGGGTTGAGTTTGGGCAAGCTGCTGAGCGAAGCTCAGCCCAACTTGAGGTCAGGTGGATGAGTGATAAAGGCAGTAAAGTAGATAGAAATCAAAGCATTTTACATACAAACAAAATGTGTATGAAAAAATAAGTTATAAAGCTTCATTTTGGTTGATGTAATTAAGTTTCATAGTCCTTTCTTTTTCATGGTTTATATGATCCTTTACATAATAGTGCTAATAATTAGTAATATTTCTCTCATCCGCCTCCCTCTTACTTTACACTTTCATGCTTGAAATTTGCCAACTTAGTGAGCTTATCGACAACTTCAACCAGATGATCAAGTCGAGCAACAAACTCAATAAGCAAGGAAGTGAAGGTAGCTAAAGAAAGGGACGTGGTACTCTCGAGCGCTCGCATTCTCGAGAGAAATTCTGTTCTGACATCTCCACCCTCTTCTTCGAACCCCCTGACGTCCCTCGATGGCCATGAATGGAGCCTCCTTGGTTGTTTCTTCATGGTCTCGTGATAAGACTCAGATTGAGCCAGGTTAGTTTGAGGTGGCCCACCCAGGTTAAGTTCAAGACCGACGCCTGCCTCAGCCAAACTATTGGAGAGGTCAGTGAAGTTGGAAGAAAGAGTGGTGGAGAGCCTAACAGATGACAACTTGGTAGAACAATCCAAGAGCTCATTGCCAAAGGTGAGGAGGTAGGAGTGAATGTCTATAGAACATTGAAGCCGTTCAGTGGAGTCGTGGACACTCTGCAATAAGCAAGGCCGGAGGCTACGCCTCATATTACTTATGTCTTTGCCCAGGCTTCGTAGTAGCTTAGCAGCTTGGCTACTTGCTTCTATAATCTCTGATTGGAATGTGATCCGTAGGTTATATGGTGCTTGGAAAAACAATAAAAATACCGTTGTCTTCGAGCTTTAAAGTACCGTACGAAACTGGTACATATTGCTCGTGTTGGTTTCATATATGAATGATATAGTTGTATCGAACATATAGGTAGACCCATCTTGGATTTAGCAACAACTCATACAATTGCACCGAAACGGATTTTTAGTCCTTGGTCATCTAATTATTTATGAACTTCAATTCAACGCAGGATTTCATCCATGCTAGCCTTGTGGTACGGTGGAATTCACCAAAGGGACGGAAGTTTAAGGGTAGCCCATTGAAAGGTTTTTTAACCAAATTACCCTTGCATGCCTGAAAAGGTAATGATAATGGGGGAGAGGATGGCTTCAAGTCTTGTGCTACATAGTAATGCACTTGGTTTTGGGCCCATTATGATTCAAGTTCTTGATTTACAAAGTTTATCCATTGTAGGAGCTCATTGTAATATGTGATTCCAAAATGAAGCTTATTCATAGATTAAATGGACCACACCACAAGAAATAGTGTGAGCTTCACACTACTGTTGAAAACAGCCTGGTGGGCCACAGACCTTTTGGATAAATATGATATTTGTGTTTTCCCTTCATCCATATATCTATGATATTATCAACAGGTTAGATGACATATAAACATCATTGTGGGCCCCACAAAGCTCAATGTGTATCGTTCATGGTTAATCACAAGTTGGTACAATAAAAACTTGCGTGAGTGAGAAGCTTCGACAGTTACGCTTCACAATGGCTATCAAAAGGTAAATCCAATTTGTTTGATCATAGGGACCATTAAAAGGTAGATTCGATCCATTGATAAAGTTTGTGCCTAAGGATTTTCCTGAGAATGTATTAACTTCACATTGTTCTGAGCTATCATTAGCCCACAATGAGAAAAAATACTCAACAATTTGCTTGAATAATATCTGTTATTTTGTTGTGTTGTGGGCCAGCAGGTTTGAAGATGTCGGTCATTCTCTGGACATTTACCTTCCTCAAAATTCTGGAGGGAATGGACAGGAAGATTTGACCAAAAGCCGAATATGGGACCCAGAGACGTCATACGGAAAGGAGTTTATAATGGCGAAAACGACCGCATGGTCCCATTTTGAATCCCAACCTCGACCCCACATCTCTCTTTCGAAGTTTCTTCTCTAGGACCCACCTCCACCCCTTTTGGCACTATTATTTTACTGTGATTGTCTACGACACCACCTTCTCTGACTCTGGCTTCTTGTATATCCATAAAATGCATTCTTTCGTAACAAAAAACTATAAAAATGGCAAACCAAGGTATGTGGATAATATTTATTTATTTTTAAAATTTTAACTATTGTTGGATATCACTTCAAAGCCATTAAGGGTTGAAAGGGACCATTGTGGGCAAAACTGAGTTAGGATGTGAATACGGTGATTTTTGTGGGTGGAGGTTGCTGTTGTGATGGTTGTAGTGGTGGTCGTGGTTGTGAATGTGAAAATGATATGCTTTAGGAACGATGACAACCTAGATCACTTTATAATGACAATATCGACCCATTTTGTACTCTTGTTTCAGTACAATGTAGGGGTTGTGCTTGTCATCCAGTACGGATCGATGTTGTCAATAATTGGCATGGTTGAGGTTGGCGTACAATAAGCATCAAGGTTGTCAATATTTGGTAAGATCGAGGTTGGCATAAAATAAGGATTAAAGTTATCAATATTTGGCATGGTCAAATTTGGTATATAATAAGGGTTGAGGTTATTAATATGATAACCTTGACCATATTAATGGAAGTTTGTCAGTCTTAACCCTTATTGGATGATATTCTCGACCCTTACTGGCCTACTGTCAACCTCGACACTTATTAGATGACAATATAGTGGATAACTACATGCCCTTAGTAGATGATAATTAATCTGGACCATTATTGGAATACAGGTCGAAAACAACCAAGGACCACCTGCTTGGATAACGAGAATGCATCAGTCTCTCCAAAGTGTTTTATTTAGTTTTTAAGGGTCGAGGTTATCAAATGTGAAGGGTCTAGGTTGTCATTTATTAACGGTTGAGGTTGTCAAAACAATGTGAAGATCATGGTTGTCAAATGTGAAGGGTCTAATTTTTTTTATCTCTGGAGAAAGGAAGGAGCACACCACCTAAAACTTTGTTGATATAGCAAAATTTATACATGGATTTAAGTGGTTCCCACAAAAGGAAAAGGGCATCACCTATCATATACTCATTAAAGCAGCAGAAGATGTAAACTTTAAATTGAGATAGATTGGGTTGCCATATTGATCTCTCAAAATAGACTAGATTTAGGCCACGACCTTTCTAAAGGCCTAGGAGACATTCGGCAGAAGAAGCCATATAGAACGTGACGGGATTGGATTGTCGCACACCAATAGAAGAACTCTACTCTCTTCAACCCATCTAATATAATTGCCATATAATCAGCTTCAGCACCAGACCACATCCCCACTCTGCCATCCTCAAGGAACACACATTCACTTCCATCCTGATTGTTTGTCCATCTAGCTGAAAAGTCCGAGACTTGAAGACTCTCCTAACAAACAAAGCGTCCTACACTCTTATTTACTTCTGCAAGGTAGGCCTTACAAAGAGATGGAAAACACTATTCAACGAGACTATATGAGAGACAACGACTCTAACTGCCTTGCATCCCGGATCGAGAGAAAAAGAGAGAGCCAAGCTCCCTATCGAAGCTAATTAAACATCCTGGATTTGCTAAAGAATGCTTCCATGTACATCCGAAGAAATTAGCTAACAACAGAGCCTTGATTGAAGGATTAACTGGAATGAATTGTAAAAAACATGTCCCTTCCTTAGGGATTTGACAGAGCAGGAGCCCTGAGAATGTTGTTTCACAAGATTTAGTAAATTAGGCAGGATCGATAGGCATAGCCCAGAACCCAGAGGAGCAGAACAAGACAACAAATCTTGAGTATTGCAGGGCCGATGGTCTAAGTTATCATCAACTAAGGGTTGAGGTTGTGGTTGTCAAAACAAAATAAAGAGTTGTGGTTGTCAAATGTTAAGGGTCGTAGCTGTCAAGTTTCCCAGTTATCAATCTCCACCCTTCACACTGCCCGATCTCGACCCTTACATACTAACTGTCAAGATTGACCCTTACTGGATGTTAACGTCAATCCATATTAGATGATAACCACATCCCTTATTGGATGACATTTTACACTATTAACACTTCTCTACTTGGACCCTCCTAACACAATGTCAAATCACATCACAATATAGTCATTTAGAAAAATAACATCGGCAATGTCAAGATTTAAAGTTTTAGTTACCTTAAAAAATGACTAACACTGTAGTAATTTACTAAGATAGTGGGGACACTGAAGAACTGCATGATCATGGTGGTGAGAGTGGTGGATGAAGCTTCAACAAAGAGGAATTCTGGGATGAATGTCAGACAGTGTTAGAAAGACGTCAGAGGAGAGAAATGGCGGAGAGAAACGAATGACTTCAAAGAAGGGGAGTTTTCGAATGAAATAGGAGAATGCCAAATGCACGCCAGATGAGAGAAATGCTGAAGAGAAACGATGAAGTAAGAGTGGTAGTGGGTCCCACGATCTTCAGTTTTCTAAGAAAGAAGAAGACCCTCTTTACAAAGTGTAAAAAGGTAATGTTTGGCCTTTTCTAAGGGTGTTCGTACACCATCTGTGGGGTCCGCCATTGTATATGTGTGGAATCACTTCATCCATTAACTTCGGAGTTTTACGCAAGGCAATGGTGGAAAGCATGATCAACATCCGCTAGTCCCATGAACCACATCATAAGAAAATAATTCGTATCGAACGGACATCATTATACATTATCAGGTTTTGAGGGTCACATAGAGATCGTGTCATTAAGAAGTTAGCATCCTCTCATATAAATAAAGGGTTATAAAGAAAATGAACATATTAGATATAGGTTCTAGTGAGCCCAATAACAAATCACGTGCACATCGCTTCCTCGAAATTGGATACTACATAACTTCTTCACTCAAAACCTTTACAGTTGCTAATCCAAAGACATGAGAAATTTGGTATGAAAAAAAAAAAAAAAAACCTATCAGCAGACTACCTACGAAATATTTTAAATTTGTATTCCTTTTAAGGAATTCGACCATACGGTGATGCTAGTATGGTCAAAATCCTATAGGCATGGATTGGGCCGCGGGAGACGAATAATCATGTTAAAGGCTTGGTGGGGCCCACTATGATCCACTTCTTTTATCCAAGCTGTTCATCTATTTTGAAAGATCAATTTAGGTAATGAGCTCAAAAACGAGGTAGATTGAAGATTCAAGTTGAACACACCATATGAAGCAATGGGGATTTAACGCCTACCGTTGAAAACTTCATGGGTGCCAGATAAGTTTTGTTTCAAGCTGATATTTATGCTTTCCCTTTATGCATTACTACGTGACCTTATGAACAGGTTGGATGGCAAATACAAATCAGGGTGGGCCTTAGTAAGTTTTCAACGGTAAGATTTCAATCCCTACTGCTTCATGTGGTATTGTCTACTTGTCCCTTCCATCTGCTTCCTTTTTGGGCTCATGCACTAAAATGATCTATCAAAATAGATGGATGGCGTGAAGAAAACATATAGATCACGGTGGCCTCACAGAGCCCCTGATTGCATCAGTTCACTAGGACAGTCCACTTGATCGATCTGACCACTTGATCAATCTGAGTTCAGTCCACTTGATCGATCTAACCACTTGATCAATCTGAGTTCAGTCCACTTGATCGATCTGACCACTTGATCAATCTGAGTTCAGTCCACTTGATCGATCTGACCACTTGATCAATCTGAGTTGTCCGTTACGTTGAGAATACATTTCATAGGTTATTGTACAAAAAACAGACGGATTGGATGATCTGGAACGGGTGGATAAAACATATAGATGAAGGTGGGCCCAACAAAACCCCTGATTGCATCGGTTCACTAGGACAGCCCACTTGATCGATCTGAATCTGAACTGTCGGTTAGGTTGAGAATTCATTTCATACGTTATTGTACAAAAATCAGACTGATTGGATGATCCAATCCATATTTGATTTGGCCTCATTCTCTGGTCATTCATCATGAAAGACATGGATGGGATAGTTAAATTTCCCACTAAAAATTATTCTTTAGAATCATAAGCAATCCATGATATAGATGGATCAAATTGTTGTTTGTACCTATCTTTGTGTAAATTATCTTGACCGTTTATATTAAAGACCATTGATCAAATAGTTCATATTTATGGCATCTACGTGATGTTTGCATGGTCGCTCATAAAATGTAAGAAACTAATGAACAGTGTAGATCAATGGATTGGACTTTCTAAGTGTCCCAAACGCAACTAGGAGTATAGTGTCGTGAGAGCACCGGAGCATCTGTCTTGTTAGATCAGCGTCCCAATCTGTGTTTATAAAGCAATCCATTCAAATGCCACAATGTGTACCACCGTGGAACATCTGTGCTAGATCTAACCCGTCCATTAGGTGGGTCCCACCGTGGAGATGACATGTACTAAAGATCAACCAATCGACGACTCACGACGTGCGTCACAGTTTTCAAAACAATTCATAGCCTAGAAAGGCATGGTAATGTTTTCTTTAACCGTTGATTATTTCGAACAGTGGCCCACCTAGTATTTGATCGGTCCTGATTTTCAGGACGGGGCATCTATGCCAGTCTGGCGCATGTGTTGGCGTGTAGATGCGCTGCCTTATACACGCGTGTGGGCTTAACAATACTCTACAGTGTTATATACTCTCACCCTATTGCAGATGGGAGGGAGTATGTTTTCTCGTAGAACTGTCAATGGGTACCTGAATCCCGAATCGGGTCTGATTCTGTACACGAACGTCTGATTTTTTAGCTTTATTCTTTATTTTGTTCTACTCCTTAGTGAAAATGATGCCAAATGGTACGTGCCCAAATCCGGATCTATACCCGAACATTGTGTGGACCCGACTCTAGACCAGAATCTTATTCAAACCCCGTTCTGGATTCTAACTAGCGAACAGAACACTGTCCAACTAGAACCGATGGTGTCCCAGATACGAGCAATTCGGATCCGGTTACACTATATAGGCCCGATATCCCTACCGAATGAGACCCGAATCTGATGCTCTTACTAATTGACAGCCCCGCTTTCATATTGTACGTGGTAGCGTAGGGCAGCAGCAGCATGCATGCATGCATGTCAATATGGCATGAGGCATTGAGGCATGAGAAAGGAAGGAAGACCTGTATTTCGGAGTGCAGCACACCATGCAATGCCATCACTTCATATGCACAGTAGCGGAGGACGGCGCCGACCTTAACGTATTCGGACCACGGGTAGAAGAAGTGCCTAAATCTTCCATGTGGGGGTTCCCATTTCGCTGAATTTGCCTGGAAGAAGAAAATTAAAATAAAATAACATGATTAATAGCTAGTAGTTATGGGTGCGTTTTGTTGCAATAAATTATATCTTGAAATTTCATAATGTTTTGCACCATATTAGACTGATTAATATGAAATATCATGATATTTGGTGCAACCAAAGCACGCTATTGCATCTGGATTCGAGTAGTCATTGGTAATAAGATGAATGGAGAAATACCAGTGAATCGAGTTTTGCAGATGAGTTCAACGTCGCCCGGCATCTTCGGAATGCAGGCTCATCGGCAAACTCATCGTTGATGGTCTTGGAGAACTCTGGATGAATGGAACCATCATCCTCAAGGTATTTTCTCACACACTCTACATATCAAAGATAGAACTTAGATATCATAACATAGTATAGGAAGTAGAAAAATCTGTAACTTTCATTTTGATGGGCCTTGAATCTCTGAGTATGGAAGATCCAATGGTCATTGGCCCAGAAACAGTAGCAAGATGTGGGGCTTAAATTTCAGATAAATTATCTAGATCATAGTCTGTAATTGTAGAAAGGAGCTGACCTTCTAGAGAATCAGCCACTGAATCAAAGCTGTTGACCAGCTCCTTATGCAGTTGCTCGCCAGCCCAAATAGGGCAAACGAGGATATTGACAAGAACAGCGACGAGTCCTCCGATTGCGATTGAGTACAGGCGGTCCATGGCAGTCTTCACCGGATTCCCCATCCGGTAACCGGAGACTATGATCAGACAGAAGGTGAATAGTATGACCCTAAAACCATACTCGTACTGAACGAGCGATGGCCATAGCTTCATGAAAGATGTAATGGTGCCTGCATGAAATTGATCAATTTTTAATAGCAATTCTATGATTTTTATTATTCCATTTAGAATGATTTTGTAGTAATCCATCCTAGCCAGAGTGGTAGCCTGGCATTTTATCTCACCCACCACTCTTGAGGATATATATATATATGAACAAACAATTCTAGGTAAAAACCAATTAAATTTCTTTTAGTCTTATGATCATTGCCTGATCAGAAATCTGGCCAACCATCATCTTTAGAGTGTTGTCGGTTTACACGCGTAACCGATATTCCAATGTGTTTATCAAAATCAATCTTAGCCTAAGAAAAACATGTAACCTATGGCCTGCAAGTGTCTTCATACCAATCAGGAAGATGCTGAGGCCTATGATCAAGGGTTCCGCGATGCGACCAGTGCATATGGCCACTTGGATTATGGCAATGGCGAATATTCCGGCAAGCAAACTTCCCAGAGCACGATTGAATCCTCGGTTAAACGTCGCCCCTTCATAAATTATCAATCAAGCAATAGTTAGGTTGGAATATGCAAAGGGAATACCGTAATAAGCATGCATGTGTGCATGTTCGTATGCGCGCGTGTGTGTGTGTGTGTGTAAACGTGTGTGCGAATACGTATTTATGCTATTTCATGGGTTTATGTGAATACATGGGTACGTATTAGCATCAACTACTCAACCATATCGGTTAGATGAGCACATCCCATGCAGCGTAAGTCATATCACTTACGTAGACAGTGAATTTTAGATGTGGGTGTTTAAGTAGAGACATTTTAATTTAAGATGCCGAATCCAATAAAAATGTTATTAAGACAAGCTCAATGGAAAAATCAACATGTCGGGCTGACCGTGATGTTTTAATAACATCCAATCTTGCCATCGTATGAGCCCTTAGTCTTTTCTTTTGCGCCAAAACTCAAGTGGGCCACAAATTAGGGAATAGATGGATGGGACACCCACCATTAAAAACCGTGAGGCCCACGGTATTTTGTACATTTCGTGTAATCCATTCAGAAGATGCATACGACCCAAAAAATTAGGCTATTTAAAAACTTTGGTGGACCAAAACAAGTGATTTCAGAGGTTTTCGGCATGATTTTACATGGTCCAGTGTACCACCGAAAGGTGGGAGCTAGCACACCATCTGAATTTTGGTGTCCTGGGAGAATAGGAAGGGGCGCACGTGATGGACTGATTTGATGGCATTAGAAGATGAAGGTGGGACCCACACATTGATTTTTCTAGTTAAGCTAATCCTAGAAACATTTGTGTTGAATCGGTCCTCTTTAATCCTAGTATGAAAATGCATGGACATACCTACGGTGTATTCGAACATGATGGCAACGGTTAGGAGAGACCAGATGATGTTGGTGCCAAAGATTTCGTAGGGTGCTCGGAAAAGTATGAGCAATGACACCAGAAGAACAGCAAAACCCACCTTCAGCGAGAAGATTACCCTATTTCTGTCTTCTTTGCAGAAGTCCCGCACACTCCAAATGAAACCCAGGAAGTAGAAACCTCCATCGTCAGTTTCCTTGTCACTCTCAGGGCGCTTGATGGTTGATGGGAGGCAGACATCGATCGTAACACTACCCTTTTTTCCATTCATTCTCCAAGGAAGTGATATAAGCTCCTGCTCCTTCTGTCTTCGGATGCTTTCCTCGCCGCCGCCACCGCTGCCGCTGACCCCGTCTCTCTAGTATATATATGTATCTGATCAAAGCAAATGAAAGAAAAAAGATCAGTCAGCACAACACTCGTGTTCCCTTGGTACGAATAACTTCATACCCAAGTCTATTCAAATGGGGAAGAATTCGAGCGATGCGGAGGATGATCAGGGAAGAAAATTACTGGAGTTTGTATGGATATGTTTTCCAAGTGGAAGAGTTGTTAGAAGAAGAGTGTAATTTAAAGAGAGATGAGGCCGTGCAAGTAGGAGAAAGAAAGTGGGTGTAGACAGGATATTGTAATAAAATTCAAAGAATAATACCACAATAATAGAAGACAAGATGAAGTGAAAAACATGGATGACACATAGATGCTTAACACCAATAATGTTATATGGATGGAGAATTGGAATCTAACCACCCGGCCCGGTTTTCCGCTTGTTGTCACACTTCAATCTTCTTCACCACATTGGATTCCAGCAGCTTGAAAGATTTTTAGAATCAGAAAATGTGAATTTTCTAATAATGGGATTTAAGTTAGATGGGTATTAGGAAGGAAATAGTGTTTTTAGGTGCACTATTCAATTGAATCAAGATCATTGATTTTTTTATTTTATTTTTTCTTTGAGGGTGGGAGGTGAACAAAAATCTCTACCCAATACAAGGATCAGCGCTAAAATCATTTACAAGGGATATTACCCAACTCAAGAATCATTTCATCTCATTTTAGTTAATCGTAGTTAGGTAATAGAGATTTGTTATCAAGCTGATTTCTAATTCTTGTATTTTTCTTTTCTTTGCTTCTTCTTCTTCTTCTTCTTCTTCTTCTTCTGTTTTTTTTTTGTCTTTTTACCACAATCTTCAAATGGACAAGCTGGTCTTAAGTGAACGCATCCAAACTCAATTTAGCCTTCTTGGAGAAGAATATCCTCATCTTAACTTAGTTGTGCATGCATCTGAACGGTTGAGTAAGATAAAAACAGATTGAGTTATGACTGTCAATGGGCCGGGCTTTCAAGCTGGGCTTATCCAAATATTTGCATTTGCTAGGGCTAAGACGTACCCGGTTTGTTATTTACTAACGGTGGGCATGCATCTGATGTCCGTGCTTGTATACCTTATATCTATCATAGATTCTATGGAAGAATAAAACCCGTTACTAGAAAGTCACAACGAAAAAGAAAATGAGCTTTCTCAAGCCCACATGCATGCCTATACTACACATATGCCAGCATGGCACATAGGTCCAAGATCGTCCCTTTATATGTGGGCCCCAGCATTGGAAATAGTTATATGGGTTAGAAAACTCCATCCAAGTTTTTCACAGCCGTACATCTGTTTTACAAACTGTGGCCCAACTGATCACCAGGAGATCAGCCGGGGCTCTTTTGATGGATGGATTGGATCTTGGACATGTGTGCATGAGCTGTATGGCACGTGTATGCGGGACTATCAAAGCTGAAACGAGATATGTAAGGGTATCTGGTTCGAGAAATACCCTCCATCAATCAATATTAACATGACTAGGACATATACGGTTGTAATGGCGTTTGGGGGAATGCACGAATGGTAGAAACACTATATCCATGAGGACTCTCTTTCCCTCCCTTCATCCACACCTCAGCATAACATCCAATCTCTCTTTTAACATTGTCAAAAGAATCTATCTCCTATTGATGCTTTGTTGGTTAAAAAAAATAAATAAATAAATAATTTTAGAGAGAGAGAGAGAGAAAGAGAGAGAGAGAGAATCTATCTCCTACATTGAAATTTGATGCTTGCCTTTTTGCTACTTACTAAGACATCTCTAATCACTTTGAAAACATATTCCTCCAAGAATTTCTTCTAAAATCTATTTCTGCTGGTTCGGCTCCTATGTTATTTTATCACCATTTAAAAACTGGTGGTGGCTGGCACTCATGACTGATGTACAGCCATCTAGGCCATCCAAATTGTGGGTCCCAGTGGGGATTGAACATATCTCTAAAAATCATTAGCGACTATCGAATGGATGGTTAAAACTTAAAAAGTGAAATAGTAAATGGTGCAACTTCGAACTGAAAAAAATTATAATAATAATAATAATAATCAGATGGTTAAAGCTTGGTTTTCACTTGTGATAAGTGGGGCCAGTGTTTTGGCAATCCAGAGCGTTAGTCCGTTGTGTCCCACCGCAGATGTATTATGGCTCAAAAATATCTTTGATAGGACAGTCGTAACCTTTTGAAGTGCGGCCTACAGATAGGTTCAAATTCAACTAAAAAAATGTCTTCATATTGGCCTCTTGGACGTCCTGATCTAGGAGATTTTCAAAGTAGCATCCATCCACGGTGGGATTCAACGGACCAACGGTCTGGATTATTCAACCACATTCCACATATCTTATAATTCCCCCACGAATTACATACAGCCAATGTCTACATGTAATGGAATAAGGCAAAGATTGGTGGGACCCATCAAATAAACTACGCGGAATATCGTTTTAAAATTTTCAAATGGGCCCACTACTCAAAATCTTCGGGCCGAGGATAATATCCTCATTCCTCGTTACTGCAGCCGAGGAGGATTCTTCCCAAGCTAATCTTCTTATCGCGATAAATGCTCTGAAAATCTCCGGTCGCGATTAGTTCACGAGAATATTCTCCTCATGTTGGCGACGGGCGCACCGCGCACCCCAGACGCCTGTAAGAAAAGGTTCCCGGCTCCATTACGTCAGAGCAATCCCTCTAAATTTTATCTGGCATCCACTAGCACGTGTGACCAAGGTCAATGATCGCCACTGATCTTATAGCTCTCCGCAATCTCCACCGTTCACATGATTGCTCAACTAAGATCCTAATTATTGGGTGGGCCACGGTCAAAACAACAGACTGACAGAACTTGTGGAGTTCAAATCTGAACCATGGGTCATTAATAGGTCAGATCAGGACGGCTATTATGAAAATCGGGGATGGAGCCCACCAACTCGAGTGGTGCTGCGAGTTACCAAAACGATCCTCAAAGGAGAATGAGCTGGAGACTTAGGTGACAGTCACAACCATGCATTTAGCAGACGTGCGGGATGAGCAAACCAAATGCTCCGTCCGTTGTGGAAGGATCATGGCCAGACAATCACGCTGTTCAGGAGATTTGTACCATCTGTATCTACCCCATCGACTCAATCATATGGCAGTTTATTCTAACCGTTTATTTGATAGCCATCAAATTAATGGCTGGTTGTGATCATTCGACGTATGCTCAATCCAAACAGCTCCATGACTTGAACATTCTGGAATCCTGTACGTGCATGTCACGAGAATGATCGATGACCACGTGAGGCTTCAGTTCATGCACGAGCATGCAAGCCACATGGGGGCGTGTAACACACGTGTCTAGAGATGCAACTGCAACATACGTGTGTAGTGCGAGTGCGTGTGTTTCTTAAGTAAAAGCTGAATTGAACTTGTCACCTGCGCCAGCTAAGCACTGCTTCTGCATGGTTAGAAAGCATGCACACGTTTCCTCTTGCTCGGGTGGTAGACTCTCGGGAGTTTCAACAGCCGGTCAAGGGTTCGAGTATCCATAGGTGGTGAAAGCCCACTAGGGCATGAGTGTGTGAGAGTGTGTGTGCGTGGGTAAAATAAAAATTTAAAATTTAAAAAAAAACAAAAAAAAACAAAAAAAAAACGTGTATAGTTCCAGCTGCCCGCATCTGATTCTAGACATGCGGACAGTGACGTGTGATTCCATGATTTCCAAGTTTATTAGATAAAAACAGAATTTTAATCTGGACCCTCCAAATCGTGGGGTCCAGTGTAGATGGACCATCGCCTGAAACACCTCTCATAATAATTTCTTAGCCGTCCGATTTCATCCACTGAAGTTGACTAATTATTTTAGAACAGGATGATCCAACGATTGTGATTTTGGGTCTTGCTAATTCGTCCTTGATGGGACCCATGTTTGAGCCGTCTGAAGTTACCTACA
This sequence comes from Magnolia sinica, assembly GCF_029962835.1. NCBI lineage: Eukaryota > Viridiplantae > Streptophyta > Magnoliopsida > Magnoliales > Magnoliaceae > Magnolia > Magnolia sinica. The sequence continues at coordinate 127,980,869 of NC_080575.1, read as the reverse complement.
TCTCTACACTGAGAAATGCACGACTCCGATCTATAGGAGAATGAAAGGGTCCTTCTGACGTTCACCATTTCGTGAATGAGGGGCTCACGGGACTGATGTGCCCAAAATATAGATTGGGCCTTGGAAGATCCTGATCTTTTGATATTTTTTTTCTTTTTCTTTTGAATGTAGACCGTTGGTTTATATCTAATATCACACATCTATAGTGGGCCTCCATGGAAGAAGGGCATCCCATCAAGGTGGAACCATCAGTATAATGGTTTGGATCAAAGAAGAGTGGGCCCCACATGTACAAATTTTTGTAGGGCAGAAGATTAAGGAGTTGATTATTTCCTCCAGAGAATAGGAAAGCAGTCCCCCCTCCAACTTACCCAATAGAGGAATAACAGAATTTTGGATACATATCGAACAATTTTGGTGGAATATATGCGTTCCCATTGTCGTTGAGGAACCCGCCAAAGATGGTCGTTTGGTGGGCCCACCTTTTGATGATCTAGTTCACTCTTGTGGGCCCATCTTATTATTTTTATTGGAATCTTTTCTTGTCTACACGTCCACATCTAGGCACCAATTCGACAGTTTAATGATGTCCATTGGAGGGCTATTTTAATTTTCAGCATGTCATGTATAGTGGGACCCAACACCAAATGAGCCCACTGGACTGCTGTTCAGATAAGATTCTCCTCTTGGATTGCGTGATCAGGCATTTAATAATAAAAAATAAAAATAAAAATCTAGTCTATTAAGTGAACCGTGGTATACTATCACCTGCATCTCTATTGATAAAGAACAGTCCTCATGGCTAGGTGATCCAGACCCTTAATCTGATGGGCTGGCCCCAAAAACTATCGGATTTGAAATATTACATATCGTCTTGCCTCAGTCACGATTTCGGCTCGAGCCGAGTCGCTAAATAGTAACTGCATGAGTATAAAGGAGTTGAGTTGGTTTCCACACTGATTGCATCTTATGATGATCTGAACCGTTCATGTTCTCATTACCGTCTTATAAAAGCCATGACCGTATATCATGCTTTATTGATGATCCTGACCTTTGATTCATGGATTTGAATATGAGCCATTAAAACTTTGTTTTTCAATGTTCTGAATTCATCTTCTTACACAATCATCTGTTCAACAATATTCTTTTTTCTTCTTTTTTTCAGATGGCCCTGTGTCATAGAACCCAAAATATGAATGGTCTTAGATGGGCAATTCGGGGTTAGAAACCCACACCTGTACAGTAACTGTGATACGGTGCACCCTATCCTATCAAAACCCTTCCCACGTGTAAGTTATGGGACCACTGTGGTCTCCAGAATCAGGCAGATTGGAAACTCAAGTGGGCCAAACCACAATAAATAGTGGGAATTGGACGGCCACCATTGAAACCTTCTTGGGCTCAAAGAAGTTTTGGATGATGCTTGGATGGCATATAAACACCATAGCGGGACCTGGGAAGATGTCAATGGCAAGTGTTTCCAATCTCCACTTGAATTTTGGATCTGGTTGATTTTCGGGATCATGCCCTAACATGAGCTGGCAAAACTGATGGACCGAGAAGATTTCACGCAGGCATCTTGACGGCCTCCATTGTAGAAATTCTCCAATTTCGTGTGTGACTGTAGCAACTCAGCATCACCCGTGTGTCGCCACCGGCTAGGGCCCACAAGCTGAGGTGGTCTGATGATTTGAACTGTTCAAACTATCGTTACTAGTGTAAGTAACTCATGCTCCTATAGTCATAATTCATTGACGATCCTAACATTCAATTCTTGCAGTATAATGCTAGCCATTGAAAATTCTCTTTCCATACTTCAAAATTCATCTACAGATAGTTATAGCTTTATTCTGATAGCCTGTATAGCATGGAGTCCAGAACATGGACGGTTTCCCATCATTGGACCACTCAGCACGTGGGCTCCAGTGGGCAGCTACACCCTGAAATCCTAAATGGCGAGAGATGCAAAAGAATATCTATTTATTTAACTGGGTTGGCACCGTGAGCCTCGGACCATTTCTTTATTTTCGTCGAATGGTCTTTTCAATGCCTTTTCTGGGACAACACGAAACACGGGATTCATTTAAGTCAAACACCCCTTTTGAAGGTGCTTCCAAAGGGACCTACCCTCTCTCTTATAAGGAAACTGGTCTCACTCAGTCATCTATTCGTAAGTTAGCCAAGGGTCAAGATTAACCAATCCCAGGTCTTCATTTCTTTTTCTTTTTTTCTGAAAGGTTTTAATAATGAATTGGTAATTTGAATGAAGACAACTTATTTTAGGCCAGAAGATCTAATTAGTATTGTTGTCCACCAGACGAAAAGCTTTGATTTTGTGCATTTCCCATATTGGCATGCTGCTTGTGTGTGATGGGCAAGGCTATACACGTGTGTGCTCTTTTTTATATGCCAGGAGAAGAGCTGGTCACATACATTTAATAGAAATTGTGTAATTGACTCAACGTTTAAAACCTCATACATCTCGAGAGAGATGCGAAAATAATGAATTGATTCCACAAACAAAATGAAAGGCGTTTCTTGAAAACAAGTTTTATTCAAAAAAGAAATTAAGAGCAATTTTGATAATAGAGATTCGCTTATCACTCACTACCCATAGATAGAATTGGGGAGGAAATTTTTCGTTGAAAGATATCAATTTATATGGGGATTACTTGGAATTACTTTCGAATTACTTATATTAGTATCGCTCAAACATACAGAAAATGTCATTCAAATTGTCTATTTTAACCTTATATATAAACTTTATACACGCACATGCACATAGCCATTTTTTTCACTCCACTACATAAAATAGGATCCATGGTAAACCGGAACTTTACATTCTCTGGTTTTGTCATTTCCTTTCTCCTTTGTTTTTTTTCTCTTCTTTTTACTGATTTTGTAACCGTCATTTTAAGCAACATTTTCCATACCTTTCTGTATTATTATTTTTAACTGACAATTGGCATTTTCTATGTTCTCCTTACAAATATAGGATGCCTGTACATGAAGTTTGAAGCTTAGCATCTCGTGGTGCAAACACGTGAAGGCTTACTCGACTAGTGTTGGTGAGTTGCCTGAATGCCACACCACTAAGAGGGCTAATCCATACAAGTAGTTTTAAAAATACCAACTTTAGAAAGACCCAAAAAGAAAAAGAAAAAATATATATGGAATTTACATCTTTAAGAGCATTCGTCTTTCATCCAAGCTTCAATAACCAGAAGGATGCCCATCTTACAACCAAAACTCAAATGAAGAATACAAATGTAAATCAAACCTATGCATCCTTCCTGACTGAAAGATAGAAAGAAAGATAAAACAAAAATAAGATGAAGAAAAAGAGGAATAGGCAAAAGAAAAAAGGAAGGAAAAAAAGAATTATCAAATCGTACACTGAATTCAATGATCATGGGTGGAACCACCAAGAGCACTCTATCCTGACTTCGTCGCTGACGTCAAGTTCGAATTTCCAGCCTCCTCTGGTAGTGGCTTAACGTACTTTCCTAGTGTTTTCTGGCGGGTCCGCTTCCTTATCCTTGAGATCTTGTCCCTGGTTTGCTGCTTCCTCTTCTCCTTCTGCCGGTGGCGCAGATGGCGCTCCCTCTCGTAAATCCCTTGCCAAAAGACTTCACCGGTCAATGGCCACAACCATCGCCTGTCTGGGCGGTCAGAATCATACTCCTCAGCCAAGTCCTCATCCATGCTCTTAAGTGTGGTGAATGAGAACCATCGGACCCTCATCTGGCCTCTTCGGCTCTTCAATTTGTGATGTTCATGCATTGCACCTGTCTCGGGGTTCACGTACACCATGCGCCTCGCACTGTGGTATGCCCACACATTCACTAGAAGCTCGAGCACGCGAGAATAACAATGCCGGTCCTGTAACATGCACTATATTTAGTACAATTCAAAGGAAAAGGAATGATCAATCACCTTTTGCTTATATTTACCGACTGCACACCAATTGAACGATCAATACATGCACAGGATCCAGAATGCTCACCTCACAGGACCAGCCATACATGGGCCACACTACAAAATCAGGCTGATTGGAGGATCCTAACTGTTCTCTAGAACTAGGCCAAAATGGGCGCAGTGTTTTCTCTCTCAAATTATATGCTTAGGATGATCCAACCAGCCTGACTTCTTGGTCATGGCTGATATATGGTGTAGCATGCAGATGACGGATCCAATGAGTTAGTATACATACCCCACCATCCAATGGTGGTAAGCAGGAATCTCGCTGTGTTGTTTCTAAATGGGATTTCAACAATCACATTTTGAAACACTTCCTGCATTCTTGACAAAGGTATTTGGATGTTGGGAGATACTATCGCACATTGTGCACCAAAGCAGTGCCCTGTGAATGAAACAGGTAATAATGGTAAAATTTAGAATGAGCAATACCTTAGATAAACTCAAATAACAATGCCCGCCCTGATGGTGTTCATCGTACATCTGCGCATCCATTGCATCAACAAACATTCTGCAAGTGATGTGCCAGAGATTATGATTTGCAAAAGAGAGACAAGGCAAACTGCAAAAATGTGATACCCAGGAGGCAGTCCGATTGAACATTAGCATATGACCTACATAATAGGCGGATAGGCCTGATTTCTGCACCAGGCGATATTCAAGGTGGGGCACATATTTTGGATGGCTCAGATGTCATAAAGGTGCCACATTGGCACTTCTATGCAAGGTGAGTGGTAGCTTAGCATCCTTTGAGGTGCATGTGAACACTACTCGTATAAACACAGAGGACAGGAATAAACTATCTGCAGGGACATGTGCATGTCACCACTATTGCGCCAGAATCAGCATGCATGTGCATTGCATAAGCTAGACATTCTTTTTTTTTCTTTCTTTTTCTTTTTTTTTTTTTTCTTTTTTTTAGCTAGACGTTCTTGCATACCTTGAGAACATGACAAATTCAAGGAAAGATCGGGTAGGCAGAGCCCAGCTATGCATGACAGACCAGCTATCCCCATCTGCTGGCATAGGTGGCAAAGATTCCCAATCATGCCGTATGCCATACATCTTTCGAAGCGCTTCGGAAACTGCAAACCTTCAATTAAGCCAAGTTTTGGAGAACAATTTGTTAGCAAGACATTGGATTGGTGAAGGAACTAAATGATTTGCTGTGATTGTCTATGGACCAGGACAGGACAGGGTCTGCCCCAGTCTGGCCCTTTTATTGAGGGCAACACATAGGCCTGAAAGCTAGGCCCTAGCCCTGCCCATCACAGAGATAAATGGGCTGGATCTGGGCTCAAGCTAGGCCCCAATAGAAGTCAAGGTTAAAACCAGGCCCAGGCACGGTTGTCTATTTGTGAAGCCTGAAATGAGGTCAGAACTGAGCCCACAGGCCAAAAAATTAGACCTGGGCAAGGCAGGCGGTGGACTGGCCTGGGCAATCAATGACCCTAGTTATGTGTTGGCTCATTAGAAATTAAGGTCCGACTTTTTATTTGCAAGAATATCAAAGCAGTTCATTAAAAAAGCATATATAATTAGAGATGATGGCTTACCTGCAATTTCCAGCATTGATAGAATCACAGAAAGACCAAAAGTCCTGATTCAGTGGATTTCTAGGATCCTTGTCCATACGGACCCAAAAGTACAGGGTGTCCCCATGCCTCCGTGCTTGGATGGACTCTAACAATGCACTTTCAGCGCTCTTAGATAAGGAAGCCTGTACGAGACAGAATACATGATGTACATTAGCAACAAAGCTACGACAGGAAAACACTTGGACATCAATCAATGTTCCTGAAATACACCTCATTGCCACAATCAAGAACCAAATTGGGATATTCCATCCTCTGCTTTTGATTTTTTTTTTTTTTTTTTTTCTATATATATAATCATGAGACATCATTTTTCCACTCGATAGTGCTGCATCAAATCAATAATATTCTTATCCATATGGCTGAATCTAGATAAGACCATAGTTTACTGACCTTTCATCATGAACTAGTAATTTCTTGATAGCCCATTTCTCCAGGAAAAAATAATAATAATAATGATAGCTCTTATCATCATCATCATCTAAGCTGTATCTGAACTACTTGGATCGGGCATACAAATCTGTTCTGCCAGTCCACTCTAACAATGACTACATCCTCAGTTTGATAGCTCTTATGCAAGGGGGAAGGAAAAAGTGCGCCGCACGGACCAGTCCTGGGGCTTGCAAATGTGGTCGTACGGTCACACATGAGGGGTCGTGGAGTTTTGATTGAGAGGCTAATGAAAAAAGGTGATGTTTGGAAAGGTTTTGTATGGTTTGGGTGAAGAACAAAAAAGATTTCCACAAAATACCTTGAACGAAGAAGGAAGATTCAAAGGTGGATAACCGAAAGCCTCGCACTTCCGTGATTGAAGATAAGCACTACACCGATCTTTGTTCCAAATCTCATAGAACAAGTCTTCACATCACATGAAGAAGAAAAAACAAAGAAGTTTCGTTTTTTTTTTAAAGAGACCCCCCCCCCCCCCCCCCCAAAAAAAAAAAAAAAAACGAAAATCGGAGATGAAAGCCCATGATTGAGCACGCAAAACATGCAAAATCCTGGATTACTAACTTGGTTCCACCAATTCTAAGCAATTTAAAGAAGAAAAAACAACTTAAATTAACAAAAACTCACCGAGATGGCTCTGGCCCGTCTCCACTCTCGATTTTCCCACCCAAATCCTCCTCTCTAAACAAATCAAAAGGGCTTGTCGAAATCCTCTTAGGAATGTAATCCGAGAGAGAGAGAGAGAGAGAGAGAGAGAGTTTTTTATTTCATTTTGTACTGATTTTTCTTTTTCTTTTTTGCAAGAGGGGACGACGTTATTGATACATATCACATGTATCAACGATATTGGGGATTACTACGAAAATTTCAAAATATCACATGTATCAACGATATTGGGGATTACTACGAAAATTTCAAAATATCACAATGTGTCAATATATTGTTGATATATTACAATGTATTGGAAGATAAGAGGGAGTTTTTCTAATTCCCCCCTTGTTTCGTACTGGTGGCATGCAATATCGATAGCATCAGCCTGATATGTCTGCTGATATTATCGATATTTAAATCACTACTCAAACCCTCTACCTGTCGAACAGGCTGGCCTTGCCCTGGAAAAAGATACTTTGTTCGAAATCAAAGCCAAGCCTGGGCTCAATTTCTTAGACCATTGGGCCAGGTGAAGACAAGTCTTACCTGTCCAGTTGGAACCCTAAAGAATCTTCTTTCATCACGCAAGCATAAAATGTACAGGTCAAGCTTTGAAAAAAAAAATTTATTGGGACAGGCTTCTAAAAGTTTTTATGGGTCATGTCTCAGCCTAGGTGTGCAAGCACAATAGTAAGGATTTTGGGCTTGTGCCAAATAAGATATGAGCAGATGCAAGTGAGGCTAATTCCGAACAAGGCCCAACACATTGTAGCCCCTACAAAAGTGTTACTGTCTTGCAATTCAGAAAGGAGATCTCTCCTTAAGAGTTGCAGAATTTATGATATGGAAATTAAATTAGCATCTAATTGTCTCTTACGGATCAACCATGGAAAGGAGCTCTAGTAAGCTCATATGCACCACCAATCAGGGTTGAAAAGCCAGTGTACCACAAGGGAGAGACCCAAGCTGCTCAACAGGTGTACCCAAACACATAGATCCCTGTCCCATAATAGGCTGGACTTCTTATCAAGAATATGAGGATATTTCTCATCTCTTTCTTTTTGTAATTTATTAACAGAATCATTTATAATTCAATTACCAAAATTGATATCAAGCACATGTAGCATGGTGTGCCATAACGGCTGTTACGGTGCCATAAAGGCCATTATCTAAAGGAAACGGCGGCAATCGTTACACGTTATGGCGTCATGAAGGCTGTAACAGCCGTTATGGAAAAAAAATGATCCATAAAGGCTGTTACAGCCCCCCAAAACAGCCTGTTACATCCCCTGTAAAGGCCCCGTTACAGTCCATGACAGGCCCAATATATATATACACACACACACACACACACACACACACACCATAGGTCCGTAACAGCCGTTACAGCCTGTATCGTGAAGGTAACAGTGGTGGCTGTTACGGCCACCGTTACCATTACAGAATACCTTGACATGTAGCTATCCATATTGCCTTGGATCAGGATAAAGCTTCGCAAAAGTAAGTTGAGAAGTACGTTTAGCATCCTTTCAATACAACACTTGTACAATGAAGTTTGCTTGTCAATATTTATTGGCTAACATTCAATTGCCAAAATAGATACCAAGCACACATAGTTAGTTATTATCCCTTGGATCAGGATAAAGCTTCGCAAATGTAAGTTGAGAAGGATGTGTGGCATCCTTTCAAGTTTCAATACACTTGTATGATGAAATTTGATTGTCAACATTACTTGGCCAACACTCATCCATAAAGTCTATTGCATGGTGTTAATTTTCCAACACAAAGAAATACGATGCATATAAGTGCCATTATATGGCAGTTTGCTAATAGAGTGCCAGATCGCGGGGGGGGGGGGGGAAGGTTAAAAAAACCAAAATGCTCACACATACCTTCCTTGCCGCTGCTCTCCAAGATTGAAAGCCAATCCAAGCATTCTTGTGTATACGATCGATCCTGTTAGCTAGGGCAAAAAAGGCACCATATTCACCAAGGGCATCTCTGTAGTATGGGTCGCTAATAAGGGGAAGGCGGGAAGGTGCATCTATGTCATCAAATCCTGGTCTTCGGCCTTTAGTGGACTATCAATTAACCAATCAATATAAATTAGATGGGAGTCCAAACCTGCTTGCTTCACCACAAGCACTTGTATATCTTCAAATGCTTAAGAGTATTAAACTTCTTGTAATGAAAAACACAGCTATATTGATAATTGCAAGACAGGTTATAGCTGTAGAAAATTTGATATAAAAAATTTAAGGGAAGAAAACCCACCATGATAACCGTATGCATAGAAAAGGAAAAAATTTGGAAACTTCCCACAGAAGATGAATTTGCAGTTGCTAACGACCTCAATTGTCAAAATGGTTATTTGTCAGGCATCCATTAAAAAGTTCAATCTTTTCTCTCGAATGTTCCAGTAGAGGTTCACTAATAAATATTACTTGAACCACTAATATATAGAAGGAACATACTATGCGTTCGGTTGTGCCAAAGATATGTCAATTACGAGGTTTTTAAAAATAAAAAAAAAAAAACTAGGTACAGTTACCACATTACTGCATCTCACTGAAACTATGTTGCCAACCGAGTAAAGAATATGGAAAGATATACACTGAAAACAAATGGCATCCGCATGGATTTGGTGATATCTAAAATACTTTCATCCACGTGGTCATTACATATATGACAGAATAATTTGCAACTGAGGGTATAAGCAGAAAAATGAATCCTTAAAGGGATATTTTACTTGTCTGTCATGAGTAGATGGTCAAAACAGGGAAGATAGTTTTCCATCAGGGATGCAGAAATGCGAGGATAGACCAGCTCACAATAGAGGCTTTAGCCAAGCATAGTTGACAAGCTAAGATTGATAGCATGCAAGTAGGATAGCTTTTAATCAGAGATCCAGATGTGCTAGGATGAACTGGCTTGCAAAGGAGGCTCTAGCAAAGCCTGGTTGACAGTATAGCCCACGATCTAAGAGAATATGTGCTCAAGCTAGTTTTATGTGTATCTTGAAATCTGTGTGTCATTCCTGTCGTCCCAGCACTTTATGAAGTCTGCTGAGAAGCAGCAGCTAACATTTCCCAAGCATCCTCCCCCCACCCACCCACCACACCTGCAGGGGCTGAGGGGCAGCACCCCCAGTCTATAATAGGGGCATTTTTTAATGTGAAGCCACATAGTTTCGTGTCTTCTTACTTCTTCTTTTTTATCTTGCTTTTAAGCTTTTGCACAATAAACTGGTATCAGAGTTTGGTTTAGGGTTTGGGATGGTGGCAAAGGTTTCAAATGCAAAGTTCAAGGTGGAGAAATTCAACAAGGACAACCTTGACTTATGGCAAGTCAAGGTTCAAGACCTACTGATCCAGTAGGCTTAACACAAGAAGTTGAAAGGGAAGACCAAGAAGCTTACCATGCTGTTGAATGATAATTGGGATCAGTGTAACAGAAGGCTGTGAGTGTGATCTACTTGTCTTGTGGATGAGGTTCTATAATGACATTAATGAGGATTTTGGGGAGAAGCTTTGGAAGCTTGAAGACCTCTACATGATGAAATCACCCACAAACCGGTTGTATCTCAAGCAGCATTTGTATACCCAACAGATGAAGGAATTTACAACCATATCTCATCAGTGATCACCTGGCTACGTTTAATAAGATAGTTTGTCAACTGTCAAGTAATGATCTTAGGCTTGAGGAAGAAGATAATCCATAATCCTATCGTCCTCTCTTCCTTCATCATATGAGAATCCTGTCGCAACCAGTGTTTTAAATAGCGGTAGCGTGATGCGTAGCGCTTAGCCCTCTATAGCATGTGGCGTAAATACGTAGCGTGTAGTGTAAGCTACATGATACTTCTATTTTTTTAATTTAAAAATATGACAAATATAATAAATAGTGGAAAAAAGGAAAAGAAAAATATATAAATGCCTAAAAGATGATTCATTTTATCGATTATAAGCATGTTCAAATGATTTATTAGTCATCATTTATCAAAAGCCAATCCACATACATAAGCTAAATCAAATCATTATCACATCAACAATTTTCTAAGCAAACCACTTTAATTAATAATGTCTAATTGAAACCATAAGTCACAATTATGAAAAGAAATAAAAATCTCATAGGTTAAAAGTATCAAGTACAATACAAGTGTCGCATTCCTCAACATTAGATACAAAGAAAACATGAAAAAAGTAATAAAATAGTAAAATAGTAAAAAAAAAAAAAAAAAACATTGTACCTTACGCTACGCGCTACATAGCTGTAGCGTACACTACAACCCCTGTAGTGTACACGACAGGGGATTTAAGCTGTTTAGGACGCTATGTAGCGCTACAACCACACTACGCTACGGCCGATATTTGAAACACTGGTCACAACCTCTATGACAAGGAAAAGATTTCTATGGAGGATGTTACAACTGCCATTCTCTCAAAAGAGATGAGAGAAAGGGCTCCTGACAATAATGCACAGGCAGAAGACCTGATGGCACCGGGCAGGACAAAGGGAAAGAGATCTACAAATAGGGAAAATTAAGATCAACATCTAGATCCAGAAGAAAGAATTTTGGATGCTGGGGATGCCATAAGAAGGGGCACAAAAAGAAGAACTATCATAATTCGTAAACACAAAGAGGAGAATAATGGAAACCCTCTGATGAAGTTGAGATAGCAGAGAATAAATCAAATAATGCTGATATGGTCCTCTCTGTGACCATGAGTAGTGATTATCCGCAGGATTAATGAATACTTGATTTGAGTTGTTTTTATCGCGTGTCCCAATAGGACTGGTTTGCCTGCCACCTAGAAAACAATCAGTGGCAGTATTGTCTTGATGGGAACAATATGGCCTGCAATATTAATGGAATAGACGGTCACGAGCAAGATGCATGATGGGATTTTGGGACTGACGACTGATGTTTGGCCCGTACCTGCATTGAGGAAGAATCTTATCTCCTTGGGTACTTCTAAGACTCCAAAGTGGAGTTATGAAGGTTGTGAAGGTTCTTATGAAGGGAAATACATATGCAATCTGTATGTGGTGTCTGATAGCATGGTTACAAGTGGAGCAGTTGTCTCTTAGACAGAGGATTTGGATACCGACTCGAGACAATTATGGCACATGTGGTTGGTCCATAAGGGTGAGCTAGGCTTCACAGAGTTGGGCAAGCATGGTTTGCTCAGTGGTTAGTTTGAAAAGTTCTGCAAGGATCAAGGCATTGTTCAACACTACACAACAGACACTCCTCAACAGAATAGTGTCACAGCAACAAATTATAGGCTCCTTAAAAGGCGTGTTGTATACTCCCCAATGTCGGTTTGTCAAGGGGGTTCTGGGCAGAAGCAATGAGCACATGTACTTTCCTGATTAAATCTCCTTCTACAGTGATAGATTGCTAACCTCCAAAAGAGGTATGGTCCGGTAAGCCTGCTGATTATTTTATCCTGAAAATATTTGGTTGTCTTAGATCACAGGACAAAGAAGTGCATCCTTCCATGGCTATGCACAGGGGTGACGTGATACAGGTTGTGTCCCATGCATAAGTCATCCGAATTCATGATCTGTAGGGATGTTACTTTTTAATGAATCTGCTATGCTACACTGAATAAAGCAGAGTGATGAAGGTGGTAGTATGGGTGACTACATGGAGGTGGAGTTTGATACTCATGTTTTGGTAAGGCAGGAAAGAAGAGCACCTAATCCTTTGCAGAGTGCAGAAGATGGCATGTGCTGCAGCAGCAGCCACACCTTCGGAAACCAAAGAGAATATTTCAGCCACCTATCAGATACTCAAAGACATGGTAGTCTCTATATTGACAATAGAAAATGATGAACCATCAACCATTAAGGAAGCAGTGGAAGGGAAAGATGATGGTCAGTGGGCAGTGACCGCAGGTGAGGAGATGAATTCTCTTCACAGGAACCAGACTTGGGATCTTGTTAAGCTGGCCAAGAGACCAAAGGGCAATCAGGTGCAAGTGGGTTTTTCAGGGGGGGAAAAAGTGCCGTGGTGCAAATGGGTATGGATTCAAGGCACAGTTTGAGGTTGCCAATGTGCTACCATCAGGACCAACCAGTGCCTTAAGAAGATCTTCCTTGTTATCTGATTCAGAAAGGATTAGAGATCTGGAAGAGGGAGGGACCATTCAGAAAGATAAACTGCAGTATACTCATTGCGGTAAGCAAAAATTCACACATGAAGTTTATTGGATTTTAAATCCAAATCTTTGACACCCTGTGTCTTCAAAAAAAAAAAAAAAATTCCAAATCTTTGACCTAAGAGTTCCACCCAAAATCTTGAGCCAATCTAGCTACAGTCAAAAGGGAATCATCAATCAGTGTTGAACCCAACCCACGAGATAGCAATAAGTGCCCTCCGGCAACAAATGGTGGCACTTCAGTTTTCACTTTTCATAGTGCCTCCAAGGGAGCAGTCGAGCAAATCTGCATCTACAAATCACTTCTTTTTATTTTAACATTGCATTTACAAATCACGTTCCTTGGACCTCCTCAACAATAATTTAGTAGCATCTAACCAAATGATTAGGACAACAAAGGATTATACCTCTCATTCTCCCCTTTCAAGTCATGTTAAGCTTGTCAATGGGTCTCTCTCCAAAGTTCTTAAAAATGGGACTTGTCATCTTTCGGATTCTTTTTTTGTTCCATCTGTAGGTCCTGTTCCATCAGTTCCTTCTAATTTATTATCTGTTAGTGCCTTAACTAAACAATTAAATTATTTTATTATATTTTTCCCGTCTCATTGTGTCATTCAGGATCTAGCCACAATGACAAAGATTAGCGGTGGTCGTGAAGCTCAAGGCCTCTATTTCCTAGATACGGGAAGTTTTAGCTTAGCACTGCTCTTTTCTCTACAATTGTTAATAAAAATAAAAATTGAGTAATGCTCTAGCATACTATGTAGGACATTTACCTTCGAATTCTCTTCGTTCTTTATTTCCTGCGAAGTTTGATAGTTATGATCAATTTCAATGTGAAACATGCCAACTGTCCAAAATTTGTTAGACGAATTTATTTATTTATTTATTTATTGAAACATAAAGGGATTTTATTGAGAAGTCACCGAGATGGCACCAAGAAATATACAGTCCTATCCAGCGAAAAGCATGTTACTATCTTTCAAAAGCGAATTACAAGAAGCCAAATTGGCAATAAAGGCCTTCACCCCTCTGAATGACAAAATTGACATTCTTAGCGGAGTCATTGAAACATTTCCCATTCCTCTCTGCTAAAATAGACCAAAAGGCAGCCAAATTTGCCATATGCCACTCTCCCGAGCTTGCTTCGAAAGGCAAACCCCATGCCCCACCTCTAAAAAACTTGCCACCAACATGGGCATACACCATTGCATCTTGAACAAGGATAGGATAAACTCCCAAACCCTCCAAGCAAAAGAGCAATGGATGAATAGATAATCTACCTTCTCCTTGTTAGTCTTACATAAAGAGCACATTTGGGATCACCATTCCATGCTTTCTAAGATTGTCAATAGTTAGGACCCTCTTTCTACCAACAAGCCAAAGGCCACTACTACCAACAAGCCACCCAAAGGCCACTACTTTTGGGTGCGCCCCATATTGCCATAGCCAAGATATTGGAGCACGGCCCTCGACTGAGGTAGGCCGCACCAAAGCATAAAAAGATGAAACCGAAAAGCACCCCAAACTTTCAACCCACCAAACCATCCCATCTTGCTCTCCTTGAATCGGACAGACCATATGAATTTGATGAAGAATGAGCAAAAAAAAAGAGTCTTTGAATTCTTCGTCTCAGAGATTCCGACGATAAGGGGGCGACCACACCTCCAAAGACCCACTAGCGGACCAACAATCCGCCACCAAAATATCAATATCCACCACTATTATGGCCAACTCTAGAAATTCAATCATGAAAGAGGAATCCATCACCCAATCATCTTTCCGAAATTAAACTTTTTCAACATCCCCAATTGCAAATCTAATCCCCTCCTAAATTTAGCTTTGACACTAGGAATCCCCCACCACAAAGCAGATGCTCTACACAACGAAGCATCCGTAGTCCACCAACAGCCTTCATCACCCATATTTGGAAGTAATCGATTTTCTCAAAATGGAGATTTGCTCCTCCCCAAATCTCCACCACCACTTCCCAAGAAGCGCGGTGTTCATATCTCCCATCGAGAAAGCTTTCCCTCGATCCTTCCACCACCTTATCCCACAAATGTTTCGGAGGCTTCCCTATACATAGAGAGGCAAGCCAATGTAAGAAAGAAACTTTCTGATGAGGATATTTGAGCACCTTACAGAATATACCAGAGGAGATCATCTCCAGTTTCACTTTAGCTTGGTGACCACTACATGGGCCAAGTTGGGCCACATTGAAGACCCTACACTAGGAAGATGCATGTGGGTTGCTTATTGGGGAGTTTGGACAATTGGATTGCGAGGACACGTCGATGGGACGATTGGATCTTGATGATGCTTTGATCGGACGGTTGGATCATTGTGATCTTAAATCACATTGATCGTAGTCTTTCGGATGTTTAGATTTAGGCCATGTTTGTTAAATCTAAAGTTTGAAGCCTGAATCTGAAATCTGTATCTGAAGTCAGAAAACATGTTTAGTAATTGTCTGAAAGAAATGTTGAAGTCTGAAAATTAACTATTGAATCTCAAACAACCTGTTTGTTGACAAACGTCTGAATTGCCTGAAATCTGTTAATTTGACACATTCGCACATGTCCCATAGGAAATAGTGGTGATTGAATCCCTACCATTAAAAAGTTCAAGGATTCCACAAGGTTTTTTTTTTCGCCATCCAACCAGTTCATAAGGTCATAAAACCTAGATGAAATCATATTGATCCAAATTTTTTGTGGCCCACAAGAAATTTTTAATGGTCAATTACCACTGTTTCTTGTATTATGGTCCATCTGAGATTTGGATAAGTTTCATTTTTTGGATCATGCCCTAAAATGAGCTTTCAGTATGGATGGACAACATGGAAGTAGTCACATACATAATGGGAGCCCCCACAATCATGGTCCCACCTACCTCGGTGGATTCGGGAACGCAAATTGTCTATTGATGATGGACAGTGTTGTGTGGCCCCCACCATGATGTGTGTGTTTTATCCACACCGTCCATCCATTTTTCCAAATCATTTTAGGGAATGATCCAAAAATGAGGAAGATCCAAATCTCATGTGGACCACACCATAAGAAACAGCGGCGATTGAACGCCCACCATTAAAAGCTTTTTAGTGACCTCAAAAGTTTTGAATGAAGTTGATATTTGTGTTTTCCCTTCATCAACAGGTTATATGGTAAATAAACATTACAGTAGGCCCTAGGAAGTTTTTAACGATGGAAGTTCAATCACCATTGTTTTCTTGTGGTGTGGTCCACTTGAGATTTGGATCTGTCTCATTTTTGGGCTCATGTCATAAAATGATCTGGAAAAATAGATAGACAGCATGGATAAAACACATATATCATGGTGGGCCACATAGCACCGTCCAATAGCCACCAGGCTACTAGGCAAACCCGCTTATAGATCCAGGATCCACCGAACTCATACCCCTAGATCCAGGAAGCAGATTGCATGGTGTGCTCGGTGTTGTGTCGAAGTTATGTACGCCCTACCATAATGTATGTGTTATATCCACACCTTACATCCATTTGGCGACATCATTTGAGGACATGAGACAAAAAATGAGGCAGATCCAAAGCTCAAGTGGTCCACAAAACAGAAAGTTGTGGAACAATGATTCCTACTGTTGAAACATTCCTATGGACCACCATGATGTTTATTTGTCATCCAACGTGTTCATGAGGTCACAAAGGCTTGGATGAAGGGAAAAAACAAATATCACATTGATTCAAAACTTCTGTGGCCCCCAAGAAGTTTTCAATGGTAGACGTTCAATCCCCCCTGCTTTCTGTGGTGTGGTCCAGCTTTAGATCTGCCTCATTTTTGGGCCCATACCCTAAAAGTATCTCTTAAAATGGACAGACGGTGTGGATATAACACATACATCATGGTGGAGCCCACAAAACTTGGTGACGTTAACACACCAAGGAGGTCACTGCACAGTCTGTTTCCCAAATCCTGCGGGGATTGGGTACTACCCAACCAGGATGGAGACGAATGCTCCTGTCACGGGCTTCATGGGGCCTACCTTGATGTATATGTTTCATCCACACCGCCCATCCATTTTTTTCATACCATTTTAGGGCATGAGATAAAAAAAACAAAGCTAATCTAAGTCTCAAGTGGGCCACACTACTATAAATAGTGGGAATTGAGAGCCTACCATTAAAAACTTCTTGGAGCCACAGAAGGCTTTGATCAAGCTCATATTTGTGTTTTCCCTTCATTCAAGTCCGTCTAACCTTATGAAGAGGTTAGATGGCTAATAAACCTCACAGCAGACCATGGGAAGGTTTCAAAGATAATTATTGTTCAATTCCCTCCTGCTCTCTATGGCATGGAACACTTGAGCTTTGGATGTGCCTCATTTTTTGGGCTCATGCTCTAGAATGATCTAGAAAAGTTGATAGACAATATGGATCTAACACATAAATCATGGTGGGCCAAAGAATTTCCACACGTTAAAAGTTGGGTTGTGTATTATGCAAAGGGAATCTCTATTGCAATGTGCAAGGGCAATTTTTGAAGTTAAAAATAATTTTTTTTTTTAAATGTTTTTAAAAGAATTGGCATAGCGCATTCTATATTCCCCATTAAGCCAGACCTCTTTTGCAGAAAATATTCTGGGAAAATGATGGAGCGCTTTCTGAATTCGGAGTTAACAAACAACACTTAATGTGAAGCACTTTCAAGGTTCCAAATTAAGTAAATTTTTTCAGCGCTAACAAATAAGCCCTTCTTTTATTTAGTTAATTGTTCGTGTTCAATTTATTTTGATATTTAGTTGAGATTAGGGAGTTAGGAGCAACTTTTATTTCATTGAGTGTATTTATGTTGAAAATTTTATCTGAGTGTCTTTTGTGAAAAGTCCTTTCTAAGACTATAAAGGGGGAGGGGATGGCCAACCCTAGGGATGGTTTTTTTAATGAAATTTCTTTGCTTCTCTTAAAGTTCTTTTCCGGTGAATGGAGATTAATGGTGTGATGCCAAGGTGTGAAGCCTAATCTATCATCTCTTATCTCCCTTTTAAAAGGCACTTCTCTCTTATCTTTCTCATCTTCTTCTCAAATTCCCTCTTCTCTTTTACTTTTCTTCTCCAAACTTGAATCCATCTACTCTTCTTTCCACCAAAACCCAAAACCATCTTCTCTTATCCCTCTCTTCACCAAAACCCTACCCATCCCATTTCTATCAAACCCCACAGATTCGGACTGCCTGCCCGTACAAGTCAGTCCATACGACTGCACGAACGGCCAGCCCCCTACCCTCTCTCCGATTATTCTTCATTTCCCTTAAACCCGAGCCTAAAACCCTAGTTCCCATTTACTTATAAACCCTAGTTTTCTTAATTTTCCTAAGAAACCCTAATCCCCCATTTCCTATAAATTCTTAAATTCCCAAATCCTTCCAAAGCCCTAATTCCTTTCAAATCACTAACCTTACATACCCAAACTCCAACCCTAGATTATCATATCCTTAACCCTAGAGAGAACAAATCAGCCCCTTTGAATTAGACCTAAGCCTATGCTAAAGTGGAAGTTTTACCTTCCATTGATCCTTTGAAGTTCAGGTTTTATATGATTTAGTTTATTGTGGGATTGTGATTTAGCTTGAAATCTGAATTTTATTGTTTATTTGATTTCTTAGATTTGTGGTGGGTTGGTATATTTGAATGTTTGAATTGCTTTTCAATCTGTTTATAATTTTCATGCATCATATTTAGTCTAGATCACATGTCTTGCATCACTTTCCCACCTTACAACCAAAGATACTTGCCAGAACATTCATTTCCCATTCTCATTCAAATTCCCAACATCATATAAAGACACAATTTGGTGTGATGTTATTCCTATGGATGTGGGTCATATCATTCTGGGTTGGCCGTGGCTCTATGACAGGGACGTTACCATATTTGGTCGTTCAAATATGTGTACATTCTTGTTTGAGGGCAAGAAGGTCAAGCTAAATCCCCTGCCACCCAAGAATACAACTGGAAAAGAGTTCACCACAAAGAGTGGTGTGAGCGGCCCAAAAGAAGTAAAGGAATCGAAGTCCAAGTCCAAACCGCTCCATATTTTGAATGCCAAAGACTTTGAACGAGAGATGGAGGCGGACTCGATAATATACGCCCTTGTGGCTAAGGAGAGTGTACTAGAGACTAGCGTATAGTTATCCGCTGAGGTCATTTAGGTAGTACATGAGTTTCGTGATGTCTTTCCTGATGATCTACCGAATGAACTTCCCCCTATGAGGGATATACAGCATGCCATTGATTTAATCCCTAGGGCGACTCTACCAAACCTCCCGCATTACAGAATGAACTCAAAGGAGCATGCTGAGTTGAAGAGGCAAATTGATGAACTCCTAGAGAAATATTTCATTCGAGAGAGCATGAGTCTATGTGTCGTGCCCACCCTTCTTACACCTAAGAAGGATGGCACATGGAGGATGTGTGTTGATAGTAGGGTCATCAACAAAATCACAATCAAGTATCGGTTTCCCATACCGCGTCTTGATGACATGCTATATATGATGGCCAATGCTACTATCTTCTCAAAAATTGACCTTAAAAGTGAGCATCACCAAATCCGTATACGCCCTGGTGATGAGTGGAAGACGGCCTTCAAGACGAAGGATGGGCTATGAGTGGCTAGTTATGCCTTTCGGGTTAACTAATGCCCCAAGCACTTTCATGCGTGTGATGACCCAAGTGTTAAGACCCTTCATGGGGAAGTTCCTAGTCGTATACTTTGATGATATCTTGATTTATAACATGACTAAGGAGCAACATCTCAACCATTTGAGGCAAGTTTGTGGGATCCTTAGGGCCGAGAAGTTGTACGCCAACCTAAAGAAGTGCGCGCTCTTGTCTAGTAGTGTTATCTTCTTAGGTTTTATTGTGTCAGCTGAGGACGTATCGGCGGATCCCGAGAAGGTCAAGGCCATCGTTAATTGGCCTGAACCCCGCAATATTCATAAGGTGCACAACTTTCATGGCTTAGCCACTTTTTATAGACAGTTCATTCGAGGCTTCAGTACCATTGTGGCTCCATCACGGACTGCATAAAAAAAGGAGTTTCAATGGACAAAGGCCGCCTCGAAGGCCTTCAAGGAGATAAAGGTCAAGATGATCGAAGCTCCAGTCATGCGACTTCCAGATTTTTCAAAAGCTTTTGAAGTCACATGTGATGCGTCAGGAGTCGGCATAGGAGGAGTACGTAGCCAGGAAGGGCACCCTGTCGCCTTTTTTAGTGAGAAACTGAATGAGGCGAAACAAAGATATTTCACCTATGACAAGGAATTCTACGCGGTAGTGCAATCACTACGCCATTGGCGATATTACCTGTTACTGCAAGAATTCATCTTGTTCTCAGATCACGAGGCCTTGAGATACTTAAACTCTCAGAAGAAATTAAGCCCCAGGCACGCCAAGCGGGTTCCATTCCTTCAAGAGTACACTTTTGTGCTTAAGCACAAGGCTAGTGTAAAGAATAAGTCTGCCGACACGTTGAGTCGTCGAGTCGCATTACTCAACTCCATGAGCGTTGAAGTTACAGGCCTTGAGCGATCAAAAAAGAGTATTCTACATATCCAGATTTTGGGGTTGTGTATGCGTCTTTATTAGAGAGTTTGTCAAAAGCTAACAGTGAGTATTTGATTTTGGACGGATATTTGTTTAGAAGTGACCGCTTGTGCATACCACGCACCTCCCTTCACGATTTTCTTGTCTGGGATTTACATTCAAGAGGGGTCGCGAGTCATTTCGGTCATGACAAGACCATTGCCCTAGTGGAGGACAAATTTCATTGGCCAAACCTCAAGCGGGACGTAGCTAAAATTATAGGGCAATGCCGTACTTGTCAACTGGCAAAGCAAAGGAAACAGAATACAGGATTATATACACCTTTACTAGTCTCATTCATCCTTGGCAGGACATCAGTATGGACTTCATGCTTAGACTTCCCAAGACTATTCGGAAGCAT